>NC_141700.1:107729574-110129574 GCF_964263255.1 Lissotriton vulgaris
CTGAGAAGAGAAGGTGTTGAGATTTCACAGTAATTGTCCAGCACTGAAAGCTTGGCAATCTCCGCTACTGCTTTTCTACACCCGGCAATTAAATGTACATTTAATTCAAATCATTGGTGTCTCTTGTGGCTGCAACAACAAAAAATGTTTATTTTTTTCAACGAACATGCTTTAATCAAGCTGTGAATCCGAAAGACAATAGGGAAAATACTACTTTTGAATTTTCAAGAATCATCAATCAGCTGGCAAAAAGGACACCAGGATGGTGGCTTCTCCAAGGGGCCAAGAGAAAGGATGTGCAAAAAGTATCCTTCACTTCTGTACACCCTTAAGATACATTGGATGAGGCACTGCTGCTGCATCGCAGCACTCCACTGTGGCTGCAAGCATTAAAGATTTCATACATTAAAATCTTCCTGCATACCCTACTCATAGATGGCATAATTTACTGGTGCACCTAACAAACCACAGACATTCGAGTAATGGCACCCCTGGCCCCGCACAAATGAGTGCCCAGATTAGGAAAGCGCTCTGTGATGTGGTAATGATAGAAAACACTATACAAATGACCACAGCATAGCATGCTTGGAAAGATCAGTGTCTATAACACTGCTGCTTTACGAGGGGGCACAGAGGCTGTATACCTCGCAGAAATATGCAATGTTACATCACATGCGCTACAACGCATACGATTACAACGCGACCGTTACAACGACTGCGTTGTTACAACGCAAACCATTACATCGCAAGTAGTTTCTACGACTTGCTGTAGAGGGAGTGCTGGATTTAGGAATAGTATAATTTACTATTCCAACTTCAGCGTGTGCAACAGTAGGGAAGGTGCAACTAGATGAATACATATTGCAACTCAGTCATTTCTAAACAATTCTGTCCACACAAGTCAGAAAGAAGAATGCAAGCAGATCCTTCGAAGACATGTCTAGGTGTCTATCCCACTGTGCAGCTCAAAATTGCTGAAAGGCCGAATCAGCATGTACACTAAATAAATATACATCATCGAATGGCATAACTTTCAGGCTATTCTGTACAGGCTCTGACAACCCAGTGACACACCCATGGATATATGGGCACTAATCCATAGCCATACCCACAGAATCAGTGTTGTTCAGAGCCCTTTTTATGGTGAATTTCGCAGGCTTTTGGCCACCTTGCACCAACTGTAGCAGTTCACTTTTGGCTTCCTCTAAAAGAGATGTCAGCAAACTCTCCACGCATGGAAAAACCTGCCGAGAATATAGGTAGTCTTCAAAGACCGTAATGCTGCACTAACGGAAGAGAAAATATATCTTTCCACAACTTTCCAGACATCTGGACTCCAAATGGAGGGGAGGACATTTGAGTCCGCAGAGACTGTAGCTACTTCCACAACCAGACCTTTTGTGGAGGGATGTTTTAAAAGACTATCAGGATCCCCAGGGGAAGGCAATGCCTATGGGATATAGCCCGGTCTACAGGCATTCCCATTACTGGTCTTGCCCAAGCCCCTTACAATATGTAGTGTAGAGGCTCAATATAAGGAAGTTAGGGCTCCACACATGTTTTACCCTGGTGAAGAACATCCACCAAAGGGTCTCTGGATAATTCCACTGAGGGAAGCAGGCAATCTAAGAAATAGCTGCCCTTCTTAATACCACAGCATAAGAGGAACTCACCTTTGTAGCCATAACAGGTGGAGAAAGTAAATCTGAAACTGGGGAGGAATGAAGTCCACTAGCCTCACCCAGACGAGTCAGCCAATTTTTCTCCATGGGAAGCAGGACAAAATTGCCCAAAGGGTTTAAACACCCTATATTCTCCCCTTTGCCTGCCAAGTTGTAATTTCCCATAGGAAGAGCACAAACAGGCTGTATAGGGCAGATGAAGAGTTGGAAAAAGCGGACGGCTCCATCTGCGCCGCATCAGACTCCGTCTGGCAATATGTCAACGTTGGGAAAATTAAGTTGTGTGGCATTGATTGGCGCCACCGACGTCAATGGTTGACCCAACTCCAAGGTGAAGACCCCGAAGGGCTGTGCACCGGCGCCGTCTTGAATCAGATAACAGATGCAGAGGGACCGACGGGCACAGAAGGTGAACCCGCCGGCGAGAATCCAGTCGGGGCACTTCCGATCTTCTTGAGGCTAGAAAGCCCGCCAGAGGGGAACTGAGGCCCAAAGACTTTATGTAGGGAAATATAATATTACCGCATTTGGGCTAGAGTCGCCCCTTCTCCAGGATGTGTAGGGAGGCGCGGGATGGACTTCTGAGAATGCTCCACAACCGAAGGTTGGGAGGCAGTGCCGGAAACAAACTTATGTTTTGACTGTTTGGGCTTGGGAGTCTCCCTGTTGACAGAGACAGACCTTCACCCGAACACCTCCCCGATTAGTCTCTGGACTTTGACGAGGACGGACAACCCCACGGTGCCTCAGAAAGTCTTGCCGCCTGAAGTTTCATTCAATGCTCTCTCAACACCTTCGGCTGAAGATGCCTGAAGGAAACACATTCCTTCGAGTCATGGTGGTCTCCCAGGCACCACAAACAGATGGTATGAGGATCTGTGATCAACATCTGTATGTCACAAGATCCACAGGGTTTAACCCTGTAGGCATCGCAAAAGGTACACCGTTTCTCTCACAAAATGTGGAGATAGGCTGAAAAACAGCCCTCTAACTGCTCCGGATCCATGTTGCAAGTGCGGAAAAGGAACGGATGTCAACGCATCGGCGAGGGGGTTACATGGACTCCGTCGACACATTGCGAGATGACGTCTATATGGAGTCGCATGGCATCCTCTTTCGATGCACGATAGTGCTGTGGGAAAAAGTTTCAGGATCCAGTCTTGCGTCTGGGGGAGTATTCTAAAGTAAGGAATCTGCGGCTAGATGTCTCTATTAGATATCCGTATTTTCTGTGAAGCCATCATGCAGCTGGGGAACTCGTTTTCACCCGTGTCCAGCACATGTTAAAAAATGGCTACTCTGGTAAGTAATGGAACTGACCAGCACATGGGCATATCTGCTCATGCAGGTATGCCCACACATGTAGCACTAAGCCCCCTGCCTTAGGGCTGTCAGGCCTGCTTTAAGGGTGACTTACAAGTATCACATGCAGTGGTAGGAGACAAGGCACACAGGGATGTGTGACATATCGTGTTTTCACTCTTGTTTGCACCAAAACATGCAGCCTGCTATGGCAGTCTTGCATGTGCTTGGTGAGGGATCCCTCAGGTTGCTACAATTCGTTCTGAAGCTCTTAGGGGCCCTCTTTAGTATCCCAGGCCCTAAGTACCAGGATACCATTTACTAGGGATATACAGACGGCACTAAAGGTTTTGCCAAATGGGGGAACAATTTACTGTTTTGGGAAAGAGCTCTGGCATTGGGGACCTTTTTAGCAAGAACCCAGTGCACTTTCAGTCAAAATCACATCATTTACCAGACTAAAAGTAGGAGTGACCATGTCAAAACGAGACACTTTCTTACACCTTCCCTAAATGGTGGCTAGCCTTTCAATGAGGCTGATGTCTGAAACAAGATCCTTAAGATTGTATGGCCACCAAAAGTCTTTTGCCTGGCTAGGACATCCACACAAGGGTATTCAGCAAATGTGAGTGGGTTTGACCACGGAGAAGCCTTACATATATTGGCTGAAGGGATATTTCCCAGCAAGGCAATAGCTGTAGTCCTTTTCCGGTAGAGTGCACCCTTTGTGAGACAGGGAAGGATCTTGTGGCTTTAACATAGCAAGTCTGGATATATATGACAATCCACCTAGCAATGCCTGCCTTAGATATAGACGGTCCCTTGTGGGGTTTTGCAAAGGCAACAAACAAATGGTCTCCCGCAGGAAAACGCTTGGTTCTGCCAGCTCTCTGCTACTGAGTCTGGTTGAGGGGAAAAGGACCGGGAGCTCTATGCTTTGGTTAAGGTGGACAGGAGAAACCACCTTAGGGACAAACGTAGGATTAGTCCCATGTACTACTCTGTCCTTGTGAACCTAAATAAAGGGCTCCTGAAGTGTGAGCGCTTGCAGCTCATGAATGCATCATGCGTAAGTTATTGCAACTAAAAAGGCCAGCTTCCATAAGAGATACCGTTGAGAACAGAAGTGTAAGGACTTAAAGGGGGGACTAATGAGTCTGGTGAGTGGTGCTGGTGAAACCCTAGGAGGAATGACCCTCGTAAGATGTTCTATAAAGGCTTTCACCAAGGGTAGGCAGAAGAGGGAGGAGTGTTCCCTATTTTGCATGTAGGTTATTAAGGCTGCTAGATGTAGCCGTATTGTGGTGTAGTCTAAGCATGACCTCAGCTGCCGACTTGGTAGATTAAGTAGTTTGGACTCTAGTGCCTATAGGTGTAGATGTTTGAAGGGCACCCATTTATTTAGCGGTGTCTTTGTCCTTTTTGATCTTTTCGTGAATCTGGTCAACCGAAAAGGTGTTCGCTATAGAAGGGCAGGTTGAACAGATGCTACAAAAGTTCTAAACCTTGACAAGACGCCAGGCATGGCGTCTCACTCGGATACTGGTCTTGACTCCTAGGGCAGTGTCATCCGCTGCATCCAGGGAACAGTGAAAGGTGGCATTGTGGATGCACTTACACTCCTCACCAACTGCTCCCTTCTTTGTCGGTGCTCATCTGGAAGGTGCTTGAGGAGCTTCTGCGTTTCAACCCAATGTGCCCTTTTGTATCAGGACAACAGGCCAACCAAGTATATGATCCCCAAGTGGGTGGATGCCTGCACTGCTATCCTTTACCCGCCATCGTCAATTTCTTGCTCTCCTTGTCAGTCAGAAGAGCACTGCCAGTGGCCTTGGTGTTTGCACGCTTACGCACAGTATGTTATGTTATGTTATAAAATGTTTTGTAGCGCGCTCTGCTACTGCAAAGTATCCTGGCGCGATATGTGAGATTGACCAGAGACATCAGTCAAGGGGGGAGATTAGATGCTGAGATTGAATAAGTGGGTTTTGAGCCCTTTTTTGAACCCCGCCAGTGTGGGTGATGCTCTCAAAGAAAGCAGCAGAGAATTCCATGATCGAGCTGTTTGAACAGAAATGGATTGACCGCCCAATCTTGCGTATCTGACTTTGGGCATTGTCATCAAATGCAGATTAGCCGATCGGAGAGCGCGGCGAGGGGTGTACAAAATGAACCTTTTATGCAGATATTGTGGACCAAGTTGGTGCAAGGCGCGATAGGACAGGACCAGCGATTTGAACGAAATGCGATGGGCCACTGGGAGCCAATGAAGGTCTCGGAGATGGGCACGCACACTGGTTCTTCTCGGGAGATGAAACAGGAGTCGCACAGCCGCGTTCTGAATAATCTGCAACCGTTTTATGAGGTATGCGGGGAGACCACTAAACAGTGCATTGGCATAGTCAAGCCTTGCCAAAATCAGGGCCGGCAGAACAGTCTCTTTCGCCTCCCTAGGGAGAAGCGGAAAGAACCTCTTGAGTGACTTGAGGGTGGCGAAACAGGTCCCTGTAAGTTTTTTTAGGTGGACTTCAAACTTGAGGTCCTGTCCGAACCATACCCCCAGGTTTTTTGCCGGGCCTCCGAAAGAACTGGGACACGGAAGATCAGTCGGCCAGATGAGATCTCTGAAATTGGCCGGGAAGTTACCGTAGAATAAAATCTCTGATTTGTCCTCGTTACATTTGAGCTGAGCTGAGGCAAGCCAGCGAAAGACATGGGACTGACAAGTACGGACCACTAAGGCATCCAGACAGTCCTTTGGCCAGGTGAACAGCAGCTGCGTGTCGTCAGCATACGCCATTATTTTTGCTCCCCACTGCTCAGCCAGATAGATTAACGGTCATATAAACGTTAAACAGCAAAGGACTCAATGTAGAGCCCTGCGGCACCCCAGTGGTGAGCTTCTTGGGTAGCGAGGCGTGTGGTGGCATCCATACCTGCTGCGTCCGATCAGACAAGAACGACGAGATCCAGGCAAGGACCGCACCCGACGAACAAGTTACTTACCTTCGGTAACGATATATCTGTAAGAAACATTAGTTAGTGTTAGATTCCTTACCTTAGAATATCCCCAGGCGTCAGTCTGGATCCGGAAACTTTTGCGTAGCAGTACCCCTGCGCGTCGGTAGGCGTCGTCTGCAGGCGTCCCCTGCGGCTCCGCGTCCGTCGTCGGCGTCGTGCGCCGTGATGACGTCGCTGGAGTATATAGACGCCGCCTCCGCGCGCTGACGTCAGTTCTTTGCACACAGCATTTCCGCGCCAGGAGACGCAGAGCCATGAGAGAACCAACACTGGTGCCATGTAAAACTAGGGCCCTGAAAGGGATGACCTTAACCCTAGGTATCAGTTCGCAGAACGGGGAGGATGGGTGGGATCGGTAAGGAATCTAACACTAACTAATGTTTCTTACAGATATATCGTTACCGAAGGTAAGTAACTTGTTCATCTGAAAGAAACACGTTAGTGTTAGATTCCTTACCTTAGAATACATACCCCAGCAATACCAACCCCGGTGGTGGGTCTGCGAACCAATACAAACTACACCAGAAAGTCCTGGAGGACAGAACGGCCAAAGAAGCCATCCCTCCGGACTTGACTGTCCAGGCAGTAGTGCCTCGCAAATGTGTGCAGCGAGGCCCACGTAGCCGCTTGGCAAATGTCCTGCAAGGGGACTCCCCGGCCCAGGGCAGTGGTAGCCGCCGTGGCCCGAGTGGAATGGGCCCTCAGCCCAACAGGAGGCTCCTTCCGAGCCAAAGAGTAGCACGCTTTGATGCAGAGGACGACCCATCGAGAGATGGTTCGTTTACAGACCGCCCTTCCCTTCTTCGCACCCACGTAGCCAACAAACAGTTGGTCATCCACCCGGAACTGGCGTGTGCGATCCATGTAAAATGAAAGCGCACGTTTTGGGTCCAGACGATGGAGCCGCTCTTCATCCTTTGACGGATGCGGAGGCGGGAAGAAGGAAGGGAGGGTGATGGACTGCCCGATGTGAAAGGCCGAAACAACCTTGGGCAGGAAAGAAGGTCTAGTCCTCAGAACCACCTTATCAGGATGAATGGACAGGAAAGGAGGTTGGACAGAAAGAGCCTGGAGCTCACTCACTCTCCTGGCAGAGGTGATGGCAACCAGGAAAGCCGTCTTTAAAGTCAGGAGACGGAGAGGACAAGAATGAAGGGGCTCAAAGGGAGCACACATTAGAAAGGTCAGAACTAGGTTCAAATCCCACTGAGGCATCACAAACGGAACAGGTGGAAACATGTGAGTGATGCCTTTCAAGAATCGAGTTACAATCGGGGATTTGAACAAAGAAGGCTGATCAGGAAGCCTCAAAAAGGCTGAAAGGGCAGAAAGGTAGCCCTTGATAGTGCCCAGAGCAGAGCCCTGCTGGGCAAGAGAAAGAAGAAACAGAAGAACCTCCGAAAGAGGGGCAGAAAGAGGATCCACAGCCTTTGCTGTGCACCATGCCACAAATCTGTTCCACCGACAGGCGTATACCGACTTAGTGGAGGGACGCCTGGCTGCCAGAATAACATCACAGACTTCAGGAGGCAAGTCAAATGGCCTCAACTGCCGCCGCTCAATCTCCAAGCATGGAGGTGGAGACTGGACAGGTTCGGGTGGAGGACCGTCCCCTGCTGCTGCGACAGAAGGTCCTCCTGAAGGGGCAGGCGGATCGGGGGACCGACTGACATGCTGAGTAGCTCGGGATACCAGTACCTTCGAGCCCAGTCCGGAGCCACAAGGATAACTTGGGCCCGGTCGCGCCTGATCTTCTTCAGCACTCTGGGCAGAAGTGGTATAGGCGGAAAGGCGTATAACAGACCGCAACTCCACGCGCGCCGAAAGGCGTCGCCGTGCGAGTGCCGTCTTGGAAACTCCAACGCGCAGAACTGATGACATTGCGCGTTCTCTTCGGTGGCGAATAGATCTAACCAAGGCTCTCCCCATTGCAGAAAGATGCCTTGCGCCACGTCCGAGTTCAGACGCCATTCGTGATCCATCGAGCACCGACGGCTGAGTTCGTCCGCCCTGGCGTTCAGAGAACCTGCCAGGTGTTGAACCGTCAGAGTCACGCCCTGACGTTCCAGCCATTGCCAGAGGCGCAGAGCCTCCTGGCAAAGGGTCCACGACCCCACACCGCCCTGTTTGTTGCAGTACCACATGGCGGTGGTGTTGTCGGTGAACACCTGCACCACACTCCCGTTGACAAAGGGGAGGAATGCCTTCAGTGCCAGACGAATCGCCCGCAGCTCCAACAGGTTGATATGGAGCCGGGACTCCGCCGGAGACCAGATGCCTCTGATCTCTGCCTCTCCCAAGTGGCCACCCCAGCCCTGGAGGGACGCGTCCGTCACGACAACGTGCTCCGGTTGGGGAAGGGAGAGGGACTTGCCCCCGACCCAATCGCGGTCCGTAAGCCACCACTGCAGTTGTCTCGCAGTGCCCTCCGAGATCAAGACGTGGTCGGACAAGTTGCCCTGATGCTGGGCCCACTGAAACTTCAGGTCCCACTGCAGAGCCCGCATCCGCCACCGAGCGTGATGCACCAGAAGGATGCAGGAAGCCATCAGTCCCAGCAGCCGCAGCGTCAACCTGACCGAAACCCGGGATAGCGGCTGAAAGATGGGAATCAAAGCCTGAATATCCCGAACCCGCCGTTCCGGAGGATAAACCCGAAACTGCGCCGAGTCCAGAACCGCTCCGATGAAAAGGAGCTTTTGAGAGGGACACAGGTGTGATTTCGGCACATTGATGGAGAACCCCAGGTCGTGCAAGAGGTCTGCCGTCATCTGAAGGTGGTGGACGACTGTCTGGGGCGAGCCCGCCTTCAACAACCAGTCGTCTAGGTAGGGGAAGACTGAAACCCCCAACCTGCGCAGATGGGCTGCGACCACCGCCATCACCTTTGTGAACACCCGTGGGGCGCTGGTAAGGCCGAAGGGAAGCACGATAAACTGAAAATGCTCCTGGCCTACCGTGAACCGCAGGTAGCGCCGGTGGGCCGGCAGGACGGGGATGTGAAAATAGGCGTCCTGCAAGTCCAACGCTACCATCCAGTCTTGTGGGTCTAGAGCAGCCAAGACCTGAGCCAACGTCAACATCTTGAACTTCTCCTTCCGGAGGAAGCCGTTGACGTTCCTTAGATCCAAGATAGGACGTAGGCCCCCCTTGTCCTTCTTGGGCACCAGAAAGTAGTGGGAATAACAACCACGCCCTACTTCTGGCCCAGGAACGCGCTCGATGGCCCCCTTGGCCAAGAGGGCCGTAACTTCCTCCTGCAGAAGTGTCAAGTGGTCCCCCGACACACGGTGGTTCTGCGGTGGCATGGCTGGAGGAGAGGTCTCGAAGGGGACGGAGTAGCCCCTTCGGACGATTTGCAGCACCCACCTGTCCGAAGTGATCGTGCGCCAGTGAGCGTGGTGATGGCGAACCCTGCCACCCACTGGCGTCACATGGGGCCGAAAGCACGGACTAGGAGGATTTTGGGGTAGATGCTGCGGGGGAAGGTGTGGTCTGACCCCGCCGTTGTCCCCGACCGCCGCCACGGCGGTTTCCACGGCCGCCACCGCGTTGAAAGGATTGTTGCGGCGCGTGGCTGGCAGCACGTGTGGGGGCGCCCCTTCCTTGGCCACGAAAGGGACGAAACGAACCCGTTTGCTGACGCTGGGTCGAGAGACCCAAGGACTTGGCCGTGACCCTGGAGTCCTTGAAGCGTTCCAGCGCGTGGTCCGCCTTGTCACCGAAGAGGTGACGGCCATCGAACGGCATGTCCATCAGTGCACTTTGGACGTCTGCTGAAAAATTGGCGGATCTCAGCCAGGCGTGGCGACGAATCGCCACTGTCGTTGACATAGCTCTGCCCAGCGAGTCGGTCGTATCAAGACCACACCGTATTGAATATTTCGCTGCATCTCGGCCCTCAGCCACAGCCTGACCGAGTTTTGCCCGCACCTCCATGGGGCATTCTGGCAGCAGTTCCGCGACCGTATCCCACACAGAGTGGGTGTAGCGGCCCAAGAGGCAGGCGGTGTTGCAAGACCGCAGGCCCAAACTAATGGACGAGAAGACCTTTTTGCCAAATTGGTCATACCTCTTGGATTCCCGGTCGGGCGGGGCCGACGGGAATGCGGACTGGGAGGTCGAGGCCTGGATCACCAGACTCTCAGGAGTGGGGTGGGTAGACAGGAACTTGGGGTCGTCCGGACAAGGACGGTGGCGCCTGGCCACGTTCCGATCAACAGGCGGACCTGAAGCGGGCCTGGACCAAGTGCCCAACAGAACGTCTGATAAGGCTTCATTAAACGGCAGCAGTGGCTCCTGTGGGCATGACTGCGGTTTGAAGACCTCGGTGAGGATGTTAGGCCTCACGGCCGCGACGGGGAGCTCAAGGTGTAAGGCCTTGGCAGCCCTCATCAGCACCACAGAATAAGCAGCTCCCTCCACCGAAGCCACGGAAGGAGGAGAGATCAAACCAGGGTTAGGAGAGTCGTCCAGACCACTGGCATCCCCCAAGTCACCTGTCCAGTCCGGGTCACACTGGCACTCGCGTGACAGAGGGTCCTCGGACCCCTCCCAACCTTCACCGAACTCTTCATCTTCTCCGTATTCGGAGTCAACGATGTAGACCGGCTCCTCGGGGTTCATGGGCCCCATCGGCGCCGGGACCGGCGTCGAGCGACGCCCGTCCGGCGCCGCGTCCGGCGTCGGGGAAGGTAAGGGGACGGCGCCGCCCGGAGCCGGCGTCGGAACCCCGGAGCCGGCCGGAGCCGGCACCGGAGAACCGGCGTCGCGCGGGGGCGGCGTCGGGGGTAACCCCGATGGCAACGGCGCCGGGGAGGCCGGAAGACCAGCCGGCGCCGATCCCGAAGGCCCTTGCGGCGCTGGGATCGGAGCCGTCGGCGGCGCCGGGGCCGGAGCACCCGACGGCGCCGAGGCAGGGACACCCGAACCGCTAGGACCCCCAGACGGCAGCACTGGGCCCGAAGGCACCGTAGGCCCCGTCGGAGAACCGAGCGCCCTCATGGCCATGAGGAACGCCTCGATCTCCTCAGGCGTCGCACCGTGCCCAGGGACCGGAGGGTATGAGGCAGGCCGCGCCGGCGACTCTTGCGGAGCCGCGGGGTTGGGGTCACCCGAGCCCCCGGCCGCATCGCGCGAGCGTCGGGGGGAGTCGGGGGTACGATGACGACGCCCCGACTTCTTATGCTTCTTACCTGACGAGCCTGACGAGTGGTGTCGACTTCCGGAACGCTCGGCGCGGCTCCGCGATCGTTCCCTCGAACGCTCTCTCGACCTCCGGCCGGACCGGGACCGCTCCCGGTCCCGACGTGGAGCCGACACCCGGAGCTCCAGTAGCTTGCGGGACCGCTCCCGCCTAGCCTTGTTGGTGAGGGCCCGGCAGTCGACGCAGGAGTCCACGTCGTGGTCGGGGCCCAGACACCGGAGACAGAGGCGGTGATGGTCTGTGACCGACATCGTGCGCTCACAGTCATCACAGTGCTTGAACCCAGGCATCCTATCAGGCACAAGTGAGTAAGTACTTCGAAAAACTTGGTCAAAGACCGGGATACTGCTCTTCAGATCTGCGTCCACTGGCGCGGAAAAAAGAAGAACTGACGTCAGCGCGCGGAGGCGGCGTCTATATACTCCAGCGACGTCATCACGGCGCACGACGCCGACGACGGACGCGGAGCCGCAGGGGACGCCTGCAGACGACGCCTACCGACGCGCAGGGGTACTGCTACGCAAAAGTTTCCGGATCCAGACTGACGCCTGGGGATATTCTAAGGTAAGGAATCTAACACTAACGTGTTTCTTTCAGATAGGCCTACCTCTGCCAGCCTCGTCAGCAGCTGAGTATGGGGCACCGTATCGAAGGCGGCAGAGACAGTATGGCCTACGAAGGGGGGGTGGACATGAACCCTTACGTATGGCAAGCCGTTGTGGGATGCTTTACATTTTTTGCCCGCCCGGGCTGTTAACTCCCTCAGTTTAACAGATTCCTTGAAAGTGTCAAAGGTGGATTTTAACATCCCCTTCAACATGGGGAGGAACTGTACAGTGCTCTATGTCTTGGACACCATTTCCATGAGGAAGTCATCATCCTCTTGTAGGACATGTATGTCTACCTTGTGAAAAGTGGCCACCCTCAGTATCACTTCATGATGCGCTGTGGTATTGGCTGTGGGTGATGCCCTAACCAGGTAGAGAAATTGGTCAGGATCCCCTGAGGTATCGATATTGTTGTCATCCCACATGTCTTCGTGGGCACCGGGTCAGACGGTGTGAATTGGTTGGATGCATTAGGCTGCTTTCTTTGTAAGAGAAGTTTGGTGGAACCCTCTGGCGAATAGGGAAGAAGTGACCTGTATGACGGTGGTGGTTGTGCAGGAGGAGGAGAAGGTGGTGGAGGAGTAACAGGATGGTGTGCAGCTGGGAAGGGACTGGTGACCCTCTCCTTACATCTCTTGTGCTTGGGACTGTAGGAGACTCCATGAAGAGCTCTTCTTCAAAAGTAAAATTCCACTTTTGAAGCAATGTCTGTGCTGGTGTAGAAGGCAGTTGTATTGAGATTTTGCCTGTCTGCAGATGAACTGACGCATGATTTTGTCTGTCATCCAACTCGATGGAATCTTCGATGTTGAAATGGGATTTGGAGCAGACACCCCACTAGGTGCTGCTGTTGGCTTCACTGCTGGCACAGTAGGGGTCCTTGGCTTTGAGGAGGCCAAGGCTTGTGCACTCTGGGGGGCGCTAGAGAGCGTGCACGCATTATGGCCGCACTTTGGTGAGGCTCCTGCTTTCTGGGATTTAAATCCGACATTTATCCTTTGCAAATGAGCTTGGTGCTACGTTGAAATTGCGGAGAAAGTGTGGTGAGGTCTCCCTCGTTGTCCGGTGAAGACAGCGGAATGATCGGACGCTTGCAAGGCGTGTGAGCTGCATCAGCAATTGTGACCATGCTGAACTCAGACGTGGTGAGGTGCTGGGAGACGGCTGACGCCTACAGGAAACACCAGGGCTGCACACCAGGCCGCCCGGCCTGTAATCGGCGGATAGCAGGGCTTTGGTGCCGGAAGATAGTGCCCGGCCTACAACAGCGCACGATTGACGCGGGACGCAGGCGGAGGTGAGAGCACCCCCCCGGGAGTCCAGGGAACGCTTCCGCTTAGTACCCAGCGACCGCCACGGCCAGACAGAGATTATTGGTGCACAGAGGAGTCCTCCACCGGGAATCCTGCACACGGCCCAGCGTGCACAACGGGGAAAACATTAGGCGCCTCTGCTGGAACGGGCGGATTAGGAGGTCGACAGACTAACGGTGGTGAACCGGGAGGCTTGGGGCGAAATAGCCTGAGCCGCAACATACAACGGGGCTGATCTGGCCCGGGTGACGGGCCCCCTCTCCTCGCCCTTTGGCTGCCCATACCGGCGCTGTGCTGGCTGGTGACAAGGGCCCACGCTTTGGCAGACGTGACACCCTGGGTGTGAGGATACAGGCCACGCGACGAGTGGGAACAGCGCCGGCATCTCTGGGATCAATTTAGACCTGCTGGGGGCCTTAGAAGATGCGGGGCAGCCCGCACACACCAACCCCTATCCATGAATTATAGCTTGAAGTGGTGGGGCTACAATCTCTTGGAGCAGTCGGTGGACACTGGGGCACCTCCCTCCCCCCCACCGAGATCTTTGAATGCAATAAGAGGCCTGGGCACGTCACTGCTGAGGCGCCTATAGAAGATCAATGTACAAGATTTGGGACTGTGACGCTAAGCAGTAAAAATACGTATTGTGCCGCGGGCATACATAGGGACTGCGAAGCCGAAGCAGAGTAGTGGTTGGGGAGAGAGACAAGGCACGACGACCCTCCCCACTAGGAAACCGCATGCACGGAGCAGACCCGCGAGACGCACACAAGAAACGGCTACGGGCGGGTTGAAGTAGGTGGTTCCACGCATACCGGCGCTGGGCGCTCAGTAGGTTAACTGTGGAGTGCCCTCCCAAGAGACCTCACGAGACGTTCATAATGGGCCGCCCCGACGCCAAACAACCTAAACTGAACTTTGATGCAGGAAAAAACGGATCTAAGCAAGTGCAGGAGGATCAAGACCAGGAGACTGTGGCGCAGACGAGCAATAACACTAGCGCTCAGACATCAGACATAAACAATATCCTGCAAGAGATTCGTCAAGGATTCGCAAAGGCGGTGGACAAGGTGGACCGGATGTTGTCCAGGATGGATGCCATTGCGCACAAATTGGATGGCACGAGGATCTCATCACTGCGACGGAACGCTGCATATCTGAGGCTGATGACATCACTGCCCAACACACGACACAGCTTACAAGAATGGACAAAATCCTACGCACGATTGCGGCCAAGAATGAGGACTTGGAAGCGCGCAGTCGGCGCAATAACATTTGCGTTATAGGTATACCAGAATCGACGAACACTGGGCGCATGGAAGAATATATTGAGCCGCTGCTGTTAGCAGCTATTGGCCAGGATGCTTTTTCTTCGCAGTTCATCGTCGAAAGAGCGCATAGATCACTCGGACCGAGACCTGCGCCCGGAACTCCACCGCGTCCCATTATCGCAAGACTGTTGAATTACCGGGATAGGGATGTGGCCCTCAAGGCAGCAAGAAACATGCAGTCGCTGACCTATGACGAAAATACCTTCTCCATATATCCAGACTTTACACCTACGGTGCAGAAGGAGAGGCGAAAATTCTTGGATGTAAAGAGGAAATTACGAGCCGCACAAATTGACTATGCACTCCTGTACCCGGCGAAACTTAGAGTGACGCACCAAGGGAAACAACACTTTTATACGAATCCACAGCAAGTCGAAGATTTCCTACCATCAGTGAATAGGGGAGGAAGTGGACAGGAGGCACACCTGCGACGAGAACGAGATGAAGATGAAGAGCCTATGGAATAATGGAACTGCCAAGTTGCATTTCGATCTTATAGATTGGACACTGATGAACTGTTGTATGTTGCTGCCTGAACTGTCTAACGAGAGGTGAGACCTTTCCAATTGGCTTATTTACATGTTAGTTGTTTAATCCCAGGAGCCGCTCCCCCAAAGCCGGGCCTACTACACCATCATGGGAAGGCTTGCGGGGAGTGGAGGTCCTGCGCGACTATCTGGTTATGCCCCCCAATGGGTATTCCTCCACGATGATTCATAGTATAGAGGGTGGATGGGTACTGACAGAGTGGTTATTGTTGATGGGTGGTGGGGAAGGGGGGTGGGCTCAGGATTCTGGCAAGATTGGGTTGCTTCAGGGGGTGGGAGGGCGCCAAGTTTGATTGGATTGTTGCGCGATTGGGGTTAGGGGGGATTGTTGTGGGAAGGTACACATGAACATCATGCCTTTTGCCTGTTTATACTGCAGCGACAGTCACGGACAGTCAAGGTTTGCGGTGGCACAAGTTTACATGTTACATGGTAATTGATTCTACGTGCGCGATGCGAGAAGGTATTGGGCACTACCTGGGTAGGGTGAACTACAGAGAGTTTAACTGCTTTGATCCATGCAATCTGCGGCTGTAAGTGAATATTATTAAGTGGAATGTGAGGGGACTGGGGGATCCGCGAAAGAAACGGCAAGTGTTATCTTATCTGGATAGGCATCTGGTACATGTGGCTCTCTTGCACGAAACGCACTTTAAACAACAACTTAACAACCCCTTTGCTAGTAGGTGGGCGGAGCACAGGGTATTCTCTTCCTACTCTTCGTATGCGAGAGGCATGGCGATTCTTATAAAAAAGGGCACACCGTTCACATTAGCGGGGGCGAGGTGTGATACACAAGGGAGGTATTGTGTGGTCTGGGAAAGACTGGGCCCCGATTCAGTCATCCTGGCCTGTTGTTACGGACCGAATGTAGATGACCCTCAGTTCTATACTAAGGCACGTGCGGTATTACACAAAACACTCACGGAGTATAATTTGATTGATGCCTGGAGGCATTTCCATCCTAATGTAAGGGAAGGTACACATTTCACTGCGCAAGTGGCATTAAGGGTGCGATTAGATTACATTTTTCTCACGGTGGGGCTATGCCCTGTGGTCTCAGGAGTGCAGCACTTGGCTAGAACTTACTCGGACCATGTGCCCGTACGGATTACTTTGTCCTCGGAAGATTTTGGTCCGCCGCGGTCTTGCTGGCGATTACAACCTACTATGCTGCTGGACACTGTGTTTCAGGAGGAGCTCAGGGAGGAAGTACAAGATTTCTTTGAGCGCAACAAGGATACTGTTGACAACGTTGAGACCATATGGGAGGCATTTAAAGTTACGTTGAGGGGGTTTTGCATAGCGAAGGGATCTGGTGTGCTTAAGGACATATTGAACACTCAGCACTCACTGGAAGCTGAGCTCCGGTCGCTGGAGGAGTCCCTTGCCCTCCGCCCAGATAAGGCTCTTCAATCAAAAATTAGGGAGAAACTTACGGAATATACGGAGGAGGCCCTTAGAGAATCCCAGTTTCGGGGACGCTACTGGACAGCTCGCCGTTATGGTGAAGGAGAGAGACTGGGTAAGGCACTAGCTGCAACGATTAGGAAGGCACGGGGCTCTAATGTGGTGCTAGAACTAGAAGGGGTAGATGGGTTGATGTATAGAGACACTACAAACATACTAAATGCCTTCACAACACATTATACTAAATTATATGCTACCACGAGGACGGATAGGCTCAATTTAGATGAATATTTGGAGGACGATCTGGGAAAGCCACGGGGATGGATGGTATCTTGATAGAATTTTACAAAACTTATATAGATTTGATGGCCCCAATATTGCGGGAAGTGTATGAGGATGCAGTGGAAGTGGGACATCTCCCCCCCTCTATGAGAGTGGCCCTCATCACCTCGCTTCTAAAACCGGGAAAATCACCACAGCATTGTGACTCTTATAGACCTCTGTCCTTGCTTAATTGTGATGTTAAAATACTAGCTAAACTCATTGCCACTCGCCTTAGTCTCCTTATGGAAAACTCAATTTTACCTGATCAATCGGGCTTCGTGCCTGGTAGGGCGACATCTCACAATCTCAGGACCTTATTTTCAGTCATGAATGATGTCTCGGCTGAATTGCCTATGGCAGCTATTTATTTAGATGCTACAAAGCCATTCGATTCCATCGAATGGGACTATGTGTTTGGAGTGATGACATGCCTGGGATTTCCTCCTATTTTTCTCTCCTGGATAAAATTATTATACTACTCGCCAGCGGCTAAAATGACCATTAATGGAAAAATGTCTCAGGAATTCTCCATTACAAGAGGCACGTAACAAGGTTGCCCACTGTTGCCCTTACTTTTTGCGATTGCAGTGGAATCGATGGCAGCGAAGTTGCGGCAGCACCATAGGGACAAAGCGCTAAGGTGCAATATGCGACAAATTTTTATATCCCTATACGCTGATGATATCACGCTGTATATTCGTGATCCTCAGCAAAACATGAACCCATCCTTAGGGAGTTTATAACTTTTGGCAGACTTTCCGGTGTTCAAATAAATTGGAGCAAATCGTGCCTTTATCTCTTACTGCTGCAACAACTAAATTTCCCATGGACTACCCTATAGCATGGTGTGAGGATGAGTTTAAATATCTAGGGATCTGTATATCGAGAGATAGGGACGAGTTAATGCGCCTTAACTACGGGACCACTATGGTCCGCATTTCAGACTATGTAACGCGTTGGATCACCCTGCCCTTGTCTATGGCAGGTAGGGCATCTCTGATCAAGATGGTGATACTTCCTCAACTACTTTATTTATTTTTGAATATCCCGTTTTATCCAGGAACTTATTTTTTTTTAAGTTACGGTCCGAGCTGACTCGCTTGGTGTGGGGGGTAAAAACCCGAGGCTCCAGTGGAATGTCCTCACTAGGCCTTACTTACAGGGGGGTTTGGTATTCTCGACTTTGAATTGTATTACTATAGTGCACAGGCGCAATACGCCTTTTTTTGGGTGCATCAGCCTCGGTATATGCCTCAGGTGGCGGCGGAGCACTGGCTTGCCCTGCCGGTTCCTATTGAGGGTGCATTATACACCCCACCCCCTGGCAGAGACAAGACACCAACGACAGTGATGAGTACGGTCAATGCTTGGTCCCAAATAGGCAAGATGTTGGATACGCCTATGCTCTACTCGTCGTTTCTACCACTAGTGTACCACCCGGCCATGCCCCGCCTACAGGAGGCTATTTTTTGTTTTCAGAACGCACACATGTTAGAACTTGGGGGGACTTATATAATGAGGGTAAATTTCGAACGCTAGAGCACATGTTTCAGGGTATACAGCAGTCGCCTCTCGACGCCTTTTTGTATATTCGCCTCCGACAGGGGCTTAGGTCTAATACCCCAGACTTTCCTAATGAGGCCCAAGTCCTTGCACCATTACAGCTGATACTTCAAGGTGCTACGGCTAAAAAACTGGTTTTGATGATATATAAGACGGTGCACACGCTGAGGGAACAGCCTGTTGTGATAGCGAAAACGAAATGGGACCAGGACCTGGGTATAGACCTGACGGATAGGCAGTGGGAATTTTGCTCGCAGCAGACTGAACGGATCTCGGCGAGCAGTAGACTCAGAATAATTCATTATAAGTTCCTACACAGGTTATATTACACACCTGTTTGCATGCATAGATACAACTTACGAGACTCAGACACTTGTGATAGTTGCCATGCCCCAGGAGCCGACTTTTTGCACCTTGCATGGGCATGTGAAGGGGTGCAGGCATACTGGCTGCAAATTTTTACTGCCCTGTCAAAGATGATAAATATCTATGTGGAACCTTCCCCAGTACTGGCGCTCTTGGGATACGTTGAACCGCTGCAAGCGGCACACCGCAAATTTGTTGCTTTGGCGCTACTACTGGCTAAAAGAAGAGTGGAATGTCGATGGGGCAGAGAGAGAGCGCCTAAATTCAAGGATTGGATGGATGATCTCATTTATTGTCAGGAACAACTTGCGACGTATGCTGAGTTACTACCTGTGACATCCAGACCTAGGGATATTTGGGCTCCGTTAAAGTGCAATTTATTGGCGCAAAATGACTCCAGCCCCCAAAGGGGAGCAGGACCTGGTCCCATAGATTAATACAATGTGACTATGTGTTTACAATTTCCGTGAGGGAGAAGAATGGTGCGCTGTATGGAGGGAGTACATGAGGAGGGTAAAGGGCGAAATCTCTTTGTGGTGCACTGATGGGTTAGCGCGACGATACTCAAAGTACGGCCCGCGGGCCATTTGCGGCCCGCCAGTCCTTTCCTTGCGGCCCCAACAGCAGTCACGGACTCAGCGCCATTACTGCTGTTGTGGTGTCTCCTTGGGGGCTGCATTTGTGAGAAAAGGTGAAAGGGCATGCTCAGACAATGAGTGTCTCGATGCTCACCTGCGAACCCCCTTCATCTGCCCTCGTGACCTCATAGGCTTGCGTAGCAGCAGGACCTACTTCGGACGCCGACGGAAGCAGTGTGGGCCCAGTTGAAACCGTGCCGAGATTCACTGCCCATTGGCACCAATTGCCGTGAAAGCAGTAAGTATATGCCAATGCCATAATTGTTATTGCTGGGCCCCCATACTTTGTAGATTTCTGTTGCTAGACCTTGTTCATGCACCACACAAAAGGTCAAGATATCGTTTGGGGTTTTTCAGGGCGCTTAAAATCTTGGGCAGAAGAGTTATGTATGTTTTTCTTTTCGATTTATTACGAGTGGTTTTGCATATTAATTTAAGTGCATGGGACAGTAGATGGCGCTGTTGCCGTATTCTGTGGCGAATTGTGAGTTAATCTTCGGCTGAAATGTACTTTTTATGCGAGTTTGTTCTCCCCGAGTTAGCAGGCCGGGCTGCTGAGACGTGTAACTATTGGGGCTCCATTTTTGCCTTCAGGGTGAAAAAAAATAGACATCAACTCGGCAGCAGCACTACTGCTCAAAAAGCCTTTGTCATTTCAAATCGACTGTTTTAATTCTTTCAGTCTCATCATTTCAGACCTGAAGCATTCTTATTATTATATACAACAAAGCCATAGTTGTTGCTTATTTATCTTATGCAACTAACAACTATTGGGTTCTCCATTTTCGCCCTCAGGGTGAAGCAACAATATCTCATCTCAATACCAGCATCACTGCTCAAAGATTTTGATGTAATTCAAATAGACTTGTTTTAGTTCTTTCATAGTCTCATAACTCAAGCATTTTCAATTTTATAATATATTTACAACAAAGCCATAGCTGCTGCTTATTTATCTTATGCAACTAACAAGCACTGACAAAAAAGCCAATAGTCTGGACTTGTTGCAGGTATAATGTCACTGGTTGTATCTGATATATCTGGATACAATGACAAACAGCAAAATACCAGTAGGGTGGCAAACTATGCTATGCACGGATTTTGAAAATGGGTTTGATTTTTTTTACTCTAACCCCGCCCCCCCACTAACCCCGCCCCCACCGGTGCGGCCCTCTGCCACAAACCACACTGTATTTTTGGCCCCCGACAGAAAATTTGTGAGTACCCATGGGTTAGCGGAAGGTCGAAGAGGAGTCCTAAATTAGCTAAATAAAATGATGTGATCTAATGCTTACTATTTACTTCCAATAGTGATTCCTGGTTGATGTGTATCTACTGTATATGCTTCCGTTAGAGTTTGTCACTGCTAAAGCACTGTAGTTGTGTAAGCCTGGATCGCCAATGTGGACTAATGATTACTATGTGACTTGTTTGCCACTTCATAATTTATATGTATGTGGATTTATATTCATATGTTGCTGCCGGATACCGATTAATGTATTGGATATTGAACTGTGCGAACTGTGTATGACTACATGTGTACCAACTATGTTTGAGAAAATCAATAAATAGAGTTAACAAAAAAAAGGCTTGTGCACTCTCTTTGGGCTGTACGGCCGGGAAGGGTCAGTGTCCACTTGCAGGAGCTTTGGGAGCTTCAAAGCTTTAAGTCAGTGCCCTCCAGTGCCCAGAGGTGGTGGTAGTCCAGAGAACTGAGTCTTGTGGGAAGGACTTGACACCCTCCTCCAGGAGGGGAGGGTGGGGAGGTGCTTTGGCTCGAGTCAAGCCAGTTTTGGAGCCCTGATAGAGGTCTTTGTGCCAACCATAGTCCTGGTCAAAGTCTTTGCTCAGAATCTGAGTGACTAGGAGGTGCTGAGGGCCTTATGTTCTTCCTCCTGAAATTCGGAGTTGGCGGAGAAGACCGCCTCTAGGCTTGCGGATAACTTGAGATGACAGAACATCAGAAGAACTGGCTTTTCACCATCCTTCTTTAACGTCACATTCCCCAAAGATGCTGGGTGTTAAAGAACTCCTGGCTCTGCATTCTCTGATGTGCACTCCTTCTTTTACCTCAGTAGCGAAGAGTCTTCTTTAACAGGAATGTGAGGCAGGCTTTGCAAAGGGGAGAGGCAGAGATTGCACAGTAGTGGTCAGTCAAGGTGAATTTCAAGTGGCACTGGGGTCAGTACCGGAAAGGCGTTTTTTCTATTACTCTGAGTACATTCTCCACAACAAAGTACTTGAGGCGAGGGGCACAGTGCTCCGGGAGGGAAGAGCCTGAGGCCCTGACGGTTAGGCATTGAAGGGAGGCCCGGTATCTGTGGCGCAGCTTCTTGAGAATGAAGCAAAGCCAAAGGTGATCTTCTTGGTCAAGTTTCTATTGATGCCCGAGTCAAAATGGTCGGTGGGCTTGTAGGAAAGCGTCAGACGTCACCCAACACAGAGTCCTGTCCGTACATATTCAAACCCGATGGCGGGGGAAAAAAAGGATCTAACATGGAGGCACTGCCCATGCACTTTGCCATCTATGTGAGGCGTCACTGTATGTCTTTTGACTCTTAACAATTTCGTTGAAGAAAAAGGGTTCCTAGAAGTCCAAGCCAAACACAAGACGGCAGGAGTATGCAGAGCAAGTGTATCTATAGCAACACAGGCTACGAACATATAGTTTCCAAAAAGGTGGTAGATCTTTTACGGGCGAAGGGCTTTCTAAAGGTTGTCCCAGGCACAGTAGAACTTCAGCGTTAAATTAATAATATTAAATTCTATGTGCAGTACGTTTGCCAGTGAAATATTGTCATAAGCACAAAAATAGCAGTCGAATTGGGTATAATCCTAACATCTCTTAGGAACAACACTGTTGGATCCTCTCCCACAACCAGCAACAAACCTTCAGCTAACCACATTATTCATGATTTGGAGCAGAGTTCCAGAGGTCTGCTGCACATGATGGAATACACTACCACCAAAGACCGCACCACATCACTTCATATTATTTATAAAAATAAAGTCCAAATAATTTTCTGACCTCACTGTGAACATAGCTAACATTTTATTTATTTTTGCCAAAGGCATTCAGCTTAAGATCTTATTTCAGAGGAGAAACAGAAGAGACTAATGAAGAGGGGGGCATCCTCCAGTGCCCAATCTTTTTGTTGGCAGATACTCTACCGACACTCAATCCAAATCTGATCCACAGTCATGCTATGCAGGTCTTCCTCAAAAATACCCTCTGGCACTGCAGTCAATAAAATCGAGATTCTAAAAAGAAATTACCTTGTATATGAAAATATTCCATACTTGAAGATGGAAAATATAAAAAGTGGATTTGAGTACAAATTTTAGTTTTTGTAATTGGGTGGCGAATGGCGCAATCCATTACGACGAGGAGCTAGAAAAACCTGTTGCAGGACTAGAAATTATCGGCTGAAGAAGAAGGGCCAAAATTATTTGTATTGGTCATTGTCATGGCAATCATGGAAATTTACTAGGGGCTTTTTGAACAATAAGGGCCAGGCTCAACTTTTTCAAGCTTTCCAACCTCTAATTTAAGACTTAACTTTTTCGAAGAGTGATACTCCCTTTTGTTCCACTGGCAAGGGAGATATATCAGATGGAGGGGATAAACTTGTATGTCTTTTTCAAGAAAAACATGGTGGCCTTTTCGGTGAAAATCAAACAGTAACTTGGTCATATATTTCCTTGTAGTGCAGGAAATTCTATGGCAGATTTTATGATCCTCCACATGTCAAAGACAGTAACATAATTTTAGTCTTCTTCCTCCTGATATACATTTATGTTCTTCATCACTTCAGACACTTTAGGAGGCTAAGGTTTTTGACACAAGTTGTGCTTTAAGCTTACCTTAAAGCACCTGAGGCGCAAATTTAACAAGCATTTACAATGCAATGGACTCGGCAATATTATAGGTAGAGCTATTGGCATTGCTCATAATTTTTTTTTTGGTATCCCTAAATAAATGGGATTGTCATTTATATTGGCAATAGCTTAATTGCTTGCTATGCGAGACCTATTGCATTAGCAGAGAGAGAGTGAGGTAGTGAGATAGAGAGAGAGTGAGGTAGTGAGATAGAGAGAGAGAGTGAGGTAGTGAAATAGAGAGAGTGAGGTAGATAGAGAGTCAGGTAGTGAGAGACCGAGAGAGTGAGGTAGTGAAAGAGTGAGGTAGTGAGGGAGAGGGATGTTCTGAGGTAGTGAGATAGAAACAGAGAGTGAGGTTGTGATGTAGTGAGATAGAGAGAGAGAGTGAGGTAGTGAAAGAGAGAGAGTGAGGTAGTGAAAGAGAGTGAAAGTGAGTTAGTGAGATAGAAAGAGAGAGAGTGAGATAGAGCGAGAGTGAGGTAGTGAGTTAGAGAGAGAGAGTGAAGTTGTGAGGTAGTGAGATAGAGAGTGAGGTAGTGAGAGAGTTCCACTTTGTGGGACTCATCAAATATCGGTCACATTTTAAGATTCGCATTACTGTTCCATCCTGGATGATCCGTACCTTATAGCGAGTATTTCAGGCTCAAGATCCAGAAAGCGCCTCCCCTCAAATGTCCGCCCTAAGATTGATGACCCCCTCGCACAACGCTGGAGGCAGATGCGGCATAGCCAGGGGGAGCGGGCCTAGGAGCAGGGAGAATAAACAGGGGGAGGGAGGGCCGTGCACGGAGAAAGGAGAGCGCGTGGAGAGGGAGAGATACGCGAGGGGGAAAAGAGGAGAGAAATGATGAGGGAAGTAAGGGCAAGGGCGAGGCGAAAGGCAGAAGAGAGGAGGGTGTGGCACAACGGCCAGAGCTTGCGACTTTGGAGCTAGGGAACCAGCTCGGCGTCTGCACAACATATGTGATTCTGGACAAATCACTTAATCTCCAACTATCTAGCAAAACTTACGCCCCCGAATCCGAAAGAGACGGGGCTAAATTAGAGTGACGCATCTCTCCTCCAATGGCTGGCCTCCATTTAGGAAGCCAGCCAATGGAGGAGAAACGGGGCAGGGAGGCGGGTTAAACCGCACTACTAAGAAACATTAAATCTCCGACCCCAGACTGCACAAGCGTAGCCTTTAGGTCCTCGACCTAAAAAAGAGCATTAGTATTATCTACTTTAACCTCTGTAAAGACTTTGAGGATCTACTGGACTCTGCACACTATACCCCAGTTAGGCATAGTATATAGAAAGCCAGCTTCCTACACTAGCACAATAGGAGTTTTGAAAGGGTGGTTGCTACTTTGCACTGTGTGAATGTTGTAACAAGAGGCAGAACGAGACTAAGAGAAGGGAATATGCTACTTACCAGTATGCATCTGTTCTTGGCATAGAGGGCTGCAGAGTGGTACATTATGAATAGATCGCCATCTGGTGTTGGGCTCGGATGATTGCACTTTGTTTTTCTCTTGGAGAGTCTTTTGTATCTTGGTGACTCCTCCTTTGGTTGGTAGTGCGCATGGGCATCGGCTCCATCCTTAGATTGTTTTTTTCCGCCATCGGGTTCGGATGAGGATTGAGACGCTCCAGATCGACTTCGAAAAGAAGTGACTTATCGGCGCTTATTCCCTTTCCAATTCGACGGTATTGTTATCGAACGCGTTTCATTTCCATTCCGGCGCGTTTCGACTTCAACATCGAAGAAAAAACTTTGATCTACGTCAACGACAATACCAGACATGGTCCGAGCATCCCTTTGGTATCACTCATCTTCATTTATTTAGAAAAAAGAATAAACTCAAAGTTTACTTTGAAGATGAAAACTAATTTCCCATGCGTCGCTGTGGCACACTGTTAGTTTATTCACTAACTATAATACACAGCCGCGAAGAGACCCACAGTATTTGTAATATCGCCAGGCATTCTTTGCATTTTAAGCAATATCACAATGCACTCTGGCTAGCTGGTGCTTTTTCACTATTAAAATTGCTGGCATAGGCTCAAAAATGTCAGCATGCAATGTTGCTGGCTAAACGTTCACAGGGCTCAAAGCCCCTTGGCCGCTATCTACTGAGTTATTTTGGGTAAGCTGCTTCAACAGCTCTATCGTAACCTGGATAGAAACAACTGGTCTCTCCTGAAAATATTACTGACCGGCACAAATGCACTATGTTCGTGTGCACTTTAATTATACAAATCAGCCTGCCTGGAGCACAAAATAAGTCAGAGAGAAGAACTGAATGTGTCCTGTCGTGTCTTTCGGCCTGGTTCTCACCAGTTACCCTACCAGACTGGCTACAGAGACTGTAGCCAGTCTCTGAATGTGGTGCAGGCCAGAGCAATAGGGTGATTGACAACATTTTGCAATTCTATCAAGCTCTGCTGTCAATATGCAGAACCCAGGAAGTGTGCAAACATTTTTTTAATCAAATAAAACAGATCTACAAGTCTGGTGACTGAAAAAATGTACTTGGGCCTAACTGTAATGTGCTTGCCCCATAACCTTGTCCCAAAAGTGTTTGAGAGTAGTCAAATAATGCATTTCACAGAGTCGCCCTTTTCTTCAATGTCACATGAGAGCACCGTCAAATTGTGATGTCTGCTGTACAAAAAAACGTACTTGTTTCATAGACTAAACCTTTGGTCCATGTATAATGGAATCTAGCCCACATAAAGGGTACACACGACCCTTGGCATGCCTCTTATTTCACTAATAGCATTGTCATCAGGGTGAGGGCAAGAAGGTTTCTCTGTTCATACTCAAAAAATAATTATTAATAAATATATTGCTAAAGTATGATACGACAGTGCGGTGTCATTTTCGGACCTTTCCATTGAAATGGCCACAAGCTTTCGAAGTGACATGCAGGCATACCGATAAATGTAAATATCGTTCATACTATGACAAGTGGTAATTGAGTTTCAGCAAACATCTATTCTTTGTACAGCTCCATGTAAAGTATTCCGATTTGTTTTGACCCTAACAAAATCGTTTCCATCTCAAATCAAAATTACAAATAATTGTTTGCTTACTTATTGAAATAGTGTACAGTTCATTTACAAGCTATTTAAATGTGTTCGCAGCACGACTGTCAGACAGTCAGCTTTCCAAAACCCTCTAACTCTGCATTCAGAGAAAGAAAAGTAAATACCAATCTCATGGACAAAAATAAGCAGGAATTTTAATAAGACATACGTTGACATCTGACCTTTGTCTTTGAATGCACAGAAAATGAAACAAGATAAAAACTAAAAGACACCTTTATTTCTGATTCGTTTTCTGAATGAACAGAACACCTGTTCTTTGTCAACCGGACCCCTTCCACCAGCCAGGCCTTAAAAACAGTATTCCTTGGTAAAATCTGACTCGCCATAGCAGCGGATCAATAGATTTCTCGCGGGGTGTTTACTGCAGGGTCAACTGCTTGGCAAACTTCTTTCACAAAAATAAGTAGGCCGTACCAGCATTTTGAGGCGAGAACTTTCCCTCTTAACACTACCTGCCGGGATTTAAGATTACTAAACAAAGTGATGCTTGCTAAAAATTCAAGATTCGGCGCGGGCAACCAAGATGGCCGCGTAAGCTCGGAGCTCCGTGGACCGTCCGACCCACCGCAATTATCCTGCTTGAAATCCTGATCCACGTTGGTGGTGCCTTATTGCTGGTGGTCTACTGAGGCGGGGACTGCCTTCAGCTTCCAAATCGGTGGTTCCAGTGCAGAGATATGTCGAGCTGAACTCCGCGCCGGGGCGGTGCCATTGTCCCTCCGGACTTCGCCACTTTGCACGATTGGAATGCGTAGCGGCTGCCTGCTGTCCCCACTGGCGGAGTGATAGTGTCTCCAGCTTGTGCCTTCTACACCCTGGTTTTGCCTTCTCGGCCCTGCCTGCCCGTCGGCTGCGGACCCGGGCTTGAGTGGCGCCTTGCCTTTGTTCTCTCGAACCCATCATGGCGGGCAGAGGCGACTCGGACAGGGCATCGAACAAAGGCGGTCGAGGCAAGTCGCAAACGCAACTGAATCGCATTGAGCGCTATGTTCATCTAAAGTCACCGCCTGCAGCGGGGGCCGCGTCTAAGGGCCCTCCTTCGACGAGCTCGCCAGATGGGTCGGACCCTACCCTCGGCGACATCATGGGTGCCATCACGAGTTTCCGGGCCGATATGCAACAACAGCATGAAACTCTGAATCACAAGGTCGACTCAATGGCCGTTGATATTACTCTTATAAGGGCCGACTTGGGCAAGACCAACGAGCGTGTGAAGGCACTGGATATTAAGACCTCCAGCCTAACCTCCGATGTATCCGAGCTGCAGACCGAGGTCCGCAACCTGCGGATGACTACGGACCTATTCTCGAGGCGACTGGAGGACTTTGAAGGGCGAGCCAGGCGGCAAAACGTCCGCATAGTCGGCGTACTGGAGGGGTCCGAGGAGGCTGCGACGGACCTGTTTGTGGAGGAATTGATCAAAACCCATTTAGCACCCACTGGACTGAGTAACTTTTTCTCGGTGGAACGTGCCCACCGGGTGCCGGGTGGCCCGCCGAAGTCAGGAGTGGCGCCACGACCGATTGTGGCGCGCCTCCTCAACTTTAGAGATCGGGACGTGGTCCTGCAAGCTTCCAGATCGCATGGGCCACTCCACTACCAGAATGCGGAGGTGCACTTCTATCCTGACTTCACTAGGACGGTACAGCGCCAACGTCAGAGCTATGCGGGGGTGAAGAGGCGACTCAGGGAAATGGGTTACAAATACTCGATGATGTTCCCCGCCAAACTTCGTGTTGAACATAAGGGACGTGCCCTTTTCTTTGACTTCCCTGACAACGTCAGTGAATGGTTGGACACAGTCTCTCCTCGACGAGACGAACAGGAGGATCGAGATGGAGGTGCTTCTGGTGGTGCGGAACAGTGAGACTGAGCGGTGGGCTTGTGGCACCCCCGCCTCGAATGACTGCCGGAGCTGGTATCCGTAACTCAACTTGACTCTCCTGGTGCTTACATGGTGGGTGGCGGGACGTGTTCATGGTGATTCCTTACTCCTCTGGGGTCTTTTCATAGATTCGTTAATGGGGCGACAGGCACACTGCTGGTTGGGAGGGCTTTTTAGTCTGATGCAGGGGTGCAGGGTGGGGGGTATGTTGGGGCGAGTTATCTTGTTTGTTGGTTCTTTCTTTCTTCTTTCTATCTGGCAATGGGTCACTTATGCTCCTGAACTGCATTTGATGTTGGTGTCTTCTGGGACTGGGTGGGGCGGGCTGTGGGGTGATGGGGGGTAAGAAGTTAAGAATTCTCAGTTGGAATGTTAACGGGTTGGGAGACCGAGTCAAAAGAGGGGTGGTAATACAATTGATCAAACGTCACATGCCTGATATTGTTCTCCTTCAAGAGACACATTTGCTGGGAAATTCGTGTAAAGCTTTGAATCGTAAAGGCTACAAAATGGTGGCTCATTCAGGGTTCTCTTCCGGATCCCGGGGGGCGGGTATCCTTATGCGCGCGTCCCTTCCCCTAGAGATAGATGTCACCATGATTGATGACAGGGGGCGTTACGCTGCCGTGGCGGGTAGATGGGAAGGGCGTTCCCTTTCGTTGCTCTCTGTGTATGTCCCCCCTACCTTTCAGGACCTTGGTGGTGCCATTTTGTCTATGCCGGTTGGCCTGTTAATAGTGGGGGGTGACTTTAACTCGGTTTGCTCTGGTTCCCTTGACCGCCAACCGCCTCGGGACCTCCGCAGCTCGCAGATGTGGCTGCCTTCCTTTCTTGAGTCCATGGGCCTGGTGGATGGTTGGCGTCTTCTCCATCCGACGCTCCGTCACTTTTCCTTTCTTTCGGGTGCACACAGGAGTCTCTCCCGCATTGACTATGTCCTTACACTGGCATCGCACGCATCGGCCGTGTCTGAGGCCCGCTTTTTAGCGCGGGGCATCTCTGACCACTCCCCCTTGTGGGTCTCTTTCGATTTTGGCGTGGCCTTGTCGGAGCGACCGGCGGCGATTAACCCGTGGTACTTCCGCAACATCAAGACTCGCTCCCTTCTGGCCAAAGCCATTGACCTTTACTTCGCCGAAAACGTGGGCTCGGTCGGTTCGGCCGTTACCTTGTGGGAGGCCTTTAAAACGGTGCTCAGGGGTGAGGCCCAGGCGCTCATTGCAGAGGCCCGACGGACTAGGGAGGCCGACTTGCTGAGTATTGAGGAAGAGGTCTTGAGCCTTGAGTCCCAACTGGGACCCGAGCCAGACCCCTCGGTTTTGCATACCCTCTCATTGAAGCAAGCGGAATACCATGACCTTGCCACGAATGCCGCACTCACTCTGGCTAAAGAACAGCAGGGCCGTATCTATGACGTAGGCGACAAAGCCGGGAAGTTGTTGGCTTGGTTAGATAGGAAGGAGATGGCCAGCCGAGTGGTGCCTGAACTTTTGGGAGACGACGGTGTAGTCCTCACGGACCCGAGCGCCATTGTCGAATCCTTTGCTGGCTACTTTCGGGGGGTCTATGAATCTAATTCGGACTTTTCTGAGGCGGACTCGTCGGCTTTCCTTTCGGGTATAGAACTTCCCCGCCTTTTTGAGGAAGAAAGCGCAGACTTAGATAGAGAGATCACCGCTGACGAGATTGCCTTGGCGATCCGTTCGTTGCGCACCGGTAAGGCCTCGGGCCCTAACGGCATTCCGGTCGAACTATATAAAATTCGGCCGGATGCGGTGTCCCCGCATCTGCGGAAAATGTTCTTGGAGTCATTTGAGAAGGGCCGTCTCCCCCTGGATCAAAGGTTGGCCACCATCGTGGTCATCCATAAGGAGGGTAAACCACGGGACGTCTGCCGATCGTACCGTCCTATCTCTCTCCTGAATGTGGAGCCCAAGGTCCTCGCCAAACTGCTCGCCAATCGACTGATTGGTATCATTGGCGATCTCGTACATCCCGACCAGTCGGGCTTCATCCCCCACCGTAATACCGCCCTCAATCTGCGCCGCCTTCACGGCGTTATGGCTAGAGCCCACACTCTCGAGGAGCCAGCGATCCTTGCGTCCCTTGACACCACGATGGCCTTTGACTCCCTCGAGTGGCCATACCTCTGGGCAGTGCTGTCCAAACTCGGTTTTGGGCTGGTCTTTGTGAGCTGGGTGAAGCTGCTATACGCCGAGCCGCTGGCTAACGTCACGGTCAACGGCCGCCTATCGAAGTCATTCCCCTTACATCGGGGTACTAGACAGGGTTGTCCCCTGTCGCCCCTACTGTTCGCCTTGGCCCTTGAACCGCTCGCGGCCCTACTGCGTACCCTGACTTACACGGTATTACCTGGGCCCCTGGTTTTGAAGACAGGGTTTCCCTGTACGCGGATGACATCCTGCTTTACTTGACTTCCCCTTGTAAGTCCCTCATTGTGGCCTGCGACGTACTCAGACTTTTCGGACGCTACTCTGGCCTGATTATAAACTGGGCCAAGTCGTCCTTGTACGTCCTTAAGGGGGATACTCCACGACTCCCCAGGGGCTGCAATATTCAGATTGCCGGTCATGGCTTCAAGTACCTGGGCATTTACATCTCCGGTAATCCCAAGATGCGGTACGACCACAATTTGCTCCCTCCTCTCCAGCATGATGTGGACAGCTGGCGTAAGCTCCCGCTCTCCCTCCTTGGCCGTGCGGCATTGTTTAAGATGATGTCCCTGCCCAGGTTCTTGTACGCCTTGCAGAACGCCCAAGATCCGGTTCCGGCCAGCTATTTCCGTGAGCTTGAGGGTCTCCTGCGGACCCTTCTCTGGGACAGACAACCTCGTGTTCCTATCCATAAGCTCACGCTTCCATGGTATGACGGCGGCATCGCTCTTCCGGATGTGCGCCGATACTATTGGTCCTCTCAACTTGCTGCCCTCAACCATGGGTTCTACGGTCCTGTGGACAGTCCCGGCTACGCCATGGATAGATGGCTTCTGGGTGACGGCAACTACTATCGGGCCCTGTATACGAGGTCTTTCGATCGGCAGATGTCGGGTCCTACACGGACGGCGGTCCACATTTGGCGGGCGGTTACCAAGGCGCAGGGTTGGCAGGGTAGACTGACCAGATTCACCCCTCTGTTTGATTCGGACATCCTGGGTAGACTGTGGCACACCAAGGGTTTTGACAAATGGGACCTCATCGGCATCAGCAGAGTTGAGGACATGCTTTCCAGGGGCACTATTAAGACCTTCCCCCAGCTGCAAACCGAATACCAGCTGGGTGCTGCAGAGTTTTTCCGCTACGCCCAGCTGAGACATGCGCTGCTCTCGGCCACACCGCCGGACGGCGACATTCCTGAGAGCTCCCCTCTGGAGGATAGGATATTGGATGGGCACATGCCTGATAGCGCGATCTCCCTTTCATATAAGAAACTGATAAACGTGCGCACAGATCTTCTCCTTGGCTTGCGGGACCAGTGGGTGGCGGATGGCCTAGAACTTGATGACGAGGACTGGAAGAGCGCAGTTTCCTCCCCTAAGGAGGTTGCAATCTCCTCTCGTCTCCGCCTAGTGCAGTTCAAGATCTTGCACCGGGTGTATGTGACAGGCCCCCCGATTGGTGCGCATGGGGTACTCGCCTGACGGACTCTGCCGCAGAGGCTGCGGAGCCCTCGCCACCTTCCTCCAGATCCTTTGGGCATGCCCCGTAATAGCCTCCTACTGGAGGAGGGTGCACCGTATTATGGATGAAGTTACTGGTGTGGTCGCTCACGCGGAAGCTCGGAGGTGCCTCCTCAACGTATGGGAACCGTCCGACCACAACGCAGCGCAGACTAGGTGGGTGACCCTGGGGAACATGGTGGCCAAACGGGATATTGCTCAGAAATGGGGTGCGTCCACGGCCCCCCTGGTGGTACAATGGAAAGCCAATATGGATTGGTGTATGTTCCGGGAGAAGACGGTCTATGTGGCAAGAGGGAGACCTCGCACCTGGAATAAAGTATGGGGGGCCTGGAACGCATATAGGGGAGACGTGTGTTTGCCACCTGAACCCATCTCTCTGGATGAACATGTGTCACCCTGACCTGTAACGCCAACTGAGCTTTGATGTACTGCATTTTCCTGTTGTCTCCCCCCCCCCCCTCCTTCCCATTCTGAAATCCTCTCCTTGATGATCGCTTCCCTGCCTTTCCTCCCCTACCTGTCCCTGACGCCCTGACTCATACTGGACTCTATTGCCGTCTTCTCGCGCCCTAGTGCGCTCCTTTTGTTAAGTTCTTCATCTAAATATAAAATTAACCTTCAATGATTATGTGTTGATCTTTTTGCACTAATGTCCTCCTATTACCCATGCTGCCTTGCCTCCGGGATGTCAGGCTGAATAGCTGTGTGCTCTGTTCTTAATAAAGGTTTTCAAAAATTTAAAAAAAAATAAATAAATTCAAGATTCGGCGACAAATCCAATGAAGCAGAATTCTTGCTAACTATGAAAGAGTACATCTAAGTTGGACTTTAGAGAACATGATCTCAATACCCTGCCTGTCATCACAGTATGGCAATTTAGTTGGAGCGGACTGTTGTCATCACCTTACAATATATGGTGCAGGAGGTGCCAATCAAAGGCAGACCCCTAGATGGGATGATGACTTGCATCTTGTGCGGATTTAGGGGTCGGATTCTGTTATTGCTTCAGCCAAATTACAGAACCATGGGTGCAACGTCAAGAACTGCCGATGGGGTGAGATTTCGTGGATGGTAACTCCATGACCTCTGGAAGTGGTTTGCAGGGAGTACAGACTGAACACTGTGGTGTGCTGCTAATGCAGATCCACTGAATATGAACGCTGAGCTCGTGTGCATAGTTCGGATATGACAGCAGGTTCAGCGTGCAGTCTCTCAAAGTGCTTCTAATAGGTCTATAGTTGTAGAGTCCAGGAACTTCAGTGCTTCCACCCTGTCCGGGATATATATTCACAGAGTTTACTAACGAGTCTTGTGTAGTAGAGGCTTTGTGTGCTTCTGGCAGATACTAGATGGAAGACATCAAGATACAGATGCAGGTGTTTGGCTAAAAGATTGCCCTTTGGGTCCCGGAATTGGTAGAGTGTTTACAGTGAGAAAACATTCACCATGTGGAAAAGAAATAAAAGAAACCATTCCCAGTATACGCCGGAAAAAATACAACTTACTCAACATGGAACAGTTAAAATAATTAAATGTGAAATCTACATTGAAAACAGAAGTATACATCAGATTTCCTCATTTCTTTTAAGAAGAGAGTGGGCACAATAAGAAATACGATATAAGGGACCTAGCGTAAGTAGGAGAGCTGCTGTATTGAAAAGACAAATAGGCACCTCAAGATCACAATACATGCCCCTTTCCTGGACTAGCGACCTGGGAGGTATTCGAACCCCTGCAGCCGACAATAGAAGCTACAGGCAGCATTTTTCGCAGGTAGTTGTACATTTACCTTGCTTGCTGCTGAGTAAAGGGCACCATACTTCCTCTCAGTAGAAAACCTTGGCCAAAACGTACAGGAAGAGTATGCGACGCGCACTCGTTTCAGGCACTGCTGAGAACTAAAAATTTGTTCCAGACTAGAACCCATTTATGTATTAATACTAAAACATGAAAAAACTAAAGCAATAGCTTTGTGGTTTAGCGAGCTCAACGTCTAAAGCGTTATTGTCCTTTATCCAACTTCACGTAAAAACTTCTAAGCGCAGGGAAGACCAGAGCTTCTAATGAACGCACGCCACTATTCACATGAACCGAGACTCAAGTGCATAGACACGACGATCTAAGTCATAAAGTGCATTATGCGTACACAAAACGTCTCTCTACATGCCCCGTACCCCACGCTTTGAAGGGGGGGGGGAATATGCCAATCAACAGGCATAACGTGTTTATAACCTTAAAATTATCTGCAGTGTTCCGATATGAGACCAAGTAGACACAGCAACATATAAACTAGAGAGAACGTGGAGAAAAATGCACGAGTAATCTACAACAGCCGATCGAACTCTGCAGTCACTACAAAGGAACTCGAACAGTATCGCACAGGGTGCTAGAGAGCTATTACTCAGACCGGTAGAATGCTATATCCCATTATCTAATGGTACTCGATTGGGTCGTGATCCCTTACTCTTGTAGTGTCCATTCACTGTATGAATGTTTTCCTCTCACCATATCCGAAAAGTTGCATATTCCATCACAGTACACAGGGGCCAGACCTTTGTAATCACGAAATACTGTTCCTTGGTCCATACTAAAGGATATTATGCCCACCTCGCCATTATAAGAAGTTGTTGAGGTGCCCAGAAAGAACGGTGAACAAATTCTCCAAGTTTCCCCTATAGTTTTCCTCGTCTGCGGGGGCAAGGCAGTGTCCCCTTTAGATGCCCGTACACAACGATGTTCCTTCCTTGAGAGATAAGACGTGAACCCTGTTAAACAATGCTGGATGTTTAAGCTCCCCTTAACCGATAATGTTACGTGTCCTACTTCGGAAGATACATACTACCGTGGGCTCAACGTCACAGTGCCCCATAAAAAAACGATATTGTGGCAGAAAATGCAAGTACTCGATGATGCTATCCCCAGAAAAATATCAAAGAACAAGGGTGGTTAGGCCCTATGGGAAAGAGGGTAGGTAGGGCCAATATAATGAAAAAACAGGGGGGTTTTTACCTAAGCCTCTGCGAATGAATTTAAACACTGAATGTTCTTTGGATAAACACAACTTTATTTGTTTACCCAGACAATCGATTTTGTCTTTGATTTATAACAATTTATCTTATCTTTTTGTACACAGAAAAAGAAGAATGCCATCAACCTCACATATAGCCATATGTGAATTATATTACCAATGTGTGAATATTTACAAAAAGTGAATAAAACACAAAATATGTGAAAACATTTGAATCACAAAGTGCTCATAATTATACCAAAACATGGACAATGAATTAACCTTCAAATTTGGAAAGAACACATCATTTATCCGTCCTAAGGCTCAAGGGTGAACGCTTTTGGCATATGACCCCTGGCCAATTAAGCTGACCAAATCAGAAAAGCTAAACAATTCAAATACATCAATAGTTTCAAATTCAAATCTCAAATGCACAATGAATGTCGAAAATAGAAAGCCGACGCTTTTCGAATCCTGTTTGCTGATTCACAGGATTCTCATCAGGGCAGTATAATTCTAGTCCATGGACACTATTTCTAAAACAAAAGGGGAAAGTTTGTTTTAATTAAAATAGTCCTCAAGCCATTTCTTATGTTAAATAACATGGCGGGAGGCGGCATTCTTCATTCAGATCAAAGGGACAGCCATGGGCTGTCCTTATGCGCCGGAGCTGGCAGTACTTTACAAAATCTGTACAAAAAGATAAGATAAATTGTTATAAATCAAAGACAAAATCGATTGTCTGGGTAAACAAATAAAGTTGTGTTTATCCGAAGAACATTCAGTGTTTAAATTCATTCGCAGAGGCTTAGGTAAAAATCCCCCTGTTTTTTCATCCCCAGAAAAAGACACAACTTCACCGACGGTGACTGATTAAGGTCTGAGTCCCCACCCGTCAGGCTGTCCAGTCCATAGTCTCCGATGTTATGTTCCAAAGGGTGGTTTTGCCTTTCTCCTTTACCGTAGGATGTTGTGGGCCTCCATGCTCCGATTCTGGTTACTAGAGCAAACCACGGCCACTCGGACGGGTGAGGCAGGCATTCTACTGTCCGGAGCCTGGTGCCTCGGTGACCTAAAACCTCCGGGAGGACTCGACAGCAACACCGCTTCTCACACAAAATGGCGCCGGCAAACTCAGCATAACTGGAAGTGACGCTACCCTACCAACGGAGGTAGGGACGATGAAAGTACATGGAAACTGCCACAGTGCAGAGGAAGAGAAGAAATACTACATAAACAAAGGTCTCTATTGGCATTAGAAACAAGAGCTCTATTGAGTGCCGGGAGGGGGGCAAGAAAATGACACGGCGGGGAGGACAGCGAGAGCAGCCTACCTCAACCTTACCAGCAGCAAAATGGCGGCCTCAAGCTTCCGAAATTTTTCGGATTCGGGGGCGTGTTTTGCTGTCCTGAGTGACGGACGACGTCACGAGCTAAAGAACAGCAACACTTACGCCCCCGAATCCGAAAGAGACTGGGCTCAATTTAAGTGACAGCCCTCTCCTCCAATGGCTGGCCTCCGTTTAGGAAGCCAGCCAATGGAGGTGAGAGGAGGGTTAAACGACCCTACTAAGAAACATAAGATCTCCTCCCGGAAGCTTGCAAGCCAGCATTTCCGGTCCTCGACCTAAAAAGGATAAATAGTTCAGTTGAGAAGTCCCAGAAGTCTGACAGTTTTTAAAAGCAAATGTTTTCGCATTAAGTCTTGGACTTTTAATGAACGAGCAGAGCACCACCAAGAACTCCCTCACTAAATGAGTGATGAAGGAATCTGAGAATCCCCAAAAGGACTTAGGTTCACTTGCATCTACTTATTGGCTTGGACTAAGCAAGTTAAATAATGAGGTTCCTGGATGAGATGCTAAAGTTTATGTTTGTATGCTACAGTTGTATTAATGGAACAAGGATCTAGGGTCTCACAGACAATCGAAAAGCAAGTTACATTAAAAAAAAAAGCATTTGCAATGCAATAGGTCTCGCATTTGTGAGATTTTGAGCTATTGCATTGTAAATGACAATGGCTTTTATTGATATTCCCTGAATACCTGCAAGCAACGACTATAAGTACAGAGTGCACATACATAAAAGTCATTAAAAGCCATTGTCATTTGTTTGGACTAAAGAGAAAAAAAACTACAACAGCAGCTTTCTATAAGGAGATAGGGTTAACCAGCCAAGTTGGAAGAAACATGGTTAGGGGTAATGTTGCTATGTTGAGTGATTAAAAAGTGGCGGTAGATCAAGATTGCCATGATTTCTACAAAGTTGTGAGGACCATATGCAAATGGCCTGAAGGATGATTGAAGGGTGTGGTTTTGTTAAGTACTTTTTACATTTTTTTTGTAATTGATTTTTAATACAGTTGGGCAAAATCACAGTACATCACTGGTTCGGGCATTTGTTTTCTATTGTTTCGTAGGCAATTATCAGCCTTTCAGTTTCTGTAAAAAGGTAGATTAGAGCCTCATTACAGCAAGATATACCTTAAAATAAGCAAAGTTAAAGGAAAAAACAAGCATTTGCAATGCAATAGGTCTCGCATTAGGAAAGTTTGAGCTATTGTAAATGACACATTTTTTATTTATGTGTTGGTTTTGAAAATAGCTACATTAGTAACTTTGTAATTTACAATGTCAATAGTTTTAACTTTCGTAAATGTGACACCTATAGCATTTGTAATGTAATATGTGTTGTATTTACATGACTTAGATGTATTGATATTACAAATAACAATGGCTTTTTTATTTTTAATAATACTTAAATAAAAGTTATTGTAATTTATAATGGCAATATTTAATAATTTCAACATCAAAAAAAAAAACTCAGTACAAACTGGGTAGAACATGGTACATATGTCTATATGGAGGGAAACTGACCTCTTGTCCCCTTCAACAGGACCGGATTCCTACAAGCAGTCACAGGGCACTGATAATTCATGCACTACAACCTTTTAGTCATTCTCAAGTATGGGAGAGGCTGTGCTGCTACCTTCCGAGTCCTGGTGCTTCGTGTTCCCTCGATGCAGTGCTTTTATAAAGTTCATTGCTTGTTGTGGGTTTTGAAAGATGGGCCGCTTTGACTTGTGGGTGATGGTTCAGCATGCTGGATACAGCATTACATACTAAATGCCTGCTCGCTGCAGTTTCATTTTGACTGGCAAAATTTCCAATCACACTGCACCAAATTGACCATATGCAGCTCCACATCGGACCATCCCACTGAAGAACCAATGAATCACCTACTCCATCACTGAACAGACCCCTCCAGGTCCAGGTAACGTCACGGTATTAACCACCACTTAAGACCCCACTGGCCAGTCCATCAAAAAATAAAATAGGGGTGGGGACATGGGATTAAGATGATGGATATTGGAATTTGCAAACTGTAGGTGGGAAGGGGATCTAGAACAGGGTCCAAGGATACAAACAGGGATGGGGGCATAGGATATATGGAATGACAGAAACTGAGAAGTGCCAAGTAGAATATTGCTCAGTACTACATAATGAAGAGAGTACACTAACCAAGCTAGAGAATCCCCAAGTTGCAAATCTAAGGCAAGATCAGCTCATGCTATGTCTATAACAGACTGAGGCTCTGCTGAAGAACAACTACACTAGTTAGTAGCATCTCAAACTACAGCTTGACCTCAAGCACAAAATTATCTGACGAACAGTAACCAGCCAATGGAGTACCAGGGTCCATCAAGACTCCAAGCACCAGATTATACACTTCATAGTGAATTTGAGTTAAGATAGAGGATCTGAAGATCCACTGCAATGCGCCCAGCAGAGACAGCCCAAAGGTATACAAATTCCACGCAGATCTGCATGGCTGCTCGAAAAGCTGCATTTAACTGGCCCATCCACAAGGGAAACCACCATCTAACTCCACTTACTCACTGGGCCAAAGCAGGTCTAATTACACTCTCACAATGTCGTGAGTGACAATGGCATTTTTAGACAACATTCCATTAATGGGTGTATGAAGCAGCAATATGGTCCTTCGTCCTCATATTCACAAAACATTACTGCATTTATATACACCGTCAAAGAGAAGCTCAAGTTGTACAAACTGTTTCTAAGACAATATTCACTACCAAGTGATCAAGACTGGGTTCCCCCAGTCGAAACGCGTCATGCTGCCAGTAAAGGAGGAATAAAGCACCATTTATCCTGAATTTTATTTTGTGTGGTCTGTACATGCTGTTCGTGATTTTCAGCAGTGCAGTGCTGGCGAGTGGCAGGAGAGGCGAAGCAGAGAACAAACAGTCCAAGGAGCCCGAGGAGTTTGAAGCATGTGCCTGTGCGGTGCCTGAGTGGAGCAGCAGCAGCAGCGACGCCCAGGCACCCGGGATCCAGCACCTAGTATGGCAGCAGTGGCTGAAGGAAGAGGAGGCGGGCGGGGGGGGGGTGTGCGGAGATAGTGCGGCTGGCAGGAGGGAGTTCCGTTGGAGGGTGGCAGACTAGCTCTGCACAAAAGCGCCAAGAAATAAACTATTTGGCATACATGAGCAAAATAAAAATAGTACAACAAAACATTAAAAAACTATTCAGTAGAGTAGACATGAATGTTACAATTCAAACGCCAACATTTGTTCAAATCCCTAGTTCTGGTTAGATACACAGTCCAATTATTCTGTTTATAAAAGCCGAAATCAGAAATTACACTGATGATATTGCTAACCTAGTAATATATTAGATTACATGTAGAAGAAAGGTAGCTGTGTTTAACTGGTGTAACCTGCGCATAAATTATTGGTAAAAATAGTGCACTTAAATATCTCTTATTTAGACTTTTTATTTGTACGTGTATGTTAGTTTGTACATATAGAGATTGAATATACAATGGTAACATTACATTTCTCCATTGCTGTAGATTATCCAAGTTCCAGCGTTCATCACTGGGAACAAGCATGAATCTTTGTATATCCCATTATTTCTTTTATAGATCTCAGTAAGTCTGCCAGTCCCCAGATTGTATCCCCTTTTAGTGCACCCCCTGCTCTTATATATCGTACACTCTGCTTGCCAACACCAGTCCAAGTCGTTTTCCCATTCTTTCAGTGTCGGAACTGCAGCCACTCACCATCTCTTTGCCACTTTCCGTTTAGCCACTACTGCCGCTACATGCCTCGGATGCACTTAAATATTTAGCAGGGAGTTCTCCTCAATGACATTTTGGAAAATATCATATTTAACAGTGTAATGCAAAACAGTGTGCCAATACATACTTACAAAGTACAGATTTGCGCAGTTTCGACTTGCACCCTTTGGCGAGGCTTAACTACCCAATATGAAGCAAGGCACAAACAAGCAGAGGGCAGCAATGTCAATAAGCCGTTTATTACCTTCAGGCAGAGCTTAAGCAGTGAAGTGCATCTTCCTATGTGCACTCCCGACGCTTACAAGCAGACTCCAGCTTGAAGGTGAAACAACAACTGGCAATTTGCAAAGAGGGCAAAGCTATCATTGTACTGTGTATGTTGTGCACAGATTTCATGTTCGCGTAAGTACTAGAGGTCAGAATATATGGCGCATGTGTGAACACCATAGTTATGATGGTAGTTTCCAAAGATGTAGTTTACAAATGCTCACCAGTGTGCAGATAAAGCTTTAACACAACAGTAGCACGGTGGTAGGTGCTAACAGGGCTGACTATCTAGCAAAACAGAAATCCCACAAATTATTAATAGAAAAGGCATTAGAGAAATTAAGCCACTCATCTCTGTACCTGCAAAGTAATAAACAAGCGCAGGGTAGTCACAAGACTATATTTTATTGGCTTGGCCCGCATTTTTATGTTAAAAGCAGTAAAAAAAAAAATTCAATAACTTAATGAGCATTCGAAATCACCGCCGCAGCCCTGCTCCGTGTAAACCGGAAGTCAGGCACTTTTGGCCGAGACGGGGGCGGGGCCTGCAATTCAGCAGGAAGTTCCGCCCGCCGCCGCCGAGGAAGCAGTGAAGCCGGCCGACTCCGACCAGCGCTGCAGAGGAGACACGAAACACGCCGAAAGAGCCCGGTGAGTGGGAGGGGAGGGGAGGGAGGGGGGGGCCAGGGCTAATGTGAAGGCCTGTGTGTATGCGTGTGTGCGTGCGTGTGTGTGTGTGCGTGCATGCAGAGGGGTGGGGGCTGCCTGTGTCTGTGTGTGAGCGAGGGCTTGCGCCTGTGTGTGCGCGTGCGTGCATGCAGAGGGGTGGGGGCTGCCTGTGTCTGTGTGAGAGCCAGGGCTTGCACCGCGCATGCGCAGGTATCAGACGCGCGCTCCCGCGAGGAAAAACGCTCGTAACAGATTGGTGTCCTCATTCCCAACTCATTCCCCATACGGGCTACAAAAGGTCTGAAGCAGACACTCTCAATGCTCACGCATTGAGAGTAAGGTCTGCTCGACCTAATGAGAAGGCCATCTGTATTTGGAGTGTTATTTAGAGCAGACCAGTATCCATAGGGTGATCACCTCCATACAGGTCATCAAGGATACTGTTTCAAGCTGTGGACCTCCGTGTGTTAACTAAACACATTCTAGGTGTTGCAGTATTGTTTTACCTCTATTACACCAATTAGATTAACGCACCCAAAAAATAATAAAGAATTGTGGCCACGTCACTATCCAACTAGATCAGAGCACTTTGTACATTACAAACATACAATATTCTCACACATATCATTTAGATATCTGAACTTTTACAGCATGTTTCACATGAGTAACAACACTGCCTTGCAGAAGACATGAGGGTGCTTATAACTTTAGGTAGCTTTTTTGAAGGACAATTGACGTGCTGAAGGGAGGAAAGATTGGCTTTGAGAGGCATGGTTAGTAGAGAACAAAACGAGTGATGAGTACCGGTGGAAAATGAATATAGAAAAGTTAGCCAGCTAAAGGAGTGACATGTAGGCGATGTGCGACAAGCTGTCGATGATGGGGTGGAGTTTGAGGACACGTGATAATCCCATAGAGACTAAACTGTTCGCGCCCGGGGGTTTGATCAGCCATCAACAGGTGGCAGGCAAGATGGGCATCGGAGGGGTGTGAGGTCCTGGCTCGACAGGCAGAGATTGGAGGGTCAGCGTGAAAGACTGAGCTGTGGCCTCTGCCCTCCTAACAGGCCTCTCACTTATTAACTGCCTATGTTTACGATGACCGAGCTGGCTGCAGCGCAGGCCGTCACTGCAGGCAGCTGTGTCAGCATGAGGGAGGTGGCTAGTGCCAGCACTTTGGCACTCATCATGGCTGCCTGGGCCAGGGAGGCCCTGACAGGCGGAGATGGGGAGCAGTGTTGGTATGAGGAGATGGTATTGTGGAGAGGTCCGGGAGACAGATTGTACAGCAGGGAGAAGAAGCGGGATGGGGACCTCCTTGGAGGCCTGGATTACATGTGCTAAGAGGTACAGAAAGTTGGGATGGGGATTAGTGAGGAGAGGCCAGTGCTGCTAGGTAGTGATAGATGGCAGGGATGCAAAGAGTCAAGCGAGTAGGGCATGATGGTGGAAAGTTGGAGTGCCAGTTAAAACACTAGGATGTGTTCCCGAAGTAGGATAAACCAGGCATGGAAGGTAGGCTGCCGCGGCTCCGCTTGCCTTGATGTGGAAGAACAGCAGCGCCAGGCGGATGCAGCGCGCCATGCCTTTATTATTATTATTTGTTTTAATAATAATTTAAAAAAAATTAAAAACTGACCTTGGCCGGCAGTGTGCCCTTGTTTCGCTTGTTGCCCTGCCGCCTGGCCCACTCATGCAGGTGGCCCTTCTCCAGAGCGCCATTTAAGAGCACACAGAGCTCAATGTTACCCTGAAAGTAGGCTTGGGCTAGCACCGCCAGGTAGCCCAGCATGTGGTTCAACTGGCCACCTATTCACCCAGTCAGTTGAGCCGGTGCAGTCACCCAGTCAGTTGAGCCGGTGCAGGAAGTTGTCGGCATCGCTGCTTCCTCTGCGGTGCCAGTCAGGGAGCCAGATGCAGCCCGGACGGATGCTCGCTGGTGCCTCCTTCCGCAGCCCTTCCCTCCCGGGACTATAAAATATTCAGCACACGGAGCCGTTACGAGTGCAGGGGGGGCATTGTTTGAGCACGCAAAAGAAAAAGCGTGGTGGGAGTGCGCGAGACGCCGTAAGCGTTCACATCTGCTGTGCGGCCGCAAGCTGACATCGCCATAGAAGAGACGGAGTAAGCGTGCACATCGGCTGTCTGGGCAAGTGCACATCCCCTGTCCCCCTTCGGCAACCAAGTTGACGACAATAGATCTCGCCGAGGCGAGCAGCGCATGTGCTGTGTCGCTAGGCGAGACCAAAAAAATGGTGCTCCAGTGCTGTGGCATTGTGAAATAATATTCAGAGCTTGCTGGTTCTCTATGGGTTATTTAAAAGAATCAACAGAGGGAATAGTTTATATATTATAACATTCACTAACTTCTGTCTCCCTCCGACAGATGAGTTCAAGCAGTGGTGTCTTATTCTGGCCAACAAGGGCCACCATCATTCAAAACAGTGAGTATAGGCACTGAATATGTAAATGAATCTAATTTGGAATAACATGTACATTTAACTGTTGCGGATATTCTGACAATCCTGCATCTGACAGCCTTGAACTAAAGACACCAAATTATGCAGTTTAGCCTTCTCCAGATTACTGAATGGTTGCACAGAGGGATAGGAGGTTAGGCAGATGAATTAAACACTGTGTGGCAGGACCTGAAGTGAAAATGGAAGCAGGCTGAAACATATTATTTTATGGCTTGTGCGGTACAGTTGTAAAATCTGGATATTTTCTTCCAGGAAACGGGACTATCTTCCTGTTCTAGAAGCCTCTGTCGTAATTCTCTGGAATTCAGTTATTTGTATAGTGTTGGAATGTTTTAATTGGGTGTATGATGGTTTAGAAATGAACTGGAAATGTCTTCTTTAAGCTGCCAAACTATATTTCCAGATCTATGGCATTGAAAACAAAACTATGCATATGTTGCAACAATAGAATTGTGGTGATTTGTCACGTAAAATATATCAAAGGTCAACTCTGTATATTTTTGCAAGAGAAAATGAGGATGTTACATCTTTTGAAACAATTGGAGAATATGGAATGTAAATTTCATTTACATGCTATTATTTTTCTGTCGGATAAAGAATATAGTGCCATTAACTAAACCCCTTAATGCAACTCACCTTCCACCATTACGTTTGTAGTTGTCCGGAACATAATGAGGCTAGAAATAAATGAAGATACAATTCAAAATTAAAGGTAAAGATGAGGGACAGTTTAAAAAAATACTCAATTCTTATGTGTACCAGAGTTCAACATGGCACACCAACAATGTAAACTGTTTTTCAACAAGCAAATAATAGTATACAATCTTTCTGTTCCTTCTATTACAACTTGTTTGGTGTCTTCAACTTCTCCTTTGGAGACTCAAAGGACTAGTTGATCAATTTCAAAAATGCAACATGCTTGGTGGCATTTTGTTTAAGAGGTCACGATTCTGAAAATAACAATTAGGTCAGAAATTTGACACAATGAAACCAGCAAAAGGAAAATGTACCATTGCCCTATTCACAGCAAGCAGCCATAGATAGAAATAAAAACACGGAGTAGCGAGAGAGCTCATGACAGAAAACAAAAATGCTTCCATTGCCAATCCTTTGAGCTTGCTCATAGTCACAGACTGTGAGAAAGTGCCCTTTTTTTACACGGTCACCCCCACTTTTTGCCAAACTGTTGATGTACTTTGACTGAGTGTGCTCTGGGTTCCAGCCAACCAGATACCCAGGGTCAATGTTCTTTCCCGAAAACTGCATTGAGACAAGACCCAATTGGCACTCTTTGGCCACAGGTCAGTCCCTTGTAAATGGTACCATAGGTACGAAGGGCACTGTGGCCAGGGAAGGCCCCTAAGGCCTGCAGCACTTACTGTGCCAACCTTAGAGGCCCTGTACCTTTAGACACACACACCCACACATACACACTGCTATTGCAGGGTGCGTATTTTGGTGAAGAACAAAGGGAACCCTTCTACCTGGGTGCACTATACCAGTGGTGAGGGTACAGGTGCATGAGCCTTGTACCCCTAACGTGTCTACGCCAATTCTTAGACACTGTAAGTGCAGTAATGCCATTAAGAGTATATGGTACAGGGAGTTTGTCATTACGAACTCCACAGCACTATAATGGCTTTACTGAAAACTGGGATTTAATGAAAAATGCACGCAGCAGGCATCTTAGAGATGCCTCTGAAAAAAGACCTAATACTAGTGTCCTGGCTGAGTGGCTGCTCGCCAGCTGTCACCAACAGCCATGTTTCTGGACCCCTGGGCAGAGAACCTGCTGCTCTCGGAAGTCTGGAATAATGCACATCCTGGGATGAGGTGCCAAGTCTCCTCCCCCAGGATGGGTAGGGTCCACGAAGGGGAAGCTTCAAGGGCTTGGCGCCTTTGTGAGCTACCCCAGCCATTTGCTGCTTCCAGCAACTAGCCCCCACCGTTTCTGACCCCCACTTTGGGCGGGAGGATATGCGGGGAACCCAGGTGAGGTATGAGGTGTGCCCACCTTTGCCAACCCCACTCCTCGGGTGGAAGAGAAGGTGAATCACAACTCTCAGTGACGTCATCTTGCAGATGAGGGGACCCAGCCAACCAGAGTGAGGCATATGCCTCTCTCCCACTGGAGGGTGGTCCAATAAGGGGTGTACACACGCCAAGGAAGGGACACATTAGTCCCAACCTTCACTTGCCTGTAACGCCCCTAAATCTAGTATTTAGGGGCAACCCCGAACCTTGCCTCCGCAGACAAGAACCAACCAAGAAGAAAAGAAGAAGGACCAAAGAAGCTGTGAAGCAACTGAGAAGAGGAGGACGCCCACTGACTTGGCCCCAGCCCACCCGGCCTGTACCCACCTCGAACCTGCTCCAGCGAAATCCCAGTGTGTCCTGCAGCCAGCAGCCTCAAGAACTGGAAGGACCTGCCCTCCCTTCCAGACTCAAGACTGTCTCCCATGAGCACTGGATTTGCTAATCCACAGACTCTGGCCCCAGCCAAAACGCTGAGTCTGCACCCGACGCCTACAGCCGAGTTCGAGTCATCCATCACCACCAGGAGGTCTCCCGGTGATCCTGACCTGAGCTCTAGTGATCTCTGGCTTGCCTCGACTCTCCAAACGATGCCTGCAGTCTATTTCTGGAGGACCCCTACGGCTGGAGCTGGTAAGAAAAACTGACTCCTAAAGACACCCCTGCACCCGGCGTCCCACGGCCCTGGGTGGCGCAACCAACAGTGTCCCAGCATCCCCAGGCATCCCAACTTACCTCTCCAACCGGTGGTCGCCTTCACAAGATCTTCGACCCCGAGCCTACAGTCTTTATTGCAACTAGAGACTCCCCATTGAAAACAACAGGGCACTTGATGCCAAAACAGCATCCTGCATCCAGCCGCCCCTGTGGGTGTACTTTGGGTGCTATACTCGGATCCCCCTTTGCCCTGAGCCTAACACCAGGAGCTTTGCTCCCACAACTCCCACGATTAATTACTTACCTGCACACAGTTAACATTTGTTTCGCCATAGGAATACATTGACTGTTTTTCCGCGAAAATTGTTCAAAGTTAGTTTGTTCGGAACATTGAAAAACTGCATATGTACTAAAAGTGAACTGCTTATATTTTGTCTAGGAGATGCCTCAGTGTGAGAACTAGGCATATCACACTAATTAGCAAAAGTAATCTAAAAAGTAAAGTACAAAGTAATCTGTAAAGTAAGTGAAAAGTAATTTTGAATTGTTGACTTACCTGTAATTCAACCAACTGCATTTGAACATGCATTCAACTGTAAATCATTGCATAAGATTTTGCAAAGTATTATTTCACTTACCTGCACCAAGCTTGGCTTGGTTCGAAGAAATAATATTTTTGATACAAAAAAATTGGTCTAAGTTCAGTCTTTGAGCGAGTGACATCATTTGCTGCCTGAGTGTGTACAACAAATGCTTTATACTACCCTTTGATAAAGCCTTAGTGCTCAACCACACTATCACAAATAAAGAGCAAGGTGCTATCTACTTTGACCTCAGCCAACCTTTAGGGTTCCAATGGACTCTGTGCACACTATACCTCATTTTGGTATCCTATAGCTGTATAAACAGAGCCAGCTTCCTACACAGACCACATGCTTTTTTATCTAGTGGCTGGATCCTGAAGTGTCCAAGAGGATTTCAAAAAGAGAAAAAAACAGATAATTAGCATTAAAAAGGCATTTTAATCCGGCCTGCTGAATGAAATTAACCTGAAACTAAACACCCTTCTGGTTGAGGAATCGATAGCACTGCTGCATACTTTAGCCTGATGGCACCCAAAGGTAGATGGATTCAGGCTGCCAACCAAGGCGGCTCAGATGGGCCATGTGTTGAGTTCCCTTTGTAGGTTTTGTTTGCGCTGTGCTTGCAAAATCTCTTAAAAGGGGCTTAGAACTCGCCCAATACTTACCATTCGATGATTCCAATGTTGCTCTAATTTACATGCTTTTGACTGGTCAACACGTCGCCTGCTTTCACTTTGCACGTCTTCCTGCGTTGCCTGTCCATGTCGAGGAGCATTGCCCAAGTACAGTTTACGGTCACTGGCCAGTGCCCTTCCACTGGCTAAGCACTTGGAAGGTACTTTTTTAAATCTGCTGTTTAGCACTTCATACATGTGCATCTGCAGGTCGTCTCCTCTCCTCCACGGCGCTCTTCTCAGATCGTTCCTGGTACCCCCACTCGCTAATGCATCCTTCCTCCTCTCCTCATTGCTTGCCCGTCCCCCAACCTCTCCTGCCTTGCTGCCGTTTTCAGATTCTCACATTGTTGTTGGCACCCACTCGTTACTGAATCCTCTCCCTCCTCATTTCTTGCCTGTCCCCCCCCCCTCCTCCCCCCAGACCTCCTTGTTCGCTGCCATTTTCAGAAAAGCGTTTCACCGTTCTATTTTTCCCAGGCTGTGTTTATGCTGTGCTTTAAATAATTTCTAATTCTGAAGCAACATTAATTGCTGGGGTTATGTGCAGGGGAAGGGCCGGAGCCTTGGGGCCAAGTGTGTTTGCGCAATGCCAGCTCACCGTAATGTCTAAGCACACACCACAGGGATGAGAAAACGCTTCAAGCTGAAAGTTTAAATTGTATTTATAAAGCTACTACCAAACTTTAAGAAAACGTTTCCTTTTAAGGGAAATCATTACACTGACTTAGGCATTGGTAAAATAAAAAAAATGTGCTTAATGTTTATAATAAAAAGGTTTTGAAGTGGTTCCTTCAGTGACTTTCCAAAGAACCTCATTCACGCATTTATTTACCTACCATTCACACAACAGCAGTCACGATCAGCACGCAACACTTCCCTCACCGCTTCTCTTTATGCAGATAATAAAGTTCCAATATGAGCATTACACTTAATGAGTAAGGCTGTTGTTGAAGACATGAGGCTTACACACAGTGCCTGAGCTGGTGCTCCACATGTGAGGCATATCTAATAAGCCTCTGTGCATAGATCTAGACTCTCATTGAATGTTATGGGCTGTGAGGTGATTCAGACTAGGCTTTAAGGTCTTAGACTCTTGCCAATCAGCGGGATTTGCGCTACTGTGAGGAATCTAGGCCGTGTGTATTTGACTCACTGTTCACTTGGTGATGTACCTGCAGCCACATTTGCTTTCTCTTTATGCTTCGTGCCATATCCTAAAAAATCTAAACCCCAATAATATGAATACTTTGGGTCTGTGCCATGTAAGCCAAGTGTAAGCTTTCGTTGAACGTCGGTCAAATGTGGAGCACCTGTAGTGGGCCTACATATCCTCTATTTCACTTGCTAAATGTAAGGCAGACCAGAAAAAATGAATAGTGCAGGATGACACAACTTCTCTAGGTTATCTGTCCGTTCCCAGTCTCACATCCACGTATTCAGGAACATGATTTAAGAAATATTTTGTTTAGAGCACTGGAAAAGCTGATAGGTTTCACCAATGCAAAATGTATTGACTTTGTCAATGTTTTTTTTCTTTACACGTTGCACAGCTGTTGAGCTTCAGTGCATCATGGCTTAAACTGTTAAAAAAAAAAAAAGGGAAAAAGAGCCCTTTGACACAGTCGATGCTGCCCGCATCATAGCGCTTTTATGACATTTTATTTTACTTTTTTTTAATAAAACGAGGGACACCAAAAAAGCAAACATCCACCACCCCAAGAAAATGACTGCCACCCATAAGAAATGTTTCAAATGGTTCTGGCCATGTTCTGGGTGACCCAAGGCTAGTTAGAGGATACAGTAATGCCCACTGGAGTTCAGAGTACAGCTGTGGCCCAACTAGGCCCTATCTTTCTGATTAAGACAGTTTATAAAATAGTGGTCAGTCCCCACTATGTTGCACAGATGGGTTTCTGGTGCAGAAGCACTCCTCTTGGCAAGCTCAGTCCTGCTGCTCGAACTAGCATGTATGTTTTACCTATTTTTTTTCAGGTCAAGCAGAAAGATGACTCCGGAGGCTTATGGGACTTCAGTCAAATTTGAAGGGAGTACAGCAACTCAGAAGAGTTCCACTTCTGGTCCGAGGTATTTTGGTCCTAATACTGGTAATTCATCTTCTTTGGTATCTGCTAGGAAAAGATTAAACACGAGCTGGCATCTGGAAGCTAGAGCTGGTTAACAGAGCAAATCTGAGGATCTCCCCATAACCTGAAAGGCTCTTCCAGTCCAGGAAGCATTAACTTTCTGATTTTGTTTGCCTGATTTTATACACCTCCTCCCAAGTGCCTAAAAGGAAACTAGCTTGAAGTGGCTCAGGTGTAAAATGGATTGGCTTGTATCTAGAGGCTCTCCGTCAGGTGAGATGGCATACATACCTGACACTGGGGAGCGGTAGGTTTCAAGCAGCCAAAACTTACACTTCACTCACATGGGATGATAACTACACAGGCTTTCTCAGATTTAGGTCCAGTCTGGCGAAGAATATTATTCCAGCAGAAATCCCATTGCTGGTCTATTCACTTTCTACCTTACAAACATGTCTACACCACCTAGGGGTCCAGTTGGCAAAGATGAAACACGGACTGGTTGAGGGATTCAACACATATGACCCTTCTGGTGATCATGGTGGGCTGCCAGAACCTAAAAGAAGGTGGGTTTTATCCTGTATGAGTGTCTTGTTGCTTGCCCGATTTTCACCTACTTAGTGTGCACACCAAGACCGCAACACAGGAAATGGGGGAGGGTGGGTTATAATTAGGTAGAAGACCGCTCAAACAAACTGAATGGACTGACTGACTGCCTCTTCACTTTCCAGATACACCATTTTTGCTGAGGGAGACAAAGGTGTGAATGTGCAGCCTAGCACAAAAGTAGCCAGCGTCTTGTACAGTCACAGACATTTGGGGGGGGGGGGGGGGGGGGGGGGGGAGTAACTTGAGTGGGCTTGCATGATTATCGAGCTCAGTGGGGGAAAAACAAACAGACATGTCCAGAAATATAGACGGTCAATGTGGCCCACCTTCACTAGCCACACATAGAACTGTTGCCCCAACACAGATTTTACTTACTTTTCTTATCCTGGAAATCAACATTCCAATAAATGAAAATATGCTGCCTTCATGTTTGTAAGTGGAAATGCAATATCAGTTCTTCCCTTTTTCTCTCAACAGCAGAGCCGGAACAATACAGGGGGAGACCATACAGACAAGAGTGACACAGTAACTGTTCTCTATGGTTCAGTGTACATGATGGATACACTGGATTCTGTTTACTGATGTGACTTAGATGCCAATAGATAATTAAATAATGAAGATAATGGCTAATAGGTGCAGCGGGTCCAGTGTAGAAGAAATTTGTGATAGCTGTTTAGAGTAGTTAACTTAAAAAATATCCACTTCAAAAATCTCTCTGAGCTTCATTTCCCATATTTGCCCATATTAGGAGAGTTGGTCTATTTGCTTGTTAAAAGGGTTATATAAGTAACTGGACGAGGAGAGGAGTCTTGGACAACAATTACAAATGTGCCAGTTGAAGGTAATGGGTCTTTTGTCTTTTGTCTTATGCATATCGTCAAATTAGTCTGTAGTGTGCTGTATTGTATTGGCATTTGCATAGCTTATTCCTAAAGAGCTCTAATGTTGAGGAAGTGAGGAACCTGTTTTGAGTGCATGATTGTTAGAGAGTGTTTTTTAATGTCTATGAGGAGGAATTTGGGTGTTGTGCAGGAGACCAGGAGGTATGCTCCTAATGAGGTGAACTTACAACTTTGCATGTGGGTCAAATATATTCATTCAAGCTTGGTGGAAGTAGAACCCAATAAGTACCCAGGCACCACAGTAAATGCTCTAGGGAGGTTTCCACTAGTTCTGCTTCCATAGGAGACCCTTTTATGGGTGCCTGGCAGAAAATGGCGTGCCTAACCCTTCTATTGGCAGACAAGAAACATGTAGCTAGGTTTACTGTTTGTATTAACCCCTTCCGTGTGGCCGCGATTTTCCCCGTGTGCGGCCGCCGGCCGAACACGGGCGGGCCATGACGAACCCCAGCCGTCATCAGCACACGAGCACCGTAGTGCATGACGGCTGGGGTTCGTCACCAGCATGGAAGGGGTTAATCAAGAAACCCAAGTGCATGTAGTCACCAAAAAGGTAGGCATCATTAAGGGACAGGGCTTGGGGGTTAATTAGCAGCAATGGCTGTTGTACCAATCACAATTCCATTTTCTATAGGTGTGCGTGTGCAAAAGGACCAGTTTCATATTTTCATGTTGTTTTCCTTCCTCAGTTCATAAGCTCAAATGTGATCATCTTCTATGTGTCTGTAATCTCTCAGCTACCTCACCACATTGGCTCCCTAGCACAGCATTATCTCTTCTCGTGCACCAATAAAGAATGCCCCTTATCTGGCATTAGCAAGTCATCCACGCTTCACATCCATCCATGTGGTTTTTGGTACTTGTAGCTTGAAAAAACAAAACTACAAATACATAAAGTAAAGTATAAACCAGGAATGGATGATGCACTCATGACCAAAACAGAACACTTCTACTTTAAGAAGGGGTGGCAGAGAAATATGAATGGGGATGCTCTAGTGAGACGTTCATAAAGAATTCCAATTCCTCTCTTTCTACATGTCAGCACAACACCTTCCTGCTCCTGCTACAGCCCCTCTCCCCTCAAAAAGAACACTCTCTCCAACAAGGCAATCCAGTGTGGGGAAAGGAATATGGGCCCGATGTAGGTAAATCTAATTTACCACTTCTAAAATACCGAATCATACCGATTCGGTATTTAAGAAGTGGTAAATTAGAGGGGGGGAAATGTAGGTAATTCTGATTCGGTAAATACCGAATCTGTAAGTACCGAATCGGTATCCCCATTGATTCCTATGGGCCTTGAAGCCCATATGAATCAATGTGGAATACCGAATCGGTATATAATGACCTATTCTTGCAAGGGTGCAGAGGGTGTCACTTTGACACCCTCTAGCACCCGAATTACAGGCTTGTGTGCCATGTGGCACACATACATGCCCTAAGGGCATGTCTGTGTGTCACATGGTACAGGTGTGCATGCACAGATGTGCATGCACACCTGGATTCGGTATTTTACCACCCAATTGGATTGGGTGGTAAAATACCGACTCTTGAAGGCCTGTGGCACTCTTCAGAAAGCCACCTACATCTCTATTTACCGATTCTGTACATTTACTGATTCGGTATTTTACCGAATCGGTAAATGTACAGAATCGGTAAAATTACCGAATCTGTACTTATGTAGCCCCCTACATAAGAAAACCGTAATACCGATCGGAAACGGCCGAATTCGGCCGTTTCCGACCGGTATTAGGGCTCCTACATCGGGCCCATATGTTCCTAACCCTGTAAGCATAGATTCGTAGTGTGTAGTGCTGTAAATTCATATGCATAGAATACTCCTGCCATCTAGTGTTGAGAACGGATGTTGCAAGTTGTTTTTGTTCAAAAAGTCTTTCAAGTTACATCTCAAATGATGCAACACCAACCACTGAAATACTTTGGTAGTCACTAGTGGAATGTTGCCTAGGAAAGCCATAAAGGCTCTCTTCTTGTAGGTGGAATGAGCTCTTGGAGCTGCAGTTAGCACTCGTAGTGCTATCTACCTTGCAATACCTGCTTTTGAGATTAGGGAGCCTCTGAGGATTTGAGAAGGCCACGAAAAGCTGTGAGTTTTACAAAATGGCTTTGTCCTGTCGATGTAACAGATTAAAGTTCTTTTAACATCGAGAGCGTGTGTAGAGCTCTATCCGCTACGGAGTTGGTTTCTGGAAAGAAAACTGTGAGCTCAATGGTCTGATTTACATGAAAAGAAGAAATCACTTTAGGGAAAAATGTGGGGTTAGTTCTAAGCATCAATTCATCAGGACAGACTTGGAAATAGTATTTTTCCAAAGTGAGGGTTGAAGTTCCCTGATCCGTCTAAGGGATGTTATAGCTACCAAGAAGGCTACCTTCCATGTTAAGAACTGTAGATCCATGAATGTAGTGGTTCGAAGGGTGGACCCAAAAGTCTGGTGAGAACTATATTGCAATTCAAGACGGGGGATGGTGGAATAACTCTTTTTACGCCTCCATAAAAGCTTTGATGACTGGAAATTTAAACTATGAAACAGGTTATCTGTTTTACATATATGTAGCAAGTGCTGCTAAGTTAAACTAAATGGAGGTGTAGGGGATACCTGGTTGCTGTAAATGGAGTAGGTAGTAAATAGCGTCCTGTACTGTGTGGGAGAGCAGTTAGATCTGGTTGGTTAAACAATAATGTAAAAATCTTTTCCATTTTGCTCCATAGCATGCCGTGTGGTAGGCTTACAGGATTGTTTTAGAATGGTCATACATTCTTGTGGAAGATTTAGGTATCTAAATTCTAAGACTTCAGGAGCCATATGGAATGTGCGGGGACTTTGGGACCCCAGGAAAAAGCGGCAGGTACTGTCGTATTTGGACAGACATGTGTACATTGCGATGCTGCAGGAGACCCATTGTCCACAGGAGTCACCCACCACCCCCACACTGTCAACCGAGTCCTTATTTTGTTATTTGCTAATCTTCTCACGTAATTCCTCCTGAAGACCGTGTCAAGTATGATAGGTGCGTAAATTCTCCATGGGCTGCGTGGTTCGTTAAAATCCCTAGTGGAGAGTGCCAACAACACCGGTGCATGATCAGAGTACGTTCTCGCAAGATGTCTTGTGTGAGCTAGTGCCGGAGCTAAACCTTTAGTAACGAGAAAAAAAGTCTAATGAAGCCCATGATCTGGCCTCTGCAGTGAAATGCGTTCCCTCCCTCTGTTGTCGGTGCATATGCCGCCATGCATCCATCAGCTGAAAGTTTAGCTTGATGTACTTTATCACTTCCTGAGCCTTGGTGTAATGGTGCGATGCTGCGTGGGATCTATCCATCACAGGATTATATGTGACGTTGAAGTCTCGCCCCCCCCCCCCCTCATATGACGTGCATAGACTCTGTTTCAAATACCTTTGCCCAAAGACTTAAAAAAAACTCTGGTGCATCCACATTTGGCTCATAGCAACAGGCCAGTGTGACCGATTGTGAGCCCAACCGCCCCCAAGCGATACAGTACCTGCCTTCCGAATCACTTGTGGCACCTGCCAGTTGGAATGGTGCATTTTTCTTTACCAATATTGCAGTGCCTCTAGCATAAGTGTAATACGAGGAGAACATTCTAGTTTCCGCCCACCTATTGGCAAATGTAATTGGGACATTACGTGGACAATGGGTCTCCTGCAGCATCGCAATGTACACATTATGTCTGTCCAAATACGACAATACCAGCCGCTTTTTGCTGGGGTCCCCAAGTCCCCGCACATTCTATGTGATAACAGTCAGCTTGTGTACCATCATGTCAGCCATATTCTCCCCTTTCACCTCTCACCGCATCTGGCACGCCAGATTGGTATTTCTGCGCTAGCAGTAGGTTACGTTTCATGAAGCCAGTATAATGTGCAGATCGGCCATACCATTTCCGACGGACCCTGTCATGTTCTTCAATGTGTACCGTAAACCCTAAACATTGCAAACATACAACTTTCCAATTCCATCTCCTCCCTCCCAATCCCCTGTCTTCCCCCCTACCCTCCTCCCACTGAAGCAGCCCCAACTTGCCAGTAGCAAACTCCCACCCTCCCCTCCCTCTCCACATCACAAACCAAGTCAAATACAAAAAGGAAAGGAAAAAAAAACAAATGTAGCACTGTGATTCCCTCTAACCATTTGCAGTGTATATAGGGGGGACACCCAATGGGAACCATATCTAGGTGGCAACACAAAAACCCCTCCCCAATTGAGTCCATCTGAGATGGAGCCGTCGGACCCTAAAGAGGGAGGGGTTGCCCGGTATATGATAAGTGTAGCTCATTGCTCCCAACCAACCGTCTTACAATTCTGAACTTGATGCATGAACCCGCTCCCACCCCTAACACCCCGTTTAAAACACGTTAATACTCAAGTGTCTATGAGAAGGATTTGTTCATTGCGAGTCCTCTTCAGCGCCCGTCGAGGCGGATTGTTGCGAGTCCAAAATGTTCTCCTCAGGCCGCTGCAAGCGCTTCACGTGCTTAAGAAACTCTTCCACCTGTTGCGGATGAGTAAAAAAAAGTTGTTTGCCTTGGTGCGTCACTCTGAGTCGCGCTGGGTAGAGCAACGCGTAATCAATTTGCGCCTTCCTCAACTTTACATCCAGGAACTTGTGCCTCTCCTCCTGTACGATGGGTGTAAAGTCCGGATAAATGGAAAATGTATTTCCGTCATATGACAGTGTTTGCTTGTTCCTAGCTGCGTGCAAGGCCACATCACGGTCCCTGTAATTTAGCAGACGTGCTATGATGGGTCTTGGGATTTGCTCCTGGTGGTGGTCGCGGTCAAAGAGATCTGTGGGCGCGTTCCACGATAAATTGACTTGAAAAGGATTCTGCACCTGCCGACAGCAGCATTCGCTCCACATATTCTTCCATTTTGCCAGTATTTGTGGATTCCGGAATCCCAATTACGCGAATATTATTGCGCCGGCTGCGCGCTTCCAAATCTTGATTCTTGGACGCCATTACTTTTAACAATTTATCCATATGTGCAATCTGTGCGGTGTGACTCGCCGTTGTGTCTTCAGAGTCCGAGATGCGCTTTTCCGTTTCCTTAATTCTATCTTCATGGCCCTCTAGCTTGTGTTCAATTGCGTCCATCCGCGAAGACATGCGGTCCACCTTGTCAACAATGGTGACAAAGCCCTGCCGGACTTCTTGCAGTATGCTTTGCGCATCAGTAGGTCGACTGGAGTTATCATCTTGAGCACTTCCCCCTGCCTCCAGGCCGTTCTCTTCATGCATTGTACGTGTACTTTTTTTCGCTTCGAAGCTCAATTTCGGTTGCCTTTTATCTGTCCGCCCCATAGTGATGCCACGGCCAGGGGGGTGCCTTCAGGTCGATGTTCACACTCCACCACCTCAAAACACTCAGTGGGCTTGTCGTACTCCCCCTCGTATATTCAGTGACTTTGATATAGCGGTGGCTCTTATTAATATCCGGGGTCGCCTTCGCCGTCACACGTACTCCTTCCTAGTCGAGAGACACTCCCCAGACAAGAACTGAACAACTTGCCAGCTTCTTTGTGTCTATCTCAGCCAGCCTGTGCACCATAATCCCCGGGCGAAACCACTTGGCAGCGGTGGCAGCCGTTTTAACCAGTCTTCTCTTCAGGCCTCTCCCTCGTCGCCAACCTCGCACCTGATGGGTGGGGGGGCTATATCCCCTGAGTGCCCCACCTGGTGTGGTGCTACGCTGCTACGGAGCAGTGGTCTGGAGAGAGATCCCTCCAGAGGTGTACGCACCACGGGACAATTCGTGTCTGTACTTTCTAGGTATTACCAAGATGGCAGCTGCATCTTCGACCTCCCGGAATGGCGTTCAACCTGGGGGGTCTATCTGGCTTAACCACTCACTTCAGGGGGTCCCCCGCCGCCGTCACTTGGCAGTCCGACGTGATTATACCCTCTCAGTGGTCCCAAGAATCAATTTGGGGTCTGTGTAGGAGGGAGGGGGCTCTGCATCAATGGCCACAGCTCCACGGTCTATACAGTTCCTAATTCAGGCAGCCAGCACTCACCACAGTGGCCTCCAGGTCTGCAAGTAGATCGTACAGACGCAGGAGAGAGGGGGGGGGGGATGGGGGTGCTGCCACAGGTGCCACCAATTGCCCCGGTCAAACACAGTCCTGAGCCCTTACGCTGTCGGATGTCCTCAATCAATACCAGTGATGCAGTGTGACTTCTAGCACTAGCGTTAATCACCCCCAACAGCGTGGCTCTTTATCTTCCCCCGCCGCAGCCCAACGTTTCCATTGTGTTACACAGGGCTCCACTGCTGTTTCCCACTTGCCTGCAGTTGGCGCTGGCCCTACTGGTCTCGGGGACGCTTTCGCCTGGCCTCCCGCAGGCACGGGAGGCGCAGTACGATAGTGGCAGTCTCTCCGCCCTCCCGTGCTGTGTGGTCGATTCTGGCCTAGCTGGTCACCACGCAGCCACGGACTCAAGGGGCGCCCCTGTCCGCCTCGGCGAGTTGTTCTCATCCACACCTCTCCTCGGGCAAACCTTCTACATCTACTTACAGGTATGCCCAAACTGCACCAAATTTTCACCGGGGGCGTCGGAAGTGCCGCACGTCAATCTGGCCAGGTTTTAGGTTGTTTATGGGGCAAAAAGCAGGATAAATTATCGGATCAAAGCTCTGGGCTGCGGGAGCCTCACGCTAGTGCGGTTATTTCGCTAGTGCGCCACCTAGCGCCCTCTCCTCAAAAGTTTTCTTGCATTTTGGTAATTTATCTGGAGGTGGTAGAGGTGGTTTGGCTTCCACCTTGCCTGTATCCAAGTTTTATGGCCAGAATCTTCGCCTGGTATCGAGCGGCTCTTGTAGCTTGGACAAAATAGGCTAAATAGGCCGCTTCTTGAGTCTTGTGTGGGCTTGAGGTGTTTTCGCTGCTGAGATTGTTTTGGGCTTTGACAAAGTCTTAGATGCCAAAGACATTTTTGATGCAGACTGGTCTTTCGGCGCTGATAGTGACCTGGTGTCGGATGGGGTTTTCGTAGTGGAGGGTATTTTCGGCCCTGGCATTGTCCTCAAGTTGGAAGATGCTCCAGGTTTGTCTGGCCCAATGTTCAGCTCCGAAGGCTTCTTCGCACGTTGATGTATATTTTTTCGATGCAGGCTTCGAGACTGGTTTTGACTTGGAAGGAGTCTGTGCCTTAGTCTTTTCAATTGCATTCAAGGCTTGTTTGGGCGGAAGGAATGTCTGCTCCTTTCCTTTGTGCTGGATACTTCCATGGCCCGAGGGCTGTGGGGTTCTGAGTCTGTGCTTGCACTTTTGTTTGTGTTTGCAAGGCTTTCGCTACAGTACTCACGTGCCCTGTCGAAGTGATGTGTTGGGCCTCTTTAATGTCCTGGTCGGAGTTCAACCCTTCACTGCTGCTGGCAAGAAAAATGGGGATGTCCATCGGAGTTCCTTGGGCCTCTGCTTCTTTTTGGTTGTCGCGTTCTTCTGGTTGAATTGTTGAAGTCAAGATAGGTCCGAGGCCAGGTGGGCGGAAATTCGAAGAAAGCAGTAATCTGTCAGTTTTCTTACGCGTCTCATTCGTTGGGTGATGTATATCAGACACAGAAAAGTTAATAAAGTGTGTCAAATCTTCGATCCCGGAGATCTGAAGTAGACATCTGAACCCGATGGCGGAAAAAAAAAATCTAATAAAGGAGCCGATGAACATGCACAATACAGAATAAAGAATGAGTCCCTATACCTCGTGACTTAAAATACTTTTCGAACAAAACCTTGCAACGTCCGAGCCAAACACAAGATGGCAGAAGTATTCTAGGCATATGTATCTATGGCAAACACATGCTACGAATATAAAGCAATTTTCTTTATCCAGCACCGCATCTTTAACATTGCCCAACAGCAACAATCGAAATGCTGCTGTGGTTGATAATTACTGCTAGGGTTTTACCACCTATTTTGACATTCACTGGATGTCCTCTAAACTTTACAAGGAACGGAAAGAAAGGCACATTTCAAACTCTGCGAAGTTTCTATGGAATTGTGGCTAGGGGCAATAGTAAGGAAATAATGTATTTATTATTCCTTTTGTTATAGCCAACTGGAGCCACAGGTTAAAAGAGTGTGTGTATTTGTTAGGGGGTAGTGCATGCATAATTCAAAGGTTTAGAGATACATGTGTTAAAAGTAAGTGCTGCTGCTTCTATCTGGTTGGACACAATGTTCCTTTCTGCATTCTACAGAGACATGCTTAATCATGTACAACAGTCAAAATAATGCAAAGTGCTTGCATTCTGTCTCTCACATCTCTTCTCACTGCTACAAGCACAGGCGCTGCAACATAAAGCAAGATAAGAGCACTTATCTTGTCATTACACACCTGAAAACAAAAAGCTTTCCATAAAGGCCATACTTTAATTTAACAGTCTTTTAATCAAACACTCCCCAACAGCGTAATGCAGTATGCATCAACTAAAGGGCTTAAGTATCGTGTCTGTAGTATTGCATTATATAAATGCAATTATAATCAAATACCATACAATAGAAACGGCTACTTAACTGTAAAAATACTTTTGTAGCTTTAAACTCCATTAGATTCACATGCTCTGCGTTATTCTGCCATCTAATAGAACTATTTATGTACAAAACTTTTACTTTCTGCATCGACCTTTGTGGACTCTACATAACTCATTGAGGCCAGGTCCTTAAAGTTGGGTGGATGTGGGACATCCACCAAAAAGTGGCAGATGTTGATCCGCCAAACTCTAAATAAGGCTCAAAGTATCTAGGTGCATTTTTTGTGTTTTACTATAAAGTCTAAAAAAAGGGACTTGTAATTTTTATTTCAAATGACACTACAGATAAATATAAGAATAAGGCCGCACATTTGAATATGAATATTACATGCAGAAGATAAAAAAAACAACAAAGGTAACACAGTAGATCACCCACAATTTGGTAACACAAAATCGGAATTTTGTAATAATCTAGCAAGGGGGTTGTATATATTCACATATCAGAGTGATATTAATACTATTAGTAAAGTTAAATACAACTTGCATAAACTGTGCAGCACATAATTCTACAGTATTTGTCTTACCGAAAAATCCCTCTTGGGTGTAAGTTTCTTGGGAAAGTGATCAAAGGCATATGATTTAGTGCAGACAGGATGCCGGTTCCGGTGAATTTTGTAGAAAAGGTGTGCTGATTTATCAAGTCGGTAGTCGCAGATATACACATCCTGTTCTTTTACTCCTTTTGGCCTTCCTGTTATACAAAACAATAAGCAAAAACATGTTTGTAGAAGTCATATTTCTTGCTTGCATTAAATCATTCTCTTTCCCTTGAAATAAGCAAGCCCTGAAGAGGAGTAAAGATAACAGAGCCAATTTACCTTTACAATAAGTATAGAGGTCCAGAACGCAACAAGTTCCAACCACTGCCTCTAATGGAATAATTTCATACAATGGAACGCGGAAAAGCTCATTGTGATAAAACTTTCGTGATGGGGAGTGATGTGTTTCATGTGGACGGAAATAATGATGACCAAACGCAAACCTTTCACCTCTGTAATACAAAATACAAGCAAATATTTTTTAGCAGCATAACAGCAAATTTCAACTAGTTTTATGCACCTTCTTAGTCAATAATAAAATCACAGCTATCACATTTTTCTTAATCCTGCCTACAACAGAACAAGGTTTACAAAAAAAAAATATATATATATATATACTAATTGCAAAGGACATCAATGCCCTCATTATAATGTAAAAGATCAAATGACCCCACGTTTACACATGTGAAAAAAAATCTACCCAATACTGAGCAGGTTACTCTTTTCAATCAGATTCCATCGTCTGGTCAAGCTCACAATCTGACCACTTAAAAAAAAAAATGAAACTATGTAAGGGTCATATGATTACGAAGTTAAACATAAGAGCACCATGTTCTGCTTATAAACATTTTCTGCAGAATTAAGAGTATATACAATATTAAAGAAATCCTCTAATACAATAATCATAAGATCATTATTATAAGGAGTATTCATTATATACCTTCTAATGGGAAAGATAGACGATACCTACCTACTCTATTAATGTCACTGAATAAAGATGTCTCTCTGTTTCAAGTATTGAATTCCCTGTAGAATTTGAAAAGCTTATGCTTGGAAATTGGGTATCAAAAGGAGGTGCCAAAAGTATGCTTTCAGAATTTTACTAGGAATGTGGGACCCAAAAGCAGCAGGTAATATTTACATGTGTGCAAATGGCTTGATCCAAAAATGCCTTGTGAAAAGGAATTTGCAACATGCTTTGGGTGCACACAGAAAGAGGTTATTTCTGGCTGTAAGTAATTTAAAAATTTTTTTAAGGCGTTATGGATATGTGGGAGACGTTTATGGCATGAAGGGTGTGTCATGCACAGGCCCTCATAGTTTAGAGCTTTAAACACTAAGGCCCACCCCGATGAGAACACATAGTAGTTTGATGTGCCAGTGATACAGTGACAGAAAATAAAACAGTAATATACTTTTTTTATGAGATCTCATTGCTATTCAATAGTGCAAGATGGAGTCACCTCCAGTTACCAAAAGAACAAATACAATGAAAAAAGCAGAAATGGGGTTCTCTGGTCCCTGCCAAACATATATGAATCAACACCTCTTTGGAGGGTTAGAAAAAATTTAAGTGGCCATTTATCTAGCTCTTGTATCTGGTATCTTAGGTGCACATTTTGATATCCTGGGCACACATTCTCAGTACTAGGCACAATAAATGGGCTCCGACATAGTTTTATGTACAATACTTTATGACACATGTGGACAAAACACATGAAACCTGAAAACCAGTAGCTGGTTAAGGGGTTAAGATTTCAACGCCCGCCCTGCACGCCAGACTTTTTGCTGCTTTCAATTTTCTTTAGGTTCTCAAACGTGGTTGCTGCTGCTCTCTCTGAAGAGATCATCTAGACAGGAATGAAAACAACACATACTTCTCATTTTTCCAAAGTTTCTCTATGCGGAAGATGTCCAGTTTGTCCCTGTTGATGTGAGACAGCAGTCGGTAGGACTGTCTTACAGGATGGCCATCAGGTGTTCGTCGGCTGTCCCTCATCAGATACACAGATTCACCTGCCACAAAGCAAAAAACACACAGCACAGTCAATCATCTTCAATGGAACTTGTGGAAAAAATATTCTCTGCATTTGCTTCCAACTGCAACATACTTTAGGAGGAGCTTAAACTTTTGTCTTACAAGTAGCAATCCATCTGAAGGCAAGGCCCACTAAATTTAAGGTAATGTGGCGCGAGTCTGAAATGTGCATTAGGTTCAAATTAGTATATAGTGGCCCAAAACTATGAATTAGGACTCAATATACAGAACCATAAGACTGTTCATTATTACTCAGTCATGTTGAGCTCAGATATTTGAGCATAAGATCACTGTAATCTTGGGCAAGCCTCAAATACAGTGTGTTAAAAGAACTTGCTTTTTAGAAACAGAGTGACTGTAATCTGATGGAATTAGAACGTAGTTATTTTTTTTCCAGATGTCGATGAAGTAGTGCAAAAGTGGAAGGGCTTCCTTGGAGGAGGAAATTGCTAAACCTTTAAGGTGTCGTAGGGAGCTAGATGAAGGGCTGCTGAAACCTTTTTCTTGAGGTGTCATTCCAGTGCTCAGTGAACTCACCCCCACAAAATACTACAGGCTTGTGTGAGCGAATTCTCCATTTACAAGATGTGCCAGGCTATATTTTCTGAGCACTGACCACAACAAAGGCAGATGTTCTTAGTGTAAGGGAAAGCATCCAAAGAAAAGATCCTAACCTGGAACAGCATTTCTGCATCATGAGTGCGTTCATTGCATTCATAAAGAGGGAATATCTCTTTCTTTATAAAGAATCCTGAAAAAAACACTTTCTCGTGTACATAGGAAAAACTCTCCAATTTCCTTTAAAAAAACATCAGCAACTTTTTCCTCAATATTACTTCTTTTATCTTGGATCTGAGTGATCCAAGTTTACAAGTCCAGTTTTTTCCAGAGGAGAGGTAACCCCATTTTGGAGAGAGCCAGATAATCTTACCTTTATGTGATACCGAGCTTACATGTTTCTTTAAGTAGAACATGACGCAAAAGAATGAACAACAGCTCTGCTCTATCTGCAGTTGCTAGGCAGAACAATGGGGCATATGGACTATAAGGAAAATTGCCAGAGAAATCAGCAATATCAACCAGGACAGATCTGAGGCATTGGTAAGCAGCATTGCCTTTTCTCAGGGTATTTAGCAGATTATTATCAAGCACAAATTTAAGGCCACAAGTTCTCAGAATTACTCCTCATGCTCACACTTCAACTAGGATGTTGGAACATCTGTGAAGAGGGTTATGCCAAAACAAACATCATTTACCAGTCATTTTATCTATTCTTACTTGAGGTTCACTGCTGTAAACCAACTGCAATCTGTCTTTGAATTTTTACACACCTTGCTCTCCCAGCTCCCTTGGCCATCAACCACATTGCTTGGCAACTATTAAGCCCCTGCCATTCATGTGGTTGATCATTACGAAAACTTGAAGAACTCCAGGCACCAGTAGTGCTCACCAACCTGAAGCAGCCTTTCTTCTATATAAGGGCCAGTCTTTTGTTGTTGAGACAGCCGCGGCCCATCTGTGTGGGCTGAGGGGCCATGCCCCCCACCTTTTACCTGGAAAAGTCTAGCCGAACAAAGGTCAGACAGATACTCTTCTTGCTCATGTCAGGCAGCCAGAGCTGAACTTTGCTAGACGGAGGAGTTCACAGCATTGTGGGAGTGACCTCCTCAGTCTGGCAAAAGTGCCTCGAGGCCCTCCTCCTTGTAATGACAGGGAGAGTCATTGGTTGCCTCACACCTGTATGATTTGGATTTAAGCCCTGAAATGCCAAGGGAAGAATGTCAATCAGTGACACCTTGTCATCGAGTGGGGAGGTGTCAGCAGTCTCACTGACACCCATCCCACTCTGTCACAAGTAATGGACTGCTGCCTTCCCTCATTAGCTGCATTGAGGTCAGCCAATTAGGGCAGGCAGCATTCCCATCCCCCCTGGGACCTCCGAGGCTTTCCTCTCGGAGAGCTGCAGTGAAGGTAAGTTTTAAGTTTTTGTTATGTTTCATGCATGCATGTATGCATAAACTTAAGTGTTTTTTGTGATTGAGTGTTGTGAATTGGTGTGTTTGTGAATGCATGGGTGTGTTTGTATATGTGTGCCCTCACCAACCCCCCTCCCTGGTAAAATTAACAACCAAACACTACATTGCATCCAGTTCTCATTTCGTACCATTGTGAACCCCTACCTTCTCTCCTAGGACCTGCCCCTAAATGCTACCTTAGTTAACATTCACTCCTGCCTCACCTAACATCTTCAGCAGCATTGACAGGCAACAAGTAAGCTGCTGTGACACATAAAGTTTACCTCTGGGCTGATGACCACCAGATTACCCAGACATCATCTCAGCTTTTCAGGACTTGAAACCAGATGTACAGTTTGACAAACAGGAAGTCAGAGCGTCTGGGTGGCGGACACATTAGGTTTGCCACCCTGAAAGATTACAGTCCACCAAATTGACAGATCATTGATTGTTCAGCTGTAGTCTCTTTACTTTGACGGGAACCGCCGTCATGGCCGTCTGGTCATTGGGTGGCAACTGTCAGTTTTGACAGTCGTCTACCAAACTTGTAACATTTTTATTTACAAAAACAAATTCCCAAAGTGGGAGTTTGTTACTTAAAAAAAAGAATGACCCCGACAACCTTGAAATTTCCTGCCAGAGAGTGGGGGTAAAAAAAATAAAACCATTAGTTTGTTGTAGGAAGCTATCTCTCTATATAGTGTACCAAAATAATGTGCACTGTGCAGTGTCCATGTATCCCTTACTAGTGGACAGGGGGTTGCTTCAATAATCCCAAGGTGTTCTGTTTGCGGTGGGTTGGTCAGGCAGCCTTAGGTTTACCAGGGGGGTGTGCTAGGCATTTGTTGCACATACAGAGCCAATAAATGACACACACATTCAGTAAGGAAATCAGAAACCAGTTTAGAAAAATATCATAGATTTTTATAATTATTTAGACACTAAGATCTATGAGATTAGTTAAGTACTTTTCGAGTGAGCGATTTTCAGACACATAGAAAATACAGCTGCCAGATTTGAGGCATGAGACTAGAATACAGTAATGTTATTCTATGGGTGAACCATACACTGCATAGGGGTACTTGCAATCAAGATACAAGCTAGTTCTTCTGGACTTAAGGTAAGTAGGTGCGAAAGTCCTTTGTTCCACTAGCAATGTTATTCAATGGGGGATAGGGGACCTCTGGTTGGTGGCTGCTCACGAGCAGGCCACAGGGTTGTGGAAGCAAAGCTCCTGGTGTTATGCTCAGGGCAAAGCGGGATCGGAGTTAGCACCCAAAGTAGACCTGCAGCGACGGCTGGATGCAGGGTGCTGTTCTGGCGTCTGGTACCCCGTTGCTTTCAATGGGGATTCTCCGGCTGCAACAAAGACGGCGTGCTCGGGACGAAGATCTTTCGGAGGTGACCACCTGTTGGAGAGGTAAGTTGGGATGTCTGGGGATGCAGGGACACCGTCGGTTGGGCCACCCAAGGCCGTGGGATGTCAGGTGCAGGGGTGTCTTTAGGCATCAGGTTTTCTTAACAGCCCCGGTTGCGGTCGGGGGGATCCTCCAGAAAAAGGCTGCAGGCTTCGCTTGGAGATTCGAGGCAGATCAGAGCTCAGGTCAGGATTGCCAGGGAGACTTCCTCGTGGTGTTGGGCCACTCGAACGCGGGCTGTCGGGTGCAGATTCGCGGAGTTGGCCGGAGCCAGAGTCTGTGGGTGAACAAACCAGGTGTTCACGGGAGACAGTCTTTCTTGTGTAAGGCAGGCAGGTCCTTCTGGTTCTTGAGGCTGCTGGCTGCAGGACACACCAGGATTTCGCTGGAGCAGGTTTGAGGTGAGGACAGGCCGCTAGGGCTGGGGCCAAGTAGTGGCCATCCTCCTCTTCTTAGTTTCAGCACGGCTCTTCGGTCCTTCTTCTTCCCTTCTTGGTCGGTTCTTGCCTGAGGAGGCAAGGTTTAGGGTCTGCCCCTAAATACTAAATTTAGGGGTGTTATAGGTAAGTAAAGGTTGGGACCAATGGGTCCCTTCCTTGGGGTGGGCACACCCCCTATTATGCCACCCTCCAGTGGGAGGGGGGCATATGCCTCACTCTGGTTGGCTGGTTCCCCCATCTGCAAGATGGCAGGGACAGAGAGTTGTGCTTCACCTCGACTCCCCTACCTGAGGTGTGGGGTTGGCAAAGGTGGGCAACACCTCCTATCCTGACTTGCTTTGCCTGCCGATTCTCCCACCCAAAGTGGGGGTCAGAACCGGTGGGGGCCAGTTGCTAGAAGCAGCTAAGGTCTAGGGAAGCTCGCAAAGGCGGCAAACCTTTGAAGCATCCCTTTAGTGGACCCTAACCATCCTGGGGGAGAAGGCTTGGCACCTCATCCCAGGATGTGCATTATTTCAGACCCCTGAGAGCAGCAGGCTCTCCACCCAGGGGTCCAGAAACATGTCTGGTGGTGGCAGCTGGCAAGCAGCGGCTCAGCCTGGACACTAGTGTTAGGTCGTTTTTCAGGGGGCATTTCTAAGATGCCCTCTGTGACATTTTTCATTAAATCCCACACTGGCATCAGTGTGGGTTTAATGTGCTGAGAAGCTTGAAACCAAGCTTCCCAGTTTTCAGTAAAGACATTATGATGCTGTGGAGTTCATAATGACAAACTCCCAACACCATATACTCTTAATTGCATTACTGCACTTACAATGTCTAAGAATTGGCTTAGACACCGTAGGGGTATAGGGCTCATGCTCCTGTACCCTCACCACTGGTATAGTGCACCCAGCTAGAGGGGTGGCTGACCTATGCCAGGGCAGTGGGTTGTAGGCATGGCACAAGGATGTGTGCCATGTCGACTCTTCACTTTGTTCTGCACCAAAAAACACACCCTGCAACGGTAGTGTGTGTGTGTGTGTGTAAAGGTACAGAGCCTTTAAGGGTGGCACAATAAGTGGTGCAGCCCTTAGGGGCCTTCCCTGGCCACAGTGCCCTTGGTACCTGTGGTACCATTTACATGAAACCTACATGTGGTCAAAGAGTGCCAACTGTTTTTTGTTTTCAATGCAGTTTAGGGAAAGAACATAGGCCCTGGGTACCTGTTTGGTAGGAACCCAGGGCACACTCAGTCAGAGTACATCAGAAGTTTGGCAAAAAGTGGGGACAACCATGCAAAAAGAGGGCACGTTCTTACAGGTGGTACCTATATAGGTGGGTTAGATGACACAATGCTGCACACAACATCACGCGGAGCCGATTGAAGGCAACTACCAGCGCAAAGGGGTATTGCTCGAAGAAAACCTTTCCGGAACAGTCTGACGCCTGTGAAAATCAAAGGTAAGGAATCTGCGGCTACATGTCTCTATATACCAATAACTACTCCGGGAAAGCAGCAATAATAGGGTCCATCTTATGATACTTGAACAAGCTATAGCTAAGTGGTTGTAGGTGCAGGAACTACAGTTTGGTTAAGATCTTATCTCTCACTAAGTTCCTTTAGGTTTGGTGTACAATTAGGCGGCTCAACATCACTAGTAGTCTTGTATGTGGATGAGTTGTTGGCAGTAACTGTGGACAGAATTAGAAAATTGACTACAGCATGTGTAAAAGTAATACGTGAATGTGCCCAACCAAGCAAGCAAGCTGTTACCCTCCTTCAATGTTTATCATTTTCTATTTTTAATGTAGTTAGTATGTCTAGTCTCAGTGTCAACCACTGTAACAGCACCTATACAAGATGTATAGCTGCCTGAGAAGCAGCTCAATAAACAATCTTGGTTTTCCAGATGTTTTAATGGGCACCAGGACAACTGTCAGCTGAGTCTGATCAAACCTAGACAGTTTAGAAATGCATTCACCCTTCTCAAACAAAAGCAAGAAAACTGACAGAAACATACGGGTCGGCTTGTAAAATCCTGACAAAATGGACAACAACATCTCTCAGACACGGAAGGATAGAACAGAGACAATTAAAGGACTCTTTAAATAAACTCCAGCAACTTTTGCGAATTTGATGTTTTAACTAATAGAGTTGCAGTTTCTGCTCTACATAACCAGGAAATGGAGGCAAATGAATTAGGAGTTTGGTGAGTTAGTCTTTTACATGCATAGAAAGCTGCTATTTGTAAATAGAGGGAAATAGCTTTACAGCTTGCTATACAGCAATGATGCTCCCATAAAACCTGATCTGGATACTTTGAACCTTTGAGAGCGTTTGTCGTTATTCCGAATGCTGTGTCTACTGTGCTGCACATTGTACACAGCGACAGCTGAATTTACTCCTCAATCAACCTATCTGTTTGAGATTCTGAGCACAGCCCAAGGGAGGGATTCAGATGAAGTCTCATAGGAGACTTGGATTGATAGGCTGTGCTTATCTGTGCATGTGCTATTTGATGAAGATTGTTGCATCCAATGGATTCAAGAAGAAATCTGTTTTGTCACCGTACTCCACCTCAAGGTAGGTAGGGTGCAGCATAGCATACTTAATTTCTGAAGCTATGAGTTTTTTCTGCCCGGTGTAGTAGGTCTGCACACTTCTTGCCTCTATGTTGGGGTACTGGGAATATAGACAATGTATTGCATTGGAAGGTTAGCCATTATTTACCCTTTACTAGGCAAAATGTGTTGTCTGTATAAATTTAATTTAATGATCTCATCTATGATAGATTGTGGATTGGTACCTGGTGGTGGACTCGGCAACAGTGATCTGTGAGCTTGTTCGACGCTGTCTCAACTCTACAAATTGATGAGAATTCAGCTAGCCAAATTATGCAGAGATTATATAATTAAGATTGTGCTCAAGGGTTTTAATTTTTTACTTTGATTTCCAACATGGTTCTGTCCATTCTGTCACAGCCATTTTTAGATTCATTAAACGGTCTATGAGGGCTGAGAATCTTTGCTCAGCAGTGTCAAATCTGCTACTGTGTTTGTCAATGCATTTTTCATGTGATCTAGCTGCACTGTTAAGGTGTCTAATATAGGGTTAATTGCCCGTAGACTGTTGTGTATTTCAAAAAGTGTTGGTCTGATGCCACCTTGAATGTCAGTGTACAAGTACAAGCAAAACCGAGGATGCAACTGACAAAGCCAGGTGGCCGTTGGTGGAAGAGGAAGTTGTGGCAAGTGATTCTAGTATATGTACAAATAAATAGGCGATGAGGGTGGGTCCTACATTTTCTGTATGGGATTTAGTGGCAGTAGGATATGTGCCTATGCTCCTCTGTTGTCCTCTTAGATGGCCAGATATTTAACTCTGTTTGAATCAGGCTTAAGGGCGGGTGATTGTTGTTTTGGAGCATGGTGGTCAGGACATTGGTCAAAAGATAAGAAGGCAACTCTGCTTTTTTGACCCCATTGGCCGTCCTGCAGTCCACATGTCGGGCCCATCATTTGGCGATCCCAGCAGGAGGGATCTGGGACGCTCTTGAAGGCGTGTCTGAGGTGTGGTGTTACAGTCCCACAAGACTGTTGGTGTGGGGTTTCAGGTGAAAGGACCCTAGCAGGATTCAGCAGCACTGCCTGCAATGGACCACCATCCGTGGGTGAATCTCCTTGAATATAAAGGCCTGGCAGGCTACAGGCCTGCCAGGATACAAAGACAACGAAAAAACAAGGGGGGGTGTGGCCCTGTAGGGAAGAGGGTAGGTAGGGCCTATTACTGCCAAAAGGGAAAAATTTACCTATGCCTCTGTATACATAATTACCACAATTAATGAGTGAAAAGACAAAACCACACTGTTAGTTGTCTAAGACACTTGATTTATGTCTATTACTTTTGAAAAATCCAGAATTTGTACATTATTTAAGACAGAAAAGAATACATAGTCAACTTCACATCAAACCCACTACAAACATTTTTTTGTAAGGGAAAAAGCGCAAAAGACAAGTGTATAAACAATTGTGTGAGTGATAATCAACAAATCAACATAATGTGCATATAAATTGTACACAGTGATAAACAATTATCTCGAAAAACAGTAAAAAAAACAGACTTTCATGCAGTCAAATCGGATAATGAACGTTTGGGGGGTACGTTTTATTCAATACCAGCCCTCCTTCCTGTAGTACTATTTATTATATTGTCGTGTTTGTCTGAATACAGGAAATAACCAAGCCAATAGTTTAGGGCGAAAACAGATGTTAAGTGCCAACGCGTTTCGAATGCCAATGTGTGATTCATCGGATTCTCATCAGGGCGTGGAGTTTATCCAAGAGTACTGTTTTGGGAGAAAAGAACAGGGAATTGGATTTAGTTTGGAGCACATACACAAACGGAGCTTTTTCCAATTGAGTGCATCGTCCGATGCAGCATACCTTGTATGACCAATAGGTTGTGGTCACTTGAGTCTTTTAAGGAACAATCATCATATGTCATCAAATGCCGTGGGCGTCGACCTGCAATGTGGTGACATTGGCAAGATAAGTTTATGTAATTGAATATGGGCTGGCACTACAGCAGTACGTTTATATGGCCAGAAAAGGTTACCTCTATGAGGAGCAGCCGCTCCAGGGTCGAGGCCTGGAGGAGACGGATCTCAGTTCAACAGTGCCCCTCTTTGTGAAAGTTCTACAAATACAAAAATGGATATTTGTGGTCATGGCGAGGAATGGTGGAATTATTAGGACCCAAAAGGAGAAGAGTTAAAATGCTTACATTTTTCCGAGGTTGATTGTTTCTTAAGCGTGTCCTATTAAGAAAAAAGACAGGCGGGAAGTTCAAAAAGCCCTGTCAGTATATATTGAAACAATCGCAAGAAGAATTCGGTTGCGCGCCGGGCGGCGTCTTACCGTGACTTATGACCCTCAGGGTTTCGGGTCTCTCGCGTGCTCTAAGGCGGGGGTTCTTGGAAAGGATTGAATCCTAAAATGAAAAAGGACCCAAGTCAGTTACAACCCGGTTGCGCCCGAATTTGAGCGCGTGTGTGCGCTAAACGCAGAGTGGGTCTTACCTCTAGTCAAGGAATGACAGCGTTGTATGTTTGGAGTCAGGGAGGACACAACAGCTCGCCGCTGCGAGTGAAACAAGCTAAGTTGTGTTTGGTGGTCACATGACACACTGCACCAATCAGCGCGGGGTCCTCTCGCTAGGGATTATGGTACTTGTAGTTAGTGAATTAGTTAGTGAATTAGAAAGGGTCAAGGGGGGAGTTAAATTCTGGTAACTTCACTGAGAACATTTAACCCGTTGTTGACAGTATTAAATTTCATAATGAGATACGCCTCCTTTCTTAGTAGTGCCGCCTCCATATCGTGTGCATACTCTTCTCCTTTTGGGTCCTAATAATTCCACCATTCCTCGCCATGACCACAAATATCCATTTTTGTATTTGTGGAACTTTCACAAAGAGGGGCACTGTTGAACTGAGATCCGTCTCCTCCAGGCCTCGACCCTGGAGCGGCTGCTCCTCATAGAGGTAACCTTTTCTGGCCATATAAACGTACTGCTGTAGTGCCAGCCCATATTCGATTACATAAACTTATCTTGCCAATGTCACCACATTGCAGGTCGACGCCCACGGCATTTGATGACATATGATGATTGTTCTTTAAAAGACTCAAGTGACCACAACCTATTGGTCATACAAGGTATGCTGCATCGGACGATGCACTCAATTGGAAAAAGCTCCGTTTGTGTATGTGCTCCAAACTAAATCCAATTCCCTGTTCTTTTCTCCCAAAACAGTACTCTCGGATAAACTCCACGCCCTGATGAGAATCCGATGAATCACACATTGGCATTCGAAACGCGTTGGCACTTAACATCTGTTTTCGCCCTAAACTATTGGCTTGGTTATTTCCTGTATTCAGACAAACACGACAATATAATAAATAGTACTACAGGAAGGAGGGCTGGTATTGAATAAAACGTACCCCCCAAACGTTCATTATCCGATTTGACTGCATGAAAGTCTGTTTTTTTACTGTTTTTCGAGATAATTGTTTATCACTGTGTACAATTTATATGCACATTATGTTGATTTGTTGATTATCACTCACACAATTGTTTATACACTTGTCTTTTGCGCTTTTTCCCTTACAAAAAAATGTTTGTAGTGGGTTTGATGTGAAGTTGACTATGTATTCTTTTCTGTCTTAAATAATGTACAAATTCTGGATTTTTCAAAGGTAATAGACATAAATCAAGTGTCTTAGACAACTAACAGTGTGGTTTTGTCTTTTCACTCATTAATTGTGGTAATTAAGGATACAAAGACAGCAAATGCTCAGCAGTTTTCAGGTGACAGCACCCTGAACCTCAAGGGAAGCGCACAGATTGCTACAGGAGATAGTTTGAAGTTGTGATGTACGTGGGTTTTGATATCTCACAAACTAAGAAATGTGGGGATTGAGGTCCCAAGTCAGGCAGCCATCTTAGATGGTGGCTTGGCCATGCCCCTTTTATATAAATCAGTGAGATGCATGTACCTCCATGGTTATCTTCACACTGATTTAAGAATGCAGATTGCCACCCAAGTCAACGGTCCTCACTTTATCAACCTCAGGAAGATGAAAGGATGAGTGGTCCATGAAGCAGAAAGACTGAGCCATCACTGGGCTAACATCTGTGGACTTTTCACAGAATGTGTGGCAAAGGAAGAAGGCAAAAGATTGAGTCAGGATTCTAATGACTGCGTGGAGGCTAGGAGTAGAAAACTGCTTTTGGCCCCAATACATTCTTGAAACTGACAAGCTCTTTTGTAGGAAGCCTCATTCCAAAGAGAACATTTTCTAGCTCTTATGATGGTATGGGTTTCTGTTGCAATATTAGCTTTCTTGATACCATTAATATTGAGGATATACCTTTCTGTCTTGTTAACCTTTGACATGGCTTAGTTATTACAAGGCTTTTTGGTGACGTGGTTCAGCATTCTACTATGACCCTTCCTGAAGTTAAGATTTAAATGCATGTGTCCGTCCACATTGTGGTACAAGTCCTAATGAATTCCCAAATCACTGGTTTCTAACAAGATTATTTTATTTCAAGTACCAATGGAAGCCCTTGGACTAGGGGTATTTTCTAAAACTGCATAAAGTTTTTTTTTAAGGATTGTGATCAATTAACTTCCTACACTAGATGTGTGGCCCTTTCACGGTGCAGCCCGCTGGCAAAATGGTCACCTGAAAGGAGTTCTCCTGTGAATCGGATCTGCTTAGAAAGTAGTCATCTGAGGCCTTCAACCTGCCTAAGGGAGTTTTGCTTTTAGGGTTAGCCTTTCAATGTGCTGCTTACAAATGAAGCAAATGCCCCACATGAACAGAGTAGCTTTCAGAACTGCATTCTTAAAGTGCCACAGCGAAGTGTTGATATCAACTTTTGCATCATTATCCCTGTGGCCACTAGTTCTTTGTGGTACTGTCTCTTCAGGTACAGCACCCCAGGTGTTCAGCACCCGTGTTTCTTGGTATGGTCTAATGGGCTGCAACCACTTGGCCTCAACGGTGTAAGACATACCTGTAGCCATTATAGAAGAATAACTCAATCTCTAGTAGACTTCAAGGTACACTGCCATGCATTAATACCCCTTTTGACTTAAGGCCTTCATAAAGACGAGGGCTGCATGACATTACACCCTTTATAGCATCAAGGCTTTTATGACGAGGACCCTCTTAATGGCAAGAGCCATCTAGACTTGGAGAAACCATTCAATGTCAAAGGGTTCTACTGAGTCTAGTGCACCTCTACTGTATTTTTCCCTTAATTGAAAAATATGAAAAGAGAAAATTGCTGCCTTACATTGAATTTCTTTAAGATTACAGAACTTTGCTTAAGTCATCTGGGATCTTGCACATGCACAGATATATGCCTGCAATTATTCATTTTAACGAAGATGCTAAACAATATAAATAAAAAAAATAAAAATTACGAAATCAAAGTCAACCATCCTTAAGTGTAGTTGTTCTTTCATCCAGGTGGCTAGATATGCTCCATTATCTGTATGTGGGTAATCATGATGTATTTAACTAGTGCAAATGTTCAAGATCACAATATATATATGTTCACTTACAAAACAAACTGTAAGAAAACAAGTTACTTACCCTTAACTTTGGTTCCCCAGTATTAGTAACTTTTATAGATTCCCATGCTTTGAATCATTCCCCGTCGTCGGAATGGGAGCCTCGGTAAATAAAAAATATCATAACCATAGGTACAAAAGAGAAAACCAGGCCTAGGCCTCATCTCATTTTGTAGCATATCACCCTCTTTGTGTAAAAGAGCCCAAACTTTCCACAACAACCAATCAGAATAGCCTAAAAAAAGGCCGAGCTTTCCCAGGGGAGGAGGGTGGGCGCATGGGAATCTATGAAAGTTACCAATACTGGGGAACCAAAGTTACAGGTAAGTAACCGGTATTGGAACTTTCATAGATTCCCATGCTTTGTATCAGAATAGCTAGCAGTAAATCACCAAAGCACATTTTGTTAGATACAAGGCATCACATAACCATATGACAATTCTTATAGCATACTTTGCTAAATTGTAAACAAGAAATAAAACATTGCTGATACCAAAAAATGTGCTTACCAGGATGGAGGGATTGTAGGGAAAGCTCACCTCTCATTGAAAAAGATTCCTAAGGACTGCTTGACCAACAGCAGCGTTGTTCCGTCCTGCAGACTCTAGGCATTAGTGCTTCGTGAAGGTATGTGTACTGTTCCACGTTGCCGCCCTGCATATGTCCTTGATAGCGACTCCAGAGAAAAGAGCCACCGACGATGCAACAGATCTTGTGGAATGTGCACGGCTTTTCTGTCCAGGGGTTTGCCCGCCTCATGATGGCAGAATTGAATCGCACTGGAGATCCAGTGTGAAATGCCACTCTTTGCTAAAGGAAACCCCTTCCGTGGTGCGCTGTAGGACACAAATAATTGCGATGACTTTCTAAAGGACCGTGTGCGTTCTAAGTAGAATTCCAGCATCTTTGAACGTCCAAAGAATGTAAGTCCGCTACGCCGGAGTAGAAGGCCGCAGAAAAAATGACTTTAAGATCAAGGGTTCATTCAAACGGAATTCAGACGGCACCTTCGGGATAAATTTCGGATTGGTGCGAAGGATAAGCACATCTTTTTTTAATTGAAGGAAAGGATCCACTATTGAAAGTGCCTGGAGCTCACTAACTCTTCTAGCTGAGGTTAGCGCTAAGAGGAGGGCCAGTTTCCAAGACAGGAATTTCAAGTCCGTCTTATGAACCAGCTCAAACTGAGCTTTCATGAGTTGAGCCAACACTAGGTTGAGCTGCCTAATTGGAGGAGGTGGGCGAACTGGAGGATACATCCAAAACAAGTGTTTCAAAAACTGTTTAACAATTCGAGAGGACTATAGGGACGGGCCTGAAGAAGTGCGCCGAAACCTCGATATGGCACCAAGATGCACCTTTACAGAAGAATGTGCCAATCCAGATTTAGCCAATGATAGTATATATGGCAAGATTTGATGAGGCAGAGATTTGTAAGGATGGAAACCCTGTCTTTGACACCACAGGCAGAACCTCTTCCATTTTGCCTTGCATCTTTTATTAGTGCTTGGTGCTCGAGCCTGGGACAAAACCTCTCTACACTCCTTGGGGAGATTCAGATGACGGAACTCTCTGTGTTCAGGAGCCACGCTGTCAAGTGTAGTGACTTCGGATCCGGATGCAACACCTGACCCTGATCCCTCGATAACAGGGACGGAATCGGCCGCAAGCGAATTGGATGATCCTGGGAGAGTAGAAGGAGTTCTGTGTACCAGAACTGCTGGGGCCACGCTGGTGCAATGAGAATCATCTTGTATGGCTCCGCCTTGATTTTCCCGAGTACCCGTGGTATGAGGGGGATTGGCGGAAAAGCGTAAAAGAATGCGCCGTACCAGGTAATCGAAAGTGCGTTCCCCAAAGATCCCTGATGGTGAACTTTGCTTGCATAAAACCGGCATTTGGCGTTCTCCGGAGACGCAAAGAGGTCTATGGTCGGTGTTCCCCAGACCGAGTACACACCCTCCAGGATGGACTGGTTCAATTCCCATTCGTGATTCACCTCTGTCTGGCGACTCAGAGCATCCGCTGTGATATTGAGAGAACCTGCTAGGTGTTAGGCCTGCAGATTGATCTTGTGAAGAATCGCATAATCCCAGATTCTTTGAGCTTCTTTGGACAGAGTTTGTGATCTTGTCCCCCCTTGTTTGTTGACGTAGTGCATGGCCGTCGTATTGTCTGTCCGGACCAGCACTGTTTGATTCCGAACTCTGGGAAGGAAAGCTTGAAAAGCTAACCGAATGGCCGTCAGCTCTAAAAGGTTTATATGGCATTGGCGTTGCCCTAGACTCCAGTGCCCGCTGACTTGAAGCTCTCGGAGCATTGCTCGCCAGGCTTCCAAGGAGGCATCCGTGGTCATGATAATAGGAGATGTTGGAATCCTAAATGTCAGCCCTTCTGCGATGTTGTTTTTTACCAGCTACCACTCGCATGCCTTTCTCATTTCTGGCATTACCAACACCTTGTCGTTGAAAAAGCCCTCTGCTTGGCACCATTGTTTGTCTAGCTCCTCCTGCAGAGGACGCATTCGCAGCCTGCAATGCGGTATTAATGGTATGCAAGATGACATCGACCCGAGCAGGAACTTGTAGAGTCGTACTGAAAGGCATTTCTTTTTCAGCACCTGGCGCGCCGATACGATCAATTTCTGCTGACGTTCGTCTGACGGACGAGCTGTGCATTGCTTAGTGTATAAAATGGCCCTAAGGAATCTTGTGGACCTGGAGGGTTGCAGAACTGACTTGTTCTTGTTGAGCTGAAGGCTCAGGTGACTGAACAATTGGATGCAAGTTGACACGGCTTGGGAAGTTTCCTTGAAAGATGGAGCTTTGACTAGCCAGTTGTCCAAGTAGGGGAAAACTTCCAGGGATTGTCTTCGGAGAAAATCCGCCACTGGTGCCAACACCTTTGTGAATATCCGTGGTGCAGACCGAAGGCCAAACGGAAGCACCTTGAATTGGAAATGGCTCTTTCCTACTGTGAAGCGTAAATATTGTCTGTGAGCTGGGTGTATCGGTACGCGGAAGTACGCATCTTCTAAATCCAGAGACGCCAAATAGTCGCCTGGGTTCAGTAGACGAAGAATATCTTGTAGAGTAACCATCCTGAAAGACAGTTTGATGAGATAAGTGTTGAGCTCTCGTAGGTCTACTATGAGGCGCCAAGTGTCTGCTGTTTTCCGAACCAGGAAGAACCTGGAATAAAAACCTTTGCCCCTCTGAGAGAGAGGTACCGGCTCTATTGCCCCCTTGATGAATAGCTGGTGGGATTCGAGATGTAACAGTCCCAGATGTTTCGCGCGGTTGGCGCCTGGAGCTCTTGTTGGAGGAAGATCTTGGAATTCCAACGTATGGCCACTCTGAACAATATTCAGGACCCACCGGTCCGATGTTATACTCTTCCAGCTGTCCAGACAAAAAGTTGTCCTGCCCCCCACTGATGTGACTGGGAGGGGAGGAACAGTAGAAAGAGCCAGGAGGCCGCTATTGCGTCTTGGCATTGTCGCGTCCCTGGTGGTTCTGACGCCCTCTCTGAGATTGGCGAGAGAAAGACACCGATTGGCCCTTGCGTTGGTTCGAATATTGAGTCCTATAAGACTGCGAAGACTGCGATGAATACCTCTGCTGGTTGTTGCCTCTATAAGAAGAGAAACTTCTGCCTCGTGCTCCTTTAAATGGGATCTTTCGATAGTTCAACGATCCCAAGGACTTAGCCGTGTCAGTATCCTTTTTTATACTTTGCAGGGCATCATCAACATGCTTACCGAAAAGCATCTCACCGTCAAATGGGAGGTCCAGGATCTTGTTTTGGACCTCCTGACGAAACCAGGTGGCTCGCAACCAGCCCTGACGGCGCAACACCGCCGACCCTGCCAAGGCACGAAAAGCCGTAGAAGCTATATCCATAGCACAATCAATTACTTCGGAGGATGATTGTTCTCCCTCCATCAGAACTCTCCTGGCCTCTTCCTTTGATGAGTCTGGCAGTTGTTCCACAAATGGCTCCAAGTCACACCACATCTGGCGGTCATATCTGCCTAGAATGGCTAGAGCATTTGCTGCTCGAACAAGCAAGCTGGCCATGGAAGAAAACCTCTTCCCCACGTTATCCAAGCGCCTACCGTCCTTGTCCGGAGGCGTAGTCAGAGGCGTTGATGGGTTTTTGGATTTGCTTTGAGCGGCCTGAGCGGCCTGCGAGATCACCGAATCAGGCTTAGGCTGTCCAAGAAGACACGCAGGGCTGCCATCCGGAGCCTTATATTTCTTCTCCAGCCAGGGGAAGAATAGTGATGACAGTGGCCGGATTCTGCATGATCTTGATCCCTTGATCCCACACGTGTTCAATTATGGGAATGGATCTGACTGATTTTCTGAATTGTTCTTTGAAATCATACAGGAAACAGTCAGATTGCTCCGTTGTAATTGGCAGTCCGAACCGCTTCGATGCTCTTGCCATGAGGTTATGGAACCCCCAATATCTGCTGGCGGCGACACGGACGTATCCCGTCCAGTGGCGTCCGGATCTTGCAATCCACTGTCACCGGGATCCAAGTCTGGGTCCTGCAATGGATCAGTCAAAGGATCTGCATGTACTTCATCATCAGAAGATGTATCCTGCAGAACGGTATTGGTTGGCTTAGAATCCGTTGTCCGTGATAGCACCGCTGGTATTACCACTGGTGGTGTCCGAGGTACCACCTGTGTAGGAGGTAGTATGACAACTGGCTGCGCCTGTGGCAGCATCGGAGTTGGAGGTCGTTCAGGCTGTACTGTAGGTTGTGATGGAAACCTGGTTCTGTAGTCCTGCAGCATCATTTGTAGATCAGAGACTAGAGAGGCCGGCATGGCCACCATGTCCTGGCCCAAACCTGGAGGACGTCGCTCCTGAGGAACATAGTGATGTACATGTTGTTCATATGCATGCTCATAGTATTCCTCTGTGTCAGTCTCTTGTAATTTTACATTCAAATCTGAGGGACTGTAGGCATCCCCATAATGGCCTCCAACTTCCTCCTCCTCATCCGACTGGTCATCCAGAAGCATTGATGGTGGAAGAGACGTAACCCGTCTAGGAGACGTCATTTCTGGTGTAGTTTTCAGCTTCTGTAATGGAAACTGCAATTTTTGACCCGTCGACGGCCTCGTCGACGGCGTCGTCGTCGAAGGTGCAACCGTCGTTGATGGAATCGTCGATGGCACACTGGACCTCATCAACGGAGTCTTTATTGTCATCAACGGCATTATCGTCGACGGTTTCGTAGTCGAGCTCGTCGTCATCACCATTAGTGTTGCCGAAGTCGTTGTCGTCGACGTAGTCTTCGTCGTCGACGAGGCCGTCGACAGCACCTTCCCTGACACCATCATCGACGACGAGGAAGTAGTCATTGTCGACGAACAACCAGGTACCTTAAACGCCGACGGAGTCATCGACGTCGACCCCGCCATCGTCGACGGTCCCGTCGACGGAGTCAATAAAATAGTTGAAACTTTAAGAGAAGTAATCGTCGTCGACGTACCAGTTGTTTTCGTCGTCAACGGACGCCGTTTTCTCTCAGGCATGGTCCCTGGAGTGACTGCAGAGTGCTTTTCGACAGTTTTTTCCTTTTTGGACGGAGAAGTGATAGAAACCTCCTTTTTGTCCCTCGTGGCCGTCTCCAATCCAGCAGCCTGTCTCAGCCTCTCCTTTTCACTTCCGTGAGGAGATTTAATGGGACTAGCCCTCTCAGACCTGTCAGAGATCTTATGAGGGGACTTGATAGGGGGCTCGGCTGAAGTAGAGGGAGAAGACCTACCCCTCTTCTTGGATCTCCTAGAGGAAGACATAGATGTAGAATCTTCCTCATCCGATGAGAGCACCTCCTTCTGAGTCTTCATCTTCTGCAGCCAGGTCAGTAGCCGGCCCTCCCTGTCTCGCAATGTCTTTGTAGAGAAGGTTCTACAAATTTTGCAGTCTGTGGCCTTGTGGTCCCGGTATAAGCAATAAATACAGCTCTCATGCTTATCTTCTACAAAAAGCCTCTTTTTCCCACAAGACGCACAGGACCCGAATAAAGCCTTCTTTTCCTTGTCAGACATAGTTTAATTGTAGATGAAAAGTTGAAGAAAAAAGTTGAATGGAAAACTGAGTAGAGCTCAGAGCTCAGTGGAGACTCTCTAGCACAACGTGCGGTACAAAAATCTGAGGCTCTCTCAGGAAGGTTCTAAGGGGTGAGGCTATTCTGATTGGTTGTTCTGGAAAGTTTGGGCTCTTTTACACAAAGAGGGTGATATGCTACAAAATGAGATGAGGCCTAGGCCTGGTTTTCTCTTTTGTACCTATGGTTATGATATTTTTTATTTACCGAGGCTCCCATTCCGACGATGGGGAATGATACAAAGCATGGGAATCTATGAAAGTTCCAATACTGGGGTAAAGTGCAGGTATTGCTGGTTTTGTTTATAATACATTAACATGCTTATTAAAAAAAAAGATCCTTAAGACCTTTACTGAAAAAGCTCAGTTAAAGTGGAGTTGCTGTAGCGATTTAAACATGAAAAACAACTGAAATTTGCAATTTATGGTTGGGACGGCAAGCAATAACTCGGATGCCATACTCCTGACCACACCGTTGATGTAACCAATGGATAAATTACTTACCTGTAATCCTAGTTCTCTTCCAGGGTATACTCATCAAAGTCAAAAGCACTTAATAATCCCCGCGAACGTGCATGATCCGGATAATATATAAAAATACATATATATGTGTATGTTTCGACAAGTACAGAGTACTTCCAAAACATACATATATACATGTATACATATATAAATATGCAGCCTAATGTACTTCAAATAGGCTAATATGCCAAAATTACATGTTTTTTTTAGAAAGAAAAAATAATCTCTAATATAAACACTGCAATAGAGAACATACACTGTAATAGTGTTCCAACACAGCCCTTTATTTTCAGAAAAAAGGCATGAAATAGCAGGCAATTAGCTCATAGGCTGCATAAAAGACAAAATGTCACAGTATCAAAAAAACTGGCACCCTGCCTTTAAGGATTCCAAGAACCACTACACCGTGCCTTTAAGACGTACAGGAGCCCCCTTCTCCCATCATGCACCACAGGTGACAGTTAGGTCAGTTCTTTTTTAACGTGTACAAACATAAAGGAATCATGGTAGAAAAAACAAAACCAATACTATACTGTCAATACTCGTCCGGGGAGAAGGAAGGTTTGCTTATGACTTTGATGAGTATACCCCTGGAAGAGAACTAGGATTACAGGTAAGTAATTTATCCTTCTCTTCCAGGGGATACTCATCAATAGTCATAAGCACTGAATAGAATAGCAAGCCCTTACCCACTACCCTGCGGACGAGTAGCAGTATAAGTACATCAGATATAACATTTTAAGGATGAAACTATCCAAACAGATTTCTTAAAGCGACTTGCCCAAACTGAGCATCCGCATGTGTGCCAGAGTGTAAACAGTAGTGGCAAGTGAAAGTGTGTACTGATCGCCACGTGGCTGCTTTACAAATTCCTGCAATAGTCCTGAGGAGAGCCGTGGTAGAGGCTTTTCCTCTAGTAGAATGGCCTTGGGTTTGCCCGGGAGGGCTTTGTTGGCCAGTTGGTAACAGAAAGATATACCAGACATAATCCACCTGGAGATAGATCTTTTGGAAGCTGCAGAACCAGTATTTATGGAACCAAAGTTTATAAACAGTTGGTCTGGTTTTCTCAAGCCCTTTGTTTTGTCGAGGTAGAACTTCAGAACCCTCTAAAGGTCTAGAGAATGAAGGTACCTCTTAGGAGGAGTTGAGGAAAATGTGGGTAGAGTGATGAACTGATTGATATGGAAATCTGAAACCACCTTAGGCAGAAAACTCTGATGGGTTCTTAACACCACTCTGTTTGCATGAAAAACAGTGCACGGTTCTTTACAACACAAAGCTTGGTTCTCACTAACCCTGCAAGCAGAGGTGATTGCAACCAGGAAAGAAAAATGCTACTTACCGGTATGCATCTGTTCTTGGCATGCAGAGTTGCAGAGTTACACCCTGTGCATAGATGGCCAACTAGTGTTGGGCCTGGATGTTTGCAGTTTGTTTTTATTGTAGAAAGTCTTTGGAAGTCACAGGGTAGATGACTCCTCCTTTGTATTATACTGCGCATGGGTATCAGCTCCATCTCCAGATTGTTTTTCGCTATTAGGGACGTGATGGAGTTTTGCAAGAAAAGTAAGGATGTCCATGTAATTGGTATCTAATTGAGATAATACTGGAACAGATAAAAGTAGCCGGGTGGGCGTGTGTAACTCTGCAGCTCTACATGCCAAGAACAGATGCATTCTGGTAAGTAGCATTTTCCGTTCAAGGCATATGAGCTGCAGATTACAGACTGTGCATAGATTATATAGCACTACCCACATTTAGAGGCGACCACCAGTATCTGTTGCAGTGGTTTAAAACAGGGTTTTTAGCACAGCTTGGCCCACAGTAGCTTGTTGTTTAGTTTGCACCTCTACACAATAGTGTTTTGTGAATGTGTGCGATGTAGACCATGTAGCTGCTTTCCATATGTCGTCTAGGGGAATGTTCCCTAAAAATGCCATTGAAGCCCCTATCTTTCTAGTAGAATGGGCTTTAGGTGGAATAGATAAGGTACGTTTATCTTTGTGGTAACAAATTTGTATGCATTTGACAATCCACCTAGCTATCCCAGATTTTGATATGGGGTTACCTTTATGTGGTGGTGAAAAAGACACAAAAAGTTGTTTTGTTTTACTAAAAGTTTGTGTCCTTTCAATGTAGTAAAGCAATGCTCTTTTGACATCCAAGGTGTGAAGAGCTCTTTCTGTGACTGTTTGTGGCTGCGAGAAAAATATGGGCAGCTCAACAGATTGATTAAGATGGAAGTATGTAATGACTTTTGGAAGGAATTTAGGATTAGTACTGAGAACCACTTTATTATGGTGCATTTGCAGAAAGGGTTCTTGAATGGTGAATGCTTGTAGTTCACTAACTCTTCTGAGACAAGTAATTGCTACTAGGAAAGCTACTTTCCAAGTTAGGAATTGCAATTCACATTTATGTAACGGTTCAAAGGGACGTCCCATTAACCGTGTGAGAACAATGTTTAAGTTCCACACTGGTGAAGGTGGTGTTCTGGGAGGGGTTATTCTTTTGAGTCCTTCCATAAAAGCCTTTATGGCAGGCACTCTAAAGAGAGATAGATGTTGTCTATTTTGTAGGTATGCTGCAATGGCAGCAAGGTGCAGTCTGATAGACGTGCATGCTAAATTACATTTTTGAAGGTGTAATAGGTATCCTATGATGTGTTGAATAGACACATCTAAAGGATTAATGTGGTTGTTTTGACAGTATATTACAATCCGTTTCCACTTAGCTGCATAACATGCTCTAGTGGTGGGACGTCTAGCTTCTTTAATAACGTTCATACAGTCTGGAGGGAGGTTAAGGTAACCAAACTCTATGACTTCAGGAGCCAGATCGCTAGGTTAAGCTGAGCTGGGTCCGAGTGTCTGATCTCTCCATGGTTCTGCCTTAATAGGCGTGGAGATAGGTGTAATTTATGATGTGGTACCACAGAGAGTTACAGCAGCGTGGTGTACCACGGTTCTCTGGCCCAAGTTGGAGCAACTAGAATGAGTGCTAGGGAAAGTTGCTGTAGTTTGCGTACCGCTAATGGAAGTAGTGGGAGAGGTGGAAAAGCGTACGCAAATTTGCCAGACCAGTTCATCCATATTGCATTGCCTTTGGACAGCGGGTGTGGATATCTGGTGGCAAAGCTTGGGCATTTTGCGTTCTCGTGGGTAGCAAAGAGGTCTATTTGAGGTTGTCCCCACAGTTGAAAGAACGGTTGAAGAACTTGTGAATGAAGTTCCTATTCGTGGATCTGCTGTGTCTGTCGACTTATCAGATCCGCTATGGTGTTTTGTACTCCTGGAACATGTTGGGCTATGAGAAAGATTTTTTGTGGTATTGCCCATCTCCATATCTGCTGCGCTAACTGAGAGAGTTGTAGAGAGTATGTTCCCCCTTGTTTGTTTATGTAGTACATGGCTGTCATATTGTCTGTGCGGACTAAGACAGCCTTGCCTGATATTTGCTTGGAATGCTTTTAGGGCTAGAAATACAGCTAGTAATCCCAGGTGGTTGATGTGGAGTGACTTTTGTTGGGTGTCCACCTGCCTTGCATGGTGTGATGCAGTAGGTGAGCTCCCCAGCCGGAGAGCGATGCGTCCGCTGTTATATGACTATTTGAGGAACTGGCTCTAGGAACGGTTGTCCTTTTGAAAGATTTTTGGTGCTCCACCATTGCAGAGAGCGATGAGTCCGACTGTCTACCAACACTCGGTCTGTTAGTTGACCGTGAGCCTGTTTCCATTGGCGTGCTAAGCACTCTTGAAGTGGACACATTTGTAGTCTTGCGTGAGGTACTATGAATATGCAAGAAGCCATCATTCCTATGAGCTGCATGAACGCTCGAACTGGAAGTGTGTGTTGCGGTTTGACCTTTGTTAGGAGAGTTTGTACACTTGTTATCCTGGCTGGAGAGGGATAAGCTAGTGCTAATTCGGTGTTTATTGTGGCACAGAGATATTGTTGTACATGGGACGGTTGCAGATGGGATTTGGTGTGATTTACTGTAAATCCCAAGTTGTGGAGTAGTTGGATTGTAGCGTGAGTGTGTTGTACACACTGGCTGTATGAGCGGGCTTTTATGAGCCAGTCATCTAGATATGGGAAGACGTGCATATGCTGTCTTCTTAGATGTGCTGCTTCTACCGCTAGGCACTTGGTAAATACTCTTGGTGCTGTTGTGACTCCGAATGGGAGTACTTTGAATTGGTAGTGCTGCCCGTCTAGCACAAATCTGAGATATTTCCTGTGCGTTGTGTGGATAGGAATGTGGAAGTAAGCGTCTTTGAGATCTATAGTGGCAAGGAAGTTGTTTTATAACAGGAGTGGAAGGACTTGCTGGAGTGTGACCATATGAAAGTGGTATGATTGTATGTACAGGTTTAGGGGTCTGAGGTCTATAATAGGCCTCAGAGATCCGTCCTTCTTTGGAATTGGAAAATAGAGGGAGTACACTCCTTTGTTCTGCTGATGCAGTGGAACTATTTCTATTGCATTTTTCTGCAGGAGGGATATTACCTCCTCTCTGAGCAGTATCAAATGTTCTTGTAAAATTGGACGCTGTTTGGGTGGTATGTTTGGGGGGGTAGATGTTAGTTCGAGACAGTAACCTGACTGAATTATTTGTTGCACCCACCTATCTGACGTGATGTTTTCCCAGCTGGCAGGTATTGTTGTAGCCTTCCCCCGACTGGAGTGGAATGTGGCGGGGGAAGGGGAGGGAAGACATTAGGCAGGAGTGGAGGCAGAGAGGGAGTTGTTGTTTTTACCACTGCCTTTATTGTTGTTACCTCTTTAACCGCCTCTTTGGTAGCCCCTACTATAGGTGGATTGTGTGGGGGCTCTGTAAGAAGTGGAGGGTGTGTCTGAAGAGTATCCCCTGGTGGTGCCCCTGCAAGATGAGCGGCGAAAAGAGCGTCTGGGAGCCTGCGACTGCAAGGCTTCCATAGATTTGGCTGTATCGGTATCCTTTTTCATCTTTTTAAGGGATATGTCCACATTAGGTCCAAATAGGTGTCGCTCATCAAAGGGCTGGTTGAGTATGGCACTTTGAACTTCAGGTTTGAACCCTGAAATGCGTAACCATGCGTGTCTAAGCAACAGAACACTGGTATTAATTGCTCTGGAGGCAGTGTCAGCTGCATCTAGTGCACAACTAATAGATGTGTTTGTGATATTTTTCCTCTCCTGTATACGCTCGTTTGCCCTGGTTTTGAACTTATCGGGGAGGTGCTGCATAAATGATTCTAATTCATCATAATGGGCCCTGCCGTATCTTGCCAGTAATGCTTGTGTATTGGCAATAAGTCACATGTTTGCTAACTGTGACGCAGTTCTTTTACCGGATGTGTCAAGGAGCTTAGACTCTTTATCTGGTGGGGGAACTTCGCCTGATGTTTGTGAATTTGCTCTTTTGCGTGCATTAGAGACCACAAGAGAGTCTAATGGTGCTGGGCCTTTAATATATGCTGGATCTGAAGGGGCAGCGTTATATTTCTTCTCTATTCGTGGGTTGATGACCCAAGTTCTAACTGGGTCTTTAAAGACTTCTGGAGCATGCTTAATAAGGAGTAGGTTCTTACCTGTAACTCCAGTTCTGTAGTAGGGGTATCTCTGTTATAGTCATAATCCAGTGAATAGTCCCACCCATGTGTGTGGACCCCAGAGCAATCAAAAATAATCTCTTAAGCTGTCTTCTTTGCAGTCCAGCATAGACACTTAAGAGAAAATCAAGACAAATAATGCAGCCTAACACTTACAAGGCTACAATAGCCACCACTTCATCTAAACAGTGAAAAGGATAGCCAACAATGTCAAATTTAACACATTTTACCAAGTTTCCCTCATAGAGAAAAACTCCCCTTCACCAAAATCCTTGAAATGATAGAGAGGAAGGGTTGGACAGACAAGCCCTCATAGGCTGCCATTATGTGTCTGGAAAAGGGATACCTTGCCTTTAAGGAACTCTCCAGAGACCCTCGGTATCCAAGGATGCACAGCCAAAGTCCTTTTACTTTTAGTTCTTTTTGAAGGTGTATAAAGCAAGGCCTGTAAAATACATTACAGTACCATTTTCTCCACTGGGAAGGAGGGCAGGCGCGTATGACTATAACAGAGATACCCCTACTACAGAACTGGAGTTACAGGTAAGAAACTACTCCTTCTGTAGAAGGGGATCTCTGTGTATAGTCATAATCCAGTGACTAGAATGGCTAGCCCATCCCAACAAACCAACCCGGCGGTGGAGAAAAAACAGACAACACCTCTACAGATTTCTCAACGAAGCCTGCCCAACCTGAGCATCTGCCCTGGCATCAGAGTACAGACATTAATGCTTAGCAAAGGTATGGACCGACTTCCAAGTGGCAGCCCTACAGATCTCTGTAATGGGAACATTACGAAGCAAAGCGGTTGTAGCTGCTTTGCCCCTGGTAGAATGAGCCTTAGGCTTACCCCCTAAGGTTTTGTTAGCTTTCTGATAACACAACTGGATACAGGACACAATCCATCTAGAAATGGACTGTTTCGATGTGGCAAGACCCATAATTGACAAACAATTGGTCTGACCTACGAATGTCCTTGGTCTTATGCAAGTAAAATTTCAACACTCTTCTGACATCCAGGGAATGAAGGGACCTCCCCGCTGGAGTGGAAGGGTTTTGAAAAAATTTAGGCAAAGTTATAGTCTGATTAACATGAAAATCAGAAATCACCTTAGGAAGGAACTTAGGGTGAGTACGCATCACAACCTTAGCAGCATGAAATACAGTAAAAGGTTCCTGGCAACACAATGCCTGAATTTCACTCACCCAGCGGGCCGATGTAATGGCCACAAGGAAGGCCGCCTTCCATGACAAGTGCTGCAGAGAAGCCTTATGGATAGGTTCAAAAGGCTCCTTCATCAACCTGGACAGCCCCACATTCAGCTCCCATAAAGGCGAAAGTCGACGAACAGGAGGAAACACTTTCTTCAATCCTTCCAAAAAGTCTTTAATCACAGGAATCTGGAAGAAGGATGTTTGTGAAGGGCATTTCATATACGCAGTCAACGCTGCGAGGTGAACCTTAATAGAATGAAAATTAAGGCCAGATTGAGCCAAATGCAAGGTGTATGGAAGTATGACATTTTCTTGCAGGTCGTCGGATCATAGTTCTTGGACGTGCACCAGATGCAGAACCTCTTCCACTTGTAGGCATAGGAAGTCCTAGTGGAAGGGCGCTTAGCCTCCTTTAGTATGTCCATGCAATCATCAGGCAGATTCAGGTGTCTATACTGCACTATCTCAGGAGCCATGCCGCCAAACTCAACGAGGAGAAGTTGGGATGCACCATCTGCCCCCCGAACTTCTAGAGAAGGTCCGGCCGATACGGCAGCCGCAGGTGGGGTAGGAGAGACCTGTGAAGCAGGTCCGTGAACCACCAATATCGGGGCCATTCCGGAGCAATGAGGATCATCCATGCTCTGGACTGAGACCGCTTGATGAGCACCGGCGGAATCAGGGGAAAGGGTGGAAAGGCGTACAGAAAGCTGTTCGACCAGCTGATCCATAGTGCGTTCCCCAGAGTCGCCTGTTGGTAATACCTGGAGGCGAAGTCTCAGCATTTTCTGTTTTCGGTGGTGGCGAACAGATCTAAGTCTGGAGTGCCCCACTTGTCGAAGATGTCTCTTAGCAACTCGTAGTTTAGAACCCACTCGTGGTTTTCTTGCACCAACCTGATGAGTGCGTCCGCCTGAGCATTCTGCACACCTGGCAGATGGGTAGCCGTTATCGTCAATCCTCTGGCTACCAGCCAGTGCCATATCGCCTGCGCCTGTGACAGTGTGCGCAATCTCGAGCCCCCCTGCTTGTTGAGGTAATACATTGTGATCGTATTGTCTGTCTGCACAAGCAAGGAGCTGGTCTGGAAGGACGGATGAAAGGCCTTCAGTGCCAAGTAACCAGCTCTGAATTCCAGGAAATTGATGTGATACGTAGATTCCGCCGGGGACCACGTTCCCTGGATCTGTAGATGTTCTGAATGCGCTCCCCAGCCATGGAGAGAGGCATCCGTGTCGATAGTCTGAATGGAAATGTCCTTGTGAAATGGGAGCCCTTTGACGAAATTCTGTGCTGAGCACCACCATCTCAGGGACTGTTAAGCATTAAGGGACAGCCGGGTCCTGTTGTCCCAGCTCCCCCGCTTCTGGTCCCACTGATCCTCCAGACATTCCTGCAGCGGCCTCATATGAAGGCGTGCATGTGGCGTGAGGAAGATGCAAGAGGCCATCGACCCCAGTAGAGAAGACACCATCCTCACTGTCGTAGATGGAACAGCTATGAGAGCCTGAGCCTTCCGAAGGATCGATAAGCGTCGCTCCTCCGAAGGAGACACGCTTACTGTAAGAGTATCGATGGAGGCTCCCAAGTACTGAAGGCACTGGACAGGAGTCGGGACAAACTTGGACATATTGATATGCAACCCCAGCTGGGTCGACAGAACGGCCGTCCTGTTGAAGTGCATTTGCGCTTCCTGGAAGGTGGAGGCTTTGATCAACCAGTCGTCCAGGTACGGGTAGACAAACACCTTGTTCTTTCATAGGTGCGCTGCCACCACTGCCATGCACTTTGAAAAGGTCCTGGGTGCAGACTTCAGTCCAAACGGTAGTACGGTGTACTGATAGTGATTTGTGCCGACCAGAAATCGCAGGAACTTCCGATGTTTCCGTGCAATGGGCACATGGAAATACGCATCTTGCAGATCTATTGCGCAAAGCCAGTCTCCTCTCTGCAGCTGAGAGTAAATCTGGTGCAGAGACAGCATGCAAAACTTCTCCCTGCGAATCCATTTGTTTGCTTGCCGCAAATCCAGAATGGGCCTGAACTCCTTCTTGTCCTTCTTGCGCACCAGGAAGAACCATGAGTAAAGACCCTTTCCCCTTTGAGACAAAGGGACGTCTTCAATCGTCCATTTTCTTAACAGGGTATCGGCCTCTGCTTGGAGCTCGAGCAGCTGAACTGCTAGCAAACCGGTGGAATCGCCGGAGGAGGGCTGACGAAACGAAGACTGTATCCATTGCAAACAATATCCAGCACCCACTTGTCCTGAGTAATTTTTCTCCACTCTGCCAAGTAATTCTGTATGCTTCCCCCCACCGGAGCGGGTAACGGAAGAGGGAGAAGTAGCACCTCAGGGCTTCGACCCGGCCGGGCCCTTGTTCGCCGAGGAGGACTGCTGTCCACCTCTGCCCCTCTAACGCTTCTAGATTGGCTGCCGCTGGTACTGCTGCTGTTGTTGCGGTTGACCAGCTTGGCGACCCTGCCCTCGTCTTTGAGGACCATACCACCTCTGGAATGGAGGGAAGGACTTCCTCTGCTCATTTGGTTTCTCCAAACCAACTGCTTTCAGTGTCTCTACCTCTGCCTTCATGCGGGCCATCTCCTCGTCCGCATGTGACCCAAAGAGAGTCGATCCAGAAAATGGTAAATTAGCGACTCTCTGTTGCCCTCCGGTTTGAGAGATGTAAGGCGCAACCAGGAGTGGCGTCGTAGATTGATGCCATGGCAGTAACCATGAGCCGCCAGGAGAGAGGGGTCCGCCGCAGAGCTGATGACCTGATTAGAGACCAACATGCCCTCATTCAAAATCTCCTAGAAGTCTTCCCTCCTATCCCTCGGAAGCAGTTCCAGGAATTGCTGCATGGACTCCTACAAGGAGCGGTCGTAGCGACCCAAGAGCGCAGAGGCACTCGCCGCTTTCATTGAGGTGGCCACCGTCCCGCAGATTTTTCGTCCAGCTGAGTCCATTTGACGGCTTTCTTTATCCAGAGGCACCGTAGAAGACGGGGCAGTAGCATGCTGCTTCTTGGCAGCAGTTACGATAACCGAATCCGGTACCGGATCTGATCTCAGGAACGCCAGATCGGAATCCGGGGGACTGTACTTCTTCTGCAGCCGGGACGGAGCTGACTTCACTGAGGCCGGAGTCAGAAAAAGCTCCATAGCCGTTTCCTCCAGTCCGGGCACCAAAGGCAACAAGGGGCGAGACAAATGCTGCTGGTGCAAGGTTTCAAATATCACCGATGTAGAAGGTGTGGGTACCGTTAAAGTGATCCCCAACTTCGCTGCCCCTCTCAATAGCACCTCCTGAAATGTTACGATGTCATCCACCGGTGACACCCTCGTATGGGGGGAATCCGACAAGGTGGGAGAGTATATCCGGCCACTTGAAGAATCCGTATGACGGGACCCTGACCTATCCCTCCGGTGATGATGACAGGACAGTGTCGAAGACCAACGGTCACTCCTTGATCGATGTCCTCTGGACCTCGATCTAGACGTCCTAGGCCACGGGCGATCCACTGTCCGTACAGGAGGCGGGAGCTGCGGAGGCAGAACCGGAGTCCTAGGCTGTGGAGGCTTCGTAGGCGGTGGCGGAAGGTCCAGCAGAGACGGAGGAGGTAGTTGTGGAGGTGGAGGAGGAAGAGGAGGCGGAGAAGTCGGAGGAGGAGGCAGGGGAGGTAGCGGAGGAGGCTTCCTCGGAGGCAATGGCGGAGGAGTAGGCGTCCAGGGCCTAGAAGGCGAATAGGTTTGAGATTATTCGGATTCCAAAGACTTAACCACTCTCCTCTTCTTCTGCGCCGGTCTTGACGAGGATGCTCTGGAGGCAGACCTCTTTTCAGCCGAGTGCCGGCACCGCCGCGACCGGGGGCTCGTAGATGCAGAAGATAAGCTGACTACTGAGGCAGAGGACACCATCCTGGCACTTGAACGCCTCCTTGATGTCAACTTTTCCTTCCTCGACGTCGACCTTTTCGCCTTTCTGCTTCTCGACGTCTATCATCTAGACGTCAACGAACTCCTCAATGTAGACCCTCTTCTCTTCGACGTCGACTTGTCTTTACTTGACGTCGAACGTCGAGTCGACCTCGACGGCGAACGGCGGTGTCGCCTCGACGGCGAGCGCCGGTGCCTCCTGGACTCGTCTCGACGTCGATGCCCTGGGTCGACGGGGAGCAGATAGTGGTCATGCCTCCCGACGCCGAAGCCATCGACGTCGACCGGGACTGGTGCCTTTTCTGGGCCTTTTCTTGACTGGGGAGCCCCCCAGAGGCTGAAGCACGGGCAGAGGACGATGACTGAGTCCCTCCATGCCCAGACCCACCTGGTTCTTGATGTCCCCTCTGCTCTAGGCCTTGGAGACAAATCTTCTACCTGTCACGCAGGGTGCTCCTGGAGAAAGATTGACAAATCTCACAGGCTTCAGGGACGTGGGAGGGAGGGAGACAGAGTATGCGTACTCTGTGGGGGTCAGATTTAGCCTTCTTCCTGGCACACTCAGGGAACTTGTCGAATAAAGCTGGCATATTCGACAGAAGAGCGGGCAAAACTGGCTAAAATACACAGCAAAAGGAAGAGGAAGACCCCAGACGTCGAGTGAAACACTCAAAACACTTGAAAAGAGCTAAAAATTGAAGAAATACCCAAAAAAAGGGAGAGCTCAATGCTCCAGGGTCCTGCTAGCAGGAGCCGGAAAAAAGAACTGAAAGTAAAAGGACTTTGGCTGTGCATCCTGGGATACCGAGGGTCTCTGGAGAGTTCCTTAAAGGCACGGTATCCCTTTTCCAGACACATAATGACAGCCTATGAGGTCTTGTCTGTCCAACCCTTCCTCTCTATCATTTCAAGGATTTTGGTGAAGGGGAGTTTTTCTCTATGAGGGAAACTTGGCAAAATGTGTAAAATTTGACATTGTTGGCTATCCTTTTCACTGTTTAGATGAAGTGGTGTCCATTGTATCCTTGTAAGTGTTAGGCTGCATTATTTGTCTTGATTTTCTCTTAAGTGTCTATGCAGGACTGCAAAGAAGACAGCTTAAGAGATTATTTTTGATTGCTCCGGGGTCCAGGCACATGGGCGGGACTATTCATTGGATTATGACTATACACAGAGATCCCCTACTACAGAACTCCCTTAAGCATGGGTAAAATTGACGCGGACCTTTGTGCATTGTCAAAGGTATCTATTAGGAAGTCTTCTTCCACAGGGTCAGTATGTAGGTCAACCCCATGGTATTGTGCAGCCCTATGTACTAGTTGATTAAATCCCATAGTGTCTTCTGGTGGGGAAGGCCTAGAGGGATATATGTCGTCTTGGGGGACATTAGGGACGTCTGGAGTGTTATAATCATTCCAAGGGTCAGGTAAGCCTGGAGGAGTAGACTGGCCTGGTGGCTCCCTATCTGCACCACCCCCTGTGTCATCAGAGCTATCATCTCTGTTGTCATTATCTGCTATGGGAGAAGGTGGAGGGGAGTGATGTGGTAGGGTAGGAAGAGGGGATGGTATATGTGGAGTAGGAGAGGGAGGAAGAGGAGAAGGAATTCTTAGAGGAGAGGTAGCAATGTCCTTATTCTTTGGATGAGGAGCCGGTGTAGGCGTGTCCAGTGGTTGCTTCTTTGAACTAAAAGTTAGTCGACCAGTCTTTGGATCTTTAACCAGAGTCTTTTGTGCAGGGTCTGGATGAAATAAGTCCTCTGCAGGAGGCAGAACTTTTGGTGCCAAGTGTTTTTGTGGCACTGAGCTGTGAGCCTCTTTTGGCTTTGGAACTTGTTGTTTGGCAGTGTCTTTAGCCGGGGAAGTATATTCCTTTTTTTGGATCCGATGATTTTTTCGACTCCGAAGCGGGTCTGCTTGGGTCCGAGTGTGGTTTCGGTGCTGAGGTGCTACCACTAGGTTTCGGCGCCGATTGTTTCAATGCCGATGTTATCTTTTTCTGTGCCGGTAGATGTGCGCCGGCACAGTGGGCAGGCTGACTTGAGCCCGAGTCACCTGAAGGCTTATTGGGCTTCTTAGCCGAACTAGAAGGCGGGGCATTGGAAGCAGTGTCTCAGTGTGCACCCGAGGGCGAGGGTGTAACCGAAGCCTTTTTGGTGTGTGTCGAGGAAGGGTCGGGTCGACGTTCTACTTACGACCCTTTGTGCTGGGGTGATGTCCTCGACTTCGGAATCTTCTGCCTCTGAGTTGCTGTCGACGCCATGTTGTTGTTCCGGGACGTCATTGCCCTCTTGGAAGATATTGTCCGGAATCGGAGCTGATGAACGAGCCATTGTTCTCCTGGCTCTTCGGTCCCGGATCGTCTTCTTGGGGCGGGAAGAGGCATAAGCCGAACAGTCTCTAGGCCTCATGCGCCGGTGAGAGGCAAAGGTTACACACCTCATGTAGATTGGTGTGGGGAAACTTCAACCCATATTGAGGACACCTCTTAAATGGCATCCTTTCCATGAGCTGGAAGTTGAGGCCTAGGTAGGCCCGAAAGCCTTCGTCGACGACCGGAATCGAAGACTTCGGAGTTGAAGAGTTTCGCGACTGGAAAACTCGTTCGATAAAATACCGTTGAAGCTTGTGAGGATTGCGTACCGAAGGAAATCGGTTCCAACACGGAGTGTTGGAAACACATCCGAGCCCGGTGGCAGAAAAAAACTATCTGGGGATGGAGCCGATGCCCATACTCAGTACGATACAAAGGAGGAGCACCTATCCTGTGACTTCCAAAGACTTTCTACAACAAAAACAAACTGCAAACATCCGGGCCCAACACTAGGTGGCCATCTATGCACAGTGTGTAATCTGCAGCTCATATGCCTCGAACGCAGCTTTCCATGACAAGTGCTGTGGAGAAGCCTTGTGAATAGGCTCAAAAGGAGCACCCATCAATTTAGCCAGAACTATGTTAAGCTCCCAAGGTGGAGATGGAGACCTTAATCGGTGGGTAAAACTTTTTCATCCCCTCAAGAAAATCTTTAACTACAGGGATTTGAAAAAAGGAAACCTGTATAGGAGACTTTCTGTAAGCAGTGATAGCTGCTAAATGAACATTTATTGGGGAAAACTGCAAGCCAGATTTGGCCAAATGTAGCAAATACAGCAAGATCACCTGCTCTTGCCCCAGAATCGGATCATGACCATTGCTCATGCACCATAAGTAAAATCGCTTCCACTTGAAAGTGAATGATTTCCTGTTGGAAGGTTTCTTGGCTTCCTTGAGAATGTTCATACATTCCAAAGGTAAGTCTTAAATGTCCATACTGAAAGACTTCAGGAGCCATGCCGTCAATCTCAGGGATGAGAGATTGGGATGAAACACCATCCCCTCGTTCTTGGTCAACAAGTCTGGGCGGCATGGTAATCTCCTGTGTGGAACCTCTGAAAGCTGAAGAAGGTCCAGGTACCACCACTGACGAGGCCACTCCGGAGCTATCAGGGTCATTCTAGTGCTGGTCTTGAAGAATTTGTTGATCATTGCAGGAATCAACAGAATTGGTGGAAAGGCGTATAGCAATGTCTTATCAAAAGGGCATTGCCCCGTGAACCTGGTTGGTGAAACCGGGATGCGAAGACGGGCATTTGGCATTGCAGCGTCTGCAAACAGATCAATGTCTGGCACTCCCCATTGCTGGAAGATGTCCTGCGTGACCTTGTTGTTGAGCACCCAATCGTGAACTTCGACGAAGTCCGGGCTTAGGGCATCCGCTTGGACGTTTAGAGTTCCTGGAAGGTGAATGGCTACTAACTATGCTTAGATTTTTAGCGAGAAGACATTTCCAGATGGTCTGCGCTTCCAGAGAGAGAAGTCTCGACCTGGTGCCCCACTGTTAGTTCAAATACTACATTGTTGTGGTGTTGTATGTTTCAACCAACAGGGAGCTGGACTGGAGAGAAGGGAACAGGGACTTGAGAGCTAGTTGCACAGCTCTCAGCTCCAACAGGTTGATGTGATATCCTCGCTCTGCCTCTGACCAAAGGCCTTGCACTTGGAGAGGGCCCATTTGAGCCCCCCAGCCCTGAAAAGAAGCATCCGTGACGAGTGTCTGAGCAGGAGGGTCCTGGTGAAATGGAACTCCTTTCAGGAGGTGGGGACGCTACATCCCCCATATGATGGAATCCTTGGCCGATTGGGGGAGAAAAACACGGTCTTCCCAGAGACCCAATGTCTGCATCGACTGGTCCTCCAGAGATTGCTGCAGAGGACGCATGCTCAATCTGGCGTTCGGTACAATGAAGATGCAAAACGTCATTGAACCCAGAAGCGATTAAACCTGTGTGGCTGTGGGATGTTGAGAGATGAGAAGATTGCGACATTTCTCTCTGATTGAGGATAACCTCTCCTCCGAAGGGGACACGCTTGCTTTTACGGTGTCCAATCATGCACCCAGGTAGAGGATCTTCTGGGTCGCATTGAAGATCTACTTTTTGAAGTTGACCTGTAGGCCCAATTTGCCCAGTAGCTGAAGACAGTATGAGAGATGACTCTGAAGCAGAGAGGGTGACAAACTCTTCACGAGCCAGTCGTCCAGAAATAAGGGTAAATGAAAATCCATTGTTTGTGAAGAAAAGCTTCCACCACTGCCATGCATTTCGAAAATGTTCGGGGGGCTGATTTGAGCCCAAATGGGAGAACCCTGAATTGGAAATGCTGGTGAGCCACTTGAAATCACAGAAACGTTCAATGTTTCTTGGACACAGGAACATGGAAGTAGGCGTCCTGGAGGTCTATAGCACACATCCAGGCCCCTTGATGTAGATGAGGGAACATTTGGTGCAGAGCTAACATCCGAAATATCTCTTTGCAGATGAATTTGTTCAATAGCCTCAGGTCAAGTATTGGTCTGTATTCTCTGGTGGGACCCCTTTTCTGTACCAGAAAATATCAGGAATATATCCCTTGTCCTCGTTGTTGAACTGGAACAGTTTCTATGGCATTTTTTCATAGAAGACTGTTCACCTCCTCCTGCAACAAGAGGTGATTTTGAAGGAATTTGCCTTGTGGAGGAACTGGTGAAGGTGGGGATTTGAATCTTAGCAAATAGCCATTCTCACTAGTTGTTTGTGATTGTCTTCCACTCTGCCAGGTGAAACGAGATACTTCCTCCCACCGGAGTGGCTAACGGGCATGGAGGAAGCCATCGCTCATTGTTTTGCTGGTGGTTTTGTAGGTCCCCCTCCTCTACCCGGTCTTCTCTGGTGGTAGTGAGACCTGGGCTGATGTTGCTGGTGAGTGGACCACTGAGGGGTTTGAACCGTCTGCTGGAAAGACTGCCGGCCGTAGGGACGGAACCTTCTTCGGAATTCCTTCCGCTTCTCCAACCCAACGGCCTTAAACGTGTCCAGTTCAGTCTTAATTTTGGACACCTCGTCATCCGCGTGAGATCCGGACAGCGAGGAGCTATTAAATGGAAGATTCACAATCCTCCGTTGAGTGTCGGTTTAAGGCCCGGGAGATGCAACCAGGCTGTGCGTCCCGAACAAATGCCGTGGGAATAGCTGTGTGCAGCCAAATCGGATGAGTCTGCTGCTGCTGTTGCACTAATCACCTGGTTTGCTACCAAGCCACCTTCCTGCAGGATTTCCTGGAAGTCTAGTTGATCTTCCTTTGGCAGCTTCTCAGTGAATCATGACAGGGAGTCCCAGAGCGATCTGTCATACCTCCCTAAGAGAGCGGACGCGCTGGCCACCTTTATCACTGCAGCAGAAGTTTTGCAGATTCTCTTGCCCAGAGAATCCATGTTCTTAGAGTCCTTCTCTGGAGAAATTGAAGAAGAAGTCGTAGCAGAATGTGCCTTCTTGGCAGCTGCCACAATGACAGAGTCCGGGGGAGGGTCCGTTCGTAGGAAAAGCGGATCCTGACCTGGTGCTTTGTTTTTCTTGGAAACAGGGAAGGGTACTGACCCCACTGTTGCAGGAGTAAAACAAAAGTCTGCATTGCTGGTTCCAAAAGACCTGGGACTAAGGGTAACAAAGGCTCGCCGAGGATCTATGATGCAATGTTTCAAAAATGACAGATGTAGAGACTGCCGGAGCGGACATACCAATGTTCAGCCTGGTGGCACCTCTGCATAGGTCTTCATTAAAAGTTCCTATGTCGTCAATTGGTGAGACTGGATGGTGGCGATGCTGACAGTCGGAGAATAGTCTCTTATAGAAGACCTTGTGGAAGTGGACCAAGAAGGTGACCTTCGTCTCTTCCTTTTCGGGGTAGGAGAATGACGAGATCGTGAACGTTCCCGAGATCGTCAGCATCGGACTGATGGCAACCTAGCCCTTCTCTGGGTCCTACTTTTCGTGGATGCAGTAGGAGGAGGTCCACCAGAGACTCTGGAGGGAGAATATGTCCTGGAAAAATCCTAGCCCGGACTTCTACGACCGGTTGCAGCACCGGGAACCTTCCAGTGTTGCATGCTTTCTAGCCATCTTGGAGAAAGGTTGACAGGAGGAGTCTTTTCACCCTGAACCGGAGATCCCTCCGGTGTAACCTGGATGTTATTAATGCCAGGGGACGAAGAGGGTTCCCTCGATGTAGAATGCATCCTCGACTTCGATCTGGGTCTTTCTGGCACTTTTTCTGAAGGTACCGCAAGTTCTTTCTCTATCCACGTCGAACTATGTCTCGACAACGACACCGATTGTGCTGCCTTCGACGTCGACCACCCCTGCGACGAGATGCTTGAGGCCTCTCGCCTCCGTGAAGATGTCCTCGACGTCGGTCCCTTCAACGTACACTGTGATTGGGAGTAGGTCTTCAACGTCGACTGTCTATGGTCTTTCTTCTACGACGACTTCTTAGACGGCGAACGCCTCGACTGAGATGGGGATTTTGACGCTGTCAGTCTATAAGCTCACGGCAGAGTCTTAGCCGTGAAACCTCACGACGCCGACCTTTGCGAAGGAGGCGAGGATCTAGACGACAACAGGTGCCACGACGGTTGATTCGCCGTCGACGGAGTCCTACTTCTTGGCGACGGAGGCTCTTGTCGTCTCCACGGCGATCTCTCCCTCGAAGGTGACGAGTACCTTGCCTGCTTTCTCGACGTTGAACATTCAGGGATCTGCTTCTTTTTTGACGCCGTAGATGTAGATTGACGCAGTTTTCTGCATTCTTCTTGAGGGGGCTCTTTGAGAGCAGGAGTGCTCCCAAGGCCACTTTTGGAATGACCCTTTCCTCTCTCCAGCAAGGCATGAAGTTTTATCTTTTCTTTGTCACTGAGAGTTCTCTTGGAGAAATGCTGGCAGGACTATGAGAAACTGGTAAACAGACGATGCACACAGAGTGTAGGCCCAGTTTTGCCATCTTCTTCCCACAGGAAGGACATTTATTGACTAAAGATGGCATTTCTGCAGAAAAAAAGTTGTTATTCAGAAAATCACTGAGAACAGCTATCAGCTGTCAAAAATGTCGAATTTAGGGAGAAAAAAAACAATTTCTGATTAGATAAAGCAAAAAAATGACAAGCTCAAGCTCCAGGATCCTCACCGAAGGATCCGGAAAAAAGAACTGACCTGTCACCTGTGGTGCATGGTGGGAGCAGGGGGCTCCTGGAGGTCGTAAAGGCACGGTGTCCAGGTTCTTGGAATCCTTAACGGCAGGGTGCCAGTTTTTTTGATACTGTGACGTTTTTTTTCCTATGCAGCCTATGAGCTAATTGACTGCTATTACTTGCCTTTTTTTCTGAAAATAAAGGGCTGTGTTGGAACACTATTACAGTGTATGTTCTCTGTTGCAGTGTTTATATTAGAGATTATTTTCTCTTTCTAAAAAATCCATGTAATTTTGGCATATTAGCCTATTTTAAGTACATTAGGCTGCATATTTATGGATGTATATATGTATATTTTGGAAGTATTCTGTACTTGTTTGCCTAAACATACACATATGTATGTATTTTTATATATGCTCCAGGATCCCGCACGTGGGCGGGGATTATTCAGTGCTTATGACTCATTATGAGTATCCCCTGGAAGAGAAGCAATTACTACTGTTACATATAAAATCTAATATTTGAGATTAAAGATAATTTTATCCATAACACTACGAAAGAGACATTATTGGTTTGAGTATGCATTGCTATTTAATTATGCTGTGCATTAGGTGTTGTTGTTTACTGTGATACATTATGTGAGTCCAGTGACAAGAATATATATATATTTTATTTTTATTTCATTGCTGGTAAGATCAAATAGCCCCACTCCCCGTCACAGGCTTTGAAGTTAGGGTATGTTCACCTGGCCCTTTACACCTTTTCTTTTTTCTTTTTCACAACAAAGTGGCAGATGCACAAAGACTGGTATTGGCGCTAGCAACAGAATTCTTCTGTGAGTGTCTGACAATCCGAGCAAGGGAAACCTTCTAATTAGCTGTAGGATATGCAAATCTGTTCTGGACAACTGGAGGAAAAGACTCCCCAGTCCAAAGATATGCCTTTTGTTTTAAACAAAATATTGGTGAATTAATGCTCCAGAAACCTTCAAAATGTACCCTCTTGATGCGCAGACTGGCACACTTTTTAAATGCTAATTTCTTTGGAAACTACAATAGATTTACACCAAACCAAGTAAAAGTACTTCCTTGAGTTAAGTGCCCTTTGCATACTAGGGTTATTTCAGATGAGTAACATCTTTACTGAGTAACAAAGAAACCTACTGGAGTTAAAATGGGGAATGGCATGGGTAAGCCACCTTTATTTTTGGGCCATAACTTGAGCTGCATGAAATATACCATGAAAAACTAAGCAAAGATGTACTTTTTTTTGCAAAGTTTCATCAGGATGATCTAACGGTTTCAAAGCTATTTGGATCAGGCCGGACCCTTCGCTTAAACCCTGTTGTGCGGAGCATAAGGGGGTTGAAAAAGTAATACATCATAAAGAAAATTACATTCACAGAGAAATATGTATACACGCACACACACACCTTGACGTAGCAGCAAGTCATCCCGTAGCAGACAGATGAAGTAAACACAACCAGGCTGGGCGTAGTGGGGTCGAGGAATCATCGGAACTTCCTGACAAAAGAGAGAAAATATATTTGAAAAACATTTGCAAACAACATGAAGTATTCAAAGAGACAAAGACTAAATAATGGAGGGGAAAAAGAATACCGGACTAGGAATCTAGCTAGTGTGACGTGAGACCCCAACTCAAGTTGAGTTAGACAGTCTTGTTCAGACAAGAAAGAAAAATGTATTTGAGTCCCCTCACTCACCAGGGTTTCCCCTTGGTGACATCCTTAATCATTGGGGTCCTCTCAATCTGCTGCAGATTAAGGCGTGCTTGGCTTTCTTAGGAAACATCCCCATAGCTGATATCTGTAAAGCTGCAACATGGTCTACACCGCACACATTCACCAGCCCTATTGTGTAGATGTGTTAGCGAGACAACAAGCTAATGTAGGTCAGACAGTACTTAGAACACTTTTTCAGACAACTGCAACAGCTGCAGGTTAGCCACCGCTTTGGGAGAATACTGCTGAATAGTCTATGCAAAGCATGTGATCTACAGCTCAGATGCCTTGAACGGATAATGTTACTTACCCAGTAAGCATCTGTTCTTGGCATGTAGAGCTGTAGATTCACATGCGCCCACCCGCCTCCCCCGGTCCAGATACCGGCTGCAGTTCTTAACTAAATACATACGCATGGACATCTCTATTCTACTTTTACTAACTCCGTTCTCACCCTCTGCTGGAAAACAATCTAACAATGGAGTTGATGCCCCTGGGCACTATCACAGAAAGGAGGAGTCACCTACCTCGTGACTGGAAAGACTTCTTCAAAGAAAAACAATTTGCAAACATCCGGACCCAACACTAAATGGAAGGAGTATGCAAAGCATGTGATCTACAGTTCACATGCCTCAAACACTTTATTTTCTCTGTTTAGCAGTATGTCTGTTGCTTTGTTGAAGATTCCTTACCTTTGAATTTCCCAGGTGTAGGAAGCTGGCTTTGTATATGATATTGCCACCATGTGCTAATACCATGTACAGAGTCCAGGCCTTCCCCAAAAGTGTACAGGGCTCAATGTGCTCGATTAGTGGTATTGTGGGCGAGCAGCCTTAGGCCTAACACAGAGGAGTGCAAGACATTTATTGCACACACACGATCAAAATGGACACACGACTCAAGAAGATCCAGGCCAATTTTATAAAATTATACTTTGTGCTTTATTTTAAGACCCAGGTCTTTGTAGTTGGTTAAATACATTTTTATTTAAAAATACTTTTCACTGTCAAAAATCGACACTTAGGAACATTTTGAAACAGTCCAATGTTTTTTTAAAAACTTCTTTTCATTAAAGACTCATCAGTGTTAGGAAGCAACTTTACCACAGTGCATATTTGACAGTACATATGTATCAACTCATTCTACATTTCTGTAAAATATTGTCTTTTCCGACTGAACTGGGACCCATGGGAACTGTCCCCAAAACAATCTTAATCTTCCACCCCTTCCCGTCTATGTATCATGGCTTCCCTTACCTATTCCTATACATATCCCACTAGCTCCATACTTTTTCTGATTTCGTCGAGCAGCCTTGACTCTCATATATTGTTTTCTCCGCTGCACAGCACCAATCCATGTCCATTATCCTACGCGCCACAGTCGGTGGTTGGCTAGCACCACAGGCCCCTGCAATATTTCTCTTGGCCACCATTGCGGCCACTAGTAACCAGATTTTTTGATACTTAGGCCATGTTTGTTCCCCAGCTACACAGAGAACATGCTACCGTGCCTCCATAGGTATAGTAAGCCCTAGGACTTCTGACATTACTCGCGTCACCCTCCTCCAGAACTGTTGTATAATCAGACAGTTCCATATACTACAGCCCCTCGGCAGTCCTCTGTGAAAGTGCGACCTAGCCTGAACATGAGTGTGCTAGTGGAATAAGACCTAGCTAGTATTCGCAACTGAACCAGTCTAAATCGTGCCCTGATTGCCACCTCTCTAGGGCTTTGCACAGTTTCCATCCAGTCATCATCTTCAAGTAAACCGTCAGTTTCCCATGCCTCTCTTAACTTCATGAGGGGGTCTGGTGAATTGTTAATGATTTTCTTGTATGTACAAGACAGTGCCTTTTTGGGTATTGAGTCCAGTAGTAGTCTATCTTCTAGTGGGCTGTATTCGGGGAGGTGCTCCCCCTCCTCGATATGCCTATGTAACGCAAGCCCCAATTGTAGGTATTCGTACCGCTTTGATTCTGTTAGTTGGAATTCTTTTTGCAGTGTAGAGAACGGGGACAGGCCCTTCCCCACCATATATCTCCTAAATGTATTTTATCTAATAGTTTCCATTTACTAAACCCTCGTAGCCTACCTACTTCCCTTAGCATATCACTATCCCGTAGGGGGGGTCTATTCCGTCAGCTTGTTACCCCACCAGAGAAATCTAGTGGCTTTTGTCCACACTGTGATCACGGTATTCATATGTGGTAGCATATGTTTGTTCACTACACGCATGTATAGCGCCACCATGTACCCTCTTGCACCCATTACCCAATGGTCCACTCGATACGCTGGGTTGTTTCTGTCCATGAACACCCAGTCATTAATTACCATTAACATCAATGCCCAATAGTATTTTCGGACGTCCGGTATGGCCAGGCCACCATCTTATACGCCTCACTGTAGCTCAGCTAATGCGATCCTCGCACCCCCACCACCCCATATTAGTGTCAGTAATTCACCCTACACTTCCTTAAAGAATTTATCTGGGACTGGACATGGTGTGTTCTGCAGAATGTATAGTTTTCTGGGTAGGGACATTATTTTAAAAAGAACCACTCTCCCCATGAGGGAAATCGGCAGGGTTCTCCAGTGGGCCACATCACTTTTAAACCTGTATAGCTGCGGCTTTAGGTTATTTGGGAGAATTTTGGCATCCGTTTTTGTAATCTGTATGCCCAAGTATTTAAAGCTGTCCTTAACCTGCAGTTGGACTTCCGCCCCTAATGCTGGTAGGGGACCATCTGACAACATGCACAGCAAAGATTTGTCCCAGTTAATCTGGTATCCCGAGTAACTACCGAATAAATTAGTAATCTGTAAGAGCCGGTTCACCATGAATCGTGTCGCATACAAGAGAACATCGTCGGCATACAATGAGATTTTCTCTCCCCATTGATCCCTCCCATAAATACTGGATATCACTGGTTTCCCTCTCACACAGCCTGCCAACGGTTCCAAAGCTAGTGCGAATTATATCGGGGATAGAGGGCAACCCTATCTGGTACCCTTTTGAAGAGAAAAAGATCGAGACACCGAATCATTCACTCGGACCCTGGCCAGGGGGGCTTTGTAAAGCAGTTTAATCCAGGATTGAAATTGGGGGCCAAACCCAAATTGCTTCAGTACTTCAAATAGATAGTGCCATTCTATGCTATCGAACGCCAAACGGGTGTCAAGGGATAACAATGCCACTTCCACCCCCGATTCGTTTTCACTAGATGCATCACCCCATATAAGCATCGGAGATTGAGCCTGGTGCTCCGACGGGGCATAAAACCAGATTGTTCTGGGTGGATTAAGGTTATGATTGGTTCTAGCAGCCAATTTACCAATACCTTAGTGAATATTTTAACCTCAATATTCAACAGGGATATTGGCCGGTATGAGCCACATTGGTCGGCAGGCTTGCCCGGTATCGGAATCACAACGATCGTTGCCGTCGACTGGTCTGCTGGTAAACACCCCTGTGTTATTACTTCATTAAACATTTCCCGGAGGTACGGGGCCACTACACTTACTGTACATTTAAAAAGCTCCACCGGCAGCCCATTTGGTCCCGGTGCCTTCCCTGAAACTTTCCAATGTTAACCTATGGCAAAAACAATATTGCTGGTAAACAGGTAAGCATCGAACTTACAATTTCAGTCTTCGGAGCCAAAAGTCAGCAAGGGCTGCGGGTCAGGTAGGCACTAAAATTGAACCCCCAGTGGTGCAGGGACAGCCGGGCGCAGATATCAAAATCGGAGTTCGACCCAATGCTTTCCAATGGAAACAGGAGGTGTCTGGGGCCACCCTGCTTGCAGGTAAGTAAATCGGTTGCAGGGGCCAAGCTCTGGGGGTTAGCGCAAGCATGGGGGTGGGGGTGGGGGGGGGTGTAGGGGCTTGTGCAGAATCACAAAGCAGAACCAAAAATACACCACCAGTAGCACAGTGGTGGCCAGGTGCAGGGCACAAATTAGACGTCGGGCGCCCAATGCTTTTTAATGAGGATTTTCCTGACGGGAATGAGGCTGCAGCTATGGCGCCGGAGGTTGCAGGAGGAAGAACAACGGCATCAGAGTAAATTGGACTGTAGGGGGACGTAGGGACACCTTCAATTCTGCTCACTAATGTCCAGGGGCTTCAGGTGCATGAGTGCCTCTGGACGTTAGAGTCTTCTTACCAGAACCGGTCGTAGTCGGTCTAGCCTCTGGATTCACACTACAGGCGCAATCGTGGCGGGCAGGTCAGCCAATGATGGGCACGAGGTCAGGATCGCTGGGGAGACTTCACTGCAGAGATGAGCCCACGCAGACTCAGGCCAGGGGTGTGGAGAGGGATGGGGGTGCGGATCTGCCTGGATCCTGTGTCTTTGGAGTTGGTTTCTTCTGGACAGGTTCGCTGTCCTCGGGAGATTGGAGTCTTTATTGAAGGCTGCAGTCCTCCCAGGGGTTTTGGAGGTTGTTGTTGCAAGACAGGTCGCAGGGTCGTCAAGGCTGGAGACAGGCCGGTAGGGGTGGGCCCAAGGCAGTTGTCTTCTGGCTTCTGCTGAAGGGTGTCTTCTCTCTGCTTAGATCGTCGTAGATATAAGGGTTAGGTCTGGGGGAGCCCCCTAAATACTTAATTTGGGAGGTGAAATAGAATTTGAAATTAAATAGAATTTATATAGCACAATGGCTACCCTGAGGCTTCCCAGAGATGTGGACTAACGCAGAAAGACAGGAAAGGAGAGGATTAGTTGCATTCATTGAAAAGAACGTTTTTAAAGAGCTTTCAAAATGAAAGCAGGTTACGCTCCTTCCACAGGTAATGTGGGAGGGTGTTCCAGGAGTTAGCAGCATTATGAGAGAAGAAGCGCCCGCCCATCTAGCTTTCCTTATTCTGTGTGCGGTGACTAGGAAGGAAGACATAGAGCGGAGATCTCTGGGAGGTTGATAGGGGATGATCATGGATTGGATTGTCACTGGGCCCTTCTTCCAGAAGGCCCTGGGAGTCAGGCACATGGCCTTAAACTGGATCCTTGCCTTGATTGGTAGCAAATGAAGGCTCCTTAGTGCGGGTTTAGCAGATTGCCGTCGGGGAACCTGAAGAAGCATGCGAGCAGCCCAGTTTAGAATATTTTGGAGCTTATGGATGGTGGCTTGGGTGGCTCCCAGATAGAGGGAATTCCCATAGTCCAGGTGAGAGAGGATGAGGGCTTGAACCATGATCCTTCTCGCCGGGGAGGGGAGAAGAGGAAGGATCTTGCGGAGCATGCTCAGGAGGCCGTAGCAGGTGGCTGAGATTTTAGCGACCTGGTGTTTAAAGCTGAGCAAGCGATCAAGCTACACGCCAAGGTTCTTAATCGGAGTCTTCGGATCTGGTGCAGGACCGAGGCAATTAGGCCAGAGCAAAACAGGATCGAAGGAGGGTGAGTTGCCCAGGAGCATAAGCTCAGTCTTATCCCCGTTCAGCTTGAGGCAAGAGAGTTCCATCCATTTGGCAACTTCCTCTAGGCACGGGCCTAGGGTGTTAGATGACCTCTTGGCGTGGTTCAATACCACCACGGGCTGCGTGTCATCTGCGTATGTGATGATTTTAATGCCAAATGGTTGGACGATCTCTGCCATGGATCTCATATAGATGTTAGACAGTGTGGGGTCAGGGAGGAGCCCTGAGGAACCCCACAGCTGAGGGACAGCCGGTTGGAGACATCTCCCTCAAAAACCTGAAAGAACTGGTCATTGAGAAAGGATTGTAGCCATGTTATAGCTGTACCGGTCACTCCCACACTCTTTAGCCGATGGATCAGAGTGCTATGGTTGACAGTGTCGAAAGCGGCACTGAGGTCAAGGAGGAAGATCACAGCTGAGACTCCCTGATCCAGTATCCGCCTCGCCTCCTCAGTTACTGCTAAAAGGGCAGTCTCAGTCCCTAATTGAGGGTGAAAACCAGTTTGGGAATGATGAAGAAGATCGTTGGATTCTAGAAAATCTACTAGGGGAGTATCAGGTAGGGCCAATGGGCTCCTTACCTGAGGTGGCTAGACCCTCTATTATGGCACCCTCCTATGGGAGGGTCCATAGACCTAGCCCTGATTGTAGGGGGTCTCCCCATCTTCATGATGGTGGGGACTGAAAATTGTGCTTCATCTCGCTTCCCCCTACCTTAGGGGTGGGGTTGGTAGAGATGGGCACATCTCCTATCTTTTCAAATGTTCCCGACGGTTTCCCGCTCAAAGTAGGGGTGTAAACCAGGAGCTGCCATCTGCTGCTAGTAGCAAAGGCTGGGGGGTCACATTACAAAAGCGGCAGGCCTTTGAAGCTTTCCCACTTCAAGCACTGGCCCATCCTGTGAGAGGAGGCATGCCACCTCTGCCCAGGAAGTGTATTGTTTCTGGTCCCAGAGATCAGTGGCTCTCTACCCAGAGGTCCAGAAACATGTCTGGTGGTGGCTGGCTGCCTACAGCCAGTCATATACCCCACCAGGGTTGGTGGGGATTCGGGGGGGACTTCTGAGGTGCCCTCTGGGTACATGGTACAATAAATCCTACACTGGCATCAGTGTAGATTTATTGAAAGGAATAGTTTGCTACCAAACACTCCTATATTCAGTAATGCCATCATGGTGCTGTGGAACTCGAGTTGTCGAGTTTCCAGCCCATGTACTCTTTATTGCTTCACTTTCACTTACAATATTTGGATATGGGTGCCCAATATTGTAGGAGTACATCTGTTCATGCAGATATGCCCTCACCTGGGGTATAGTGCGCCTGCCTTAGGGTTGTGAGGTCTGCCAGAGGGGTGACTTACCTATACTGCCAGCCAGTGCTAGCTGGCATGACACCCAGGCAGGGCCCCATGTCGACTTCGTTGTTTTCTCCCTCACAGGGGCATAAAGGCTGAAAGGGAAGTGGCATGGACTCAGTGAGGGGGACCCTCTTCAGCATCCAGGCCCCAGGTACCCAGGGTAACATTTACTAGGGACTTACAGGAGGCAGAAGTACCAATTGGAGGTTTGTTTTCGGTTAGGAGCACTGGCACTGGGGACCTGGTTGGCAAGGACTCTGTGCACTACATTTGCAACCACATCAAAACCAGGCAAAAAGTGGGGGGCTAGCCATACAAAAGAGTCACTTTTTTACAGTGAGTAGGTATGAGCAGGGTATAAAAGGGCCCAGAAGCAGTCAAGAGCTCTAAAGGAGCAGCCAAGAGGTCCAAAGGACTTGTCTACCTATATTATATAAAGGCTTTAGAGGAACGGCAATCTTTGACCCACAATAGTTTTGCTTTTACAAACAAATTATCCGAATTTTTACTGTATTCAAATTAATCCACATTCCTTAGACCTTAGTAAAATGTAATATATTTGGGTAGTCGGATTCAGTCAGAAGAGAGAAATACCTACTGACTTCTTAGATGTATTTTGTTTTAGGAGCCTTGCTCGTATTTATTCTTTTGAATACCTAAAAAACCCTGCTTCCGGCAAAATTTCTTTATGTACTGAATTAGATTCCTGGCTTTTGCCTCTACAGCTTTGTATGTAAGTCTCCAACGCACTAGCAGGTCCCTCAGCAGGGCTCCAAATCCTTTATAGCTTGCATTACAATGCTCTCTAGTGGATGACAGAGGCAATGCAGGCTTTAAAATAGACACTGAAAGGCCTATACTTGGCAACAAAACAATGTGATACATGATCATAACCTACTCGTCCATGCTATCAATGAGCCATACAAGTGGCTGACAGTACTGGGACAGGACACGCCCAGCCTCCTGCAATACCTTCTTTATCTGTATAGTGGATGTAGGAAAGTGGCTCTATATATACTGGACCAAATTAAGGTACAGTGTGTAAAGAGTCCCCAGTCCCCAGAGGTTCCGCAGAGGCTAAAGTTAGATATAACCTTACTCTACAAAGTGGTAGCTTGGTCGAGCAGTTAGGCAGTATCAGAGGACAGTGTAAAGCATTTGTTGTACACACTCAGTCAGCAAATGGTCTCACACATTCAAGAACTGAACTCTAGGCCAATTGTTTTGTATCAAAAGATATAGTTGTTTAATTTTAGAACCAACAAGGTATCAAAATATACTTTCTCAGGATGAGTTACTTTAGTTAAATACTTTTCAAATAGGTAATAGACGTTTGGAATGCAATAGTTACAGATTGTTGCAATAGGCAACACAATTTCAAACACAATGCAACATTGAGCTCAATGGGAATTTTCAGTTAAATGCAATTAGTTACTTTGTAGATTACTTTTCTAACCACAGGACGGATCCTAGATTCAGTCCAGAGACATGAGCTGTAAACTGTTAAGTAAAAGCGTTTTGGTTACAGTAGTGATTTTTAAGGAATATTATTGTATTTTAAAAGTTGACAGTAACTTTTTGAGTTGAAATTACCAATGTTATCCTATGGAAGGAAATTCAATTTGCAGGTAAATTATGTTCACTTACTTTTGTAATCCAGTGCTGGACTCCTAGGTTCAGCACTGAGACCTCTATCTAAAACAGGCAAGAAATTACGTTTTTATTGTTGGCACGATTTCTAGAGAATATTTCTAAGTTTCGAAAATTGACACTTGGAAACTTTTTCAGCAAAAAGCAGGCAATAATATCCTATGGAAGGAAATTTAAGTTACTGGTAAGTACGGTTAGAATTACTTTTCAGGGCTAGTACTGGGCTCAAAGATGCAGCACTGAGTTCTCTCCTGATAATAGGTGAGTATTTAGGAATTCGTAGTTCGACTGATTTTAGATGAATATTTTAAAGTTCCAAAACTCCACTCTTAGAAGAATTTCCAAGTGAAACCAGTCAATGTTAGGCTTTGGAAGAAAAGTGAGTTATCGGTTTTAGGTAAGTACTCGACTGGCAGAGTTAAAGTTCTGGGCATAGACTCAGGGGTCTCTCAGGGTCAGGTAGGTACAGTTAGTACACCCTCAGGGGCACTGGGGCAGCCGGGTACAGCGTTAGTTAGGCCCAATGTTATCCAATGAGAGGCAGGGGGCCTTTGGTTGGTGGCTGCTGGCTAGCAGGCCACACGTCTGTGGGAGCTGGGCTCCTGGTCACTTGCTCAGGGCAAATGGGGAAGTAGGATAGGACAAAGGTTGCACTGCCAGGGGCACTCGGGCGGCTGGGTGCAGGGTGCTTTTGAGCCGTCGGGCGCTCAAGATTATTCAATGGAGATCTTTTAAAGGGAACAAAAGCTGCAGGCTCGGGACGGATCATCGAAGAGGGTCCTTGGGCACTGGATTTCAGGTCAGAATCTCCGGGGGCGATGTCCTCAGGGTCTTTGTCCACTCGGGCACAGGTCAGGCTCGGCGGGTGCAGAGTGGGCTGGATTCACGGTTCCTGGCTGGCACCAGGGGTATTGTTGTTTAAGCATAACCACTGCTCATGGGAGTCCCAGTCTTTATGAGGGTCAAGGCAGGCAGGTCCTCTGGGTTTCTCGAGGTTTTTGTCCACAGGAGGCTACATGATTTAGCTGGAGCAGGTTCAAGGATCAACAGGCCTGTAGGGCTGTGGCCAAGCCAGTTGGTATCGTCCTCTTGTTAGCAGCTGCACGGCAGGTCTTCTTCTTGGTCTTCTTTCTTGTTTCGAAATCGGGATCTGAGGAAGGAAGGTTCAGGGTGACCCTAAATACTAACTTTAGGGGCATTACAGGTAAGGGAAGGGACCAAAAGGTCCTTGTCCTGGGGTGATTACACCCCCTATCTTGCTCCTCTACTGTGGGAGGGGGGCAGGAACCTATCTCTGATTGGGCAGGGCTCCCCATCTTCAAGATGGCCGGGGCCTGGAGTTGTGCTACACCTTGCCTCTCCCACCTGAGGGGTGGAGTTGGCATAGGCTGGCACCCCCCCCCCTTCCTGACGTAGGGTTTCCCGCCAAAGTCGGGGTCAGAACTGGTGGGGGCCAGTTGCTGAGTATAGCAAGTGGTCTGGAGAAGCTCACAAAGGCGGCATGCCTTTGAAGCTTCCCACTGCCCATCCTGGGGGAGGAGACCTAGCACCTCGCCCAGGATGTGTATTGTTGCAGGCCCGGGAGAGCGGGGGGCTCTCCACCCAGGGGTCCAGCAACATGTCTGCTGTGTGGCAGCCTAGGCAGCCTCTCAGACCAGACCTGGATTGTAGGTTAGGTTTCAGACGGCATCTCTAGGATGCCCTCTGTAGTGCATTCTACATTAAACCCCCCACTAGCATCAGTGTGGGTTTAATGTGCTGGAAACTTTGATATCAAACTTGTCAGTCTTCAGTGTAGCCATTATGGTGCTGTGGAGTTCGTAATGACAACCTCCCAGCACCATATACTCTTAATGGTATCACTGCACTTACAGTGCCCAGGAATGGCCCTGGGTACTGTAGGGGCACAGGGCTCATGCACCTGTGCCCACACCACTGGCATAGGGCACCCAGCTAGAGGAGTGACTGAGGTATGCCAGGGCAGTGGGTCTGTGGGCATGGCACACAGGGATGTGTGCCATGTTGACTCTTTGTTTAGTTCTGCACCAGGACACTCAGCCTGCAAAGTGTGTGTGTGTGTGTGTGTGTCAGGGTGCAGGGCCCCTAAGGGTGGCACAATAAGTGCTGCAGCCCTTAGGGGTCTTCTCTAGTCACAATGCCCTGGGTACCTAGGGTACCATTTACCAGGGGCTGACATGAGGCCAAAGATGCCAATTGGGTTTTAGCTTCAACACAGTTTTAGAGAAGGAACACAGGCCATGGGCACCTGATTGGCAGGAGCCCAGGGCACACTCAGTCAAAGCACATCAGCAATTCAGCAACAAGTGGGGGCATACCATGCAAGAAAGATGGCACTTTCTCACAGTGAAGAAATGTATTTAACTACAAATGTGGAAACAGTAAAAATGCATCAATAACAGTAAAAAGCAAGCAGCTGATGGTGTATCCAGAAGTATAGATGGTTGCAAGTACAGCCATAATGGTCTACAAAGAAGCCAAGATGCTAGAGACTTTGTAGAGAAACTTTAGAAATGTAATTAGGTGCAGGCATTTTGCCTTAAGTCAAGACGACACAAATCAAGAGCGGAGATGTCAGTGGAGGTCCAATGCTATTGGTGCACTCAAACAAGAAAGTGGGTAGGAAGTAAACAAAAGTTTGCACCAATGTCTGTTGAGGAAAAATAAGGGCCTGTCCCCAAAAATGAGTGTTGGTGGGCCCTACTTGCAAAAGTGCTCAAATTAAACACAGCGAAATGGTGATGTGTGTGTGCGTGAACTAATGGAAAACGAAAACTGAGAAACCAAACTGGAGGATGCCAATTTTAAGGAAACACAGTTTTAAGGAAACATACAAAATTGGATTTAAGGAAAGGGAAGGGTTGTTGGGTTCTCGTATGGGTGATGAGGGGGTTTAGGGGTGAGAGATTGGTGAGGTTCAGGTATAGAAAGGGATTTTTATGATTCAGGGATCAGTGAAGTTTAGTGGTGGTGAGTTTTGGTTTTTTAGAGATCAGGATTGGGTGGAATTTAGGGGTGTTGAGGGTTTTTAGGGTTCACAGACAGGAAGAGTTTAGTGTTGGTGAGGGGTTTTCACGGTTCCATGATGGATACAGTTCAAGTTCGGATATTTGTATAGCGCACTGCTCACCCAGAGGGTCTTAAGGCGCTTGGGTAAGGGGTTCATTATTTGTCGAATAGCCAGGTTTTAAGTTCTTTTCTGAAGGAGATGTGGTTTTGAGTAAGGCGGAGGTGAGTGGGGAGTGAGTTCCAGGTCTTGGCAGCAAGGAAGGAGAAGGATCTGCCACCCATGGTGGATTTTCGGATGCGCGGGACAGCGGTGAGGGCTTGATTGGACGATCTTAGTTGGCGGGTGGGTTTGTAGAAGGACAGTCGAGTGTTGAGGCATTCGGATCCTAGATTGTAGAGGGCCTTGTGTGCGTGGGTGAGAAGGCGGAATGTAATTCTTTTGTTGACGGGAAGCCAGTGGAGGTCTTTTAGGTGTCCGGTGATGTGATCTTGGCGAGGGATGTCTAATATTAGTCTCGCTGATGCGTTTTGGATGCGTTGGAGTTTTTTCTGTAATTTTGCTGTGATTCCGGCGTATAGTGTGTTACCATAATCCAGTCGACTCGTGACCAGTGCGTGGGTGACAGTCTTTCTTGTCTCGAGGGGGATCCAACGGAAGATCTTTTTGAGAATGCGAAGTACGTTGAAGCAGGAGGATGAGACTGAGTTGACTTGTCTGGACATCGAGAGAGAGGAGTCTAGGATGAAGCCAAGGTTACGTGCATGGTCTGTGGGTGTGGGTGCTGTGCCCAGTGCGGAAGGCCACCAAGAGTCGTTCCAGGCAGAGGGGGAAGATCCTAGGATGAGCACCTCCGTTTTGTCTGAGTTGAGTTTTAGGCGGCTATGTTTCATCCATTCGGCTACTTCTTTCATGCCTTCGTGAAGATTGGTTTTTGCGGTGTTAGGGTCTTTGGTGAGGGAAAGGATTAGCTGGGTGTCGTCGGCGTAAGAGATGATGGTAAGGTTGTGTTGACGCGCGATGGAGGCGAGTGGACTCATGTAAAAGTTGAAGAGGGTGGGACTGAGTGAAGATCCTTGTGGTACTCCGCAGATGACTTCAGTGGCCTCTGATTTGAAGGGGGGAAGGTGGACTCTCTGGGTTCTCCCAGCGAGGAATGAGGTGATCCAGTCCAAGGCTTTTCCTTGTATTCCGATGTTGCTGAGGCGTTGTATAAGGGTGCTGTGGCAGACTGTGTCGAAAGCGGTGGAGAGGTCGAGTAGAATGAGGGCCACTGTTTCACCGTTGTCCAGAAGTGTTCGGATGTCGTCAGTCGCTGCAATGAGGGCTTTGTTTTAGGGCTAATGTTTTAGGGCTCAGATATGGGTAGAGTTTAAGCATAGTGAGACATTTTAGGCATTGGGGATGGGATGAATTTAAGGGCAGGAAGTTTTTTAGGGTTTGGAATGGATGGAATGTAAGGTGATGATGGGTGTTAAGGGTTTAGGGATTGGTGTATTTAGGCATGTAAGGGGCTTTTAGGGGGCAAAAAATGGATCATGTGTAGGGGTCCAGTTATGGATGATAATTAGAGAAGGCGAGGGGTCAGTGAATTAAAAGCATCCAAAAGTAAATGACAACATAAAGATATAAAACTGAAGTAATGTCCCCCGAAGTAAAGCACTGAAACAAATACCTCAGACAAAAAGGTTTCTGAAAGTAAGACCTGCAATATTTCCACTTTAAAAAACATAAGCATGCACAACCTAATTTAGAAATAAAATACATTCTATGAGTTGGTGTCTATGACGTAGTTAATACTAGAGATAAGCGTCTCCATGTCAGGGAGACGTCCCCTTCACGCACTGCTCGAATGTCCTAAGATCTATGACTTCTCTAGTTCATGAATATAACCAAGGATTATTAACAAAATGTTCTCCGTAAAAGAAAATTCTAATCCGTAATTTGATTCTTAAAGGTAAGCCAACAGAGGATTTATTTGACCATACCAAGGTTTTTTAGTTGCAATTCAACCATTCAGATCATAATATGATGCAAAACAAAGTGATGTTCCATAACCCAATGCATTTCGGGCTAGGTTTAGCCCTTCATCAGGGGTAGGTTAAATTCTGGAAATAAAAAAAAAATAGCACAAAGTCGAACAAACAGGTAGCAGGATACGTATGAGGCAATCATGAGACCATTAATTAGTTATGTCGATATCTAGAAACCAGAATGCGCTTGGTGAAACGAATTGTCAGTATCGTGAGCTCCTCAACTTAAATGTTGTCGTGAATTAATGAAAAACAAAAATTAAATTCGGATTTTTTTTTTTAAAGTGTCGCTCGACTCGAGTGAAACCTAGTCCACTCTCAATCACGCTGCTCTGTACATTCTCCAAATATAATGGCCGTAGCCTTAATGTTAGCAGACGTGTATAAATCGTGACAATAAAATTGTGCGATGACCTCCAAGGTGAAACTATGCAACTATAACGTCTATGGTAGCCGAAGTGAAACGCATGCAGGTATCTTATTTTAATGCGCATTGTTAAAATCGTGAACTGTGGTAAACCATCAAGTAGCTTTTATTCAATAAACTGCATTCTACTCACGTACCTGTCTCATGCGACAAAACAACGCTCCGTGATCTAATCCCGAACACTGACATGCACGTGTGCAGACTTGTGGTGGTGATAACAAACTTTCCCGGAAGTGAGTGACAGGAAATGGAAGGAGGTGATCATAGAAGAGGGACTATTAAGACGCTGTAGAAACGTCGCCCATATTGAAGTGGGTGTCTAGAGTCAAATAACTGTATATAAAGTATAGACACATATGCCATCTAAACTTATATCAAAATAACTCAAATTAATATATACAGATGTAAATAACATTCAAAGGAAGCAACTGTATTCTAAATGATCATTAAGCCCATTTGGTTGAAGCAAGTCCAAAACTTTTATCCAATGCAGTTCTCTTTGTAACAACAATTTGGAGGTGTCACAACTTTCTCTAGGTCTTACATTTTCCAGTACAAGAAATCTGAGTTGGCTTACATTATGGTGATTTATCTGAAAATGTGTAGCGACACATGATTTCAAGTTGTGAGTCCTTATATTAGACTTATGTTCATTCACCCGGACCTTGATTTTGTGTTGAGTTTTGCATACATATACTAAGCCACAAGGGCATTTCAACATATAGATAATGTTAGTGCTATCACATGTGGCTGTGGTACGTAGTTTGATTTTGTGACCTTGTCTGGGGTGTGTGAGAGTATTACCAGGAATTATGTTATGACAGTTGTTACAATTGTAACACGGTTTGGTCCTCTTAAGTGCTACATGTGTTTGGGTTGGAAAAGTTATTGATAAAATGTCTCTGATATTCTTGCTTCTTTCGTAAGCAAAAAGGGGTTTGTTGTTGAAAATGCCATTAAAATCCAGTTCAGACTCTAGCATTGGCCAGTATCTTAAGATCAGTTTTTTGATCGCAGCAAAATCGCAGCACTGGAAGTTGAATATTTAGACACCATTACCATCCGGTCGCATTTTTGGGAAAGGTTTTCTTTTTGAGAAGTTCTTCTCTGGTTTTTAATGTGACTCTCTGCGTTGCTTCTCTCAGTATATCTTCGGGATAGTGTTTTGTTTGCTTAAATGGAAACTTGAACGTCCAGGTAGTTCACTGATTGTTTGCTCATTTTGTGAGTGAACTGAATGTGTTGGTCTACTGAATTCAAATTTTCATTAGCTTCTGTAAATTCTAATTCAGTGCCTTTCCACATCAGGAAAATGTCATCAATGTACCGGACGTAAAACAATAAGTTCTTGTTCCATCCATAATTATTCAGTATGTGTTCACTCTCAAATTTATACATGAACAGGTTCGCATAGCAGGGAGCTGCACAATTGCCATAGATGTACCCGTGCATTGTAAAAAATATTCATCTTTCCAGGTGAAATAACTATGGTAAAGAGTAAAATTCATAAGTTCCAACAAGAGAACTTTCAAGTCGTTGCTCTGGTCTGTGCGTGCAATGTAGAGTTCTAATGCCTCTAATCCCATGTTGTGTGGGATAAATGTATACAGCGCCTTGACATCAATGGTGCAAAGCCAAATTTCTTGTGTTATTTCCCATTGTATGGTGTTGAGTTTCATCAAAAAATCTGTGGTGTTTTTTTATGTATGTCGTCATTTCTTGAACTATTGTTTGAAGGTGTTTATCTAAGTATTTTCCAATAGGTTCATGTAGAGAGCCTCAGGTGGACACTATAGGCGTAAAAGGAGGAATTCTCAAATTGTTATGAATTTTTGGCGTCATGTAGAATTTTGCTGACTTCTGATAAATTTGAAGGTTTTTTTTTTCTTCCCCCATGATAGTACCATTCTTTAATGCTGTATCCAGAATAATGGTAAGTGTTCTTGTGATTTCACTGGTGGGGTTAGAAGATAGTTTCATGTATATAATGTCATCATAGATATGTAATTTAACATTCTCTCGATAAAACTGTGTATCCATTATTACAAGAGCTTCACCTTTGTCTGCTACCATGCACACAATGTCTGGATTACTAGCAAGACGAGTTAGGATATTCATCTCTTTTATTGTCATGTTTCGATATTTCTTGTGTTTAAGGACCTCTGGAAGATGGTGTCGCACAAGTATTTTGAATGAATCAAGTTTTTTATGACTCATAGGAGCCATAAATGAAATCTGTGCTCTCAGACCTTTGAGGGTGTCTTCTGTTGTTGGTTGGTTCGTGACAATATTCTTAAAGGAAAATGCTACATGCCAAGAACAGATGCATACTGGTAAGTAGCATTTTCCGTTCGAGGCATATGAGCTGCAGATTGTACACTATGCATTGATTATGCAGCAGTGTCTCCCTTAGCGGTGGTCACCTGTATTCTTTGCAGTAGTTTGAAAGAGAGTTCTAAGGACAGCCTGGCCTACTGCAGCTTGCTGCTTGGCTTGCACGTCAACACAATAGTGTTTTGTGAATGTGTGTGGTGTAGACCATGTTGCTGCCTTGCATATGTCCTCTAGGGGTATGCTTCCTAGGAAAGCCATAGAGCTCCTAGTTTGCGCGTGGAGTGCGCTCTAGGAGGAACTGTTAATGCACGTTTAGCTTTAATATAGCATATTTGTATACACTTTACAATCCACCTTGCAATCCCACCTTTGGAGATGGGGTATGCCTTTGTGTGGAGGAGAGAAAGATACAAACAGTTGTTTTGTCTTTCGAAAGGATTTAGTCCTATCTATATAGTATAAAAGAGCCCTTTTAACATCTAATGTGTGTAAAGCCCTTTCCGCTACAGAGTCTGGGTTTTGGAAAAACACAGGTAACTCTACGGATTGATTTAGGTGAAAAGGAGTGATGACCTTTGGAAGACATTTTGGATTAGATCTGAGAACCACTTTGTTAGGATGTACTTGAAAAAATGTTTCTTGTATAGTGAAAGCTTGTATCTCACTTACTCTTCTGAGAGAAGTAATGGCAACAAGGAAAGCTGTTTTCCATGTTAGGAATTGCAGTTAACATTTATGTAGAGGCTCGAAAGGGGGCCACATGAGTCTTGTAAGGACACGATTCAGGTTCCACACAGGAGAAGGTGGCAATCTGGGTGGGATTATTCTTTTTAATCTTTCCATGAATGCTTTGATTGCAGGTGCTCTGAAGAGAGACAGATGTTGCCTGTTTTGTAATAGGCTGCAGTTGCTGCAAGGTGAAGGCGTATGGAAGAATATGCAAAATTAGACCTTTGTAAATGTAAAAGGTAGCAAATTATATTCTGGATGGAAGCATCCAGGAGATCAATTTGGTTATTGTTGCAATAAATGGCAAATCTTTTCCATTTAGCGGCATAACACGCTCTGGTAGTAGGTCTCCCAGCCTCTTTAATGATGTTCATACAGTCTGGTGGTAGGTTTAGATAACCAAACTCTAAGACTTCAGGAGCCAGATCACCAAATTCAGTTGGTTTGGGTCTGGGTTTCTCATTTCTCCATGGTTCTGTGTTAACAGAGAGGGTGTGAGCTGCAGCTTTTGATGTGAACTAGAGAGAGAGATCTAGTAGTGTGGTGAACCATGTGGGAGCTACTAGGATCAATGTGAGAGACTGTTGTCTGAGCTTGGGCACTACTAATGGAATTAGTGGGAGAGGCGGAAAAGCGTACGCAAATCTGCCTGACCAGTTCATCCATATCACATTGCCTTCGGACAGTGGGTGTGGAAACCTGGCGGCGAAGGCTGAGCATTTTGCATTTTGGTGGGTGGCAAACAGATCTATGTGTGGGTGCCCCCACCTTTGGAAGAATGGTTGAAGAACTTGCAGATGTAGTTCCCATTCGTGAATCTGTTGTGACTGCTGACTTAACAGATCTGCTATCTGATTGTGAACTCCTGCTGGAAGGTGTTCTGCTAACAGATGTATGTTTTGAGGAATGGCCCATCTCCAAATGTTCTGTGCAAGCTGGGACAGTTGCAGAGAGTGTGTCCCCCCCTGTTTTTGTATATAGTACATGGCTGCCATATTGTCCGTCGACCAACACCAGGTCTTTTATTTGACCTTGAGCTTGGTTCCACTGTTGTGCTAAGCACTCTTGTAGTGGACGCATTTGCAATCTTGCGTGTGGTACTATGAAGATGCAAGATGCCATCATGCCTATTAGTCTCATGAACACCCTGGCTTGCAGAGACTGTTGGTGTTGAAAAGTGTCGACTAAAGCTTGAATGCTTTGTATCCTGGCTGGACTGGGATACGCTAGGGCTGTGGACGTGTTTAGTGTAGCCCCTAGACACTGATGTACATACGAAGGCTGCAGGTGCGACTTGGTGTAGTTTATTGTAAACCCTAAGTCGTGCAAGGTTTGAATTGTCTGATGTGTGTGTTGGGCACACTGATTGAATGACTTGGCTTTTATGAGCCAGTCGTCTAGATAAGGGAAGACATGTATTTGTTGTCTTCTGAGATGTGCTACTACCACTGCTAGGCACTTTGTGAATACTCGTGGTGCCGTTGATACTCCGAATGGAAGGACTTTAAACTGATAGTGTTGTCCTTCCAGTACACATCTTAGATACTTTCTGTGAGCAGGATGTATGGGGATATGGAAGTAGGCGTCCTTTAAATCTAGTGTTGTAAGGAAGTCGCCTTGTTGCAGCAGTGGAAGCACTTGTTGTAGAGTGATCATATGAAAATGATCTGATTGTATGTAATGGTTGAGGGGCCTGAGGTCGAGAATTGGCCTTAGTGTTCCGTCCTTCTTGAGAATTAGAAAGTACAGCGAGTAAACTCCTGTTCCTTGTTCTTCTAAAGGAACTATTTGAATAGCATCTTTTTGTACAAGTGATAGAACCTCCTGTTGAAGCAGAGTCAGATGGTCTGTAGACATTGGACGCTGCCTGGGAGGTATGGTTGGAGGGGTTGCTGTAAGTTCTAGGCAGTAGCCATGTTGGATAATCTGTCTTACCCACTTGTCTGTTGTAATGGAGTTCCAGACAGGCAGGAACTGTGTTAATCTGCCCCCTACAGGAGTGGAATGCTGTGGGGGGGAGCAGAGGGAAGTCACTGTTTTGTGGCGGAAGAGGATCGGTTGTTATTGTTACCGCGACCTCTTCCTTTGTTATTATTGCCTCTGTATCCTCCTCTAAAGTATCCCTTGTTAGAGGACGTCTGTGATTTGAAAGATGCTGTAGTGTCTGCTCCAGTTTGTTTGGAGCCTCCTCTGTAGAAGGAGCGACGAAAGGAGCTTCTAGCTGGTGTGGACTGTAAAGCCCCCATAGACTTTGCGGTGTCGGTATCTTTCTTCATTTTTTTCACTGTAGTGTCTACTTCTGGGCCAAATAACTGGTTCTGGTTAAATGGTTGGTTTAAAATGGTGGTTTGCAATTCTTGTTTAAACCCTGAAATGCGTAACCACGCATGTCTCCTAAGTATGACACTTGTATTTACAGCCTTAGATGCTGTGTCTGCGACATCTAGTGCTCATTTTATAGAGGCATTGGATATTAACTTGCCTTCCTGTATAAGGTCATTTCTTTGATCTTTGTACTGATCTGGTAGGTGCTCAAGTAGTTTTTCTAATTGATCATAGCATCTGGTTATGCCTGGAAGTGCAGTGCAACAACTAACTTGAAACCTTATCAGTATTAGTGACCTATGGTCATCCTTAAGAGCCAGAAGTTGGGAAGAATCGGTGATGAATTGGAGTGGAGTTTCCACCATAAAGATTGTTACAGGAGGTAAGTAAACTTTTCTTCTACCTTCAGATTACTCATCTTCCTGATGTATACAAAGCAGTACCTGCTTCGAAGTGGTGGGTTTGAAGGAGTGGATAAACAAGGAGTGGACCCACCTGGTAAATAAGAAGGTCAAAGACCCTGAAACGAGTGCGGATCCCCTCCGGTGGATCCTTTTTGGCAAGAGCATAATATATTTTGATGCACAACATGATCCAGAAGCGCCTTGCCATTTTTGCTGTCTACATACCGAACGCAAAGCTAGTTGTCAACCCTAATCTCTTTTGCCTGTTCAATATAACATTTGACTGCCACCTGGGGTCCAGCGAGTGTAGTATCTCCTCTTCCTCATTTAGATAGGATGGTGGGAAGAAAGTGGCAGGGTACTGAATTGCCCCAGATGGAAAGGGGTAACCACCTTAGTTGGGTAGGAAGGCCGCTTAAGTTATCAAGATCAGTTTGTCTGGGTAGAAGCATGTCAAAGGGGAGCAGAAACACGGAATATGCTACTTACCAGTATGCATCTGTTATTGGCATGTAGGGCCGCTAACATTCATATCTTGTGCATAGATCGCCGCCTAGTGTTGGGTCCGGATGATTGCACCTTGTTGTCCTGGAAGAGTGTTTTGGAGTATCACGAGATAGGTGGCTCCTCCCCTGGACTACAGTGCGCATGGGCATCCTCTCCATCCTCAGATTGTTTTTCGCCAGTGTGGCAGAGATGGAGTCCAATAAAATACAAGATGACTATGCTTACAAATAATTCTGACTACTACAGCTGCGACAGGCACCGGGGAGGATGGGTGGGCGATATGAATGTTAGCGTCCCTACATGCCAAGAACAGATGCATACTGGTAAGTAGCATATTCTGTTCGAGGCATGTGGGCCGCTAAATTCATATCAGGTGCATAGAATAAATAGCAGTTTCTCCCCTAGCGGTGGTTGCCTGAGCCAGCTGCAGCAGCCTGAAAAAGGGACTTAAGAACAGCCTGCCCTACAGCAGCTTGCTGCTTGGAATGTACATCAACACAGTAGTGTTTGGTGAATGTATGTATGTTATTCCCTGTGGCTGCTCTACATATGTCCTCTAATGGAATGTTACCCAGGAAAGCCATGGATGCCCCTAGCTTGCGTGTGGAATGCGCTCTTGGGGGGACTGTTAGTGTGCGTTTAGCCTTCTGATAACAAATTTGAATACACTTAACAATCCATCTGGCTATACCTGATTTGGAAATGGGTTTGCCCTTGTGCTGTGGTGAAAAAGCAACAAAGAGTTGTTTAGTCTTCCTGAAATCCCTCGTCCTGTCTATATAGTACAGGAGAGCTCGTTTGACGTTTAATGTGTGCAGTGATCTTTCTGCAACTGAGTCTGGATTAGGGAAGAAAACTGGCAGTTCAATAGTTTGATTAATGTGGAACTGAGAGACTACCTTGGGCATGAATTTAGGGTTAGTGCGTAGCACCACCCTATTTGCGTGAACCTGTATAAAAGGTTCTTGAATGGTTAGGGCTTGAAGGTCGCTAACCCGTCTCAGCGACGTGATCGCCACTAAGAAGGCAACCTTCCAAGTGAGGAACTGTATCTCACAAGAGTGGAGAGGTTCGAAAGTAAGTCCCATCAGTCTGGTCAAAACAATATTAAGATTCCAGACCGGTGAAGGTGGTCTTCTGGGTGGAATGACTTGTTTGAGTCCCTCCATAAAAGCCTTAATGGCTGGCACTCGGAACAGTGAAAGGTGTTGCCTGTTCTGTAAGTAAGCCGCTATTGCCGCCAAATGAATACGTATAGAGCTGTATGCCAGATTGCATCTGTATAAATGTAACAGGTAACAAATAATGTTCTGTGTTGATGCATCCAGCGGGTTTATGTCGTGGTTGGAACAGTAAATGACAAAGCGTTTCCATTTGGCAGCTGTTGGACCCGGCCCTTTGGGCAGGTTCACCCCGAGACTTTTTGCTTTTTCCTAGCCTGTTTCTGTGACCTGGTGTTTGTGATTTTAGGCCTCTGCGCACTTTTTCAGTGTGGTACAGTGTAAAGTGCTTGAGCTCTCTGTGTATGTGTGGTGAGTGACCTGCCCTCCCATAGGAATGAATGGGGAATATGTATGCCCATGGTAGTTCCTGGTGTGGGGAGTGCAGGGGCGAGTTTGATATGTGCGAACTCGTGAGATTGAATGCTGCGTAATGGTATATGCGGCATGAGTGTGTCTAGTCTAGAAGTGTCACTTTTAGAAGTTGGCATATTTGTGTAATTTGTGTCTGGCGTGTGATTGGCTGGTGAGCCTGGGTCAGGAGTGCCTGGGCCTGCTTGTGGATTGACTGTCTGGTTTGAGGGTGACAGGGGCTGGAGAGCCCAGGAGGTTGTCTGAGTCAGCCCATGGATGAAAGGCAGCATCTGCTGCCAGGGAAGTGGGAGGAGATGACACCTGATAGTGAAGGGCTGTGCCTGCCAAACCACAATGCTGGCTCCACCCCCCGCTGGGTGACTGTCACCTCTGTCCCTGATACTGACTGGACTTCCTTATAACCAGTTCTAGCTGGTTCTCACACTGCCTACACAAAGACTTCAAAGACTTTTCTGTGTATAAGAAGGGGCTGTGTCCCCTTCCAATTTGTTCTTGTTTGTGGACTTGAATCTTGCCAGGGGCATGCTGCTGCTTGGGCTCAGGGGAATCCCTGGGCCCTGCCCAGCCCCTGGACCTCTGATGGACTTTCCTGGACTCCTGGGGGACCCCTCTGCCTTGCTTGGGCTGATGGGGGGGGCTTGGCTTTGCCCCCTGGGAATCTCTGGGACCTTTGCAGCCTGGAGAAGCTGCATTTTCCTTGAGAGCGCTTTATCGCGCTGAGGTTCCTTGCCCGTATTTATTTAATTATTTACGAGTGCCCACCTCGATTTATTGATTAATTTTCAATAGCCGGTGCCCACCCGGCATGTGCCCCAGATTGCCGTGTCTTCTGAAAGCGCCTACGCAGCCTCGGCAGCGCGACCAGAGCCGTGGGCTCGTCAGGAGGGCCGCGCTGCCATTGGCTGGCCCCAAGAAGAGTTGCCGCGCCGTGATTGGCTGACCGGCCCGGGACTCCCTGGTGACGCGTCCCCGGCCGCGCCGTGATTGGCTGCCGGTCCGGGGAGAGGAAGGAAGATAGCGGCGGCTGCTGCGGGGCTCCCGTGACCGGGAGGGAGCCCCGAGAGAAAGAGGCATGATGTGCGTTGCCGGTCCCCCGGCAGAGAAGGGAGACCGGAGATGTTCCCAGGAGTTGCCGGCTGCGAGGCCCTTGTGCGGGAGAGCCCCCCCCCCCCCCGCGGCCCGAGTGCAGAGGAGTGCCGGCAGCAGAGGGGACGCCGCAGAGAGACGGCGCGACGATTGAGCCTCCCCGCGGCAGTCCGGTGAGTGTGGGAGGGGGGCTCCGATTGAAGAGCGGCCCCGGATGGCAGCAGGTCGCTCCTCTGCAAAGTGGGGCATGTCTGTTCTGATCCCAGGAGCGAGGGGACTATCGTAGTGCCGGTTGCGAGGTGCAGAGTCAGGGCGGCCCCGGTTGGCAGCGAGTCGCCCCAACGGTAATTAGAGCCCAGAGGCTCCCTGTCCAACGTGGAGGCATCATAGTTGAGAGAGCCTGTGTGGCTCAGAGGGGCCATATTTTGTTTAAGAGCCTGTTTGGCTCCAGCGTTTGGCCATATTTAGTTAGAGGGGGCGTCGGGGCACATTGCCGGTGCCCGCCCTCTCCTGCCTGCGAGGAATGTGTTTTTAGAGCCTGTGTGGCTCCCACAGTGGGTGCAGTTTGCGCCCAATGGTCAGTGAGGACCCTGTTGCAGTTTCCTTGATGATTCCCAGCTGCCCAGCAATTAATGGGCAGCTGCACCGTTTAGGTCATGGGAGGTTCACAGGTGCCCAGCAAATAGTGGGCCCCTGCTACGTTTAGGCTTGTGCTTGGACTGGCGCTGCATGGCAGCGCACCCTGACATTTGGACACAGGACGTCTGAGCCCCAACAAGGCCAGTTGGCCTAGGGACTGCCACAGGTGGTGGCTGATGTAAGTTTTGCGCAATTGTATGGTTATTGCACCTCTGAATGCGTTTTCTTGCATCATGTGTTATTCCTGCACCTCTGAATGTTTTTAGACATCATGTGATTTTTGCGCTATTGTATTGTTCTGGCACCTCTGAATGTGTAGGTTTATGCATCATGTGTCTTCCTTTTCCCTGCGCTGCACCTCTGAATGTTTTAGGCATCATGTGTCTTCTTGCGCTGCACCCCTGAATGTATTTTATTGCATCATGTGCTCTGTCCTGAACACCGCTGAATGTGTAGGTTTATGCATCATGTGTTTCCCTTGTCTTACACCTCTGAATGTATTTTTATGCATCATGTGTCTTTCTTTCCTGCGCTGCACCTCTGAATGTTTTAGGCATCATGTGTCTTCTTGCGCTGCACCTCTGAATGTATTTTTATTGCATCATGTGCTTTGTTCTTAACACCGCTGAATGTGTAGGTTTATGCATCATGTGTTTCTCTTTACTACTCCTCTGAATGTATATTTATGCATCATGGGTAATGTGTTCCTTCTTAGACCCCTAAACGCTGTGTGATACTTAGGTGGTTGTCCTTACACCTCTGAATGTTTTAGGCATCATGTGTTTTTCCTTTACTACTCCTCTGAATGTGTTTCATGCATCATGGGTAATGTGTTCTTGTTTATACCCCTAAATGTATTTTATTCTTAGGTGGTTGTTCTTTTTAGTACAGGTGGTCCTAGTGAGATCCTGGTACCTGTTCCCAGTAGTTACTGGATGTGATTTATAACTGTTATTTTGTGCTATACTTATTCTAAGTTTTAGAAGTGATTTTATATCCTATATTCTAATTTCTACTAAGTGCTGATTCTGACAGTGGCCCATGTGGCCCTGTCCTGTACATAATCCCTTGTGAATATTGCCCGTGCCAGTTGGCACCATGTATATTGTGTGAACTATCTGATGTGTTTACAATACAAAAGTTATTTTATAATAACCTTGTGTGGAGTTCCTTTTGTGGTGTGCCTAGTATGTTGTTGCTGTTGTGTGCTGGCGCAAATGCTTTACACATTGCCTCCGAGTTTAGCCTTACTGCTCATGCCAAGCTACCAAGGGGGTGAGCAGGGGTTATCTTGGCGTGTGACTTCCTTGCCCTGACTAGAATGGTGGTTTCTGCCTAGCTTTGGCGTCAGCCTTAGCCAACCAGAAATAGCCAGTTCTAACAGCAGCATAGCAGGCCCTAGTGGTAGGCCGTCACGCCTCCTTGATGATATCCATACAATCAGGAGGCAAATTCAGATACCCAAATTCTATGACTTCAGGAGCCATATCGCAAGGTTTAACTGTTGCGGATCTGGGTGCTGAACTTCGCCATGGCCCTGGGTGAGAAGACTGGGTGTAAGACGCAGTCTTTGGCGAGGCACCACGGAAAGTTCTAGGAACGTGGTGTACCATGCTTGCCTCGTCCACGTTGGAGCAACCAGGTTGAGAGTCATCGAGTGCTGTCTGAGTTTCCGTGCCACCAGAGGTATGAGCGGGGCTGGCGGAAAAGCGTCCGCAAATCTGCCTGACCAGTTCATCCATATCGCATTACCTTGAGACCGCGGGTGTGGGAAGCTGGCGGCGAAGTTTGGGCATTTTGCGTTCTCGTTTGTGGCGAACAGGTCGATGTCTGGATGCCCCCACTGCTGGAAGTACGGTTGCAGCACCGAGGGATGAATCTCCCACTCGTGCACCTGATGTCTGTGTCTGCTGAGCAGATCCGCCATCTGGTTGTCCTGGCCCGGGAGGTGCTCCGCCATGAGGAAAATGTTCCTCTGAATGGCCCACTTCCACATGCACTGAGCCAAGTGTGACAACTGTGGAGAGTGAGTACCTCCCTGCTTCTGAATGCAATACATGGCCGTCATGTTGTCCGTCCGGATCAACACGACCTTGCCGCACAGATGTATCTTGAAAGCCTTCATTGCCATGAAGATTGCCATCAATTCCAGCAGATTGATGTGCATCTTCTTCTGTTGATCCGACCACAGTCCCTGCACTGTATAATGAAGGAGATGCGCCCCCCACCCCAGGAGGGATGCGTCCGTCGTGAGCACTATTTGTGGTACAGGCTCTTGGAACGGTCGTCCCTTGCAAAGGTTGCGTGGATTCCACCAATGCAGAGAGTTGTACCCACGACCGGTCACCAACACTAGGTCTTTCAATTGTCCTTGAGCCTGATTTCACTGTTGTGCTAAACACTCTTGGAGCGGACGCATGTGCAGTCTCGCGTGCGGGACTATAAAGATGCAGGAGGCCATCATGCCTATCAACTGCAGAAACACTTGCGCCTGTAGTGAGTGTTGTGGCCTGAATTTGTGAATCAGCAGTTGCATGCTGTCGATTCGCACTGAGTTTGGCTGGGCTGTAGCTGTCACAGTGTCCAACATCGCTCCCAAGTATTGCTGTACTTGAGCGGGTTGAAGATGCGACTTGGGATAGTTCAGAGAAAATCCCAAACTGTGCAGGAGATGAATTGTGCGGGACACGTGGCTGGCGCACTGCTGGGCCGACTTTGCTTGCACAAGCCAGTCGTCCAGGTAAGGGTAGACATGAATTTGTTGTCTCCGAAGGTGTGCCGCCACTGTCGCCAAGCACTTGGTGAACACTCTGGGAGCAGTGGTCACTCCAAAGGGTAGCACCTTGAACTGATAATGCTTGTTCTGTATAGTGAACCTGAGGTATTTCCTGTGTGCCTGATGTATGGGTATATGGAAATATGCATACTTCAGATCCAGAGTTGCCAGGAAATCCCCCTGACTGAGCAATGGCTGCAGAGTCAGCATGTGGAAATGTTCTGAAATGATGTATAGGTTCAAGGGTCTCAGATCCAGAATGGGCCTGAGAGACCCGTCCTTCTTTGGGACCAAGAAATAGAGAGAGTACACCCCTGTTCCGTGCTCCTCTAGAGGCACCAATTCTATGGCCCCTTTTGCAGCATATTGGCCACCTCTTGCTGTAATAAGGTTAAGTGCTCTGCGGACATAGGATGGTGTCTTGGTGGTATGTCGGGTGGAGTGGATGTCAGTTCTAAACAATACCCATACTGGATACGGTGCCTCACCCACCTGTCTGTGGTAATGCCTTCCCAGACTGGCAGGAACTGCTGGAGTCGTCCCCCGACCGGTGTTATATGGTCCGGGGGCAGTGACAAGACGTCACTGTTTGGTATTTGCTGAGGACCTGGTGTTATTATTTCCACGTCCTCTGCCTTTGGCGCTGTTACCACGGTATCCACCTCTATTGTTCTTGTTAAAGGTGGCCTGTGCACCACCTTTATTGTATTGTGTTTGCTGAGATGTTTGCCCCCTTGACTGCCCTCTACCTCCTGAGCGACGAAAAGAACCCCCTCTGAACTGTTGAGACTGCAAGGCCCCCATAGACTTAGCCGTCTCGGTGTCCTTCTTGATCTTCTCAAGAATCGTGTCAACGTCAGGCCCAAACAAGAAATCTGGGTTAACGGGGTGATTGAGCAAACTTGTCTGTATTTCTGGCTTAAACCCTGAAATTCGTAACCATGCCTGCCTCCTTAGCATTACACTGGTGTTAATGGCCCTGGCTGCAGTGTCAGCTGAATATAGGGCACACTTGATAGAAGCGTTTGATATCAGTTTCCCTTCCTGAATCAACATTTCTGCCCCCTCTCTATATGCATCAGGCAAATATTCGCCGCCTGCGCAGCAACCCGCTTCCCAGAGGCTTCTAACACTTTAGATTCTTTGTCTGGCGGAGGAGCATCACCACTTGTTTGTGAGTTCGCCCTCTTCCGGGCATTGGAGACCACCAAAGAGTCCAATGGCAATTGACCCCTTATATACGGAGGGTCCACAGGAGCAGGCCTGTATTTCTTTTCAATACGTGGGTTCACCACCCTTGCTCTTGTAGTGTCCTTGAAAATGTCATTGGCATGCTTAAGGACACCCTTCAGCATCGGCAGCGTCTTCACTGATCTGTCCGACGTAGAGAAGGTATCAAACAGGAAGTCCTCCTCAACCGGGTCCGCATGCATGACCACATCATGGTTCAGCGCTGCCCTTTCAATTATTCAGAAAAGGGGGTGGTGATGAACAGAGTGTCTGAATTAAGCAGACCACTCTTATCCAGTCCAAAGATCAGGGCTTTATCCATCACCGTTATTTATCTCACTGCAACATCCCAGCTCAGAACCTGGCTATATGCAAATCAGTCTGTCCCTGGCCCAGTGCATCATGGGAACAGGGCAGACTAAACTACCAAGCCAATTCTTCACCAGAAAGGAGACAAGCTACCGGGGACCGGTTTCTGGCATTTCAGCCGTCTTCGGCCCGGCTTGCTTGAATCCTGATGGTGCAGTGAGAAAGGGACTCATGTCTGAGTATACCCTGCCACACCTATAGTGGCCAAAAACGATTCAGAAAAGGGGGTGGTGATGAACAGAGTGTCTGAATTAAGCAGACCACTCTTACCCAGTCCAATGATCAGGGCTTGATCCATCACAGTTATTTATCTCACTGCACCATCCCAGCTCAGAACCTGGCTATATGCAAATCAGTCTGTCCCTGGCCCAGTGTGTCATGGGAACAGGGCAGACTAAACTACCAAGCCAATTCTTCACCAGAAAGGAGACAAGCTACCTGGGACCGGTTTCTGGCATTTCAGCCGTCTTCGGCCCGGCTTGCTTGAATCCTGATGGTGCAGTGAGAAAGGGACTCATGTCTGAGTATACCCTGCCACACCTATAGTGGCCACTGAGCCCTTTCAATTAGAGCGTTGAACGCCGCAGTATCCTCTGCGGGGGCCGTCTTCACCTGGTAAGACTGGGTGTCCGCCGTGCCTTGATCTTCGAGCACATCCTGCGAGTCATCCTGATTAGATTCATCAGGATAGTTGAATTGCTCGTCATTCTGATCATCCCCCCCACCATCCTCAGTGCGTGTGGGGGAATGAGTAAAGGCTTGTCCATAAGGCCTTACGGACTCGAAAAGGACTGGCGAGGAAGCAGAGTCTCTTTTCCTTTTGAGTGGAATTTGATAGGATTCCATCGGCTTCTCCGGCAAGATCTTCCGTTTGAAAAGGGTGAGTCTTCCGGTTGCAGAGTCAATGTACAACTTCTTTGAGCTTTCAGAAGAAGGTGGAGTGGAACCGACGCCTTCAGGAGTGGCGGTCGTTCCCTTAAGTTTTGGCATCATTGTACCAGGGTCGGTGCCCTGTGCTGGCTTAGACGCTTTAGGTCTTGCAGTCGGAGGCAGTCCAAAAACTATCGATGGAGGCCCCGATGGCTGTTTGACTTTTTTCACGGCCATCGCCAACTTCGAGCCAGGTGTTGCTCTGGGATTCTCAAAATGGCCGCGGCTTGATGCGTCACGTTCCAACGCGACCATTTTGCACTTATCATCAAGAACCTTCACTAGCATCAACTTGTATGCATTCGGACTGAGGGGCGGCTGCGACTCAAGTCCGTCTTCAGTGTCCACGCCCCAGAGGGCAGCCTTAGATGACGTCGCTCCGTCTCTTTGGGCCTTTGGCACCTTCTTGGATGTACCGATCTTCGGGTTGGCACCCTTCTGTGACCCCAAAGGGGCAATGACACTCTGAGCCTTCTTAGGATCTGATGGAACGAGGCTTTGCGAAACGAATACTGGTTTTACCAGTTTCAGTTTTAGTTTCGAGTGGGAGATTCATCCCTCGGTGCTGCAACCGTACTTCTAGCAGTGGGGGCATCCAGACATCGATCTGTTTGCCAAAAACGAGAACGCAAAATGCCCAAACTTCGCCGTCAGGTTCCCACACCCGCGGTCTCAGGACAATGCGATATGGATGAACTGGTCAGGCAGATTTGCGTACGCTTTTCCGCCAGCCCTGCTCATACCTCTGGTGGCACGGAAACTCAGACAGCACTCGATGACTCTCATCCTGGTTGCTCCACCGTGGGCGAGGCAAGCATGGTACACCACGTTCCTAGAACTTTCTGTGGTGCCTCGCCAAAGACTGCGTCTTACACCCAGTCTTCTCACCCAGAGCCATGGCGAAGTTCAGCCCCCAGATCCGCAACAGTTAAACCTTGCGATATGGCTCCTGAAGTCATAGAATTTGGGTATCTGAATTTGCCTCCTGATTGTATGGATATCATCAAGGAGGCGAGACGGCCTACCACTAGGGCCTGCTATGCTGCCAAATGGAAACGCTTTGTCATTTACTGTTCCAACCACGACATAAACCCGCTAGATGCATCAACACAGAACATTATTTGTTACCTGTTACATTTATACAGATGCAATCTGGCATACAGCTCTATACGTATTCATTTGGCGGCAATAGCGGCTTACGTACAGAACAGGCAACACCTTTCACTGTTCCGAGTGCCAGCCATAAATGCTTTTATGGAGGGACTCAAACGAGTCATTCCACCCAGAAAACCACCTTCACCCGTCTGGAATCTTAATATTGTTTTGACCAGACTGATGGGACCTCCTTTCGAACCTCTCCACTCTTGTGAGATACAGTTCCTCACTTGGAAGGTTGCCTTCTTAGTAGCGATCACGTCGCTGAGACGGGTTAGCGAGCTGCAAGCCCTAACCATTCAAGAACCTTTTATACAGGTTCACGCAAATAGGGTGGTGCTACGCACTAACCCTAAATTCATGCCCAAGGTAGTCTCTCAGTTCCACATTAATCAAACTATTGAACTGCCAGTTTTCTTCCCTAATCCAGACTCAGTTGCAGAAAGATCACTGCACACATTAGACGTCAAACAAGCTCTCCTGTGCTATACAGGCAGGACGAGGGATTTCAGGAAGACTAAACAACTCTTTGTTGCTTTTTCACCACAGCACAGGGGCAAACCCATTTCCAAATCAGGTATAGCCAGATGGATTGTTAAGTGTATTCAGATTTGTTATCAGAAGGCTAAACGCACACTAACAGTCCTCCCAAGAGCGCATTCCACACGCAAGCTAGGGGCATCCATGGCTTTCCTGGGTAACATTCCATTAGAGGACATATGTAGAGCAGCCACATGGAATAACATACATACATTCACCAAACACTACTGTGTTGATGTACATTCCAAGCAGCAAGCTGCTGTAGGACAGGCTGTTCTTAAGTCCCTTTTTCAGGCTGCTGCAGCTGGCTCGGGCAACCACCGCTAGGGGAGAAACTGCTATTTATTCTATGGACAAGATATGAATTTAGCGGCCCACATGCCTCGAACGGAATATGCTACTTACCAGTATGCATCTGTTCTTGGCATGTAGGGCCGCTAACATTCATATCGCCCACCCATCCTCCCCGGTGCCTGTCGCAGCTGTAGTAGTCAGAATTATTTGTAAGCACGGTATCTTGTATTGTATTGGACTCCATCTCTGCCACACTGGCGAAAAACAATCTGAGGATGGAGAGGATGCCCATGCGCACTGTAGTCCAGGGGAGGAGCCACCTATCTCGTGATACTTCAAAAGACTCTTCCAGGACAACAAGGTGCAATCATCCGGACCCAACACTAGGCGGCGATCTATGCACAAGATATGAATTTAGCGGCCCACATGACTCGAACAGTGCCTATAACTCGTTGAGAAGCCTCCCTGAAGTCATATTCTCAAGAAAAACTGCTTTAAATGTTAGTAACCATAACTGGCAACTATGATGGGGTTCAAACATAGTTCACATCAAGAAGGCCAATACAAGGTTCAGATCCCATTTGCGTATTACAAAGAGTGTGGAACGAAACATGAGTGAATTATCTCAAAAACCTGATCACAACCGGGGACGTAAATAAAGATGGCTGATAAGGAAGGTAGATAAATGCAGGCAGGGCAGCAACATACCCTTTGAGATTGCCCAAACCACAACCCTGTTGGGACAAGGACAGAGTAAAGTAAGGACCTCTGTTAGACATGCTTTAAGAGAATTCCCATTCGGCTCCAACACTATGTGACAAATCCACTTAACTTTTTCAGAGTAAACAAGATTTGGGGAATGGCAGTAGTTGAAAGGAGCTTAAGTATTCCTGTTTAGTCTGCCGCCATAAAGGTAGAGGTCTGGAGGATGGGGTTCTGCACCTGCCCATCAGGAGGAGACCCACTCAGAGGTAGACACAGGGAGTGCGCAGCAGACCCCACTTGAAAATTCGGGGGTCATCAGAATGTTTTTAGCCAATCCTGACAAATCTTTCTTAAGACTTGATGAATCACAGCATCTGATCAATGTATAAGGAAGTAGGAAATTACTCCTCAATCAATACATGTCCTTCAAGGCTCCCTGTAACGAGTACTGTAGGGCACAGAACTGTGGGTAGTGTGCATGAGTGGTGAGGAGTGGTACTTAGGTGGACCAAAAAGGGGCCCAAAAGGGCAAACATTTCTCCTGATGACTAAGCCACTTGTGGTCAGCTAGATGTCACCGAATAAGGCTCTGGGGTTTAATAGCCTGCCAAATGGTTGGTCACCAACTGGATCCCATGTGCATGTGAATAAGCCCAGAGTCTCAACGCTTCTCCACAGAGAAGTTGAGTTCCTACTTCTCCTTGCTTGTTGACATATCAGTTTGCAGTTGTACTGTCTGCCATGATCTGGGCTGACCCGAAATGAAGGGCAAGGAGGAGAGCTTTTAGGGCTAGGTGAACCATCACCAGTTCGAGCGAGTTCATGTGAATGACCTGCTCCTCAGGAGACCGAAGTCCCCTCGATCTTTTGTTCCTCCAAATGTGCACTGCAACTGAGGGAAGATACGCCAATCACTACTGTGGCCACTACTATGGAATGGAAGAAGAAGATAGAGTAAGGTTATCCTAATACCACAAGCTCAAGTCCGCCGCAATGTCTCAGGATATCATGATGTCAGAAAGATCTCCTCTGTGCTGGAAGCATTTCTGAGGAAGGCATCACTTGAATGCACTAATGATGTAGGCATATATGACCAGTAGTATGCAGGAAACGTGCAGATCTAGCAGATGACTGGGGGAGCCAATGTTAGTTGTAAGATGAGGACCATGAACTGGCAGTGGATTGGCCTTACCTCAAACCGCAGGTACCGCCATTGTGACTGAAAGATTGGTATCTGGAAGTACGTGGTCTGCAAATGAGACAACATCCAGTATTTCACTTCAGTTGGTCTGGGTTCTATTGGGTTGCAGGCCAGGGGTGATGGACATTGTATGCCCAACTCCACAAACGTGTCTAGCCCACTAGCATACTGCAATTTAAGGCTGTCAGCAAATGCCGGAAGATGGGGAAGGTAGCAAGCTGTCTCCCTGCTGTCACTCATCGTCATCATAAGGCACCCATTCCGGCATAGGGATCTGGTTCGAGCCAGAACCAAAAATGTCATGTAGGGTCTTAAAGCAACACTGGAGTAATAAATGTTTAGTTTTAAAGTATCTGTACCTGGTTTTCTCTGCTATCCTTTAGGTCTCATTTCTAGACCTCGTGAGGATTGCTTTTGGCTCTGATAGTTGTTTCTGAAGAGGGACTGGATCCTTTTGCAGTTGAGGAAGCCGCCAACAGTAAAGTAGTCATTGATTGTGTTAATGGTATAGATGTTGTAGACAGCAGGGGTGCCGTAAATGGTGTTGTAGACGGTAGGTTCGATGTCAATGGCAACGTTATAGTCATCAGAGTTTTAGGCAGTAGGTTCGATGTCAGGGTTATGGGTGATGGCAGAGAAGTCATCATCAATGGTGTCACCGTCAACAGTGTCACTTTTAATGAAGATACCTTTAAAGTTAAGGCTTTATATGATGTATTCTTTTTAAAAACTGGTTGATCATTATAATGCTTAGACACTTTCTTTCCAGTACTTGATGAGGAGGCTGAAAGCACTGCACCAAACAAATCAAGTTCAGGGAAACTGTAAAAAAAAAAAAAAAAACAGCCTTTTTTGTACTGTCTTCGTGGAAGTGCTTGAAGTGGCACTTTTCACAGAATCTTTCCCTGAAGAGGAAGCATCCTTTGAAAGGGGGAAAGGAAAATGCTACTTACCATTAGGCATCTGTTCTTGGCATGTTGAGCTGTAGATCGGCATACTTTTGCATAGATCGCCATCTGGTGTTGGGCTCGAATGTTTGCACTTCGTTATTGTGGAAGTCTTTGTAGTCACGAGATAGGTGACTCCTCCTTTGGTTGGTAGTGAGCATGGGCATCGACTCCATCTCCAGATTGTTTTCGCCATAAAGGGTGATGATGGAGTTAGGTAGAAATAGAAAAGATGTCCATGTGTGATGTATCTAAGTAACATAGTACTGCGACATATATAGGTGTCCGGGGAGGCGGGTGGACGTAGGCGGATCTACAGTTCTACATGCCAAGAACAGATGCATACTGGTAAGTAGCATTTTCCGTTCAAGGCATATGAGCTATAGATCGCATACTTTTGCATAGACTATACAGCAGTTAACCCGTTAGCGGTGGCTACCTGTACGTGTTGCAGTAGTTTGAAAAAGTGTTCTTAGTACGGCCTGGCCCACACAAGCTTGTTGTTTTGCCTGCACATCTACACAGTACTGTTTTGTGAAAGTGTGCGGTGTAGACCATGTTGCGGCTTTGCAAATGTCATCCATGGGGATGTTTCCTGAGAATACCATGGATGCCCCTAGCTTGCGCGTGGAATGCGCTCTAGGGGAAATGGATAATGTTCGCTTTGCTTTTTGGTAGCATATTTGAATGCATTTAACGATCCACCTGGCAATTCCAGCTTCTGATATAGGATTGCCCTTATGTGGTGGTGAGAAAGCTACGAAAAGTTGTTTAGTTTTCCTGAAAGTTTTTGTCCTTTCAATGTAGAAAAGAATATCCCTTTTGATGTCAAGCATATAAAGAGCCCGTTCAGCTACTGAGTCTGGTCGAGGGAAAAATACTGGGAGCTCAACAGACTGGTTAAGGTGAAAGGTGGAAATTACTTTAGGTAAGAAGTTAGGGTTTGTCCTAAGAACCACTTTGTTGTGATGGATTTGCAGAAATGGTTCCGGTATGGTTAATGCCTGGAGTTCACTCACTCTTCTGAGAGATGTGATAGCCACAAGGAAAGCTACCTTCCATGTGAGGAACTGTAACTCACATTTATGTAAAGGTTCAAATGGGTGACCCATGAGCCTTGTTAGGACAATGTTGAGATTCCATACTGGAGAGGGTGGAACTCTGGGAGGAATTATCCTTTTAAGGCCTTCCATGAACGCTTTGATGGGAGGCACCCTAAACAATGACAAGTGTTGTCTGTTTTGTAAGTAAGCTGCTATAGCAGCAAGATGTAATCATATGGATGTAAATGCCAAATTACATCTTTGTAAATGCAGGAGATAACAAATAATGTTTTGAGTTGAAGCATCTAGTGGATTGATGGTGTTGTTATAGCAATAAACGACAAATCTTTTCCATTTCGCTGCATAGCATGCTCTAGTGGTAGGACGTCTATCTTCTCTAATAACGTTCATGCAGTCTGGTGGGAGATTGAGGTAACCAAACTCGAACACTTCAGGAGCCAGATCGCTAGGTTAAGTTGAGCTGGTTCTGGATGTCTTATACCCCCATGGTTCTGTGTGAGGCGCTTTGGGGAAAGGTGCAACTTTTGGTGTGGGACTACTGAGACTTCCAGCAGTGTTGTGAACCATGGTTGTCGGGTCCATGTTGGAGCAATGAGGATCATTGTGAGAGACTGTTTGAGCTTGCGCACCAGTAATGAAATGAGCTGGAGAGTCAGCAAAGCGTACGCAAATCTGCCTGACCAGTTCTTCCATATCGCATTGCCTTTGGACAGTGGGTGTGGATATCTGGAGGCGAAGCTTGGGCATTTTGTGTTTAAATGAGTGGCAAACAGATCTATGTCTGGGTGGTCCACATTTGAAACAAGCATTTACAATGCAATGGTTTTGCCTTTGTTAAAGTTAGAGCTATTGGCATTGCTCTTGACATTATTTTTATTTTATTTTTTTTAACATAAATAAATGGCATTGTCATTTACAATGCCACTAGCTTTATCTCTCGCAAATGACACCCACAAACACCCACAGAGAGCCCCCCCTAAACACACACAGAGCCCTTCCACACACACACCCACACAGAGCACCCCACACACACAGCCACACAGAGCCCCCCACACACACAGCCACACAAAGCCCCCCACACACACAGCCACACAAAGCACCCCCCACACACCCACAGAGCACTCTACACACATTTACACAGCACAAGCAGGCAACAGGGGCACACGGAGGCACAAGCAGGCAACAGGGGAACACGGAGGCACAAGCAGGCAACATCCCAGACGTCACAACTTAAATAGGCGGCTCAGTGAACTGTCTCCCGGGATACATTTCACGACCATTCAGCGCAATGAGTTGTGCAGCACCCCGTTGTTTCTAATTCACGATCACAACACTCAGTGCTTTAAATGGGGAAAAAAAGTGCAGGTACTCATCAGATCGAGCTGGGGGCGTGGCAAGGAGGCGGGGCTAGAGGCGGGACTAAGGGTGGGTCTAATGAAAAACATTTGAATGGCGCAAGAATTTTTTTCGGTTGCGAATGATGACAAATTGCTTCCCTCCACAATTTATTGTTGATGTCCTTGCATGTATTAAGTTGTACCAGTTGACAGACTGTTGAAAAGTAACTATCAGGTTTCCCTTTTTGTCAAACGCACTACCACCCTCCCCTCGAAATAATTTTTCTATTCAGCTGCTGCCCACGCTTTAGATAACACTTTTTTGGATGCCAGGATACCTCTACCCTCTGATGTCCCTAGCCCTTGCTAATTAGCCCCATGTCCCCTCCGATGTCCCATGTGTCTCTTTTCATTTTCTCTTTTTTCAGGTGGTCACAGCACCTTTCATCTTAAATGTCCCCTCGTTCATCTCATCAAATTCCTTATCTTGCTTTTTCTAGGATACCCCTCCCCCACTTAAAATACCATTCTGCCAACCCCGACTCTCATCAGATGATCCTCATCTCATCCATCAGCTGTTTTGTTTTAAACCCACTGCCCCGCGCCCGCAGTCTATTCTCTAATATTGTTTGTTTGCCCCTTTCTTCTTCTTCAGATAAACCCTCATTATCTTTAGCTGACTGTGCTTTTATACAAGCTCTCCTCAGTTGTCCCCTTTCTTACCCGCCAGCTGCTGTGCTATCCTTTCCGTCATTTATGACTCCCTGCCTTGCAGACCAGAGAGGCTACAGATATGCTGCCCGCTTTTGTTATCACGCCTTGGAGGGGTGCTGGGTGCTGGACCTTTATTGCGGCGTGTTCTGCACTCTTGTCTCGCCACTGTAGCATGCTGCCGTCCTGCCCCGGGGGTGGGGGGGGGGGGGGCTTATTTTTCAGGCAAACGGCAGAGTGGAGCAGCAGGCGCTGTGAGAAGGGGTGAAACACTTCAACACCTCATTAACAGGCTAAAGGTCTTACAAAGACCTGTGGTGAAGTACTCGGGTGCGGTGTGTGTGCCCGGGAACTGTCTCGGCCGGGCTGACACACACGGCGGGGGGGGGGCTGAAGCCCTTTGATCACAATGGGCGTTGCACGCCTGGGCCACACGTTGCTCTGCTTTGGCGACACGGCGTCACTGCCAAACGTGTGTTTATGCAAACATGGAAATGTATGCAAAGAGCATCTTAGGATCGTCTATCTGGACAACATCCGAAATGTGAAAACATGTTTAGCATTTTGTGTGGAAATAAAATATAAGAGTATTGTGTTTTAACCAAGAAGGGATGCGAGGCATGCTAAGGCGCCCATGCTCATAACATGGGGGCTCAAATGAAAGGATAGCAAAAACCGCAGCATTCGTAATAATTCCACAAGGTGGCGATACCAGCACGCTTAAACTGTAAACCTCACCTCTGCTGACGGGAAAACAATGACATGGAAAACTTATCTACACGACGTTCTGGGATGGCACGGTTCCGCCCAGCAATGATTCGTAACTGACCAGCAGCAACCTTTCTAATCAGCAACATTACCTGGGATTTTTCATTCAGACAACACTGTGGATTATTCAAGGCATGGCACTTCCAAGCCAGCGGTGCCCGGTGAAATGGCGCCTGCTTTGCCTGCTCTGCACTTGCTTCGACCTCGCTCGGGGGCAGATCAGATATTCCGTCCTCGAGGAGCTGGACCCGGGCACCTTCGTGGGAAACCTCGCCAAGGATCTGGGCATTGACGTCATCGGTCTGAACTCCCGCGGGCTGAAGCTGATGTCGAGAGCCAAGAAGCAGCACTTCCAGGTGAATATGAACAAGGGCGTCTTACTGACGAGCGAACGGCACTGACAGGGAAGAGCTGTGCGCAGAGAGCCCTACCTGTAAACTGAATTTAGAGCTGGTTATTGATAACCCATTGGAAATGCATCGCCTTGAAATAGAGATAATTGACGTGAATGACAACGCGCCTTCGTTTAGTGAAAATAAACTCACCCTTAACATCCCCGAGTCTGCGTTGCCGGGCAGCGCGTTTCCAATCGGAAATGCCATAAATCCTGATATTGGTGCAAATGCCCTCCAGGGGGAAAACACTCAGCCATACGGAATATTTTGACATTACAACAACTGAAGTATATTCCAAGAAAGAGAAATCTACAGAATTGACTTTAACCCAGCAGCTCGTCTTCCCCGTCAGGTCCCGGGCCGGCAGCCAATCACAGGGCGGCCCGGGAATGACGTCACGGGGGTGTCCTGCAGTTCCGCCCCCGGCCTGCCTGGCTTCCTGGTCGCGGGCCGGGGACTGCAGAAGATTCGGGGGCGTTCCTGAGAACAGGCTTTCGGCTGACGTAGCCAAAAGCCAAAAATTCTAGGGAACGCCCCCGAATCTGGTCCGAGATTGACGGACGCCCCCTCCTCCCAATGGCTAGTCTCCATTTATGGAGCTAGCCAATCGGAGGAGGGGGCGTATCCCGACCCACACACACAACTCAAGAGGTTTTTTGGCGCATGCGCAAAGCGCATCGCCAGGCAAAACCTAAAAACGGATGAAGAACTAGCGGATGAAGTTCCCATTTGTGAATCTGCTGTTGTTGACGACTGAGCAGATCCGCAATTTGATTGTGTATCCCAGGTAGGTGCTCTGATAAAAGGTATATCTTTTGCGGAATGGCCCATTTCCAAATGCTTTGTGCTAGGCGTGAAAGCTGCAGAGTGTGTCCCCCCTGTTTTTGTATATAGTACATTGCTGTCATGTTATCCGTTTGGACTAGGACAGTTTTGCCTAGGAGATGCTTCTGAAATGATTTTAGGGCGAGAAATTAGGCCAGTAACTCCAGGTGATTGATATGAAGGAGTTTCTGTTGAGGGGTCCACATACCTTAAATGGTGTGGTTTAAGAGATTAGCTCCCCAGCCGGAGAGCCATGCGTCCGCTGTTAGCACTATTTATGGAACCGGGTCTAAGAACGGCCGCCCTTTGGAAAGATTTTTTGTGTTCCACCGTTGCAGAGAGCAATATGTGCGGCTGTCTACCAACACCACATCTGTAAGTTGACCCTGAGCTTGGTTCCACTGTTGTGCTAGACATTCCTGTAGTGGACACATTGAACAAGTTACTTACCTTCGGTAACGATATATCTGTAAGAAACAGTAGTTAGTATTAGATTCCTTACCTTAGAATATCCCCAGGTGTCAGTCTGGATCCGGAAACTTTTGCGTAGCAGTACCCCTGCGCGTAGGTAGGCGTCGTCTGCAGGCGTCCCTTGCGGCTCCGCGTCCGTCGTCGGCGTCGTGATGACGTCGCTGGAGTATATAGACGCCGCCTCCGCGCGCTGACGTCAGTTCTTTGCACACAGCTTTTCCACGCCAGAACACGCAGAGCCATGTGAGAACCAACACTGGTGCCATTTGAAACTAGGGCCATGAAAGGGATGTCCTTAACCCTAGGTATCAGTTCGCAGAACGGGGAGGATGGGTGGGGCGGTAAGGAATCTAATACTAACTACTGTTTCTTACAGATATATCGTTACCGAAGGTAAGTAACTTGTTAATCTGAAAGAAACAGGTTAGTATTAGATTCCTTACCTTAGAATAGATACCCCAGCAATACCAACCCCGGTGGTGGGTCTGCGAACCAATACAATCCTACACCAGAAAGTCCTGGAGGACAGTATGGCCAAAGAAGCCATCCTCCGGACTTGACTGTCCAGGCAGTAGTGCCTCGCAAACGTGTGCAGCGAGGCCCACGTAGCCGCCTGGCAAATGTCCTGCAAGGGGACTCCCCGGCCCAGGGCAGTAGTAGCCGTTGTAGCCCGAGTGGAATGGGCCCTCAGCCCAACAGGAGGCTCCTTCCGAGCCAAAGAGTAGCACGCTTTAATGCACAGAACGACCCACCGAGAGATGGTCCGTTTATGTACCGCCCGTCCCTTCTTCGCACCCACGTAGCCAACAAACAGTTGGTCATCCACCGGGAACTGGCGTGTGCGATCCATATAAAATGAGAGCGCACGTTTTGGGTCCAGACGATGGAGCCGCTCTTCATCCTTTGAAGGATGCGGAGGCGGGAAGAAGGAAAGGAGGGCGATGGACTGCCCGGTGTGAAAAGCAGAGACAACTTTGGGCAGGAAAGAAGGTCTAGTCCTCAGAACCACCTTGTCTGGATGAATGGACATGAAAGGAGGTTTGACAGAAAGAGCCTGGAGCTCACTCACTCTCCTGGCAGAGGTAATGGCAACCAGGAAGGCCGTCTTTAACGTCAGGAGACAGAGAGGGCAGGAATGAAGTGGCTCAAAGGGAGCAAACATCAAGAAGGTTAGAACCAGGTTCAAGTCCCACTGAGGCATCACAAACGGAACAGGTGGATACATGTGTGTGATGCCCTTCAAGAATCTTGTTACAATGGGGGACTTGAACAAAGAAGGTTGATCAGGTAGCCTTAGAAAGGCCGAAAGCGCAGAAAGGTAGCCCTTGATAGTGCCCAGAGCAGAGCCCTGCTGGACAAGAGAAAGAAGGAAGAGAAGAACCTCAGAAAGAGGGGCAGAGAGAGGATCCACAGCCTTTGCTGTGCACCATGCCACAAACTTGTTCCACCGACAGGCGTATACCGATTTCGTGGAGGAACGCCTGGCTGCCAGAATCACATCACAGACTTCAGGAGGCAAGTCAAATGGCCTCAACTGTCGCTGCTCAATCTCCACGCATGGAGGTGGAGGCTGGACAGGTTCGGGTGGACGACCGTCCTCTGCTGCTGCGACAGAAGGTCCTCCTGAAGGGGCAGGCGGATCGGGGGACCGACTGACATGCTGAGTAGCTCGGGATACCAGTGCCTTCGAGCCCAGTCCGGAGCCACAAGGATGACTTGGGCCCGGTCGCGCCTGATCTTCTTCAGCACTCTGGGCAGAAGTGGTATAGGCGGAAAGGCGTATAACAGACCGCAACTCCACTCGCGCCGAAAGGCGTCGCCGTGCAAGTGCTGTCTTGGAAACTCCAACGCGCAGAACTGATGACATTGCGCGTTCTCTTCTGTGGCGAATAGATCTAACCAAGGCTCTCCCCATTGCCGAAAGAGGCCTTGCGCCACGTCCGAGTTCAGACGCCATTCGTGATCCATCGAGCACCGACGGCTGAGTTCGTCCGCCCTGGCGTTCAGAGAACCTGCCAGGTGTTGAACCGTCAGAGTCACGCCCTGACGTTCCAGCCTTTGCCAGAGGCGCAGAGCCTCCTGGCAAAGGGTCCACGACCCCATCCGGCCCTGCTTGTTGCAGTACCACATGGCGGTGGTGTTGTCCGTGAACACCTGCACTACACTCCCGTTGACAAAGGGGAGGAATGCTTTCAGTGCCAAACGAATCGCCCGGAGCTCCAACAGGTTGATATGGAGCCGGGACTCCGCCGGAGACCAGATGCCTCTGATCTCTGCCTCTCCCAAGTGGCCTCCCCAGCCATGGAGGGACGCGTCCGTCACAACAACGTGCTCCGGTTGGGGAAGGGAGAGGGATCTGCCTCTGACCCAATCGCGGTCAGTAAGCCACCACTGCAGTTGTCTTGCAGTGCCCTCTGAGATCAAGACATGGTCGGACAGGTTGCCCTGATGCTGGGCCCACTGAAACTTCAGGTCCCACTGCAGAGCCCGCATCCGCCACCGGGCGTGATGCACCAGAAGGATGCAGGAAGCCATCAGCCCCAGCAGCCGCAGCGTCAACCTGACCGAAACCTGGGATAAAGGCTGAAAGATGGGGATCAAAGCCTGTATATCCTGGACTCGCCGTTCTGGAGGATAGACCCGAAACTGCGCCGAGTCGAGAACCGCTCCGATGAAAAGGAGCTTTTGAGAGGGGCACAGGTGTGATTTCGGCACATTGATGGAGAACCCCAGCTCGTGCAGGAGGTCTGCCGTCATCTGAAGGTGGTGGACGACTGTCTGGGGCGAGCCCGCCTTCAACAACCAGTCGTCTAGATAGGGGAAGACTGAAACCCCCAATCTGCGCAGATGGGCTGCGACCACCGCCATCACCTTTGTGAACACCCGTGGGGCGCTGGTAAGGCCGAAGGGGAGCACGATAAACTGAAAGTGCTTGTGGCCTACCGTGAACCTGCAAGTCCAACGCTACCATCCAGTCTTGCGGGTCTAGAGCAACCAAGACCTGAGCCAATGTCAACATCTTGAACTTCTCCTTCCGGAGGAAGCCGTTGACGTTCCTTAGGTCCAAGATAGGACGTAGGCCCCCTTTGTCCTTCTTGGGTACCAGAAAGTAGTGGGAATAGCAACCATGTCCTACTTCTGGCCCAGGAACGCGCTCGATGGCCCCCTTGGCCAAGAGGGCCGTAACTTCCTCTCTCAGAAGTGCCAAGTGGTCCCCCGACACACGGAGGTTCTGCGGTGGCATGGCTAGAGGAGTGGTCTCGAAGGGGAGGGAGTAGCCCCTTCGGACGGGCTGCAGCACCCACCTGTCGATGTTATTGTGCGCCAGTGGGAGAGGTGATGGCCAACCCTGCCCCCCACCGGCGTCACATGGGCCTGAAAGCACGGACTAGGAGGATTTAGTGGCAGATGCTGCGGGGGGAGGTGTGGCCTGACCTCGCCGCTGTCCCCGCCCGCCACCACGGCGGTTTCCACGGCCACCACCGCGTTGATAAGTCTGCTGCGGCACGTGGCTGGCAGCACGTGTGGGACCGCCCCTTCCTTGGCCACGAAAGGAGCGAAACGAACCCGTTTGCTGGCGCTGGGTCGAGAGACCCAAGGACTTGGCCGTGACCCTGGAGTCCTTGAAGCGCTCCAGCGCGTGGTCCGCTTTGTCGCTAAACAGGCGACTGCCATCAAACGGCATGTCCATTAAAGCATTCTGGACATCTGCCGAGAAGTTGGCGGATCTCAGCCAGGCGTGGCGACGAATCGCCACCGTCGTGGACATCGCTCTGCCCAGCGAGTCGTTTGTATCAAGACCACACCTGATGGAGTATCTTGCTGCGTCTCGGCCTTCAATCATAGCCTTGCCGAGCTTAGCCCGTACTTCCGGCGGGCATTCAGGCAGCAGGTCCGCAACCGTATCCCACAGAGAGTGGGTGTAGCGGCCCAAGAGGCACGCTGTGTTGCAAGACCGCAGTCCCAGACTCAGGGACGAAAAGACCTTTTTGCCATACTGGTCGTACCTCTTTGATTCCCTGTCGGGCGGGGCTGATGGGAATGCGGTTTGGGAAGTGGAGGCCTGGATCACCAGACTCTCAGGGGTGGGATGGGTGGACAGAAACTTGGGGTCGTCCGAACACGGACGGTGGCGTCTGGCCACGTTCCTATCAACAGGCGAACCTGAAGCGGGCCTGGACCACGTGCCCAAAAGAATGTCAGTTAAGGCCTCGTTGAACGGCAGCAGTGGCTCCTGTGGGCATGACTGCGGTTTGAGGACCTCAGTGAGGATGTTAGTCCTCACGGCCGCGACGGGGAGCACAAGGTTTAGGGCCTTGGCAGCCCTCATCAACACCACTGAATAAGCTGCCCCCTCCTCCGAAGCCACGGTAGGAGGCGAGACAAAGCCAGGGTTGGGGGAGTCGTCGTCGGACGACGCCGGTCTAACTCCGCGTCCGGAGTCGGAGAGGGAATGGGGGCGGCGTCGCCCAAAGCCGGCGCCGGCGCACCGGCGCCGGAGAACCGGCGCCGCGCGGGGGCGGCGCCAGGAGTTGCCCAGATAGAATTGGTGCCGGAGAGGCAGGTAGACCAGCCGGCGTCGACCCTGAGGGCCCCTGCGGCGCCAGGGCCGGAGCACCCGACGGCGTCGAGGCAGGAGCACCCGAACCGCTAGGGCCCCCGGACGGGACCACAGGGCTCGAAGGCGCCGCAGAACCCGTCGGAGACAGAGCCCTCATGGCCATGAGGAACGCCTCTATCTCCTCGGGCGACGCGCCTTGCCCAGGGACCGCAGGGTATGGAGCAGGCCGCGTCGGCGACTCACGCGGAGCCACGGGGTGGGGCCACCCGAACCCCCGGCCGCATCGCGCGAGCGTCGGGGGGAGTCGGGGGTACGATGACGATGCCCGACTTCTTGTGCTTCCTACCTGAGGAACCAGAGAAATGGTGACGACTCCCGGAGCGCTCGTGACGGCTCCGCGGCCGCTCCCTCGATCGCTCCCTTGACCTCCGGCCGGACCGGGACCGCTCTCGACGCGGGGCCGACACCCGGAGCTCGAGCAGCTTGCGGGACCGCTCCCGTCTAGCTTTATTCGTCAGGCAGAGTCGGTGATGGTCCGTGACCGACATCGTACGGTCACAGTCGTCACAGTTCTTAAAACCGGGCATCCTACCGGCACCGTAAGAAGAGTCAAAACGATCAAAAGATCAAAAACTTGGTCAAAAGACTGGAGAACTGCATTTCTCGGATCTGCGCTAACTGGCGCGGAAAAAAGAAGAACTGACGTCAGCGCGCGGAGGCGGCGTCTATATACTCCAGCGACGTCATCACGGCGCACGACGCCGACGACGGACGCGGAGCCGCAGGGGACGGTTGCAGACGACGCTTACCGACGCGCAGGGGTACTGCTACGCAAAAGTTTCCGGATCCAGACTGACGCCTGGGGATATTCTAAGGTAAGGAATCTAATACTAACCTGTTTCTTTCAGATTGGAGTCTTGCGTAAGGGGCGATTAAGATGCAAGAGGCCATCATCCCTTTTAGCTGCATAAACACCCGAGCTGGTAGTGAATTTTGCGGTGGAAATTTTGTTATGAGGGCTTGCATACTGGCTATCCTGATTGGGTTGGGGGTATGGAAGAGCTTTGGAAGTATCTAGTGTTGCACCTAGATACTGTTGGGTGTAGGACGGCTGGAGATGTGACTTTCCCTTCTTAAGAGGGCTGCTGACATCGCAACGTTATTTTGTTAAGACTCTGGGTGCTGTTGTGACTCCAAATGGAAGGACTTTGAACTGGTAATGCTGCACGTCCAGTACGAACCGTAGGTATTTCCTGTGAGCAGGATGAATAGGAATGTGGAAGTAGGCGTCATTGAGATCTAGAGTGGCAAGGAAGTCGCCTTGTTGGAGCAGCGGAAGGACCTGTTGTAACGTGACCATGTGGAAGTGGTGGGATTGTATGTACAGGTTTAACAGTCTGAGGTCTCATATTGGCCCGAGAGTGCCGTCCTTTTTGGGAATGAGGAAATACAGGGATTAAACCCCTGTACCTTGTTGGTGTAGGGGAACCGGTTCTATTGCATGTTTTTGCAAGAGAGAGAGAACCTCCTGCTTGAGAAGCATTAGATGTTCTGTGGACATTGGACGTTGTCTGGGAGGTATATGGGGAGGGGGGATCGAAGTAAGTTCCAGGTAGTAACCCTTCTGGATAATTTGTCTTACCCACCTTGTCTGTGGTGATGGAATTCCAGACAGGTAGGAACTGTGATAGTCTTTCCCTTACCGGAGTGGAGTGATCTGGTATATGTTTTCTGTGCCAGTTGTTTTGGAGGCGCCCCTATAAGAGGAGCGACGAAAGGAACCTCTACTAGTTGTTGCTTGTAGAGCCCCCATAGATTTGGCTGTTTGTGTGTTTTTTCATCTTTTCTAAAGATGTGTCCACAGTAGGTCTAAACAAGTGTTCCTGTTCCAAGGGTTGATTGAGGCTGGTAGACTGTACCTCTTGCTTAAAACCAGATATGCATAACCACACTTGTATTAAATCTGCTGCATCCAGGGCACATTTAATAGAGGTATTTGTAATTAACATTCCTTCTTGTATAAGATCGTTTGCCTTGGTCTTATATTGGTCTGGAAGATGCTGCATGAGCTTTTCAAGCTCATCATAGTGAGCCCTAGCATACCTCGCTAGTAAGGCTTGTGAGTTGGCGATACGCCAGAAGTTTGCAGGCTGGGACGCAACTCTTTTACCTGATGCATCCATTAGTTTAGACTCTTTATTTGGCCGAGGTGCATCACATGTGGTTTGGGAATTTGCCTGTTTACGGGCATTTGCCACTACTAATGAGTCCAGAGGAAGTTGACCTTTAATGTAAGCTGGATCGCTTAGAGCTGGTTTGTATTTTTTCTAAATTCTAGGATTGAGCACCGTAGCTCTGACAGGGTCTTTACAAACCTCAGGGGAATGTTTAATCATCCCTTTGAGATTAGGGAGAGTGTTTGTTGTTTTTTGAGGCTGCACAAATGTCTCTAATGAAAAGTCCTCTTCCAGGGGGTCTTAATGGAGTTGAACCCCATGGTATTGTGCAGCTCTATTTATTAGTTGCGCAAACCCTACGTTGTCATCTGGAGGGGATGGTCTGGAGGGGTATAAATCTGGGTCAGGTACATCTGGGACATTATAATCTTCCCAAGAGTCATAAGGTGGGATACTGTGGGTGTCATCATCAGTATCTGTATCATGATTTGATGGGTGTATGCAGTGGTCGAAGTGGGGAAAAAAAAGTAGGGGAACTGTGGGTGGAGAATCAGGGGGCTGGAATAACCGAAGATTGAATTAGTGGGCGGAGTCAGGGGTGAGGTTAGAAACAGCAAAACATTCCAATTTTTAGTACATTTAGCATTTCACTGATTAGTTACAGCTTATAATGTTATTTAATTAAAACAATGGATAAACATGTTTATTTGAGGTTTAATTCAGGAAAAAGCTAACACTCATAGGGAAAACAGGTTTATGTAAAGCGTGTGAAATATAAGCAGGAACAATATGTTACCTTAATGCTTTTACTCTCATTGTTCAGAAATCCATGATTATTTTTTGTCTCACACTTTAAGGTCATGAATACAGGGCTCCTCCTGTACATATGTGTTAAGCAGGGCTCAGAAGAGAAAGGGACTCTTCAGGAGAATCTAGACTCACGGAAACCCACAAAGGCTCCTTCACATTCATGTCAGCAAGCTAGCTGCTCAATCATAATATAGCAAAAAGAAGAACTGGTGGACAAAATGCAGAACAATATTATATATTCACCCCGTACAGAGATCTGGGCCTGAATCCATTGTTTCTTTGCTCACCATGCCATTCCAGTTTAGACCCAGCCATATGCAAATCAGTCTTGATCCTGTACCCAATGGGAGCAGTACAGCGGGAACTGCCAGGCCAGGTCCTCCCAGGACTGGAAACAAGCATCCTAGGACCGGTTTCGGGCTTTCAGCCCTCATCAGCCAGGATAGCTTGATTCCAGTGGCATGGAGAGCACGGGACGCATGTCTGAGCATACCTGTCCCACTCGGGTGACAAATGCAAAAGAAACAATTGATGGGCAGAATGCAGAACAATGTCAAACATTCACCCCAGTTCAGAGATCTGGGCTTAAATCCATCGTTTTTTGCTCACCATGCCATTCCAGTTTGGACCCAGCCATATGCAAATCAGTCTAGATTTTGAGCCCAATGGGAACAGTCCAGCCCGAACTGCCAGGCCATATGTATTCAAGTGTCCTTTCATTTGGGAAGTGAACACAAAGCAGTACCCACTGAACTTGGCACATAACGTATTACTCTTTGATATGCATGGTACACGTTCTTTGCAGCAGGCATACTACCCCTCTGCACTACCTTAGATGAGTAAAACAGCCACTAGACAAAACATGCTCCCGTCTGTCTCCAGCAGGTACATTGATCACCAAAGTTATCTTGGCACTTGTATTGTTGACCAAAACCTGCTGAATATACAAAAAACATTGCAGGGTTTTTAAAAATCCTGCACTTGTACAAAACCGGTCCCCCCAAACTAAACTGGCCCTCTACCCTTCAAGTCGCCCTGAGAAACGCCTGCTCCTGCCCTTTCACTGCTCCTGTCCAGTCAGTACTCCTGCTCAATCAACACTCCTGCTTCATCAATTCCCCTGCACCCTTCCTTCTCCTGGCCCGTTAATTCTCCTGCCCGTCACTTCTCCTGCCCTGTTCACTGCTCCTGCCCTGTTCACCGCTCCTGCCCTGTTCACCGCTCCTGCCCCGTTCACCGCTCCTGCCCCGTTCACCGCTCCTGCCCCGTTCAACGCTCCTGCCCCGTTCAACGCTCCTGCCCCGTTCAACGCTCCTGCCCCGTTCACCGCTCCTGTCCCATTCACCGTTCCTGCCCCTTTCACCGCTCCTGCCCCGTTCACCGCTGCTGTCCAGTCACCTCTCCTGCCCCATCACCTCTCCTGCCCAGTCATTTCTCCTGCCCTGTCATCTCTCCTGCCCCGTCATCTCTCCTGCCCCGTCACCACTCCTGCCCCGTCACCTCTCCTGCCCCATCACCACTCCTGCCCCGTCATCTCTCCTGCCCCGTCATCTCTCCTGCCCCGTTACGTCACCTGCCCGTCACTTCTCCTGCCCGGTCACTTTTCCTGCCCGGTCACCGCTCCTCTCCTGCCCTGTCACGTCACCTGCCCGTCACTTCTCCTGCCCGGTCACTTCTCCTGCCCGGTCACTTCTCCTGCCGGTCACTTCTCCTGCCCGGTTGCCTCTCCTGACCGGTTGCCTCTCCTTCCCCGTCACTTCTCCTGTACCAGTCACTTCTCCTGTCCCAGTCACTTCTCCTGTCCCGTCACTTCTCCTGTCACGTCACTTCTCCAGTCCCGTCACTTTTACTGCACCGTCACTTCTGCCCTGTTCACTGCTCCTGCCCCATTCACTGCTCCTGCCCCGTTCACTGCTCCTGCCCGGTTACCACTCCTGCTCATGCCTAATCACCGCTCCTGCCCCATTACCCGTCACCTCTCCTGCCCCGTCACCTCTCCTGCCCGTCACCTCCCCTGCCCCATCATCTCTTGTGCCCCGTCACCTCTCCTGCCCAGTCACCTCTCCTGCCCGTCACTTCTCCTGCCCAGTCACCTCTCCTTTCCTGTTGCCTCTCCTGCCCCATCACTGCTCCTGACCTGCCACTTTTCCTGCCTCGGCACATTTCCTGCCCCGTCACTTTTCCTGCCCCGTCACCGCCCCTGCCCGTTCACTGCTCCTGCCCGTTCACTGCTCCTGTCCAGTCAGCACTCCTGCCCGATCACCGCTCCTGTCCCATCACTTCTCCTGCCCCGTTCACTGCTATTATCTGTTCCCTGCCTCTATCTGGTCACTGCTCCTGCCGGTTACTGCTCCTGCCTATGCCTAATCACCGCTCCTGCCCCTTCACTTCTCCTGCCCCATCACTTCTCCTGCCCCCGTCACCTCTCCTTTCCTATCACCCCTTCAGTCCTGTCACTGCTCCTGACACGTCTATTCTCCTGCCCAGTCACTTCTCCTATCCGTTACTTCTCCTGCCCGGTCACCTCTCCTGCCCTAGTACCTCTCCTTTCCTGTCGCCTCTTCCGTCGGGTCACTGCTCCTGCCCAATTCACTCTGTGTACAACATTAACTACTTCAGAAAGTGAAGTCAGGTTCTCCGGCTGACTGTGCTCCAGCTCGCATTCTGAGAGAACTTTTCACTCATTGCCCCGATCCTCCTCTTTCCCTCCTAACGTCTCTATCTCCTCAGGTTTAGTTCCGAAATTCTTTAAATCAGCTATAGCTTGCCCCATCCTAAAAAAGCCTGGTTCAGACCCCTCTCTTCCCTCCAATTTCAGACCCATTTCCCTTCTCCCTTACCTGGGGAAGATCTTGGAGAGCTATATTACATCTTGTCTCTCTTCCTTCATTGAGGATAATCATCTCTTGGCCTCCCACCAAGCGGGCTTTCGTCCGGCCCATTCTACCGAGTCAGTGGTCCTGTCCGTTCTAGACGAGCTAAAGAGCAAGGCAGACTCCAACTTACCTCAGGCCTTGGTGCTCCTAGACCTGTCCGCCGCGTTTGACACGGTCGACCACTCCATCCTCCTCTGTCGTGTCTGCGCGGCGGGAGTTCGGGGCACCGCCCTCTCTTGGCTCGCCTCTTTTCTTAAAGAACGGACTCAGGCTGTCCATCTCTCTGGCTATACCGCCCCAACCCGCTTGGTTCCTTACGGGGTCCCCCAAGGCTCCTCCCTGTACACTCTTCTTTTCAATCTTTATATCTGTCCCCTTATTCTTTCTCTCCTTGACATGGGGGTCTCCGTATATAACTATGCGGATGACCTCCAGTTAGTTTTTGATCTTTCTTCTCCTCTGCACTCCCTTCCTAAATTCCACTCCACATTAGTTTTCATCTCGGAGTTGATGAACCGTAACCAACTTAAGCTTAAGACTGAGTTGGTCCTGACTGGCCCTACCATCTCCCCGTGGTCGGCTGCATTTTGGCCTTCCATCTTCGGCCCCCCACCGATTCCGGCTGCCTCCGCGAAGACCTTGGGTATTAAAGTCAGTCGGGACCTCTCTATGCATGCCCAGAACAGCTCAGTTGTTTCTTCCTGTTTCCTTTCTCTCCGGATTATCCGGAAAGTGTCCCGTTTCTTTTCATCTGATGCCCTTAAACTCATTATTTTGGCAATGATTCTTTCCCGTCTTGATTACAGGAATAGCCTGTATGTGGGCATCCCGGCCAACGAACTACGTCGACTGCAGGCTATCCAGAATCAGGCCGCCCGTCAAATTTATCACCTTCCCAAGTCCTCTCACATCACTCCTGTTTTGAAATACCTCCACTGGCTTCCCACCTGCCAGAGATCCCTCTTTAAGATGGGCTGCCTGGCCTTCATGGCTCGCACCTGCACTGCCCCGGCCTTCATCAACTCTCGCATTATCCCCTACACTCCTAAACGTGCCCTTCGTTCATCCAATCAATCTCTCCTCACTGTTCCACGGTTCCGTAGATCTAAAACTGGAGGCACTAGATTCTCTGTACTAGCTCCCCGTTTCTGGAACACTCTCCCTCTGGCGATCAGTACTATACCAGTCTACTCCCAATTCCGCAAAGCTCTCAAGATTCATTTGTTTCTCATAGCATACTCTAGCTGATCTCCCTCGGCTATACCTACTCTTTAGCTCTTTATCTTAGCGCCAGGAAGCCGCTTGGTCGCAGTGCGCTTTATTAAGAACTTTCTTCATTTCATTAACAAATTACACAAGGTGTCAAGTTCCCCACATACTCTGTCTAGGGAAAGGTCCTCTGTAATCACCAACTCCGATCTCACTGGCACTTGCAGAAGGCGGGCGCATTGTCATTCGAAAGGGGGTAATCGGCCTCAATCGGAATGACAATGGGCCTGCTCATCACTTCTGTGCGAGTTCAGGGGGGGCGGGGGTTGCTGCAGCCTCTGGAGTTCACAGAGAAGTGCGAGCAGCCCCTGGAATCTAATGAAAAAGTTATTGTTTTTAAATTGGACTATTCTTGCCGTGCCAGGATGCTTTTTTGAAAGTAAGAAGTAGGGGAACGGACTGAAATAATTTTTAGAAGTAGGGGCACGCCGTGCCCTTCCATTCCCGCCCACTTCTACCACTGGGTGTATGTCTTTATCCCCACCCCCTAAATCCTCATCATCATCTTGTGCTGCAGGTGATAGAGGAGGTACTGGAGAGTGTGCTAGAGAAAGTATAATGGTTTGGCGCTGTGGAGGTGGAGAAAAAGGCCTCATAGGTGAGGTGGCTGAGTCTTTTTTCTTTGAGGGTATCTCAGGCCTTCTGAGGTGTCCAATTTCCTCTTTTTAGGTGGTATAAAGGTGACTTGTCCAGTAATGGGGTCAATATGGAGTGTCTTTTGCTTAGGATCCGGTGGATCTGGATGGATAAGTTCCTTGGATCCATGGTCTTTTTTCAGCACCGAGGACTTGGGCTCCGAGTGGTGTTTTGGCCTATCTTCCTTAGCTTTAGGAGGGGTTTTTGTGTCCTTCTGCTTAGGTGGTGTGTTCGACTCTGAAGATTTAGGCTGTTTTTTCGGATCCAAAGTCTTGGATTGAATTTGCTTTGGTGCCGAAGATTCTGGTACCTTGGGCTTATGTTTTGGTGCCGAAGAATGTCTTTCGGCAACGTGATGTGGCTGGCTCTATCCCGAGCTGCCTGAAGGCTTTGTGGGCTTCGGAACGGGCCAGGAGGCGGGACTTCTGAACTATTGTCAAAGTGTCCACCCAGACCCGAAGGTGAAGGTGTTACCGGAGTCTTTTGTTTTTTCGGGGCAGGGGCGTCAACGTCAGTACAAACGCTCCATTGACCTGGAGTAATCAACTGGTCTTCTGAGTCTGATTCGTCGGCTTCAGAGACGCTGGCCTGTTCATCTCCTGTCTCCGGTTCAGGATTGTCAGGCCCTGCCTTGAAGATGTTGTCCGGCACTGACACGGTTGATCCAGACATTTCGTGACGTCGAGCCCGGCGATCACGTAAAGTCTTCTTGGACCTGAAAGAATCACAGGCCTGGCAATGTCGACTCTCTTGTTCTGGAGAGAGACAAAGGTTGCAGACCTCGGGGAGATCTGTGTGTGGGAATTAAGCCCCACACTTGCATTTTTTTAAATGGAGTCCTTCATATATGCTGGTTGATGACGCCGATCGGCCTAACGGCCCACGTCGACGACCGGACTAAAAAATCTCTTTGGAACTGGATACACGTCGAGAGAGCGATCGAAACAATACCGTCGAGCTTTGCGCGTCGAAGGGGAATCGAAACTACACCGACCCGGAGCGCAGCAAATCACATCCGAACACGATGGTGGAAAAAAACAATCTGGAGATGGGGTCGATGCCCATGCGCGCTAATAACCAAAGGAGGAGTCACCTATCTCGTGACTACAAAGACTTCCACAATAACAAAGTGCAAACATCCGAGCCCAACACCAGATGGCGATCTAAGCAAAAGTATGCAATCTACAGCTCATATGCCTCAAACATTCTGTTTATCCATAAGAAAAAATGCCAACCTCCTTTCTCTGTCTTCAAGAGTGATAGTGGATAAAGACTTCCATATATCACATCTTGATGCCTTATGGTTCAGATAAAGGCAACAAATGCAATGAAAATGAGGGTGTTCAGTATAAATCTCCTGTGCCCACAAGATGAACAGAGTTTGATAAGAGATTCCGTCTCTCTGTCATTCATGTTGACAGTTGATGACAACTGACTGTCAAATATAAAACTCTCCCTGGTCCAATAATTAATAGAATATTCTCTAAAAACAACTCACAGTATTTCAGAGCAGAAGTTAGGGTGTGGGTCAAATCCAGGGCAGAACAAAAAAGTTACAGATTTTAGGTTTACTGAAAAGTGAGAGCAGAGCACTGCCAAATGACTCCCTCACGCATGACGTGCAGTAGAAATCTGAGCTATGGTGGCCTCTAGGGAGAATAGAAGAGCTTAACCTCATTGGCTGGCATTTGGATACTTTTAAATGAGATGGAAGTGTTACTAACTGTACAATGTTGTTTTAGGCCTATGGCCATTTTACAGTGTTTACTGCTATTTTAATGTACTGTGGCTTCCCAGCCTGGCAACTAGGAATGATTCAAGCATGTGAATATATTAAAGTTCCAATGTTAGAGAATCTTTATTTTTAATTATGTTGAAAAAAGTGCTCTCCTTTATGTCAAGAAAAATGTAAGATATACTGAGAAACACATAATATAACCCCTAAACTAAAGAGATGTTGCAAAGTAAAGAATGGTCAGCAGCTCCACAGCCCAGATTTCTCAATTAAGGAGAACCATACTATTTGAAATCCACAACAATGAAGACTCACCCTATCCACTGGCCGCGGGTCACATTGTTCACACATGTAGTGGCCAACTTCAGAGTGCACGCCTATACAATCACAGTGTTGCCAGACCTGTAATGAAATGCAAAAGTATTCTACATTTTGTAATCATATTGTAACATACGAGTATTTCCAGATCTAAATTCTCAAGCTGTCAAAAGCCCCTAGTGGCGTTGAAGAAACAGCATTTATTTAACAAGGAAGTAGAAAACGCATGCATGCTTCAATAGCTATTTATCCGTCACTGCAGATTCCTATCGCACATAAATGTAAATGTAAATGTAGTGTATTTTATATAGCGCACTTCTACCCGGAGGCCTCGTAGCGCTGTATTCATACCGCTGTGGAACCCATCCTGGCTTTCCTGTGAAATGTCCACTCCTGGGCACCCCCAAGGTGAAGCCAGGCATCCACAGCGCTGCTGGGGCCGTTGTGGAGATTAAGCAAGCTATTGCCCAGAGTCACAGAGTGGGACCCATGATTAGACTAGGCACCGAGGCGAGAATTATCAGGTCCGGGGAAATTGAGTCCAAGAGCCGCCGAGGCGGGAATTGAACCCTTGTCCCAGGCCAGACCTCTGCATCAGGGTCTGCCGCTCTAACCATTGAGCCACACTTCTCCACTACATAAGATGACTCCTTTTCATTTTCTACTCCTACCTGTATCCTTAAATCAATTATGGGATTCAAAAATGTCCATGTTGGCCTTTGCCGCCTAGGTACCTAAAGCCAGGCTCTGAGGGTGTCAAGCTCAAGTTTACCCAAAAATAATTTTGAGTGTCTTACGTGCCAGTGAAATGGTGCAACATTTTTTACCACAAAGCAGAGACTTAATTTATAACATGAGTGACTTGGTCCTCACCATGCATTTCTCACACTGTATCATTAGTCCTTCATCCTTGAAGAGGCCGCAGATGCAGCGGATCACATCGTCATCTTTCTCATGTCCATTGTCCTTCTCACAGAGGGATATCTCACTGCTGTCAGCCTCACTGGCTGTCTCCCCCACAATCTCATCAATCTGTGCGGAGGCCTCGTGCCGGGCACTGTAATAGGCCTTTCTCAAACGACAAACGCCACGTCCGACTTGGGACTTTCTGCCATAAAACCTCTGGGTAAAAAGAAAACAGGGAAATAAGGACAAGTATCAAGCTACATTGATGAACTTCAATAAAGGAAGCAGTGATACCAGAAGATTTAAGGGGCATTGATATTTGAAAGAAGCTCATCTCTGGAATAGCTATGGGTCAAGTGGCTTACACTTCTGGGCACTGACAAATTTAGGTGTACAAAATGTCACTGAAAACAGAAACTGTCATCTGAATTCTTCTTATGCACAGCCACGGTTTATGCTAAATCTACATGTAAAATTATGGCACTGCTATATCTGTATGTATCTATGTATTGGAGTATGTATTTGTGTAGTACACACCTAGCTAAATGCAGCGGAGTGATGTACAGAGTCAAAGGCAAGGATATAGTCAACAAGTGATAGGAGAGGCAGCTGGGTTCTGGGCGCAAAAGTGCATGATTACGGCATAGTTCTTTAAAGAGATATGTCTTCCCCCTTTCCTAAACTGGAGCCACGTTGGGGCAGTCCTGATGGATGCAGGGAAGTTGTCCGAGATCCCTGGTGCAAAGACAGAAAAAGCCTGCTGCTTTGTCTTTCCTTTTCTTATACTTCCTTGTTTCCAGTCTGATGGTGTCCTTGCTTTCACCCGTGTCGCAATCTGCTCATTGAGATTCAGTGGGGTGGTTCATATTTAAAAAGGAGATGTATAGCAAGAAGATAAAGCAAGCCTTATGAAAAGCAGCTGTAATATTGTCAGATGGCACCTGTCAGCGAGGATAGTGCACTGTGGAATAAACTGGTAAACAACTGAAATCGCGACTACATATTCCATTCAGTAAGTAGGATGTTTTATTTAAATACAGGAGGAGAACATTTGTGAATTTAGAGAAAATATACCATCTCTGCAGCTATTGATCACAAAATAATCCATTATCCATGGGGAAGCGCAGGGCTGCCCTAAGAATTTCAAAATAGTGTGGAATCCCTGGATGAGACACTGCGGGCTGTCCTAAGAGCGCACAGATATTCTCCTCATCACTGTCTCCTTCTTTCTCATCTGTTTGTGTTCCTGTTGATTTACTGGGACATGGCTGGCATGAGGAAAGGTGAGGGGAATTGTGCTTCTTTCCTGAACAACTTTTTGATGCACACTAATTTCATCAAGTCTTCAATCCTCCTCTTGCATAGGTCCCAGTTTATAAAAGCTGTCTTGGACTTTCCCCCAACGTGACCGCACATACCATACAGCAAGGCCTCTAGAATTTTTAGCAAGGTTGGAGGCTTCCAGAGGTTCCAAGGCATGTGAGCCTGTTTGCGTCTTGCATTTTCCTGGTAAGACACGCTGCAGTGGCTCTCCGAGAGTAATGGAATAAGTGTTGGGGACATATGTTGGGCCCTGTTTAGGTGCCTCAGTGGTTGTTCCTGGATCTTCATTCAGGACCATAGTTTCAAGTTTCCAATCAATCAATCAATCAATCAGAGTACTTGTAGAGCGCACTACTTACCCGTGAGGGTCTCAAGGCGCTGTGGGGAGGGGAAGGGGGAGGGTGCTGCTACTGCTCGAAGAGCCAGGTCTTGAGGAGTCTTCTGAAGGCGAGTAAGTCTTGGGTCTGCCGTATGTGGGTAGGGAGGGTGTTCCAGGTCTTGGCGGCGAGGTAGGAGAAGGATCTGCCGCCGGAGGTCGTTCGTTGGATGCGGGGAACAGCGGCGAGGGCGAGGCTGGCGGAGCGGAGCTGGTGGGTGGGTGTGTAGAAGCTGAGTCTGCTGTTAAGGTAGGCTGGTCCGGCGTTGTGGAGTGCTTTGTGTGCGTGGGTGATCCTCTTGTCGACGGGGAGCCAGTGTAGGTCCCTCAGATGGTGGTGAGGTGGCGGGGGCGTAGACGATCAGTCGGGCGGAGGCGTTTTTGATGCGTTGTAGTCGTCGTAGGTGTTTGGCTAAGATTCCTGCGTTGAGTGCGTTGCCGTAGTCCAGTCTGCTGCTGACGAGGGCCTGTGTCACCATTCTTCTTGTTTCGGTCGGGATCTACTTGGAGCGTATTGTAGCAGGAGGAGGAGATGGCGTTGACCTGCTTAGCCATGGAGAGGGAGGAGTCGAGGATGAATCCTAGGTTGCATGCATGGTCGGTGGGTGTTGGTGCTGTTCCCAGTGTGGTCGGCCACCAGGAGTCGTCCCAGGCTGAGGGGGTGGGTCCGAGGATGAGTATCTCTGTCTTGTCCGAGTTCAGCTTCAGACGGCTGCTCCTCATCCAGTCGGCGAAGGACCTTCATTCCCTGGTGGAGGTTGGTTTTGGCGGTGTGTGGGTCCTTGATGAGGGAGAGGATGAGCTGGGTGTAGTCGGAGTAGAAGATGATGTTGAGGTCGTGATGGTGGGCCACTTGTGCGAGGGGGGCCATGTAGATGTTGAACAGCGTCAGGCGGAGGGATGAGCCCTGGGAGACGCCGCAGATGATGTCGGTGACTTCGGATCGGAAGGGTGGGAGGCGGACGCTCTGGGTTCTGTCGGAGAGGAAGGATGTGGTCCAGTCAAGGGCCCTCTCTTGGATTCCGGCTTCTAGGAGACGTGTCTTTAGAGTGCGATGGCAGACCATGTCAAAGGCGGCCGATAGGTCCAGGAGGATGAGGGCTGATGTTTCGCCGTTGTCTAGTTGGCGCCTGATGTCGTCTGTGGCGGTGATGAGGGCTGTCTCGGTGCTGTGGTTTCGTCTGAATTCGGACTGGGACGGGTGCAAGATGTTGTTGTCTTCCAGGTGGTGGGCCAATTGCCTGTTGACGATTTTCTCGATGACCTTTGCCGGGAACGGGAGCAGGGAGATAGGCTGGAAGTTCTTGAGGTCCTTGGGGTCTGCCTTAGGGTTTTTGAGGAAGGCGTTGATTTCGACGTGCTTCCAGCTTTCCGGGAATGTCGCTGTTTCAAAGGAGATGTTAATGACCTTCCGTAGTTGGGGTGTGATGGCTGCGTCTGCTTTGTTGAATACGTGGTGTGGACACGGGTCTGACGGAGATCCTGAGTGGATGGAGTTCATGATCTTGCGTGTCTCGTCGACGTTGGACCAGGAGGTCAGGCGGATAGCGCTGGTGGTGTTCACAGGGGAGGTGGAGTCTGGTGTAGTCGGGGAGGTTGTGGTGTTGAAGCTGTCGTGGATGTCGACGATCTTGCGGTGGAAGAAGATGGCTAGTGAGTCGCACCGTTCTTGTGAGGGCGGGATGTCGTTGGCGTTGGCGCTGGGGTTGGAGAGTTCCTTTACAATTCTGAAGAGCTCTTTGCTGTTGTGTGCGTTGTTGTTCAAGCGGTCTTTGAAGGAGGATCTCTTGGCTAGTCTGATGAGGTGGTGATGTCTGCGGGTGGCCTCCTTGTGGGCTGTGTGGTTGTTTGGTGTGCGTTCGTGGAGCCATATTTTCTCCAGTTTCCGGCATGCACGTTTGGAGCTCGTCGGTGAACCAGGTGGCTCTCTTGCTGGCGTGGCTGTTGGAGGGATTCTTGAGCGGGCGAGGGTGTTGACGCAGTCGTCGATCCACTGTCTGAAGTTGCGGGCTGTGGCGTCTGGGTTGGTGGGGTCGTGGGTGGGTTCTGGGCGAGGGTGGTGATCAGTCGGTGACTTTGCTCCAGCAGCGGCGAGGCAACTGTTGGGTGTGGTGGTGCGTGGTTGGTTTCTTGAAGGTGAAATGAATGCAGCGGTGGTCGGGTCGGTCCAGTGGAGTTCGGTGGTGGGGTTCAAGGCGACGTGGGTGCCTGTGGAGAAGACAGGGTCCAGCGTGTGGCCGGCGGCGTGGGTGGGTGCGGTGATGAGTTGTTGGAGGCCGAGGTTGTCAAGGTTGTCGATCAGGGTGTCAAAGTTGGCGTCGTTGTTGTTCTCGAGGTGGACGTTCCGGTCCCCGAGGTGGATGTAGTCCGTGGAGGTGCTGGAGAGGTCGGCGATGGAGTCGCTGAACTGAGCCCGTGGTCCGGGGATTCTGTAGATGAGTGTTCCTCTGAGGGTGGTGTTGGGGTCTGTGTGGCTCCGGAAGTGCAGGTGTTCGGCGGTGTTGAGGGTGTCGTCTGCGTGGGTGGCGTCCTTGAGGGTGGATTTGTGGAAGATGGCTATTCCTCCTCTGGTTCCGTTGGCGCGATCCCTGCGGGTGATCTTGTAGCTGTCCGGGATGGCTATGGCGATGTCGGGCGCCGAGGAGTCGTTCCACCAGGTCTCGGTCAGGAAGGCCACGTCTGGGGCGGAGGTGTTGAGCAGATCCCAGAGTTCAACAGAGTGTTTGTGTGCGGAGCGGGTGTTGAGGAGTATGCAGCGGAAGTGGTTGGTTCCAGTCCTTGGAGGTTTGGTGGTTCTGTCGCAGGTGAAGCTGCAGGTGTGGCAGGAGAAGGGTCTGTGGGTCCGTTTCGGGGTGGCCTGGAAGAAGGTGTGGTTTTGGCCGGCGTTGAGTGCGTGGAGGATGGCAGCATCGTAGTGGAGTCTGGTGTTGTGGCGTTCGAGGGGTCCAGGGGTTCTGGCGCTGGGCGGGGATGGGCGCAGACAGGCTTGCCTTAGGCGCGCCTTCGGCGCACCAGCTTCCGCCATCTTAAGGGGAGCTGGGAGGGGGAAGCAGCTGGGAGGCGGAAGGCAGGGGCTCACGAATGGGCGCGGGGGGCGGGGCCGCAGGGGCAGCAGCGGCGGGAAAAGATTGCAGAGGGCACGGGGCGGGGGAAACGGCACCTAGGGATAGGTAGGAACCAACCAAGGGTGCAAGGCAGAAGCGGCGGTGGAGTTGCGGGGGGGGTGAGCGGCCTACCAGGCAAGGTCAAAGGTCGCTCTCCTCACCGCGCAGCTGCCGGCATCTTAAGGGGAGCTGGGAGGTGGGAGGCAGGGGCTCGCGAATGGGTGCGGGGGGGGGTTGGCGGGGCCACAGGGGCAGCAGCGGCGGGAAAAGAGTGCAGAGGGCACGGGGGCGAGGGAAACAGTGCCTAGGGATAGGCAGGAACCAACTAAGGGTGAAAGGCAGAAGCAGTGGTGGAGATGCAGCGGGGGTGGGGGTGGAGGGCTGGAGCGATCTACCAGGCAAGGTCAAGGGTCGCTCCACCACCTGCTAAGTGGAAACCCACTCAGACCTAGACCTAGATGGCTGAAGTAGGAGTCCACACAATTCTAAACTTTTTTCTCCATAACTTTTTGTTCTGCATCTTACACTGTACCTGTCCTATCATGTTAGCATAGTATCAGAAATAGAGTTGTCTTTTTGTACAACCTTTTCTCATACAAACACACGCAGTAAAATCTATGGGTATATACATTTGAACGTCATTTTTAATGTAATGAGCATATGGGTGAGTACTGAGGCGTTCTCCCCCTTATGTTTCATGGACGGTTGTGCACTGCTGTGCTGCATCCTAGACATTGGAGTTCATGATGTATGTGAAAGTTGGCACTGGACATCTGGTTTTGGGCAGTGTACTAAAGTGTTTCTCTCTGGGGGACAGTTCACAGACAGATTATCTGAGTGGCTTTCATTGATCTAACCTAAACTAAACACAAACAAATTAGAGGAAGTATTATTCCACTGGATGACTTCCCAAATAGAGCTGTTGGCCACCAGCATGAGTGTCAGATGAACAACGTAATGGAACCATCAAATATGAAGTTTTGCACCATTTGCATTCCTCTTAGGATGTCACTGTGTGATACATCCACATAGAAGTGATGAATGCTGTTGCTGTTATTGGTAAAGCACTTTGTGCGCAGTGTATGTCCGGCCAGCATCTGAGCTCTTCGTCTCTTCTTCCGGCTCCAGAATTCCAGCCCAATACCTCATCATGCTTATGAGTTTATCCTGGCAGGCCTCCAGGACCTAGGCATGCCATTCTTCTGAGCCTTAGTATATTTAGCTCCAAACGTGGCTACTTCAGGTATATCGTCGGTGTGAGAAAGTGGCTCTATATATACTGGACCAAAGTAAGGTACAGTGTGTGTAGAGACCACAAACCCCAGAGGTATAACAGAGGTTAAAGTCAGGGCTGACCTTACTCTCAAAAGTGGTAGCTTGGTCGAGCAGTAAGGCAGTACCAGAGGACAGTGTAAAGAATTTGTCGTACTCCCTCAGTCAGCAAGAGGTTTCACACACTCAAGGACTGAACTCCAGGCCAATTGTTTTTATATCAAAAGATATAGTTGTTTTATTTTTAGAACCAAAAGGTATACAAATACTTTTCTCAATAATGAGTGATCTCAGGTAACTACTTTGCAGAAAAGTAATGACTTTGTAAACACAATAGGTACAGGGGTTGCAGTAGACAACATAGTCCTAACACAATTTAACATTGAGCTCAATGGGTTTTTCTACACAAATACAGTTGATTACTTTGTAGATTACTTTTGTAATTCCAGGACTGGACTCTAGATTCAGTCCTGGGGTCTAAGATGAAAACAGTTTAGTAACAAGCATTTACAATGCAATAGGTCTCGCATTATTAAAGTTTGAGCTATCGGCATTATAAATGACAATGCCTTTTATTCATTTGCATCAATGCATAAACAAGCACTTTGTACTTATAGTCCATGCTTATGATAAGCAAGGCTAGCAGTCTCTTTGACTGCCAGCCTTGCTCATCGCAAGCAAGGACTATACGTTCAAAGTGCGTGTTTATGCAACGATTGCAGGATTTAAAAACAAATTATTAAAAGGCATTGTCATTTACAATGCCAATAGCTCAAACTTAAATAATGCAAGACCTATTGCATTGTGAATGCTTGTTTGATTTCTGAACGGGACAAGGAAGCTGACCAAGATCTGCCGGCCACCATGACCTATTCCTAAAAGATGTGTTTGATCCGAAACTGATCATGAGACCTAACATCCAAATCTGTTCTAAGAATAAAAGAGAAGATTGCAGACAGGCGAGTGATACTGATTTGCAACAAAGCCGCACCAATCGTGAGAAACCTATCACTCAGTAAGTGAATGCGCGGGTGGTAATGCCATCTTGTTTTGAAAGTTACCAGAAAACAACCTTCCTTTAATGCGGTAACACACATGGAAATGATATGATATGATATGAGTATTCTCTTATATAGCGCGTGGCTACCCGGAGGCATCCCAGCGCTGCAAACGCGCGGTAAGGAGCAGATGGAATTTATGGGAAAAGCCATGTCTTCAGTTGTCTGCGGAACGAGAGGTGGTTGGTTTCCTGACAGATGGGAAGAGGCAGGAAGTTCCAAAGCCTGGAGGCATGAATCAATGCAGCCTCGCTTGCATGTTCCTCTGGCATGAGTTTGTTCAATCAACGTCCGTGGACGTGAGTGCGAGCCTGCGGCCGATGTAACGCTCGGTCAGCTTGAATAGGGGATGTGAATGCCCCACAAAAACATGCAAATCTTAGTTTTGAAGCATAGGGACATTTAACGTCAACACGTTCCACAAATGCCAGTGTAGATTTATTAAAGAAAATCCGGTTACTTACCCAGCAACTTGTGGATATGCACTGCGAATAATCCAGTTTGTCATTCAGGCACCTGTGGGTTTGGACTGGGGAGTTTAACTTGTCGCCACAGTGTTGCAGTTTATGATAAGGCACAACTTAGGATTGAGTCGCTCCCCCTGAGAACTTTTACTAGTAAATGGCGTGGGCAGTCTAATGAGTTCTGCCCATGGTGCAGGGACCAAAAAGAGTCAATAGGCCATGTTCTCTTTGTTTGCCTTGAAAACTCAGCACCCCGGAGAAAATGGCTAAAACCGATTTGTATAAATATGAGAACACGGGTGGGGTTGGAGGCACTATGGCTATTACGGACCAATACATCAGTCCCAGTGGCCATAGCAGTGGCAAAATTTCTGGGGTGGTCTTGGATCATCAGAGCTAAGCACCCATCAGTCAGATAGTTGATCACATGTTTTAATATTGATGTTACGTATTTTCTGACGTCTTTATATTTAATCATGTTTTATCCATTGTACATATGCATCTTTGTATGTCGTCTGTACTAGACCTACCTTGAGAAGCATTGTGCCTGGGATTTAATTTTTATTCAGTAATTCTTAATGTTATGAAGACTGTTAACATAATAGTATTTATTGCATCACTGTGTTAAGTTTAGAGCAGAGTTTTTAATGTCTGTCTTTTAAAATAAAATACTTTGAAATAAAGACGTATGAACTGAACTGATGAGACACATCACACTTTTAGGATCTGAAACAATTGAAGTTTATTGAACAACTCCGTGGCAGCCTCCCCGCAACTGCCAGCAATCAATTGCCAACACTAAATTGAGATCACAAATAGGCCGGGGTATTCCCCCTCGCCCCAAAAAAAAGTAGCCAACATCCATGGATTGCAACCTTTTCAAAAACGTTGTTTATTTAGGAGTTGCGAAATACATCTTGACTTCCACAAATTTAAATATACATGCATTTGAAATGGAGGGAGAAGCCATCTCTCACCTACTTGCTGTTTTTCATTTTCTCTGCTTTTCCCTCTTCAGCAACCCTCCGTCCCTGTTCTTCCATTTCTTTTCCTTTCTTCATCACTTGTTCAGGTTTCTGTACACATCTCTAACCTGGTCTCCCATTTTGTTAAACCCATTGTTCACTGCTAGCACATTTATCTCCTTCTCTTCTTCCATCACTGCAACCCATAGATTATCACCTCTGCCCCCTTGTCAACTCATTGCATTTTCTTTCACCCGTTGCCCTCTCTTTTGCCATCTTTGTCCGCTCTTTTTCCATGAGTCCCCCATTTCCATTCCTTCTCTTGCAGCACTTATTCCCCTGTTTTATCTCTTCATACTCCAATCCAATATCTTCGCTAGCCACATCCACTCTCTGTGGGTAACTGTACACTGGTTTACCACCAATAACCTCTTAGTCAAATCATGTACATGCTAGAGAAGTGCTTAACATTGGCCTTCAGCCTCTTTCTACAATCACGTCCCCTAATCTTAGGGATATGTGAAGCACCCAGGCAACAGTCTGTACAGTTCCAACCCCATTCTGCTTTTACAAGCAGACATATTGATCTTTTCAAACATGATTCGTTTTTTATTAACTAAAAGCAAAAGGTCCGGAACCTATTAAAGAATGTATTAGCTGGGGCTCCTTAGTTTGTCTACTGCTTTAGTGGTGTCATGATATTAAATCTGAAAAAGAACATTCTTTGTAGCTTCTAGCATAAGTGAGCAGACCGTGGCCAGTGTAGTGTTTTGAGCAGTAGTAATACCATGCAGCAACTGCAGAACAGTACTCTGGTCAGTCAAGAAAGATCGACCAGACCTGAATGTAAAGATATACAGATCTGCAATTAGAAAGGTCAGTCTTAACTCCCCAACATTTCACTGAAGTGCTTTTCCTACCTAATCCTGACAACTGACCCGCACGGTGTCTCGTTTTACCATACGATATTAGAACTGTTGGATTCAGACTTTGTAAGTTACGTCATAACATGGTGGACCTGAAAACTATGAGAGAATTAAGACTTGCAGTTTTTTAATAGCATATATGAGAAAGCCAGAACAGGCTAAACAGGTCATACCTGCTAACCAAGTGACAACTTAAGAGTGTTCTTGATCAATAGGGAAGGGAACACATTTTGGAGGCTTTCAGACAGTCTCTGCAAAAGTGCCTCCCCTCAATTCTCAAGTTGAAGAGTTACTGGTAAGGGGCGGGATGCGGCATGTCAGTGAAATGAAAAGGCGCTGCATGACTAACCAGCAGAGCCTTAAGGGCCTGGAGTGTAGTGTGTTTTTGTGCACAGCTATGCTTCCTACATTATTTTTGGCAGTAAGAAGCAGGAGTATCTCTGCACTGAGATGGGGTGGGGGTGGCGCTGTGCGGTAGAGAAGCCAAACATATATTCAGCCTGCCTAGCTAGTGCTGGTCCTGGAGTCTGGGGCAGTGCAGTGTGCCTTTGTTCTATGCACCCAAATTAGCTTTGGACTTTATCTCCTGTGCTGGCCCTTAGCCACATCCCTTCAACGAATGTCTGTATGCCCACCTCACCAATCCAACCCAGCATCAAGTCCCCAGAGTCACAAATTATCACACATTTACCTCAGCATTACGGAAAACCTTTAGCATATCTGTGTCAAAGGCTTCCACGGTTTTATAGTAGCCTGTCAGGATCTGCTTCTCGATGGTAATGAGATCAAGTGGGTCCGAGACCTTTTCATAATAATCTGCGTTTCTTAAAACAAGCAGAAAAAAATTAAGTATTAATATTTGGTCAAACTACTTAAAAAATCAAGCTAAAACTCACCAAACATCACCAGAAGAAAAGAGCAACTTACTTTTTTCTGGGTGGAAGGTTCATCAAAGGCGCAGCAAGAATCTGGTCTGAGGAATCTAAAAGAGAAGATCAGAGCTACAAGAAGTTTCGGGGCAAAGGAATTAATTAGCTCAATAATAGACTTTGTATTTGGAGATATACATCAAAAGTGTCAGCCAGTGCACTGGAATATCCAATATTGGTTTATTTTTTAGGCACCCACAAAACAAATGCTGATTTCTTTTCAAAATATCAACACATACTTCATAACTGTATGTACCACTCATTTGACTGATCACAATTACCTGATTGAAGTTGAACAGATTTATTGACCAACTGTGTGGTAGGGTTTGGGGTGATTCAAACAAGCTTCTTACCTGATTGCTCACACTTGAAAACTAAGCATGGAAAGCAAGTCTAACCTGTGAAGCGATTTTAGGGTGAAAAACAAAAACTGTGTGTCAGACTGAAAAAGAATTAGACAAGAGAAGTGGAAATCTGTGCTGAATAGTAAGCTGGGGAATGAGGTAGCATACACAGGCTAACTAGAAAAAGAGGTGACATGCATATTCTAAAAGTTATGGGCAGGAAAGGAGTGGCTGTTGGAGTGTCTAAAAATAAAGACCTTGAGGAGCAAAAGGTCGGGTAACGCATGGAAATGAGACTGTGATAGGGAAAAGGAAAGTCACTGATGGCAGCATGGGAGCCAACAAAGATTATCAGGCTGTGCGTGGAAATGCTGGGTGAAGGACGTCGTTTATATGTGAGACATAACTAGCAAGGCTTGAACATGTAATAGCAGGCTAAAGTCTGGGGAATAATAAAGGGTAAGCAGATTGTTGGTACGTGTATGGCAAGAGGTTATAGGATAAGGCTATATCGAAGACACTGGTGTGTAATTCACTCCACCGATAATTGACTACCTGGCAGACAGAAAGGCGCTTGAAGACAACAAAGAAAGGCTAGGATAAGGGGGTCACTCACCTTTATAGCAGATGATACTGTCACAGATGTCTTTGAAGATCTGTGCCAGGCGTGCAGCTCGGGCCACCTCAATGTTCTCCTCAGCAGCTGCTAACCTCCTAGTGCGTACCGACCTTGATGTCTGCAGTGCTGAGAACTGGGTCATGAAGACATCTGAAATAAACAACAGGAACAATGAATGGCATTATCAGGAGTATTTCAATGCAAAACTGGTATGATTCTCCTTTGTTTTTCTGTTACGTTTAAGATTGAGCTATCTAAATTTAGAATTTTCAAAATTTGGAATCCTGAACATGTGCTATCATAAGGAACAGAATATTCCACTAATTCTGTGACAAGTCATATCATACACGTTAAAGAAACATAATAAATATGAAGATACTGCTGTAAAGGGCATCAAGGATGTGAAAGGAAACCTTGCTTCTGTTTGGATATGCCATATGTCTATTCCATAAATACCTCCCTAAAGAAAATCACACGGAACATTTAGGGATAAAAGAGAGAGCCAGCAGTCCAAGATAGCTTCTTTGTCTTTGGCCCATGGTGGGTGCCCCAAACCCATTTTCTAAAAACCTCTTTGGGCAGCCTTGAGCGCAGCAAGGAGAGCTATCTTTATTCACTTTCAACAGTCCCTTCATGGCGGGCCAGCCCTTCAGGCATGCGGCGGTAAAGAGGAACTATCTCTGACCCGCCATGAAGGGACTTTTGAAGGTGGGATAGTTGTTTAGGCATTAATGCACCCTGTGGACCCCACTAGATGTCCGTACCACAGGAAAGAGACCAGACTATTGAAAGTATAATTAAAACATTTTTTTTTTACAAGCAGTGTGACTCATAATCTTGGTCCTGACTAATGCCATGCACCTGATAGGCAGATTAACCCCTTCTGCGCTACGCACATTTTCGCCCTGTGCGGGCGATAGAAATAGTGGGTGAGACTCGGACGGCCCCGTCCGTCCTCCGCACACGCCCACCGTGACGCATGACGGCCGGAGGCCATAATGCGCACCGAAGGGGGCAGAAACATGTTGACCAGAATATGAAATAGGAGAATATCTATGTCCCTGTTTCACTTAGCTTGGTTTTAATCCTATCCATTGGAGGTGCCAGAATAAAGTTTACCTTACCGAACCAAGAGGTAGTTTTAACTCCCAATCTCACTATAGCATTTTTGTATGCACTCTGCTCCTCTCTCCCCTATAGACTTCTGAATTGGGAAGATCAGGTAAAAACAACCCTCCCGCTTCTCTACTTAGGGTGAGTTGTAGCCCACACTGGGTACCTTACGGTCCCAGTATGAAAAGGGGACCCAATGATGAAGCATGTTACTCTACGTTGAGTGAGGGTTCTTGTGCTTAAAAAAGCAATGCTTCTGCACCCATTCTCATTTGGCTTTGTGTCCTGTTCCCTTATTTGTATCACCTGCCCCATACTTTATGTGTATTAGGCCTTAAGTCGCTCCAGCGCCATTTCTGCCTGGTCTCTGAAGAGATCTCCTCTGCCTGCTTTGAACCCTCCCTGGAGGAATAAAAGGGGGCCAACTCCAAGGGACACCCTTTGTACCATCTGCACTGTTCCCTGGATCATAGTTCATCAAGGTTGAGACCTCATACTCCTCTTGATCATGGTCAGAATTAGGGCCACTGGGGGTTACCCCTCCTGCCCCATCTTCTTGAGCATCCCCACCCACTTTGTCCTGATCCTCTGACCTGTCAGGGTTCTGGAGATCATCTAGGATAAGCAGCTCTAAGAGATGCTTTGTGATTGGATTACTACCTGTCTTTAACTTCCTAGAAGTACAAAGGGTCTCAAGTTCCTGGTCAGTCGTGTCGAGACCACAACTAATGGTGAACTTTGCTGCATGTCTCCCGACTGATACCGCTTGGATGAGGACAGCTGGGCCTCCTCTGGGACCTGAGGCAGCACTTGCGCAACCCTTTCCCACAGATAGAGGGAGTAGCAGCCAAAAAGCATGAGGTGTTCACTAACTGCAATGCATGGCTCGCAGAAGAAAACTTTTTCTCACCCAGACTCTCCAGCCTCTTGGATTCCCTGTCCAGGGGATCGACATGGGAGGTAGAGGATGGAACCACCAAGCTCTCAGTGGTTAGGTGGTTCGTAAGGAAATTTGGGTCGGGTGGTGCAGGGCAGTGGTGGGGGGCGAATTGTCCTATTCACAGGAGCCCCTGTGTTAGGCTTGGACTAGGTTCCCAGTAGGACATCTGTTAAGGCCTTGTTAAAGGGCATCAAGGGTTCCAAAGAGAAGACACATGGCTGCAGAACCTCTGTCAAGATATTTGTCTTGACCGCCACGGAAGGGATCTGAAGGTCCACAACATCAGCCGCCTTCCGCTCCACAATAGCATATGATGCTCCCTAACTTGGAAAAGCAGACCGGAATCTGGAGAGGTATCCAGTCTGCTGGCCTTATCAAATTCCTCATACCAGTCCATGTCTTGATAAGGACTTGTCATATAAAGGGTCCAGCGACCCCTCCCAATCTTCCTCCACTCCTAGCCCTTCAGAATAGAGCTGAGTAAACGACCTAGGACCTGGAAGTTCTGTCGAGATCGGCGTCTTTAGGCACTAATCCGGTTACAGGTCATTGGGGATTAGACTGGGGCTGGCGCTGCCGTCAGGAGTCTCGGTGTCAAGTCGGGGAAGATGGCATTGGCACACTGGAGCTTGAGCTGCAGGTGCCAAACCCAATGGCGCCCCCCCCTGACCCCACGAGGCCCAAAGGCATTCAGGTGGGATCAAGCCTCCCATAAATGAGGAGCATGGTCGATTAAAATTTACGTAGTTGGGCAGGGGTCGCTCCGGCTCCCGGTAAATCGGGGAGGTGTGGAGTCAACCCAGGCACAGGTTCTGAAGAACAACGCCTAGAGCAAGACTCCTCCATCGCGTTCGCCGACGGACGGGGTGAAGTCGAAGCACAATTCAATGCTTCTTGCACCTCTTACTGGAGTGTCCCGATGACTTGTAGTAGGACAAAGAGGACGACACGGTGCTCACTGCCAAGCCGCAAGTAGCTTTAAGGACCACTCACTTAAAGCTTTCAGAGCCATAGCCCGTCAGCCAGAGTACGACTGAGTCGTGGCCGCATTCCAGGCACCACAGGTAGACGAGGTGCGGGTCCGTAACTGACATGGCACAGTGACAAGTGCCACACGACTTGAAACCCGAAGTCTTCCACAACATGACAAAAAACCTAACACACCAAAAGGGGTCGACAAAATGTCAGCAATAAATCCTGTCAAAATGTGACAGGGTAGCTCTTTTCACTGATCAGCGCTTCACTTGTGAAGAAAGAAAAATGCTGACATTAGCACACGAGGTCATCATAATGGGGCAGACGCCGCCACCGCTGTAACGTGGAGCTAATAGATGCCACCTACCAGTGCGCAGCGGGATTGCTCAAAGAAAAATCTTCTGGATCTAGTCTCACACCAGGGAAATTCAAAGGTAAGAAATCTGTGGCTAGATATCTCTATTAGATAGGAAGGAATTGCATGGTACACACGGCCACGGGAGAAAAGCTGAGGAAAAGCATTAGAACTGTGACTTGAGACTTCGTGAGCTGCATGTGTGCCATGGAGACATTTGGCAGTCATGTGACATGTGCCGGTGGAGGCACTGGATGCAAGGCCTCAGTGCGATCACTGAACATTTTCAGGGCTGTGCTTCCTCATTGCCTGGCTGATCTTGTTCCTTTTGGTCAACCAAAGATGGGGTATTTGAATGATAAGGAGGCTTGTAAGATGGTAGATGAATATGCCCATCCGTATAACTGCGAAGAAATTGGCCTGCTCGCCTTACAGCCTGCAGTGTGGTATAAGGAAGTGAAAGTGGCCTAAAGAAGGAAAGGAAAAGATGACTCTTCTCAGCCACACCTGCACAATCATATCAATTCATGAAAACTTCCACTGGAAGCCTAACAATGTAGAAGCAGCGATAAAGGCACTGAAGGACAAACTTGAGGGATTATGCGGGCTTTAAAACAAAGTGCAGCAAACACTGGAAGGAACGAGAGCCCGTACACACTACCGGACTTTCATAACATTGCTAGAACTAGTACTGTGCAACTGAATACACAATATGAGCCACTTGAGAACACGTAACCAGTGCTCAATTTGAACCGGTGGTTTCCGGTGCTGGGCACCGGCTCTTATTTATCAAAATCGGCACTTATAACAGTCTGCCACATGGTGGAACTGTTTGTCTTTAAGAAATGAGCACAACAACAGTGTTTTATTAATTATATATACACACTAAAATGACTAATAACCACCGTCAATGCCAGTCTTATACCTTTGGGAGACTGAAATAATCTCAATTGCCAGACTTGTAGGAGTGTGATAGTTGGTAGTTGTATTGGTACCGCCATTGGCAGCGCTGACAGGTGGGGAAATGGGTGGAGCAAACTACAGTGACCTCCTGACAAAGGCCCTGGCCTTTTTCTTTCTTTCTTTTTTTATAAATTAAGTACTACATATAAAACAAAGGAGAGAAGGCTGGGTGTGCCCTCACCAATTATACCAGAATCGCTTGCTACAGTGATAACATGATGAGAGAGCTATAGGTGTCACTATATGGCTTGGAAATGAATGAGGCCATGCAGTGTGTCAATGCCAGTCAAGTTTGAACTTTGATGCCATTATTTAGCTGAAGTCTGTAAAAGTGTGTTATTAGCAGTGGCGTGCAGAAAGTGGTGCATCCTTTTATCTAGACTAGTTTCTCGGTAGCCTGGCTAGAAAAAAACACAGACTAATGATGGTGAAGAAGGATTTTTATGACAAGGGAGACAATGCTTCTTTGGGCTATCTGAAATTTTAAATTACTCTTAAGGGTCGAAAATATATTTACTCACAGGGGAGAGACAAGACATGTTTATTCTTTGTGACTTTGGGAGAAGGCGAGAACTGAATGTGGAATGCATTCCCTCCTGCAGGTCGAACTAATATCTGGTGACAAATTAGTCTTGGGGACTGCCCTCTGCAGGAGAGGGAGGGGGGGTGGTGGTATTTTGAGTAGTTACTGTCTGAGAGTATCTTTTCTATGGATCACTTGTCTCTCAGCTGCCCCCTTTTTTTCTCCAGTTGGCCCTATGACTACTATGGAACTCTTTGATGTGTTTATATGGCAGAAACCAATATTTAACCCAGAAATGGTGTGATTTGCCTAAAAAATAAACCAGCCCTCTTTGTGATCTCTAGTGATCTTCTACTAAATGTGACTGAGGTCTGCTTTGCAGAATGTGTATTTTTTCCTATGTGTCTCAATACATACTGAAACAGAAAAGGCTACTAGAAAACAGATGTAAAGAGCCTATCACCAAGGTGTATCATCTACATTTGAAATTAGAATGAACAGGTGTCACTACAGTCTACTAAATGAAAGTTGTCAGGAACAGGCGTTTATTCCAGTCTCTAACCCCTTTCCCAGATATTCTAAGGCAGTGAGTAGTTACTACCCAGTATTCTGTGTGGGTACAGTTGTATAACACCAATGTCCCATGGTCACAATGGTGTTGCAGACCAATTGGACAATCTAGTTATGACCTGTAGAGTCGCCTTGCTCCTGTGACCTAGGAAGAGAGAGAATTGCTTAGGTGACTTTGGAGGAGAGAAGCACGCCTTGCCGAAACCAGAAAATGTGCACACAACCACTGCTGTATGCAAGGTTCTGCATGAGAATGGTAGTATAACTGAGGCTGGCTAGGAGCCACATGGAACCCACCCCAGACCAGATATGCAGGAGAGAATCAAGAGGGATTTCTGCATCGTGGAACTAGCTGATCGAAAAGGGTGGGCACACATTGTCCCAACACATCCAATGCTTGTTTGTTTGCTCCGTCTACCCCCTGCTTCAGTCCCAGAGAGACAAGGATACAGCCTGTCTACACATTTGGGTAGGGCTTATGCATACGCTGGCTGGAGGAGGTCATCCAGATTTCGGAACCATTTGAATCATATTTCTAGCCCTTCTAGTTTCAGAGATCTCATCATTTGACCTGCACTTTAGATTAACCCAGAACTGTCCAGTGTCCTCTGTTGATATCCTTGTGTGATATAGGTGCACCGCTAGTTCCTGTAAGTACACAGTCACTGGAAAATATTGACCTCAACTGGTAGCCAATGAGGCAAGAGCACAATGAAGACCAGTACCTTTAGCTCCTACAATCATCAGATTTTGCAGCAGGAGTGTAACTGATTCAAAGTGGAACTTAAGTGAGGAGAAGGGTGAGCCACACATTAATCTATGAAAGATACCAATGCTTTAAAACTATCTTTATAGGCCAGAAATGCTTGTCTTATTCAGTGATGGATCTTTCATATATTCATGTGAATGAATCTAAATAACAAGCTGCATTATGCAGTCTTACACAATGTGAGAAAGTACCCTCTTCCTGCATGGTATGCCCCCACTTTTTGCTGAACTGCTGATGTTCTTTGACTGGGTGTGCCCTGGGCTCCTGCTAATCAGGTACCCAGGGCTTAGTCAAGTCAAGTCAGGAGATTTATATAGCGCGCTACATACCCGGAGGGTCTCAAGGCGCTTGAAGAAGGGTGGGGAATTATTTGTCGAATATCCAAGTTTTAAGTTGCTTTCTGAATGCTGGATGGTTCTGAGTGAGACGAAGGTGAGTGGGGAGTGAGTTCCAGGTTTTAGCTGCGAGGTAGGAAAAGGATCTACCTCCCATGGTGGTTTTATTGATGCGAGGTACGGTAGCAAGGGCTTGGTTGGAGGATCGTAGCTGACGGAAGGGGGTGTAGAAGGAAAGACGTGTGTTGAGGCATTCGGGTCCAATTTCATAAAGTGCTTTGTGTGCGTGGGTTAGGAGTCGGAACGTAATCCTCTTATTGACGGGGAGCCAGTGGAGGTTTTTCAGGTGACTAGAGATGTGGTCTTTACGCGGGATGTCTAGTATGAGTCTGGCTGATGCGTTCTGGATGCGTTGGAGTTTATTCTGGAGTTTTGCTGTGATACCGGCGTATAGGGTGTTTCCGTAGTCCAGGCGGCTTGTAACCAGTGCATGGGTGACCGTTTTTCTGGTTTCGGTGGGGATCCAGCGAAATGTTTTTTTGAGCATGCGAAGAGTGTTGAAAAAAAGATGATGAAACGGCGTTTACTTGTCTGTTCATAGAGAGTGAGGAGTCCAGGATGACGCCCAGGTTCCGTGCGTGGTCCGTCGGGATGGGTGCTTTTCCAAGGGCCTCTGGCCACCAAGAGTCGTCCCAGGCGGAGGGGGAGGTACCTAAGATAAGGACTTCTGTTTTGTCTGAGTTCAGTTTCAGACGGCTGTGTTTCATCCACTCGGCTACTTCTTTCAATCCTTCGTGTAGGTTAGTTTTGGCAGTGCTAGGGTCTTTGGTGAGTAATAGGATCAGTTGAGTGTCATCCGCGTAGGAGATGATGTTGAGGTTGTGTTGGCGTGCGATGGCCGCGAGGGGGCTCATGTATACGTTGAAGAGGGTGGGACTGAGTGAGGACCCTTGGGGTACGCCGCAGATGACTTCAGTGGCCTCTGAGTTGAATGGTGGGAGGCGGACTCTCTGGGTTCTTGTTCCTTCCCTAAAATTGCATTGAAGCCTAAACCCAATTGGCATCCCTGGTCACAGGTACGCCCCTGCTAAATGGTGCCAAAGGTACCCAGGGCACTGTGACCAGGGAAGGCCCCTAAGGGCTGCAGTACCTATTGTGCCACTCTTAGAGGCCCTGCACCTTTTCACTCACACACTGCCTTTGCATGCTGCGTGGCTTGGTGCAGAGCAATGTGAAGAGTCGACATGGCACACATCCCTGTGTTGTGTGTGTAGTAGTGCACACCCTGTGTGCCATACCTACAACCCACTGTCCTGGCCTGGATCAGTCACCCCTCCAGCTGGGTGCACTATGCCAGTGGTGAAAGTTCAGGTGCATGAGCCCTGTACCTCTACAGTGCCTAAGTCCATTCTTAGGCATTGTAAGTGCAGTGCTGCCATTAAGAGTATATGGTGCTGGGAGTTTGTCATTACGAACTCCACAGCACCATAATGGCTACACTGAAAACTGGGAAGTTTGATATCAAACTTCTCAGCACATTAAACCCACACTGATGCCAGTGTGGGATTCAATGTAAAATGCACGACAGAGGGCATCTTAGAGATGCCCCCTGAGACTCGACCAAATTCTAATGTCCCGACTGAGTGGCTGCTTAGGCTGCCACCAACAGACCTGTTTCTGGACCCCTGGGTTGAGAGCCTGCTGCTCTGAAACAATGCACATTCTAGGACGAGGTGCCTCCTTTCCCAAGGATGGGCAGGGTTCACGAAGGGGAAGCTTAAAAGGCATGCCGCCTTTGTGAGCCTCCATAAACCACTTGCTGCTTTCAGCAACTGGCCCCCACTGGTTTACCCCCACTTTGGGCAGGAGAACCGGTTGAAAAAACAAGTGAGGAAAGGAGGTGTGCCCACCTCTGTCAACTCCATCCCTCAGATGGGGGAGGCGAGGTGAAGCACAACTCCGAGTCCGCCCCATCTTGAGGATGGGGATGACCCAACCAGCCAGGGACAGGCTCATGTCCTCCTCCCACTCAAGGGGGGCACAATAGGGGATGTAACCACCCCAGGGAAGGGACCTATTGGTCCCTGCCCTTTACCTACCTGTAACGCCCCTCAATCCAGTAGTTAGGGGGCATGCTGAACCTTGCTTCTTCAGATATAGAAACAACAAGAAAGAAAATAAGAACGACTAAAGAGCCGTGCAGAGCTAACAAGAGGACGACGACGCCCACTGGCTTGGACCCAGCCCTACAGGCCTGTCTCCCTTCGAACCTGCTCCTGCGAAATCCTGGTGTGTCCTGCAGCCAGCAACCTCAAAAACCCCGGAGGACCTGCCAGCCTTCACTTCCAAAGACTGATTCTCCCTTGAACACCGGATTTGTTAAACTGCAACCTCTGGCTCCGGCCGGACACTGCAAATCCAGCCCACTCTGCACCCGCCAAACCCGGCCGAGCTCGAGTGGAAAATACGACAAGGATGTCTCCTCAGCGATTCGGACCCAAGATCCGTAGATCCCAGACCAGCCTCAAGACCCCAGCCGACGCCTGCAGCCTCAATCCAGAGGATACCCTCTACCGCAACAGAGAGCGGGTAAGACTTCCAGACGCCAAAAGGCACCCCTGCATCTGACGCCCCACGGCCTTGTGTGCCCCAACCAACAGTGCCTAGCCAACCCAAGACATCCCAACTTACCCCTCGAAGTGGTTATCGCACCCAGTAGATCTTAGGCCTCAAGCCTGCAGTGTTTCTTTTGACAGGAGTCTCGCCATAGCAAACAGGGCGCCCGGCGCCAAAACAGCACTCTGCACCCGGCCGCCCCAGTGCCGCTGATGGTGCACCTTTGGTTCTGACCTGCTACACCAACTGCCCTGAGCTAAACCCTTAGGAGATTTGCTCCCACAGCCGTGTGGCCTGCTTGCTAGCAGCCACCAACTGGAGACCCCCTATCCTCCATAGGATAACATTGGGCCTCAACCTCCTGCACCCGTCCGCCCTAGTGCCGCTGAGGCTGTAACAAGAGTGCTTTACTACCCATGCGGGCCCCCAGAGTCTAACCACAGAACCTTAACTCCCACAGTTGATAACTTACCTTTGAACCGATAACCTGTTTTTCCTCCATAGGATAACATTGACAATTTTCTCCCAAAAAGTAAGTGTGGAGTTTTGAAACCTAAAAATATTCTTTAAAAATCGCACGAATAACCAAAACGTATTTACTAACCTGTTTGCAAGAAATGTGTCAGTGCTGAATCTAGGTAACCAGCACCGAGTTAGAAAAGTAACGTAAAAGGTAATTTACTGAAAAAGCCTATTCATTTCAATGTACTGTATTTGCTAAGTATTGCAACCCACTGCATCCCCTGTAAATCAAACAAAGTAAAATTCCTATTGCATTTTCAAACTGTTCTACATTCAGCAACTTATTATTTTATTTATTTATTTATTTACTTATATAGCGCCCGAATCACCCCCTTGGGGTATCTCTGCGCTTGCAGACGAGTAGGAAAAAGCGAATACTGTACGAGACATCTAGAATAGGAATGTTTTCAAGGACTTTCTAAAATGGGAATGGTCCGTACACTGCCTTAGTGTAAGCGGGAGTGAGTTCCAGTTCCGTGGAGCATGGTAGGAAAAGGCCTTCCCCCCCGGTCCTGGCCTTACTAAAGCGTGGGACTTTAAGAAGGGATTTAGAGCTGGATCGCAGGTCTCTGATGGGAGTATATTGACCAAGTTTCTCCGCCGAATATGTTGGCCCGTTTCCATATACTGCCTTGTGGGTGATGCAGCAAATCTTACATTTTATTAGCTTATGCACCGGAAGCCAGTGCAGCTTCCGCAGTAGCGGGTTCGACGGAGATCTATAGGGGGCGTTCAGTAACAAACGTGCGGCTGTATTTTGCACCACCTGTAGGCGATCCAACAAGGCCTCATTGGCCGATAACAGTAAAGCATTGCAATAGTCAAATCGACTTATGACTAGTGACTGGATAAGAGTCTTCTGCAAGAAACGGAAATACTCGTCTCAGCAGACTTAATACATGAAAGCATGAGCTTACCGTTTGAGATACCTGCTCCTTCATGTTTAGACTCTGTTCAATGCACACCCCAAGATTCTTTACTGATGCCTTCGAGGCGAGGGGCACCTAGCTCCTTGGGCCACCATCCTGGTGTCCACAGCAAGAAGGCTTCTCCAAAGAGTATAATCCCTGTTTTCCCGGCATTTAGTTGGAGATAGTTGGTACTCATCCACTGAGATATTGCTAGCATGCCGGTAGAGAAGGAGTAGTTTCTGTCCTGTAACTCCAGTTCTGTAGTAGGGGTATCTCTATTATAGTCATAATCTAGTGAATAGTCCCGCCCACGTGCGTGGACCCCGGAGCAATCAAAAATAATCTCTTAAATTGTCAGAAAATGCAGAACTGCAAAGACACTTAAGAGAGAATTTAAAGACAGATAATGCAGCCTATATCCACAGGCTACACTGTCCAGTACTTCAACTAGAAATTCCACCAAAACAACCACACAAACAGCACAGCTTGCTTAGTTTCCTCACAGAGAAAGCTTGCCTCTACCAGCAAAAGCCTCTGGAATGATAGAGAGGAAGGTATGGTCAGACAAGCCCCATAGGCTGCCATTATGTGGCTCAAATAGGATACTGTGCCTTTAAGAAAACTTTCCAGAACTCTCTCCGTATCCCAGAATGCACAGCAGGTCCCTTTTACTTTCAGTTCTTTTTGAAGGCGTAACACGCCAGACCTGTAGCATTCCTTACATGAATATCTTACTCCACCGGGGAGGAGGGCGGGCGCTTATGACTATAACAAAGATACCCCTACTACAGAACTGGAGTTACAGGACAGAAACTACTCCTTCTGTAGTAGGGGATCTCTGTGTATAGTCATAATCTAGTGAATAGAATGGCAAGCCCATCCCCACACCAAAGCGGCGGTGGAGAAAAAGACATAACACCACTACTGTGCGAACAGATTTCGCAGCGAAGCCTGCCCAACCTGAGCGTCTGTCCTGGCATCAGTGTCCAGACAGTAGGGGGGCGTGGCTATGCACGCAACGAGACAAGGCGTCCTCGGGTAGAGCTCCGGCGTGAGCCTCACTTTACCGGGGCATTTCTCCTATAATTACCCGGCACAACAGGCCCACACTCCAGGAATTGCAGCACGGACCCACAGGCCACCACCCTGCCCAAAATCGTGCTGCCGGGTGGCTCCGGACCGCACCGAGGCATCCTGACAGGGGTGGGCCGGACGGCAAGCAGCAGCGCCGGCGTAAATCATCACACAACCTCGGGGATCGCAGCGGAAGTCCAGGCCGCACTACCGGGATACGAGAGGAAGCAGTGACGAGACCGGACCGCAGCACCGGGCCCTAGCTTACGGCCCACCGCGGGGAGATCGAACCTACACCAACAGTCCCTGCCTGTCGCCTGGTGCGACATCGTGGGTTGCGGATCCGAGGCACACTTCCTGCCTGCAGCGCTCGGCGGGAGCGGAGCCTGCCGGACTGGCATTCCCGAGTGCACCCCAGTGCGCGATTACCAGGAATGAGCGTGGGTGGCCCTCCAGGGGACCCCAGCAGCAAGCATCGGGCCCCGGATGGTAGGAGGGCGCGTTCATTGAGAGTGCGACCGACTGAGGCCCGGGACCCTGTAACCCACCAAGACCGCCCATACGGAGCAGCGCCCGGAAGCCGCCGGGCCCCAGCCTGCGGCCCGCCACGGGGAGACTGAGCCTGCGCCGGTGCTACCTGCCCGTCACCTGGTGAGACATCGTGGATCCCGCACCCGAGGCGCGCTTCATGCCTACAGCTCTCGGCGGAAGTGGAGCATACCGGCCTGGCACCCCTGACCGAAACTCAGCGCGTGACGACCAGGAAAAGACGCAGTGAAGGCCCGGAATTGTAAGTAGCTCACTGGGGGCCCCCTGCGGCAAGCGCGCCCCAGATGGCAGAAGAGCGCGCTCACTGAGGGAGTGACCGTCCGAGGCTCGGGAATATATACCCCATCAAGACCACCCATACAACGCAGCGCCTGGGGATCGCCTGGGGGCCACGCTACGCCGAATCGCGACAACGACACACGACCCGTGTGACGTGACTGCTGGTTTCCGCGGATGGCTGATAGATCGGATCGCACGCAACGCCACGCGGCATAGAAGTGGACTGGCTGGGGCTGCGGACCCTGCGGGGGCCAGGGGCAGGACATTCCCTGAGGGGCCTGCAGGTGGCCGCCGGGAAGAAACGCTGCTGCGCTCGGGACCCCGGACACATTCATGGGGGCATCCTGCTGTGAGTGAAGTGCTCCACATACTCGGAGGCCGAACCTGGAGGGGGCACGAGTGTCTGCGGTTCGGTGCCCTGAAACCCGCCGAGATAACACGCGCCACGCAGCGACTGGGGGAACTGAGCTGTCACACCCACCCATGTGGCAAGATCACCAGCGGGCACGTTACGCTGGAGGAGCGGATCACTCAAGACGGCGAACAGCGCAGCAGTGACCAGATTCACGCCATAGACCACACTGACACCCAGGGGCTGAGGTGACGGGCGAACACGAGGCATGCAAGACGGCGATTTGGCCTAGGAGAGCTTAGTAGACAATAGCCCTTTGTGGCAGGCTTGCCCACATGCACTAGAACGCTACAGCCTGCTCTGAACGGACACGTGGCGCTGTGAATACGGCCAGGGCCCTGCCGAAGCTCCTTTCCCCCTCTCTGCCCGCGCGTGCTTCCTTGCCTGCGCCTGTTGAGACCAAGACGACACCCGGGCACGGTGCTGGTCGCTGTACCCACTACCACATCACGGACACCCTCAACACTGCCCATGTCTGGAGGCGCCGGGAAACGTACAGGCACTGGTGGAGCGCAAACAAAAGGCAAGAGGGATAAGCCCTCAAAACAGGGGGATGCCGATCCCGTAACGGCCAGGCTGGACACTGTACTGGCGGCAATGGAGAGACTAGAGAAATCGGTACAATCCACGCGCACGTCACTGGAAATGAAGATAGACGGATTTGCCATTGACTTAACACACCTGAGAGCGGATCACAAGAAGCTCGCAGAGCGCACCACCACCCTGGAAAACTCTCTGTCGGACCTGGAACCCCGGGTCACACAGTCAGATAAACTAATGAGAGACCTCCTCAACAGAGTCGAGTTCCTAGAGGACAGGGCAGAGGATGCGGAAGGATGGGCAAGATGGAACAACGTGCGGATAGTGGGGGTACCGGAAAGATGGGAAGGGAGAGATCCCACCGATGCACATGGAAGATTGGCTGCGAACACTGCTGCCGGAGGGAACACTGTCGCCTCACTTTGTGGTGGAACGGGCACACGGGTTCCATCGAAGCCTCTCCCGACGGGCTCCAACCCTCGTCCACTTCTCCTCCGCATCCTGAACTATCGAGACCGGGACTCCATATTGAGGGAAACTCGCAAGCTTCATAATATCCAGATTGATAATGCCAACATCATGTTTTTTCCCGACTACACAGTCCAGGTGCAGCGTCAGAGGCACTCATTTCTGGCGGTGAAACGGCGATTGCGCCAGCTTGGACTCACATACTCACTCCTATTTCCGGCGAAACTCCGGGTGGTGGCGCAGGACAAAACGCACTTCTTTACTAGCTCCGATGAGGTGGAAGCCTGGCTAGACAGTGGAATAGACAAAGCTCCTGCAAAACCAGCGGAAACTTTCCACGCTAAACGGAATAGAGGCCGGAGGCGCCGGAACAGATCATCGCCGGCACCTGCGGACCGAACACAACCGGGCACCGGCCCGCCCGAGGACGAAATGCACCGGGAACAACAGGACGCATTGCGCATAGCTGCGGAACTCAGCAATTCGCCAATCCCTCTTTCGATCCCGACAACCAGCCCTAGAGCCTTTCTGAGTGATGATGAGGCTATATACGGACTGCCGGATTCTCAGATATCCACGGACCTACCAGATGTCACACCGCAGACAGCAGACCTGTTTGGCTAAAAGACCGGTGCGCTCCTCCCTCCCTCCCAGACCTCCCCCCCCCCCCCCCCCCCCCCTTCATGCTTTCGCTCCATTGCCGGGTCGGGACACCTGGCGGACGAACCACAATGCCTGGCCTTGATTGGCGCTGAGTGAGCGTGGGCACTGGAGTGGTGGGCCGCTCCCCTGGAATGATTGCCTGACAACTGGGGGACGCAGTGAGTATTGTCCAAGATTGCACGAGAGCTGACAGCTGGACAAGCACCCAATTCAGGTAACTGTGCTGTCCGGCGCAATCTGGTCTGTTACCCCTTTGGCCTACTGAAACCAGCAGACTCACGCTGCTGGTACACTCCACTGACATGTGCCAGAGACGGAATACATGCAGGCCGGCATATTGCCACTGCTCCCACCTAACCCATCACAAGGCCAGCTGTGAAAGATAATTGCTTCCCGAGTGGGAGAATGTACATTCACGTTTTGCCAATTGATCAAGACACCCTTGCCTTGTGTGACAAGCAACAACCCCCCCAGACTTAAATGTTGACTATCTCGATAGAGTGTTTGGATGTCTGCACGTTTTGCAGCCGACCTTTTGGTATTATTCCCTGTATTTGTTCTTCAAGTTCTGCTATATTAACTGGATGATTTGTTAATTCACTGTACCCCTATTCACTCACTGCAGGTAACCATGATTGTGTCTTTGAAGCGGGTGGCGGAGGTTTTCGCGGTGGGACTGATGCCCCCAGATGGGAGGGGGGGGGCGGGATTTGCTTGAATACACGTAATGGCTGTAATTAAATTTTGCACATGGAATGTGCGTGGTATGCATACACCCTCACGTAGGTACCAGATTTATTCTTACCGTAAGAGACACAGAGTTCAAATTGCGCTCCTACAAAAAACACACCTAAATAACGCAGAGGTGCACACTTTGCGCCGCAGATGGCACGAGCAACTCTATGCCGCGGGTTTCTCCTCTTATGCCCGAGGTGCGCTCATATGGGTCCGACCAGGAACTCCCTTTGAGGTGGAGGATTCCCACATCGACAGAGAGGGAAGACTGGTGGTGGTAAGGGGGCGCCTAGATGGACGCCCTGTAGTGCTAGCATCGGGGTATGCTCCCAACACGGACCAACAAGGGTTCCTCACGAAGCTCTCGGCGGTCTTGTCCTCCTGGCATGGTCTCCCCTGGATACTGGGCGGAGATTACAACTGCGTCTTGGACGCCACACTAGATCGCTCCTTCCCGCCCTTACCGAGCACGCCTGTAGTGGGATCTATGAGGGCTTTCACAGCCTGGGCCACGCAATGGGATCTGCATGGCGATACCGCAACCCAGACTCCCGGATATATTCATATTATTCGGGTGCACATGACTTACATGTACAGTTGGACAGATACATGCTCACCAATGACCTACTTCCACTAGTGACCAACACCTATTACATGGGCCGCACGCATTCGGACCACAATCCACATGTTTTAGATCTAACATGGGCACACACGCATCCTCCTGTCCCCACCTGGAGACTGCAACCCGACCTACTACTTGACGCCCCATTTTGTGACTCCTTATTTGCGCAAATTGTTCACTATTTCGAGGACAACACGAGCACAGCATCCACCCCCCAAATAGAATGGGATGCGTTCAAGGTAGTGGTAAGGGGCCACTGCCTAGGCATGCAGGTTAACATAAGAAGGCAGCTGGAGAATGATTTAACGAAGATCGAGGTAGATCTATTAAGGAATGAACAAGGAGGACGGGGATGGCAGGGGAGACATACCGGAAATCCGGGCGGAACATGAGCGACTGATGGAGAGGCTACGCTGCCTTAATTATGCCGCCCATTCGGCACGCACACACAACAGGGGTGACAAGCCTGGCAAATTATTGACCTGGTTGATCAGCAGAGAGGACAGAACGAAACCAGTGACGGAGATACAGGCAGATAGGGGCAACATGCTCTACACGCAACAAGAGATACATCACGCATTTACCAACCACTATGACACACTGTATCGCTCCTGCCTGCCAACCCCCGCCCCGGACACTACCGAATATCTAACGGCAATACCGTTGCCGACACTGCGGGAGGCGCAACGCGATGAGCTGGCGGCACCCATAGCGTCGGATTAACTCCGCGTAGTCATTGCGGCGCTCTCCAACGGTAAATCCCCGGGTCCGGACGGACTCCCGGCGGAGTTTTATAAAGCATATTCGGATCTGCTGATCCGGATGTACGAAACGGCATTGGAGGACTCCTCCCTCCCACCCACACTCAACGAAGCCACCCTGGTCTCCCTTTTAAAGCCTGGCAGAGATGGAACACAGCTGGGTTCATGCGGATCAAAACGGGGTTGTGCCCACGCGCAGCACCTCACACACTATCCGCCGGCTATTCAGAGTGCAAGAATACGCAGTGGCACTATGGCCACGATCGGGGTGCCTAGTGCTTGATTTAGAGAAAGCGTTTGACTCTGTGGAGTGGCCATACCTCCGTGCGGTAATGCAGTTTATTCGAGCTGGGAGAGGCTTTCACGGATATGGTCAGCCTACTTTACCAGACACCCACAGTGCGGGTTCGAACCGGTGGCTTATTGTCCACAGCCATGAGTCAGGAGAGGCACAAGACAGGGTTGCCCCCTGTCGCCACTGCTCTTTTCTCTAGCAATGGAGCCGTTGGCGGAACAGCTGAGAGGTCAGGGTGAGGTGTGGGGCATCCCCTAATAGATGGCACCCATGCGGTCTCGCTTTATGCAGATGACCTACTTCTGTACGTTAGGATCTCACACAGATACCACAGGAGCTCACGGACACTTGCAGCCCACTCCGGACTCAAAGTTAATTGGGGGAAATCAGGAGTGTACCCCTTCAGCCCCGACATGCAGGAATGCGAGGTGCGACTGGGCGGAATGAGACTGGCCTGGCACAATACCACCTTCCGAAACCTGGGCATTCACATCTACCGGTCCCCGGCGGATGTGCTGGAGGGCAACCTGGTAAGAGCTATCTCTTCCCTGCAAGCCCAAGTGGCCTTTTGAAGACACTCCCCCTGAACGTCCCTGGTCGGGTCACCCTGGCGAAAATGATCGTACTGCCGAGGCTACTATAATTTCATTCCAATATACCAGTATATGTTCCCAACCGCATTTTCAGGGAACTGGAAACTATGGTTCGGGCGCTCGTCTGGAATACCGGTAGACCTAGAGTGGCGCTGAGGAAACTCTATGCCCCAATGGCAGCGGGAGGACTGGCGGTCCCGAACCAGGAGCTCTTTTACTTGGCGGCGCAACTGCAGTGGGCGGTTGGCTGGCTGGCTGGCTGGGAAGCACCTGGCGGACACGACCTCGGATACCCCAGCTCTGACTCACACTCAGATTCTCGCATTGTTTCACCCCCTGGCCAAACCGCCCCACCCAACACAGTTACATTTAGCAGTGACATACAAACGTTGCACGCGCGGCTTGCGGCTCACTCGGGCGATGACGCCCTACGCGCCTGCACTCCCACTTTTGAGCACCCCCAAGGATGGAGGAATCGTCACTGCGTCGGCACTAGAGCGATGGGAGCAAGCTGGGATAGACACGATGGCTGACCTCTACACAGATGGCGTCCTGATCCCATTCGAGAGTTCAAGTTCAAGTTCCAAAATTTGTATAGCGCACTACTCACCCAGAGGGTCTCAAGGCGCTTGAGGGAGGGAGGTGAATTTACTTAGCGAATATCCAGGTTTTTAGTTGCTTTCTGAAAGAGAGGTGGTTCTGAGTGAGGCGGAGGTGGGTGGGGAGAGAATTCCAGGTTTTAGCCGCTAAGTAGGAGAAGGATCTACCGGCGGGACAGTTCCTGTTGCACGCGTCCCTGATACGCGCATATAAAAAAGTCTGGGGGGCCATGGCGGAAGAGCCGCAGACGCATCTGCTGATGCAGTACCTACATATCATGGGAAATGGATCCCATGTGATACATTGGTTAGCACAGGCATTATTGTCACACACAGTTTGCACCCTTCAACCACTAAGGGACAAATGGGCGGCCGACAGAGGCAGAGACTAGACGGACAAAGAATGGGAGAAGATACTGGAAGGGCCCATTAATATCCCACGTAATTCACGTTTCAAGATAATCCAATTCTATATTATACATAGAGCATAACTGTCACCGGACAAAATTAACCGTTATTTCGCAATAGACAAGTCCGAATACCCGCGCTGCTCATTGGTGAATGCAGATATCCTGCACATGCTCTGGGCTTGTCCTAGACTACAAACGCATTGGCAGGGCGTAACGGCGCTGTTAACGAAAGGAGCCGGAGTAGAACTGACGAGCACATGGGAGGCGTGCTTATTGGGATTGTTCAAAAGGCCGAAACACACTAAAGTTCATACCAGATTTTGGGACCTGGGACTAGTGACTGCCAAGAGGCTTATCACGAGGCATTGGAAGAGTAAAGACCCGCCCCAGATCCAACACTGGTACGCCTCCCTTAATGATAGCAGAGGGCACAACACTCCGCAGAGAGGAGACGGCAGGACTGAGGGCCATACCAATAGCGCAACCCTGGGACGACATCCGAAGGTCCTTTTGTCAAGCGTGCCTTGACCAGGGAGTCACGTAGGCGCAAAGACTGCCGGGTAACATACACATGACTGATACACAGTAAGGCAGCCCACTCAGGGAAATGATAGGATACCAATAGAAGACACCACGCCATACACGCGGCGCAAGAGGAAACACACCCATCGCCGATATGTAGCTCTAACCCACCCACCGTACTCATCATCAGACACTGAAGCCGCGCTGTAACCCCACAATAGACAAAACCTTCTGCCCCAACACCATGCTTCATGCACCTGACTTCGGCAACGTGAAACCATCGACACATACAGACATGTTACCTGATTATGCATCTTGTCAGACCAGCTTCAATATACGGAGCTTTTTCTGGTTTCTTTTCCCCAGATATTATTCCCCCCCCCTCCCATTTCCATCATTTAGTTTAAGTATTTGTTCTCCCCCCAGTTGATTGAGTTCGTAGTTTCACAGAGAGCTAACTCAGAGGCGAAATAGCTGCACTACTGGATGCCAATCGAGCAGCCAGATGCACAGTTGCTCCTCCAGGGGATGGCAACACGTGCGCCAATACCTGAGGAGACAATCCACATGACGGCTCCCCTGAGAACATTAAGAGAGGACACATACTGCACCACACAAATGGAGCGGGGTACTAACTAACACACACCATTAAGTCACATGGTATTCACAGCAGATCTGGGTGTCAGCCTGCCCGTATGACAACCCACTGGGCACACATTCACGACACATGTTGGGACATGGTCATACGATAGACTCAGTGGGCCAATTTCCTCAGACGCCATTCCTTACACTGTTACTGGCCCAGAGCTCTGTGGAGATGGAAAGCACTCTTTGATACACAGTATCAAGAGGAAATGTTACATGGTTTGCATAATCCGTTTCCTTTCTAGCAGCGACAGCCAAGGTATGGGACGATTGTAATGTATAATATCGCCGCTGTACGTGCTTATTGATATGCTTTGGATATGACGCTGCTCATTACACCTCCTTAACCTATTGCTCTGTAATGAAACTATATGTTGCATTCTCAATAAAAATATTCAAACAAAAAAATCAGTGTCCAGACAGTAATGCTTAGCAAAGGTATGGACCAACTTCCAAGTGGCCGCCTTGCAGATTTCTGCAATTGGAACATTACGTAGCAAAGCAGTCGTGGCAGCTTTGCCCCTGGTGGAATGAGCCTTAGGTTTACCCCCTAAGGCCTTATTAGCCTTTTGGTAACACAATTTTATGCAGGACACAATCCACCTAGAGATGGACTGTTTGGAGGTAGCAAGACCGATCCTGACTGATCCATAATTGATAAACAATTGGTCTGACCTACGAATATCTTTGGTTTTATCCAGATACAATTTCAACACCCTCCTAACATCCAGGGAATGTAAAGACCTTTCCGCTGGAGATGAAGGATTCTGAAAAAACGTAGGCAAAGTTATAGTCTGGTTGACATGAAAATCAGAAATAACCTTGGGAAGAAATTTAGGGTGAGTACGCATAACAACCTTAGCAGCATGAAATACACTATAAGGTTCTTGGCAACACAACGCCTGAATTTCACTCACCCTGCGGGCCGATGTAATGGCCACGAGGAACGCCGCCTTCCAGGACAGGTGCTGCCACAAAGCCTTATGAATAGGTTCAAAAGGCTCCTTCATCAATCTGGACAGCACCACATTCAATTCCCATGAAGGCGAAGGAAGCCGGACAGGAGGGAATACTTTCTTCAAGCCATCCAAAAAATCTTTGATCACAGAGATCTGAAAGAAGGAAGTCTGTGAAGGGCATTTCCTGTAGGCAGTCAATGCAGCGAGATGAACCTTAATGGAATTAAAATTAAGGCCAGACTGCGCCAAATGTAGAAGATAAGGAAGGATGACACCCTCCTTACACGTCGTAGGCAGGCGTAGCTAGAGCTTGTGGCGCCCGGGGCTATCCTTCAGATTGCCGCCCCCCTCGGGGTGCTGGTGAAAAAGGACGGCAAGCACCTGAAAGAGGTCAGAGAGACACGTAGTATCGCCGCTAATACTTACCTCGATCATGCAAGTTACATGCACATACATGACACGGTCCAGGGCTAGACAGCCCCCGTCACCAAAATAGTGCCACCTGTGGCGGACCGCCCCCCACCTAGCTACCACGGTGAAGGAAAAGCAGAAGGAAATCCAAAACTTACATCAGTTCACCCTACCCTGTTTGTGACATCTCACTCATAACATCACAGCTTGTGCAGGTCCCCTGTCCCCTATCTGCCCGGAAGTAGTGGGCTGCTCAGATGTCACGAGGTTGCTTGGAACACCAGGCAGACCGACACACAAGCACCCATCAGCAGGCTGGAATACAGTAACACTATATGCTGGCATCTCCAAACAACTCAGACACAGACTCCAGACCTTCCAGAAAGCAGCCGTAAGTATCATACTCAACCTCCCACGCCGCACCCACATTGCACCACACCTCAGGAAGCAGCACTGGATCTCCCTTCACAAGCGCAGCCAATTCAAACTACTCGCATACAAAGCCCTACACAACGCAGGACCAGAATACCTGAAGAGCCGCATACACTTTCCCAAACCCACAAGACACCTTTGTTCTGCCTCATTCTCACACATGTCAAGCATCTGCAAAACCAAAACTGGAGGTTGCTCATTCTCCTACATCGCACAAAAGAGGTGGAAAAACGTCCCTCAACACATCAGGAGGCTCCTCCTCACTTAAGGAGTTACGCAAGAAGCTGAAGACCTGGCTCTTCATACAAGTAGCTTGGGACCACACACCTTGCCAAGAGCCTGGATACCCTTTCGGGTGATTATTGCACTATGCAAACCAATATAGCAACCTTGTTAACATGAAAACCAAATCCCTTCCATGGGAATAGTCTGGACAGCAGGCTAAGTCTGACCAGAGGCAAAATAATGAGGGATATAACCTTGAAAAAGAAAAAACTTGCAAAACACCACGTAGACCTAGAAAAGCAGTTGGAAGAGCTTAACCATACCAATTAACAATACCAATAATGCAAATTATAATAGAAGGCCTCAGCACTTTTCTACAGGCCAAACATAACCTTAATCAACTCCTCACCGACAAAACAATGTGGTTTGATCTCAAACAACGCTATTATCAGGATGGAGGAAAATGTTGAGCACGTACTCTCATTGCAAATACGAAAGCAGGAAGCACAGACTTCAATACTGGCAATAAGGAACACATAGGGGAATATAGTCCCACATCCATGAGAAATATTGAAAGTATCATACTATAAAACTTTACACAGCTGCTTGGCCTCACACTGCAATGGATGAGAAAGCCTATTCCTCAATCTCTGTATCGCACAATTAACACTAGATCTGAAACTCTCCCTAGAACATGACATAACGGAGGATGCAATAGCAAAAGTGGAGATGGACAAGGTACCAGGAATTGATGGATACCGGCTTTTGGAATACTGCAAGCTCAATAAACCGACCCTTAAACTCTTTCTATGCAAACTATTTAAAGAAATAGAAAATAGGAGCCCACCCCAGCAAGAAACATATTGCCATAATTGTACACATACTAAAACCCAGATAAGGACCTTTTAGAATGTGTCAGCTGCAACGGGTCCCATCCGGGTGTCAGACACCATAGCCGATTCATGGAAAAATACAGGATGACCTGTATCTAGTGTGCACTGTTCCTACTGGACACTAGGTCCACACTCAATGTATTACTTACTATTTCATTTTCAATAATTGAAATAAAGGATAACACCAAATTAAACCATATGTTCACGCAATGAATTTATATGCTTTTTTTCATAAATCCATTCAAAGTTATAACTCAAATTTCATACGTTTTCCATCTGTTGCATAGTATCAATACAAGGTGAATTGCTGTCAAAATTCAATTGCACAATCATTAACTTCTAATCACATAAATTGTAATTGTCAGAGTTCAGAAATAGCTTGAATTCAAACAATCCAGTGCCCAATGCATTTCGGGAATTGCATTTCCCTTCTTCAGGGGAAATATCCTGGACTACACACTCCACCAAATGTTCTCAGGATTCAAGCAGCGAGAGATACCACAATCAATCACAATATGGAATGACCTGACCCCTTATGCGAAAGGAGAACATCATATCATGAAATCCTTGTTTAGTTCATTTTAAAGCTCTTCTATTTTGTGCATTTATTTAGTAAGGCATTGGAGTGCTGTAGATAGTCGTAGCAATAGGGAGAAGAAGCAGTGCAATGTATGAGCCCCGCTAACTTGTCAATTTCTCCTACAGGGAGAGATCTCTTTCAATGCCAAAGTCCTTATATTATGTTCAGGTAACATACAAGGCTCCTTCGGGTGCCACGGGCCTTGTGAATACATCACACAGACCAGTCAGCGAGCCAGGCCGAACCCATCAGGGCGCACTAGAAAACCTTTAACAGTTCAATACGTCGCTTCTCTCAGCCAATGTTTTCTTAAGTATTTTTATTCTACAAATAAGAATGGCTGAGATGTGACTTAATATGCAGTGTGTGCTATAGAAGAGAATTCCCTCCGTGTTGTCATAGCGGGAAATGTTTGGGCACTGCGTGGAAGTCTCAGAAATGTTACTATTCCACTGCTACCGTGTCCACTCCTCGTGAACTTGGATGTGCACGACTGAGGTACAGGACATGGACCCCCATCATCTCAGTGAATAATGTCTCACTGCTACAGACATTCCTCAGATATGTTGTGTCACTTATGGCGACGCTGATGGCAATTCACCGGCTCCTGCCTGTGATGTTCTATCTAGACCCAGACATCTAATAGCGGCCTTGATGTTGCAGTTTTATTTTCGAACACTTAACTGCCTGGGCACAACAACAGCAAGAAACACGCCCCCAAGGCGAAATGATGTCATATTATGTAAATGATGAGCTCTGATGGCTAACAGGGCCTGGTTCATGCTTCAGTAAATTGAAAAATAAATACAGAAATACATTCCATAATTCCCATGTGGCAGCACTCTGACTGCAAACAAGAGCTATTCTTACTCCCAATATCATGTCACGGTTCACTTCAAATATAATATGAATGCAAAGGCTTTGCCTCATCTAGTACAGACACTAGGATTGCAAGTTTTACATTCCTGCGCTCATCGCTCATGTGATGTTTTGGCAGGCACAACACAGATTATACTGTCATTTACTTACACCTTATCCCCCACGTCTTCCAATTAAAATGCCCAAAAGACAAAACAGTTACCGAAGGAAACTATGTCAGCCCTTCTACTATAAAGAAACCAAAGAGCCATCAATTATTTACCAAGATGTGCTGGCATTTTCAAAGAGGAAATCGTCACCGTGCGTTTAGCTCACCAAATGAACAAGTCCTCTTTTATGGCACAGCGTGCCTAAGTAACCCAGGTCATTTCTTCGTGGTCGCTGCTAAACAATTAAGCTACTGCCTGTGCTTGCTGCCTGAAGCCTCCAGTGTTAAAAAAAAACAGCCCCAACGTGCTGGTTCACCCACCGTCAACCAGGAGTGTTGGTAGTGGTGCAGGAATCCAGCCCAACCCCTGCACGCCCTCTCCTTGGCAGCACCGGAAGTAGTGTACTGCACAGACGTCACGAGGTGCACGTTCTGGAACTTTTTGCAAGCAAGTCACGTGACGTGCGTGCGCAGAACTTGCACTTCAACCGGCGGCCGTGGTGCACTGGCCACTTGCGGCTGCCTTTATAATTTATTTGGGTACACTGACTGTGAGTGTCCCCAAATAAATTATAAAGGCCGCCGCAATGGGCCAGTGCAGCACGGCTGCCGCCCTAAAAATTGTGCCGCCTGGGGCGGACCACCCCCCCCCCCCCCACCCCCCCTAGCTACGCGGCTGGTCGTAGGGCCATAGTTCTTGGACTTGCACCAGTTGCAGAATCTCTTCCACTTGTAAGCATAAGAAGTCCTAGTGGAAGGTCGCTTAGCCTCCTTCAGTATGTCCATACAATCTTCGGGTAGATTCAAATGGCCATATTGCACTATCTCAGGAGCCATGCCGCCAAACTCAAAGACGAGCGGTTCGGGTGCACCATCTGCCCCCCGAACTTCGTGAGAAGGTCCGGCCTGCACAGCAACCGTATGTGAGGAAGGAGAGACCGGTGAAGCAGGTCCGTGAACCACCACTGTCTGGGCCATTCCGGGGCGATCAATATCATCCGCGCCCTGTACCGGGACAGCTTGATGAGCACCGCCGGAATCAGGGGAATGGGTGGAAAAGCGTACAGAAAGCTGATGGACCAGTCGATCCATAGGGCATTCCCCAACGTCCCCTGTTGGTAGTACCTGGAGGCGAAGTCTCGGCATTTGCTGTTTTTGGCGGTGGCGAACAGATCTACGTCTGGAGTCCCCCACCTTGCGAAGACTTCTCCTAGCACTTCGTCGTTTATGACCCATTCGTGGTTTTCCTGAATCAGTCTGCTCAGTGCGTCCGCCTGAACATTCTGCACACCTGGTAGATCGGTAGCCGTTATTGTCAGTCCTCTGGCCAGAAGCCAGTGCCAGATCGCCTGCGCCTCCTGCAACAGAGTGCGTGATCTCGAGCCCCCCTGCTTGTTGAGGTAATACATCGTGGTCGTATTGTCCGTCTGTACAAGCGGAGAGTTGGTCTGGAAAGGCCGGATGAAAGGCCTTCAGTGCCAAGTGAACAACTCTGAGTTCCAGGAAATTGATGTGGTACGTGGACTCCGACGGAGACCACGTCCCTTGAATCTGTAAGTCTCCGGAGTGTGCTCCCCAGCCGTGGAGAGACGCATCCGTCACGATCGTCTGTGCGGGAATGTCCTTGTGGAAGGGAACCCCTCTGAGGAGATTCTCCGCTGAACACCACCACTTCAGAGACTGAGGAGCATGCAGAGACAGTCGTATCGTGTCGTCCCAAGAACCAGTCCTCTGATCCAACTGATCCTCCAAGCACTCCTGCAGTGGTATCATGTGCAGCCGTGCGTGAGGCATGAGGAAGATACAAGAGGCCATTGACCCCAGTAGAGAAGACACCATCCTCACTGTTGTAGATGGAGCGGTCATAAGAGCCTGAGCCTTTCAAAGGAGTGCTAACCGTTGCTCCTCCGAAGGAGACACGCTTGCAGACAGCGTATTGATGGAGGCTCCCAAGTACTGTATGCATTGGACTGGAGTCAGGACAGACTTGGACATGTTGATGTGCAACCCCAGCTTGTTCAAGAGAACGCACATCTTCTGGAAGTGTGCTTGAGCTTCCGAGAAGGAGGAGGCCTTGATCAACCAGTCGTCCAGGTACGGGTAGACAAACACCTTGTTCTTCCGCAGGCGTGCCGCTACCACTACCATGCACTTCGAGAATGTCCTGGGCGCAGACTTCAGCCCGAATGGCAGTACTGTGTATTGATAATGATTGGCGCCGACTTGGAATCGCAGGAACTTCCTGTGTTTCTGTGCAATGGGCACATGGAAGTACGCATCCTGTAGGTCTATAGCACAAAGCCAGTCTCCCTGCTGCAGCTGAGGGTAAATCTGCTGCAACGACAGCACGCAAAATCGCTCTATGCGAATCCACTTGTTCGCTTGCCGCAAGTCCAGAATGGGCCTGAACTCGTTCTTGTCCTTCTTGCGGACCAGAAAGAACCGCGAGTACAGACCTCTTCCCCTTTGAGGCAGAGGTACGTCTTCTATCGCCCTTTTCCTTAATAGGATGTCGGCCTCTGCCTGGATCTCGCGCAGCTGAAACTGCGAGCTCACTGGCGGAATAGCTGGAGGCAGGCTGGTGAACCGAAGACTGTATCCATTGCAAACAATATTCAGCACCCACTTGTCCGGAGTAATTTTTCTCCACTCTGCCAAAAAAAATTGAACGGATGTAGGGGAAGTAAACGCTCAGGGCCTAGACCCGGCCGGGCCGTTGGTCGCGGTTGCGGACTGTTGGCCTCCTCTGCCCCTCTGCATTTCTGGAAGGGTTCCGGAACTGCTGCTGTTGTTGCTGCTGTCCGGAAGTCTGCCCTCGCCCTCTGCCTGAAGTGCCGAACCGTCTCTGGAACGGGCGGTAGTTCTTCTTCTTCTTCTCAGGCTTCTCTAACCCGACAGCCGTCAGGGTTTCGGCTTCTGCTTTCATACGGGCCATTTCATCGTCCGCATGCTTGCCGAACAGGGTTTCCCCCGAGAAAGGCAGGTTGGCCACCCGCTGTTGCGCCTCCGGTTTGAGTGAGGTGAGGCGAAGCCAAGCGTGACGCCGTTGACTGATGCTGTGGCAGTATCCGTGCGCCGCCAGAAGAGATACATCAGCAGCCGCGCTGATGATCTGGTTAGACACCAACATCCCCTCATTTAATATCTCCAGAAAGTCCTCTTTCTTGTCACGAGGGAAGAGCTCAGCGTACTGCTGGAGGGACTCCCATATGGCACGATCATATCGCCCCAGCAGAGCCCCGGCACTTGCAGCCTTCATGGTGGTAGATCCCGTCCCACAGACCTTTCTGCCCGCCGAATCCAGCCAATGGCTGTCCTTATCAGGCGGCACTGTCGAAGAAGGAGTGGTGGCATGCTGCTTCTTAGCTGCTGTCACAATAACGGAGTCTGGTGTTGGGTCCATTCGAAGGAAAGCCGGGTCAGATTCTGGAGCCCGGTATTCCTTGAGGAGCCTGGAGGGAGCTGCCTTCGTCACCGCCGGAGTGAGGAACAACTCCTTGGCGGGCTCCTCCAATCCGGGTACCAACGGCAGCAGCAGTCGAGACAAATGCTTCTTGTGAAGCGTCTCGAAGATCACGGACGCCGTAGGTGTTGGCACCGTCACCGTGATCCCTAGCTTAGCCGCACCCCTCAACAGCACTTCCTGGAAGGAGACGATATCGTCAACGGGCGACACCCTCGTCCCTGGAGACTCCGACAGTGTCAGTGAATAATCCCTGGTGGACGAGCCTGTGCGGGATCTGGATCTGCGCCTCCTGTGGCGTCGTCTAGATCGAGATGACTACCGGCCACAGCTCCGCGATCCCCCTCTCTGGCCGAAGCGGAAGCGCGATCTTCTCGGCCTCGGCCGATCCGCAGGCCTCACAGGAGCAGGTGATGTCCGCCTGGCCGGGACCCTCGGCTGAAGGGTCCCCTTAGGAGGCGTTGGTTAGCGTGGCAACGAGGCTGTCCTGGGTGGAGGCACAGGTGGAGGAACGGAGGGAAGAGGCGGTGGTGGGAGCGGAGGCGGCGGTGACTGACGAGGAGCCGGCCCACGGGGCGGTGGTGGAGGCAGGGTGGGGTTCCGTGGAGGCGGACCCTATGGCAATGGAGGAGGGGTAGGCGTCCTAGGTTTAGTAGGCGTATACACCACTGAGTACACCGAGCCCGGTGACTTTGTCTTCTTCCTTGGCAACAATGGCGAACCAATCGCCGACCTCCTAGTGTCAGGAGTCCTCCTGCGCTTCCTTGGCATCAAAGAACGCCTCCCCGACGTCGAGGAACATCTTCTCGACGTCGACCGGTAGCGCCTCCTCGACGTCGACCGGGGGCGCCCCCTCGACGGCGAACGCCTCCTCGACGGCGAACGCCTCCTTGACGCCGATCTTCTCCTCTTCGCCGACGGTGAACGGCGGTGTCGCCTCGACGGCGAGCGCTGACGCCGGGCCTTTTCTTGACGTCGATGACTCGACGATGACGTCGACGATGACGATGCGGTCGATGGTGGTCTGTTCAGCTCCCTCGACGCCGAACGTCAACGCCGCTTCTCCCAAGAGCCCCGGGGAGATGGGAAACAGACCGTTGTCATCCCCCTCGACGCCGCAGTCTACGCAATTGACGCTGGTGGAGTATGGGGACGCTTGCTGGACTTCCTGCCCCTGGGTAGCCCCCCAGAGGCCTCAGCCTGGGTAGATGAAGCATGCCCTGACCCACCTTCTGACGTCTGTCCTCGAGGCCTTGGAGCCTGATCTTCATCCTCTCTCTCAGGGTCCTGGCAGAGAAGGTTTTGCAGATTTCACACTCCTCTGGGGCATGAGAAGAGGGGAGGCAGACGATGCACACTCCATGTGGGTCGGATTTGGCCTTTTTTCTATCACACTCTGGGTAATTGTCAAATAAGCCAGGCATTTTGACAGTACAGTGAAGAAAAAGGGCTTAGTACTTAACAACAAGCACTACACACAAGAAAAAGTGAAAAAAATCACCAAATAAACCCTTGAAAGGGAGAGCTCAATGCTCTAGGGTCCTGTTGCAGGAACCGGAAAAAAGAACTGAAAGTAAAAGGGACCTGCTGTGCATTCTGGGATACTGAGAGAGTTCTGGAAAGTTTTCTTAAAGGCACAGTATCCTATTTGAGCCACATAATGGCAGCCTATGGGGCTTGTCTGTCCATACCTTCCTCTCAATCATTCTAGAGGCTTTTGCTGGTAGAGGCAAGCTTTCTCTGTGAGGAAACTGGGCAAGCTGTGCTGTTTGTGTGGTTGTTTTGGTGGAATTTCTAGTTGAAGTACTGGACAGTGTAGCCTGTGGATATAGGCTGCATTATCTGTCTTTAAATTCTCTCTTAAGTGTCTTTGCAGTTCTGCATTTTTTGACAACTTAAGAGATTATTTTTGATTGCTCCGGGGTCCCCGCACATGGGCGGGACTATTCACCAGATTATGACTATACACAGAGGTTCCCTACTACAGAAGTTGGTCTGGGCTGTTATGGAGTGTTTATCAAAGGAGAAGGTAAGTTGGGTGTCATCCTCGTAGGATATTGGAACAAATCCATATGTCCTCATGAGATTGGCCAAGGGAGCTATAGAGATGTTGAATAAGGTAGGGTTTAAGCAATATCCCTGCGGGACTCCCTTGGACAATTTCCTGGTCTTGGACATATAAGGACCCAAGCTAATAGTCTGGGAACGGTCAGAAAGAAAGCTGGTCATCCACTGCAAGGCCTTTCCTTTTAGCCCGGTTTCCTCTGACCTCCTGAGCAGAATTTGATGGTTAAGGGTGTCGAATGCCGCCAAAATATCTAATAGCACCAGTAGGTTGGATTGTCCTCTATCTAGTGCTAGCCTAATATTGTCCGTGACTGCCACTTGGGCTGTCTCCGTACTATATTTCGGTCTGAAGCCTGATTGTGACACATCTAGGCAAGCTGACGCTTCGACATAGGTTGATAAATGCTTGTTGATGTGTTTTTCCAGCATTTTGCTCAGGAGTGGTAGGAGGGATATCGGTCGCAGGTTAGATAGTTCTTTCATAGAGGCCTTGGTGTTTTTATGTAGTGGAATGACATGTGCTGCCTTCCATTCAGAAGTTAAGTGACCTTCCTTTAGTGATGCATTCAGAAGGGAGCAGACAGTTGTTTAGAGAGGCTCGCCAATATTTTGGCTGGTACAACATCAAGGGGGGAGCCTGATCTAATGGTATGTATTAAGGCTTCCACCTCTTCACAAGTCAGGGGGTGGAAACTCATCAAAGGTGTCCCCTTTATGTCGGGAAAGTGTTGATATGTAGTGGCCGGTCTCAAATTGCCAGCTGTAATGATTTTGTCATAGCCTCTATTTTCTGCTCAAAATATTCCCCGTTAGTGTCACATAAGGCTTGGGAGGTGGGTTCATCCAGATCACACACTTTAGGGTTCGTGAAGGTTTTAAGGATCTGGTACAATACTTTTAGGGCATTCCCTGCCTGTGCTAACTGCAAAGTGATGAAAGTCTTCCGAGCAATTTTGATATTTACTGTACTGTAAAGTATTTAATGCTTACCTGTGCCAGGCTTGCTTGGTTCTAAAATAAAACAACAGTATATATTTTATACAAAAACAGTTGGCCTAGAAACAGTTCTTAAGCTTTTGAATTCATTTGCCGACTGAGTGTGTACATCAAATGCTTAACGCTGTCCTCTGATACTGCCTTACTGCTCGACCACACTACCACAAATAGAGAGTAAGGTTCTATCTAATTTTACCTCTGCCTACCGTTGAGGTTCCACTGGACTCTGTGCACACTATGCCTCACTTTGTTACAGTATATACAGAGCCAGCTTCCTACACACAAGCATAACAGTATACGATGGGTAGACAAGCTTAGACTTGCACTGCAGTCTCTTTTTGTACTGTCACTTCGAGAGCTGTTGATGTGGAGATGTAGAAACACGCCCTGCTGAGTGCACTACAAAGGGACCTTGGAGAAGTTGGCCTGCCTTGGAATGTCAGAAAGTTACAGCTGCTGGCAACGAGAGGGCTATACATTGCTTTAATGTGGATTGGCTTTTCTGAGGATTATCAAAAGCTGCCAACAACTAAATAGACTTACAGAAGTCTTTGTTCTATATAGAATTTTAAGCACCTTCTTACATATAAAATGTGCAGCCTTTTCTCAAAGACATTGGGTAGGTCTTGGAAAATGTTTTTTATCACAGGTCCCATGAGCTGAAAATCAGTTGCCACTTAGGAACTGCTCCCAAAGTAACTATGTTTGCAAGATTAGCAAAAGGTATTTTTTTTTGTTAAAGGTCAAATTTCACTGACTCTCACTGTAGATGTTGAAAGTCACATTCTTCCAGCTATGGTCTCTTAAGCAGGTGGCAACATGACTTCTGAAGAATTGAAGATGTTATCAGACATAATGAACAGTTGAAAAGAAACTATGAAATCATGTTTTCGCCGTAGTTGTTTGATTAGATTCAGACCAATGATGGACATCTGAGGGAAACACTTTCCCCTTTGAGGATCTCAGACTCTTCCTATGCAGGTATCCATCTGTAAGGAGCAAAGAGATGCAAATATAACTCATCATTGGTGAGAGAAAAGCCCTGCTTGTCAACAGCCTTAGGGAAACTTCTGTGGATGCTATACCAAATTTATATGACTCATCAGTCGTTTAAATAGGGGAGCACTTGGTGACCAAGTCGTCTGCAAAAAATCTACCAAAAGAACTCTGAATTGATAATAGGAGCTGGCCACCTAAAACACAGTAATTTTTTTTAACTTAGGATGTCTTGGGAGTGTCATAAAGGAAAATGCTACTTACCAGTATGCATCTGTTATTGGCATGTAGAGCTGCAGATTAACACACTGTGCACAGATCGCCACCCAGTGTTAGGCCCGGATGTTTGCAGTTTGTTTTTGTACTGAAAAGTTCTTTAGAAGTCACAAGATAGGTGGCTCCGCCTTTGGACTACATTGCGCATGGGCATCGGCTCCATCCTCAGATTGTTTTCCGCCATTAGGGAAATGATGGAGCTTTGTAAGAGAAAAAGGGATGTCCTTGTAAGCTGTATCTAATTAAGATAAAACTGGAACAGACAAGGGTAGCCGGGGAGGCGGGTGGGCATGTGTAACTCTGCAGCTCTACATGCCAAGAACAGATGCATACTGGTAAGTAGCATTTTACGTTAGAGGCATATGAGCTGCAGATTACACACTATGCATTGATTGTATAGCAATACCCTTTCTTAGTGTCGACCACCCCTATCTGTTGCAGTAGTTTGAAATAGTGTTTTGAGAACAGCCTGGCCCACATTAGCTTGTTGTTTAGTTTGCACATCTACACAATAGTGTTTTGTGAATGTGTGCGGGGTAGACCATGTAGCTGCTCTGCAGATGTCATCTAGGGGAATGTTCCCTAAAAATGCCATTGAAGCCTCTATTTTCCTTGTAGAGTTGGCTTTAGGAGGAACAGATAACGTACATTTAGCTTTGTGGTAGCAAATCTGTATGCATTTGACAATCCATCTAGCTAACCCAGATTTCAATATGGGGTTGCCCTTGTGTGGTGGTGAGAAAGACACAAAAAGTTGTTTGGTCTTACGAAAGGGTTGAGTTCTCTCGATGTAGTATAACAATGCTCTTTTGACATCTAGGGTATGAAGAGCTCTTTCTGCTACTGTCTGTGGCTGCGAGAAGAAAACTGGCAGTTCCACAGATTGATTGAGGTGTAAGGGAGAAATTACTTTGGGAAGAAATTTTGGATTGGTACGGAGAACAACCTTATTGTGATGCATTTGCAAGAAGGGTTCTTGAATGGTTAGAGCTTGTAATTCACTAACTCTCCGTAACGAAGTAATAGCCACTAGGAACGCAACCTTCCATGTTAAAAACTGTAGTTCACATTTATGTAACGGTTCGAAGGGAGGTCGTGGAGATAGGTATAGTTTTTGGTGTGGTACTACATACAGTTGTAGCAGTGTGGTGTACCACGGCTGTCTGGCCCACGTTGGAGCAACTAGGATGAGGGTTAGAGAATGCTGCTGTAGTTTGCTTACTTCTAGTGGCATGAGTGGTAGAGGTGGAAAAGCGTACGCAAATCTGCCTGACCAGTTCATCCATATCACATTGCTGTAATGATTTCCAGGCTTGTTCCGCAGGAGCGTCAGGAATCCGGAGAATAGTCCTCAGCCTTCCCCTACGGTGTTCGGACTCTATCAGACTCTAGAGTATCGAAAGGCACGCCAGGGGAAAACAGGGAAACAGCAAACATCAGTGTGGATACTTGATGAAAGGCAGGCTGTAAGGGAAGGAAGATGTTACTACCTATACTTTGTTACAAAATAGTGTATATGCACAATGTCCACATATATACATAAACAGCACCTACCACAGCTAATCGTCTCGACCTTGAAATACTACTGTTGGGTAGATTTGGTGTCCGCTCTCTGTACACAAAAGGGCAAAAGATTGTAAACACTCTACCCCGCTCTATACTAGCATATGAAAGTAAGTGATGTGTGAATCTCACCCCGCTATTCTTATGGAGAATACTTGAAGAGCACCCAACTCTATTCCAAGGTGAGATGCTCGTGTGCGAGCCTTTCTTCTGGAGTATGTACAAGGTATAATCTGCCAGACAATATCACATCTTAGTCATCTATAACACTAACCACATATAGTATAAGAGAGGCAGCGCAACGCGCTGTTACAGTGATTCTAGTAGCTGAGCCTCGAAACATACCACACACTGGTCCACGCAAGTGTCCCAAACATAAGTATTCCACAATGCCAAAGGGAAGACTGGTTAGGTGGTTCACCCAACGGGAGGCAGCTCCAGGCCAGTAAACCGAGATGAAGAGGCAGCAGCCAGTAACTGGCCGGACGGCGGGGAACGACCCGGCCGCCAGGCGGAGCACAAGGAAAAGGGAAACCTGGAATGGCAGTACCCGGCCGGATGGCGGGGAAAGACCAGGCCGCCGGGCGGAGCACAAGGAAAAGGGAAACCTGGAATGGCAGTACCCGACCGGATGGCGGGGAAAGACCCGGCCGCCGGGCGGAGCACAAGGAAAAGGGGAGTATGAACGGGGGGAAGAAAATAAGTAAAGCAAACACGAATTGCACCAAATGTGTTTGTGAGGACTCCCAAGAAGGTAACAGAAATGCTGACACAAGCTTGAAGAGTGTCAGCGGGAGCCGCCAAGGAGGGCCACAGGTCACAACGGAACAGAACGCCCTCACGGAGGACGGAGGATCAAGACAGGAAACACAACCGACCAAAAACCGGAAGTCACGCAAATCCGACGGGGACAGAACACCCGGAAGTGTGAGCTAGACGCTAGAACGCAAAGCGGCGTTCTGTTGATGAGGTGCGTCTTATATAGTGCCCAAGGCAAATTAGAACTTCTTCGCGAGTGTGACTTCGGGGCATGACAATTGCCTTTGGACTGTGGGTGCGGATATCTGGCGGCGAAGCTTGGGCATTTGGAGTTCTCGTGGGTGGCAAGTCTATCTGAGGTTGTCCCCACATCTGAAAGAATGGTTAAAGAACTTGTGGATGAAGTTCCCACTCGTGGGTCTGTTGTGTCTGACGACTTAACAGACGCGCAGTGGTATTTTGTACTCCTGGAACATGCTGGGCTAAGAGGAATATGTTCTGAGTTATAGCCCAGCACCATATGTTCTGTGCTAGTTGCAGGGAGTGTGTTCCGCCCTGTTTCTGTATGTAATTCATGGCTGTAATGTTGTCCGTGCGGACTAACACAGCTTTGTTTGATACTTGCTTTTGGAAAGCTTTTCGTGCTAGGAATATGGCTAGTAACTCCAGGTGATTGATATGGAGTAACTTTTGTTGTGGTGTCCACCTGCCTTGCATATTGTGTTGCAGTTGGTGGGCTCCTCAGCCGGAGAGCGATACGTCCGCTGTCAAGACTATTTGAGGAACTGGCTCTAGGAACGGTAGTCCGTTGGAAAGGTTTTTGGTGTTCCACCACTGAAGAGAGCGATGAGTCCGACCGTCTACCAACACTAGGTCTGTTAATTGACCTTGAACCTGGTTCCATTGACGTGATGAGCACTCTTGGAGAGGACGCATTTGAAGTCTTGCATGGGGCACTATGAAAATGCAAGAGGCCATCATCCCTATGAGTTGCATGAACACTCGTGCTGGCAGGGAGTGTTGTGGCTGAAACTTTGTGAGAAGAGCTTGCATGCTTGCTATCTTTACTGGAGTGGGATAAGCTAGCGCTGTCAAGGTGTTTAATGCAGCACCGATGTACTGTTGTACTTTGGATGGTTGCAGATGGGACTTGGTGTGGTTTATTGTGAACCCCAAGTTGTGAAGCAGTTGGATATGGCATGAGTGTGTTGCACACTGGCTGTATGAGCTGGCTTTTATGAGCCAGTCGTCGAGGTATGGGAAGACATGGATGTGTTGTCTTCGTAAGGGTGCTGCCACTACTGCTAGGCCATCGGTGAATACTCTTGGTGCTGTTGTGACTCCGAATGGGAGTACTTTGAATTGATAGTGCTGCCTGTCTATTACAAATCTGAGATACTTCCTGTGAGCTTTGTGAATGGGAAAGTGAAAGTATGCGTCCTTGAGATCTAGAGTAGCCAGGAAGTTGTTTTGTGACAGAAGAGGAAGGACTTGTTGAAGTGTGACCATGTGAAAATAGTCTGAATGTATGTATATGTTTAGAGGTCTGAGGTCTAGAATAGGCCTTGGAGAGCCGTCCTTCTTTGGGATAAGAAAGTATAGGGAGTAGACTCCCTTGTTTTGTTGGTGCAGAGGAACTGGTTCTATTGCACTTTTTCCAGCAGAGATATTACTTCTTGCTTTAGCAGTGATAGATGCTCTTGTGACATTGGACGCTGTTTGGGTGGTATGTTTGGGGGTGTAGATGTTCGTTCTAGACAGTAACCTGATTGAATTTGTCACACCCACCTGTCTGATGTGATGTTGGTCCAGGCAGGAAGGAATTGTTGTAGTCTTCCCTCCACAGGAGTGGAATGGTGGGGGGAAGTGGAGGAAAGTCATTGGGCAGGGGTGGAGGTAGAGCGGGAGTTGTTTGTTTTGCCTCTGCCTTTGTTGTTGTTACCCCTATAACCCCCTCTTTGGTAGCTCTTAGTGAATGTAGATTGGCTAGGGGCCTTATAGGAAGTGGAGGGGCCGTCGGAGGAGTAGCTTCTTGTGTTGCCTCTATATGATGAGCGACAAAAAGAATGCCTGGGAGCTTGCAGTTGCAAGGCTCCCATAGATTTAGCTGTGTCTGTGTCTTTAGATACTACTAAGGAATCTAGTGGTACTGGATCTCTAATGTAAACTAGATATGTAGGGATAGCTTTGAATTTCTTCTCAATGCGAGGGTTGAGGACTCGAGCCCTGACAGGATCTTTAAATACCTCTGTTGCATGCTTAAAGACCCCTTTAAGCACTGGCAAGATAGCAGTGGACCTTTGTGTAGTATCAAAAGTGTCCAATAAGAAATCTTCCTCCACAGCATCTGTGTGCAAATCAACCCCATGGTATTGGGCTGCTCTCTGTACTAATAGGTTAAAACCTATAGTGGATTAGGCGACTGAGGGGGACTATTGGTCCCTACTGGGTTATGTGCACCCCCACCTGTGTCATCAGAGTCTGTATCGACATTATCGTCTGGGTCAGTGGATGGCGTAGGCGAATTATGTGGTGGAGGAGTTTTAGGAGGAGGAATAGTATGGGGAGGTGGTGAGGAAGGGACCCTTAATGAAGAGGTTGCAATGCCTCTCTTATTCTTTGGAGGAGGAGAAGTTGCAGGTGCCTCTAGTGGTCTCTTCTTTGAACTAAGAGTTAGTTGGCCAGTCTTAGGATCCTTTATAAGAGTCTTTTGAGTAGGATCTGGTGTAAAAAGCTCTTCTGTGGAGGGAAGATCCTTCAGTGTCGAAGTTTTCGGTTCCGAAGGTTTTTTCGGCACCGGCTGGGTAGCTGGTCTAGGGTCTTTCGGCTTAAAACTGTGACTTTTTGCAATGTCTTTAGCCGAAACGTGTTTTTTCGGTTCCGGTTGTTTTTTTCGGTTCCGAAGCATGTGAGTCAGGACCCGTAGGCAGTTTTTTACTCGGCTAAGAGTGCGGTTTTGACGTCGATGAGCTGGTGCCAGTTTTTGGCGCCGAGTGCTTGGGTGTTGAAGCAGCGATCGGCGTAGATGAGGAAGATGGCTTCTTCTTCGGTGTCGGTATGGGATCGACGCCGGGAATAGGCTGACTTGAGCCCGAGCTGCCTGAAGGCTTAGTAGGCTTCTTTGCCGAGCCCGAAGGCAGGGCGTGGGAAGCAGTCTCTCGGTGTGCACCCGGGCCCGAGGGTGAGGGTGTGACCGAAGCCTTTTTTGAGGGTGTAGAAGAAGGGTCGGGGTCGACGTTCTTACTTACGACCTGTTGAGCTGGAGTGATGTCCTCGACGTCTGAGTCTTCGGCATCAGAGGAGCTGGCACTTTCTTCGGCCTGCTGTCGTTCTGGCACGACGAAGCCCTCTTGAAAGATGTAGTCCAGGATTGAAGCTGACGAGCGAGCCATTGTTCTTCGAGCTCGTCGGTCCCGAATCGTTTTCTTGGAGAGGAAGGAGGCACAAGCGGAACAGTCTTTGGCCTCGTGCTCCGGTGAGAGGCAAAGGTTGCACATCTCATGAAGATTGGTGTGGGGAAACTTCACCCCCACATTGAGGACACTTCTTGAATGGCGTCCTTTCCATGAGCCAGAGAGTAAGGCCCAAGTAGGCCCGAAGGCCTTCGTCGACAACCGGAATCGAAGATTTCGAAGTGTTGAAGAATCGCATCGATGGGAGGCGCGATCAAAACAATACCGTCGAACTGGGTGAGGATTGCGCGCCGAAGGAAAATCGATTCCAAAGTGGAGCACAGGAAACACATCCGAGCCCCATGGCGGAAAAAAACAATCTGAGGATGGAGCCTATGCCCCTGCGCAATATGGTCCAAAGGAGGAGTCCCCTATCTCGTGACTTCCAAAGAACTTTTCAGGACAAAAACAAACTGCAAACATCTGGGCCCAACACTAGATGGCGATCTATGCACAGTGTGTAATCTACAGCTAATATTCCTCGAATCAGTATTTTTTCGGTGGTGTTAAACGGTGTCATAATGGTCTTCAATAATGTCCTTGCTGACAGTCAATAGTGTCCTGCATCACCGATATTGCCACCTGTGGTGTCCATCACCGGACCATTCATTGCCAGTGGGGCTTTCATTAATGGTGACAAGTGTGAAGATGGTGAGACAGCCAAACTATGCTTTCCAGACTATGGAAAGTCTAACAGGTAATCAGGTATGGACATCTTATACATATAATTAGATGACAGCGTGTTCACCTTTTTTCCACATAAATTACCCAAGGTGATGGACTGTGTTTTACTGTTTTCTTCTCCATTTTTCTGGAAAATGTTTGTGGTGGTTCTTTAAATGTGGAGGGCTTTTCATTATGTGAAACACATTAAAGATTAATATGTGCCCAAAATGTTCCCTTATTTAGACTGTTTTATGCACTTGTGAAGACGCGTCCTCACCTAAAGAGATAGGGTATTTAGCCTTGTACTTAAAAAGCCACTCCTTCAATGATTTTGATGGAGGGAAGGGGCCTTAGTTATAGCCTCTTGGGCAATATTTAACATTCAGTAGTTCTTTTTATATTACTGTAGGACTTACAGCTTGATGACAAACCTCATTTAAGCATGAGAATCTATAAAGGATCAAATATTATAACTAGGAATAAAAGTACTATCCTTTTTTTTCTACATGCATCCCTTACTCAACATCAATATTTTTGAATTTTATTTACTCTGAGAAACTGAACCGGAGCTTCGAATTCCATCATTTCCTGGAGTAAACATTAGTCCAATGTACTTTGTGTCCTTGGGGAAGTCAGGCTTTTACTGGGCATTATCTTCAAGAGAACTGTAATTTACCACTGATGTTACATGATACTCTAAATTGGAAAGCCAAGAGTCCCTTTAGGTAACGGACTCTCACAGGGTTGCAAAGGTGAATCATACAATGATCCTACACCAGCAAGACATTTTCTGAAGAAAAAAAGCTGCTGCAAAAAGAGATTAACACTACTTTTCAATATGCTGCACCCTCTCGACAAGTCCTTAAATGGTCATGGCATACAAACTGAAGACACCACACACCACCACCAAAGCAATTCATTTTTGAGAACTCATACAGAGAGAGACTCACAAAAGAATCACATGAACATCACACCATGGGCTTCGGAGGATTTAATTAATCCAAGTATAATCTGTGTGTTTCAGTGAAGGAGAAATAGTGATTGTAAATCTGATATTCCTATGATGGACATTGTAAAGGTATGCAACTGTCTGAAAGTTGGATGAGCACAGGGATTCATCAGCTAGGTAATAAGAGTCCAACGTCTTTTAAGAGGAGAAAAGAGACTTAAATGTGGTAATCGTACGAGCGGATAAAGCAGGGGTCTAGGGCATGTTTAGGTCAGAGCTTGACAAATGAATACTTTTTAAGCAAGGCAAAGTACCAGCAATCACATCGGGCTGTAAAAAGAACACTGTAAGCAAGCATGAATAGTTTCCGCAACCTTACAGAATTAATGATTTATGGAATGAGAAGTGATATCACATGCTACAAAACTTCTGATCAACAATCCTCAAAATAATTCCAATCCAACAGCAATGATAGAGAACATGATACGAGAATGATCAGTGCGTGGAATAATGAATGCATCATCTAGAATTACCAGATTTAATATTGCCATCATCGCGACACATCCCATTCCAGCGGCTGTATAATGTCACGGAGTGAATGTTGTCTTCTGCATGCTTAACTTCTTCCTGTTTTTGTCGGATCTTCTCCCAATTTCTCACCAGAAAAACATGATGTTTCAGAACAAAATTTCTAAACCCAATAAAAGAACAGAAGATTTTGGAATGCATGTGAAAGAAGTATACATGAAAGCCCTGCTGATGGGGAACCAATAAACTGCAAAGAACACTGGAACTCTCTCTAATTGTCCAAGTGCACAACGTCAAGAAAAGGAACAGGCATTCAAATATATTGAGCAACTATATCATGCCTCCTTTACCTTTCCCTGTTGGACATCGGCTTTATCTGCAACTGTGGGCTCAGCCGGGTTGGGGTGCTGATACTTTCACTGGGCTCTTCTGGCAAGTGCCCCCTCTGTTAAACAGATAATTATATGTGAGAGTAAACAGATGTAGACTTAATAAAGTTAATAAACTTCCTTTTTTATAGTTTTTAGACTTGAAATTACCATTAATACAAGGTATGCAAAGTTCATGAACACACACGGATAGACCGTGAAGTCGTAGAAACACACTCACTGTGTGGTACCCCCAATTTCAGGTGCTCAAACATTTTCCTTATATATCACATTGGCAGTGCCAGGGGTAGATCAAAATCACGTTTATTTGCTGATCTCTTTCACATTTAGTTGAAAAAGAAGGGCCATGTGTAACACCGTAATCCAACCATCTTCCCAAGAAATCCCTTACAAAGAGCCTTGCAATGTAGCAGAAGAGATAGCCAGTCCGTGCTGATATTCGCGTGATGCTCCACAGCTAGCAGAGGAAGCATAGAAGGGACTCCGTCTTGCCTGCTGGAGCACACCACTTACTAAGACCAAGAAGCTGGCATAGTGGAAGCGAAGGCCAAAAGTGTAAGAAACATTAGTAGTGCTAGATTCCTTACCTTAGAATTACCCCCAGGAGTCAGACTGGATCTGGAAAGTTTTTCGTCAGCAGTACCCCAGCACGTTGGTAGGCGTCGTCGTGCGGCTCCGCGTGCGTCGTTGGCAGTATGATGTTGTCGGCGGAGCTACTTGGACGCGCCCGCTGACATCAGTTCTGTACACGACTTTCCGCGCCAGGAACGCAGAGCTATGCAAGATACTGACCACTGGTGCCATGATACTAGGGCCTTGAAAGGGATGACCTTAACCCTAGAAATCAGTTCGCAGAACGAGGAGGATGGGCCAGGCGGTAAGGAATCTATCACTACTAATGTTTCTTACAGATATATCGTTACCGAAGGTAAGTAACTTGTGCATCTGAAAGAAACACGTAGTGATAGATTCCTTACCTTAGAATAGATACCCCAGCTATACCAACCCCAGTGGTGGGTCTGCGAACCAAGATCACACCAGAAAGTCCTGGAGAACAGAACAGACAAAGAAGCCGTCTCACCGGACTTGGTTGTCCAGGTAGTAGTGCCTGGTAAACGTATGCAGCAAGGCCCACGTAGCTGCCTGACAGATGTCCTGCAAGGGAACGATGCGTCCCAGAGCAGTAGTGGCTGCTGTCTCCCTGGTAGAATGGGCGTGCAGCCCTAAGGGAGTCTCTTTTTTAGCCAAGGAATAACAAGCCTTTATGCAAAGCACGACCCATCAAGAAAGGGTCAGTTTGTGCACCGCCCGACCTTTCTTAGCGCCCAAGTAGCCAAAAAAGAGTTGGTCATCCACCCGGAACTGTTGTGTGCGGCTCAGGTAGAAAGAGAGCGCACGTTATGGGTCCAGACGATGGAGCCTCTCTTCCTCTTTAGAAGGATGCGGAGGCGGAAGGAAGGTGGGCAAAGTGATAGTCTGCCTGATGTGAAAGGCAGTGACAACCTTTGGCAAAAAGGAAGGACTAGTTCTCAGAACAACTTTCTCCAGATGGACAGAAAGAAAAGGAGGTTTGGAATAAAGAGCCTGGAGCTCACTCACTCTTCTGGCAGAGGTGATGGCAACCAGGAAAGCAGTCTTTAGAGCTAGAAGATGAAGAGGGCAATTATGAAGGGGCTCAAAGGGAGCACACATCAGAAGGGTAAGAACTAGATTTAAGTCCCACTGAGGCACCATGAACGGAACAGTATGAAACATGTGCGTGATGCCCTTCATGAATCTATTTACCACAGGGGACTTGAAAAGGGAAGGCTGATCTGGGAGCCTCAGGAAGGCGGAAATGGCCGAGAGATAGCCCTTGATAGAGCCCAGAGCAGAGCCCTGCTGGACCAAAGAAAGAAGAAAAAGAAGGACCTATGAAAGAGGAGCAGAAAGGGGATCCACAGCCTTTGCAGTGTACCATGCCACAAACTTATTCCACCTACAGGCGTATACCGTTTTTGTGGAGGGACGCCTGGCTGCCAAGATAACATTGCAGACTTAAGGAGGCAGGTCGAAAGACGTCAACTGCCGCCACTCAATCTCCACGCAAGGAGGTGGAGGATGGACAGGTTTGGGTGGAGGACCGTCCCCTGTTGCTGCGAAAGAAGACCCTCCCGAAGAGGCAAACAAATTGGAGGATCGATGCTCATACTGAGTAGCTCCGGATACCATACTCTTCGAGCCCAGTCCGGAGCCACAAGAATAACTTGGGCCCGGGCACCCCTGATCTTCTTCAGCACTCTGGGCAGAAGTGGTATAGGTGGAAAGGCGTACAACAGACCGCAATCCCACATGCAACGAAAAGCCAGTGCCGCCTTGGAAACTCCTACACGCAGAACTGATGACATTGCGCGTTCTCTTCGGTGGCGAACAGATCTAACGAAGGCTCTCCCCACTACTGAAAGAGACCTTGCCCACGTCCGAGTTCAGACGCCATTCGTGATCCAACATGCATCGTGGCTGAGTTTGTCCGCCCTGGCGTTCAGAGAACCTGCCAGGTGTTGAGCCACCAGGGACATGCCCTGATGTTCCAGCCAAGCCAAGAGACGCAGAGCCTCTTGGCATAGGGTCCACGACCCCACCCCGCCCTGTTTGTTGCAGTACCACATGGCGGTGGTGTTGTCCGTGAACACCTGCATTACACTTCCCCGGACAGACGGAAGGAATGCCGTCAGTGCCAGTCGGATCGCCAGAAGCTCCAACAGGTTGATGTGGAGCTGGGACTCCGCCGGAGACCAGAGGCCTCTGATCTCCGCCTCCCCCATATGGCCGCCCCATCCCAGAAAGGACGCGTCCGTCACAACTGTCTGCTCCAATTGGGGAAGGGTGAGGGATCTACCATTGACCCAATCGCGATTTGTGAGCCACGACTACAATTGCTGTGCAGTGCCCTCCGAGATCTGGACGTGATCGGACAGGTTGCCCTGATGTTGTGCCCACTGGAACTTCAGGTCCCACTGCAGAGCCTGCATATGCCATCTGGAATGATCCACAAGCAGGATGCAGGAGGCCATCAAGTCCAGCAGCCGAAGGGTCATGCTGACCGAAACCCGGGACAGAGGCTGAAAGATCGGAATCATAGCCTGACTCGCTGTTCGGGAGGATAAACCCGAAACCGCGCCGAGTCTATAACCGCTCCGATGAAAAGGAGCTTCTGCAAGAGAATCAGATGGGACTTCAGCAAGTTGATGGAGAACCCCAGCAAATGCAGGAGGTCGGCAGTCGTCTGGAGGTGGGAGTAGGGTGACCAGCCGTCCGTAAATTTCACGGACCGTCCGTAATTGGGACCTCACGTCCGTTGTTGTCCATAATTTTGGCCTTTGGGGAACAGCACTGTTCCCCTGCCAGTAGGCTCAACTCCCTGACGGGGCAGCCTCGCACTCCTCCTGGAGCAAAAGAGCAGCCCCACCCCGCACATTGTCATTCTGTATGCAGCCGATTGCCACGTACAGAATGACAATGAGTCTGTCTGGGCTTTAAAGCATGTGGTGGCCTCCTCCTGCCTCGGGCATCCTGTCAAAAGGAAGAAATGCACAATAACACCCTTGCTGCTACGGGAGAATCTAGTTAATCAAAATAAAGCGAAAGTAAAAAAAAAAGGAAAATGCTACTTACCAGTATGCATCTGTTCTTGGCATGTAGGGCTGCAGAACCACACACTTTTGCATTAGATCACCATCTGGTGGTGGGCCCGGATGATTACACTTTGTTGTTGTCTTGGAAGAGTCTTTGTCTGCTGGGTGACTCCTCCCTTAGACCATAGTGCGCATGGGCATCGACTCCATCCTCAGATTGTTTTCGTCATTTGGGCAAATGATGGAGTTGTATCATTACAGAAAAGGATGACCACGCATTGTGTATCTAAATAAGAGATAATACTGGAACAGATATAGGTAGCCGGGGAGGTGGGTGGGCGTGTGTGTTTCTGCAGCCCTACATGCCAAGAACAGATGCATACTGGTAAGTAGCATTTTCTGTTCGAGGCATATGGGCTGCAGACCACACACTTTTGCATAGATTGAACAGCAGTTTCTCCCTTAGCGGCGGTCACCCATATCTGTTGCAGTAGTTTGAAATAATGTCTTTAATAGAGCCCACACTTGCTTGTTGCTTTGCCTGCACATCTACACACTAGTGTTTTGTAAATGTGTGTGTAGTAGACCATGTAGCTGCTTTACAGATATCATCTAATGGTATGTTCCCTAAGTATGCCATAGATGCTCCTATCTTAAGGGTAGAATGAGCCCTAGGAGGAATGGTTAAAGTGCGTTTTGCTTTTTGGTAACAAATTTGAATACACTTAACAATCCACCTGGCAATACCTGATTTTGAAATCAGATTGCCCTTATGTGGAGGTGAAAATGACACAAACAGTTGTTTAGTTTTACAAAAAGGTTTTGTCCTATCTCTTTTTACATCTAGTGTGTGTAGAGCTCTTTCTGCAACCGTTTTTGGCTGTGGAAAAAATACTGGCAACTCAATGGATTGGTTGAGATGGAATGGTGAAATGACCTTTGGCAGAAACTTTGGATTTGTTTTGAGAACCAATTTATTATGATGAAGTTGTATAAACTTGATATTCAAAGCCCTATGCCTGGCGCATAAACTACTGCAGAATCAAGGCCCCCCGATTCTGAGAAAATGTATTAGACCATACAAAGCCCCAAGATCCCTCCGATCGGACAAGGAGTCTCTAATCATCCTCCCCAGATTCAAGAAAGCTCGCACGGGTGGAAGACGTTTCTCGGTCCACACCGCACGCCTTTGGAATGCTCTCCCCCGAGACCTGAGAACAGAACCCAACTACTTACGTTTCAGGAAACGGCTGAAAACTCACCTGTGACCCTAACTTAACTATCTACCCCTGAACCTGTCCTCCCCTCCCCTCCCCTCCCCCCCTCCTCCTTGCCCCCGGACCCACAGAAGTAGGGATCTTCAGGCTGGGATACCTCAGGGTGACTACGCGCTCTATAAAATTTTTTAATAATAATAATAAATGGTTCTTGAATTGTTAATGCCTGTATCTCACTCACTCTTCGTAGTGATGTAACTGCTTCTAAAAAGGCAACTTTCCATGTAAGAAGCTGTAACTCACATTTATGCAATGGTTCAAATGGTGGACCCATAATTCTTGTGAGAACAACATTTAAATTCCATACTGGAGAAGGCGGTATTCTAGGAGGAATTATTCGTTTAAGTCCTTCCATAAACGCTTTGATTGCATGTACTCTAAACAGTGACAAATGTCTGTTTTGGAGATATGCCGCTGTAGATGCAGTCTAATTGAGGAGTATGCTAAATTAGATCTTTGGAGATGTAATAGATCGCATATGATGTTTAGTATTGAAACATCCAAGGGGTTCACATTGTTGTTTGAACAATATACAGCAAATCTTTTCCATTTTGCTGCATAACATGCCTTAGTGGTAGGACGTCTTGCCTCTTTATTGACATCCATGCACTCAGTAGGTACATTTAGATATCCAAACTCTAGGACCTCAGGAGCCAAATCGCTAGATTGAGCTGCATTAGGTCTAGATGTATAATCTCTCCAAGGTTCTGTGTTAGTAGATGTGGGGAGAGTTTTCGTTTGTGGTGTGGTACTACAGAGAGCTGCAGTAGCGTTGTGTTGCATGGTTGTCTCGCCCACGTTGGTGCTATTAGAATCAATGTGAGAGAATGTTGTCTTAATTTGCGTACCACTAATGGAATTAGTGGGAGAGGTGGGTAAGCGTACGCAAATTTGTTTGACCAGTTCATCCATACCGCATTGCCTTTGGATAATGGGTGTGGGTACCTGGCGGCGAAGCTTAGGCATTTGGAGTTGTTTTGTGTGGCAAACAGATCTATCTCTGGTTGTCCCCACATTTGAAAGAATGGTTGAAGAACTTTAGGATGAAGCTCCCACTCGTGTATCTGTTGTCTCTGACGACTTAACAGATCTGCCAATTGATTGTGAACTCCTGTTAGATGCTCTGCTAACAGGAAAATGTTTTGAGGAATGGCCCATCTCCAAATGCTCTGCGCCCGCCGCGAGAGCTGTAGGGAGTATGTTCCTCCTTACTTCTGAATGTAATACATTGCTTTCATATTATCCGTCCGGACTAATACAGCCTTGTTTGATATGTAATGTTGAAACGATTTTAGAGCTTGAAAGATTGCTAGTAACTCCAGATAATTTATGTGAGGTACTCTTTGTTTTATTGTCCATATTCCTTGTACTGTGTGATTTTGTAAGTGCGCTCCCCATCCAGTGAGGGATGCGTCTGTGGTCAGTATTATTTGTGGAACTGGCTCTATAAAAGGCCGGCCCTTGTAAAGGTTTTTGTTGTTCCTCCATTGCAGAGAGCGATGCGTCAGGTCGTCTACCACCACCAGATCTGTTATGTCTTGTTGAGCCTGATTCCACTGACCTGCCAAGCATTCTTGTATGGGGCGCATTTGTAGTCTTGAGTATGGCACTATGAAAATGCAAGATGCCATCATTCCTATTAGCTGCATGAACACTCGAGCTTGTAGTGAGTGTTGTGCTTGGAATTTTTGTATTAGATTCTGCATAGCCTGTATTCTTATTAAGTTGGGGAACGCTACTGACTTGGCGGAATCTATTGTGGCCCCTAGGTATTGGTGAGATAGGGACGGTTGTAGATGTGACTTGTTTTGATTTACTGTAAACTCCAGTTTGTGCAGCAGGTAGACTGTTTGATGCGTGTGCTGTACAAATTGGTTATTTGACTTGGATTTTATTAGCTAGTCGTCTAGATACGGGAATACATGAATGTTGTCCCTTCTTAAGTGTGCTGCTACTACCGCTAGACACTTTGTGAATACTCGAGGTGCTGTTGTCACTCCGAAGGGGAGCACCTTGAATTGGTAGTGCCGACCTTCTAGCAGGAATCTTAGATACTTTCGGTGAGACTGATGGATGGGAATGTGGAAGTAGGCATCCTTGAGGTCTAATGTAGCAAGGAAGTCCCCTTTTTCTAGTAGCGGTAAAACTTGTTGTAATGTGACCATATGAAAATGGTCTGAATGTATGTACTGGTTTAGGGGTCTTGGATCCGGAATTGGTCAGAGAGACCAGTCCTTTTTGGGTCTTAGAAAATTAAGGGAGTAAACCCCTGTGTTTTGGTGTTCCCTTGGTACTAGTTCTATCGCATTCTTTTGCAGTAGTGATTGTACCTCTTGCCTTAGTTATAAGAGGTGCTCTTGTGACATAGGAAGTTGTCTGGGTGGTATTGTTGGGGGAGTGGAAGTGAGCTCCAGGCAATAACCTGACTGAATTATTTGTCTCACCCACCTGTTTGTTGTGATGGAGTTCCAGACAGGTAGGAACTGTTATCTTCCCCCGACCGGAGTGGAATGGTCTGGGGGGATGGAAGGGAAGTCACTGTTTGGGAGTAGAGGCATTGCGATTGTTGTTGCCTCTGCCTCTGCCCTTATTATGATTTCCTCTATACCCTCCTCTATAGTATCCCTTACTGGGTGAGGTTTGGTTGGTTGGCTTGTAAGTATAGGAGGTATTGTCAGCTTGGAAGCCTTTTGATACACCCCTATAGGAGGAGCGACGAAAGGAAGGTCTATGGACTTGTGTTTGTAAAGCGCCCATTGATTTTGCAGTATCCGTGTCTTTTTTCATTTTTTCCAACGCACGGTCTACCTTTGGACCGAAAAGATGCCGTTGGTCAAACGGCTGGTTTAGTATACTGGCTTGTACCTCTGGTTTGAATCCTGAGATTCTTAGCCATGCATGCCTATGCAACAGTGCTCCTGTGTTTACCGCTTTAGATGCTGTATCTGCAGTGTCTAGTGCACATCTTATGGAGGTATTAGTTATAACCTTGCCCTCTTGTATTAAATCAGCAGCTCTAGTCTTATATTCTGGCAGGTGCTGCATGAGAGACTCTAGCTTATCATAATGAGCTCTGTCATATCTTGCTAACAGAGTTTGAGTGTTAGCAATCCTCCATATGTTGGCAGCTTGTGATAGTGTGCGCTTCCCTGAGGCATTTAGAAGCTTTGATTCTTTGTCAGGAGGTGGAACATCCCCTGTTGACTGCGAATTGGCTCTCTTTCTCCAGTGAGTGAAATGATGGATGGAAAAAAACACAATGGATAGGTTTTTAAAGAGTTGAATATGTTTGGATCTGGATTAGCTGCATCGTATGTTTGCCACGAGCGACGCCGATCCGGCACCGTGTCCGGGCTGAAACTGGGGACAACGTCGTCCCGAGGAGGAGGTGACGTCGGAAGCCGTGCCGGGGGAACTGGCGCCGGTGGAGGTGTCACGAGATCAACCGCTGTCGATAGGGGTCCGATCCCGGACCCCTGGGAGACCTGCGGCGCCGGGACTGGAGTCAGCGGCGACACCAGGGCCGGAGCCGCCGGAGATGGTAAGACAGGACCCCCTGTCTGGCCCGCGGGCCCGAAGGCACACTGGCGGGGCCAGACGGCCCAAAGAGACGGGCCATGGCAGCAAGAAATTCTTGCACCTGAGCAGACATCGCCACCACACCCGGGGGGGGGGTAGACTGGGGGCGACGTCGCAGGCTCTGCCGAAGCCGCAGGGGTGGCACCGCCCGCACCCTCAGTCGTGTTGCACGACAGGCGAGGGGAAGTCCAAGAGCGACGATGCTTCTTCGACTTCTTCTTGGAATGCTTCGACTTACTTGACCCCGAGTGCGAAGACTTAGATCCAGACGAGTGGTGATGACGGCTCAGCGACTGGTTCCTCGACCTCCCACGGGACCGGGACCTTGAGCAGTGCAGAGCCGACTGCCTGGCTTCAAGCAACTTTCTGGCCCGCTCCTGCAAAGTATTCAGGGCCATGGCCTGGCAGTCGGGGCACGACTTGGGGTCGTGGTCGCGCCCCAGGCAGTTGAGACACACACGGTGGGGGACCGTCACCAACATCATGCGATGACAGTCCCCACAGTTCTTGAAACCGGGCATCCCTACGACACCAGGAGTCGATCGACTCGAAAAAGGCCTCGAAAAAGTCAGTCAAAAAGTGACTGGGGGTACTTGCTCTTCCCGGATCTGTGCTTGCTGGCGAGGAAAAAGAAAGAACTGACGTCAGCGCACGTGGGCGCGTCTAAGTAGCTCCGATGACATCATCACGGCGCCAACAACACACGCGGAGCCACACGATGACGCCTACCGACGCGGAGGGGTACTGCTGACAAAAAACTTTCCGGATCTAGTCTGACGTCTAGGGGTAATTCTAAGGTAAGTAATCTATCAATACGTGTTTCTTTCAGATACAGAATTTACGACCTTCAAAGTAAGTCAGGAGCAAGCACTGTAGTGAATGGTCCAAGGATGGCAGGATCATTCATAGTAGTAATACCACATATATGCGGATCGGAGCTGCTATTATAATGATACACTAGAGCTAACTACGTATAGGTATACATGTGACGCATGATACAGCTCAGTCTGCCAGAGGCACCAAAGCAAATCTAGAGCACTGTCTGTCTGGATCATGGACTTCAGAGACAATGTCCTGCTTTCACCTGTGGTGAGTCAGAACCATTCCTTGCTTGTTGCAACTGGTCACCTGGACTCTGGAATCCCACGAACCACGCTCCCACTAATTATTAGTTCTAGTGATTTGGAAGTTTTAGCTCAAGGGTGGACCGCAACCACAATTTCCAATTCCCAGTTAGGAATAAACTCTTTGAGAACACTTGGTACCCCCAGTCTTCCAGGTGTCTCCACCACTGACAAATAGGTTGCAATCAAACCATTTCAACATAAGGGCCAGTGGAGTTTGGTATCTTTACAGGACTTCACAGCAAGAGAGGACCCATTAACAAACTGCATCCATTGATATTATTTTAGGAACTTAGGAGATCAGTTGGGTATTGTATTATGAATGTACAAAGACTCCCAGACAGCTGATAGCTATATGGAACAGGATAACAAGACTTTTCACACCTTAAATTTCATCACTTTAATTTTATCAGAGTGCAGTAAACGTAAAAAACAGAATCAACATAGGACAAGGCCAACTAACCACTTAATGCCCCACGCAGTTAACAAAATGCTTCACATCCATTTAACCTCAGCCAGAAGTGGACGAAACATATTCATAAGACAATACAAGAATAAAAGCATAATTCTTTAAAACAATAGCACATATCTTAGAAAAACAATACAGAAGAAAAAGTTAATTTTCTGTAACACCAGTTTCCTATCAATGGTAAAATAATAAATGCATAAAAACTGAAGACTAATCCTGCCGAGGGGCAAGTTCCTGAATCATTTTTAAAAATGATGAGTAACAAAATATCCAGCTAAAGCAAGACAGAATGTATGTGTGAAGGAAACATTAGATTTCCACCTTCTCTTGTTTAAAACAAATGCAAAGTAATCAGTCAGTCACTCAGCAAACTTTATTCAGTTTCACAACCATAAAAGTAACATAAGAATACATTAAAGTGCATGAAAAGACATGGACCTAATAAATCATTACACATTATGCACAGAACATATCAACTCATCTAAAATATGATTTCCTAAGCCAGCTGAATAAACGGATGTGTTAAGATTTCCATATATACACACACACACACATATATATATATATATATATATATATATATATATATATATATATATATATATATATATATATATATATATATATATATATATATATATATATATATATATATATATATATAAGTTCCAATGCTCAGGTAATGTTAAAAAAATTACCAATCCTACAAGTTACAACACCATTTTTACTTAGGCCGCAACAAGTGCATGATTTCCAATTCATCTGGCCATGAAAGAAGTTTTAAGTGCCTTACGAAAGTGCAAAAATTGATGACCTTTAAAAAACAAGCACTGGCGTTGCCAATAGGTCTCGCATTAGGAAAGTGTGAGCTATTGGTATTGTAAATGACGATTATTTTTTTAATATGTGTTGGCATTGAAAATATATAAATTAATAGCATTGTTATTTACAAAGCCAATAGCTTACACTTTCCTAATGCGAGTCCTATTGGCTATGGGAATGCTTGTTGTTAGCCAGCAAGGACAGTGCTGTTGTGGTGCTGAGTGATGCTGTTATGGTGCTGAGTGATGTGGTGGTGTATTAGAGTGATGTGGTGGAGTCCCAGAGTGATGTGGTGGTGTCCCAGAGTGATGTGGTGGTGTCCCAGAGTGATGTGGTGGTGTCCCAGAGTGATGTGGTGGTGTCCATGAGTGATGTGGTGGTGTCCCAGAGTGATGTGGTGGTGTCCCTGAGTGGTGTGGTGGTGTCCCTGAGTGGTGTGGTGGTGTCCCTGAGTGATGTGGTGGTGTCCTTGATTGATTTTGTGGTGTACATTAGTGATGTGGTGGTCTCCCTGAGTGCTGTGTTGGTGTCCCTAAGGGCTGCGGTGGTGTCCCTGAGTGCTGTGTTGGTATCCCTGAGTGGTGTGGTGGTGTCCCTGAGTGATGTGGTGGTGTCCCTGAGTAGTGTGGTGGTGTCCCTGAGTAGTGTGGTGGTGTCCCTGACTGATGATGTGGTGGTGTCCCTGAGTGATGTGGTGGTGTCCCTGAGTGATGTAGTGGTGTCCCTGAGTGTTGTGGTGGTGTCCCTGAGTGGTGTGGTGATGTCCCTGAGTGGTGTGGTTGTGTTGTTGAGTGGTGTGATGGTGTCCCTGAGTGATGTGGTGGTGTCCCTTAATATTTAACACAGAAACTGTAGTAATGGCCCGGACTACATTGCAACATTCTGCTTAACAGTATCTAAGGGGATATTTTTTAAGCAAACGAGCCTGTGGACAAATATGTCAAGTAATACCATCCTAAGGGTTTCAATCTATCCATATGAGGTGCTGCGTTACTTAAAAAAGTAGACCAAATCAAGTAATGGGAATTTGGCTAACTTCAGTGGTGTGATCAGAATTTCACCCTGGCCTGATTTTATAGGAGCTGGAGTATGGCGAGATTGGAGTATGGCGAGAATGGAGTATGGCGAGAATGGAGGATGGTGAGAATGGAGTATAGTGCGAATGGAGTATGGTGAGAATGGCCCATGGTGTGTAATCCGGGGTGGGGAACAGCAGCAGTCTCGCAGGGGAGGTAGTTTGACTGTGGTCAGTCTTACACTGTCCCTTAAATCATCTGAATGATGAGGCTGGAGAGATAGCTTCCCTTGTATAGGCGGCACGCAATGTATAGAAACTGTCTTAAAGCTTCCTAGAAGATTGTGCCCACTCCTAACTGAGGGAGGAATTGGCCCCTCGCCAGACCACAAGGCCAAGCTCGAGCAGCGCAAAGCACGACTGGCGATGTGTTGTCACAATGCGCTAATTTCACAAACCAGGCCTTCGAGGCGCTGCTCGGCGCGTCCCAGCAGATGACTGAGTGAAAGGGCCCGTCTGCCTGCAGCTCTCTGCAGACAGGGAGACGGAGGGCCCCGGGTCTCAGACAGGCTGACTGGCTGCTGTGACTCTGCATGCTGTGCCTTTATCTGAGCGGGGCTGCCCTGCAGATGGCCGGGGGGTCTCACGGGTGCACAGGGGAGGACGCCTTTGATTTATTTGTTGTGGGGGTGGGTTCCCAGAGGACTGCAGGCGATTTGCAGGTTCTGATGAGAGGGCTGTTGTGGGCTGGAACACCGGCCTGTGCGGTTATTCCTACAGGCTCGCATGAAAAGGGGTTGGATGACAATGTCAACAATCTTTGGCCTCCCTCAAGACATTCAGCGAGTGTGGTGAAACATTGTATAACATGAGAGTGCAGAAACAGACCAGACACATACGAAAGGGCGGGGCTAACCTGGCAGGAGTGTGATCAGTGTGGGTCCAGGAAGGATAACATGTGGCGGGGACTTAATGTGAAAGTCAGTGAGGGACACAGTAAAAATAGGGCAGACCAAACTTTTGGGATTGTTTAAAAAAACATGTTTTTTTCTTTTTTGGGCATCGGAGTTCAAGAGGCGTCAAGAGGTGCCCTTCAAGAGAAGTACATTCTGTGATAGTGTGGACGAAGGGAGGTACCCCGCAGTGGATGTCGGTGCCAAGAAAGGGAGCAGGGGGTGGAAGGAATAGATTAGACTGTGTGGAGTAGAAGTTGGCAGCGGATTTCGGAGGAGGGGAGAGGGTAGTGAGTGCGTGCGAAGAGGAGTACTAGAGTAGAGAGAAAGGGCTGCAGATGGCCGGGGGTCTCACGGGCGCACAGGGGGAGGACGCCTACGATCTATTTGTTGTGGGGGTGGGTTCCCAGAGGACTGCAGGCGATTTGAAGGTTCTGATGAGAGGGCTGTTGTGGGCTGGAACCCCTGCCTGTGCGGTTATTCCTACAGGCTCGCATGAAAAGGGATTGGATGACAATGTCAACAATCTTTGGCCTCCCTCAAGACATTCAGCGAGTGTGGTGAAACATTGAATAACATGAGAGTGCAGAAACAGACCAGACACATACGAAAGGGCGGGGCTAACCTGGCAGGAGTGTGATCAGTGTGGGGCCAGGAAGGATAACATGTGGTGGGGACTTAATGTGAAAGTCAGTGAGGGACACAGTAAAAAGAGGGCAGACAAACTTTTGGGATTGTTTAAAAAACATGTTTTTTTTCTTTTTTGGGCATCGGAGTTCAAGAGGCGTCAAGAGCTGCCCTTCAAGAGAAGTACATTCTGTGATAGTGTGGACGAAGGGAGGTACCCCGCAGCGGATGTCGGTGCCAAGAAAGGGAGCAGGGGGTGAAAGGAATAGAATAGGCTGTGTGGAGTAGAAGTTGGCAGCGGATTTCGGAGGAGGGGAGAGGGTAGTGAGTGCGTGCGAAGAAGAGTACAGTAGAGAGAAAGGGAGTGGATGGGAGGAGGCCCCATGGAGGAGGAGGAGCGAGAGAGAGAGAGAATGGAATGTGCTTGTGAGATAAGTGCGTGTGTGCACGAGAGACAGAGCCGCTGAGAGTCTTCCAAGAGCACATGAACGCCGGTGATCAGGTCTGTCTCGTGGCCCCTTTCTTGCTGAGTAATCTTAAGAATTCTGCCTGTAATCAAAGCCTATGTCAGCATCTTTACTGCTTGAGCAATGATGAAAAAGACGAACAGATTATCACTTTTGCGCTGTGGACCCGTCTCCCACTAACTGCATGTCTGAAGTCAAGAATGTTAACACTAGTGTGGAGCCACAACCAGAACATGTAACTTATTTGCCCTTAAATTCAGAAACTGAATGTACCGGGATAGGTAAAGTGACACGTTCAACTTGTGGCTATAAGCCTGTGCAATGCCATCGCACATTGAAGCCATGGCATGCTTTTAAAACACACACAAGTGCTTTTGCCTGTTTAGAATGGATTCAAACTAGCATTGGCGAACAGGAATGAAAACAAGAAAATACGAGAAGGAAATACAACGAGAAGGGAGGGGAGAATGGCAGCAGCAGATGAGCCTGATTAAAGCGGATGAAAAGGGAGGGGGGAGGAGAGAGTGTGATGCGAGCAGCAGCAGGGAAGGGGGCAGATTACGAGGGAAGCCGGATGGGGGCGGGAGAGCCTGGTGGGGGAGCGTGAATGCGCGAGGGGAGGCAGGCGGATTGGGAGGGAAGCCTGATGGGGGCGGGAGAGCCTGGTGGGTGGGCGTGAATGCGAGAAGTGTGGACGAAGGGAGGTACCCCGCAGCGGATGTCGGTGCCAAGAAAGGGAGCAGGGGGTGAAAGGAATAGAATAGGCTGTGTGGAGTAGAAGTTGGCAGCGGATTTCGGAGGAGGGGAGAGGGTAGTGAGTGCGTGCGAAGAGGAGTACAGTAGAGAGAAAGGGAGTGGATGGGAGGAGGCCCCATGGAGGAGGAGGAGCGAGAAAGAGAGAGAATGGAATGTGCTTGTGAGATAAGTGCGTGTGTGCACGAGAGACAGAGCCGCTGAGAGTCTTCCAAGAGCACATGAACGTCGGTGATCAGGTCTGTCTCGTGGCCCCCTTTCTTGCTGAGTAATCTTAAGAATTCTGCCTGTAATCAAAGCCTATGTCAGCATCTTTACTGCTTGAGCAATGATGAAAAAGACGAACAGATTATCACTTTTGCGCTGTGGACCCGTCTCCCACTAACTGCATGTCTGAACTCAAGAATGTTAACACTAGTGTGGAGCCACAACCAGAACATGTAACTTATTTGCCCTTAAATTCAGAAACTGAATGTACCGGGATAGGTAAAGTGACACGTTCAACTTGTGGCTATAAGCCTGTGCAATGCCATCGCACATTGAAGCCATGGCATGCTTTTAAAACACACACAAGTGCTTTTGCCTGTTTAGAATGGATTCAAACTAGCATTGGCGAACAGGAATGAAAACAAGAAAATACGAGAAGGAAATACAACGAGAAGGGAGGGGAGAATGGCAGCAGCAGATGAGCCTGATTAAAGCGGATGAAAAGGGAGGGGGGAGGAGAGAGTGCGATGCGAGCAGCAGCAGGGAAGGGGGCAGATTACGAGGGAAGCCGGATGGGGGCGGGAGAGCCTGGTGGGGGAGCGTGAATGCGCGAGGGGAGGCAGGCGGATTGGGAGGGAAGCCTGATGGGGGCGGGAGAGCCTGGTGGGTGGGCGTGAATGCGAGAGAGGGGAGGTGCTGGTGTGGGAGGGGGGAGATGCTGGTGTGGGAGGAGTGCTGCTAGGGGAGGAGAAGCCGGATGGCGCGAATGCGAGAGAGGGGAGGTGCTGGTGTGGGAGGGGGGAGTCGCTGGCGTGGGAGGAGTGCTGCTAGGGGAGGACTGGGCTGGGCTTGGATGCGATGCGCGTGCATGTACACGGGCACTGCATGAAAACCGCGGGGCTGAAAGCCCTTTGGTTTGAAGATGTTTTCGCCACATGAATTCTCGCTACGCTCGATGCGCTTGCGCGCATCGATAGGTCGCGAGACCTAACAAGTATATTTGTAATACGGTATGTCTCCAATGTATGTTTCATTTGCATTTTATTTGATACTGAAACACCCAACAAAATGATTTGAATAAAAAAAAAACAAGTGTATTCTGTTTAAATGCAGTGCTAGATTAAAATTGATCATTTCCCCTACTAAGCTCTTTAAACGCACTGTGGCGAAAATACATTTATAAATAATTTGACCTATGTACTCTGTTTGAAGAAGCTGAAGGTAAAATAGAGCTGACCTGTATTTCCTGATGTTCAACAATCTCAGTAATGGAATAAAACATTTTCTTTGTGGTTTAGAGTATAGTAGGCAGAAAAAAAGGAAGTGCAGCATATTCTGGGATGAGTTGGAGTCACATGGTCTGGGGTCCAGGCGGTAGTCACAATAAACTTTGCGGGAATAAGAAACCTGTAAATATTAAGTCTAAATCTAATAAGATAAAATCTTAAAGAGTGACAAAAAGGAAACAAAGGATATGGCTCTGTTCTTTTGGTGCGTATCAAGGGGAGGTAATCAGCTTTACGATTCTTAATGGATCCCATGCATTCACTAAGCTCAGTCAAAATAGTTACAAATTCCTGCCTTAGCTGTGAATTTGTGCCTGCGGTGATAAGTTGTGTGTTGGTAAAACAATCGCGCCTCCCTATATAAGTAATCATTTTGAAAGGAAAATGATACTTACCCTGTAGGCATCTGTTCATGCCATGTAATACTGTAGATTAAAATGCATTTACATACTCTTGCCATCTAGTGTTGGGCTTGAAGGTGTACAACTTGTTTTTCTTTAAAGAAGTCTTTTTCATTATGGGGTATGGTGGCCCTTCCTATGACTGGTAATACACATGGGGGACCGGCTCCATTGTTAGACTGTTTTCCCGCACAGCGGGTGAGGATGAATAAGGAGCCCGAAAAGTGCAGGAAAATGACCATGCAAGAAAAAAGTAGAAAGGGAAAGTAAAAGGGGAAAAAAACAAGCATTTGCAATGCAATAGGTCTTGCTTTTGCGAGAGTTTAAGATATTGGCATTGTAAATAAGAATGCCTTTTATTTATGCTAAACATCAAAACATATAAATAAAAGGCATTGTCAATTACAATGCCAATAGCTCAAACTCTTGTAAATGCAAGACCTATTGCATTTCAAAGAAGCGGGCGCCATTGTCCTGGGCTGCTTGGAAAGTGAACGCGCTGAATGTTGCAGGAAAGCATGTCCTGCCTGCAGTAAGAGAAACTTATTAAAGAAAATAGTGCTTCCAGACTAAATAAGACATACCGTGTAACACCAGAAATAAAAGGGCCAGTCCTCATGGGAGTTTACAAATGAAAACAAGGCGGTACTAGGGAAGGACTAACAAGCTTATTAACGAATCAGTAGCCAGCATTTACAAAGAAAAATGAAAAATATGGGCGGAGCTTCAAGTCCATATTCGAATACAGCATGCCTCGCAGAGCAGAGTGCCTTGCAGAGCAGCACATGCGTTGCCCAGGCTCAACCTAAACACATCTGCAACACCCGAAGGCTTCTGGGGGGAAGTGTAGGCACATGTGAATCTACAGCACAAAAAGATGCTTACGGTTAAGAAACATTTCATATTTGTGGTATGTGCAGCTGTAAATACACATGTGCTGGATAGAATGTAAAGCAGAGTAAGTAAATATTTTATTGTGTATGGTTAATTAAAACCTTTACAAAATTTGCAAAGAGAATATAACATAAAATCATTAAAATGTAAAATGAATGAAAACCTACATTTACTCTCTGTTTTAAAAGGGAAGGCAGAAAAAAAATAAAACAATTTGACATTTGCTGAAATCGGCTTCCTTTGTAATCCTTAATCCTTTGATTTGATACCATTGTTCGCCATTTTTTCAGTTTGCATTATTAGGAGGCTCGCCTTCTGAAGAAATCTGGTGGCCCTACAGGCTGTCTGTAGCTGCTGGCTGTTCAGTGCTAGCATAACTGCCGGCCGACATGTTCTAACTTGAAATGAGCGGAATATATGCAAGAGATAGTAACGTCTCAGGATTGTGAGGGTTGGGCAAATGCACAGAAGATAAATCAAAGTTTCTTCTGCATGACCACAGAGTCTGCAGAGTGGTGTTGGCCATGTTTGCTTCCATGCAGGGGTCTGGTCTTTTGAGATGTAAGTTCCCAGCCGTACTCATAGGAGCATCTGTTGTGTAGATGGTGTAATATGGTTAACTAAGTACGGTTGCGGAACACACCTCTCATATGTTGCAAGTACCATCCAGCCGTGTTTTTTCTTTGCTAGTGCAGCTTTGTCAGTGATCCAAGATTCTAGTTTTGCCGCACCATTGGCTACTTTTTTGAAGGTCGCAAAGGTGTGACCGTTGTTCCAGGCCTCTTGCATATTAAGTTTTGACAGACCTTCTTCAAGTTTTGTTATCCATGCGTCTTTTCCTTTTGTTTGTTTATTTATTTCAGTCCATCAGAGACCCATCAGCGTGTCCTCTTGAGCTGCTCTTAATTTCCAGCACATTTTTAGTATTGCCGCTTGTCTGGCTTGGTGCTGATTTAATAGCCCAAATTCAAGGCGTACTTGCGCTTGTGAGGCGAACTTCGGAATTTGAAAGATGTGTTGGAACAGCACTGACTGTTGGAGATTCAGGAAGTTTGCGTCTTTGCCTCTGAATAGTTCTGAGCCGTACGTGATCGATGGCAAAAATGTTGCTGCGATCACCTTCAACAAATTGGAAGAACAATTCAGTTTTGTTTTTAGTAGATTTAAAGCAAAGCGTAGTTTATTGGCCTGAGCTTTTCTGTGCAGTAGTTGATCTTTTAATGTCCATCTTGCGTCGACCAGTACTCCCAGGTACTTGTAAGAGGGGCTTTGTTCCATCATATTTCCCTCAATGTGCCCTTTGAATTTTTGCCGCCCTGGCCGTGATGCAAAGCAGACGATTTTTGTTTTTTTGTAATTGAGTTGCAGCCCGTACGTACGGGGTAATTGCTACAGCCTTGTGATGGAACGTTGTAATCCCAAGGGGGTCTGGCTGCAAAGAACGATATCATCGGCGTACTGCATACTCCTTATTTTGTGCTGAGCTAGCTTTGGGGGGGTCGCTTTCAATCTCCGCAATGCTCTTGTCCAGATCCGCTGTGAAGATATTAAAGAGGGTAGGGGCCAAGACACTTCCCTGCTCAAGGCCATTTCGGGTGGGGATTTTTTCTGTTGTTCTGTCACCATTGCCTATTTTTATCTTGACCCAGGTCGATGTGTATAAGTCAATGATGGCCTGTAACAGCTTCGATGGTATGCCCCAGCTATCCATCTTTTTCCACAAGGTCTCCCTTGGGACTGTGTCAAACGCCGCTTTTAAGTCGACAAAGCAGGTATAGAGTTTTGTTGATTTGGCCTTTGCACTGTCGACAAGGAGGTTTAGCGCTAACAGGTTGCATAATGTGTTAGTTCCTGGCCTAAACCCCGTCTGGGTAATTGGCAGAATGTTGTTGGAGCTGACCCAGTCCTCCAGTGCTTGCAGGAGGTTGGATGCGTATACTTTGGCCTCTACGGCGATAAGCGCTATCAGCCTATAATTCGCTGGGTCTGTTCGCGCGCCTGCTTTGTAAATTGGATGCAGGATGCTCCCTCTCCATGAGGGGGGAAGTCTTCCTGTTTGAAAAGCGTTGTTGTACAAAGGGGTAAGGTATTCAGCCCAAAACGCTTGGTCATGTTTAAAGAGTCCATTTGGCAAGCCATTTGGGCCTGGTGCACCTTGTGATCTCAATTATTTTAGGATCAGTTGCACTTGTCGTGACGTGATCCAATTTTCACCAAAGTTTTGATCCGCTTCTTGTTTCTCATTTTTCTTGTATGTTGGATGGTCTACTTGGGAATTGGTCATTTGTGTTTTGCTCTAAATGGTGGATCCAATCTTCCTGTAGTATGGTTGCATTAAAGACGTGGGCAGCTCCATTTGCTATTTTATTGATTTCTGGCCAGAATTTCCGATTGTTGTTTGTTTTGCTGGCTTCTAGTAGTTGTAGCCAAATTTTAGTTTGATGTTTTGTCTTTGCCGACCATATGTCTTTTTTGTATTTTTGCCTTAGATTATGGATTTGTCGTTTGGTGTCTACACCCTTTGTTGGATTTTTTCCTTGTAGTTTTCTGATTTCCTGATTTAGGATCCTTTTTTTGCGCCCTATTGGGCCCAGGAGTCTCTGATGTGCTTCATTAGTTTTACTTATGTGAATCTGGGGTTGCTGGCCAAATCTGTTGGTTAGACTTACAGTCATGTTTTCCCAATTATCCTGGTGTGACAATAAGTTTTGCACGCCCTCTTCTGCCTGCACACTTTTCACGAATGTAAAGCAGTTTCCCCCTAACCGGTGACTAGTCAGAGGATGTTGTAGATGATTGAAAACGTGTACATAGTACAGCCTGTCCCCTTTGAGCTTGTTCGCGTGTTAAGACATCCACACCTAGTGTTTGGTGAACGTGTGCAGTTTTGACCTTGCCATACCAGGTTTGAATGCATTGGACTAGTCAGAGAGTGAATTGCTGCTTTGGAAATGGCAGTGCCTTTGAAAGGTTTAGTGTAGGACACAAAAAGTTGTTGAGTTTTATGAAAAAATGTAGTCCGATCAATATCGAACATGAGGGTCATTTTTAAGTCTAGTGTGTGGAGGGCTCTTTCTGCTACTGAATCTGGATGTGGAAAGAGCACAGGGAGTTCAATTGTTTGGTTAAAGTGGAAAGGTGAGCCCCCTAAGGCAAAAACGTAGGGTTACTTCTAAGGACTACCCTGTCAGCGTGTACCTTAAAAAAGGGTTCTTCCAGGGTAGGAGCTTAAATCTTGATCACCCATCTGAGGGAAGTAATTGCGACTAAAAAAACAACCTTCCAAAACTAGAGAGGGAAAGTATGGAAGGGAGGGCGATAACTCTCTGGAGCCCTTCAATAAAGGCTTCAGTAACCGGGACACTGATTAAACAAGCATTTGCAATGCAATAGGTCTTGCAATTGTCACATTTTAAGCTATTGGCATTGTAAATGACAATGCCTTTTATTTATATGTTTTCAAAACCAACACATAGATAAAAGGTTTGTCATTTACAATGCCAGTAGCTCAAAGTCTCGCAAATGCGAGACCTATTGCATTGCAAATGCTTGTTTTGTATTGGGGGGGGGGCAAAGATTTCTAGAAATAGCATAGGAAATCACAAGTTAGACACCCCACCTTTTCTTGCCCCACTTAATAGATCAACCTAAAACTTTCCAAGAAGGAGCTGAGGTGGATGAACTTTTGTTTTGGAAAGTTTTTTGCAGATTCCTCAAACAGCAGCAAAGAGCAAAGTTATTAGGGAAACAAAAAACGCCCTGACTATAGAAACTCTGACCTAAATATAAAGACACAATGGCAATCGCCACTGTGCAACTAACACACACACACACACACTTAGAGAGAGCGAGAGAAATAGAGAACTAAAGAGAGAGAAAGTTAGGTATATATCGATAGTTGATAGAAAGAGGCGGAAAACATTCATGGTGATTGAGCGTGTCATTGCAAGTTCAAAACTGCCCCTGTTCGTAAATATAGAGGATTATTTTAGCTATTTGATTCATTAATCGAGGTCCCTTTTATTTTGGTGCCTGTGCCGATTTATCTGTCTCAGTCTGACCCTGGTCCCCTCCCTCGCCACTAACACTTTTTTCTGCGTCCTGTATTTCCACAGGCAGAAGCGAGGTATGCACAGCTCCTCGACCACAGCTCTGGCACTATGGACTGATCACCAGCCTTGCATGGAGAATCACACTTTCTAGTGTCTAGAGAGAGTGGAAGGTAGCTTGTGAAAATAATGGTGCACCTTTCTTTCTATTCACCCAGAACATTCCATCTCTACACCTGATGCCGCCTTGCCCACGCGGCCTGTGTGGCAAACCTATGATATGTTACAAATGGCCAACAAACAATAATTGGGGAGCACTATAAGCGATACTCCCATTACACCCTCACAAGATGGCCCAGTGAGTTAATGGTGAGTCAGCTATCTACAGTGATCTGAAAATCACAAGTTTAAATCTCAGCATGGAACTATCAATGGTCTTCAGAAGTTGTACATTTAGTGCGATAAAATGGGCCAATAGTAACAGTAATTAAATGTGAGTTGTTGCACCTCTGCCAATGCCAGCAGACAATGTGAAATGAAAGTCCCTGAGCAAAGGAGCGGCTTTTTAAAGAAAGAACGGAATTGCTAGGTTTTCAACACCTACATCTCAGCTATTTTCCCTTGAAAGATCACAGGCTGAAAATCATTATGTATGGTAGAGTATTTAGTGCATCACTGGAGATCACAAGACAGAGGTAATCTGTATGCATGTTGACACACACTCTGGAATTCAGTCAGACAAGAGAGGAGCTTTAAAATGTGGCCTGACATGAATCTTGCTGCTGGAATATCTATGATAAACAAACAACGGTCCAAGACCCAATTTTTTCTAAATGAAAAATCAAAAATGTTTAGCAGCTCAAGGTGTGCATAAAATTCACAACCCAATCACAAATAAATGAAAAACAAGAGAATAGGCAACAGTAATAAATTCAAGCTTTTTATGCATTTAATCCATGCTTGGAGTTCGAGATATCACCCAATTAAGAATACCTGGACCACTAATGTTGTTTTCCCTTAAGTGCAGTCATTCATACATCTAATGTTTTATGAACATCATTAAGGACTGTACATTTGACCTATTAATGTGGCCAGGTTTCATTGCTCTAGTCCTTTGTTGACTGTCTCTCTTGAATAAGACGGAATGACCTTTTTACACTCTGTGTGATTTCTGTCCTTTTTTCACCTCATCACCATCACGCCCTTTGACACTTTCTTTTCTTTTACTGCACGCTCTTGATACGGGGCATTGTATATAAAATGTAAAAACTGTAGATAATATCTCGAACTCCAAGCATGGATTAAATGCATAAAAAGCTTGAATTTATTACTGTTGCCTATTCTCTTGTTTTTCATTTATTTGTGATTGGGTTGTGAATTTTATGCACACCTTGAGCTGCTAAACATTTTTGATTTTTCATTTAGAAAAAATTGGGTCTTGGACCGTTGTTTGTTTATACTAGTAATTACCCAGGTCCAGTACCTGTAGGGTTACCCCATTATTATAATGGGAATATCTATGATGTCATGGAAAGCACTTCCCATCGGGGGATACTTTGTGGAACTTTCCACAGATAAGCCAATGAGAAGAGCAGACTAAAGGACGTGTTCTGATTAGTGTGAAGTGGGCTGAGCGCTTGCGTGTTATAGATACAGGGAGTCTTAAAATCTACACATTTTATCAGCGGAAGCTGGTAATGAATATGCTACTTACCAGTATGCATCTGTTCTTGGCATGTAGGGCTGCTAACATTCATATCTTAGCATTAGATCGCCACCTAGTGTTGGGTCCGGATGATCGCACATTGTTGTCCTGGAAGAGTCTTCGAAGTATCCTGAGATGGGTGGCTCCTCCCCTGGACTACAGTGCGCATGGGCATCGGCTCCATCCCCAGATTGTTTTTCGCCATTGTGGCAGAGGATGGAGTGAAAAGTGTAAAGGATGTCCATGCTAATGATTGAATACAATAGTATATCTGCAGCTGCGACAGGCACCGGGGAGGAGGGTGGGCGATATGAATGTTAGCAGCCCTACATGCCAAGAACAGATGCATACTGGTAAGTAGCATATTCAGTTCGAGGCATGTGGGCTGCTAAATTCATATCTTAGCATAGAATACATAGCAGTCCCTCCATTAGCGGCGGTTGCCTGTGCCAGCTGCAGAAACCTGAAAAAGTGTTTTGAGAACAGCCTGTCCTACAGCCGCTTGCTGTTTGGAATGTACATCAACACAGTAATGTTTTGTAAAGGTATGTGGTGTAATCCACGTGGCTGCTCTGCAAATGTCCTCTAGAGGAATGTTACCTAGGAAAGCCATGGATGCCCCCAACTTGCGTGTGGAGTGTGCCTTTGGGGGTATTGTTAAAGTGCGCTTGGCTTTTTGATAACAGATTTGAATGCACTTAACAATCCATCTGGCTATTCCAGCTTTGGAGATCGGGTTGCCTTTGTGTTGTGGTGAGAAGGCAACAAAGAGTTGTTTCGTCTTCCTAAAGTGTTGTGTCCTGTCTATGTAGTACATCAGTGCCCTCCGCACGTCTAACGTATGGAGCATTCTTTCCGCCACTGTTTGTGGGTTCTGGAAGAATGCTGGCAAATCGATAGTTTGGTTGAGATGAAAGTGTGACACCACCTTTGGAAGGAATTTGGGATTAGTACGTAGCACTACCCTATTTGGATGAATTTGAATGAAAGGCTCTTGTATTGTGAGTGCTTGCAGCTCACTAACACGCCTTAGTGACGTAATAGCAATTAGGAAAGCAACTTTCCACGTTAGGAATTGCAGTTCACACGAGTGCAGTGGCTCAAATGGTGGTCCCATCAGTCTGGTGAGGACCACATTGAGGTTCCAAACCGGAGCTGGCGGTGTTCTTGGGGGAATGACTCGCTTCAGACCTTCAAGAAACGCTTTAATGGCAGGCACCCTGAAGACCGAGAGATGCTGCCTATTTTGAAGGTAAGCTGCGATGGCGGATAGATGTATTCGAATAGAAGTGAACGCTAGTTTGCACTTATAAAGGTGTAACAGATAGCAAATGATGTTAGGGATAGATGCATCTAGCGGGTTTATGTCATTATCCGCACAGTAAATGACAAAACGCTTCCATTTTGCGGCGTAGCATGCTCGTGTTGAGGGCTTCCTCGCCTCCTTGATGATGTTCATGCATTCAGGAGGTAGGTTGAGGTATCCAAACTCTAAGATTTCAGGAGCCAGATCGCTAGGTTGAGCTGTAGCGGATCTGGATGCTGAATTTCTCCATGGTTCTGCGTCAGAAGTCTGGGCGTGAGGCGCAGTCTTTGATGCGGCACCACTGAGAGTTCGAGGAACGTGGTGTACCAGGCCTGGCGCGCCCACGTTGGAGCAACTAGGATGAGCGTCATCGAGTGTTGCCTTAGTTTTCTCGCCACCAGTGGTATCAGAGGTGTCGGGGGAAAAGCGTAAGCAAATTTGCCTGACCAGTTCATCCATATCGCATTGCCCTGCGATTGGGGGTGTGGGAACCTGGCGGCGAAGCTTTGGCATTTTGCGTTTTCCCTGGTGGCGAACAGATCTATGTCTGGACGACCCCACCTTTGGAAGTACGGCTGGAGTACCGATGGATGTATCTCCCACTCGTGCATTTGATGGCTGTATCTGCTGAGCAGATCCGCCATCTGATTGTCCTTCCCTGGGAGGTGTTCTGCCATGAGGAAGATGTTCCTCTGAATGGCCCACTTCCACATGCTCTGAGCCAGGTGAGACAGCTGTGGCGAGTGGGTGCCCCCCTGTTTTTGGATGTAGTACATCGCGGTCATGTTGTCCGTCCGGACTAACACCACCTTGTTGCACAGATGTACAATGAAGGACTTGAGTGCCATGAAGATCGCCATCAGTTCTAGATAGTTGATGTGCATCTTCTGTTGCTGCGTCGTCCATAGCCCCTGCACCGTGTAAGTGAGCAGATGAGCTCCCCATCCCTGGAGGGATGCGTCCGTTGTCAGGATAACCTGTGGCACTGGCTCCTGGAACAGTCGGCCCTTGCAAAGGTTGTGTGGAGTCCACCAATGCAGAGAGGTGTATGCCCGACTGGTAACCAACACTAGGTCTGTTAATTGTCCCTGAGCCTGTGTCCACTGATTTGCTAAACACTCCTGGAGCGGGCGCATATGCAACCGTGCGTGAGGGACTATGAAGATGCAGGAGGCCATCATGCCTATCAACTGCATGAACACTCTTGCTGGAAGTGAGTGTCCCGGTCTGAACTTGTGGATTAAAGACTGCATGCCGTCTATCCTGACCTGGTTTGGTTGCGCCTTGGCCGTCAGGGTATTGATTGTCGCACCCAGAAACTGTCGGACATGTGCCGGCTGAAGGTGTGACTTTGGGTAATTTAGCGAGAAACCTAGGTCGTGAAGGAGGTGAATGGTAGTTGACATGTCCGCGGCGCACTGCTGTTCCGACCTGGCTTGAACGAGCCAGTCGTCGAGGTAGGGGTAGACATGGATGTTCTGCCTCCTGAGGTGCGCTGCTACTGTCGCCAGACACTTGGTAAACACCCTTGGGGCAGTTGTGACTCCGAAGGGTAGGACTTTGAACTGATAATGCGTGCCCTGGATAGTGAACCTGAGGTACTTCCTGTGGGACGGATGTAGCGGAATGTGGAAATAAGCATCCTTGAGATCTAAGGTTGCTAAGAAGTCTCCTTTGTTTAACATAGGAAGAATCTGTTGCAGTGTAAGCATATGGAAATGCTCTGACAGTATGTACAGATTGAGGGGACGGAGATCCAGAATTGGTCTGAGAGATCCGTCCTTTTTTGGAATGAGGAAGTACAGGGAATATACCCCTGTGCCCTCCTCTCCCACTGGCACGAGCTCGATTGCCCCTTTTTGCAGCATCACCAACACTTCCTGCTGCAATAAGTGCAAGTGCTCTGCGGACATAGGTCTTTGCCTTGGCGGAATGTTGGGTGGAGTGGATTTTAACTCTAGACAATAACCGTACTGGATGAGCTGTCGCACCCACCTGTCTGTGGTGATGTTGATCCAGACGGGCAGGAACTGCTGTATTCTCCCCCCGACGGGTGTTAAGTGGTCGGGGGGCAGTGACAGCGAGTCACTGGCTGCTTGGGGCAGAGGAGCGTGAATTGTTGCCTCCTTTGCCGCGTCCCTTGTTGCTGTTTCCCCTGTAGCCCCTCTTGTTTTGTTTGGGGTACGAGGATTGTGCTCCACCTCTAGGGAACTGTGATTGGTGACCCATCTGTCCTCTGGTGATTCCACGGGCACCTGAGTGACGAAAATTATTGCCACGAAACTGCTGTGATTGCAGGGCCCCCATAGATTTAGCAGTTTCAGTATCTTTTTTAATTTTTTCCAGGGTGGTGTCAACATCTGGACCAAACAGTCTCTCCGGATTGACTGGTTGATTAAGTATGGTTGTTTGAATGTCAGGTTTGAACCCCGATATGCGGAGCCACGCCTGTCTTCTGAGCATCACACTGGTATTAATGGCCCTAGCGGCCGTGTCCGCGACATCAAGTGCACACTTTATGGCCGCGTTGGAGATTAGTTGTCCTTCTCGAATAATCATTTTGGTGCCCTCTTGAAACTGTGGAGGCAGGTGTTCGACAAACTGCTCTAGTGTGTCGTAATGTGATCTATCATAACGTGCCAGTAGTGCCTGTGTATTTGCAATACGCCAGAAATTGGCAGCCTGCGCAGCCACTCTTTTGCCTCCTGCCTCTAGCACTTTGGACTCCTTATCCGGGGGAGGAGCTTCACCCGTTGATTGGGAGTTGGCCCTTTTTCTTGCGTTTGCGACCACCAGGGAGTCAAGCGGCAACTGTCCTCGAATGTACGCAGGGTCCGCAGGCGCTGGTCTGTACTTTTTTTCAATACGTGGGTTGACCACCCTTGCCCTGGTAGGTTCCTTAAAGATGTCCGCAGCATGCTTGAGGACCCCTTTAAGCATGGGCAGTGTCTTGACAGTTTTTTCCGAAACCGAAAAAGTGTCGAACAGAAAATCTTCCTCCACTGGGTCAGCATGCATGTCCACATCATGGTTAGCAGCTGCCCTCTCAATGAGTGCATGAAAACCTGCAGAATCCTCTGTAGGGGATGCACGTGTACCGAAAGTCTGTGGGTCTTGTCCCATATCTTGGGTGCCTTGGTCCCCAATGACATCATATGAATCTGGCTGTGCCTCAGGTTCATTGACTGGGAATGTATATTGTTCATCTTCAGCATAGCCCTCACTTTCAGAGTGGTCTGGAGACGGTGTTGGGCTTCTTCTTGGAGGAGGCTGGATAGGTTCCATGAGGCCTGAGGCGTCATGTTGGTACTTCTTCTTCTTTAGGGGGATGACATAGGATTCCACCGGCTGCGAAGTGATTTTCCTTTTGTAAAGGGTTAACTTCCCCGTGTCCGCATCTATGAAGCACTCCGAATCCTCTTCTTGGTCGTGCACATGACCTGAAGATGCCCCTGCCGAAGAAGATTCCGACTTCTTTGGCGTCGATTTCGATGAAAAAGCCTTCGGCGCCACTTTTGGTGGTAGAAGGAAGAGGAGTTTACTTGCGGGCTTGACCGGGACGTCTGCCTCCTTTTGCGTCGATGGCGTTGGCGCCGACGAAGAAAAAGCCTTCTCCCTAATTCTTTGTAGTGAAGGAGCAACGAGAGATGTGTCGGTGACCGATGTCTTTGGCACCGACGAGGTGGCCTTGCCTTCGGATGCGACGTTCCGTTGGTCTTTTGGAGGGATGGACGGCGCCGACCTCGAGTCCTTGGAGCGATGCGCCGATGTTCCTGTTGGAGCCGGGGCTGCGTCGCTTGCTTTGGCTGGCTTTGCCGGCGCCGGCGCGCTTGTCTTGTGCGTGCCACCCTTTTTAGAGGATCTCTCCACCGGCGCCGATTTCGACCCTGTGGAATCGGCGTGTTTCTTCGACTTCTGCGGACCGGAGGTCGACGGAGTCGATGAGGCTGCCGGTTTACTCGACTTTGCTGTAACGACCGCCATCTTAGGGACGATTGAGTCCTTAACTTTCGCTTTCAGTTTCGGGTCGGCCATTTTAGGTGTAGTCGAGACCGCTTCTTTCAGTTTCGGTTTCGATTCCCTCGGCGCAGCAAGTATGTCCGTGGCCGGGCCAGCAGGCGGGGCCGAGGCTTGCGCTACAGGGTCTTGGGTAAGGCCGACAGGCGATCCCGCGACCCTTTCCTGATGTTCGTCAACTTCGGGGCATAGCTCGTCCCCTGAGCTATCTTCCGCGGCCCCATAAACCATATTGTCGTCCCCTACCTCGTCGACGTATTCAAGGCCTTGATCCACGACCCCGTCGTCGTCATATTCCGGATCAGCCTCGACCTCCGTCTCAGGCGGGGAGATTTGAAGATGATGGCTCTGGTCCTCCTCTTCTTGGTCGTCGAAGATGTTTTCTGGATCCGGGGCCGTCTGCTTGGCCACCAGGCGCACCGCGCGCCGAATCGTGAGAGTCTTCTTCGACCTGAAACTCGCACAGGCCCTGCAACTTCCTTCGTCATGGTCTGGCGAAAGGCATTTATTACAGACCGGGTGCACGTCTATATGTGGGTATTTGGACCCACAGAGCGGACACAGCTTAAACGGACTCCGCTCCATGTTGGGAACTTGGTGTCGAGTCGCGATGAGAAGGCCTCGATGTCCAAAGAGTTGGAAAAACTCCGCTGATTCCGGCTCCGAGAGACGGAAGAACTCGAGACCGTACGCAAACAATACCGACGTAAAGAACCCAAAGCCTTTTGGCCTTTAGAAATGATGTTTTTTCGGTTCCGACGGAGAGACGTCGAGACCGCATCCGAACCCAATGGCGGAAAAAAACAATCTGGGGATGGAGCCGATGCCCATGCGCACTGTAGTCCAGGGGAGGAGCCACCCATCTCAGGATACTTCGAAGACTCTTCCAGGACAACAATGTGCGATCATCCGGACCCAACACTAGGTGGCGATCTAATGCTAAGATATGAATTTAGCAGCCCACATGCCTCGAACAGGGGGTTTCCGTAAAGCGACAGAAGATCTCTGTATCCACCAGATAGGATCCACTCAGCTAATTCTACAACATCTGGAAGCCTTGAGCCTGGCCAGGGCTCAATCTGAGCCGCTGGGGGCCTGCGGTGCTCAGTTTTGGGGACCAGAACTTATTTTTCCTTATCAGCCATTTACCAGGAGCAAGAGAGGGAAACCACACAAAATTGAGGAAGAGATGCGGATAAAAAGTCATAAAGGGAGAAAGCAGGAACCAGCAGGAGTGCAACATAAGCGGCAGGGAGTGTCTAGTAGTGGATTAGCGGGCCTGGGTGGATTCAAGACTGCGCATCCATGGGATTCGGCTCGTTGACATTTAATAGTGCTGGCCGCAGACTTCTGAGCAGGGCTTTGGGCACCGGCACCCATTCTTTTAGAAATTAAGCCCTAGGCCTGGTATTTAGGCCTAGATTTACACCCACTGGATAAACTATCACAAACCCTAGGGCAATCACTACCTTATCCCACTGAGAAAAGGCCAGGTAGGGTAAAGGCCTTCTAGAGAACCAAGATGGAAATGCCTACCCTAACAAAGGGACCCAAGGATTCTTGCAGAGCTGAAACTCAAGGTTTGTGACTTTATCAGCCGTCTCCATTCCAGAACCCTACAAGACAAGGCCCAGAATCTACCCCCAATGAGACTATGACTCTATATTGAGGTTGCTAATATCGCCCAACAAAAATATTGTATCTAATACATTGCCTCTCACTACATTAACAAAAGAAGTATATAATTCCTATTGTAACTCCACACCTGCTTTCCTAGACTTACCCTCTGGTGTAGTGGTTAGGTCGAAGTAGTGAAGAGATAACTTTTTATTATATGGCATTTCATTCTGCATTTGTATCACCGCTAAGCACTGTAAAAAAACAAGTGTTACTCTTGTCCAGTTTAATGGTAATCAGTTCAAAGATCTCTGAAGAATGGAAAGTCAAGTTGATCCTGCCAGAAATAAACCCTGTGGTCTACAGATCACTGCATGTGTCAGTGAGTGAGCGTAAACTCACTGAGCCAACCTGCTGGCCTAACAGGGTGCTGGCAGGGATAGGAAGTGCCTAGAAACTGTTGCTCAGTGACAGAGTTTTATCTGTCTTTCCCCCTCACCACATTTCTACAAGCATTACCTGTTGGAGCACAACTGGAGGCCTGAAACTAAGGGAGAGGGTGCCAAATGTTCATTACCTCACACTGCATGCCCCCTACACTGAGGTGAGGAAGTAGAAACTCTGAACATTGCCAAGGAGGACCTAGTGAAAGCTTAACAACACTACTCATCATTCAGTAATGCACGCGTGTCCCGGGTGCCTGGCTGCTGTGAGGCCTGCACTTCCCGAAGTGGGATAAATGAGGGAGACTTCGAGGTCCACCACTAAGTGGTGCTGAATTAAACACCATATTATGTGACTAAGGGCAAATGATGCACCACAGTTATTGCTGCAGTTCTCTACCCATTACATGTTAAGATGTATTGCATTACATCACATTTCTGATCTGTACACGTCTCATTAGGGGATAGTTTCATATTCAATACATCCAAACTCTAAGCTCCGGCTTGTTTGGGGCTCTGGTAAACTAGGAGCACCCCCTCACTAGAAGTAATGCTATTAAAGGGTGTGCGCAGCTACTAGTGCTCCCATCTGGAGGGGTCCTAGCAGGGCAGCCTGGGCTGTACTGTCCTGTAGGTGCAGGACAGATTTGCTTATGGCTGGTCTCTGTTCAGAGTGGCAGAGAGGCAGAAAAACTATTGGCGAGAATGCAGCACCAACCAATCACCAGCAGCTGAGATACAGTTAAGCATTCCTTCCATCATTTTGTTGTTTATGGCTTTGAAAAGAGCGTCTGTGGTGTGACAATACATTTGCATGGATAATGATACAAAACATTTTCATGAAAGCGGTGGAAGCCTTATTTTTACCCGATATTAAAAATAAGCATTGCTTCTTGCAGAAGGCAAACGCCACTGCCCAGCTGCCCATGGACGTCTAGGGAACGCATCGCAGCGCTATCCCCCACATCTGGCTGCTTTACTTCATGCTTTGCGGCACCAGCACGTGCTTCCTGCCACATATTGGGCCCCTCCCAAAACCCACACATAAAGACCCGTCCCATAAGGATGTGACGCACAAAGACACGTCACATATTCCTCAAACTATAAACCCCCCACTCTTCCAACTCGCCCACCTGAAAGCGAACTGGGGGTACAAGGTGATATGCAAATGCTGCAATACCTCAAAACCACACCGGAAAGCAAAAACACAAAACATTCACTAGTGAGAACCAGTTGTCCTGACCCGGTTTACTAGTGCTAGATGTGAAATCGCATCCTTTAGCGTGAACTGAAGTCAAGGGCACTCATTTCATCCTCCACCAGAAAGATAAAAGGCTGTGCCCTGCCATAATTAGAATTTAGTATGTCCTTTTGCTGGGGCAGACATCTCTGCAGCAGGCACATTAACCAGCTGTGTGAGCCCGCCCTGCGGACAGAGTTGGCAGCGGGCACTGCCTAGGAGACAGCTTCAGCTCGAGGAGCAGGGCAGCATCCGTTCCGGTGAAACTAGTGCACAGTCACTCAACGCAGCAGAAGCACACCCACATTTACCACGAAAAACAAAATGGGTGTTTTAAATAAAACTCATTTTAACAGTAAAATAATGTTGCTCAGATTAAAAAAAGCTGTTAGGAAAAAAAGCAGCTGAAACAAGTAGCGGGGGTTCACATAAAGAAATAGGGCAGCAGTTTAATGCCTGGGAAACGGTAAAACATAACCTGTGTAAGGGGGGGGGGGGTTAAGGGGGCAATGCTGCTCTTTACAACCCATGCACCAGCGCGTAGGGAGGTATGGTGGGAGTTGCGCTATCTCCACCTCATGCATTGGGGGAGAGATAATGGCGGCTGGAGATAGCGTGGGTTGCGAGGTAGGAGGCAGCACTGGTAGCGAGCAAGCGCCTCGAACTTCCTGACACCCACGCATTGACAAGCGCAACTCTGGGAAGTTTGCTTTTGGGTGGGGGGAAGGGAAAGGAGGAGCGGGTACAATTGCCAATGAGGAGCCAGCTTGTAGCATACCCGCTTCTCGGCTGTCGTGAAGACTTTTCTTATCCGCTTGTTAAATAAACAAGCAGATAAGAAAAGTCTTCACGACAGCCGGGAAGCAGGCTATCGTGTCCAGAGGGGCAGTCCGAAAAGCAGACAGGGTGTCAACCAAAAAGGAATATGCTACTTACCAGTATGCATCTGTTCTTGGCATGCAGGGCTGCTCACATTCATTTCTTGTGCATAGATCGCCGCCTAGTGTTGGGTCCAGATGATTGCACTTTGTTGTCCTGGAAGAGTCTTAGAAGTATCACGAGATAGGTGACTCCTCCCTTGGACTACAGTGCGCATGGGCATCCTCTCCATCCTCAGATTGTTTTTCGCCATTGTGGCAGAGATGGAGATAGCAAAGTAAGAGATGGCCATGCCAGAGGGAATGCTGCAGCTGCGACAGGCACCGGGAAGGAGGGCGGGCAATATGAATGTCAGCAGCCCTACATGCCAAGAACAGATGCATAATGGTATGTAGCATAATCCGTTCGAGGCATGTGGGCTGCTGAATTCATATCTTGTGCTTAGACTGTATAGCAGTATCTCCTCTACCTGTGCCAGCTGCAGCAGTTTGAAAAAGAGTTTTGAGGACAGCCTGGCCTACAGCAGCTTGCTGTTTTGTTTGTACATCTACACAGTAATGTTTTGTGAAAGTGTGTATGGTGGACCATGTGGCTGCCTTACAGATGTCTTCAAGAGGATTATTTCCTAGGAAAGCCATGGATGCCCCCATTTTCCTAGTGGAGTGTGCTCTTGGGGGGACGGTTAAAGTGCGTTTTGCCTTTTGATAGCATATCTGAATGCATTTAACTATCCATCTGGCCTTTCCTGACTTTGATATTGGATTTCCTTTATGTTGTGGTGAAAAAGCAACAAATAATTGCTTTGTCTTTCTAAATGATTTTGTTCTGTCCACATAGTAAAGCAGAGCTCGTTTTACATCCAGTGTGTGTAGGGCTCTTTCCGCTACTGACTGTGGATTTTGAAAGAACACTGGCAGTTCTATCGATTGATTAATATGGAAATTTGCTACGACTTTTGGCATAAACTTAGGGTTTGTTTTAAGGACTACTGTGTTAGCATGTACTTGCATGAAAGGTTCTTGAATTGTTAGTGCTTGTAATTCGCTAACTCGCCTGAGTGAGGTAATGGCAATCAAGAAAGCCACCTTCCACGTTAGAAATTGCAGTTCGCATGAGTGTAGAGGTTCGAAAGGCGGTCCTATAAGTCTGGTAAGTACTATATTTAAATTCCAGACTGGGGAAGGGGGGTGCCTAGGAGGAATCACCCTTTTTAGACCCTCCATGAAAGCTTTGATTGCTGGTATTCTAAACAGTGAAAGGTGTTGTCTGTTTTGAAGGTATGCTGCAATGGCAGCAAGGTGTAGCCGTATTAAAGAGTATGCTAAGTTACATCTTTGTAGGTGCAGCAGGTAACATATAATGTTTTGTATTGATGCTTCTAATGGATTGATTTGGTTATTGTTGCAGTAAATAACACATCTTTTCCATTTAGCTGTATAGCACGCTCGTGTGGTTGGTCTTCTTGCCTCCTTAATGATATTCATGCAATCTGGGGGCAAGTTAAGATATCCAAACTCTAAGACCTCAGGAGCCAGATCGCTAGGTTCATTTGGTTGGGATCTGGGTGTCTGATTTCTCCATGGTTCTGAGTTAGAAGATGGGGTGCGAGGCACAGCCTTTGATGAGGAACTACTGAAAGCTCCAGGAACGTTGTGTACCATGGTTGTCTCGCCCATGTGGGAGCAACTATGATTAGCGTGAGTGACTGTTGCCGCAGTTTGCGTGCCACCAGCGGAATCAGTGGTGCTGGGGGAAAAGCGTACGCAAATCTGCCTGACCAGTTCATCCATATCGCATTGTCCTGTGACAATGGATGTGGGAACCTGGTGGCAAAGTACTGGCATTTCGAGTTTTCTTTTGTGGCAAACAGGTCTATTTCTGGGTGACCCCACTCGTTGAAGAATGGCTGGAGAACTTGGTGGTGAATCTCCCATTCGTGTAATTGCTGGCTGTGCCTGCTGAGCAGGTCAGCAACTTGGTTGTCCTTCCCTGGAAGGTGTTCTGCTAGGAGAAAAATGTTTTTGGGAATCGCCCACTTCCAGATGCTCTGTGCCAGATGGGACAGCTGTGGAGAGTGCGTTCCTCCCTGTTTCTGGATATAGTACATTGTGGTCATGTTGTCCGTCCGGATCAACACCGTCTTGCTGTCCAAGTATTTCTGAAATGCTTTCAGGGCTAGGAATATTGCTAGCAACTCTAGTTTGTTGATATGCAGCCTTTTCTGCTTGTTTGTCCAGAGGCCCTGTACTGTGTATTGAAGGAGATGGGCTCCCCAGCCTGTCAGTGATGCGTCCGCTGTTAGTACTAGTTGTGGAACCGGCTTTTGGAACAGTCGCCCCTTGGAAAGGTTTTGTGAGTTCCACCACTGCAGAGAGTTGTGAGTTCGACTGTCTACCAACACTAGGTCTTTTAGTTGTCCGTGAACCTGGTTCCATTGCCGTGCTAGGCATTCCTGTAATGGGCGCATTTGTAGTCTGGCATGGGGGACAATGAATATGCAGGAGGCCATCATGCCTATGAGCTGCATAAAGACTTGAGCTGGGAGAGAGTGTTGTGGCTGGAATTATCGAATGACTGTCTGCATACTGGCTATTCTTGTTGAGTTTGGATCCGCCTTTGCCACCGAGGTGTTTATGGTGGCTCCCAGGTACTGCTGTATGTGGGACGGTTGCAGATGTGATTTTGTGTAGTTGATTGAGAATCCCAAGCTGTGTAACAGCTGGATTGTTTGAGACGTGTGTTCTGCACATTGTTGGTACGATTTTGCTTGTATAAGCCAATCGTCCAGGTAAGGGTACACATGGAGGTGCTGCCTCCTGAGATGTGCTGCCACGGTCGTTAAGCATTTTGTAAACACTCTTGGAGCCGTGGTAACCCCGAAGGGCAAAACCTTGAATTGGTAGTGTTGACCTTCTATTGTGAACCTGAGGTATTTTCTGTGGGCTGGATAGATGGGTATGTGGAAATATGCATCTTTGAGGTCCAGTGTTGCTAGGAAATCCCCCTGTTGTAGCAACGGGAGAACTTGTTGTAATGTGATCATATGAAAGTGCTCCGACAGTATGTATTGATTTAGGGGTCTGAGGTCCAATATTGGCCTGAGAGAGCCGTCCTTCTTGGGAATAAGGAAATCTAGGGAGTACACTCCCTTCCCTTGCTGTTGGAAAGGGACTTGCTCTATGGCCCCCTTTTCTAGCATGCAGTTCACCTCTTGTTGTAATAGGGTGATGTGTTCTTTGGACATTGGACGATGTCTTGGTGGCATGTTTGGTGGTGTAGAAGTCAGGTCTAGGCAGTAGCCAGACTGGATAATTTCTCTTACCCACCTGTCTGTGGTAATTGTGTTCCAGACAGGTAGGAACTGTTGTAGTCTGCCTCCGACCGATGTTATGTGGTCTGGAGGTAGTTGATAGAGTCACTGTTTTGAGGCAGTGGAGGCTCTGGTGTTATTGCCTCCACGTCCTCTTCCCTTGGTATTGTTACCTCTGTAGCCTCCTCTGGTGGTGTTTTTAGCAAAGGAACTTTGTGCGCTACCTTTATATGAGGCCGTTGTTTGTGAGGTATGTCCTCGTGTGCTTGCCCTATATGAGGAGCGACGAAAGGAGCCCCTTTGTTGCTGAAATTGCAATGCCCCCATAGATTTTGCTGTCTCTGTGTCCTTTTTCATTTTATCCAAAATGGTGTCGACAGCAGGGCCAAACAGAAAGTCCTGGTTAACAGGCTGGTTAAGGATAGTGGACTGTACCTCATTTTTAAAACCAGAAATACGCAGCCATGCATGTCTGCGGAGTAGAACGCTAGTGTTATTATTATTATTATTATTACATTTCTTATATAGCGCCAGAATCGACACCCGAAGGGGTATGTCCGCGCTTGCCTTGGGAACCCGTCCTGGTTTTTCCCTGTGAGATAGCCCCTACAGGGCATCCCCAAGGTGAAAGCCAGGCATCCCGCCGCAGGGGGGCCGTTGTGGAGATTAAGCAAGCTTAATGCCCAGAGTTGCAGAGTGTGAACCCATGATTAGGTCAGGCACCGAAGCGAGAATTATCGAGTCCGTGGACATATGAGCTCAACACCCTGCCGCGTCGGGAATCGAACCCTGGTCCCGGGTCTGACCTCTGCTTCAGGGTCTGCCTGCTCTAACCAGTGAGCCACACTTCTCCACTCCACTGTTGATTGACCTAGCTGCAGTGTCTGCTGCGTCAAGCACGCAGCAGGAGATGGAGACGTTTGTTATGAATTTTCCCTCCTGCATGAGATCTTGGGCTTGTGCTTTGAAAGGCTCAGGTAGGTGTTGCATTAGGGTCTCTAGCTGGTCGTAATGCGCCCTGTCGTACCGAGCCAGTAGAGCTTGTGGATTAGCTATCCTCCACGAGTTGGAGGCTAGTGCCGCTACTGTTTTCCCTGATGCCTCTAGTATCTTTGACCCTTTGTCTGGGGGAGGTGCTTCCCCGGTTGTTTGGGAGTTGGCCCTTTTACGTGCGTTGGCCACTACCAGTGAATCAAGTGGTAACTGCCCTTTGATGTAAGTAGGGGCTGCCCTATACTTTTTCTCTATTATGGGGTTGATTACCCGTGCCCTGGCTGTGTCCTTAAATATGTCAGGTGCATGTTTCAGAACTCCTTTTAACATGGGAAGTGTTTTGACACTTTTTTCTGATGTAGGGAAGGTGTCAAACAAGAAGTCTTCTTCAATAGGGTCATTATGCATATCCACGTTGTGGAACTGTGCAGCCCTATCTATGGGCTGATTAAAAACTACTGTGTCGTCAGCAGGAGACGGTTTAGTAGGATACGAGGACATGTCAGGGATGGGATGGGTGTTATAAGGATCAGTTGGCTCTTCCCATCGTTCCTGGGGGCCAGTGTTCTGTGGGAAGTCATATTCAGGCTGTGGCTCATCCCCTGTGTTACCCTCGTCGTCCCAGTGATGAGAGGGAGAGTAAGGAATATAAGGATTGAAAGGAGTAGTAGGTATGATAGGTTGAAAAGGAATGAAGGGTCTAGAAGGAGAAGTCCCAAAGTCCTTTTTCTTCAGTGGAATGGGGGACTGAGGTTCAAAGTCCAAAGGCCTCTTTTTCCTATGCAGGATGGTAACTTTACCAGTCTGTGGGTCAATAAAATGTTTTGCTTTTTTGCTTGGTCGTCTGAGGGATCTGGGTGGAAGAGTTCTTCCTCAACAGTCCTGGGTTGAGCCTTAGGCTTTGGTTTGTAGAAGACTTTAGGTTTAGGAACCAGCTTTTTCGTCTCGGGCCTTTTTTCGGGTCGACTGTGTCTTTCGGGTCGACACGTTTTTTTGTGCTCCGTAGGCTTCTTCGGAGAAGTGTTTATCTCCCGAGTCGATGTTTTTGTTGGTATCGACTGAAGTCTTTAGTTTTTTCGGCTGAGCGTCTTTCCCGGAGTCGATTGTCTTTTGTGGATCGACTGGCGTCTTCGGATCCGGTGTTTTCGGTCCGAGAGGACGTTCTGGCTTGGACGCGTGCTTCGGTACGGCGCCTTTTGTTAGGTCGACGTTTTTCGGTGCCGAAGGCTTGTTTGGGTCGGCGACCTTCTTTGGTTCGGCGCCTTTGGGTTGTGTGGCCTTGTTCGGGTCGACAACGTGTTTCAGGTCGGCAATTTTGGGCTGTGCGGCCTTCTTGGGGTCAACAGTGTTTTTCGGCTCGATGCTCTTTGGCTGTACGGCCGCTTTCGGATCAACGCCCTTCGGGTCGGCGACCTTCTTTGGCTCTGGAACCTTCTCCGCAACGATGTTACTGGGCCCTGGGGTTTCTGAAGGTTTCGGTTTCGGAGCCGAGCCGGATGGCGGGGCAATCAAAACTTTTTTATGATCTTGGCTAAGGCCTTTTGGCGATGCCTTGACCGGAGCCGTTGTTATTGGGGTAGATGGTGTCGGGGGCAGGGTACTCACGATTTGCCCCGGCGGGATCTTGTCATCGGAGTCCGAGTAGTCCTCTACGGTGAAGATCTCTAGGTCCGAGTCCGGCGCTTCTTGTAGTTTTTGGTCGTCATCGAAGATGTTGTCCGGTCTGGTGCCTGCCGCTGCATTTCTTGCCTGGCTGCACGTCGGTTACGAATAGGTTTCTTGGATCGAAACTGTGCACAGGCTGGACAGCTTTCCTCTATATGGTATGGGGAAAGGCACTTGTTGCAAACTGAGTGCTTATCAGTATGTGGGAACTTGGCGTGGCATTGCGGGCACCTTTTAAATGGGCTTCTTTCCATCGACGGTCGGCTCACGTGGCGTCGAAAAGGCCCAACGGCCCGCGTCGACGACCGCTTGGAGATGGAAAGCTGGATCGAGTAGAGGGGTACTGATCGAGAACAATACCGTCGAACCGAAGACCTTTTGGCCTTTAGAAAAGTTTTGTTTTCGCCTCAGAAGTTGGAGTATAGGAGTTTGCATCCGAACCCAATGGCGGAAAAAACTATCTGAGGATGGAGAGGATGCCCATGCGCACTGTAGTCCAAGGGAGGAGTCACCTATCTCGTGATACTTCGAAAACTCTTCCAAGACAACAAGTGCAATCATCCGGACCCAACACTAGGCGGCAATCTATGCACAAGATATGCACAAGATATTAATTCAGCAGCCCACATGCCTCGAACATACAGTCCTTGTGGCAGCGGCGGTGCTTGCAGGTAAGCTTGGTGGGTTGGTGAAAGTGACATACCACAGGATTAGGAATATAAAATAAATAATTAAAACCGCTTACCTTGAACTCGCCGCATCGCTGAGTCGGTTATGCAGTGAGTGCAAGGTAAGTGTTTTTACTTTTTAATTTGTTTAATGTTTCTTATCCCGTCGTATGTCCTTTTCACCCCAACCCCTGCCCTACAATGCTTACCTGCATGGACCACCACTACTTGTGATGGTCTTCAGCATGAAGTCTTTTCTTCCCACATGTAGTACAGGGCTGAAAAGCCATTTCTTAGATGACTTACACATGGTAGTGGCAGTAGAGAAGTTTCCCGAAACTGGTTTGAAGAAAAACCTAGCAGAGCTCAGGGAGACTCCCTTCACCTGACATGCGGTAGAAAATCTGAAGTACTCAGCCTCTGTTGTGGGTGTTCTAGAAGGTGCTGTCACCCGATTGGCTGGAGTCTGGTTCATTTTTTAAAACAATATGGATAGGATATTAAAGGGACTGTTCATAGCCATTATAGCCTATCATAATGTTGCATACTGCTTTATTATGGTACCGGGTGACTCCCACTTCGACCACGGGGAATGATTCAAGCACGTGAATCTATGAATGATCCAATACAGGAGAAAAGATACTTCAGAGGTTGTTCTCACCTTTTTTGTGATTAAATCTCCTACATTGTTTTAAATAAATATTTTTATTGAGATTCCATTTTTCCCCAACCAGCTTATGTTCTCCATGAACGGTCTTTTTCCTTTCTCAATCAAATAAGGAACTTGGGTCTGATTTTTTTTTTCGTGAAATGTTTTTTTTTATTGTCCCAGAAAGAGAAATACTCTGTTTAGTATATTAATGAAACTCTGTTATTTTATGATCAACCCAGGTATGGATATAGCAACAAATGCAATCAATCCAGTTGTGGTCACTAAAGTTAGGATCCAGTGTGTGACCCTTCTTATGAGAAAGGTTGATAACTAATAGGTTCAAGCGAAAAAACTAAATACAGTGAGAAGAAGGCAGTTGTTTGGAGTGCTGACTTCTGCCAACACGCTAAAATCATCTAGAATCATCAATTCAGTGAAATGTTCACAGCTGGTTTTGATCATTTAATCAGATATAAAAAGTACCTAGCACTTTGCTTCTTAGCATTTCTTGGACAATCAGCAACACTTACCCTTTTTTTCAGCCTGTGTTTGGATTTCCTCTTTTCTTTGGAGCGGCCGGTTCGTCTGTGAGAGGACAGAAGAGGGTTGGATTTGCTCTGAAGGCCATTCATTCGCTGGCTCTTCCCACCGATGATACCTCTGCACTTTTCAAACCCACACATGCAGAGTTGCTTAAAAAGAAAATTTAATGTTAAGAAACTGAAACAATGACATTCCAGACAAAGATAACTCATATCTGTTTTGATTTACCTTAATATGTAAATACATTAATTTAAAGTAGTAAAAATACTTCATTCATTTGTACAAAAACCATCAAAGTATACATAAAAAAATACGCTTATGATATAAGCAAAACAGTTGCAATTCATAAAAGGTATACTTTTGGGGGTTGTTGTGCAGTCGTAATACTCCTAATAGGTGCAACTACCTCTCCTAATTTAATAACATTATGTCGTAATAACATTTTAAAAATAGAATATAAGAAATACTCCAATAAAAAAATTACATTACTACATGCATTGTAAAAAAAAGGTGCAAAGTGCATATCTCATTCTAAGCTCTAAAGAGTTCTATGCAAGTGGAAAACGTTACACCCAAACTAGGGTCATGTTAGAGCATATGAATATTCATGAGTTCACTGCACGGTCTGACTGAGCTTGTACCAAACGTTTGCTAGAAAGTGACTGACTGCAAACACATTCAAAGGAGAAGTATCACTTTTCAGGATTCTCTGGGCTACTAAGTATCTAGTTACCTCCAGATTCAGATAAATTGGTTGTATCCACTTTCGACAAGAGCCCAAGTACACCGGGCAGAAAAACAGGTCATGCACCTCAGTTTCTAGATCCAAACCGCAGGCTGACACAGGCTCAACACCAGCTTTTTTTCCATTTGAGGGAGAATGCCCAGATGGAAGCGCATGTACAAGCTCTTAGCTAAAGGTGGAGAGATTGCATCCAAAAATGGCCAAAACCAAGGGGTAATCTTAAATTCTAAACATTTGTTTGTCAGGTGACCCCTGTCCACAGTGCCTACATAATGCTCGTATATGTGTGCCCAAAAGCGAGACTTTAAGCCCTCAAGCTCAGATTTGCATATGGAGTTCGGTTCATCCCACAGTCTTCAACAAGGCCAGCTTATGAAACCATTCATGGACATTATTTTACCAGGGACTACGCATTGCATGGTAATAACTAGTGTAGACCAAAAGTGGACCCAGTACACTAGGGGCTTAAGTAGAGCCAGATTGTCAATTCTTTTTAGGCCTAGATCAAAGAAAAGTGGGGTAAGGGCGGCGCTGTCAGTAGGGAAACCAACTGCTGGGCAAAGTTGTTCTCTGCAGTGGCCAGTTTGTGAGTGTCAGTGCAACCCCATCTCTTGCACCAAAGAGAGCAGCGATTTGCGCTTTTGCCCATTAGACCTCCAGTGCTGGCGATAACGAGCGAGAGCTTAATATGGCACTAGATCAGTGTTCAATCAGCAGCTTGCTCTTAGTCGTTTGGGCTGCCCGTTTAAGTTTGTCTGTTGTAAGAAGCTGTGTTTCTGTTGCAGTAGCCCCCCCCTCCCCCCCCCCACACACTTTTTGCCAGATTACTGAGGCACTTTGACCTGATGTGCCCTGGGTCCCTGACAATAAGGTTCTCAGGGCCTGTCTTCTTTCCCAAAACTGTACCTTCAGACCCCCATTTGGAACCTTTCTGGCCACATGTAAGTCCCTTGTAAAAAGTACCAAGGGCAGTGTGACATATTGTGCTACCCGTAGAGGTCTTGTACCTTAACACACACATGCTGCATCTGCATGCTTCGTGTTTTGGTGCAGCGAAAAAGTGAAGAGTCAACATGGCATACAACTGTGCCATACCTACAACCCACTGCCTATGCATAGGTCAGCCACCCCTTTAGCTGGGTGAGTTATGCCACTGGTGAGGGTACAGGTGCAGGAGCCCTGTGCCACTGCGGGTCTAAGTCCATTCTTAGACATTGTGCAGTAAAGCCATGAAGAGTATATGGTCAGGGAGTTTCTCATTACGAACTCCAAAGCACCATATGGCTTTAGTGAATTTTGGGAAGTTTGGTATTACACTTCTCGGCATAATAACCCCACACTGATGCCAATGTGGGATTTATTATACAATGCAGTCAGAGGGCATCTTAGGGATGCCCCCTGAAAAAGGGCCAGCCTCTGGTGGGCTCACTGACTGGTAAACACCAGCCTGCCACCATGACACATGTTTCTGGACCCCTGGGGTGGGAGACTTCACTCCCTGAGCCCAGAAACAAAGCCTTTCCTGGGCGGAGGTGTTCACACCTCCCCCAGGTCAGGAGGAGCCATCTGTGGGAGGGGAGCTTCAAAGGCCTTGTTGCCTTTGTAAGGCGACCCCCACCCTCTCCTGCTATCAGGATCAGGCCCCCTTCCTGTCCTTCTCCTTTTTGGCATATAGACAGGCAGTAAAAATTAGAACAACCCAGAAGGTGTGCCCACCTCTGCCAACCCCACCCCTCAGGTGGGGGAGGCGATGTGAAGCCCACCCATCAGTGCCCGCCATCTTGCAAAGGACAGGCACTCTCCAATCAGAGTCAGCAATTGTGCCCACTCGCCCACATGGGGTGAGCACACCAAGGGTGTAGTCACCCTAAGGTCAGTAGCCCATTGGTTACTAACCTCAAGACCCCTAAAATGCCCTCTAAATACAGTATTTAGGGGACAGCTCTGAACTAAAAAGACAGATTCCCGCAACCTATGAAGAAGGATGAAAGAAGACACCCAGCAGAGGAAAATCCAGAGGAGAACTGATTTGGCCACAGCCCAACCGGCCCCTCTGCAGTTTCCAGATATTCTGCGCCAAAAGTCACCTAGTCCTGCAGCCAGAGACCTCCAGAGCCCCTGGGATGACTAAATGCCTTCAACAAAGACCGGATCTACTGAGAACTTCAGCTCTGTTCAAAGGAAACTCCCAAGACAGACTCGGAGCCTGCTGAGGACAAAGAAACCAGATGCCTGGAACCCCCACTGCACCCGACGCCAACGGCCCGAATCCGGGTGGCCTACCAGCCCCAGCGAGGTTCCCGAGATCTCCAGAGTCCGAGTCCACCATGGGTTGATCCCTACTGGACTCCCCGACGTGGACTGCAGCCTCTGCACGGAGACCCCCCAACCGCGAGTGCCGGTAAGCTGAAATCCGACCTCAAAAGGCATCCCTGCATCCACCCGCCCTGCACCCTGGAGAAGAGAACCCTAGCTGCACCTATGTTCCCGAGCCATCCAACTTACCTGCCTAGCTGTTGGTTCCTCACGGAAGTCTTCCTGGACCGAGCCTGCAGCCAAAATCCAAAACCGGCAACCCCCATTGAAATCAACAGGGCACCCAACACCAAAACAGCACTTAAGACGCCCCTGTGCCGCTGTGGGTGCACCTTGTGTGCTAACTTCGATCTCCCTTTGCCCTGAGCCTAACACCAGGAGCTTTGCTCCCACAACCTTGTGGCCTGCTCGTGAGCAGCCACCAACCAGCGTCCCCCTATCTCCCATTGGATAACACTGGGCCTCAGCACTCTGCACCCAGCCGTCCTAGTGCCGCTGAGAGTGCTTTGAGAGTGCATCCCGACCCTTGGGGAACCCTGGTTTTAACCCCAGAATACCAACACCCACAAACAAGTACTTACCTGTAAACCAATAACTTAATTTCCTTCCATAGGACTGCATTGACTGCTTTTCTTTAAAAAGTCTTTTAAGTGTGGAGTTGGTATGTATGAAAACTTGAAAAACTGCAAATGTACCAAAAGTGAATTACTTACCTTTTGTCTAGGAAATGTCTCAGTGTGATATCTAGGCAAATCACATTGATTAGCAAAAGTAACTTAAAAAGTAATCCAAGAAGTAACGTGTATTGTAATTTACGAAGTAACTGAAAAGTAATTCTGATTATTGACCTACCTGTGATTCAACCAACTGATTCAACCAACTGCATGTGACCTTGCATTCAACCGTAAATCTCTGCATACAATTTTGCAAAGTATTATTTAACTTACCTGCACTAGGCTGGATTCTAGAAATAAAATAACTCAATAATATTTTGATACAAACAAATTGGTCTGAGTTCAGTCTTTGAATGTGTGACATTATTCCTTGCCCGAGTGTGTAGAACAAATGCTTAATACTACCCTCTAGTAAAGCCTTACTGCTCACCCACACTACCACAAATAGAGAGTAAGGCGCAATCTACTTTTACCTCCGCCTACCTTTGGGGTTCCACTGTAGTCTGTGCACACTATACCTCATTCTGCTATAGTATATACAGAGCTAGCTTCCTACATCTGTCAATTTAACCCCCAAGTGGTCAAAACTATGTACTCTCTCGAGTACTTCACTACCAGCTCTAATAACAAAATTCTTAGAAGCACCCAATCCAAACACCACATACTTGGCTTTGTTAGCATTGAGTTGTAAGCCCCTGGACAAACAAGCATTGGAAATGCAATAGGTCTCGCATTAGGAAAGTTTGAGCTATTGATATAGTAAATGACACTTTTTTATTTATGTGTTGGTTTTGAAAGTAGCAAAATTAATAGCTTTGTCAGTTACAATGTCAATAGTTTTAACTTTTGCAAATGTGACACCTATAGCATTTGTAATGCAATGTGTGTTGTATTTACGTGACTTAGATGTATTGATATTACAAATAACAATGGCTTTTAATTTTGTAAATAATTAATACTTAAATAAAAGTTATTGTAATTTATAATGGCAATAGCTTAAACGTTTGTAAATAACTTTTGTGAAGATTATGTTCAGTGTATTTTATTGTGACGAAAATCCAAGAACATTGCATTTGCACCTAAACACACACAGAGCCACACACATATAGATGTGGTGGTGGTGGATCTGGGGGATATGGTGGTGGTGGATGTGGTGGTGGATGTGGTGGTGGATGTGGTGGTGGTGGTGATGGTGGATGTGGGGGTGGATGTGGTGGTGGTGGAGGTGGTGGATGTGGTGGTGATGTGGTGGATGTGGTGGTGGTGGTGGTGGTGATGTGGATGTGGTGAAAGTGGTGGTGGATGTGGTGGTGGTGGTTGTGGATGTGGTGAAAGCGGGATACATGAGCATACATGAGCTGTTGGTACGCAAGGCCTTACGCGAGGCCTAAAAATGAACGTATGTAGAACTTGGGGAAGAGGTGATATGACTTTGTACATAATACAGATGATAGCAGAAGAAAGGTAAATGTAATCTAAGTGGATTCCGAGGTGGCAAATTGGTGCTCTTTTAATCATGGATAATGGATGAAATATTTTTTGAAAATGTTCAAGAAAGATGTATTCAGATTTTTGGGAATTATAGAAATGAAGGTGCAAGCATTATGTGTAGAAGGGTGTTGCTCCATTTTCAAGGCGTAATACAGGTTTGCTTCCTTGATATTTTATTTTTCACACTCCACCTATAAGTTAGTGATCTGTTAGCTCATTGTATTGGTTTAGATCAAGGGAGGTGTTTGGATGAAAAGCTTCTGATCTAGAGCATGGCTGTTGTATTGAATGACATGGATGTTACACACTCAACGACATGCTTTAGTTTCTGGAACAATTGACTATTTCAATTTCAATGACAGCTCAGAAACTGGCTTTAGACTTGATTGCAGTAGTCATGCATTGAATAAGGGATGTGCAAAACCAAAATGTCTCTCTAGTAAACTTTTCGTAATACTTGCGAATGCATAATTGCTACCTGGAGTTCGCAGAGTTTTTTACATTTGTGTTTTCAAATTAAAATCAGGACTTTTGCTTCCCTTTTAAAATGTCGTGAGAAAATAAAGATCTCCAACATCCATCAAATTCGCGAGGCAAGTGGTGTTGAAATAAAATTGCGAGAAAGGAGTTCAACCACTTTCAGTGCCAACTTGCACTGAGAAATAATAATGTCATTTTGCAGGGAAAACTGCAAACTGACAAACATGAGGAAATGAAGAAAAAAAGTCGGGGAACATATGAAGGGCAATAATCGGGCGCCGTGTTAGACTTTCCTCACGTATTAAAATCTATGCAGGCAACATTAACCGTTTGTATCCTGCCTCCTAGAGGATGTTTGGAAGAAAGTGGTGGGAAATACTAACCTATTTGAATGATAGAGGGTTGGTTACAGGAGAGTGACGAATACAAGAGAAGGTCAAAGCACAAAGCCCGTCCAAGATATAGTCTCATAGCCCATAAAAGGCACGTCCTTAGCACTGGACAGGAGCAGGGAGAGGTTTTGCTTGTGATCGTGCTGAGTTGGAGGCCGTGCTGCACGTAATCAGAATGGCTCGATTTCCGCTGTCTTCGCTTTAACAGCCCCGCCAAAAGTCTTGGCCGACAACAGTGGTCCCACTAGGAAGTTATGACGAACATAAGAGGCCCCCAGAGGGGTCTCTCACACGCATCATTTGCAAGCAGCAACATTTGAAATCAAATGGCCATTAAGGGAAACACAATGCCGATTGGGAAAGCAACAACTGCAGAGCAGTCTCACAAAGATGCTTACTGCCGGCTGAAAACACGCACAGAAGCAGCTCTTTGCTCACTCACACTGCCTATCGCCATCTTTAACCACATGAGCGCCCATGACCTATATCGTCACGGAAGCCTCTCCACAGTGCACACCGGTGTGTTAAAAAATACTAGCTAACATCCTGCACACCCCAAAACGTGGAACTCAGCAAATTGTTCATTTAACGCAGGTTTATCTCCCTAGTTATTGAGAAAAAATCAGACAGACACAGACGTGCGTTTTCACAGGAAGACAAAAGTAAAGAAGGTTGTGCTGGGAGAGAGAGAGTGGGGAGGAGAGTAGGAGGAGGAGGGGGGAGGAGAGGAGGAGGGGGGAGGAGAGTAGGGGAGGAACGGCCTAGCGGTCGTGCAACCAAGAAGTGAGGGGGCGGAGCTGGGGGAGGCTGTGAGAGAGAGAGTGGGGAGGAGAGTAGGAGGAGGAGGGGGGCCAAAAGAGACAAGACGGAGGGAAGGTAGAGAAGGGGAGGGGGGAGGAGAAATGCGACACGGCGGGCAGGGGAGGGGGCGGAGCAGGGAGAGGTGCGACACGGCAGGCAGAGGAGGGGGCGGAGCGGGGGTGTGGGGGCGGAGCGGGGGTGTGGGAGGAGTGCGCCTGAGGGAAAATACATGCAAGGCAGGCGGCTGGGGGCATGTGCACGCGCTTTTAAGCTCAATGCACATGCGCATTGAGCTTGAATTTCACGGGCACTGCAAGGAATCGCCACGATTCCTTGCATGTTGGTTAAAGACTGTTTAAGCCCCCATAGTCTCGCAAGCTTGATGCGCATGCGCATCGACAGGCGAGACCTAACAAAAATCTAGAAATGTATTAATCAGGAGCTGGAGCCCCACAGGTGTTTTTGAGATGAGGAGTGAATCACACGCGAAGAGGAGAATGGGAGCCTTTATGTTATTCAAGGTAGGTATATAATTCCTAAAAACCAGGAGTTCCTTCTCTATGACATTCATTTAAAGAGTGAATAACGTTGGGACAAGAAGACATCCGTGTTGCATTCCCTGCATGAGGGGGATGTGATCCGTTAATCCACCCTTGTCCCCCCACCCCCACAAGCTTGTGCGTAGTTCTTGATGTAAAGTTTTACAATAAGTTGAAGCAGATATCCTGGCACACCCATGTTTATCATTTATAAAACAATGTCTGTTTATTTTCAAGTCAATGCTGGATTTCAACTTGGGAGCTTTCTGACATTTAGATCTTCCAGGGTGTCACCAGTTTATGTGAACAATTCTACTGCAGGAGATAAAGATTCTAGCTAATATATCTTAGAAATAAGTAACTTATGTAGCCTTTTCTTTATGCACCTTATTTCTGAACCCACAACCACAGAGTAATTGTTCGTGCAGCTTCAAAATTCACAATACCATACTGCAACTCTCAACGAGAGAAGGTAAAAGGTTAATTACCTGACTTGTAGGACAATTTACTTACGGGTAACGCCTTATCTGGTAGAGACATGATCTAGCTGCAGATTTCATTACAAGACTTGAAGCTACCTTTATGTATTATTCCTTCAATGCCACTTCTCGCAGCACTTGAGAGAACATATCATAAAACAAAGGCAATCTAGAATAGAACATCCACACAGTATGAGTAGTCCATGCACTGAACAATCTTCCTCTTCTAGATGCTGCTCCTCGCTCAGATAAGTACTTCTTTAACTTAACAAGCTTCTCATATTGTTAGTGCTATTAACTTGGTTTGTTTAACAATACTTTGGATTCCAATCTATGGAACCATCTTCCTGTTTATTCCCCATCGTTTTGGTGTAACATAAAAAAGCATTGAGCATTAATGAGCCTGTTACAAAGCACAACATGCAGGTCAAAGATTTGTATTTTACGTAGTCAGCTCAGTGGCCTGCAACATTTGCTGCAGATTCATGCGTTACCTGTGGGTCCATTCTTGTAATATAGCTTAGTGAGTTATGAACCAGGGTGAAAGAGCTGCATGGAAACTATAAGGCTTAGGAGTAGAAACTTACTGTTTTTTCCATAATATTTCTTTATTCCTAGGTTGCGAAAAGGATTCTTTCAGATGGTATTAAGTAATTAATAGTAAGTGCTACAGAAATGGTTATTTGTGTAATTACTCATATAGAGAGATATATGTGACCTTCCTACAGCCCATGCATACTTGTAACACAAAAAGCTTGGAAACCCCCAAAACTTGCTATCCCTGCAAGCAGCTAATCATCCGGCAGCATCTCAAGCGACATTCTGCAACTTTGTTTCACTAGGATATTCATTTGTTTTTACTTCCATAGAATAAATTGGTGATTAGATATGGCGATTATTTATTAAATGAGCTGAGTGGGGATGAGATGCACTCCTAGTAATCCAAAAGTTAATCAAGTGTAAACCATTACTCCTTTCAAAAATTATCGGCGTGCAAAACTTGCTTCGCGTTTCGTCCCATTGCGCTGCAACATTACAAAACAACAAAGGAACTTTCTTAGGTTCCACCAAGCTGCACAGCCACATCGCTGCCTGAATCCAATTAATCAAATTCATATGTTTAAATGTACTTTTTCCATTTTTTCACCATTAATTTTCATCCTCCTTTCTTGCTTTCAATTCATTTTATTCAATCCATGTTAAACGATTCCAAAATACAAACTGTATTTCAACAAGACACACATGCCAGCACGCTGGGGAAGAGAAATGAGAGGTCATGCATTTTAAACAGGACAAATGTATTTTGGAATCGTTTAAGGAGGTTCTAAGATTCATCAGCATGACATGATGCCCCTGACAAAGGGAATTCATTCCCAAAATGCATTGGGTTTGTCAAAACATAATAAATCATGACACGGAACCCACCTTATGCTTCTGAGCCTTCTTGAACGTTAACGTTTCACATGGATTGAATAAAATGAATTGAAAGCAAGAAAGGAGGAAAATTAATGGTGAAAAAATGGAAAAAGTAGATTTAAATATAAGAATTTGATTCATTGGATTCAGGCAGCGATGTGGATGTGCTGCTTGGTGGAACCTAAGAAAGTTAATTTGTTGTTTTGATTATTCATTAAAGCCATTTTACACAGTGTATTCCTTTTAAGCTTTCAGTTGAAGTCCCTTTCTATGTTTGAGAGTTTATTAATTTAGGTTTACCTTAAGCCTATAACTAGCACATATTTTTATTAACATGCACCTTATTTACATTATGCCCAAGAAGGACAGCCTATAAGCTAATGCCTTATTTACACCATACCTGAAAAGGACAGGGCATCTCCTTAGATCTCAGAGGGAAAGTTAATAAGATTTTCAAGTAATTATTAAAATATGAGAAGAATTGTCTGTGTAAGCAGGACCATTGGCACATAATGCTCAAGAATAAAGCCAAGAGTGGTTCTGACAGTGAATGATGGTCTATTTCAGAGTGAGTCTCCAATTGTGGGGATAAAGGAGGTATGAAAGAAGGAAAACCAATCATATTGAGAAAAGGTCTGTACCCATAAAAAGGAGGCCCAAACACCTTAAAATGGAATGGTGTCCTATGCGGCACAAAAAAGAGAGGGGTCCGATGTGCCAGAATGGAGGAATGGTGTCTTATGCGGCACAAAAAAGAGAGGTCTCTAATACGACACAATTGAGATGTCCTGAGCAACACGCAAGACATGGATACAATAGGTTTGGGTGTCCTGAGCGACACACAAGGCATGGATATTCAAGAAACAGAGTATGGGCAGGCCTCGAAAAAACATAAAAATGTTACCAGACCAGCAGGTCTGGCGACTTAAATAATCTACTCAACCTATTTGTAATGCGTTAGACCCAGAGTCTGGTTTCAAATGATGTGATCATGGGCAAATAATTTAAGTCCTTGAGAAGCCATTTTCTTCATTATCACATTGAGAGCACCTTCAAATGTGCGAGTTCAGCATGTCTGCTGTACAAAAAACTGTTTTGTTTGATTTAATAGACTAAGCTTTCCTTCCATATATAATACAAATCTAGCCACTTATAAGATACACAAGGCCCCTGGCTTGCCTCTTAGTTCATTAACAGCATTTTCATTAGGGCACGGGCAGGAATTTTTCTGAAATCATGGTTCAAAACAATCACTTTTAATAAATACATAACTAAAACATAAAGTGGTAGCACACTGTCATTTGTAATCAGCAGATATTACATTGAAATGGCCATAAACCTTCCCACTGACATGCAGCTTTACTGATAAAACTATATAGTGTACAAACAATAGTGTTTGGAAATAGATTTTCTGTAAATACGTGTCACTTGCACATCACCAAGTAGTGTTCTGGTTAGTTTTGATCCTCTTTAACTCTGTTTGCTTCACACTTGTTAATTAGAAAAACATGTGCTTTTGTAATTCCTGATATAGTTTGAAATATTTGTAATTAATATACAGGCTATTTATTTAAATGTTATGTGTTACAGAAAAATAACTGACATCTTCAGACAGCTCACAAGACAAAAACTGTAGTAAGAGAGAGAAAAAAAATCTAATTTTCCATGTAGAAATAAGTTAAAAGACAAACTGACATTTGACCTCTTTCCTTGAACAGACCGCAAATATGTCAAGCTAAAAACAAGATTTAATGGCATCTTTATTGTTTATTCACTTTCTGCATGAACAGAACACCTGTTCCTTCCCAGCCTGAGTTTACTCGCTAGATGGGACTAGTAGGTGCTAAAAATAGCTCACCCTCATAAAATTTTACTCGCGATTGCGAGTGGGCAAGTAGATGTTTTGAGGCCTGACTGGGTGGAGGAGCTCCAGAGAGACAATGATGAGTTTTGTGAGGAGTATGTACCCAACCTCCACGGGGATGTTGATGGAGATGCCCTCTTTAGTTAAGAAGGATCAAGATCAAGTTCCTTCTACCCCCAAAGACAACTTCAGTAATCTGCTAGGAGAGAATATGTTCTCGCCCAACAGTATTAAACATCCCAGAAGCGCGGAAAGGTGACCGGTTTATCACGTGGGCAAATTCATTGAGAGAAGGATTGTATTTTCACAAGAGAAAGAAGGGAGGAATGTCCTAAAGGCTGAATGTTCTAGGCCAACCATCCATGATGCCTAACGTCCAATTGGCAGGGACTGCAGGAAGGGTCTTGAGAAATTCTTCAACAAATGTCAAGATTGCCACGTTGACGTTGTCAGTCCACTGACAAGAATCATTGATATGTCTGAAGTGGCATTTATTATGGGTTCCCATTAGACTTGAAGGCTAGAGGCTGGTGTTCGTGCGCTATGGTTCTCCTGAGGAACGCAAATGCAGCACTTAAGGCCGAAAGCGCAAGGCAGCTCTAAAGAAAATCAACCCCAAGTTGGGAGGTTTAGCAGAGAAAGAGACCACACAGAACCCTAAGGTTTTTTTTTCGGTGAAGACGTGGTGAAAACTCTGGGCAAGGTCACACCGGATACTAAAGAAGAGTACCATGTTTTCTCATCCTTCTTCTTAAGGAAGAGTGGGTGGTCGCCTTAAACATTTACCTAAGTGTGGGAAACCATTACACAGGATCCATGGGTTTTAAGAAACCGTCCAAGGTTTCAGATTAGATTTTTCAGAACCCCCCCAGCCCCCCCACCCCCATCCCCCTCCCTTTTCAGTATACTCCTCCAAGGGAGTTGGTTTTGAATGCAGATAAACACAAATTAGTACACACGGAGGTAAAGTCTATGTTGTTAAAAGGCGTGATTTTAGAAGTGTGCAAAGAAAGAAGAGTTTTACTAAGTACACTCTTCCAAGTAGAGAAAAATGACAGGGGGAGAAGATCCCTTTTAAACCTATGGGATTTGAATCAATTCCTGGTTTTCAGATACTACAAGATGGAAGAGGTCTATCTTTTCTGAGGCATGTTGCTGAAGAGACAATTCGTTGGTAAGTAGGATCTGAAGGATGTTATTTTTACAATCCCCATGGGTGAAGGATTACCAACCTCATTTCAGTTCACTAGGCGGAATGAACCTTACCAATTTTGTTCACTTATATTTGGCCTCCCTTCAGCACCATGGTGCTTCACCAACGTATAAGGGAGAGAAAGGGGCTTATGCATGGTTTTCTCAATTGGCTGATATTCTGTTTATGTCCCAGTGCCCATCTCAATCATTGTACGAAAGCCTTCAGGTAAGTTTGGAGTACATAGTGAACATGGTGAAATCGATCGTCAGCCCTTCACACTCTCTAGACGTTTTTAGGGTTCACAATAGGTACGATCAACAGGGTTCTGCTTCAGGCTACAACTCTAAAAGCACTTGCTACTAAATCTACTATCCTCTTCAATTCAGGCAATATTTTGTGGTCTGTTACACTATTGTGCTTTGTAAAGATACGGCAAAGGCCCTTTGGGGAAGTTTATGGTATGAGACGAGATATCTCTAGATCAGGATGAAATGGAGGAACAGGTTTGGTTGTTAGAGAATTTAGATGCTGGGCAATCTTTGGATGTTTGCCAGACATCATGCTGGAAAAGGATACAAGTTTAACTGATTGGGGTGTGCAGAAAACTGCTGGATTAAGGTCAAACTCAGAAAGATAGTATAATTTAAAGTATTTGGAATTAACAGCAGGTCTTTATCCTGTCTAGAATTTCAGACATTGTTTACAAGGCAGAGCAGTATTATTGTGAATGGCCTATGTTGGTGCAATGGCTTATTTAATTGCTTAGGAGGCTAATAATCCTTGGATCTTTCAGATTTAGGCCTTAAATCTTGGATATTTTGGTTTAGAACTCAAAATTAGTTTGTGGGCAGAGTAACTGCCTGGAAAGGCAGATGTATTTGCAGACTGGAATTCAAGAATTTTGAGGGATTACAGCAAGTGAAGACTGAACAAGATTTGTTTCAGGGAATTAGCTCGGTTTTGGGGTCCTCTGAAGGTAGACCCTTTTTCGTGAGCAGACTGACATTTCAACTGAACAAGTGTTATGGTTGGATACCAGATCTAGGATTCCTAGTGGTGAATGCATTCATTCAGAGTTGGAAGAGAAAAAAAGGTTAAGCGTTTCCACACTTGGCACTTGGCAGTGAGACAAGAGAGATGCTCATTTATACTGATAACCCCGTTTTGGACTTCTCAAGCGTGGTTTCAAATGATTCTGAAACTCGCTTGTGACATTCCACTTTTCTTCTTCCTGCTATAGAGGGTCTGTTGAAAGACATAAATGGAGAGGAACGTTCTCTGGTACAGTCAGGGACCTTGAACTATCTTGCATGGAAAGTATAAGGCGATCATCCTAGATGTCAGGATCCAGGAATGCTTTACAGATATATAAGCATTCGGTTACCTTGGTGCATGAAAGGAAGGTGGATCCTGTGGAAGGTCCTATAGTTGAAGTAGATATCTTCCCGATAAATGAGTGTGTAAGGGGCCTTAGTTATAGAGCTTTTATCTTTACAGATTAGCAGTCTCTGTGGGTCACATTCTGATTAAAGGCAAGAGTGTAGGGTATTAGGTTTTGGTTTGCAGAGTCCATAAGAGCATCAGATTGAGCAGACCTCCTAGACCAAGATATGAAACCCTGTGGGATGTCAATTTGGTTTTGGTCCTTATTTAATAGATGACCAAGTAAAATAGATTTAGATTGGAAAAAAATCACTATGAAAGTAGCCTCTTTTTTATGTCTAAACTCTTTGTCATTGAGCTTCAGATATTTAGGCATTGGAGGTAAGGAACAGGTGCTATGAACCCTTCAGGATAACTTTATTCAAGAGTTGGTTTGTGCAAGAAATTGTATGTAGTGGATTGCATGAGACAATATGATTCTCAAATGAGTGAGTATCGACCCGATGGTGTTGATTAATGTATTATTTATTTTCTGAGTCCTTTTTTTGTTTTTGTAAAATTTTTATTTGTAGTTTGCAAAGTTGAAAGTAGAGAGAAAGGAATAGAAAAAAAAACACAAGAAAGAAGGAGAAGGCGAAAAAAGGAACAGGCAACATACTGCCATATAACCCCACACAGGGGGTGCTGAAGAACATTATTGCAAAAAAATAAAGGGAGACCCAAAGAGCACAGGAAAAGAGACGGCAGCCAGCAGAGTCAATAGGAGTGCTAATGATATGGAACTTCAGTCTACATTGTCCGAAGTACGCATCCATGTCCCAGCGGCTAGTGCACAGTTCTCAGAAGAAGAAGGGTGTCCCAATCTCGCTCATGATCATAGAGGGCCAGGCCGTCCGCCTGCAAAAGTGCATCAAGTCGCAACTAAGAGAAAAACAACAACCCCAACCAACGCCCCACCTCCCTCTTCTTCCCCCCCTACCCCCCACTCCCCCCCAGTGGTGGCGACCAACACGCAGTCAGATCATCATACACACAGGTGATTAGATTTGAAAGAGGTGAAGCGCACGGAGCGCCGAAGGGCAAACCGCCGAAGGCAACCCACGTAACAAAAACCTTACCAAGGGGCCCCAATTGAACATGAAGTTTTTAAAGTTCCCCAGGAAGATATCTGAAAGTCGCTCCATACTCAGTAGTCGCCATAGCCGTGCATGTCATAGAGAAATGGCAGGAGCAGTCGGGCTTTTCCAAGCGGCTGCCAAAGTCAGCTTGGCCGTCCCCAGACACAGCCACATAATGCGCTTATCAGCTCTAGTTTGGTGTTCAAGCTGCGGATCCCTGAGGCCCAACAAGACAAAGTCCATTGAGTCCGGGAGTGGGTATCCCAGCACATCCTTGATGTGGGAGAGGATCTCAGACCAAAAGGGCCGGATGGTGGGGCAGTCCCACCAGATGTGGCTGAAGTCACCCAACATCCCGCAGCCTCGCCAACACTTATCTGAGGTAGTCGGGAATATTCGGTGCAACTTGGACGGATATAAATACCAATCGAAGATAAGCTTCATATGAGCCTCTCTAAGATCAGTAGAATGATTATGTGCCGTCACATCCCGCCATAAGCTCCTCCATTCGCTGTCGGAAATGTCCCTCCCAAGTGTACTCTCCCAGTGATCCATATAGCGAGGTCGAGGGGACATCGCGGTGTCTAATAGCATCCCATACAAAAAGAAATCGTCCCCTTCATGGTGGATGTGCGAAGAATAAAGGTTTCAAATTTCGTCAAAGGCCTAGTAGCCGCATCCACCACTCCCGGGGACGACGCCCAATGAAGGAGCTGAAGATGACGAAAGCGTTCGGATGGCAGAACACCGTAGTCCCTCATACAATTATGGAAAGTAAGGGGTGTGGCACCGTGGAACAGGTGGGTGAGGGCCCTACAGCCACCCTCCCTCCAGACACCAAAGGGTCCCTCCGTCAACGCCGGAGGGAAGGCCGGGTTGAAATGAATAGGGGTGAACGGGGACGGGAATGTGGTCCACCGATCATCGCCACTGATCGTGTCCCAGACCTTTAACACCGTGCTAGTGGGGGTGCTAATGTACGCGTTTCTGGGCCGGTCCACCTTAGGTTTCCAAGCTAGATCCCAGATGGATCGCCCCGCAACGCTCCGATCCATATGGAGCCAGTGCTTCTCCGAAAGCTGCTGGGACCATTCCACCAGGACTCTCAATTGGGCAGCTTTATAATACAAGTGCATGTCCGGGAACCCCACCCCCCCTCCATTCGTGGGCGTCGGAGAACCGCATATGAAAGTCGCGCCCGACCACCTTGCCATACGTATTTCAACATCAAGGTCTTAAGCCGACGGAAGTAATCCACTCCTATCGGAATGGGTAGAGCTTGGAAGAGGTACAGGAGTTTAGGCAGGAGGACCATTTTAAGCGCATGAATCCTACCCAACCACGGTTTCCATCTCTCCAATTCCACACGTATCGACGCCAGCATCGGAGGGAAGTTGGCCTGAAATAGGGCACCTACGGTAGAGGTCAGCCGTACGCCCAGATATAGCAGGGAGGAGGTAGACCACGAGAGTGGGGTAAGCGACCGGATCCGGTGCACCTCTCCAGGCGGTAGGGTTAAGTTCAAAATGTATGATTTATCAAAGTTAACTTTGAACCCCGCCACCATTTCAAATTCAGAGAGCACTGCATGGATATGGGGTAACAACAACGCCGGATCCCGAATTGACAGTAATACGTCATCAGCGAAGAGCGAAATCTTATGTTGCTCACCCGTAAAGGGGAGGCCCAAGATCCGTTCGTTCTCTCGAATCGCTAATGCCAATGGTTCTATGCTAAGCGCAAAGAGAAGTGGCGAGAGCGGACAGCCCTGACGTGTTCCGCGAGAGTGGTGGAAACTCCCGGACCTGTGACCGTTAACCAGCACCCGAGAGGTGGGACTGTTGTAATTGGCCTCAAGCATTCTTATGAATCGGGGTGAAAACCCGAAGGCCACCAACGTGCGGTGTAAAAAACCCCAATCAACGCGATCAAAGGCTTTTTCCGCGTCAAGCCCTACTAACACCGCCGGTATGTGAAACCGCTCAGCCTTCTCAATCAAATGGATTACGCGCCGCAAGTTGTCGTGAGTCTGTCGACCTTTTATAAACCCGGACTGGTCCGGATGGATCAGAGCCGGCATCAAGTCCTGCAGCCTGCGAGCAAGAATAGACGAATACAGCTTAGCGTCCAGGTTAAGGAGCGCTATCGGGCGATAAGATGCGCAGTTGGTAAGATCCTTCCCTGGTTTGGGGATGATAGTGATCAGGGCCTCAGCCATGGTGTCCGAGGTTCTACCCTCCGAAGCCATCGCGTTGAAAAGGGAGACCAGATAGTCGCAGATGTCTGACGCAAATGTTTTGTAAAACAGGGCCGTGTAACCGTCAGGACCCGGGGCCTTGTGTAGTTTCAGAGCCTTAATGGCGTCCAGTACCTCCTCCCTAGATATGGGGGAAGACAGTAACTCGTTCCATTCCCTGGAGACCTGTGGGATAGGAAGACCACCCAAAAACGCAGACTGGGCCTCTGGATCCAGGGCGTCTCTCGAGTAGAGATCCGCGTAAAAGCGACCAAAAATGGCCGCCTTGTCTACATCCTTATGCCGAATAGAACCTGTATGGTCCTGTATGCCCCCAATGTAATCCCGCTCGCGCTTGTCTCGAAGCTGCCGGGCAAGGTGACGTCCAACCTTATTCCCCTGGGAATAGGAGACGCGTCTGAGACGTAGGAGGGTAAATTCAGCCCGGTTGTTGTAGTGGGCTTTCAATTTCCCCCGTACCGCCGTAAGCGGGCGGAGAGTCACCCTAGAGGGGTTCGACTTGTGCGCCTGCTCCAGGGCCGCAAGCTCCGATTCCAGAGCCTCCCTCTCCTTCCGCCGAAGCTTGTTAAGATTCGCGTTAAGGGTGAGGCACGTACCCCGTATTGAGGCCTTGCACGCATCCCATGTGGTATACACTGACGTAGCAGAAGGTGGGTTAAGAGCAAAAAAGTCTCCTATAGCCTTTCGCAGCTCCTTACAGGACACCTCATCCCGCACCAACGCAGCCGGGAAGTACCACTTCCGCCAGCCGTCCCCCCCTACAGACCAATGCAACCCAAGCACCACTAAACTATGGTCCGACAATGAGAGCGGGAAGATATCAGCCATTCGAATATCTCCCCTGAGGACCTGGCTAACAAAAATGTGATCTATGCGGGAGTATGAGCGATGGACGTGAGAAAAGAAAGTATAATCTTTGGCCTGAGTGTGTACGAAGCGCCAACTATCCACCAGCCCCAATTCGCCTACTTGACGTTGCGTTTCCTCCGAGAAGATACCGGTATCTGCCCTGCGCGCCCCACGAGCTATCTAAATCCCTGTCCCACAACATGTTGAAATCCCCCAGCAGTATCAAGTGCCCATCCACAAAGTCCCCCATCTTGTCCATCAAGCATTGCAAAAAACCATTTTGGCCCGCATTCGGAGCATAAACCACAACGAATGTACACTGGTGGCCATATAATGACCCCTTCACCATTAGCCAACGGCCCTCCTTATCACCGCTCACCCCCAGGGGTTGAAAGTGGAGAGAGGCCCGAAAGAGGAGGGCCACCCCTCTATGCTTCATGGGCGCAGATGCCCTGTAGATAAGGGGGAAATTCCTATGACGGAGTCTCAGTTCGTCTCTCCTGGCCAAGTGGGTCTCCTGGAGGGCAACCACATCTAGGTGGTGGCCTGAAAGATACTTCCAGAGCTTCTGGCGTTTCTGCGGGGAATTGAGACCTTTCACGTTCCAGGTACCTATACTAACTGGCATGATGACGACATGAGACTCCGTTCTATGCGTTTGCTAAGGTACCCAGAGTCCAACCCCTGACCCCCGTCATTTACCAGTCCACACCCCGCTGGATCAGGCTCCCCTCCCAACAATCCCCCCGTAGTCTGGGCCATCCCTCCCACTTCAGTGACTCCAGCGTACCCCACCTCCGAACCTCCCTGGCATGACGACAGGTTAAATTCTGTATACTGAAAGTAATTGTACAAAGACAGCAAGGGTGAAGCCCCAAGTACCCACCGTTCATGGGGAACCGCATTCACCCCTTCCCAGCATCCCAGAGAGGCCTACAAATCATAAGAAATGGAAAGGTCACATTGTAGTACAAGATAAGAAGTGCAAAGAAGAACACCACTAGCGCCAACAACATCACATACACACCACCCTCGGTCGCCACCACACCCCCCCTCCCCACCAACCCCAACCCCAACAGTTCCCCTGCAGTACCAACCCCCAGGACTCCCTCCATCCCACCCCCCCCCAACAAACCAAAAAACAAGAAGACAGAGCTCAAGGCACTAAACCTGAACCAAGCACTCAGCAGTTCCAATGGGCCACGGGTCACAAGGTCCACATCAGACTGGAATCGGGGTGGGGGCACCAGTTCGGGGGCCCCCAGGGCCACGGCCCGGGGTGTCTTCTCCAAAAGTACCATAGTACCCCGGGACCTTAGGGCCAGAGACCCTCCGGCGCCCAACCATCAAGTAAATTGGGGATCATGCTGCTCCAGAGCTCTGCTGAGTATCTGCTAGCGTGGCCGAAGCCACCGATGCCACCGCAGCTCCCCTCTCGTGCAAACTAGCAGTGCGGTCCGGACGCCCCCGGTCCGGGGAAGAACCAATTCGATGCCATGAGGAAGATCAAGCCGTCGCCTCGATGGGGAGGGATGCGCCGCCTGAGAGGAAGGAACGTCCTCCAGCCCCAGAAGATCCTTCGCGGCCTGCAGGGAGCGGATTTGTGCCAGCCTGTTCTGCCATCGGAATATTATACGGAAGGGGTGCCCCCAGGAGTATGAGATGTTACGCTCCCGCAAGAAAGCAGTCACTGGGCGGAATTCTCTCCTCTTTTGAAGCGTAGATGCCGCCAAGTCTTGGTAGAGTTGCGGACGGTGGTCTCTGAATTGTAAAGAGGTGATGGCTCTAGCTTTCCGTAGGATACGTTCCTTCGTTTGAAAGTCATGCACGCATGCGAGGATGTCCGGGGGGGGGCCACCCCCTCGTCTAGGCAGGCCGACCCTGTGCACCCTATCCATTTTAATTTCCTGCACGTCCTCTTCGTCTAAGATCTGCAAGAACAGGGCCTGGACATACTCTCGCAGGTCTCCCGCCTCACCGTCCCAAGGGACCGCCCTAATACGAATATTGTTTCTCCTGGAACGATTCTTCAAGTCCTCCGCGTGGGCCTGCAGGTCCAAATTTTGATCCGTAAGGCGAATAATATCCTGTTGTAGTTGGTGCACATCATTCGCCACACTCAAGTCGTGATCTTCCAGGGTTGCTACCCGTTCACCAATACCATCGACATCCCTCCGCACCTCCCGGAGATCCGACGCCAGCTGGGCGCGAAGCTCAGAAATGTCCTCCTTGATAGAGGCGAACAGCTCCGTCATGAAGGCCTTGGTGGCGGGCGCCTCCTCGTCCGACTGCCTAGACAAACCACTGGCCCCTGGGGAAGATGGCTGCTGCGATGATTTGGATGCCCCGTCCTTAACCGTCCTCCCTTTGCGTGGTACAGTGGACATCTCGGAGGTCCGGCTGTGCCGTGGGACCAAGGCTATCGTACCTTCACCGGGGATGAGGAGTGCTCAGGTGTAGCGTGAGGACTCACTAGGAATGCAGGCTTCCCCGCTGCCGCGCAACTGCGCCACGGGCGGCGGCCGCCGGATCAAGATGGCGGCTCAGAAGCTTCTCGCCAGGGTCCAAAAGTCAATGCAGGGACAGTGTCGTCCGGCAAGCAATCCCGGGTTCTTCGCCTCTGTCAATCGGGCCACGAAGGCAGACCCCCTGCTCCAGCCACGTGGCCCCGCTGATCCTCCAAATTATGCTGCGGCCGCCGGTAAGAGGACAGCGCGGGCCAGACAGTCAGCTCGCATGGCAGAATAGGCCTCTAGTTCCATTCACACGCCGGACCGGGGCCCACAGCGCAGGGCCAGTGCATTCGGGTCGTAGCTGCTGCACGCCACGGGCACCACCTCAGAGTGTTAGGCTGCTTGCGGGGCCGAAGAGGACACCCCGCTTCACCAGTAGTCGCAAGTCGCCGTCGCTGCGCCGTCCAGTAATAGCCGCTCCCGGGCTCGCACAGCTCCGCTGATAGTCCGAGGTACACCCTCCACTCGTCTGTCGAGGTCCTCGGGTCCGTTGCAACAGAGCGCCCAACACCGCCTCAGTGCTTCGATAGTGCGCAACAACACTGGCAGCGAGAAGAGGGCAGGAATGATCCGCTACTCCGCGATGCCACGCCCAGCCGGTGCTGGCTCTTCTGCACTCACAGGTCGGCCTCCCCCTCACGCAAGACCGATGCTTAGTAGGCCGGGCGATGACCCTCTCGCAATGGCACTCTCCGGTCTCCTACGGCCTCGCCGGGGGCTCCGGACCTCTCCACTCGAAGCCGGTGGTCTCTGCGGGTATCTCAGAGTAGATTGGGACCCCGTAGGCGATGCTATACAATGCTTAGCAGGTCGGGCGCCGGAGCGACTCGAAAGCACGTCTTACTCCGACGCCATCTTGGCCACGCCCCCTTCTGAGTCCTTTTTAAGCAGTTACCACAGTTTCTATCGCTAGATGGGTGAAATGTTCCGTGCAGTAGACTGGTGTTAATTTGCAAAAGGTTCAAGCTCATGCTCTTTGGCTACTCAAACCTTTTGAAGGGGTGGAAATCTGGAAGATATTATGAGAACAGACTGTTCTAATTCCAGTTGAACAAGTCTGATGCGGTACTAGAGGGCTATCAACAACCTTAATGGTAGGCTCCGGTCTTGTAATGAAATAGCAATTCTCCTAATAAAATACCAAGAGACTCTGAATTTCATTAAAGGCACAGAGATTAACATTATCTCACCCTTTTTTCTTGATTATATATATTTTTTAAACATAAATTGAAGTATTTAGAAATTGATATATTTACTTGCGTGTGTAAGTGATTATCTTTACATTTGAATGTTTTTATTAAAAGCTTTGCTTAGATTGAGACGCTAACATTCTTAATCTTTTCAGATAATACTCAATGGCACAGTAACTGTGAGGAGTTACACAGTTGCTGTAAAAAGTTACACTGTTGCTGTTTCCTCAATCCTCGCTTAAAAAGAAAGGAGGGTATACGTTTAGTATTTTAAAGAGGAAGATTGTTAAGTGCATGGACTACTCATACTGTGTGGATGTTCTATTTTAGATTGCTTTTGTTTTACGATGCAATGTTCTTTCAAGTGCTGCGTGGGGTGGCATTAAAGAATAATGCATAATGTTAGCCTCTGTGTCTTTAATGGAAATTCAGATTCTCTTGGAATTTTATTTGGAGAATCCCTTATCCTTACCTTTGAATTTCCCAGGCATCAGACTGGTTCTGGAAGATTTTTCTTCAAGCAATACCCCTGCGCACCGGTAGGTGCGCAGGGGTATTGCTTGAAGGGGTAGGTGGCTCCTCATGACGCCGTCTGTGCCGATGTGACGCCCGCGTCACCTAACTACAGAGTAATTGTTTGTACACACTCACAATACCATGCTCTCTCAACTAGACAAGGGAAGGGCTAATTACTAGACTTGTAGGACAAGTTACTTACCGTTGGTAACGCCTTATCTGGTAGAGACATAATCTAGCTGCAGGTTCCTTACCTTTGAATTTCCCAGGCGTCTGACTGTTTCTGGAAGATTTTTCTTCGAGCAATATCCCTGCGCGTCTGAAGATGGCATCGGTCAGCCCTGCGTAATGTCATCGGAGCCTCAGCACAGTGACATCAGTTACTTTTTAACGGCAGAGCCATGAGGAGCACTGGCATAGGTGTGTTTTGAACAACTAGGGCCCTGAAAAATGTTAGCCCTGACCCTAGCTATACTTCCTCCGTGCGGGGAGGATGGTTGAGTCAGTAAGGGATCTGCAGATAGATCATGTCTGTACCAGATAAGCCTTAAGCGAAGGTAAGTAACTTGTCCATCTAATAGAGACATCTAGCCACAGATTCCTTACCTTTGAATAGATATCAAGCAATACCATCCCCGAGGAGGGACTGTGGACAGGTTTAGGCCAGGAAATCGAGCAGGACAGAGCAGCCAAAAAGGCCGTCCCTGCAGACTTGACTGACCAAGCTTGGTAAACGTGTGCAAAATTGGCCTCGTTGCTGCCTGACAAATGTTGAGGACTTCAACTCCACGTTGCAATGCAGTGGTAGAAGTCTTAGCTCAGCTGGAATGAGCCCTTAAGCCTTCAAAAGGCTGCTTTTAGGCCACAGCGTAGCAAATTTTGATACAGAGGACAACCCATTGCGAAACAGTCCACTTCTGAAGCGCACAACTTTTCTTTGGTCCAAATTACCCTACGAAGAGTTGGTCGTCCACTCAGAACAGTTCAGTGCAGTCAAGATACAACAACAACATTCTTTTTGGGCCCAGACGATGGAGTAGCTCCTCATTTTTAGAGGGGTGCGGAGGAGCGTAGAAAGCGGGTAAGGTGACAGAGTGCCCCACATTGAATGGTGTTACCACTTTCACCCTAGTGCGAAGCACCAATTTACATGGTAAGACAGTCAGGAAAGGAGGCTTGGATGACAGAGCGTGCAATTCGCTCAACCTTCAGGCAGATGTGATTGTCACTAAGAAAGATGTTTTGATAGTAAGCAGCTGCAGGGGGCAATTGTGCAGAGATTCGAAAGGAGCGCACATTAGAAAGGTGAGAACCAAATTGAAGTCACACTGAGGAAAACATGCCTCGTTACCCCACATGCTTTTTTTACGCATGTCATTACAACGCGGTCATTACAACGACTGCGTTGTAACAATGCATGCCATTACTCCGCACTTGCTCTAGGAGGGGTGCTGGATGTTGGAATAGTATAATTTACTATTCCAACTCCCATCTGTGCAACAGTAGGGGTGGAGTTGGATTTTAAATCCAACACCTTCTGACACCTAGAGCAAGTCGTTGTTCCGACTTGCTGAGTAATGGCATGCATTGTACCAATGCGGTCATTACAACAGCTGCATTGTAATGGCATGCAGAGTTCTGGTTTCGGGGTAAACTATGTTTCACCACTGAGGAATAATTAAAGGGTAAGGTGGAAGCATATGTACAAGGCCTTTGTGGAATCTATTTACAATGGGAGATTTAAATATTTAGGGCTGGACTGGCAACCTTAGGGAGGCAGGCAGGGCTGAAAGGTAGCCTTTGAGAGTGCCCAGTGTAGAGCCCTGCTGGGCAAGGGTTAAAATAAAAATCAAAATTTGAGAAAGGGAAGCAGAAAGAGGATCAACAGACCTTTCTGTACAACATTTATCAAATTTGTTCTAATGGCAGGCTTACGTGGTCTTGGTGGAGGGTCGCCTGGCCGCCAAAATAACATTGCAAACTTCAGGAGGAAGGCTGAATGCTATCAACTGGTTCTGCTCAATCTCCACGCAAGAAGACATACACAGAGTTGACAGGTTCGAGTAGAAGACCCTCCCTTGCTGCTGCGACAGACATCCTCCAGATTGGAGGATTGATGCTCAATTGAAGAAGCTCGGGCTACCAGACTTTCCGTACACAGTCCGTTAACACAAGTATGACTTGGGCCCAGTTGCTGCTGATGTTCTTGAGCACTCTCGACAGGAGTAGTATGTGAGGAAAGGCGTATGGGAGGGCCTGAGCTCAACTCAACACGAAAAGTGTCTCCGAGCGAGAGCCGTCTTGGAAACTCCAGCGTACAAAGCTGCTGACATCGCACAGTGTCTGTGGAGGTGAACAGATCTAGCTAAGTCTTTCCCCACTTTTTTAAGAGACCTTGCACCACCTCCGATAAAGATGCTATTTGTGATACGCAAGGCATCGACAACTACATTTGTCAAACCCTGGCGTTCAGCGAACCGGCCAGGAGTTGAACCACCAGGGAAATGCCCTGCAGTTCCAGCCATGCCCAGAGATGCAGGGTCTCTTGACAAAGGGTCCACAACCCAACCTCGCCCTGTTTGTTGCAGTACCACATGGCGCTGGTGTTGTCTGTGAACACCTGAACCAGCCTTCCCATGAGTGAAGTAAGAAAGGCTTTCAATGCCAAGTGAATCGCTCGGAGCTCCAGTACGTTGTTGTGGAGTCAGGATTCCGCTAGAGACCAGAGTCCTCTGATCGCCACCTCTATGGCCAAGGGAGTCATGACTTCCTCCTGAAGCAAAGTCAGGTGATCCTCCGTCAGCTGGTCGTAAATTGTAGGCATAGAGGGAGGTAAGTCTTGAAGGGTAGGGAGTAGCCCCTTCAGACTATCTGTAGAACCCACCTGTCCGAAGAGAAGTTCTGTCAGTGACAGAGGGGACTAGTTTATAATTTCATCTAAAGTAAAAGAAAGATCCTGCCTGGGAGTGTACTTTGAAAGCTAGATGGTGCACTTGGCATTACAGTTAATTTCAGTGCTAGCCAAGTTTTCTCAAATGTATTTGACATACATTCCATCTTTCTTTGGCGATTTGAATATCCAAATTCTAGGAAAATCAGCAAAAGAGCTAAGAAGACCATCCTGGGATCTGGTACATTGCGCGATGTGAAAAAGTAACACATTCTTATTCTGTGCTGTAGAAAATCTGCCTTTTTTGCAAAGTCACTCTGGATTTTTCGCCCTGTATTGGTCCATAAAGATTTGCTAGCTTTAGAACTCTGTGCACTTTACCTGTGCTAACCAGTGGTAAGAACAATAGTTACTTACCTGTAATCTGTGGTTCTCCAGTATTGGTGTCTTTCATAGATTCACATGCCTGAATCACTCCCCGTCGTCGGAGTCCCATGGTACACAAAAAAGCAATAATATGCACATGATAACTAAAAACCTTGGTAATAACCACCAGGAACTAAAGTAGCCTAAGCTACAAGAGCAAAAACTTCCACACTCATGACCATCCTAGTCATTTTGTATAGACCAAACTGCAGCCAATCAGGCGACAGCACCCACCAGAATGTTCTCCCCAGAGCCGTGGTTCCCAAACTGTGCGCCGCGGCACCCCAGTGCACCGTTATGAGTTGCCAGGGGCGCCGCAGCACGATGTGGGAAATTGCAGTGGCAGCGCTAGAAATCTAGAAATGCCATCTGCATAATCGTGTAAAATCCTCCGCAGTCTCAGGGCACGAAGGGAGAAGGCATGGAGGGAAGGGGCAGTCTCAGGGCACAAAGGGAGCAGGCATGGTGGAAAGGGGCCGTCTCAGGGCACAAAGGGAGCAGGCATGGAGGGAAGGCGCAGTCAGAAGGCACGTTTGGAGATGGCATGGACAGAAGGAGTAGTCGGAGGTCACGAAGAAAGGAGGCATGCACAGAAGGGGCAGTCTGAGGGCGTGGGGGCAGGCATGGACAGAGGGGGTAATCGGGGGTATGGGGGCAGGAATGGACAGAGGGGGTAATCAGGGGTATGGGGGCAGGCACGGACAGAAGGGTAGTCAGAGCACGACAGAAGCAGGCATGGACACTAAGAGCAGACTAAGTGCGTGAAGGGAGTAATGGAGAGAAGGGTAGTCTGAGGACACAAAGGGAGCAGCATGGATAGAAGACAGTCAGAGGACACGAAGGGAGCAGGCATGGAAAGAAGAGACAGTCTCAAGACACGAAGGGGGCAGACATGGGTAGAGGGGGAAGGAGAGGTCACAAAGGAAGCAAGCATGGGCAGAACAGGCACTTCTAGCGCAGGGCCACCCACAAGGCATAAAACAAGAGACAGGGAGACATCCAGGGGCAGGGGGAGAGGGTTGCAAGGGTTCTGGCAGGCATGGAGAGAGGGTGGCAGGGGGAGAGGGTTGGCAGGGTTCGGGCAGACAGGGGGAGAGGGTTGACAGGGGTGTATTAAATGAATTTCGGCGTGCGTGTTTGCCTGTTGGGTGAATTTTTCCTCCAGTATGCAATGATAATACGAGTGGCTTCGTCTTAACTTGGTGAAATTTAACTCCAGATTAACCGAGAGTTCTACTGGGTTTGGTCTAGAATAGATTAGAAAAATGACGATGGCCCTGTCTCTAAACGCACATCTGAAGATGTTTTTTAAACAAAATACACTTTTTTTTCATTGTAAATGCATATTTCATATATTTCATAGGGAATATGCATTTACAATTAAATAAAAAGAAAGTGTATATTTTTTTTAAAACATCTTCAAATGTGCGTTTACAGACCGGGCTGTCGTCATTTTTCTAATCTATTCTAGACCAAACCCAGTAGAACTCTCGGATGGTCCCTGAAAGAGGAAGGCATTCAAATATTATTGAAACATCAGTATGGTCACTGGCTTCAATACAGCCTCCCACTCCTGAGTTCACGACGCATTTACATTCTTGATGAGAGAAAACGTATCAGCACATAATACAAACGTTTGATTTTTTCCCTTTTACAACTGTTATCTTTTTTATTTTGTTACAAATATGATTAAATACCTTCATTGCATCCCAATTAATTTAAAGAAGACAACAGGAAGTACTCCCGAGGTCAGGCTACATCCCCACCCACCCGTCCACCGGTAAATAAATGAGGGGAGCAACGGCCAACTACCAATTAGGTCAATGGGACCACTGCCCCAGAGGCTCAGGCTCTCAGATTTTTTCGCTCAGGAGTGAAGCCAACATAATTGCCTGAGGAGCCTCTGAGGGGAGGTGGGCGGTGCATGTGAATCTATGAAAGACACCAATACTGGAGAACCACAGATTACAGGTAAGTAACTATTGTTCTTCTCCAGTATTGGGGTGTCTTTCATAGATTCACATGCCTGAATCAGAGTAGATAGCAGTACAAATCATAATGCTCATTAGACACTCTTTGTATCACAGTATCTATGCAAACGAATATGCTACTTACCAGTATGCATCTGTTCTTGGCATGTAGGGCTGCTGACATTCATATCTGTGCATAGATCGCCGCCTAGTGTTGGGTCCGGATGATCGCACATTGTTGTCCTGGAAGAGTCTTCGAAGTATCACGAGATAGGTGGCTCCTCCCCTGGACTACAGTGCGCATGGGCATCGACTCCATCCCCAGATTGTTTTTAGCCATTGCGGCAAAGATGGAGTGTAGCACCGTGAGTGATGACCATGCTAAGAGTAAATAGGAGTGCTGCAGTCGCTACAGGCGCCGGGGAGGAGGGCGGGCGATATGAATGTCAGCAGCCCTACATGCCAAGAACAGATGCATACTGGTAAGTAGCATATTCGGTTCGAGGCATGTGGGCTGCTGAATTCATATCTGTGCATAAAATACATAGCAGTCCCTCCATTAGCGGCGGCCGCCTGTGCCAGCTGCAGCAGTCTGAAAAAGTGTTTTTAGAATAGACTGCCCTACACGTGCCTGCTGTTTGGAGTGCACATCTACACATTAGTGTTTTGTAAATGTGTGTGTGGTAGACCATGTGGCTGCTCTACATATGTCTTCTAAAGGAATATTTCCAAGGAAAGCCATGGAGGCCCCCAACTTTCGGGTGGAGTGGGCCCGTGGGGGGACCGTTAAAGTGCGCTTGGCTTTTTCATAGCAGATTTGAATGCACTTAACGATCCACCTGGCTATACCTGCTTTGGAAATGGGGTTGCCTTTGTGTTGTGGCGAAAAGGCAACAAACAGTTGTTTAGTTTTCCGAAAATCCTTGGTCCTATCAATGTAGTACATTAAAGCCCTCTTGACGTCTAGTGTGTGGAGCATCCTCTCCGCCACTGAATCAGGATTTTGGAAGAACACAGGCAGTTCAATAGTCTGATTGATATGGAACTGTGAAACTACCTTAGGAAGAAATTTAGGGTTAGTGCGAAGCACCACCCTGTTGGAATGAATTTGTATAAATGGCTCTTGGATAGTTAGTGCCTGGAGCTCACTAACGCGTCTCAGTGATGTAATCGCTATCAGGAAAGCCACTTTCCACGTCAAGAACTGAATCTCGCAGGAATGTAGAGGCTCAAAAGGTGGACCCATCAGTCTGGTGAGGACCACATTTAGGTTCCATTCAGGAGCTGGCGGGGTATGGGGAGGAATGACTCGTTTGAGTCCTTCCAGAAAAGCTTTAATGGCAGGCACTTTGAAAAGGGAGAGATGCTGCCTGTTTTGTAGATAAGCTGCTAGTGCGGACAGTTGTATACGAATGGAAGCATAGGCTAGATTGCATTTGTATAGATGTAACAGATAACAAATGATGTTGTGAGTAGACGCATCTAAAGGGTTGATGTTGTGGTCTGCACAGTAAATGAGAAACGGCTTCCATTTTGCCGCATAGCATGCTCTGGTGGTGGGCGTCCTTGCCTCTCTCATGACATCCATACAGTCGGGAGGCAAGTTGAGGTAGCCAAATTCTAAGACCTCAGGAGCCAGATCGCAAGGTTGAGCTGTTGCGGATCTGGGTGCTGAATGTCGCCATGGCTCTGCGTCAAAAGTCTGGGTGTGAGGTGCAGCCTTTGATGCGGTACCACGGATAGTTCTAGAAACGTGGTGTACCATGGTTGGCGTGCCCACATCGGAGCAACCAGGATGAGTGTCATCGAGTGTTGCTTCAGCTTGCGTGCCACCAGCGGTATTAGAGGTGCTGGGGAAAAGCGTACGCAAATCTGCCTGACCAGTTCATCCATATTGCATTGCCCTGCGACTGTGGGTGTGGGAACCTGGCGGCAAAGCTTTGGCATTTGGCGTTTTCCTTTGTGGCGAACAGGTCTATCTCTGGATGACCCCACTGCTGGAAGTACGGGTGGAGTACTGATGGATGTAACTCCCACTCGTGCATTTGGTGGCTGTACCTGCTGAGCAGGTCCGCCATCTGATTGTCCTTGCCTGGGAGGTGTTCCGCCATGAGGAAGATGTTCTTCTGAATGGCCCACTTCCACATGTTATGAGCCAGATGAGACAACCGTGGAGAGTGTGTACCTCCCTGCTTCTGAATGTAGTACATGGCCGTCATGTTGTCCGTCCGGATCAACACGACCTTGTTGCACAGATGTACTTTGAATGTTTTCATTGCCAAGAAGATAGCCATCAGCTCTAGAAGGTTGATGTGCATCTTCTTTTGCTGCGTTGTCCATAGTCCCTGCACTGTGTAGTGGAGTACATGAGCTCCCCATCCCTGGAGAGATGCGTCAGTTGTCAGAATGATCTGTGGTACAGGTTCCTGGAAAGTTTGTCCCTTGCAAAGGTTTTGTGGATTCCACCAATTCAGAGAGTTGTATGCATGACCGGTCACCAACACTAGGTCTTTCAACTGTCCGTGAGCCCGATTCCACTGACGTGCTAAGCACTCCTGAAGCGGACGCATATGTAGTCTCGCGTGCGGGACTATGAAGATGCAGGAGGCCATCATGCCTATCAACTGCATGAACACTCGTGCCTGAAGCGAGTGTTGAGGTCTGAATTTCTGTATCAGCAATTGCATGCTGTTGATCCTCACTGAATTTGCCTGTGCTTTGGCTGCCAGAGTGCCTATTGTCGCGCCCAGATACTGCCGTATGTGGGCGGGCTGCAGGTGGGACTTTGGGTAATTCAGTGAGAATCCCAGATCGTGAAGAAGGTGAATGGTGTGGGACATGTGGGCGGCACACTGCTGGGCCGACTTTGCCTGGATAAGGCAGTCGTCCAGATAAGGGTAGACGTGAATGTTTTGTCTCAGTAGGTGTGCAGCCACTGTCGCCAGGCACTTTGTAAACACCCTGGGTGCCGTTGTTACTCCGAAAGGGAGTACCTTGAATTGGTAATACTGATTTTGAATGGTGAATCTGAGGTATTTTCTGTGTGACGGGTGTAGCGGAATATGAAAGTATGCATCCTTCAGATCCAATGTTGCGAGGAAATCTCCCTGACTGAGCAACGGTAGAACCTGCTGCAATGTTAGCATGTGAAAGTGTTCTGATAGAATGTACTGATTGAGGGGTCTGAGGTCCAGTATGGGTCTGAGGGATCCGTCCTTTTTTTGGGATCAAGAAGTACAGTGAGTATACTCCTGTGCCTCTTTCTTCCACAGGCACGAGCTCTATTGCCCCTTTTTGCAGCATGACGAGTACCTCCTGCTGCAATAAGTGCAAATGCTCTGTGGACATAGGACGGTGTACGGTGTCTTGGGGGTATGTTGGGTGGAGTGGATGTTAACTCCAGACAATAACCGTACTGGATAAGCTGTGTGACCCACCTGTCTGTGGTGATAGACTTCCAGACCGGCAGGAACTGTTGGAGTCTCCCCCCGACCGGTGTTGTATGGTCGGGGGGCAGTGACAAGGCGTCACTGTTTGTTAGTGGCGGAGGATCTGGAGCTGTTGTTTCCACGACCTCTGCCCTTGGCGCTGTTTACACGATAGCCACCTCTATTTTGTTTGGCGTATGTGGTTTGCGCGCCACCTTTATTGTACTGTGTTTGCTGGGACAGCTGGCCTCTGGAAACACCTCTATTGCTTGAGTGACGAAAGGAACCACCCCTGAACTGCTGCGACTGGAGAGCCCCCATAGACTTTGCAGTCTCAGTGTCCTTCTTGATCTTCTCCAAGGTGGTGTCCACCTCTGGGCCACATAAATGATCAGGGTTTACTGGTTGATTTAGAATGGTGGTCTGTATCTCTGGCTTGAACCCGGAGATTCTGAGCCAGGCATGGCGCCTCAACATGACACTTGTGTTACCTGCTCTGGCCGCGGTGTCTGCTGCGTCCAGTGCACATTTGATAGAAGCATTGGATAAGAGCTTCCCTTCTTGTATGAGCATCTCTGCTGCCTCCTTATATTCGTCTGGTAGGTGCTGTAACAGGGTCTCCAGTGTGTTGTAATGGGCCCTGTCATACCTGGCTAAGAGTGCCTGAGTGTTTGAAATGCGCCAGATGTTGGCCGCTTGAGCTGCCACCCTTTTCCTCGATGCCTCTACCACCTTAGATTCTTTATCAGGGGGAGGAGCATCACCCGTTGTTTGTGAGTTAGCCCTCTTCCGGGCATTAGAAACAACCAGAGAGTCCAGCGGCAACTGTCCCTTAATGAAGGTAGGGTCCCCAGGCGCCGGCTTGTACTTTTTTTCAATTCTGGGGTTTATCACCCTGGCCCTTGTAGGCTCCTTAAATATCTCCCCAGCATGTTTCAAGACACCCTTCAGCATAGGCAGAGTCTTGACAGTCCTCTCTGAGGTGGGAAAGGTGTCAAAAAGAAAATCCACTTCAATAGGGTCAGCATGGAGCTGGACAACATGGTTCTTGGCTGCCCTTTCAATAAGCGCATTAAACGCAGCTGAATCCTCAGTAGGCAATGTTTTTACAGCATACACTTGAGTGTCCGGGGCAGTGTGTGGATCCCCGGGGTCAGCAGCATCTGCCCAGGGTTCATTATGATCTTCTGGATCAGTGTCCACAGGATAGTTGTACTCCTCATCATCACCTTCCACTGTTTCTACATCCGAATAAGTGGGCGAGACATCCTGGCCACGTAGAGATATATGTTCCACAAGAACGGGTGCAGTAGTAGAATCCTTTTTCTTTTTCAATGGGATTCTATACGACTCCATGGGATGTTCTGGGGTGATCTTTCGTTTATAAACAGAAAGTCTGCCTGTTTCTGCATCGATGAACTGTTCCTGTTGCTCTTCAAGCGAGGGTTGCCGATGCTTTGTGGCCGGTACCACAGTTGAGGGCTTCGGCCCCGTGGACACCTTCTTGGGCGTCTCGACGGCCATCCTAGGGACGAAGGCCTTCGGTACCACTTTCGCCGGCAGCGTGTAGTGGATGGGCGACGACGTTTTCTGAGGTTTATCGGCAGGCTTTGGAGGTGGAGTATCCTTTGGCCCGACCGTCGAAGCCTTGTCCTTGATTCGCTTCAGCGATTCCGACACCTGCTTCGAGAAGGAGGCGGACGGCTGCGTTGATTCGTCGGAGCCCTTCGGGCCACCGCCTGGCGTGGAGTCGAGGGTTGTACCACTTTTAGCCTTGTCCGGTCGATGCAGAGGCCCGAGAACCTTCTGAGCTCCGAGTCCTTTGTCGGTGTCGACGGTCTTCGGCGCAGATTTTTTCGGGTCGACGACCTTGACCGGTGCTTTTGGAGCGGCAGGCTTCGACTCGACGCCCTTTAGCAGCCTCTTTGGGTCGATAACAACTTTATGCTTCGTCGGAGTCGATAGTTCTGAGGACTTCGAGCCGACCAAAGCAAGACGCACTTTTGGAGTCTCTAGTGCTTTGGGTTGCATAGACACCGAAGCTTTCTCTTTCGGTTTAGATTTCGCAACTTGCGGCTCCTTAGAAATGTCCGAAGGCGGGGCTGTAGAACCCAGTGGAAGATCTTGGGTAAGGCCATGTGGCGATCCCTCGACCTGAGCCTTATGAAGTGTCTTGGCCCCAGTATCAGTTTGTAGGCCTAGCTCTTCGCTTGAGCTATCTTCCATGGCCCCAAAGTCCCCATCGTCGTCTCCTACCTCGTCGACGACGTCCCCCGCATCGAGCATCTCAATATCAGCGTCGTAGCTGGAGTCGATCTCCGATGCGGGATCCGACAGGTTCTTTCGAACCTTCCGCTCTGCTTCTTCATCATCCCCGGCATCGAAGATGTTCACCGGGTCAGGTGCCGTCTGTTGGGCTTCCTTGCGCGCAGCGCGCCAAAGTCGAATCGTCTTCTTGGATCGGAAACGGGAACAAGCCATACAGCTGGCTTCATCGTCATCCGGCGACACTTGTTGCACACCGGGTGGACATCGATGTGGGGATATTTCGAGTTGCACACGGGACATCTCTTGAACGGGCTACGTTCCATGATGGTTCGTCGATAAGGCCTCTGGCGTCGACCGGGCCTTCAGTGCCGAAAAGCCACGCGGCTCTTCTGGATGTCCGCTCGGAAACTGAGCAGGAACAGAACTGGGCACCGATCGCAAGACCATACCGACGGTAAACTAAAGGCCTTTTGGCCAAGAGAAAGTTTTATATCGATTCCGAACTTGAGTGAACCAATATGCATCCGAACCCAATGGCGGAAAAAAACAATCTGGGGATGGAGTCGATGCCCATGCGCACTGTAGTCCAGGGGAGGAGCCACATATCTTGTGATACTTCGAAGACTCTTCCAGGAAAACAATGTGCGATCATCCGGACCCAACACTAGGCGGCGATCTATGCACAGATATGAATTAGGCAGCCCACATGCCTCGGACCATGCATTTCTATGCAATATGAGCAGAATCTTAAACGTATCTAAATGAATAATGGTGACAAATGCATACTTTGCAAAAAAGAATAACATGTAAGAATAAGCGTCTAAAAAGAGCATAGTGGAGGAGGGAGAACATAGGCTCACCTTATTTGAAAAGATTGCGGAGAACTGCTCGTCCCACTGAAGTATCTGCATCACTTGCAGCGTCCATTCAGTAATGTTTGGTGAACGTGTGCCTGCTGGACCAAGTTGCCGCTCTGCAGATCTGATGAAGAGGCACAACAGCAAAGAGAGCGGTGGAAGAGGAGACCGCCCTTGTAGAATGTGCTCTTGGCATAGAGCGTAGAGGCCTTACCGCCTGTTGATGACACAGATTATTCGTTGAGGAAATCCAACGGGCTATAGTCTGTTTGGATACAGCGTAACCTTGACGTAGCCTTCCATATGCTACGTATAGCTGATCTGTTTTCCGCATTGTTGCAGTTTGTTGGAATTTGAGACATCTCCATTGTCGAGGGAATGCAAAGCTCTTTCCGCCGCTGTTTGCGGATTTGGAAAAAATGTCTTTAGAATTACTGGTTCATTAAGATCAAAGTCTGAGGGAACCTTAGGCATGAAGCTTGGATTGGTACGGAGCACCACTGAATTTGAAGTGAATTGTAAGGAAGGAGACTTGATCGTGAACGCCTGAATGTCGCTGACCCTTTTTGCTGACGTCAGCGCTAAAAGTAGAGAAACCTTACATGAAAGGAACTAGAGATCCACTTTATGAATAGGTTCAAAGGGGTAACGCATGAGCTGAGCGAGCACCACATTTAAATACCAGGATTGAGGTGGACGTCGAATAGGAGGAAAACATTCGGAATAGTCCTTTAAAAAATTGCTGAATTATTCTAGCAGAATAAAGAAAGGTAGAGCCATCCTGACGGAATCTCGCAATGGCTGCCAAAAATACTTTCAGTGTGGAAGGAGATAACCCCGATCTAGCCAAATGAAGAAAGAACGGCAATATCTGTTCTGGCTTGGCATGAATTGGATGTAGATTGGCAGAGTCACACCAGGCACAGAATCCGTTTCATTTGAGCTTATATGTTTTAATCGTGGAAGCTGCTCTAGTATTGGCTAAAACCTCTTGACAATCCGCAGGGATATCTAAATGTGCGAACTCATTGTGTTGAGGAGCCAAGCTGCTAATTTCAAGGAGGCTGGGTCCGGGTGAAAAATTTGACCCCCTTTAATGGTCAGAAGGTTCGTTATTGGTGGAAACTGAATGGGATCGCACTCCGAGAGGAGGAGAAGTTTGGTGAACCAAAACTGGCGAGGCCATCTGGGAGCAATGAGAATGAGGCGACACGGCTGTCTTTTCATTTTGTGGATGCCTCTGGGAACCAACGGAATCGGAGGAAAGGCGTATGTACATATCTGAGACCAGTTCATCAAAAGCACATCCCCGCATGAGTCCTTGTGGGGAAGCCAGCTTGCAAAGTGAAGGCATTTGCGGTTCTGAAAAGTTGCACACAGGTCCAGATCGGGGTGACCGCACTTCCGAAAGACTCGGTCCAGCGCTGGTTGATGGATTTCCCATTTGTGATTGGATATTGCAAATCTGCTGAGAGAATCTGCTAGTACATTATATATCCCTGGAACATGAACCGCTGAAAGATTGATTTTGTGATCCAGAGCCCAATCCCAAATCTCCTGGGCTTGCTGGGAGAGAAGGGCCGATTTTGTACCGCCCTGTTTGTTTAAGTAATGCATACTTGTTGTATTGTCTGTCCGAATTAGAACTGAGGACCCTTGGATGACTGCTCGAAAGGACTTCAAGGCCAAGTAAATGGCTTGCAGCTCTAGGAGATTGATGTGCCACTTCCTTTTTTGCACATTCCACCTTCCGTTGACAGTCATTCCCTGAAGGTGTGCACCCCATCCTTCAAGGGAAGGATCCGTGGTGATGGTAACATTTGGTACTTCCGCCAGGAATGCACATACCTCTTGCAAATTATTCCTTTGAATCCACCAGTGAAAGACTTCTCTCATACGAGGAGTTATGCGGATCATGTTGTCGAACGACCCCGAAACCTGTAACCATTGGAGGTTGAGTTCCTCTTGTAAAGGTCTCATTCGGAGACGACAGTTGGGTATCAGAGGGATGCAGGATGAGATCTTCCCTAGGAAAAATTTGAACATCCGAACTGAAACGTACTCTTTTTGTTGTAGTAGGCGAGCCATCTTACCGGTCTTGAGCTGCCTTTCTTTTGAGACAAAAGCCTGAGTGAGTTGAGTGTCTAGTGTGGCTCCCAAGAATGACTTTCTTTGAGACAGAGTTAGATGGGATTTTTCTAAATTGATTGAGAGACCCAGAGACTGGAATAGTGAGAGGCATCTTTGAACATGCATTCTTGCTGTTACTAAAGAACTAGCCTTGATAAGGCAATCGTCCAAGTATGGGAAGATTTGAATGCCCTCTAAGCGAAGATGTGCTGCCACTGGAGCTAACACTTTCGTGAAAACACGGGGCGCTGAACGAAGTCCAAATAGGAGAACTTTGAACTGGAAATCCCTGCCAGCCACTCTGAATCTTAAGAACTTTCTGTGCCTGGGAAGAATCGGTACATGAAAATAAGCATCTTGAAGGTCAAGGGTGGCCATGTGATCCCCTACCGAGAGAAGCTGTAGGATTTCTTGAAGCGTTAACAACCGGAAGGCCAATTTCTTTAGGCATTTGTTGAGGGCACGCAGGTCGAGGATGGGGTGCCATTCCCCTGACTTCTTGCGTAGGAGGAAAAATCTCGAGTAGAAACCTGTTCCCTTCTGCAATTGAGGGACTTTTTCGATCGCTCCTTTCCGAATCATTACATTTATTTGAGAGAACAGCTCCTTGAGAAATGTTGGAGGTGGGCTTTTTGGGGGAGAATTTGGAGGGGTCTTGATGAATTCTAAAGCGTGGCCCTTGGCCACTACATCCAGGATCCACCTGTCTGTAGTAATTTTGGACCAGTTCGAGTAGAAACAGGATATTTTTCCTCCAGCTGTTGACTTGGGAATGGGCAGGAATAGTGGCAGGTGGCATGTCTCATTGTTTCTTGGAGGAATCCCGTCCCCGATAAGAAGACCTCCTTTTTGTTTGCGAGTAGTTGTTACCTCGCTGTCCGTATCTTTGCTGTTTGTATAGTTGATACCTCTGGTTACCTTGAGAGGCTTGGTACGATCGTTGCTGAGTGTAGCCCCCTCTATTGGAGAAGGATCCACGTCCTTTGGCATTGCGAAAAGACGACCTACGAAACTGCAGGCTACCCAGTGACCTTGCCGTTTCTGTATCTTTCTTTATGGCCTGCAGGGCCTCATCGATATGCTGGCCAAAGAGAAACTCCCCATCATATGGCATGTCTATGATCTTAGCCTGGACCTCCTGGCGAAAGGATGTTGACTTCAGCCAAACCTGCCTCCTCAGTACTGCTGCCCCCGCTAACTGCCTGAAACCTGTAGATGCCACATCTACTGCTGCATCAATAATTTCTGCAGAAGTACACTCCCCTTCATGTAAGATCTTTCTGGCTTTTGATCTTTCAGGCTCTGGAAGCTTTTTAATATATGGTGAGATATCCGACCACATTTGCCTATCGTATCTCCCTAATATTGCTAGGGAGTTTGCAGCACGAACCATAGTTGCGGCTATAGTTGAGACTTTCTTGCCAAAGGAGTCCAGACGTCTTTCATCCCTGTCTGGTGGAGCGGCTACCGGTGAAGAGGGGTTTCTGGCCCGTCTCTGAGCCGCTTGGGTGACAACTGAATCAGTCTTTGATTGTCGTATGAGGCATGCAGGCAAGGTGTGTGGTGCCTTATATTTCTTGTCTACGCGAGGCAAGACTGCAGGGAGAGAATTTGGTGTTGACATGATGTTCAGCCCCTCTTTCCAGATGAAGTCTATTATGGGCATTGTTTTCACTTGCCTCTGCGGTTGATCTTTAAAATCGTAAAGGAAACAGTCATCCTGTTTCGTTTCCATGGAAATTAGAAACCTTTTCGTAGCTCTTTCCATTATGAGATGGAAACCTCCAATATCTACAGGCGGAGAGAATTCGCTGCAGGTAGAGCAGATGGTGATGGGGTTTGTATTTGATATTCATCCCACTCCGACAGTACAGACTTATCATCAACTTCTCCTTCTTCCCTGTCCTCATCAGTGGTGACGGCCTCCTGGGAATGGTGGGATGGCACCGGAGAAGGTGGAATTGTAGATCGCATTTCGGATGCTGGTGTTGGAGAAGATTGTCTTGGTGATCTGAACGCTGATACTGAGACTTGAGGCATGGGCGTTGAAGGAAGCGACCCTGCCGATTCAGATGGAGGGAACCGGCGATAGTAGTCATCCAACATATACTGTAAGTTGTTGAGGAGAGCTAATGGCATCTGTGCCGTAGGCACCGTGACAGGAGCCTGAACTGTAGGCTCAAGGAACTGCTCTTCTTCCTGATCCTCGTCCTGAATTTTTATTAGCAGCTCAGATGGACTCCTAGCAGCGCGGAACCTGTCATCCACATCTGATTGCTCTTCATCTTCTTCAGAGTCCAGTAGCTGTTCAGGCAACTTCAGTGGGGAGAGAGGCGCTAATGAAGAGCCCAATCTTTCTAATAAAGAAGCTGCATTGTTGGCGAGACAAAAGAGACTGTAGATGGTGTAGAAGACCAAACTTGTAATTCTTTACAAGAGGAAAGAAGAGGCTTCGACAGTTGGTCCGTCGGCGGTGATGGTGTAAGGATAGTGGCTGCCGACGAGACAGTCTACTTCGTCGACGTTTTAGTCGACGAGGCAATCTTCGCCGACGATGCTTTTGACGATGAGGGAATCTTCTCGACGACGATGTAATCTTCGTCGACGGTGAGGTCGTCGCCGGCAGGGTGACCTTCGTCGACGAGGAATCCGTCGACGGGGTGGCTTTCGTCGACGGGGTAGGCGCCGTCGAGGTGTTCTTCGTCGACGATGCGTTCGTAGACGGGATCTTCTTACCCTTCGTTGATGCTGATTAAGTGTCGACGACCGATGGCATTACCTTCGTCGACGAGATGGGTCGAACTGGAGCAGAGACCAGCGTTAACGGAGAAGAGGCCGAAGACATTATCATTTTAGGCCTCAGCGACGAAAAGGTGACCGTCGACGTTGAAGAAGCGTCGACGATGATGGTCGTCGTCGCAGGAGCTGTCGACGACAGTGCCGACAACGAAGTCATTTTCTGAGGTAAAACTCTCTCAGGCAGTCTTCTAGATGACAGAGACTTTCCAGACTTTCTCGGGGGCGTAACAGGTCTAGATTTTGAAGGTGGAGAAGCCTTTTTTGAGGAAGAAGAGGAAGGCAAGCTAGAATCCTTGGTGGATTGAGCTTTTCTCGACTCCTTAGCCCCAGGAGAAGAAACCTCTTCCTCAGCCATCCTCTTCCTAAAGGATATAGTTGACCCCGAGGCCACACTTCCTACCTGAGATAGGGGGTTGTCCTGATCCTTGGTTTTCTGCAGCCACAGAAGAAGACAACCTTCCTTGTCTATGAGGGTCTTCTGAGGAAAGGTCCTGCAGATCTTACAATCCTTTACCTCATGGTCCAGATACAGGCAGTAAATACATTTCTTGTGGGGATCTTCCTTAAAACGTCTGAGCTTCCCACAAGACTCACAAGGCCTGAAGAGAGATTTAAAGATCACATTCTAAAAGTAGGTAAAAACCAGCCAAAAATGTTAAGTACTGAGCAGAGCTCAGGGAGACTCTCTTCACACGATGTGCGGTAGAAAATCTGAGAGCCTGAGCCTCTGGGGAGAACATTCTGGTGGGTGCTGTCGCCTGAGTGGCTGCAGTTTGGTCTATAGAAAATGACTAGGATGGTCATGAGTGTGGAAGTTTTTGCTCTTGTAGCTTAGGGCTACTTTACTTCCTGGTTGGTTATTACCAAGGTTTTTTGTTATCATGTGCATATTGTTGCCTTTTTATGTACCGTGGAACTCCCACTCCGACAACGGGGAATGATTCAGGCATGTGAATCTATGAAAGACACTCCACTACTGGAGAAAGTGCCTGTACACCCTATTTGAACATGGTTGAATTGGCATATTCCTAATTGGCATATTTAACTTGCCTATAAAGTCCGTAGTAAAAGGTACAAAGTGTACCTAGGTCTGCAAGGCAAATGCCACCAGTGCACTGCAGCAACTATTGCGCAATCCATTAGAGTAGCAGTGTAAACATGGCCTCAAGCTTACCAATGTAGACTGAAGGTAGCAATGTAAAAACTGCAATTCACCTGTCAAAATAAATCTTTTGGACCAGGCCATAGTGCATGGTGCATAGTATTTAAAAGAAGGACCTCTAGAAATTTAATATTAACATGTCCTTACAGTGTCTAGAATACAAAACCATTTCACTGTGGCAGGTCTAACTATCCTATGTATAAAACCAGAGTCTAAATTAAAATCCTAGTACTGTATCTCAAAAAGAGGGAGTAGCTAGAAAAACAAACTATTTTTATTAGTCATTGAAAATCGAATTCAATGGTGGTCTGATTTTAAAATCGAATTCAATGATCGTCTGAATTTGAATAAATATTAAGGAAAGGTAACTTTTAGAAAGCTATCTTTACTCTGTCTGAAGTTCATGGATGTTATTCAGCATTAGCACTCATCCCCCAGCAAGTGATTAGTAATTGAATAGTTGTGAAAAATGTGTCAAACGCCTCCCAGGAGCTATACAATTAGTCACTATGATTGGCTAGTCAACCTTAATGGGAAGGAAAGATTCCTTTGTTCTTGGCAGAAGAGTGGGGCCTGTGAGCATCCATTTTTTGACCGTACTGTGTCAAATACTGGGTTTACACAATACTTGTGGTGCCCTTGAAAGCCAGAGAACAGGATGTTTAGATAAGTCCAATGTTTTCGCTGCCTTGTAGCTGATAACCCCGCTTTGTCTGGACCCTGATGTTGGCCTCTGCTGACACCCTGTAAGTATCTAAGTGTCTCTATAGAGGCCCTGGTGGGCTTTATAAGTGTAGTCTTGTGGTGGATTGGCCTTAAAGGACTAAGTCAGAAGGTTAAACCTTTGAGTAGGATGGATCTGGTTGGTTGGTTTATACAACCCATCAGTATCCGTCATTGTCAAACTGTGCTTTGTCATCGGTTTATCGTGACCAATGACTATCCTTGGCACTTTGTGCCCTCTTGGCGCTACTCCTTCTTAAAACTTTAAAACATATATATCTCAGGTCCCCCTTATTGGATTGTTATAATTTTGTTTATTATATTTTTTCTAATTCTGTTTGGGATTTATATTGCTTTGCATATTGAATTTACTACATAAATACTTCACACATTGCCCCAAGGTAGCCAGTCTGCTCTTTGCCATAGCTACTAGGGGGTTGAGCTCAGGTTAATATAGTAACTAGGGGTTCACCCGGCAAAGGTTGGAATTATTCCTTGAGGTGGGTATTCGCCAACCACAATTAACAATCCAATTTCTTCCAAGTGCAATCTATAAAAGCAAGACATTGGCTACTATGACAATGTCAAGGCTAGTAGGAACTAGAGTTACAGTCTTGACATTTTCTTTTGTTATTTGCTGGAAAAACTTATTTGAGGCTGACTAAATATGGACCTGTAACTTACCACTGTTTGATTTAGCTGTCAATCGGGCTTGTCTCATGAGTGCATGTGCATGCGCTAAAGGTGTGTTCCCTTGCCAAAGTCCTCGTTACGAGTATGCCTTGGTAAACGTTTTGTTACGCCCGTGTAATCTCATGTCATTTTCAGCATCTTGAGGTATGCCTGTTACGCAACATTTCTGAAATATTAGAGTGTCACATAACTGGAGCACGTGCGAAGTGGCCCTGCTTCCAAAAAGGATTGAAGGATGCATTTCACAATAAAACAATGCTAAATGCTAGATTTCACTCACCCTTCTTCCCCCAATTTTGCTGGAATTTGGTGCGGACATAGCAGGAATGCAGGAATTTATGTTACCGGCAGGTAGCTCTGTCCCTAATTCGGGCCAGTACAATTATTTCTAGAAATGGCTTCGACCCGGGGTTATTGGGCCCTTTACCTGGCAGCTTTCCCTTATTTGAAAAAAGGCAGACACTTTTTGTCTGCTTTAAGCAGATGGTAAGTGCCAGCGAAGGTGAAGGTGTTGTTGGGTATATGGTTGCAGGGTGAGCTATTCATTGACCCAGGGGGGGCATTGTCTGCTCCTGCTATATTGCTGTGGGGGAGATGGAGGAGTTTGGGGGGAAAACAGGTAGTGCTATATCAGTTCCTTAAGGAAATATAAGGGTTTGAGTGTCTCCACGCCCAGAATTATTTGGTCTGAATTTTTTGTTCTAGTAATTCTGGACCCAGAGACTCATAATTGTGACAAGCGGTATGTCAGCATGAGTTATCGCTCAGGATTAAATACCGCAACTAGTAATGATGTCCCAAGTGGTGAGCTAAAACAACTGGATTTGATTGAGGATGGCTGAGCGCCACATGTTCTGTGACTCGCTGGAGAGTGGGGTGCACTTTGCTCCCTCAGAAATATGCACTATCAACTGCATAAAATTAGGATGGTCTGCAGTTCACTATTTATAATAAGTATTGCTTTTCACATGCATTGGAGAGCGAGAGAGAGAGAGAGAGAGAGAGAGAGAGAGAGAGAGAGAACTGAAGCAGTATTTCAAGAACATTCAGATAGGGAGATTCCAGATAGGTACACTGCTCTATTTGATTATCGTGGCTTGGTAATCTATTCAGGTAAGCTTGTGAACATATTCCTGTTTTGATATACAAAGCACCTGATCAGCCAATTAATATTTACAGATTCCCAGTAAACCCTCCTTTTTCATTACTTAAGGGGATCCTTAATCATATTTGTACTTGCTCCTAAAGGAAATCTAAGATGACACTGAGGACTGGATATTGTACCAGTTGGAAAACCAGTCCTCAACAATGAGCAGACAGTGCCTAAAATACTTAAAACTAAGGAAGGAATGCCATACTCCAGCCACAGTCACAAAATTATTTAACTAAGTATGTTAGCAAGTGTAACATGCAAAGGTGGACACAGTGGCCTTACGGTTTGTTCTTACATCATACTTCCCAGTTCACATCCAAGAATCCAAAAATATATTCATATGACACTAAACAAAGCTCACTCTCATCAGCTTTCAAACCAAAATACTACACGCACTAAGAAATTAGTTACTTACCTGTAACTCCAGTTGACCAGCATTGGTATCTTATATATTCACATGCTTGAATCATGTCCCGTCGCCAAGCTGGGAATCCACAGTAAATTTAAATAGTAGTATACAGTGTAAAATATCCGGAATATAATATAAAACAGTCATAGGCCTGAAACAACATAGTATGTTTAGTAGCACATCCACCTCATCTGAAAGAACCCAACTTTCCACAATGAGGTGGAAGCTTAAACTTTACCTATTCCCCTAGAGGCAACCATAGCTCAGATTTCAGAGCACAAGTGTGAGAACAAATATGATGAGCTTCTCACCGGGGAGTAGGGAGGGCCGCATGTAAATATATAAAAGGTACCAATGTTGGAGAACCGGAGTTACAAATAAGTAACCAATTTCTTCTCCAACATTGGATCTCACACATTCACATACTTGAATGAGAATAGAAAGCAGTACACATTAATAATGCAACAAAGCGGGAAGCAGGCTCACCCTTAATAAAACAGGTTTCTCAGGACTGCCTGTCCCACTGCTGCATCAGCTTCTGCATCCACGTTTAGGTAGTAATGCTCTGTGAACGTATGCCTCCTCCTCCAAGTGGCTGCAGGGCAGATGTCTTTCAAAGTTACCACAGTATAGAGTGCTGCAGTTGAAGCCATGCCCCTGGTGGAATGCGTTCTCACTCTTCCCAGGAGAAGACACTTGACTTTGGCATGACAGGAAGCAATATAGGCTAACAGCCAATGAGCTATTCCTTGTTTGGACAGAGACTGTCCCTTTCCTGGTTGACCAAATGATACAAATAGTGGGTCTGTGTTTATGTCCTTTGTTTTGCCTACACAGCATGTGAGACATCTACCCAAGTCTAAGGAATGTGATGATCTTTCCATTGTTGAAGATGGATTGTGAAAGAAGGCTCTAAGAATAACAATCTCATTCAGATGGAAGTCAGTAGGCACCTTAGGAATGAAGTTAGGAAGGTTCTGAGTATCCCTTTGTCCTTCGTGAACCAGAGAAAAGATTCTCTGATGGTGAATGCCTGAATCTCTCCCACTCTCCTAGCGGATGTCAGAGCCAGGTGTAGTGCTGTTTTGCATGAGACAAATTTCAAGTCTGCTCTATGTATAGGCTCAAAAGAAGGTAAAACATCAGCTGGCTGAGGACTGTATTAATCTTGAATGGAACCGGATGATGTTGAATAAGAGGAAATTCTCTGAAGAGCCCTACCATAAACTTTTCAATGATCCTTTGGGAAAACAGATTAGATGTCAATGTGTCAGTCCTTCTGAATGTCGAGACGGCAGCCAGATGGACCTTCAGTGAATAGTATTTGAGAACACTCTTGGCCAACCTTAACAAATATCAAAGGACCTGAGAAGCGTTTATTTGAAGTGGATGATGACCATTATTTCTGCACCAGACACTTCCATTTAGAGTTGTATGTCTTGTTAGTCACTGGAGTTCAACCCTGCTCCACAATCTGTTTACACTCCTGCAATAGATCCAAAATGGCCAAATTCTAGATGGTCAGACACCATACTGTCAAGTTCAGTGACTTGGAATCGTATTGGAGAATCTCTCCATGATGTTTTGGACAATATCCTGGGATGAATCTTCAAATAAGGGCTGGATGTGCCAGCAACTGCAGTGCAGTTGCTGTACCAGTTCTGGCGAGGCTACGCCAGAACAATAAGGAAAGAATCAAATGGTTGATTTTTGCCTTTTTCAACAACCTGGGGATTAGGCAAATATCTCAGCCCAATTGATCGAAAGAGCATTGCCTACTGTCCCTGGATTCCCAAACCTGCCTGTGAAGCAGAGGTATTTCCCGTTGTTCGGAGTGGCAAAGAGATCAATTATGGGGCGACCCCAGTGATTGAAAATGTAATCCACCCATTTCTGTTCTAGTTCCCACTCTTGACAATCTGACAATTGCCAGCTGAGCGCATCCACCTGATCCTTCTGGCAGATGCTCAACTGCAATGCCTATCCTTGTGAAATGGCCTAGTTTCACAGCATTTGAGCATCTTCTGCAAGGATCTTGTACTGTTTTCCTCCTTGCTGTCTATGTAGAACATGGATGTTGTGTTGTCCGTTCTGACTAGGACTGATTAATCTGCCTCATCTGGAGAGGAAAGCTTGAAAACCTAGTCTTGTGGCACAGAATTCTAACACAGTGATGCAGAGCCTCTTCTTCTCTGCATCTGACCCTCTTCTCTGTATCTGACCAGAGTCCTCTGTTTGCATGCATCTGTGTGGAGTAATAACCTCTCTGTTATTTACTGTAAAGAAAGACCTGCATTTAGGTTTTCTGGAATCCTTCACCACATTAGAGCTGGTTTCAAGCACCTTGTCACACGGACCATATCTTCCCATGAGCCTTCAACCTTTTCCCATTGCAATTCCAGCTCTTGCTCAACAGGTTTTATATGAAGCATACAACATGGAATGAGACCTATACATGATGCTATTAGGCCTATCAGGGACTAGTATTGCCTCAATGTTTTTGATCGTTTTCCAGCAATAGTCTTTGGCATTGTCTGTAACTTTCTCACTCTTTCTGTAGAAGGAAAGGCCCTTCCCAACAAAGTGTTGAGTATTGCTCCCAGAAATTGGATCTTTGGGGTTCAGCAATGATTTCTACCTGCGGAATGTGAGAGCTAATTTTCAGAAGAGATTGATACAAGCATTCGTGGAAGCTTTTCCTCTTCTCTGGATTGCACTTTGAATATCCAATCATCCAGATTTGGGAACACCTGGAGACATTTTCTCATAGGAAAAGTGGCAACTGGAGCGAGACATTTGGTGAATATTCTCGTCGCTGATTTGAGTGCAAAAGGAGTGCTTTGAATTGTTAGTGCTGACCCGCTTCTGAGAATCAAAGGTACTTTCTGTGTTTTTGACGCATGGGTATCCGAAGGTCCAGGGAGGCCAAAAAATCTCCTTCCTGCATCATCAGAAGGACGTCTTGCAAAGTAAGCATCCAAAATGACTGCTTCTTTAGAAACTTGTTCAACTTTCTGAGATCTACTATTGGTCTCCACTGACCTGTCTTCTTTTCGATTAGAAAGAACTTGGAATAAAAACCTTGATTCCTTAGCAATTAGGGGACTATTACTATGACTCCTTTGAAGAGAAGCCTGATAATTTTCATTTGAAGCTCCTTCAGATGAAGATGGTGTTCCTTTCTTGGTGGGCAAGCTGACAGTCTCTGAATTACATCCAGCGTACGTATGGCCTGATTGAACAATTTGTATCACCAATCAGTCTGATGTTATATTCTTCCAGGTGGGAGCAAAAAGGGAAATTCTCCCCACTACCTTCTGTAAAGCAGATGGAAAAGAGGGTACAAGCTGGAAGTCAAGCTCTTTTCTGATTGTGATTGGTTCATTTTTATGAGGAACCCCTCTTCCTTCCTGAAGACCTCTCGTTAAGTCTGCCTCTGGTTTCAATTGAAGGAGTATCCTTGATCTTATCCAAACTGTCTTTGAGGATGATAAGATCACCCCTGACCTCCATACTGGTTGAATTCTGCTCTGAAATTGTATCATCTTCGTGAGCCATGAAAAGTAGATGTCCCAAATCTGCGATACTGCAAAAGTCTTAAAAGTCCTAATGCCTTTGCTGTGTCAGAGACTGTTTTAAGGCCTTGCAAAGCTTCATCAACACGTTTACCAAAAACAGGCATGTCTAGGATTTTAGATTAGACATCCGTACAGAAGGCTGTGGATTTTGACCAGCCTCATCTCCTTAGTGTAGTGCCTCTTGCCAACTAGTGAAAGCCTATATTCAAGGCATCCATTGCTGCATCAATAATGAAAAAAGAATTTTGTTCTCCTTTCTACAATAGCTCATGCTGTTTCCCTCTTATCCTCAGGAATATAATGGAGCAATGTCATGCCTCATATGGCGATCATAATCACTTAGAATCGCCACAACACTGGTTGTCTTAATCAAGACTGCTGCCATAGAGGAAATTCTCCGGCCTAGATTGTCAATATGTTTACTATCCTTGTCTGGCAGTCTAGATGACAGGGTTATTGGGGGTTTGGTTCTTCTCTGAAATGCTGAGCAGTTACTGAATCCAGTCAAGTATGACCAGTGGGACAAGCTGGAGCTGAATCCGGGGTCTTGCATTTCTTCTCCAGACGAGTTATCACAGTTGGAATAGTAGCAGGTGTCTACATAAATTTCAGACTTTCTGACCAGACATAATCATAAATGGGTATGAACTTAAAGTATTGCCAAGGTTGCTCTTTAAAGTCACAAAGAAAGCATGGTTGTTCTACAATAGTCATTGGTAGGTTTAAATTATTGGCTGCACTTTCAATCAATGATTGAAATGTAGAGATATCATCTGAAGCATCCTGTAGAATTGGGCTGTCATAACCTCTTAGGACAATTAATTCTTGCCCATTATCATATCTTTCACCACCGTCTGGTGGTAGCTCTCTTGCCATTCATTCTATTTCAAAATATGCAGATCTATTAGAATAAACATTATCCATATCTTCTCCATTGACTGGTTCCCTTGACGTTGGAGGAGGTGGTAGCGGTGATGGCCGCCTAGGAGGTGAAACTTGTAAAGAAGCAGGTTGAGGTGGTGGGAGGATGGGTGTAGTACATAGTCCAATGTTAGGATTATTAGTTAGCTGCGATAATAACTTATTAAAGGTATCCATCATCTGTTGCAATGTTGATAAGAAGGCCATAGGCACTTGGACTACATCTGGTTCTTCATAATATTTATGTGTTTTCGGCCTTAAATAAATGTGAGTACTCACAGACTTGTACTACTGTTGATACACATATTCATTGTAGGACTCTTTATCGTCCACTGCTTCCTCTCCAAATTCTGGGACATATCTCACATCCAATTGTGTTAAGCTGTACGCGGTCAGTGAGGCATAATCACTAGCCTCTTCTTCTTGATTGACTGCGATAATTGTACTGGAGGTAAATCTGTCACACTTAAAGGTGAAAAAACATTTAATACCTTGTCTTTTATTGGCTGCGTGGTTCTTGACTGTGATGCCGTAGGCAGTGACTCCATCGTCGATGGTATGGTCTTTGTCGACGGTATGGGCGTCGTTGACAGAAGGTTCAACGTTCATGGTGTCATTGTCATCTAAATAACCGTTGGCTATGATGGGAGTTGAAGTCGTCGACAAGGCTTCTTTTGAAGACTTCTTTTTTTTAATTACAGGTGAACATTTATAGCGCTTAGAATCTGTGTTATCAGCAGAGGAGGTGGCTGCAATTGCTGTACAAAATAAGTCATGATCAGAAAACTGTATAAGTCTCATCTTGTGAGCTGCCTTCATGAGCTGAACTTTGGGTACATTCAAATGAAATGGATGTGCTACTAAACATACTGTTTCAGGCCTATGGCCTTTTACATTATATACTGTATGTTATATATTTTACGCTGTATACTGCTATTTCAATATACCGGGGATTCCCAGCATGACGATGGGGAATGATCCAAGCAAGTGAATATATAAAAGATCTAATGTGAAAGAACCAATCTTCTAATGGCATGTCATCAAGTGCCCCCACAAACATATTAGGAACTTCCCCTTTAGGACTTGTCGGCTAATGGGGGACTAAATTTACTTTAGTTTTTTGGTACATTGGTTTTCTTTTCTAACAAATGGAACAGACATGATGCATTCTGTAGCAAACTGGCAGTCGAAGGGAGTACCCTACAAATCAGTAAAAAGTAAAGTGGCTGCTTAGACTGTTAGGCAGGGCTTCTTTAGACAAATAATGCTTATTAGAACATTGGAATGTTGGGAGCTCGATTGAAGACAATGAAGTGCTCCATGCTTTAACGGGCCGGCAAAGGCCCGCAAAGCAACATTCCAATGTTGCTTTCATAGGCCTCCCAGAGCCCGAGGGAATTTAAACCCCTGGAACTCCAAGAGTCCCGCTCCCTTGATAAAGTCCGTCGCCTTCGGCTCGGGCCTTTAACGCTGGAGCGGACCTTTAATAGCCGGTATAGCCCACTACGGCCTTATTTTGGGTTATGGAAAGTGTTTTTCAAAGTACACAAACTTTTTTGATTTGAAAAATGCAATCAAAATAGTTGCAATCTTTATCTCACACATGCACAACAATGAAGAACTCTATGTGGTTTGACCATGAGACTTCCAGTATCAACGAGTGCTTGCCGAGTCCTGCTGGGAGGAAGCTGCCATCAATGTGCTTCACTGGGGGGGGGGCATTAAGATTAGAGGCCAGTGTAGGATGAGACCCTCGTCAATAAAATGAACTGAAGTTCATGTCAAGAGTCGATTTCTAAATGGAAGCCAACTTTGTCCCAGTTACCTGTTGTTCCAGATTGAAAGAGTGGAAGTTGTAGTCGTACGTTAGCTCAGTGCCGGCTGGCATGTCCTTCAAAGCATAGAGACCAATTCGATACACACCATTCACAGACCTTGGAAGAAAACAGAAACATTATAACTTTTTATACAACGGTTTATAATAATAGTACTACCTTCATATGAAACTTCTGGCATTTCTTAGAGCTGTAAATAAGAGATGGTTCTATTGCCCAATGTACTGACCAATACTCGAAGGATCAAAGGCTGGGATATAAAGACATTACCAGCAGTGCCCAACAGGTCCCTGCCACAAAAATTAACTATGGCTTTTTGCAGGGTAAGAAAATAGTTACTTACATGTAACTTTGGTTTTCCAGCATTAGCATCGTTCATAGATTTACATGGTTGAATCATTCCCTGTCACCAGACTGGTAACCCGCCGTTAGAATGTTAATATAGCAGTCTAGGCTCTACACTCAAAAACGGTGAAATTTCTCATAGACCGTACTAACCTATTTACCTCATTATGTATTTAACAAGCTGCAGTCAAACAGATGCCAGCATACTGAGGTGCTTTGCTGCCAGATTCTTCCAACTACTAAATGCTTCTAGCTGGTACAAGAACATAAAATTAGGATAAATGGAAGCCTCATGACAAGGGTAGGAAGGTGGGTTGCATGGGAATATATGAAAGAGGCCAATGCTGAAGAACACGAGTTACAGGTTAAGTAACTTTTTTCCTTTTCCAGCCATGGATTTCATAGATTCATATGCTTGAATTAAGATGAGATTATGATAGCAGTACACAATGTGAAATCAGTGGATGGTGGGCATGATACTTACTTTATTTAAAAAGGTTCTTGAGCACAGCCCTACCGACTGTTGTATCCTTGTTAACATTCACGTCTATTCAGTAATGCTTGGCGAAAGCATGTGTAGTTCTCCAAGTGATGGACTGGCAAATGTCTTTCAGCTAAAGTCCTGAAAAAAGAACTGTAGTGACTGCCATTGCTCTTGCAGAATGAGCTCTTACTGATCTTGCCATAGACTTATTCATGAGCTCACAGGATTGCAAGATGCATGCAACTATCCATCTTGTAAGAGTCTGTTCTGTAACTGGACCACCTTTATTTAGTGTTTCGAAGGCTACAAATAGCTGTTTTTTAAAAGGCTTTGTGGCATATAAATATAACATTAACATCTTATGATATCCAAGGAGAGCGATGACCTTTCTACTTTAGTCTTTTTCTCCAGAATGAAGGAAGGAAGCACTATTTTTTGTTTCAAATGAAAAGTTGAAAGTACCTTCAGGATGAACTTCGGATTGGTTATTAATATTATCTTTTGGTTTGCAAAATGTAAAAATGGTTGTTTACAAGCTTGAGCTTTTAGCTCACTTTCCTAGAGCACAGATAGCTAGCAGGAAACCTAACGTTCAAGATGTATGGTGGATACTTGCTTTGTGGATTGGTACAAACAGTAGCTTTGGCAAAGCTGTCAAAACTGTATTCAACTGGCATTCCGTAGCCAATCTTGGAGATGGGGCATAGAGTCTAAAGAATCCTTTCATAAACTGCTTAGCAATACGTAGTGAGAATAAAGATAATTGATTAGATTTCCTCAAAATGTTTGAAATTGCAACTAGATGTACTTTGATAGAGACAATCTAAAAGCTTTGCTTGCCAGACTTAATAGACATGGCAAACATTTGTAAGGTAACATTTGAAGTGGGTCTACCTTTTGTTTCACAGCCCACATTACAAAACCTTTCCATTTGGCGTTATATGCTTTGACTGTAGAAGGTGGTCTTGCTGCTTTCAAGACCTCTTTGCAACTCTTTGGGACAGGCAAGTGACACAATTCTAAGCTCCGATGAGCCATGCTGTCAATTTGAGGGAACTTGGATTGTGAAGTAGGCTTTTTCCATCTTGTCTTGATACCAGGTGTGGGTCCGATTTGAACTGGGTCGTTGTATGTACCAACATGTTCCACAATTCTAGGAACCAATGTTGCTAAGGCTATGCTGGGGCTATCAAAATGGTCTTGCACTGTTCCATTTGCAACTTGCAAATAACTCTTGGGTGAGCGGTATTGGATGAAAGGCATGGATGTACTTTGCCGTGCAATCCATTCAAAAAGCATTTCCGCTGGATCCCGGGCATTGCCAACTGCTGGCAAAGTTGGCACACTTACTGTTATTTATTTATTCATTCATTCAGTGTTTTATATAGCGCAAACATGATCCCATTGGGTATCAGAGGGCTTCACAATTTTATAGCATTATACTCCTGAACACTTCTCTGTGGCAAACATGTCACAAGGTGGAAAACCTGATCACAGAAACATAAGTTGGTTTTCGTCCAACTGCCACTTTTGTACATCAAAGAAGTGCCTCCTCAAGCGATCTGCAACAATGTTGTGCACTCCCGGGACATGCTCTGCTGACATGTCTATATTGTAATGAATGACCCATTTCCAAAGGTTCTGAGCTTCTTTGGACAGTTTGAGGGATGTGGTTCCTCCCTGCTTCAAGATAGAAAACATTGTTGTAGAGCTGTCTGTCTGAACCCTGACATGAACATTCTGGATCAGTAATAGGAAGGCTGTCAAGGCCAATTGTACTGCTCTTGGTTGCAGGACATTCATGTGTAGATTTCACTCTTTTGTCGTTTATACATCATTTATTTCAATGTCCTGGAGATGCGCACCCATTATCCTGAGAAATGTGTCTGTTGTCAAGAATATATGTGGCTTAGTTGGATTTAATGGTTGGCCCTTGAAAATGTTGTTGATTAACGACCACCATCTGAGTGACGTTTTTATCAGGGAAGTCACCCAGAGAACATCGTTCCAATCTCCTAGTATTTGTTGCCACTGACAGTTCAATTGTTATTGAATAATCATCATCTGCAAATGACTAAGGGATTAGAAGAATGCACGTAGACATAGTTCCAAAATTAGCTCTAAGTGTCCTCACTGTTGTGAGGCTCCTTGTTTGCCAAGAGATAGATTGTCATATCAATTGTTCACCTCTTTCCTGAGAGAGATATGCCATACCCAGATGCGTGGAATTCTTTGCTCAAAGAAAAATTATATTCCTGCTTGGTGTTAGCGGAGAATTTTTATGGTTTGTAGCTAAACCCAGACTGGAGAGAGTTAACCTCTTGAGATTGACAGCCTCCATCGCCTGAGAAAAAGTATTTGCCCATATGAGCCACTTGACTAGGTACAGGTATACCCTCACCCCTGCTTTCTCTTATGAAGGCTATGACTGGAGCCATGCTTTTCGTAAATACTCTTGGTGCCAATTTCAGACCAAAAGGCAAAGCTTTGAACAGAAAAAGGCGACATGCTACATAAAGGAAAGGAATCTCCTGTGCTTAACATGTATAAATAGGTTGAAATAAGTATCTTCCAGATCTATCGATCTTAGGGAGTCCCCTTTCTTTAACCCCTTCGATGCTGATGACGAGTTCAGCTCGTCATCAGCTACAGGCGCTCGTATGCTGATGACGAGCTGAGCTCGTCATGTAACGCGGGTTTTCGAAAAACCCAGCACACAGCGGGAAAACCGCTAGCGCGCAAGGGGTTAAGAAAAGAAAAATCTCTTGCAGGATGTCCATGCGAAAACCTTGAGCTTTCATGTATTTGTTGGGATTCCATCAATCCAGTATTGGGTCACCAATCTCCTGATCTTTTCAAGATGAGAAAAAACTTGAGTAAAATCCCAGAGATCTTTCTCCAGGTGGCACCTCTTCTATTGCCTCCTTTTCTAAGCGTTTCTCAATCTCCACCAGTAACTGAGGGAGGAGTTTGTGGTGTTTTTCTGTAATGGAACAACTGGTGGCTTCTCTACAAGCTACACGGTAGGACCACGATGAACCATTTCTAGAACCAATCAGTCTGATGTTATATGCTGACAGTTTTCTGTGAATAGTGTTATACTGCCCTCCACTGGCAACAGGATTAGGGAGCGTACTTCCACTGGAAAGTAATGCTTTTCTGCCTTTAGAGACCTATATAGAGGACGACTTCTTTGTCCTCTATTTGCGACACTGTTTTGCTGTTTTTGTTGCTGCCAATCTGATCCATATTGTCTATATGAGTCAAAAAAGATCCTTGACTATAGGATCTGCTTCTTAGTCTCCTATGATTCTTTGGTTTGTATGATTTGCAAGACACCCAAAGACCTACCAGTTTTGGTATCAGTCTTTATTGATTGAAGAGCTTCATCCACTTTTTTCCCCAAAGATGTTGGCACTTCAAAAAGGAAAGTTCATTACTCTGGACTGTACTTCAGGCCGAAAGGACGTACTCTTCAACCAACCATAGTCACATAATGGTAACATTGCTTATTTTAAAAAAGCACATGTGGATACATCCATAGCTGTGTCAATTGGAGAGGTCGAAGCTTGTTTCCCCTCTTTAGTTACTGCTTTGTCTTTGGCTTCTTCCGGCACTTTGTATATTAATAGAGATATCACTCCATAGTTGATCAAAATGAGCAGCAGTGGCATTAGAAATGTTAACTGTATCAGTAGCGAGTGTGTTTATTCTTTTACCCAAAGAGTTCCATTTACATCCTTCCTTGTTAGTGGGTGCAAAGCAATGAGTGGAAGGATGCCATGACCTTCGTTGCACTGTTGCAGAGACTACTACATTTGTATTAGCCTGATTACGTATACAAGGAGATGTTGCATTGGTAGCTTTGTATTTTTTCTCTATCCCTGATAGAACAGTAGCGGTCACTGTATTGTGCATTATTACCAGGTCTTCTTCCCGTAAATGGTCTACTATAGGTATTGATGTTGTTCTGAATCTTCTCTGTACCCTTTCTTTAAAGTCGAATGAGAAACATGATTGTTCACCGACAAAATTGGTATGGTAAAGCATTGGGACATCTTTTAAAAAAAAAATCTCCCAATTTCATTGGTGGGAAGTCTCTAGGTTTTAGATCAAGACTTGCATTCTCTAGAATTCCAAAATCATTCCAGTCTGGGTCCCCTATCAATGATGTTGGATTCTGTTGATGAGATCCATCATTGTCATCATCATTCCTCTGATGCAAATGCTGCAAAGCTGTGTTGTACGTATCCTGTGAGCATGAAAGACCCTCGATAATCATGGGCATTCCTAATCTGACGTTGATAGATCAGCTTCAATATTCTAACAGGCAAATGTAAATCTTCTGCTGGTATACTCTTTTCTGGTGTCTTAGGTTTAGGAATGGGTTAATGTCTCAATTCTGTTGGATAGGAAAGTACTGGAAGTAAGGCTAGTAGTTGTGGTGTGGACAACTGTTCAGATCCTGGACTTGATGGTGGTGGGTGCCTGTGACAGATGTCTTCAATCTCCTCTTGTAACTCATTATGCATAGATACTGGAATATGTACCACCTGAGGATGAGGTTGCCAGCTACTACTGCGATGACCAAAACCCAGCAATCTGGGCGAACATATTTCAAGTACCTTGCGATGCAGTGTTCAGGGTTCTTGATCGCTGTCTGAGTTTACATATCCAATTTTCAGATCAGATTGTCTATTAGTCTCTTAATCATTACCATGGACACTTTCCTCACTAAAAAAGAATTCCATTTCTTCCTTATTATTGTCATCACAATCAACCTCCGGGCCTGAGGAGGCATCTTGTAGATACTTCATTGATTGATATAGACGCCCTGAAGACATAAAAGCATGTGATGGTAATGGCTATGTAAATTGTGTCTTTTTCTGCATTATATTTACTATCGTTGACAACCTCTTTTTCAGCGTCGTAGACAGTCAATGATTAAGTATGTCAATGTTGACGCTGAAGTCGTCGTCAACGAAGTTTGCGCCATCATGCTGGTCGGTGATACTGTTGATGGCCTTCTTCACAAATGTGTCTTGGAGGATTCTGCATAATCACCTACAATGTTTTCGTGAACATCTCTTTAGTCAACACTTTAAGAACTGGTGTCAGCGACGAGTCTAAATTCTTACCAGGCAACTTGCCTGAAGTTTGTTTTTGTTTCTCAAAGGGACCTCTTACAGGGTGTTGTATCTCTAAAGGCACTTTATATTTTTTTTAGGCAATTGTGATTACCTGATTCCGCTTTCCTCTTTGACTTTTCTGTGTGTTTTTTTGGTGCTTCCAACTCTTTAGAAGAGGTATTGGATAGCAGCAGAGATTATGTTTGACCCTAAGAAGCAGCATCAGAGGGTCTTGGAGCCAGCTTGGAAGCCTAGCTGACAGACTTCTCTTTATGAGCATGTCCTTACCTTCACCAGGAATGCCTTTTTAGGTCTCGCCTAAGCCATCCCGTTAGGGATGCTTTGGCGAGATATAAAGTAAGGGCTTTCAAAAGAGCATCCAAAGGGCGGATCGGGTACAGTGAATATGAGCACAACCACGCGCATTGTGCACAGCTTCCATTTGCAACCAGACACTTTGTGCGCGCCGCGCTCCGCCTCTGCTGCCACACACATTCAGCTCACCAGGCTGCACACCCCCTCACCCCGCATATGCTCGCTCGCCAATGTCCCTCCCACCCTTCCTTTGATCTCCGCTTTTCTTTGAACTTTCAGCGCGAGCTCTCACAGGCTCCTCTCCGCCCCCTTCCTTTAATGGCCCTCCCCCAGCACAGAGCCCGCATCTCTTGTTGTTTTCTCCCTGCCTGCTTCTACACAGCCCCTGGTATTGCCTTTCGTTCGCTCAGGTGGTCACCCCTCACCGCTTTTCTCTGATACATGTTCTTTTCGGTGAGTGTCCAGGGCTCAGATGAAAACAAGTTACTTACCTGTAACTTTGGTTCCCCAGTATTGGTAACTTTCATAGATTCCCGAAGCTTTGTATCATTCCCCGTCGTCGGAATGGGAGCCTAGGTAGTATAAAACCATAGAAACAAAAGAGAAAAACAGGCCTGGCCTCATCTCATTTTGTATCCTATCACTCTCTTTGTGTAAAAGAGACCAAACTTTTGCCAGGACCAATCAGAGCAGCCACACCCTCTAGAACCTTCCTGAGAGAGCTCAGAGCCTCAGATTTTCGTATCCGTTGTGCAAACCGCCACTATCTCATGTGAAAAGGCTGAGCTTTCCCAGGGGAGGTGGGTGGGCGCATGGGAATCTATGAAAGTTACCAATACTGGGGAACCAAAGTTACAGGTAAGTAACTTGTTTTCTTGCCCCAGTATTGGAACTTTCATAGATTCCCATGCTTTGTATCAGAGTAGCTAGCAGTAAAACACCAAGACACATTTTGTAAACCAAAAAACATGGCATCAAGAAAACCTTATAGCAATACTTACAGGAAAGTAAGAAAAAGTAAACAAAATGTGCTCACCAGGATGGAGGGACTGAAGGGAAAGCTCACCTCTCAATGAAAAAGATTCCGCAGCTTGACCAACAGCCGCGTTGTCTCGTCCTGCAGACTCTAGGCAGTAATGTTTCGTGAAGGTATGAGTAATGCTCCACGTTGCTGCCCTGCATATATCCTTAATGGCGACTCCAGAGAAAAGAGCCACAGGTGATGCCACAGACCTTGTAGAATGGGCACGAACCTTACTGTTCAAAGGCTTGCCCGCCTCCTGATGGCAAAATTGAATGGCACTGGAGATCCAGCGGGAAATGCCACTCTTTGCTAAAGGAAATCCCTTCCGTGGTGCGCTGTAGGAGACGAACAACTGGGATGATTTCCGAAAAGGCTTTGTACGTTCTAAGTAGAATTTTAAGCATCTCTGAACGTCCAAAGAATGTAAAGTGCGTTCCGCAGGTGTAGAGGAACGCATGTGTAGAAGGACGCGGAAAGAAAGACTTTAAAATCAAAGGTTCATTCAAGTGAAACTCAGATGGTACTTTCGGAATGAACTTTGGATTGGTGCGAAGAATAAGAACATCCTTTTTGAATTGAAGGAATGGATGCACTATGGAGAGGGCTTGAAGCTCACGAACTCTTCTCGCTGAAGTAAGAGCTAGAAGGAGAGCAAGTTTCCAAGAGAGGAACTTCAAGTCCGCCTTGTGCACCGGCTCATAAGGAGGTTTCACGAGTTGAGCCAGAACAAGATTGAGCTGCCAAACTGGAGGAGGAGGTCGAACTGGAGGGTACATCCGGAACAAACCCTTCAAGAACTGCTTAACGATCCGAGAGGACCATAAGGAAGGGCCTGAAGAAGTACGCCGAAACCTTGAAATGGCTGCAAGATGGACTTTCACAGACGAATGTGCCAACCCAGATTTAGCCAATGATAAAATATATGGCAAGAGTTGGTGAGGCAGAGATTTGTAAGGATGGAGACCTTGTCTTTGATACCATAGGCAGAACCTTCTCCATTTTGCCTTGTAAGTCTTATTTGTGCTCGGTGCTCGAGCCTGCCACAAAACGTCTCGACATTCTTGGGAAAGATTTAGATGACGGAACTCTCTGTGTTCAGGAGCCATGCTGTCAAGTGGAGCAATTTCGGATCCGGATGGTAAACCTGCCCCTGATTCCTGGACAACAGGGACGGAATGGATTGTAAGCGGATCGGAGGAGCCTGGGAGAGCCGCAAGAGCTCTGTGTACCAAAATTGCCGGGGCCACGCTAGTGCAATGAGAATCATTTTGCACGGTTCCGCCTTTATCTTCTTGAGTACTCGAGGAATGAGGGGAATTGGAGGAAAAGCGTAAAAGAATGCGCTGTACCAGGCCATCGAAAGGGCGTTCCCTTGGACCCCTGATGGTGAACCTTGCTTGCGTAAAACTGGCATTTGGCGTTCACTGGGGAGGCAAACAGGTCGATGGTAGGTGTCCCCCAAACCGAGAACACCCTCACCAGAATGGACTCATTCAATTCCCATTCGTGCGTCACCTCCGTTTGTCGACTCAGGGCGTCCGCCTTGACATTGAGTGAGCCTGCCAGGTGTTCGGCTTTCAGACTGATGTTGTGAAGGATCGCATAATCCCAGAGTTTCTGAGCTTCTGTGGACAGAGTCTGCGATCTCGTTCCCCCTTGCTTGTTTACATAGTGCATGGCCGTCGTATTGTCTGTCCGGACCAGCACTGAACGATTGCGATCTCTGGGAAGGAAAGCCTGTAAGGCCAACCGAATGGCCGTCAACTCCACAAAATTGATATGGCACTGGCGCTGATCCGGGCTCCAGTGTCCGCTGACTTGAAGTTCGCGGAGCACCGCTCCCCAGCCTTCCAAAGAGGCATCCGTGGTTATGATGAGGGCGGACGGCGAAATTCTGAACGTCAGACCCTGTGCGATATTGTCTTGTACCAGCCACCATTCGCATGCCTTTCTCATTGTCGAAGTCACCAACAACTTGTCGTTGAATGATCCGTCTGCCTGGCGCCATTGTTTGTCTAGTTCTTCCTGCAGAGGGCGCATTCGCAGCCTGCAATGAGGTATTAATGGTATGCAGGATGACATCGACCCTAGAAGGGACTTGTATTGACGGACTGACAAGCATTTCTTCTGGAACAGTTGGCGAGCTGATACAATCAACTTCTGTTGACGGTCCTCCGAAGGACGAGCCTTGCACTGTGTGGTGTCCAAAATCGCCCCCAGAAACAGTGCGGTTTTGGAGGGTAGTAGAACTGACTTGCCTCTGTTTAATTGAAGGCCTAGGTGTCTAAATAACTGAATGCAAGTCGAAACAGCCTGAGAGGTTTCCTCGATAGATGGAGCCTTGACTAGCCAGTCGTCCAAGTAAGGGAACACCTCCAGGAAATGTGTCCAGCTGCCACAGGTGCTAACACCTTGGTGAACACCCGAGGTGCAGACCGCAGGTCAAACGGAAGCACCTTGAATTGGAAATGGCTCTTGTCCACTGTGAACCGTAGATATTGTCTGTGAGCTGGGTGTATCGGAATGTGGAAATACGCATCTTCTAAATCCAGGGAAGCCAAGTAGTTGCCTGGGTTTAAAAGGGGAAGGATTTCCTGGAGAGTGACCATCCTGAAAGAGAGTTTGATGAGATAAGTGTTGAGCTCTCGTAGGTCTAGAATGGGGCGCCAAGTCTCTGTCGTCTTCCGCAACAGGAAGAACCTGGAATAAAAACCTCTGCCCCTCTGAGAAAGAGGTACCGGTTCTATTGCCCCTTTGAGGAACAATTGATGGGCTTCTAGATGGATTAGTCCCAGATGTTTTGTGCGGATGGCCCCCGGAGCTCGTGTTGGAGGAAGATCTTGGAATTCCAACGAATGGCCACTCTGTACAATATTCAGGACCCACTGGTCCGATGTTATACACCTCCAGCTGTTCAGACAAAAAGAAATCCTGCCCCCCACTGATGTGACTGGGAGGGAAGGAACAGCAGGTAGAGCCAGGAGGCCGCTATTGTCGCTTGCCGCCGTCACGTCCTTGACGGTTCTGACGTCCTTGCGGTGTTTGGCGAGAGTAAGACGCCGATTGTCCCTGCCGCTGATTAGAGTACTGGGTCTTGTAAGATTGGGACGGTTGTGATGAATATCTCTGCTGGGCGTTGCCTCTATACGAAGAGAAACCCCTGCCACGAACGCCCTTAAATGGGACCTTGCGATAGTTGAGAGATCCCAGCGACTTTGCCGTGTCGGTATCTTTCTTTATGTTCTTCAGGGCATCATTCACATGCTTTCCGAAAAGCATTTTGCCATCAAATGGGAGGTCCAGGATCCTATTTTGGACCTCTTGACGAAACCAGGTGGCTCTTAACCAGCCCTGGCGACGTAGCACCGTTGAACTCGCTAAGGCCCGAAAAGCCGTGGAGGCAATATCCATCGCACAGTCGATGATCTCGGAGGATGATTTTTCTCCTTCCATCAGCACTCTCTTGGCTTCCTCTCTTGCTACGTCTGGCAATTGTTCCACAAACGGTGCCATGTCACACCACATCTGGCGATCGTATCTACCCAGAATGGCGAGAGAATTAGCTGCTCTAACCAGCAAGCTGGCCATGGTTGAAAACCTCTTCCCCACATTATCCAGACCTCTACCGTCCTTGTCTGGAGGCGTAGTCAAAGGCGTCGTCGGATTCTTTGACTTGCTTTGAGCGGCCTGAGAGATGACTGAATCAGGCTTCGGTTGACCAAGAAGACAAGCTGGACTGCCTTCCAGAGCCTTATACTTTTTTTCCAGTCTGGGAAGAACCGGAATCACAGTGGCTGGATTCTGCATGATTTTTATGCCTTCCTCCCACACATGTTCGATGATCGGAATGGACTTGACAGATCTCCTGTATTGCTCCTTGAAATCGTAGAGGAAGCATCCAGACTCCTCTCTTGTAATCGGCAGTCCAAACCTTTTCGCCGCTCTCTCCATCAGGTGATGGAACCCTCCTATGTCCACAGGAGGGGATATAGATGTATCACGCCCAGTGGCGTCCTGGTCTTGTAGGCCATTGTCACCCTGATCCAGATCTGGGTCCTGTAATGGATCAGATAAGGGATCCACTTGAACCGCATCCTCGTCCGAAGAGGTATCCAGCTGGACAGGATCGGTTGGTTCCAGATCCGGTGTTCGAGGTCGGACCAGAGGTATAACCTGAGGTGGGGCACCACCTCCGAAGGAGGCGGACCAGCAACTGACTGCGCTTGTGGCAAACCCGGAGGAGGAGGCTGTGTAGACTGCGTAGAAGGTTCCGAAGGAAACCTGTTTCTATAGTCCTGTAACATCAGTTGAAGATCGGAGAGTAGAGAGGCAGGCATGGCCACCATGTCCTGTCCTAAACCAGTAGGACGTCGCTCCTGTGAAACATAGTGCACCTGTTGTTCACGTGCATGTTCGAAATAGTCCTCCGTGTCAGTGTCCTGTAACTTTACATTCAAGTCTGAGGGACTGTAGGCATCTCCATAATGACTAAACACCTCTTCCTCTTCCTACGGCTCATCCTCTAGGAGTATATTCGGTGGATGCGAAGACACTCGTCGTGGAGATGTCATTTCCGGTGTAATTTTCATCTTTTTCAGTGGAAAAGGCATCTTTTGACCCGTCGACGGTATAACCATCTTCGTCGACGGAGCAGCGGTCGTCGACGGTATAATCACCTTCGTTGACGGAGTCTTGGTCGTCGACAGGGCCATCGTCGACGGGGCAGCCGTCGTCGTCGACGAAGCTTTGGTCGTCGACGGAATGACCGTCGACGGCTTCGTAGACGAACTCGTCGTCACAACCACAACTGTCGACATAGAAGTTGTCGTGGTCGTCGACGTGGTCTTCGTCGTCGACGAGCCCATCGACAGCACCCTCACCGGAGCTCATCATCGTTGACGTGGAAGCAGTAATCGTCGACGAACTTGGAAACTTGAAAGACGAAGAAGACGTAGACGTGGAGATCGCTACCGCCGACGAGCCCGTCGACGGAGCCAAGGAAACAGCGGGAACTTTAACAGAAGGAACCGTCGTCGACGTACCTGACGTTTTCGTCGTCGACGAATTATGTTTTTTCCCTGGACCAGTTCCAGAAGTGACAGAAGAGTGTTTGTCACTGGCCTTCTCTTTTTTGGACGGAGGAGAAGTAATGGAAACCTCCTTTCTGTCCTTTGAGGCTATAGCCAATCCAGAAGCCTGTCCCTGCCTCTCCTTTTCACTTCCGTGAGGAGACTGAAGGGGACCAGCCCTCTCAGACCTATCAGTGATCTTGTGAGGGGCCTTAAGAGGGGGCTCCACTGAAGAAGAAGAACCAGGGGGAGACCTACCCCTCTTCCTGGATTTATGAGAGGATGCCAGAGATGTTGAATCCTCCTAATCTGAAGAAAGCACCTCCTCCTGAGTCTTCATTTTTTGAAGCCAGGTCAAAAGTCAACCCTCTCTGTCACGGAGAGTCTTGGTAGAGAAGGTTCTACAGATCTTGCAGTCGGTGGCCTTGCGGTCCGGGTATAAGCAATAAATACAGTTGTCATGCTTATCTTCCACAAAAAGTCGTTTTTTCCCACAAGAGGCACAGGACCTGAACAGGGCCTTCTTCTCCTTGTCAGACATCTTTAAAGTAGTTGAAAGGTATTTAGTAAAAATCCAATAAGTAGAAGAAAAACTGAGCAGAGCTCAGTGGAGACTCCCTAGCACAACGTGCGGTAGAAAAATCTGAGGCTCTGAGCTCTCTCAGGAAGGTTCTAGAGGGTGAGGCTGCTCTGATTGGTCCTGGCAAAAGTTTGGTCTCTTTTACACAAAGAGAGTGATAGGATACAAAATGAGATGAGGCCTAGGCCTGTTTTTCTCTTTTGTTTCTATGGTTTTATACTACCGAGGCTCCCATTCCGACAACGGGGAATGATACAAAGCATGGGAATCTATGAAAGTTCCAATACTGGGGCAATCTATAATACTCTGCTTGAACCCTGACCCCTGCTCAGTCCACGGTGTGCTTAAATGCTTGAAGTTTTCTCCGGTTTCTAAATTTCTGTGCTGCTACTTATATCAATAACTTTCCTGTGCTGGACTTCACTAATTGCTTGTTTTTTTTTTTTGCACGTTATTTAAGCCACTCCCATTATTACATTACCCACGCTGCTGGCGTTATCCTTTTAATCCAGTTTTTGCTGCTGTACTGTCCCTCACATTTTAGCAAATTAAGGCGTTATGTGAGGCTATTAGGGCAGGACGATGGTAGGTCGTATAGCAAGTTATTTCACCCTTCACCCCCTCTCAACTAATTGTAACCTCCTTCAGCGCTGTGCACCCCTTCACACACTTGCACATACCTGACCATCGCTGCGTGCTCTCTTCAGAAAGGGCAGGTATTGGATGGGCGTGTCTCCTGTTATGGGGCGTCATTCATTCCAGTTACCTTACACAAGGTCACATTCATTGTTATTGTCCCGGGAATATTAGCTTATTCATCCAGAACTATAGGATGTCGAGCGACTCCGTGTCTCGAACCCGATTCCCAGTTCTAAAGTCAGCTGGTCTGGCCATTACACCGCATCCTGGGGAGAGGGGCAGGCTATGCCACATGGAGGCTCAGCTCGTCAACAGGACCTCGGGCTGAGCCAGAGTCAAGCCCCCCCTAGTATTCAGGGAGCTGAGCAGAGCCTGACAGGACCTTTCTACAGGCCTCTGCTCTGCTGACGTGGACATGGACGTGGTGTTGCAATATTTATCAATGTAAATGTAAATGTATAGGCATTTATATAGCGCACTACTTACCCGTAGGGTCCCAAGGCGCTTCGACCGCTGCGAAACCCTTCCTGGCTTCCCTGAGAGATGGTCCCTTAATGGGTATCTCCAGGGTGAGACCAGGCATCCCCGGCGGTCTGGTGGGGCCGTTAGTGAAGATGAGGCAAGCTAATGCCCAGAGTTGCCGAGTGTGATCGCTGATCAGAGTGGGCACCGAGGCAAGAGAATTATCGAGTCCGCTGACCCTGGTCCAGAAACCTGCCGCGCCGGGAATCGAACCCTGGTCCCGGGCCGTCCTCTGCTCTCGGGTCTGCCGCCTCTAACCAGTGAGCCACACTACTTCACCCAATAGCTCAAACTAATGCGAGACCATGCATTGTAAATGCTTATTTAACTTTATCCTCAAGAATGCCTACATCAATCTTCTTTCAGGTTCCTTTAGACATATCTCACACTTCTTTAGATTGTGGCTGGGATGTAGGCAGTTAAGACACTTGAGATGTGGCATCATGTTTAACAAGGAAAAGATTGAAGAAATGTTTTCTAATAGCGTTTCCTGAGGGTTCCCCACTGTGATGTGTGGTGAAATATCTGGCAGTTGGATGTGTCGGGCAGAGGAGCCCCGTGAGGGTGCTGTCCTCTGACTGGCTGCAATTTGTTTAATAAATAACAAGGTAAATAGGTTACTAAGTCTATGAGAAATTTCAGTGTCATTCGGTGTACGGAAACACTGCTATCTTAACATTCTAACCAATGATTACCAGTTTGTCAACAGGGTGTGATTTAAGCATGTGAATCTATCAACAATCCAATGCTGGAGAATCAGCATTGGCCACGGTAATATAAAAGACAAACAGTCTCTTAGCAGCACTCAGAAATGCATATTACAGAAGAATAATGGCAGAACATGTAGGCATGCACAGTTGTAATGAGAGATTCCTGATCTTTAGACTCTGTGATTTAGAATAATGCAAAATCAAAATGCAGTGCCACTTTAAACATGTCTTCACCTGTGCAAGGCAGACATCTCTCAAAGAGGTGCTCTGAAGTAATCCCCTATGGTCCTGAGCCAGTCCGTGGTGTCTAGGTATTACTCTCTGTAGGTACTTTCAGTTATTACTCTTGTTAAAGTTGCACCAATAGTACTCAGACCACAGTGTCCTGCTGAACAAAGCAGTGGAACTCACCTTCCCACCAATTCTATCAAGGCGGGAGTGTTTTGTGAACGTGTTCACCGATGGCCATGTGGTAATGTAGCAAATCATTAGAACAGGCCCTGTAGTGCCAAAGCCGTTGTAGCGCCTTGGCGCAATGAGCACACATGCCTTCAGACAGCTGCACCTCAGCCAACGTGTAGCAAATTTTGAAGCAGACGACTATCTACCTTGAAAGGGGCCACTTCTACACCACCTTGACATTCTTTACCTCAGAAAATCCCACCAACAGCTGCTTAGCTACAGGATGAACCTTTGTTTGATCAATGTAAAAACTCTGCCTCCCATGTGGGTCAAGGCGATTGAGCCCCTGTTCCACTTTAAGGATGCGTCGAGGCAAAAAAAAAAAAAAAACACTCAAGGGATCGACTGGTCACATATCCTCCATTGTCAGTGGGCTCCCCATAGCCTTACATTCACCCTTTGTTGTTAGTTTGCTGTCCCAGCTCCTCCATCTCTCCATCTGATGTCCTTGTGCGACATAGCCTCCCTCCCCCCCCCCCTTCCAACATCCACTACCAGCTTGCTGCAACAGCCCATCAGAGGAATGCGTTACTTACCTGTAACTGCAGTTATCCGGTATTGGTGTCTTTCATAGATTCACATGCCTGAATCTTTCCCCGTCATCGAGACGGGAGTCTACGGTATATAGAAAAGCAATGTCCCATGGACATATATAGAGAAAAGTAGGTCTAAGGGCCTCACCTTAGTAGCCTATCTGTGTCCTTATGTAAAAAGGACCAAACTCCTGAAGAGAGCCAATCAGCTAGCACCACCCTCTAGAACCTTCCTGTCAGGAGCCTCAGTCTCTCAGGTTTTCGTACGCACCCAGCTAGATAGGCGTAATACTGATAGAGAGAAAGGTGAGTCCTTCCAGGGGAGGCGGGAGGGTTGCATGTGAATCTATGAAAGAACCAATACTGGATAACTGCTGTTACAGGTAAGTAACGCATTCCTTATCCAGTATTATGGGTGTCTTTCATAGATTCACATGCCTGAATCAGAGTAGCAAGCAATACATTGTGCACATATCTGGTGGAATAACATATGCAAGTCATCAGATAATACATATCATGCGACTATGAATCATCAATACTCATTAACCAGAAACATTATAATAAAATGTGCATACCAGCAAAGGATGGAGGAATAGAGGAAGTCTCACCTTACTGAAACAGATGGCGTAACACTGCTTGCCCCACAGCTGCATCCTTCATCAGCTCTGTATCCAGGTAGTAGTGCATGGTGAAGGTATGCGGCGACTTCCATGTTGCCGCTCTGCAGATATCAAGAACTGGGACCCCTGCAAATAGTGCTGCAGAAGTGGACATGGCTCTTGTAGAGTGGGCCCTGACTTTTGCTGGCAAAGGCCTTCCAACTCTGTCATGACAAAAGGCAATTGCCGAAGATATCCATCTTGAAATACTTTGTTTGGAAAGCGGCATACCCTTCCTTGGTCTACTGAAGGCTATGAATAGCTGAGTTGATTTCCTGAAACTGTTGGTTTTGTCAATATAAAACTTCCGACACCTCCTAAGGTCCAATGAATGCAGAGATCTTTCCGCTGCAGTGCTGGGATTTGGGAAAAATTACCTAAGGATCACTGGCTCATTTAAGTGGAAGTCCGACGGGACTTTAGGAATAAATCGAGGGTTAGTTCGGTCACCCTTAAACTGCATGAAGGGGTCTTGTATGGAAAGAGCCTGTAATTCACGGACCCTCCTTGCTGAGGTAAGCGCTAGTAACAGGGCTGTTTTCCATGAAATATATTTGATATCCGCCCTATGGATGGGTTCAAAAGGGTGTTTCATCAATTGGTTAAGTACCACATTGAGATGCCATGTTGGAGGAATTATTCTTGGTCGAGGAAAGGATCTGTAAAGTCCTTTGAGAAACTGTTTTATCAATCTGTTAGACCAGAGGGAGGGTCCTTTCAATGTTCTTTTAAATCTTGAAATCGCAGCCAGATGAACTCTAATGGATGCATGGGCTAAGCCCGACTGCGCCAGATGCAGTAGATAGGGTAATATTTGTTCCGGAGAGGTGCGGAAAGGACGTAGACCATTGTCTGCACACCATATACAAAAGCGTTTCCACTTCAGGGAATAGGTCTTGTTAGTGCTGTCCGCTCTTGCCTTGGCTAAGACGTCTTTACACTCCTGCGGAATGCTCAGCTTATGAACTCTCGGTACTCAGGAGCCAAGCCGATAACCTGAGAGATTTCAGATCCGGATGTTGAACCTGCTTGTTGTTCATTGTGAGCAGAGACAGATGCTGATGCAGACGGATTGGCGGCTGTAGTGAGAGTCGATGAAGGTCCGTGAACCAGTGCTGTCTCGGCCAGAATGGGGCAATCAGAATCAACGTGCAAGGCTCCGCCTTCATCTTCCTGAGGACCTTGGGAATCATTGGAAATGGCGGAAATGTTTACGCAAATACGTTGCGCCATGCTATGGAAAATGCATTCCCGAGGGACCTTGACTGGGGATGCCAACTTGCGAAGTTTTGGCATTTGGCGTTCTCCCTGGTCGCAAACAGGTTGATCTGCGGTGTTCCCCACGCCGAAAAGATGTAAGTTACCATTTCCATGTCGAGTTCCCATTCGTGGGACAAAGACCTCTGCCTGCTCATTGCATCTGCTATGACATTGTCCTTGCCTGGGACGTACTCCGCTTTTAACGAGATGTTGTGGAGAACAAGCCAATTCCAGACCTTCTGCGATTCGCGAGATAGTGTGAGCGAACGCGTTCCTCCCTGTTTGTTCAAGTAGTGCATCGTCGTAGTGTTGTCGGTCCTGACGAGCACTGGGGAGTTCTTGATCTGAGGTAGGAAAGCCTGCAGGGCTAGGAAAACCACTCTCAGCTCCAGGAGGTTGATATGAAGCTGTTTTTCCTGGTTCGTCCACTTGCCACTGATCTGTAATTCCTGAAGGACTGCTCCCCAACCCTCCAGAGAAGCATCCGTTGTTATTACGTGTGGAGCTGCAGGGAGCAGAAACGGCAACCCCTGTGAGAGGTTCTTGAGCGACCTCCACCACTGCAATGCCTTGGTCATTTGCTGTGTGATAGCAATGCGGTCCTCGAAGGATCCCGAGCATTGAGTCCACTGACTGGACAGAGCCTCTTGCAGCGGACGCATCCTGAGGCGACAGTGCGGTATAAGCAGGATGCACGAGGACATCATCCCTAAGAGTGATTTGAAGGTACGGACTGGTAAAGTCTTCTTTGAAGCCACTGATGCGGCCAGAGAGACAAGCTTGTGCTTCCTCTCCTGAGATGGGAATGCCTTCGCATTTTCCGTATCCAATGTCGCCCGAGAAAAGTAATGACTCGAGAGGGCTGCAAAGTAGATTTCTCGTGGTTGAGTGTCAGACCCAAATGCCTGAAGAGATTCAGACAGGCGTTGGAGGATGCGGTTGTGTCTGCCAGAGATGGTGCCTTTACCAGCCAGTCGTCCAAATATGGGAAGACTTGGTGACTGTGTTGCCTGAGGAATGCTGCAACCGGGCAGAGGCATTTGGTGAAAATCCTGGGTGCAGACTTGAGGCCAAACGGTAGGACACAGAATTGGTAGTGCTGACCTGCTACTGCAAATCTGAGGTATTTCCTGTGTCGTTTGTGGATAGGGATGTGAAAGTATGCGTCTTGTAGATCTAAAGACGTCATGAAATCCCCCTCCTCTAAGAGTCCCAAGATCTTCTGGATCGTCACCATGCGAAACAATTGACTCTTCAAGAATGCGTTGAGTGCCCTGAGATCCAATATGGGCCTCCATTTCTACTCCTTCTTTTGAATCAGGAAGAAGTGGGAGTAAAATCCCTTCCCTTTGTGAGCCGATGGTACTCGCTCTATTTCCCCTTTCTTTAACATAGAGGAGATTTCTTGAAGAAGCAATCGCATGTTGTTGTGTTGCATTATACGAGGAGGGGTTGTCGGGGGAATTGTTTTGAATTCTATGGAGTGTCCGAATTGTATCAATTGCAGCACCCATCAGTCGGTTGTAATTGCCTTCCAATTGTGGAGGTAGTGGGTCAGGTTTCCTCCAATTTTGAAAGAATGAGATGGTGGAGGGACTGGCTGCTGGAAAAGGTTATTGGCGTTTGCCAGTGGTTTTCTTTTGATTTTTCCCTCTGTAGTTGGATTTTCCATAAGAGGTTTGTCGACCTTGATGCTGCTGTAGCGACTGGAATTGTGACCGGCCTTGATTATAGGAATATGAGGACCTGTTTTGATAGTTTCCTCTGTAAGAGGATTGGCCTCTGCCTTTGTTCCCTCGAAAGGACTGATTCCTGAATTGAAGTGTGCCAAGTGTTCTTGCTGTGTCTGTATCCTTTTTTATCGCTTGCAGGGCCTCATCGATTTTTTATCCAAATAGGTGTTGGCCGTCGTAAGGCATGTTGAGGACTTTAGCTTGTACCTCCTGCCGAAATGAGGTAGCTTTGAGCCACCCCTGCCTTCGCAATGCTGCTGCCCCTGCCAGCTGCCTAAACCCCATCATTGCTATATCCATAGCAGTCAATCAGTTCAGAAGCTGATGTTTGACCCTCTTTGAGTAGGGATTGAACCTCCTCTTTCGTGTCATCTGGTAGCTCAGATAGATACGGAGAAATGTCTGCCCACAACTGCCTATTATACCTTCCTAACAGTGCAATTGAATTTGCCACTTTCACTGTCATGGCTGAGGTGGTAGAGAACCGTTTTCCAATGCTGTCCAGCTTCCTGCCCTACTTATCTGGTGGAGCTGTCACCTGCGAGGATGGGTTCCTAGCATTTTTCTGCGCCGCCTGAGTGACCACCGAATCCGGCTTGGGGTGACCTGTAAGGCAAGCTGGTGCTGTTGATGGGGCTTTGTACTTCTTATCCAGCATTGGCACAACCGCCGATACTGAGGCTGGTGTTTGCATTAATTGCAGACCCTGCTCCCATATGTGATCGATAATGGGAATGGATCTGGCTGTCTTCTTAATCGGGTCTTTAAAATCATAAAGAAAACAGTCTGTTTCCTGAGATTCCATAGTCATATGGAACCTTTTGGCCGCTCTCTCTACCAGATTGTGGAACCCTCCTATGTCTGCAGGTGGTGAATCTGAGCTTGCGGGCTCAGGCGAGGCTGGAGAAGAAGCTATATAGTCCACATCGTCCCCGTGATCGGATTGGACCTCACCCTCTTCTTGTTCTACCTCCTCATTGTCAGGAGACGGAAGATCTTGTACTGGTTCCCTTTCCTGACGGGACACTAAGGGCGGTGGTCTAGCACGTGGAGACGCAGTCACCTTAGTTGTTGATGGAACCGGTCCCACTGCCTGTGGGGTGGAAGAATCTGGAAACCGTTGTTTGTAGTCCTGGATAAAAAACCTTAAGTCTGATACTATGGACGCTGGTAGGCATACCATTGGTGTGATTTGCGTCTGGACCGGTGATTGAACAGTATGTTCTTGTGTAATCTCCACCTCATCGACCTCATCGTCAGTGCTTTGGCACTTCACCACCAGGTGAGATGGACCCGTAGCCTGCATGTCCTGTTCCTCATCTGAATCTTCATCTTGTAGAAGACAGGATGGTGGCAATTTTTGTACCCCAATTCGGATACGTTAAGTCTGGTGTAAGCGCCTTTTTTTACGGTCTTTACTGTGTGTGAGGTTTGTTGTAGACCATCTCATCTGTCAAAACCGGGACCGACGACGGCAGGGTCGTCAACGGCATAGTAGCCGCGCTTCCCGTCGACGGTGGAACCATCTCTGACTGCTTCCACAGTATAGTCGATGATGTCGTCGCCGGCGCCCTCGTCGACGGCAACTGCACAGATGCAACCTTCGTCGACGGCATCACCGCCATCGATGTCTTTGTCGACGGCACACCCGTCGACGGCATACCCGTCGAATAGAGAATCTTTGTCGACGGCAAAGGCGTCGACGTCCTTGGCTTCGTCGTCGACACTGACATCGTCGACGAGATTTTGAGCGTCGACGACTGGTTTTTAATGGGAATAATCGACGACACAGGCTTACCAGCCGACGACGATGGAGTAGTCTTCGTCGACGATGAATACGCCGACGACGCCGTCGTCGTTGACACTGACGTCGTCGAAGTGGAAACATGGACAGGAGACACAGTCTTCTTTTGCGCTGACGATAGCGTCGACGATGTCGTCGTCGACGACAGCGCTAGCTTCCTGGATGCAGGAACTTCTTTGTCAGACGCTGAAGATTTAGCCTCTGAAGACTTTTTAGCAGTCTTCTTAGGAGGAGCGTCTGTAGGGCTAGGGGAAGCAACCCTTGGCCTCTTCAAGGATAATTTAGAGGAGACAGAAGCAATCTCACCGTCCTCTGAAGACTCCGAGTTGTCTCTGGTCTTAAGTTTGTTCAGCCAAATTAAAAGTCGTCCTTCTCTGTCCTTGAGCGTTTTTGTAGAGAATGTTCTACAAATTTTGCATTCCTTTGGCGAATGATCCGGATACAGATAGTATAGACATGTTTTGTGCTGATCCTCAATATGTATTCTTTTCTTATTACAAGAAGCACAAGCTCAGAAGAGACCCCTCTTCTGAGGGTCAGCCATAGCCAGATTGTGATGAAAGTAATACAAAATTGTGAAGAAAGTAGCTAAAACAAGTAAACCTGAGGAGAACTCAGGTGAAGACTCCCTAGCACAACGTGCGGTAGAAAATCTGAGAGACTGAGGCTCCTGACAGGAAGGTTCTAGAAGGAGGTGCTAGCTTATTGGCTCTCTTCAGGAGTTTGGTCCTTTTTACAAAAGGACACAGATAGGCTACTAAGGTGAGGCCCTTAGGCCTACTTTTATCTATATATGTCCATGGGACATTGCTTTTTTATATACCGGAGACTCCCGTCTCGACGACGGGGAAAGATTCAGGCATGTGAATCTATGAAAGACACCCATAATACTGGATAACCCACTCCTCCTCAAACTCTCCCTCCCACCCTCAATAGCATTATTACCTGGGAAGGCATCCTGCAGCTGAGCAGGTGTTAGTCTAGGCACACCTAAGGCCTAGTGAGACTACTCAAAAAGCAAGGTCTTCATCTTCTTGCACAATTCAATCAGTGAGGAGGAGGCTCTTATGTGCAGTGGCAGGTCGTTCCATGCTTTAGGAGCAATGCAGGAGAACGCAGAATCACCAGATCTGGCTTTCTGTATGTGTGGAATTTGTGCAAGTAGGAGCCCGGACAAGAAGGACGTGTCTGTAAGGTTTGTGAAAGCACATGTGATTGTTGAGGTATGCTGGGCCAGTGTTATATAGTGCCTTGAAAGTGTAGGTGAGGAGTTTGAATTGTGCCTTGTTTGCCAATGGGGATCCAGTGGGGCTCCTTCAAGTGTGGTGAGCTCTCTCATATTCTTCTGCCACAAAAACTGGTACATATTGAAACAGACAACATAACTCCTATGTGCTACTTATAGAAAGAAGGTGGTACGCCTTCTCCGCAACTGTCAAGGTTAGCACAAAATATTTCACATTGGGTGCTGCACAACTCTGATAACCATAAAAAGAGCTGTAAGCTAAATAAATGCAATGCTCCAGAGGATGGATCCAAAAGCATGGAAGGAAGAAGTGATTACTAGGTAAGGCAAATACGTTCCTGATAAGAGCCATGACCAATTGTGTCATAATCTTGTGAATCAGAATCAATACAAAGTGCTTAGCAAAAGTATAAACTGATACCCAGGTAGCAGACTCACACATTATTTGGGATAGGTACAATTCCTCTAGTGGAATATAGTTTATGATTACTTAATAGTGGTTTCTTTGCATTTCTAAACATATGAGAATACACAAAACTATCTACTTAGCTATAGATTTTTTGTAAGTGCCATACTCGAACAGACAACCCCATAGTTAACAAATAATTGTTTAATTTGCCTATATTGAATAAGGTGGTCCAGGATCCTGTGGGTGGGAAGGAATATTCAAATGTTTATAGTGTTGATGAAGATTCCTACAAGGGGTATAGGGCAGTTCCATCTAAGTTAATTTCTTCAAATGCAGAGTCAATATCTAACCCAGACTTAAACAGTGATATGGATATGATTTCTCAGGTTTCTAGTGAGCTCCAGAACAGGACATAAAAAAGCTCAATAGAATTCTTGCAGCATACCTGAGAAGCAGCAGCGACTGAATGGAATATGTGCTGAAGTTACTGGGAGAGCAGCAAATTTGAGAAAAACAAAAGCAGGTCTATGGATTTCCCAGAATGACTGTCTGATCTTATTTGCAACTAAATAAACCTTTCTTTAAAGAGGAAAATTAGCTAGATGAGCTCAACACTATAAAGAGTATGTCTCCTTCTCCCTGTGAAGATGACAGAGCTACACCAGTCTGGCTCAACAGGGAGCTCCTGGGATGGAAAGGTGCTTCTGACTCTCCTCATTTCTCACCATTTCTGCATCTCGCAGTTGGGATTACAGCTGTGGTTTATGAAGCGTGCCTCATTGCCCATGCGGTAGCTGTCGATCACCATGCCACTGTCCAGGTTCAAACAGTAGTGGTCACTGTGATTGTGGTATTGCTCAATCATTCTGTTCCTGCAGAGACAAGGAAGGAAAAATGTTACTGATGTTCATCGGTGAAAAAACTATTCTGAACAAACCGGTTAATCACAAAGCTTTTCTGCAAATATGTCCCTTGTTCCTAATGTGACAAACGCCATTTTGACTTAAGATTCAGTCACGTCACTGATTAAAACAGCAATATATATATATATATATATATGTATTATGTATATATATATGTATATATATATACATGTATATATATACTAGCAGCCCGTTCCGACGTTGTCCGGGTATGAAATGCTGCCGGCCAGTAGTAGGATTTCGTTTTGATAGCATTTCTTATCTGTGACAGGCCTGTGAAACGCTCCGATTCACAGTGCACTGCTGATGCACTCAAGAGTGCGCGTTCAGTAGTGTGTGAACTCGAGTTTCCCTACTTTATTTTTCCTTGCAATATTATATAGCGCGAACTCGACAACATGGCATGAGCTTCATTTTCATTTTCATTACAGAAGAACACATTCATTTGTGGTAGGCACGGAGAGACAAAGCGATTTGCCTGGAATCACAGGATGTTGAGCTGATGCCGAGATTCGAACGTAGCTCCCCAGCTCTAAAGTTCGCAATTCTAGAACTTGTGGCTGGAGGTGTGTCTAAAAGTCTATGTCGGTGCTGCCCATCAATGAGAGAGACCTGTGCATTTTTCCAATCGGTGGTGAAAAAATATGAGTATGTTGCTGGAGATGTGGGCCGCCATGCCACCAATGTACTTACCGGGGGAGGGTAAACACCCGAAATTCGTTGTAAATGCATGAATGGTAAAGGCATGTTTTTTTTTTAAATGTTTGGATAAGGTAAGTATAGGTATAGGGGTATATGTTTTGGGGTACTGAGGTATATGTTTTGGTGTGTTTGGGTATTTTAGGGGTTCAGATATAGTTTTGGGTTATTGGGGTACAGGGGTAGCTTTAGGGTTTAGGGATAGTTATGGGTTTTGGGGTACAGGGGTATTTTTAGGGGTCAGGGCTAGGTTTGGGTTTTGGGGTATAGGGGTATTTTTAGGGTTCAGGGGTAGGTTTGGGTTTTGGGGCACAGGGGTGTTTTAATGGTTCAGGGCTAGGTTTGGGTTTTGGGGTACCAGGATATTTTAGGGTTCAGGGGTAGCTTACGGTTTTTGGGGAACAGGGTTATTTTTATGGTTCAGGGCTAGGTTTTGGGGTACAGGGGTATTTTTAGGGTTCAGGGCTAGGTTTTGGTTTTGGGGTACAGGGGTATTTTAGGGTTCAGGGGAAGGTTTGGGTTTTGGGGTACAGGGGTATTTTTAGGGTTCAGGGCTAGGTTTTGGGGTACAGGGGTATTTTGAGGGTTCAGGGGTAGGTTTGGGTTTTGAGGTACAGGGATATTTATAGGGTTCAGGGCTAGGTTTGGGTTTTGGGGTACAGGGGTATTTTTAGGGTTTAGGGATAGGTTTGGCTTTTGGGGTACAGGGTATATTTATAGGGTTAAGATGGGTTAGTGTTTAAGGGTGTTGGGGTATTTTAAGGAGTAAGGGTGGGTTATAAATATGGGGTGCAGGGGCATTTAAAGGGGGCAGGGTGGACACCCGGAGCTCGCTTTTTTTCCCCGTAATCCCGCGACCCGCACAAAGCACACGATATGACACATGGAATGAAAGGCGGAACGTAAAAACATCACTTGATGGACAGAATGCAAAACAATGTCATACATTTACCCCAGTACAGAGATCTGGGCCTAAATCTATTAGATTTTTTCACACCACCGCAGTTCAGACATGACCATATGCAAATTAGCCTTTACCCTGAGCCCAAGCTGCCAAGCCATGTCTTTCCTGGACCGGAATCAAGCATCTTAAGACTGGTTACTGGCTATCAGCTGTCTTCAGTCAGGATAACTTGACTCCAGTGGTGTGGAGAGCATGGAACTGACGTCTGAGCATACCCATCCAACTCGGGGTGACAAATGCAAAAACAACAATTGATGGACAGAATGCAGAACAATGTCATACATTCACCCCAGTACATAGATCTGCGCCTAAATCCATCGTTTTTTTGCACTCCACACCACCCCCGTTCAGACATGGCCATATGCAAATCAGCCTTGACCCTGTGCCTCATGGGAACAGTCCAGCCCGAAGGGCGGAACGTACCACACGCCCCCAGCATTTGTTACGCCCCCAGCACACGCCCACAGCACAATGCAGACACGCCCACAAGGGACTACTTTGCTGGCACGGTTCTTTTACCTTTTAAATGTATTAGTTGGGAGTCTGCATAGCCTATGTCCTTCTGCTGCAACTGCCCTTTCCAACGCTGTATTGGGTGTTGTGATTGGTGCTGTGGTTCCTGAGATTACCCGCCTCAAAGGTTTGGGCTCTCTCTTTATTATATTAGTATGGATACATGTATATATATATATATGTATCCATACTAATATAATAAAGAGAGAGCCCAAACCTTTGAGGCGGGTAATCTCAGGAACCACAGCACCAATCACAACACCCAATACAGCGTTGGAAAGGGCAGTTGCAGCAGAAGGACATAGGCTATGCAGACTCCCAACTAATACATTTAAAAGGTAAAAGAACCGTGCCAGCAAAGTAGTCCCTTGTGGGCGTGTCTGCATTGTGCTGTGGGCGTGTGCTGGGGGCGTAACAAATGCTGGGGGCGTGTGGTACGTTCCGCCCTTCGGGCTGGACTGTTCCCATGAGGCACAGGGTCAAGGCTGATTTGCATATGGCCATGTCTGAACGGGGGTGGTGTGGAGTGCAAAAAAACGATGGATTTAGGCGCAGATCTATGTACTGGGGTGAATGTATGACATTGTTCTGCATTCTGTCCATCAATTGTTGTTTTTGCATTTGTCACCCCGAGTTGGATGGGTATGCTCAGACGTCAGTTCCATGCTCTCCACACCACTGGAGTCAAGTTATCCTGACTGAAGACAGCTGATAGCCAGTAACCAGTCTTAAGATGCTTGATTCCGGTCCAGGAAAGACATGGCTTGGCAGCTTGGGCTCAGGGTAAAGGCTAATTTGCATATGGTCATGTCTGAACTGCGGTGGTGTGAAAAAATCTAATAGATTTAGGCCCAGATCTCTGTACTGGGGTAAATGTATGACATTGTTTTGCATTCTGTCCATCAAGTGATGTTTTTACGTTCCGCCTTTCATTCCATGTGTCATATCGTGTGCTTTGTGCGGGTCGCGGGATTACGGGGAAAAAAAGCGAGCTCCGGGTGTCCACCCTGCCCCCTTTAAATGCCCCTGCACCCCATATTTATAACCCACCCTTACTCCTTAAAATACCCCAACACCCTTAAACACTAACCCATCTTAACCCTATAAATATACCCTGTACCCCAAAAGCCAAACCTATCCCTAAACCCTAAAAATACCCCTGTACCCCAAAACCCAAACCTAGCCCTGAACCCTATAAATATCCCTGTACCTCAAAACCCAAACCTACCCCTGAACCCTCAAAATACCCCTGTACCCCAAAACCTAGCCCTGAACCCTAAAAATACCCCTGTACCCCAAAACCCAAACCTTCCCCTGAACCCTAAAATACCCCTGTACCCCAAAACCAAAACCTAGCCCTGAACCCTAAAAATACCCCTGTACCCCAAAACCCAAACCTAGCCCTGAACCATAAAAATAACCCTGTTCCCCAAAAACCGTAAGCTACCCCTGAACCCTAAAATATCCTGGTACCCCAAAACCAAAACCTAGCCCTGAACCCTAAAAATACCCCTGTACCCCAAAACCCAAACCTAGCCCTGAACCATAAAAATAACCCTGTTCCCCAAAAACCGTAAGCTACCCCTGAACCCTAAAATATCCTGGTACCCCAAAACCCAAACCTAGCCCTGAACCATTAAAACACCCCTGTGCCCCAAAACCCAAACCTACCCCTGAACCCTAAAAATACCCCTATACCCCAAAACCCAAACCTAGCCCTGACCCCTAAAAATACCCCTGTACCCCAAAACCCATAACTATCCCTAAACCCTAAAGCTACCCCTGTACCCCAATAACCCAAAACTATATCTGAACCCCTAAAATACCCAAACACACCAAAACATATACCTCAGTACCCCAAAACATATACCCCTATACCTATACTTACCTTATCCAAACATTTAAAAAAAAAACATGCCTTTACCATTCATGCATTTACAACGAATTTCGGGTGTTTACCCTCCCCCGGTAAGTACATTGGTGGCATGGCGGCCCACATCTCCAGCAACATACTCATATTTTTTCACCACCGATTGGAAAAATGCACAGGTCTCTCTCATTGATGGGCAGCACCGACATAGACTTTTAGACACACCTCCAGCCACAAGTTCTAGAATTGCGAACTTTAGAGCTGGGGAGCTACGTTCGAATCTCGGCATCAGCTCAACATCCTGTGATTCCAGGCAAATCGCTTTGTCTCTCCGTGCCTACCACAAATGAATGTGTTCTTCTGTAATGAAAATGAAAATTGTGCTCATGCCATGTTGTCGAGTTCGCGCTATATAATATTGCAAGGAAAAATAAAGTAGGGAAACTCGAGTTCACACACTACTGAACGCGCACTCTTGAGTGCATCAGCAGTGCACTGTGAATCGGAGCGTTTCACAGGCCTGTCACAGATAAGAAATGCTATCAAAACGAAATCCTACTACTGGCCGGCAGCATTTCATACCCGGACAACGTCGGAACGGGCTGCTAGTATATATATACATGTATAATTATGTAGGGCCAACATTAGCAAAGCCTCAAAATACAGTTAACAGTAAACAAAAGGTGTATGGCTGGGATATCAAGTTGAGCTTCAATGTATTTGTAAAAATATCAGAAGAATATAATGGAGATGATGGCAGGAAGATAAAGGACAAGTGCAAGTACAACGAGGGGAGGAATTAATATTTGTAAGAAAGGATACTGATAATGATTTAATAGCTTATATTTTAACATAACACTTCATACCATGGTGTTGCTTTAAATAGGAGGTGTCACTCAATTTAATTTGCATTCAAAAACAAAAAAAGACAATGAGATTCTTTATCTCATTAGGGTAAGGTGAAGACACCTCTTGTTGGATCACACAAATAAGTTTTACAGATACACACAAACCACGTAGATTCCTTAGTGGTCTTCAAAGTGCAGTTATATTTGTAATATTTGTGTAAGACTTGCATCAGTACTATACAAGAGCTGCTTACTGTCACAGTAACAGCCAGAAAGATAGAACACACCATATATTCTAGCTGGCCTCCTCCGAACCTGGTGGTCACACTCAACGTAGTTTTATGACTAGAGACTGCTTCTCACAGCCAATGCCCTGAATGATCATTGTCTGACCTTCCCTCTGTTTCATATATAGACGCACCCGTTTGGGAGGATACTGGGAGTGTATGCAGGAAGCATTTAAAATGGACTAATGCTGTACTAATCAGTTGCATTCCTATTGCCAGACCCAACAGTGGGGGTATGGCAGAGTGGTTGGATAATTCATATGTGTTGATTGCCTGGTGCACAGTGTTGCCCAGGTACCTTGGCACAACCTGAAGCATCAGAGTATCTGCTGATAGTTAGGCTAGCCAAACTTTACAAAGCTATCCCATCCTGCATGCTGTTAGATAGATCGTAAAGAGCTTTTCATCTAAGGTACTTTGTAAATATATAATGATAAAAGTGCACATTTGTCATGCTTGACTGTCATACAAACTGAGAGACCGCAGTGATAACTGTATTACATTTTGAGGTTCATCTAGTGCACCAGTCTGTGTAGCAGGTGCTATTGTCTGTAAGTCTTGCAGTGTTTTCAGCCAAGTGGGTGCCTTGACCAACAAAAGTTGTCCATGGCTGGAATGTGAACATTTGCTAGAGCCTCGTTAAATCCGACACAGCTGCCAAACAACTGCAGAAGGTGGAGGAGACACACTTTAAACCAAAAGGAAGAGCCCAAACTGATAATGCTGGTTGAACAGAAAGGTCCTGTGTTTTCTGATATTTAGTATGTACAGGTGTATATATTAAATCAATCTACTAATAACAACTTATCTCTTTAGCGCAGGTGTGGGCTACTTTTGTGGAGCAAAAGCATTCTAAATGTTCCCTTTTGACCTTTCCTGTTCTGGTATTAGGGTCTAAGATAAGAGGAAAATAAAGGAAAATGCTACTTACCCTGTATGCATCTGTTCTGGGCATGTATGTTATGTTATGTTATAGTGAATTTGTATCGCGCACTAATACTCTAGTGTGTCCTGGCGCGGAAGTGGGCTGGGGTAGGGGTAGGAATCAATTAGACGGTCTGACTAAACAGATGTGTTTATAAGTGTTTTTTTTAAGAGTTGAAAATCTTGAATAAGCTGAAGGTCAGGAGGGAGCGTTTACCAGGACGCTGCAGCTTTGACAGAAAGCGACTGGCCTCCCATACGAGCTCTGCGGAAGCGCTGGAAAAAAGCAGACCGCAGAGGTCGATTCAGCACATAGAAAGCAAAACGCTTCTTAAGATAGATGGGACCATGTCCATGAAGGGCCCGGTGAGCCAGGGTAATGGCTTTCAACTGTACTCGCTGAGCCACCGGCAGCCAGTGCAGATCCCGTATATTTTGCCGAGCACTGGATCTCCTCGCGGCGTTAAAATGGAGTCTAGCCGCGGCATTCTGTATAATTGGTAGTTTGCGCAGCAGATAGCCAGGCATGCCTATGAACAGAGCATTGGCATAGTCTAGGCTAGACAGAATCAGAGCACAGGCAACCGTCTCTTTGGCCACTCTCGGGAGCAGAGGGAAGATCTTTCTAAGTGCTTTGAGGGTGCCGAAGCAGACCCCAGTCAATTTTTTTACATGGTCGGTGAACCGAAGGTCCTCACTAAACCAAACCCCCAAATTGTTTAGAGGTCCACCCACAGAACGAGGGCGGGGAAGTTTGGCGGCCATAAACATTGTCTGAAGTCCAAGGGAAACTGGCCGTACAGGAGAACCTCAGATTTGACCTCATTACACTTCGGAGAGGCCTGGGCCAGCCAGCAGAATACCGATGCTAGGCACGTCTGGGCAGTGGTATCCAGATCTGAGCCCCTCCAGGTAAATAGCAGCTGAGTATTGTCAGCATACGCTATAACTTTTGCTCCCAGCTTCTCTGCCAGATAAACCAGAGGGGTTAAGTATATATTAAATAGCAGGGGACTCAAAGTGGAGCCCTGCGGAACCCCCGTTGCGAGGTTCCTAACAGAGGAAGAAGAGGGAGCCATGCAGACCTGCTGCGAGCGGGAATCCCCCAAAAATTTGACCCACTCCCAGACCAGGCCCGAAATGCCAATCGCAGATAGCCGGGCCAACAGCAGCTGGTGGGGCACCGTATCGAAGGCGGCAGAGAGGTCAAGGAAAATCAGGGCCGCCTGCCGCCCCTGTCAAGACACTCCCTGATAGCCTCTGACATCTCCACAAGAGCAGTCTCCGTGCTGTAGGCAGATCTAAACCCCGACTGTGCTGGATGCAAAGCACCTGATGATTCCACAAAAGTCTTGAGCTGCCGAAAAGCCATTTTTTTGCATACCTTCACCAAGGCTGGTAATAGCGAGATAGGCCAGTAATTGGCAGGGACCAAAGGGTCAAGTGAGGGTTTCTTCAGAAGGGGTAACAATTTAGCCTGTTTCCATTGAGCTGGAACCAAGGCAGTCTGAAGGGAAAGATTAACGATGTCCACTACTACTGGGCAAACCTCCTCGGCTACCCCGGCTAATACCCGAGCCGGGCAGGGATCGGAGGGTGAGCCAGACTTAAGATGGCTCACCACTTAGAGATGTAGATTCACATGCTTTTCATAAGTCTGCCATCTAGTGTTGGGTCTGGATGTTTGCACTTTGTTTTTGTTCGAAGAAGTACTTTCCAGTCACGAGGTAGGTGACTCCTCCTTTCGGTGATAGTGCGCATGGGCAGAGACTCCATTGTTAGATTGTTTTCCCCCAGAGGGTGAGAATGGAGTTAATAAGAGTAGAATAGAGATGTCCATGTGTATGTAACTAAGTAAGATATTACTGGAACAGGCACATGTACCCGGGGATGTCGGAGGGTGCATGTGAATCTATGGCTCTACATGACAAGAACAGATGCATACTGGGTAAGTAGCATATTCGGTTCGAGGCATGTAGATCAAAAGCTTTGCGTAGACTATACAGCAGTAATTTCCCAAAGCGGTGGCTAACCTGTATCTGTTGCAGTGGTTTGAAATAGTGTACGTAGAACTGCCTGGTCTACATTAGCTTCACGTTGTTTGAGGTTCAGGATATGTAAATTAGCCTGCGTCACCCCCCGTTCCAACTCCCCCCTCAAGATTACTAATTTCCATTTCAGCTTCAACAATCTCCTTATTACGTTCCTTTTTAACTCCTGCTATCAATGACAAGGATTGTCCCCTGATAACTGTTTTAAAAGCTTCCCATAGAGATAGTGATGAAGACACCGAGCCCTCATTATCTGTAAAATAATCACTGAGTGCTTTTATAAGATCTTTTCGTACTTTGGGTTTACGCATATACCAGAGGTTAATATGCACAATCCTACCGGCAAAGTTCGGGGCAAAAGAAAACCTGATCCGTAGCGGAGAGTGATTGGAGATCCCTCTAGCAAGGTGAGTTGCCTCAACTATATGAGATGCCTGAACCGCCGGGACCAGGCAATAATCCTGCCTGGAAAGGCTGCCGTGTGCCCCCGAATGAAATGTATACTGCCTTGCCTCTGGGTGAAACAGTCGCCAACCGTCTACAAAACCCATAGCGTCAAGGAAGTCCAGCATCCACCTCTGGGCACGTCCTATCTCTCTTGAAGGGTATCTATCTAAGAGCCCAGAAACAACAGCGTTAAAATCCCCACCCAGGATCAGAAACCCTTCCGGCAATTCCATCAGCATTTTCCCCAGATCAAAAAAGGAAGTAGGCTGCAGCCCAGGGGGAATATAAACCGAAACCAGAGTGAGCACACGCCCCTCCCAGCGACCCGAAATCCCAATGTATCTACCCTTGTCGTTCTCCCACACAGTGTCAATAACCAATGGGAGTGCCTGCCGGACCAGGATACCCACCCCTCTGGAGCCGGAACTGAAGCCTGCGTGCGCCACCATCTTGTAGCCCATTCTGTGCATCGCCATACAGGAGTTTCCAACTAAGTGTGTTTCTTGCAGCAAGACCACATCCGGAGCTCGACGTTTAAGATATTGAAGCACCGTACTGCGTTTTATTTTGTCCCCCAACCCATTAACGTTCCAGCTTAAAACCTTGAGTGCACTACCCCCATCGTCATAGGAAAAAGACAAATGTTCCTCATGTGTCAACTGCATGCTTATCAGATACATTACATTGATGCCGTTAACCAATAACTCAAAACAAAAACAAAAATGAATCGCCAACATTATGGCAATTGATGATACAAAAATGAAACCGAAAATTGGCAAATTGTCATTCCACATTACAGGATAGGTTTTGGCCCCCCTCTTCCCACCCGGCACCCCTGCATATCGCTTACGCGCATCCCCAACTAGCAGTGTGCCTGTCGCCCCAAACACTCTATACTAATCTACAACTAAAAGAGATAGAAAATTGAGGGAGAGCACCGGCCCGCCTGCCGCTTCACCACTCCCACGAATACCAACCCTCCGTACCGAATCCAAATAAATATACACAAAATACGATACAACACAACAAATCAGCAAAGGATGAATTGCACTTTTCCCCTTCTCCCCCCATAGATCCACACCCCAGAGTCATTGCGATCAAATACAATCCTTATACATTGCTCCCAGTCCTCCACCTCTCCCTGGTCCTGGACCTCCGCCTCAGAGGCCACCACACTGTCCAACCAGTCTGATGCCATCTCCGGTTTATCAAAAAACCAGGTCTTTCCATTGAATTCAATTTGGAACCGGGCCGTGAACAGCATTGCATATTTCAATCCTTTGTCCCTCAGTCTTCTCTTCATGGCAAGAAAACTTTGACGTTGTCTCTGAACCATCTGAGTATAGTCCGGAAAAAAAGAGAGGGACGCATTTTCATACTTCAATGGGGGACCATCACGTGCAGCTTGTAAGATTGCATCACGATCCCAAAAGTTCAGCATCTGTGCAATCACGGGACGAGGGGGCGCACCCGGTTTCGGCCTTCCTCCCGGGACTCTGTGTGCACGCTCAGTGGTGAACATGTTGCTGAGACCTTTAAGGGCAAGATGATTAAGAATCAAAGTCTCGATAAACAAATCCGGTGTCTGCCCTTCTGAATTTTCTGAAAGTCCAAGAATACGAATATTGTTACGCCGAACCCTTCCTTCATACTCATCCAGCTTACGATCCATAAAAGTTCTTGATTTCTCGAGGATCTTCACCTCCTGCTGCAATTGGCTGACGTCAATTGTTAGTGCGTTCGCTTGGTTTTCAAGCGATTTAACCTTGTCATTAGTTTTGGCAAGGTCCGTCCGAATCAGCCCTATTTCAATGGTGACAGTGTATAGTTTAGTATCCAGTGCCTCCATCTTCTGGCCAAGTGATGTTCGTACGCCAGTAATGGCCGCCATTAAATCCGCTAGTGTGGGTTCAGTTGGGTCCTCTTGGCTCACCGACGGCTTCTTTTTAGTCTCACGGGGGATTCTTTGAGGACAGTATAGCGTTCCATTTTGTCGACTTGTACGGTGTTGGGCGCCCTAGCGGATCGTGAGGCAGGCTTGTCCTGCTTCGATCGCTCCGCAATGACACCTCCTCACGGTATACACCTGTTACAACGCAACTTTTACAACTACCTACCATTACAACGCAACTTTTACAACGCATACCATTACAACGCATTGCGCTGGGGGGCGCTCTAGGATAGGGAATAAGTTTAATTTACTATCCAACACCTTCCCTAGTGTCCACGGGGACTGGAGTTGGAATAGTAAATTATACTTACCACTATCCAGCACCTCTAAGCGCTATGCGTTGTAATGGTATGCGTTGTAATGGTCGCGTTGTAATGGTAGGTAGTTGTAATGGTATGCGTTGTAACGTCATACATCCCCTCCTCACTCACGTTTCGGCCTTCCTCCCGGGACTCTGTGTGCACGCTCAGTGGTGAACATGTTTGAGACCTTTAAGGGCAAGATGATTAAGAATCAAAGTCTCGATAAACAAATCCGGTGTCTGCCCTTCTGAATTTTCTGAAAGTCCAAGAATACGAATATTGTTACGCCGAACCCTTCCTTCATACTCATCCAGCTTACGATCCATAAAAGTTCTTGATTTCTCGAGGATCTTCACCTCCTGCTGCAATTGGCTGACGTCAATTGTTAGTGCGTTCGCTTGGTTTTCAAGCGATTTAACCTTGTCATTAGTTTTGGCAAGGTCCGTCCGAATCAGCCCTATTTCAATGGTGACAGTGTATAGTTTAGTATCCAGTGCCTCCATCTTCTGGCCAAGTGATGTTCGTACGCCAGTAATGGCCGCCATTAAATCCGCTAGTGTGGGTTCAGTTGGGTCCTCTTGGCTCACCGACGGCTTCTTTTTAGTCTCACGGGGGATTCTTTGAGGACAGTATAGCGTTCCATTTTGTCGACTTGTACGGTCTTGGGCCCCCTAGCGGATCGTGAGGCAGGCTTGTCCTGCTCCGATCGCTCCGCAATGACACCTCCTCACTCAATCCGGATCGGAGATGAAACCCACACTAGATCAACTGCCACCTCATTGTCAGGGCGTCCGTGTATGACAATAAATTAGTGCGGTACCACCAAATGAATCGCACCCAGGGTGAAGTTGTCAACGTCAAACACGCACATAAGCATAAGGATGAAAAATTAGGTAGATTGCACCATTCGTCACAATATGCGAGGTGTATGTATCCTCTGAAGTATCAAGTCCATCAAGTTCATCAGCACACGTCGACGATCATTTTTGGGTTCCGGACCAGGACATCATCCCACTCGACCCCGATGTTGTTCACTTTCGGTCCGGTCTCCACGTTGACGTGAGGTTCCGGCTTCAGTCTCGAACAGGTCCCAATCCTCCGGGCGAGATAACTTAGGATTCCGGGCGTGTAGAGGGATCAGGAGAGGAGGTATATTGGTTTCTCAACTGCATCGGTCCGGAGGTGACATTTTAAGACAGGATAAATTACAGGATATCGTAGCTAGGAGCGAAGATCAGCGGAGCCGAGCCTTCACACGACCATCTTGGTCGACTGCTTGGCTCCTCCTTTTGGAGGAATTGTTAACGTACGTTTAGCTTTCTGGTAACATATTTGTATGCATTTAACAATCCATCTGGCGATCCCTGATTTTGATATGGGGTTGCCTTTATGTGGCGGTGAAAAAGGCACAAAAAGTTGTTTTGTTTTACGAAAAGTTTGTGCCCTTTTGATATAGTACAGTAATGCTCTTTTGACATCTAAGGTGTGTAGAGCTCTTTCTGCTACTGTTTGAGGCTGCGAGAGAAATACGGGCAGCTCAACTGATTGATTTAGATGGAATGGTGAAATGACTTTTGGTAGGAATTTAGGATTAGTATGAAGAACCACTTTGTTATGATGCATTTGCAAAAAAGGTTCTTGAATGGTAAATGCTTGTAGTTCACTAACCCTTCTGAGAGAAGTAATTGCTACTAGGAAAGCTACTTTTCAAGTTAGGAATTGCACTTAACATTTATGTAATGGTTCAAAGGGAGGACCCATTAATCTTGTAAGAACAATGTTCAAGTTCCACACTGGTGCCGGTGGCGTTCTGGGAGGAATTATTCTTTTGAGTCCTTCCATGAAATCTTTTATAGCTGGTACTCTAAAAAGAAATAGATGTTGTCTATTTTGTAAGTATGCTGCAATTGCAGCAAGGTGTAGTCTGATAGACGTATAGGCTAAATTACACTTTTGAAGGTGTAATAGATATCCTATGATGTGTTGAATAGACACGTTGAAGGGATTTATCTGGTTGTTTTGGCAGTATATGACAAAGCGTTTCCACTTAGCAGCATAACATGCTCTAGTAGTGGGACGTATAGCTTCTTTAATAATGTTCATGCATTCTGGAGGAAGGCTGAGGTAACCAATTCTATGACCTCAGGAGCCAGATCGCTAGGTTGAGCTGAGCTGGGTCCGGGTGTCCGATCTCTCCATGGTTCTGTGTTAATAGGCGTGGAGATAGGTTTAGTTTTTGGTGTGGTACTACAGACATCTGCACCAGCGTGGTGTACCACGGTTGTCTGGCCCAAGTTGGAGTGACTCGAATGAGCGCCAGGGAATGTTGTTGTAGTTTGCGTACCACTAACGGAAGTAGTGGGAGAGGAGGAAAAGCGTACGCAAATAGTTTTGACCAGTTCATCCATATCACATTGCCTTTGGACAATGGGTGTGGGTATCTGGCGGCAAAGCTTGGGTATTTTGCGTTTTTGTGGGTGGAAAAGAGGTCTATCTGAGGTTGTCCCCACATTTGAAAGAACGGATGAAGAACTTGCGGATGAAGTTCCCACTCGTGGATCTGCTGTGTTTGTCGACTTAGCAGATCTGCCATAGTGTTTTGTACTCCTGGGTCGTGTTGGGCTAAGAGGACGATCTTTAGCGGTATAGCCCATCTCCATATCTGCTGTGCTAACAGAGAGCTGCAGAGAGTGTGTTCCCCCTTGTTTGTTTATGTAGTACACGGCTGTCATATTGTCTGTGCGGACTAGGACAACTTTGCCTGACACTTGCATTTGAAATGCTTTTTGGGCTAGAAACACAGCTAGCAACTCCAAATGACTGATGTGGAGTAACTTCTGTTGCGGTGTCCACCTGCCTTGCATGGTGTGATGCAGTAGGTGAGCTCCCCAACCGGAGGGATATTACCTCCTGTCTGAGTAGTGTTAAATGTTCTTGTGACATTGGACTTTGCTTGGGTGGTATGTTTGGGGGGTGGATGTTAGTTCTAGACAGTAACCTGACTGAATTATTTGAAGCATCCACCTGTCTGATGTGATGTTTTCCAAGGCTGGCAGGTATTGTTGAAGTCTTCCACAGACAGGAGTGGAATGGGACAGGGGAAGGGGAAGGGAGTCATTGGGCAGGGGTAGAGGCAGAGTGGGAGTTGTTATTTTTACCTCTGCCTTTGTTATTGTTACCCCTGTAACCACACCTTTGGTAGCCCTTGCTGCAAGTGGACTGTGTAGGGGCTTTGTACCAGGTAGAAGCTGTGTCCGAAGTGTATCCACTGGTGACACCTCGATAGGATGAACGACGAAATGAACGTCTGAGAGCCTGCGACTGCAGGGCTTCCACAGATTTGGCGGTATCTGTATCCTTTTTCATTTTTTTAAGTGATACATCCACGTTAGGTCCGAATAGGTGTTGCTCATCAAAGGGTTGATTAAGAATGGCAGTTTGTACTTCAGGTTTGAACCCTGATATGTGTAGCCAGGCATGTCTACGTAATAGGACGCTGGTGTTAACTGCCCTAGAGGCAGTATCTGCTGCATCCAGTGCACAACGAATAGAGGTGTTTGTGATGTTTTCCCCTCTTGGATAAGTTCATTTGCTCTATCTTTGTACTTATCAGGGAGGTGCCTCATTAATGATTCTAATTCGTCATAATGTGCCCTGTCGTATTTGGCTAATAATGCTTGTGTATTGGCGATACAACACATGTTTGCTGCTTGAGACGCTGTTCTTTTCCCGGATGCGTCAAGTAGCTTAGACTCTTTATCTGGTGGTGGAGCTTCACCTGATGTTTGTGAGTTTGCTCTCTTGCGTGCATTGGAAACTACAAGTGAGTCTAGTGGTACAGGACCTTTAATATATGATGGGTGTGAGGGAGCAGCTTTATATTTTTTTCTCTATGCGAGGGTTAATGACCCGAGTTCTGACTGGGTCTTTGAAGACTTCAGGAGCATGCTTAATCACTCCTTTAAGCATTGGTGAAATGGATGAGGACCTTTGTGCACTATCAAAGGTATCCACTAAGAAGTCTTCATCTACAGGGTCTGTATGCATGTCTTCCCCATGATATTGCGCAGCCCTGTGAATTAATTGATTGAAACCCATAGTGTCTTCTGGTGGGGAAGCCATCCTGAGGGACATTTGGGACATCTGGGGTGTTATAATCATCCCACGGGTCAGGTGATCCTGTAGGATTAGCTGGATCAGGCATGTTACCCCCCATGTCATCAGAGCTATCATCCCTGTTGTCATCGTCTGGTATGATAGAGGATGCTGGGGAATGTTGTGGTATGGGAGAATGTGGTGATGGTACAGCTGAAAGAGAAGGGGAAGGCAGTCTTAGGGGAGAGGTAGCCGTTACGTTACATTAAAAACATTTATACCGCGCACGTTCACCAAGCGGTTTCATGGCGCTCTTGACAAAACGGTAGCCATGTCCTTCTTCTTTGAATGCGGAGCTGGTGTGTCCAGTGGTTGCTTTTTTGAAGCCAAAATCAGCTGTCCAGTGATTGGATCTTTAGCTAGAGTCTTTTGAGCAGGGTCTGGATAAGGTAAGTCCTCTGCAGGAGGCAGATCTTTTGGTGCAGAGGAAGGTTTTGGCACCTAAGCGGGTTTGTTTTGGCTTTTTGGCAATGTCTTTAACCAGAGAAGCAGGAGTCTTTTTCGGCTCTGAAACTTTTTTCGGTTCCAGTATGTTTTTTGGATCCGATGGTTTTTTCGGTTCCGGTGATTTTATGGAATCCGTAGCGGGTTTGCTTGGTTCCGACCTGGGTTTCGGTGCCGAAGGAGTAGTAGTATGTTTCGGCGCCGATGGTTTGGATGTCGGCGTGGCCGGTGAAGTTGTCTTTTTCAGTGCCGGTAAGTGTGCGCCGGCACCGTGCGAAGACCGAGTCGCCTGAAGGCTTCATTAGCTTCTTAGCTGGGCCCGAAGGTGGGGAAGTAGAAGCAGTTTATCGGTGTGCACCTGAGGGCGAGGGTGTGACCGGGGCCTTCTTTGGGTGTGTCGAAAAAGGGTCGTGGTCGACCGTCTTACTTACGACCCACTGTGCTGGAGTGATGTCCTCGACTTCGGAGTCTTCTGCCTCGGAATTGCTGTCAACGTTGTGTTGTTCTGAAACGTTGATGCCTTCCTCGAAGATGTTGACTGGAATGGAAGCTGAAGATCGAGCCATTGTTCGCCTCGCTCTTCGGTCCCGGATAGTCTTCTTGGAGCGGAAAGAGGCAGAAGCGGAACAGTCTCTGGCCTCATGCTCCGGGGAGAGGCAAAGGTTACACACTTCATGAAGTTTGGTGTGGGGAAACTTCGACCCACATTGAGGACACTTTTTAAATGGCGTCCTTTCCATGAGCTGGAGTCGAGGCCTAGTTAGGCCCGAAGGCTGTCGACGACGACCGGAATCGAAGTTTTCGCTGTTGAAGAGTAGGGTCGACTGGAAAAGCGTTCAAAACTTAATTTCTGTAAGTTGTTGAGGATTGCGCGCCGAAGGAAATCGGTTCCAACACGGAGCGCTGGAAACACATCCGAGCCCGGTGGCAGAAAAAAACAATCTGGGGATGGAGCCGATGCCCGTGCGCAGTAGCATTCAAAGGAGGAGTCACCTATCCCGTGACTTCCAAAGACTTTTCTACAACAAAACAATCTGCAAACATCAGAGCCCAACTCTAGGTGCCCATCTATGCATAGTGTGTAATCTGCAGCTCATAGGCCTCAAACACAATGTTCACTATTGTTCACAGTAGACTTTTTTATGAAACCATTTTGATAATGAAGATTTTATTAGAAAGACTGTGATCGTGTATGCAGGCAAAGTTATTATAATATTTATGACCACTACAAAAGCCCAATTAGAGAAACAGGTGAAAAACGCTTGTGTCAGAGTGAATGAAAAAGCAAGTTTTTAACAAGTTATTAACTATCTCCTTAACTACTTCAGCTATTTCATTTAATGTTCCATGGACATAAAGGCAGCTAAAGAAAAAGAACTGCCACACCATGCAACTCTCAGATGGTTCCTGGATAATGTACTTCACAATTTGGGATCAGTTAAAAGTTGCCTGCCTATGTGTCTAGAACTTTGCTGATTGGAGATGGTGCAATGTAAAGATTCTTAGTGAAAGGAAAGAAAGGACTGCTATCGTAATTTTGGTCTCTCCACTATGTATAACTAAATCCATTTTCGGAATCAAACAGATGATTATCATTTTAGTCTGCAAAGATCATACTAATGCAGAGTAAGACATACCAAACTTGTTCAGAACTAATGTGATACCACTACACTCACTTCACCGAGCACCGCAACTTAGCTGGGTGGTGATTCAAACTACTATGACTTAGGATGAATGACTTATAACAGTGGCAATATTTGCTGATTCAGCTCTACAAATATCCCCAGGATCAGAAGTCTAATACAATATTGCATTTAGGGTTACATCAAGCCTGGCATTGGCCTACTGTGTGGCATTCTTTGAATCAGATTTTGCCAAAGAGCACAGTTTGACTGAACGAGTCTCTCTAGAAGAGGTTGTTACTTTATTACGTCACTGTTAATTCCAGGGTGGGCTATATACTATATTCACCATCTCTAAATGTGAATTTAAAAGCATCCTATGCTGGAGAATTTTACTTTTTCACTCCACATCTGAGCTATTTTTAGCGGCATCTGTCTCTGACTGACTGTGTCACATGCCTCCTGCTTCACAGCGAAGACCAGGCTGACAGGAGACACTAAGAAGCAGCTTCAGAAGCAGAACTGCACAGAGCTTCTGGCTGGGTTACTACATCAACACATTAACCTACTAATAAGCTGAACTGACAGGAGGCAAACAACAAGAGGCTCTTACAACGTCACAAGGTTATCAATACTCAGCATTTCATGTCGCAACCATGGACAGAATAATTTCTAGTCTGAACAGGTACATGATTCAAATAGCTTCCTGAAATACGGTCCTACTGCAGTTAGATAGAACATATATCCCTCCCTCACTTCATGAGCAAACAAAACTATGCTCCAATGCATACAATGTCACTGATATGTAACTGAAATACATACATATTGATACAAGTGGTTTATTCTGAAACACAGTCTGCTGGGATGGATTTGAAGTGTTGGATCTAAGAGGTTTATATTTACCATGAGTAGGAAACTCAAGTTAAAAGATTTCTAATGAAGACCTTTTTTATTATAATTTAATACATTAATAAAAGGTAAGAAATGCGTTACTTACCTGTAACTGCAGTTATCCAGTATTGGTGTCTTTCATAGATTCACATGCCTGAATCGTTCCCCGTCGTCGAGACGGGAGTACCCGGTACATAGAAAAGTAATGTCCTATAGACATACATAGAGAAAAGTAGGCCTAAGGGCCTTGCCTTAGTAGCCTATCTATGTCCTTTTGTAAAAAGGACCATATTCCAGAAGGTAGCCAAGTAATGTCCTGTAGACATACATAGAGAAAAGTAGGCCTAAGGGCCTTGCCTTAGTAGCCTATCTATGTCCTTTTGTAAAAAGGACCAAATTCCAGAAGGTAGCCAAGTAATGTCCTATAGACATACATAGAGAAAAGTAGGCCTAAGGGCCTTGGCCTTAGTAGCCTATCTATGTCCTTTTGTAAAAAGGACCACATTCCAGAAGGTAGCCAATCAGCTACCACCTCCCTCTAGAACCTTCCTGTAAGCAGCCTTAGTCTCTCAGATTTTCGTACGCACCAAGCTAGGTAGGCGTAACACATGTTAGAGAGAGAGAGGTGAGACCTTCCAGGGGAGGCGGGAGGGTTGCATGTGAATCTATGAAAGACACCAATACTGGATAACTGCAGTTACAGGTAAGTAACACATTTCTTATCCAGTATTATGGGTGTCTTTCATAGATTCACATGCCTGAATCAGAGTAGCAAGTAATACATTGTGCACATTTCTGATGGAACAGCATAAGCAGTCTGAGATAATACATATCATGCGACTAAGAACCATCAACAAGTAACAAGAAGTAAATAAATGTGCATACCAGTGAAGGATGGTGGGAAGGAGGAAGGCTCACCTCACTGGAATAGGTGACGAAGCACAGCCTGGCCCTCAGCTGCATCTTGCATCAGTTACGTATCCAGGCAGTAGTGCCTGGTAAAGGTGTGTGGCGACTTCCAGGTCGCTGCCCTGCAAATGTCCAGTATTGGCACTCCAGCAAATAGCGCGGCTGATGTGGACACAGCTCTTGTAGAATGAGCTCGGACTTTAGATTGTAATGGCCTTCCTGCTTAGTCATGGCAAAAGGCAATTGCAGAAGATATCCATCGTGAAATGCTTTGTTTGGAAAGTGGCATGCCCTTTCGTGGTTTGCTGAAAGCGATGAAAAGCTGATTTGTTTTCCTGAAATGTTTTGTTTTGTCAAGGTAAAACTTAAGACACCTCTTTAGGTCCAAGGAATGCAGGGATCTTTCAGCTGCAGTACTGGGATTTGGGAAGAATGATCGGAGTACTAATGGTTCATTTAAATGGAAGTCCGACGGGACCTTAGGAATAAATCGAGGATTCGTTCTTAGAATCACTCTATCTTCCTTGAACTGCATGAAGGGATCTTGTATGGAAAGAGCCTGTAGTTCGCTGACCCTTCTAGCTGAGGTCAGAGCCAATAGAAGGGCTGTCTTCCATGAGGTATATTTGAGATCCGCCCTATGGATTGGTTCGAAAGGATGTTTCATCAATTGGTTGAGTACCACATTGAGATGCCATGTTGGTGGAACTCTTCTTGGTCGAGGGAAGGATCTGTAGAGCCCCTTAGGGAATTGCTTTATTAACCGGTGAGACCAGAGAGAGGGCCCTTTAGATGTTCTCGTAAATCGGGAAATTGCTGCCAGATGAACTCTGATAGAGGCATGCGCAAGTGCCGATTGTGCCAGGTGTAACAGATATGGCAATAGCTTTTCTGGAGGAACCCGGAAAGGATGGAGATCTTTGTCCTTACACCAAATGCAAACTCGTTTCCATTTTAAGGAATAGGTCTTGTTTGTGCTGTCCGCTCTTGCTTTCGCAAGGACCTCCTTGCACTCCTGCGGAATGTCTAGTTGGTAGAATTCTCGGTACTGGAAAATGCATTTCCGAGTGACCGCAACTGGGGATGCCAACTTGCGAAGTTGCGGCATTTGGCGTTCTCCCTGGTGGCAAAGAAGTCGATCTGCGGACTTCCCCATTCAGAGAATATGCGATTCAGCACTTTCTGTTCGAGTTCCCATTCATGGGACAGAGATCTCTGTCTGCTTAGAGCATCTGCTATGACGTTGTCCTTGCCTGGGACATACTCTGCTGTCAGCGTGATATTGTGGAGCACTAGCCAGTTCCAAATTTTCTGCGATTTGCGAGATAGTGTTAGCGAACGCGTCCCTCCCTGCTTGTTCAAGTAGTGCATTGTCGTGGTGTTGTCTGTTCTGACAAGCACTGGGGAGTTTGTGATGCGCGGGAGGAAGGCCTGCAGAGATAGGAAAACTGCCCTCAGTTCTAGGAGGTTGATATGGAGCTGCCGTTCCTGGTCCGTCCACTTGCCACTGATCTGTAATTCTTGAAGGACCGCTCCCCATCCGTCTAGAGAGGCATCTGTAGTTATTACGTGTGGAGTTGCAGGTAGCAGGAATGGTAGACCTTGCGAAAGGTTCTTGGGCGTCCTCCACCAGAGCAAGGTCTTGGATATTTGTTGAGTGATCACGATGTGATCCTCGAAAGAGCCTGTGCTCTGAGTCCACTGCCTGGTCAAAGCCTCTTGCAGGGGGCGCACCCTGAGCCGACAGTGTGAAATAAGCAGGATACATGAGGACATCATCCCCAGAAGGGACTTGAAAGTACGGACCAGTATGGTTTTCTTTGAAGCCCCTGCGGTGGCCAGATTAATCAGCTTGTGCTTCCTCTCTTGAGATGGAAATGCTTTTGAACATTCCGTATTCAAAGTTGCCCCAAGAAAGGTAAGGATTCTGGAGGGCTGTAAGGTAGACTTCTTGTGATTGAGCGTCAAGCCCAGTTGCTGGAAAATTTTGAGACAGGCGTTGGAAGCCTCTGCTGCGCCTGTTATAGATGGTGCTTTCACCAGCCAGTCGTCCAGGTAGGGGAAGACTTGGTGTCCATGCTGTCGTAGGAAGGCTGCCACAGTGGAGAGACACTTGGTGAAGATTCGAGGTGCCGATTTGAGGCCGAATGGGAGGACACAAAATTGGTAGTGCTGACCCGCTACTGCGAATCTGAGGAATTTTCTAAGGCGTTTGTATTCTCCAGTGATCCCAAGATCTCTTGGATAGTCACCATCCGAAACGATTGACTCTTCAAGAATGTATCGAGTGCCCTGAGATCTAGGATGGGCCTCCATTTTTTCCGTTTCTGTTGTATTAGAAAGAAGCAGGAATAAAATCCCTTCCCTTTGTGAGCTGATGGTACTCGCTCTATTGCTCCTTTCTTTAACATTGAAGAGATCTCTTGCAGGAGTAATCGTAGGTGCCTGTGTTGGAGCTTGCGAGGAGGAGTTGTCGGTGAATTGAATTGAATTCCAATGAATGTCCGTATTGGATCAATTGGAGCACCCACCGATCTGTAGTTATTGATCTCCAATTGTGGAGGAAGTGTGTTAGTTTTCCTCCAATTTTGAAAGAACGAGATGGTGGATGGACTGGCTGTTGGAAACGGTCATTGGCGTCCGCCAGTGGGTTTCCTTTGGTTTCTTCCCCTGTAGTTGGACCTCCCGTATGAGGTCTGACGTCCTTGTTGCTGTTGCCGCTGCTGGTATTGCGATCGGCCTTGGTTATATGAGTATGAGGATTTGCTCTGGTATGATCCTCTGTAAGAGGGCTGACCTCTACCCCTGTTCCCTCGAAAGGACTGTTTTTTAAACTATAACGTGCCAAGTGCCCGTACAGTGTCCGTATCTTTTTTGATTGTCTGTAAGGCCTCGTCTATTTTCTCCCCAAAGAGGTGTTGGCCGTCGTAGGGCATGTCGAGTACTTTAGTTTGGACTTCTTGACGAAAGGATGTTGCCTTGAGCCACCCTTGTCTTCGCAAGACCGCGGCACCTGCTAGCTGTCTGAAGCCAGTCATTGCGACATCTACAGCACAGTCAATAAGCTCTGATGCCGACGTTTGTCCTTCTTTAAGGAGTGATTGAACTTCCTCCTTTAAGTTATCAGGCAGTTCTGTCAGATATGGGGCAATGTCCTCCCACAATTGCCTATTGTAGGGTCCTATAAGTGCAATGGCGTTAGCTACTTTGATGGTCATGGCTGACGTTGTTGAAAAGCGTTTGCCAATACCGTCTAGTTTCCTGCCTTCCTTGTCTGGTGGTGCTGACAATGGAGAGGACGGATTTCTAGAGTGCTTTTGAGCCGCCTGGGTAACCACGGAATCTGGCTTTGGATGCCCAGTAAGGCATGCTGGTGCTGTTGCTGGTGCCTTATATTTCTTATCCAGTCTGGGTACCACTGCGGAGACCGAGGCTGGTGTCTGCATCAATTGTTGCCCTTGTTCCCATATGTGATCAATGATTGGAATTGATCCAGTTGTTTTTCTGACTGGGTCTTTAAAATCATATAGGAAACAGTCTGTTTCATGGGAATCCATAGTCATATGGAATCTCGTGGCCGCTCTCTCCACTAAATTGTGGAATCCGCCAATGTCTGCTGGCGGTGAGTCCGAAGTAGTGGGCTCAGGTGTGGCTGGAGATGGAGCGATGTAGTCTTCATCCTCCCTGTGGTCGGAAAGGTTGTCCCGTACCTCCCCTTCTTCTGGTTCCTTGCCCTCGTCGTCAGAAGATGGGATATGTTGTACTGTTTCTCTCTCTCGATGTATCACCAAAGGTGATGGTCTTGTTCTTGGAGATGAGGTCGGCCCAGATGATACTGGTGTTTTCTCCGTTGACGGGGCCATTGGCGATTCAGGAAATCACTTCTTGTAGTCTTGTATCAAGTACTGTAGATCTGAGACTATAGATACTGGAAGGCATATCATAGGTGTGACCTGCTTCTGTACCTGTGAATGTACAGTCTCCTCAGTAAACACTATCTCATTGCCATCTTCATCTGTGCTTTGGCACTTTACTATGAGATCTGAGGGACTGGTGGCCTGAACGTATTGGTCCTCGTCCGATTCGTCGCTTTGCAGTAGACAAGATGGGGGCACTTTTTGAACCCTGCTTGGAGACGTTAAATCCGGTGTAATTGGATTCTTTGTACTCTTTTTGGGTGGAATCAAGTCGGATTGTTTCCATAGTGACTACGGTGTCGTCGCCAATGGCTTCGTCGACTGAATTCCGATCGTCGATGGTGTGCTCGTCGACTGTGTTTTCGTCGTCGACGGTGTGCTCGTCAACGAGGTCTTCGTCGTCGACGGTGTGCTCGTCGACGTTGTCTTCGTCGTCGATGGGGTGCCCGCCGACTGTGTCTTGGTCGACGACAATGTTTTTACCGTCGTCGACACGCCTGTCGTCGAGGGGGTCTTTGTCTGCGGTGTAGGCTTTGACGGTTTTGGCTTCGTCGTCGACGACGACGGAATCTTAAGCAACGTTGAGTGCTTTTTTATGAGAACAATCGACGACACAGGCTTACCCGCCGTCGACGATGGAGTAGTCGTCGATGAAGATGCTGACGACGCCGTCGTCGTCGATGTAGAAACATAGACTGTAGAGATGGTTTTCCTCAGCGCTGAGGGAAGCGTCGACGAAATTGTGGTCGACGACTGCGCAGGCTTCCTGAAGGCAGGGGCCTCCTTATCAGACGTGGTAGATTTTGCCTCTGAAGACTTTGAGACAGTCTTTTTAGGAGGAACGTCTGTAGGGCTAGGGGTTGCAACCCTTGGCCTCTTTAAGGATATTTTTGAGGAAACTGAAACCATCTCACCGTCCTCTGAAGACTCCAGGTCGTCTCTGGTTTTCAGTCTGTTCAACCAGAGGAGCAGCCTTCCTTCTCTGTCTTTAAGTGTCTTTGTAGAGAATGTTCTACAAATTCGAAATTCTTTGGGAGAATGATCTGGATAAAGACAGTATAGGCAAGTTTCATGCTTGTCATCGACGTGGATTCTTTTCTTACCACAAAATGAGCAAGCCCTGAAGAGACCTTTCTTCTGTTGATCAGCCATAGTTGGGTTTTGAAGGAAATATCCAATTTCTGTTAGGAAAAGGGATAAAACTAGGAAACCTGAGGAGAACTCAGGTGGAGACTCCCTAGCACAACGTGCGGTAGAAAATCTGAGAGACTGAGGCTCCTGACAGGAAGGTTCTAGAGGGAGGTGGTAGCTGATTGGCTACCTTCTGGAATTTGGTCCTTTTTACAAAAGGACATAGATAGGCTACTAAGGCAAGGCCCTTAGGCCTACTTTTCTCTATGTATGTCTATAGGACATTACTTTTCTATGTACCGGGGACTCCCGTCTCGACGAAAGGGAATGATTCAGGCATGTGAATCTATGAAAGACACCCATAATACTGGATAATGGGCTTTTATCAAACCAAGCTCTATATGTCAGCTTTCACATCTAGGAGCTTAATGAGTCAGTTCCTAATTGAAATATGTTGAATTAGGAGCATCATGACATTGATATTTTCTTCATATGAAGCAAGGTGTCAGTACAACATAAAGAGTGCCATCATCTCCCAATGTTGCTATTTATCAACACAATCTCCCCTTCCAGGGATGAATGCTCTGTGACGCAAATTGGCAACTGGGGGGGAAACATTCATTTCTTTAAGGCACTCCATTAGATTAAGACCAAAATCTTCCTTATCACAGCTCAGCAACCGTATGTAACCTCTGTGCAAGAGATCTGAAAGGTCCCTTCTGCATTTTTCAGTGCAACATGCCACACAAAAACAAAATGCCAAGAAAATATACTCCAGTGAGCAAAATATACTCCAGTGAGCATGACCATATCCACATCAACGCTATCATTAATTCATCTTTCCAAACAGGGGAGATTCCTTCTCAGTGGAAAGTAGCGACAGTGAAACCTTTACAGAAAAAAGTATTACAAGTCCCTACCATCTTATCCAACCTACGTCCCATCTCTCTTCTCCCTGCCATTTGCAAAATTACCGAATCTTTTGCTAATAAACAACTAATGGCATTTCTTGAAGAAAATGACATTCTGCATCCCTGTCAAGCAGGTTTCAGGACCCACCATTCTACCGAATCTGCACTCTTATCATCCACCGAAACCATACGCGCTGCATTGGATCAGGGCAAACTGGCTGTCCTGATCCTATTAGACCTCTCTGCAGCATTCGACACGGTGTCCCACGCTATCCTTCTACATCGCCTGACTAATGCAGGCATAGCAGGAACCATGTTCGAATGGTTCAAAAACTATCTTGCACACAGGCGTCAGATTGTCAGGTTGGGTGAATTCTTTTCAAAAGAAAAAACTATCAAAACAGGGGTACCGCAGGGCTCCAGCTTAAGCCCCACCCTATTCAATCTTTACATGGTCCCCCTACTAAAATTAATCTCATCCTTCAACATAAGTACTGTCGCCTACGCTGACGACACTCAGCTTGTTCTGACCCTTGATAAGAATCATTCCAACCCAGAGCAAATACTGAAAGACTGTCTGTCAGCAACCTTCAAATGGATGTCTCTCAACCATCTAAAATGTAATTAATCAAAGACTGATATTATTCCTTTTGGACCCAACAACTCCTTCTCCCCTCAAGATTGGTGGCCTGATAAAGCTGACCCCCCCCCCCCAAGACTATTAATGCTGCCTGAAACCTTGGCATAAAGTTTAACAATACCCTGACATTTAATCAGCAGGCCAAAGAAGTAGCAGGAGTATGCTTCGGCATCATTAGAAGCCTTAGAAAATTCTTTGACTTCCTCCCTCTGAGTTCCAGACGTACGGTAGCTGTAGCCCTTATAACTTCAAGGTTGGACTATTGCAACAGCCTTTATGCAGGACTAAACAAATCTGCCCTGCATAAGCTCCAAATGGTCCAACACGCAGCTGCCAGACTGGTCCTCAGACTGCCTAGGAAATCCTCAGCCTCCACAGCTCTGAACACACTACATTGGCTTCCAATACATAAGCGCATCCTCTTTAAGGTTCTCACCATCACCTATAGAACCTTTTACCATCATGGCCCACTTTACTTGCGCAAATATTTCAGACAATACCAACCATCACGATCTCTTAGGTCCTCTACTGCTAACCTGCTGCACGTCCCCAGGTTTAAAATGACAACCAGAGGAGGTAAATCCATTGCAGTCATTGGAGCGAAAGCATGGAACAAGGTACCTCCATGTCTGCGTCAATCCACTACCGAACTAAAATTTAGAAAGCTTTTAAAAACATGGATCTACTCCCTGCCCAACTCCGAATGCATGAGGCTCCTAGGATATGCTGTGTAGACAGGCAGCCTTTTACCACTCTTACTGCCTTTCTGGAATTTAAGCGCCAAGATACTCCTTGGAGTGGTAGTGCGCTATACAAGTGCCGTCTCACATCACAGCACCATAGATACTATTTCACACAATTCAAGGAACAGGTTGTGGGCGAGACCAGTCCTGAAGACTAAGAAATGAGTTACTTGCCTGTAACTACAGTTCTCCAACATTGTTATCTTTATATAGTCACATGCTTGAATCATTCCCCATCGTCATGGTGGTGGAATGATTTAAGCATGACAATATATAAAAGATCCAATGTTGGAGAACACGAAGTGAAAGTGAGCAAATTAGTGCGTCGTGAAGTTCTCCATAGCTTTGAGAGCTTCCGACATCGTCAACGAAGAATAAATAAAAAAGCATGTTGTAAGCCTGAGGCTCCCCATTATATAGATTAACAGTCATAACAGATTACACATCTCCAGCAACCAGTCTTTGAGGGCCATGTCAGGCCCACATCACACTATGAGAGCTAATCCTTTTTGCCACTGTGCCCAATATGGAGGTGTTCTGGTCACTTGGAAGCTCTGTCTGCACTCTAATACAGCCACTGTCCACCTTAACATTCAGGACTCCATATTTTGCATTCAAACTCAACAACAGAGTAATGCAAGGTTCCCAATCTGTGTGCCGCGGCACCCTTGTGCGCCGCGGCACCCTTGTGCGCCGTCAAAACCTGCCAGGGGCGCCATGCACCAAGCACACAGTTTGGGACCCACTATGTCACGTTCACCACCTGCTTTGTTTTCTACGGGCACTTGAGCCAAGATAAATATGCAAATGTCCTTAGGTTAGCGCAGTGCAGTAATAAAGTAGGCTGTGAGACTCGATTGGCAATAAGTTGTTTACTTCTGAGAGCAGACATTCTTTAGCAAAACTTCAGTTCTGAACTTTATCAAACTACACAAATGGTTTCTTATGAAAACGCAGGTTTTCTTAGTATAACTCGGGAGTGGGGAGCTCGCCTCAGGGCAGGCTTGCTTCCTCGCAGGTGCCTTGCAGTAATATTTTCGCTACTGTAAAAAGGCTGGGCACGTTCGCGGTGGCTCTGCAGCTATCCACATGTTCTACTGGCACCTTGAACAGCGGTGTGCCTGCAGGCCCTGTCGCTGGAGAGAAACGCCTGCACGTGTCTCTAGGAATTTTTCCTTCAGAGGCCTATGTTTTCTAAATAAACAGAAGTTTGCCTGGAAAGGTAATTGTAATTTTGTCTTAGAATGGTGAGGCCCGAATTGGTAGCTTTGAGGGCTATCTGCCTGCTAAGTATAGGAGATGCACATTGTGATCCTGGACAGCTGTATGTCTGTTTCCAATCTAGTAAGTCTATAGACTTTCTTTGGATACTCACTGGTATAAAACGTTCCCTATATGTTTACTTGTTTCGTTTAAATGTAAGTTCAACCAGGTCAGCATTTTGTGCGCTGGCAAACAGGATGAGCACCGCATTCACACAAGTCACTTTTCAGATTCCACTAAACTTCGGAAGCAGAGCCCAGCTCACAGTGGGTGTCCTGTAGGTGTGCAAAACGAACACACATGCAAACTTGGCACAGGAAAGCCATCAGTTGTTTGCCGATAATGTTTCCCTTCAGATCTCGGGCCCAGCCTTCATCTCCTTATCTTTTACTAAGAAGATCCCTCCAGGGGCAGCGCTCACTCCCTCACCTTTCCTACTCATCTTGCCTCTGTATAATCTCATTCATACTTTGAAACGGCTTGGGCAAGGTATACGTTTGTTTTGTTGTGGCTTAAAAATGCTTAGTTTTACATGGAGGAGTGAGTGTGTGTTCATGTATGTCCTGGGGTATACCGCAGAGAGACGTCACTGCTACAGTCTTAGTACTCACAGAGCACTGCTGGGGAAAGGTATTATTACTTGAAAGTGTCCTCTCCTCCAGGCATTCTACACCACAAGCACTTTCTGCCCTTCATTCAGAAGTGGATGTTCAGCTCCGATCTGAAGCCCAAACATGAGCCAGCAGTATGAACTGGGACCAATTCAGACCCAAACTGTTACACAAAACCAATTTACTTGGATTCACCTTGGACACCAACATCTGTCTCAAGCACCACACTGCTAAGGAAACAAGGAGAGCCTGCTACCATCAGACAGGAGGCAATAATGTGCAAAAAAACAAGCATTGGAAATGCAATAGGGATCGCATTAGGAAAGTTTGAGCTATTGGTCTTATAAATGATTTTTTTTTATTTATGTGTTATTTTTCAAATAGTTAAATTAATAGCTTTGTCATTTACAATGCCAATAGTTATAACTTTCGCAAACGTGACACCTATAGCATTTGTAATGCAACATGTTTTGTATTAACGTGACTTAGATTTATTTATATTTCAAATAACAATGCTTTTAATTTTTTTAAATAATTAATACTTCAATAATATATTTAACCCTTTCGATGCTGATGACGAGCTCAGCTCGTCATCACCCAAAGGTGTCGTGTGCTGATGACGAGCTGAGCTCGTCATGGTGCCACTAAAATGGCATTTTCCAGCACAGGGGGGGAAAACGCCCAGCAGCCATGTGGTTAATTTGTAATGGCAATAGCTTAAATTTTTGTAAATAACTTTTGTGAAGATTGTGTTTAGTGTTTTTTATTGTGACGGAAAGCCAAGAACAGAAGTGAAATATTAACATCTTTTTGTGATTTGTAATAAAGCTTGAAAACAGCTTGAAACATTGAAAGAACATATTTGAACCAGTGATGCTGTGGTGGTGATGAGTGATGATGTTGTTTTGCGTTGAGTGATGCTGTGGTTGCGCTAAGTGATGCTATGGTTGCGCTGAGTGATGCTGTGGTTGCGCTGAGTGATGCTGTGGTTGCGCTGAGTGATGCTGGGGTTGCGCTGAGTGATGCTGTGGTGGTGCGCTGAGTGATGCTGGGGTTGCGCTGAGTGATGCTGTGGTGGTGCGCTGAGTGATGCTGTGGTGGTGCGCTGAGTGATGCTGTGGTGGTGCGCTGAGTGATGCTGTGGTGGTGCGCTGAGTGATGCTGTGGTGGTGCTCTGAGTGATGCTGTGGTGGTGCTGAGTGATGCTGTGGTGGTGCGCTGAGTGATGCTGTGGTTGCGCTGAGTGATGCTGGGGTTGCGCTGAGTGATGCTGTGGTAGTGCGCTGAGTGATGCTGTGGTGGTGCGCTGAGTGATGCTGTGGTGGTGCGCTGAGTGATGCTGTGGTGGTGCGCTGAGTGATGCTGTGGTGGTGCTGAGTGGTGCTGTGGTGGTGCTGAGTGGTGCTGTGGTGGTGCTGAGTGGTGCTGTGGTGGTGCTGAGTGGTGCTGTGGTGGTGCTGAGTGATGCTGTGGTGGTGCTGAGTGAAGCTGTTGTGATGCTGTGATGTGATGAGGTGGTGCTGAGTGATACTGGGGTGGTGCTGAGTGATACTGGGGTGGTGCTGAGTGATACTGGGGTGGTGCTGAGTGGTGCTGTGGTGGTGCTGAGTGATGCTGTGGTGGCGCGGATGATGCTTTGGTTGTGCTGTGCTGAGTGGTGCTGTGGTTGTGCTGTGGTGGTGCTGAGTGATGCTGTGGTGGTGCTGAGTGATGCTGTGGTGGTGCTGAGTGATGCTGTGGTGGCGCTGAGTGCATTGAAAGAACATATTGAACCAGTGATGCTGTGGTGGTGCTGAGTGATGATGTTGTTTTGCGCTGAGTGATGCTGTGGTTGCGCTGAGTGATGCTGTGGTTGCGCTAAGTGATGCTGTGGTTGCGCTGAGTGATGCTGTGGTTGCGCTGAGTGATGCTGTGGTTGCGCTGAGTGATGCTGTGGTGGTGCGCTGAGTGATGCTGTGGTGGTGCTGAGTGGTGCTGTGGTGGTGCTGAGTGGCGCTGTGGTGGTGCTGTGGTGTTGCTGAGTGATGCTGTGGTGGTGCTGAGTGATGCTGTGGTGATGCTGTGATGTTGATGTGGTGGTGCTGAGTGATACTGTGGTGGTGCTGAGTGATACTGGGGTGGTGCTGAGTGATGCTGGGGTGGTGCTGGGTGGTGCTGTGGTGGTGCTGAGTGATGCTGTGGTGGCGCTGAGTGATGCTGTGGTGATGCTGTGCTGAGTGGTGCTGTAGTTGTGCTGTGGTGGTGCTGAGTGATGCTGTGGTGGTGCTGAGTGATGCTGTGGTGGTGTGAGTGATGCAGAGTGATGCTGTGGTGGTGCAGAGCGATGCTGTGGTGGTGCAGAGTGATGCTGCTGTGATGCTGAGTGATGCTGTGGTGGCGCTGAGTGTTGCTGTGGTGATGCTGAGTGGTGCTGTGGTGGTGCTGAGTGGTGCTGTGGCGGTGCTGAGTGGTGCTGTGGTGGTGCTGAGTGATAATGTGGTGGTGCTGAGTGATAATGTGGTGGTGCTGAGTGATGCTGGGGTAGCGCTGAGTGATGCTGCGGTAGCGCTGAGTGATGCTGGTGTGGTGCTGAGTGATGCTGTGGTGGTGCTGAGTGACGCTGTGGTGGTGCTGAGTGATGCTGTGTTGGTGCTGAGTGGTGCTGAGTGATGTGGTGGTTCCCCTGAGTGATGTGGTGGTGTCCCTGAGTGATGTGGTGGTGCCCCTGAGTGATGTGGTGGTATTCCTGAGTGATGTGGTGGTGTCCCTGAGTGATGAGGTGGTATCCCTGAGTGATGTGGTGGTGTCCCTGAGTGACGTGGCGGTGTCCCTGAGTGATGTGGTGGTGTCCCTGAGTGATGTGGTGGTGTTCCTGAGTGATGTGGGGGTGTCCCTGAGTGATGTTGCGGTGTCCCTGAGTGATGTTGCGGTGTCCCTGAGTGATGTGGCGGTGTTCCTGAGTGATGTGGTGGTGTCACATATTTCCAATATTTGCACACATGAAACAACTCTGAAGCAATGTGTAAATGGTAAATGGTAAATTTATTGCACAGTTATTTAAAACTCACAATTTAAAATACATAAAAATTGGTTGTCAAGCATTTAAAAATTATTTGTGTAGTACGTGTAGTTGGTTAGTCAGTTAATGTACTTCATTTGGGTCGTGAACCCAAGAATGCACAGGGCACTGTCTGGCTATTACTCATTTTCATCTTTTTGTGCTTCCTTAATTCTTTTTGAAGCAATGTGTAGTAAGTATACTAAAGATGTATGCTATAGCCATGACTCCAAATATTAAAAAAAACACAAAGGGATTAATTTACTCTTGCTGGAGGAGGAAACGCCACAACCCGTTCTTTGCTACACAGAAAATGATCTTGTGAAGTTTTGTGTGCCTTGCAGTATATGGGGGGGAATACATAATACAAAATTACAAAGATATTGCAGATTTACTCAGGCTTGTACTTAACATCCACCACTAATCTTATTTCCTCACATACGTTCACAGCGGGAAAGCAAAACTAAATGAATGTATTTAATAACAGGGCAGAACTATGACGTTATTGGATAGAAAGTAAATAATGTAACCAGCTGCAGTGCCTGAAGTGTCATTTCCCAATCTCTTCCAAATAACGAAAGCAATCTTTTGAGTGAAATGTGCTCATCCGGCCACCGAAGTCAGTTTAGCCCGGCCGGCTTGGATGCCCTGCGCTACTTCATGGATTTGGAATTAGATAGTGCTGGCCTGGTCAGGCCAATCAATATCTGTACTGCCAAAAAGATAGCAAACGCAGCAGCACAAAAAACAAGGGTCAGTCATCTTCGGTCAAGATCCTCCTGAGATCTCAGTCAGCCAGCATCATCGGAGAAAGTGAACTTTGGTAGGGTGAGTAATTGTAGTTGCTCTATTTATATAGCGCTTACTACCGCTGACGAGGCGTCAAAGTGTTTTACCACAAGCAGCACCGGAACCCAGCTCCGGAACCCAATGCAGAAATCACAACATTCCGGGAAACCCGCTTTGTCTCTGAATTCGGACAATAAAATGCTGGAAAGGTGGCCATAAAATGCTGGAGCGGTGACAGCAGGGGGTGAGGGGGGGGGGGGACGGGCTCTTCTATTCTCACTAGAACTTCAAGTGAGTTGGGTCCCACAACCTGCTCTACAACAGATGTGCCTAATCAGGGTTCTGAGTTGCTCCGTGATCCGAGGGCTCAGATGTCAGAAAGCCGAGCTGACTGCGCCCTTGTTACACATCTAGCGCCTCTGAGAAGCGCTGGGCTGTGCGCCGTAAAAACGTCCTCTCAGTACACACATCACGATATGCCCAAGGAGGGGTGAGGGGGGCACCTCAAGCAGGCACTGTAAAACACGAGAGGGCTGCTGGATGTGCATGGAGCGAAGAGGAGGGTGGGAAGGGAGGCGGGGAGCTAAGAAGAAAGGCGCGAGGCAAGAATGGAAATACCGCGAAACCAGGTGCCCTAAGTGAGTGACAAAGTTCTTTCAAACAGAGCGCCATAATTAGTAGAGGACTGCTAATGCACGTTTAATCTAAGCCAGCAATTACATTTGGAGCTGAAGGCAAATGCAGGCTTACGTTGAAATAGTGGCGCGTGGTATGGTTAGGACCTTCAAGTTAATTAATGTTTGCAGAGCGCAAACCGTGATTAATGGAGTAACATGAATAGTGAGGAATGAGGCAATGCGTTCACGGATAACGTGAAGACTGGCTTAAATAATTCAAGTGCAAGCACAAATGCAGGATTACATAAAAATAGTGGCGCGTGGTATGCTAAGAACATAGTGTTTGAAGGAGCGCTAACTGCGATAAACGGAGTACCACGTATCAGCGCAGTCGAGGATTACGTGATGAAAACAGCTAATGTGAAACCTACACTTATAATAAAAAGGGGCGCAAGGTCCGATAGAAAACTAACAAGAAGGGAAGAATAGAGGAGAGTAAGGTTGAAGAGACGCACGGGGAGGAGAGACACGAGACACAGAGACAAAGTGAAAGCACGGCCGGCCGGCCGTGAATAATTGGGGGAGGAGCGGATACCTTTCAAGAGCTGCTGGAGGCACCACGCTGGGGAACAGATGGCTGGCTTTCATGTGCACGCGCTTTTAAGGTGATTGCGCTAGCACATTGACATTGGTTTTCACGGGCACAGCAGCAAATCACCAGGTTGATTAAACTCTGGTTAAGCCCCTATATGTCACGACCTCTGAATGCGCAAGCGCATTGCAGAGGTCGAGCCCTAAAAAACAAGACAGTAGGCACAGACCTTCTCTATCACTGCACCGAGGATCTGAAACAACATTTTTGTATCTATCAGGTCCTCACAAACCCTGCTCAGGAACGAGCTAAAGACACACCTCTTTTAAGAGCACTACACCACAGTGCAGTAACGGTTCACTTCTCTGAGAACCCTGTGTCCCTTCAATCAGTTATTAACACTGCATGGGGCTCCGTAGTGAATAGGATAGAATTACATCCATGATTATAATATCTCATCAGGCTTCTTCTGATTATTTTCAGGAGGAAAACTGGAAGTATTCCCAAGGCTGAGCTTATATTTTCCCACCCGCCAAAAAAAGAAACCTAATGGGGAGCAATAACCAATGGCCAATAGGTCAAGGGAGCCGCGGGTTGAAAAAGTTTGGGAACCACTGGAGTAATGTAATACCTGAACTCCTGCTCGCTGACTACTTCTCCCAGATACTCGATGATGAATTGACCAGACTTTAAGGGTTCCTTGGTACGAATGCCCCATCCTTTGCCCTCGGCTCGGAAGCGTTCTAGGCACTGCACCCACTCATGCCTCTGAATCCTCTGGTTACGGCACTGGTCTCCACAGGGGCAGGTATTCGGGGAACATTCAGCAAAGATCATCCTTCAAAAGAGAACAAGAAGTTGCGCTTAAGCTTTGAAATGAGTCTCACACTAAAGAATGCAAAATTAGAATTCACACAGAAAATCATTACAAAACCTTAACACTCAGTTGACATGTGTCTTTCACAGCCTCTTCACAAAATACATGTCTGGCTGAAAGTGCATTCCAAATGGAAGTCTTCTGTACACAGAACAGCGAGGTAGAGAGTAAAATCAAGTTCTCTAATAAATGGACTAGTTGTTGAAAAGTAATAACAATTTATTGAGGGTTTCCTGAACCCTGATGCCTTCATAACAGCTTCCGTCCCACAACCTAGTTCACAAATAATACTCTTCTTTTTACTGTTAAGCCTATTTCTCCATTCCTGCTTATGCTAAATTCCATTGAAGCACGTCTTGGTTTTTGGCAGGTCTTTCACACCACAACCCTTAATTCTTATAACTGCATAGCCCCTTGTCTAGGCAGGAATCACTTCTAGTGCTAAAGAGAAGTGACAGCCAAGGCAATATTGTTCTTACAATAAAATTACAAGTCTGGGGCTGAACAGAAAATATTGGTGGCTGGCCAGCAGCCTTGCAAACAATATAGCAGTATTTCACCTGAAGTGGCAGGAATGTGTTTGGATTGGCTTGCCAAGTTTCTTTGGTGTGCTCTCTAGTTCGCCTGCTGTTATTTTAGTTCCAAAACTCTCCTTTTGCAATGTTACCAAGTCACAGCATCCTTCTAAATATCAGGCCTTTCAAAGATCATGTGTCAAAAATGTCAGATAAAGTAATTCAAAAGTAAAGAGCGAACAGTCTTTATGGAAAAATAAAATCAGTACAGGAGATGACAAATCTGAATTTAAGGTTGTGAGCGTGCATGTAATTTCTGGCATTCCAATGACACCCTACACTATTAGGGAAGTCATTTCACAACCCTACTGATCAGCTTCTCATCTGTAATAAGTTCCCTTTTAGTGAATTTACGATGGCTCCAAATTACCACTATGCTGGTTATAAATGAACATATCCATGGCCAGAGCAGGACTCCGTCTGGCCAATATTGTTTTTGCCCAATATGCATCTGTTAGCCATTGCTAGCTCCTTTTCCAGTATTATAGAGTATTACATGCCTGAAGTAAGCATGTAATGTAATTGGCCAATTTATTATCATTCCTTGCAAATAATTTAATGTATTTATGATATTCCAAGAGGTTGCTTAACCACAGGGGTAAATGTGCACTTTACAGCCTGACAAAGGGAAAAAACTGATTCACTGTAGGATGTACAAGAGCAACAGTGAGTAGGAAGTAAAGTCACATTATCACAATGCTTGTTGGTGCCCTCACCGGTTCAGGCAATCATCCACGCAACCCTTTTCTTTGTCATGTTCGGGTCTCTTGCAGTTACATGTGGTGGCCTCATACCCTGACAAAGGCTTCACATCCACATAGACATCTTAGAGACAAAATGGAAATAGCAGTCAACGCCTAAGAACACACTTGAAAGGGTGTGATCTATTACACTAATAGGCCTTTTAATGCAACAGTGACTGCAGAGTGCAAGAAAAGCATGCATGAAGAATAAAGGAAAGGTTTAAAGCATGAAAGAAGTTGGGCAAAACATTAAACATATAGGGAGTATAGAGATAACGACAGCCTGCGGGTGAACAAGGTAGGTAAAAATAAAGCATTTTGAGAAGAAGGGTTTGGGACAAAAAAATCCACAGAAGAGCAGAAGCCAAAACCAAAGCATGCTGAGATGGTACAGAAAAGGCTGGGAAGGTGGCACACACAGACGCAACAGTGTGTAAGACGCCAAGCATGCTTTAAACACGTGGAATGCTGGATAGGTGGCAAAACATCTATAAAGGACGGAGAAAATAAACCATACCAGCCAGCTGTACCAATATACCAAAAGTGTTCAGGGAACACAAAAAAAGATCAAAAGCATGTAGGAATTCAGGAATGCAGGAAGAACGATCAAATGTACAGAGTAAAAATAGTGAACGACTGTAATCATTTGAGGACTACGAGGAGAAAGATCAATAAGATGTTTAGAATGTGACAAGAAAAAGGTTAAAAAAAGATGAGGGAAGCAGCGGACATGGGGAGAAAAACAACAATGGCAATGATGGGAGAACAATGAAAAATATAAGGCGAGACATTGCATACTTTGTAGTGTAGGTAAAGTAGTTCATTGTGATGTAGGGAAGGTGCAAAGAAATAGTAAAAGGATCTATGCGAGTGAGGAGTGAGAAATTAAAATAATAAAGAGGAGAAGTGGGAGGTCAAATGCACATGGACATTTAAAAAGATATCCTATAGAAAATACAATTGTCAGTAATACTTACTGGAACGGATTTTCTTGTAGAGCGGTACATCTGGCTTTTTATACAACTGAAGAGAATAAAATAAAATAAATGACTACTTTCTACCTGACACAATAAAAGTCAACCTGATAAGACTGCCATACTAGAGTTGCGATAACATGTTTCTACATTGAATAAACGTTCCAAATAAAACAACTTTTGAGTTTTGTTCAGCTTGTAAACTGAAACACTGAACTATTAGTATGGTTATGGGGGCCATCTAGTAGAGAAAAAAACAACACCGTTTTTACCCAGTCCTACATCTCCAACAACCACCAACAACATATATTATATTATCTTGCATCGTTAGATGATGTTGGCTTGAGTTTCCAAACAGTTTGAGCGTTGGGACGAGAATGTCCCCTGCATGGTAAAAGGTTGTCCTAAATGTTCAACTGCGTGTGAAACTGGTGTCCTGGCGTCACACTAGCCTAGTGTGTTAACAAAGGATTTGGCAAGTTCCTGTTAAAGCAAGGTCCAAGAACTGTCCTGTGGCCTGCACATGCGCGCCTTTCCTCAGGTAAATCTTTTTTGAGAATCCAAAATGTAGCCAGACCCTTTTCTCTGTTTCAGGAAGCGGACAGTTTACTGACCCATTCCTTTGTAAACTGACACCCAGAACCTTGCGCTGAATCCTGTGTGCATGTCAAGTGTATGTGGGTACAGTGCATGCGTGTGTAGCATGTGTGTGTCTCGGGGGGCGGGGTGTGTGAGAGACTGCGAGAACTGGGGCCAGTGGTATCCACTCTAGATGCCCCTGGATTGGCATGGCATAAGGAAGAGGATGAGATTATCTTCCCCAGAAAGTCAAAGTCTACATTCCTGGGCGGCGAGGAAGGACAGCCAAGTGAGGAGGTTGGACTTTCTTTCGAAATTCAATGAGGAACTTGGTAGCAAAAAGCTTCTGATTAGTACTTCCTGAGCACTATGTTTGGTACATAGTAGGAGTTCGGGGTGGAACTGCAGTTTCTGTTGTGCAAGCCTCACCTTTTGTCCGTCTCCGATTACTGCATCTCACACTTCACTGTGCATGGCTGGACAGGAACCCAAAAGCAGCCCTGGCAGATTTGATCAGACCAGCACCCGTAATGCATCTATCGAGGAAGTGCAGCGAACAAGTCTCACCTGTGCAAGCGGGTGTGGGGGGCTTTCTCCCCAAGAATTTGGGAAAACCATGGCACAATTACGTATTTTACAACACAGCGCATCAACCTGCAGTGGGTGAGGGAGGCTTCTTTAAAGCAGTTCCACTTAGGTCTAATACAAATATTAACTAATTTTGTTTGTCTCTCTTTATGGCTGAGAGTTAGCTGAAGCCTAACACCGTTATGCCAGGAAACAAAGACAATTAGCTTGCCACTTAGAGTGATAAATAGATAAACTATAATTTGGGTGCAGTTTTGTTTGCGCTTTTAAGCTTTGAATCCAAGAGATATGCACATGCAGTAGAAATATCAGCTGCGTCTGCATATATGTTATAACACTATAACTATTTATGTAGCACTTACCAATAAAATAAATCTTTACTGCTTCTAAAAGGAACCCTTTTAGCAAACAAAGAATAACAAAAGAATGAGGAAAAACATTACAGTTCTAGATTGTATGCTTTGCAGCTTGCTTGCAGCTCCTTGATGCTAGTTCACAATTTACTAAGCTATAGTTTAAGGACTGTAACATGTGGCATCAGATCACACCAGGATTTCTGCAACAGAAGCCGTAACCTACTGAGCTAGCTACGGACAAAACAATCCGTGGTCCGCCTCTTACAGATTCCACCCCTCATGACTGCTCTCTATGACTTTGCTAGCAGTGAGAGAACCTACCCAGAATAGAAAGAGAGCACGTGCATGCTGGGAGCCAGCTTCAACAAGGCAGCCCAGCAATAAAACCGGCCCCCACCTTCCCAGCCTCCCAAGGGAAACTCCCAGTGCACGCCTGTCACTGTGCCCCTGTTTTGGATACTTCTCCTTGGAGCCAGCTCCATTGCTACCCGCTGTTAGAACAGCTTTGCAAAGAGGCTGGGTATGGAGTGCAACCTGGAAATGGCATTTGAAAGAGAACCAACACAAACAACCTCCAAAGAACTGGGCAGAGGATCCACATCCTTCATCTAGAGCATCTGTATAAACTTGGGAACAAAACCACTCAACTTCATTCCAGTTTTGAGTTCTTCTTGACCAACGAGTACTTAAAAGAGCTGCTGTTCAATCATGGCTGCTGTTTCCCTGAGAGTCAGACTTTCATAGATGAGGGGACATCACCTCGAGTCTACACCTTCTGCTGCAAGAGCTGAAGGTCGGTCTAAAGTGCCTAGAAGCCTGCCTCCGGAGTGTGCCCCAGGGAAAAACAAGGGAACCCTACTCACTACGGAACCAGGGTGCATACTATATATGAAAAACAGTGGTTCCAGTGGCGCAATAAATGTATAATCAATATTCAGTACATAGCATAATATCTGATAACATTTTGAAGGTATATGGGATGTAGGAGGGAAAAGCAAGGCTTGTAACACCAATTTTATATCAACATTGCTTTTGTATTGTTTCAGAAATAGATATCATAAGCATCTACATTGTACACATAGTGTTTTAAAAAGTGCAAAGGTGTCCCAAGTGTATTGTGAGAACCGAACAGATAAGTAACGTACAGTGGAGTGACAGTAGGTGAAGTGTATACACGGTTTCTACTAGGGATATTTTACAGGGGAAAGGGAGAACGACCATTAACCCCTTCCACGCTGATGACGAGCTGGGCTCGTCATGGCGTAGCCTCCTCGCACGCTGATGACGAGCCCAGCTCGTCACGTAACATGCGTTTTGAAAAATCTCAGCGTACGAGCGGAATTCCGCTAGCGCGCATGAGGTTAAAGCAATTATGCTACACAACAATGTAGCAGTGGCTATCTACAATCATAGACACTGTATGAATGGTTCATTTCCAATTGGCGTCAACGGCATTTTGACCCTTTCGAGGATGGAGGGTCTCGTCAGGACTGAGGGGATGTGGGACATCTGGGTAAGGAGGGCTCAATCTCTCCTATTGAAGTTCCAACCATGCGTGAAAAGGGAAGATAAGGTTACTTACAGTGAACCCAGCTGGGTTCACTGAGATCGGTTGATAACAATGGAGACTGCTCAGTGGCAGTGTGCCCGGCTCTGTTGAAGGACAGCCTAGCCAGGGGGAGAATTTTAGCGTTTGGCACACCCAAAGAAAGCTGACTTTCTACAGCACAAATCAAGGAGTGACCTGTGTGTCGTGAAGCCCCCCCCCCCCCTCAATTGCCCTGCTTAGTTTCTGTGTAAGCCGCATTTAAGGTGGTACCTCAACAACTACCAACGTCACCCAGCAGATTGACGTGATACTGCCACTGCTTACATGGTGAGGTAGGGACGACTCACTGTCAAGTGAGAAGCCTTAATCAGCCAAGAGACCGCAATTGCTGGAGAACACCCTTGCGATCAATCGTCATGACGGCTCAAACAGCCATACCAGGGCAATGCCTTAGCCAGTTAAAAGGACTGCTATTGCTCAAAACAAACGTTGCTGCACAGCCTACTATATCGATTACCTCTGAGACTATTGTCCGGAGCGAGGTTACCAGCGAGGCCCAAACCTGAAAAAAAGCAGATGCCTTGAGGTAACGAGCCGGTCCGCTCCTGCCACATTGCCCGAACTGCTACAGAAGCCACCAGAGGTCTACTGCGCTTGCTAAGAATTGTTGTTAAGAAGAGATACAGAGAAACTGACACTGAGTAATTCACATGAGAGAATTTAAGCTATCTACAACTGTGCCTAATTCTTGCCTTAATCTCTGTGTTGGCGACTTTGAATACAGGGTCTCAATCACAGCATGATGAAAGGGGGACACTGGAAGAACACAAGGAAGTAGGGGTGAAGCATATCACCATCACAAAGTAGTTTCCAACAATGTGCGCCTCTTCCATTGAGTAGTCTTTTAGTTCTGTTATGTGATAAGAGTACTTTCTTGTTTTCGTGAAAGATAACCACAGGGCTCAATCATTTCCCTTTTCTCTCTGTTGGTTGACTGTGGAGTTGTATGCTCTTGCCCAGCAGCTCTCTGAGAAGTCGGTGAGACTGCTCACCCTTGCTACCCTCAGAGGCAAGTGCAACAAGAGGCCACGCCTCCCTAATGCTCCCCGAAGTCTAGTCCTCCAGAGCATAGGCGCTCCATTCGTTTCCGTTACTGCGGGGGTGCTCCCGCGCCGTGAATACTTTAAAGTTAACCCCACTAAAGATCGTGTCTAGGGGAGGGGTTATAACCAAGTGAAATGTGCAAAGTGTGTGTATGCCAGGGGCACGGGCCCGGCGTTAACCTCATGCGTGCGAGCGGAATTCCGCTCGTACGCTGAGATTTTTTTAAACGCACTTTACGTGACGAGCTGGGCTCGTCATCAGCGTGCGAGGAGGCTACGCCATGACGAGCCCAGCTCGTCATCAGTGTTGAAGGGGTTAAGTAAGTAAAAGGGTAGTGTTCCGTGTAAAGTCGGGAGTCAGGTGTGAGAGGGCGGAGCGTGCTTTCACGAGAGGCCGTGTCAGAGAGGGGGGGTAGGATAGGTTGGGAGAGGAGTGTCTTGAAAGAGAGGTGAACAGGAAAAGGTACGGTCCGAAGGAATGGAGCGATATGGACAGTCAGAAACAAGACTGGCAGAGAAAGGGGAGACACGGAGAAGAGGAGCTGACAGGGAGAGCTTCGCCGTGAAATGGATCCAAAAAAAAAGTAAAAGAAGCTTGAGAGTGGTGCGCGCGCCACTGCGAGCATATGTCTTCAATTACCGTGGCCCTGACGGCCGTGATAATTGAAGATATATGGCCTCTGGTGCGCGTAACAGACACCAATAGGCCATGGGGGGAGCTATGCGACCGCCCATGGCCTATTGTGTGTTTTGTTTTAAAAGTACAGGCACGCAGATGCCAATGAAAATGGACCTAGGAAATAACATGCACTAGCTGCGTGGAATTTCCAGGTCCATTTTCAAAACTCCGGGAAAAGGACTCTCGTTACGCGACACTGACACGCAGTGTACGCTAGGCCCGAGACCTAAAAATGGCTGTACTTGGCCGAGCCTGCACAGTCATAGCAGGACTGACCCAGGACACCTTTAGCAAACTACCTCGACCACCACAGTTGAGGCCCAGTAGTCCAAGTTACCTTATTACTAAAAACCAGCTGTTCAGCAATGCATTTTCATGTTTGCCTCTTTTAAAACGAGGAAAATGGAAAAAGGAGAGCAGTCTTTTAAACACTTTTTTATTTTTCAATTTTTTCGAATAATCGTATACATTGGTATTAAATGATTTCTGGGAAAGGGGTGGGTTGCTGTGTATGTGTGTGTGTGCCTGCCTGCCAGCCCTGGAGGCAAAAGCAGGAGTCCTAGTGAGGCGCACTCAGCCATTCATCCCTATGATGTCACGAAAGCAAGTCCCATCTAGTTGGGTAAAAATAACACCTCTTGTTCACACGGCTACCAAGCTGTGTTATCAGCAGTTAAACGCCAGATATAAACCCCATAGCTGTTATAAACGTTAATCCAGTGCAGCAGTGACTTCCCATGAGAGGACTAGAATTAATTCACTTTTCATTAACATATAGCATTATCGATGAGTAGTGGTTGTTTTCCACCAGGTGGGACTATGTGACTTAATACACAATGATAGTAAAGCAGTCTATGCTGAGACTTTGAGCACTGACGAGAAAATATCAGTATTACTGAGATAACCCACCTAAATCCTCTTCAGCAACTCTTGAGATATATATATATATATATACATACACACACACAAACTTCCCTTTGACCTACCTCTCCTCCATCAGTCATTACAAAACAATTATAAAAAATATTTAAAACATCACAAAAGCGAATACCTGGAATTTCACCACCCTTCCGCTGGGCTTTCAATTCCACCGAGAGAGCTATGGGCTAAGTTCTCTGTCAGTAGGAGCCTTGCATGCATCTGCATGGTCAGAGCCACTGCCAAGACAGACAGAAATATGTTGCAGATCGTTACTGACCTAGGGAAGGTAACAGAGCCAGCTGGAGTCGGAGTACTACTTAGTCCCCCAACTATATTCAGACACAAGACCCACAAGTGAGGCGAGGGTAGATAGGAGATATGGTAGCCCATTACAACATCCCACCGCCTGCTTCAGGTCTTAGTAGACCTGAGGAAGGCAGCCGGTCACCTTCCACCCCCGTTCACTGCTTCACAACGTGGGTTTTTTTCACAGCTAAAATGGGAAAACAGTGAAAAACAAAACTGTTGTCTCGACAGAACACTGAACAACCAAGTTTCAAGGCTGGTGTTTTTGATAACGGCATCCCTTCATTTTGTTGGCTGATTAGTATACATTGTGTTGTGCTTAATACTGCGATCTAGTGGTTGAAACAGCAAATTCTTACTATTCTCAAAAGTCTTACAATTGTGGTTATCGACCATGGACAGAAAATGTCAGATTGCACAAACTCCAGTGTTGAAGTTTGTTTTTTTGTCAGTTTATGACATGCACAACCACAGCTGGAAGAGGTAGGGGGTCGGAATGACTCTGCAACTGACAAAAATACAGAGCTACTGCAGTGTGAAACTGCTAATATTATACTGATTCTAGATTATAATATAGTATCTTTGCTCACATCTGTATGCAGTTCTGAACATGGAGATGCCTAAATGTGATGTTAATTCATGAAGGCAGGACGCACACCTCTTCTTCCAATGATCTTGAACTTTAATTTTTAAACCAATTTATCCTTTTTAATCCTTAGGTGCGTGCAATTTACTGTAGTGCTATGCCCTAAGCACAGGGGTACTAACTTCATCAGAGGTGGGACAGCCTCCAGTCCCCAGAAATGCACAGCAAAAACGCATTTCTGGGGACTGCAGACAGTCCCACCTCTGATAAATGTGACGTTAGACACACTACTTGCCCAACTGTGTGTCTGCTTTTCATTTCAAAACGGTCCTGTCGTGCTTTGAGAAACCAAGAGCAGAACCCCAGGCTGGTGCACTGTTAAGTGACTTGTAGGAGCAACTATCTTAGAAACGTAAAAGTCGTGTGGTTGTTGATTGTAGACTGTGCATAACCCATGGTCATGCCCCTTGGAGACCATTTATCAGACTTTTAATTCCCAACATCTAGATCCTTGTATTTAGGCAAAAGCTCTGTTGATATTTTTGGACAGTGCCAAACTAAATGTAAGATAATATTGGATGTGGTGGCTTGAATGAACACCAAATAAATCCTATCACAGGAAACGAACCCACTGCTGGTTTGCAAGTGTACTTTTAATGCATGATGAATTACAGCGAGGATGGATAAATCCAAAATCTGACAAAGAGGTCTGTAAAGCCCACTATTGCCTCTTTCAAAAGCTCTTTAAATGAGTCCACCACTCACAATGATAATGAGACGGGGATGATGGTACCAAAGCCCATCCCAGCAGATCTCGCCAGCATGTCTTCCTCCAACCTCTGCTGGCTCAGGACCACACACTTTAAACAAAATATCTCAGAATGGACAGCCCAGTGCGGTAACCAGTGAAGTGGAGTACGATTATAATAAAAACCACAGAGGGACCTGCAGAGCTGATCAAAGCTACAGGCTTACAGAAAAACATAAACTGCCTCTCTCACATCCCTCCAGCCACTGCACTGCTTAAGATACATGATCCTCACACCTCGGTTATCAGACACCCAACATGGAACCACTCCTCACAAAGGGTCAAACCTAAGACCACATCCTTCCGACCACATATCCTCCACAATGTAGTGTGCTACCCAGTGCTTTAAATGGGCCGGTACTCACTGGTACGGAGTACCGGCACTTCTTAAATTTACCGAGTCGATTCCGCAGGAACTTCTCCACTGTTAAGGAGAGTACCGGTACTCAGGGTCGGATTAATAAGGTGGGCACTGGACTGGTGCCCGAGGGCCAGCTGCGTGCCGTTTGTTTGGCAGCATGTTGGACGTTGCTGCATGTATTACTCGGCTGTGGCAAGCAGCTCGATGGGACCTGATCGGCCTATTGGAGGCCTGCCACAGGGTCTCTGCTCCCTTCCTACCCAGACGGAGGGTCTCCTTGTCCTCATCAGCTGCCAGGCATCGATGCAGGGTACATGGAGGTACGTAGGCACAAAGGGTCATTTTCACCCCTTGGCCTCCCACTGGGGGTTGACTGTTTTTCTCATGCCTCATTTGTCCCTGTGATTCCACCCCGCCCGCTATGACATTGAGTCCATGATGGGTGGGAATAAGGTGATGGAGATAGCTTAAGCAGCCTCCTTGGATCCCCGGGGAGGTGGGGGAGGTCAACCGACCTTCCCATTGGAGGCCAGTATTCTTCTTCCCCTGACCTCTACCCTGCAGGACTCTGTACATACTCGGGACCGTGCAGGGTTCACTGCCTGCCAGTGCGAGCTCTCCGGCCGTGGGGCCTCACGCAGAGGGGAGAGGAGGGGAAATGGGGGTGGGTGAAGAGTGAGAGGGAAGTAGCTGAGAGTTTAAAGAAGAAAAAAGGTAGAGAGGCAGAAGGGGTAATCAGACAGAGATATGGAAGTCATCCAGACGGTTATGGAAAGAGGTAAAGATGCGCAGTGAGGGCAGATTAGAAATAGAAAGAGTGATGAGAGAGAGTGATAGGATGCAATTGGGATATTGAGAGTGGGACAAAATTAGCTACCAACGGGAGAGAGGTGAGTGCGGGAGGGATCTCAAGGTTTGAGATGTGAAGACAGATAGAGTGTGTGTTTGAGAGGAACAGAATCGGGAGGTATTTGAAAAGAAATGCGCGGAATGCTCTTTTGTGTGTGTGCACCCTTAAATATTTAAGTATTGCGCCAAATGCAACAAAGTAGGCACATTGAAAATATTATGATACCATGAAGCTGCAAATATAAAACAATAAGGAAACATGAACATTTGGTGTTTCACATACATTTTGTATACTGAGTTAACACATTTTGTTTGGATTGATACATTTCTCACGTTTTGTTCTGTTGCGCAACTGGTGTAAGTGCCAGAGTCTCTCTCGTCCTAGAGCACATTGATTATTTGCCTGAAAGTGCTAAAAGTACTGTTGATGCCTTGTCTCATTCCGAGTTTTGGTTGTTAATCTGCATAAATGGGAAAGCTTGAGACCAATATCCAGGACAATACAAGGACAACATGAATACTCAGCAGAAGTGTTTTTGTATCATGTCTAACTCCGCCCACTAGCCACGCCCCTACCTCAATTTAATGAGTGCCTGCACTTATTTTTTCCCATTTAAAGCACTGGTGCTACCCATGTAGGCAAGAGCTCAAGCACCCTACACAGGGAGTAGCAAGCGCTATATAAATCTTACAACAATGCGTTGTATATGTACACATGCAATGATTGCGCCTAATGTGCAGACGTATGTATTTTCTGAGCAGAATGTGAACACAACACAGTGCGTCAGTGCGTACGTGCACATGTAACGGGGTTGGGTATACTTGTACGCAGACTTATATAGCAGCTCTAATCAGGCATAACAGGCTTTTTGCAAGTCAAAACCCCACCTACATTTTTGTTTTCTTTCCAACGTAGTAAGAAACGATTTAACAAATGGACGTGACTGTGAAAAGGAAAATACGTTTTCTTGTATGACATTTTCATGGAGCAAGTGAAAAGTAAATTCCACTCTGCTGGGAGGGATCCAAGAAAAATAAGGCCTGAAATCTCTCCGTGCAGTTGGCAGTACAAACGAATTCTCAGGAGGCCCATCTAAAAGAGGATCTCTGCTGCGCGGCGGCGCGCCTCCAAAATAAGAGTCCGATGCGCCGCTGCAGGCGCGGGGTGACGGCGCGCTTTAATGCTGGCAGTACAAGCAAATGAAGGCGCCCGTCCTCTCTGTCACCGAGCAGGGGCACGCGGGCTGGGGCGGCGCAGAGGTCGCCCCCTGACGGACGCGGCGCGCGGCGGCTTGCGTACCTGATTGTGTTTCCATTGCCAGAGGATGTCGTAAGGCAGCTGGAAGTCGATCCGCTTCTGCCGGAGGTACTTGCCTGAAATAGAACAAAACGTCCAGAAGTCAACACATGCTCAGAAGAAAGACAGGAATGCGCGAATGGGGGCAGGTGGCGAGAACATTCCCGACACAACGCAAGTCAAACAAACACCAGCAACAGACACAAATAGCATATAACGAGGTCACGCCTGTGTGCACGAGGAGGGGCCGGTCCTTGGTACCCCGGCCCAGCGAGCCACCACAGCCTGCTGCAGCACACAGCATGTGAGCAGCACATGTGCTGGATTAAACACTGCGTCTCTTTCATTTTACTCTTGGGTTTACATCCTTACAAAGTTAGGGTTGCCCTTTTTTCAAATAATAAACACCAGGCATCTGCCTTTGTTTTGTACACTATAATGTTCAAACAGCTGAGAGGTGAAACATAATTTGTTTTAAATCTTCAATAAAAAATTTTTTTACATGGCAATTAACCCCTATGTTTACTATAATACCCACTAAGAAATAATTGATACCCGTCTTGAATATGTTTAAGTGACTTGGCTGTTCCAAGTGGATGTTTCAAAGGGAAAAATACAGAATTTCATCGATTTTCGTTTTTTTAACTAGCCTTCATATACAAAAATACCAGCAAGGCCAGTAAAATTAGGATTAAAACCACCACTGGAACAATATCAGCAATGGCGTGGATATATTTTTAGGACAAAAAAGTCACCAGTAAGAGCAATTTCATAGTGAGGCCAAAAACCTCTTTGGTACATAGAAAACAACTCTGTGGTAAGAGAAGACCCCACTGAAGTCCAAAAGGACAATCGGGTACAAAATCACCCACTGGGTCAACATCAGAGTATGGAAATACTTTTAAAAGCTCAAATCCTATTTAGCTGCAAAACCACTTTAATGTTTTCTTGAGTGAAGGGCTCAGAAAGCCCTTCTGGCCCTTGTTCACTCTATATGAAGATAAAATGGCCCTGTTTCATTTGCTACCCTCTTGTCTGTGGTGTTTTTTGCCACCTTTGCGAGAAGACTTTAATGCTGCCCTCAAACTATCGTCTCCTCTTGTGGGTGTTGCATGATGCAGTGATTTTTTGTGTGTGTTTTTTTAGCTTGCACTCTTTCTGTAGTTGACTGTCTTTATCTCTACCTGTGGTACCAAAGGCGTGTTGGAGCGCGGAGCAGTGTTGCAATTGTTGCAGTGTCTGCTATTTGATAGTACCCCGGCCACCCTATTGGCATCTGGAGAAGAGAAAGATTGAGAATGAGCATCTTAAGCTTGATGACCTTTTCAGAAGGCACTTCTAACTTGCAAAGCTCCTACCTACTGCCTTTGCAGCTTTATTCTTCTTTTCCAGTGACCCCCTCTTCCGCTGCCAAAGCATAAGTTACTTAACTTCGGTAACAATATATCTGTAAGAAACAGTAGTTAGTATTAGATTCCTTACCTTAGAATATTCCCAGGCGTCAGACTGGATCCGGAAAATTTGGCGTAGCAGTACCCCTGCGCGTCGGTAGGCGGCTCTGCGTCCGTCGTCGGCGTAGTTGGCGCCGGGATGACGTCGGAGTACTTAGACGCCGCCCTTTGCGCGCTGATGTCAGTTCTTATACATAGCTTTTCTGCGCCAGAAACGCAGAGCCATGATAAAAACCAACACTGGTGCCATGAAACTAGGTCCCTAAAAGGGGATGACCGTAACCCTAGATATCGGTTCGCAGAACGGGGAGGATGGGTGGGGCGGTAAGGAATTTAATACTAACTACTGTTTCTTACAGATATATCATTACCAAAGGTAAGTAACTTGGGCATCTGAAAGAAACAGGTTAGTATTAGATTCCTTACCTTAGAATACATATCCCAGCAATACCAACCCCGGTGGTGGGTCTGCGAACCAATAATCACAGCAGAAAGTCCTGGAGAACGGAACGGCCGAAAAAGCCGTCTCTCCGGACTTGGCTGTCCAGGCAGTAGTGTCTTGCAAATGTGTGCAGCGAGACACTCGCAGCTGCCTGACAGATGTCCTGCAAAGGGACTCCCCGACCCAGGGCAGTAGTAGCCGCCGTGGCCCGAGCAGAATGGGCCCTCAGCCGAAAAGGAGGCTCCTTTTTAGCAAAAGAGTAGCATACCGTGATGCACAACACGACCCACCGAGAGATGGTCCGCTTGTGCACCGCCCGACCTTTCTTAGCGCCCACATAACCAACAAAGAGTTGGTCATCCACCCGGAACTGGCGTGTGCAATCCAAATAGAAGGAGAGCGCACGTTTTGGGTCCAGACGGTGGAGCCTCTCTTCCTCTTTCGAGGGATGTGGAGGCGGAAAGAAGGTGGGCAAGGTGATGGACTGCCCGATGTGGAAGGCTGCGACTACCTTGGGCAGGAAAGAGGGTCGCGTCCGCACACACAACTTTGTCCGGATGGACAGAAAGGAAAGTAAGTTTAGAGGAATGAGCCTGGAGCTCACTCACCCTCCTGGCAGAGGTGATGGCAACCAGGAATGCAGTCTTGACAGTTAGGAGACGAAGAGGACAGTTATGAAGTGGCTCGAAAGGAGCGCACATCAGATAAGTCAGAACAAGGTTCAAGTCCCACTGAGGCATCACGAAAGGAACAGGAGGAAACATATTAGTGATGCCCTTCGAAAACCTATTTACAACTGGGGACTTGAACAAAGAGGGCTGATCAGGGAGCCTTAAGAAGGCGGAAATAGCAGAGAGGTAGCCCTTGATAGTGCCCAGAGCAGAGCCCTGCTGGGCAAGAGAAAGAAGAAAGAGGAGAACCTCTGAAAGAGGGGCAGAAAAGGGGTCCACAGCCTTTGCTGTGCCCCATGACACAAATTTGTTCCACCTGCAGGTGTACACCGATTTTGTGGAGGGACGCATGGCTGCCAGAATCACATTACAGACTTCAGGAGGCAAGTCAAATGGCCTCAACTGCCACTGCTCAATCTCCACGCATATAAGTGGAGACTGGACAGGTTCGGGTGGAGGACCGTCCCCTGCTGCTGCGACAGAAGGTCCTCCTGAAGAGGCAGACATGCTGAGTAGCTCGGGATACCAGTATCTTCGTGCCCAGTCCGGAGCCACAAGGATAACTTGGGCCCAGTCACGTCTGATCTTCCTCAGCACTCTGGGCAGAAGTGGTATAGGCGGAAAGGCATACAACAGACCGCAGCTCCACTCACGCCGAAAAGCGTCCCCGAGCGAGTGCCGCTTTGGAAATTCCAAAGCGCAGAACTGATGACATTGCGCGTTCCCTTCTGTGGCGAATAGATCTAACCAAGGCTCTCCCACTGCTGAAAGAGGCCTTGCGCCACGTCCGAGTTCAGACGCCATTCGTGATCCATTATGCACCGACGGCCGAGTTCGTCCGCCCTGGCGTTCAGGGAACCTGCCAGGTGTTGAACCACCAGGGTCACGCCCAGATGTTCCAGCCACTGCCAGAGGCGCAGAGCCTCCTGGCATAGGGTCCACAGCCCCACCCTGCCCTGTTTGTTGCAGTACCACATGGCGGTGGTGTTGTCCGTGAACACCTGCACTACACTCTCCCGGACAGAGGGGAGGTATGTCTTCAGTGCAAGCCGGATCGCCCGCAGCTCCAGAAGGTTGATGTGGAGCCTGGACTCCGCCGGAGACCAGAGGCCTCTGATCTCCGCCTCTCCCATGTGGCCCCCCCAGCCCTGGAGGGACGCGTCCGTCACAACTACGTGCTCCGGTTGGGGTAGGGAGAGGGATCTGCCGCTGACCCAATCGCGGTCCGTGAGCCACCATTGCAACTGTCTTGCAGTGCCCTCCGAGATCAAAACATGGTCGGACAAGTTGCCCTGATGCTGGGCTCACTGAAACTTCAGGTTCCACTGCAGAGCCCACATCCGCCACCTGGCGTAATGCACCAGAAGGATGCAGGAGGCCATCAGCCCCAGAAGCCGCAGCGTCAACCTGACAGAGACTCAGTATAACGGCTGAAATTTCGGAATCAGAGCCTGAATATCCCGAACCCGCTGCTCGGGAGGATAAACCCGAAACTGCGCCGAGTCTAGAATCGCTCTGATGAAGAGGAGCTTCTAAGAGGGACACAGGTGTGACTTCGGCACATTGATGGAGAACCCCAGCAGGTGCAGGAGGTCAGCCGTAGTCTGGAGGTGGCTAACGGCTGTCTGGGGCGAGCCCGCCTTCAACAATCAGTTGTCGAGGTAGGGGAAGACTGAAACCCCTAACCTGCGCAGATGAGCTGCGACCACTGCCATCACCTTCGTGAACACCCGTGGGGCGCTGGTACGGCCGAAGGGGAGCACGGTAAACAAAGTGCTTGTGGCCTACCGTGAACCGCAGGTAACACCGGTGGGCCGGCAGGACGGGGATGTGAAAATAAGCGTCCTGCAAGTCCAACGCTACCATCCAGTCTCCCGGGTCCAGGGCAGCTAAGACCTGAGTCAGCATCTTGAACTTCTCCTTCCGGAGGAAGCCGTTGACGTTCCGCAGGTCCAAGATAGGGCGTAAGCCCCCTTTACCCTTCTTGGGAACCAGGAAGTAGTGGGAGTAACAACCACATCCTACTTCTGGCCCAGGAACGCGCTCGATGGCCCCCTTGGCCAAGAGGGCCGTAACTTCCTCTCGCAGAAGATTCAAGTGATCCCCCGACACACGGTGGTACTGCGGTGGCATGGCTGGAGGGATCGCCTCGAAGGGGAGGGAGTAGCCCCTTCGGACGATTTGCAGCACCCACCTGTCCGAAGTGATGTTGCGCCAGTGAAGGAGGTGATGGCGAACCCTGCCCCCCACTGGCGTCATGTGGGCCTGAAAGCTCGGACTAGAAAGGCTTTGAGGCAGATGCTGCGGGGGTGGATGTGGACTGGCCTCGCCGTTGTCCCCGGGCACGCCACGGCGGTTACCACGCCCGCCACCGCGCTGGATGTTAGTCTGCGGCCCGTGGCTGGCAGGACGTGTGGGGGCGCCCCTTCCTTGGCCACGAAAGGAGCGAAAGGCAGCAGGTTGCTGGCGCGGGGCCGACAGGCCCAAGGACTTGGCCGTAGCCCTGGAGTCCTTAAAGTGCTCAAGCGCACTGTCTGCCTTGTCGCCAAAGAGGCGACGGCCATCAAACGGCATGTCCATAAGGGTGTTTTGGACATCAGCCGAAAAGTTGGCGGACCTCAGCCAGGCGTGGCGACGAATCGCCACCGTCGTTGCCATCGCTCTACCTAGCGAGTCCATTGTATCCAGTCCACACCGGCTAGAATACTGTGCCGCATCTCGACCCTCCGCAAGGGCTTGGGCGAGTTTAGTCTGGGCCTCCTCCGGACATTTTGGCAGCACGGCTGCGACCGTGTCCCACAGAGAGTGGGTATAACGGCCCAAGAGGCACGCGGTGTTAACTGACCGCTACCCCAAACTCAGTGAGGAGAACATCTTCTTGCCATACTGTTCGCACCTCTTGGATTCCCGATCGGGGGGAGCCGTCGGGGATGCGGTCTGGGAGTTAGAGGCCTGGATGACCAGGCTCTCGGGGGTGGGGTGGGTGGACAGGAAGCAAGGGTCGCCCGGAGCCGGGCAGTGGCATCTGGCCACGTCCCTATTTACAGGGGAACCTGTAGCGGGCCTGGACCAGGTGCCCAGAAGAACGTCAGATAAGGAATCATTAAAGGGCAGCAGAGGCTCAGAGGAGCTGGCCTGCGGTTTAAGGACCTCAGTGAGGAGGTTAGTCCTCACGGCTGCGACGAAGAGTTCAGGGGATAAGGCCTTGGCCGCCCGCTTCAACACCACACTATAGGCAGCCCCCTCCTCCGTAGCCACGGTAGGGGGGGGAGACAAAACCAGTGTCAGGCGAAGTGTCCAGACCACTGGCATCCCCAAGCTCACCTGCCCAGTCCTGATAAGGCTGGCACTCACGTGCCAGAGGGTCCTCAGACCCCTCCCAATCCTCCTCGCCACCCATCTCCTGATGCTCAGGGTCAAAGGATGGGGCCGGGTCAAAGAAGTAAAAATCTCCTAGCGGCGTCGAATATGGCGCCGCACCCGAATCAAGGGTAGGACCGGGGACGACGTCGTCCTGGGACGGCATCGGGGCGACTCACTGGGGCCTGCGCCGGCGAGGTCGTAAGGTCGATCGGCGACAACTCGGATCCGGCGGGGCCCTGCGGCGCCGGGACCGAAGTCGCCGATGGGGCTGGAGCCGAAGCACCCGGCCCGCTTGGGGACCCAGTCAGGGCGCTGGGCCCGAAGGCGCCGCGGAACCCGACGGAGGAGCGAGCGACCTCTTGGCCATGAGGAAGGCCTCGATCTCCCTCCAGCGTCGCGTTCTGCCCAGGGACCGGCGGGTATGGAGAAGGCCGCAACGCCTGCGGCTCCGGCGGAGCCGCATGGGTGGTGTCACCCGAACCCCCGGCCGCGCCACGCGAGCGTCGGGGGGGGGGGGGGGGTCGGGGGGGCGGGAAGGGGCTCAGGAGAGCGAAGTCGCCTCTTCGACTTCTTGTGCCTCTTACCCGAGAACTTGGAGGCCGAGGAATGATGTCGACTCCCGGAGCTATGATGACTCTGGCCCCGTGACCGGTCCCTCAACCTCCTTCCGGACCGGGACCTCGAACGGCGCAGGGCCGACTGCCGGAGCTCGAGGCGCTTAGCCTTCGACGTCGAGGCCCGGCAGTTGGGGTACGACTTGTCATCGTGTTCGGGCCCCGGGCAATGAAGACACCGGCGATGGGGGTCGGTAACCGACATCAGTCGGCTGCAGTCGACGCAGGATTTGAACCCGGGCATCCCAACCGGCACCGTCGGAGTCGTTCGACTCGAAAAACAGACCAAAAAGATCAAAAAAGTTAGGCAAAAATTGACTAAAGGGTAACACTTTCTCCGGACCTGCGCTTGCTGGGGCGGAAAAAAGAAGAACTGACGTGAGCGAGGGCGGCGTCTAAGTACTCCGATGACGTCATCCCGGCGCCAATGGCGCCAACGACGGACAAGGACCCGCAGACGACGCCTACCGACGCGCAGGGGTACTGCTACGCAAAATTTTCCTGATCCAGTCTGACGCCTGGGGATATTCTAAGGTAAGGAATCTAATACTAACCTGTTTCTTTCAGATAAGGTTCTCTCCAGTAATACAGCATTGGCAAGTTTTGATAGGATGCCAAGTTTAAAACCCAAAATTCACAAGCATGCAAGGCTGCTGAATGCCCAGCTATCTGCTAACGGGAACCACTGAATCGAGCATTAGTCTTTCCATCTTGCATCACGTTTTGTGGCTCTGTATTGTACCCATCAGGCAGGTGCTATAGAATCTACTCCACAGCAAGCCACTGTTGATGTGTACATTTACTGAGTGATGCATTTGCGTTTGCAATTCTCCATTGTGTAGCGACTGCTTTCATCATCTTTTCCCCATCAGCATCTTTTACAGTTTTGATCATGAGATGGTCACAAGGTTGCTGGGTTATGAGCAACACTATCACAGAATTTTGTTAGACATGGTTCCATAAATAAACTGGATCTTAGGAGAAGCGCTATATCTGTTTTCAACTATGTGTGTGGGGGCGCTTTACATGATTCTGAGTCTTTAAAAACGCGTTTGCCTTGTTGTAAAATTTCAGAATGCATGGGTAGGAACTAATTCCTTCTTCATAATTGGTGTAATGTCTCTAGCAAAAGACTGCATGCGTTTTACATCAACCAATAATGAGCTGCATTTCTTTGTAGCGTGAGGCCTTTTCTCCTGAGGCTTTCTTTCGTCCCGATCCTCTTTTAAAGGCAAACTAGATGCCTCAGACTTTGCCACACTGGTACCTTTAAGTTTTGATCTACGTGGTACTTTTTTGATGTTGCTGACTTTGACTAAGAGGATGTTGGCTTGATGGATGTAGTTTTAGACCTGGAGTTTGAAACCCTCACTCGGAAGAATTATGCTCCTGAGTCATTTTGACCTACGCTTTTTTTTAAATCAAAAAAATATTTCTCTGGCTTGTCCTTTTGTAGGTTTCCCAGCCTCTACTGAACACTTGAGTCCAGCCAAACCCATCTTCATGAGAAATCCAATTATGCCAAACTGTGCTGTTTAACTTGCGACATAGAGCAATATGCTCAATGTTGTTTGATATTTAAGGTTTTTGATTTAACTCGGTCAAGAATCTCATCCTTGGCATCTATGGTCTTTAGTGAAACAAAGGTTAGATACTCAGTGTTCATATTTTTTGGCCATTTCCGATGACAACGCAGAATTTAAAGAGCGTATTTTACATACTTTTAGTAAACTTTTATGTACTTAAGGGATCCAAAGATTGGTGAAAAAGCACAAAGCATGCAATGTCCAATTCCCCTTTTGTTTACAAACTAAAAAAAACTGTCTTCCAGTTTTGTGGCTTTTCTTGGATGTCAACCGCTGATGTTTCCCTCCAGTGACCAACTTAAATGTTGATTAAGAGTTTTCTTTAATTTTAATCACGGATTCAGAGAACACATTTATACTTCTGAATCCAATGGTGGGAAATTGACTCCAAAGTACTGAGACATTGTAAGCTTACCCTCAAAGTCATAGTGATTGCATACAACATAGTATCAAGGTCCTAAGAAAAGATTGTTACATTTAGAAAAAGGTTCCTGGCCTGTTCCTGGCTCAACCAGTATATGGAAGAATAAGGTACAGCATGTGAATACAAAACAGGTTCACACTGCAAAACTTCCATTTCCATTACCAAACTTGTATACATTTTGAACAGATTCCAATCAAGATGGCATATCCATTCGGTCTGCGTTCATAGTATCCGGACAGATAGTCTTGTAAATTAGTACTTTGTGATATGGCCAAAGATCTTTCCTCAGTCTTTTACTAGTAGAGGAACATCTAATCGAGTATATGATCTGTGATAACTCTGCTAATATATTTTAGGGCCTCTTAGCAATCACTACTGATTTGCTAGTCGTTTTGATATGGATAGAAGTGAATCCCGTTCTTCTGCTGAGATGCACTTAAGACTATGAGTCACTGGACAAATTGTAGTAGTTTTGAGATGGAAGTACTCTTTTCACACAGTCGCTCAATCTTAAAAGCATTCTGAGCTCCAGAGGCACTGGAAGAACAAGTTACTTACCTTAGGTAATGCCTTATCTGATAGAGACTCTATCTAGCTGCAGATTCCTTATGTTAGAATTATCCCCAAGCGTCACAGTGGATCCGGGAATTTTTTGTGAGCAGTACCCCTGCATACTGGTGGGTGGCGTACTTCAGTCCTGCGTGGCGTCGTTGACTTCACCTTGCCGGAAGTGATGAGCGTGGTGCCTATATAGCTGCTACACCAGCACTCTGACATCAGCGTTGTTTTGCAACTTTACACCGTAGAAGTGCGGAACCATGAAGAACCCTGAACGCTGCTGTGGGAAACTAGGGCCCTGAAAAGGGAACAGCTTTGACCATGGAAATCTGCTTGCAGAGCGGGGAGGATGGTTGGGTTGGTAAGGAATCTGAAGCTAGATAGAAGCTCTATCAGACAAGGCGTTACAGAACATAAGTAAATTGTTCATCTGATAGAGACTTCTAACTGCAGATTTCATACCGTAGAATAGATGCCCAATCAATACCTTCCTGGAGGTAGGTCTGCGAACATGATTTAAACCTGAGAGCCTTGCAGGGCTGAACAGGCAAAGTGCCCATCCCGACGGACCTGACTGTCCAGACAGTAGTGTTTGATGAACGTGTGCAGCGAGGCCCATGTTGCTGACCGGCAGATACCCAAAGCGGGGCTCGGTGTGCTAATGCAGTGGTTGCAGCCTTTGCTCTGATAGAACGAGCATGCAAACCTTCTGGGGGTTGCCTATAGGCCAATGCAGAACAGATTTAGCAGAGCATGATCTATCGAGAGATGGTCCATTTCTCCACGGCCTTCCCTTCCTTGGCCCGACATATCCCAAGAAGAGATGATCGTCCATCCGGAACAGTTTTGTGCGGTCAAGGTAGAGCGACAATGCTCTTTTTTTGGTCCAGCCGGTAGAGTCTCTCCCCTCCATAGAGCGATGAGGCAGAGCATAATAGGTAGGCAAAGTGATGGTCTGGCCTCCGTGGAACGGGGTAACTACCTTCTGCAAGAAGGATGCTCGAGTCGGAAGGACTAGTTTGTCCGGGAAAAAGGAGATGTGCAGAGGCTGAGAGGACAGTACCTGTAGTTCACTGACTCTTCGGGCAGATGTAATTGGCCACCAAATAAGCTGTCTTGATGGTGAGGAGCCTAAGAGGACACAAATGAAGTGGCTCAAAGGGAGTGCCATTCAGAAAGTAAGAACCAAATTAAGGTCCCATTGAGGCATAACAAAGGGAGCTGGGGGAAAACGTTTTGTAGACCTCTAAAGAACCTATTTACAATGGGAGACCTAAAGAGAGAGGGCTGATCTGACTCCTGCAGAAAGGTGGAGGCGGAGGAGGATAAATAACCCTTCAAGGTGCCCAATGCAGAACCCTGCTGGCTAGGGTAAGGATAAACAAAAGAACCTGGGAAAGGGGAGCAGATAAGGGATCAGTCTGTTTTCCAGCACATAATTCCACAAATGTATTCCAACAGCTAGCATATTCCGCCTTGGTGGAGGGACGCCAGTCTGCCACAATAAGAATGCAGACTTTGGGTGGAAAGTCGAAACTGTCAACTGTTGCCACTGATCTCCATGCATGAAGGCGGAGCATTGACAGGTTCAGGTGGAGAACCCTCCCCTGCTGCGTCGACAGAAGATCCTCCTTAAGGGGCAGCCTGTTGGAGGACTGAGCTCAATAGCTCAGGATATCAAACTCTCAGAGCCCAGTCGGGAGCCACAAGAATGACTTGAGCCCGGTCGTTCCTGATGTTCTTGAGAACTCTGGGCAGGAGTGGTATGGCGGAAGGGTATACAGGAGACCTGAGCTCCATTTGAGATGAACAGCTCTGATGAAAGGGAGCATTTGAGAAGGGGTCAGGTGTGATTTGGGCATGTTGATAGTGAACACCAGCGAGTGCAGGAGGCCCACTGATGTCTAGAGATGGGAGACGACTGCCAGAGATGAGCCTGCCTTCAACAACCAGTAAAGATAGGCGAAGACTAGGACCACTGATCTCCGTAGATGAGCTGCAACTACCGCTATCCCCTTGCTGATCACCCTAGAGGCTCTGGTAAGGCCAAAGGCTAGCACTGTAAACTGAAAGTACATGCAGCCTACCGTAAAGAGCAGGTGGGGCCTGTGTGCGGGCAGGACGTTGGATGTGGAAATAAGCATCCTGCAAGTCCAGGCTACTATCCAGTCTCCTGGGTCGAGGTCAGACATGACCTGTGCAAGCATTTTGAACTTCCCCTTTTCCAGGAACAAATTGAGAGGGCTCAAGTCTAGGATAGGACGAATGTCTCTGTCCTTCTTGGGTACCAGAAAGTAGCAGGAATAGCAACCACAACCTACTTTTGATGCTGACACCCTCGCTATGGCTCCCTTGGCAAAAAGAACCACTACTTCCTGGTGGAGCAAAGATAGATGGTCCTTCGTCAGCCTGCCGTAAGTGGTTGCCATGGGTAGAAGGGTAGTCACGAAGTGGAGGAAGTGGCCCCTTGGGACAATCTGGAGAACCCAGCAGTCTGATGTTATTGACCCCCCAGTGGTGCAGGTGAAGGTATGTCCTGCAGCCCACTGGTTACCCATAACGGTCTGACAGCAAACTAAAGAGGCTTGGGCTTCATTAAATGGGAGGAGCGGTTCTGAAGGGTGACTACAGGTTTAAGCTCCTCTGTCAAGACGTTAGTCTTGATGACAGCCACGGAGGGCAACTGAAGGTCGAGGACGGTAGCCCTCACCTTGCCACCACTGGCATTCACCAATTCCTCAAACCAGTGCATATTCATGTTTATGGGCTGGTATTCTTCGGGGTCCAGTGTCCACTCCCACTCTTCCCCAAGTCCCAGCCCATAAGAATAGGTCTCAGGCCTTGCCTGGAGGGAATAGCTCCAGTCGGCGCTGGAGTCTGTGTCGGACGACACTGCCCTGGCACCATGTTTGAGTCAGGGATAAAAATTGGGAAGTCGCCACAGGAGGGAGGAGTCGGAAGCATCGACAGTGGGGTCGGGGGAGATCGAGCTGGTACGACCCGTCCAGTCTGGCTTCATCTGTGGATCCAAGGGGCCCACCTGGAGGCAGACCAGCCGGCAGTGAACCATTAGGGCCTCCTCCTAAACCCACAGGACCAGATGCACTCCAGTGGGGACAGCCCCAAATATGAGGTGCATGGCCCTATAGAATTCGCAGAGTCAGGCGGGGAACGCTTTGACTCTGGCACGGAGACAGCTCATGCGCAGGCTCAACTGTGGAGCCAGGCCGCGAGTGACAACGCTCCTCCGTCCCATCGGAGGACTCCGATGGACAGGGCGATGTCGAAGACCTCTTGAGTTCTTTCTCTTTTTCTTTTTGTGGGATGATTTGATTGTGACTAAGATCTGTGGCTCTGTTCCTGATCCTGGGACCTTCCTATTGACGGGGATCAAGACCATCCCATGTCGAGCAGCAAGGAGCTTGAGTGATCGCTTCTTGAATGCCTTGGGGTGCATGGTGCAGGTCTTGGCGTTGTGGTCGCTCTCAAGGCACCAGAGACAGACTAGGTGCAGGTCTGTCACTTACATTTACCTGTGACAGGCGCCACAGGACTTGAATCCAGCCTTCTTCATGGACATCCCTGCCACACCAGGAGATAAGTCTAAATATTAAACTTAGACAAAAGTCCCAAATGGTCAGTCAAAAAGTGACTGGGGTTAGCTCTCTCCGGATAGGCTCTGGCGCAGAGGGAAATGAACTGACGTCAACGAGCTAGGGTGGCACCTATATACGCACCATGCACATCACTTCTGGCGCGGACGACTCCAACCTACTGACACACAAGGTTACAGCTCACAAAAAAATTCCTGATCCAGTCTGATGCCGGAAAATAATTCTAGGGTAAGGAATCTGTGGCTAGAAGTCCTTATCAGATTGTGAAAATAGGCATCTTGCAGATCTAGGCCGCACAGTAAATATGATTGTTTTAAAAATATCTAAAGCAGAGCCAACATTTTGAATGTTACTTCTTTCAAGCACCTGCTCATTGCTCGTAGGTCCAAAATAGTCCTGAAGTATTTTTTTCTAACCATCAAGTGCCTCTATTTTTGTGTGACCTGTGAAAACGTTCTATTACCTGTAAAAGGTGAACTCTCCGTAGCAGGTGTTCAATGTGATACTCCTTGAACCTTACTAAACAGCTTGCAAGAGGCAATGTCACAAGCATCAAATATATCCACTCTTGACAAAACTTAACTAACAGCCACTTCTCTCTTTCAGAGGGGGTAACACTGAAGGTGGAGTCTGGGAATCATTGTTAAGGTCCTGCTGCTATGTTCTCTTAAGAGGCCACAGGTATCTGTCTGCCTCTTCCCCTTGAAGACTTCTGGTAATGCAATCGAGATCTCTGTTGCTGCTACTATTGAGCTGGCTCATTCCAGTAACAGTGATGAACCCGTTGATTGTGGTAGCATTGTTCAGTCTATATATACTTTTTCAAATATTCATTTTGTTTGTTATAATCCTACAGCTTTGTGCATTACGACCCTGTCTTTACTTCTATGCATGTCTTTGTTCAGTATGGTTGACAAAATAAATAATAATAATGTATATATATATTTGTTTAAATGAAGATAGGTTTTAGATTTTCTGTTTTTCTACAGCTCTTTAAAGCACCACCACAATGACCACCTCATTAATTTTTGGTGGAAATATCGTTAGACGATAAACTGAGCTTGTCAGCAACATGCATTAAGAAAGAACTTGTTTTCCTTTTAGAGATTGTAAATCTTCTTGCAGTTTCCCACACTGAGCCAGATGTTCTGTTGGGTTCACGGTTTACAGGAAAGTGGCAGACGTAACACAGGTGTGTTACTGACTGCAAACAGTCTTACTGATACTAGAGTAAGTTCTCCTTTCGAGAATGTAAAACCCAGCTCTATTTTTTTGTACTTCTTCAGAAATCTAACAATTTCATAACGTCCACTCTCTTCTCCTTTGTTAAGGCCATGCATATTGATGCAGAATGGCTTAACGTCAATGCGAACATCCTCTTCTTTCAAACGCCAATGATGGGGACTGCTGCTGGGAGAGCCAGGTACGTCGAAATTGTTTCTCCATTGCTAAGGTGAAGGCAATCGCACCCCTAAGCCGTTCTAGCACCCCTAAGCCGTTCCTGTATTAACAGACCCGCCTATAGCAGACTCTACCAAGGTTATAGAATGTTACCTGCCAATAAGGCAACATTTTTCTAGGTTCTTTAATGTCATTGTAGCCATTTTCTGGTGTAGCATTCTGCACTTTCAGAACATCCAGAAGGCAGACATATGAAGAGCATAGTGGTCCGTTCTCTGACCATTATTACCGCACAAAGGTCACACCATGAGTATTGAAATATTGGTGGCTGTGGAAAAAAATACAGCTCAGACCTCCTCTTCTGAGCTTGGGTCTTCCCACAAGGCACCCACCAGGCATAGTCCTAAAATCACATAACATACAAAAATTACATTTGGCAAAGCAAAATATCTCCACTCAGAGGGCCTAACAATGATTCTGACAATTCAAATCTTCTATCCCCACGGTTTGCCAGAGGGTACAACCAGCACTAAAACCCTTGACTACTACAGTAATCTGTCATAACATTTCCCTGCACACCATAAAGCCTATAGCCATTATCATTGGCTTGTCATCATACCTAATTCAAGGCTACTGTATTGAGAGTGAACTTTCCCACAAGGCAACCATCAGCATACACATAAAATTGCAATGCAAGTATGTACACAAGTATAGTTGGCAAAACAATACACTATCTTGCCTAAAAGGCCGTAACAAGGGTTCTCAGAGTGAAAATTATCTATATCCACGGGGTAATTGTCACCAAAACCATTGCCAACTAAGATCATCTGTGAGGTCATATGTAACAAAAAAACTATCTGTAGGCTTTAACTGAGAGTAATAACAACCCACCCTTAAATGCCTATTTACTTTAATATGTTTTTCACAATCAATAGGTCAAGCCTACTGCCTTTATTGTAACTGTTCATAAAAATAATCAGACATGTAGCGTTTATTATCAGTTTGTCACTATAACCAACTCAAGCCTACTGTACTGAACAGTACAGCTTTCCACAAGGCAACTCTCCAGCATACAGTTATACAAGTACAAACATATACAAAATCACAGTTGGCAAGGCAAAACACTAACAAGGATTATTGTGGGGCATACCTTTTATTGCAATATGCTATTCTGGTGGATCTCCAGCACCAAACCCCTTACTTACAACGGTAATCAGTCATGTTTTCTCTAACCAAATAACTTGCATACACGTTTAGCACAGCTTAATAACAATCCAACTTTAAAAGCTGTCTTTAACACATGCTTTTCAAAATAAGTAGGCCAGGCCTACTGGCCTGGTCATAATATTTCTAATAAACAGATCCAGCCTATGAAATCTGCCAAGACTTTTCCCAATAAATTGGTATCGCCTTTACCATTTGCTCTACAGCTTAGCCAACACTGGCCTTTTAAAGTGCTTATTAACTTGCAACCATCAGGCATAGTTATAGAATTATAAATATGTAGACAAATACAGCTTTGAAAACAATATACAACCGCTCTCAACAGAGCCTAACAAGAATCATCACTGTGAAAACCCTCAGGCTTTGTCCGAAGAATGGGAAGCCACAACCCTTGCCTACTACAGTAATCTGTGAAATTACATGTAACAAACTGTCTACAGTCTGTAACATAATGTGATAACCAACTACTACTGGCTTTAAAACAATTAATAGCGTAGTTCAACTACCTTCATCATAATGGTCATAATAAGTATACCAGATATATGACAACGGACATAATGTTTCCCAGTGCACCAATCAAGTCAACAGCATGTCACTAAACCAACTATGGCCTATCCTTTTTAGCACAAGTTTTCCCACAAGGCAACCATCAGACACATCACCATAAGATCATAAAATTAGAAATATATGCAGTTAGCCAAGCAAAATACTATCTCTCCTAATAGGCCCTAACTAGGATTCTCACAGAGCAAACAGGGTAACCAACAGCAAAACCATATCTTCTATGGAAACCTGTGAGCTTCCATGCAACAAAATACGTCTCTGTAGGCTTTAATATAGAGTAACAACACTCCGCACTTAAATGTCTAGTGATTTTAACATATGCATTTCACAATGAACATTTCATAAAAATAATAATCAGGCCTACAGTAATGACCATTGGCCAAAAAGTGCAATGCAAGCAGTCTTTTTAGTGAAAGTACACAAATTCGGCACAATAGAATAAGTTACTTACCTTTGGTAATGCCCTTGGTGATAATAGACTTCTAACAGCAGATCTCACGCCTTTTGAATACTCCCCAGGCATGAGACTGGGTCTGAAAACCTTTTTCAGCAGTACGTCTGCGCGCCGATAGGTGGCACAATGCAGCTCCACAATGACGCCTTTCCACTAAGGAAATCATGTGTGGAACCTATATAAGCGCCATTCCTACAAAATGACATCAGTTCCTGGAGTAGACCACGCAGCTTCTTTTCAGATGTCAGATATAGGAACATTACCCAAAAAAGAGTCATAGAGGCCCCTTATTTTATGGGTAGAGTGGGGTCTCTGAGAGATAGACAAAACGTTGTTTGGTTTTGGGGTATCTTGTTTGAAAACAGTTGACTAACCAATGTGCTAAACCATCTTTGGAAAGAGCACGGCCTTTGTGTGGCTTTGAAAAAAGACAAAAAGCTGCTGTGACTTACAGAAGAGTTTTGTCTTGTCTACATAGTACATGAGGGCCCTTTTAATACGGAGTATATGAAGAGCACTTCTGGATACTGAAGCTGGGGAAAGAAAGAGCACTGGAAGTTCTATAGTCTGGTTAAGTTGGAAAAAGAAGACCACCTTAGGGAGAGATCTAGGGTTAGTTCAGAGGACCACTCTAAACCCTGTGGACCTGGGAGAAAGGCTCTTCAAGAGTTAAAGCCTAAAGCTCACTAACGCGTCTGAGGAAAGTGATGGCCACAAGGAAGGCTGCCTTCCAGGATACAAATTTACAGGGACAAGAGTGTAGTGGCTAGAATAGAGGGCCCATGAGTCTTGTACGGTCAATATTTAGGTTCCACAACAGGAGCGGGGGCACCCCAGGTGGGATGACCTGCTTAAGTTCCTCCATAAAGGCCTTGATGTTGGAGACCCTGAACAGCGAGGTGTGTCCCTGTTCTGAAGGATAGGCAACCACTGTCAGGTGGAGCCTGACAGAAGAGTAGGTGAGGCCTGAGGTCTGCAGGTAAAGCAGACAATGTCCTGAACGTCTGTATGTAGAGGGTCAATGTGCCTGTGGAGACAGTAATGGACAAGCCTTTTCTATTTTCCCAAGTAGCCAGCGTGGGTTGTGGATCTGTGTGCTTCCCTCAGGATGACAATGCACTCCGGAGGAAGGTTAAGGTAATCAAACGCTAAGACCTCAGGAGCCAAATGTTATGTTATGCAAATGCTACTTACCAGTATGCATCTGTTCTTGGCATGTAGGGCTGCTGACATTCATATCTGTGCATAGATCGCCGCCTAGTGTTGGGTCCGGATGAGTGCACATTGTTGTCCTGGAAGAGTCTTCGAAGTATCACGAGATAGGTGGCTCCTCCCCTGGACTACAGTGCGCATGGGCATCGCCTCCATCCCCAGATTGTTTTTAGCCATTGGCAGAGATGGAGTGACATATGTGAGTGATGCCCTATGCTAAGAGTATGAAAATATGTGTAAAGAAAATACTGCAGCTGCTACAGGCGCCGGGGAGGAGGGCGGGCGATATGAATGTCAGCAGCCCTACATGCCAAGAACAGATGCATACTGGTAAGTAGCATTTGCAGTTCGAGGCATGTGGGCTGCTGAATTCATATCTGTGCATAGAATACATAGCAGTCCCTCCATTAGCGGCGGCCGCCCGTGCCAGCTGCAGCCGTTTGAAAAAGCGTTTTGAGAACAGCCTGGCCAACAGCTGCCTGCTGTTTAGAGTGCACATCTACACAGTAATGCTTAGTGAAGGTATGTGTGGTAGACCATGTAGCTGCTCTACAAATATCTTCTAAGGGAATGTTACCTAGGAAAGCCATAGAGGCCCCCATCTTTCTGGTGGAGTGGGCTCTTGGTGGAATTGTGAGAGTGCGTTTAGCTTTAGCGTAACAGATCTGAATGCATTTCACTATCCACCTAGCGATCCCAGTTTTGGAGATAGCATTTCCCTTGTGGTGTGAGGCAAAAGCAACAAAGAGTTGCTTGGTCTTACGAAAATCTTTAGTTCTGTCCACGTAGTACATCAAGGCTCTTTTAACATCAAGGGTGTGGAGCATCCGCTCCGCCAGTGACTCTGGGTTTTGAAAAAACACTGGCAACTCAATTGTTTGGTTCATGTGGAATTGAGATACCACCTTGGGTAAGAATTTAGGGTTGGTGCGGAGCACCACCCTGTTAGCGTGTACTTGGAAGAATGGTTCCTGGATGGTGAGCGCCTGCAACTCACTAACCCTCCGTAGCGATGTAATTGCTACTAAGAAAGCAACCTTCCAAGTTAGAAACTGAAGCTCACAAGAGTGCAGTGGCTCAAAGGGAGGACCCATCAGCCTTGTAAGAACCACATTGAGGTTCCATTCTGGAGCTGGTGGTGTCCGCGGTGGAATGACCCTTTTGAGTCCTTCCAGAAAAGCCTTGATAGCAGGGACCTTAAAAAGGGATAGGTGTTGCCTATTCTGAAGGTATGCTGCCATCGCAGACAAATGAATGCGGATGGAAGAGTACGCCAGATTGCATTGGTACAGGTGGAACAGGTAGCCAATAATGTTCTGTATGGAAGCGTCCAGTGGGTCAATATTGTGGTTTACACAGTACATGACAAAACGCTTCCACTTGGCTGCGTAACAAGCTCGAGTAGTGGGCTTCCTTGCCTCCCGAATGATGTTCATACAATCGGGGGGAAGATTGAGGTAACCAAACTCTAGGACTTCAGGAGCCAGATCGCCAGGTTGAGCTGTTGCGGATCTGGGTGCTGAATGTCGCCATGGCTCTGCGTCAGAAGGCTGGGGGTGAGATGAAGCCTTTGATGCGGTACCACGGAGAGTTCCAGAAACGTGGTGTACCATAGTTGGCGAGCCCACGTTGGAGCAACCAGGATGAGAGTCATCGAGTGCTGCCTGAGTTTGCGTGCCACCAGCGGTATCAGAGGTGCTGGGGGAAAAGCGTACGCAAATCTGCCTGACCAGTTCATCCACATCGCATTGCCCTGTGACTGCGGGTGTGGGAACCTGGCGGCGAAGCTTTGGCATTTTGCGTTCTCCTTTGTGGCGAACAGGTCTATCTCTGGATGACCCCACCTTTGGAAGTACGGTTGGAGTACTGATGGATGTATCTCCCACTCGTGCATCTGGTGGCTGTGCCTGCTGAGCAGGTCCGCCATCTGGTTGTCCTTGCCCGGGAGATGCTCCGCCATGAGGAAGATGTTCCTCTGAATGGCCCACTTCCACATGCTCTGAGCCAGATGAGACAGCTGCGGAGAGTGTGTGCCTCCCTGCTTCTGGATGTAGTACATGGCCGTCATGTTGTCCGTCCAGATCAACACAACCTTGTTGGACAGATGTACTTTGAATGCCTTTAAAGCCATGAAGATTGCCATCAGTTCCAGAACGTTGATGTGCATCTTTCTCTGCTGTAGTGTCCACAGTCCCTGCACCGTGTAATGGAGTACATGCGCTCCCCATCCCTGGAGAGAAGCGTCTGTCGTCAGGACAATCTGTGGCACAGGCTCCTGGAACGGTCGGCCCTTGCAAAGGTTCAGTGGATTCCACAAATGCAGAGAGTTGTACGCCCGACCGCTCACCAACACTAGGTCTGTCAGTTGCCCATGAGCCTGAGTCCACTGACGTGCCAAGCACTCCTGAAGCGGACGCATATGTAGTCTCGCGTGCGGGACGATGGAGATGCAGGAGGCCATCATGCCTATCAACTGCATGAACACCTTCGCTGGAAGCGAGTGCTGAGGTCTGAATCGTTGGATCAGAGTTTGGATGCTGGCGATTCTCACTGAATTTGGCTGCGCAGTGGCTGCCAGCGTGTCTATCGTCGCGCCCAGATACTGCCGTACATGGGCGGGCTGGAGATGAGATTTTGGATAGTTCAGTGAGAATCCCAGATCGTGCAGGAGATGAATAGTGCGGGACACGTTGTCTGCGCACTGCTGTTCTGTCCTTGCCTGAATGAGCCAGTCGTCCAGGTAAGGATAAACGTGGACGTTTTGGCGTCGCAGATGCGCCGCCACAGTCGCCAGGCACTTCGTAAAGACTCTTGGCGCTGTGGTGACCCCGAACGGCAGAACCCTGAACTGGTAATGCTGGTCTAGGATTGTGAATCTGAGATACTTCCTGTGTGAAGGATGCAGGGGAATATGAAAGTACGCATCCTTTAGGTCCAGTGTGGCCAGGAAGTCCCCCTGTTGAAGCAGAGGGAGAACCTGCTGCAACGTGAGCATATGGAAGTGCTCCGACAGAATGTACCAGTTGAGGGGCCTGAGGTCCAGGATGGGCCTGAGGGATCCGTCCTTTTTGGGGATCAGAAAGTAAAAAGAGTAAACTCCTGTTCCCCTTTCCGGCGGTGGAACGAGCTCTATTGCCCCTTTTTGCAGCATGACTTGAACTTCCTGCTGCAACAAGTGCAAGTGCTCGCCGGACATAGGACGGCTCCTTGGAAGAATGTTTGGTGGAGTGGAAGTAAGTTCCAGACAGTAACCGTACTGGATAAGAGATCTCACCCACCTGTCCGTGGTGATGGATTTCCACGCGGGCAGGAACTGCTGGAGTCTCCCCCCGACCGGTGTTGAGTGGCCGGGGGGCAGTGACAAGACGTCACTGCTTGTTGGCGGTGGTGGACCTGGAGCTATTGTTTCCACGTCCCCTGCCCTTGACATTGTTGCCTCTGTAGCCACCTCTACCCTTGTTTGTGTATGAGGTCTGGGTATTGCCTTTATAATACTGGGTGGACTGCGATGCTTGACCCCTGGAGGTGCCTCTGGAATTGGAGCGGCGAAAGGAACCACCCCGAAACTGCTGAGACTGGAGGGCCCCCAGAGATTTAGCAGTGTCTGTGTCTTTTTTCATCTTTTCCAGTGTCGCATCCACCTCGGGGCCAAACAGGTGGTCAGGATTAACTGTTTGGTTGAGTATGGTGGTTTGGATATCTGGTTTAAAGCCTGATATGCGAAGCCATGCATGTCTTCTCAGCAACACACTAGTGTTGATTGCCCTGGAGGCAGTATCAGCCACATCTAGCGCACATTTAATGGAAGCCATAGTGATTAGCTTGCCCTCCTGAATTAGCATCTCCCCAGCCTCCTTGTACTGGTCAGGTAAGTGCTGCAGCAGTGTCTCCAGGGTGTCATAGTGAGCCCTATCGTAGCGTGCAAGTAGGGCCTGCGTGTTAGAAATACGCCAGATGTTAGCTGCCTGTGCAGCAATCCTTTTCCCTGAGGCCTCGAATATTTTTGACTCTTTGTCCGGGGGAGGAGCGTCACCAGTTGTCTGTGAATTCGCCCTCTTCCGAGCGTTGGATACAACCAAAGAGTCCAGTGGCAGGTGTCCCTTGATATATGTTGGATCCGAGGGTGCTGCCTTATATTTTTTATCAATTCGAGGGTTAATTACACGCGCCCGAGTGGGCTCCTTGAAGACCTCCGGCGCGTGCTTTAGCACTCCCTTGAGCATTGGCAAAGTTTTGACCGACTTCTCAGCCACCGAGAAAGTGTCAAACAAAAAGTCCACATCCACAGGATCCGAGTGGAGCTCAACATTGTGGTTAGCTGCGGCCCTTTCAATCAAGGCGTTGAAGGCTGCAGAGTCCTCCGTTGGCGAGGTCTTTGCCGCAAAGAGCTGCGGTTCCTGACCCGATTGCGGGTCATCTGGGTCGGCTCCGGCCGACCAAGGTTCATGTTCCTCCTCCGGATCCGAGTACGCCGGATAGTTGTACTCGACCTCCTCCTCATCGTCACCTTCCCCCGTGTTAGAACGCGTAGGAGAACGTTCCACTTGTTTGGGAGACGAAGGTCCCAAAGGGGCCGAAGCGCCCGCCGAGTCCTTGTTTTTTAGAGGAATCCGAAAATGTTCCAGCACTGGTTCCGTGGTGATTTTTCGTTTGAGGAGGGACAATTTCCCCATATTGGCGTCGATGAAGACCTCACGGCGCTCTTCCTCAGCGAGTGGCTGGAGCCGAGGCTTCGACCCCCCCAGCGACGCTTTGGGCGTCGACACCTCCTTCGAAGGCACTTCCGTCCCCTGCTTCGGAGCGAAGGCTTTCGGCGCCGACTTTGGCGGCAGGGTGTAGCGGATAGGCGTTTGCGCCTTCGCCGGCTTCGATGCGGGCTTCGGCTTCACTCCCTCAGATACGGGAACCTCAGCGTTTCGGATCCGTTGGAGGGATTCGACAACCTTCTTCGTAAAGGCCGGAGAGGGCTTGACTGGTTCGAGCGATTTCCCTGAGTCGGGAGTCGAGTCTGCCGGGGGCAGCGTCTTCGGAGTCGACACCTTGCCCTCCTTGGCTCCCCCAGTAGGAGCCGGCACCGCCGGAGCCTTGGAGTCGCTTTGGTGCTTCTTCGGAGCCTTTTTCGGGTCGTCGACCTCGACCGTCTTCGGCGCCGACGTAGCCGCGTCGGCCACCTTCGTCTTCGGCGTCGACCCCGAGGCCTTGGGGTCGGCCATCTTGGCGTGGCCTTTCAAGTCGGCCATTTTGACTTTTTTAGGTGTTGACGCCTCTAGAGCCTTCTGCCCCACCAGTGGAGCTTTCACCTTCGGTTTCGAAACCGATGGTGTAGATCCCGATGGCTTCACTTTCGTTTTCTTCAACGGGAGTGGCTCTTCAGAAATGTCCGCGGCCGGGCCGAGAGGCAGGGCAGTTGGACTATTAGTAAGGTCTTGGGTAAGGCCCGAAGGCGATCCCTCGACCTGGGCCGTATGTTGGGGATTGACCCCCGAATCAGTCTGGGGGTGCTCCTCCTCTGAGCTATCCCCCACTGTGGCAATGGCCCCATCGTCGTCCCCTACCTCGTCGCCGGCTTCATCAAACTCCTCATCTTCTGCGTCGTAGTCCTCTCCCTCCGACGCAGGGTTAGAGTCCGAAACCTGAAAGACATTTTCGTCGTCTTCAAATCTTTCAAAGATGTTGTCCGGCAAGGGCGCAGGGGGTGCCGCCAACTGGGCCTGGAGCCGAGCGGCCCGACGATGCTTCAGGGTCTTCTTGCACCGGAACTTCGAGCAGGCCATACACCTGGTCTCGTCATGGTCCGGTGATAAACACTTGTTGCACACAGGGTGCACGTCGAGGTGTGAATACTTGGAGGTGCACACCGGGCACCTCTTGAATGGAGTCCGTTCCATGTTCAGGAACTTTTGAGCGTCGAGTAGGCCCGTCCGCGCCGAGAGCACGCGGAGGGGCAGGAAGCGTTCGGAGCTGACAAGAAGATAACCCGAACGAAACAATACCGACGCCCAGTCTAAAGACCTTTTGGTCCCAAGTCGAATCGCAAAACTACTATCGGTTCCGACAGAGGGAACCGAAACACATCCGAACCCAATGGCGGAAAAAAACAATCTGGGGATGGAGGCGATGCCCATGCGCACTGTAGTCCAGGGGAGGAGCCACCTATCTCGTGATACTTCGAAGACTCTTCCAGGACAACAATGTGCAATCATCCGGACCCAACACTAGGCGGCGATCTATGCACAGATATGAATTCAGCAGCCCACATGCCTCGAACTGTTATGTTATGTTATTGTTATTTGTTGTGCGGACAGCTACTCCAGCTAAGGAGCGTCCTGGCGCATTGACAAGGTAGAACATAACATAACAGGAACTAAACAGAAAACTTGAGGGGGCTAACTAAAACAGAAAGGTTTTTATGGCTTTCCGGAAAGCCGTGAGGTCCTCCAGCAGGCGAATTTCAACCGGGAGAGAGTTCCAAGTTGTTGCAGCTTTGACGCTGAAGGAACGTCCCCCCACACGGCAAAGCCTGTATCTAGGAACCACAGCATAGGCCTGGCCTTGGGAACGGAGGGTGCGCGTGGGGTCATAGAAAGAAAGAAAGCTGGACATAATTTCAGGGCCTATACCTCTCAAAATCTTAAAGGTCAAACAAAGGACCTTGAAGAGAATACGCTTCCTCACTGGAAGCCAGTGCAAGGAGCGAAGGACATTTGACAACGAGCAAAATCTGGGCAGGCCGACAATCGCTCTGGCCGCAGCATTTTGTACCCGTTGCAAGCGGGTAAGCTCAGCCTGATTGGCCCCGACCAGGAAAGAGCTAGCGTAATCCAGGCGAGAGATGACAGTGGCCTGGATTACCAGCTGCCTGGTTGGGGCATCAAAGTATTTGAGGAAAGGTCGTAAGCCTCTCAGCAGGCCAAAACAACAGGCAGCTGTTTTTTTGGTGTGTCCTACGAAGGTAAGACCAGCATCCAGCCAGACTCCCAGGTTTTGCAAGATTGAGCTATCTAGGTTTGTGTGCCTGACTGTTCAGTCGGTTTGGCAGCCTCTCGTGCGGGACCACAGAGAGGTCGAGGAGGGTGGTAAACCAGGGCTGCCTGCTCCATTTGGGCGCCACTAGGATGAGGGTCTGGGAGAGGAGGAAGAATTTAGGCAAATTCTCTTACCAGTTCATCTATAGTGCATGGCCCAGTCTCTTCGTGTGTGGGTACCTGGAGACTAAGCTTAGGCATTTAGCATTTTCAGGAGTGACAGAGATCTACATCAGGGAAACCCCCAAAAGCAGACGTACGTGAGCAGAAGTTCCCACTTGATGCTGCATCATGCTAAGCAGGTCTGCAAAGTCATTGTCCATTCCCAGAAGGTGCTCCGCTATTAAATGGACTCTGTGATGGGGTGCTCACTGTCAAATGTGCTGCGCCAGCACTGACAACCTAGGTGAGAGGATTCCAGTCTGCTTTCTGGAGATGGTACATGGTGGTCATATTTTTGGTGCAAATGACCTTGTAGCAAATGTGACAGAGGAAGGTCTTCAGAGCTAGCTGGATGGCAAACAGCTTGAGCTAATTTATGTGGAGATCCTGTTTGTGGGGTGTTCCCACAGACCCTTGCCAGTAAACTCATGCAAAAGCGCCTTCCACCTGAAGAACAAAAGCCTACGTTGTGATGGAAACCTGTGGAACTGAATAGATAAAGGACTGTCCTTGCAACAGGCTGCTGAGGTTCCACCACTGCAAAAAGCAATTAATGCGGCCTGAGAGCAACACTAGATCCTCAAAGTGACCCACTGCAAGTAACCACTGTGCTCCAAGGCACTCATGCAAAAGACGCATAGGTAAAACGGCATGAGGGACTATGGCAATGCAAAAAGCCATTATACAGAGGAGGCACATGCCTGTTCCGACGGTTACCTGACGATCTGAATGAAAGAGAGGGAGCAACTCCTGGAAGGCCTGAACTCTTGCTGGACTGGGGAAGACTTGCTGTACTACAGGGTTGAGGAACACATCTAAGAAGGGTTGGATCTGTAGGGGCTGGAGATGGGGTTTTGTGACATTGGTGGTGAACTCTAGACCGTGAGTTAGGTCTATTGTGACCTGGGTGTGGTTTAAGCAATGTGGCTGGGTCGTACTCTCGATCAACCAGTTGTTGCAGTAAAGAAAGTTGTGGACGCCGGTGCGTGGACATGACTGAAAGACATTTGGTTAAGACTCTGGGGGCAATTGTGACCCCCAAAAATGCAGGACTCTGAACTGATAATTCTGACAACTTCCCATGAACCAGTAGAACCGGCTGTGAGTGGGTTACATCAGGATGTTAATGTAGGTGTCCTAGGGGTCTAGGGTGGTCCTGAAACCACACTGCTGCAGCAGTGGGATGACATCCTGGAGTGTGACTATGTGAAAGAGTTCTATCAGGAAGTACTTGATGAGGGACCTCAGGTCTGAAGGACCCAACCTTCTTGGGAATGAGGAAGTAGTGAGAGTATACCCCCTTGCCTCGCTGTTGAGACAGCACAGTCACTATTATTATTATTAGAATTTATATTGCGCAACAGCTACCCAGAAATGGTTTCCCGGTGCATATAGAGAAGCCATGACAAGGTGGAGCCAGGACAACTTATTTATCAAACAGCCAGGTTTTTAGCAACTTACGGAAATTGGAGTAGCTTGTTTCATTTCTAAGCGAAACTGGGAGGGAATTCCAGTAGGATGGCCCTAGATATGTGAAGGATTTCCCTCCAATTTGTGTTAATTTGTATTTAGGGAGGCTGAACTTAGAATTCTGGATGGAGTATAGGGTGTGGCCAAAGTGCAGAGGTAGTTGGGGGCTGTTCCAGATTTAATTTTGTGCATGTAGGTGAGTGTTTTAAATTTCACTCGATTTTCAATGTTTAGCCAATGAAGTTTACGTCGGAAAGCGGAGATCGATTCTCTTTTTGGCACTTTGCATAAAAGTCTAACTGACGCATTTTGGGCCATCTGTAAACTATGGATGATCTGTTTGTTTGAGCCTAAATAAAGGACGTTTCCGTAGTCAAGCCGGGAGGTGATTAAGGCATTGACTACTGTTTTTTTGTTGTTTCTGGTAGCATCCAACAGACTTTTCTCAGCCATTTGATGATGGAAAATCAAGTGGCCGCAACTTTTACTGATTGAGCATGCATACTCAAAGTGTCATCAAGGAGTACGCCTAGGTTTCGCACTTGTGATGAGGGGGTAGGGAGGGTTTCCATTTTGTCTGGCCAGTGTTGTAGGCTCCAAAGGTTTTTTTTGCTTCTCCAATATTAGTACCTCTGTTTTTTCTCCGTTCAATTTAAGGACGTTAGATTGCATCCAGGCTGCTATGTTAGTTAATCCTGTCTTAAGTGTGGAAGTGTCATTGGGGTTCTGCGCAGATAATGAGAACATAATTTGGGAATCATCTGCGTAGGAATAGATTGACAGGCCGGATTTTTCAGCCAGCTCCGCTAAAGGTTTTACGTAGAGATTGAATAAGAGTGGACTCAAGATGGAGCCTTGTGGTACACCATGTGCAAAAGAGTACGTTTTGGAGTAAGCGTTTTGGGGAAAAACTTGAAAAGTTCTGTTTGAAAGGAATGCCTGGATCCATTTGAGAGCTGCTCCGCCTATTCCAAATTCACTCAGAGTGTTTATGAGCACAGTGTGTGAGATGGTGTCAAAAGCGGTGCTCAAATCTAACAGAATGAGCGCCGCCGTTTCTCCTCTATCTAAATTCTGACGGATAATTTCCGTAACACCTAAGAGAGTGGTTTCAGTCGAGAAGCCAGCTCTGAAACCTGACTGTGAAGAATGGAATAAATGATGTGTAGCAACATATTGCGTCAGGTGTATGTGAATGTGTTTTTCTAAGATTTTTGATAGAATTGGAAGCAATGATATGGGGCGATAGTTTTTAGTATCGGCAGGGACTGCATTAGGCTTTTTTAGTAGTGGATGAATCATGGTGTGTTTCCATGTAGGAGGAATCACTGACTCTTTAATCAATGCATTTAAAAGATGGGTTAAGACTGATAGCACTGAGTGATTTAATTGTTTGAGAATATTGGCTGGAAGTGGGTCCTTTGGTGATCCAGATTTAATTGATTTCAGAAGTGCATCCATATTTTCGGTTGTCAGGTGGGGCCAGTCAGTTAGGATGCAGTCCACGTCTGTTTCACTGTGTTCTTGTACATCGGTTGGATGAGGTGCCATTGGCATTGGTGTATTGGTGCTCGCTGAGCTGTCATGTGCATATCCTTGTGAGATAATCTCTTGGTATATTCCTTCAACTTTATTTATAAAGAAGGCTGCTAATTTCTCTCATTTAGTTTGAGTCAATATAGGTGGTTTGGCTACGGTATCCGAGCCGGCAAGTTCCTTTACTGTGTTAAACAGGGTTTTTGCACAGTTAGATGCATTAGAGATGGTTAAATTCACAAATGTGGCGCGAGCTTGTTTGCATTCTTTGTGATGTTTGCTACAAGCGGTATTGTAGGCCTTTTTGGTTGATTGATCATAGTCTCTCTTCCATTTTCTTTCAAGGATCTTGCATTTAGTTTTTGAATTTTTTAAGGAATCGTTATACCATGGCGTCGGAGTACGATGGACGGTTCTTTTGTATTTTATGGTGGGGAGGCAGGTGTCAATGGCTTCTGAGAGCCAGTTTTGAACTGTCTCAGCGAGGGGGGCAACTTTTTGCTCTAAGATTGGTTTATGGGCATCAAGACATTCATTAAGTTTGTCGATGTCTAGCTTTTTCCAGTTTCTCTCTGTTTCCCCTGTTCCCTTTGTGTTGCTGGAGGTGTTCTTGTCATATGGAGAGGTCCGAGTAAAATGTATCTGATAGTGGTCAGACCAACTAGTAGGTGAGGCAGGGGAGCAGATGATTGTATTTGGATTAGAGAAGATGGGATCTAAGAAGTGTCCGGCTTTGTGGGTGGGACCGGAATTTAATAGCTTTAGATTTAGGGAAGCCATGTCAGATATAAATCTAGTACCAATGCTACAGATAGCGTCTTCCAGATGTAAATTTATGTCTCCTAATACTGTGAAATTAGCCTTGTTTGTGGCAAAGAATGAAATCTCTTTCATAAAAGTGGGGATCCAGTTAGCAAGGTGCTCTGGGGGTCGATATATTAACACTCCTGAAAAAGTGAAATTGGGGGAGAAAGAAAGTTTAAATAGAGCAGCGTTGCTTGCAGTAATGGATAGCTGCTCCAGAGTGCAGCAGTAGTTTTTTTTAATATTACCGCAATTCCACCCCCTATCCTTTTTGTTCTATCTATTCTTGCTATAACATAATTGGAAGGTAGGGCTTTTGCTATGTCAGGGCCTGAGCTCTCATGGAGCCAGGTTTCCGTGAGGAAAAAAAAACGCATCAGGTTGGTCATTCAAAAGTATGTCAAAAATATTAGCTTTATGTTTGGGGAGCGAGCGGCAGTTTATGCTTGTCATGGTATATGTTTTAGGTCGGGGTTATTTGTTTACCAGCGTGTGATGTATTTACATCACCATTAGGAGTGAAGTGAAATCTGCGATGTGTGCAGAAAAATGGATCAGTGATAGTGGGGGTTCTGACGCAATTGGGCGTTTCAGGGTTTTTAAGGGCTTTCAGAGAATCTGAGTCATGTTTGTAAATCCCTATCTTACTTGCCCGTTTTTGCATAGGTGGATTGGCTGTTTTTTCCCTCGTTTTAGTGCCAGGGGTCCTGGCCCTGGGCCCGGACGGGGTCAGACGGGCTTGCCTTTGGCGCGCCGCCGGCGCACCCGCTGCGCGTACACTCTAAGGTGTCCATTTATCCCTAACTGTGCCCAACAACTAGCCCGCTGCCCGTTCCAAAAACCTCCATGACGGCGGTGGTTTTCGGCTGCAGTCACCGGTGTTGCCCAGCGTCCCCTGATCTGCGCCTAGTCGTCAGATTCAGGTCGGTTGAAAGCAACTGTGCAGTTTTTAAAATATTTCGTGAGGTTTTAAGAATAAAACAAAGTAACAAACAGATTCGGAGTAAGTGGCTAAAAAGCGAATCCTCCTGGCTTCCGCCTCAGGAGTTACTGGCTAGATGGCAAATTGAAGCCGCAACAGCGCAGGGCGTCTTATTCCCTAACTGTGCCCAAGAACTTGCTCGCTGCCCGCTCCGATTACCTCCAAGATGTCGGCGGTTTTCGGCGGCAGTCACCGGTGTTGCCAAGCGTCCCCTGATCTGCTCCTAGTTGTCAGATTCAGGTCGGTTAAAAGCAACTGTGCAGTTTTTCAAATATTCGTGAGGTTTTAAGAATAAAACAAAGTAACGAACAGATTCGGAGTAAGTGCTAAAAGCGAATCCGCCTCAGGAGTTACTGGCTAGATGGCAACTGTTAAAAATGAGAGCGTCTACATTATCTTGAAAGAGGCATTGGTGTTGAGGGGAGAGGATGTGCTTGTGGGGTAGGATGTTTGGGAGAGTGGCAGTAAGCTCCAAACAATTACCCTTGTGAATAATGTTGAGGACGCACTGGTCTGAGGTGATTCACACCCACCGTGGGAAAGAAACCTTTGGGTTATCCACTGATAGGTGTGATGTGGTATGGAGGAAGGGCAAGCAAGTCATTGCTTGGCTGATGTGGCTCCTTTGATGGTAGGCACAGAAGGAGGCAGTGGAGGGAAAGGATGAGCAAAGGTGGGGGGCTTGTAGGCTTGTCATGTTTCCTCTTCATCTTAGTCACCAGCTCTGTTTGCAGGTCAAGGGCTTCCTCGCAGTTGAGTTTCTGCTTTAGAGGAACTGAACCCTTGGCCATAGGCAGCCAATTAGCAAAGATCCAACCCGTTTCAGGGTGGATATGGATCTGCTATAGCCAGGCATCAAGTTTCTCCTGCAGCCACTCAAGGACGGGATGTTCCTGCTCCTCGGAGCAGACGGAAGATGATGCCCTGGTTGCTGAATTGTTCAGTACCGAAGTGAGTCTGGGTGCTGCTGGCACCGAAGTCTTCATATCAGAAGAGGGATTGGAAGGAGTCTTGGATGGGAGCACCGAGGGTGCTGTCAGCGCCAGGAGCAGGGCTTCAGTATGGAAACAGATGCCAGTCACCAGTCTTGATGGTGACGGAGAGTCTTTTTGCTGAGAAAAGTGAGGCAAGCCTCACAGGAGGACTCTGAGCTGCAGGTATAGGCAAAGGTTACACACCTTGTCTTGGTCTACCCATGGGTACTTAGCACAACACTCTGGGCAGTTTCCGAATGGAGGTCTTACCATTACATAGGGCATTCTCATGGTTTAAACTGGACGAGAGGAGCGCAACAAACAGATACGAGAAGGAGAACGCAACATTTGTACAACATCGACGGGGGTAAAGGACATGAACGGGCTAGGAGATCACACCCGAGGGATCAACCTGGAGCTAGGACAAACATGTCCTACCTCAACGACAGAAAAAACAATCTAACTATGGAGTTGATGCCCATGCACATTATCACTAATAGGTTATGTGGATTTGTATAGCGCTTATCACCCGAGGTGTATAGAGGTGGGTATAGGCGAGTCACTATACACAGTGACTTGAAGACTTCTTCAGAGAAAAACTAGTTGCACAAATATGATCCCAACACTAGATGGCAGAAGTATGCACAGCATGTTTGTCTACAGCTACACATGCCACAAACATATGTGCGTATGTCAGCCCTCTATTACCCTCTGGATCTAGGTCTACTTGTTGGCAACTTTAAGGAGTTTTATTTGTAGTGCGTAAACACTACTAAAATATCATTTTTAAATTGGATGGTCTGGTGTGCATAGCTAAGCAGAGCTCAAGAAGTCCATGCTCCTGGCCAGACCTACTTGCTTTCTGTTGTCCTATGGGGTGGCCCCCATGCCCGCTGGAATGGATTCACAACCAGGGGAAGTGGTGAGAGACTGCAGTGAGATTCAGATCCTCTCATTGGGTCACTGTTTAAGCCCAGCAGCCTGATGTGCTCTCCCTTCTGGCATTGTTTGGCGGCGACCTGCTGTGAGTACATTTGTGCACCGGACTCCAGTGGACGTGCTCTGGCCATGCCGTTGCTCTTGACATTGGAGTTGAATGTGTAAGGAAACACTGGTTCCTGTAGAGATGCCAAGAAGGTAGGGGAAGGTGAGAACAGACCTCCGAGTTCAGGACCTTAACAATGGTGCAGAGATTCCATTTTGGTCCCTAAAGGAATGAGTGGGAAGCTGAAGTAGCCGGCAGAGCTCCAGTCATGATCAATGAAGGGTGGATGAGTCCCGCTGTAGCCCCACATCATCAGGCGCAGTTCTAGCTGGCTGAATCGGGGCTTGGCGCTGACACTGGTATTCATCCAGAAATTACAACCACATTTTTACTACACATCGCTGTGCCCAGTATGTTATGCCACCTGAGCAGATGAAGGCTGTGACCTACGCAACGAGATGGCAACTTTTGCGGATCTGTAAAAGTAGGAGGAATTGTTCTGCTTCACATTGCTAAAACCAGTATGAATCACAAACGAATGGTGGTGGAATCGACTGAAGAAGGTGAGTGCATGCCTGTTAATCAGGCTAGGCTGCAGTTTATCAGTCAGATGCACGAAGCCTTACCCAAAAGAACCACAAAAACTGAAGCAGCAGGGGAGTTGGTGCTTCAGAATCTGGTTGATTGCTGACAGGGTAGAGACTGTGCAGCATGGTCTAGAAAAGGTGCAGAAATTAAATGCTTTGGAAATGTACATGTCTAATTTCCTAATACGGCTAGACAGTCCATCGGCCTTCAAAGCCAAAGCTGTGAAAAGGTCTGTGAAATTGTAGAAAAAGTTCCTGGCCAATGTGAGGTGGGTCATAGGCGCCCCTAAAAATGGTCGCTGACAGGTTACTGCTGAATTGTTGGTTTGTGAGACGGAAAAGATGCTGCAAGATCTTTCAGAATTGCAACCAAAGCCTGGGCAGGGTTTAGTCAGTAGTGACTCTCTTACAAGGCTGTCTCTCATATATACCTGCAGTGGTATAAGATCAAGTAGGAGCATTTGACCCTTACTGGTTGGTGATATCACAGCAGGCACAGCCACCAATGCGGGTGAAATGAAGAAACGCTGATACAATTGAGAGCTTTGGATTTCTTTTAAGAGGTAAAGTGCTTCATGGTTTACAGATTATTATTTCTTTAGCTGTGGGACTTTATTTCAGCTGCTCCGGTTCACTAGAACAGACTGGGTGCCTAACACGAAGATGACAAGTCCCCAAGGTAGAGTTGGAAAACACAGCGTCTTCACATCCTCTATTTGACGTCAAACTTACTGGCAGGGGCGTAGCTTGGTCAGTAAGATGGTAGCTTCAGATTTCCCAACAACCATATCATGTCATAAGTTTTACGACAAGCAGGAGAGGTGCTTAAGGGGCAGTGGAATGGAGAGGAATGCTGATGCCTATGGGTCTTCAGTGAGAGAAACTACAATGTTTAGTAAAATAAACACTTTCGAAAACATTCAAAAGAGAGAGGGCGAGAGATTAGGTGCGTTTTTGCCTGTGTGTATGTAAATTATCCCAGTGAAATTCGACACACACCTCACCATACTCGACTGAAAGCACCAGTACCCAACTATTTACCGGAAATAAATTTCTTAGGGGGTGTAACCCCCCACCCCTGAAGCTAATCCCCTGCCTAGGGGCTGTCCACACGCTGCTCATGGGGCCCCTCTGCTGCACGCACGAGGCGAGGGCTGGGCTCACACAAGGCATGCCTTGGCGCCTGTACAACTGTGAAAGAAGGGGCATCAGAGTCCACACACTGGTAGCTTGCGAGTCCCGGGGAAGGGGTTGGGCGGAGAGAGAGAGAGGAGAGAGAGAGAGAGAGAGAGAGAGAGAGAGAGAGAGAGAGAGAGAGAGACTCTCTTCTCAACACCGCCAGTTGAAAACCCAAAATGCAATGTTTTCTTTACAACTACTCCTAATTTGTGCTTATTTTGAAAAGAGTATTTATCCCTAGCAAGTTCCAGGAAAGAGCTAAATCTGCTGGGAATTTACTTTCACTTCAATGACCTCACCGGATAAAACAAAAGGCTGATTCAAGTGCCCTGGCAGCCTGCCTGGGGAGTGTGGAACTTTTTCTATCCTCATTAGGCGGATCCTGCTAAAGTCATCTACAGGGTGTAGAGCAGAATCAAACGCGGAACGCTGCTCTGTGTAGATAAACCGCGGCCTATGAAGCCCACGGAGAGTAATTAAAGCTGTCTACCATCTTTGTTGGTGTGGAAGTAAGAGTGTGTCTGAAATCTGCCAGAGGTCGCTGCCAGGGGCGGAGGCGAAGGAAACACTGATTTCACAGCACAGGAGCACAGTCAGGTATTAAGTGTAAACATTTTTCTATCTCCTAGAAAACACGGCTTATAGCGTCCTTTTCTGCGAAACCCCAAAACCCCCCAAACCATACATGCCAACAGACCCGATTCAGGCGGGAGACTACCGATTTTTCAAGCCAAAAATGGCTTTATTTGAGCTGTCTCCCGCCTGAAATTGCATTTTCTACAACAGAAGTCAATAGGGAATTTTCATTCTCCCGATTTTTTATTTCAAATCTCCCACCTCCTTGTCCTAAAATGTTGGCATGTATGCCCCAAACTCACACACGAAATGTGTGCCCATACAGCCTTCTATGAAACCTCAGCTTTTAGCTGAAGAATCTTACAACGTGATGTGAATATCTGCATCTCGAATGCTTCCTCGATGGCAATACGTTTATCAATATTAAAAATGCTGAAAATCTGTGTATTTTTGTAGTCCTAAACACATTTTTAAAGAACAACTGTGTGTTTGCAACGGTTTCGCCTTCGGAAAAGTTTGAGCTATTGGCATTGTAAATGACAAACTTTTTATTTATGTGTTGGTTTTGAAAACAGTTAAATAAATGGCATTGTCATTTACAATGCCAATAGCTTACTCTGTCGCAAATGCAAGACGTATTGCATTTGCACACACACACCCACACAAGAGCCACACACACAAGAGCCCCCCACACACACCACGCAAGAGCCCCCCACACACACACACGCAAGAGTCCCCAACACACACACGCAAGAGCCCCCCACACACACACGCAAGAGCCCCCCACACACACACGCAAGAGCCCCCCCACACACACACGCAAGAGCCCCCCACACACACACACGCAAGAGCCCCCCACACACACACGCAAAGAGCCCCACACACACGCAAAGAGCCCCACACAGAGGTCAGGGGTGGCACAGAAGCAGAGTTTCACCAGCTGAGGCTCGCATGAAGCCTCTAGCATGAAATAGAGGGAGGGTAAGAGAGAAGTGATGAAAGAGAGGAGGTAAACAATGAAGGGAGAGCTGCGTACGTGGGGCGGGGGGTCGAACTTGGCCAGAGGTGGAGGAGGTGTACCCCAGACTCGAGGGACTGCCCCTTCCAGCAATCTAGGAAGTTTTTTCAGGAGAATTTGTTTGAAAAAGCAGGTGGAGCAAGTTGTTCCACCAAGGAATAGCTATTTTTATTATTACTGCTGATAAGTTATCTGTGCCGCCTGCTCTTGTTTTAGTTTTAGCATCTCAGTTGTTTTCTTAATTATTGGTATTGAGAACCCCTCTTTGATCTCTTTATTAGCAAGAAATGTTATCAGGCTAACAAATGATGTCATCGTCGCAAACAGACAGCGGCAGCCTGGACTGAACACTGTCTGGCAGTCGGTTGTTGTTTTTTTTTTTTGTTGTCAATGACCTTCTCTCTTTATCCCCCTCGTTCTCCGGTCTCCTCTCTCCCTCTCCTCCCCCCAACCCCCACACACAACTGTCAGTCCACAACTTCCGCCCGAAGGCTGGTGTCCTATTTCTGCTCTCGGTGCCCTCAGCCCCCACCTTGGAATTCCTCGCCACGAGCCCTGGGATTATGAGCCCCACGACCCCCTACTCGTCACTAAGAGCGGGGACTGTCCTGGTGTTATATTCCCTGCCCTCCGCCCCAGCATTCCTCCGGGAGAGCGGTGGGTGTCCTGGCATTTCAGATTTAGGGCTGTGCAGCGCGGGCACAAAGCGTTGAATGGGCACAAGTGTCCGCACTGGGGGGCGCTGGGGGCGCCGGCAGCTGTCGGGCAGGGGCCTCGCCCTCTGCCTTGTTTTCAGCCCCGCAGTACGGAGGGGCGCAGCCAGCTGTCAGGGCAGAGCCCGAGTCCTGTTTTCAGTTAGAGCCCCCACTGCCAGTGCGGGGCTAGGGCCAGCTGTCTAGGGCCACCTTGCTTTCAGGGGCCGCCCCCTCCCTCCTCGGTGCCCGGGTGGGGGAGGGGCGGCAGTACTATAGCTGCTCTTTATGTATTCAGTTCATGGGTCAACGCAGGGCTCGGCTCGGCGATTTACATACTGATTTGTTTGGGTTAAAAGAGGCAGCTGAGCATGAGCGCCACGTCCCCAGCAGCCCCCTCCACCCGCCCCGGGCGGGCACCCCGCTCCGGGGGAATGCTGGTTGCTGGGCAGAAACCGTGTTGTGGCACTGAGCAGGCGAAGCAACACGGCCTTCAAGAGCCCCCCACTAAATCAAAAGGCGCCTTGAAGCGGGCAGGGCATCGGGGTGCAGCAACAGTCCACCCACCCCGAACCCCCCCGGGCACCTGGAGGGCGATAATAAGGGCTGGACTTTAAAAACAAGATAACACGCACAACTCCTGAGCTGCAAACTTGAGGGCATACATACACGACAGTATGCATGCAGTAGGGCTATGTTCCCCTCGCAAGAAATGCAAACTCTTTTAACAAAGAAACACGGATAATTAATAATTACGCTGCTAGGAAAAGCCACAATGCGGGTTGACGAGGGGAATCTGAGCAGGACAGGTCGTCGAGGAAGTAAGTAGCACTGACGTTGTGGATTTTGGACTGGGAAATCCCTCTCCAATTCACACACACACACACACATTTTAGAGGGGTGATTGGAAGTTTCCCATTATGCTCCACCTATTTTTGTAATAACAAAAACGTGTATTTTATATAAGTCTTGATCCCGCAGATTTGTCATTTCAAAGCAGAGTTAATAACTGGTTTTGGGAATACTCAAGTGTATTAATGTTATCATGCGTAGAACGATGAAACGCAGAGTTGGCCTGTGGCCTTGTTGGTAATCAAACTACACAGCACTGCCCCCAGCTCGGCCCCAGTTGCAGTTCGAAGCGCTCTTTTGTTCTCTGTCTCCTGTTCTGCCACATGCTCGTTTCTCGTCTATGTGAAGAGCAGCGTCAGTATGTTTTCTCGGCTATGGCGTGCAGCAACGGAGAGTGAAAACGGAGGGGGGGCGGGAACGGGCACACGGGGAGGGGGGCGAAACGGACACACGAACAGCAGAAGGGGGGCGGGAACGGGCACAGGACGGGGGGGGGCGGACAAAATACGTAAACTTACAAAGTGAAAACACATTTATAAAAAAATTCTCCTTACCTGATCGCTTCGTGGGAACTCGAATCTTGCAGCCAACTCCAACAACAAACACTTGGAAAAAGAAGAAAACAAGCCAACTCGGAAAAAAAAAATAAAACACACCCACCGACGTGATGACGAACAGAAGTGGGTGGAGAGGGGAAAAATCGCGGGAACGCCCCCGAATCTGGTCCGGCCTTGACAGACAGATCCGGCTCCCAATGGCTAGCCTCCATTTATGGAGCTAGCCAATGGGAGCCGGGGGACACTCCTGAAGTCCTTTTTGTAAACAATGGATTTCGCCTGCGCCGAAAAGCTGCGCAGAGCGCAGCCTTCGGCAGGCGAAACCCAAAAATGTGTGGGTCACTTTGAGTCACCACGAGGCAACACCTAAAAGTCTATGTGTAATAAGATGTGTGTTCCGAGTCCTACTTCTAGAAGTCAGAATTGTATACAACGTATGAATCTAGATTGGGTTTGTCCCGCAAAAATTCCCACTGGAGAATTCAAAACGTCATTCTTGCTTACTGTATGGAGGTCAGTAATGATAGGTTTAGATATTTTTCTTTGGCCAACCTGTGCAGTGGCACCCGGACCAGTCAAGGTATCAAAGGTATTGGAAGGGATGAAACTCAACCTACCGTGGTCTGGGCCTGGCAAAGAGCCTATTGCTCTTTAGTCTATCAGGTAGATGTTGAAATAAACTTACAGTTTGGGAAAAAAATGTATTTCACAAGAAAATCTCCCATGTATTAAACTTGACAAAGAGGATGAGCATCTTATAGAATACAATTTAGCAAGTCAAAAGTTCTTTATTTAACAGCGAGTTATTTAAAAAATATATTGAAAAGTTCACGCAGTATTTATGTTACGGCTGGCCTGTTCCCACTGTATGTCTGCTGCCTTCAAAGAGTTCCTACCTGATATCCCACCTACTCTATACAAGCAGGAGGAGATAAAAGTCCATTGCTTCAAATAAAAATGGAAGTGTCTAAAGAATCTGGGGGCATTTCCACCAATACTATAATAAATCATGAGGTAGATGTCAAAATAGCCTATTTGAAGCTATCTTTAAAGGGAATTCCCTATATGTTAAATTTGAGAAGCAAAGAACATGCTCACCTCGCTTCAATTAATTTAGCAAATGAAAGAGAAATAGGGCAAACATAGAGGCTAAGTAAAGATGTCGGAAGAAGTTTCTTACAATTACATAATTTGGGGAAAATATATTGAAAACGTTGTAGTTTCAATACAACTGGTTTGACATTATTTCAACAATATGGGTAGACATTTTTAGATCACTATTTTTGCGCAGAACAAATAAAAAATGGTCACAAAGGACTTTCGCATTTAGCCCTGTCTGTGCAGATAAGCAGTCCGAGTTACAGAAAGATAAAACGATTTGAACAAAATCAACCAACGTAGTCACATGTGGAACTGGGATTATAGCTCATGTCGCTCGATTATGCATCTGACCACCTAACTTCTTGGCCATGTGTACTGCATCAATAAACAAAAAAATCCCAACATAAACTCAAGCAACTTGAGGGAGGTGTAATTTACTTAGACATTTTCTCTTCCTATTAAAAGTATTATCTTTTTCCATTTTGTCTCACTTCGCTGAACAACGAGCTACATTTTGTTTTGTCCTCTGTCTTAGCTAGATTAAATAAGTGATCATCTGGCGAATCTCTGCTAGAAGCCAAAAGGTGAATTCTGCTCACCACCGTAGACTGTGGTGTCTCTCATGCTACAACTGTTCTGGTTAGTGAGAAGGACTTGAAGACTCATGTTTGGAATCATAACTTAAAAAAATGATAATTAAGAGGTAAAATATGCTAAGTGGCAATATTGGCGCACACAGCAGATGGTGCATGTTGAGTGGGTGTGAATGTTGCTTCTCGCAAGATTTTCTGGCGCTGTGAAGCAGTTGAAATCATTTCCAAAATATAATGGCAAAAAATGAAATAAAACAGGCGCTCCATAAATTGTACCCAAAGATGCTTGAGACAGAAGACCGATGCACTCATACTCACCAACATGAATAGGGGCAGGAAACAATCCATACTCGTGCTCTCCGGGGGTGTACTCCAGCTTCTCCTTTTTTAACTGCATCAGACGGCTCTTTGGGCTGAGAGAAAAAGAAAGTCCGGGTGAGAAAAGGTTTAATGCACGCTGCCTGTAGAATAAAAGAATCAACATTTACACAATTCAAATAGTGCTTGGCATGTAGACATGCAAGTGCCTGTCAGGAGGACTGGACTGGAAGTGTCACTGAGAAGAAGACACTAGAAGAAAGACGGTGTGGGAGCAAACATTTGAAAAGCTTCCCTCTAGGGGACCTCTAAATTATAAGCCTCACCATCACTACTTCTAATGGACGTGTACTGGCGGGAGCAAAAAACGCTTATTAACACTTAACTTACCCCTCAACTTCTGGTAAGTCAATGCAGACCCGTAGCAGGACAGACCCCTGCAACAGAGGCCGCACTGTTTGGAGTGTGAGCTGTCTCCATTTTTGTGGTCAGTGACATTTACTTCGACTTCCACTCCCCGATTGCATTCGGGTGCATCAAGGAGCACTTGTTACATGACTGTGTCATGCCCGGAGCCTAGACACTGCAGACAGACGCTGTGTGGGTCTGGGATCGTCATCTGCTTCAGGGAGTCGCAGCATGGTTTAAAGACTGTGGGTTTTGTGGGGACCACTTCCCTAGCACACTATCTTTTTTTCAAAACAAAAAAACAGCATGTTGGCGTCAGAGAAACTAGACAAAGTTGAGAGTGCAGCTCCAGATCCTCGCCAAAGAGTGGCGGAAAAGAAGGAACTGATGCCATCACACAGTGGGGGCCACATGTGCAGCTTTGTGCCATCACATCCAGAAGAAGAGCACGGTCGCCTTAGACTCCAATAACGCCAAACACTGAAATGCAAGATCAACTGCTGTGAAAAAATTCCAGATCCATGCCTGGGGATTCAACAAGTGTGGAATCTGCAGAATAAAGTATCCATCAGAAAAGGCAAGATCCCATCACCCTTTGCACCGAGTGGCATAAACAATGAATTTAAAGGGGCTTTAGACAACATATAAAGCAAGGCAGAGGAGAGTCTCAGAATACCTACATTAGCTAGGCCCACAATCAGGGGTGGGGAAATCGTATCGCCCGACGCCCAAACCAAGTAGATTTTTATAATGGGCAAGAAGATTTATTGTCTATTTTGTCCGACGGACATGTAGACATTGAATCACTGAAAATATATGAGCTGTGGGCCCTTTCGGGCTCACAGCCAATTAGAAGTGTAGCCAGAATGCTTTTGGAGGCCACTGACTGGCTGGAAGGCCATGACTGGGCGCTATCTAGCCAGTGATTGGCTGGGAGAGTCTTGCGCTAAACGTCCGTGTTCTAGCGCGGATTCCTCACTGGTGCAGCCCACCTGCTCTTGGAACTCGGCTGCCGAAGGTGCAAGGGCGGGCGCCGAGACAGGAAACACTTTTCCACTGCCAGCACCGAGAGCTGTTGGCCTAGTGACCTGGTGGTTTCATTGCCACTTAATGCTGCGTGGCTCGATCGCCCTGCCCAGTGGGATCCGTCCAAGGCAGGCCTCTTATCTTTGGTGCGCTGCTGCGCACTTCATGGTATCGGGAGCAACAAGTCGGCGTCTGACACACTGTATGCCTCCCCAGAAGGTGAGTCAGTCTGAAAATGGGTTTTGCAGCCGTCTGAGCTTTAAGAAAATGTTGTTAACTGTGATTGATTTTGCACGCAATGATCTGGAGTCCGTGAGCGTGGGAGCAGGGTCAGGTCAAATGTGTGGCACCTTAACATTTTACAATAAGTCGTCACCTCTCCTTTTACAATCTAGCAATGGAGCCAGTACATCGTTGGTAAGGAGTGAAAACACGATAAAAGGAAGTTTAATAGAGCGATCTTGACCTTTACTTTGTTTCTGCTTTTATGGACAAGGTCGCATTTGGGGGCACGGAGCAAACGATAATACTTTAAATACCTGGCAGGCTTACAGAAAATGCAGCCTTGCAGGATTATGCGTGTGCAGTTAATGGAAGCATTTTTTAATTTGCATTGTTTTCCTGGTGTTAAGCAAATCAAGCTATAGCTGAATAAAGAAAACACCACATTATGCTGAAGGCAGAAAGTATCTTTGTAATCCAGGAAATGTGGAGCGTATTTCACACTATTCACTGAGATGTGGGCCACTCTTGGCGTTTGAAACGTTGCAATGTCCACATTTTTGCCCAAGATGAGTTCTCCTTTACCAATACTCTCCCCCACAGTCTTTTTTGCCTTTTCCTTATTCCGTTACCTCCCCCTTTGCTCCACGGCTTCTCGCTTAATCAGTGCCCACACTTTATCTTTCAATCTAGCCACTGCTGCAGAGGAAAAGCCTCACGTCCGTGTCAATACTTGCAGGCTTAATCCTTTCAAGAAATTGATTTTTCTCCACATTTAGGGCTCGTTTCTGTTAGCCTGTACCTTTATTTGGTTGAATTTCTCGTCTCCTGTACCTATTGTTTGTGCTAAATAAGCAGAGCCATTGTAATGAAGCGGCAGGGAAGGTCTAATTTATGCGGCAGGGAAGGTCTAAATTACGCAGTAGGGTTGACTAAATTATGTTGCCACAAAAATGAGAATTATGTAGCATAATGCAGCTCATTTTCGTTGATAGTATTACTTCATTATTTTGACATCTGTACACGTTAACACTCTATAAATGTTTCGCCTCATTAGTCTCAGATTAAGACCCAAATACAGCAATAGCAATTTAAAAGAGACCAGTCACTACTTGTGATGGGCTTTTCACTGTGTGCCAGGACATGTTACCCCCTTTTTAGTAACTTTTGATCTGTTTGAGCTAGTATAAACATTTTTTTGTTAAAATATGCCGTTTAGGCAGCATCTGTTGATTATATGGCAAATTATATGGAAAACTCCTCAGCTGTAGAATCTCATAATTAGAGTTGCTCTGTATATAAAGCACGAGAGACCAGTCACCAGTGGGGGGACCATATTTCATTTGCAACGATATAAAATGGCAGAAATTGAAGAAGCAAGTTCAATATAAAGCAGAAATTATCAAAATATGCATTTATAGGTCTCACAATCATATTTTATTCACAACTGGGTGAAAATATACAATGTTCCTACCTGGGAATTTTATGCAACCGCTGTAGTGTTGCTTTTTTGTTGCCCAGTTACGTCAGCAGTAAAAAATAGCCCATAACAGATCTAAGGAAAAGTGACTCTTCCACCTGTGTAAATATTTGTCCTATATAGACATAAAGGTTTGCATTTCTTTCCCTACATGATTTGCCAATGGGTGTTATTCATGTGGGTCCTGTCTTTGTGCCTTCTTTATGCATGTGCCCATTTTCAAATATCCAAGTATCATCCCTTGGACCCTCAGGATGCTCAGCTTCTGAAATAAAGAAACTGATTGCACAAGTTGCTGCAACGTTAAAACCGTTTCCTTCACCAGGCTTCCCAATACTCGTATATCAGCATCCTAAAACAGAATTACAGGAATTCCCTGAAGATAACACACATTTCGGTGGGCAGTGGAGGGCTGGGGACACTGGAAGGAGAGAGACAAGTGGCAGAGATCTTTACAAATCTCAGTGAGACAAACTTGCACATCCATTGCTGATCTGCATCCCTTCATGTTAGGGAAGCTTTCTCTGCTGGTGCCATGACTAACCAGTACTGTGCACAAGAGAACCCTGTACTGCTACTGCCAGTGTTGCATATGCTCCTTGTGTGGTAGAAGAATATGGGGATGTAGCAGTGAGTGCACAATAATATAATGACACCACACCTGCCCAGGAGTGTAAAAGGGGAGATTGATTTAACTGCCCATTACTTTCTCCTGTGTATTCGTACTTGTGGATACTGCTTCAGTGAACTAAACACCTCTGCTATGTGATTATTGCTGCTCCATAAACAATTCATAAGCTCTGCCAGGAAGTGGTTATTCCCCTCCACATGTTTATCAGAGCATGATCACATGTGAGTATTTTTTACACTGTACAGCTATGAATTGTCCCTAGAATGAAGAACACCCTTTTGCCCTACAGGTTCATATTCCGGCACAGTCTATGCCAAGTACGCTTCAAGAAATGTAGTCTTACCAGCCTGCACTCTGCTTTTAGGTACTATTTCTCTAAATTTGAAAATTTGTCACATGCATACTGGTTAATAATTGAGTGCAGTGCACACTGACACATCTGCACACATGCTGTACATCCATCCAGTACAATAGTTGAATTAAAAGGTGTGACCATGCACTGCATAATTGGACTTGCATTGAAAGTATATATTGCAAAGTATGTTGCACTGATTGCCGTGCAGGTTATCTCTGTGTAGACACACCTCAGTGATTTATGGAATAGGTGAGGCAAGCAGATATCTTCCCAGGACAAGTAGATTTCTGTAACATTTTGTCCATTGGCCAAGTAGATTTTTGTAAAATTTCCACACCCCTGCACAATACATACCCACTATAAACCTCAGATCCAGCTGAGAGAACATGATCTGCCCAAAGATGTACAAAATGAAGAATCGCAGTGGAGGGGCATTAAGGGGCAGGTGTATCAAGCATTTTTGCATTGCAAACGGGCAGATTGGCAGAATCTGCCCGATTGCGAACGCAAAAATTGCTTTTCGGATGCAGCAAACCTAACTTTGCGATTCGGTAACCTATTACCGAATCGCAAAATGGGTTTGCAATTCGGTATTAGGAAGGGGCGTGTTTAGGGCATCCCTTCCAAATACCGAATTGCATCAGTATGTATGAATGTTTTGTGACCGCAATTGCGGGCGAAAAACATACGCATTTTACCAGGTGGTAACCTATTCGCAAATGGGAAGGGGTCCCAAAGGGACCCTTTCTGCTTTGTGAACGTTGGTAAAACCACTTTTAACAAATGAAAAGAAAACTTTCAATTTTTCTTTTTGTAAAGCATCTCGTTTTCTTTTAAGGAAAACGGGTTGCTTTACAAAAAAAAAAATGCTTTATTAAAAAGCAATTGCCGAAATGGTGGTCTGCTGATCTCAACAGGCCACCATCCCCCTTGATTTTTGATATTGCTAGCGGGTCGCAAATTACGAACAACCTCATTAGTATTCATGAGGTAGGTCATTTACGACCCCCTAGGAATCGCAAAAGGTGTACTATACACCTTCATACATTGAATTTTGTGATTTCCTAATTGCGAATCCTTTCGATTGGCAATTAAGGAATTGCAAAATGCTAGCTGCATACATCTGGTCCTTAGTGTTCTTTACCAACACCCTGGTACAATTTGCAACCAGTAATAGATGCCCTACTCAGCTGCCACACATTCACGTCTGTTTGAAAAAAACATCCTATTTAGAAAGGTTTATGCTTAGAACGCCTTTTGACAAAACACTCGAGCCTTTTGGGATTTAGCTTAATGAAATCCACTTGACATATTCATATGCAAAATTCTTCCACAGAGGATATAAGGACTCAGGATTTGGTTTGTGAAATTGTCTGCTTTGAAATTTGTTTAAGACAAGAAAGGTATGCAAATGTCATGTTTCAAAAATAAAGTTTGACTTCTGCACCATCTTCTTTCTATAGCACCTGCAGTTGCCATTGGAGCCCTTGTTAGAAAGAAGGGCAACATTGATAAGAATGCATAGTAGAAGCTATAACATGGCAGGTATGCAGACCACTTTCAGCATCAAGACGTTGATTGTCTTGACCAGCCATGCCTTTCAACACCCTCTTAACAGCCCAATAGAAAGAATTATTACTTGGGGCATCTTCAAACCACCTGTGTAAACACAGCAATAGCGCTTCAAATGCACGACGACTAAAAGAAAATAAAAAAAATTGTGTTTAGATTTTGTTACGAAATTGTAAGCCATGAGAAACAAAATTAATTTAAACTGCTGTCAATACTGGTAATGCTAAAAGTATAATGGAACTTGCTCCAGTTAATGAACACAAACTATGTTTCTGGTCCAGTGTTTTATTGAACAAATCAATGCATTCTGGCAGTTGTTTTGTTGGCTTCATTTGAACCAGTGAGTACTACAAAGCCTAAAGAAAATCACCTGGCAAAAAGAAAGTAAAGGACTGGATGGATGTATGGTGTTTTTTTACATAGGGTGATCAGGCAGTCATAAATATAGCATTTGTCTCTAGTAGAAAGATGCAGGTAACGAACACCGAAGTCACTTATGTATTGTCATAACACGCCAAGAATGGAACGGGCATTCAGATTGCACTCTATTGTTACACAGAGCTCTTCTTCTCAAAGAGGGCAACGAGTGGCCGGGAAGGAAGCTCAGCTGAAGTCTTCGTTCAACCACTACAGGTATTTGCCCAAGAAAATAACATGCATTTAGTGGATGTAAACACTCTACTGCTTTCTCCACCCTCAGTATGATTTCCTCTGCACAGGGGCTAAATATTCAAGCACACAGGGCTGTATTCTAATCAGCACCACAGCAGCATAAATGCACATGTCCCTTTGTTCCGTCTTTCCATCCCACTGCCTTCCCCTCCTGAACAAGTCCTTGAGTGTCGGTCTGTATTCTGTCGAACTATATGTGTGTTTTGTGGAACTCTGTGCAAGTCTATCTTTTGAGCGTGTGCACATGCCTCTGTGCTACTTTGCATGCATAAGTAACTATAGAGCTGTTGGTCTGTGAGCATGAATGGATGAACTTCTTGTGGCTTGTATGCAGGCAAGTGTGGTGGTCTGTTTTTAAGTGTTCTTTGTAGGTCTATTAATATGGGTACCCGTATATCTGTAATTCTGTTTGCATAAGGGACTTTGTGTCTGGTAATCTGTAAGCAAATCTGTTTAGTGGTCTGCATAAATAAGGAGTGACTGGAAATATACGGTCGATGTATGCATGGACTTGTGCAAGTCTTGCTGTCTGTGTACGTACGTGTTATTTTGGTTAACGTGTTGTGCGTCAGTGTGTAAGTGTTACATCAAAGCAAAAGCTGCTGTCTCTGACAACGCCTGTCTTCAAAGGTGTAGGACGGACCACCCTCAAGGTAACCAATCCCAATTACTCAACAGCTACCAAGCCATCGAGGTCTGACTTGTTAGAGTCAAGAACTTGCTCCTGTAGACGTATCTACTTGAACTATGTTAGAGGTGGGCAAGCCAACAAATTAGCAGGAAGAGCAGAGCTGAGCCAATATGATAACATGTCTTCAAAACTCAGGAAAAATAAGGTTCTTAAACAATAACAAGCTGAGGCGTTTCACTTTAATACATCAAATTACATCTTTGGGTTAAAAAGTATTTATTAAAATAGAGTTTTTAAGCATAAACTGAGCAACTTCCTTGCTCCCTCCAAGAACCCGACAGTAATGCTCTAAGCAAAAAATAAAAGGCAAATTAGTGGTTGTGTACCCTATTTGTAGTTTAAATTCATATTATAGATGAATAAGCATTTTAGGCTATTAAATCAAAGGAGGGGCTTTTTGTACAATGCACTTCCTCATAACGTCATGCATTTGGGTTCTCATATGTGATTACAAACAAAAAGGAGGCTCCGCGAAATAAAGAATTTGCACAAGATCCCACAACTTGATCGAGGAGGGAAGCCAAGACTGTTACCAATTTTTTCAGTTTCACACTGCAATTTGGCTACTAGATGGGTATCTGCTTTTAACATCAAAGTGTTTAATTAATGGCGTCCGAGATTAGTGTATGAGTGACAAACAGAATCCACGTATTTTGGGCAGTTTTGCATAGTGCGAACCTTGTCCAAGGGCATAAGAATACTGGGCCAACAGAGAAACACTATTTAGGATTTTTTTTGTTTTGGCTGAAATGATGCGACGGCCTGGATTCAAACCTTGTTCCCCATGCTGACTGGTCGGTAGCTGTAGCCACTAGGCTGCATTATCTCCCTTGAAAGCTTACCCCATTTTGGACTCTATATTCTTGAGAACCTCGAGCTTAGCCAGAGCAGGCATTTGGCTTGAGCTTTAACCGGCTCGCCCAACTCTAAACTGTGTGCAGTGTAACACTACAACTGCGGGCACCAAAGACTTAACTAATTTGAGTTGGGAACAACGTTAACTTAATCCCTTCTTGTTGATTAACAAATCAAAGCTTTAAATGGCAGCTGGTGACCTTTGAAAGTGGTGGGGTGTGATACCTGCCAGGAGTTCACCCCATTTTTTCTCAACATATGCCTTACTCATCCGCTTTCACTTTTACTCTCTTCCCCCTTACTCACTCTAATTCTCTCACTTACTCATCCTTACTTCCACTGACTATTACTCATACACAAACAAACGTACTCGTACTACATTGTTCTCATTCTCATTAACAAATACACGTACACACACACTTATTTAAAATTCACTGACTGGGCCCTGGTGCAATTGCACCAGCTACACCATTGATAGGTACGCCCGACTCACTTCCAGGCCCTCTTACAACCTCCAATCACTCACTCCTTTTACCGCACTGACAGATCTTCATACTCACACTTCTTCATACACACTCAAATTCAGAATTGCAATGAGGAGCCAGCTAAAGCAGAATGCATAGGTTTGAAAAGAGGGAAGAATCATCTTAATCCCTCTTCCAGGTTCTTGAAACGGCTGGAAGTCGAGCCTTATAAGAAGCTGGGACAGAGCTTATGCCACTGCCCTGCTGCACAGTGTGGCTTCTCATTGGTGTCAAGAGTGCACCGACGTGAGGCCGGACAGACAGATTTTAGAAGATATACTGTACTGCCTGAAGCATGCACAGTATGCCTGCTAATTAAAATGGACTGTGCGTGTGAGGGGACCGGAGTTGAACTACGTCCCTCAAACAAGCGCAAACCAGACATCCACCTACATAATGTTGTATTTTAACAGCATTTCTGTGACTGGATCTTACATCAGCCCTTTCAACTCCCTTCTTCCTCCTGTCATCAGGAGCCTGGAAACCAGGCCGAGATGCCTGACCTCTGCACTGGCAGTGTTCATGAACACACGAAGGTCGTGTTTTTTTCCTAAAAACTACAAAATTAAATTATGCACAGTGTCAGGACTTGCAGAGGCAAGGTGCAGAACATGGGGGCTCACAGGAGGCAGGGGGGCTGTGCGTGCCTTGGAGCCCCTGAGAAGGAGCTGCCTTTGCTTGAAATAAACATTAAATAACTAATGGCCCCAGAATGGGTCTGGTTTGGTATTGGGTTGTAATCAATCACTTAGATGAGGATACTGGAACCTGACTACCTAAACTTAGGTACACTGTGGTTAGAGGCAAACTAATGTTGCAGAAGGTATACTCATTGCAGCGTACAACCATTAGAAGTACTGATCTTCGCGCACGCATAATTGGAAATAGATATGTGATAGGAAAACAAGCAAAGCCATTCCGTCTGGTTGCTTTTATGTCCCGTTTTAAGCCTGGTGAACATACAGAATCGGGATTTAGACTCCATTCTAAAGGCCAGTGAAAGTCCTTTCACTGCTTGAGATAAACAATTTCTAACAAGATATGACCTTTGTTGGGGCTTTTATATTCTTTATGACAAAGTAAATGCTTTCACGAAAAGATTCTACTGTAAAGAAGATCCAGTCAACTGAACAGCACCGGGCCAGGTCTGCAACAAAACATGTAAAGCTTCCTGGCTGCCTTGAGAAAGAATGCACCGGGTTCATGAAACTAGATTCCGAGCTGCCCACCCCTCGTCCACGGAAGTGTTTATCAGACACTCTCAGACTGAGACGAATCGAAATGTTCACATTTACAATATTGTGGGTCAATGAGGTATGAGGCACACTGACTCATGCACGAGGGGCCGCTCGCAGCAGGTACTTCGAGTGCAGGGCAGGGTGGACTTCCCCGGAAGTCTTCTTCTGACAGTGGCTCGCGCGGCGCAGGCCACCGCGGCTTGAAGAGAGCAGGGGCTGAGCCGTGTTTAATGGAGAGGCTAAGCCCCGCTAATGAAACGCCAGGGCGTGAAGGCAGCGAGGGGAAGCCACGGCTGCCGGGAGCTCATGTTCCAGTGCATAAACAGAAGGGAGCCAGTTCAAAGGGCAGCCTGAATGGCACTATACATCATCCAAGCGTGCGGCCGTGTCAGCGGCGGCGTGCCCACACACAGGGAGGACGCGGCGTAGGGGAGGGCAGGGCTCCGTGTCAAGGATGCTTGAGACAGGCCTCCTCCGCGCCGAGAGACCGTGCAGGCGGCGCTCAGAGGGACCTCGGGGCTTTCCTTTCTGACATCCAAGCAGAGAAAGACTCATCTGCGAACGCAGAATACACAACAGGGACGAGATTTGACAAGGACCGTGAAACTATTTTTAGATGATGAGCGGGGCCTATCGACAGCAATCGGTTCTTTTTCTCTCAGTGAAGAGCGATTGGCGAATGATGGGCGATTCTGCATTCGCTTTAGGAGGGTTCTTGCATTCAGGTACAAGGTGAGTCACTGAAGAGTGGACGCGGCAAAAACATTTGTTAAGAAGCAGCCTTGAGCCAAATAGTGATAGAATTCAAACTTATTTGGGAGAAAACTAGACATTGTACACGAGAATTGAGGTTTTGAGCGAGGGGAGCATGCCAAGATATGTATCAATACTCTTAAAATGACTCTGTCATCCTGAAGCTCGAAGCATGCGCGACCACCTGCCTGACTGTATGCGAAACTGCATGACAGACTGCGGGACCATCTGGCACCACAGTGACTCTTAAGCGGTCTACCCTTCACTCCTTCAGTTTCAATCTCATGCCTAGGCGCAGTCACCACAGCATGTTAAGAGCAGACCTCCCGTCCTCACACTACCCGCACAGGACACACAGCTCACACGGTTTCATCACAGCACTCCCAAGAAGGGATTCGCAGCCTTGCCAGGCAAAGGAAGCTGTATTCAGGCCACGACAACGTAAAGCGAAAACAATGTAGCTTACAGCTCCTACAGCAGCATTTCTGTAGGGTGAACTTAAAGCAAATAATCTCTCCTTGACTTAAACAGGTCTCGATTTGGAGAGAAAGTCCAGCGAATCAATTGTTTCAGTGTGTACACAGCACGTCGACACAGTCAATTACATACGTACGCTAGAAAATGGAGCAGTCCAGGGAACAGAGGCGAAAACTGTGCCCCATAGGTCTCCCGTGGTCTAATGAGACCAAACAAATCAGTGCAGCACAATGGCTGTAAAAAATCAATTCAATATCAGACTGTGCAATTTAAGTGATTTGATAAGTCACCTAAACTTTGCACAACTTCCACGGATTTGGCAAATTCTACCTGACCATCCACAGCTGCAGGAAACTCAGTTAATGGACTACTTGATCCAAACATTGACAAGACTAGACAAACACACATACCCCGGTGGGTACAAGGTATTAGCTAAATTCCGAACACACATGGCATTGACTGATATGAGTCGTGACCAGTACCAGACCTGTTGGGGAAAATACCTGTTTTACTGGAGTCCACAAGACATTTTCGAGGCTGGATAAATTCCTTATGCCTGATGTAGACTTAAATAAACGGGCACACATTCTCGCACATGGCTTCTCTGACCAGGCACCTATGGAATTTGTACTGGGCAATCAATGCAATAGTTACTGGGTGGTGGGAGCTGGGGTGGGGACGGGATTGTATTCAGTTGTTTCCCAGATTAAGTTCTGGGAAACATTAAAATATTTTATCATAGGGTAAGATTAAAAATCACATTACTAGTTTACACCGCCAGCAAAGAGAGAAGGTGGCGGTTCTGTAACTTTCAAATAGCGGGCATCACAAAACAAGATTTACATGAATTCTATAAAAGGATGTGAAGGCCGCCTGGGTCGCAGCTCAAAGCTGTGTGTATAAGCAGGGCAATAAAGTGGGTAAGCTCCAGCATTAACTATGCCAGAGTATGGATACCCCTAACAAGAACTGACAAATCCAGCACCAATGTGGCTACGTGTTAACTGATCGCCAAGTTGTACAGGCCTTTGAGGAATACTGCCAGCAAGTATACTCCAAAAGTGCTAACTCCGAGACACATTAACTGCAGTAGTTCATGTGAGAACTACCAAAAAGGCAGCTATCACCATCTGAAAAGGACATCATGGAAGAGAAGATAGACGAAGAGGAACTGATCGTGGCAATGAAAGAAAGTCACAGTGGTAAAAACACCTGGACCCCAACTGTCTTTGCAAACATATCACCTCAGTCACTACACCAGTCAATGCAGCAACACTGGGAGAGGCTATGGATGCCAGAGCACTGCCCTCCCCCGACTTATGAATCGCAGTAATAGAAGTTATATATAAATCAAGCCATCCACAGATGTGATACTTCTCAAATTGCTTATTTCCCTGATCAATATTGAGGCAAAAATGATTGCAAGGTGTTGACCACTCGTCATTTTCTTGGAGTGATTTGCTCACTGGTGCACCCAGACCAATGCAGTTTTATGCCCGACTGCTCCACAAGTCACAATATCCGGTGCTGCACAACACCATTGTCTTAGTGAACCATCTAGAGTGCCCTCTGGCTTTGCTGCTGGTGTGTTAAAAGCAAAACGACAATCATGAACATTTTCTGCACCATCTTGTCTGATGGAAGTTCCTACGTGCACATAAACTGCAGTCATTCTGACCGACCGCAGCCATTTGGTATTCCGTTGGTCACCTTTGTTTCACCCTGCCCTTGCTAGCACCCCTCTGACCAACCTGGTATGTGAGCTGGGGGCTATAAACTATTGCCACAACAAACATCAACACCACTTGCTGCCTCAAACTCGTTTTTCCTCTCATCTCTGTTTACAGGCAAACCCATGGACACTCCTACACAAACAGGTTCCACATACCAAACAGACTCTTGCAAACATGGTTTATTGCACTGCACACAGCAAGACTTGTTTTTGCCAACAATGGGACCTGTTTTTATCAACAGAACGGACTCTTAGATCTGGCCGATCTCACATGTTTTAGACCCTGAAGCAAGGTCCAGCTGCAGGATTGAATTGTCTGTTTTGACCTGGGTAGGAGGAGAATTAATGTTGGGCTTGTGTAACCATGTTGATGAAACAATGTTGGGCTTGTGTAACCATGTTGATGAAACAATGTTGGGTTTGTGTGACAACCTGCCCGGGCAGAGACTCCAAGCTTGTAACCATGATAAATGAAACAGATGCATTGTGTCAAACCTGTATAAAAGGAAGAGCCTAAGGATTTGCCAGCAGAACACCTCCCTGAGACATCCCAGTGTCTGCAGTTGACGTGGTCTCCTCTCGGGGGTAATAAACCTTTTTCTTGCCTTCCAGTTTCCAGCGCCTGCCTCATTATTTTGTTAGAGAATCCAAAGTGAATTAAAGGTAACCCTGCGCAGAGCAGCTTTGGGGGTCTTAGAAGACTTGCCGCTTTTCACAGGTGAATATCAAGAAGGTTTTTGATTCGCCAGAGTGAGACCACCTCTTTGAGGTTCAGGGAAGCCTAACTTTGGGCCAAAATTTCTATGTTATGTTTGTCTCTTAGTCAGAGATTTAGTGGCAATTGTTCGTATAGGTCGTGCAATGTTGGGGGACTTCCCAGATGAGAAGGGAACTAGGTGGTGGGCCAACGGTTTCTGCTGCTGTTCGCAAGTGAACCTTAGATAGAAGGGTACAAAGGACTTGGATTGGCGCCCAGGGTGGTAGACAAGATCTCTTTGTATGCAGATGACTTGCTGTTGTTCCTTTAGAGGCCGGAAAAACCTGGACCAGAGCCTGACAGGTACTCCAAATATTCAGGAAACATCAGGGTCAGTGCCCAAACTTGAAAAAAACAGTAATATAGCCAGTGAGACCAGAGGCGTCAAGCCTCCAGTGGGTGTCTTTTAAAAAAAATTGCTTCTATGGGTTCCAATAACCGGGCGTCTATGAGGGTAATCTAGCTACCCCGATTATGAGACTACAGAGTGGTCTCCCATTTTGGTCCCCTCTTCTACTATCATTGATGGGACGTTGTTAGAACTGGCTATTTCTGGTTGGCTAAGGCTGACGCCAAAGCTAGGCAGAAACCACCATTCTAGTCAGGGCAAGGTAGTCACACGCCAAGATAACCCCTGCTCACCCCCTGGTAGCTTGGCACGAGCAGTAAGGCTAAACTCGGAGGCAATGTGTAAAGCATTTGCGCCAGCACACACCAGCAACAACATCCTAGGCACACCACAAAAGGAACTCCACACAAGGTTATTATAAAAATAACTTCTGTATTGTAAACACACATCAGATAGTATAACACAAGTACATTGTGCCAACTGGCACGGGCAATATTCACAAGGGATTATTTACAGGACAGGGCCACTGTCAGAATCAGACATAGCACTTTTATAATAAAGAATAATGAAGAATGAAAATCATAGTTGCACAAATTAGTAACTATCGCACACAACCAGTAACCACTGGTAACAGGAACCAGGACCTCACTAGGACCACCAGTACTAAAAAGAACAACCACCTAAGTATCACACAGCACCTAGGGGTATAAACAAGAACACATTACCCATGATGCATGAAACACATTCAGAGGAGTAATAAAAGAAAACACATGATGCCTAAAAACATTCAGAGGTGTACGGACAACCACCTAAGTATCACACACAGCGTTTAGGGGTCTAGGAAGGAACACATTACCCATGATGCATAAATATACATTCCGAGGAGTAAGATCAAGGAAGACACATGATGCAATAAAATACATTCAGAGGTGCAGCGCAAGAAGACACATGATGCCTAAAACATTCAGAGGTGCAGCGCAGGGAAAAGGAAGACACATGATGCCTAAAAACATTCTGAGGTGCCAGAACAATACAATAGCGCAAAAATCATATGATGCCTAAAAACATTCAGAGGTGCAGGAATAACACATGATGCAAGAAAACACATTTAGAGGTGCAATAACGATACAATTGCGCAAAACTTACATAAGCCACCACCTGTGGCAGTCCCTAGGCCAACTGGCCTTGTTGGGGCTAAGACGCCCTCTGTCCAGAATGTCAGGGCGCGCTGCAAGGCAGCGCCAGTCAAAAGTAAAAGCCTAAACGTGGCAGGTGCCCACTACTTGCTGGGCACCTGGGAACAATCCCAAAACCTAAACGGTGCAGCAGCCCACTAACTGCTGGGCAGCTGTGAGTCCAAACTGCAGCAGGGTCCTCACTGACCCTTAGAACAAAAGCTGCGCCAAACTGCTGGAGCCACACAGGCTCTTAAGACATCATGGGGAGAGGGAGCCATCTAGCTCCTTAGGGCGAACATGCTCTTGAGCCACTCAGGCTCTTTAAAACAAATATGGCCCCTCTGAGCCACACAGGCTCTCTAAACAATGATGCCCCACGTTGGAGCCTCCTCAGGGCTCTACACAACTCTTGCCCTGTCGTTGGAGCCTTGTAGGGCTGAAAACAAACAATGCCCCCGGAGCCTCTCAGGGCTCTAAATTGCAAATGCCCCCATGATCGTTGGAGCGGCCCTCTGCCAACTGGGGCCGCTCTGAGAACAGAGATAAAGACGCCCCCGCACTCACTGGGACCTCGCTGGTGCTGCACTCGGCGGCGGCTCTGGCAGAAGCCCGGGGCTCTCCCTTCACTCGGGAGCCCCGGCAGGACACGGCCGGCTGCTTCCTCCTTCTCTCCTTCTCCGGGGTTTCAGGCGAGCAGCGCGAGGGGGCAGGCACCGGCATTGCGCCTCCCGCCCCCCTCGTAGGACGGCAGGCTGCACGTCTTCTCCCGGGGCTCCCTCCAGCACATGGGAGCCCCGACGACCACACTTCCTCTTCTGCAGATGCGGTAGGGCTCCCTCAGCTCACGGGAGCCCTGCCGCCCAGACCCCATCCTCCTTCTCGCGGGCAGCATCTCCCGTCTGCCTCACAACACGGGAGACCGGCAAGGCAGACAATGGCTTCCCCCAGGCAGGGGGAAGCGGAAAACGCGTCCTACCGGGCCCGCCCACAACCAGGCGGCGGGCCGGACATCTTCTTCCGGTGTTTCCGCCGGGCTGCGGCGTTGACCAAAGGGGCACAGAGAGGGGTAAGCACCCTCGAGGAGCATCCAAAACGCAGATGCGAGGTGGGCACTCACCAGACAATCAAATAAACGGGGTGGCACCCGCAACAAAGCAAATAGCGATATCGGGCATGAAGCAGGGTGACACCTGCAATCCCACACGCAAAATGCGGGCAGAGGAACGCTCCAATGAAGCAAAAAAACGCTCCCAAGCGCCACGAAAGACAAATCAAGCGCTCCCATGCGCCAGCAGGCAAAAGAAGGTCTTTGCCTCAAACAAAGCACTCCCCCAGTGCCACCAGCAAAGTCCGGAAGCAAAGGGGACCCAGCAAAAGGTCTCCAGAGTTCAAGATAGGTCCATCAGGTATCCAGGGCAAAATAAGTCCCCCAGAAGTCCTCCAGGCATCCAGGGGCTGGGCAGGGCCCAGGGATTCCCCTGGGCCCAAGCAGCAGCATGCCCCTGGTAAGATTCAAGTCCAAAAACAAGAACACATTAGGAAGGGGACACAGCCTCTTTTTATACAGAGAAAAGACTTTGAAGTCTTTGTGCAGGCAGTGTGAGAACCAGCTAGAACTGGTTATAGGGAATTCCTTTGACTGTGAGGGGCAGAGGCGACAGTCGCCCAGCAGGAGGTGGAGCCAGCATCAGGGGTGGGGAAATCGTATCGCCCGACGCCCAAACCAAGTAGATTTTTATAATGGGCAAGAAGATTTATTGTCTATTTTGTCCGACGGACATGTAGACATTGAATCACTGAAAATATATGAGCTGTGGGCCCTTTCGGGCTCACAGCCAATTAGAAGTGTAGCCAGAATGCTTTTGGAGGCCACTGACTGGCTGGAAGGCCATGACTGGGCGCTATCTAGCCAGTGATTGGCTGGGAGAGTCTTGCGCTAAACGTCCGTGTTCTAGCGCGGATTCCTCACTGGTGCAGCCCACCTGCTCTTGGAACTCGGCTGCCGAAGGTGCAAGGGCGGGCGCCGAGACAGGAAACACTTTTCCACTGCCAGCACCGAGAGCTGTTGGCCTAGTGACCTGGTGGTTTCATTGCCACTTAATGCTGCGTGGCTCGATCGCCCTGCCCAGTGGGATCCGTCCAAGGCAGGCCTCTTATCTTTGGTGCGCTGCTGCGCACTTCATGGTATCGGGAGCAACAAGTCGGCGTCTGACACACTGTATGCCTCCCCAGAAGGTGAGTCAGTCTGAAAATGGGTTTTGCAGCCGTCTGAGCTTTAAGAAAATGTTGTTAACTGTGATTGATTTTGCACGCAATGATCTGGAGTCCGTGAGCGTGGGAGCAGGGTCAGGTCAAATGTGTGGCACCTTAACATTTTACAATAAGTCGTCACCTCTCCTTTTACAATCTAGCAATGGAGCCAGTACATCGTTGGTAAGGAGTGAAAACACGATAAAAGGAAGTTTAATAGAGCGATCTTGACCTTTACTTTGTTTCTGCTTTTATGGACAAGGTCGCATTTGGGGGCACGGAGCAAACGATAATACTTTAAATACCTGGCAGGCTTACAGAAAATGCAGCCTTGCAGGATTATGCGTGTGCAGTTAATGGAAGCATTTTTTAATTTGCATTGTTTTCCTGGTGTTAAGCAAATCAAGCTATAGCTGAATAAAGAAAACACCACATTATGCTGAAGGCAGAAAGTATCTTTGTAATCCAGGAAATGTGGAGCGTATTTCACACTATTCACTGAGATGTGGGCCACTCTTGGCGTTTGAAACGTTGCAATGTCCACATTTTTGCCCAAGATGAGTTCTCCTTTACCAATACTCTCCCCCACAGTCTTTTTTGCCTTTTCCTTATTCCGTTACCTCCCCCTTTGCTCCACGGCTTCTCGCTTAATCAGTGCCCACACTTTATCTTTCAATCTAGCCACTGCTGCAGAGGAAAAGCCTCACGTCCGTGTCAATACTTGCAGGCTTAATCCTTTCAAGAAATTGATTTTTCTCCACATTTAGGGCTCGTTTCTGTTAGCCTGTACCTTTATTTGGTTGAATTTCTCGTCTCCTGTACCTATTGTTTGTGCTAAATAAGCAGAGCCATTGTAATGAAGCGGCAGGGAAGGTCTAATTTATGCGGCAGGGAAGGTCTAAATTACGCAGTAGGGTTGACTAAATTATGTTGCCACAAAAATGAGAATTATGTAGCATAATGCAGCTCATTTTCGTTGATAGTATTACTTCATTATTTTGACATCTGTACACGTTAACACTCTATAAATGTTTCGCCTCATTAGTCTCAGATTAAGACCCAAATACAGCAATAGCAATTTAAAAGAGACCAGTCACTACTTGTGATGGGCTTTTCACTGTGTGCCAGGACATGTTACCCCCTTTTTAGTAACTTTTGATCTGTTTGAGCTAGTATAAACATTTTTTTGTTAAAATATGCCGTTTAGGCAGCATCTGTTGATTATATGGCAAATTATATGGAAAACTCCTCAGCTGTAGAATCTCATAATTAGAGTTGCTCTGTATATAAAGCACGAGAGACCAGTCACCAGTGGGGGGACCATATTTCATTTGCAACGATATAAAATGGCAGAAATTGAAGAAGCAAGTTCAATATAAAGCAGAAATTATCAAAATATGCATTTATAGGTCTCACAATCATATTTTATTCACAACTGGGTGAAAATATACAATGTTCCTACCTGGGAATTTTATGCAACCGCTGTAGTGTTGCTTTTTTGTTGCCCAGTTACGTCAGCAGTAAAAAATAGCCCATAACAGATCTAAGGAAAAGTGACTCTTCCACCTGTGTAAATATTTGTCCTATATAGACATAAAGGTTTGCATTTCTTTCCCTACATGATTTGCCAATGGGTGTTATTCATGTGGGTCCTGTCTTTGTGCCTTCTTTATGCATGTGCCCATTTTCAAATATCCAAGTATCATCCCTTGGACCCTCAGGATGCTCAGCTTCTGAAATAAAGAAACTGATTGCACAAGTTGCTGCAACGTTAAAACCGTTTCCTTCACCAGGCTTCCCAATACTCGTATATCAGCATCCTAAAACAGAATTACAGGAATTCCCTGAAGATAACACACATTTCGGTGGGCAGTGGAGGGCTGGGGACACTGGAAGGAGAGAGACAAGTGGCAGAGATCTTTACAAATCTCAGTGAGACAAACTTGCACATCCATTGCTGATCTGCATCCCTTCATGTTAGGGAAGCTTTCTCTGCTGGTGCCATGACTAACCAGTACTGTGCACAAGAGAACCCTGTACTGCTACTGCCAGTGTTGCATATGCTCCTTGTGTGGTAGAAGAATATGGGGATGTAGCAGTGAGTGCACAATAATATAATGACACCACACCTGCCCAGGAGTGTAAAAGGGGAGATTGATTTAACTGCCCATTACTTTCTCCTGTGTATTCGTACTTGTGGATACTGCTTCAGTGAACTAAACACCTCTGCTATGTGATTATTGCTGCTCCATAAACAATTCATAAGCTCTGCCAGGAAGTGGTTATTCCCCTCCACATGTTTATCAGAGCATGATCACATGTGAGTATTTTTTACACTGTACAGCTATGAATTGTCCCTAGAATGAAGAACACCCTTTTGCCCTACAGGTTCATATTCCGGCACAGTCTATGCCAAGTACGCTTCAAGAAATGTAGTCTTACCAGCCTGCACTCTGCTTTTAGGTACTATTTCTCTAAATTTGAAAATTTGTCACATGCATACTGGTTAATAATTGAGTGCAGTGCACACTGACACATCTGCACACATGCTGTACATCCATCCAGTACAATAGTTGAATTAAAAGGTGTGACCATGCACTGCATAATTGGACTTGCATTGAAAGTATATATTGCAAAGTATGTTGCACTGATTGCCGTGCAGGTTATCTCTGTGTAGACACACCTCAGTGATTTATGGAATAGGTGAGGCAAGCAGATATCTTCCCAGGACAAGTAGATTTCTGTAACATTTTGTCCATTGGCCAAGTAGATTTTTGTAAAATTTCCACACCCCTGCAGCATTGTGGCAGGCAGGCACAGCCCTCTTCACTCCCAGGTGCCATCTCCTCCCACTTCCCTGGCAGCAGATGCAGCCTTTCATCCACGGGCTGACTCAGACAACCTCCTGGGGCTCCCCAGCCCCTGTCACCCTCAAACCAGACAGTCAATCCACAAGCAGGCCCAGGCACTCCTGGACCAGGCTCACCAGCCAATCACACGCCAGACACCAATTACACAAATATGCCAACTTCTAAAAGTGGCACTTCTAGACTAGACACAGTCATGCCGCATATATCATTACGCAGCATTCAATCTCAAGAGTTCGCACATATCAAACTCGCCACTGCACTCCCCACACATCAGGAACTACCATGGGCATACATATTCCCCATTCATTCCTATGGGAGGGCAGGTCACTCACCACACTTACACAGAGAGCTCAAGCACTTTACCCTGTACCACAGTGAAAAAGTGTGCAGAGGCCTAAAATCACCACCACCAGGTTCCAGAAACAGGCTAGGAAAAAGCAAAAAGTCTCAGGGTGAACCTGCCAAAAGGGCCGGGTCCAACAGGCGTGATGCCATTTTAAAAATCGTGTAATTACCAAGGCTGATCTTTCAGCTGCAGAACTACCCATTTGGTATATAGTGCCAATTCTTTTAGAAAGTTTGTTTTCATGAAAGATAAAATGTTACTAATATGAATCAAAGACTACATAGCAGCAAATTAATGAAAAAATGTACAGAAATATGAAAATATCAGTAAACTGTGAGAAAAACAATGTAAAAATCATTTTACCCGTCTGAAGAACAGTCAAGCATCCAGAGATTGTACCATTATGTTCGAAAAGGGAACTAGAACAAGGCACATTTGAAGATACTTTGAAATAAGTTTTATTATCCTAGGAACCTAAAGAAAACATCTGTTTAATAACAATAACAAAAGAAAAGTCGAGCAACAAAGGGCTAACCATACTCCCGAAAGGAGATTAATAATAGACCAACAAAAAATCAGGTTAATCTTCAGGTGACGTGGGATGCTGCGTTGGCAGAAAGGCCTCTGACGGCTGGTGGTTGGGAGAGGTTCTTGGAGTAGTCACTTGGGCCAGTAGTGCCGCCAGCATAATGTCCTATGAGAATGGAACCAAGGTGGGTTTGGACACAGACTCTGAAGGAGGCAGGGATCGCACTGGGACTTAACTCTGAGGGAGAACAATGTTGCTTCTTTATATTATTTTTGTGGCATTTCTCCCTCGAGGATTGGGATGAAGGGGAGAAAGGGGAGCTAGATCTTGTCCGTGATCGAAGTCAAGTTCAACGTTATGGGCCCTAAAGTTTTAGCTTTACTTTCTTTAATAGCCTTCATATATATACTGAGGCAAGAGCCATTCAACCGCATGTCATGTTGCAACCTCAAGCAATACAAACAAATGTCATCTGACCCTCATAATCCTTACTGGGCTTGAACTCTGAGCATTTTGGGGCTAGATATCTCTAGCAGTGCACCAACTGTCACAAAAACGTTTAAGGAGAGAACTTTCTAGAGCTAAAGAGAACTGACGATGCACCTCAGTGAGCGCTTTATGGCTCCAGCTATATCACTGTGACATCACTACAGGTGCTGACATACAGCCAGAACCCCCAACCTAAATGGAAGTGCTACTGAAAGTTTCCGGATCCAGTTTGGTGCCTGGGATATTCAAGAGGTGAGGAACCTGCAAGTAGACATGTTCATCATACCATTGTCTACACATGTAAAAGTGGATAAAATATAACGATTCCTGTACCATGTAATGGCAGCTTTCTCAACCTTCGATTCAGAAGCAACTTAATAACAACTAGGTTTTTCAAAGAACATGGTCTAAACAGTAGTCTAGTTTAAATAGGTGTCTGCTACTGTATTGTTTGATTAGGAAAGTGTGGAGAGTTGGATAAAATTACATGCACAGCTGCCCTGGCTGTGAGAAGAAGCACCAGTTTCCAGGAAGGGTGAAGAAACAGCCTCGGAAAGGAACCTTCCTTTCTGGCAGGCACGCTGTTTCCTGGGTGATTAGGAAAGTGTGGAGGGCTTTAAAAATCTCTCGTAGTAAGTGTCAGAGACCTAACCCACTGGAGGGTAGAAAGTATGCTATGGACTACATGTCCCAGTGTGCAGTGTTTAATGGACGTTTATTTAAAGGGCGCACTGGAAGCCTATGATTTTACAAGGCACACGAGGGAAGATGCAGCAGCAAGAATCATGGTTTCGGACACGGCCCCTGACAAAGAAGCGAAGAGGCTTTGAAACGCGTTGGGCCAGAGACTAATGACAGGATGAGAAGCTGCATGTTTTCATGAAATAAAGTGGTTATACTTACCTACTGTGGAGTGCGGCTTCGTATCTGGGCAAAGTTTGGTAGAAATATATATATATATATCTATCTATATATATATATATATATATATATATATATACACATACATACATACACACACACGTGTGTGGGTGTGTGTATCGATAGATATAAAAGGATGTGTTGCCCAATTATTCTGTTTCAATGCAGCCTAACTGGGAATCTCCTAAACTTTACTTCTCAGTGTAAAAAGCTACGAAACGGGTAGTGGCTGTGAGTTCATCAACACTGAGAGAGGAAGTCAGGCTAACTAATGGAACCAGCAGGGAGGCTGTAGGAACATATCTCCTGAGAGATACTATAATATTTAAAAAAAGCACCCGCTCATTCAGTTCGAATGAATTGTGCTTACACCAGGTATCTATGTATTGTATCCTGGCACTTGTGAAGGCAGCTAAGGCTGTTACCTCACTCAAGGCACCCACTCTGTAGTCCTCCCACATAGGAGGAGAGTGACTTCTTGTTTTAAATATAAACACTGCCAAGGGAGTTCAAATGTAGCCACAGGATTGGCTAAATTATCTGCAAAGGAAAGCTAAAATATGGAATGAGAAAGGGCAAATTAAGTGGCATATCATGCGTCTGAGGTTAACTTATGAGGCACTTGTTGTGCCATTATCCAGCTATTAGGAGATGATGTCAAAAGGATCCTAATTCTCCATAAAATACACAGGTTTCTTACAAAATAAGAGCATACAGATCCTCTTTAAATATTACTCATCAACAAAGAATACATTTGTCTTGCTTAGAATCAGAAAAACACTGTCCTTTCTACCCTCTAAACTACAATATTTACTGTAAAACATGAATTGTTGCAATCAGCATAAATCAAGGCTAAATGAAGGCACTCTTTGTAATAACATGTGTGCCTCCTCTATTTTGTGGTACAAAAGGGGGTGGTAATGGACGGAGCATCTGAACCAATCAAACACTCACACCCAGTCAAAAGATCTGGGTTTATTCCATCACCGTTCTTTAGCCCACTCTGCCACCCCAGTTCAGACATGGCTATATGCAAATCAGTCTGACCCTGTGCCTCATGGGAACAGTCCAGCCCGAACTGCCAAGCCATGCCGTTCCTGGACCGGAAACAAGCTTCCGAGGACCGGTTTCTGGCATTCCAGCCGTCTTCAGCCCGGCTTGCTTGAATCCAGTGGCAAAGTGAGCAAGGGACTCATGTCTGAGCATACCCTGCCACACTTATGGCGGCCAAAAGCGGTACAAAAGGGGGTGGTAATGGACGGAGCATCTGAACCAATCAAACACTCACACCCAGTCAAAAGATCTGGGTTTAATCCATCACCGTTCTTTAGCCCACTCTGCCACCCCAGTTCAGACATGGCTATTTGCAAATCAGTCTGACCCTGTGCCTCATGGGAACTGTCCAGCCCGAACTGCCAAGCCATGCCGTTCCTGGACAGGAAACAAGCTTCCGAGGACCGGTTTCTGGCATTCCAGCCGTCTTCAGCCCGGCTTGCTTGAATCCAGTGGCAAAGTGAGCAAGGGACTGACGTCTGAGCATACCCTGCCACACTTATGGCGGCCAAAAGCGGTACAAAAGGGGGTGGTAATGGACGAGCATCACAGCTACTTTTATAAAGTTCTGGTTTATCGTACATTCCGATGATAGGGAAGCTTAGCATAGATTTTACCCTAGGTTCACGCTATTAGAGCCCTGAAAGCAATTTAGGATTCAAGACCTTAAAACATGATGCAAAATGTTTGAGAATCTTCTTCTTATGACCTGAAATAACTAGCATTAAGAACAACATATGTACTTTAAACATGAACTTGAACGAATAATGGCAAAATGTTAACAAAGAAAGAAGTATACTTTCCACCATGTTGGAACTAGATTTAAGTATGTATGTAAGGTTCTTCTGGGGGCCCTAGGTGGCGCATGAGCAGCATGACCGCACATCAGTGAAGCTCCTGCAGCCTTGCTAATTCATCTGATATTTATCCTGCTCATTGAACCGATTGGGGTGATTTATTGCTGTCCTATCGTGGCTGGTGACTCGCCGAAGCCCTGGTGTGAGTTTCAGCGATGAAGACCTTGCCTTGCTCTCGCTGTGGCGCAGTTCGCCGAGGAAAAGCGCGGGGCTGCTAGTTGACGGGACTAGTGCCGTAGCCTACGTGAGTCCGGTACTGGCCACGAGGAGGCTGGGCCCAGAGACTCGCCCCCCTGGCGGCTGCGGAGAGCGGAACCTGCCGGTGGTGTGACAGCCCCCACAGAGGGAAGTAAGAGGAGCACGTCTCATGGAGCGTGGACATTAGAGGCTGCAGAGATACCTACAGGCCCGTATCAGAGGAGGGACGCCCGTGGAAATTGCGACCTATTCCTTGTTGCGGCCGCCGCTGTGCTCGCCTGCCGGAGACGTGTCCCCCCAGAGCAGTAAGTGGGGTGAATGACCTGCGGTCGGTGAGATCAGAAACTGCTGAGCTTCTTGCAGGTTGATAGAGAGGGCGGGACGCCTATGAAGATTGCGGCCTGCTCTATGAGGCGGCCGCCATTGTACCCGCTCCGGAGTTAGGCCTTCCCATTGTCTGGTGTTGGATGAGAGGCCTGGTGACATTCTTCCCACCCCTCGGACGACCGGGGTGAGTGGATCCTGCCTGATATGTGACTGTTCCTCCCAACAAAGCAGTAAGTGCGGTGATCGGCCCGCGGAGAGTGGGATACGTAGGTGCAAAATTCATTTTCGAACTGTTGTTGGGGGAGGGGCGCCCGTGGGGACCGTGTCTGGATACCTGAGGCGGCCGCTATAACCCCGACATCGGAGGCGGGCCCCTCTGGTATTGTGGCATTGCTGATACACCTGCAGGGACATTTTTCAAACCCCCCCTTCCCACACTGCCCTTCCGGGGCGTGAGACGGGCCCCTGGCACATCGGACCGTAGCGCTGTCGCAGTTGTCGACGAGGCCGGAGGGAGCAGCGATCACACGACAAGGCACTTCATACACTCCAAGCAACAGTCCCTGTGGAGAGAGTCTAGGGCCCCGAACAGATTCCAGGTGCAGGGGGTGTTCTACGGATTGGCGCAGTGGCGGAGGGGATCGAAGGGGAGTTGTCGAGCCGTGAATGACTGGGCTATTTATGTGTAGCTACACGGCAGGGAGAGCCACAGAGGAGCAGTGAACGGGTGTTTCATGGCGCACGCATTCCTTTGAGGCACTGGCTTGAGACCCCCCACTGGAAATACCCTTCTGTTTCAGGCAATGCTGGTGACAGCAGTGTAAAATTGGGGCCTGCCGCATCTTGTAAGTTCGCATTTTGAGGTCTTACGGGCGCCCCCCTTCGAGATTGGTGGAAGACTGAGCCGCACAGTGGTGTATTGGTTACCTTCGCTGAGTTGACAGCAGAAGCAACTGTGCACAAAGCTTAAAGGATTACAGTGATGTTCCACTTTTATGTATCTCTATTTGCGCAGTTATAGGGACGTGAGCGCTGTTGAGCAGTGATGGGCATACCAGACACCAGGCAGCCTAAACTAAACTTTGAAATGGCGAAAAGAGGCCCACATGGTCTGCAGGAGGCTCGAGAAGGGGACAAAGGAGATGAGACACAGAGAGGGTTGGCGGAACAGGCGACTGATGTCCAAAGCATCCTGCAAGTAGTACGCCATGGATTCGCTACGATTGTAGATAAGGTTGATAAGATGTCATCGAGAATGGACGCCATAGCGCATAAACTGGAAGGACACAACAACCGTCTCAAAGAAGCTGAACAACGCATATCTGACAATGAGGATACGACTACCAGGGCTACAGAGCAAATCACCCACATGGACAAGCTCCTGAGACTTATTGCCGCTAAAAATGAGGACTTGGAAGCGCGCAGTAGGCGCAATAACATACGCATAATTGGCATTCCAGAATCAACCCATACTGGTAGAATGGAGGAGTATGTAGAACAAATGTAATTGGCCTCGACTGGGGCGGAGTCTCTATCTAAGCAATTTATAGTGGAGCGGGCCCATTGTTCCTTGGGACCACGGCCTCCCCCTGGCGCCACTCCGCGACCAATACTAGCCCGACTGTTGAATGACAGGTACAGAGATGTGACATTACGCATAGCAAGGAACCGGCAACAACTAACGTATGATGGAAATCAGTTCTCCATATACCCAGATTTCACCCCCATAGTCCAGGAGGAACAGCGGAAATTCATGGATGTCAAGAATAAGCTGAGGGCGGCCCAAATTGACTATGCACTGTTGTACCCAGCGCGCCTCCGGATCACACATCAGGGAAAACAACGTTTTTCAGCAAGCCGCAACAGGTGGAAGAATTTCTTAAGCATGTCAAACATACACAGCGTAGGGACGGAAAAGAAGCGGCGGCAAAGCACCCCTTATTGGAAGGAGAGGAAGAGGACTCACGCTGATGGAACTGTCAATGGGCAGATAAGTCTACGAATTGCAATGTGATGGGATAATAATGGGACAGTACAAATTGGGTTGTTATGTATGCCCTTTCCTCAATGGTTTGACTCTGAGAAATGAGCAAGTTTTATTGTTAAGCCAGGTACCTTTGACCCTCTAGGCCCCCAGGGCTCAAGCTGCGGTAGGCTCTGGGGGAGAGGGGAAATCGTGCCGACACCTAGTAGTGAGTCCCCCACCGGGTGTTCCCCAACTGTTAAGTACAGGGGTTTTTTTTTTTTTCCTGTAGGTTAATCAACATGGGGATTGGTTGTTGGTTACTGACCACTGCGTGGCAGGCGCATGATGGACCTTATTTTTCCTTTTGGATGTTTTTTCTGCTGCTTGGGAGGGGGGCGGGTGTTACTTTCTGGCAAGTTGGGGCTGCTTCAGTGGGTGGTCGGGGGAGACGGGGGACAAGTTGGAGGATACACATGGTCATCAACATACACAATTGTTTTTTGCAGAGGGTAGTCAACGTGTTGTGTAGTTTCGTTGTTTCCCAGTTAGCACAGGATCTGATGGTCTGCCGGATGCAGGCCTGGGGCATGGCCTGCGCCATTGAGTCGAACATTGAATGGATGATGACTCTCTGAACTCATGACTTCTACTGACATTGAAAGGCTGAATATTATAACGTGGAATGTAAGAGGGCTGGGAGATCCACGTAAAAAACGCCAAATATTAGCTTATCTCGATAGACATCAGGTACATTTAGCGATGTTGCAGGCAACACATCTTACCCCACAACACTCCAGTACCTTTGCATGTAAATGGACGGAGCACAGAATTTTCTCCTCTTATTCCTCGTACGCGAGAGGCGCAGCTATCCTTATCAAAAAGCGCACGCCATTCACACTAGCTGGAGCCGCTTGGGAGGGGTAGACTGGGACCCGATTCGGTAACTCTAGCTTGCTGTTATGGACCGAATACAGATGATCCGCAGTTCTATACAGACTTGTGGGCGAAGATTCTAGACATTGGTTCCAATCACATTATATGGGGCAGTGATTTCAACATTTCACGCACACCAAACATTGACAGGTCTCACTCTGCCCCCATCACTACACCATGACATGCTCACTGAGTTCCGCTTGATAGATGCCTGGAGACATATGCATCCCAATGGCCTAGAGGGTACTCACTTTACCGCACATGCGGCGTCCTGGGCGCGGGTAGATTACATATTCCTTTCTGAGGGGCTCTGCCCGGCAATCTCACAGGTACACCATTTGGCTCGCACCTATTCCGATCATGCGTCTGTCAGGCTCTCCCTGTCTTCGGCAGACTATGGTCCACCCCAAGGTAGCTGGAGGTTGCAACCTAACATCCTATTAGACACAGTATTCCAAGAGGAGCTCAGAGAGGAGATACAGGATTTTTTTGTGCATAACAAAGACTATGTTGATAGTGTGGAAACTGTCAGGGAGCCATTCAAGGTCACGCTAAGGGGCTTTTGCATAGCGAAAAGGGCTGGCGTGCTCAAAGACATTATGAACACAATACGTAAATTTGAGACTGAACTTAAAACATTAGAGGCGACAGTTTCCACGATTCCAGGTAGCACCACGCAATCGAAGATTAGGGAGAAGCTTACAGAGTATATGGATGTGGCGCATAGGGAATCGCACTTCCGGGGGAAGTATTGGGCAGCCCGGGCAACGGCGAATGGGAAAGACCGGGCAAGGCATTGGCAGAATCGATTCGACGGACGCGTGGCTCCAATGTTGTTCTGGAGCTGGAACGATTGGATGGTGAGCTTATGTACAGAGACACTGCGAACATACTGAATATCTTCACTGCACACTATACAACACTTTACACTACTACACAGGTGGACACGCTTGACCTAGATGCTTAATTGGGGATGTGGCTCTGGGGTGGCTGAGTGATGTACAGCGGCAATTCCTTTGTGCCCCGTTTGAACTTGATGAGGTGAGGGAGGCAATCATGCATATGCAATCTGGGAAAGCCATAGGGACAGATGGCATCCCAATAGATTTATAAAACCTATATAGATCTGATGGCCCCCATATTACGTGAAGTCTATGAAGATGCGCTGGAAGTGGGGCACCTTCCTCCATCTATGAGGGAGGCCCTTATTACCTCTCTTTTAAAAACGGGGAAACCACTGCAGCAGTGTGATTCCTACAGACCCCTGTCACTACTCAATTGTGATGTGAAGATACTCGCTAAGCTTATTGCCACACGTCTCAGTCTGCTCATGGAAAATACAATTTTACCCGACCAGTCGGGCTTTATTCCCGGCAGGGCGACGTCCCATAATTTGAGAACACTTTTCACAGTCTTAAATAATGTCTCGTCTGAATTGCCTTTGGCGGCTGTCTTCTTAGATGCCACAAAGGCTTTTTATTCGATAAGAGTGGGACTAGGTCTTTAGCGTAATGGAACGCATGGGGTTGCCCCCTCTTTTTCTCTCGTGGATACAATTACTCTACTGCTCGCCAGTAGCCAAGGTGATCATTAACAGTAGAGTCTCCCAGAGTTTTTCAGTCACAAGGGGCACCAGGCAGGGTTGCCCCTTATCGCCCTTACTTTTTGCGATAGCAGTTGAGTCCTTGCGGCAAAACTAAGACAGCATCATCAGAATAAAGCATTACGATGTAATATGAGGCAGATATTGGTCTCTCTGTACGCTGATGTCACGCTCTATATACGTGACATGTAGCAAAACTTGAACCCCATCCTTAGGGAATTCATAGCCTTCGGGAAGCTCTCGGGGGTCCAGATAAACTGGGGTAAATCTTGTATATTCCCTCTCACTGATGCGGCGACTCGCTTCCCACTGGACTATCCGATGGAATGGTGCGAGGACAAACTGAAATATTTGGGCATCCGTGTAACAAGGGATAGGGATGAACTGATGCGTCTTAATTACGGGACCACCATGCTACGCATAACGGGCAACGTATTGTGTTGGATAAAGCTTCCCCTGTCCATGGTGGGGAGAGTTTCACTGATTAAATTGGTGATACTGCCCAAACTGCTTTACTTGTTTCTGAATATCCCATTCCACCTGGTAATATATGTTTTTAAGCAGCTGCAGTCGGAATTAACGAGGTTGGTGTGGGGTGGGGAACACCCAAGGCTGCAATGGAACATGCTCATTTGGCTTTACTCCCAAGGAGGGTTCGGAGTTCCCAACTTCGAATTGTATTATAATAGCGCGCAGGCGCATTATGCCTACTTTTGGGTGCATCGGCCACGGTACATGCCTCAAGTGGCGGCAGAGCACTGGCTTGCCCATCCGATTCCTATTGACAGAGTACTCTATGGTCCACTTCCCAGTAGAGCCGAAACGTCAACGACTGTCACTTGCACTGTCACTGCATGGGCTTATACACGTAAGATGCTGGATGCACCTATGCTTTACTCGCCATTACTGCCACTTGTGTACCATCCCGGTATGCCTCTTCTACAGGAAGTACTCTTTCATAAATTTAAAGAGCGTACACACATTAAACCTGGGGGGGATATATACCATGAAGGGAAATTCCGCACAATTGACCATATCTTTCAGGGTTTACAACACACACCATTAGATACCTTTATATACACCCGTCTTAGGCAAGAGATCCGCTCTATCACCCCAGACTTCCCTGAGGAACCGCCGATCCTTGCACCACTGCATCTGGCACTCCAGGGCACGTCATTTAAGCGTCTGGTGTCGGCAATATATAGAACAGTGCACACGCGGCGGGAGTAGCCAGCCGCATTGGCAAGAACCAAATGGGTTCACAAACTGGGTATGTATGGCCTTGACACATGAACAATGGGAATTCTGTTCGCTACAAACTGAGCGGGTCTCAGCCAGCAGCAGGCTAAGAATAATTAACTATAAGGTCCTACATAGGCTATATTATTCCCCCAGCCCGGATGCATAGATACAAGCTAAGGGACACTGACACATGTGAGAGATGCCGAGCCCCTGGCGCTGACTTCCTGAACCTTGCATGGGAGTGTACAGGGGTATACGCGTACTGGCTGCTGGTCTTTGAGGCATTGTCCTCCATGGTAAATGAGCGGATTGAGCCGGCACCGCTGATGACCTTGTTGGGTTATGGTGCACCATTACGAGCGGAGCACCGAAAGTTTGTAGCCCTGGCACTGTTACTAGCTAAGAGGAGTGTGGCCAGTCGTTGGGGCAGGGGAAGAGCACCCAAATTTAAGGTATGGATTAACGATCTAATATATTGTCTGGAGCAACTTTCGACTTATGTGGAACTATTACCTGTTGCATCCAAGCCGACAGATATATGGGCCCCACTGCAATGTTACTCATTATCGCACTCTAGGACAGATCCCCCATGGACTGCTGAGCTTACTCACAAACCATAGTACACTACGCGCGCTCGCGTCCGCTCCGTCTGGAGTCGCTGGTGGTGGTGAGGTGTTGGGACGCTGGGCTAGCTGGGTGGAGATTGCAATTATTCACTTTGTTCAGATATGACTGTCATGAGGTTTGGGGACCGCTGCGGTAATGTACATATTATTGCTGTATGAAGTTCACAATCCCCCTCCCCTTGTCTGTACCCCATTGAGCCGAAGTAATTTTGATCATATACTTGGGTGGGATTGCGAGATGACGGAAATATTAATGATTGGTTACTTATTATATCAGAGAAGATTACCTTAGAGCACTGACTGATACTCTGTAAAATTGTTACATCAAGTTCTTATGAGTATGTATGACCACATGTGTACCATGTTTGTGAAAAATCAATAAAAAGAGTTTAACTTTTTTTTAAAAAGGTTCTTATTTGCTACCCCCCCAAACTGATCATTTTGGTATGTTAACACCACATGTGTAACACAGTCACTGTTTCAAAGTTTTAACGCCTGAATATAGACCTCAACAGCAGAAAGCTGTTTTTACACCCATTGTGCAGCATGTTTACTAAATGTTAACCTAGTGTAACTAGAACATTTTGATTAATAAATCTTATAACTGATGCAGTAGATGATGGATTATAAGGCAAAGACAAATGTACACAGGTAAAAGCTGAAGCTAAATCCCAAATCATCCCAGTGGCCCTGCTTATATTGCTCTGCACTTTCAGTTTTGAATTACGTTAAGTGTTTTTTTTTTAACAATTCATCAGTACAGCTCCTTACATTGTTCAGTTCCAAATTGCCAATATCTAATTAACTACAGCAAATCGTCACCAATTATACTTACTCTGTTGTTTTGTACACATCAGAGTAGAGTCCTGCTTTCTGGTATTTCTTTTTCGGAGGTCGTGGAGGTTTTTTCTCTCGCTGGGGACGTGCAGGTGAAAGCTGAAACATGCTCTCCGATGGCTGAAGATTCTGTCTGTCTTTGTCTGGACTAGGTGTCTCCTCTACAATCTCAGAAAAGCTAGAAGAAAGTTAAAATACCACTTCAGTGAAAAAGCAATTGTCCTTAAAATTCCTGGAAATCCACTACTTGCAAAATACAATGTGTGGGACGGTACAGAGAACATTTCAAATACAACTATCTAGGAGTCACTCTTTCAAACCAATACAATATCCAATCAAGGACTGCTTTAGTAACCATTGAAGTCAATGCCATGCAATTTTAAGGAGAAAATTAGATAGCATAATTAGTTATATTAGAAAAATGACATCTAAGTCTTTGCATTAATTAAATCGTTGTGCACTGGTCCTTGAGGAGCCCCCCAAAAAATATTTTGTGTGTAATGCTGACTCGGGAGAAAATGCTGTTTTGTGTGTTTTAGGCTAGAATCCCTAATGATATTGGCCGAGTTGACTTTGTGTCTAAAGGAGGACGCCTGCCATATTTTGTATTAAGGCTTAAGCTGTTGTAACAGCACTACAGACATAGCAGCTTCTATTTTCTTCTTAGTTTTTATCTAGGCATCTATTCTATTGGCTGGTCAAAGACTTACTTCGATCAAATTCTACGTTAAACAAATGTTGCTGAACTCTGAGTTTAATCTAAACCCTTGTACCTAATACTAGTGTTAGAAATAATAACATTCGCTTCTACTAAAATTTCTAGAGCCCTTTTTATATTGCTTTCAGGAAAGTACTACAAGAGTTCTCCTGTTTCATGCAGTTGATGATGTCTATAATTGACAATAATTGGTAATAAGACAACCCACAGCAGCTCCCATAACTAACCTCTTTACAGCTAGGTATAAAGTTACTGTCTTTAGCAGGGTGTCGGACAACCTCCAGCGCTCTTTCTTCCAGTAAGCCATCAAGTAAACTCTATTCCTGGCTTTATAAACGGGTATTGAGTCTGGCACAAAATGTCCTGTGATGTAAGTAGGCTCTTCTGTTTTTTTTCCTCTGGGTGTGATAGCTACTGGTAGTTTACAATACTGTTTTAGCTTGTTTAATATTGATTTGGCTTTTCCACCCCCTAAAAAAGTTCTGACAAGGAAATCATGATCTCTTCTATTTGCTTGGCTACGCTATGTTTAAGGCAGTCCTCAGGATGAGTAATGAATAGAAAGTATCATATGTTTTAATCGGTTGTGGTCTAGTGCCACACGTCATCTTGCTTTTATGATCCCAGTGCTGATCCTCGCCTGTATGATTGTCATCATCTATATAAAGCTGGTGTGTTGGTGAATCAGGGGGAGCAAGCACAACATATTTGGCTCTCTATGTTTAACATTTGGGATACAACTAGCGGATTTGTTCTTATTCCAAATTAACCATGCTGCTGGTGAAAGATAGTTCTTCTAAAGACCTAAACTGGTTTCAACACTCAATCATTTTTCAGGCAACTATAGAATAAATTTCTTCTGTCCGCCAAGAAAACATCATAAATCACACCGGATAGCCTTGCAAGGTATACCTTCAACAACAAGTTTTACAATTAAAGCCAGTGTAAGGAACACAATTAGATAGATTTTTAATCTACATCTCCTTTTGTAATGTACACCCCTACCACCACGACATTATAACAATTACATTGGTGACTGATGCGTTTGTAATCTGGCAGGTTCCATACTATTTCACCCCAAATGCCTCTCCGTAATCCTATGCGATCTATGATCTGTTTATACACACTGTTAATACCATGTTTTTGTAAATGGTAAGGAAGTTGCTGCATAAATGATGATTAGATATCTTTATTTTTATTTGTTTTCTAAAGCATATCCATCACCCCACTGGGTTATTATGGTGCTAAAAACGGTATACAACGGTTAGCACGCATTTTTTACAACGCGGTGCTGTTACCACGTTACTTTTACCACGCAAGTCGTTACAACGACTTGCGCTGGAGGGCATAAAGTTGGATAGTAAATAGTTTAATTTACTATCCAACTCCTTCCCTAGAGTCCACGGGGACTGGAGTTGGAATAGTAAATTAAAAAATTTACTATCCAGCGCCCCTTCACGCAAGTCGTTGTAACGACTTGCGTGGTAAAAGTAGCGTTGTAACGGTACGCGTTGTAAAAGTACGCGTGGTACCGTCATACATCCGCTAAAAACAGGTGAGGTCATTAACAAAACTGCAGCCTCTAATCGTAATCTCATCAGGTAAGTGTAGGAAAAAGTCAGATCTTCAGCCTTCTCTTAAACCTCAGATGGACTCACTCCCCTTTAAGGACATTGTGAGCAAATTCCATTTTTGAACTGAGATATACCAAAACACTGAGTGAAATTGATTTATGAAGGTCATTAGTGGGAGCATCTCCCTGAAGTTGGTTGTCTAAACAATTCTCATTTAAAGATTGCGCACTGTAAATCTTCAAAAGTTACCTTGCCATATTTTCCTGCTCCTCCTCTTGCTGACACTTCTGCCTTTTGTTTGAATGCTCCTCCACCGGCTGCCGCTTGCGCTTCCACCCCTCGCCATGTTCCATATGTTGGTTAACACCCTGAACAACTGCTTCAATGACATCAGTGACTGTGTCACCTGGGTAACATTGCTCATCTCCGCTACGGAGATTGCAAGTAACGAACTGCGCAGCCTGCAAGTTGTCCATGGAGAGGAGGGATTCCAGATGGTCCTTCCGCGGCCGACCTGGCCTGCGCTTTATAAAGTTGTTTCCAGTCCGTGACTGCCGTTGCAGCTTTTTAGCTTTCAAAATTTTATTGACATGGTCAAGGTTCTTCTTTGTGGCCAATAGTTTGTCATAACTGTACATTTTCCTAGCTTGCCGCTGCATAGCTTCCACTACACTTCTCTTGAGATGATGGGGAGAGCTACTTCTGGGCAAATGGCCTCTAAGTACATTCATGCCATCATTAGGCAGGCCACTGGTAGATGAGGGTGCTAAAGGACTGTCCTGTTTTCCTTGGGACCTCTCCCTGTTGTGGATTCTGCTTGGGCTGGCTGCAGCGGAGACATGAGCAGAATCTCCTGACCTCTCAATAGGGGACTGGTTCTCACTTGGGTCCATTCGCTGCAGTAGGTTGTCCATCGCTTCTTCACCTGAAACCACATGTCTTGTACTTCGGGTGTGTATCCCAGACACTAAAAGAAAGAAACTGCAGTTAAAAGTCTCTGAGTGTTTTAATTGAGTTCCATTTTATACATGAAATTAATAAATAAATGCGGCACTCTTAAGGTCCAAGACATCGCTAAAGCAGCTGTACTCTGAAGCTTACTTAACAGCACAATTTCACCCATTCCCTAGGTCTTAATTCCCACACTGCTGAATTCAAAGTGTTCTTTTAGAATCAACATTTCCCTCATAAATATTTTGTAAATAAAAAGGTTCATACTTTCCTTCTTAGAACACTAAAGTATATGAATGACTAAATTTGCTAAGATGTTGTTGGCACGGAAATTGATACTTTACTTATGGTATTTTTTAGGTCTCGCCTAGAGCGCAGCGCGCATGCGGTGCTCTAATGGAGAAGGCCTATTTATTGGCATCAATACAGCTTTTCTTGAAGCTTGAGCGTGTGGTGCTCACACGCTATTGGGCTTTGCATGCGTCTTTATAAAAAAGATGAAAACACAGAAGATGATGGACGGAATGTTGCACAATGGCAAAACATTCACCCCCAGTCAAAGATCTGGGTTTAATCCATCGTTATTTTGCTCACCAAGCCACCCCAGTTCAGACATGACCATATGCAAATCAGTCTTGACACTGTGCCGGATGGGAACAGTCCAGACCAAACTGCCAAGCCATGTCTTCCCTGGACCGGAATCAAGCATCCTAGGACCGGTTTCTGGCTAAAAAATATGGCACACGATTGGACAAAGGCAGGTGCATGTCCCACCTTTGTATCCGCCCACTGCCTACAGCTTGCGAGAGCGAGCAGCAGGGCCATCTGTTTCCAATTATCGTGCCTGCGTCTCGTTAATTGTAAACAGATGGCGGTCGGGCTGGCCCCAACCATTCACGGGACGCTGCCCAGTACGCGGGCTCAAACCTACCTCTGGTGCGTTATTTTAAAGATCTGTCATTTGCTCCTTGTCGAGTCTCTCTTTTACCGCCTCTCCCTCGCCGTTTCCATTCTGTTAAATTAATCGTGTCTGCTACGTTTCATATGCCCGACGTATGCATCACAGTTCTCTCTATAACTATTCCTGACAAGTCTTACTAGTTATGTTATGTTATGTTATGTTATTAAGTCACTTATAAAGCGCGCTAACACTGATTAGTTTCTTGGCGCTAAAATTGACAGTAACACAACCTAAGGTGGAGGAGGAGGTGGATTAAAAAGCTTGTCTAAAGAGCCAGGTCTTCAGAGCTTTCCGAAAAGGTAGAAGGTCTTGGCAAGATCGGATCTCCTGGGGAAAGGTGTTCCATAGACAGGGGGCAAGGGTGGCAAATCTACGACCACCAGAGCGTTTGAGTTTAAAGGGGGGGGTCTGGAGCAGGGCTAGATGGAGTGAGCGGAGGTTACGGGAGGGGACGTGTCTGGTGATCAGTTGATTGATAAATTTAGGGCTTTTGCCATGTAATGACTTGAAGACCATACAGCCTGCTTTAAAATAGCAGCGTTGTATGACTGGAAGCCAATGCAGCTTGATGAGAAGAGGGGTCGCAGCCTGCCATCTAGGTTGCTTTAGAATCAGCCTAGCAGCGTAGTTCTGCACCATCTGGAGGCGCTTAAGTAAATAGTTGGGGAGACCTAGGTAAATGGCATTTGCGTAATCCAGGTGGGACAGGACAGTGGCGATCACGACCTGGGTAATCGCTTCAGGCGTTAATAAACGCCTGACCTTCCTGATTTTTTTTAGTTGGTAGAAGCATTTGGAGACCACTTGTCCCACTTGTGTTTTTAGTGAAAGATCACTGTCCACAATGACTCCGAGCGTTTTAGCCGAAGGTGATGGTTGTGGAGCTTGACCCAGGTCTGCAGGCCAATAGTGAGGGCCCCAGTACTTAGCACTATCCCCGGTCAGTACTAGTTCAGTTTTACCTGGATTTAATTTCAATTGATTTTGATCCATCCAGGATTTAATAAACCTCCTGGTTGACTGGAAATGACTCATAGAGTCTACGGAGTTATCAATGGTGAAGAGTAGCTGCAGGTCATCTGCGTAGTTAAATACTCTCACCTGTTTGTCCCTCAAGGTTTGTATAAGGGGGACTTTGTATATGTTAAAAAGGTGAGGTGACAGGGAGGAGCCCTGTGGCACTCCACACGGGATGGCCTGTTTAACACCGGTCAAGTCCCCCAGGCGCACTGCTTGGGATCGGTCCTCCAAAAAGGATCTCAGCCAGCAGGCCGCCACGCCCTGTATGCCGGTCTGTCCGACACGGTCGATCAAGATGTTGTGGTCGACCGTGTCGAACGCGGCCGACAAGTCCAGTAGTACCAGGGCCTGGGGAGAACGTCTGTCTGCGCAGTCTCGGAGTGTGTCCAAGACTGCGGTGATCACTGCCTCCGTAGAGTGTGCTGGCCGGAATCCGGCCTGGTGAGGGTCAAAGCAGGAGGACTCCTCCAAGAAGTTGGAGAGATTTTTCGCCACGTGTGCCTCTAGAATTTTCGCCAAGTAAGGCAGTAGGGAGATGGGCCTGAAGTTTGCCTTGCATCCAGGATCCGCCCCGGGTTTTTTTAATAGGGGTATAACCGTTGCTTCTTTAAAGGTAGACGGGACAATGCCAGAGGAAAGGGAGTTATTTAAGAGGGCAAGAATAGGGGTTGGGAAAGTGGAGAAACATTCTTTCAAGATGCGAGGGGGACAGGTGTCTAATGGGGAGCCAGATTTGACTCTTGTCGTTAGTTCAAGGAGCTGATCGTAGGTTATAGGTTGAAAGTTGGTAAGGGTGGCAGATCCTGTCCTTATTGCCATACCAGTAGTGAGAGGGGTCTTTGGTTGAGGAATGCTAGTTTTTATGTCTTTGATTTTGTCACTAAAGTAGGAGTTGAGTGAATCACACAGACTCTGGGTGGGGATTACTTTAGGACGAACATTCTCCAGATTGGTCAGTTCGTTGAAGACAGAAAAGATGTCTTTGGATTTATTTGATGAGTCCAGAATACGAGAAGAAAAGTACTCCACCTTTGCAGCAGAGATGGCATTCATGTATTCTTTCCTCGCCCTGGTATATTTGATTTTTTCCTCAGTGTCGTAGTCACGACGCCAATGGCGCTCGAGCTGTCGGAGAGCCAGTTTCCTGTTTTTTAACTCGGTAGAAAACCATCTGTTGGCATCTGTGCGCCGAGCAATTTTGATTTTTTTATACGGGGCATGGAGATTGCTGGCCGTATGTAGCCAATCGGTTAGAGAAGCAACTGACAGATTTATTTCACTGTCCAAAGAAGGGACATCGTTAGCTAAAGACTGTAAAAAAGCAGTCCTATCCAAGGCATTCCAATTCCTAGCTAGTCTGCCAGTGGTTGGCACAGTGGTTCTGTTTTGAGTGGCATGAATCTACTAGTGCCCCCTCCAATACCCGATTCCATATTTGGCACTGCACCCCACCACAAGCCCTGCCCACTCTCCATGGTGTGCTGTTTCCAGTCCAAACACAAGCTCGGTTATTAGAAACGACAAAGTCTTGCCGGCTTGTTTTTTTTAGTTGCCACCCGCAGAAACATTTACAGCTACCTGACAGATGTATAATACATTGGAACGTGTCTATCATAGCTGTATCTTTGGACATGAAAATATCACAGATAAACTGAAATGTTCTAATCCACAAGCTCCTGTTACCCTCTTTCCCAGATCACGCACGCAGCCCAAACAATCTCATCTCTTCGCGAATGGCGCTCGTGTCCTCGCCACAGGGCTCTCCTCTCGAGCAGAGAGAGATTCAAATCACAAGAAGCTCTGGGAAATACCACAGCTGAAGCCGTTGTCCCACTTCCCCTCGGAGCCACCCACCCTGAAGAAAGAAGTAAACAGTCTGCATGTCCCAGCAACCAAAATATAATTGTTTGCACAGGAAAAAACCAAATGCTGCGGAACTTTACCATTTTACCATCGACCTGATGCTAGGTTACCTTGCACCAAAGGCATGCATTTGTTTATTGGTAATATCGCACCCGCCACGTGATATTTTGGTTCAGTCCGCTCCCGTACCCTGAACTGGGCCTCAAATTGCTACCGTTCTGCATGGATTGAAAAATGTACAACATTTATCAGTACTACTTGGTTGCACGCGGCTTGCTTCAAGTAGACTCCGGTTTGAATTCTTTAAACTTGTATTCACTATGCTCCCCCCCCCCTGCCGCCGTGTTCACCGTGCTCCCGCCCCCTCATGTTGTCTGCATTTCCTTTGCTTTATCAGCTGTCCCACATCGTGACTCTGATCGCTATTTCTTCACAGCGGCAGAGCACCCAGAATAATGTGCAGCATGACTAACCACTTATACGGTCCCAAAGGCGAGACCTATTGGCTATGCCAATACTTGTTTTAAAGAGCCTTGAGTATCAATTCTGTTAGAACAAAAGGTACTAAAGTGAAGGGTAACATTTTTTATATGGTGGCTACTTTTTCTCAAGACTATAAAATTCCAGAAAAGAGTGTTGAGCTGGCTTTTCATATGCCCCACTAATAACAGATTCAGAAAAACTATTTTTAACACATCATTTCAGTGTCTGCCAAACGAAGACAAAATCAAATACAATAGTCAATGTTCTCATAACAATGCCTGTACAAAAATTCAATCCATCTGTTAAACAGAATTACACAGTAGCACCCCAACCCAAATTCACATATGATATTGCTATTTTATTCTTATGGTCTTGCAGCACATTGATTTGTAAAAGACAGGTGCTTTTCCCAGCTACTAAGTTCTGGTAGTCAGTACTGTTTTACTTCCCACCACTAATGTTCTAACGTTCTCCACTCCAGAAACGCAGCAAAACTTTTGATTTAGAAAACAGTACATATTTCACCTCTAGAATCAAACATAAAACTTTCTTTCAAATTTATCATTACCTGTACCCATAGTCGAAAACAATACATATTTCACCTCTAGAATCAAACATAAAACTTTCTTTCAAATGTATCATTACCTGTACCCATAGTCGAAAAGTAGCACTTTGAGGTGACTGGATTTGAATTATGTCCTGTTACTCAATTCATACAGCAAATACAGTATACCATGCAATGGATACAAGAAAAATAACACAGGTAGAGCAAAATTATGGATTCAAAAGGACACAATTAGTTAAAAAAAAGAAATATAATATAATAAAAACCCCTCAGATTAGCTTCAATTTTGCTCAGGCTGAACAAGACTACTTTCTGATAGTGCTAGATTTTCATTCAGCATCATCAGTGAAAATTTCAATGGGAATGTAGAATCAATACAGACCTGCAACTGTTTAGATATGTAATAACTGGGTGGCACTGTCACTTATATTCTGTCAGGATGCAATAATTTCAAAAGTCATCCTTGAAAGTTTCTATGGCCCACATGAAACATCTTCCTGTCCAGAAACATCCATCATTTGTTATGGATACCTCTCGGTTCTTTCAGATCATTGAAATATTAAACGGAACTTAATTATATCTCTCTCTCTATACCACAGTATAATGATCTTTTATTTGCATACACGTCATTTGGTGTGCATCATATGCCTTTACTTTTGTATGCAAATAGTATACTTCTCATAGATATCGGCACATTTTTTAGGATGACGGTGAGGTCAAGGACTGAGTATCCTGTCCTGCAAATCAATTTATAAACAAGCATTTACAATGCAATGGTCTCGGCATTATTAAAGGTAGAGCTATTGGCATTGCTCATGGCTTTTTCTTTTTAATCATAAATAAATGGCATTGTCATTTACATTGCCAATAGCTTAATCGTTAAATAAATGGCATTGTCATTTACATTGCCAATAGCTTAATCGTTAAATAAATGGCATTGTCATTTACAATGCCAATAGCTTAATAGCTCGCAAATGCATGACCTATTGCATTTACACCCACACAGAGCCACACACACAAAGCCACCCACACACACATACAGAGCCACCCACGCAGAGCCCCACACACACATACAGACCCACACACACACCCAGAGCCCCCCCCCCACACACACACACCCAGAGCCCCACACACACACACCCAGAGCCCCACACACACACTCCCAGAGCCACACACACACACACACCCAGAGCCAGCCCCACACACACACACCCAGAGCCCCCCCCACACACACACCCAGAGACCCCCACACACACACCCAGAGCCACCCCCCACACACACACACACCAAGAGCCCCACACACCCAGAGCCCCACACACACACACACCTAGAGCCACACACACACACAGAGCCCCACACACACACACACACCCAGAGCCCCCCCACACCACACACACACACACACCCAGAGCCCCACACACATACAAACACACCCAGAGCCACACACACACACCCAGAGCCACACACACCCAGAGCCCCCCCCACACACACACACCCAGAGCCCCACACACACACCCAGAGCCCCGCCCACACACACACACACACACTCAGAGCCCCCCACAAACAGACACCCAGAGCCACACCCACCCACCCAGAGCCACACACACACAGAGAGCCACACACAGGACAGCAAGCACAGCGAGGGGGTAGGGAAGCAAGCACAGCGAGGGGGCAGGGAAGCAAGCACAGTGAGGGGGCAGGGAAGCAAGCACAGCGAGGGGAGCAAGCACAGCGAGGGTGCAGGGAAGCAAGCACAGCTAGGGGGCAGGGGAACCAGGGGTCAGGGGAGCAAGCACAGCCAGGGGGCAGGGAAGCAAGCACAGCCAGTGGGCAGGGAAGCAAGCACAGCCAGGGGGCAGGGAAGCAAGCACAGCCAGGGGGCAGGGAAGCAAGCACAGCCAGGGGACAGGGAAGCAAGCGCAGCCAGGGGGCAGGAGAGCAAGCACAGCCAGGGGGCAGGAGAGCATGCACAGCCAGGGGGCAGGAGAGCAAGCACGGGCAGGAGAGCAAGAACAGCCAGGGGGCATGGGAGCAAGCACAGCCAGGGGGCAGGGGAGCAAGCACAGCCAGGGGGCAGGGGAGCAAGCACAGCCAGGGGGCAGGAGAGCAAGCACAGCCAGGGGGCAGGAGAGCAAGCACAGCCAGGGGGCAGGAGAGCAAGCACAGCCAGGGGGCAGGAGAGCAAGCACAGCCCGGGGGCAGGAGAGCAAGCACAGCCCGGGGGCAGGAGAGCAAGCAAAGCCCGGGGGCAGGGAAGCAAGCACAGCGAGGGGGCAGGGAAGCAAGCACAGCGAGGGGGCAGGGAAGCAAGCACGGGCAGGAGAGCAAGCACAGCCAGGGGCAAGGGGAGCAACCACAGCCAGGGGGCAGGAGAGCAAGCACAGCCAGGGGGCAGGAGAGCAAGCACAGCCAGGGGGCAGGGGAGCAAGCACAGCCAGGGGGCAGGAAAGCAAGCACAGCCAGGGGGCAGGAGAGCAAGCACAGCCAGGGGGCAGGAGAGCAAGCACAGCCAGGGGGCAGGAGAGCAAGCACAGCCCGGGGGCAGGAGAGCAAGCACAGCCAGGGGGCAGGGAAGCAAGCACAGCGAGGGGGCAGGGAAGCAAGCACAGCGAGGGGGCAGGGAAGCAAGCACAGGCAGGAGAGCAAGCACAGCCAGGGGGAAGGGGAGCAACCACAGCCAGGGGGCAGGAGAGCAAGCACAGCCAGGGGGCAGGAGAGCAAGCACAGCCAGGGGGCAGGAGAGCAAGCACAGCCAGTCTTCTTGGCTCTAAAGTTCTTCCAGGTGCCGGTCAAGGACAAACAGTACAAATCTGGATGAATAATACCACATCATTTTACCTCAATAAACATGACATATCATCTGAATTGTCCAAACCAGCCCAGGACATGTGGAAATTATATAAACAGAGAAACACAAGTCTAGTAGCCATAAACCTAGAGGGCATTACAGAAGCAGACAGGTGAAACAGGCAAGCAAGTGCCTTGCACTGATGGAAGCTAAAACAAATAGTGAGGCAAGTATTCTAAGCATCGAGCACACCACAAATAGACCTGTTTGCTACATGTGAAAATGCAAAATACCACGACATGTCATCCAGAAATCCAAATCGCCTATCCCTCCATAGGGAATATCCTATTGATAGGTTGGTCAGGGATATTTGCATATGCTTTTCCTTCAATTCCAGCGATACTATCAGTGCTCAGATGGAGAAAGGCAACTATGAATTTAATATTGATAACTTCACATTGGGATAGGCAAACGTGTTTTTTGTGCTAGTGGAGATGCGATAAGGCCAGGTAATAAAGTTACCACCCTCTCAGGACATGCTAAAAGGGCAAGTATACCCTCTGAAACCAGCCAGTCACAGATTAGCAGAACTGATCCTGAAGGCCTAGAGTGCAGACACTGAGGGCTTCCCGAAAGATGGACCGAAGTCTTTGAGAACCTAGAAAACCAACAACATGAAAGTGTTTTACCGCCAATTTGAACAGGTTTGCTGACTCGTGTAGTAGACAAGGTCTGATAGGTAGTAGGACAAAAGACACTACTGTTGATAAGTACATAACATACCTTTTAGATGAGAACCTTTCCTGTACATCAATAAAAGTATACCTGTCGGCCACAGTAGCATAAAGGATTCATTAAACACAAGTCATCAAAAGATTCATAGAGGGAACAAAAAGAATGGTGCTGCCAAGATCAGCAACCACACCAATGAGGAACTTAGCTCACATTATTAGGCCACCTTTTGAAACCATGAGTAAAACAGGACCCAAAACTGCCTTCATCATTGCCACCACCTCCTTATATAGGGATACTGGGAGTTGTGGCCACTCACTATACAAGAGCCTTCCTACAGATACATACATATAAAGTCGCCATGAGAAACTCTCAGTTTCTCCCAAAAGTCATCTCGCACTTCCATGTCGATCAGGCTGTCCAATCACCAGCTTTCTTCCAACATAAGAAGAGGCGAGCAGAAAGGGCCCTGCACGCATTGGACGTCAGGAGAGCAGACTTATTACTTGCGAAATACAAGACAAATCAGGAAGGGACATCAATTTTTTTCCCTTTGCAAGAGCAACCAAAGGCTCACCAGTCACTAAGGGGGCAATTGAACAATAGATAATGCAGACAATTCAAAGTTTTGCAAAATATATGGACGGCATGTGAATTTAGAAAAGATTCACATTGTAAAATGAAAAATCTGAGGGACTTGTTTTGCAGCTTGACAAACATTCTGGATTCACAGGTGTCCCGGCCATTTCTGCAGAAGAAATTACGCTATGGAGGAGATATGTATAAGAAGACCCAACGCCCAAATATAAGTTACCAAAGACGAAAAAAAAAGTCTGAAGATGAGGATCACACAGAGGAGCTATCATGGTGTATGTCCGACACCAAATGGTTGACAATACCCAAAAAGAACAAAACAGTAAGACTCAAAAAAAGACAATTCCAGACCCAACCACAACATGATGAAATAATGCATAGCATTTGAATCCGGAAAAATAGTCCTGTTTCAGTCTCTGGTTCCCCTGCTGGCTCCGCTGGTGAAACCGTACACTGACAACAGGTGGATTTATAGCCATCAGATTATATATATCTCGGTCTGATAGCCCTCTTTATGGAGGACTTTCTGAGATGCTTTTTTCTGTATGGTACCACCTGGCAGTCCTGAACAGAATAATAAACAAGCATTTGCAATGCAATGGTCTCGGCATCATTAAAGGTAGAGCTATTGGCATTGCTCATGACATTTTTTTTCTTTAAATCAAAAATAAATGGGCATTGTCATTAACATTGCCAATACAGAGCACACAATGTTCTGCACACTTGCTCTGCACTCACCACTCTGCACTCACCACTCTGCACTCACCACTCTGCACTCTGCACTCTGCACTCACCACTCTGCACTCACCACTCTGCACTCACCACTCTGCACTCACCACTCTGCACTCTGCACTCACCACTCACCACTCTGCACTCACCACTCTGCACTCACCACTCACCACTCTGCACTCACCACTCTGCACTCACCACTCTGCACTCACCACTCTGCACTCACCACTCTGCACTCACCACTCTGCACTCACCACTCTGCACTCACCACTCTGCACTCACCACTCTGCACTCACCACTCTGCACTCACCACTCTGCACTTACCACTCTGCACTCACCACTCTGCACTCACCACTCTGCACTCACCACTCACCACTCTGCTGTGGGACCAGGGGACTGGATCAGCGATGAGCTGCAGAGCAACATAGGCGGTTCACGTTGGGGGCGCAATGCTCCGGGCAGCAACAGTTTATTGGCCGAGGTTGTGCGAGCCTAGAATCCTGCTGTCTTCATACGGTCCGGCCGGGGGTATCAGAGTTGGACCAACGCCGAATGCTGCAGTTCCGCGTGCTCGGCCATGGAATGGTGAGTGTACTAAATGCTCTTAGAAGCATTATCTTGCAGATATCGAAGCAGTGCCTTCATGGTTCCCTGGCAGGTTAACACGCCGAGCTTTCAAAATGTCTGCCAGAGAGACCACGGCTAGTTGAAGGATGAGGTTTGCAAATAAAATAGCCCTGGCCATTTGGGAAGCAGAAACAAATATGCTGTAGGCCCGGCTTTTGTCATAGACAGATAGTTCTCCGGGTAACAGGCCCAGGAGTATTTAGAACGTCCCGGCAAAGTCCAATGGAGTGTCAGCCCCAGCGTGGCGCATCATCACTTATCGTTGGCTGGAATCGTCATCACTTACAGCCATCACCGCGAAAAATTGCCGATGATTGATACTGCGGCAAAGATGATCACTCTTGCAACGAGCTTAATTGAAATAATTAAGTACTTTTGCGCATTGCTTGCTTCTTGCGCCGCCAGGATAATGTATAAGACGCTGTATAAGACGCGCAAAGAAGTCACCAGTCCACCGAGCGCTCATATTTCATCAGTGACACGGCTGGGGAGCTAGGCAAGCATTGTGTTGTGTGCCCGCGTGTTTTCTTGCCACATAATTGCCTGAATAATCGTCTGTCCGCTCATTATGAAGAGCCATCCGCTGAAGGGAGAAGGCCTGTCACTCAGGAGCACCTACTTCCGGTTTGGCCGGCAATGCTTCCGGGTCGCCGCAGGCAGCGCGGCGGCCCGACCTGCACGGGGAAGGGAGGCAGCTTTCGAGGAGGACAGCACTTGGCCGCGAGCGCGTTCTCGTGCGCGTGGCCTTAACAAATCGCCGCGCGCGGCCAGTGCTGTCGTCCTGGGAAGCTGAGCCGCCAACAATAAGGTCTCTGGTGAGAGCGAGCTTCGCTCGCTTCTAGCCGAGACCTAAAAAATGACCCACACACCATCTAAAAAAAAACTTGCCATGGGTATAATTTTTTTTGTTTCACAAGTAGGAACTCAAAACTCATTTTTGGGAGTATGTTCTTGTAAAAGAACATTGTTTGCTGTGTATCTGCATGAAACATGGGGCCACTTAGCAAATCTTCAGTGCCTTCAGAAAAGCTGCTATTGTGGCAGCTGTTCTGAAGGCAAAGTGCTCTCCATTAGGTGGCGATCTCTAAATATGGTACACGCTAGTCTGCCAGGGCAACAGAAGAAATTAATTCTGGGCCCTGGCGAATGGTGTGTAGCCCGCCTATCTCTAAATGAAGGCCTTAGTCTCATGAGTAGAAGCCTCAAAAGAAGAAACAAACAGGACTAGGCTGCATGTTGACTAGAGGGCTCACAACTAGAGAAACGCGGGCTTTCCATCAATGAGAGGCCCAGCCTCTAGAAACAAGCATCAGCAAGCCAGTTGTCTATGGGATGCCCCACAATTAGAAGCAGGCAGTACCCTGCCACAGAGTGCATGGTGGGTCAGCAAGTGAAGCATTCGTGTTGATTTCTGTGTTAGACGATCTCTTTCATCCACTGAGATTTATAAATGGTGTACCATTCTACTGGGTAAAAGTGACACCTGTTAAATAGTAACATCTGTTAATTACAGCACTTAAAAACTGTAGCGTGGTGTGTTATTAAAAATCAAGTTATTATCATATTTAAGTCAACAATCTCAGCTTCTATTGGCACTCCTAAAGGGACCAAAGAGTATCACACGATACCTGTAGTGCAATGCCGAAAAAAACTGAAGGCTGCCCAGATATCCACTTGCACTCCCGGTGGCAGATGGTCTCAGTCATAAAAACATAAAGTTAGAGAGATATCTTCCTAATATGGTAACTATGACTGATCACAAATGAGGAGGCTTGAAAAACCTACAACGAAAACTAAGGTAAATGTTAATCAACCTTTTTAGAATGTATATTTAGCATTGATTCTGTTTTGCCTTGCAGGTTTTATATGAACGTGCAGTCCTGATTAAGCGTGTTGCATGAAATAAATCGAGCATGGACTTATTTAATCAGAAATAAGTAACGTGAACATTGAACAAGCCGCCGAACGAACTGCTTCCTTGTTTGTGAACATTTAAATGTGCCTCATTATAAATATATCACCCTACATTTAATTTTTGACTCTGCCACAGCAAGTGCAAGCAGGTGGATTCTGAAAAGCCTTTTAGGTCATTTTTCGCACCACGAAACATGTCTATGAGCATAGAAGCACGCAAGAGCGATAGGGTGAAGACGGAGGAATGGGCTTCGGGGGTAGGAAAATCCTCACAGCTGGGACTAAGCCTCATGCTCACACTAAGCCTCATGCTCACACCAAGCCCCGCCCACAACAGCACTCAGGACAGAATCTCACTCCCTCGGAGTGCTCGCAAACAGAAGTGTGCAGGAGTAAGCCCCAGAGATATGACTCGCCTCGCAGCTAGATACTGCCAGGACTGGGCCTCGTGCGCAAGGAAGGTGGCACAAGGAACCTTCAAGAATAGGGGTTATATATATGCTGTGAAGAACAAACCGCACACGAAACTCAGAGACCATGCTTGAAGCTCAAGAGGCACAGCACAAAAAAAAAAACAAGGAGAGAGTCAGCCGGGGCATCAGTCGTTAGAGGAGAGACAACTCGAGCCCTGACACCAGGAGATTACACTGCCAAACGAAGAGAGGCGCTCTTGGAAAGGGCACAGCGGAGCAGAGCACCGGGGAAACGCCGAACGACACCCAGGCGAGACTCACTGACGAAGAGACATGTGGGCGCTCTGACACACTCGGTACTGAGAGACATCCCGGGACGCTGATAGGACCTTACATCCAGAGACAATCTGGGGCTGTGACGTAAAAGGACCCTGATGCTGAGAGGCATTCTTGGACTCTGGCCGAAACAGACTGACTCTGGCATTCAGTGCGCTCTAAGAGACAAAACAAATAATGGCGGACACAACGTTCAAGATTTTTCGGATTGGCAGGACTTCCGAAATCTGTCCGACAGGGTCGCCTCGGCGGAAACGCGCATGGGCGAGGCCGAGGACTCGATCACGACCCTCCGAAGAGACATGGCGGAGCTGCAAGCCTCCCACCGCCAACTGGCTTGGAAAGTGGACGATGCCGAAAATAGAGCCAGGCGTAATAACCTGCGGTTTGTTGGATTTAGAGAGGGAATTGAAAAGAATGACATGATATCCTTCCTCCATGCGTGGCTCAGAGAAACTTTCACACAGGCACAATTTTCACCATGTTTCATAATAGAAAGGGCGCACAGGGCTCTTCTTGCGAAGCCACCAGAGGGGGCAAGACCACGACCGGTCATCGCTCGTTTCTTGAACTTTGCAGACAGAGACCTCATACTGAGAGAAGCGAGGAAGTTGGGCGAGATTCGTCTGGAAAACTCCCAGACCATGATCTTTCCAGACTACAGTCAAGAGGTGCAAAAGCAGAGACGATCCTTTGATTCGGTGAAAGCTAAACTTAGAGACCTAAAAATATCGTACATGCTATTGTTCCCGGCAAAACTTAAAGTGATCTTCAATGAACAGACACTTTTTTTGCACCCATCCGGAAGGCGCTTGGCAATGGCTGGAGGAGCGCCCCATCCTTAACAGTAGAGAGACAGCGAGGCGTGATGCACTGGATAAGTCACTGAGAAACACGACACGCTGGGAACTCCCGAAACCACAAAGACTGAAATCCAGACGCTCAAAAAGGCCAGCCCCAGCAACGCCATACAGAGGACGTGATACTGGGAGGACACGGAAAGGGCGTTCGGCCTCTACAGGAGGTGCAACAGCACAGGGATCGAGATTTACAGTACTGCGCAGCACGGCAAGGTCGGAAGGAGAAGAGGAAGAGATGCTCGATAGCCCCACGTCAGGCGGAGACGAAGAGGGGCAATCGGACCACCCGTTGGTGAAAGAGATCAGAGTGATGGAGCGGGACATGTCGGGACAACACAGTGCTCCAGAGTCGGACACTCAAGACTCTAAATCCTAGCAGTGCAGGACTCATCATGCACAGTACACCAGGCATACAATGACACGGGGAAGTAGAGGGTGAATCTAGGACTCGATGGACTTGAAGGAATGGAACGGCAGTCTGCAGCAGGGAAGCACGCAAGTTGACACCCCTCTCCCTTAACAGTTTTTGTTTACCTTGTTTATAGGGTTGTTTGGTGTCTACTAGGGTGGGAGTGGTGGGTGGGCGACAGGCCTACTCCTTCGGAAAGCTATGTCTGACAATCGGACACAACTGGAAGGGGAGGGAGGTGGGGGGATTTCAAATTTGTTGGGGCAGGGTACGGGAATGGAATCGGGTGGGACAACTGAAGACTCGGGTAGGGGAATACTGTAGCAAGTTGTGTCTTCGCAACGCCGCCAACTGTAAAAGTTGGGTCACTCATGGTCACTGCACTTTCCCATGGCCGGTACCGTAGTAACACCGCAGGTGGCAGGCAAGAGGCTGGCCATACTGACCTGGAATGTTAATGGGCTGGGATCCAAAATCAAGAGAGGGTTGGTAAACGCATACATCAAAAAGACGGACCCCAATATCATTTTTCTGCAAGAGACACATCTTAGGGGTACTCAGTGTGCCCTCATTGCTAGGGGCAAATACAGGGTATTGGTCCATGCAGGCTATACTTCTGATTCCAGGGGAGTAGCAGTCATAATTAAAAAATCCCAACCCTTCGCCATTACACGCACGTGGGTCGACCCGCAGGGCACATATGCGGGAGTTCAGGGAAATTGGAATAGGCACACATATACCTTGATCTCTGTATATGCACCACCTAAGCTGCAGTCACGCACGAACGCCGCGGTAGCGAACATCCTCCTAGACACAGCGGACACAACACTTCAATGATGTGATGGACGTTACCCTTGATAGATCCAGCACCGCAGTTGACGGCCAACATAGGACTGCTTTATTTGACATGATGTCTTCATTGGGGCTGACAGACACATGGCGGTGGCTTCACCCAACACACCGCGCCTACTCCTATTATTCCGGGGCGCATCGGACATTCTTGCGTCTTGACTATGTTTTCATGCCTAGACAATGGCTGACAGTAGGAGATGTAGCTGAATACAGAGCCAGGGGTATCTCTGATCACTCACCTTTGCATGTACGAATAGGGCACGACAGAGCTAGGGACACGGGGGTGCTGGCGGCTCGCGGCTTGGGACCTTCAGAACACAAAGATACTAAAAGATGTGAGGACAGACATAAAGATTTATTTTGAGGACAATGTAGGCTCAGTTGCCTCGAAAGCCACTTTGTGGGAGGCCCTGAAACCAGTCATGCGTGATAGGATTCGACTTAGGTTGGGGGAAGACTGACGGAGACTTCAGACGGAGGTGACAGCCCTGGAACAGTCGATCCTAAAGTGTGAAGGCGAATACTTAGCCCACAGGTCCGAAGACTCCCTGCGGCGGCTACTAGACGCTCAAAAACTATATCGGGAATTGGTGACTAACGAAGCCAAGACACAATCACTAGCCACCCTGCACAGATTGTATGACGAAGGGGATAAGTCAGGGAAACTACTGGCATTGCTCAGCAGGAAAGAAAAAACGGAGAGATGGATAGATAGCATAGACACGACAGGAGGTACAACGGTCAGAATGGACGCAGAGATAGCAGACGCTTTTGCTGCCCATTATGAAGCCTTCTACGCAGCGCGCGACCTGGCGACTTACGAGGAGGCCCTTCTATATTTAGACGATACCACCCTGCCGATCCTTCCCCCGGAAGAAGCGGCTACACTAGACGCAGACATTTCGTTAGAAGACATCACTAATGCTATAGCCAGGATCCGCCCGGGTAAAACACCAGGCCCAAATGGGTTCCCCGCTGAACTCTTTAAACACACATCAGACCTGTTGACCCTCCAACTCCGGGGCCTTCTAGTGGACGCCCTTGAAGCAGGAGAACTCCCACCTGATCTTACTATGGCTACAATAATACCAATCTATAAAGAGGGCAAGCCACGGAATGAATGTGCCTCCTACCGACCGATATCTTTACTTAATACGGAGGTAAAAGTGCTGGCGACCATCCTGGCGGTCCGCCTAAGGGCGGTCATAACTGGTTTGGTTCATATGGACCAATCTGGCTTCCTACCCGACAGGGCAACGAAGCTAAACCTCAGAAGAACACACAACTGGCTCCAGGAGGTAAAGGGGAGGGACGACCCGCACTGGTTCCTCTCCTTGGAAGCCGAAAAAGTGTTCGATGCGGTACATTGGCCCTTCCTGATGGCAGTGCTCCGGAGGTTTGGGTTCGGATCAAAGTTCTCGGCGTGGATCAAAATACTATATACTGGCCCAAGGGTGAGGGTTAATGGAACACTCTCCCGTGAATTTCCTATCCAGAGAGGTACTAGGCAGGGTTGCCCCCTGTCCCCACTTCTCTTTACACTTGTTATAGAAGTACTGGCGGCCAGAATCCGGCATAATGCAAATATCCACGGCTTCACGGACGGGGCGGGGACGCTATCTCCAGAAAAGATTTTGCTGTATGCGGACGACGTCCTGCTCTATATAACAGAGCCTGAGACGACAGTCCCGGAGCTCTTCAGAGAATTGGAACACTACGGGGAGATGGCGGGACACAAAATCAATTGGCACAAATCAATATTATACGATCCAAAGGGGAGAGACCAATGGGGGAGTCTACCGGGGGAACTGCTGACAACGGCCGAAGGGTTCCAATACCTGGGGGTTTATATAACGACGAATATCCCTCTTTCGTTCCCAAAAACGTGGAGCGAGTCGTCGCAAGCGCGGTGGCGGATATGGACCGCTGGAGGCAGCTCCCTTTAACAATCCTGGGCAGGGCGGCCATGCATAAAATGGTTATACTACCGAAATTCCTATACGCCCTCCAAAACGAGTACTATCCGCTACCTACTGCGGTCCTCACTAAGATCCATGCAGATTTACGATCTTTCCTCTGGCTCGCCAAACAGGCAAGGGTGGCTTTGGCCACACTGCAACGACACCAGTACAGCGGGGGAATCTCGCTTCCCAATTCGGAGGCCTACTACTGGGCGGAACACCTGACTCCAATCAATGATTGGCTCCATGCGGCGGCAGACCACCCGACATATTCCCTAGAAAGAGCCAAGCTGGCGCCTAGACACATATTGCGGTATCTCTACGGGGACGTGAGGGGGGCTCACCTTCTCCCTGCTACAAACATAACACTAAGGGCTTGGACAGAAGCTACGAAACGCATGGGATGGGAACAGAAACCTACACGGCAGACACCACTATGGCACTGTAGCTGGTTACGTGAACTACATAAACTGCGCTGATTCCAGTGGTGGGACGACATTGGCATCTCCACCATTGGGGACGCAGTAGCCAAGGGGGAACTAAAGTCATTCAGAGCTCTTCAAATGGAGTTCGGGTTACACAACACCCAACACTTCAAATACGCTCAGCTGCGCCATGCCTGGAGGGCCCAAAATATCTCACTGCTTGACATCCCTGAGTATGCACCGCTGGAGGGGAGGCTGCTCCAGGAGCATATGGTTGGACAGGCGGTGTCCCTCACATATAAGACATCGACCAACCATATGTTGGGAGACCTAACAAAACTTAGGCATGTATGGGAGGTGGAGGTAGGGGAAATGGAGGACCTGGACTGGGAGATAGTCTTGAAACACCCCGAGGAGGTGGCCATCAAGTCCAGATTGCGACTGATCCAATTTAACTTTCTCCACAGAACATACTTTGATAGGGTACGCCTTTACAAAATGGGGAAAATAGAGGAACCAAGATGCCTTAGGTGTGGGCAGGGGGAGGGGGACTTCTTTCATACGGTATGGACCTGCACGGTAATACAGAAGTACTGGTCGCAGATCTTTCGGGAACTCGGAGAGATCCTAGGGGCCCCCATCCCTCTGGACCCCAAGCTGGCGCTGCTTGGTATGACGACAGAGGTGGATTTGACCCGCCCATTACTCATTTTTCTGGTCCTGGCGGTCGCCAAACGGGACATTGCGAAACATTGGGGAGCGCCAGAACCCCCGGCCCTGGAGGAGTGGAGGAGAGGGTTGGACCTGTACATGGCAGCGGAAAGGGTCACATACAAGGCGAGAGGCTGCCCCCGAAACTTTAGGAAGGTCCGGTCAAAATGGAGACAATACCATGGATTGGATGGGGGGCTGTAGTGAGATGTGAAAGATGGAGGGACTGCGTCACTGATTTTGACCGGGTGGGGAGCAGGAGGGTCTGAATGGGCATGCTTACGATCACACGAGGAAGGGAGGGCCACTGGTTGCGGCAGGCTCTGACCAAATGTACATACCTGGCTGAGAGTGGGAGGGAGGGGGGGCGGGAATGTATGCGATAATGACACGTTTTTAAAATCTACTAGTGTATTGCTGAAACCTAATTTGAGTTTTCTAATGTTTGACCACCTTGGGATGAGGGTGGGGGTGGGAGGGGGTTGGTTCCATTACTTACAACAAAAAGAAAAAGCAGAAACATGGGACGTTTGCAACGGATCAGGGTTGGCAATCATGGGTGTAACTACTATACTGACAACGCACGCCGCCCGACCTCCGGGGTGTGGGCTAAATGGCAGTGTATCCTTCAGAGTGCGAGGTATTAACAGCTGTTGTACACAGAGATTCGTATACAGTTTATATCTTGGCCCCTTGTGTATCTGCAATAAAAATAATTTACAAAAAAAAAAAGATTTTTCGGATTGGGGGCGTGTTAGGTGTTCTCAGAATGGGCGTGGCCTAAAAGTAGAAAGAAGAACACGAACACACCTCCAAATCCGAAAAGGACGGATCCTATTCGGAGGGACAGCTCTCTCTTCCAATGGCTGGCCTCCGTTTAGGAAGCCAGCCAATGGGAGAGAGGCAAAAACAGAGGCGGGACAAATAGTCCATACTAAGAATCATTAAATCTTGGTGCTTCCGGTTCTGCCTTCGGCAGACCGGATATTACCTCGACCTAAAAATATATAGGGAAGCAGGGTGGGATACCCTGCCCCCTCAGCCTGGTGTGGGGGCCTCATGCGCGGACAGCCCACTCACCTACACCTATCAGCCATATCTCCTTCTATTTTCATCCCTTCCTTAACCAAGATGGACTTCTAACCCAAATCTAGGGCATTTCTTTCCTCACATTAACTCCAGCAATTAGAAGAGAACCTTTGAAGAAAGGTGACTCGTTTCAATGGTGTCCTCAGGCACATGGATAACCACCTGCAATGAAAAAGTATTTTAAAACATTCTTATATAATGCTTCCACTGGAAGCCTCTAACATGAACAACCACATCGAAATCTAGTTATTCACTTCTGTGCTGCAGCAGTGGCTAACCAAACCGGTTACCCACTGATGTTGCATGACCATGGGAAGTGCTAATTTCCCATTCGTTCTGCTGCCTTTCGCAGGTCACAAGAGACCAGACTGTGGCAACAGCAAGGCTGCTAGAGGACCAGCCCACCCACCTTCGGCCTCTCACGGGTCTTCTAAAACTAGAGAGAGGCTGGGGAATGAGGGTAATACTGCGCCTGAGATCGTTTGGAGGGCAGCCATGATATGTATGACTCCCCCATGACTCCTCTGGTCCTGCATATGTCCTGGAAGCATTGGGAGATGACTTGGAAGACACACAAAGCAACATTATAGATGTCTAAACAGTGAATAAGAGGAATGTTTTTCACCTCAGTGTTCTGAGTGACATAAGCTTCATTCTTGTTATCCAGCTGTCATTATGTACCCTTCAATGAAAACATCCCCCTTATTCACCTTTAATTCTCTACATGGTTTCATACAAAAGAGAATTAACAACTTCCAACGACGTTTCCTGCGTGCACTGACGCGTGGACGACATAGATCAAGTAACAGCAAGCTTCTCTTGCAACATTTCCCTACACAGCCAATAACAAGAAGACATCTTCCTTTAGGACTGTCCTTTGAACTCCAAAACCCAAGCCATGTCAGGTCTTCTAAACTGTAGACCAGGAATATCTGTTGCTCCCATAATGGAGAATCATCACCTCGGTCATAGGAATGGATGCAAACATTGGGGAAAGTCTCAACCAGGGCAACAGTACAAACTCACAATTTAAGCCAAACATGATCAAAATGTTTTGTGTGAGGGCTCTAAAGAGGCTGCATCAACAAACAACATAGAAGCAAGTGAGAAACGTGCTCCCTTTCTGGAATGGGGTAAAACAAATCTCTTGTTTAAAGCAGACATTAGTCTAAGCAGAAAGATGATAGGGAAGTCTGAAAAATTTAATTCACACTCTTCTTCTAAGTGACGCGTCATTCATATGATCTGAAGCTACGGCCGGAAGTAAAACGGCATGCTGTGTAATAACCATTCAAGGCTGTACAAACGACCTCGCCTGGGACAGGCCTTTTACACTGTGTGCCACTCCATCATGGACACATGTCCACAAGCGGAGTTTGTCCACAAGCGGAGTCTATCAAAGTTAACTTGTCGTCAAAAACCTCAAGGGGTATAGTAAAACGTCTTTCATTTTTTGCACTATCTTTGTAATTATCTTCATAGTTTGACAGAATGTTTTTGTTTGACGTTTTAAAATTGCTAATTTGTGCTATTTGAAAAATTACTGTTATGTGGTACTTTTTAAAATGGAACACTTTAAAAACTTTAATTCCTTAATCTAGGAGTGTAAATCCCCAGAAGAGGGTAAGACCAAGCAAGTCTGGATACAGGTCTTCATCTCAGCGAGTAGGCGGACACCTTCATTTTGTCCCTGATAAGTTTCTTTCTGGGGCTTTAAAATACATTATACAGCTAGGGGGTTTTTTAGACAACCAGAGTGATTAGGCGCACAACCTGAGTGGCTGCAAAGTGAAATGTAACATAAAGTAAACAGTATAGGCAATAGGGCGAGCGGTAATCCCTCACAACCGCTCAAAGTTGGACCAAGATGATCCACACAATTAACAAGAAACAACACAGCCCCTGCACTTATACAATATTGGTCCATTATTCGTATATTACTCCCTCTTGAAGTTCCCGGCGCCGTTTGTCAATTGACAAACGGCGCCGGGAACTTCAAGAGGGAGTAATATACGAATAAGGTGTACCCGCCTACTCTCAACCCGAGCACTACCACTTTATCGACTCCTCCCGGTTACAGTTCGTACTGGTAACCATCAAGATCCGACCACCACGCGGACAGCGTTTTCGAAAACTTTGAAATTCCAACCCAATATACATTTCAAGTATCGCCCTAAACGGGTTCTTGACCAACACTAATTCGCCCTTTCTTCACATGAGGCCCTGAAGATTCGCAGTGTGTTCCCTGCGATGAAACACGTGTTGGCCCAATTTAAGGAACAATAAATTGATACTCCACACCAAGAACAGAACGTCTTTTTGAACTTCGTTATGTCATTTGGAAGGCCTGTTAATCTCGAAATGTTACTCTGAAAGTGCTGATGTATGCAACCAACCATTTCTAAGGACACCAGCATTACCAAGAATGGACTAATATTGTATAAGTGCAGGGGCGGCTTTAAAATACATGTTTGACTCTTTGAAAATCACCATATAAATAATGCATTCTTTCAATTAGCACAGTTATAGACCATAATCTAAAAAGTGGCAATGTTTTTTATACGCCCCACAAAGTCTACCGAGTCACGTAAAAAATGCAAATAAAATAAGATTGAGAGATGAAAATAAATGAATTAATCTGAGCTACTAATTACCCTATCAACATTCCGTTCATCTTTGCTAACTAGAACTAATAATGTAAAAGTCAATAGTGGCTCAGTATAAAAAAACGGTCACTTCATCCGCAACTGGTGAACCACATCGCCCATGAATGTTAACAAAAGCCACCTCAGAAGAGTTTTGGCCTTGCCCGGCCTTGTTAATGAGGTGGAGATAGAGTACCTAGGGCACAGTGAGCTTGGGAGCCACCTCTGGGTATACAAACACCATTTGAGGAGACTAGTTTAGCACAAAAAGGCAGGATGGAAATGCATAGATCAACAATGTATCCCTTTCAATCTCCAGACATGAAGGTGTAGACTCTGAGGGTTGCGTGTGTGAAGTTCTTGCAGCTATTACTGTGCTGAGACTCCCTTCTGGACTGCAGGCCTGGGGCCAGCTGATTTTTCAGAGGAGGAGGGAGTTGGTGGGCGAAGGAAGTGAGCGTCAATATCAGTTCCAGAAGAACTGGTCAAGGTTCTGCATCCAAAAGGCAGTATATGGCATCGGGTGACATTGGGCACAGAGGCAGGACCCACTGATTAACTTCAGTACAGACCACAGTTGTGACCAAAGTTTGGCACATGGAAGAAAATGTTTGGGGCAGCTCCCAACGCTGGAAACTCTAGATAGCCCAGTGTTGATGTTGTCAAAGACACCGGACGTGGTTGTGTGGCATTAGTGGAACTGGGCCAGAGGAGATGAGAGCGGTGGCGACTTACCCTTCAACCTCGATCAAGTCTTAGGAGTTCTTTCCCTTCTGCCTTTGATGATGGATACGGGTGGGAGGCAGACTTAGATTTGAAGTTAGATCTCAACCTAAGCAGACTCTGACGATCTTTTTGGGCATCAGGCAAAACATTTGGAATTAGGTCTTGGATCTAGGCACCATAATACATTTTTAAGGGTGTCTGTGATCAACTTCTGGCCGTTGCACTTGTGACTGGTTTTAAACTCTGGACTGCATTGCAGTAATAAAGAGATACATGATTTGGAGAGCAATAGCCTTAAACCTGAAGGAGATAAGCTCTGGACCGTCATCAAAATACATGGGAAAAAAAGTTAACTGATTTCAAGGCGCCAAGGTTGGGGGGATTTGGCTCCATTGATGTCACCACAACTACACATTCAGCGTCAAGATACGAGTCAGCGCCTCCTACCAGCGTGGAGAGCTATGCCAGACGTTTGTATAATCAAGAGGTGAGGAATCTGCAAGCAGAAGTATCCACAGAACTATAGTGATAACTCTCAAGCCTTTGGAGTCAAATGTTTGCCACCATCACGATTTCTCTCGCACTACCGTTACTAACAAAAAGGCCGGGGTATGAGATGAGTGCAGAGAACGCAGCTCCTGGGCTGTATTGCGGACTACACTACATCTAAACATCAGCAACTCAAGAAGGGCGACATTAAACACGTCCTATGATATAGTATCGAAGGGGCTTCCAATTCTATCATAGAAGTGACAGGATTGGAAATCTGTAAGCACAGCTTACGCACAATTCTAGTAGGATGCACTTTATAAGCAGTTACATGAAGTTTTCTAGCAATAAGGTTTACAAATCGATGGGACTACATGCTGGATGCCTGGATTTGCGTTAAACTAGCTTTCTGAACAGAAACTGTCATTTAAACGTTGCTGCAGGAAAGGCTCGCACTGAGAAACACAGTTTTTGCAATGCTAGTCCTGTGGGGTAGAAGGCCAGAGACTCGTTACCTCTCTGCCCTGCTGGATGAAGACGAGGCAGGTGAAACCTGAGCATTTGGTGTACCTGCTCAGGGCCTGGGGCCTGGCAGCTAGAAGAGGCCCCAGAGCCGCGCCGTATCCCCTTACGAGAGAGTGCAGGTACAAAAGTGAAGGGCACGTTTACCCTGGCGCTGGCCAAGGGCCACCGTCCCCTCCTTGTCTGTAGATTCTTCTGCCCATTACACTAAGTGCTTCGGGGTTTGGCAGCCCGGGGGAGTTACACAGCGCTCCAGGCATGCGTGAGCAGTGCTGCAGCTGTCACTGGGATCATATCCGCTGCCTGTCTGATCCCAATTGCTCGCTTTCAAGAGAGGCACGGCGGTTCAAGGGCAGGCCATCTGACATCGTGTCCAAAGCCGTGTTGGACAGAGTGATTATCAGCCGTTTCGCTGCAGCTGTTAACTTCTCGAGTTACTAAACAGATGGTATTACTTTAAAAACTCATCCTAAAGGCATTGTGCTTTTCGCTATCTGTCACAGGTCAGGGTCTAGAAACACATCCGGATTATGGGTAGTTTAGCCGCCCTTCAACAGGCTCTTTGACTCCAGCAGAGTATCTGTAACTACTGGACTTGTTTGGAAGTCAATGAAACACCCTATAAGCGGATTTCTGTAATTCCTCTAATTCTGAAACACTTTGGCTGGTGGCAGTTACGCCCATGTGGTTTGTGTAAATATTATTTCTGTGCTGTAAAGAACACATTCAGAAGGGTACTTTGCTGTCTGTATGCGGCCTGCCTTGAAACCGACACTCTATAATTTTCTCCAATGTGTTGCTGTTTTTCTCATACGGAAAAATGCCCGAAATGTGGGACACTTTTGTGCGTAGTGGTTTTAAATTAGATGGCTGGTGCTTTCCCTCAGATTAAATTTCAGTTTCCGTGACCCGGTAGAGTTGTAAAATTAGATTTTTCCTGTGGAAAATAATAATGAAGTGTCTCTTGGAAATCCGAGACAGTGTGTACTACCGCTAGACTTCAGCTCTACTGAAACCGACTGACGCAAACACGAATACCCTCGCGCAGCGACAGCTCCTCTTTATATGGAAAAGTCATTTTCAGTATAACTGCTGCATTGTTAACCATGTGGAATGGGTAACGAAATATTTAACGTCTCTATTAAAGTCTGACTTTAGTAAGATTGTACAGTGTGCAGACAAGGCTTACGCGTTGTTGCATTCTCCAAACATTTAAAGATTTATATACAAGAACAGAAGAATCCCTACATGCATAATGGAATGAGTTATTTTAAGGTGACCTCTTACAAGTAAGGATTCCAACTCTCAGAGGCCAAGATATGAAAACATAGGATCCGTGCAGGCAAAGGAAAACAAATGTTGTGGATTAAACCAACCTTTTTAAAAGCTGATTGGTGAATGAAGCCACCATTCAGTTGTCAATACTCGACAACTATTTGATTAAACTAATCTCTACAGGTACTAAAGTTTAATAAATTACAACATTTAAAATCGATTTTCTGAAAGTCATTTGTTAGTCAAGAGACAGCAACACTTGACTGTTCTTGAAATTCAGAATTGCTCAGATCTACTTTACAGACTTCACTAGGTCTCACCGACACCAATCAGTTGTCGAATTACTGTTCAGAAATGCGTTACTTACCTGTAACTGCAGTTATCCAGTATTGGTGTCTTTCATAGATTCACATGCCTGAATCATTCCCCGTCTTCGAGACGGGAGCCTCCGGTATATAAAAAAGTAATATCCTATAGACATACATAGAAAAGAATAGGCCTAAGGATCCCACCTTAGTGGCCTATCGACGTCCTTTTGTAAAAAGGGCCAAACTAGAGTAGGCCCAAGGGTCCCACCTTAGTGGCCTATCTATGTCCTTTTGTAAAAAGGACCAAAGTAAAGAAGCCGGCCAATCAGCTACCACATCCTTCTAGAACCTTCATTTCAGGAGCCTAGGTCTCTCAGATTTTCGTACGCACCAGAAAGTGAGGCGTAAACTTGTTAGAGAGATAGGTGAGTCCTTCCAGGGGAGGCGGGAGGGTGCATGTGAATCTATGAAAGACGCCAATACTGGATAACTGCAGTTACAGGTAAGTAACGCATTTCTTATCCAGTATTTGGGTGTCTTTCATAGATTCACATGCCTGAATCAGAGTAGCAAGCAATATATTATGCACATTTTTGATGGAACATCATATATGAGTCTGTAGATAATACAAATCACGCGACTGCAAACCACCAAAATGCATTGTCATGTAAATATTAGTAAAAGAATGTGCATTCCAGTAAAGGATGGAGGGATGTCGGAAGGCTCACCTCACTGGAATAGATGGCGAAGCACTGCTTGTCCCACTGCTGCATCCTTCATCAGCTCAGTATCCAGGCAGTAGTGCCTGGTGAAGGTATGCGGTGACTTCCAGGTCGCCGCTCTGCAGATATCCAATACCGGCACTCCAGCAAACAGTGCCGCAGACATGGATATGGCTCTTGTCGAATGAGCTTTGACTCTTGAGTCCAAAGGTCGTCCGGCCTTGTCATGGCAAAAGGTGATCGCCAAGGAAATCCACCTTGAAATGCTTTGTTTTGACAGGGGCATGCCTTTCCGTGGTCTACTAAAGGCAACAAAGAGTTGAGATGATTTTCGGAAGGGTTTTGTCTTGTCAATGTAGAATTTAAGACATCTCTTCAGATCCAACGAATGTAGGGTTTTCTCAGCTACAGTGGTAGGATTTGGAAAGAATGGCCTGAGGACCACTGGTTCGTTGAGGTGGAAGTCCGAAGGGACTTTCGGAATAAACCGAGGATTAGTTCATAAGATCACTCTGTCCTCCCTGAACTGAATGAAAGGATCTTGAATTGAGAGAGCCTGCAACCCGCTGACCCTTCTGGCAGAAGTCAAAGCCAGGAGGAGGGCCGTTTTCCATGAGATAAATTTGATGTCTGCCCTATGGATAGGTTCAAAGGGGTGCTTCATTAATTGGTGAAGGACCACATTGAGGTGCCACGACGGAGGATCAGCCTTGGTCGTGGGAAGGACCTGTAGAAACCTTTAAGGAACTGCTTTATAAGTCTGTTTGCCCACAGGGATGGACCATTAGAAGTCCTGGTGAATCTTGAGATCGCCGCCAGATGCACTTTAATGGATGCGTGTGCAAGGCCCGATTGTGCCAGATGTAGTAAGTATGGTAGCAGCTGCTGTGGAGTGATGTGGAAAGGGTGCAGGCCTTCGGCCACACACCAAGAGCAAAACCGCTTCCATTTTAACGAGTAAGTTTTATTAGTGCTGTCCGCTCTAGCCTTTGCAAGGACATCTCTGCACTCCTGCGGGATGTTTAGGTGGCTGAATTCCCGGTACTCAGGACCCAAGCTGACAATTTTAGAGAGCTCAGATTCGGGTGATGTACCTGTCCTTGGGACATTGTGAGCAGAGCTGGATGTTGACGAAGGCGAATAGGTGGCTGGGCAGAGAGGCGGTGAAGGTCCGTGAACCAATGCTGCTTCGGCCAGAATGGAGTGATCAGAATCCGAGTGCAGGGCTCCGATTTCAGCTTCCTGAGAACCCTGGGTATCAGTGGAAATGGCGGAAAGGCGAACGCAAAGATGTTGCACCATGCAATGGAAAAAGCATTTCCGAGGGTTCCTGGTTGGTGATGCCTGCTTGCGAAGCTTGGGCATTTGGCGTTCTCTCTCGTGGCAAAGAGGTCTATTCGCGGAGTTCCCCATTCCGCGAAGATGTGTTCCAGCACTTCCATTTCTAGTTCCCATTCGTGGGATGGAGATCCCGGTCTGCTCAGAGCGTCCGCCAAGTTGTTGTCCATGCCCGGGATGTACTCTGCTTTCAGCGTTATCCCATGTTCCACAAGCCAATTCCAGACCCTTTACGATTCGAGAGATAGTGAGAGCGAACGCGTCCCCCCCTGCTTGTTTAGGTAGTGCATCGTCGTGGTGTTGTCTGTTCTGACGAGCACTGGGGAGTTTTGAATGCGTGGCAGGAAGGCTTGTAGAGCTAGGAAGACCGCTCTTAACTCCAATAGGTTGATGTGGAGCTGGGTTTCGTGTTCTGTCCACTTGCCATTGATCTGGAGTTCTTGGAGGACCGCTCCCCAGCCTTCTAGGAATGCGTCCGTTGTTATCACATGTGGCTCTGCGGGAAGCAGGAACGGCAGTCCCTGTGACGGGTGTTTGAGCGATCTCCACCACTGTAAGTGGTTGACCATGTTTCGAGTGACTCGTATGCGGTCCTCGAATGATCCTGTACTTTGTGTCCATTGGTTTGTCAACTCCTCCTGGAGTGGGCGCATCTTGAGGCGGCAGTGGGGTGTGAGCATGATGCATGAGGACATCATGCCGAGGAGGGACTTGAAGGTGCGGACCGGTAAAGTCTTCCTTGATGCCACTGACGGGGCCAGGGAGATGAGTTTGACTTTCCTTTCCTGAGAAGGGAAAGCCTTGGCACGTTCCGTGTCTAGAGTTGCCCCAAGAAATGTAATGACCTTGTTGGGGTCCAGTGCAGACTTCTCGTTGTTGAGGGTCAAACCTAGACGTTGGAAAATATCCAGACAGACGCTGGAGGATTTGGCTGCGCCCGTCGCAGATGGTGCCTTTACCAGCCAGTCGTCCAGGTATGGGAAGACCTGGTGTCCTTGTTGACGAAGGTAGGCCGCTACAGGGGAGAGGCATTTGGTAAATATCCGTGGGGCAGATTTGAGGCCAAACAGGAGGACACAAAATTGGTAATGCTGCCCCGCTACAGCAAACCTGAGGTACTTCCTGTGCCCTTTGAGGATAGGAATATGGTAGTAGGCGTCCTGCAGGTCTAAGGACGTCATATAGTCCCCTTCCTCCAACAGTCCCAGGATCTCCTGGAGTGTCACCATACGGAACAATTGTTTCCTTAGGAACACGTTGAGTGCCCTGAGGTCCAGGATTGGTCTCTACTTTTTCCCTTTCTTGTGGATCAGAAAGAAGTGGGAGTAAAAACCCCTTCCTTTGTGGGTTGGTGGAACTCTCTCTATCGCTCCCTTCTGCATCATGGAAGAGATTTCCTGAAGAAGCAATCGTAGGTGCCTGTGGGACCGTTTGCGAGGTGGTGTTGTCGGGGGGATCGTGACAAATTCCAGAGAATGTCCGAATTGAATTAGGTGGAGCACCCACCGATCTGTTGTTATCAATCTCCAATTTTCGAGGAAGTGTGTGAGTTTCCCTCCAATTTTGAAGAAGTTCGATGGTGAATGGACTGGCCATTGACACAAGTCATTGGCGGTTGCCAGCAGGTTTTTTCTGGTTCTTCCCCCTGTAGTTAGACTTGCCGTAGGAAGTCTGACGCCCTTGCTGCTGTTGTCGCGGTTGGTATTGCGTTCTGTTCTGAGTGTATGAATAGGAGGACCTGTTCTGGTATGTGCCTCTATAAGAAGATTGTCCTCTATTTTTGTTTCCACGAAAGGACTGGTTCCGGAATTGCAGTGTTCCAAGGGCTTTGGCAGTGTCCGTGTCTTTTTTGATAGTATTTAAGGCCTCATCAATCTTTTCCCCGAAGAGATGCTGGCCGTCAAAGGCCATATCAAGAATCTTCGTTTGCACCTCCTGGCGGAAAGAGTTGGCTTTGAGCCAGCCTGGTCTTCTAAGTACAGCAGCACCTGCCAGTTGCCTGAAACCGGTCATGGCGACATCCATTGCGCAGTCAATGAGCTCAGAGGCAGATGCCTGGCCTTCCAAGAGGAGCGACTGGGCTTCCTCCTTTACATCCTTTGGCAGGTTAGATAGGTAAGGTGCAATATCTGCCCAAAGTTGTCGATTGTAACGGCCCAGAAGTGCGATGGAATTTGCCACCTTTACTGTCATGGCCGACGTGGTGGAAAAACGCTTGCCAATAGTATCCAGTTTTCTGCCTTCCTTGTCAGGTGGTGTTGACAGAGGCGATGCTGGGTTACGTGAATTTTTCTGTGCCGCCTGGGTTACCACAGAATCTGCTTTGGGGCGACCTGTGAGGCATGCTGGCGCTGATGAAGTCACCTTGTATTTCTTTTCGAGCCTGGGTACTACTACTGGGATTGAAGCTGGTGTTTGCATCAGTAATTTCCCTTGCTTCCATATAAAGTCAATGATAGGGATTGACTTGGTTGTCTTCTTAGCTGGTTCCTTGAAGTCGTACTGGAAGCACTCGGTTCCCTGAGACTCCATAGACATGTGGAATCGTTTGGCTGCACGCTCTACAAGGTTATAGAATCCACCAAATTCTGCGGGTGGTGATTCTGAGGACTGTGGTTCCGGGGAGGCCGGAGAAGGAGCGATATAGTCTTGATCTACGTCTGGGTCAGACTCGTCTCCACGGACCTCGCCCTCTTCCTGGTCCCCTTCTTCGTCGTCAGACGATTGAATTTCTTGCACTGGCTCTTGTTCCCCACTAAGCACCAGTGGTGGCGGCTTGTGTCGGGTCAATGGAGTAGGTGCGTGTACAGAAGGCACAGGCGTAGTGGGCTTTTCCGGAAACCGCTGTTTATAGTCTTGTATTAAAAATTGAAGGTCTGATACAATGGCCGCTGGTAAGCACTCCATCGGTGTAACCTGTGTGCGGACTTGAGTGTGGACTGTATGTTCCATATGTTCCACTTCCTCTGTTTCCTCATCAGTGCTTTGGTACTTGACCACAAGGTCTGATGGTCTTGTGGCTTGTGTGTACAACTCTTCCTCCGACTCCTCACCTTGGAGTAGGCGGGTTGGAGGCAGCTCTTGCACCCTACTGGGTGACGTCAGGTCTGGCGTAATTGGTTTCCTCGAGCTTTTAATGCCGATATGGGCTGTCTGTGGCGGCAAGGTATCCATGGCTTGAGACAGCAATATAGACTCTTTCCATTTCGCTGTTGGCGGTGTCATATGCGGCGCCGCTGACCACGATGCATTCCCAGGGGTCGTCGACGACTTTGCCGACGGCGTCTTCGTCGACATTACCTTCGTCGACTGTACTTTCCTCATCGTCGTCGATGTCCCCGTCGACGGAATTCTCGTCGACGTGTCCTTCGTCGACGGGATGATCTTCGTCGACGGCACAATCATCGACGACTTTGGCTTCGTCGTCGACGATATGATCTTCGTCGTCGAAGGTGTAAATGGGATGGTCGACGACACTGGCATACTCGCCGTCGATGAAGGTGTCGTCTTCGATGAGGAGGCCGACGATGCTGTCGTCGACGTTGAAGCAGTTTTTTGCGCTGCAGAGATGATCGACGCTGTCATCGTCATGGTCAGCGGTGGCTTCCTGGGGACAGGAAGATCCTTGACAGACACTGAGGTTTTGCCCTCTGAGGACTTCTGGAGAGGCTTCTTAGGAGGGGTGTCTGAGGGGCTAGGGGAAGTAACCCTTGGCCTCTTCAAGGAAAATTGTGAAGTACCAGAGACACTCTCACCGTCTTCAGACTCCATGTCGTCTGTCCTCTTCTTCAGCCTGTCCAGCCAGAGCAGCAGGCGTCCTTCTCTGTCTTTAAGGGTCTTATTTGAGAAGGTCCTACATATTTTACAGTCTTTGGGTAGATGGTGAGGGTAGAGGCAATATAGGCATGTTTCATGCTTGTCCTCTACATGGAGCCTTTTCTTTCCACACGAGAAACAGGCTCTGAAGAGACCCTTTTTCTGGGCATCAGCCATAATAGTTTTAAGTTTGGTAAATTCGTTTTTTGAATAAAAGAAGAAAATCCTGAGGAGAACTCAAGTGGAGACTCCCTAGCACAACGTGCGATAGAAAATCTGAGAGACCTAGGCTCCTGAGAGGAAGGTTCTAGAAGGAGGTGGTAGCTGATTGGCTGGCTTCTTTACTTTGGTCCTTTTTACAAAAGGACATAGATAGGCCACTAAGGTGGGACCCTTGGACCTACTCTAGTTTGGTCCTTTTTACAAAAGGGCGTCGATAGGCCACTAAGGTGGGATCCTTAGGCCTATTCTTCTCTATGTATGTCTATAGGACATTACTTTTTTATATACCGGAGGCTCCCATCTCGACGACGGGGAAGGATTCAGGCATGTGAATCTATGAAAGACACCCAAATACTGGATAATATCAATAACCAGCTTTGGCATAGCCAATAGGTCTCGCTTTTAGGACCCTAAAAGTACTTAGTTATGCAGCAGAATATCTTTGGTGCAACAACACCAACTGTTGCATGGCTAAACACTTATAAGGTCCCACATGCAAGACCTATTGGCTATGACAATGCTTGTTTTTTTTTTATCCCCATCCACCTCTAGACAGGTCATGCCACAATCACAGGCACATAACACTTGGATGTTTGGGAACACCTAAGATGGAGAAACAAAACAGAGAATTTGCCAATTAAATTGAATACGAATGGATGATAGATTTTAAGCAGGAGCAAGCTAAAATAAAATTATTTTTGGCTTGATAACTTGGGAATCTCCAGTCTATATTGTGGACTTTGGCCTGTATGAAGCAGTATTTGACAGTATGCAGATAGCTAGTTTTCTCTGGCATGGTCGTCGGGTCGCAGCACAGTATACCAGGAAACACTATTACGCAGCAACAGTTGTCAACTGACTCTGAGTAATACGTTCATTTCTGGATTATCAGCTAACAGCATTTGGCGTGATTACACATAACGGGTAAAGCTCATGAAAGAAAAGGACAGTAACAAATTAAACGTCACTCTCCCGAAAACTGAAAACGTAGACTATGTAAAAGTAAGTGGGGGAAACTACAACCCCGAGCAAAGAAACACACATCCGGCTTCTCTCCCTACCTTCAGCAGCACAGACATCCCAGCGTATATAACAGAACACAGTCTGCAAAATAGAATCAAAATTGCTGAAGAAATTAAAGAAAGACAACCACGGCAGAGCAATGGAAATAAAAGACGGGCCAAAGGCCACATTTGATTACTAACGTAGCAGACACTGCTTACATTGAACAAGAAGCAATATAAACAGAGTCCACGCAACATACTACATGCGCATTCTGATACACACAGAGAATCTTTCGGAAGTCATTATAGTCTTTTGAAACTTAAAACCTTTACTGCTAAGGCAATATTTTACTGCTCATTTAATTTCCATTGAAATCAATGAAAAGTGCATGACGAGTTACCCTTGTCATTAGCAGCCAAGAGGTTAATGATGCCCCAAATAAATAGAAACAGCGACTCTTTTCATTTCAAAACATCCAGTGTAAAATATGCCATAAAAAAGCAGTTCGACACAAAAACATACACTTTTAGAAATTTCATAAATACCTTCTTGGGAAATGTGAATTTGGCAGTTTTTATCCAGGACATGGACATCCATGGCTCTTTCTGTTTTTACTATTCACAGGACGGCAAAAGAGCGATCTAGTTATCAGAACAGAACCCTTGTCAGCCATCTCGGAACAATGTCAGGGATTTAGCGTCACAGGAAAGTAGGTGTTTCAAGTTCACCACTCCGTCCGTGGAACTTTGTTATGTGTGGCTCGTCACCATAGAGACAGCAAGGCGAGCGCCACGATGGAGTCCTCAGTGGGGGCCCCTCGGAAAGGCTGCAAGTCGGGGCCCCCGGGGCTAGAGGAGGAACCGCGCTCTGCCGGGCTTTCTCCATTAGCTCTGGTCATTCTGCTCTCCTTGCTCAGCCGCTTCTACCGGCTACCTGAGCCGGCACACGTTTGGTGAGTAGAGGTTCCGGTCCCTGTACTAGCAATACTTCATCATGTTTCGCATTCCAGATATTCCAGTTCTCCCTTGTCTGAAAGACCCCAGTAATACATTGAGATTCCCAGTCATTTATTGACTTAATAATGAACATCATGTCCACACATATTCCAGAATGCTTTACACGTTTTGGACTGTAGGAGCTATGTAGGCTTGTACCAGGGGAACTTAAAAGAACTATGTTAAACAAGCACTCGCCTTGACACAGAGTTTTCTCTTTTTCTGCTGTCCCACTTGGATGGCCTGGCCAGGTTTGTTATCTTTATGGGCCCATGTGTTTAGTCCCATAAAGATAACAAACCTTTTACGGCAGAAGCAAGCCAGGGCAGTATGTCCAAGTGGGACAGCAAAAAAAGAGAAAAGTGTACGTCATGAACACCTCTTTCCCAATGGCTGGCCACCGTTTAGCATAACCGCTGACGCTGGCCAATGGGAAAGAGGGGAGGGGCTTATAGCCCACTAGTGAAAGCTCCTCAATGTCATTGAATCTCGCCAGCGAGACTACGCATGCGCAGCCTACGCAGGCTCGACCTAAAAATGAGCTTTGGATCAGTCTACTGCTCATCGTTGAATTCTTCTTCTCAAACCCATTTTCTTGCTTCTTATTCAGTCGTTTTCCTTCACGTGTTTATCCCTCTATGGAGCAGAGCTTAGTCACCATCACTTGTTTCATTCCACTAACACTCGGGGAACCACTTTCTTTTTCTTTTTAGCACTCCACAGGAGTGCATGTGTTTTTAAGCTTTGCTATCCCGTGTCCTAATTACTGTAACATCCCTGCTGTCCCCACTCTCTCCATGCGAGACCCCACTAAACTCATATACTGTTCCCCCCCCACTCCATATCCCGCAATCATTTTTGTTTTTAAAAAAAAACTGTAATCCCCCCACTCAGTTCCTCTGAATCTGAGTGCTGTACCAGGCCCATAAGCTGCAAGAGAATATCCCCTGTCTGTGGAAAGTGACAGGGAGCACTCTGTTTGCTAACAGCTCTCAATAGCATACCCACTTTGTCCAATCTTGTTCAAGGAGGATCCCTTTTGCTTAATCCTGCTTCATTTGTTTGAGAAACGGGGAATTCAATGGAATCAGGGGAACTCAATGTGGAGGTGATCCGCCATTCATGACCTTCTAATATATTGAGAGATTCTGCCAAGTGATTGACTACCAAGAAAAGATGATTCCGAAGGGATCAATGTGAAAGGCTAGGAGCTTCCAAACAAAAAAACACAGGACTTCATTCCACTGTTTGTTTACACAGTAAACTGTAGGAATATTGGCGGTAAGTACTTGAACTGCCTTCCCCTTAAATCCCTTCGGTGCTGAGAGTTTTCTACAGTAGTAATGAGCCTTTAAAAAAAATAATCAAATATATTTGGGGCATTTCACGCTTACACCTTTATAACTTTTCCAAAGAAAGTTTCCATGTCAAATATGTGTCCTTTTTTACCATCATCCTGGGGATTCTAAAGGTACCCAGAGTTAGTAGATTCCCCACAAGGGAACCGAGAAAATAGCTAAAATATAGCAATTTTTTTGGGGGGGGGAAATATGGGGAATATGTGCTGTGCAAGAATGAGCATGTTTTTCCCTCAGTGATTAAGCTTTAAGGGGGGGGTCAAATGGGACTTTGAAATGTAGAGACAAACTCAGTCGATGCAAAAAGATGTAATATCCCTCCAGTGATGCAGGAACACTCGTCCACCTATTGTGCAATCTTCTCCTTGGAAAACAAATTGAAGCTGTTTTATAGCAGTGGTGTAAACCGAGCTAGATGAGGCCGGGCCAAGTACTTGCAAACTAATATTTGGCTCCTGGAGTAGCTGCAAAACTTGAGATACTATTGGTGAAATTGATAGACCGGAGATGTCAAATCTGAGTATTTTGCAGTGGCTCTACTTTGCTTGAAACATTGATGAGCCTTCTTACAGCACACCCAGTTACATTGAAACAGTCCAATTCAACAAGATCAAGAGCAGTTTTGAATATTTTTTTCCAGCATCCTGTACCTCCATAGCCAACTATGCGAGCAGTCAGTTATATGGTCTTGCAAGTTAGCTGTTGCAAAAATAAGATCTACCATTTTCCACATGGCAGGAGTGTAAGTTGTTGGTAAGCATGCAGCATTTTGTGAATCCTTCAAGGAGATGCTAGTGCAAACGCTTTGTGGCCTGTAATGCCAGGCATTTTCCGGTTTCCTGTCAGGAAGTGAAGTTAGAAAAGCACTGACCTTAAGTTTAGCAAATGAGGCATTTGCTAAAAGACTTTCCAGGAACAATTGAAAAGATAGCAATTTGGGATCTTCCAGAGCCAGCCTATCATGTCTTCTACACTATCTTCTGGTCTATGAAATCACCAAAATGTGTTTCTCACAAGCTGCCATGAGAGGATCCAACAAGGCTTTGTTAAACAAGCATTTGCAATGTAATCTGGCTCGCCTTTGGGACCTTTTTATGCATTTAGCAATGCAGCACATTAGTCTGGGGGCTGAAACATCTACTGTTCTTTAAGATGGAGGGAAAGTAAGCACCAAACTGTGGAACACTCCAGGTATGGGAACACATGGCGAGAAATACTGCCTATCAGCAGGAAATTGCATTGTCCAAAGCTCTGTTATTAATATAAAATCAGCCCCTTCGGTTGGCATATCACTGAAAATACAATATGTGAAATCAATATTATTGTCTACTGGTGCTCGTTGAATATAAGTTTCTATGGCCTTGGATCTAGGGAATGCCAAAGTGATAATGGTATTTTACTGACCTCTGCTGGTTGTTTTCTATCAAGAAAGTTAAATAGAGGAAGTTGCCAGAAAAATAAAAAAAGAAAGTCCCTGAGTAAAAAAGCAAAGCTTGTATTTTACTGACCTCTTCTGTTTTTTTTCTATCAAGACAGTTAAATAGAGGAAGTTGAAAAGAAAAAGTCCCTAAGCAAAGGCGGAAGCAGACAAGTCCTAGGGCTAATCTCCAGATCCCACAAAGTACATACAACAGACCTTCCAGACAGAGCAAGCGCTGTCTAGAATTGACATAAAAAGGAGCAGTGGTTTAGCAGCAGCCACCTACTAAAGTACCGGATTTCCTTCAGTAAATTTGAATTCATCTCTACAAAAAGTGAGGTAAACTAAGATCTCGACAGCCTTTTTAATGGTCTTGTTGTATAAGGCCAACTTTGATCTAGTTTGCAGCGGAGCATCTGCTGTTGCAATTGTGCTTGTGGGTTGAATTCCCAGGGTCTGAGCACTAAGTTGCCTGATGACATAAGGAGAATAAAAAAAAGTAAACAATAAATAAATAGGAAAGCAAGAAGACCAATGAAACATGGCATATGGATATCAAAGTTTGGACCTGCAAAGGATGGGAGAAGCTCAATCCAGTCCAGAACAACTAGTGGTTTGTGGAGGGATTGGCAAAAGGAATGCTTTGTAGACATTCTATCTGTGTTACTCCAAATTACCAAGAGAATATAATGATGGTCTTCAATATTTCCTTGAAGTTCAAATACATCTATTCCAGTGACCTTTCTCTGATCTGTTTCTCTTCACTAGGGCTTCGTGTGGACCCACCAACATTCCTCGGAAAAAAGAAGATTCACCCAGGTAAGTAAGTATACACAGTTTAATTTATAGCATTCACTTTCTATTCTCCTTTCTCTCCCTATTGCTGATTTTCCTTTTGTCTCTTTCCTCTACGTTTATATGAGTTGAGCCAAGGCTTACGACAAGTGATATATAGTCAGCCCTAAATCAAAATGATTTTGCAGTTTCAACAGGAATCCCATAAAGAACCCCAACATCGACAGAGGGAATAGAAGGCAAAAGCTGTGCAAGTTATAGTTAGTGTTGCTTTATGACTGGCTCACCAGGAACACGTAGTTGTGGATTCCAGTAAACCCACTCTCTCTTTGTAGCTCCCTGAAGGCTGTTTCACCTGGTCTGAGAACTTGAATTTTCCCAATGTCCCAGCTTCCTTCAGGTAAGGGACAATGTAAAACGTGTAAAAACAAAAATACATACAGTCAAAAATATCCCTACCAACAAAAAATAAGAATAGCCCAATGATAAGAAACTGGTGGTGAATGGAAGTGTGAAACAGACTTTACAGTCTCATTAACTCTCCCCCAGGCGGCCACAATTCTCCTGGGCTGCGGTGGAATGCAAGGCGTCTACCGGCGGCATTGACCAATCCTCAATCCAAGCCTCCTCGTCCTTCTCTGCATCTTCTGTGTTCTTGTCACCGTGTTCCTCACTGCTCCTCTCCTCTCCACCTTACTTGAGCTTCTCTGACTTTCCTTATCCTTTCTCTCTCTGTTAGCCGCTCTCTCCTAAGCTTCTGCTTTTACTTCTGTCTCCTCCTTCCCCTTCCTGCCAGAACAAGCCCTTTTTAGGTCGAGCCTGTAGCAGCGCGCATGCGCTGCTCTGGCAAGACTTCTTTTAAGGGGCTTCAGAAAGCTCACCACACGCTTGTGCGTGTGATTTTGTTTTTCATAGGCTATTGGGCTTTGATTGCGTCTTTTTAAGAAAGATAGCACGCAATTGGGCAAAGGTGGCTGCATGTCCCGCCTTTGCTATGCCCACGGCCTATTGCTTGCATTTACCCGCATGGGCCACATCTGCTTTCCATTATCGTGCACAGACGCGTGCGCAATAATGCAAAACAGATGACTTGGTGTGGCGCGAGCACCACTCGCGGGCTTGTTTTCATCTGATGCTGCATCCACATCCGGCCAGGTGTAACCAGACCCACTGAGTTTTAGAGGAACACATTTCTCCAGTTAATACACTGAGGAATTCGTGCTAGCAAAATCCAGCGAAGCAGCACAGTTTGCACACTTCTCGGACTCTGAATATTACTGCAAATGCTGATTGCTCTCGATATCAGAAACACATTGTCACTCAGAATAAGGCAATAATCCTGCAACGCCTGAGACGCACTGAAAACATTGGAAGTTCCCATCCTAAGTGACTGTCTCAGGCCCAGTCCTTTGGGGCTCCCCAACACCCAACAGCCCGCATCCTCCTAGAAGAGACCTCAGTTAGTACAGCCTGCGTCGGTGCCATGAGGTCACGTACTGTGTGTATATTGCTTTTCTGCTTTCTGCAGAGGTCCGTGCACCCGCATGTCAGTTTTTCATATGTCAGTTTGGATTCAAGCAGCCCACGCAGAACTTTTCTTTTGAAAAATAGCACATGAACAAAATTTGTATTATGTTTCTTGAATGTTGATCACGTCGTTTGGGAATCAGTTTTCGGAATTATGACCCATTCATTTGCTTTCTCTATTTTACACTGGCACGTTACACTGAGGAGAGAGAAAGGTGTCGGTTGAGGAGGTGCTACCTAGTAGGTTGCCGTTCTCAGGTCTCGAACCTGGGTCTTTGCATTACCCTGATTGATACATTTGCCCTCATGCTGATCCAGTGGGCGGGAATGCAGCAAGATAAATGAACTCAGGTCCGCAGGGTGTTCTCAGAAACCAGGAGGTACATGTAGGTTTCCAAGGGCACATCTGTTGTGGCAACAGCTAGCAATAGCAAAAGCTTGTTTTCAACGTTGAGTTCTCAGGATAGCCTTCCACAGGCAGAGAACAAGCATGCACTGCAGCAATAGTAATTTGTCTTTTCAAATTCCGCAGTCCAGTTATAAAAACACAATTACCCGTTTTGGGGCCCTGGCCCTATGTTCCCTTGAAATATGCTACTTTATTTAAATTTGGTGAGTTATCATTCTATCCGTGGCATCTGCTATCAAGGTTACTCGTCAGCGGTTAGTTCACCTTACCAAATGTTCAGCGATACATAAAAAAAACGGATGGATTATTCGGAGCATTTTCATCCCCGCCCACAGATTAACTAGAAGCAAACCTGCCAGGTGCAATTCACAACAAATGAGTCTTCCACCTTTTGGCCAATATTGCCGGAAAGCCCGGTCTAGACGGAAACTGTTTTTAGCTAGACATTTTCTGATCCAGAGTACTTTCTCACGCACAGCTGACGATGCAGTGCAGGAGGTGCCCATAATCTGTCACGCGTGCTTCCGCCTCAGAAGTGCCAGTGTTCTCCCGGTTGCACCACTGTGTGATGTACTAATGGCCCATACAGTGAAATTGTACCCACTCTTCACCAATTATTAATTGGTATTTGCATATAGGGCGCAATCTTAGGGTCGATATTAATTTTCAAATTGCCATAGATCACTGTATGGCAAGAGCCGAGAAATCTGGTGGATGGCAGTGAGATAGACCAATCTTTTGTTGAAAAGAAACCACGTTTATGTACATGCAAGAATGAATTGGTAAACCTAGCATTGCATGTTTTAGTCACCACCTAGAATAACATGCACGATGAATATAGCATGTACCCCAAAACCCTCCTTCACCCATAACAGTCACCAATACACATTGGTCTACTGAGCCTAAACCTGTGTACTAACACATACCCCTTCTGCTACTCCTCTCGGAGACCTAACAAAACTACCCAGAGCCAACGACCTATACTGGTCACACTCTTGGGCCTTGATGTGAAAGTGGCTATTCAGCACACCTCCGCACAAAGTTGTCTAAAACCACAGTTGTGAAATAGTTATACCCAAGGAAAGTAGATGGTGTCCTTGCCTTTCTTTTGTAAGGGACATGAAGTCAACAGCAGGAGAAAAAAAGCATTGACATAGCCAATAGGCCTCGCCTTTGGGGCCTTGTAAGTGTTTAGCCATGCAACAGTTGATGTTGTTGCATCAAGGATATTGTGCTGGATAACTAAACACTTATAAGGTCCCAAAGGCGAGACCTATTGGCTATGCCATGCTTGTTTAGTTTTCCCTACTTACTCAGCTGTCTACACCCTTTTTCCTTTACCCTTTGATTCTTGTGTCATCCTTCTCTTTCTAGGGCATTCGCTCTCTCCTGGACCAGCGTTGTGGGATCCCTCAATTCCTTCCCAGGTACATTTATTTCCGTTTCTTCCTACATTTCTCCACATTATGGTACTAAAAAGAAAAACTGTTGAGGTTAAGAAGCAACTGAGAGAAAGCAGTGTGGCACTAGGGATTATTTCCACGCATGAGGGTGTGAGCCACAGAATTTAAACAATATTCAGAGTTTGGGAGTAAGCAAGAAATGTGGAAGGAGGAGTAAGTGGCTTTCACTCAGTTCTACCGGTGAGTTGTATCCTATAAATTGTGTAGGATAAATGCATCTGCCATTGAATCTGTGCTCAACATTAACAGATTAAACTGCTGACAGGTTAACTTTCATAAGGTTAACAAACCAGGATCAAGACTTAAAAAAGTAAAAACTATAGCAGCAACAACCTTAAAGTAATGTCCAGCAAGTGCAAAGGATTCATTAATGACTCAACGGGACATGCAAGGTTGCAAATAGGGCTACATTGGATCGTTTTTGTGTCTGAACACGTCACATAGGAAGGGTAAAGCAAATAATGAATACAGCAACAGATTAAATAATAATGTATCACAGACGCTGAACGTACAGATAAGAGTTTGCAGTTTTCGACTAGTAAAAAAAAAGGATGGTATTATCACAACTCCCAAATGAAAACTTTATAAGCCATCAAAAGTTGGAAGTCTGAGTGCACCTGCTAGTATTTAAACTGATAACAATAAGATCTCAGAAGAAAGTGCTTCACTAATTGAGCTGCATCACCGGCACAACTCCCTTTATAACATAAAAAGGAAAGTAGCTTTAATAGCAAATTGAATTACTCCAATCTAAAATCAATCTAATATTTTATGTTGTATAAGGACAGTTGCTAAAGCAATTACGAAACACAACTACTACTTAGCAATTTCTCTGATTCAGGACACTCACTAGTGGGTGATCAATTCACACCAAGATACACATAACTCAGTCACAGATCATGTTTGGAGTCATAAAAATAATCCTTTTGGAAAAACTGGAACTGAAATATGAAATCGCTGGTAAAGGGGCACTGTAATGCAAAATGGCAACATAGAAAGCTACTACTATATAAGGTACATCGTATTTCTATCGCCTTCAAGGAATAACTGAGTTTGAATGGCTTGGCTGTTGGTAGGTCAGTTTTTGGACTTCAATTGCATAATACAAATTACATTTAAATAGTCCAATTTAAATATGATCAGCTATTTAAAAAACAAGACTTTAAAAGTGCAGAAATGCCCTGGTTCCTAATTGTTTTTCATTTGTTAACCCTCCTGGGATGGAAGCTCACATAGGCCAACAGAGAGCTTCATTTCTATTCATAGCAAAATTGTGCATGCTGCAGTCTTCATCTCTGCAAGCAGCCTGGTGGGATTCTGTAAATCTTTGGTTTCCTGGGAATTAATGCTCTAGATTCCAACCAATCTGGCTGCAAATATAAAGTAAACATTATATGTCAGTGCAGATTTACAGTAAAAGGCACGCATCTTTTGTGTCCATTTCCCCAAAAGAAGCCTATGATGTCAGCACTCTTGAGGATCTCTCTTTCTTCAGCCTCGGGGAAACAGCCATCTTGACCTTGCATATTCAAGCCAAGACTGAAAGTTAAGCTCTTAGCTTCATTTTCTTTAGTAATCAAGCATTCATAAAACCACACCAAATCATTCTGAACAGGAAAACAAAGCCGGCCATGATCCTCTATTGCACTATTAGCACTATAACAACATCTGTTTTTATTCCTATTTAATGCGCTCCCTCTTCATGCAAGCAAAAAACCTAAAGGCAAAAAGAGATCTAAAAGCCTTAACGAACCAATGTAAGTCTGAAATTGCACCTTTAAGAATTCCAGAAGCAGCTATTCTTTCTATCGTGTAATGCAAAGTCAGTAAATCCGTTTTCCCCCCCAAGATAACATGGTCAATTTTTGACAAGTGACACATACAAAATAAATCGAACAAAAATAAATAATAATACCCAATATGAATGACATTGTCTTAATTGTGCCATAAGGGCCTTTAAACTCTATGGCATTGTCGAAGTGTTCAAATATATTTCAACATGTTGATAAAAGTTATTTATTGGACATCTTTATACAGCTTGTACAAGATCTGAAAGCATCAGGGCGCCCTTCAAAGGGAAACTAATTTACATGACTGCGTTAATACATATGTACAAAGGCAATATGTTAATATATGCAATAGAAAATCAAAATACAACATGAGGTACAACATACATTTAGAACTCTATACAAACATTAACACATTTGCCCAGATGTGACTATAAATCAGAATCACAAACAGAGCAGTGTCAAGAATCTACAAGAGATGTGCAGTCAGACTATCAGAGGAAGTAATATCAGGTGACTAACAATGTAACTCAGTTCAGTATATCGCTGTATATCAACATGAGCTCTGGGGAATAAAATAAATAGAGGCAGAGCTCAGTAATTAGTTACTGGATAGAGCTAAAAGCGGATCAAAAAGAAACTGGTTTGATTCTCGCTTGAAGGTGAATAGAGAGGTGAAAGTAAGACTTGAAGGCAGAACAGAATTCTAGACTCTGGGATAACATCCAGAAAAATATTGGTTCAAGGATGTTTTTTAATCAATAGTTGTGTTTTGAGTAGGAGACTCACAGTCGAACCCAACATACTCAACTTGTCAAACATTGAGGGTGAGCAAAGTTTAAAAGCTTGTGCCCCAGGCATACAAGTTTGCAAACTGGTCTGCAATCAACAGGAGCCAGGATCATGTGCGCAGTTCAAGACTGATATGATCAGAATGGCCACTCCCAGTGATCAAACCTTGTGCAGCATGCCACAGTTAAGTATTGTTCTCGGAGGAGAGATTTAGTTCCACCAATCAGTTGAAGCTGATGACAGGCACTACCAGAAATAGTTTTAATACGTTTATGGAGGCTGAGTCGAGAGTAAAGAGGGAACCCTCGTGATTTCATATGATCAATCATGAAAAGAGTGCAGCCTACGATGTTGATTCAATCAAGCTATGCCAGGATTAGAAAACACCAGAATTGCACTCTTGATAATATAAAAAATCTGGATGACTGGGCTAATAAAACAGAACTCGTTATTTACTCCCAACCAGCGACTATGTAAGGAGTTCTATTTATTTGCACTGAATGTTGCAGTCTTCTAGGTTTATATATTAACAAGAGTCTAAGCAATCACTGTAATGTCTTCAGAGGAGAGGACCTTCAGGTAGAGCTGCAAGTCATCAGGATACTGATGTCATGAAGTGCCATATTCTCTCATAACGTCACCCATGGCTCATGATACAGGTTAAAGAACGAAGGTACTACGACTAACCCCCAGGGACACCTTTAAATACAGCAGTGATAATGGAAATGGAGTTCACCGACTTTCATTACTTGAGAATGATTATTTAGGTATGATTTTAACCAATTCAGAAAATTGTCTGAAAATCCCATACATTAATTTAGAGTTTAAATAAGATGACTATAATCAACTGTGTAAAAAGCAGCCAAAAGATCTAATACTATCAACAAGCGTCATCCTTGTACCAAACATACCGGGCATCATAAAAAATATGCTGGATGCCGTTTTCAGTAGGTTGCCTGCTCTAAAATCATACTAAAGATCATCAGGGAGATGAAAACAAGTTACTTACCTGTAACTTCAGTTATCCAGTATTGGTATCTTTCATAGATTCACATGCCTGAATCATTCCCCGTCGTCGAGGCGGGAGTCCCACGGTAAATAAAAAAGCAGTGCCAAAAGCACTTTGTAGTAGTAGGCCCTAGAAAAAGCCTGAGGCCTATATTATAGTAGCCTATCTACATCATTATGCTAAAAAGACCAAAGTCTTTGCTCCAACCAATCAGCTTACAGCACCCTCTAGAACCTTCCCTGCAGAGCCAGCTCTCCTCAGATTTTCGTAGCACAAATGGGAACAAGTATCCCAAACTTAGAGAACTGACTCTCCGGGGAGGAGGATGGGTGCATGTGAATCTATGAAAGATACCAATACTGGATAACTGAAGTTACAGGTAAGTAACTTGTTTTCTTATCCAGTATTGGGGTATCTTTCATAGATTCACATGCCTGAATCAGAATAGCAAGCAGTAAGCCAGGCAAAGTCGGTTGCGGATGGTGGGAGACTTATTGCAGTGCACCCCCATGAATGTATCGTCAACAACCAACAAACGCCTAGAGATTGATCTATTAATAAATCATGATCAAATTCAACATTGAAATTGTGCATTTTCCTTCTGGAAAGAAATCTTAAGCATCATACAAAAATACACAACATGTTAGCATATGTCTGCATATTTAAAGCAATCTATTGAATTGCATGCACTTTATATGAAATAAGCCAACATTAGTACCTGAACATACTCCTTATGGAAACAGGTGACGTAAAACAGCTTGGCCCACTGCCGCATCATCCTGATTTGCTGTTTGCAGGCAGTAGTGTCTTGTAAACGTGTGGACATTCTTCCATGTCGCAGCACGGCAAATGTTCTCAAGCGTCACTCCTGCAAACAAAGCCGCAGACGCTGCCACAGCTCTTGTGGAATGAGATCGAACAGACCTTGTCAATGGTCGATTAGCCTTGACGTGGCAGAATTGAATAGCGGATGCTATCCATCTCGAAATTGTAGCTTTAGTAACCGCTTTCCCCAATGTAGTCTGGCCATAAGCTACAAACAGTTGATCTGACTTTCTCAAAGTCTTGGTTCTCTGAAGATAGAATTTTAAGCATCGTTTGATGTCCAAAGAATGCAATGTTCTTTCAGCCGGGGTTGACGGGTTTGGAAAGAAAACTTTCAGCTTGACAGGCTCATTTAGATGAAACTGGGAAGGCACTTTCGGTATCAACGTTGGATTCGTTCGCAAAGTGACATAGTCCTGGGAAAAATGCAAAAAGGGCTCCTTTATGGTGAAAGCTTGAATTTCTCCCACTCTTCTTGCGGAAGTTAGCGCCAGTAATAAAGCAATCTTCCACGTCAAGAACTTTAGGTCAGCTCTATGGATAGGCTCGAACGGATGCTTCATCAGCTGTGATAGAACCGTGTTGAGCTCCCATTCTGGTGGTGAGGGCTTCACTGGGGGATAAGCCCGGAACAGACCCCTCATAAATTGTTTGATTAGCGATGAAGAGCAGAGTGATTGAGTATTAGCCATCTTTCTGTACCTGGATAAGGCCGCTAAGTGGACCTTTATTGACGAAAAAGAAAGACCAGATTGTGCTAAATGCAATAAATAGGGTAATATCTTCTCTGCTGGCATCTCTATAGGGTGTAAAGCACTAGAGATGCACCATGCGCAAAAACGCTTCCACTTGAGACGATAAGTTTTTAATGTACTCTGGGCTCTTGCCTTCTCTAAAATGTCTCGGCAGTCCTGAGGAATTTGGAGATGTTTGAATTCTAGGAAGTTAGGAGCCATGCGTGCAATTTCAGCGATTGAGGATCTGGGTGAAGTACCTAACCCTCGTTGCGTGACAGTAGCTTTGGAGTTACCCGCAGTTTGATCGGTGGTTCCTGAGAAAGTAGCATGAGTTCCTGAAACCAATACTGGCGAGGCCACTTGGGAGCAATGAGGAGAAGGCGACAACTCTCCATTTTCATTTTGCGCACCACTCGTGGAATCAGAGGGATTGGAGGAAAAGCGTATGCATAGGTCCCTGACCATCGCATCGAAAGGGCATTCCCCCTTGACCCCTGTTGAGGGTATCTGCTGGCGTAGTACCGGCATTTCTTGTTCTGTTGGGTTGCAAATAAGTCCAACTTCGGCTTGCCCCATCTCTGAAACACATAGATTAACTGGTCGTTGTCCAGTTCCCACTCGTGGCAATCTGACAAGGTTCTGCTCAGTTTGTCTGCCAAGGTGTTGTAGAGGCCTTTGACGTGCTCCATCTTGAGAGTTATGTTGTGAACTGTTAACCATTTCCATAACTCTTGGGCTTGTTTGGATAACGTTGCTTATCTCGTTCCTCCCTGCTTGTTGATATAAAACATGCTTGTGGTGTTGTCCGTTCTGACCAGGACCGAGGATCCTACTATCCTGGGGAGGAACGCTTGAAGAGACAGGCAAATGGCTTTCAACTCTAGACTGTTGATGTGGCATTTTTTGTGTTGTTGAGACCATTTTCCTTGCACTTGCAGGTCCTGGAGATGACCACCCCAGCCCTCCATGGACGCATCCGTCGTCAGAATAAAATCCGGAGGAGTCTGCAAGAATGAGAGCCCCTGTTCCAGATTGCTGATCTGAGACCACCATTGGAGTGCATGCACCATCCTGTTGGTGATTGTGATGGTGTCCTCGAATGAACCTGTCGCTTGATGCCATTGACAGTTTAGCTCCTCTTGCAGTGGCCGCATCTTTAGACGCGCCAATGGAATGAGGTTGATGGCTGAAGAACACATCCCCAGAAGTGATGCAAATAGGCGAACTGAAAGTTTCCTTTTTCTTGACAGTTTTTTGGCCAACGCCTGCAGTCGGAGCTGCCTCTCTCGAGACAAGAATGCCTTGCATTCCACTGTGTCCAAGCAAGTTCCTAGGAACAACAGGTTTCGTTTTGGATCCATTAGAGATTTGGTTTTGTTGATTGTGCGGCCTAGCGATGTGAAGAGATTGCGACATACTGTAATGTCGGATCTTACTTTGGCCTCTGATGGACCTTTGACTAGCCAGTCGTCCAAATACGGGAAGACCTGCACTTTTGTTGCCCGAAGAGCTGCTGCCACAGGAGCCAGGCACTTCGTGAAAATCCTTGGGGCCGACTTGAGGCCAAATGGGAGAACTTTGAACTGATAATGGGCGCCGGCAACCGTGAAACGGAGGTACTTTCGATGTTTTGGGTGGATTGGGATGTGGAAGTATGCATCTTCCATGTCCAAGGAAGCCATGGAATCTCCCTCGTTGAGGCAACTGAGAATGTCCGAGAGGGTGACCATTCGAAATCCTTGCTTCTTGAGATACCTGTTCAGATTGCGCAGGTCTAGGATCGGTCGCCATTCCCCTGTTTTCTTCTTTATGAGGAAAAAACGGGAATAGAAACCTGCCCCTCTCTGATGATTTGGAACCTTCTCTATTGCATTCTTGAGAAGCATAGCTTGCACTTCCTTGAACAATAAGTGAAGACGAGAGGGAGGGGGACCCCTGGGCGGAGTTGTTGGAGGTTTGGTGATTAACTCTAGGGTGTGACCATGCTGGACCAAGTCTAACACCCACCGATCCGTTGTTATATTCTGCCATTGCTGTTGGAAGGCAGATATCTTCGCGCCCACAGGAAGGTAAGGGATTGGAGGTGGCGCCCAATTGTTCTCACTGTTTCTTGTGACTGTCTTGTCCTTGGTTGTTTATGCGCCTTCTTCCTCCTTGGCGAGAGAAACCAGCCGATCCAGATTGTCTATAAGAGGACTGATAGTTCTGGCGGTATTGTTGTTGATATTGCCTGCCTTGCTGGTAATAACTTCCTCTGGACGAAAAACCTCGTCCTCTTGCTCCTCTGAACGATCCTCTTTTATATTGCAATGACCCTAGCGACTTTGCAGTATCTGTGTCAGTTTTAATCGTTTGGAGAGCCTCATCGACATGCTTCCCAAAGAGGGACTCTCCGTCATATGCCATGTCCAGTATTTTCAATTGAACTTCTGGACGAAATGTAGTGGCTTTTAACCACCCTTGAAGTCTCAGGACAGCTGCCCCAGCCAACTGTCTGAAATTCATATTTGCCATATCTAGAGCGTAGTCGATGGATTCTTCCGCTGCCCGCTCTCCTTCCATTAGAATTTTCCTGGCTTCTTGCCTTTTGTCCTCTGGCAACAGCTCTATGAAGCCAGCCATTTCTGACCACATTTGGCGATCGTAGCGCCCATTATCGCCATTGAATTTGCTATCCTGATGGATGCTGCAGCCATAGTGGAAAACTTCTTCCCAATAAGGTCTAAGCGTCGCCCCTCTTTATCCGGTGGAGTAGAAATAGGGGTAGCTGGGTTCTTTGACCTCTGTTGCGCCGCCTGAGAGATTACCGTATACGGGCGTGGATGACCAATAAGGCACGCCGGATTAGAGAACGGAGCACAATATTTCTTTTCTATTCTTGGCAACACAGCAGGCACAGATGCAGGGTTTTTCATTATTTTTATGCCTTCCTTCCAAATATACTCAATAATGTGAATGGCTCTAGATATCTTTCTTGTTTCCTCTTTAAAGTCATGGAGAAAACACTCCGTTTGCTCCACTGTAACCGGGAGCTTAAACCTGGTTGATGCTCTCTGCATCAGGTTGTGAAAACCACCTACATCTTCAGGCGGTGAATCTGAAGGTTGTGGAGTTGGAGGGGATGGCATGGGTATAACGTATTCATCCCATGGGTCTGATGAAGGTACGTTAGGCAACTCTCCATCTTCTACCTCCTCTTCCGATGACGTATCCGGAGTTTGCGGAGGCGAGACCGGTTGCGGAGTTTCCACGACTGGAGAAACCGGTGGATGTTGCTGAGGAGGAACTGCAGTATCAGATTGAGGCACTTGTGGTGGAAAACGCTGCTTGTAATCCGCCAGCATAGCCTGTAAGTCTTGTATCAAATTAGGTGGCAACTGAGTAACTTCCGGGACCCTAGGCCGTCTCTGATGTTCCAATGTATGAGGCATTATGATATCCTCCTGGTAGTAGTGTTCAGCGTAGGATTCATCTTCATCATCATCTTGGCACTTGATGACGAGCTCGGATGGGTGACGTGCCACACCAAAAGCATCCTCATCATCATCGTCTTCAAAGTCATCTTCTTCATCATCAGCATAGGATTCTAGAAGATGAGAGGGCATAAGTGGTGATATATATGAACCTTGTTGTCTCTTGTAAGACACGAGTTGAAAGTTTTTTGTCGCTATTGGCGTACAAAAGGCCTGATTCCCAGCGATAGGCCTTAGTAAAGCTGATCCCATCGGTCTTGATGGCCCCGGTGACAAAAGTGCATCCACCTGCTGAAAAGATGCCGTCGTCGACGGGTTTATCGTCGATGAGATCGACGACGAGGGCATCGTCGACGATAGACTTGCCGTCGACGGGACCGTCGTCGATGGGCTCGACGTCGACGGGACAGTCGTCGATGGACTCAACGTCGATGGAGCCACCGTCGACGGGATGGTCGTCGACGGGATAACTGAAGACGGGCTCGTTGTCGACGGGATAGACGTCGATGCTTTCTTCGTCGACGAGACAGTCGTCGACGGCGGCGTCGATGACTTCGTCGACGGGCTCTTCTTGGATGACGAATTTTTCGATGATGATGGCGTCTTCGTCGACGAGTCGTCCACGAGAGTTCTTTTTGCCACAATACAAATCTTTGTAGACACAATCGGAGTAGTAACAGATGTAGTGGATATCATATCCATAGAAGAAGAGGTTGAAGTAGAGACAGTAGTCACTGGAGAGGAGACAGCAGAAGTCTTACTCACAGTTTTCTTTGCCGGATCGTTGGTGGCTAAGGCTCCAGAGACAGAATGTTGGGATCTCTGTGAAGAGCCTGAAGTAGAGTGGGAGGTTTTAGCATGCTTTCTCCCCTCACGTGTCTTATCCTCTTGAGACCTCGCCCTCTTGCTGGAGGTAGAGGCTCTGTCATCATCGTCCGTGGAAGAGGATTTAAGCCACAAAAGGACTCTGGCCTCCCTATCCCTTAAGGTCTTAGAAGGGAAGGGAATGCAGATCTTACATTTTTTTGCCTCATGCTTGGAATAAAGGCAATAAATGCAGTCCTTATGCTGGTCATTCACATGGACCCTCTTCTTCTCGCAGGTTCTGCAAGGTCTAAACAAGGCCTTCTTGTCAGACATCTTGAAGCTCTGAAGAAAAAAACTGAGTCAAGACTCAGGGAGACTCCCTTCCACACGACGCGCGGTGAAAATCTGAGGAGAGCTGGCTCTGCAGGGAAGGTTCTAGAGGGTGCTGTAAGCTGATTGGTTGGAGCAAAGACTTTGGTCTTTTTAGCATAATGATGTAGATAGGCTACTATAATATAGGCCTCAGGCCTTTTCTAGGGCCTACTACTACAAAGTGCTTTTGGCACTGCTTTTTTATTTACCGTGGGACTCCCGCCTCGACGACGGGGAATGATTCAGGCATGTGAATCTATGAAAGATACCCCAATACTGGATAATATTTACAAACGGTTTCTGTTGGTTGCTTACACATATTTTGAACAGACACTAGATACATATTATTAAAGTTGAACTTCCATGCCATGCGTTTCTTTTTTTAAATGTGAACGGTTGAGGGGTGCCTTCACCCCATCTACTCATTATCAAAGGAGATTCTCTTCACAACTGAGGCCCTTGATGTCGACATTGACCTTAACAGTGAAGAGAAGCTCAACATCAAGTGAGTGGCTCCCACAAAACTCAAAGTTGAGTGGCTTGCAAACCTATGGTGACTGATCCTTTAGCCTCTTGGAGCTTGTGGTCTGTGAACATGAGCGACCAGATTCACCTTGCTGAGCTATCCATCCCTATCCAGGAGTCTCCTATATGACAATCACCCCTCTTTCTTATTCAAGAAGTACACCAGTCAAAGACAGCTGGCACAGTGACTCAGAAAAGATGAGGAGAGTAACATTACAAAGAAAGAAATACAAAGTATAGAAAACATTGAAAGATGACAAGTGGAGATAAAAACACAGCAGAAATCAGAGTTGTCAGTAGATATTAGATTAAAGAAAGGCAATAGTGTATTGGGATCTTTCTCAGTGAACTGGAAAAAATGACTGCCTCACTGACCGTGCACTGTATCCTGGGAAGGTTACCAACTTCTGAAACAATGTGCCATACAGTGTTTAATTTTAAGGGCTGACCTTATGCTATGTATTTTCACATCCCCATTCATGCTGACATGAGTAGGCTGTTATTTTCGTTTTGCTGAAAGGGCTGACCTTTTCAAAGCTTTGCCTTGTGACACCACTATGAAAGAATTTCTTGAACTGCAAGCCATGTTGTCTGCTCCCAGTGATACGATGAGAGCTGCACCAACGTAATTTCCATTGGGTAAAAGGAATCAAATGGATAGTTGAGGTGCCGGAGATGCTGACGTGCAGTTTGAAATTGTTTGTTTTTAGAGCTTCTAGACTACCTGGTGGACAGGTGGGCATTCCCAAAGAAGTATCAAATAGAAAGCTGTATAAACTGAAGTTCTTTGCGAAGGAGAAGAGACACCTTGAGAGATCTAAGATGTGAAAGATGTTGCACACCAACTGTACGTTTCTCTGTGCTTCCTCCCAAGACTTACGTGGAAGAGTCTTCGAAGTATCTCGAGATAGGTGACTCCTCCCCTGGACTACAGTGCGCATGGGCATCCTCTCCATCCTCAGATTGTTTTTCGCCATTGTGGCAGAGATGGAGATAGTAAAGTAAGAGATGGCCATGCCAGAGAGAATGCTGCAGCTGCTACAGGCACCGGGGAGGAGGGCGGGCGATATGAATGTCAGCAGCCCTACATGCCAAGAACAGATGCATACTGGTAAGTAGCATATTCCGTTCGAAGCATGTGGGCTGCTGAATTCATATCTTGTGCATAGACTGTATAGCAGTATCTCCTCTAGCGGTGGCTACCTGTGCCAGCTGCAGCAGTTTGAAAAAGAGTTTTGAGGACAGCCTAGCCTACAGCAGCTTGCGGTTTTGTTTGTACATCTACACAGTAGTGTTTTGTGAAAGTGTGTATGGTGTTCCATGTGGCTGCCTTACAGATGTCTTCAAGAGGAATATTACCTAGGAAAGCCATGGATGCCCCCATTTTGCTAGTGGAGTGTGCTTTTGGGGGAACGGTTAAAGTGCGTTTTGCCTTTTGATAGCACATCTTGATGCATTTAACTATCCATCTGGCTATTCCTGATTTTGAAATTGGATTCCCTTTGTGTTGTGGTGCAAAGGCAACAAACAGTTGCTTTGTTTTCCGAAAGGATTTAGTTCTGAAACATAGTAAAGTAGAGCTCTCTTTACGTCTAGTGTGTGCAGGGCTCTCTCAGCTACTGACTGTGGATTTTGAAAGAACACTGGCAATTCTATTGATTGGTTGATATGGAAATTGGATACAACCTTAGGCATGAATTTAGGGTTTGTTCTAAGAACCACACAGTTGGCATGTACCTGCATGAAAGGTTCTTGAATTGTAAGCGCTTGTAATTCACTCACTCTTCTGAGTGAGGTGATGGCCACTAAGAATGCAACTTTCCACGTTAGGAATTGTTGTTCGCATGAATGTAAAGGTTCGAAAGGAGGGCCCATGAGTCTGGTATGCACTATATTGAGATTCCAGACTGGGGAAGGGGGGTGCCTAGGAGGAATCACCCTTTTTAAACCCTCCATGAAAGCTTTGATTTCTGGTATTCTGAACAGTGAAATGTGTTGTCTGTTTTGAAGGTATGCTGCTATGGCAGCAAGGTGAAGCCGTCTTGAAGAGTATGCTAAGTTACATCTTTGTAGGTGCAGCAGGTAACATATAATGTTTTGTATTGATGCCTCTAATGGATTGATTTGGTTATTGGTGCAGTACATAACAAATCTTTTCCATTTAGCTGCATAGCACGCTTGTGTGGTTGGTCTTCTTGCTGCCTTAATGATATTCATGCAATCTGGGGGCAAGTTAAGATATCCAAACTCTAAGACCTCAGGAGCCAGATCGCTAGGGTCATTTGGTTGGGATCTGGGTGTCTGATTTCTCCATGGTTCTGAGTTAGAAGATGAGGTGCAAGGTGCAGTCTTTGATGGGGAACTACTGAGAGTTCTAGGAAAGTTGTGTACCACGGTTGTCTCGCCCATGTGGGAGCAACTAGGATTAGTGTGAGGGAGTGCCGCAGTTTGCGTGCCACCAGCGGGATCAGCGGTGCTGGGGGAAAAGCGTACGCAAATCTTCCTGACCAGTTCATCCATATTGCATTGCCCTGTGACAATGGATGTGGCAATCTGGCGGCAAATAATTGACATTTTGAGTTTTCTTTTGTGACGAACAGGTCTAATTCTGGGTGACCCCACTCCTCGAAGAATGGTTGGAGGACCTGGGGGTGAATCTCCCATCCGTGTGATTGCTGGCTGTGCCTGCTTAGCAGGTCGGCAACTTGATTGTCCTTCCCTGGAAGGTGTTCTGCCAGGAGAAAATTATTCTTTGGAATCGCCCACTTCCAGATGCTCTGTGCCAGATGGGACAGCTGTGGAGAGTGCGTTCCTCCCTGTTTCTGGATATAATACATTGCGGTCATGTTGACTGTCCGGATCAACACCATCTTGCTGTACAAGTATTTCTGAAATGCTTTCAGGGCTAGGAATATCGCTAGCAACTCTAGTTGGTTGATATGCAGACTTTTCTGCTTGTTTGTCCAGAGCCCCTGTACTGTGTATTGAAGGAGATGGGCTCCCCAGCCTGTCAGTGATGCGTCCGCTGTTAGTACTAGTTGTGGAACCGGCTCTTGGAACAGTCGCCCCTTGGAAAGGTTTTGTGGGTTCCACCACTGCAGAGAGTTGTGAGTGTGACTGTCTACCAACACTAGGTCTTTTAGTTGTCCTTGAGCCTGGTTCCATTGCCGTGCTAGGCATTCCTGCAATGGGCGCACCTGAAGTCTGGCATGGGGGACAATGAATATGCAGGAGGCCATCATGCCTATGAGTTGCATGAAGATTTGGGCTGGCAAAGAGTGTTGTGGCAGGAATTTGTGAATGAGTGTCTGCATACTGGCTATCCTTGCTGAGTTTGGATACGCCTTTGCCACTGAGGTGCTTATGGTGGCTCCCAGGTACTGCTGTAAGTGGGATGGTTGCAGATGTGATTTTGTGTAGTTGATTGAGAATCCTAGGCTGTGTAACAGCTGGATTGTTTGAGACGTGTGTGCTGCACATTGGTGGTACGATTCTGCTTGTATAAGCCAATCGTCCAGGTAAGGGTACACATGGACGTGCTGCCTCCTGAGATGTGCTGCTACGGTCGCTAAGCATTTTGTAAATACTCTTGGAGCCTTGGTAACCCCAAAGGGCAAAATCTTGAATTGGTAGTGTTGACCTTCTATTGTGAACCCAAGGTATTTTCTGTGGGCTGGATGGATGGGTATGTGGAATTACACATCTTTGAGGTCCAGTGTTGCTAGGAAATTCCCCTGTTGTAGCAACGGGAGCACTTGTTGTAATGTTATCATATGTAAGTGCTCCAACAGTATGTATTGATTTAGGGGTCTGAGGTCCAATATTGGTCTGAGAGAGCCGTCCTTCTTGGGAATAAGGAAATATAGGGAGTATACCACTGTCCCTCGCTGTTGGAAAGGGACTTGCTCTATGGCCCCTTTTTCAAGCATGCAGTTCACCTCTTGTTGTAACAGGGTGATGTGTGCTTCAGACATTGGACGATGTCTGGGCGGTATGTTTGGTGGTGTAGAAGTCAGTTCTAGGCAGTAGCCAGACTGGATAATTTCTCTCACCCACCAGTCTGTGGTAATTGTGTTCCAGACAAGTAGGAACTGTTGGAGTCTGTCTCCGACCGGTGTTAAGTGGTCTGGAGGTAGTGTAATAGAGTCACTGTTTGGAGGCAGTGGAGGCTCTGGTGTTATTGCCTCCATGTCCTCTTCCCTTGGTGTTGTTACCTCTGTAGCCTCCTCTTGTTGTGTTTTTGGAAAAGGAACTTTGTGTGTTACCTTTATATGAGGCTGTTGTTTGTGAGGGATGTCCTTGTGTATTTGCCCTGTATGAGGAGCGACGAAAGGAGACCCTTTGTTGCTGAAATTGCAATGCCCCCATTGATTTTGCTGTCTCTGTGTCCTTTTTCATTTTATCCAAAATGGTGTCGACAGCAGGGCCAAATAAAAAGTCCTGATTAACAGGCTGGTTAAGGATAGTGGACTGTATCTTATTTTTAAAACCAGAAATATGCAGCCATGCATGTCTGCGGAGTAGAACGCTAGTGTTGATTGACCTAGCTGCAGTGTCTTCTGCGTCAAGCGCGCATTTGATGGAGGCGTTAGTTATGAATTTCCCCTCCTGTATGAGATCTTGGGCTTGTGCTTGGAAAAGCTCAGGTGGGTGTTGCATTAGGGTCTCTAGCTGGTCTTAATGCGCCCTGTCGTAACGAGCCAGTAGGGCTTGTGTATTAGCGATCCTCCACGGGTTGGAGGCTTGTGCTGCTACTCTTTTCCCTGATGCCTCTAGTATTTTTGATTCTTTGTCTGGGGGAGGTGCCTCCCCGGTGGTTTGGGAGTTGGCTCGTTTACGTGCGTTGGCCACTACCAGTGAATCAAGAGGTAACTGCCCTTTGATGTAAGTAGGGTCTGTAGGGGCTGCCCTATACTTTTTTTCTATTTTGGGGTTGATGACCCGTGCCCTGGCTGTATCCTTAAATATGTCAGGTGCATGTTTTAGGACTCCTTTTAACATGGGAAGTGTTTTGACACTTTTTTCTGATGTGGGGAAGGTGTCAAACAAGAAGTCTTCCTCTACGGGGTCGTTATGCATATCCACGTTGTGGAACTGTGCAGCTCGGTCTATGAGCTGATTAAAAATCACGGTATCATCAGTAGGTGACGGCTTAGTAGGATAGGAGGGCATATCAGGGATGGGATGGGTGTTGTAAGGGTCAGTTGGCTCTTCCCATGGTTCCTGTGGTTCGGGGTCCTGTGGGAAGTCATATTGAGGCTGTGGCTCATCCCCTGTGTTACCCTCGTCGTCCCCGTGATGAGAGGGAGAGTAAGGAATATAAGGATTGAAAGGAGTAGTAGGCATGATAGGTTGAAAAGGAATGAAGGGTCTAGAAGGAGAAGTTCCAAAGTCATTTTTCTATAGTGGAATAGGGGACTGAGGTTCAAAGTCCAAAGGCCTCTTTTTCCTATGCAGGATGGTAACTTTACCAGTCTCTGGGTTGATAAAAAAGTTTGCTTGGTCGTCAGAGGGATCTGGGTGGAAGAGTTCTTCCTCAACAGTCCTGGGTTGAGTCTTAGGCTTTGGTTTGTAGACAACTTTAGGTTTAGGAACCGACTTTTTCGGCTCTGGGCCTTTTTTCGGGTCGACTGTGTCTTTCGGGTCGACGCGTTTTTTGTGCTACGTAGGCTTCTTCAGAGAAGTGTTGTCTCCCGAGTCGATGTTTTTGTTGGGATCGACTAGAGACTTTTGTTTTTTTGGCTGAGTGTCCTTTCCGGAGTCAATTATCTTTTTTGGATCGACTGGTGTCTTCGGATCCGGTGTTTTCGGTCCGAGAGGACGTTCTGGCATGGACGCGGGCTTAGGTACGGCAGCTTTTTTGGGTCGGCGACCTTCTTTGGTTCGGCGCCCTTGGGTTGTGTGGCCTTGTTCGGGTCGACAACCGCTTTTGGGTCGACAAGTTTGGGCTGCACGGCCTTCTTGGGGTTGACTGTCTTTTTGGGCTCGATGCTCTTTGGCTGTTACGGCCGCTTTCGGATCGACGCCCTTCGGGTCGGCGACCTTCTTTGGCTCTGGAACTTTCTTTGGGACGAAGTTACTGGGCCCTGGCGTTTCCGAAGGTTTCGGTTTTGTAGCCGAGCCAGATGGCGGGGCAATCAGAACTTTTTTATGATCTTGGCTAAGGCCTTTCGGCGATGCCTTGACCGGAGCCGATGTTATCGGGGTAGATGGTGTCGTACTTTAAAGGCTGGCTGAAAAGGGCATAGTCTTGGGCCTTTAAAGTAAATTTGAAACCCCAGATGACGAAAGGCGGAGGAGAGAGACAATACTTACGTAAACAATGTTGGCACTAAGTTCAGGTGCATTTATTCGTAGAAGTGACCATATTGGCAAGTCGGAGCAAATGTCACTTCTACTGCCCCACTTCCTCGAGCTCTCTGCAGCCTTCGACACAGTCTGCCACAGCACCCTTTTACAACGCCTGAAAAACATCGGAATCCAAGGAAAAGCACTAGAATGGATCACCTCGTTCCTCACCGGAAGAACCCAGAGAGTCCGCCTTCCACCATTCAAGTCCGAGGCCACTGAAGTCATCTGTGGCGTACCACAAGGATCCTCACTCAGTCCCACCCTCTTCAACGTATACATGAGCCCCCTCGCGGCCATCGCCCGCCAACACAACCTCAAAATCATCTCCTACGCGGACGACACTCAACTGATCCTTTCACTCACCAATGACCCTAGCACCGCCAAAACTAACCTACACGAAGGAATGAACGAAGTTGCCGAATGGATGAAACACAGCCGTCTGAAACTGAACTCAGATAAAACAGAAGTCCTCATCTTAGGTACATCCCCCTCTGCATGGGACGACTCTTGGTGGCCGGAAGACCTTGGAAAAGCACCCATCCCGACGGACCACGCACGGAACCTGGGCGTCATCCTGGACTCCTCACTCTCAATGACCAGACAAGTCAACGCCGTCTCATCATCCTGCTTCAACATCCTTCGCATGCTCAAAAAAACATTTCGCTGGATCCCCACCGAAACCAGAAAAACAGTCACCCACGCTCTGGTCACGAGCCGTCTGGACTACGGAAACACCCTCTACGCAGGCACTACCGCGAAACTCCAGAAAAAACTCCAACGAATCCAAAACGCCTCAGCCAGGATCATATTAGACATCCCGCGTAACGAACACATCTCTGGTCACCTGAAAAACCTCCACTGGCTACCCGTCAATAAGAGGATCACTTTCCGACTTCTGACCCACGCACACAGGGCACTCTACGAAATCGGACCAGAATGCCTCAACTCACGACTGTCCTTCTACACCCCCCCCCGCCAACTACGATCCTCCAGCCAAGCCCTCGCCACTGTACCTCGCATCAACAAGACCACCATGGGAGGTAGATCCTTCTCATACCTGGCGGCTAAAACATGGAACTCACTTCCCACTTACCTTCGCCTTACCCAGAACCACCTAGCATTCAGAAAGCAACTTAAAACGTGGATATTTGACAAGTAATCCTCCTCCCCTCCCTAAGCGCCTTGAGACCCTCTGGGTATGTAGTGCGCTATATAAATTTTTGACTTGACTTGACTTGACATACAGGCCATTTTTCCAGGCCCGCTTCACTATCGGGCCCTTCAGCGCCTGAAGGTCTTACACCTCAGGTAATGTCTGACTTACTTCCAGGTTGTTCCCCAATCAGAGGAGGCTCGGGTAGAGATCCAGTGGTGGCTGACCCATATGGAGGCATGGAACAGATGATCGATCTTCGGTTCAATGCCTGGCCTAGTGATAAGATTCCGATGCAAGCAGCTCAGGCTGGAGGGCAAGATGTGGGGAGTTCTCCATAGGTGAGAAATGGTCCTCATGAAAAAGATCCATGTACATCAACTGTCTCAAAATCCTAGCAGGGTTGTTTGCGGTCAGATGCTGGACCAAAGACTGAGGGCAGTGGTGTGTCCTCCCAGGGCTCGACAAATCATGTAAAATGCTCTAGACCTGCAGGTCTAGTAAACTACAAAATCTCCTCGACCTAACTTAAATGAACTTGACCTCAAACTCTGAAAACTGAGCAAATGTGACAAGTTAGCAAGATTTAAAAGCATTTTTATTGCTCATTTACTTCGTGGGCAATAAAGATGCCTTTAAATCTTGCTTTCTTGTCACATTTCCTCTGCTTTCAGAGGCAGAGGTCAAGTGTCAAGTTTCTATTCCTACTCGCCAGAAAGGGCGAGTAGGACCTAAAAATAGCTCGTCCTTAATCAATCTCACTCGCAAATGCGAGCGGTCGAGTGAATTTCTCGAGCCCTGCCTCCTCAATATTGACAATGTGGTAGCGGTACGGTACATAAATCATCTTGCAGGAACCAGTTCCAAGAATCTCTTGGATCTCGCTCGCAGTTTCTGGGTCTATTGCTTGGAGAATCAGGTCTTAGTGACGGTGGAACATCTTCCAGGTGTGGCCAATCAAGTAGCGGATTGGCACTCCGGCTACCTTCAAGACATGCTTTGGCGTCTGTATCATCTAGTGTTTCAGGCCCATCACCATAGATGGGTCCGTTATTGGTGGACCTCTACGCCTCCCACCTGGATCCCCAACTCTACTTCAGTTGGAGGCCGGACACGGAGGCAGCGGCCACGGGTATCTTCCTGCAAAACTGGCAACTCAAACTAAGTTATGCCTTTTGCCCCTTTGCGATGATCATGCGCCTTTCGGAGCAAGCCAGAAAACAGAAGGCGGAAGTAGTCCTAGTGACTCCGACTTGGAAATCACAGTTCTACTGGAACTTTCTTGGGATTTCCCAATTCCTATAACTCTATTTCCGGATCTCCGAAAGGACCCAGCGGAGAATCCCCATTATCTAATCATTCAATGATCTTTGTTGCTTATGGCCTGGAGGATTACAGGGAACATTGGAAAGTCCCAGGCCTTTTGCGACAGGCTGCATCTCTCTTCTCGAGAGCTTGGGCTGAAAGTATAATCGAAACACTTCAGATTGGCGTGGTCTGGTTGGACTGGTGTCATCAGAGACATCTGGATCCTGTGGGAGCAGACATTATCCATATTCTGAATTTCCTCGCGTCTCTGGCATCACACGGCCTAGCCTATAGATCCATTAATACCTATAGGTCGGCAATTTCGGCAGGCCATTCACCAGTCGGTGACCATCCAGTTGGGGAGCATCCCCTCATGTGTAAACTGTTGACTGACATAAGCCTGTCCCTTTCTCTGGAGCTGGAAATCCAACAAATATCTCTTGAAGAAGGAACTCTCAGCTAAACTAGCCACCTTCTCTGCTTGGTTTCTTGCACGCGAGTCTCAGACATAAGGGCTCTGGACTTGACAGGTAGAGTTTTTACCCCAGGTGGGGTTACTTTCTCAAGGTGTACAAAGAGTAATTCTCACATGGGTACTTATCGTTCCTTTCCAGATTCCCCACAGCTATATGTAGTATGGTGTATAAAGAGCTCTGAGTCAATGACCGCAGATGTCTGTCCACACGGAGAGAGACAGCTCCTGATAGCTCTCAGGAAGCCATTCAGAGCGGTCTCTTCACCCACTATTGCCAGATGGGTTTGATGGGTCATGCAAGAGATTGGCATAGATATTAAATTGTTTAGGGCTCGCTCTGCCAAGAGGGCTAGGCTTCACAGGCGTTCTCCCTCGGAGCCGGTTTAGAGGATATCCTTAACGCAGCGGACTCGTCTTCAGACTCTACCTTTAAGAGATTCTATATCAAACCAGTTCAGTGTCTGGGTTCACTGGTTGTGGAGAAGCTATAAACCATTGTAATCCTCGCCACCAGTCCAGACATAGAATGTAAAATTTCCTAGCTATCCGTAACAGAAAGTTTAAATTCTATTAAGGACATGGAGGCAAGGATTAACATACCTGGTTAATTTACTCAAATCCGGTGCGGGGTAACAGTAAGTATGCTTTATTCTCTGAACTGGTTCTGTATACGTTTTTTCTTGTGGGTTTTATGTATTTTCTGACAGATTACAATCCGAATTGTTAACTTATATGGTTGGCTTTATACTGGACTATTACCATATTCTATATATGATTCATACATCTCCATTATTTCCCCTAGGATCTGGTAGGTTGGAACAGGCTTGAAAAGGCCACTACCCGTCTGCAGTCGCAGAAAGAAAGAGGAGGAGGAGATCGTTACAAAGGTCTATGGAGACAGTGGAGGGCTAAATGATTGGACATTGTTAAAGATTGAACTAAGACTTTAACCCCAAAGGTTGTAGGAAATGAAGTCTGTTGTAATGATTTTTATAATGGCTGCTGTAATAAACGTGAAGAAAGAACAGCGTAATCTTCGCCTCCTCGCCCTTAAAAGAATTGCAACTTTCCCTTACGTTAGCTAGGAAATTTTACATTCCCTTAAAATACATTAAAGGTTTTGTAATATTTAATTAAATTAAATGTAGGTTTTTGTAGAGCGCATGTATGCCGTGACATCTTAGCGCTTGCTACCATGGAGGGCAACCGGGAATTCAACCAGCCAGTTAAGTACGAGTGAATAATCAGGTTTTGAGTTCTTTAATGAACTGTAGTAGATTGTTTTGGTTTCGAAGATGCAGGGGCAAAAATCCTATGGACTCCGGACTGGTGGCCACAAGATCTCGGGCCAGTCCCTGACCCCAAACATGTCTTGAAGAACTTAGGAGTTCGACTAGACCAGGAGCTCTCGCTGAAGCAGCACCGTAACTACATTGTGGGCTCATGTTTCCACGTGATAGGCCTTCTACGCAAAGTGTTCCCCTTACTTCCTGACTGCATCAGGAAAACATTGGTACAGGCTCTTGTTCTTAGCCGTATCGATTACTGTAATGGCTTGCTGTTATCTGCAAATGAGGGAGTATTAGCCAAACTCCAAGTTGTACAGAATACTGCGGCTCGGTTGGTCTTGAACGCCCCTCCTAGATCTGCGTCCAAACCTCTTTTGGACAAACTACATTGGCTGTCGGTCCGGCAAAGGATTAAGTTTAAGACATGCTGCCTAATCCACAAGAGCTTAAACAGATTAGGTCCTGCATACTTAAATTTACACCTTACTCTCCTGTTCGCTCCCTTAGGTCCAGCAACCAGTTTCTACTGTGTGTGCACCGTGCAAAGAAGGCCAGACATGGAGGCAAAGCTCTATCTGTTGTTGGGCCCTCATTATGGAACAGGCTCCCATTAGCTCTCAGACAATGTTCAGAACATCTGTTGTTTTGGAAGCGGCTTAAAACTTTTCTGTTTCAAAATTAATTCTTTTAAGTTCCCCCTGACTGTGCTTGTGGTGTTCCTAGGGCGCAGAGATACTCCTCCGGGAGTCGATTCGAGTGAGATATAAACCCGCAAATAAATAAATAAAATAAATTCCATAGCCTGGGGGCTAGATGTCGAAAACTTCTACTGCCCCACTTCAACGTCTTTACTCTTGGTACTATAAGCAGAGACGCCGATGCCGAGCGGAGGCTTCTCTGTGGGGTATAGAGCTTAATGTGTTGGCTGATCTGGGAAGGTTCCGACCCATGCAGGGTCTTGTGTATGATACACATAGATTTTAACTGGTTCCTCGCAGGAATGGGCAGCCAATGCAGTTGTTTCCGGATGACTTGACTTATAGGACTGAATTTAGGGAGCTTTAGTAATAGCCGGGCGGCAGCATTTTGCAGAGTCTGCAGCTTATGTATCCCTCTTTTTGGCTACAAGGTAGAGTGAATTGCAGTAGTCTATTTTTGACAAAATCAAGGCAGTAACGACCGTTTTCCCTAGGGCATAGGAATAAAAGGAAGGATCTTCCAAAGGATTTTTAAAGTGTAAAAGCACGAAGAGGTGATGATGTTGACCTGGTCTGATAATGAAAGATGGTCGTCGATCAGGACTCCAAGGTTTTTCACCTTCTTTACGGGCTGGGGGCAGCCCATAAAGAAAAACGTTGACACAGTGCAGGGAAGGAACGGGAGGAGATATGAAAACCTAGATCTTTGATTGTCTTAACATGAATTGGGGCTTGAAAATAAATATTCTGGCTACAGTGTTGCCAAGCGCAAAACACTGGACACAGTCAATGTAACCATTTCTTTCTGTATATTTATTTTTATTTATAACGTTTTATATAGGAGGAACTTCACTCTCATGTCCGGTCTGCCCTCTTTAATCATAAACTGTCAAACACAGGCTCAGCTTTGTTTAGTGATTTTAGATATCATTCATTGTAATCTTTATTTTGAGTATTACAGAAGAAAAGGTCTTTAACACTGCAGCAAAAGCTCAATAGCTGTTGTGCCCAAATGCATTTTGGAACTCATGTCCTCATCTTTAGGGATGCATTAATTTTTCTGCAATCAAACAAATACATGTTATTTAGCAATCCATTTGATATCACATTATATTTATCTTCTATTCTTAGTTAGAAACAATATATCTATCTTGGTCCGTTCACATACATTTTCATAGGTATATTTAGATCAAAATTCTTCATTGTCAGTATAGCAAGCACAGTAAAACACCAATACAATGGGCAATTTGTTCAATTAAAGGTCTCTGCTACATATACATCATAATTCTGCATATTCTGTATCAAATGCCCGGGTAGATTAAAACGAAACCAGTAAACATACAAATCGGACAGTAGAAAGGTATAATGGAGAATAATATATTATTAACTTTGGTGAAATATTTTGAATATAATCATGTCGTTTTATAACTTAAGTTTCAAATAATAGAGCAACCGTCCAAACGGACATCAGGGGGAATAAGGAGAAACATTTACAGTAGGAGAGGCATGGTGAACTCACAATTAAAGATAGGCGCTCAAATAGGCCTAAATTAAAGATGAACTTAGCTAACTAATTCGACTGAAAAGGTAATGGTATAAAAACCAAGGGCTACAAGTCACTCAATGAGTAGAAATGAAGTAAGCAAAGAAGTGAGGTACCCCTTTATAGAGAACTGGAAAACTGTAAGGCGCTAAAACTTTAATGCAGACATTTCATACAGACGCTCATGGGACATGAACATGGGTAATAAATTATGATCTACAACTAAGAATTGAAGCTAGATTGACAATAATTTGAGAAAGCATTTGTTCTATTGCAAAATAATGGCTGTGATGTAAAAGAGTTTGTTAATCTGTGGAAACAAAACAGAGACTGAACTGATATTTGAGAAATAGAATCAGTACATTTTGCTGAGCATGAGTAAGGGAGTTTATGTCCCATAATGGTTACAGACCGGGCCTCAGTAGGAGGAGTCCCCATGCAAACAAAGCAAGGAGGATTAAGAGTTGCGATAGAAACACAAAGTTCTTGTACTGAGAAAATGTATAATAATACGCATGCCAAGAACGATTTAAAACATGAATAGTCAGGAATGTGCGAACTACAAACTCTCATAATGTAACCAGTACCCCAGCTTCGACACAGCAACAAACACTGAAACGCATTGTTACTGAGGTGTTAAACATGACAAATTGACTCTTAAAAACTAAACATTTGTATTGATCAACATTACTGAGGGTCAAATTACCATCCATGAAGATAAAATATCCAACTACACCATTCACAGTTAGCAAGTTTTAATTTCTAGAAAGCTTATGGATGTAAGCTCAAATATTTTGAGCTTTTAAGCAAACAAACCCCAATAGGAAAACAACACAACCTGTAGCTCAAGCCTCCAAACCTGGTCTGCAAACCACAAACTTTCATCATGATCAATGTGCATAAGGTTGGTTGAAATATTCAACTGTAAAGATATAATATTTTTAAGACAACTATGTAGCAAAGGGATGCTCATCTTAAAATGTCCTTGATCTCAGTATCTTTAAACCGAATAGAACACCTAAAAGCTCAATTACGTTGGGTTGTGTGAGTGAGATGGTATTTTTGATCACTATCAGTCCATCTGAGAGAATGGTCTTCAATTAAATATGTGGGGCTTTCAGTCCAGAAGTTCGATGAGAGTCCACTAAGATGCTCTCTGCAATTTTACTATTGTAGCACATGAAGACACCCATCTCCCCAGCGGTCCTACTAATATAGAAGATATAAAATTGACAAACAGTAAGAATGCTCCCTGTAGCAGTGGGAAAAGATGCTGGCAGTATCATGACAGACTTGAAATAAAAAGAGTTATGAAGTAATCAGCAAAAAAAACATATAGTAAACCTTGTTTTAACTTAGACCATTTAGTAGGAACAGACTGAGAAGTCACGCTTGTCTTGAATCCTCTGTCTAGTCTATAACATATCAATGCATAGGAGGAAGGTGGATTTGTACATCAAGAAAGGAAGGGTTCATTTCAATGAAGGAGTTTGGTGGTGGTTTGGGATCTGTGAAAGCTGACAATTTAGTTACAAATGGAATACTGAAGTACAATTTCAAGTCATTATTGTGAATACTTGACATTGGTATGGCCTCCAAAGAAAATAATACAAACTTTCAGTACAAAACTACATGTCAAGAAAGCATTAATGAATTATTCTTAAATACATTCAAAACTATGGCACGTGTATATATTTACTAATACAAACTCAGATATGAAAGAAGGGTTTAAGTTACTTTCCTACCTGACAGGGTCTGTGGAACCCTCTCACTGGAAGGTACAGGCTCCTTTCTCAGCGATCGGCTGACTGAACTGTCCTGCGCTGTGAAGAGTCCAGGACTATCACTTAGTTTTCTACGGCTGCTACTGTTCGAAGAGTTGCTGACCCTGCAGCTACCTATTGCACTTGTAAAAAGATTTGTGTGTTCATCACTGCTGGTAGGCTCAGAACTGGGGGTAAATCCCCCCAATGACAAGCCAGGAGAAGAGTCTGAGCAATCAATCTGTAACGGTGTCTGCAATCCCAAAGCCACTGAGCTGGGCTCTGAGGGTTCTCTCCTGACCCACTGCTCATGTCTCGTCAGCAAGCCTTTTGTAGGCGAAAGGTGAGGACATGACATGTGACATCTGTGCTTCTCTTTATGTTTATACCTGTCACCTGCAATCTCTTTCCCAAACCTGTAACGCTTTAGAGACTCCAAAACTGTCCTTGAAGAGCTGTTGGATGTTAACGTGTCCATGGAAACTTGGGACTGCTCGGAAGACCGGTGCTCTCTGTGTTTGTGGCGATGGCGGTGTTTGTGCTCCACCATCCAACCATAGGCCATTTCAGGCGGAACACTGGGGTAAGTGCTCACAGAAAGAAGTGGAGTCCTACTACTTGTGAGAAAAGCCTCCTGGCGGAGCAATTTATGCTTCTTCTTATGGTATTTGGCTGGGTTCAGAAGCAAATGTCCAGTGTGCATGTAAGAAGGAGGAGGCAGTGGTGTAGTAAATGATGCAGATGGAGGTGGAGGATATAAAGAAGGGGGGTACCTTCCATAATAGCCTAATCCCATGGGACCTGCTGCAAGGGGAGAGGGAGAATAAGGCATGCCGTAGGATGGATAGAAACCAGTACTGGACAGAGGAAAGCTAAGGCTATGCATAAATGGCATTTCTGCCATTGTTTCCCTCATTTTAGGAGGCCTTCCTCGCTTCTTCTTTAAGTCAGGCTTTCGAATGTAGTGCAAAGGATCTAATGGGAAGGTGGGATGGGGGTAGAAACTATTAAAGTTTATTCTGAAAATAGTTGGCAAAAGATCTCGTGGGATGTAATGGTGACTTCTGTGGGTTATACGAATTTCACTCAGGCGGCTTATAAGTTCCTCTAACTCAGCAAGGAAATCTGGGTCTTGCCTAATTCGGAGTTGTGGATATTTCTTTTTCCGTTTTCGCTTCTGTCTTTTCATTTTGTCATAGCTCAGGTAATCATGAGTCCTGCGCTTACATTTGTGTTTGTATTTCTCCTTAAGACTATTAAGGATCGTTGAAGATTCCGGAGGCAGAAGAGAAACATGCTCAAAAGAATGTCTTCGCTTCTTCTGTCCACAGAATTTCTCTGCCCGGTCAGAAGTGCTATTGTTGTCTGTTCCTATTCCACTGTCACTAGGAATAGTCTCATCACTGTGAGACTCACTGATAGGAGAAGGAGTAGCCTCCTTCAAGGATGTGAGTTCACTTAGATGAGAGGGCGAGAGGGTGGGCGGAGATAATCTCCTTCTCCCCTTTGATGCCTTTCTCATGGCAAGTGTCTGAAATACATTTCCCTGCCTGGAGTGCGTGTGAAAATATGGTACTGAACTAGGCTCCACAAATCCTGCATCACTACTCACTGGGCTCTGACCTCCACTTGCAACTGATGACTGGGAGCAGATTGGAGAAGGCAGAACCTCATTTACAGTCGAGGACAGCAGAGGGGATGTAGGCTGAGGAGGCTTTTCTAAAGTTAAGTTGGCAGAATTGCCTCCTAAAATACAATCCATAATTGCCTTTGGTTTTCTTCCTCTTCTTTTTCCTATGTAAATAGTTCCTTTCTTGCTTACGTTTATCTGTTGTCCTAACTTTGACCCAAACGTAGCAGCAAGAGAGGACTCTGGGCTTTGCAGTTTCCTGAGCACTTTCCCTTTGTTGTGATCCACAGGTGGACAGAGGATTTGACTTAAGAGTTTCTTTCGCTTTAAAGTTTTCATTTTGTTGATTTTACGGATGATGTTTTTCATGAATTGCCCACTGCTTCTTTTCACAGGTTTTCGCTCTGGTTCTGAGCATCGATCTGTCATGCCACACATACTAGACTTATGTGTCTCGTCTCTGGAGAAATCCCCTGCATTAGAGAAATCCTCCTTTCGGTACCTTTCACGTTCAGGTTCAACTTTGTTTAACTGGTCTGTAGAGACAAATGGGGCTACTGACAAAACAGGAGGTTGCATTTTCACAGGCGACAAGATTTCCCTCCTAGGCCTTCCCCTCTTCTTAGGAAATGCTTGCACTGTTGCAGTTCTCTTGAGAAAGGGGATTTCGATTTCAGGCTGAAGGACAGGGGGCTCTTGTTCTTCTTTTGACTGCATTGACGATACTTTGGAAGAACAGAGTTTTGGAGTGCCCTTTGGAGGACCTTCCAAATGCGGCATTTCTTTGCCTCTCGGCCTCCCTCTTTTAGATTTGTGAGTTGAAAACCTTGTGTTTGAATTACACAATCGAGGAACAACTTTCTGAGTACCACAGTTCTTGTATGTTTGTTTATCCGATTTATGATCAGCTGGTGCCTGGCTCGAAGCAGTTTTGCTTAACTTTGGCAATACAGGAGTTACAATTCCAGATTCCGTTAGGGAAGATCGACCACTGTTGTTTCCTAGTTTGGATGGTTCCGATTCACTCCTGGATAATGAACTGCTTTTACTTATTTGAAAGTTTTCTGATCTTTCAGAATCTATTCCCTTCGATGAGCTATCAGTGCATTTGGCAATCATTTTAGTCCATCTTGACTTCCTTCCTTTTTTCTTCTTTAACAGCTTTGACTGTTGACTTGTGTTTAGACTGTCAGGCACATGAAATGGTTTCTTTGCCGCAGTCACTGTACCTACCTTAAACAACTGTTTACTACGAAGTAAACTTGCAAAGCTGACAATAGAATGGTCCGATGTAGTGCGGCTGCCCAGGTTAGTTATTGGACTTGGTTGTTTACTTGCAGAATGTGACTTCGCTGAGGAGTACGTTCTGGTCGGAGCCACCAAACGAGTCTCTTTCAAATCTTTAGAACTTTTGCTATCTCCATTGGTGTCCTTCTTCAAAGTGTTATTTACAGATGTGCACTCTGGGTTAAGAAGGGAAGTGTCTGAAAAAAACTGGCTCTTGTTGGTTTTCACAGCAGTATTGTCTAAAGCTTCTCGTACAGCACTACTTAAATATGTTGAGTTTGAAGCCAACTGTAGTTGCTTCGAAGTGGGACTACTTCTGTTTAAGCTTACTGCAGATGGAGCAGGTGAGGGAGATGGAAGGTTCCCCTCACCCACAGCACTGGAGGGAGACTTTGTGGAAGAGGCATCTGAAGCACCTCCTGTTCTGAATTCTACTGAAGTGCAATAAACTGCTGATTTCTCTTGCTTAGACATTTCTGAAGTGCCTTTCTCTTTTGACAGCAGAGCATCCTGGTGCTTAGACATACTTTGAGCATGCACATCAGTTTGTTGGATGCTAGCTTCCTTAATAGCAGGAATGGTATCCGGGACGCTACCTTTAGCCGACTGCAAAGTGCTCTTTTCGCATGCTTTAATATTGCTCAGGTTGGCTTGCAACATTTCTGCACCCTCCTGGTTTTCCATAATACAGCTGCTGATCACTTTACTGGAAGGAGATTTAACTTGGTCAGCAGCAGTACTTATTGAGCTATTCCTTTGGCTACCCAATTCCTTTGTACCACCACACCCTGCAGTCATGCTTGTCTGTTTTTTAGTTTTATTTTTGGAAGACTTTGAAGGAGGACAGATAGCGATCAGTTGAGCCAGTTTTTCAGTCACGCTGGGAGATGCATTGGATGTTATTTTGTCCTTCGGATCATGTTCAGGATAATCTCGAGCAACTGATGGAGAAGATTTTGAGCTCTCTTTTAATTCAGAATGAGCAGAGGAATGTTTTTTGAGCGCTGGAACAATTGCTTCAGCTGCACGAGGTGGTGATCCTCCTTTGTTTTGGGATTCATCATGCTGATCACCAGATTTCTTGTGTAGCTTTGATGGATCCTACAACAAACAAAAAAGAATGATTTAGAAATGCTTAACTTGACATGTTACAATCTATTCTCACAAGGTAGTTGTTGGTGATTTCCCTTTAGTCTAACATTGCTAAATGGACCCAACATGGCAATAACCTTAGAAAAAGAAGTGGTATTAAAAGGAGCTTCTTTAGTTTATCCAAGGAAACATCCTTCGTTCTTAGCAAAAGTAGCTTAAGGACTCAGGGGACCATGCAGTACATATTTTTAATACAAAACAAGAAAGGCTTTAAAAAACATTAAAAAATGTACATTATTTTTACTACAGAAATTGAAAAAATTGGCCTTTTTCGATGACAAATCATTTCAGTTACTTAAACATCTGCTCATGAACTCATTCAAACTTTACTTTCACAACATTTGGTAGAACAAGCACTGGTTTTAGGAATGTCACATATAAAAAATTCAATATTCAAATCAACAAAAAATGGATTTTCAATATTCACAAGTAAAAATGTGATGATAGGAAAAGGGACATAAACGACATACAACAAATTCTATACAAACAGAAGTTAAATATTTAATCTCAAACAGGATATGGAGCCATCATCTTTAGCTGCTAACCTGGAAAATAAACTAAACGCGGTAATAGTTGATGTTGGGTATACCAAAAGAGAGTCTTGGAGCAGGAACTGTTGCACGGCTCTACTGAAAGATCTTAAATACTCTAAAGATCCAAATTCACAAATAAGGAGCCATCACTTGTCTTAACCAGAAGCCAAATGCCAACAAGATGGTGGCATGCTTCAGGAACGAGAAAGACTAGTTATTGCCTTCAAAGAATAACAATGTGTTTTATATAAAAATCTGTTGGGCTCTTTTTCTTTTCACTTCTGCTCGCAGCTCTGGATGCTACTAAATAGATGTGTTAATTTCTTCTTTCCAACAGCTAAAATCTCAAGCAATTTATCAAGACATTCTTGCATCCATTCAGCAACAAGCATTTGCAATATGCTGTGCATTAATGCGAGTTTGAGCCACTGGCATTGAAAATGACAATGCCTTTCAGTTATGTGTTATTGTTAAAACAGATAAATAAAAGGCATTGTCATTTACAAAGCCAATAGCTTAAACTCTCGCAAATGCGAGACCTATTGCATTGCAAATGCGGGTTATAAAACATTTAATAAGAAATAGGAGAGCGTGTTTCCTGCCTGCAACAGCAGGCAGAACAAATCAAATAGTGCACGGAGGCTGTAATTAAAACCTACAAGCATCAACACAAGTAACAGGGGGTGTTGCCATGGCAGGTTACAAAACCAGACAAGGCTATACTAAGGAGGGACTACTAAGTCTTTTGACCAACGAACAGCCACAGTTTACAGTGGCCAATGACACAAGCCAATACAAAATGTGGGCCGAGAGTGGGCAAAGGTTCACGTCCCTACCTCAATACAGCATGCCTCGCAGGCTCAAACTAAAACAGCACTTATAGTGACTGCTACATCAGCCTGCTAGATTGGCTTTATCCACTTTCAATAAAACTTGAAAACAGTACCTTAATTGGCGTTTGGAAGCAGCTAAAGAGTTTCTACTAGTGTAGAATTCCAACCCTGCCCTCAAAATGTGAATAATTCTGAACTACATGAAAATAGATATAAGCCAACATAATTTTCTCAAATGCAAACTAGAGACTATTTTTGGAGTTTCACAGCACATAAGGTACTAGAATGTTAAAAACGACACAAACATTTTGTAGTCATATTTCCCATTAAAAAAGAAACTCCTGAGGCGTGGCCAAGATGTCGGTGTGAGAGGACGCTTCTTCTCGCGGCTCCCCGATCCAACTAGGCCCAAGCCTTAAAATATAGCTTTTTCTCCCCCCGCTGGAGCTCAGCGGCGCAGGGAGAGGTGGTGTAACCCGGAGAGAAGACTTTGGCCCGGAACTGGCCTTAAATCGGCCTCAGGACAGGCCGTCGGACGGCGTCGGAGGTCAGGACCGGAGCCGGAGGAGAAAGAGGCCGGCCCCCGAAGCACGTTGGAAGGCGATACGAACAGCCGCAAGCCGCGCCAATCTTCGGCCCGGTGTGCACAGTCGGGGGAAGGAGTGACCCCACAGCGCCAGAACTGCCTTGAACAACAGCTGGAGACCCGACAAGTGGGCCTGCTCTAGTGGTGCCGCTGTGGGCGGCACTCGAGGCCGTGGCTTCGGCCTAGTCGACCGGGTGCTCGCTGGGAGTGAGCCGAAGCAGACGGAGCAATCGCCCGGAGCTCCACCCTTGGTCTTGAGAACGCTGTTCCCCCTGGAGCCCCTCCGGACTGGAAGGCGGGCAGAAGACGCAGCGGGGGCCCCATGCGACCTAGAGGTTCCGAAGCAAGGATCGGCACACGCTAACCGGCCATCGGCTGCTACTCTCGTGGCGGCAAGCACGGCTGAACCGGAGTAGCCGACGAGAAGGGCAGCTCGAGAGGCTTCCACCAGCGGACACACCGAGGAGTTCCGAGACGGACCAGTAGGCCCCACGGCGCAGACCTCGTCCAGGGCCAATCGAGGTCTAGCAGTGACGACGAGCGGGGCGGCGGCATCGAGGATCGCAGTTGCGGCCCACAAGCAGGAACTCGAACGGAGACTCGTCGGAGCGAACCAATCCCTCCTACTTGTCATGAAGCGGAGTGCCTAGCGGAGTTGGCCACGACCGGAGACCAGCGGGGCCCAACAGACGGGCAAGCGGTGTAACAGTGTCCGTAGTCGTGGCTGCGGCTGAGGCCTAGTGCGGAGGCGCTGGAGGCGAATTTCCCGAACATACCCGAGGCTGCCGTTGATACCGGGCGAAGGTCCCCCAATAAGCCCAAGAGGACATCTATAAAGCCCGGAGTGACGAACCGAGGGGACGGAACGACCTGGCCTGCACTCGTTCCAAGATGGCGACCAACAAGGGTACCAAAAGAGGGGACCACACTCTCCCAGAAATGCTTAACAGGACTCAGCAGAGAGGAGACTGGGGACAACCGTCACCAAGCTCCGCCGGAGGATCGCAGGACGCGAGTGGAGGGGAACCGCCTGTCACTAGATCCTTCCTGGAATTTCTGTTTTGCACCCTCAGAGACTATTTTCAGACGCTGAAGCAGGAAGTGGCGGGAGAAGTAAGGGAGGTGCGCAGAGAGGTAGACGACTTGGGAGAGCGAGTAGCCACAGTGGAGAGTACGAATCACCGGCTCGACGAGGACATTGTGCAGCTGCAACAGGAGGTGTTGCGCCTGAGGGACCAGCATCTGAATCTCCAAACGCACAACGAGGACCTTGAAAACAGGTCACGTCGAAATAACATTCGGGTCCGGGGAATTCCATCTACAGAAGAGGGCACAGATGTGGCTGGCTACTTATGTTCAGGGCAATCTTGGGCGAACCAGCGGAGTTCCCAGTCCGGATTGATAGGGCGCATAGGGCAGGACCACCACCACGTGCATCGGCACCACCCCCGGACATTCTGGCATTTCTCCCAGACTTCCCGTTGAAAGAACGCATTATGGCTGAGGCACGGAAGCAACCTTCATTCACTTTTCGCGGTCACTCTGTGGCCCTGTATCAAGACTTGTCCGATATCACCCTCCAGAAGCGGAAATCGTTTACTGACTTTTTGAAAGAGTATGAAACGTTCTATGCCTGGGGACACCCCTGCCGCCTCATTTTCAGGTGGAATGACACGATGCACCAATTGCGATCGCTGCAAGAGACGTGCGAAGTTCTGGGAATCACAGCAGAGGAGGAAGACACAACTACGCCAAGCTAGAGACGCGGCCCTAGAGACAGTTGGCAGAGGGTTTCGAGGAGACGAGCGCCTACCACTCCCAGGAGACCGGACTCACCCACCGTTAGAGCCAGCATGGCGAATGCCGTTTCTGAAGTGGCCAGAGACACTGCTTCCAATAGTGATGTGGCGCTGACAGCATAACAACGCTCCGGGGGGAGAACAACACAGCGTTACTGATGTTGCAGGTTTGGGGTCCTGGGAGGAGGGGGGCCACGGGGAGGAGTAAGTGGCCGGACGTCCACTTTGGTAAATTACCACAGACTTGTCCACTTGGGACATGACTGGGACTAAAAATTGTTGGGGTTCCAGGGGAATGCGGAAGGGAAGGGGGGAGGGGGAGGAGGGGGGCTGGTTCTTTGCACGAGGGGACTGTTGGGGGGAAGAAGGGGGAGGGGAGGGGGCTGGAAGGGGAAGGGCAGTTCGAGGGAAGTTCAAGGGGAGTTGGGGGGGAAGGGACAGGGACCGTCCAGTGCTTTTGATGCATTCACTCTGGCCTTACAGTGCTCCTACACACTGCCTGCACCAGAGCCACCCCTCCTGGACCGTGATTCACTGCTTGAGCTATGCTTTTACCCACACCGATGACAGCCCTTAAGGTCGTCACCCTTAATGTGAAAGGGTTGAATAACCCTGTCAAGAGGAGAGCGGTGCTGTCCTTGCTAGAAAACACACAAGCAGATATTTGTCTCTTGCAAGAGACCCACCTCCTAGCTCGAGATTGTCAGAGGATGCGGTCTCACAAATTCCCACCGCAATCTTTCTCCTCCAACACTACCAAGACAGCCGGGGTAGCAATCCTAGTGTCCAGAACATTTAAAGGGGAGGTCCTACATACATTTGCAGAACAGAAAGGGAGGCTGCTAGCATATAGAGTTAAGTCGGGAGGTCTGGTGTTTACCATCGGGTCGATATACAGCCCCAACGAACATCAGGAACGATTTCTTAATTCGGCCATAGTGGACATCACCGCCACCCCAAATAGGCAAATAATCATAGGGGGGGACCTGAACATGGTCTTCGACTTGTCCTTGGATAGAACGGCACAGAGGCACCCGCCGACGGGGGAGATTCCGCAGATAGGCAGATCCAAACTGGAGGAACTGGATCTCCACGACCTCTGGCGCCGTCTCCATCCCACCACCCAAGACTACTCCTATTACTCACACGCACATAAGACCTATGCAAGACTGGACCACCTTCTGGTCACGGGGCCGCTCTGTGACCTAGCCATAGCCTCCGAAATAGGGGTTCTCTCACTGTCGGACCACGCCCCTGTCACGGGCACATTCCGACTACCACCGATGTCTCCCTCGCGCGGGGTCTGGCGCCTCAGGGATACTCTTCTGCATAAGAAGACGGTGGTGAAGCACATACAGGACTCGGTTCATGATTATCAGACGCACAATGATAATGCTGACACCACCCCAGCGACACAGTGGGCAGCATTGAAAGCGGTGCTCCGGGGGGGATTCATTGCTATTTCATCGGCGGAGAATAGAGAGCGGCAGCAAAAGCGGGCTGAACTCACCCGTAAAGTGCGTGAGCTGGAACAGGTACATCAGAGAACGGGAGCCCCCAGAATCTGGAAGCAACTTAAGGCAGCGAGGAAACTCCTGTCAGCTTTAGATATGGACAGAGCGGAATATGCTGCGTTACGCTTGAAACACGCGTATTACACGGGCAGCGACAAGTGCGGCCGGCTTCTGGCGAACAAGCTCCGGGTGGCGCATCAAAGACATTTGGTGAAGGAGCTATCGATCTCCGCTGGGGAGACAGCTACGAAGGATAGCCAGATAGCGGAGGGTTTCCGTCCGTTCTACGCAAAACTATATGCGAGCGAGCCCCCATCTGCACAGGCGGAGGCAGATTATCTGGACTCGGTTGACCTTCCCTCTCTCACTCCAGAACAAGCGGAGCACCTAGAAATAGACATTAGAGTTGAGGAGGTGATTACAGCCTTTTCCAAACTCAAACACAGAAAGGCTCCGAGCCCGGACGGTTACACATCACTTTTTTATAAAACATTCTGCCACGCTCCTGAGTCACCGCGCAGCGGATTTTAGCGCTGCCGCGGGACAAACACCACAGTCCTTTGCCGCCATTCCTGGCGAGCCCACAGGCCACGCCCCTTCCCTGAGGCCACACCCCCTTGTTCTACTATTTAGGTCGCTGACTGCTGGCGTATCTAAAGCTCTGAACTCCTGAGGCGGAAAGCCGGGAGCCTGACCACTTTAGCGCATTTTTAAATAATTTGAGTGTTCTAATTATATTGCTTGTTTTTACCTGCACTTCATTCTCGAGGCTCTGCCACGCTCCTGAGTCACCGCGCAGCGGATTTTAGCGCTGCCGCGGGACAAACACCACAGTCCTTTGCCGCCATTCCTGGCGAGCCCACAGGCCACGCCCCTTCCCTGAGGCCACGCCCCCTCGTTCTACTATTTAGGTCGCTGACTGCTAGCGTATCTAAAGCTCTGCACTCCTGAGGCGGAAAGCCGGGAGCCTGACCACTTTAGCGCATTTTTAAATAATTTGAGTGTTCTAATTATATTGCTTGTTTTTACCTGCACTTCATTCTCGAGGCTCTGCCACGCTCCTGAGTCACTGTGCAGCGGATTTTAGCGCTGCCGCGGGACTAACACCACGGTCCTTTGCCGCCATTCCTGAAGAGCCCACAGGCCACGCCCCTTCCCTGAGGCCACGCCCCTACCGCCCCTCCACCTACGGGATATAAATGTGTATCTTCCGGAAGCGCAGCGGACGAGCGCAGCGGGAGCGCCGTTCGCGTGCCAAAGGGAAGCCCGTCTGCGCCCGTCCGCGCCCGTCCGGGCCCAGGGCCCATAAACTCTGTCGGAAAGATTACCTACACGCCCGAGCTGTTACTGTCCCTGCGTCCGCCTGTTAAACAAACTTGTGAAATACTCTCTAACTACAGGAATAACACTATCGCATGCTGTGCATGCAACTTCCATCTTGACATCCCGCAGCTCTGTCAGCCCAGACAAGCCAGCACGTTCATGGCTTCTTGGCAGTCTCAACTGCAGGTCACTCTGCAAACACAAAATGGATATTTTCGATCTTCTGTCCGATAATTCCCTAGATGCCCTTTTCCTCACGGAAACATGGTTACACGCTAGTTCTGGCCCAGACATCGCTGAAGCCCTACCGTCCAATTATGCCATCATTCGAAAAGACCGAACCACCGGAATTGGAGGTGGGATAGCAGTCATCTTTAAAAAAATCGCTGCAGGGCATTCTGGAACCCGCTCCCTTACCTGCCTGTGAGGCAGCTCTTTTTAAACTTCAACTCCACCCGTCCTTCACCTTCACAGGTTTTCTGATCTACCGTCCGCCTGGCCCTACACTTCCTTGGGAAACCCAACTAGTGGACTGGATCGCCTCAGTAAGGGTGAATCACAACAATCTATCTATTGTAGGCCACCTGAACATTCATTTCGACGACCCTACTAACAAACCAGGGCAAAATTTAATACATGACCTGGCTGCCATGAACCTCATTCTATGGAACTCGGGCCCAACACACAAAAGGGGTCACCTTTTGGACCCTATCTTTTCCAGCCTCCCCCAGATACAAAGCCAGCAGGCTCTGCCCTTAGAATGGTCAGACCACTTTCTAACTAAATTCCATTTGGATGACTACACGGCCCTCAGCCCTCCCAGCAGGGCAAGTAAGTCCTTCAAAAGAAACTGGAAGAATCTGGACATTAACCGCCTCGTGTCCATCCTAGGCCCTACCCCGCTGGATGAACTATTTGACACCGGAGATATTGAGACTGTAGCCACCAATATCAATAGATGGCTGTTAGAACTGGCTATTTCTGGTAGGCTAAGGCTGACGCCAAAGCCAGGCAGAAACCACCATTCTAGTCAGGGCAAGGAAGTCACACGCCAAGATAACCTCTGCTCACCCCCTTGGTAGCTTGGCACAAGCAGTAAGGCTAAACTCGGAGGCAATGTGTAAAGCATTTGCGCCAGCGCACAACAGCAACAACATACTAGGCACACCACAAGAAGAGACTCCACACAAGGTTATTATAAAAATAACTTTTGTATTGTAAAACCACATCAGATAAAATCACACATATACATGGTGCCAACTGGCACGGGCAATATTCACAGGGATTATGTACACAAGACAGGGCCACAAGGGCCACTGTCATAGTCAGATATAGCACTTCTAGAATAAGAAATAATAAAACATAAAATGGTAATCACAAAGATAACAACCAGTAACCACTGGTAACAGGAACCAGGACCTTACTAGGACCACCTGTACTAAGAAAGAAGAACCACCTAAGTATCACACAGCATTAGGGGTCTAAGAAAGAATACATTACTCATGATGCAATAAACCTACATTCAGAGGAGTAGAAAAGACAACCACCTAAGAATAACCACATTTAGGGGCATAAACCAGAACACCTTACCCATGATGCATGAACACATTCAGAGGAGTAATAGGGAGAAACACATGATGACTAAACATTCAGAGGTGTTAAGAATAGAGCACATGATGCAATAAAATACATTCAGGGGTGCAGCGCAAGAAGACACATGATGACTAAACATTCAGAGGTGCAGCGCATGGAAAGGAAGACACATAATGCATAAACATTCAGAGGTGCCTAATAAATCAATAGCGCAAAAACACACAGTAGGCAATTACTATTTAAAAGCATAGAAATCACATTGCGCCTACACTACATAAGCCACTACCTGTGGTAGTCCCTAGGCCAACTGGCCTTGTTGGGGCAAGGATGCCCTGTGTCCAAAGTCAGGGCGCGCTGCCATGCAGCGCCAGTCCAAAGTACAAAAGCCTAAACGTGGCAGTTGCCCACAAAGTGCTGGGCAACTGTATACATCACAGAAAGGCCTAAACGTGGCAGGTGCCCACAAAGTGCTGGGCACCTGAAGAATCAACAAAACGGCGCCAGCTAAGCCACACAGGCTCTGAAGCCAACACTGCGCACGTTGGAGCCACACAGGCTCTGGCCAACACTGGTCAAACGTTGGAGCCACACAGGCTCTTAAAAACATATATGGCCCCTCTGAGCCACACAGGCTCTCTCAGCGTTGGGGCGACCCACTGCCAAACGGGGCCGCCCTGACTCTCCATTTACTTCATCAAATGTCCCCCAGAGCCTCTCTCAGGGCTCAACATCAACAATGCCCCCTTCGTTGGAGCCTCAAGGCTCTGGCGTAACGTTGGGGCGACCCACTGCCAACCGGGGCCGCCCGAGCACCAACACTGCCTCACCGGCACACAAAACTCCATCTGCTCCCTCCCGGAGCAGCAACAGCACTGCCCCCGTCTCACCCGGCCCCAGCCCAGACTCACCGGGCCGCTTCTGATGCAGGACGGGCGCCGGGATCCTCTCCAGTCCACCGGGGATCCTGGCCGTGCAGTGGAAGAGCGCCCAAACCTCGGAGCGCTCTAGGACATCACCGCTGGCGCCTGCAGGGCTCTCCCTTCGCATGGGAGCCCAGCACAGGCAGGCGCCCGCCTCGCTGCTTCACCCGGTCCCCCATCTCGGGACCGGGGCTTCGCAATCGCCGCCTCTCTCCTCTCGCTGCCGGCAGCCAATCCCAGCGCGGCAATGGGGCGGGACTTCCTCTGCAACCCGGAAGTCCCGCCTATGGTCAGGCGAAACGCTGCCTGACTTCCTGTGCGCGGCTCGGGCCGCGGCGGTGATTACGGGGGCAAATCGAGGGCTGGGCACCCTCAAAAGTAATATAAATTAGTTAAGCGAGGTAGGCACTCGCAAAGGGCCCCTGAACAGGAGAATGCCCGTGATTATAAAATAAAGTGCCCACGAAGCACTCGAGGCCACACAAAGGGCAGGAGCGCTTCCCACACGGGATAATCACAGCGCTCTGCCAGAAAGTCAAAGATAAAGCGCTCCCACGCGCTATAACAGCAGAAAGCACTCCCAGGTGCTTAGGACAGGAAAAGCAGCGCTCCCAAGCGCTAGAAGGTAAATCAAGCGCTTTCTGCAGGAAAATGCAGCTTCTCCATGCTGCTAAAGATCCAGAGATTCCAAGGGGGCAAAGTAAAGTCCCCCCCTCAGCCCAGGCAAGGCAGAGGGGTCCCCCAGAAGTCCAGGAAAGTCCATCAGGTGCCCAGGGGCTGGGCAGAGCCAGGGATTCCCCTGAGCTCAAGCAGCAGCAGCCCCTGGCAGATTCAAGTTGAAAACAAGAACAATTTGGAAGGGGATACAACCCCTTTTTATACAGTGCAAAACCTTTGAAGTTCTTTGAAGTCCTTTGAAGCAGGCAGTGTGAGAACCAGCTGGACTGGTTTAGAGGGAAGTCCCCTTCAGTATCAGGGACAGAGGTGTCAGTCGCCCAGCGGGAGGTGGAGCCAGCTTTGTAGTTACACAGGAACAGCCCTTCACTATCAGGTGCCATCTCCTCCCACTTCCCTGGCAGCAGATGCTGCCTTTCATCCATGGGCTGACTTCAGACAACCTCCTGGGCTCTCCAGCCCCTGTCATCCTCAAACCAGACAGTCAATCCACAAGCAGGCCCATGCACTCTGGGCCAGGCTCACCAGCCAATCACACGCTAGCACCAACTTGCACAAATATGCCAACTTCCAAAAGTAGGACTTCTAGACTAGACACAGCCATGCTGCATACATCATTTTGCAGCATTCATTCTCACGAGTTGATACATACCAAACTCGCCCCTGCACTCCCCACGCATCAGGAACTACCATGGGCATACATACTCCCCATTCATTCCTATGGGAGGGCAGGTCACTCACCACACATACAGAGAGCTCATGCACTTTACACTGTACCACAGTGAGAAAGTGCGCAGAGGCCTAAAATCACCAACACCAGGTTCCATAAATAGGCTAGGAAAACGCAAAAAGTCTAGGGGTGAACCTGCCTAATGGGCCGGGTCCAACACAACCCCCTTCCAGCCAAAACGCAGGGTAGACCAATCACACCACTGATGGGCTTCACTGCTTTGGGCGACAAAACCACGGACACGGCCTCGCACAGCAGGGACACCGTCCAGTTTTGCGCCACTCTGAACCTACATGGTTTCCTCCAAATAATAACTCTCTGACTCAACTAGGGTACCCCACTGGTACACACTAGTCATCCACAGCCAAGACCAGGCCATAGGCCATCCAAATCACAGGTCCTAACTAATCCACAGAGTGGGGGGTAGTAACCCCTGGCATACAATAGCCATTCTCCACTCTCTCTCTCAGTGTAGCTACAACTACCACTGATACAACAACCTAGGGACCATACCCTCAGGCTGACCAGAGGTCACGGGCAAGAATGCCCCACCCTACCTCTACTTCTGGGTTTCCGCACCCTCACAGAGAAGCACTCACCAGAACACAATTCTCCTACCAGATCAGGACCTCACTCCATCACTGGTCTACCACCTGGAAACTATTCCACTTCTGAGGTACAAAGCACATAGCACAGTTCCTCTTCAAGCAGGTGGGGGGACACAGCACACAGCAAAGCCCCCTTTCCTCTACCTTAGTGAAAACAACAAACTGCAGGTGAGCCCCAGAACACACAACAAGGGCAGCCCCCTCAGTCTCTTCAGCTGATCCACTTTGGTAGAGATTCCTCTTGGCCTAGAAGTTTCCTAATCTCCCAACCTAAGATCTAAACCCTCAGGTTACACCGGGGTCAGAAGTAAGGACACCGTCCCTCTGCACCCCCTTCCAGTTCCAGTATGTCTCAGGCTAGACAGAGCACACGCCAGCGGCGTATCAGCGACACTCTCTCCTCCAGTACTCCCTATCACAGGGTGATTCTCAGTATGTCCCAGGCTAGACAGAGCACACGCCAGCGGCGTATCAGTGACACACTTTCCTCCAGTACTCCTTCCAGGTCAGGCCACACCCCAACCTGGCTTTCCCCCCTCCTCGGGGAACGACCTCCAGAGGCCCCACAAATGGTCAAGCACTCTAGACGGTCAAATGCTCAGCGAGCCAGGACTTCTGCACCCTCCACTTAGGAGCGGTACTGCCCAACACTAGGACCGCCGGAGTTCTGGTTACAGACACTCCCCGTCCTCTAGACACAGGAAGATCCTCCTCAAATGACCTATGTACAGCTTAGGCCCCTGACCTGGCGCTCCCTTAAGGAACCCTCCAGGCCCTGAGATAGGGTTTCAGGCCAACGTGGGACACACCGTCCCACACTCACTCCGCCTCCACTGAGACAGGGCGTGAGCCCCTACACCCCTACCATACTACTGGGACCTAACTGGGTTACACAGCAACCTCTTCCCCTTCACAGGATCATCAGATACACAAGCCACTCCTTTTGGAACCACTCCCTAATGCCTCTGCAAGACATCTAGCACACCGCCAGACATCCACCTTCTTGTCCAGTGCCTCTGCAGGACCTCCTGCACACCACCAGAGGTACACCTCTCATGCAAGCTCTTTAACAAAAAGAAAACTCACACCAACTCCTCCAGTTCAGCACATCATTCGTTCGCACACTCCCCCCCCTCGGACTGGTAAGGCAGTTTCCACCACCCCTGATCACTCAACCTGACCACACGTGACACAGGTACCAAACTCTGGGAGCGGGGAATGGGAATTAACACACTGGACACATTAAAGCTGCCACCACTGGATCCTACCACACTGGGGAATCCAGACACACACACTACACTCAGGGAACAACCACCCTCCTGAGCTAGTCATTTCTCCTCACACTCCCTCTCTTCCATCTACCCACACAGGGACAGGATTTGGGATTGGACATTGGACCCAGCAAGGGATTCCTAAGCAATGGGAACCTCCCCCTCTACTGGCGTCCCGCCCTATCACTTTCTCTCATCTGCCACTAAACATAAAGCGCAGAAACACATTTGAAAATGACACTCTTGAGGAAAAAAATCAAAAACAATAATCCCAAACATGTGACTATCTGAAAAAAACAATTGTAGAGTTTTGTAATGTAGCCAGTTGTCGCTATGGCACTGCGCAAACACAAGTTCCAAATCCGCACCGCTGACCAACAATGTTAGAACTGGCTATTTCTGGTAGGCTAAGGCTGACGCCAAAGCCAGGCAGAAACCACCATTCTAGTCAGGGCAAGGAAGTCACACGCCAAGATAACCTCTGCTCACCCCCTTGGTAGCTTGGCACAAGCAGTAAGGCTAAACTCGGAGGCAATGTGTAAAGCATTTGCGCCAGCGCACAACAGCAACAACATACTAGGCACACCACAAGAAGAGACTCCACACAAGGTTATTATAAAAATAACTTTTGTATTGTAAAACCACATCAGATAAAATCACACATATACATGGTGCCAACTGGCACGGGCAATATTCACAGGGATTATGTACACAAGACAGGGCCACAAGGGCCACTGTCATAGTCAGATATAGCACTTCTAGAATAAGAAATAATAAAACATAAAATGGTAATCACAAAGATAACAACCAGTAACCACTGGTAACAGGAACCAGGACCTTACTAGGACCACCTGTACTAAGAAAGAAGAACCACCTAAGTATCACACAGCATTAGGGGTCTAAGAAAGAATACATTACTCATGATGCAATAAACCTACATTCAGAGGAGTAGAAAAGACAACCACCTAAGAATAACCACATTTAGGGGCATAAACCAGAACACCTTACCCATGATGCATGAACACATTCAGAGGAGTAATAGGGAGAAACACATGATGACTAAACATTCAGAGGTGTTAAGAATAGAGCACATGATGCAATAAAATACATTCAGGGGTGCAGCGCAAGAAGACACATGATGACTAAACATTCAGAGGTGCAGCGCATGGAAAGGAAGACACATAATGCATAAACATTCAGAGGTGCCTAATAAATCAATAGCGCAAAAACACACAGTAGGCAATTACTATTTAAAAGCATAGAAATCACATTGCGCCTACACTACATAAGCCACTACCTGTGGTAGTCCCTAGGCCAACTGGCCTTGTTGGGGCAAGGATGCCCTGTGTCCAAAGTCAGGGCGCGCTGCCATGCAGCGCCAGTCCAAAGTACAAAAGCCTAAACGTGGCAGTTGCCCACAAAGTGCTGGGCAACTGTATACATCACAGAAAGGCCTAAACGTGGCAGGTGCCCACAAAGTGCTGGGCACCTGAAGAATCAACAAAACGGCGCCAGCTAAGCCACACAGGCTCTGAAGCCAACACTGCGCACGTTGGAGCCACACAGGCTCTGGCCAACACTGGTCAAACGTTGGAGCCACACAGGCTCTTAAAAACATATATGGCCCCTCTGAGCCACACAGGCTCTCTCAGCGTTGGGGCGACCCACTGCCAAACGGGGCCGCCCTGACTCTCCATTTACTTCATCAAATGTCCCCCAGAGCCTCTCTCAGGGCTCAACATCAACAATGCCCCCTTCGTTGGAGCCTCAAGGCTCTGGCGTAACGTTGGGGCGACCCACTGCCAACCGGGGCCGCCCGAGCACCAACACTGCCTCACCGGCACACAAAACTCCATCTGCTCCCTCCCGGAGCAGCAACAGCACTGCCCCCGTCTCACCCGGCCCCAGCCCAGACTCACCGGGCCGCTTCTGATGCAGGACGGGCGCCGGGATCCTCTCCAGTCCACCGGGGATCCTGGCCGTGCAGTGGAAGAGCGCCCAAACCTCGGAGCGCTCTAGGACATCACCGCTGGCGCCTGCAGGGCTCTCCCTTCGCATGGGAGCCCAGCACAGGCAGGCGCCCGCCTCGCTGCTTCACCCGGTCCCCCATCTCGGGACCGGGGCTTCGCAATCGCCGCCTCTCTCCTCTCGCTGCCGGCAGCCAATCCCAGCGCGGCAATGGGGCGGGACTTCCTCTGCAACCCGGAAGTCCCGCCTATGGTCAGGCGAAACGCTGCCTGACTTCCTGTGCGCGGCTCGGGCCGCGGCGGTGATTACGGGGGCAAATCGAGGGCTGGGCACCCTCAAAAGTAATATAAATTAGTTAAGCGAGGTAGGCACTCGCAAAGGGCCCCTGAACAGGAGAATGCCCGTGATTATAAAATAAAGTGCCCACGAAGCACTCGAGGCCACACAAAGGGCAGGAGCGCTTCCCACACGGGATAATCACAGCGCTCTGCCAGAAAGTCAAAGATAAAGCGCTCCCACGCGCTATAACAGCAGAAAGCACTCCCAGGTGCTTAGGACAGGAAAAGCAGCGCTCCCAAGCGCTAGAAGGTAAATCAAGCGCTTTCTGCAGGAAAATGCAGCTTCTCCATGCTGCTAAAGATCCAGAGATTCCAAGGGGGCAAAGTAAAGTCCCCCCCTCAGCCCAGGCAAGGCAGAGGGGTCCCCCAGAAGTCCAGGAAAGTCCATCAGGTGCCCAGGGGCTGGGCAGAGCCAGGGATTCCCCTGAGCTCAAGCAGCAGCAGCCCCTGGCAGATTCAAGTTGAAAACAAGAACAATTTGGAAGGGGATACAACCCCTTTTTATACAGTGCAAAACCTTTGAAGTTCTTTGAAGTCCTTTGAAGCAGGCAGTGTGAGAACCAGCTGGACTGGTTTAGAGGGAAGTCCCCTTCAGTATCAGGGACAGAGGTGTCAGTCGCCCAGCGGGAGGTGGAGCCAGCTTTGTAGTTACACAGGAACAGCCCTTCACTATCAGGTGCCATCTCCTCCCACTTCCCTGGCAGCAGATGCTGCCTTTCATCCATGGGCTGACTTCAGACAACCTCCTGGGCTCTCCAGCCCCTGTCATCCTCAAACCAGACAGTCAATCCACAAGCAGGCCCATGCACTCTGGGCCAGGCTCACCAGCCAATCACACGCTAGCACCAACTTGCACAAATATGCCAACTTCCAAAAGTAGGACTTCTAGACTAGACACAGCCATGCTGCATACATCATTTTGCAGCATTCATTCTCACGAGTTGATACATACCAAACTCGCCCCTGCACTCCCCACGCATCAGGAACTACCATGGGCATACATACTCCCCATTCATTCCTATGGGAGGGCAGGTCACTCACCACACATACAGAGAGCTCATGCACTTTACACTGTACCACAGTGAGAAAGTGCGCAGAGGCCTAAAATCACCAACACCAGGTTCCATAAATAGGCTAGGAAAACGCAAAAAGTCTAGGGGTGAACCTGCCTAATGGGCCGGGTCCAACAATGGCTATAAAGTACTTTGGACACTTGCCTGCCCAAAGCCCACAAAAAAAGCACTTCCCATAGCTCTCCTGCCTTATGGTATAATAAACAACTGAAGTCTTCCAAATCCAAATGTAAACGCTTAGAACGCCTTTGGAGGAAAGATTATTCCCCGGCTGCAAGCTCACACTATAAGAGCGAGCTCAAACTCTATCATAAAGCCTGTAACAAAGCAAGGGCAAACTTTGTAGCCAAATCTATCTCAGAAGCCACCAACAAGTCGAAAACTCTTTTTAATCTTGTTAAAGAGTTAGCAGGCGCAAATACTTCAGCCAAACCTCTTCCTCTTAACAGCTTCCAGTGTGAGGAACTGGCGAAACATTTTACATCCAAGATTGAGACAATATACCAGGATATAGCTATACAACAACAGGTTCAATCCAAAAGTGCGCAAGACCCCGGCCCCAATACAGATGACATCTATGCCCAACCTCATCTGTCCTACGCGCCGCTTACCTCCTGGCCCGGGATCGATGTCCAAGGTATGCGTGACATCTTAGGGAAGGTTAAATCTGGTTCACCTGCGGACCCCCTTCCGATCTCAATCCTCAGACTCCTGGACACTCCTCTACTTGCCGTGCTATGTCAAACCTTAAATCTATCCCTTTCCACAGCTAAGGTCCCGCAATCCTGGAAACATGCCATGGTCTCACCCCTTTTAAAAAAAACATTGGCTGACCCTAAAATCCTGTCAAACTGCCGTCCAATATCCCTTCTGCCTGTTCTCTCCAAAATTTTGGAGAAGCATGTCCATAAACACCTGGCAAATTTCGCAGAAGCAAACGCCATCCTACACTCTTCCCAATCGGGTTTCCGCACCGGATTCTCGACGGAGACTACTCTACTTGGAGTTGTGGAAAATCTTCGCCTCCTGGTCGACAAGGGGGAACTCAGCTGCGCTGATTCTACTCGACCTCAGCGCGGCGTTTGACACCATTTCCCACAATTTACTACTTGCCTCTCTCTCCAACATGGACATAAAAGGAAAGGCGCTAGACTGGATTGCATCTTTCCTGCATCTCAGGACTTTCCAAATCTCCTCCAGTACGGTGGCATCTAGTGTACACTTCTCCCCGTATGGAGTGCCACAGGGTTTGGTCTTAAGCCCCCTGCTTTTTAACCTTTATGTAGCCCCGCTCGCCCAGATTGCAGAATCAGCTGGTCTTAATATGTTTACATACGCAGACGATTCACAAATCGTATTCTCACTCTCCAACGATAACCCCGACGTCCCGTCGCGCCTACAGACTGGCCTTAGGAACATCTCCACCTGGCTGAGCAAAAACATGCTTAAACTTAATGGAAGCAAAACAGAGGTCTTGGTAGTAGGTACCAACCAAGACCTCTGGAATTCCAGCCATTGGCCATCCGAAATAGGCCTCCTGCCAACTCCATCGCAACAAGGCCGCAATTTAGGCATAACTATTGACAACAGCCTAACTATGGAGCCCCAGGTTAACAATCTTACAGCTACCTGCTTCACAATCCTGAGATGGCTCAGAAAAATCCTATGGATGCTCCCGGACGACACTCAAAAGACGGTGATCAACGCACTGATTACCTCCCGTTTAGATTATGGTAACGTCCTATATCTAGGGACATCTCAGGCAGTCATGAGACGTCTCCAACTGGTACAATATGCTGCAGCCAGACTGCTTTGTAAATGCAACAGGAGAGATCGTATGTCCAGTCACCTAAAGGCGCTCCACTGGCTAAAAATTGACAACAGGGGCAACTTTAAAACCCTCTGCCTCATTCACAGAATAAAATGGGGTAATGCACCCAGATACCTCCAAACCCTCGTGCATACATATATGCCTGCCCGATGCCTGAGATCTGCCACTCAAGGCCTTTTTTGTATCCCTAAAACACTCCACGCGAGAATGGGAGGAAGATCCTTCTCTCTCCTCGGCCCGAAGCTTTGGAACTCCCTCCTGCAATCTCTCCGTCTAGAAACTTGTTACATCAATTTCCGCAAAGCCATTAAGACCTGGCTTTTCAACCAATGACCTGTTCCGGTTTTCCTCCTGTAACTCTTTTCTGCCTCTTTGTTCAGTATCTTTTATAGCGCCGGGAAACCCTTTTTGGGTAGCTGTCACGCTCAATAAGCCCAATAAATAAAATAAAATAAATAAATTCTGCCCCGCGCTGGCGCCTATCCTTACACGCCTCTAATTCATTCTCCACCCCTGGAGCTATCCCTCCGGATCTACTCCAAGCCAAAACCAGGGAAGGGCCGGACTCAATGCAGCTCATACAGACTGATCTCTCTTTTGAACATCGATCTCAAATTGTACACTGGGATCCTGGCGGCCCGTCTGGCACTTCATCTGCCGGGGCTGGTGGACCCAGATCAGGCGGGGTTTGTCCCCGGGAGGCAAACGGTGGGCAATACCAAGAGAGTGGTTCATATCCTAGAGAAGGCCTCCCTGATCCCCGGGGAGAGAATGCTGCTGCCTGTCGACGCGGAGAAGGCCTTTGACCGGGTACATTGGCCTTATTTGGAGAGGGTCCTTTCGAAGGTGGGCATAGGGGAGAAATTTCACACTCTAGTATTCAACTGCTACAGATTTCCGTCTGCGGTGGTGCGGGTGAATGGCTGCAGCTCTCAGAGGTTTGCGATAGAGAGGGGCACCAGGCAGGGGTGCCCATTGTCACGCTGCTCTTCGCACTCTATATGGAGCCCCTTGCCCAAAGGATACGCCAAAACCCGAATGCGACCGGAATATGGATGGGGAGGTATACGCACACCATTAGCCTCTACGCAGACGATATTATATTGACACTAGCTGATCCAAGGAGGGCACTCCCAGCATGTGTCGCTGAGCTAGAGAATTTTGCTGCTGTCGCAGGCTTCAAAATGAATATGGGGAAGTCGGCGGCCCTCGACGTTTCGTTGACTGCTGTCACAAGAACCGACTTGCAAGACCTGGTGCCCTACGTAGGCATACTATTGGCACCCACCCTACCCGCTATGGGGAACGCCAACTATGCAGCCTTGGGAAAGAAAATTAAGGAGGAACTAAGTCGTTGGAACAGAGGCACACTGTCTTGGCTAGGCAGAATAGCCGCAGTGAAGATGACCATCCTGCCACAGGTGCTATACCTGTTCCGGGCTCTGCCCCTCCAGCCCCCGAAAGGATGGATCCAACAGACTCAAGCGGACCTTGCATGCTTCATCTGGCAGGGTCGCAAACCCAAGCTCAAGAGGGCCCTGTCCACATTGGCCCCTGAGGCTGGGGGACTGGGCATACCGGACTTACACAAGTATTTCCAGGCGGCACAACTGCGCTATCTGGTGGAGTGGAGCAGGTGGGAGTCAGATAAACACTGGCTTTGTCAAGACCAAGCGGTCGCGGGCCAGACTCTACAGGAGGTGCCCTTCTTGCGTAGGGCTCATCGTCCCCCCAACCTGTACGCGTCTTTAATCACGCGAGTCCCGCTGAGAGTGTGGGACGCCGCTAATGTTGTGCATGATCTCACTACCTTCCCCTCGCCGTTCACGCCATTGATTGAGAACCCGGATTTTCATCCCGGGATGGAACCTGGGGGCCTTCGGGCGCTGGCGGACTGCAGGATGCAGAACGCTGTTTCACATGTATACCCCAGACGGAGTCACCCCGTTTCAAGATTTCAGGCGAGAATATCAATTGCCCGAGACGGAAAGGATGCGGTATATGCAGGTGCGCCACTGGGTGCTGCAGGTGCGCGAATCGGAGGACAGGAGGCTCCTGCCTTATGAGAAGTGGCTTGTGACACGCACCTCAGACACAAAACTCATTTCGGATCTATATAAATTCTTGCAGCCTTCCTCCTCTCATCTTTATAACCCGGGTAGGGAACGCTGGGAACGAGAGCTGGGGAGGGCCTTAAGTCACACAGAGTGGGACCACATTTCCTACCGAGCACGACACTCCGCGTACCACACGGGACTTACAGAAACGTTTACTAAAGTATCCACATATTGGTATTACACACCAAAGAGATTGCATGAAATGAATTGTAACATCGAGAACACTCATTGGCGGGCTTGGGGGCAGATAGGCACACTTACACATGTTCTATGGGACTGCCCCCTACTGTGCCCCTATTGGAAAGAAGTCTTAGACGAGATTGATTCACACTTTGACATTGAACTGCCTCGCTTCCCTGCGTATATACTGTTGGGCTTGCCCAACGGGCTGATGTACCCTCTAAAGTCTCGTAGGGGTAGGCAGATTGCGATAGCACTGGGCTCTGCAGTTCAAAATATACTCATTCACTGGCGCACCACCACACTCCCCTCCACTACGGGTTAGCTGCATAGATTGTGGCATGTTCTGGGGATGGAGAAGTTGTCGCTCATGGTGGCGGGAGAGGTGGAGCAGTTTAATGACCAGTGGCAGCCGTTTCACTCACTACTTGTTACGGAATTTAAAGAACTTGCATGCCCCCGATATCTTCGATTGTTGAGATTAACCTCACCAGCGGATTCAGTTAACCAATGAGTCTAGGATTACGGTCAGCTGAGAGGGGAAGGTGGCCTGGGGGAGGTGACGTGGGAGGGCGAATTTAGCACTGGACGGGGGGGAAAGCGGGAGGGGTTCGAGGGGATGGAAAGGGAGGAGGGAGTTATGAAGGGGGTTGTTTATTCTTGAAGTTATTGTTGCAGCATACGCAACAAGCGCCACACTTGAATGGACATGACGATTGCAGAGCCTTCGCGCGCTGTTTGCGCTCCTATATGGTTGTACCATAGCACTGATTCCTTGCGACAACTGTTTTCTATTTTTTTTTTTTGTAAATGTCTTAATAAAATGCTTTAAACATAAAAAAGAAACTCCTTTATCCACAATGGGAAGTAACTGCCTTGGGAGTCATAAAACATACTGAGCCTACAATACTTGTTAAACCCCATATCATTACTGTTTGCAACGTACAAAAGGGACTGGGCACCTAAAATAAATCATTTGATTTAAAATTAACACATAGCTAAAGAAAGAAGCATACATGTCAAAAGACAATTCAACCAATATGGCTAGACAAAAAAATATGCTATAGATGAGTGTTTCTGAATAACAGTCTTGTGACAAGGAAGATGCAGCTTAAGTCTGCAGCGAATTTCGGGATTTGTCACCATCTTGGCTTCGTAAGAACTGCCTTCCAATGTTTTGCTGAAGATGCAGGCGGTTCCCGCACAACCAGCCAATACCAACAATCCCTGTGAAGCCTTTGCTTAGGACGGCGTACTTTCTCCAGTAATGACAAGAGAGTCTCAGCTCCAGCATGCTAAAGAATAGGATATGTGGCGAAGGGAGAACAGAATCTCTGGAAACTGATGTTTGGTGAGATATCCCCAAAACATTTTCCAGCAATTATGGCAACTCAAAAATGCTCCATGGAAATGAGGTCATGGGAGTTCTCATTCCAATGATTTTTTTATGTACCTTTACTGGCCATTATTATGTAAGAGAGAGAAAAAAATAAGAGGCCAACACCTAACCAAAGGGACCTACGTGACGTATTTTAACAACAAGTGGATACTGTTGGGAAGGTTTTTTCATCAGTTATTTAATTAAGAGGGCCCGGACTAGTTATGTTATGTTATGTTATGTTATGTTATTAATGGGTCTTATATAGCGCAACGGCTACTCCAAAGGAGTGTCCCGGCGCTTTGTGCTCCAGACCCAGAAAAGATACTAAAGAAGAACATAACAGCAAACAGAAAAGACAAAGGAAAAGGAAACAGAACTCTACCTAGCGAATAACCAAGTCTTCAGACCCTTCCTAAAGGCTAACAGATTGGATGTGGAACGTAAGGACAATGGTAGGGAGTTCCATAACTGAGGGGCCAGGAATCTGAAAGATCGCCCTCCCAGACGTGCCCTCTTTATACGGGGAACTGCAGCAAGAGCTAGAGACTCCGATCTTAAAGATCGAGTCGGCCGATAGAATTCCAGCCTCTTCTGAAGGTATTTTGCACCAGTGGCATGCAGTGCTTTGTGGGCTAATGTCAAGGCCTTGAACATTATCCTCTTCCGTATAGGGAGCCAATGGAGGGATTGCAGCAAGTTTGAAACACTGGCTCGACGGTGCAGGCCGAAAATGGCTCGCGCAGCGGCATTCTGGGTCACCTGCATACGCTGTAAAAGGTATTCTGGGAGACCCAGATATAGAATGTTGGCATAATCCAATCTGGATCCGATGAGAGCCTGCACAGTTATTCTCCGATGCCCCTCAGACAGCAGAGGGAAAAACTTTCGGAGCATCCTGAGAATCCCGAAGCAAGTCCCAGTCAAGGTTGCCACCTGGGATTTGAGCGAAAGCCCGTTGTCAATTTTAATTCCCAGGTTCTTGGCCCATTTAGAAGACTGGGCTGGAGGGAACTAGTGTCACCACTACATTCAAAGTAATAGACACAAGGGATATAATTATTTGTAAGAAAACATAAATTAACTGTCACCAATATACCAGATTATACCACATATTCCAAATATCTGTTTATCCTTCCAAGGATAAACAGTCTCCGATATACTGCTTCTGCCTTATTCTGTCAACAATTCTAATTTTTACAACTCAGTCAGAATTCAAAATGCTCACCAAAAGCAACAGCCAGTGGAGATAGGGCTATCAATCTCAAAATGTCTCAATTTCTCTATTCCCTGCCAGCAAAATCATTGTCATTGTCATTGTACTATCAAATTACACAGATGTTATTAGTGTGCTACTTAGATTTGTTGCAATGTTCATATATCAAGGATTGTCAGAGTTATGGACACATTATGGAACAGGCGAGAAAAGACAGTTAATCCCACTTCATTTTCTGTACAAAAAACGTGACCCAGAGATCCCCAGTGTTACTATCAAGGCACCTACACTATCAGGTGATGACACTCTGAGCGAAATTGGAACAAAGCTTGGATCTTTAACTGCTGAACCTGTTCAGTTTCTAGAAGGATTAGCTGAGACAGAAGAAGAATATGATTTTAAAGACGCAGTAAAATATCTTGTGCGGAAAACGAGTTCTGACTATCACACATTTGACTTTCTTCCGTACAGTGAGTTCAAGCGATCAGTCCCACTAAGTGACCTGTCACCAATGTCTTTTTGTGCTGGGACACATTAAAAGAGTGTTCTACTTGATCAAAAGATGTGAAAATATTTGGGATCATGCATATGTAGAGAAAGATCTGTGTGAATTTGGTTGGGAAGATATTGATAGGGGGCCAAAATCTACTAAATTTCTAAAGCTCTACCCACAGAACGTACACGTACACGTAATTGCAAAACCTGTGCAACAAAAAGATGTCCCTGTCAATATGCTCTTCTCAAATGTTCAACATTCTGAAAATTTACCATGAGCGATTGTCGAAAATGTGTCTAAAATAGGAGTGATAAACCTGATCATTTTTCATATTCAGAGCATAAACATTGTTTGGTGTATAGAGCGCTCTGATACCCTAACGGGTCATGTTCACACTATATAAATCTCAAAATGAATAAATAAACATAAAAGGATTAAAAATCATTATGATTTGTTCAATTTCTATATATGTCTCTTCTTCCTCTATTATGGCCACCATTTTAGAACAAGCATTTGCAATGCAATAGGTCTCGCATTAGGAAAGTGTGAGCTATTGGTATTGTAAATGACAATTTTTTTAAATGTGTTGTCTTTGAAAATATATAAATTAATAGCATTGTTATTCACAAAGCCAATAGCTTACACTTTCCTAATGCGAATCCTATTGGCTATGGCAATGCTTGTTGGTAGCAAGCAAGGAGAGTGCTGTTGTGGTGCTGAGTGATGATGTGGTTGAGCTGAGTGATGTGGTGGTGTCCCAGAGTGATGTGGTGGTGTCCCAGAGTGATGTGGTGGTGTCCCAGAGTGATGTGGTGGTGTCCCCGAGTGATGTGGTGGTGTCCCCGAGTGATGTGGTGGTGTCCCCGAGTGATGTGGTGGTGTCCCTGAGTGGTGCCCCCGAGTGATGGGGTGGTGTCCCAGAGTGATGGGGTGGTGTCCCAGAGTGATGGGGTGGTGTCCCCGAGTGATGTGGTGGTGTCCCCGAGTGATGTGGTGGTGTCCCCGAGTGATGTGGTGGTGTTCCCGAGTGATGTGGTGGTGTCCCCGAGTGATGTGGTGGTGTCCCCGAGTGATGTGGTGGTGTCCCTGAGTGGTGCCCCGAGTGATGTGCTGGTGTCCCTGAGTGGTGCCCCCGAGTGATGTGGTGGTGTCTCCAAGTGATGTGGTGGTGTCCCTGAGTGATGCCCCCGAGTGATGTGGTGGTGTCCCCAAGTGATGTGGTGTGTCCCTGAGTTATGTGGTGATGTCCCTGAGTGATGTGGTGATGTTCCTGAGTGATGTGTTGGTGTTCCTGAGGGGTGTGGTGTGTGAGGGTGAGTGAGGGTGAGAGGGTGAGGGGTGTGAGGTTGTGATGGTGTGTGAGGGTGGGTAAGGGTGTGATGGTGAGTGAGGGTGTGAGGAGGTGTGAGGGTGATGGTGGTGATGGTGTGTGAGGGTGAGTGAGGGTGTGTGAGGGTGAGTGAGGGTTGGTTGGGGGTGAGGGGGTGAGTGAGGGTGAGAGATTGAGGGGGGTGAGTGAGTGAGGGTCGGTGGGTGACGGGGTGAGTGAGAGGGTTGTGAGGGGGGAGGGTGAGTGAGGGTGTGTGAGGGTGGGTGAGTGTGTAAGGGAATGTAAGGGTGAGAGGGTGTGTGAGGGTGAGGAGGTGTGAGGGTCCAAAGTAAATGGTGGCAGGGCAGACATCATAAGAGAGAGAAGAGACTGAGGGGAGATGGAGGGGTGAGGAGAGAGGAGAGTGAAGAGAGAAGGGAGTGAGGAGAGAGGGGGAAGAGAGGGAGGGTAAAGCGGGATTGGAAAGTGGGGAGAGTGAGGGGAGAGTGAGGAGAGGGGAGATGGAGGAGAGGGGAGATGGAGGAGAGGGGAGATGGAGGAGAGGGGAGATGGAGGAGAGGGGAGATGGAGGAGAGGGGAGATGGAGGAGAGGGGAGATGGAGGAGAGAGGAGATGGAGGAGAGGGGGGATGGAGGAGAGAGGAGATGGAGGAGAGGGGAGATGGAGGGGAGAAAGGGAAGAGCGAGGAGAGAGGGAGGGGGAGTGAGGAAAGAGGGGAGAGTGAGGAGAAAGGGGAGAGTGAGGAGAGAGGGGAGAGTGAGGAGAGAGGGGAAGGGGAGAGTGAGGAGAGAGGGGAGAGTAAGGAGAGAGTGAAGAGGGGAGGGGAGAGAGGGAGTAAAGACAACACAGACAACCAGATGGGCGGGAGTAAAGACAACATGGAAAATGCGAGGGGTAGAGGGGTAAAAACACAAACAGGAGGGTGCAGGAAGAAATTGAACGGGGACAACAGGAGGAGGGGGTCTGGAAAGGCAACACAAACTACCAAGGGGAGAGGGCCGTAGCAAAGTGAACACGGATAACGGGAAGGAGCAAAGAAAACGGGGACAGATAGCGCAACTGGAAAGTTACAATGCAAGCTGAGGCATGATGCAATTTAGCTGTGACCTGGAAGCATGTTAAAGGTCCAGCCAGGTGGCTCTTGTGTCACACTTGGCATGGAACTCTTGCCAGCTGTTGAGGGGTGCATTCCTGCTCAGGCCGAGACCTAAAAATCCCCTTGAGGGTGAGAACAGAAATGGAGATCTCGACCCTCTTAAAGCACTGGGTGCAGGTAGTAAAAAGTGCAAGCAGCAGCTGTAAAATAAAAGAGCGGAAGTGAAAGCACAGCGAGGCCAAATAAGGGAGGGGCAGGGCTGCTTCATGCATCAGGGAGGAGATGAGGGGGGGGGGGGGGGGCTATTCTTTCACTGAGCACAACTGTGCCTTGGCTGAGGTTTAAATGACGCTACTCGGGAGTAAACACAAACAAGAAATGCCAGTAACAGACGGAAAAACAGCGATGTAACTGTAAGCATCAGTGCGTTCAAAAGCAGAAAGATAAAAGCGCAGTTACAAATGGTCATATAAGTATCTTCAAATACACACGCATACCTACACAATATTTTGTTCTGTCCAAAAAACAACATAACCGTGATATTGCAGAGGTGCTACTTTTATCAGACGCACTCGTATTACACAAAAATAGCGCTACGAGGTAACTTCGAGCGCTGTGAGGTAACCAGATGGGCGGGAGTAAAGACAACATGGAAAATGCGAGGGGTAGAGGGGTACTGGGGTAAAAACACAAACAGGAGGGTGCGTTAAGAAATTGAACGGGGACAACGGGCGGTGGGGGTATGGAAAGGCAACACAAACTACCAAGGGGAGAGGGCCGGAGCAAAGTGAACACGGATAACGGGAAGGAGCAAAGAAAACGGGGACAGATAGCGCAACTGGAAAGTTACAATGCAAGCTGAGGCATGATGCAATTTAGCTGTGACCTGGAAGCATGTTAAAGGTCCAGCCAGGTGGCTCTTGTGTCACACTTGGCATGGAACCATTGCCAGCTGTTGAGGGGTGCATTCCTGCTCAGGCCGAGACCTAAAAATCCCCTTGAGGGTGAGAACAGAAATGGAGACCCCGACCCTCTTAAAGCACTAGGTGCAGGTAGTAAAAAGGGCAAGCAGCAGCTCTAAAATAAAAGAGCGGAAGTGAAAGCACAGCGACTCAGCGAGGCCAAATAAGGGAGGGGCAGGGCTGCTTCATGGATAAGGGAGGAGATGGGAGGAGATGGGAGGAGATGGGGGGGGGGGGGTGTATTCTTTCACTGAGCACAACTGTGCCTTGGCTGAGGTTTAAATGACGCTACTCGGGAGTAAACACAAACAAGAAATGCCAGTAACAGACGGAAAATGTATGCAGCCACTGCCTAACTACCGCTTGCACTAACCTAACTACCGCTTGCACTAACAATTAAAACTAGGGAAAACTGGAACGAAAGGAACAACATTTTTGTTTGAGCAATGTTCGGGAATGCCTCAATTTAAGGAAAGGTGTCCCCAAACAATCAAGCGTAATGCACATGTCACGTTACACGTTTGCTCTTTATCACAATAGTCTAAGCAAAATCCCAGAGCCATGATGGCGCCACTACTACAATGGCGTAGGTAGAATTGCGCTGTCGAAATGGTTATCGCACGTTTGAAAGAAACAAGGTAAAAAAAACAACAGCCATTTAAAATCGAAGTTCTGTTTCTTTATCATACGGAAGGAGTCAACAACCCACAAGGTGGCAGCAGAGGCTTTTAACACACCGATGTGCTCAAAATTGCTAAGGAACGCGTCTCACTGTGATGAAAAATGGCGAGTTCATGTGAAAAAATGTGGTGTAAGGACGAGTGTGGAAATACAATGTGCAAACATGCCATGTTCGTCCTAAAGGAAACAATGAGGTAGTGAATGAAAATAAACATCTAAAACGTGTTTTTGCTCAATATATGATCGCAAACGTGGCACATGCGAGTCTGAGCAATGTTCCACAGTGCGAGGTGCCAAGAGTGACTTAGTACCGATTCAGGTAATATATCGAAGATGTATAAAGGCAGTACTGGACCCACAGAGTGAGAAACACCAGGAGTTAAATCATGCTATCGGCGCTTACCTCAAAGTACAGTTGTTAAAGTGTACAGAAGTACGAAGTTGTGACCAGCTCTTTGTTGGTACCATTGGCGTGTTCGCGGTGGAAACGGAAGACGCGCAGCAATTAGTAAAAGAAAAGTCATGAAAGTAACAAGCTCTCGGCATTGCAGTTCAGTTCCGAAAACGAGGCCTGACACGCAAAAGGGATTTCCGGCCGGGAGAAAGGAGAGGCGTGACACGCACTGAAGGGGCGGAGAAACGGAGCGGGCTGCGAAGTCTGGTCTGACACGGAGGGACAGGACGAGAGGGGGTGGCACTTTGACGGTGCCAGCCCCCCGTGATGGAAGCCCTGCTTGTGCCCGGTGAGCGGGGTTGGAAGTGTGTGTGTGCGGGTTTGTAAGACGGGGAAGGGGGGAGGGGGGTGCGCCGCTTGTATGTGCCTGCGTGTGTTGTGCCTGTCTGCGTGTATGTGTGTGTGTGTGGGTGGGGTGAGGGGGCGGCAGCGTGTGTATGTGTGCGCGTGCGTGCAGAGGGGTGGGGGATGGCTGTATCTGTGCCGTTAATGCGTGCGAGGGAAGCGAGTTAGGGAAGCGAGTTAGTCTGCGCAAGCGCAGCTTAGAAAGCTCGCTCCCGAGGTGAAATCTGACAGAGTGAAAGCGCGCGTCTGATTGCTGTCCAGTCTCCTAAATACGGGCAGCATAAGTTGTCGAGCTGATGCATTCATGCTTCGCATGAATGCCACATCAGCTCGACCTAAAAAACGAAGGATTGGTCTGAGGAGTTATTTTCTGTCTCTATAACACTACTTGACCCCCAAAACCCGTTTTGACACCAAAATGAATATAGGTCATATGGTTGATAAAATATATTATATCATCACTGCAAAACATCCGACATTTTAAAAAATGTTGCCCAGAAAAATTCGAGCTTGATTAACAACGTCTTCTCAAGCTAAATTACTTCTCTTAAGATACAAAAACAAAAATAAAAAATGCAAATCTCTGGACAACAATATTTTTGTGGACGTATATCAGGGGTCCAGGATTAGTAACAAGGTTCTCTAGAATTCATGCTTCATGTGTGCCATTGAGTAGTTAGGGGACCCTCTGTTCTTTGTGCAGTTTTGTGCCACTGGGCTGCTCCGTGTGTTTTGGACTTTAAACCCCCGGATTTCCTGATTACAACTCGCGGATCCCGCTTCGCGGGACCCGCATCGTGGGAAGGACTGAGTGACATTTGAAGGACTTACCAGGTTGCAGAAAGGGCCGAGCAGGGCTGCGAGCAAGTGCAGGGACTCGATGTTCCAGGAGTCCCTGCTGGCCAATTGAGTACACCTGGCCTGCTCTCCCTGCTAGTCCCGCCCCACCCCCTGAGCACCGGGTGATTGAAATACCCATTTCCATTGGTCCTAATAACTTTTTAAGCAGGTCCCATTACCGCTGCGCGGTAGCGCGCGGGAGTGCGCCGGGAGAAGCCCGGGACAAGGGCGGGACCGTCTGTGGCCGCCAGGGGCCGGAGGAGGCTGGGCTGGGCCTCCCCTCTGATTAGTCCTGCCTTTAGTCTTTTATTATTACCTGTACTCCCATTAATTATTGAGTACCTATGATAGTAATTCACGATATAGTGTGTTTGTACGGTTGTTGTACCTTGGTTACCTCCTGTTTATCATCCTTTATTTAGGCATTATTATTACTGTATTATTTATTTAAGAATGTACAGCCCTACTCCCAACTCTCTTCCTAACTGTGTAGGTGTATCTATTCTCGGTCCCCTCGATAAATATTTTGCTAAAGCCACTAAAGATATTGATAGAGAGCTAGGTCTAGCTGAAAGGAGGACCGAGCGTCGCCTTTCAATTGAGCTTCTTAAGAGACAGGCACCTCCCAATCACGACAAGGTTGTTATGAGCCCTTTGGTACATGATAGTACGTATGTTGAAGCCGATGCGGAATTGTTTAACACAGATAACATTCCCTTAATTTTTCAAGAAAGCCCGCCATTATTGGAAGATTTGGATGTAGTTGTGGAAGGTCAAAGTAACTTGTCTGAGGTTGCATCCAATAATCTTATAGATCTTAATACCCCTTCTCCTTTAGATGCTGTCCCCCATTCCATTAGTAACATCTTACCTCCACCCCTGAAGATCCAAACTGAGGTAGTCACGTTGCTTGATCTTCAACCTACTACTAAAACTAGTAGAGCTCGTGACAATCAAATAAATCAAGAGACTAGAGGAGCGGTATGCTCTCCAGTTAGGAAAAGAAGGAGGAAGGGAGGGAAAAATAAAAGTGGGTCTGGCAACCCGTGGAAGCCGCCACAGGTAGCTGATCCCAAAGAAATACCACCAGATGTAGTGGGGAAAGAAGTAATAACAGGGAAACCTGCCATGGACCATAAATCTACTCTTAATGAAGGGCTTCTTGAGGCTGTTGAAAGTCTCCTAAAGGCTCTTATTCTCCCTCTTGTTGAGAGGCTTAAAAGGCTGGATAAAACATTAGATCGCCTTCTACCAGAGCTTACTCCGCCAGAGAATCCAAACCTAACTATTCCAGCTACTCCAACTGAAAACAAAGCTATAACTGAACAATCTGAAAACAATCAATGTAGGCAACACACTCCCACTGTGAAACCTAATAATGTGCCTGCTAATAAGAACTCTAACAAAACTGTAGGCACATTAGATACTACAGCTATAAAAGCCACAAGTAAAGAAAAGATTCGTTCAGTGGTTCCGAAGCCCGTTTACACCAATAGATTACCCTCCACCCAAATAGACTCTTCTAACAGAGGTAAATCTAATTATAAAAACATAGTACATCTGCCCCCGGACTCATCTAATTTTGTTATTATCTTAACAGGCGTCCCTGTTGTTCCAGAGGGCAATGTGGAATCAAATATTAGTTTAAACAAGCATTGGAAATGCAATAGGTCTCTTAGTAGTAAAGTTTGAGCTATAGGTGTTATTTATTTTTTTGTTTTTTATTTATGTGTCGTTTTTTCTAAATAGCTAAATTAATAGCTTTCTTCTTTACAAAGCCAATAGTTATAATTTTTGTAAATGTGACACCTCTAGCATTTGTAAAGCAACATGTTTTGTATTAACGGGACTTATATGTGACTTATATGTATTGATATAAAAAATCAATGGCTTTAAAAAACAATTAATAATTAATACGTAAATAAAATGGATTTTATTTTATATTGCCAATAGCTTAAAGTTTATTAAATATATTTAGTGAAGATGCTGTGGTTGCGCTGAGTGAGGGTGAGTGAGGGTGAGGGTGAGTGAGGGTGAGGGTGAGGGTGAGTGAGGGTGAGGGTGAGTGAGGGAGTGAGGGTGAGTGAGGGTGAGGGAGGGTGAGGGTGAGTGAGGGTGAGGGTGAGGGTGAGTGAGGGTGAGTGAGGGTGAGTGAGGGTGAGTGAGGGTGAGGGTGAGTGAGGGTGAGGGGTTGAGGGTGAGTGAGGGTGAGGGTGAGGGGTTGAGGGTGAGTGAGGGTGAGGGTGAGGGGTTGAGGGTGGGTGAGGGTGAGTGAGGGTGAGGGTGAGGGGTTGAGGATGAGTGAGGGTGAGTGAGAGTGAGGGGTTGAGGGTGAGGGGTTGAGGGTGAGGGGTTGAGGGTGAGTGAGGGTGAGGGTGAGGGGTTGAGGGTGAGTGAGAGTGAGGGGTTGAGGGTGAGGGGTTGAGGGTGAGTGAGGGTGAGGGTGAGGGGTTGAGGGTGAGTGAGGGTGAGGGGTTGAGGGTGAGTGAGGGTGAGGGTGAGTGAGGGTGAGTGAGGGTGAGGGTGAGGGTGAGTGAGGGTGAGGGTGAGGGGTTGAGGGTGAGTGAGGGTGAGTGAGGGTGAGTGAGGGTGAGTGAGGGTGAGGGTGAGTGAGGGTGAGTGAGGGTGAGGGTGAGTGAGGGGTTGAGGGTGAGTGAGGGTGAGGGGTTGAGGGTGAGTGAGGGTGAGGGTGAGTGAGGGTGAGGGGTTGAGGGTGAGGGGTTGAGGGTGGTTGAGGGTGAGTGAGGGTGAGTGAGGGTGAGGGGTTGAGGGTGAGTGAGGGTGAGGGGTTGAGGGTGAGTGAGGGTGAGGGGTTGAGGGTGAGTAAGGCTGAAACAAATATATGGTTTCAAAAAATCCAAAACGTTCAAGATAATAATGCCATATCTCTAAACTATTTCCTAGAATACACAATTTGAATTGGAGATTACAATAAACATTAACCTTAAACCAAATGGATAACCAAATAAGCACGATCAAAATTCACAGCTCAAAGGTTCGGAACAGACCACATCAAACTCAATTGTGACAAAAAGTCAAATATATTATTGCGTTATGTTAGTCTTTTACAGCCGAATACAAAGAACCTTCGTTTGTAGGTTCATCCCAAAAATTACAGTTAGTAAAGGTATTTTAAAGGTGGAAGGAGTTTCTCTTGCAATATGAGAACAATTAAGTAGACTCCTCTCACATGCAAATAACTTGTAGTCCGATTTCTCCTTCACCTTTAAAGGTTTCTGATATTTCAGACAATATATTGACGTACCATTTAATTATGCACAGCCAGCCTTTGATTTGAGAAATCATGAATTACGTATAAGCTGCTTACGTTATTTAACCAGCAGTAAACTGTATAAGCAGGAAAAACGTACTAGTTTTTTGTTTCAACAAGCTAGAAATGGTGAGGTGAGGCTGCCGGACTGACGGCCAAGTAGAATTTGCTGAAAAGGTTTGCCAGGTGTTGCGGTATTACTGAGATTGGGAAGATGAAAGTCGTTCCGGGCCTTCCTGCATTCAAAGCTTTAACCCATATGTCACTGCTGATGTCACAGGGAGCAGAGACAGACACTCAACACAAAGAAGTCGAACAAAAACAGTCATACACACAGATTATAAATACACATATACCTGCACAAGTGCGTGCCAAAACAGACTCAAATAGAGGAATGCACAAAAACAGGTACACAAACACACAATGGCTGCAGCCACAAACATATAAAGCATACACATAGACCCAGCCACACAAACACATGCAAACCTTCAAACACAAACCTGCACCTATGCACACAATGCGACAGTCACAAACATACAAACAGAACATCTGCCTAAGAGCCTTCGACTTGTGGACTCTCTTCTGCTTTCAGCTCATGGACAAATGTCCATTTCCCATCTGCGGTGCCAGCGGCAGGCACTGGTCAAGGTGAGTGTCTTTGTCTTTAACTTGTCTGCGAAGAAAAAAAAAACGCCTGGTGCCACCCGAGTGACTGCAATCACAACGCAAGAGAGATTGAGAGACACCCCCGCCAGTGGGCAGTGAGAGAAGGAAATGAATTGTTGGATGCGAGTAGATGTGGGAATGATAGGCAAAGTGAAATAGATCATTTCAGAAGTAACACAGCTGCCAAAATAAGAGCATTCCTGACAGGTTAATGTGTTCAAAACCTGCAACAATTCAAGAATTCCTCAATGAAAGGACGGATATGGGTGTAGAGGAAGAATTGCAGCATTTTTCAAACAGAAAAGCAACTTAACATCGGCTCCTGCCAAGAAGGAAGCAAGCACACTCCTAGAAGTGGGTGCAAGATGTTTCAAGTTAGGCTGCGCGTTCAGTCTGACGTCTGATGTAGCACGACAGGCGGAAGCTAATCACACTTCAAACCACAGCAATAAAAACAATAGAACTCACGATTTACACATTCTGACTTTAGTCTTTGCTTCTCTTTGAAAGGTTCTGCAGTGTAAGCCGAGCCACTGTGAACCACAACAAAGCACTGGCAACGCAATTAGCGCTGGCATTTTTCTTATAAATGATTGTGCGCTTTTTAAGTGTTCTGTGTGTTTGCAATCATACCTCTTGCACACACGTACAAAATACTCTCAAACACATGCATGCACAGTGCTATTGCACACAAAAATAAGAGTGCGACTGGGCCGTGCAGTGTGGGGGGCATAATGACCAGCGGAGGCCGGATCCGGCCATTGATCAAGAACGAGGCTTCCACGGGAGTGGTACTCTCATCACACATTGAACTGTGCGATAAATGTCCCATTCCGATATAAATAAAAAAAAAGAAAGAAAGAGAGGCGGAGGGAGGTTGGGTGTGAAACTGGCACCCACATTTCAGAATTAAAGCTACTTAGAGGTACACAAAGAATAACAAACGACGTGAGAACGCTGAAAAAGAGACAAATCAAGAAACAAAATGTAGTAAAAAAAAAAAAAGACAAGACACACAAAACAAAGGCTGTGAGAAGAAACCCGGAGGAGGGCATTGCTGTGGGGAGGGGGGAGGAGAAATGCGACGCGACATGGCAGGCAGGGGAGGGGGCGGAGTGTGGGAACAGACGGCGAGGGGAGGAGAGTAGGAGGAGGAGAGATGGGGAGGCACGGCCTAGCGGCCGTGCAATCAAGAAGTGAGGGGGCGGGAGAGTAGGCAAGGCAGGCGGCTGGGGGGAGGGGGGAGGAGAAATGCGACGCGACATGGCAGGCAGGGGAGGGGGCGGAGTGCGGGAACAGACGGCGAGGGGAGGAGAGTAGGAGGAGGAGAGTAGGGGAGGCACGGCCTAGCGGCCGTGCAATCAAGAAGTGAGGGGGCGGGAGAGTAGGCAAGGCAGGCGGCTGGGGGCATGTGCATGCGCTTTTAAGCTCAATGCGCATGCGCATTGAGCTTAAAAGTCACGGGCACTGCAAGGAATCGCCACGATTCCTTGCAAGTTGGATAAAGAGTGGATAAGCCCCCATAGTCTCGCTTGCTCGATGCGCATGCGCATCGACAGGCGAGACCTAAAAACAAAGTCATCCACTGGTTACGTCTGAATAGACCATTACCTTTACACTTGAATGGAGACATTGTCTCAGTCAGAAGGTGTCATTGGGTGGGCATACGCCCTAAAGACATAGAGGGTGATTTGATTATTGTTAATTTCCGGGATCACATGGTGGTCACTTATATTAGTGACTGGTTTCCGGGTGGAAGTAATGGAGGAGTGTCAGCACGAAATCCGGAAAATATGATGTTCCCCTCGACTAAACCTCTGATGAGACATGGTTTGGATTTCCCTTATCATCGGAAACATTTTACGAACAGGTCTAGCCCTACCCAGTTTAACAGAAATGTTAATTCTTTCCCTCCGCTAAATCACCCTAATATGTACTCTAGCTCAAATAACTACCTCCCTACAAATCCAAAGGATTTTTGGAATATTCCTTTATCGAATATGTTCCATCCTTTAACTCCTATGGATTTAAATGACTGACTGAATCTAACGTCCCTACAAAAAATACCTGTCCGGGATAAAATGTTCACACTTTCTCCTTTTTTGGTTGAGGAGGTTATGCCTGCCCTGGTGTCCCATCATGAATCTACCCCGTGGGATTTTATGAGGACAATAACTAATAATAATACAAATGATGTAGAGGATCCTTGGGCTAGTGATATACTCCAAAACCTTTGTGAGCAACATACTGATTCTGCAGCTTATGGTAGAGATGGAGATGATGTTATCCATGGGAATATGGGATTTATGTAGAAATCAAATCTTAATCCTGTCCTAGATCAGTGGTGTGGAGATAACTCTTGTATATTTAGAGATATAAATACCCACTATGCTGATGTGGTAACAAATGGTATAGAGACGAGAGTAGATGGGTCTGACTTAGTTCATCCTAGAGAGAAACCATTACAGGGAAAAGAAGGTAATCGGGTGGAGGGTAGCTGTTTTCGTTTAATTTCTTGGAATATACCTGGCCTTGGGCGAAGACTAGAGGATCCTGTTTGGCTGGACTATATTAAATCTTTTGATATTGCCTGCCTCCAGGAGACATGGAGTACTATGGATCAGAGCCTGGATGGTTTTCAAATGTTTAATGTCTGTGCAACGCCATCGCAAGCAGGGAGAGCTAAGGGTGGGCTTATGACAGCTATCTCTGTTAAGCATAACTTAAAACATGTGACCCGAGTGGTGGAATCACCTTGGTACCAATTACTTATGATCAAGGACCTATTTCCAGTAACCCTTCTTCTTATAAATTGTTATTATAATATATTTGATCCCCATGTAGCCGTAGTTATTGATAACTTACAGGAGGAGATTGTTAAGGTGACAAACAGGGTCTTCCCTCTCTTTATCATATGGTTAGGTGATTTTAATTGTGAGCTATGTAAATTCAGCGGATCCAGAGTGTGCGGTCTGATGGATTTAACTGACCAACCTATGGCTCATTTTACTTATTCTAAACAAGGGGAGGCTCTAAATAGTATTGTCATGAATAACGATTTATGTATCCTGGATATGTTTAGTTTTTCTGGTGCATCGAATATACCCACTTTCCAAGGTACAGGGGGTAGAATGAGTATAATTGATTTTGCTATGGTATCTAAGGGTTTTTCTCGTTTTTTGAATGATTTTAAAATTGAGGCGAACCCAGCCAGTGACCATAACCCCCTAATTTTGAGCTTTAATCTGGCTCTTGAGAAGAACCCGTTTGTGGAACAACCTATAGTATATAGTCAAAATCAGGGTGTCACTTTAAGGTGGGATAAAGTAGATGTGAGGCAACTGGAGGCGGATATCTTTAAGGAAAATAAGGATAAGATAGAAATCTGTCTGACGCCCATATCTGACCCAGACTGTATAATTAAGAATTTTGAATTGTTACTGGGAAACTTCGCTTCACACCTTGTAAAAACAGGGGGGAGGAAACAAGACCGGGGGCCTAAATGGTTTGACGAGGAATGCTCTTCTGCTCAAACACATTTATCAAAGGCGTTACGCCAAGTCCCACGAGATAGAGATTTGGTTAGATCAGCTAGGAAAAGATATAGTGATGCAGTCAGTAAAAGGAAAAATGATTTACGGACTAAACCATGGGAAGACCTGGAAAAAGCGGTTGATCTAAGGGATAACAGGCTTTTCTGGGAGATAATAAACAGGCCTTTCTTAAAAACAGGGGAAGAGAACACCATCCGAGTGCACATACCTGAAGACTCCTGGGTAGCTCACTATAGTAAAATCTTTAATCCAAATGAGGTACTCCTGACTGCTACCACGGGAGTTGGTGATTTTAATATGGTGTCAGCAAAAACACTTAGTGATTCATTAACGCTTGCAGAGGTAAAGTTAGCTTTGACCAAGGGGGGCTGCTTTAAAGGCCCCAGGTCCTGATGCAGTTCCCTTGGATCTTTTTAAACATAATTTGGAGGTCTGGTCCCCATTACTTTTGAATGTTTTTAAGTCAGTAACGTTGGGGCCCATTCCGCTTTCTTGGAAAGAGGCAGTGGTGGTACCTATTTTTAAGAAGGGTGATAAGTCTGAACCACGCTGCTATAGGCCAATATCATTAATAGATGCGTCATGTAAGTTAATGGGTAGGTTGATATTGGCTCGCCTTGAAACCTGGGCAGAGACAGCGGGGGTCATTGTAGACTCCCAATATGGATTTAGAAGAGGGAAAGGAACCACCGAGCAGTGTTTTAATCTAGCACTGATTATGGGCAAGTACATGGGTGCCAAGAATAGTTCTATTCACTTGGCATTCATGGACTTGTCCAGTGCTTTTGACACGGTATGTAGGGGCAAGTTGTGGCGGATGATGGAGTCTATGGGGTTTGAGGAGCCTTTGGTTACTTTACTCCGCAGGCTCCACGACGCCACAATGGTGAGAATCAGATTTGGCCCTGGGGGAGAGAAAACTAGACCTATCTCATCTACTGAAGGTGTCCGCCAGGGATGTATTTTAGCTCCCTTCTTATTTCTGGTTTATACTAACGGATTAGAAAGTTTTTTTGTTAGAAACCGGTGCTGATGTTCCTCAGGTCAATGGCAAAAGAATTCCAATGTTGTCATATGCAGATGACACTGTCCTAATGACCCTTACTCCCAATAGCATGCAGATTTGTCTGAATGCTTTTGATATGTTTATGGGAAATTTAGATCTTGGGGTCAATTTTACTAAATCATTTGCCATGACTTGCGGTCCGAAAAGTGTTAAAATCCGCAAGTACATGGTGAGGGATTCAATTATAGAGAAAGTTGATAACTTTAATTACTTGGGCAACCTTTTTAATAAAAAACTGAACTGGGAACCTTTGATATTAGCTCGGGTTCAAAAGGTTACACAATCAATTGAAGCTCTTTTTCGCTTTGCCAGTAAATTAGGACAACGACGTATAGCAGAAATCATATCTCTGTATAAAGCTAAATGTATCTCTGCTATGACTTTTGGCGCTGGAATCTGGGCGTCACAAAATTGTGAAAAGCTGCAGATTATGGAGAAAAAATTTATAAAACGTCTCCTATCTGTTCCATCGGGTACGTCAAACATTTTTTGCCATGGGGAGGTTGGTATTGAGTTTGCCAGTGACATCATACACGTAGCACCACTAGTATTATGGTCTAAAGTTTGGCAATCCGAGGAATTGAAATTGACAAAAGATATCTTACAAGATTGCCTTAAACTTGAGTACTATAGGGAAATTCCATGGCTTCGATATGTCAGAGATACCCTCTACAAGATTGGGTTAGGCAACATGTTTGAAAACCCTGGCATGATCAATAAGGATGCCAAGTTAACTATTAAAAATGCCTATAGTTCTAAATTGGGCTCCCTAAGGAACAGTGAATACGTATTACGTGTCCGGGGCAAACCAGTGCGACCCTTTTATTTATCATATATTATGAATACGCAGTGGCGTTTCTATCTAACAAGGTTTCGCCTTAGTACTTTACACTTCCTTTTTGCCTTCCCAAAGCAGGGGGGGTGGTGTGAGAAGCTACCTTGTTGCCCCTGTAATAATAAGGTCTCGCAAAACACTCTGCACCTTATTCTTTTTTGCACTTTGTATAAGGTCCCAAGAAACACCTTTATTAGACCATTACTATTGTCCTTTGGATCATGTTATTATAAAGAAGGATATGAATATTTATTATCTTTGTCAACTGCAAACATCTGTAATGCTGTACTGAGTTTTATTAGATCAGCTCTTGTTATTAGAAACTGATATTGAATGTTTTTGAAAACCAGAATTATGTAAATATGTACCGTGGTTTTATTGCAGTTTGTGTTTTTTATATTGATGTATACTTTTATGATTTCTCTGTGGAATCGAAATAAAGTTATTTGAAATGAAATGAGTAGTTAGTTTCGAAATGTAGACAATGCTGGTGAAAAGTTAAGAAAGCATTAGACCCACTGATAACCAAGCAACCACTTTCTGCAGTATGGCAAACACAGTTGTGGACACCGGCTGCACAATAGCCAGTTCACTGTTACAAATAAGAACAGTTTTTATCTTCAATAAACTACTTAATTTCAAGAAAGTAGTTAAATGACTAGAAGCAATCAAGGCCCACAGTTAGGTGAGGTGAAATGTTTCTTTCCTTTTATGACTTCAAGTGGTTTCAGTACTCAAATGTTAACGGCTTAGTAGGATGCGCTCACAATGATCCTAGCATTACTGTGAATGCACTGTAGTGTACATTTGCTCTAGCGAGGCCGTGAGAGGACAGATTGGCTGGACTTTTTACAGCATCATAAGTGTGTGTGTGTATTGATAGACACTGCTATATTAATGGTACAAAAAAATCAGTTAGAGGTAGGGTTTCTAGAAGGCTTCTTTCATTGTCTCTGCTTTTAGGGAAGTTGGTGAGGCTTATCTCCAAATTAAAAAAATACAAATTTGCAAATCAAATAGGTCTCGCCTTTGAGAAATATTGGCTTGGTCAATACTTTTTAGCCAGGCTGTAAAGCATTGACAAGTTGCTATAGAGAGAGAAATATACAGATATAAAATAAAAGGCACCATGATGAGTCTGTATCACTTTGTAGGCGTGCTCATGTTCAATTACTCATGTGTGCCTACAAAATAACAGGAGCGCCTTTTTCTTCACTAATTGATCCAAGATGGTTCACTAAATTAAAAAAAGAAATAGAAGTAGCGCAAAAACATATCTTAGGCAGATGGGCTGGCAGTAATTTGCGGTCTGATCCTCCCTATTAAAATATAAATATATTTAAAAAGAATGCAAGTGGTGGGATGGTAAAGCAAAGGGTAGAGGTGAGTGCCATCCTTGAAGGAGAAGCAAACAAGCAGGATAGAAATGAAGTGGATAAGCACATCATTGCCAGCGCAACACAAAGGGGCCAGGAAGAAGCACATGGATGAGCGAGAGCATGACTGAATAATGGAGAGGAGAGAAGCAAACAATGGAGACAGCTAGAAAACATATGCCTTCTTGTGGAATAGCAGATGAGAAGGACAATACAGTTATCTAATGGGAGGCAATGTGCAGGTTCTAAGCCCCCTGTAAGCTGAGAATAGGTCTTTTATCTAACCAGATAGGTAGGTGAGACATAATAAACTAAAAACACAATCAAAATATAAACATGTGCACATTTACATATATTTATATTAACTGAAAAAACCTAAGGTTAAAGTATTGTTGTAGTTCGATGAAATGTTCAGTTGTAAACTCTAAAAAACACTGAACTTCACCAGTTATAGTTACAGTTATCTCAAGTAACTATAACTTGCAGCCCAGCCATGCTCAGTGATATGATCAATGATATCATGAGAGACGTAATGTGTAGGGTAATTCGCAGTACATGGCGAAGTCGTAAGTTATAGTTACCCTAGGACACGTTATAGTTACTTGAAATGACTAACTATAACCGGTGAATTTGAGTGGTTTCCAGAGTTTAAAACTGAACATTCAACCTAACCATAATGTTACTTTAACCCTTGTTGTTTTTCAGTGGATTTCTAGTTTTTTTTAACTTAAAGTAATATTTAATTAACATATGTTCATTCAACTCCCCTGCCACATACGGCCTTGGGTCATGCGCGGCAGGGGCTTGGTTGTGGGATGGGGCCAACTCCCCGCTTGCAGCAAGCCCAGTCTCCGCAGGACGTTTAGTGGTGCATAGCAGAGGATTGGCCATGTGGCCTCCCTATCCATGTTTATTTTGCCACGGGGGGCCTCATCCCAAGGCACTATATTTATGGGGGCACACGCCACCTAAGGCTGATTTCTGCATGGCCAACAAAGGGTGGGTGCCCTGGTGCCCACCTAGGGCACCCACCACACTTTCATTGGAAGCTGCGGGGAGAGCTCCAAGGCCCATCCGCATACAGCATGAGCAGACATTGTCCGCAGGGAGCACCTAAAAAGGCTGCTCCCTCTGGTCAGAAGCAATCTTTTCATCTGCTTCCCTGCTTGCTTCACTGTGGGCAAGGAAACAAATGAAAAGCCTGCTCCTAGTGGGCAAGAGCATTTTTCAAGCTCCCGATTGTTTGGAGTGGACTTTGTGTTTGCTCTTGCTTGGAGGGAAATATGGGCAGGGAAACTGCTATGTCCCAAGGGTTGGCACACCGGGACATAAGCTATGAACCGACCGTGGACGATAGGATCTCTAGGAGCCCCCTCCCCTATGCATGCTCTCATTTCGAAATCTGCCGGGATCCATGGAGCCTCCACATCCCTATATATACAAAGTTCTTTGTTCACCAATTACTAAGAAGCTACTAAACTGATTTACAACAAAATACAAAAAAGCTATTTTTCTGGACCTTGATCTAGCTTTCTGACAGATTTGGTGTAAATCCGTTCAGTGGTTTAGGCTGGAGCTGTGTCTGAAGTTCCTATGGGAAAATTAAGGTGAATAATGCTTTTTTGACCCCCCCACCCCCTTTTTTTCTCTACACCCACTTGACAGATCACCCCAAAACTTTTCATGGCCAAACTAGGCAAAAAAGAGCAGGTTTTTGGAAAGTTTTGTGGAGATTAGTCCAAGGGTACCAAAGTTATTAGCAACACACAAAAAAAAAATTTTTTATGGTACCCCGTGGCTCAAACATGTTTTTTCTTGGTTTGAGAAACTGGGACAGAGTCATTTTTGGGAAGATCCGACACAGCTGACAATGTTTAGTAAAAAATTGTTAAAATCCACTTTCTAACCCCATATTCAAAATAATGTGTTACATAGTACAGACAATAGTACACAAACAACTGAGTTTCTTCTTTTCAAGGAGGTAGCGAGTTTTGAATCCTTTCTGGATGAGATACATCCATCACTAGCCAAAGCCTTGTACATGAAGTTAAAGTATGGTGTGTTATACATTAATGCGAACACATCAAAATGGGCAGTAAACTGTGATAGAAATAGTAATGAATTTTGTGAACTATGTCAAAATGCATCAAAGGAGAATGATTGACATATATCATTCTTCTGCCCAGCATACCGCAAACCAAGAAATAAATGGATTAAACCCACCTGCCTTAATATGAACATTAGAGTTTGCCTAGAGGCAAGAAGAATATTAAAAACAGACCTCCCAAAAAATAGTTTTTAGTGTCAGTAGGATTTTATTTTACCGCATCGATGCTGCGGCGATTTTTGCGCTGTGCGGCTGTTTTCCCTTTTCCGCGATACATGACGAGCTCAGCTCGTCATCAGCACACGCCACCCGTGGGTGATGACGAGCTGAGCTTGTCATCAGCATCGAAAGGGTTAATGTGAGTCTTATAAGAGATAAAGATTGTAACTACGCACATGCACTTAATGGCCTTCACGCTAAAAATAAACTATGAACTTACTTTTGCATAGGAAAGTATTTGAGATGGTATGACCATGTGGAAATAATGCTGACATTTTAAGTAACAGTGCACATTTTCAGACTAGAACAATAAAAAATGACTTACGTGCACAGCTCATATATTCTTAAAACATTGTCTAGATTTTAAATATATACCTACGCAGTGGCAACTGCCACTGGGTGATAATATTTATACATATACACACACATATATACACACGCACACACTTGTGTGTTGGTGTAGAGAGAGAAAGAGAGAGGAGTGTGTGGATACACAACTAGACAACTAGCTTTGGGTGGGTGTCTGTGTGTGAGAGTGAATAGGATGTGGAGTAAGGAATCCCACCCATTACACATGTTGGCTAGTCAGAGAAAGCGGGGCAGCGGCTTGTTTTGTCTTAGATACTGTAGGACGGATCATGGCTGCCTTTTTCAGAGGTCTGCTTTGTGAAACCAGAAAAAACAGCTTCAGTGGAATGTGAAGCTCAAAGGAAAATCTGCATAATGGCAGTGCTGCCAGGGAGAAACTAGGCTGCCTGCCAACTTCTGCCTTACTACAAAACACATCCAGCCAAACAAGCTTCCTGAACACACACATACATCACACTGGCACTTAGACGCTAGCTTTCCTCGAGTAGAGGGAGTGTCGAAGGCTGTCACTGCCTCCCGACAAGAGCACTTGAATGCCTGTCAGCACCCGCGGCTGTCACTGACCCCTCTATAACGCCAGTCAGTAATACCAACAAATGGCCGCAGCTGTGCATAGGGCAAACCAAAGCTTCAGTCACTTCAAGCTCCATCCACCTTGAAGGTTTTCTATCTTGTGTTGTCATCGAGATCTTCATCGTCGAGTTCAGCTCTGAGGGGGGAATATCTTTTTTTTTTGCCAAAGCAACTCATCAAAATTCCATTTCGTTGGAGCTACATAGCAAGTGGGCAGTGCAGTAGGCGGTTTCATTCCAGCTTTTCTGGCGTCATCAGCCTTGCGTGTTGAGGAAGAGGACAGACTGGTACGGTCCACAAAGCATCCCTAACAGACAGCTTGGAATACTTGAAAGTCCACCTCACACTAGAAACAGTTCATCATAAAATCCAGCTGAACGACATGTGACTATTAATCAGTCCGAGCAAAATGCAATCTACTGAGCCAACGTTCAAATAGAGTGTAATCAAATAGTCTTTACGTTATCATCTTTGCATATTTACCTGCGCCAATTACTTTGCACAACACCACAATACGTGAAAAACATGAAGAACTCGGCGCATTCCTATAAAGACCGAATGTTTTTCTATATAACTGACAATTCTTTAAGAGGACCTCGGGTTTATTTACTTTTTTGCCTCCGGTTTACATTTGACGTAATAATAATGCAATAAAACCATTTCCATGTGGCAATAAATGTGCATGATATGCTGTGAAGCGCTATGGGTCGCAAGGATCCACCGTGGATGGAGGAGTGACAGCCTGATCCAGTAGCACTGAGCCTTCTGTGAGACTGAGGGAAAGCAGGAGTCCCACATTCTGGAGAAAGGATAGGAGTATGGTATGGCATCGGGTGGATGGCGAACGGCCAAAGGACACCAACAAAGTCACAAAGATGGCAGAGTCAAAGTGCAGGCCGCCGCCTCCAGAGTTACTGGTCTACCACATAGCCCTCTGAGATTCATTAGTATGTCTTAGGCTCTTGAATCCTGGATCAGAATAGAACATTTTCAATTATCAAATTTTAGTTCTGTTCTGAGTTCATACCACGATAGGTCACATCAGGTTCCTGAGAATTGAAACAAGTACCTTTCCTATGCCTTCCTTGGAGCTCCACTCTACATCTCCGTTATCATGGCGGCCCTGGACCTTAAAGCGGTGGAAGAGTCAGCCTTGCGGGGGTCAAACAGTGCCTGGCTGGATGCTGTAATGCTGAGCCACGTCTGAACCTCGTCCATTATTACCTTAGGCATCCCATAGGACCTAAAAAGACAGTGCTCACTGGGTAAGCACCGACCAGAAAGCTGAGTGCCTACAGCAGAGCAGACTAGGAACCACAGGAGTGCATGAACGTTAGGACAGCATATGCAGTATGTGGTGTAACTGAAGTTGCTAAAGAACTAGCTTAGGCCCTGGGGTGCAGAACCAAGAATATAATAGAAGTGGAGGATGTTGCAATGGAGGAATTAATCTGGGACTTTAGACTTGTGCCAAGGGACTGTTCTAAGTCTCAAGCTTTATGTTATATGGATATTTATTGCGCGCACAACTACTCAAGAGTATCCTGGCGCGAAGCATAACCACAGAGAAGTCAAGAGCTGAACAGCAGAGCAAAACAACTTTAATAGGCTATGTTAAAAAGATGGGTCTTAAGGAGTTTCTTAAAGCAACCAAGGTCTCTAGTGTCCCTAAGAGTGAATGGGAGGGAATTCCAGAGGGCAGCGGCTTTGACCGAAAAGGATTGACCGCCCAATCTGGTTCGCCGGAAGCGGGGAACTACCATCCTTCGTTGGGAAGCCGACCTTAGGTGGCGGCTTGGGACATGGAAAGTCACTCTTTTCTTGAGGTAGGCAGGACCAGTATCGTGAAGGGCTCGATGCGTGAGTACCAGGGCCTTGAATTGGACTCTTTGGGCCACCGGCAGCCAGTGAAGAGTAGCCAGTTGATGTCTTATGCTGTTTCTTCTAGAAATACCCAGCAGGAGTCTTGCGGCAGCATTCTGGATAAGCTGAAGTTTATTAACCAGAAAGGAAGGGGAGCCCAGATACAAAGCGTTAGCGTAGTCCAAGCGGGACAATATGAGGGCCCTAGCGACCGTTTCTTTAGCTGGCTGGGGTAAGAGAGGAAAGAATCTACTCAGAGATCTGAGGGTCCCGAAGCAGGCACCCGTCAATCGCTTGATCTGCTCTGCGAACCTCAGATCTTCGTTAAACCATATGCCCAGATTCTTGGCTGGGCCACCTTCAGAGAGGGGACGGGGAAAATCAGGTGGCCAAATTAATTCAGTGAATTGGCTTGGAAATTGGCCGTATAGTAAAATCTCTGATTTTCCCTCATTGCATTTAAGTTTGGCATGAGCTAACCAGGTGAAAACGGCAGCCAGGCATTTTAGTGCGACATCAGTTTCTAATGTCGTGTTGCCCCATGTAAACAGGAGCTGGGTGTCATCGGCATAGGCCATAATTTTTGCACCCAGCTCCTCGGCCAGGTAGATCAGCGGGGTCATATAGATGTTAAAAAGAAGTGGGCTCAAAGTAGAGCCCTGTGGGACCCCTGTCTGAACAGACCTGGCCGAAGAAGAGTACGGGGGCATCCAGACTTGTTGATAGCGGGAGTCCAGGAAAGATTCCAGCCAGGACCACACAGCCCCAGTGATGCCAATCTCAGTGAGGCGGGCCAGGAGGAGTTGGTGAGGAACCGTATCAAAGGCGGCAGAGAGGTCCAATAAAATTAGCGCCGCTCTGCCACCCTTGTCCGTACACTCCCTAATGGCTTCCACCACCTCCACCAAAGCTGTCTCAGTGCTGAAGGATGACCTAAAGCCCGACTGGGCTGGATGTAACGCACCAGATTCCTCCACAAAGGCATTTAGCTGCCGAAAGACAACCTTTTCGCAGACTTTCGCCAGTGCCGGGAGCAGGGAGATGGGGCGGTAGTTGGCTGCAATAGATGAAGATGCAGCAGCTAGGACAGTCATGTTACTGCTCTTTGGACCACCACTGTCTCCTGTTGGAGTAGTGCCAGTCTGGGGCAGCCTAAACGTGACTTCATTGACCATAGATGGTCAAATAACCTATAATAACATGGATCTGACGATTTCTATCCACCTTAAGGAGTAACGTGGAATCCATACTGACATGGGGACCATTCTTCTGAGCACTGCTCTGACAGAGTGACAATTGTCACCCTGAATGATTTAAAACCTTTCCCAATATGTCCACTGTTTCCCCGGATCTGGTTTGGCATAAATGTTTTTTTGCCAGTTTCGAGTTATTTAGGCTACAGAGTTGCTTACACTGCGGTTTGGTTACATTCTGTTTACAGTACTCGTTATGCACACTGAGTTCATATTATATGTGGCTAACTTTGTCTATATTGTTTTTTTGCATTTTTTATTGGACTTTTGAATAGTAATGTACATAACAAATAGTGCATTTCCCCATGTGTAGGAAATACAATAATTTCTCTATAGGAAAATCTGCTGAAGCACTGCACATTTACCTAGCTTACGACGACGCAGTGTTTCAGGCTATTTGACTTAATTCAAGTTTGTAACACATGCCATTACTCTCTTTTAGCACCTCACTACTTCACTTAAGAAGAGGGATCCCGAATTTTTGTTTGCTGTAAGTTTCTATAATGGTCCTGTGTTAATAAGATTTAAGATTTAAATGGATACAAATGTATCAGAGTTTCGTTACAAGTGCAACCAGCACGACGTGAAATCTGCTCGACGATACAAGCCACACTTATGTTTACTGTGTAGAAAAATTATCACTAAACTAAGGTGCAAATATCTGGCCCTTAGCAGGTAGGTTTTCTATCTCCGATTCTCCTAGGCCTTACCCTTCTTATCTAGCATGGAGGCAAGACGAACCGAGTTTTTACCTCTTGCCATGGACGCATCAAATTTGTTCAGGATACTGCCCATTAAATAAACAAACACTGGCAAATCAAATAGGTTGCAACTAGGCACTAGTTATGGGGTCTGGCAATGTTTTTTACCCATTTGTACACCAGTGTGGCTGATGTTCAGCATGGCCAAAAGTTAGTGGCGTGTAGTGGGGTAGGCTGGGGTAGAGTGGAATGGGATAGACTGGGGTATGGTGGGGTGGACTGGGGTAGATTGGAGTAGAAGAGTTGGGTAGATTAACATAGTAGATTGGAGAGAGGGTGGATTGGGGTAGAGTAGAGTGGGGTTGATTGGGTGGATTATGGTAGGGGAGACTGGAGTGAAGTGTGGTAGATTGGAGTAAGATAGATAAGAGTGGGTAGTTTGGAATGGGAAAGACTGGGGTAGATTGGAGTGGAGTGGGGTAATTTGGAATGGAGTAGGTTGCAGTGCAGTTGGATAGAGTTGTGGGGGTAGATTGGAGTGGGGTAGATTGGGTTAGGGTGGGGTGAAGAGGAGTAGACTTGGGTAGATTGCAGTAGGAAAACTGGATGGGGTAGATTAGAGTAGGGTCGTTTGGGGTGGAGTGGGGTAGGGTAGATTGGAGTGGGGTTGAGTGGGTTAGAATGGACTGGAGAAGATTTGAGTGGCTTGTGGTAGAGTGCAGTAAAGTGAGGGAGACTGGGTAGCGTTTAGGCAGGGGTAGAGTTGTGTGGGGTAGATTGGAGAGGGGAGGAGTGGAGTTGGATAAATTGTAAGTGAGTGAGATAGACTGGGAATTAGTGGAATGTATGGCGTGGAATGTGGTGGGGTAGATTGGAGTGGGGCAGATTGGGTGGATTAGAGCAGGGTATATTGGAATGGAATTTGGTAGATTAGAGTAAGGTAGATTGAAGAGGGATGATTGAAGTGGGGTAGTTGGAGTGGTGTACATTAGAGTGAAATGGGATGGGATAGAGAGGGGTGGTGTGGACTGAGTTAGGCGAAGTTGGGTAGAATGGTGTAGATTGTAGTGCGGTAGACTGGAATGGAGTAGAATGGAGTGGGATAGATAGGAGTAGGGTAGATTGGGGTGGGATACATTAGGAAAGGGTAGATTAAGGTGGGGTAGATTGGAGTGGGGAGGATTGGGGTGTAGTGGATTAGATTGAAGTGGGGTAGATTGGAGTGAAGCTGGTAGGGTAGAGTAGAGTGGGGTAGATCTGGGTAAAGTGGAGTGTTGTAGAGTGAAGTTGGGTATATTGGAGTGAAATGGGGTATATTGGGTGGACTGGAGTAGATTGAGTGGAGTAGATTGCGACGGAGTGGGGAAGATTAGAGAGGAGCTGGACATACCGCAGTGGAGTGGGGTAAAGTGGAATGGAGTGGGTCAAAGTGGACTGGGGGTAGAGTGGAGTAGTGTGACATGGCATGGATTGGAATTGGGTTGAGTGGAGTAGTGTGGAGCAGGTTGGATTGGGGTGGAGTGGGGTAGATCGGAGCAGAGGTGGGTAGATTTGAGTGGAGTGTGGTAGATTGGGGTGGAGTGTGGTAGATTGGGGTGGGGTGAATTGGTCTAGAATGAGTGGAGTGGGGTAGATTAGAGTGGAGTAGACTGGATTGAGGTTTACTGGGGTAGAGTTGACTGGGGTAGAGTTGAGTGGGGTAGATTGAAATGGGGTAGATCGCAGTGGAGCAGGATAGACTATCGTAGTGATGTGGACTGGGGCAGAATGGAGTGGAATGGGTTGGATTGGGTTAGAGTGGGACAGATTTAACTGTGGTGGATTGAAGTGAGGCAGACTGGAGTAGTGTGGGGAGAGTAGGGTGGGTAAATTGGGTGGGCTCGATTGTAGCGGGGTGGACTGGGGTAGACTGGTTGGAGTGGGGTAAGTCAGAGTGGAATTGTTTGAGCTATATTGTAGCAAAGAGGGGTGAGGTAGACTGGGATACATTGGTGGGGAGTGGGACAGATTATAGTGAGGTGGAGTGGGGTAAGTGGTGTGGTGAGTTGCGTCATGGAGTGAGTGGCACAGATTGGAGTGGCGTATTGCTTAGTGTCTTACAATGTAGAGTGGAGTGGCTTGGCATAGAGTGGAAGGGAACAGAGTGGGGTTGAGTAGCGTAGTGAGGAGTATGCATGGTGTGGCAGCGCACTGCCATTACAGAAAACAAATGTTCAATTGAAAGGACCATTACATTTGTACCGAAATACGGATTTAAGGCATACAGACGATAATGTGTGCAAATGTCATCACCCAGTATTGGTATGTTTTGATCGAAATTCAAATATTTGCTTTGATCACTCTTCAAAATTACACAAAAATGTGCTTCATTTGTGCTAATTATGAAACATCAGCACCGTTCATTTTTATGTTGTGTGCTAGAAAAAAAACATCCTAGACCCTCTCCTCTTACAAGGGTACTCCACAGGATGTCACATAAATTCTCTCACTTTAAAGTCAGAGAAAGAAAAATAAACAACAAGGGCCAGATGTAGGTGGTTAAATACCGGTCGGTAACGCCGAAATTCGGTAAATTTCAGCGTTACCGACTGGTATTTAGCCATTCCTAATGAAGGTAAGGAATTGGTAAATAAGGAATCTGTAAATAGGGAATCTGTAAATACAGATTCCATATTGCTCTTGCATTTAAGGAATCGGTAATACCGATTCCTTAAATGCAATGTAGGAAGCATCTTCAAGAGTGCTTTTGAGCCTTAAGAAATCGGTAATTACCACCAACTTCAAGTTGGTGGTTATTATTGATTTCCTTTAAAAATCACTTTTTTGTTAAGTGCCATGTGGCACACATTCATGCCCTTAGGGCATTTATGTGCGCCACATATGCACACATTCACATTTCAGGGGTGCAACAGGGTGTCCTTTTGACACCCTGGCACACTTGAAAGTAATACCGAATCGCTAATAGTGAATGTCTTCACATTCATTCCTATGGGCCTCCAAACCCACAGAAATGGATGGGTAGGTATTCCTTATTACCGAACCTCAATTACGGATTCGGTAATAAGGAATATTAAGGATTCAGTATTTTTTTACCGAATCTTTACCTACATAGGATATACAGATTTCTTAAAAGCGAAACGGTAAAATTCGGTAATAAGAAATCGGTATTTCAGATTTACCTACATCTGGCCCCAAGCTCCCTGAAAGAGAGAGCCTGACATCTGATCTATGTGTTTGAATGCAAGGCAAATTTGACAAGATAAGAACAACATTTAAAGGCCTGTCTACAGAAAGCAAGTTCCGGAAGAATACAGTAAACAATGTTTGGGCAACGGGAGGGACGAACTCAAGCTGGACAGTCTAAAGCAAATAAAGGCAGCAAATAGAAAGCTAGAAAATGCGAGGTACAAACCACAAACCACAAAGCCAATGGTAAGCAACAGGCAGAATGCATTCCTAGGTCAGCTTTCTGAATGTCCCCAAGACATCTTTAGCAAACCAGACAGCTGGGCTGTCTGGTAGGCTTTGACCTAAAAAAGGGCCGTACTCCAGATAGTGGAAATGCTGCTGAATCGGAATGAGGACTTTTCCAGGTAGAAATCAATGTTCTAATAAGGACACTTTCACAACTAGAATTGGCTTTGAAGAATTTAGTGTAGCACAAATGGAAGATCAGAAGACTAAATCCAAACTCTTCATAACCTTGAAACTAACACAATTAATCTATAGTGATGGATTGGATTCACATTGTCCTGTCACAGTTTCAGCATCTGAATCAGAATCCACACTAAGTGGAGACACCTCAAGAACAGAAGATTGTTATGTAGCTTGTGGCAGGAGATCTAGCATGGTGGATTAATCTAGATAAGGTGTTATATATCCCTGTCTAAATTTGGATAGCTAAAACATCAAAGAATATTTCTGCAAGAATGGCACTAAAAACAGGATAAGTTATGTTTTTCACTGTCATAGTACTAAATTGGTGTACAGATCCCTATTAAGGTGTTACTAGTGGTGTAGTTACGTGGTTCTACATTACTACAGACAAATAATGGCACGTCTGATGCATTATAAAAAAAACAATAATGGTGTAAACATTGAACAGGAAAGGTCTAAGGACCTGACTATAAATCAAAAAGTGTAGTGATTAAGAGACTATAGGGGAATGAGTCCACATTTTGAAAAATACAGCCCTTCAAGAAAAGACAGGTGCATGAAAGGCCCCATGGTGTATGTAAAAAAAGCTCCACAGGATAAACAGTGAAATCCCGAATGGGCACCCAAGGGAAAACTAAGAGGTTCAGTTGTTGGAGGTATGATGAATTGTTAGAATATCAACTCCAACACCAACTGTGGTAATGGAATCACTGGTGCAGAGGCTTTCAGTACTTATACAGAATGGTACAGCTTCTTCACTTCAATCATTTGTTTAATCTCTCTTTTGTCTGTGACTCAAGTTGTGTTTCTTTTTATGGACTGAAGCAACATTTACAGATGGCTCTGATACTAAATCTTATCTAAAATACTTTTTTCAGCACCTTTCCCTATTTTGTTTATGACTACAAAGGAGCCAATAGTCTATAAGAGACTAGTAGTATAACTGACTTCAATTGATTTGGTACTGCTGCCTTGTAGACTTCTTCACAACAGCACACACAACAATAGTGCCATCCTAAATGACAATTGTGTAGAGACACGTTTATCAAGAACAAGGACCAGGGTTTATGTTCTCCAATGGTACAAAGAGGTAAAGGATCATTCCCGATTTTGTTTAACTAGGAGATCAGGAACCTTATGAAACTCAAAAATGATATAGTGAGACAAGTGAACGAGATCTGAAAACCAGATATGATAAGACCAAAAGGTACTCTATTGGGATCATCTCCATCATTGGGGTTCCAGACATACACAACCTATGCAGAGTACGAAATGTGAAAAAAAAATCTAAATTCTTCAACCTGCTTTGATTGATATCATTACCAATATATCGCTTTTTCAGCCATAGGTAATTGATGAGACAAAGTTATGTATGTGAAGAAAATACTAGGACTAGCAAACCAGAGGAGTAACTATCAAATTTAGTTGTCAATAAAAAGAAGAAAGGGGCAGCCTGCTCAAGATAACTGCATCCACATTTCTATTTTTTAGATGAATGGAATACAAAGAATGGTCTTCACGCAAACCTAGCACAAGAGCACAATTTCAAGTTGACAAAACAAGTAAAATCAGTTCCCTCTATGTGTGTTAAAGTACAAACACCCCAGCTGTGCTGTCTGATTACATACCAACAACTTCCCACTGGAGGAGAGGATGAAGATATGAGTCATAAGAAAAATTAGCTTGAGCTCTAGCTTGCTTATATGGAAGGTCGTGCCTTGAGCTGACCAAAACCTCAGAGTCTGCAGATCGGGATAATGAACACAAAATAATACTATCTGGTGTATATTGGCAGTAATTTTAAAAACCAATCTGACAAATAGTGACTAGTTTCTTCGACCAAAGTTTGCAGTTTTGGCCTCAATAAAGACTCATTTGATGTTTCATGGTGGCAAGAGCAACTACAAGAGAACTAGAAGCTGCAGTCCAAAAAGACTGACTGCCACCTGGGGAAATATGCTATTCTCAGAATAAAATAGCTTCTGTCTGACAACACTGTTTCAAAGCAGTACAGGACAGCCGAAGAAGAGTGTCTAAATAGAATCCTACGAACTTCAACTTTTGGCAAGTAATTAGTTAAGAATTATTTTGGCTGAAAGAGAAGAGAGTTTCTCAAGCAGAAAGATTCCAGAGAGGCTATTTCTGAAGATTGGGCACAGACAGTTGAACACCCAGTAGCTGAAGATGTGAGACTACCGTGAAAAAAACCCTTTAAAGCATAGTTGAAAATGAAAATCAGATAAGTTAAAAGCATAGGCACCAGTACTGATAAAGCCAATACCACTGTGTACCTTGAAAACTAACGAGACTCCTTCCAGGAAAGATGGTGGAAATACCAATGAATAATGGAGATCTATTACCTGGATTCAATCCAACAACTATAGAGCTTCAAGACTTTAGGCTCAGGAAACCATATAAAAAAAGTTCACAAAGAAAAACTGGATGAGATCATGTACATCCATTATGGATCGAGTGCCTGTAGTGGTCTTGCATGTCTACTGGAACCAGCTTGTCTATTGGCACCCACGAGAGCAACATCTTAAAAGGAGTCAGCTTGACGTTTTAGTAGAGTACTGGTAAGATTTGGCATGTTCAGTAGTGGATTTAAGTACAAAAATAAGATTTATATTGAACGAGGAGTTGCAACTTTCACAGCCTGTCTTGCTTTGAAATCTTTAAAGCCTGTGAAAGGTGCGAACTACCCTCTTTAAAGAGTGTAAGGAAATTGCTGCTACCTATTTAGTTGCCAGTTGTTGTGCATTTTTCAAAGCATCGTCTCTCATTCTTGAGCATGGAGACTCAGTCACGGTTCTGTCCGTTGCATCAATCTTTATGTTGTGGTTTTGTAACAGCTATCTTACAGCTTCTTGCTGTTTTGAAAGTCCATTTGGTCATTCCTCACCCACCTATGGAGGAAGACATGCCATCAATGAGTCTAGAATGACCATATTAATGTGTTGTAAAATAAGACTAGAGACTATGACATTAATCTGCTTGAAGAATACTGAGGCCTTAACATAGGGCGTCTTCTTTTGGTTCTCCCACAACATATCATCTTTATTAAGAAGAAATGAAGCTTGAAGAGCTGTGTCTTTTCCATTCCAAAAGCAAATGCTATTGACTGCCTGATAACTCCACTTGAAAATAATTTTCAAATGAACGGATTCCCATCACTCACCCTTGGGTGACATGCTTCATCATCTGGGTCTCCTCATTCATGTCTAACTGGTGATGCTAAGGGCTACAACCTCTTCAGAAGGATGCTGGAGCCAGAGGATGTTTTGTAAGGGTCACTACCCGTGCTTAGAGATGCGAGCATCCTCGGGCCCCCTCATCCTTCTGAAGAGGTTGTAGCCCTTAGCGTCACTAGTGTGACATGAATAAGACCCAGATGATGCAGCTGTCAACAAAGGGAGATGGGAATCCGCTCATTTGAGAATTATTTTCAAGTGGAGTAGTTCTCACATAGGTAGTTAGCGCACACATTTAGGTTTGTTCAGGTGATCATATCATTCAGAGATGCATTTCCAAGACCCTTGGATATTGTTTGTGTATAGATGGTATAGGGGGCTATTTATCCAGGTTAGGTCTATAAACATTGCCTCAGACCCTCCTTCAAAGTGTGTTTATATTGCCTGATGAGTTTCACATTACAATTGAATGTTTATTCTTTGGTTCCGTATTTTTTCAAATCCAAGGATATTCAAATTGCAGTCTAAACTCAATGCCTACCTCAGACCAAAAAAGTGAATGCTCCATAAAAGACACCTCTCAGCCCTCTAGAATCTTTGCAGGGGTAGAGGAAATAGTCTTAAAAACAATCGAGTCACATCTAAGCTATTGGCCATTCTGGCTCACCAAATGAAATTGTTAAGTTAAGGACAGTTGCTCTGACATCAAAAACAAGGAAGTCCAGTTGTGATTATTTTTTGCTTCTTGGCAGAAGAAGGATGAGTTGCAGCCTTTATTTCTATATAAGGGATCTAAAAAGGCTAGACAGAATCTAAAAAGGGTAGACTGCCATGTGTCATGGAAAATAAGAACAGTAATTGTGCTGAACGTACAAGACTGCTACCTGGTTATAATATATTCAGTAGGTTAATGTAAATCTGTTATAAAAATACTGATTTTACAGCCTCTGCATTTGTTTTCTACTGTGCCATAACTGTTTATCAGTGGGACTGGAGAAATGCCTGCATGGGAAGACATGGATGATGCTGTAAACTGTTCAATGCTATGTTAAGAATTACCAAGAACAAGACAAATAACGGTTTTGGTCACAATATTCTGGCAAATGTGAAGAACCACTGCCCTGATAACTTGAACGCTAATAAGATACCATGCCATACGTCAACTATAAATGAAATAACCGTCATTGCAGTATGAGAACACAGTAATAGTTCACTCTGTCCAATATAGGTGATGTAAAACAGAATTTATAAAGGAAAATTAGGAATATGAAAAAGAAAACAAATTAGGAAAAAGAAAAGTTACGAATATTAAATCTGTACTCAATCTCATTATTGAAGGCCCATGTCAAAATCAGAGGGTATCAAATGCTTGTAAATAACCATCATTACTGGAGAATTAATAGCAGAAATGGTTAAGCTAAAAAAAACAAGGCAAAAAGTCACAACAAACCTAGATCCAAACAGAAGATCTCAAAGTACATTGGGCTTATAAAGAGCACATTTGGCTGTCATAAAATCATGGGAGGATTGATGTATTAGCCAGTGGAAAATAACAAAAAATGTTCTCGAATAAACAATCAATACAAACAATTTAAAATTAGGGTGATATGATCACTTTTTCTGCTGTGGGAATAAGTCAAGATCATGTGTTCTGGATCATCTGAAGGTTCGAAAATCATAAAATGCACCATAAGCAACCCCACATTGCTCTCAGTCGGCACAGGTTGGTAGTCTGGCTGAAGCATCCCTCAGTGACATCTTCACAACCTAGCTTGGTGTAAGAGAGTCATTCAGTACTACAAGCATAACATTGCAACCTAATTGCAAATGAAAAGTGCTCAAACATTGCTCCTAATGAATTAATGACTGAGAAACCAGAACCAAGGTGGTAACCCTCACAAGTGTGGTCAACTCCGACTTCACTGGGTCCATTCTAAAGAAGGGCTAACAATGTTGAAAATGAAGAACTAAACGGACAATTCGCATTAAGAAAGAGAAAAAATGCAAGTATATTTTGTATGTCACCAACACATTTATTTTAAACAATAAAGGCAACTAACCTGCACTTCACTTTGTTTCATACTACAGCATTAACATGTAGTGATATTTGGTTCTGGCTCCTTTCGAATTTTTCTTCAAGATTTGCACTATCTGAGAATATGTGTTAACCCAAATGAAGGGATAAAAAAGACGCGAAACAAACAATGGCCAACTACAGCTTCAATAGACACTATGGGAAACAGAACTCATGTTCCGAAAACGTTTTTGCTCTTTAAAAAAATAACTAAAATAGCGGATTGAATGCCTCCACTTCCGCAAAAGATGCTCCAGTAACCCTGGCAGTTTATCGATTAGCATGAATGGTGAGTGGAGATATAACAAGCAAAATAACCTACAAAGAAGTTGGGAGTTTAAGGCAGAGAATCGAAAAGGGAGGTAACAATTTGAAATTACTCTGCCAATATGTGCATGATTAAATTTACAATTGGTTAATTTTGTGCATATTTACATCCAAATTACTACTGGCTAATGAGCAACCTGTATTTGCCATTTCTGAAAGGAATTCAGAAAAAAAACTTGTGTGGTACCCTTTCAAGGATAAGAAAAAAGGCCTGCATGATCCTCTTATCTCTTTCTTATTTGGCAAGCCATTTAACCCTTTCGATGCTGATGACGAGCTCAGCTCGTCATCACCCACGGGTGTCGTGTGCTGATGACGAGCTGAGCTCGTCATGGAAACAGCAAAATGGTCATTCCCAGCACAGGAGGGGGAAAACGCCTAGCAGCCAAGGTGTTAAGCTTTAACGCTGCTGAATCCAGGTCCCATTCATGTGAGATTTTTTTCATTTTAGGGTCTTCCAAGTAGGACACAAGTACTGAAAGGTAGCCATAAAATAAAATTAATCTTTAATATATCAATGAAACTGAAGATTCTTGCAAGAACACACTGTGAGACAGTTAAACTTGGGGAACCGGAAAATAAGGCCTAAGATCATTATTAGTAATCCTGGTTTGCAGCAAATCAGAATTTCATTGGCAGACCATTGGCAATATTAAGGCACTTAAGAACAACCAGAATTACCAACGGGAATCAGCTGCGCTTTGAACCTAAATAAAACAAGTAAAAAAACTGATTTAAAGATATTTGAAAACATATATTCTGAGATGTTTGAAAAATCTATACCACGAGTTCTTTTGAATAAGTGATTATGTTTACTGGAGTGCATTTTGAAAGGGAAATAGCTGTTTCCAAGTTTTCTGTAGTTTGGTTTGACAAAATACGTATTACTTCTCTAAAGAAAGGCCTGTAGGAATTTATTTGAAATCATTTTTACTTAATGCCCCCATGCGCTATTATTGGTTGAGTTTAAATTAATAATTCCTTCTAAAGATATTAACCCCTTGTGCGCCACAGTGTGTGTGGGTGCTGGACGGCTCCAGGCCATCCTAGCACCCACCAACGGGGAAATGCTGGCGCTCCCGCCGTGGGTTGCCCTTCGGTTGCCCCCACCAGGGATGTTATAGACTGCCAATGCGGGAGAAACTGAGAGAGGTAGTGGAACTGGTCGGTCGGAAGCGGTATTGGAGGCGCCTGAGAAACATCACTGTCTGCGACCAGAGTCTTGCTTCCCTCTGGCGGCGGACTTTCTTCTTCCTTGTTGCTGGAAAGAAGTGTTCAAAGACCGATATTGCTGGTTGGAGGAGTACTGACGGTATCCCTGTTGATTGTAAGGTTGGTACCTATTAGATTGGTAAGAGGGACGTTGCTGTTGAAAGTGTCCCCTGGATCCTCGGCCACGAAAGGACTGATAACGAACGGCTTTGCTGTAATGATCCCAAGGATTTAGCAGTTTCAGTATCTGCTTTTATCCCTTGCAACGCCTCGTCGATATGCTTACCAAATAGGCTTTCGCCATCAAATGGCATGTCCAAGATTTTAGACTGGACCTCCGGTCGGACGGATGTAGCTTTGAGCCATCCTGGTCTCTGTAGGGCTACCGCCCCAGCCATCTGGCGGAAAGCTATAGACGCTATATCCATTGTCACGTCTATGGACTCCGACGCTGCCCTGGATCCATCCTGTAGGATGGTAGTTGCCTCCTCTTTCTTGTCATCCGGAAGGTGCGACAGGATTGGTGCGATGTCAGACCACATCTGTCTATTAAACCGGCTCAGAAGTGCCATTGCATTGGTTGCTTTGATTGAAGCTGCTGCCATGACTGCAAAGCGTTTACCTATGCAGTCCATCTTCTTGCCCTCCTTATCGGGGGGTGCCAGCTTGTTGACATTGGATTCTTGGAGCGCTTCTGCGCTGCTTGAGTCACCACCGAGTCCGGTCGAGGATGACCAATAAGACATGCTGGAGCCTTCCCTATAGCGCGATACTTTTTATCCAGCTTGGGTATAGATGCTGGGACTAAGGCTGGATTCTTCATCAATTTGAGTCCTTCCGCCCAGATATGTTCAATAATCGGAATGGCTCTTACAGACTTCCTGGAGGACTCCTTGGAGTTGTAAAGGAAACATTCGCTTTCCTTGGCTGGCATAGTAAGCTGGAATCTCTTTTTCCATCAAATCGTGAAAACTGGCTATGTCCTCTGGTGGAGAGCTTGATTGTGGCAATGGTGACACCGGAGACGTTGGAACGATATACTGGTCCCATTCATCCCCAACAACGTCATCTTGAGTGATTTCCCCTTTTTCCTCTTGATCATCCTGATCGGAATCTTGTAAGTCATCACGAATTGTAATAACCTTTTGGACCTCCTTCCGAGGAGGAGGAGGAGATGGCTGAATCAGGGGTTTTTCTTTTGCAGGTTGAGAGACTTTCCCCGTGGCCGCGGAAGGGACAGGAGCATTATCTTCCGGAAATTGACGGTAATAGCTGTCAATCATGCTTCTTAGGTCTGATATTAACGAGACGGGCACTGACTGAGCCTCTTCCCGCACAGGCGTATTCACTTCCTCTTCGTCATCATAATGATAAGCCTGGTGAAATGACTCATATCTCATCTGGCCCTTGACCGGCCGATCTGTAAAAGTGAAATGCTCCTGGACCTCTTGAAGGTCTTCCTCATCGGAATCCTGATGCTTAATATGGAGCTGCGACGGACTGTAAGCAACACCATAAGATCCTTCCTCCTCAGATTCCTGGCAATCCAGAATAGTAGAGGGCAGTAGAGGTGAAATCTTCTGCGTAGAAAACTCTCCTCTTTTACTCGTCAACGATCCCGTCGACGGAACAATCCTTTTTATAGAGATATAGGTTGAAGTTATCCTTGTTGGAGATGGCATCGTCGACGATTTTTTCGTCGTCGACGGGGCCGTCGACGGAACAATCATCAGCATCGTCGACGGTAAGCCCGTCGACGAGGATATTGCTGTCGACGAAGGTCTGGTACTCACCGTCGACGGAGCCGTCGTCGACGACGAAGTGGTCATCGTCGAGATTGTCGTCGTCGTCGTCGAGGTCGTCGACAGCCTCGTCGGCGATCTGACTGGAATTTCAGTAGATTTCGTCGACGGAAGCGACAACGGAGCCTTCTTTTCTGAGGAAGGCTTGAGAGGAGTTGGAGGGAGAGAAGTAGAAGGTTCACCTTCCTTAGTTTTTCCTGCTTTATGTTTCCTCACCTCCCTTTTCCTCAGAGGACCCTCTTTTTTGTTTCTTAGAGGTGTGTCCCTTGGCTTCTCCCTCAGACTCAGAGTCTGGAGTTTTCCTTTTTTGAAGCCATAATAAGAGGCGCGCTTCTCTATCCTTAAGTGTTTTGGCAGAGAAGGTCCGGCAATACTTGCAGTCCTTAGGAATATGCTTAGGGTACAGACAGTACAAGCACTCCTTGTGTGGATCCTCAGAAAATAATCTGGCCTTGCCACAGGACCCGCAAGCTCTGAAAAGGCTCTTCTTGGAGCTTTCAGACATTTTGAATGTAATAATGCTTGACAAGAAATGAACAGTACCTGACTCCCAACAGTGAAGGTCAAAAGTTAAGTGAAGAGAGAAAAAAAACTGAGCAGAGCTCAGGGAGACTCCTTCTCACACGAAGGCGATTGGAAATCTGAGGTATGGTGGCTCTGCTGGGAATGGTGTAGGCTGGTGTTGGCAGCTGACTGGCTGTAGTTTGGGCCACATAATGAGGAGGAAAGGTTGCCTAGTGGTTTCACTACTCTATGGCTTCCAGGCAGTTTTTTCTTCTACTGCTATGGTTATCATTTACCGGGAGACTCCCACCATGACGACGGGGAAGATACAAGCATGTGAATCTATGAAAGATTGAATACTGGAGAAACATGTATCCTCTTTTACTTCCTCTAGGGGCACTCCAAACTGGTTTGCAGCCCTTTCAACGATTTCATTGTAGGAAGCATTGTCATCTGGGGGAGATGCCTTCGAGGGATAGTTGCACATCTCCTCCTCTGGCCTCTCGGTGTCGAGATCATTCCATTCGTCCTGGAAGTATTCGACGTTTTCCTCCTCCTCCCGTACATTATCATATTCCTAATGATCTTCGCTTCAAGGCGGTGGGGATTGGAGGATAGCATCCTCCTCTTCTTCGGCGTCTTCAGCCTCTTAAACGTCAACGGTTTCCAGTACGACTTTCAGTGCCTTAGGGATTCGATACTCCTTTAATGATTTGTCTAATTCGTTTTTCCTTTGTAATAGCGCAGCCATTTCTTCCTCAAGTCTCCCTTTCTTCTTTTCGACTTAGAGGGCCCTTTCGACGTTGGATGCCGGGGTCTTCCTTTTCTTTTCGGCGTCGACGTTCGTTTTAGGCGTCGAGGCCTTTTTCGCAGGTTCGTTATCGTTGACCCTTGGCTTTGGAGTCTTGTACGACTTCCTCTCTTTGGCAACCCTTGGTTGGGTGCCTTGTGTTTCTTTTGTTTGCGGCTGACCTTCAATCACCTTTTTGTTTGGCGTCAGGCTGCCTTGGTTGTTTTCGGTTCGTGGCCCTTCGGATCTGATGGATCTTTAGGTTTTACCTTCTCCGCCATCTTCGAATACTTCGCCTTCTTGTTGGCGCGTCTTTTTTTCGGTGTCTTTTTCTATACCTTCGCCGTCCGATCTTCAGGTGTTGATTCCGTAGGAGCTCCATGCTCCTCTTCGTCGCTCGAGAAACCCATCTCCCTCATGGAAGGTTTCTTCTTTGGCAGTGACATCGTGGTGTAGTGGGCCTGTCTCTGATTTCGGCGTGTCCTGAGAGTCTTTGTCAGGAACGCTGCACAGGCCTCACTGTCTTTGTCCTGGTGATCCCTGGGTAGGCAGAGGTTGCCCACGGTGTGTGGATCACGTTGTGCGTACTTGTAATGGCACTTTGGGCAGAATTTAAAAGGGGTGTTCTCCATGGCCCTTATCTCACCATTTGTGGCCCGGAGTGGTCCTCTGGTGTTGAAAAAAGGTCCGCTCTGCTTCGGTTTATGTCTATGCGTCGTTAATTGATCTCTTCTTGTTGATTCTATTCAAGACAATCTTCTTTTCTTGAAGTTTTTTCGTGAAAATCAAACTTTCTTCGGAGTTTCCCATCTTGCTTCCAGATCCAACGGCGGAAAAAAGAATCTGAAGATGGCCACCGCGCAAGTCGACCTCCAGGATGCCGTCTGATGTCATACAGGGGACGTACCCCACACCAAATTGTGGTCGATAGCGACCAAAACAAGAAAAAAAACAGATGACGGAATGATGCACAGCATTGGAATCCAGAAAAAGATTCACGCTGCAAAACTCTGTATTACAATGTCTTTAGAACTATGCCATGAGCACTGTAGATAATATGTATGTATCACTGTCGGTAAGTTAGATTCCAATAAAAATATGTTTGGAAAATGTTGTTTATGTTTTGTGTGTGAAATAATTTTGGAATTTGTGCGTGATGTGTATTGCGTTGTCTCATGTGTAATTTTCTTTTCTAGTGGGATATTGTTGGTCCTTGCTGCGTCTATGCAGAGTAGGTGGTGGTAAGTCTAGCTGTTTCTTGCAAGTGAGTGGTATTGTTGTGGAGTACTGTAATAAAGCCACATTTTGTTTTTTATTTTACATGTTTGTTGTGGTTGTTGACTTGTTTGTCAAGTTACCTTTATTAGTAAGGATTATGGCTAGCCGCAGGATTATGGCTCAGCAGGTGATTGGTATGCTTTTTGAATCTTCCTCTGACCATGATTATGAGAATGACAATGCACCTGAGGCAGAGGAGGAAGTGAAAGATCTGGCAGTGAGTTTTCTGTCCACTAGGAATCATCTGATGATGAAGCTACTCTCAGTGCAGACTAGAGGAGGACACTGATGTGCCTCTGGTGCAGAAAGAGGTATCTGGATTGCAGCCTAGGGCTGCAAGGATTCCAATTGAAGGTGCTAGACTCTAGGTTGATTCAAACATGGTACAGCCAGTGTTGCCTGCCTTTAGTGGTGATGCAGAGGTGTAGAGTGAATTATGATTTTGCCTATACAGTTCTTTCAGTTGTTTATGGATGATGTATTTTTGGCAGAAATTGTTGAGCAGACTAATTTGTATGCTGAACAGTATTTGAGGGACAACAGTGGCAGACTTAGACCTCGCTCTAGAGCTACCCAGTGGACTCCCACAAATCTGGATGAGATGAAGTTTTTAGGTTTAACTTTTTTGATGGGCGTGATAAGGAAGACGTCCCTGTCTTCATATTGGTCTACCAGTCCCTAGATGGCAACAGCAATATTTTCTGCAATTATAAGTGAAGATCGGTATTTACTTTTACTTAGAATGGTGCATTTTGTTGATAATGCTTCTGCATTCTTTTGTCATAGCAGGGACCCCCTGAATCCAAATGGAGGTTCTAGGACAGAGTAACAACAATAAAAGATACAAATATTCCTAGGCAACCACTGACCTGACGAGAATCAGGTTCAACAAGGACATTTAATAAACAAGAGCCTCAATGTACTGACAACAAAGTTTTTATATATATATATATATATATATATATATATTTTTATTGAATAGACAACAATCAAATAATAAAAAACATTAAAAAAGGTTGGTATCCAAATTCTTATAAAGTAACCACCTTGATTGCATAAAACCAATTCATACACAATTTGCAGATATCAAAAACAACATAGTGATCAAAGTATTCTAAAAATGAAGTAGGTGTTATGGACAATCTCTACGCGCGTTTCGGTGATGGACCGCCTTCTTCAGGAGAACCACTTGATGTTCTAAATGAAAGATAATAATATACATTTCAATATGTTCAAGGTACAGTACATTTAGGTTAGTTCTGATGAAGATGTGGGGGGTACACAAGAAATTCGGGTAACAGAGGCCAAATCACTAGAGTACACATACAAATGATTGCACAGAAATCAAGCATGCCATTACATGAGTAAAACATTGAAATTCATAAAGGTGAGTAAATGAATTTTATCAACACCGTGGAGCCACTTTGTTAAAAAAGATAGCGAACAGATGCAGTATATCCTTTGTGCACAAAAGCAAGACATTGTGTCACGAAAGACAGAAAACCCACCAGGTAAGAGTGAGATAGAAAGAAAGGCATCAGAAATCTTACCCGTACAGAGCGTCAGGTCTGTACTTCAGATGATGAATTTGTAGGCAAATGGATGATATACTACTATGGAAATATGACAAAACAGACAAAACAAACTATATAAGAAGAGTGTATCGCCGAAAGAATGAATGCACAAAACTATTCTCTTCCTGAGCTTTCAAAAAATTCTAATGAAGTACCTGATGAAGTGCAACTAAAACTGCTGTGATGACAGGAAAACTGCATTAAAACGCTGAGGTACGCGAAGCTACACCTAGTTGGTCTAAAGAGAATGACAGAATAATGATTCTCATGAAAAATGTTTTTATTATAGTAATAGTAAATGCACACCATTAGTTAATTTATAATACCTGGATTAGGTGCCTAGCCCAGTATCACAGTGTGGGACAGCGTTGATGGACTGTAAACTTTTCCAAACAATGAGGATAAATGGATCTGTGGAAAATGAACAGGTCTAAGAGGAATCCTCTAATCGTATTATAAAGTGTACCAATCTGATGAATGGCGTAAGATTTACCTCTATTTCATCTGTGTTTAGAATAAATAAACATGTCGATGTCGACTTTATTTTTCAAGCGCAGACCTCAAGGGAATCTGTATAGCAAAAAATTGCAACACATGCTAAATATTCGCTATTGGTAAGTTTTAAGAACTTATGCATAAACATGGGTTTAGGCAAACCTATTTTATTTCTACCTGAGTATGAAAGAGTAGAAGGATCAAGGATATGTAGACCCTTCTAGTGCTCCCACGATATTTCGGTGACCGGCAGCGGAGAAACTCGAAATTGATCTAAAAAAGGAATAACACAATCCTCTTTTACTGGCATGTGCTAGTTGTGCTGATACCACGACTAGCGTTTCACCCACATAATGAGCGACAGTTTTTATCTATGCTTGGGGGTCCCCTAATTGGTGGCTGGCGTCTCTGCTCACACTTACTTGAATGATATATGATTGGCGTCGTCCGATGCGCGGGTCCCGTTTGTGAATCAGAGTAAATGTAAATGCGCTGGATATAAAGCCCTCTCAAGGGGATTGACGTGCCGTGATGGCGTCACAGGTCATATGTGTATTGCAGAAGTTGAGCTAAAAGCATACCGCGAGACGGTGCGCAACTTAGGATAAAAAAACACTAGCATGCTACCCGGCTCAAATTAGAGAGCAGTGGGGTTAAAAAGGATGACAGACTATCGTGATAGCGGAATCCTAATTATCAGAACCCACATGTTATACATTCTTAACCGAACAAACAAGGGGGGGGGGGTGGAAAAAAGATTGATACTTATTCCAAACTAGATAGAAATAATTATATGAAAGCTAACGGAAAAAAGGAAGTAAAGGAGAAATAGATAATGTGACCAAAATTATCTCCCTACGATTCTCAAATATACCAAAAACAACAGGAATTTATTTAGCTGTGAAAACTCCTTATTTGATGTTATATTTCATCGCATTTTCCCAAGGGATTTCATTATTCAATCCCTTGGTGTGGGCTGACAATGTGAAGATCCAAAAGACTTCACGCTTTTTCCTGTAGTCATCCATGTTATTATGAAGGTGACTGTCTAGATTTTCCACAATGTACCACGCAAATCCTTGGGTTTATGTTGAAGCTCCAAACAGTGTCTCACTAGTGGGGCACTGATTTTGGAAGTATGGATGGCCGACCGATGTTCTGTGACTCGGGTACAAAAAGATCTAACTGTCTCACCCACGTATCCGAGACCACACGGGCATCTCAAAAGATAAATGACATTTTCAGATTTACAATTAGAGAATTTTCTAGGGCAAATGGTGAACCCTTGGTACATGTAGCTACTGCCTACAATGGCCAAATCACAGGCTATACAGGTGTTACATTTATATGTGCCATGAAATAGGTTAGGCTCCATCAATAGTTTTTTGTACAAAGGGGACACCTTCTAAAAATCTAGAACGAGTGATATGATCCTTGAGGTTTTCATTCCTCCGATGTGCAAAAATAGGCTTGGGGATTTTTTTGTTTTCTTCCGAATTACTATTGAGGATATGCCAATTTGAGTAAACTATCTGGCGTACCTGGTTGTTCATCATCAAGTGTTTTGTAATACATACTAGTTGATTTTTGCCCATTTTAATTTTGGGTTGCAGAAGACAATCGCGATCATAAAATCGAGCGCGCTTAAGCGACACTCAGATCAATCTGTGAGGGTAGCCGCGTGAAAGATATTTTGCTTTTAAAATACTAGCTTGAATGTCAAAGTCCTGTATGTTGGAACAGTTGCGGCGAAGTCAAAGAAATTGGTTGAAAGGGATACCTTCTTTTTGTGCCCTAGGGTGGTAGCTGTCAAAATGAAGTAATGTGTTCCATGCTGTAGGTTTAATGAACAAATCTACTTCCAGGGCCTCGTCTTTGTGTTTAATCAGGATGTCTAGAAACTCTACTTGTTCTCTACTGGTATGAGATGTGAAATGAAGATTAGTATCACATACATTAAGCCAGTTGAGAAATTCCTGAAGTAATTGTTCTGTATCTGTCCAGATGAAAAAAATATCATCTATATACCGCGACCACATATAGATGGATTCAAAAAATGGCGCTACTTGGTTGTATATATGAATTTTCTCAAATTTTGCCATGAAAATGTTAGCTACAGAGGGAGCCACCGACGCTCCCATGCTTACTCGTTTCGTTTGTGTGTATAGACTTTTACCAAATTGAAAGGTGTTTTCTGTTAGAACTATTTGTAAACATTGTAGCAGAAATGTTTTGGGGCAGGGAACCTGATATTCATCAATGAACCAGTCAATTGCAGTAAGTGCCTTATCTTGCGGAATGTTACTATACAAGGCTTCAATGTCAAGTGTGACTAGGATATTATTAGACTAGTTTAACCGCATCATTGCTACTGTATATTCCAGTGCTGTGCTGCAATTTTCAAAATCCCATGTTATGTGACAAGGTCAACTCGTCATAAGCACAGCGCAGGTAACACCCAAGACGAGTTGACCTTGTCACAAGCATCGAAGGGGTTAAGGGTAATCCTTCTACTTTATTAATAATCAAAGTAATGTCCATAATATAAGATGGTATCTTAGATATGCGGGGTCTCAATAAGGCATCCGAGTATTTCAAAAGAGGCACAGTAATCGAGCCTGTAGTAGATACTATAGGACGGTAAGGGGGATCTATGGCATCTTTATGGTTCTTGGGGATACCATATATACAAGGCATCACAAAAGAGGTTTGATTTAAGTAATCAAATTCTTTATCACAGATAAATCCATTGTCTAAAGCTGATTTTGTTAAATTTTGGATTTTCTTTTTTATAGAAAGGGAAGGATCTTTATTTTATATAGTATAAAAATTGGTGTCATTGAGAAGAGTTTTCATTTTATTTTTGTACATATGAGTGTCAATGACCACTATGCCCCCTCCTTTATCACAAGCCTTGAATGTCAGGGTCTTGTCCTTTGATATTGTTTGAAGCGAACAGTATTCTTCCCGAGTGAGATTATACAGGGGTTTAGGTACAAATTTAGTCATTCTTTAAGCAGTTTAGTACCGTGTGTTCAAACACTTGGACTTCTGGCCCAAGGGAGTCTAAAGTAGGTGTAAATGGGGAGGGATTAGACATGCCTGAAAGGTTTAAAAGTCTATTATCTATACGTTCCTTATGCATAAAGAACTTTTTTAATCTTTCTTTCCGAAAGAAAGTGATTATGTCCTGATATAATTCAAAAACACTAGCAGTGGAGTGGGGCACAAAAGATAGTCCTTTAGATAAAAGATTAATACTAGCTGTATCCAAAGTTCTACTGGACAGGTTGAAGATAGGAAATAGGTTTCTCTTCTCCAATACTGGGCATTGCATGTTTCCAGCATCTAGTTGCTGTTTTGTTGATGATATACATTCTGGTAGTTGCCCCTGGACTGATTTTAGAAACGGACTCTGGGTTTCAGAGAGAGAACTTTGGATGGTTCCAAAGGTTGTTACCAGCTCTGCCCCTGCCTCGGGTTTGATCTCCAGATGAGGCGTGTGACTGTTTTTTGTTTTCTTTTCAGAAACTTCATTTAGTTCCCACCACCCCGCTGCTGCCCTTGGATGGCGGTGGACACCCAGCGATCAATACGTGTGCATGGCTGGTGCGGGAGGAACATGCAAAGACAGCAGCCCCCCCCTCTAGTACAATAGCCCAACCAGCCTAAACACACGCATTTAAACAAGTGTGGAACTTCCAGATATATAAGTTCAGACTACCAGTTAAAACAAAAATAACACTTGAAATAAGTACTTCTCAATGCAAATCTATAACATGCCTAAGTTTTCTTGTGTAAGAAAATGAAATGAAATGAAAAGGGGTTTTATAAAGCGCGACTGCTGCCCTCGGGCGTCCAAGCGCTAAGAAAGAAGAATAGTGCATCGTGATACAGCAGCTTAGGGTTAGTTTTGTTTGGTGAAGAGGAAGGTTTTAAGCTGCTTGCGGAAAGATGACAGATTGGGATTGGAGCACAAGTTACTACTTGTGTAACGATATATCTGTAAGAGAAATTAGTTAGTGATAGATTCCTTACCTTAGAATATCCCCAGGCGTCAGACTGGATCCGGAAAATTTTGCGTAGCAGTACCCTTGCGCGTCGGCAGGCGTCGTCTGCGGCTCCGCGTCCGTCGTAGGCGTCGTGGGCGCCGTGATGACGTTGTCGGCGTACTTAGACGCCGCCTCCGCGTGCTGACGTCAGTTCTTAGCCACAGCTTTTCCGCGCCAGAAGCGCAGAGCCATGACAAAAACCGACACTGGTGCCAAGAAACTAGGGCCCTGAAAGGGGATGACCTTAACCCTAGATATCGGTTCGCAGAACGGGGAGGATGGGTGGGTCGGTAAGGAATCTATCACTAACTAATGTCTCTTACAGATATATTGTTACACAAGTAGTAACTTGTGCATCTGAAAGAGACACGTTAGTGATAGATTCCTTACCTTAGAATAGTTACCCCAGCAATACCATCCCCGTGGAGGTGGGTCTGCGAACCAATATTTACACCAGAAAGTCCTGGAGAACGGAGCGGCCAAAGTAGCCGTCTCTCCGGACCTGACTGTCCAGGCAGTAGTGCCTAGCAAACGTGTGCAACGAGGCCCACGTAGCTGCCTGGCAAATGTCCTGCAAGGGCACACCTCGGCCCAAGGCCGTTGTAGTGGCCGTGGCTCGAGTGGAATGAGCCCGCAGCCCAACAGGTGGTTCCTTCTTAGCCAAGGAGTAACACGCCTGGATGCACATGATAATCCATCGAGAGATGGTCCTCTTGTGCACCGCATTCCCTTTCTTAGCGCCCGCGTACCCAACAAAGAGTTGATCATCCACCCGGAACTGGCGTGTGCGATCCAGATAGAACGAGAGCGCACGTTTTGGGTCCAGACGGTGGAGCCTCTCCTCCTCTCTCGAGGGGTGCGGAGGCGGAAAGAAGGTGGGCAAGGTGATGGACTGCCCAATGTGAAAGGCCGTGACCACCTTTGGCAAGAAGGAGGGCCTAGTCCTCAAAACAACCTTGTCCGGATGGACTGAAAGGAAGGGAGGCTTACAAGAGAGGGCCTGGAGCTCACTCACTCTCCTGGCAGAGGTGATGACTACCAGGAAGGCAGTCTTCAAAGAAAGAAGGCGAAGCGGACAGTTATGAAGCGGCTCAAAGGGAGCGCACATCAGAAAGGTTAGAACCAGGTTCAAGTCCCACTGAGGCATCACGAAAGGAACAGGAGGAAAGGTATGAGTGATGCCTTTCAGAAACCTGTTTACAATAGGGGACTTAAACAAAGAAGGTTGGTCAGGCAGCCTCAGAAAGGCTGAAAGAGCCGAAAGATAGCCCTTGATAGTGCCCAGAGCAGAGCCCTGCTGGGCAAGAGAAAGAAGGAAGAGAAGAACCTCAGAGAGAGGGGCATTGTGGGGATCCACAGCCTTTGCTGTGCACCATGCCACAAATCTGTTCCACCTGCAGGCGTATACCGTTTTTGTGGAGGGACGCCTGGCTGCCAGAATGATGGTGCAAACTTCAGGAGGCAAGTCAAATGGCCTCAACTGTCGCCGCTCAATCTCCAAGCATGGAGGTGGAGACTGGACAGGTTCGGGTGGAGGACCGCGCCCTGCTGCTGCGACAGAAGGTCCTCCTGAAGAGGCAGACGAATCGGGGGATCGACTGACATGCTGAGTAGCTCGGGATACCAGTACCTTCGTGCCCAGTCCGGAGCCACAAGGATGACTTATGCCCGGTCGCGCTTGATCTTCTTCAGCACTCTGGGCAGAAGAGGTATAGGCGGAAAGGCGTACAACAGACCGCAGCTCCACTTGCGACGAAAAGCGTCTCCGAGCGAGTGCCGCCTTGGAAATTCCAACGCGCAGAACTGATAACATTGCGCGTTCTCTTCGGTGGCGAATAGATCTAACCAAGGCTCTCCCCATTGCAGAAAGAGGCCTTGCGCCACGTCCGAGTTCAGACGCCATTCGTGATCCATCGAGCACCGACGGCTGAGTTCGTCCGCCCTGGCGTTCAGAGAACCGGCCAGGTGTTGAACCACCAGAGTCACGCCCTGATGTTCAAGCCATTGCCAGAGACGCAGAGCCTCCTGGCAAAGGGTCCACGACCCACTCCGCCTTGTTTGTTGCAGTACCACATGGCGGTGGTGTTCTCGGTGAACACCTGCACTGCACTCCCTCGGACAGACGGGAGGAATGCTTTCAGTGCCAGACGAATCGCCCGCAGCTCCAAAAGGTTGATATGGAGCCGGGACTCCGCCGGAGACCAGAGTCCTCTGATCTCCGCCTCTCCCAAGTGGCCTCCCCAGCCCTGGAGGGACACGTCCGTCACAACTACGTGCTCCGGTTGGGGAAGGGAGAAGGATCTGCCGTTGACCCAATCGCGGTCCGTGAGCCACCACTGCAGCTGTCTCGCAGTGCCCTCCGAGATCAGGACATGGTCGGACAGGTTGCTCCGGTGCTGGGCCCACTGAAACTTCAGGTCCCAGTGCAGAGCCCGCATCCGCCACCGTGCGTGATGCACCAGAAGGATGCAGGAGGCCATCAGCCCCAGAAGCCGCAGCGTCAACCTGACCGAAACCCGGGATAACGGCCGGAAGACCGGAATCAGAGCCTGTATATCCCGGACCCGCTGTTCGGGCGGGTAAACCCGAAACTGCGCCGAGTCGAGAACCGCTCCGATGAAAAGGAGCTTCTGAGAGGGGCACAGGTGTGACTTCGGCACGTTGATGGAAAATCCCAGCAGGTGCAGGAGATCCGCCGTAGTCTGGAGGTGGCTGACGACTGCCTGGGGCGAGCCCGCCTTCAACAACCAGTCGTCTAGGTAGGGGAAGACTGAGACCCCTAACCTGCGCAGATGAGCTGCGACCACCGCCATCACTTTCGTGAACACCAGTGGGGCGCTTGTAAGGCCGAAGGGGAGCACGGTAAACTGAAAGTGCTCGAGGCCTACCGTGAACCGCAGGTAACGTCGGTGGGCCGGCAGGACGGGGATGTGGAAACACGCGTCCTGCAAGTCCAACGCTACCATCCAGTCTCCTGGGTCTAGGGCAGCCAAGACCTGAGCCAGTGTCAGCATTTTGAACTTCTCCTTCCGGAGGAAGCCGTTGACGTTCCTCAGATCCAAGATAGGGCGTAGGCCCCCTTTGCCCTTCTTGGGTACCAGGAAGTAGTGGGAGTAGCAACCACGTCCTACTTCTGGCCCAGGAACGCGCTCGATGGCCCCCATGGCCAAGAGGGCCGAAACTTCCTCCTGCAGGAGCCGCAAGTGATCCCCCGATACGCGGTGGTGTTGCGGTGGCATGGCTTGAGGGGTCGTCTCGAAGGGGAGGGAGTAGCCCCTTCGGACGATCTGCAGCACCCACCTGTCCGAAGTGACTGTGCGCCAGTGAGAGAGGTGATGGCGAACCCTGCCTCCCACTGGCGTCACATGGGCCGAAAAGCACGGACTAGGAGGGTTTAGAGGCGGATGCTGCGGGGGCAGGTGTGGACTGGCTCCGCTTGTTTCCCCGACCGCCTCCACGGCGGATTCCACGGCCGCCACCGCGCTGGACGACAGTTTGCAGCGAGTGGCTGGCGGCACGTGTGGGGACGCCCCTTCCTTGGCCACGAAAGGAGCGAAAGGCACCCACTTGCTGGCGCGGGGCCGAGAGGCCCAAGGACTTGGCCGTAGCCCTGGAGTCCTTAAAGCGCTCAAGCGCGTGGTCTGCCCGGTCGCCAAAGAGGCAACGGCCACCGAACGGCATGTCCATGAGAGTATTCTGGACGTCTGCCGAGAAGTTGGCGGATCTCAGCCAGGCGGGGCGTCGTATCGCCACCGTCGTAGCCATCGCTCTGCCCAGCGAGTCAGTAGTATCCAGTCCGCACCTGATTGAATACTTCGCTGCGTCCCGGCCCTCCACTAGGGCTTGGCCGAGTTTGGCCCGTACCTCCAACGGACACTCTGGCAGCACTTCCGCCACCGTATCCCATATAGAATGGGTGTAACGGCCCAAGAGGCATGCGATGTTGGAAGACCGCAGTCCCAAGCTAAGGGACGAGAACACCTTCTTGCCATAGGCCTCGTACCTCTTGGATTCCCGATCGGGGGGAGCCGTCGGGAAGGCGGTCTGGGAGTTGGAGGCCTGGATAACCAGACTCTCGGGGTGGGGTGGGTGGACAGGAAAGATGGGTCGCCCAGGGCCGGGCGGTGGCGTCTGGCCACGTTCCTATCTACAGGCGAGCCTGTAGCGGGCCTGGACCAAGTGCCCAAAAGAACGTCCGTCAAGGCCTCATTAAACGGCAGCAGAGGTTCCATGGAGCATGACTGCGGCTTAAGGACCTCAGTGAGGAAGTTACTCTTCACGGCCGCGACGGGGAGCTCAAGGCCTAAGGCCTTAGCAGCCCTCATCAACACCACACCATATGTCGCGCCCTCCTCCGAAGCCACGGTAGGAGGAGAGACGAATCCAGTGACTGGAGAGGTGTCCAGGCCACTGGCCGCCCCAAGGTCTCCTGTCCAGTCCATGTTCGACTGACATTCCCTTGTCAGAGGGTCCTCAGAACCCTCCCAATTCTCCTCTTCCCCCATCTCCTGAGACTCAGGGTCATAAGCGAATGAGGACGGTTCATAGAACTGAAAGTCCCCGAACGGCGTCGAGATCGGCGCCGATAGGCGTCGTCCCGACGTCGGAACCGATTGAGAGGAGGCATCGGGGACGGCGTCGGCCGAGGCTGACGCCAGAGGGGACACCACACGGACCGACGCCGGGGGGGTCGTAAGGTCCACCGGTGACGATCCAGCGCCCGACGAGGGCCCAGCGGCGCCCTGCTGCGCCGGGCCGAAGGCACCGACGACGCCGGAGCCGCTGCACCCTGCGGCGCCGAGCCAGAGGGCAGCGGCGGCGTCGGGATCGTGGGGCCCTGCGGCGCCGGGCCCGAAGGCGCCGGCAGCGTCGAGGCCGAAGCACCCGACGGCGTCGGGGTCGAAGCCCCCGACCCACTAGGGCCCCCAGACGGGTTAACGGGGCCCGAAGGCGCCGCGGAACCCGCCGGAGGAGAAAGGGACCTCATGGCCATGAGGAAGCGCTCGATCTCCTCCGGCGTCGCGTTCAGCCCAGGGACCGGGGGGTATGGGGCCGAACGCAGCGCCCGCGACTCATGAGGAGCCGCGTGGGCGGTGTCACCCGAACCCCCGGCCGCGTCGTGCGAGCGTCGGGGGGAGTCAGAAGAACGATGATGTCTCTTCGACTTCTTATGCTTCTTACCTGACGACTTGGACCCGGAGGAGTGGCGCCGACTCCCGGAGCTGTGACGGCTCCGTCCCCGCGACCTGTCCCTCGACCTCCCGTGGGACCAGGACCGGGACCTCACACGGCGCGGGGCCGACTGGCGGATCTCGAGTCGCCTGCGGGACCGCTCCCGCCTGGCCTTCCTCGAGAGGGCCCGACAGTCGGAGCAGGCCTCGTCGTCATGGTCGACACCCAAACACATCAGGCACAAGCGGTGGGGATCCGTGACCGACATGGTCCGGTCGCACTCGTTGCAATGCTTGAAGCCGGGCATCCCTAACGGCACCGTCGGAGTCGAAAGACTTCGAAATGGGATCAAAAAGATCAAAAAGTTTAGTCAAAAAGTGACTAGGGAACTGCTCTTTCCAGATCTGCGCTGGCTGGCGCGGAAAAAAGAAGAACTGACGTCAGCACGCGGAGGCGGCGTCTAAGTACTCCGACGACGTCATCACGGCGCCCACGACGCCTACGACGGACGCGGAGCCGCAGACGACGCCTGCCGACGCGCAAGGGTACTGCTACGCAAAATTTTCCGGATCCAGTCTGACGCCTGGGGATATTCTAAGGCAAGGAATCTATCACTAACGTGTCTCTTTCAGATTCTTAGATATAAAGGGAGCGAGTTCCATTGTTTGGTGGCGTTAAAGGTAAAGGACCTACCTCCAGCTCTGGATCTCTTGATACGAGGGGCTACAGCCAAGAATGCATTGGAAGAGCGAAGTTGTTTGCTGGGGTGGTAAGGGGAAAGGAGAAGATGATTAATCTTAGGGCCAGATTTCCAGAAGGCTTGGTGGGAAATGCACATGGCTTTAAATTTGATTCTCTCCCTGACAGGGAGCCAGTGCAAAGTCCTCATCCCAGATTCTATAGACGCTCTTCGTGGGAGCTGAAGCAGTGTGTGTGCCGCACAGTTCTGTGTCCGCCGGAGTTTTTGCAAGACGTACTCCGGTGCCCCTAGGTACAGGGCGCTACTAAAATCTATTAGAGATTGTATTAAGCCCTGTACCACGACCTGCTTGGCTTCAAAGGGTAGGAGCGGAAGGATTTTCTTCAGCATCCTGATGATTCCAAAGCAGGTCGCAGATGTCTTAGTTGCTTGGGTGTTAAGGGTTAAAGATTTATCCAGCCAAACCCCGAGGCTTTTTATGTTGTCTTTCTGGATGGGCGGTATACCCGGGCAAGTGGCAAAAAACACAGTTGATGGACAGGATGTAGAACAATGTCATACATTCACCCCAGTACAAGGATCTGGGCCTAAATCCATCGTTTTTTTGCACTCCACGCCACCCTGGGTTAGACACTGGCTATATGCAAATCAGCTCTGACCCTGTGCCTCATGGGAACAGTCCAGTCCGAACTACCAAGCCATGTCTTTCCCAGACCGGAATCAAGCATCCAAGGACCGGTTTCTGGCTATCAGCCTTCATCAGCCTGGATAGCTTGACTCCAGTGGTGTGGAGAGCCTGGGACTCACGTCTGAGTATACCCAGCACACTCGGGGTCAGAGCTGATTTGCATATAGCCAGTGTCTAACCCAGGGTGGTGTGGAGTGCAAAAAAACGATGGATTTAGGCCCAGATCCTTGTACTGGGGTGAATGTATGACATTGTTCTACATTCTGTCCATCAACTGTGTTTTTTGCAATTTTCACCCCGAGTGTGCTGGGTATACTCAGACGTGAGTCCCAGGCTCTCCACACCACTGGAGTCAAGCTATCCAGGCTGATGAAGGCTGATAGCCAGAAACCGGTCCTTGGATGCTTGATTCCGGTCTGGGAAAGACATGGCTTGGTAGTTCGGACTGGACTGTTCCCATGAGGCACAGGGTCAGAGCTGATTTGCATATAGCCAGTGTCTAACCCAGGGTGGTGTGGAGTGCAAAAAAACAATGTATTTAGGTCCAGATCCTTGTACTGGGGTGAATGTATGACATTGTTCTACATTCTGTCCATCAACTGTGTTTTTTGCAATTTTCACCCCGAGTGTGCTGGGTATACTCAGACGTGAGTCCCAGGCTCTCCACACCACTGGAGTCAAGCTATCCAGGCTGATGAAGGCTGATAGCCAGAAACCGGTCCTTGGATGCTTGATTCCGGTCTGGGAAAGACATGGCTTGGTAGTTCGGACTGGACTGTTCCCATGAGGCACAGGGTCAGAGCTGATTTGCATATAGCCAGTGTCTAACCCAGGGTGGTGTGGAGTGCAAAAAAACGATGGATTTAGGCCCAGATCCTTGTACTGGGGTGAATGTATGACATTGTTCTACATTCTGTCCATCAACTGTGTTTTTTACAATTTTCATACCCAGGCTGGTGGGCCATAAAAGGTTGATGGTAGACAGAGCTGGCGGGCAGAGCAACATAAGCTCGGTTTTGTCACCGTTAAACTTAAGGGACGATGTTGTCATCCAGTTTTTAACCTCTTCCATCATGCAGGTAGTCAAATTGATCTGAGCCATTTCACAGTTCTTTTGTGCGAGGGAGACCACCAGCTGAGTGTCATCCGCATATGTGATGATCTTAATACCATATGGGTGGACAATCTCAGCCAGCGGTCTCATGTACACATTGAATAGCAAAGGGCTCAGTGACGATCCTTGCGGTACCCCACAGTCCAGCGGTTTGCTTGAGGAGAAAGAGTCCCCGTCAAAGACTTGGAATGTCCTTCTGCTCAAAAAGGTTTTAAACCAAGCCAAAGCGTTCCTCGATACTCCAAGATTAAGCAGTCGACACAGCAGAGTTTTATGACATACCGTGTCGAACGCCGCACTTAGATCGAGGAGGATGACTGCCACTGATCCTCCCCGATCCAAGATCCACCTAGTTTCCTCTGTCACGGCTAACAGGGCCGTTTCCGTCCCATGTTTTGGGCGAAATCCTGTCTGGGAGACATCGAGTAGGTGGTTATTCTCGAGATACATTGTTAGATGGGAATTAATGTGTTTCTCCAGGATTTTGCTCACCCAGGGTAACAGGGAAATGGGGCGGTAGTTGTTAAATTTAGTTGGGTCCAGGTTAGGCTTTTTCAAAAGTGCTCTCACCATAGCTTGTTTCCAAGTGGATGGAACACTACCTGTGGTTAGAGAGATGTTGAGAAGCTCCATCAGGGTGGGAAGAATGACTTGACTGGCTGCAACCATAGTGCATGGAGGGGCGGGGTCGCATGGGGAACCTGACTTTAGTTGCTGTATCAGTGGTCCTAGCGTTTCCAGGTCTAGCAGGGGAAAATGGCCCAGGGTTGTTCGGGGGGTGAGGGGATCAAATTCCATAGGGAGAGAGGGTCCATTGGTGGGAGGCTCCAAAACTGTGACCACAAATGAAGAGTAAATGTTATTTTCTGATAGAAAAATTCCGCTAGATCGTTGCAGCGGGAGAGTGGGTTGTCATTGGGGGGCATGGGTGGGGGAAGTTTGGTGAGACTTTTAACAATTTGGAAGATCTCTCTAGGTTTTGATCTGGCCTTCGTGATTTTATCACTGTAGTAGGTAGACTGTGTCGATTTTATTGCAACTAGTGTAACTGGTGCTCATGTTCAGCACTCCACTAACTTTGAGTCTAGTTTGCGCCATATAAAACTGCAAAAAACGTACACATTAAACAACAGTAAATGCCTTAGCAATACTTGTAATTTAAGATGACCAGGAAGCACAATCTTGCTTATTTGACGCCAGGCTGTCTTCATTTACTTACAGTGTAGAAGTGCATAAAATATGGTCATCGAATTGTGATCCTGTGTGCCACTGGGACCAGGTCAGTGAATTTAGTGACCGGATAAAAGACATGGATAAAAAAAAACACAAAATATTCAGTGACTATTGTGCTGTTAACGCACACACCTTACATGAAAAATGAATTCCATTTAAACTCATCCCTGGGAAATAAATGCCCTATTTAACCTACGAAACCTCAATTGGTTAAGGTGATCACTGAAGTTGTTGGAGTGTATGACCAGAGAGTCACAGAATTGGATTCTGATTGGCGCAATGGGAAATAGTGACCTGTGTACTTATAGTGACACAAGGTTCTAGCCTGTGACAGAAACACTGTGAATATGCAAGTCAATATTTTAAAGGAAAATGCTCCTAACCAGTATGCATCTGTTCTTGGCACGTAGAGCTGTAGAGTCACATGCTTTGCATAGCCCGCCATCTAGTGTTGGGTCCGGAGCTTTGCACTTTGTTTTTGTTCAAATAAGTCTTTTCCAGTCACAAGGTAGGTTACTCCTCCTTTCGGTGGTAGTGCACATGAGTTTCGGCTCCATTGTTAGATTGTTTGCCACAGAGGGTGATAATGGAGTTAGTACGAATAGTAAGAGATGTCCATGCATGTATGTATCTAAGTGAGATATTACTGCAACAGGTATAGGTAGCAGGGTGGGCGCATGTGAATTACAGCTCTACATGCCAAGAACAGATGCATACTGGGTAAGTAGCATTTTCCGTTCAAGGCATGTTAGCTGTAGATCACATGCTTTGCATAGACTATACAGCAGTTATCTCCCAAAGTGGTGGCTAACCTGTAGCCGTTGCCATCTTCTGAAATAATGTATGTAAAACTGCTTGGCCCACACTAGCTTGCAGTCTTGCTAACACATCTACACAATAGTGTTTTGTGAATGTGTGAGGTGTAGACCATGTTGTAGCTTTGCATATGTCATCTATGGGTACACTCCCTAAGAATGCCATAGAAGCCCCTAGTTTGCGTGTGGAGTGCGCTCCAGGGGGGAATTGTTAGTGTTCGTTTTGCTTTTGCATAGCATGTCTGAATGCACTTGACTATCCACTGTGAAATACCTGCTTTTGATATAGGATTGCCTTTATATGGTGGCGCAAAAGCGACTAACAGTTGTTTTGTCTTGCAGAAATGTTTAGTCCTTTCTACATAGTAAGTAGTGCTCTTTTCACATCTAAATGTGCAAAGCTCGTTCTGACACAGAATCCGGTTGAGGGAAGAACACAGACAACTCAATGGAATGGCTCATATGAAAGGCAGAAATGACCTTTGGTAGGAATTTCGGGTTGGTCAGAAGAACCACTTTGTTGTGGTGTACTGTAAAAATGGTTCTTCTATGGTCAGTGCCTGAAGCTCACCTACTCTCTTCAATGATGTGATAGCTATGAGGAAAGCTACCTTCCAAGTGAGAAATTGCAATTCACATCTATGCAATGGCTCAAAGGGTGGACCCATTAGTCTTGTAAGGACAATGTTAAGACTCCACAGTGGAGCAGGTGGAAGTCTTAGAGGAATGATTCTTTTAAGTCCCTCCATAAACACTTTGACAGGCACTCTAAAGAGAGACAGATGTTGTCTGTTCTGTAGGCATGCAGGAAGATGTAAGCGTATGGAAGAGTACGCTAAATTGGAACGCTGCAGATGTAATAAATAGCAAATTATGTTTTCAACTGAAGCGTTCAGCGGATCGATTTGATTATTATTGCAGTATACTACAAATCGCTTCCACTTTGCTGCATAGCACTTGTGGTAGGACGTCTAGCCTCTTTAATGATGCTCATGCAGTCTGGCGGGAGATTAAGGTAGCCATACTCTAAGATATCAGGTGCCAGATCGCAAGATTGAGAGGACAGGGGTCAGGCTCTCTGATCTCTCCATGGCTCTGAGTGAGAAGATTAGGAGTGAGATGTTGTTTTTGGTGAGGAACTACAGAGAGCTCCAACAGGGTTGTGATTCAGGGTTGCCGGGCCCATGTGAGAACAAGTAGGATTAGTGCCAGGGACACCTGTCTGAGCTCCCGAACTACTAATGGAATGAGTGGGAGAGGCGGACAAGTGTATGCAAATATCCATGACCAAGTCATCCATAGTGAATTGCCTTTGGACAATGGTTGTGGATGCCTGGATGCGAAGCTTGGACATTTTGCATTAGGTTTGTGACAAACAGATCTATGTCCGGAAAGCCCCACATTTGGAAGAATCAGAGGAGAACTTGGGGGTGGAGTTAACATTCATGGATATGTTGTCTAGGACGACTGAGCAGATCTGCAATCTGATTGTTTACCCCTAGAAGGTGTTCTGCAAGGAGATACATTTTGTGAAGTATAGCCCATCTCCAGATGGTCTGTGCTAGTTGTGACAGCTGGAGAGTGTTGCCCCCCCCCGTTTTTGTATGTGGTACATTGCGGTCATGTTGTCTGTACGTATCAGTACGGCTTTGCCTACTAGATGTACTTGAAACACTTTAGAGCGCTATAAAAATCGCTAGTAGCTCTAGTGGATTTATGTGAAGCTGCTTTTGCTACAGGCTCTACATGCCCTGAATTGTATGCATGTAGAGATGAGCTACCCAATCAGTGAACGATGCGTCTGCTGTTAGTACTATCTGTGGAACCGGGTCTATAAAGGGCCGGCCTTTTGAAAGGTTTTGTGTATTCCACCACTGCAGAGAGCGATGTGTGTGGCCGTCCACCAACACTAGATCTGATATGAGACCCTAAGCCTGGTTCCACTGACGTGCTACGCACTCCTGAAGGGGACGCATCCGGAGTATTGCGTAAGAGACTATTAAAATGCAAGACGCCATCATCCCTAATAACTGCATAAACAATCGAGCTGGCAATGAGTGTTGAGGCTGAAACTGACAGAGTAAAGTTTGTATGTTGCGGATTCTGGTCGGATTGGGGTAGGCCAAAGCCTTTTGTGTATCTATAGTGGCTCCCCGATATGCCTGTGTGTTGAATGAATGTAGATGGGATTTGTACAGATTTACTGTGAATCTAAGATCGTGGTGCAATTGCACTGTTTTGTGAGTATGACGTAGACAGCTTTTTTATGCGAGCTGGCTTTTATGAGCCAGTCGTCCAAATATGGGAAGACGTGAATGTGTTGTCTTCGTAGATGAGCTGCGACTACTGCCAGGCACTTAGTGAAAAACCTGGGCTGAGGTAGTTACTCCGAATGGGAGCACCTTGAACTGATAGCGCTGGCCTGCTACTACGAACCTGAGGTATTTGCAGTGAGCCGGGTGTATTGGGATATGGAAATAGGCATCCTATAAGTCCAGAGTGGCCAGAAAGTCACCTTGTTGAAGGAGCGGTAGCACTTGCTGTAGTGTGACCATGTGAAAGTCGTCCAACTGAATGAATAGAATTAGTTCTCTGAGGTCTAGTACAGGCTTGAGAGAGACGTCCTTCTTGGGAATCAAGAAGTACAGGGAGTATACCCCCGCCCCTTGATATTTGAAGGGGACTGGTTCTATAGCTCCTTTCTCGAACAGAGAGAGAACTTCTCGTGTAAGATGTGCCTGTAACATTGCGCGTGATCTTGGAGGAATGTTTGGGGGAGTGTCTGTAAGATCCAGGCAGTAACCAAATTGGATAATTTGTAAAACCCATTTGTCTGAGGTGACAGACAGGGAGAAATTGGGAGCGACAACCCCGACAGAAGTAGAATGATCAGGGGGTAGCGGAAGGAAGTCACTGCGTGTTGTTTGCGGGGGAAGCGGATGTGAAGTTGCCTCTCCCTCTTCCCTTACCATTGTTTCCTCTAAAACCTCCTCTGGAATAGCCTCTTGATGAGGGTGATTGGTTAGTGCCCTTGTAAGAGGAGGAGGGATTTTCTGTGGAAATATTTTTGGAGCCACCCCTGTAAAAGGAGCGCCGAAAGGACCCCTATTCGCAGGTAACTACAAAACCCCCATGGACTTTGCGACCTCAGTGTCTTTCTTGATTTTTTTCCAGCGAGGTGTCAACTGCTGGACCAAAGAGGTTTTCCTTGTCAAATGGCTGGTTGAGAATGGAGGCCGGTACTTAAAAGTTTTAACCCTGAAATTCTCAACCATGCATGTCTGCGTAGCAGTACGCTGGTGTTTACTGTGTGCGCTGCTGTGTCTGCTACGTCTAGGGAACACTTGATGGAGGAATTGGTAATAAGTTTGCCCTTCTGGATAAGATCATTTGCCTTAGATTTATGCTCATCAGGCAGAAATTGCATATTTTTTCTAACGCATCGTAATGAGCCCTATCATATCTGGCTAATATAGCCTGAGCATTAGCAATGCATCAGTGATTAGCTGCTTGTGAGGTTCCCCGTTTGCCAGAGGCATCAATTGACTTGGACTCCTTATCAGGAGGAGGGGCCACACCTGTGGTCTGTGAGTTAGCTCTCTTGCGAGCATAAGAAACCACAAGAGAGTCTAAGGGCAGCTGACCCTTGCTGTAGGCCAGGTCAGTATATGCTAGTTTATATTTCTTTTCCACCGTGGGAGTGATGATTCTTGCCCTCAGAGGATCTTTAAAAACCTCATCTGCATGTTTAAGCATTCCCTTCAGCATTGGCAGTGTATGTGTCGTTTTTTTAGAGAAATTTAAGGTCTCAAACCTGATGTCCTCCTCTAAAGCCTCCTTATGTAGGTGCACACCATGGTAATAAGCAGCCCTGTTAAGAAGCTCAATGAAGCCTATATTGTGGTCAGGCGGTGATGGCCTGGACAGGTACAAGTCAGGATCAGTATCCATGTGTGGGTCAGTGTCCTTATCATCCCATGGGTGAATACCTTGCGACCTATCCTCATCCCTACATCCACCCCCTTCATCCTGTGGGTCAGGAGATAGTGGTGGTGGTGAATTAGTGGGTGTGATAAATAATTGAGGATTAGTAGGTGAAGGAGGTGAAACATAAGGTGGTGAAGGGTTAGTACCCACATTTCTTTTCTTCTGGGGTATGTGGTGCTCATCCTGTTGGCAAAGTTTCCTTTTTTCAGGCAGTTTGGCATGAATATGTCCAGTATCTGTGTTAATAACCAGTTCTTTCTATTTCGGATCCGAAGGTGGAATATCGAACCAAGGTTTTTTTGGTGCAGTCTTTTTATCTTTATTTGTTGTTTTCGGTGTCGAAAGCTTTGGCTCCGAACTCTTCAGTACCGAAGATTTAGTCTTTGATAAAGATGGAGCATGGACCATGACATGCTTGGATTTCGGGGGCGAGGATTTTTGTTTCGGAGCCGGCATGGGGTCGACTCGAGTCCGAGCCGGAAGGCTTCTCTTTGTGTTTCGGCACCAGGCCCGGTGCGCTCAAATCTTTTTCACGGAGCCGACCTTGGCCTGCAGGCAGAGGAAGGACCGGAGCTTTTTTTGTCTTGTGTTGTTGGGGCAAGGGGGTTTCTGTACTCTCGGTACGCTGACCCGGTGTAAGTTGTTCCTCTTCTTCCATGTCGGAGTCGGCCTCGGACACAGATGTGTTCTTTCTCGGCTCCTTGAGCTTGTGTTTCTTCTCAGTCAGAATCTTCGTCCAAGATGTCTGGTACGGAACCACCCTGGTGTTTCATCTCGTGACGTCGAGCCCGACGGTTACGGAGCGTCTTCTTTGATCGAATCGACAGGCATGCGTCACAGTCTTTCTTGTTGTGTTCTGGGGATAAACAGAGGTTGCACACTTCGTTCAGGTCGGTGCGTGGAAACTTGGTGTGACACCTGGGATAGAGCTTGAATGGAGTCCGTTCCATCGACTGCTAGCGAGCCCAGCGCAGGTAGTCCCAAGGGCCCGCCACGAGTTTTCCATTTGAAGAGCTTTAAGTCGAAACAATACACGGAGAATGGGAAACGCGATCAAGAAACAATACGGTCAAGGGTAGTTGATTGCATGTCGAAGGGAACCCGAGAAACTGTGCCGAACCGGCAATTCACATCCGAACCCGATGGTGGAAAAAAACAATCTAACAATGAAGCTGATGCCCACGTGCACTATCACCGAAAAGAGGAGTCACCTTCCCCGTGACTGGGAAAGACTTCTTAAAACAAAAACAAAGTGCAAAGCATATGATCTACAGCTCACATGCCTCAAACATTGCGATACACACAGTATAAGAAAGGCTGTTGCAAATGATTTAGTAGATTATCCTAAACAAGTACTTTCCAAATAAACAATTTAGTAAAGCGCAATCAGGCTGTACCTCGTGTAAATGTTTTCTGTGAGACTCCACTGAAATGCATGCACTCCAGAACTCAGCTGGCAGCACACTTGCATTACCGCTCAAGAAGAAATCTTTGCCTCCATGAAGATTCAAGTAACTCCATCATTAGAGCCCACACTGGCTCCGAAGCAGCCTCTACATTTACGGATTACCCAATTGCACACAATTATATTTCTTTCAGGTAGCAGGCACCCTGGTGAGAAGGCCCGCCTCTGCTTTAGTTTTCTGTTCCTCCACTTCACAGCCAGGAGTCCATCCTCCCCTTTTGTTAGAGGCACTTCAAGGTCAGCATTAACCGTTCGGGCACAGTTGGATTTTTAACAAAAGTAAGGCAACTGTTGCTGTAAAATTTAAAAAAGCATGGAAATTCTGATCCCACCACATCTCGCCGACTTCAACTTCTGTTTACATGCAGCTATCCTTTCAGGTGCGTAGAGCGGGTTGCAGGCCCTGGCGGGTAGAGAGTAATGGCCCAGGAGAAAGAGAAAAGGAGTGAGAATCTTGGATCGCATCAAAGAGATGGATGGCACAGGGGTGGGGTGAAATGTGGGGGTTAATTTCTTTGGTTCACACATTAACAGAGCTTCCTCAGATCGATGACCCATGGAAGGGGGCGAAATATGGGAGGCTCGTTGTTTTCTTTTTTGTAAAAAAGGGGCCATCGCTAACTTTAAGGCAGCAGGTGCAATAGCACTGAGCCACTGCTATGACTGGGTACTGCACCCTAAAGATGGCTGTCTTACTACCAAAAAGGGGAGTGGAAACCCATCTTCATGATTTGAATTAAACTTCAGGTCACCCTTGCTGTGCAGTGCAAGGAACAGTGCCCGAGCAACAGGGAGGCGAGATGTGCAGCTTTTGTTCATTCAAAGGGGCAGGCAGGTGCGTTTGAGGAGTGACGGCCCAGAGCCGCAGACAGTCCACTTTGCAGCTGTCACAGAGGCTGCAGGTGCAGTAACACTGGGGCTCTGGAGTGTGAGGGAACAACAAAATAACAATTATGACTATTTTACTATCCTTTCTTGCTTGCTTTGAGGCCCAGTGCACACTTGCTGCACCGGGGTAGCTTTGGGCCACGGATCTGGGGCTCAAAGAAAGGGAAAATTCATGCAGAAGAAACACCTCTGAGAGACGGCTGGGAAGAGATCTAGGTCAAGATATGGGCACACCTTTTTAACAAAAGGCAGATGAAACAGTCCTCTTCTTAAGTGGTAGCCATCATTAATAAAGCAGGTAACTGGTACTGGGGCCTACTGCATCACAAGTATACCTATCCTAATTTACAACAAGCATTTAAAATGCAATGGTTTCGCCTTTGGAAAAGTTAGAGCTATTAGCATTGTAAATGACAAAATTTGTATTTATGTATTAGTTTTGAAAACAGATAAATAAATGGCATTGTCATTTACATTGCCATTAGCTTAATCTCTCGCAAATGTGGGACCTATTGTACCCTACGGACGAGCTCAGCAGACAGCAATTACTGCCACACACACACACACCGAGAGCCACACACACACACCCAGAGCCACACACACACACACCCAGAGCCACACACACACACACACACCCAGAGCCACACACACACACACCCAGAGCCACACACACACACACACACCCAGAGACAGACACCCACACCCAGAGCCACACACACACGCACACCCAGAGCCACACACACACACCCAGAGCCACACACACACACACACCCACACCCACACACACACACACCCAGAGCCACACACACACAGAGCCACACACACCCAGAGCCACACACACACACCCAGAGCCACACACACCCAGAGCCACACACACCCAGAGCCACACACACACCCAGAGCCCCCCCACACACAGAGCCACACACACACACACACACACACAGAGCCACACACACACACAGAGCCACACACACACCCAGAGCCACAGAGTCGTCTAAATGCCTGAAGGCATTTATCGTGTTATTAGCATCCAGGACCACGCCTCTTCACAACACATAACTTGTCCTCGGCCGGCTTTTAGTGCAATGACTAGCCCCGCCCACCCACCAAAGGCTATAAAGGTGTGGAAGGTGTCGCTCTTTTCTGGTGCTCGCTGAGCCCAACAGAGTTATGGAGCCGGGAGCTGCGGGATGGATGTAGGAAGAGTTACCGGGCTGCAGGTAAACACTCCTACCAAATTATAGCGGAAAAGGACAGTGCTCCCTGCTACAAACTAATGTTTCCTGGGCGATACAATGTCTCGCTCCGTACAAAATTCTCCAGCATGTAACGGAAACTCCTGCCTTGCGATAATGGTCCATCTTGCGTGAAACGTGTCCCCCATCACGTGCCGCCCCCTATCATACCACCTCAGCATCACTGAAGTGCTCTTACCCATCACTGCTGATTACCGTTACCCGCGATATTTTTTATCGTAGGTATATGAAGGTTTAAAGTGCGCACTTTTTTTTCTACTGTGTGGCCTCGACACACTAATGTAAGTTTCAAAAATCAGAAATTTTACAAAAAAATGGCAACATACTTTGGCTTTGTTTTTTAAACGTATGTCACGTGTAGGTTTCAAAATTGAGTACGTGGCTTTGAAATTATACCAACTGGCTGCTTAAACTCGCTTGAACCCAGTTATAAATCGCTTTCCAATACGTAAACATTTATTTAAAGCTAATTTCTTGCAGTAATGCGATTTTGGGGTTTCAACTGCTACCAAGCACAAACTCACTTCCATGCCCGCCAGATGGAAGGGCTATTGGGATGGTGTGTACTTCTCACTCCTTCACAGATAAGCGATTTAGCTACAGCTTCCTGTTGAACCATTCTTATAGAGGTTGCTGACAGGCAGGAACGGGCAGCGGGAGGCAGGAACGGGCACACGGACAGCGGGAGGGGGGGCGGGAACGGACAGCGGGACATCGCGCAACCCACCCCTGCAAAGGACACTTTCGAAATGGCGAAAACAAAGCTTTAAAAAAAAACACGCCCACAGCCGCATGACGTGGGCAAAAGCCTAAAATTCTCGGGAACGCCCACGAATCAGCTCCGGCATTGACGGACAGATCTCTGTTCCAATGGCTAGCCTCCATTTATGGAGCTAGCCAATGGAACAGAGGGGCGGGACAACAAACACATACTGTACACATAAGATTTCGCCTGCGCCGAAAAGCTGCGCGGTGCGCAGCTTTCGACAGGCGAAACCTAAAAAGGAAGTACAGTGGAATGAAATATTTGTCTAGGGTCCCACTATTCGGTAAAGCGAGGAAGCTCTGATTTCACATTGTTCAATTCAGCCCCTAGCTGGGTATCGTGTCCCCTCTCCTGTTTTAAATCAAAGATGAATCTCTTTTCTTTGATTCTTGGTGCATTAGTTGAGAATGTTGGAAGCAGGCAGAAGCCAGATGAAAGATCGGCTGGTTTAGAGCTCCAGTGTCCATAAGGAACCTCAAGCTGAACCAGAGCCAGGCATCAGGCTGGAACGTGTTCTTTTCAAGCCTTCATAACAAAGCCTGGGCAAGGACCCTGGTAAAGGACCACTGGACAAACACTATCGCTGCACAAGTGATGTGCTTTGCTTTATGAATCCAGAATTTTGGAATCGAATACCAAACCTTTCTCCAACAAGTGCCAGTCCAAAACGGGAACATTTGTGCTCCAGATCTACCCGATCAAACTGGGGGACAGTCGCGCGCACTTAAAGATAGGTTTACAGAATAATCAAGCACTAAACGGCATCAGTGCTGTGCACAATTTCCGGCTAGCCACACTTCCCATGGGCGAGATGCCAATCTGGAAGAAGTAATGATTGTTTTGCTCACTTTAGCTTGGAAGCGGATGTGCAAGAAGCGGATACGCACTAAGGCACCAGCTCTGAATGCTTGGGTCAATGGTCTCTTCGTATGAGAAGCTACAAAATACGGCACGTGATGCACGGAGCTAAGGATGACAGATTATATCTCTTATGAATCAAAGTAAAAAAGATAAATGTAAAATCCTTCCTCAAAGAGAGACAACACGCCAAAGGTGAATGAATATCTCATATTGGGCGGGAACGGACAGCGGAACATCGCGCAACCCACCCCTGCAAAGGACACTTCCGAAATGGCGAAAACAAAGCTTTAAAAAAAACACGCCCACAGCCACATGACGTGGGCAAAAGCCTAAAATTCTCGGGAACGCCCACGAATCTGCTCCGGCATTGACGAACAGATCTCCGTTCCAATGGCTAGCCTCCATTTATGGAGCTAGCCAATGGAACAGAGGGGCGGGACAACACACACATATTGTACAACATAAGATTTCGCCTGCACCGAAAAGCTGCCCGGTGCGCAGCTTTTGACAGGCGAAACCTAAAAAGAGAATTGGCTCATTTTACCTGCTAGCATTAGGGCAGAGGGCACCCTCACTGCCAGGAGGGGAGCAACATGTCAGAGTTCATTTTTTTCTGAAAGTGACAGGGATCCTGTTTCAAGGCTGGAGTGATGGCCAGGCATTGTGGGCAAGAGATGAGGCAGAGGAGACAGCCCGATATGCAGGGCCACTGCGATCATTCTCAGTTGCACTGGAGCCTAGGAGTATATGGGACTCAACACCCCAATTACAGAAAGCAGGAATGTTGTTGTGTTAATTATGCTTTTGTTTGCTGCATATGTTTTTTTTCCAAGTCTCACATTTAGTGTGGATTATGACCTACAGGAAAAGTGCCCCTTAAATGACAAGAAAATACCCTGCTGCTTCCACAATCTTTTCCATACATTTTTGAAGGGGTGCCCAGCTTCAAAATGTTTTGTTTGCCGGGCCCTAGCACAAAACAGTCTGAAGATCTCAACATAACTCAACACTGACCGTTTTCTTAACTGGCAATATGTCAAAAATTGGAAGCTTTACGAGAAAAGGCAGAGTGGTCATTTTTAAGGTTAGAAATCTCAAAACCACCATGTTGCAAGGACAGAAAAGAACAGATGGCCTCGTTTAGAGTTTGGAAGCAATAAAAAACTCTAGAGGATTCCAATCATGGAGAAGGATCCACCAACTGATTTTGCTCCACAACAGGAATGAACCAGCATGCCTCTATGTTGTGTCCGCCTCAGAGGAGGTTACAAAGGGGGCCTCCAAATTTGAACCTATAGGTTATATGAAGGCCCTTTGCTGGTATTGGTAGGACCAATACATATTTGTTCTATAGAAGATAAAATTTAGGAGGATGCATTAGGCCTACCAAAGTAAGCAATGCTCCCTGCCATTAGATGTCAGCTAAAGGAGAACTACTGATTTATTGCAGAGTCTGACTAGTAGCTTCAGGTTTCAATCACATCGGCTGGTTCAATTCATTCAGAGTGCAAGGAAGCAAGAATTTTCCCTTCGATCACTCTCACTGGGCAGAGTTTGTGACAGTCTACCCTGAAAAGAATGAAGCATTTAAAAGATTGCCCCTATTTCAGGATTTTAGTTATCTGAGAGGAATAAACATCCTGTTCATTGACAGAAGTGTTGAGGCAAAGAGGGGTGCAAAAAATATTTGCAGCAATTTCTGAAAAAACAAACTTGACATGAATTATTATTCAGATGGAGAAAAGGAATAAATCCAGGATGGACAGTAAACGGTTTGATGTGAGCAATCAAAAAGGTTTTTATTTTTGTACAATGATGGTGAGATTTACAAACCTGTACTTTTTATTAGACTGTCTCATATTTTAATTGGGTTGTATGTGGTTTTAGGAGGCTTGTATTTTAAGAAATCTAATTAAAGTGCAAATTAAACCAAATGTATCACATCAAAACTAAACAGTTGTAAAGACCCCTCATTTCTGAACTTCAATTTTGACCATCACGTTGGCCTAACAGGGAATATGACAGCATTGAAGAGAGGAACACGTTCCGCACTACCCTAGTTTAGGTTATTGGTCATTAATATAATTCAGTGATTTGAGTACAAATGGATTAGCAATCTAAAGGGCACATGCAGTCAAATTTTGTAGGCACAGAGTGAATGGTTTAATTGTGGAAAGACAATAGCTGTTTTATTGATACAAACCTGTTTTGGGTTTCCTTTTACGTTCTACACCCAGAGCTTTCTAATGAAAACCACTTCATGTTAACGGAAACCACAATCACTGTGACAAAATACTTCCCTTCCCCTTCTGTCACTTTCTACCTCTTGATGGTGACTAGCACTGCAAATTATCAAGCAATAAGGGAGAGTGGGAAACCACTTCCTATCAACAGGATATGCAAACCGCAAATCAAGCTTGCAACATACAACAAAGTGGCAGGTCCCCCATAGAACACTAGGGTGAATACATCTGAATTCCTGCCAGGCAGTCTCTGCAATGAGAGTGGATTTGAGTCATCCAGTTTCTGCACCTAAACACCATATGCTGAACATTGATAAGACACAACTATGTTTTTCACAAGAGGTGAGATTCCTTCCTAATTCAGAGTTTTATCAAAGTGTAAACACTGTCTTTAACCCTTTCGATGCTCATGATGGAACGGTTCCGTCATGAGCATCGGTCGGGCTGTGCTCATGACGGAACCGTTCCGTCATGACCACACCCATTAACATTGGGGTCCAGCACCGGCGGTAAATCGGGGCAGCACGGATGAGGTTAACTCTTTCACTATTAACTATTCTTGTATTAGGGGTTTTTAACCGCAAGTAGCGGATCCATTCCAAGTGATGACCGAGATACATAGGTATGATATTTCCCTTATTTAATACTTGGAAAGTAGCCACGTTACTGACTTATAAAAACTGAAATACCCTTTGCTTTGAGGGAATAAGTGTGAAGTTTAAGAGGCATGCATTAATCCATTACCTTGATTTCCAAATGCAGGAGGCTATCTGGCTCGAAATAGTGGACATATATGATTTACGGCTTGGGGCAGGCAAAAGATAAGTAACCTGTGGTCAGCAATTCTGAAGTGGTTTGCATTTTACAGATCAAGCTACAAAGCTGTAGAAATATCAATATTATTTTAGGTTTCCTCAGCCGATGAACAGTAGGTCTCGGATAAAATACAGGAAGAATTTATTTCAGAACAAGGTCAACCTCTATTTAAACCTTTGCACTAAAGTAAGGTAACGTCTAACAATTAAGTGTTGATCTTCAGATGAAAGAGCTGGAAGCTCCGTGATCCTCCAGGTAAATGTGATGATAAAAAAATTTACTGTTTCATGTCAGCTCATCTATAAAGCTGCACAACGGAAAGGTTTATGAATGAGAGAACCCAAAAATAATGAAATCCTAATGAATCAATACCTTGAAACCTAATGATTTTGTAGCCTCTTAATAGGAAGATATGAGACATTATTTTACAAAATGAATCAAGATAACCACAAGGAACAATAGATGGCAATGATTTAAGTATATTAAGATACCCATGTTGGACAAATGGGGAATTTAAAGGAAATTAATAATTAAAGAAAACTTTAAGTACTATTAGAACTGCAGGTCTAGAAACACGAATAATCTACTCAACCTAATTGTAAAGTGATTGACCTATAGACTGGTCTCAAATTGTGTCATTCTATGCAAATAATTTATTGAGTCGCCCATTTCTTCATGATCAAATATAGGAGCACCATCAAATATGAGAGTTCAGCATTTCTGCTATACAAACATACACCTTTTTCTGATTTAATAAACTAAACGTTTGCACCATATATAATAAGAATCAAGTTCACATATAGGATACACATGACCCCTGACGTGGTGGGGGCAAGTATGTTTTTCAGTTCAAGTTTAACAAGCATTTGCAATGCAATAGGTCTCGTATTAGGAAAGTTAGAGCTATTGGTATTGTAAATGACAATTTTTTTATTTGGGTTTTGTTTTTGAAAATAGCGAAATTAATAGCTTTGTCATTTACCATGCCAATAGTTATAACTTTCGCAAATGTGACACCTATAGCATTTGTAATGCAATATGTGTTGTATTTACGTGACTTAGATGTATTGATATTACAAATAACAATGGCTTTTAATTTTTTTAAATAATTAATACTTAAATAAAAGTTATTGTAATTTATAATGGCAATAGCTTAAACTTTTGTAAATAACATTTGTGAAGATTATGTTCAGTGTATTTTATTGTGACGAAAATCCAAGAACATATGTCAAATATTAACATCTTTTTGTTACATTTGTAATAAAGCTTGAAACATTGAGATAACATATTTGAACCAGTTGTTGTTGAATGGTTGCATAGATTGATGCTGTGGTGGAGCTAAGTGATGTTGTAGTGCCACTGAGTGATGCTGTGGTGGAGCTGAGTGATGCTGTATGCTATGCTATGTTTTGTTTTGCTATCCTATGTTTTGTTTTGTTATGCTATGCTATGCTGTTTTGTTATGCTATGCTATGTTTTGTTATGCTATGCTATGCTATGCTATGTTTTGCTATGCTATGCTATGTTATGCTATGCTATGTTTTGTTATGCTATGCTATGCTTTTGTTATGCTATGCTATGTTTTGCTCTGCTATGCTTTGTTATGCTATGCTATGTTTTGTTGTGTTTTATTATGATATGCTTTGTTTTGCTATGCTATGTTTTGTCATGCTATGCTATGTTTTGTTGTGTTGGTATGTTATGCTGTGTTTTGCTATGCTATTATGTTTTGTTATGTTTTGTTCAGCCATGCTATGTTTTGTTTTGTTAAGCTATGCTGTTTAGTTGTGTTTTGTTATGCTATGTTTTGTTATGTTATGCTATGTTTTGTTATGCTATGCTATGTTTTGTTTTTGCTATCCTATGCTTTGTTTTGTTATGCTATGCTATGTTGTGTTGTGTTATGCTGTGCTATGTTTTGTTGTGTTTTGCTAGGCTATACTTTGTTATGCTATGCTATGTTTTGTTATGCTATACTATGTTTTGCTCTGCTATGCTTTGTTATGCCATGTTTTGTTATGCTATGCTATGCTTTGTTGTGTTTTATTATGCTATGCTTTGTTTTGATATACTATGTTTTGTTATGCTATGCTATGTTTTGCTGTGTTTGGTATGCTATGCTGTGGTTTGCTATGCTATTATATGTTTTGTTATGTTTTGTTAAGCCATGCTATGTTTTGTTGTGTTTTGTTAAGCAATGCTGTTTTGTTGTGTTTTGCTATGCGTTGTTGTGTTTTGTTATGCTATGTTTTGTTATGCTATTCTATGCTATGTTTTGTTATGCTATGCTATGCTTTGTTTTGTTATGCTTTGTTTTGTTATGCTATGCTATGTTTTGTTGTGCTATGCTTTGTTGTTATGCTATGCTATGTTTTGTTAAGCTACGTTTGTTGTGTTTTATTATGCTATGCTTTGTTTTGCTATGCTATGCTTTGTTTTGCTATGCTTTGTTTTACTATGCTATGTTTTGTTATGCTATGTTTTGTTATGCTATACTTTTTATGCTATGTTTTGTTATGCTTTGGTTTGTTTTGTTATGCTATGTTTTGTGATGCTATGCTTTGTTGTGTTTTGTTATGCTTGTTATGCTATTTTTTGTTATGCTATGTTTTGTTATGCTATTTTTTTTGTTTTGTTATGCTATAATGTTTTGTTATGCTATACTATGTTTTGTTATGCTATGTTTTTGTTATGCTATGCTATGTTTTGCTATGCTATGTTTTGTTATGCTATGCTATGTTTTGTTATGCTATGCTATGTTTTGTTTTGTTATGCTATGCTATGTTTTGTTATGCTATGTTATGCTATGCTATCCTATCCTGGTGTGTGTGAGGTTGTTTGTTTGGGGTTGTGTGTGTGTGGGGTTGTGTGTGGGGGGTTCTGTGTGTATGTGGGATTTTGCGTGTGTGGGGGATTTTGTGTGTGTGGAATTTTGCGTGTGTGCGTGGTATTGCGTGTGTGTGGTTGTGTGTGGGGGGGGTTGTGTGTATGAGGGAGCAGTGTGTGAGGGAGCAGTGTGTGTGGGGGCAGTGTGTGTGGGGGCAGTGTGTGAGGGGGCAGTGAAAGGTTTTTGTACAGCACACCTTGATAGGGTGCTCAGCAAAGGAGAGGAGCACGCACACAAAGGCTCCCCAGAATCCCCAGTTCCAACAGTAATCACAACCGCTCCTTCAGATATCACCAGGAAGTGATGGAAAGCTGTCAGATCGATTCTTCTTTATTGGCATTATTCTTATGCGCATGAAGTTCTTGCCAGCCAACATGTTTCGTTTTGTTAGGTAATAACCAGATACTTCATCAGGGCTTCTGTAACCAGATATTCAGGCAATCGCCAAGTCAGTCCTCAACCCAGGGTATGGTTAAAAAAAGATTGGAACACGCTGACTGCTTAAACATCAGTACAGGAGGTACAAAAAGGGCCAGTACAAAGGAGTGGCATACAGTCTCAGTACATCGTCCAGGTGTGGCATAAACACCTAGTGTTGTCTTCTTTAACCATACCACTGGATTAAAGAATTACTTGATGACTGCCTGAATATTCTGTTACAAAAGCCCTCATGAACTAATGAGCAGAAAACAAACAGAAATACTGTTGTTCACCACTTAAGTCATTACACCCATCATTAGCAAATCAAGAACAAGCTGGTGCCAATGCAGAGGTTACCATGCCCTTTTTCTTCTGCCCCATCAGCGTGCTTCGTGTGGTGTCACGCGCTGGCCTGTTGCGTGCCACACATTTTGATTCGGGTCTCTGAAGGATGCAGCGTGAGGCAATGCGAAAGGGCCCGAATGCAAAATCTGTTGCGTGTCCCCCTGGATTCTTGCATACCTGCCCAACCATGCACGTCACATCGCTAAAAAGGTTTAATGGCAGGGTCGTTCTTCTGCCTCTGTGCCAGTGTGTGGGGGGTGGGAGGGCCCTAGTTTCAGCGGCAGGGGAGGCTATATCTGCAGCCAGAGCCTGACGCCCTGGGGAGGTGCTGCAGAGCGGGGGCCCCCTCAGGGAATGGCCCCTCCGCCTCGATGCTCTGCATAAGACAGCTTTGTGTGCGTCACCTGGTAGTTGTCTTATAACACTCAGCTCTGTAGTACCCATCCTTGTATGACGCTACATGCCTAAGTGCTGGCCTCGGAATTTAAATCATTGGCTTCTGCAATTGAGCAAAACGCTGTGTGATTCTGGGTAAATCACTTTGGCTGCGCCTAAAGCGGTAAAGTGCGCTGTGACGTAAAAAACAACTTTACACTGTGGTGTGTGAGGTTGGCGTAAATACATCATCTCACTGCGATCACCTGTTGATGTCTAAAATCCGGCCTCAACAGGGCCCCACCCGCAATACTGTTCTGTGCTTATCCCCTCGTGTACTCCATGCGCCTGATTGTTTATAAAGCACTGTGTTGCTTCTGGAGCAAGGTTCCCGTCTCGGGAAACATGCCTAAAAAAATAATTGAAAACCTCGGAATAACGCAGGCCTGAGCGGAGCCTATTAGAGGCAGGTTACTGACATTTGTGCAGTAGTAGGTAGTACACGGAGTGGGTCGAAACTAGATGTGCCGGCCAGCAGTGAATAATTAGAGGAGAGAGAGGGGAACAGATGGCCGTGAAGCAGGGGGCGGGGCAGCGGAACCCTTTGAAGTCACGGCTTGCGGCCGTGAATAAGTGACGGCGGGGGGGCGGGGCAGCGGAAGCAAATGCAAGCTCGTGCACGAAGGAGCTTGTGGTCACGTGATTTCACGTGAACCTTTGAAAATCCGCATCGTAAAAAGTCAGCTTTTGGATGGACAGGAATAGGTTAGAGTAAACTCGACCTAACAATTTTAATACTACTAAAGCATGATGTGGTAGTGCTGTGTCATTGAAAGACAGCACATTTTCCATTGAAATGGCCACAAACGTTCCCAACATGCAGTTTTACAGCATACAAACAATGTTTGGAGATTGGATTCCAGCAAACATATTTATCATTTGTACATCACCAAGTAAAGTGTTCTGATTTGTCTTCATCGTATAAATATATTTTTTCAGCACATAGAAATACAAAAATGGGCCTTCATAAATACTAAAATATATTTTTAAATGTTTGTACAGTTCACTTATTAATCATTTAAATGTGTTGGAAAAAAAACCTGACATCTTACAGCCTTTCATTTCACATTCTCGCTGCACGATTGTCACACAGTTCGCTTTACAAACTCCTCTATCCTCTAACTTCCTAGTCTGAGAAAGGAAAGCACATGTAGCAAGACAAACTGACTTTTGACCTCTGTCTCTGAATGCAGAGCAAATGTGACAAGATCTTACTGATAATGCAATTATGCCCTAAAAATAACTGATGAAATCTGACTCACCATAGCGAGTGGGCGAGTAGATTTCTCAAGGCATCTACCAAATGGACACCCCAGACCAGGAGTGACTCATCGGTCACCATTGTGCGATCTAGCTGGGGATGGGAGAGGGGTCTGCCGCTGACCCAATTGCAGCCCATCAGCCACCACTGCAGATCTTTTGCAGTACCCTCTGATATTTGGACCAGGTCAGTGAAATCCCCTGATGTTCTGCCCACTGAGACTTCAGGTCCCATATATGCCAGCGGGAATGCTGCATTCATCAGCAAGATGCCTGAACCTAGAAGACAGAGGTGCCTCAGAGTCCTGCTCACTAAAATCCAGGATAAAGACTGAAACATCAGAATCATAGCATGAACATCCTGGACTCGTTATTCCATAGGATAGACGTAGAATTGGACTGTGTCCAGAAAGGGTCCAATGAAAGAGGGCTTCAGAGGGGAAGTCATGCATAACTTTGGCACATTTATAGTGAACCCCAGCCAATGAAGATGATTCACTGTAGTCTGCAGGTGGGCGACTGTCTGAGGCGAGCCCGCCTTCAACAGCCAGTAGTCGAGGTAGGGGAAGACTGGAAACCCCAACCTCCACAGAGGGGCTGCAACCACCACCATTACTTTCGTGAACACCCAAGGGGTCCTGGTACTGCTAAAGGGGAGTATAACAACTGAAAGTGTTTGCGGTCTACAATGACCGCAGGTAATGTCTGTGGGCTGACAGGACGGGTATATGGAAATATGTACCCCACAAGTCCAGAGCTCAACTCTGGTCTCCAGAATCCAGGTCACACAGGACCTGAGCCAACATGAGCGTTTTTAATTTCTCCTTGTTCAGGAAGTAGTTGAGAGGGTATAGATATAGTAAAGAATGGCACCAGAAAGGAGTGGTATAACAACCACAACCTACATCTGATGTTGGTACCCTCTCGATGGCTACTAAGGCCATCGGTCAGCAACAGGAGATGGAGTTCCAAGTATGGTGGAATGCACATATAATGTTTCTTAGGCAGCTAAGTTACCTCATGCAATGTGAACGGTTTTTATAATAGGGTGAAATCTTGGGTAATGTTCGCATGGTTTAAATCTCTTCCGGCTAACATAATTCTTCTCTAGGAGACACACTTAAAGCATAGCACCCCCCACCCCCTTAAAAGTCCCTGGTTTCATGCAACAAGCTTTCTATACATGTTCTAATGCAGCAGTTAGTGAGGTGGCAATAATGGTGGGCAACGAAGTGCAATGTGAAGTCCTCAAGGTGCACTAAGATTTGAGTGCAAGATGGATTTGGGTGAGAATGAAGAAATTAAACTTGCTTTATAATTTTATAGCTTCTATGGTCCAACTAAAGATTTACCTCAGTCCGTGGAATCTGTGTATAATTCTGCAAAAGGGGATTCAGATCCTTTGGTAATTGGTGGACATTTTACACTCTCACGAACACAGCCCCAGACTCCTCTAAATTTAATAAGCCACGGAGCAAGCCTAAATTGATCAAGTATCTCCGAACTATAGTGAACAACCACACCCAAGTAGACCCCTGGCAGAGCGACTACACTGCGGAGAAACCTTATACTTGCCATTCAAAAAGATCTCATTCCTTTTCACGTATTGATTTCTTTTTTCATCTTACACCTTCTTCAGAGGGCACAGTCAGAAATCATTTTTACCTACTTTTCGGATCATTCAGTGAGGATTTTAAATCTTCCCACAATAGGCTGTCTTAATGAGAACCCCAGATGGGTGGTCGATAAATCACTGTTGGCGAACGGGCAGTGGGTTATTCAAATGAGTCAGTCTCTGGAGGCCTTTCTAGATCGTAACATGGATACTGCCTCAGATTTTGCAATTTTGAGTGTATCAAAGGCCTTTTTTTTTTTTAGACCATAAGTAATAGTTTTCCAGGCATAGCTAAGGAAAAGGGAGAAAAATATGGTCCAGTCACTTCAATCTGCTCTAAGTCAGGCAACAGGGACTCATGTTGCTCTCTCAACAAGCAAATATAACCATGTAATGGCTTAAGCCAAACACAATCTTCAGGAATATCTTGTCTCCAGGTAGATATTAAGCCATAATACAATAATGCAAAAAAGGTATGAAGAGCACGAGCATACAGGTCAGTATTTGGCTTGGTGAGCTAAACGCTACCTCTTAATTTGGTTTTGAATCGCCCCATTAAATTAAGGCAATCTTTATACTGGCTTCAATAGCGGATATGTCTTCTACAGATTTGAGGTAAGCTCTTGCCACAGACCGAGCAGACTGGAAGTGGCTATAAAAAGGTGAAATGCCGCTATGAAAGTACTGAACCGGGAAGGTGCATACACATCTTACATTGTTTAAATCCTGCTCAGAGACTTCATCTGCAGTTTGAATTTCGTTCCAAATAATGAATACTCACATCTCCTAGGCATCATGGATTTGCCTGGTTAGCAGCCACTGGCTTTCTCAGGATTATGAGGCTACAGTATTAGTAACCCAACAAAGTTGCAAGTGCCTTAACTGCTGGAAGAAGTACACATTTTCAGATTGGGACCTTTGTTATTCCTATCCTTTCAGATGTTGTAAGAAGTGATGACAGTTCTGTTGGTTTACTGAGAAACATGGGGTACCCTGGTGTGTTTGTTCAAGAAGAGTCATTTCTGATGAAGACTTCTCAATCTTATAATTAAATACCACACACAATCATGCAACACTCATTTAATAGCAAGCAGTAATTGGATGGCCAAGAGTTACTTGAGTCACTCAGGGTTGTGGTTGAAGGAGGTAGCAAGCTGTCTGGGGTAAGTGTGTCCAGTCCCTTTGTGGTTTGACAGAATATCATCTCCTGTCTAAAAGGTATTTTATCTACCTGGGACGAGGCACTGCCTTGAAGATCAGCTAAAGTTCAAGGATGAAAGGTACAGTTGATCCTCACGTCTCTATTGTAGTGCCTAGCGACACTTGCGCAGTGGCTCACTATTACCCCTCCTTGGTCATTTCTCCTTTGTTCTACTATACCCTCTCTCTTCTAGCTCTGCACCACTGTCACTTTGATGAGATGGTATAGGAATGGACAGGGAATGGCCTTCATTCAACTTGTTCCAATCTGTTCTCTATTTGGAAATCTTGAAAGACAAATTAGTGAAATGACTCTCTGCATCCCCCTGAAAGGAAGAATGGGCGGTGTTTGGTTCATTCTTTGAACCAGGGCAAGAAGTGTCTATGGGTTTTCCCTTTCCCAATGTGTCTATTCTGACAGCTAGTAACTCAAATTGTGCTTTCCCAAGAATACTTATATAAAAATCTTTCATTAATGGCAGTGTAACGAATAACTCAATATTCTAAACTAAGGTAGTTTAGTTGTTCTACTAAGAACAAGACATTATGATACCCTAATTGTCCCAAATGCCAAGCTTTTGCTTCTAAATAGTTTGGAAATACATAGCCATAGTACGATTTTGAGGAGGATCCAAATAACTATTTATGGCTGAAAGTAAGAGCTAGAAACCTTTTTCTGCTTTTCTTGCCTAGTCATTACAGAGTTACGAAGAGGCAAGGGTGACAAACCTAGGCCAGAACTAGATGAATGGCAACTTCATGGATAGGACTGCATGGGGTTCTCACCAACTAACATTTGTTACATTTGTTTTTATTGCATTTCTTTCAACAAATAACTACACCTGGCACAATTACAGAATCATACGAACAATAGCAGATAATATTTGTTCAAACAGCTTCTGGCAGAAGTAAAAAAGAACAAACACAAAAACTAAATTAACAATGCAGGGGTGCACAATAAGAACAAAGATCATATTACAGTATTGGATATAGTATCTTAATGAGCGTACAAGAGCACATAAACATGGTGACATTTAAAATAGTGAGGCGACACGACTCAAAACAACCCAATAAGAAAGGGAAAGAGCCAGACAATTTGAAAGCGACATGACAACATCACATCATGAAAGAAAGTTGTTGCAGGCCTCTGTGGTGACAATTCCCATAATGGTGGTTCAACACAGACTATAACATCACTGTACGAGGTTAGGAGTAACCAATTTCAGTCAGTCTCCTCGGGGTGAAGCACTAGGTAGGAACGGAAGGGTTGCCAAATATTTTTGGGACTAGAGGAGGGAGGCAGTAGTGTTGCATATACATCACTGCTAGTATTGCAATACATTTAATCCCTCAACCAGGCCTTAACTGATGGAACAACGGGGCTACCCCAATGTTGGTAGATTTGCCTGGTTACAAGGAGTAGAACAATAGCAGAGAAACACCGAACACCAGCGCCCAATGGTTTGACGTATCCAAACAGTGCCATCAGTGGGAGGGGGTTAGCTCAAATTCAATCATTAATGTGAGTAATCGAAAGATTGTCTCCCAGTATGTCAAGCTCGGTTGGCAGTTCCATGCTAAGTGTATGAAGTTTTGGAGGGGTCAACCTTGGCAAGCAGGTTAGGCGTGATGTAGGCTCTGTGCAAATATTTGAAATGGGGGAGTCTGTGCCTATAATTATTAGATATGAAGCTGGCCTGCTCACAACAATATGACCATATTGTGTCCGAGAAGGGTTAACCCAGATCTCTCTCCCATGCTGCACGCGCCTTTCCCCCCCACTGGCAGCTGAAGTGTCTGAGCTGAATGATATAGCAGAGAAACCATACTGCTAGCTGATGTGATGAAAAGAGAGAGCGGGGGAGAATTCCTTCAGCTCTGCCATCGAGGAACACAGAGCGGCATATGCGGAAACTCATGCTCTATGTAGAAGAAATCTGTACATCAAGGACACACTGTGCCCTTCAGCGAGGTCTGCTACGGATCGCAGTTGGGTACCACGGAACAGGTCCCCCACAGTGCGCAGCCCACAACGGGGTGAGGTTTGTCTAGTCAATGTTTCGGTGGTTGAGGATAGCCATGCATTATGTAATAACAGCAAATGTTATTACACAGGAATTAATATGCCACATAGCAGGCAACATTAAATCAGGATCACCTAATGACCCAGCCCCACCAATAAAACTCTATGGTAGCTTAACCACTCTGGAGCCATACATTAGTCACTTACTTACACTCTCATTTACATCAGGACAGGTACCTGCTGCCTGGAAGAGAGCAATAGTCCTCCCTCTGAGGAAAAAACCCAACATCAGCCTTGCAAAACTGGACAACTTACGACCTATTTCCCTTCTCCCCTACTTTGCTAAAATTGCGGAGAAAGCAGTAAATCAACAACTGTCTGCATTCGCAGAGACCAATGGTCGCTCCACCCTTCTCAGTCAGGATTCCGGGCTCTACACTCCACAGAGTCGGCCCTACTGGCCTCTATGGAAACTCTACGGAGCTACGCAGATGAAGGTCAGACAGCGGCACTTATTATGCTGGATCTCAGTGCCGCTTTTGACACTGTGGCGCATCACACACTGCTGCAGTGTCTTAGGAAGGGAGGAGTAAGAGGCAAAGCATGGGAGTGGCTGGAATCATTCCTTACAGGCCGCAGTTTCCAGGTTGCACAAGGACAGTTTAGGTCCAATGAAATAAAACTCAAGCAGGGAGTTCCACAAGGCTCCAGTCTCAGCCCCACCTTATTTAATTTGTATGTGGCCCCGATTGGAGCGATCACAGACAAATTTGGGGTTGAGACAGTATCATACGCAGACGACACGCAATTGATTGTGACACTCACGCAACCAGAAGAGCAATGCGCTGCTAATTTTAAGAGCTGCATGCAGGAACTGGCCAAGTGGATGGCGGACAACTGCCTCCATCTGAACGGAAATAAAACAGAGGTATTGATCATAGGCAAAACCCCATCAGTATGGACCTCAGCGTGGTGGCCAGACGAGCTGGGTGAACTACCCACACCCAGCAATCTAGTGAAAAACCTTGGAGTCTGGCTGGATAAGAATCTATCCTTCGACCACCAGACCAAACAAGTGGCAGGAACTTGTTTTGGTATACTACGGGTCCTTAGGAAAACATTGGACCTAATGCCTACGCCGGTGCGCCAAACCCTAGTTCATGCACTGATAACATCGAGGATGGACTACGGAAACGTATTATATCTAGGAGCCAACGAAAAATGCATCACTAGATTGCAGCGCATACAAAATGCGACGGCACGCCTGATCCTTCAACTGCCCAGAATGGCATCTTCACAAAAGGCTCTAAAAACACTTCACTGGCTCCCTATTAGGGAACGGGTGAAGTTTAAGGCCCTCTGTATAGGACATTGTATCCTAAACGGGAAAGGCCCTAGGTACCTGCTCAACTATCTCAAGAGGTATGAACCCACACGCCAATTAAGATCATGGGGCACAGGACTGGTGCAGGTCCCGAAGATAAAAAGAGTAAGAATGGGTGGAAAATCCTTCAGAGTCTCGACCGCTAAGCTATGGAACACGCTGCCAGAGAAGTTGCGACTGGAAAAATCTGAGCTGATTTTTCGCAAAGAACTGAAAACAATCCTGTTCCCCAACCCTCAATGCCTCAAATAGGGCTTCGAGCCGCAACCGGAATCCCACTCTTAAGGAAACAAACAGCAGCGTCAAGCGCGGGGACACACCAGCAGGTGTAACCAAGCGCTTTATAAATTTATAATAATAATGTGGGGAGTAAAGGCGGCCAGCATAGTTTCTCCAAGGCCCAGTATGTGGTATGCAGTATCTGTTTCTCTGTGTTCTGATCTCGTAAGTCTGTGAAGTATGATAGTTGAGAGGGAACAGGGGAGCACCTGTGACCACTCAGATTTAAGATTATGGTAACCTCGCGTCTGGATGATACCAAAAGTGCGCATAGTGTACCTGTGTGAATAAATAATACAAGTAAAAAAGCCTGGGTCGCTGAATCCTCGATACCGTAAGGGCATTGCCCATGTCTGCCAACTAATTTGTGCCTGCCCGATGGCCCAGATCAATCTCGTAAGCAAGCTCCGCAGTGTGTCAAAGAATTTAGACGTGAGCAGAATCGGGAAATTAAAGAAAAGATGCAGCAAGTGGGGCAATACGAACATTACATAATGGCAATCGAAAGCAGGAGCTTTATCCATCGGTCTTCATGGGATGATAATCGATCAATAGCGGGACCATAATTTAGTCGAATGACCCCGATGCAGTACGATGTAAAATGATAACAGAAAGGGGGAGGATTGCAGGTCATCACACCAGCTTTGGGGAAAGTCCAGCGGAAAGGGTGGGTTGTGGCATCGGTCAATGGGAATATCTCGGATTTGGAGCAATTTATAACCAGTCCGGAAAAGACTCCAAACCGCACAACCTCCTGAAGGAGTGGAGGGAGATTTGTGTCGGGCTCACGGACAAATACATCATCATCTGCATAGAGCGAGGCCAAAAGTGGGCCGCAGTGAAATCTAAGCCCAGCTACATATGGTTTTCTTGGAGATGGTGCACAAGGGGGTCCATGGCAATAATGAATAGTAAGGGTGAAAGGGGGCACCCCTGTCTGGTCCCCCCTCAATAAAGTTGATTGCTCCGTGAGTTCGCCGTTCACTGGTAACCGGGCCACTGGGTTTGTATATAAGAGACGAACAAGATCACAGAAACCACGAGTAAAGCCCAATTTACATATTGTTGCATGTAGAAAGGCCACTCTAGTGGGTCAAACACCTTTTGGGCATCTTAGAGTATTGCAGCACCGGGGAGGTCTGGTTCTATTTGGTTGAGTATTGCAAACAACATACGGAGATGGACCAACATAGAATGGTTTGGGACAAACCCAGTTTAGAATGGAGATATAATTTGATCTACTAGGAGTGAAATGCATGTCGAGAGAACTTTGGCCAAGATTTTATAACCCTGATTCAGCAAAGATAGGGGCCTGTAAGAGGAGCATCGAGAGGGTTGCTTACCCAGTTTAAGGAATAAGGAAATAATGGCCTCACGCATCGTGGGGGGCAACAACCCAGACTCAAGTGCTTCTGCATAGACTTCAAGAAGATGAGAAACTTTTTGTTTTGCAAAATATACCAGTGATGCCATCCAAACCGGGAACACGCAATCCACTGAGGTCGTCTATGACCTGTGAGACCTCATCTGCAGTTATCGGTGAGGCCAGGAATTGACGCCGAAATTCCTCTATCCAGACCATAGCCACTTCAGCCAGAAAGTCGGTTTCAGCTGGAGAGGAACAAGAGGTGTATAAGCATGAATAGTAAGTTGGAAAAGCAGAAGAGATATCAGAGCTCTGGGTGATAGATGTGCAATTGTCCAGTTGCAATTGCGTTACAAAGGAGGAGTGATGTCGGGGCAATGTAGCCCAGCCAATGTTCGACCCGGTCTTGCCCTTTTTTCGTATATCCTTGTGCATGCATATTTGCCTAGGTAATTGGCTTCACAAGCAGCAAGCTCTTGGAATTCCGTAAGGAGTTTTGCCCTCAGATGCAGAGAGGAGTGAGAGTCTCCAGCCAACACGAGTGCATCAAGTTCCCTCAGTGCCCTTTCGTCGCATCAAGCTTGCGGCAGATGAAGCGTAGCACTCCAGCCTATTTGGTGATACATATGCCAAATATATAGACTTTAAAGACCTCCCACAGAATGGCGTAATGAGGTACCGAACCTGACTTTATCTGGAAATATTCAATTTTGGCCTCTTTAACTTTGCTCCTGAAAACAATGTCGAGTAGGGCTTCTGACTGGAATCGCCAGGGCATGTATGGTTGTGCAATGCTGGGCACAGTAAGTCAGCAGCACCGGCGAATGAGCAGATAGGGTACGGGCCACATAGTCTTCACAAAGTGTGTGGATCAGAAGATCAAGGAATAAATACCAATAGTCTAAACGGGACCTTGTACCAAGAGGCGCTGAGTCAAAAGAAAAGTCTATCCGTTGAGTATTGGTAACGCCAGGCGTCTGTCAGCAGATAAGACTGTAACAGGGCTAGGAGTGCTTTAGTGAAATGTGGTTTGGTGATCTTTAGACCTGTAGTGTCAAGGGTGGGTAATAGCACAAGGTTGAAATCGCCCCCCAGCACAAAAGAGTCGATTGAAAAACTAGAAATGTGTGGAGATGTTAGGGAAGAAATCAGGCGCATCTATGTTACGGGCATATACATTAATCAGTAGTACTTGCTTTGCACCAAGACGCCCAACTACCAATAGATATCGACCCTTAGGGTCCTTTATCACTTTGTGTGCCTGAAATGGAACTGCCTTATGGATCATATACATACCCCTCACAAGTAGGTACTATAGTTAACAAAAAAGTGATTAATACCCCAGTTAGAGGAAAAGTGATTGTCTGAGGCAGGAGCATAGTGGGTCTTCTGTAAGAAAGCTACTTGCACAGCATGTCGGGAGAGGTAAGATAAGACCTGCCTAAATTTAAGGGGGTTAGACAGCCCCTTAACGTTCTAGGACATACACTTCAATTTCAGCGACTCAGGATTTCTAACTGTGTCATTGCAGCCATGCATGGAGGTGTGGAGAGGCATCATTGTACGAATATGTGTAAGGCAGATCACTAATATATTCAACACCCTGCACATAACAAACATGTTTTTCAGAACATGGAACAACCTATAACCTGACACATCGGATAGAAACACATCCAATATCCGGTGCATCCCATTCAAACAGCAAGTGAACTCCTAGTGGGGAGGCAACGCCCCAAAAAGGAGGCCACCATAGGAGCATTATTAGTTATTGCAGAGAACATGTACAGCCAATAATAGAGGTTTGTAATAAAAGTATATATCGGCGTATCTAGCAGTTAGTAGAGAAGCTGAACCCAGAGTAGCAGTCAGTAGAACATCCGGGTTTCATAAGGCTGCTTGGGGTGAAAGCAAGAAGACATCGGGGTCACTTCCCAGCAGGGCAATTAGAGTTCGGTTTTTGATACTTCCAAAAATCTGCAGCCTCGATGGGTGTGTCAAAAATATGAGTCTTTCCGTTGAGTTGTAGGCGCAGACGTGCTGGATACAGCATGGCGTATCGGATATTTGCTCCTCGCAGGGTCCGTTTTATATCTTGAAATTTGTGATGGGCTTCCTGAACAAGAGGAGTGAAATCGGAAAAGGAGCACGACATGCCTTGATACGGATTTCTCATTTATCCCGTGCCATGGGAAGAGCAGCATTTTGATCATGGTAGTTCAAGAGTCAGGCTATGATCAGTCGAGGGGAGCGCCAGAAGACGACCTGGGGGCGAGTGATCTGTGGGCCCGCTCAATTGCAAATGCTGTTGAAAATGTCACCCTCCCAAACAACTCCAACAAGAGCCGCTCCAAATATGCTTCCATGGGGTCAGTGTAGGTGGATTCAGGCACCCCAGCTATACAAACATTATTTTGGCTTGATTTGGCTTCCAAATCTTCTACCTTGGCCGCCGTCGTCTTAAGAAGCCGTTCGTGCATTCCAGTCACTTATTAGAGTCAATTGTGTATCCGCTATATTGGAAATGCTTTGCTCATCTGTATCAATGAGGGCTTATTGCTCTTCAATGCGGCCGTGCATATCATCCAGGCGGGCCACCAGCGTATCAAACCGTGCATCGATGGCTTTGAAGCCGGCCCAGAGTTCTGACATAATAGCCACTGTGCCATACGTGGAAGGGAGATCCAACTCGGGGGGGGGGGGGGCGAAGAACCCAGAGGGCCTTTGCGTGTGGGGCCCTCATTTTCCTTGCGCCTGGGGGGGTCTTAGATGTGTCAAAGATAAGCTGCTGTAGTTTAGGGTCTCAACACCCCATAGTGCAGGTTCAGAACAGTGTGCAAGTATTACCACTGAAGCGTGAAGGCAGCTTCCTGGGCGTGTATCATGAGAGGGGGTCAGAGATTAGGGTCAGCTCTGCAGTCTCGAAATATACTAATAATGTGGCACCATGCTGCACTCACTGGGGCAGCAGCGATAAGAGAGCGGATTTCTGATTTCAGTCCCAGGTGATGATTTCTATCCCGTTACTCAGGCCTGCTTACAGCGTAAATGAAGTTATGCAGGGCTTGCCATAGCCGTTCCTAGATAGCCAGCATTTTGTATAAATCTGCAATAGTCTCTAGATGTAACCTCTGATGAGTCTGGGAGAGGCCTGTGTCTCATACAGTGCCTCTCGCAGCCAATCGGTCCGTGGGCCCAGCAGCAGCCCCAATCTGCATGTTGGGTGCAGGCCGAGCACTGCAGAGTCAGCCAGAGAACGGGAGATGGCACAAGAGTACCAAAAAAGGAGAGGGTGGCAGCACGCGGTCACACAGTGCTTCTCGCCACACCGCACACCAGTATGTCCCCTCCGTCCAGGCCTTGATTTTCATACGGTCGCTCAGCTCGGCGCGGCCCTGCCCTCAGGCTTGCCCCTGAACCCTGTCGTAGAGGGGCCTTGAAGGGCAGCATCAGGCCCAGGTGGCGAAGGCTAGCGCGCCTCCAAAGGCCAGTAAATTTCACTACCCAGCGGCCCAGGTCTCTCCACCGATTAGTGGGCATCAGCGGGTCTGTTCAGCTGCCGCATGGACACCGATGAAGCGGAGCATGGCGGCGATTGCTAAGCTGCAGCTCCGCAGCTGCCGAGTAGAGCAGCCATCTTGGCGCTCGGCCTGGCCACGCCGCCCACTAACTAACATTTGTAATGCCACTATAGACTTCATTCACACGTTTTTCCACCAAGCATTTGGAACAGAACCATGACTCTGGGTTCTTTGCAAAGATTGTCAATTCATCTGTGGAGGTTCTTTGATGTTTGCATCGGTTATTAGTGCCAGATGGTTTTGGTGAATGCATATTTGAGAATGTGGATAGTTTCCTATATCTGCCAAAAATAAAAACGGATAAAGAAAACAAATACAATGTTATTGTTCTGATCATTAGTTAGTAATCGTCATTTTGAGTAACTCCTCCTGCCACACGCCTTTCTTTCTATTCATCAACTCTGTGGAGCTCTTGCTGCCCTATACACTTGAATTGTCAATTTATTACACACAGCATAAGAGAGGAGATGATATGCTTTCAAACTGGTGTAGAGAGGGACTAAAAGTGCCTTATAGTCATTGAAATCCCTAGTTTTGTAAAAGGAAATAATGCATTAACCCCTTGCCTGCTCATGACGGAACCAAGCCGTCATGAGCCACGGGCCCCGTGCGCTCATTACGGCGTGGTTCCGTCATGACCAGGCCGCTCTACCCACGCGGCACTGATTCCCCGCCTGTGCAATTAGTGAGCGGGCGGGGTCGTGATGGAACCACACCGTCATGAGCACACACCACCCGTGGCTCATATCGGCGTGCTTCCGTCACAAGTGTGGAAGCGCCGCGCTCATCTCCCATCCCCCCAGAGCTGCTGCGGAATTTGCGCCGCGGCCAAGGAGTTAATGAAAGTCAAGGGTTCATGCCCGTTTCCAGGATGCAGACTCAGATCGACGATGGCTGCTGCTACTAATCAAACCAATTTTATTTCATTTCATAAAACTTTACTCGGTTTTACAATGTGAAAACCATAAAAGTCACAATAAATATACACATCCCATAAAAATATACATTAAAAATGTTTTAATTCCCAACCTTGATACGAGAAGAATCACAGGTAAAATATGGCATGTGAAGTAAAGAAGTTTCAATACATCAAAAGGAAAACACACTAAAAAGATACCTAAAAACTAGGAGTACCTCCTTCACCTAGAATAACTAATATTCCAAGCAGGCCCTGGTTCTCACCAGCGATTTCAGGTAACCTACAATAGCAATTATACAGTCTGGTTTCAGCAGCTACAAATATAAAAGTGCTCCTAATCAAACCAATTAGTATGCGCAGTTCCAAGAATGTGGCCCGTCATCCAGAATCACATCACAGCCACATGTGCTCTTGGTACAGTATCCAAAACTCAATGTAGGTGTCCTGATGAGGCCTTCAGAAATGGATATATCTGCTAAACAAGTGAAAAGTGGTGTAAATATCTTGTCACTAAGAGCTCGTGCTTCAGCAGTCAAGTATTTTCCCACGCATCCCGGGGTTTGGCGATCCTTTCTAAATGTGGTCCTTTTTGCATGGCTTGGCATGACTAGTTTACAAATTTCCCTCTATTCCATGCAAAAATCTTACCTTGCTGGCTGGACCTGTTATGACATAACAAATTGGTATTTATTTATTTTATTCAGTAGCAGAATAACGTTTCCATCGTGTTGGCAAACCAACCAAAGCCTTGAGACTGGTAACAATACTCACAACACCACTTCCAAACACTACTACACAAATACGTAAAGCAGATTCCAAGCTGGCCGTTCAGAGTGCCTTTCGTCTAGGCCCCATCTGTTGTGAAAATACCGAATACTCAAGTTTATCATCGTACAAGACATACCGGTATATAGGAACAAAACAAGTTTGAATGCTACGTGGACGCGGATCCATTTCTAATGCGTTCATAAAGGGACATGTCCGTTTTGTTTCAAGAATTCCGATTAACAATCTTGCAGTCAGTTTCCCAAAGTATCCTTCCCTGGAAAATGCACGCATGAAATGAGTCAGAAGCCCATTAGTATGAGTCAGAAGCCCATTAGTATGCAGCGAACGCCGTTAGTGTTTATTCAGTATAGCATGCACGCAGGGACATTTTCACCTTGAAATATAAAACCAAACGCTGTACTTGCCAAGCAGGCCTGCAAGTAACCACTCCTATCAATTCATCTGAATTAGGTCAACAGTAACCATAGCAACCGGGAAAAGTTGCATACGTATACATTTTACTGTAAAACAAATCTTCATTACAGCTCCACAGATATCCCCTAAAGTAATAATGACTTAAAAGGGAGAGCGCAATTCTTCCCACCCGAACATTATTGCAAGAATTAAGCAGGATTTCCTTAACGAAATGCCCGTGGACTGTGAGGTTATCAGAATAATTTCACGGTTTATTAAGGCACAAGTGCGACAAATCATCCGAAAACACCAGCAGCTAACTAGGGGCAGAAACGGCTAACATTCTCGACTGGAGAGAGAGAGCGGGTATGCTGTCGTGGTACACAAAAGTCTCCTTTATTGATGTGCGTCACTTGAAGAGAGAGGCTGCATAGATAAAGCATTTACAATGCAATGGTCTCGGCTTTGTTAAAGTTAGAGCTATTGGCATTGCAAATGGCATTTTCTTCATTTTTTTTATTTTAAAATAGGTGAGCATTAGAGAGTAGTAGAGAGTATTAGTGGACACAGAGCCACACACACAGAGCCACACACACAGAGCCACACACACACACAGCCACAAACACAGAGCCCCCCACACACACACACACACACACAGACAGAACCACACACACAGACACACAGACAGAGCCACACACACAGAGCCACACACACAGACACACAGACAGAGCCACACACACAGAGCCACACACACAGACAGAGCCACAGACACACACACAGAGCCACACACAGAAACAGCCACACAGAGCCACACACACATAGCCACACACACACACAGAGCCACACACAGAGAGACACACACACACACAGTGCCACACACACAGTGCCACACACACACAGACAGAGCCACACACAGAGCCCCCCACACACACAGAGTGCGTCCAACACACACAGAAAGAGCCCCACACACACACACAGAGCCCCCACACACACAGAGAGCCCCCCCCACACACACACACAGAAAGAGCCAGACACACACAGACAGAGCCACACACACAGACAGAGCCACACACACAGACAGAGCCACACACACACAGACAGAGCCTCACACACACAGACACACACACACAGTCACACACACACACACACACACACAGACAAAGCCACACACAGAGCCCCCACACACACAGAGCCTGCCAGACACACACAGACAGAGCCAGACACACACACAGAGACAGAGACAGACACACACACAGAGTCAGAGACAGACACACACACACCGACAGAGCCAGACACACACAGACAGAGCCACATAAACAAAGAGGGAACAGGGAGCAGGAACCAGAGGCTTGAGAAACCGGATCACAAGCAGGGAAGCAGAGGCACAAAAACACACAGACAGAGCCAGACACACACACACACAGACAGAGCCACACACACACACACAGAGGGAAAAGGGAGCAGGAACCAGAGGCATGAAAAACCAGATCACAAGCAGGGAAGCAGAGGCACGAAAAACCAGATCACAAGCAGGCACAAACACTAGATCACAAGCAGGCACAACAACCAGATGACAAGCAGGCACAAAAAACCAGATCACAAGCAGACACAAAAAACAGATCACAAGCAGGCACAAAAAAACAGATCACAAGCAGGGAAGCAGAGGCACGAAAACCGGATCACAACCAGGGAACCAGAGGAATGAAAAACAAGCAGGGAGCAGAGGCACGAAAACCAAGCAGGGAACAGAGGCACAAAAAACAAGCAGGTAACAAAGGCACAAAAACCGGATCACAAGCAGGGAAATAGAGGCACGAAAAACAAACAGGGAACAAAGGCACAAAGAACGGATCACAAATAGGGAAACGGAGGCACGGAAAACGGATCACAAGCAGGGAAACAGAGGAACGAAAACCGGATCACAAGCACAGAAACAGAGCCAGGAAAAACAAGCAGGGAACAGAGGCAAGAAAAACAAGCAGGAACAGAGGCACGAATAACTCCTGCACATGATTGCGTTATGTATGTTAGGCGAATAGTGTACCACAGCTACCACTGCCAATCCAAACGAAAATAGAAGTCAGGTTGCAATCAAGGGCCCAGAGTGAAAGGGGTGCCGCCAAAATGGCTGGTGGCAATACTTTGAATAGACATATAGAAGTGGATGTACTCACTATTTAAAGTTCCCCGTTTTGTTCTGATAAGCGAAGGTACTCTCCCTTTCAATTTAAAGAAGTACAAGTACTCCATTCCGGACAATACCAGTCCCTTTACCCTTTAAATCACTGGTTGGGACTTTCCTGCACCACGGTTTGCTTTCTTCTCTCTCTAGAAGTACAGGTACTGTTCATCGACTAATACATCACTTCATTGTGACTCTCCTGTGTCATTCTCCAGTCACAGTGTCACTTGCCATGTCACAGTGCGACAATCACCATCACAATGCACAGGTCACAAGTACAATGTCACACTTGAAGAAACAGTCTACCTGGCGTGGTCGTGACCTTTAATATCATGTTTCTTGGTGAAAAACGAAACCAACCAGTGTATCGAACAGAAACGGAGGGCGGGAGGGGCTTCGTTTTTAAAAGAGCTGCCCTACCTGTAGAGGCCCCGGCCGCCATCAGGGCCCTCAGGTAGGGAGGGAGGGCCCGGCTGTTGTCTGTGACGTGACCCTTACCTGTCGTGCGACATCTCCTTGCGCTTCTCTGCCGTGGAAGCTCCAAGCCCGGTCCGCTGCCAGGGGCACCGTCTGACACTTCCTGTGCTTGACGAGACACAGCCTCCGGAGCGCGGCTGCTGGAAGAGTAACGCCAGCCACCACTTCGAGTGCAGCGCCCACCTCCACCTCACCGCCACCACCATGGCTATCCGCCGCGTCTCATGGTGCCGCCACGGGAGGGACCTATCTGAGAACAGTCCGTAGAAGCAGAGACGGATGTTGTCGATGACTGAGGCGGTTAAGGAGGGAGGCGATACTCGGCGGCGCCCATAGCTCGTCCACGGATCCCAATTTGTTGTGCAGCCACAACCCGGTGTCGCCCTCCCTCATCGACGCTATCTTGGAAAAAGGCAGCCATTCTCGGCGGCCATTTTTATGACGCTACCTAGAACAACACGGCGGCTAGGATGTGAGCCAGGACCCCTGGGTAGTGCGATTCTCCGTATGCCAACATGGCGGGGCCCAGTAGGGGACCATTCTCTTCAGTACAATCAACGCCACATACATCGTGAACGTTTTCATCACATGGCCTGCGCATCTGCACGTCACCGTCGTGAGTATCAGTCATATTAAAATCAGGCAACTGTCACAAACGTACCTTTGGGTTTTGTGTTCCTAACAATTACACAATTAGGGCAGTCAACTGGAATTTCTTTTTGTTTGTCCCGCATTAGGATTAGTCAACTGGCCTTTCTTTTTGTTTGTCCCGCATTAGGATTGGCTGTCCATATGCTCGCAGTACCGGAACAAGCCATGTTTCTCCGAGGCAAGGCAGGAATGCCTCGGAGAAACCAGCATCATTTTTGGATTTGGGGGCGTGGTTTTCTTTCTCTCATCTTCCCATTGGCTGGAAGGTAAAATTCCAGCCAATGGGAAGAGGAGAGAAAGAAAACAGAAAGAAAGTAAAAAACACCCCCCGAATCCCGTCTTCAAGGGAGTGACGCCCCTCTCCTCCAATGGCTGGCCTCCGTTTAGGAAGCCAGCCAATGGAGAAGAGGGGCGGGTTCAAGCCCCCATACTGTAAACAAAATTTCTCGCCAGCGAGACTGCGCAAGCGCAGCCTACGCAGGCCGAGACCTAAAAAGCAACTTTCACGGAAAAAGGCCTGCATTAAAAACGCACTAAACGGCCATATGTGCACCACCAACGATACTATAATAATTTAAGATAAGATATCGCTGTGCCCTGCTCTATTTGAGCCTCATAATCACTGAGGAGTAAGGGGTCGGGGGCATTGCCCTAATGGGCGAGCTTTTGGCAGACTAGTTTGACGTTTGTTCAGCACAATTCAAGTAGTGGAAGCCGCCCCCACAAGGGGAGTACTAATGCCTAAACTTTAAGTACAGTGGTGGCTTTTCCTCTTAATCTGAACAAGTCTGTCATCTAGAGAGTATAGAATCTTTAGATCCCCAAATCTCCTTTCTTCAGTTTATTCTTCAGCAGTAGACCCCCAGGAAAATATATTTATTTGGGAGAGGATTTATAAGGAGTGGGACTTGAGACAAGATGGAGAAGGTGTAAGGGGGAATCTCCTGCCACTGAGCCCTCGAGGGCCTCTCCTAGTATCTCTCACACGATATACCACAATCATTTTCAATCATCTATACCCCTGAAATCTACGTGCTCACCTCTTCTGCTCTCTATTACCTCCCCTGGGCACTACTAAATTAATAAATAAAATAAATACCTACTAGCCAAATGCTTATAACAGGTTACCCTCAAGGAACCATTGCACTGTCCTATGGGACACTTGTATTCAGTAGAAATCAATGCAATTGCAAGGTCTGTCCTTGAGGACATGCATTGTTCGCCCCTTCCTTCTCTCCTGCCCCCCTCAATCCCACCAGCACTTTGAAGCGACCTTAGCAATAGTACTATAAAAATCATCACTATCAAAATTTGAGTTGTAAGAACCTGGTCCACATTAGCAAATAGCTCCAATTTTGAAACGATGAACTGGAGCCGCCATATCTAATCCTGCTGTGAAACCATTATTATTTAGGAAAAATACGAGACCCCAAAACCTGTTTTTACCACACTGTGTTTCCTGTGACCCTGAGAGGTCGAGAAAAGACAAGTTCCATGAGAGGCTATAAGCAGGGTTTTGAGCTGCATCTCACCTGTACGACCTCTCTACTACCAGGCAGGCAACTCACACCTCAGACACCTACACTGACTTTCAAGGAAAGAAAAATGTCCTCCCAGTCTTTCAGAGAAAGGCGTGGCCGACTACCAGTTTCAAGTACAGCCCTGACAGCATTTCATAGGTAGGAAACACAACGGGCCATAGAGGGCAGTCACGAAAAAGCAGTTGTTTTTTCCCCCCAGGCTATGTCCCCCTTACTTCATATACAGCCAGAACAAGTTTCTTCACAACTTGTATTTTTTAACAAAAGATAATACTTAAATAAAAGAGTTGGTAAAATTTGGTCAAAATGTCCAAAGCAAGTACAGACCAGACAAAGCTATCTTTTAACTGTAAAATTGATTTAAGTGAAAAGGTAAGTGTAGTCTTAAGCATATTGTGCATGGCCTGGCTAGTACACAACATTATTTGCTTGCAAGTTCCTCAGGAACAATTTGCTAATGCACACATGTAGACTTACTGGCAAAAAGTCTTACTAGATAGTGGTTGGACCTACATGATCAGTAGGATGGCTGTTCTCTACTAGTTTTTAGGTCTCACCTAGAGACGCAGCACATGCGCTGCTCACCATGGCGAGATCTATTGTCGTTGACTTGGTTGCCAAAGGGGGACAAGAGATGTGCACTTACCCAGACAGCCGATGTGCACGCTCACGCTGTGTCTTCTCTGGCGATGTCAGCTTGAGCCTGGGCAGCCGATGTGCACGCTCACGGCGTGTCGCGAGCTTTCACTTTTGCGTGCTGAAACAATGCCCCGGCTGCACTCGTGACGGCTCAGTAAGCTGAATATTTTATAGTACCAGGAGGAAATGGCCTTCCTTGTGCGATCCCACCTTAATCAACTGCAGGGCAGAGAAAGCAGAGATCTTCGCCCCCTGATAAAATGTACTTACAGAGCCATGCGTCCATATACTTCTGAGTGATGGTTGTAGTTCCTCAGAGATCAGCCTGTCTCAGCCCCAGGTCAACAGAGTATAAAGGAGACGCAGCTACCTGAGCCAGTGTTGTGAGCCCACTCGCCTTCTCAAGACGTGCACTGGCCAAAGCCTGAAAACTGAGAGCGAAGAAACAAGTTACTTACCTGTAACTTTAGTTCTCCAGTATTGGTAACTTTCATAGATTCCCATTGCTTGTATCATTCCCCGTCGTCGGAATGGGAGCCTCGGTAATAATATATATATATATATACCTAGGTAAATACACCCTAATAGGTGTAAAAAAGGTAAAAAATTAGGCCTAGGCCTCATTATCTTTTGCAGCCTATTGCTGTCATTATGTAAAAAGACCCAAAGTCCCCTTAGCAACCAATCATATCAGCCTCACCCTGTAGAACCTTCCTGAGAAAGCTCAGAGCCTCAGATTTTCGTAGCCGTTGCTTTGCCACATAATCACCTAGCCCTAAAGTGAGCTTTCCCAGGGGAGGCGGGTGGGCGCATGGGAATCTATGAAAGTTACCAATACTGGAGAACTAAAGTTACAGGTAAGTAACTTGTTTCTTACTCCAGTATTGGAACTTTCATAGATTCCCATTGCTTGTATCAGAGTAGATAGCAGTTAGCATACCTCAAACATTTCGTGCACAGTATAGAATCATTATCAGCCAATGACCTCACAGATTATAACAACTATAAAGCAGTAACAAAGCATAATCAACGAAATGTTTGAAAAAACAGGAGGAGGGAAGAGAGGAAAGCTCACCTCTTATTGGAAGAGATTTCTCAGGACTGCCTGTCCTACAGCCGAATCCTCCTTCGCAGCCGCCTCCAGGCAGTAATGTCTCGTGAAGGAGTGCGTACTGCTCCAGGTGGCTGCTCTGCAAATGTCCTTTATGGATACTCCAGCAAACAGTGCCGCTGATGCTGAGACCGACCTTGTGGAATGTGCCTTCACCTGTCCTTGTAAAGGTTTGCCTGCCGCCTGGTGGCAGAACCGGATCGCACTAGTTATCCATCTAGATATCCCTTGTTTTGACAAAGGAAATCCTTTCCTTGGGGCTCCGAAAGCCACAAACAGTTGGGGTGTTTTTCGAAATCCAGCTGTGCGTTGTAGATAAAATTTCAAACATCTCTGAACGTCCAGAGAATGAAGTGTCCTCTCAGCCTGGGTTGAAGGCCGAGGAAAAAAAGATTTCAAAACCACTGGCTCGTTAAGATGAAAGTCTGTCGGTACCTTCGGAATGAACTTGGGGTTCATCCGCAGGATAACTGTATCATTCTTGAACTGTAAGAAGGGTTCTTTGATGGTTAAAGCCTGAAGCTCTCCTACTCTCCTTGCAGAGGTGAGTGCCAAAAGAAGCGCCACTTTCCATGATAGGAACTTCAGGTCCGCTTTATGCACTGGCTCAAATGGCGGTCTCATTAGCTGAGCCAGGACCACATTCAAGTGCCACACCGGAGGTGGGGGCCTAACTGGCGGGAAAACTCTAAACAGTCCTTTCAGGAATTGTTTGATTACTCTCGCTGATAATAGAGAGGGACCCGATCTCGTTCTCCTATACCTGGAAATAGCTGCCAAGTGGACCTTGATAGAAGCATGAGCCAGACCTGCTTGTGCCAATGAAAGAATATATGGTAAGAGTTGATGCGGAGCTGACGAGAAAGGATGTACTTTTTCCCTCTGACACCACAAATGGAACCTCTTCCATTTCGCTCTATATGTCTTATTAGTGCTAGGGGCTCGTGCCTGTGCCAAGATGGTCCTGCATTCTTCCGGGATGTTTAAATCCTTAAACTCTCTGTATTCAGGAGCCAAGCCGCCAACTGAAGCGAGCTCGGGTTCGGGTGAAGAACTTGGCCGTTGTACATAGACAGAAGTGTCAGTTTGGGTTGCAGATGAATGGGTGGTGTCTCTGATAGGAGAAGCAACTCCGTGTACCAAAACTGGCGAGCCCAGGCAGGCGCTATTAGTATCATCCTGCACCTGTCCATCTTGAGTTTCTTGAGGACTCGAGGAATTAGGGGAAATGGCGGAAAGGCGTAAACAAACGCGCCTGACCAGGACATCGAAAGGGCATTCCCCAGTGACCCTCGATGGTGTTCCCTGCTTGCGTAACACCGGCATTTCTTGTTCCCCGGTGTTGCAAACAGGTCGATCGCTGGGGTCCCCCAACGGGAGAAGATGTCCTTGATCACTGCGTCCTCCAATTCCCACTCGTGCGAGACTGCTCTCAGGCGGCTTAGCGTATCCGCCTTCGTGTTGCATACTCCTGGAAGGTGTTCTGCTACGAGTGTGATGTTCTGCGCTATCGCCCATTCCCACAGTATTTGGGCTTCCTGTGAAAGCAGTGGCGATCTTGTGCCTCCCTGCTTGTTGACGTAATGCATTGCGGTGGTGTTGTCCGTCCGCACCAGGATTGCTGAATCTGTAATCCTTGGGAGGAAAGCCAACATTGCCAGTCGAATAGCTCTTAACTCCAGAACGTTGATATGTAGATGACGTTCTTCCTGAGTCCAGTGACCACTGACCTGGAGGTCTTGCATGACCGCTCCCCAACCTTGAAGAGAAGCGTCCGTGGTAATGACCTGAGGAGCCCTTGCAGCCTTGAAACTGAGTCCCACAGTGAGGTGAGATCTTTTCATCCACCATGAAACCGACCGTTTCATCCGCTGGGTTATCGCCACCCTGTCGTCGAACGAACCTTCCACTTGTCTCCACTGAAGGTCCAGCTCCTCCTGCAGGGGGCGCATTCGCAGTCTGCAATGCGGAATCAATTGAATACAGGATGAAATCGACCCTAGAAGAGATTTGTACATCCTGACTGTCATCCAACTTCTCTTTTGGCAACGGGTGGCTGACGATATGAGTTTCATCTGTCTCTCTTCCGATGGGAAGGCTTTGCACTCCTGAGTATTGAGTATCGCTCCCAAGAACTTCACCGTACTTGCAGGCTGAAGAACTGACTTTTCCTTGTTGAGTTGTAAACCCAGATGAATAAAGAGGTTCAAGCACGTGTCCACTGCCTTCGATGCCTCTTGCAAGCTTGGGGCCTTCAGCAGCCAGTCGTCTAAGTACGGGAATACTTCCAGCGACTGTCTTCTCAGAAATGCCGCTACCGGTGCCAGCACCTTTGTGAATATCCGAGGAGCGGACTTTAATCCAAATGGGAGCACCATGAACTGGAAGTGACTCTTGCCTACTGTAAAGCGAAGGAAACGTCTGTGAGCTGGATGGATCGGGATATGAAAATAGGCATCTTCCAGGTCCAATGTTGCCATGTAGTCGCCTGGGTTCAAGAGGCGCAATATGTCCTGGAGTGAAATCATCCGAAACGATAGTTTCGTGAGATAGGTGTTGAGCTCCCTCAAGTCCAGGATAGGACGCCACTTTTGTTTTGTCTTTCGGATCAGAAAAAATCTGGAATAGAAACCTTCTCCCCTTTGTGATAGGGGAACACGCTGGATCGCCCCTTTTTGAAGCATTTGTTGAGCTTCCTCTTGAAGAAGGTTCAGATGGCTGGAAGTAGCGGCGTGGGGAGCTCTTGTAGGTGGAAAGTCCTGGAATTCTAGAGTATGCCCATTTCGGATGATATTTAATACCCACTGATCCGATGTAATCTCTTCCCAGCTGCTCAGATGTTGTGATATCCTGCCGCCCACTGGAGATCCCAGAAGCGGAGGAACAGTTGGCAGAGTCGGGAGGCCGCTATTGACGCTTGCCAGCGTCCTTGCCCTGACGCCCCTGTCGTCCACGAGCGTTCTGGCGAGAGAAAGACTGGGATTGCGACTGCCTCTGATAGTATTGATTGCCGTACTGGGGCCTGTAAGACTGCGACTGCTGTGAATATCGCTGTTGCTGATAACCTCCTCTAGGTGAAGAGAAACCTCTTCCTCGTGCTCCACGGAACGGTGTCTTTCTATATTGCAGGTTCCCCAGAGCCCTTGCTGTCTCTGTGTCCTTCTTTATACCCTGTAGGGTATCGTCGACATGTTTCCCAAACAACATGTCCCCGTCGAAGGGCAAATCCAAAATCCTATTCTGGACCTCTGGCCGGAAGTATGTAGCTCTCAGCCATCCTTGTCGCCGAAGAACCGCTGCACTGCCTAGGGCACGGAAAGAGATGGTGGCGATGTCCATCGCGCAGTCAATCATTTCCGAAGAGGAACGTTGTCCCTCTTCCAGAAGTTTCTGTGCTTCTGCCTTCTGGTCATCCGCTAGCAGATTCACATAGTGTGCCACATCACTCCACATCTGGCGGTCGTACCTTGCTAGGATCGCCAAGGCATTCGCCGCTCTGACCAGCAAGCTAGCCATCGACGAAAAACGCTTCCCAGCGTTGTCCAACCTTCTACCCTCCTTATCCGGCGGAGTCGTGAGGGTGGCCGAAGGATTCCGCGATTTCTTCTGTGCCGCCTGCGATATGACCGAGTCAGGTCTAGGTTGTCCAATCAAACAGGCGGGACTGTCATCTGGAGCTTTATATTTCTTCTCCAAGCGCGGAAGAGTTGGAATGACCGTCGCTGGGGTCTGCATCACTTTCTTCCCTTCCTCCCATATGTGCTCCACAATGGGAATCGAGCGCACGGCCTTACGGTATGCCTCTTTGAAATCGTATAAAAAACAATCTGTAGATGTTGTCGGCATCGCTAACTTAAAGCGCGCTGTGGCTCTTTCCATCAGGCTGAAGAAACCTCCTACATCAGCCGGAGGCGAATCGACCGGGTCTGGCACTGGTGAAGCCGGATCCGGAGCAATATATTGGTTCCATTCACTCTCTTGATCTTGGTTTTGCCCCGTTTCCTCTTCATCCGAGGTATCCACTTGGACTTGCGGAGGATATGCCCTCTCATGTTCTTCCTGTGCAGGCCGCACTGACTGTGCTGCCACCACCTGCGGTTGAACCTGTGCTTGACCTTCCACAGGTTGCGACCCCTTCTTGCTCCTATACTCCTCCAGCATAGCCCTCAAGTCTGTCAAAAGACTTATAGGCATCGATACCATGCCCTGCTGTGGTTGGGTATCTTGGTATGCAACCTGTCTCTCTGGCCGCTGTTCCTTTTGATAATAATATTCCTCATCCAAATCTGAATCATGGTATTTCAGATTCAATTGTGATGGACTGTAAGCGTCCCCATACATCTCATTTTCCTCTTCTGAGTAGTCATCTTCATCCAACAAAAGGGGTGGAGGTAATGATGGTACCTTCCTTGGAGAAGTCATATCTGGGGTTATCCTCCTCCTTCTGTTGTTCTCTGGCGCTCCTGTCGCCAACGGCGTTGAAAACAAATCCACCGTTTCTATATTCTGAATCGTCGTCGACGGCATCGTCGACGAGAGTCCCTTCACCGTCGACGGCATCGTCGACGGAACCATCATCGTCGTCGGGTTCACCGTCGACGGGATCGTCGACGGAACTGTCATCGTCGACGGGTCCATCGTCGACGGGCTCGTCGACGGAGCTGTCGTCGTCGACGGGCTCACCGTCCTCGTCGACGGGATCGTCGTCATCGAGATTGCCACCGTCGACGGAATAGTCATCGTCGACGGGATGGTCTTCGTCGACGTGGTGGTCACCGTCGACGTGGTCATCGTCGACGACGCCGTCGTCGATCCAGTCTTCGTCGACGGAATCGACATCGAGGTCCTCGTCGACGCTCTCGTCGTCGTCCTCGTCGTCGCTGGATGGCTCGTCGACGACTGAGGAGACAAAATCACCTCAGATGATTTAGAGTCCTTCTTGACCCCTGTAGAAGCCTCTACAGTCGGTTTTTTGACGGACTTGGCTACTTTAACCTGGTGGGAAGGCCCAGCCGAGCTCTCATCCAGTTTAGCCTTTTGCACCTGCAGTGCCTGCCTTTCCCTCTCCTTTACACTCACGTGAGGAGATTCGATAGGCCCTGGCTTGCCAGACCTATCAGAGGTCACACGCACAGCCTTTAAGGGGGGTTCAGTTGAAGTGTCCACAGACGATCCGCCCCTCTTCAATGAAGTCTTTGAAGATGTTGATCTGGCATCTTCCTCATCACCAGACACTACTTCCTCCCTCCTTTCCAACTTCCTGAGCCACAGAAGCAGCCGTCCTTCACGATCACGGAGGGTTTTAACAGACATTCTCCTGCATATACTACACTTATCGACCTTATGGTCTGGGTATAGACAGTAAATACAGTCTTGATGTTGATCCTCTGTATAAAGTCGTTTTTTGCCACAAGTGGCACAAGACCTGAAAAGGCTCTTCTTTTCCTTATCAGCCATGACAAAGCTGAAAGAAATCCTTAAAGAAAACTGTTAAAACAGTACCTCAAGTTGAAGTTAGAGCAGAGCTCTAAGGAGACTCCCTGTCACCAACGAAGCGGTAGAAAATCTGAGGCTCTGAGCTTTCTCAGGAAGGTTCTACAGGGTGAGGCTGATATGATTGGTTGCTAAGGGGACTTTGGGTCTTTTTACATAATGACAGCAATAGGCTGCAAAAGATAATGAGGCCTAGGCCTAATTTTTTACCTTTTTTACACCTATTAGGGTGTATTTACCTAGGTATATATATATATATATTATTACCGAGGCTCCCATTCCGACGACGGGGAATGATACAAGCAATGGGAATCTATGAAAGTTCCAATACTGGAGTAAGTGCAGCAAACGGCACCCGAAGGTTTGTAGGTACCAACACCTCCGAAGACCCGCAGTGTTCTGCCGTCTGTGGGTGTGGTCAACTCTGCAATTCGGGTGCTCCTAGCAGAACCCTGTACTGACGGGGTTGCGAAGGTAAAGTGGAAACAGCCGCGCGCTTGGCCACGCACCACACAACTTCTTTGTAACAACGTTGGTGGTCAAAAAAATATATGTTCTAATGCTTCGATTACACACTCGAAGCATTTCTTCCTGCAGAACAGTTCTCAGGTAAAAACGTAAGATATTCATGTAAAGCGCGTTAATGCTCGTGAGCCAATTCCGCGCTATGTTAACTGCAAAATGTGCACGCTCACGGCCTCTCGCGCGCTTCCACTTTCGCTCACTAAACCAATGTCCCCACTGCACTCGTGACGGTTCAGTAGGATGAATATTTTATAGTACCGGGAGAGAAGGGCTGTGGAAGGAGGCACCAGCGAGCATCTATCCGGGCTGCATTCGGCTCCCTGGCCTGCAGAGGAAGCAGCGATGCCGGGTGTCTACTGCGACGAGAACCTCTTCATATTTTATTTTACTATGTGGGAAGGGAGGCCTGTTCGTTAGCCAGGAAATGACCTTCCTTGTGTGATCACACTATGTGAACTTGGACACAACGTTAAAGGCCGTGCTGGTAACTTGACAGGCACCTGTGAAACCCAAACATCCCCGTTAACTACTTCCATGCTTATGACGCGCCCAGCTCGTCATGAGGCACAGTGGAGCTGTGCTCATGCATAACGGCCGCGCACGTGCGATTGATTCTCCTGCACAGGCGGGGAATCAATCAGTGGGCGGAGTCGTGACGAGCCCAGCTCGTCATGAGCACAGCTCCACAGTGCCTCATGACGAGCTGGGCTCGTCACGAGCACCACAGTGCCGTGCTTGCCCCACCACACCGTGGGGCAATTACCCCTGCGGCAAAGAGGTTAAACAACTGCACGGCAGTAAAAGCAAAGATCTTCGCCCCCTGATAAAATGTTCTTACAGAGCCATGCATCCATATACTTCTGAGTGAAGGTCATAGTTCCTCAGAGACCAGCCCGTCTCGGCACTACGTCAACGGAGTATAAAGGAGACGCAGCTCCCTGAGCTTGGCCACCCACCACACAACTCCTTTGTAACAACATTGGTGTTTAAAAAAATATATGTTTTAATGCTTCGATTACACACTCTAAGCATTTCTTCCTGCAGAACAGTTCTCATGTAAAAACGTAAGATAGTCATGTAAAGCGTGTTAGTGCCTTTGAGCCAAGTCCGCGCTATGTAAACTGCAAAAAAGCATTTGCAATGCAATAGGTCTCGCATGAACACGAGTTTAAGCTATTGGCATTGTAAATGACAATGCCTTTTATTTAAGTTGGAAAAACGAAAACAAAAATAAAAGGCATTGCTATTTTCAATGTTAATAGCTCAAACTTGCGTAAATGCGAGACCTATTGCATTGCAAATGCTTGTTGAAGATGCTGTGCCAAGGACACAGACATAGTGGAAGCAATAATCAAATAGCTAGGATCCCTATAGCACACTTTGACTAAGACCCTTTCATCTCTTTCTCGACTTGAGTGAAACAAATGTATTTGGTTGGAAAAATAACAGACATTTCCAACAAGCTTGCATCCTCTAGAACAGTGGTTCTTAACCTTTCTGATTTCTGCGGACTACAACAAAATCATTATGTAAACCGGGGACCACAGGCATAAGAAGGGCTATGATTTGAACCTCAAAAGAATTCACAAACGTAAAAAAACATGTATACACCAAACAAGTGCTCAAATATTGAAATATTTTGTGGAATTCACCATCAAATATAAAAAAAAAATCTCATTTTAATGTTTGCTTCCCTACTTGCATATACTTTATTTAAGATTTTCGTAATATTCATTTTGTAAAACAGTTGTGGACCCGCTGAGAAGCCTCTCGGACCCCCAGGCGTTCTCAGACCAGAGGTTAAGAACCAAAGCTCTACAATAGGAATTTTAAATTAAATTGGTGTCAACAGCCATCCGGGTTCCAATACACCACACTACAAATATTAAAAATAAATACGCTGAAATGATGCCTAGAGCCTGGCTCTTATAACCTGAAGCGCTTCAGGCAGGAAACAGACCGACTGTTCAGTAGTACCGTAGTACAGCACTACAGACCAGAAAGGATGATATGATTTCATCAGCTTTTTCAGAGGAAAAAACACACCCGGACAAACCCCAAGAACCTCCAGTTAAGGGTGAAGTATTCTCTTGGGTTAAGCTCATAAACCATTTGTATAAAACCAATGTCTGCATGGAGGTTTCTTTAGCAGCTCACTGATTGCATGTGACAAGACACAGCATTCAAAGCTGTGTCCAGCTGCTGCTGAGGAATAGGATAAGCGCCTATTGTTGATGACCGAGGATTTTTACCCTTGGGCGGTATTAATACACAGCATTTTCATAGACTGGTCTGTCTTTGCACTTTTATCCCCTGTAGAACGTACAAAAAAGTGTGATAAAGCTAAATGTAACATTTACTTCCATGACATGCAGATCGTTCATTATGAAAATAGAATATTAGGCAAATGAAGCAATGTAACATCTCACTTGCCGCTCAACTCACATTTGCCAAACCAATTGGTATGCATGGTAATCGACTCCTTCATATAATTAACCACTCCTTGGGGGCCAGGCCCTGAAAATTTTGCAGCGCTTTAAAAGTGGCCTCGACCTCTCCTCCCTACGCCACACATATACATTGCTGCCTAACTTACCTAGGGCCAGATGGCCAAAAGAATTTACAAACCCTCCGATTCCCAATATCATTGGATTTGCAACCACAAAATCCCAATTTGTAATAGAAGAACCCCACTTTGTGAGACAGAAAACTTTTTGACTCATAAAATGGATTTTGCGACCAATACTGAATTACAATTTGGAAGTGGCGTAAAAGGGATGTTTCATCCAAATGCTGAGTTTTAATGGTTTGTGACCACATTATCAGTTGCAAACCGCTGAAAAGTAACAACACCTAAAAGGAGGTGTTACTGCTCCCAGTGAAGTTTTCCAAAACTGAAACTTTTTTCTTAAAGCATTAACAGTTTCCTTGTTAGGAGTGGTTCTATTATTTCCTCCTTTCTCCTCTTTGGCCTATTTTCTTCTTTCCTCTTCCACTCATGTATAAGCCTCGTCCATGTATGTAAATTTATATTTTTCTATATACAATAAAGAATTTCAGAAATAAAAAAAATAAAAAAATAAAAAAGCATTAACAGTTTCCTTAAACGAGGATTGTTTAAAAAAAAAACTCATATGAAATTTGCAAGCCTCCATCCATGTGATTAAACCCAATCGCTGAGGTCAATAAACTGCAACCTGACTAACGAATAACAATGATTGTAAATGGTGATTTAACAAACTGACCTAGTATATAGGTCAGTTCGCAAAATCAGATTACATTCTTTAGTATGTACAAAATTTGGTACTTATTTTTGTGCATCGTTTTCTATTTTATTTATTTGGAGTTTTATAACCTGCAAACATGACCCAATAGGGTATTAGAGCGCTGTACAAATAACAGGTAAGTTATACATACAAGGAAGAAATGCAATAGTAACATCAAAACATATACAATAGAACACTTAGTCAGAAAAGTTAAGCTCCAGATGTGCCCAAGAAAGTAGTAAAGCGGAGAGGCTTCAGGGCTTCTCTTGAATCAATTTATTTAGCAGATGCCTTTTACTGCTTTTTTAAACGACAAAGTTAAGGGGTTAGACCAGATTGCACGATGCAGTCATTCCAAATTCTTGGGGTGAGAATGAGCAGTTGTAAGTTTTCATTTTGTTGAACTTCTAAGGTTTCAACAGTAGGGAGTTGGTGCTTCTTAGGGAGCAACTACCACCAGACAGTTCGAGTTTCTTCGCCAAGTAGACTGGAATGTTGTAGTGCAAGGCCTTGTGTGTAACGCAGGCTACCTTCAGCTGGATTTTTGCTTCCAATGGGAGCCAATTTATCTGTTTTAGAACTGGAGAAATGTGGTCAAACCTACTGGATTCTGTGACGAGTCTGGCTGCAGAGTTCAGTGTGACACTAGCGCCACTAGCCTTGCTTTAGGTAAGCCCACTAGAGAAGCACTCCCATAGTCTAATCAGGAAAGGAGTAGAGATTGATCAGCTAACTGAAGGTCATCAGGAGGCAAACAGGGTTGAGTTTCCCCAATGAGTTCAGATGGTAACTGGCTCCTCTCGTGGTTGCACTAATATGGTCTTGAAAATTCAGGTGTTTGTCTAGAGTTATGCCTAGTGATCTTGTGGAATTAATGGCGTGGGGCGTGAAGGTGATAGCTGTAAGCTGTTTGAACCATTCAGCAATGGGGAGGTAGTGTCTGTGTGTGAGGGGCAATCAAGAGGAATTCAACGTTGAGGCTGTTGAGCATAAGGTGATTGGGTGATTACAGGTTAGTTTTTGTTGGGTTTTCAGTAGCATGTTTAAATGCTAATCTTCAGTTAAGAAGTACATATCTAATGTAACTTTTGGTTACTAATGACTCTTGGTGTGTTACGGGGACATGCAAAAAATTGCGCTTATTCATAGTTCTATGAGTGAGACTGGGTTCTCAAAGCGGGCTGGAGGAAATGGTTTGGATGGTGAACGACTAAAGAAACGAGTCTTTATGTATAGTAAAATATGATAACTGAAGGGAATGAATTTCAGTCTCATATAAATTGTAATACTCCTGGGTCAGGAGGAGGAATTGAGATGAGGACTGGATCTCCAAAGCGTAGAGGATTCTCTTTTTTTAAATGTTTTTAATTTTATTTTTATACGGTTTATATACATAAAACATACAGTTGTTATATGGGTTAACCGGCGTTGGTATAGACACATTAGTAAAGTAGATTTTGCGCGGGTCTCCCTTAGCTGGCTATATTTTTTTATAGAGAAGTAGGTCTAAGACAGGCAAGTAAAGGAAAGTTAGGAATAAGCGGAGGAGGCGGATAGGAGAGACACACAGCTAGATATACCATTCTGACTTGCCAATAGAGGGCCCTAGTGACCAACATGGGCTTTGCAAGGTAATATGCGGCTCCCAAGCGTGTTCGGGTAGGTTTCTTATGGAGGCTCGTACGGTAACTTCCCACAAGCCCCTGGAAGACGCTTTCCAGGGAGAGTATTGTAACACCAGTTGGTCCGCTCCTCTGAGGTGGGTGACCCAGTTGAGCCAGCCTTTGAAGTTAGTTTTGGTGGGGTCCTTCCAGTTCGTTAGCACTAGTTTGATCGCCGCCATCAAGAGTAGGTCCATTAGTTCCTTCTCTCCATCGGAGGAGAGGTCGGTTCGAATACATGCTGTGGTGAGCGAGGCAAAGTTTCTAATAAGTTTGCACTTAAAGACATTGTCTATAAAGTCAAACACCCTTCCCCAGAAACTCTTGAGTGTTGGGCAGTGGAAGATGAGATGTTCAAGGTCACCCTTCCCTGTGTTGCAGTTCCAGCAGAGTGGACTATCCCTGAGGCCTAGTGTGTGTAAGTAGTCTGGGGTCCAGAATGTTTTGTGGAGTAACCAGAGTTTTGTTTGAGCTAAGACTGGAGGGATTTTATTTTGGGTGGCGGAGGACCACGGGTTATTCCACTCGTGCTTGTTTAGCGGGGGATGGATATCTTTGTCCCAGTATTCCTTTATTTTGGCGTTGAGTTTGGTATTTTGGGGGCAAAGTAGTTTGTATAATTGCGAGACTTGGCGGCCTATTTTGTTTATGTTTGCTACGCTTTGGAAGATCAAGGGTAGGGTACCGGCTAGCTTTGATTTTTTTTTTTAAAACAGAGTTTATTGATAGATCACACAGAAATCGCAGATCTTTATACCCTAGAGGTGTCTGCTAGACCTATTTATATACAAAACACAATACAATCCATCATGACCTTTACATTTAGAGCAATGAAATCACTGCTAGCAACTATCCTCCCTACCTCCCCCCTCCCCCAACTACCCCCAACTCCCATCCCACCCGGATCCCTCCCCCCTGCACGGTTTCCAACAATTCCGGCCATCCGTGTACACACATCCAGCGGCACAGCTCGCTCAAACATCCAATTCCGGGTCTTGGTCTGGCGGAGGCTCTAGCCATATGCCCCTGTAGTCGGCCCAACGCTTCCAGATTTTATAATGTTTGCGAGGGCAACCTCGGGCAAGAAATATGGGCTTCTCCATCCCCATACAAAAATCTAATCCCCTCTTCCACACTACAAGTGACGGGCCCTTGGGTCTTTCCACGCCCTTGCAATATCTCGTTTGGCTACCGTGAGTCCTAGCAACAATAGATGCCTCTTATAGAGGTTGCCCCCCACTCCATCTAGCACATGCAACAGTCCCAGTCGCGGTGTGCGCGGGAGCACCCAGTCAAGCGCCTCATTTAAGCCATTCCAAACTCCACTCCAGAACCTGCCTAAGCTTCCACAACTCCACACCGTATGGAAGAAGGTGCCCTCCTCACATCCACATCTAGTACAGTCTGGGGACGTAATGAGGCCCGCCCGCCACAGCCTCCACCGAGTGAAATACACCCTGTGTAAGTATTTGAACTGTATTAACTTAAGGCGGACCGAAATGGCCGCGCCCCTGGGACCTGCCAGCGTCTCATTCCAATCTTCCTCCTCAAGTTTCCCAATATCAGCCTCCCATGTCTCTTTTAGTTTTTGCAGATTAGAGGCACAGTGTATGACCAGGGACTGATATATGTGTGATATCTTTATATTCTCGATGTCTCCCATAAAAACTCGGGCCTCCAAGGGACTAAATTCAGGAAGAGAGGTCAATCCCTCCAAGTAAAGGGCCAGGGCATGACGGAATTGTAAGTAGCAGAAGAATTGGGTGCGGGTCATGTTGTATTCCGTACTCAGTTCCTGAAACGACTTAAGCGTCGTTCCCGTCATAACATCACCCAATTTGGAAATTCCAATGTCATCCCACCCCGCAAATCCCTGAAGTTCCGCCAGACCGGGTAAGCGGCCGTTTCGCCAAAGGGGAGTTTCTTCGGTCAGGGTCTGCCACCATCCCATCCGCCGCAGCGCCCGCCTCCAAACATCAAAGACCACCTGTGTCACCGACGGTAGTGTCTTGCGCCGACACGTCGCATAGAGCAACGTGTGGAGTGTGTGGGGCTCCATCAGGAACCGCTCCAGTGCATAGGCCGGGTCTCCCCTGTCCCCATACCACCATTCATTTAATACTAAGAGATGCGACGCTTGGTAATAGGAAAGAACATCAGAAGTCGCCAAACCCCCACAGTACGTTGACCGAAAGCCTCCCACCCAAAGGAATTGCCCCAGGACCGAGTCTACCTGCTTAAACCAGGAAGGTGGGATAGAATACGGATGATTTTGCAGCTGATAAAGCAGTTGAGGCAGGGCCACCATTTTAAATATGGCCGATCTACCATAGATGGTCAATGGCATGCGGGACCATATTTTGATATCCGCCCGGGTCCGTTCCCAGACTGGCACCACATCCCGTTCCCAGGAAACAGCGGGGATCTCGGACAGGAACACACCTAGATATTTAATGCCCCCAACTGCCCTCTGGAGCTCCGATGCCTAGTCTCCAATCGCCGGGCCACTCCCCAACACCCAGAGCGTAGATTTGCGTGGGTTTATATAGAGGCCCGAATTCTCGCCGAAGATTTGCAGGATACGCAGAAGACCGGGCCCTGACCTGTAAATATCCGTTGAAAAGAACGGGACATCGTCCACATATAACGCGATTCGCTCCGACCTGCCTCGCTCCCACTCGAACCCCCTCATTTGAGCATCCACACGGACCCATGCAGCTAATGGCTACATGGCCAAGGCGAATAGGTAGGGCGAGAGGGGGCAGCCCTGCCTAGTGACCCTCCCGATGGCAAAGCTCGACGATGACGCCCCCGCCACCCTGACAGAAGCTGTCAGGTCTGTACACAGCAACTTCACATAGGACAGGAATACGGGCCCCAGATTAAGTCGCGGCAGGAGCGAGAACAGATATGTCCAACTGAGCTAATCAAACACCCTGTCCATATCGGCCAGGAATAGCGCCACCTGCACCCCGATGGATCGAATCGCTGCCACTGCAACGTGGGCACGCCTGAAATTGTGCAGTGTCGCCTGCTGGGGCATAAAGCCGGCCTGATCTGGGTGGATGAGTTCAGTGATATACGGCAATAACCTATTGGCCAACGCCTTGGCCAAGACTTTGGCCTTTAAATTTAAGAGGGAGATTGGGCGGTACGAGGCATACTGCTCGGGGGGCCGACCGTGTTAGTGAAACACCACCACCTCTTCTACCACCACTCTATAATGGGCCCCCAATTGTAGATGAAATTTCTTAAAGAATTCGCTGGGGAAGCCATTAGGGCCAGGGGCCTTCCCAGTGTTCAACTCTCCTAGGGCGACCCCCAGCTCGTCCTCTGTTAGCGGGCAATCAAGGCAGTCTCGGGCTTCATCCGAAACCGCACGCGGCGGCAAATCAGCTATACATTTATCAACTAGATCTGCCGAAATGCATTCACGTGGGGAATACAGATCAGCATAATAGGCCGCAAAGCCCTCAGCAAGCGACCCGGGATCTGTGATCATGGAACCGGTATCATCCAAAATCCTCGGAGGGGTCTGAGCCTGGAACTAGCCCTGACACAGTCTATGAAGCATCGACCTTGATTTATCCCCCCATTGATATATTCTGCTTCGGGTCGCCAGCCACAGCTGCCGCGCCTCATCCAGTAACAAAGAGGCATAAGACTGCTGTGCCAGCAACAACTGCCCCACTGTCCGGCCCTCCCCCTCATGGCCACCGCATTGGTCCAATTCCCTAATCTCCGCCTAAGCCTGTTCTAAGGCCCCCCTACGCCTCCTCCGAGCCGACGTACACCAAGCAATGTTTATGCCCCGCAGCATGGGCTTCATAGCCTCCCGTAACGTCGCCGCATCCGCCACTGTCCCAACATTCTCGACAAAGCACTGCGCTGTGGCCTCCCTCATGTGCGTTTGGTAATCCACTAGTTGCAGATGCCAGACAGAGAGGCGCCAACGAAATGACTGCAGCCGCTGATCCAAACCAATAGTAACGGTCGTAGGGGAATGGTCCGACAGCCCACGTGGCAATATGTCTGCAGTCTCCACCCTGCCCTGAGCTGCCAGAGGAACAAATATATAATCTAGTCTGGATAAAGATTTATGAACTGCTGAGAGAAAGGTATATGTAAGTGCCTCCAGGTGTCCACCCAGCCCAAATTCCTGATCATATCACTCAGTTTAGTATGACTAGCCGCCACAGTTCCCCCCAGGCCTGCACCTACCACATGTACTATCTACTACATCATTCCAGTCGCCACCTATAACTGCCAGTACACTCGGGATATCAGCCCATAGCGCAAATATCTTTTCCACCAGAGACCACTGGAATGGGGGTGGAGGCGTACACACAGCCAAACACAACAGACTCCTCCCCTAACGTACCCTGAACAAAGATGTAGCGATCCTGCGTATCTACCCAATGAGTGGAGTGGACATATGGGACCCTACGATGCACCAGTATGGCCACCCCTCAGGAGCCCCTGACGAAGCCAGCATGGAAAACCTGATGATAGCCATAGCGCTGGAGGCATAGTGTTTTATTACCCAGCAGATGTGTTTCTTGCAGCATCACTACATCCACCCCCTCTCTCTTGGCATGTTTCAAGACTGCCCCTCGCTTAATCTTATCCAGCACTCCCCTCACATTCCAACTAAGGACACGAAGTGTGCCCCCGGGCCCATCGGCCCCATCATCCGGTAACGACATCAAGGACCCCCTGTATCAAAAGACCACCACGCTCGCCATGCATGTGCACACTCAACCACCACAGCGACATTGCCAAAACCGTGATTCAGCCACCCCAATTCAAATTCGAACAACCCCCCATGACCCACTCCGCCCTCCCCCTACCTCAAGAAACAATGAAGTACCTGTTGCGGTGAAGCAGGGTCTCCACCCCCAACCCGAGGTCGACGACCCTCCCCACCAATGGATCCCCATAACACTACCCAACTCCCCAAACACCTTCAACTACCAACCCACTACTGGGGGACCCCTCCCCGCCCGCAAGTACCTTCCCCCCCCAACCCCAGTCATCCCAGAATCACCCACAGGCACTCTCATACTCTTCTGGCACACTACCCCCCATAGGGATGGGTCGGCTAGCTTTGATTTTGATAGGGCTGTTTTTATCTTTAGGAATCTATACAGGTCTGAGTCTTCTAGTTGGTGGGCTGTTTTCAGTTCGGAGAATGTAATCAGTGATGTCTCTTTTTCCAATTGGTGTGGGAGCGAAATGCCCTTTACTATCCATGTGTCGAATTTGAGACGTTTCCCCTTGTATTTGGTGTTATTATTCGACCACAGTGATTCTGATTTGGTTCCTTTAATTTTGATCTCCATTTTTTGTCCAGTTTGAGGAGTGCTATTTTAGTGTTCCTCAGGATTGGGTTATTCGCGTGTGGGTATGTGTTTGTCGTTAGTAGGGCTAGTGGATTTAAGTTGTTCAGAATGGCTTTTTCAACCTGTATCCACACTGGTGTGTATTATGGTGCCTGGGCAACCCATTGTGTACCTTGTTTAGCTAGGAATGCTAGTTGGAAGAGCTTAAAATCTGCTAGGTTCACCCCCCCTTGCGTTTCCCCAAGTCACGATTTCTTAATGATAATCCTCGCCTTCTTATCGTGCCACAGGAATTTAGTGAACATTTGATCTACCTTTTGGTGGAAGTCCTCCGTTAGGAGGATTGGGAGCAGACCCGACAGGTAGTTTACCAAAGGCGTGATCATCATTTTTAATGTTTCGAATCGTCTCCACCATGTCATGAATTTTGGTGACCAGGCTTCTAATTGTTTCTTAACTTTTCCGATTAGGATTGTCTCACTGTGGAGCCACAAGGTGCTTATCAGGTCATTGCCAAAGAATATTCCTAAGCCAGACCTGACTCTCCCGGCATGTCTCTAGAGCAGTAGACGTTTAGTGGTTTGCATTCTGATTTTTCATTATTAAGTTTATAACCTGAGTATTCAGCTATTGTGGACATTAGTGCCTTTATTGAAAGCTTTGGTTGTTCTGTCATTATCAGAATGCTATCCGCGTAGGCAGCCAGTTTTACTACTGTCCCATTAATATCGACCCCTTTTATGTTGTCATTAATTTTTATGTCAGGAGGAAGAGTGACGGCGAGAGCGGGCACCCTTGTCAGGTTCCTTGTTGGAGGTTGAAAGGGTCAGAGTGTGTTCCATTTACTGTGATGCGTGCTGAGGGAGTCTGGTAAAGGGCCATTGTCATCCTGATTTAGTCCTCCCCTAGGTTAAAGGTGTGCATGCATTGTTCTAGGAAGGCCCAGGATACTTTATCAAAGGCCTTCTCTGCGTCTAGTACTATGGCTACTGCCGGTGTCGGTCTCGTAGAGACTTGTTCTAGTGCATGGCAGAATAATGGTGTGTTGTCGCTAGACATACCGTTTCGCATAAATCCGACTTGGGTGTTACTTATTAAATTGGGAAGAACCTTGTTCAGTCTGGCCACCAGGATTTTGGCGTAGATTTTACTGTCTACATTGATGATCGATATGGGTCTATTGTTTTTCGGTCGTTGTTGGTCTTTGCCTTCTTTTGGGATAACTATTATTGTTGCTTCTGTCATAGATAATGGCACCCTCCCTGAGGTTGCCGCCTGGTTAAAGACCTTTTTCATTGTTGTAGCTAGCTGGGGTAGGAAGGCTTTGTAGAAGTCAGCCAGTGCATCCGTCTGGGCCGGGGGCCTTGTGTTTTTTTAAGGCCTTGACTGCCATTTCTATCTCTGTGCAGTTGATTTCTTGCCCTAGTCTTGCTGTGTCTGCTTGGTCTAGTTTGGGGAGTCTCAGTATGTCTAGGTATCGTGTGCATTCTTCCTTGTTGAGTATCTGATCTGTTTTGAAATGCTCAGAGTAGAAGTCTTTGAATGTCTTGAGGATTTCTTTGTGTCTTGTGTGTGTTTTGTTGTGTGAGTCAGTGATTGTTGAGATCGCTACTTGTTTATGTTTGTGCTTCAGGTATGAAGCCAGAAGTTTCCCTGCTATGTTGGACTTGCAAAGGTTAAGTGCTTTGCATTTGTTGAACCACAGTCCTGCTCTTTCGCTTGTGATATTATTGTATTCGTACTTGTGTTGTGTTAGGGTGTTTAGTAGCGCGTTGTCACTTTTGGCGTTCATGTGTTCGAGTTCTAACTTTTTTATCTCCTCCTCTAGCTTGATTATCCTGAGGTTCGAATTCTTGTTTATTCTTGCCTTGATAATGATTATTTTGCCCCTGATCGTTGCTTTTAGGGCCTCTCATAATGCGTTAGTACTGACCTCAGGGCCGTCATTGTGGGATATGTATTCCTCTATGGCTTCCTCAATTTCTTTTTTGTTGCCCGGGCCCGAGATGGCATCATTTCTGAAGCGCCACCTTCTTGGGATTGCTTCATTGTGACAGCAACTTAGTTTTAGGTTGATGGCTGAGTGGTTAGAGACTAGCCTTGGTTCGATCGCGGACTCTTCAATCAAGTGTGTGCGTCGCCCTGATATTAGAATATAGTCTATCCTTGTGTATGACTTATGAGGGTTGGAGTAGAAAGTGTAGTCTCTAGTGTCGGGGTGTTGTAGCCTCCATGCGTCTTTGAGGTTGGATTTGGCGCACATGTTCAGCAGTGCTGATAGAGTAGGTGGGGTGGTATTGGCAGGAGGACAGTCTCTATTAAGTGATCTAGTGCAATGTTGAAGTCTCCTGCTACAATAGTGAGCTCATCCTGCGGGATTTTGGCTAGTGTGTCAGCTGCTTCGGTCCAGAAAGTAGGATCATCTGTGTTGGGGCCATATATGTTCACTAAATGAAACCGTTCTTCCCCTCTGGAGAGATTTGTTATGAGGAGTCTGCCCTCCTTGTCATGCATGCGGGAGTATATCATGATTTTCGATCTCTTGGAGACTAGGGTCGGGACCCCCTCTTCTTTTTGTGTGCGGGTGAGCTTGCTAGCTTCGCTGCGAAGAGGATTCAATCCACGCTGACCCATGCCAGGAGTAGATCGGCCTACCTCTTGTGGGAGGATAATAATGTAATGTGTGAGGGGTACTGTTAGCTTTGGGTGTCAGGTTGAGAACCCAGAGCTTCTCAAACTTTGTTGTGGAGTGTAAAAGGTCTTAGAGATCAGCTAGAACTAACTGAAGGTCTTGCTTTAGATCAGTGAGTTTGCCCCCAAGGGAAGGTGCTTCCGCAGTACAGATGGGAATGGAGAGTGATCTAGGTACAGGAGGTGAGTGCAGTCCCATCTGGCCGGGGGGAGTGGACAACACACTGGAAGGGTCATGGGAGGTGAGGGAGGCAATAGGGTGTTTGATAGTAGGCTGAAAGCTAGTAGAAGGTAAAGTAGATGTGATAATTGGTAGGAGGAGAGCTCCTAGGAGCGTCAGTGATGGGCCTCAAGTAGATTCAGGAGGGCAGGTAAGGGGTCGAAGAAGTCAAATGAGTCATCCCTTAGGTCCCATATGGGTATCGGAAGAGGGTGCTTTTGATAGAAAAAAAGGAGATTACAGTCCCTGAAAGCCTCCGTGTTAGGGCTGTTGACAATTATTTGGCAGAGAACATTAGATCTCACCCCACTATGTGCTAAGGTAGAGATCAAGTCAGCTGGGTGGAATGAGGGGGAAGGGCAAGAGTCATCACTGGGAGGGTGGGATATGGCACCAGAATGGTCTCTGGGTGGTATCAGTGGATGTTTTAAAGAAAGGAGAGCGGCCACACGACGCCAAGAAACAGGGTACCTTATACAGCTAATGTATCATAAAAGTACTCTTGGAGAAATCAACTCATTCAGATATCTCAAACTCCACTGTCTTCATATTCACACATTTCGTAATATAAATCTAGGAGGAAACCCAAAAGACAATTCTCCTAGATTTTGATTACGAAATGTGTGAATGTCAAGACAGTGGAGCATGAGATATCTGAAAGAGTTGTTTTCTCCAAGAGAGTCCTTTTATGATACATTAAAAGGTATTGGTGGAAGTTCACTAGTAGGACTGGAAGGTGACAGCATTTCAGACGAAGAATTGGGGGACACTGGTTGACTTCAAGTGTCAGTGGCTAAATTGTTAGACACCGTATTTTAGAGCCTCATGAAGATTGCATCAAACCCCTCACGATGTCGGTTGGATAATTGGATGAGTACGTTCCTTCGGCCTTGAAGACTGGAGAGGGCACTATGGAAATACGTAACCCATGTGGTGTTTTCCTAGAAGTGTTGATTCGTAGCATAGAGATTATAGCTCTCCTCATTTGAGCTGTTTTGCTAGTGGAGATCAAGTCATTAACCACAATGCGTTTTTTTTTGTTTTTTTACACAGAATTATGCGTCCAATATGGGCGTTTCCGAGTGATGTTTGGATAGTTTATAGTTGTAGTTTTTGGCTGCTTTTTAGATAGGTTGGAGGGGGGTAATTAGCTATTATAATAGCTAACAGCCAAAATGGAGAAATTGTCTTACTCCTTTCTCTGCAGCCATCACAGAAAAAGGCAAAAGCCATGCCTTAAACAAAGATAAGCTGATCTGGAGCACCTGATAGTCCTCAGAAGTAATGCATATGAAAAGCTTGTTAAATACGCCAGGCAGCAGACCTACATAGAGAGCAGAAAAGAGATTGCCAATTGAAACGTCTCAGATGCTGCCCCAACTGAGGTGAGAAGCTCATAGCCAATGTGCATTTTCTCCTGCAAAATATAAATGCTTTATTTTCTGGGCTTCAGTGATCACCTTACCTAAGTTGTTTATGCTTCTTTTTGCAAGATGGGGATCAGGGGTCTTTTTGGTCACCTTAAATTGCACAGACAGAAAAAACTCTTCCAAGCCCTAGAGTTCAGACATACCATAAATCAGACTTTTTGGGGCAGAAAAATAGGAGCTACTTTTTATAGTCTTGACTTTTTCAAAGTGATAGGAAGTCATCCCTAAGCTGATGTCCTGCTTTGTGCAAGTAAACTGCAGCCTTTCAATCAATTCAGGGATTTATGAAGCTCGCTACTCACCCGCAAGGGTCTCGGTCTCAAGGTGGGAGAAGGGGGGGGGGGGGGGGGGGGGGGGGGTGAGGGGGGGTCATGCAGCTCCGAATCTGCCGAAGAACCAGGTCTTGAGGCTTTTCCTAAATGAGGGCAGAGTGGGGGAAGTTCGTTCTAGGTCTTTGCAGCGATGTAGAAGTAGGCTCTGCCAACCGTTTGGGCTCTGCGGATGTACAGGGTTTTTCCATAAAAATTCCTCAAAGGGCTACCTCAAAATCAACACAACTATTTCTTCCACAACGTTGACAATAGCTAACAATTCGACCTCTTCCCTCTCAACTGAATAGAGAACACTTCACCACTAACAACTCTTGCAATGCAGTAGTGCTCACTGCACTAGACCTCACTGACGCAATGGACAACACAGTTCTCTTTCAGGTACTATATGACATATTGGTTCTACTAGTCTTCTGTCAAGGGTTACTTTTTTCCACAACACAATCAAATGGGTAGCACTCAGCCATTATGTCAAAGTCCATAGTATAGCTTTCCCACAGATGCAATCTTTTGCACTCTAAAAATCAATTCCTCTGTTTCATTATTTGGGAACACAACCTTGAGCTGAGAAACACTAATTAGCTCAACATTTCCTCTGGCTGAAGGGTTGCTTAAGATGGCTAAGGATTGCAAACATCGCCCAATGATAAAAAAAAGTTTCTACCAACTGTCTATTATATAATGATATTAAAGGCGATATTTAATCACGCGACCAACAAACTATAAGTACTCATATTTAAGATATCCAACATTCCTCTCAAATGTTATAAATCAGACTGCAGGCAAAATCTCTGGAGCTGTAGTCCATTCTCAAACTCACCCACCCAAAAAGAAAACTAGCTCCTTGTAACTCCTTCTGCCACAACACCACACCAAAACTCTTGCGTCAAGAGCACAGGATCTCTAGTTTGGGCTATTACAATACCCCTTTCTCAACCTCTATCCATTATGAGCTTCATTCAACTAGCACATAAAACTTGAGTAATCTGCCATTGGCTCTCAGTATTTAAAAACTCTTACTGAAATACTTGTTCATCATACTCGTTGCCCAACACAAAAGGAATTCAGTATAACTTGCCTGCGAATTACCATGTTCAGCAAGTACAAATCAACTAGTTACACCATAGTTCCTCTCTACTGTCAAAAACAACCTGACTAGTGAACATTAATGGCAGTCCAACTGCAAATGTAATTTCACCATTCATTCATTCATGCATTATAAAAGCATGACATCAGACCATTCGTTCCATCATTTCTTTCTTGCTGCTGCTGGGTGACAGGAAGCAGGTGGGGCCTTGAAGGTACCCAAACAGCATCACGTTTAGAACCTGAATAGTTTTCCCTTCATATTGTCCACAACCTCACACACATCGCTGGACATATCCTAGATGTCATTTCTGCTAATACTGAACTAGTTACCTTTCAAACCATAACTCCAGTCACATGGTCAGACCACAACTTGCTTGCTTTCCAACATAAAACAACACTAAGAGACTCACCTAAAACTAGCTTACATCCATCCGCCTATCGGCTATGGAACAAACTCAATTTGGAACACTTAGAAAAACAACTAACTTCAAGTAAAAATCTGGAAACAATTACTTCGGTTCAAAAATCTATATGAGTGGCTACAGGAAGCTTTTGACATCCTGATACCACTCAAAACCACACAACAGAACGAAAGAATAAAAAGCACCTTGGAGAAACTTAGAAATAAAAGACATAAAACAACAAATTAGAAAGCTGCAACGTACCTGGCTCAAAACAAACGCCAAACAAGACAAACTCCCCCTACAAAAATTAACAGATTATACAAGTCAGCTGTCCAAAAAGCCAAGAAAAGATACTCTTCAGACAGAATTCAAAATGCTAAATGTGCAAATGAAGAATTATATAAAATTATTTTCGCAAACCAAATTGCCTAGAAGGAACTCATCCTGTTACTCAAGATTTCACAGACAAGCTGGCAAATCATTAAACAGACAAATCAGACACATTGGACTTGTCCTTAAAACAGAAACAAAGCACCAGCACTAACACCTGTACAAAACAACAATCCAAGAATACTCTAACCCAACCTCTCCTTCCTTCCAACACATCTCACAGGATGAATTTATGGAACTGTTCAAAGCAAGCAGGCCTGCTGGCACCCCTTCTGACCCCTGTCTACCAAAAATTTCAAGGCAATTCTTTTAACAACCTCTGCTGCCACTCCAGTAAGAAGAATCATCAACGATTCCTTAAATAGCTGAATATTTCAATAAGAACTGAAAAAAAATCACACATACACCCTTTACTGAAGAAAACAAACTTGGACCCGCTGAACCCTGACAACTACAGACCCATTACAAATGGACCGTTCCTGGGCAAACTGATAGAAAGAGCGGCATTCGCCCAGATGTCACAATTCATAGAAGAGAATGACATACTCTCAGACTTCCAAACAGGATTCCGTCCAGGAAGAGGCACTAAATCTGCCCTCCTTGCCATCTGGGATGACATGAAGAATAAAGTTGACCGCAGCGGGGTTGCTGCACTACTCCTCTTGGACCTCTTGGCTGCCTTTGACATGGTTGATTGACCATGACACTCTGAAACAAAGACTCTATGAAGCCGGCATAGAGGGAACTGCACTGGACTGGATCGCGTCCTACCTTTGAAACAGAACTAATGTCATTCATACCCCACCTTTCTCATCCAAACCGTAATCCACAAAAGCAGGGGTCCCTTAAAGTTCCATCATCTCGTCCATGCTTTACAACATCTACATGAAGTCATTACCAGTACTGATCAATCAATTTCACCTCACGTGCTACAACTATGCAGATGACACGCAAATACTCCTTCAACTGGAATGCCCAAAAGACATTGAAAAATGCCCAATTTTCAGTTGTCTTAGAGCCGTGGATCAGTGGATGACTTGGAGCCATCCCAAATTGAATGTTTCAAAAACTAAAATACTCATGTGTGGCGATTGGAAACCTTACGACCCACTTGCCGCCTGGCCTATTGAACTGGGATCACCACCTAAATTATAGCAGGAAGCAAGAAACCTCGGAATAACCATGGACCCCAAGCTGTCGCTGAATGCCCAAGTGGACAAACTAGCAAAATCAAGCCTTGTCACTATAAAAATACTGCGAGGAATTTTCCTTCATTTGGGATTTCCACACAAGGTCCAAGCTACCAGTTCCCTTGTTCTTTCCAAACTCGATTACGCCAATAGCCTCTATCACGGATCACCTTTAACGACCATAAAAAGACTACAACGGATTCAGAACTCGGCTGCCAGACTACTCTTGCATATCAAACCGTGAAACCACATCTCACCTGCCTTGAAAGCCCTGCATTGGTTATAGGTTGCCAGAAGATCCACGTTCAAGCTACTTTGTATCACCCACAGAGCAATACATGGAATGGGACTGCTCTTCATCAGGAATAAAAACACCAAGCACATTCAACAAAGGAACCTACGTTCTAAAGGGGCATCTCGCCTCAAAATCCTAAGATACAAGAAAACCAAGCATTTGCGATGCAATAGGTCTTGCATTACTGAAAACTTGACCTATTGGCGTTGCAAATAGTAAGGCATGTTAGATTATGTTTTTGTTAAAAAAAATCCCAGCTGTAGCGTAAGTAAGGATTTAGTACCTTATAGGGCTAATAGAGGTGCCTTTACAACTCCACAGGGACACCTAGTAACAGCCTGTGGTACTGCACCTTGTTCTTGCTTCGTGGATTTTATTTGATTACTTAAGACTATTGCTGGGACATTTTTTAACAACAACAAAAAATAACAAACATTATCAATAGCTCAAACTTTCAGAAATGCGAGACCTATTGCATTGCAAATGCTTTTTAAAATATATTTATTTACTTTTGTAGCAATGGCGGCACGCCTCGCTTTAGCTTAAGATGTTTAAAGCTAAAGCGTGGTGTGCCGCAATAGTAACAAAAGTACATTTGCAATGCAATCGGTCTCACATTAGTGAAAGTTAGAGCTATGGGCTTTGCAAATGACAATCTTTATTAGTTATGTTTTTTGGGGCATTCTGGCTTCGCTTTTGTGTTTATTGATAAAACATACATTAGCATATACCCATCCACCATCATCCAAGGCACATGAAGTGGAAAAATGCAGGAAACAGACAACAGGCCATATGGATAAATCAAAACAGTCGGCATAAGATAAAAATAGAGTGTTCTTTCAAGCTAGTGTCAAATGAATACAGGGTGGAACCCCTGTGCTTACAAAAGCCAATTGACAGACTGCGGCTAAATATTTTAACCACTTGGATGCTGACATTTGACTTTTCCCATTATACATGACGAGTTCACCTTGTCATTAGCATCCAAGTCTCAGACATCACACAGGAAGGGAACTTATTCTGTCACTTACCGGTTGCTAGTGAAGATGCAACAATTCGCAAATCTCTATGGGTAATACTAAATAAAGAATGCGCCCTATACAAAAGATGGAAAAGCTGTTTAGATCCCGTGTACAGATTAGCAGAAGCCCAAGTGCGTAACAATGGCAAAACAGAAACTTACGTATAATCTGCAGGGAGGTTAAGTCATCCCTGGTTTGGTGTTGGCCCGCAGAAAAACAGCAAATGTGACGGGAGGCAGACAGACAGTATAAAGAGACCTGAATGTGGCAGCCTGGGGGTAAAGAAACTATAACAGTATAACAGCAACCATAAGGCAGACCAAAACTACAAATCATCAAATTACTGCTCGAACTTACTTTGTCTGATCAGCTGGGAAAGAAGATATTGCATGAGCAAGAGTTTGGGTCGCAAAACGATCCTCAAAAACAGCGTGATGCGGAACAATTACCAGCAACTTGTTAGATATGTTATGAATAAACGGCCGCAAACAGGAAGTGGACTGGGCTATGTCTGGAAGGCTAGTCTGGTGTAGAATAGCCTAGAGCGTAAATGTTAGTCGAAGGAATCACTAAAAACCGAAGGCCATTAAATAATCGGCTTCAGTTAAACCAAACGGCAATGATGGCCTGAAAAAAATATTTTACAAAACGCTTGTCAATGTGAGTATAATAGGGCGAGCGCAGTGAAAAACAAATTAAAAGTAACACACCTGCCACGGTGAATGCAATATGGCAAGCACTACAACTAGGCAGGATTTTTTTTCCTATACAATGCGAGCAGATTCTTAAGACTGTTACAAAAAACACAAGAAATCCCCTTCTATGGAGACAAAGAGAAACTGAGCGAGGAATTCTTTCCTGTAGTGCCGAACCTTAAGAGTTTTCAAAAACGTGACCGCTTTCACTCGGCCTATCGAAGAGTGTCACATAGTTATTTGATCGTGTCGGAGGAGAATCTCCCTGCCTGCCTGTTTACCGAGAAAGAAGAACCAAATGGCAGAGAGAGCGATCGCTTTCACTTTCGCTTCAAAAACAAAGAAACCTGCAAATGGTGCGCGCGCCACTGCTACACACGTGACCACATGGCCTATTGGTGTCTATTATGCGCACCAAGCCCGTAATAGACACCAATAGGTCATGGGCGGAGCAATGAGCCCGCCTGTGGCCTATTGCGTGCAGTCTTTCATCAAAAGACTCACGCAAAGGCCAATGGCTGGCCACAAAAGGAAATGCACACGCACGAGCATGTGCGATTCCTAGGGCAGCTTACAAACCCTGTTTTTTCACCTACTAAAGGCTTGCGCTGCGAGCACTGCTGCACAGTGCAACGCAGGGCGCGATCCCTAAAAACATGGGTGGCACATCCTTCTCTGTTCAAGCAGCCAAACTATGGAACTCTTTACCCCCCCAACATAAGATTCACCGACAACCACCTTATCTTCAGAAAACTACTCAAGAGTTGGCTCTTCCCCACATAAGCATCATACGGAAACAGAAATTTGCAGCATATTCCTCTGTATATATAAGCATTTTTGTCACTATAGATATGTACCTATCTTTGTGCATTGCTTTGTATAAACATGTAGAATAATTTCGTTGTTCTAAATAAGTAAATAAAAATCATCTTTGGTCTACATGTACTTACTTCCATTGTGCAGCTATGTACTTTCCATGTACTTGGATCTGTGTGTCTGTTACCTTTCTCCTGAAAAAGCATATACAATGCACTACCCTATTTCTCAACCTTTACCTCTATCAATAGATTTTAATCTGTATATACGAACCTCCTTTATGCATTTAAATACTTTCAATGTATTTATGGATCTATAAATGTATCACTTTCTTCTAATTTAGCATTTCAAATGCACTACCCTATTTCCAAGTCTACACTTCTCTCAATATATCCTCTGGCCCAACCTTCCGACTCATCTCAAACTTCTTTCTACAACCCTTCCCAATGCACTACCTCTTTTTACAATACCGATCCCCCAAAACATACCTTTATACACTCTCCCCTCTGACTCTTCCCTTCAAAAAAACCTTTTTCTCATCCAAAAGCCTACTCCTACTGCTATGACCTCAAATAAATAAAATAATAATCTCACTCTTCTGTCCCTTCACTATACTTTTCAATCAAAATAACAGACTTACATGTTCACTTCTCAATTTCCATATTCCACTAAACTAATTCACCATTAATCCTTTATGGGTTCCAGAGTAGCGTGCTACTCACCAATAAAGCGCTTTGAAACTCCATCAAGGGGTAGCAAGCGCTATATAAATACAAACCTTTTTCCCTCTTCTATCCTGCAACCTACCCTTCTCTATCCAAATAACTGAATAACATATCTACCAGCCAAATTACTTCATACTTCACTATACTAATTTTTAACACTAATCCCCTATGGGTTCCGGAGTAGCGTCCTACTTGCCAGAAAAGCGCTTCAACAACCATCAGGGTTAACAGGTGCTACATGAATGCAAACCTTTCTTCCCTTTTATTCCTCCACTACCCTTTTCACTCCAAATAACTGATTAATATCCACCTATCCACTACTCAAATTACTTCCAAATTTCACCATACTAATTCAGCACTAATCCTTTATGGGTTTCCAGAGTAGTGTGCTTCAACACCCCAACAAGGGTAGCAAGCCCTATATAAATACAAACTTTTTCCCCCCTCTTCTATCCTTCTGCTATCCTTCCAAATCCAAATAACTGACTAACCTACCCACCACTTAAAATGTACTTGCATGTTTCACTATACTAATTCAACACTAATCCTCTATGGGTCCCGGAGTAGGGTACTACACTCCGAAAAAGCGCTTTGATGCCTCGTCAGGGGTAGTAAGCGCTATATAAATGCAATTACAATACAATATTATTGGAAAATAATGTGGTAAGCAGATTTGACTCAAATTTGAAATGTTTGTGTCTGTCATTCAATAGGAGAAAAGGCCCTTCTATGATGTATTATGCTACTTTATTTGGGGAGTGAATGTGTTACTGCACCCTACTTGTTATGATTATTAATTGCATTACACAAAGTTAACTACAAAGTAGATTGCATGTTAGACCAACAGATTTCCAATTTCTTGGGAGAAATATGGCTGAATGGAGTGGCGTAAATGTTGAAAGAAAACTCCACCAATACAGAAAACAATCAGGTTTAGCAGTTTAAGTGTCTCAAAATATTCACAATAAACACCATAAAGTCTTGAAATATAAACAGTTATGTCACCACACCTAACACAAGGATTCACAAATCAATACATATTTTCTTTACAGATCAAACCGGAAGGCAAAGTGGTCACTCAAACTTTCCTTGCAAAGACAAGTGTGCCTATTTTCAATGGAATGAATGTGAATCATTTTGTTAAAAGATACTCTCGGTTAGGACTAAGGAGTATGGTTTACCCTTGTGATGATCCCTCAAACCTTATTTGGGATAGGATGTGCCCACCCAGAAACCTTTCAGCATCATACAATATCACATTTTTATGACCTAATCTGGAATCTAATTGGCTTGTCAGAGCAGGACATTTATTCAATTCACTACATTGTAAATTTAATGAACATTCAAAAAATGTTTTGTGTTTCTCCCTATACGTAATGATAACCCCTTCGCTGCTTCGGTCAGCCAACGGCCATCCCGAGCACCACGTACGTAGTGCTGCGTGGGCAGTTATGCGCTATATAAGTGGAATTTTTCATTTCATTTCATTTCATGCGTACCTCCGTTGGCCGGCGCGGTCCTGCCCACCTAATTAAAGCAGTTAACTTTATAACTCAGCTAACTATTGAACATAATATCACCCAATAAGGACAGGCATATGCAAGGAATGTCCTCTGTAAGCACGTGTAATTTGGTGTACTTCAGGTTAGTCACAACTACATTGTCTGCATTTTTTCACCCTTTAGTCAATCTTTACACAACTTTATATATAGTGGATAAGTTTCTATAGTCTTCTAAAGTTTTGTGCTGGCTTGTTAAACTGCAGAAAGGCTGTTGGTAATACAACACAAGAGTTGGCATAGCCAGTCAGTCTGGTCTTGTAAACACAAACGTAAACATATGCTAAAGGCTTTAAAAATTAAGGGAAAAAAGGCTTGTATAGTGAAAAAAAGTGGATCGTAAGAAATAAAAAAAATAAAAACATGAAATGAAAGCATAAAGTGGCCTAGCAGTGCTGGACATACTAATGAATGAAGAGGGGTAACTGAAAGGTAGATGTATATGTGTGTGTGTATGTATTGTGATCAAGGCTACAGCGACATAGCCGAAACGCGTCATGCTGGCGACAAGGGAGCAATAAACTACCTTTGAAAGCATCTTCAGCGCTGTTGTGTGGTCTGTACCTGCGTTTGCTGTGTCGGTATCCAGAGCCGATTTGCAGGAGTTTGGAACGGATATATATATATATATATATATATATACATATATATATATATATATAGATATATATATAGATATATATATAGATATATATATATAGAGATATATATATATAGAGATATATATAGAGATATATATTAATATATATATAGATATATATAATATTTATTTTTATTCGTTCAACATAAGGCTTGCACGACAGCAATGTAAATCCAACAAACATGATTTTGATTACATACCATGATCATATTCCGAAACAAAGTAGCAGCCACATATGAGCCTGCTACGTATGTGTACGGTGAAAACATAAAAACACAAAGCAGGTTGGTAAGCTCTACTACAGTTTTCTATACAATATAAAACCTATTACGTTACATTATCGCAATTTTTTAACTAAGAAAGTCACTACTACGAATCAGTACCCAAATCACTGTCTATGCTGTACTGCTACAGATATTACCACAAAAGTTTAAATGTCTGGAGATTACTCCTTTTGAATGAGCAACAGTGCTTTAAAATAGCATTAAAATGTATATCTTAATAACATAGGGGGGAAATTAATTTGGTTGAGTTAACCAGCCTACGTGTGTGATGGCCTTCACCCAGGCTCTCTGTGTGTACTGGGATCATAGGAGTAGCAGAACCTACTATTCCATTGTCAGTCTTGCACGTAAAGCCAACCGAGTCCTCAGCTTTTGCTACTGGCTCTTGATTACGAAGTACATGCCTCAACTACATGGAATCCCTAGGTGGCATTTTACAATCTTTATTATGCACTTTAGGCTAACTCTATTGACTAAATGAGCTTAAAAAGCATGCAATCACCCCCGCCTTCAACTTTGCCTCTTGTACTCTTAACTCATGCACTCGTAATAAAGCATCTTCAGCACCCCTCCTCCAAATCTGCAACCTAACACATACTTTTTATACTCCTTCTCATAACAAGTTAAAATAAAACCAAAATAAATACATTTCAGGGAGCAATATTGGTTTACAGTGAATTACAATGGCTTCCCAATCAAAAAGGTAGAATTGCATCGGTCAAGTGACAGAACAAAAATAGCTTTTCACTACTGTTACCTTTTATAATCTTTACAGAAATGAACACAGCTTAGAATTGTAGACGCATGCCTGTCTAAAAGTAACTGTATACTAGACACTTACCCGATTTGAAGAAAGCGCATTTTTATCCTCTGTCATATTCCCGCTCTTTGACACCTTCCGCGAGTGTCTGGTGCTTGTTTTTATAGCAGGGCGACAAACATAATTCTCTAAGTTCTTTGGAGGTTTCTTAGTTCTTTTAGCCTGAACTCCAATCTTCAATTTCAGGTTTCCCTCAGAAAAGTTGGATTCTTTGACTGAAAACTGGTGCTGGTCATCAGTCTCCTTAGCTGCATCCCCCTTAAGGTCTGGGTTGCAGTTCTTGCCGTCGGTGCCTTGCTCTTTGGTTCCACTCCCTGGCTCTGCGTGCCAGGTGCTTACCGCTGTACCAGTGCTGACCACAGAGGGGCTCTTCCCAGAAAACCCATCCGAATCGGAACCCAATCCTAACATAGCAGTATTTCTAGGGTCCATCACAAGGGCTTGTTAACATCAACACAAGAAATGCCTTGGGTGATTTATTGTGCCATCTACCGCCAGGGGATGGGGGATTAGGAAGCTGCTGCCCAACACAAAGACTCCGCATCAGTGTCACTGCATAGTGAAATAAAAAACAAAGAGACAAAACAAAATCACACTATTGGAAAATTTGGGATCGCCAAATGAGGGATTTGAACAAACTAGGCACAACTATTCCACATTTTCCATAATACAAAAAAATGTAAATTGAGGGAGTGGCGGAGGGGGGCCTACTCTGTGGATTGACTCCAAGAGGAGAAGGGAGGACTTAGATTGGGGGGGGGGGGGGAGGGGGGGGGGGGCGGAGGCGGTTAAGAAATTAGGTCGAGTGCCAAAAGCGCATGCAAGGTTAACTGTTACTGTACAGTTATGGAAATAAAAGAAATAAACATATATTTGTAATACTTCCACATAAGCGGAGGCAGCAAGATTCACTCGTATGGAACGCCTATTTTATACTGTTGAGGGATACATGCCTTAACAGAGAAACACATAGTATACAAAGAAACAAGCTTAAGAGTGCAGCTTCCTGAATCCCTTTACAAAGAAAGAGTTTAAGAAGACAGAGATGTGAGAAATGCAACAGCTTAGGACATGAACAAGTTCATGGCTAAATTACTGAAGATTTGAGTTACAGTCAATCCAGCTCGTTTGCAGCAGAGACCTCTTTGGCTGCAAGACACAATAGTATTAAATGTGTAGATTTTATTGCTATTACAGTTTTTTTAATCTGTACTTGAAAGTAACGTTCACTGTCAGCGTTTTGAATCCCCCATCTCTGCAAGCGAACAGTGCTTTTCAGGGAGAGCATTGACTATGCACTATTGGGTTTCCATTGCCATTTCTGGCTTTTCATTCAATCTATTCCAAACTGGCATCTGCATTTAGTCTTTTGGGGGCAGGTGAATACTATACATAACCTCACACCGTAGGTAGCTTTTGTTGGAATAGGGAGCTGAACATCTAGGAGTATTGGGAGTGTGAGCTCTACTCAACGGGTCAGAATTCACGAGTGGTGTGGAAAGCTGCAAAGTCAAAGGATTGGCAACTGCATTACAAAAAGAAACTGGTAAACTTTGCACAGCATAAAACTCCTGAAGTTAAAAAACACAAAGGTGGGGTAGCGGGAACCCATTCACATTACTTGTAGGAGTCACTTGCCAGCTAACCACCTTTCCCTGAGCTGTGCCCATCCTGCGGCACTGAATTTCCTGTTTGACCACTGCACCATAAGAAAACACTTCCTTTCAGGTAATGAAAAAAGAACCTAAGCCCCCGTTGCTCAGAAAAATATCATGCTTATCAAAACCACCCTACCAATGAGATAGTCTTTCTTAAAGGTGCTGTGGTTCACGGAGTAGGATCTCAATGAACTATCAACTGAACTATTTAGCTCAATAATGCACTTTCATATTGCTCTATCCGCTTCAACAAAAACACGATTTAAAAAAATGAACCAAAATGTAAAGCCATGACTTAGCCAAGAAGCCGAAGTAGTCTAAAGTCTCAAATTGATGAGCAATTTTGTACAGCTAAAGAACACCCTAGGCTACCCGATTCCAGACTACTGCAATGTTATCTTGAGAATCTGTCCTCCTGTGCTTAAAGTGATGACACGTGCAGACTGGTACCCGACACAACATATGACTGGAGCAGCAAAGCAACTTATCGCCCTAACTTGGAAGTCCCCCAATACTTAGCCCTTAGCATCCTGGTACAAGAGGATTTGCCCCATAAATTGTCATCCTTGGACAAAACCTTTACGCTCCATTGGCAACCTCTTATCAACTACATGTCCAGGCTGAAACACTTACACTTCCATCCGCCCAGACTCAGTGCACTTCGCTTGTTCGATTAATTGGCTGAACGCTCATGGACATCTACGATGGGATCATCCCACACCTACAGGGCGAATTTCCCTACCTTCAGTTATTTTCCTCCTTCCCTTAACATAATTGCTTCTAAGGGATTCCCTAGGACTTGCTCCCTTAGTTCTCCCTCCACTCCCCCACCCCCGTTTCAGTTAACCATTCAAGCACTGGGCAACCCACCGTTCCCCTGTCCCTCCCCTTTTCCCACACCCTTTGCTTTCCAGGGCTCATTTACACTGAGTTCTACCCCTTCACTTTTCCATGGCATACCATTTTGCTATCACTTGTGCCTCATTTAGGCATCACTGCTGATATTCCTCATCCACTTTTATGGGGTTAAACTTGCACCAACCGACCGTCCACCACCCTGATCTCCAATGCCACACTACCAGCATGCAATGTTTCCTAGAATTGCTCAGTGTGATATGTCAATTTCACTCTGCTGTTGTTTAATCTGATATACCCCTTGTATCATAGCCTATGCATCTACCTGGCTTGGGTTCCAAGTCTGAGGTGCTGACTCACTTTATGCCTTCCCATGCCATTGTTAGGTTCGGTTTTGTCATGTGCAAAATTCAATACACAGATTATAAGTAAAAAAAATAAAATAAAAAAAGACAGATATCCACATCTATTGGGTCAGAGGCACTGATGTAGGATGGGCGAAATGCCCTACAAGTACTGAGTGAGGATGGAGTATAGGGGTGTATGTGGGGGGGGGGGGGGGGGGGGGGGGGGGGGGGGGGGAGGAGAGGGAATACAGCGCCCATGTTGAAATGTTATTATGCTGTATTGTGATTTTAATAGCCTTAAAACCAATCAAATGTGCACCTACCAAAAAAGTTCACTGCAAAAAGAAACATATTGGTTAAAGAAGAAACCTGCAATAACAGATCATATCCTTTGACCACATGACTAACTGAGGATATTGAAATAGAGAAAGAAAATATAATATTGTGAACCGTTTATCCACACACTTAATTCAAACGGATTTGGAATGTGTAAACTGTAGGCTGTGTCTCAACTACTTTTAATTGTTTATTATCTTGACAAAATGACTCTTCGAATTTTTAGTACAGTAAAACTGGGTTTAGCGTTGCAATCCAGCACAATACACAGATGTTAAATTTGCGCCACTATAAGTGTTTCCATTTCCACATGAACTTTTCATTCAATGGAGTGCTAAGCACATAGTGGTTTGCATACAAATCATTTACCAAGTTAAATAAAATTATTTTAAAGAGATACAGGACCCGATTACGAGTCGGTCGTTAATTATTGACTTCTGCACCCTGTTTGCATAGGGGACGGAATTAAGAGTAGTGTTATTTAATGCATTTGTTAAGTATCGAATGCATTAGATAACTCAACCTTTGTATAATTTTGGCAGGTCAGGGGTGTGGCAAATATGGCGGTACGGTAGGACGCAGGATTTCGTCCCTCCGGCTTCGCCTTTCAAATGCATCACATTAAGCCCCATCCCCGGTCCCGACACACACAATCCGGGACCGGAATCTGAGAGGGACTACTGCAGTGCCAGGGCGGAATCCTTTTGCCGCCTCCGGCGCCCTTGTTGGACCTGTTTGCGACTCGCTGGGAGTTGGGCCATGGCCGAGAGCATGGTGAGGCGCGATGCCGCGGCAACAGGAGGACTTCGGCGGGTACAGAGACAGAGCCTCCCCGTCAAGCATACATCCTCCGCCTGCACTCACTCTCCTCCCGATGGGGCCCTGAGAGAAGGCGCTTGGCAGAGAGAGCGCAGCGCCACCATTGATCCACCCGCGGCCTGCGGACCTCGTGATCCACGCAGCGGAGGTGTGACTGGGCTGCTGGGGGCGCCAGAGCCTGCGGCCTAGCTCTTCAGGTGCTGCGACTCGCTACCCAACGGAGCCACAACAATCTACGCCCGGAGACGGGCCTCAGGTGTGCTGCCGCGGCCGCCTGGGCTCCGGTGGGTGGCGGAGGATTCGTCCTGTTGTGACAGTTGAGATGACCAGGCGCTGACGGATGGTGGTGGCGCAGTACACAGCCTTGGACTCCCTGATCTGCACCCCTTCCGGGGGCTGCTGGCACTTCTGGGACAGTGTGCAGCGCAGGAAGCGCGATTGCCTGGGCTTTGGACGGACCTCAATCCCTGCACTTCAGGTGAGCTGACCTGGGCTACTCCGGCTGGCGGCCTTCAGCCGAGGGCCTCAAACCTCGAGGGATAAGAGACCATCCCGGAGCACACAGGATCCCCTCGGAGGACTGAGCAAAGCCACACTGTTTACCTGCCCAGGCGCAGGAGCTCGGGACGGGGTGCTGCGCACAGGGCTCGTTGACCTACGCTTCGGATGGGCCCCACACTTTGCTATTGAAACAAACTGATTTGGGACTTTCCCGGTAGCAGTCTACCGGCTGGTACTGCAAACCTTAAGGGGTGGAAAGAGCCCTGGAGAACATAAGGCTCTCCCAGAGGACTAGATAAGGCCTTGCTAGGAATCTGCCCCGGTGCAAGAGTTCAAGGCCCCTGGACAGCCCAGTGGGGCCACCAATTCCTATTCCACACGAGTGCCATCAGACTATCGCAGCAGACCTCACACGGGGTGACCCTCGGATGTAGCACAGCACTATATCCTCGGCCCGGACGAGGAAAGAGAAGTCCCTCAAAGACATGCTCCTCAAGCAGTCGGGCGGCCATGATGCAGCAGGCGCCGGGTCTGGGGCCCCGGGTCTGGCGGAGATGATAGAAGGAGGGGACAGCCCGGCTACAAAGATGTTTTTTGCTATTAAGGTGGACATCCTAGATCTGAAGGGCCAGCTTTCCGATGATCTCAGGGAAGTCTGGCGCGACTTGGATGAGGTGGGCGAGCGGGTGGCCACCCTTGAAGAGCATGACCTGAGCCGAGAGAAAGACCTTCAACAGCTGCAGCAGGTGGTGATCAGGATACGGGACCAAAACCTGGACTTACAGCCCCATGCAGAAGACCTCGAAAATCACGCCTGGAGAAATAACATACAGATTCGAGCTGTGCCCTGGCGGGCTGAGGGAGAGGACCTTCGATCCTATGTCTTGGCCCTCTTCCAGCAATTTTTGGGGTAATATGGCGCTCCTGATATTCAGATGGACCGGGTCCATCGTGTGGGCCTGCCCAGAGGGGACAAGGCCCTCGTCTGCGTACATGATTTTTAGCTCAAGTCGCAAATTCAACGCAAAGCCCGGGCAGCTCACCTTATCCAGTTCCAGGACCACACCCTAGCACTTTTCCAAGATCTAGCAGCATCCACGCTGACCAAAAGGCGGGAATTTAAAGTGGTTACCTCCCATCTCCGCAACAAAGGAATCACATACTCCTGGGGCCACCCCTTCCGCATTTTCTTTAAGCATCAGGGCTAACTGCGCCAGATCCACTCTCTCGCAGAGGCTCACGACCTGCTGGGATTGGAGAGCGCTACGACCACGGAGCAGAAGGAGGGCCCCAGAGAGACCACCGCCCGGCGATCCTCACGCTGGCAAACAATTGGGAAATCATCACCCAACTTCAAACCTGAATCGAAGCGATGGCCAAGGAACGTGAGACCGTCCTTTCCTCTCTCTCTCAGCCTCAGGAATGTCCGATCTCACCTTGAGTTCATCATTCAGACTGTCGGGGATGGGGATCCTGGAGTGTAGTCTGAGGGACACGTGTGTCTGCTCCTTCTCCCCGGCTAACGGAATGATCCCCCGCAGCCCTTGGACTATCAGGTACTCTGTCTCGCGACTTGCTGCCAATGTCATGACCCCCTTGGGTTTCTCTTCGACGAACTTGTGTCCACAGTTACCGTTTGGGGTAAATTTGCAGAGGGATGTTTTGTTATTGGAGAATGTTGTGCTTTTTTGTTGGGTGTTCGTACCATGTCATGCACCTATATCTAATATTCCCTGGCCATTGCTCGTTCAAGCTTACCACCAGGGTTTCTCTTTGGTTGTCACAGCTGCGCATTGCATACTAACCCCCGCACTGAATGGTTAGAGTCCTGAAAATTTTAAGTCATAACGTTCGGAGCCTGAATCACCCTGTAAAGCGCACTGCGATCCTTTCTTTATTAGAACACTCTGAAGGGGATATCTGAATGCTGCAAGAGACCCAACTGTTAGCCAAGAACAGTATCCATATGCTTACACAACGATTTCCTCATCAATATGGTCCTTAAGCACAGTGAAAAAGAATGGGGTGGCCATTCTCCTGGGGGCAAAATTTGAAGGCAAAGTACTCTCTACTTTTTACGAGCCCAAGGGCAGGGTTCCAGCACTCTCGGTACAATGGGGGACCACTCTCCTCACCTTGATTAATATTTCCGCACCCAACACACACCAAGAGCCATTTTTACTTAGGCATGTTACAGAAGGCCTGGCCGGGCCTCCCCTGACTCTGCTGTAGTGGTGGGTGGTGACTTGAACCTTGTCATGGACAATGATAATGATCGGTCTGGCCAGCGGTACACGCAAGTGGGTGCCCTTTCCTCAGAAAGTAAACAATGGCTGGCCAACAACAGCCTTCACGATGTTTGGTGACTCAGGCACCCGACCACGTAGGATTTCACCCACTATTCTGCAGCTCACAAATCCTATGCGCGTCTGGACATGTTCCTCGTCTCCAACGCGCTCCTACCTAGGAATAATAAAGCCTCTATAGCCATGCGTTCTCTCTCTGACCACGCACCTATCTCCATTGCCATACAATCAGAGGGGGATCATATTCACTCGTGCTAGATGGCGGCTGGGGGTGGGACTCTTACGCTTGCCTAGTGACATACAGAGCATATGCTCAAGGATAACGGAATACCTCCAACACAACGATACTGGGCTCACTTCCTTAGCGAACGTTTGGGAAAGACTTTACTTGTTTATTCGCGGGGAACTCATAGAGATCTCCGGTGACAAAAAAAAGCACAAAGAAGCCCGTCAGAGCTTAGAACAAGAAGTGGCGGAGCTAGAGGCAATACAAAAACACATGGGGCCCGAGGGTCTGGAGGACTTTGGAGGGCAAGTGAATGAAACGCATGGACCTTGATAGGGCGGAATACTCTCTACTTCGACTCCCCCACAAGTTCCATCTGAGTAGCGACAGCTGTGGAAAGGCTGCTGGCGCAGAGGTTACGTGCCAATGCCATAGCTGCAACCATCTCCTCCATGAAGTGGCCCACAGGCGAGGAGGTACACTTGGACTTTCAAATCGTGGAGGAGTTTCAGCAATTTTATCAATCTCTGTATAGTGAAGAGACTGTAGGTCACTGACGCAGGCGCATACCTGAAGTCAAGCAAGTTCACCCTCCTCGCTAAAGTACAGATGGAGCTGCTGGAGGATCCCATCCGGTTGGATGAGATCATTTCAGCTAACTCAAGGCTAAAGCTAGATTAATCCCCGGGACCCGATGGCTACCCTGCCTTGTTCTACAAAACATTCTGTAAGGAACTGGCACCTCTTCTGACTCAGCTTTTCAACTCTTTCCGTAACAAGGGGGCGGTCACGGATTCTATGTCCGAGCTTTGATCTTAGTAATCCCTAAGCCTAACAAAGACCCAGGCTTTGCAGCTCTTAACGTCTGATTTTGATGCTTAATATCGATGCAAAGCTATTCACCTGCATACTGGCAGCTCGGCTGAATCATCTAATGGTGGGCCTAATCAATGTGAACCAGGCGGGGTTCATCCCGACTCGTCAGGGCGGCGACAATGCAAAATGCCTTCTTCATCTCATGGACAGTGTCCACCGCTCCAGTAAGGAGGCTGTGCTCCAGTCCGCGGGGAAAGCATTTGACAGGGTGTGCTGGAAATATTTGATACTCTATGGGGGGCTTCGGTTTTGGACCCCACTTCATCCAATGGGTGCAGTGCATTTACCATGTCCCCGGGCGTTTTTCAGAGTAAATGGAGTCGGTCCTTGACCCCCTTTAAGATCGCCAATAACACGAGACAGGGGTGTCCACTCTCTGCCCTCCTATTTGCCGTGTACATGGAGCCCCTCGCTCAGAGAATCCAAGATCATCCGGGCATCCAAGGTCTTCGGTTCGGGGGAGATACCCACAAAGTGAGCCTCTACACGGATGATGTTGTCCTCTCCCTAGCGGAGCCTATCACTTCCTTACCTGAGCTGGCGAAGAATTGAAGCCCTTCGGACAAGTCTCCAGCTTCAAGGTCAATCTTAACAAATCTCAAGTGCTCAACTTGTCCTTGCTCCAGTCACATGTAGACTCCCTCCAGCAGGATCTCCCCCTGCACTGGTCTAGCGACCCCGTGCCCTATCTGGGCATGCTCCTCGCTCCCACGTACTCTGGAACTGAACTATTAGTCGCTGGTAGACCAGACTAGGAAGGCACTGGATGGTTGAACTAGGGAGTAAATTTTCCTGGTTCGGGCGCATCACTGCGGTGAGGATGATGATCTTGCCGAGGATCCTGTACCTGTTCCAAACTCTGCACCCAAAGCCACGCGGGCTCTACAGCTGGCCATAAATAAATGTATATGGGGCAATAGGAAAGCACGCCTCTCCGTTGTACAACTGGTGCGCCCCAAAAGCGAAGACGGGGTGAACTTGCTGTTGGTCCATAGTATGTTCTAGAATGGAATCGCCCCCTCTCAGAAAAGCACTGGACCTTCATGGATCTGGCAGTAGCTGGAGCGAATGTCTGGAGAGAGATCTGGCTTAGGCGCAGCTCACGATCATGGGGTCTCTACTCCTCCCCAGTCACTGCAGAGACAATGAAGGTATGGGATGCGGTGGCTCTCTCAAGAGGCCTCACAACCTCCTCCTCCCCGAGGACACCGATGGTGGATAACCCCGATTTCCCCCGGGAGTGAAGTCTGAGGTTGCCCAGCGTTTGAGGGAGGCGGGTTGCAAGCACTTGGGTCACCTATTTGACCAGGATGGCATCATTCCCTTCTCTCAGGTGCGACAGGACCTCAACCTTCTCCAGACAGACGAGTACTATTACCTACAACTATGGCACTGGGCTACCTCGGGGCGCACTTATCGCATGTCTCTCGGAAAGATGACCAACATCTTATAGCGGAACTCTATGTTCTTCTTGCTCCAGGCCAGAAAGGAAATCGCTCGAGAGGCCAACTTCGCTGGGAGGCAGAACTGGGGCAGGCCCTTACGGACAAGAAGTGGGACAATATCCATTACAGGGCACATCACACTGCCCACAATACCGCTGGAGCAGAGTCTGTGTTTAAGGTAGCATTTCACTGGTACCCAACGCCCGCTCGAATCCACTAATGGGACAAGAACCATACTGAGAAATGCTGGCGGGGCTGCGGCCTGACAAGGTCCCTAGTACATCTTCTTTGGCATTTTCCGAGACTGGAGCAATTCTGCGAGCAGGTGCTCAACGACATCGACACCGCATTTGAGACTGAGATATCTCGCTTCCCGAGTTACACTCTCCTAGAACTTTCGACCCCAATAACATTTCCATTGCGGTAGATGCGAGGCAGGCAGATGGCATTAGCGCTGCTCGCAGCTCGTCAAGCGATTCTGATCTACTGGGGCACTGCTACAGTCCCGGACCACACGCCATGGCTCCATAGACTTTGGATGACTCTAGCTATGGAACGCCTTTCTTTAGTAAAAGACCATAAAGGCAAAAAAATACGCAGAACTATGGGCTTCTTTCATTGCGGTACTATCGAAAGATCTCCGAGAAGTCACTTGCCCCAAAATCCTGCAAATTCTCCAGCTGATCCCTCAAGTGCAAGAATAAGGTGTTCCCAAGCTGGGTTAACAGAGGCTTTGGAACGAGCCTGGCGGGTGGGGTTAGGTCACTTTCTGGCATCTGAGGATCATGGCACGGGCGCCCCTCTCTTTATTTTTCTTAAGAGGGAGGGGGGTTATGTCCTTGTTTGGGTTCCAGTTCTGCAGACCTGCACTGTCCTTTTGATGATTTATGTTGTTTTTTTACTTGCCAGGCATGTTTGTCAGCGCTGCCAGCCTCCAGGATGTAGGCTATGAAGCTGTGTACATACATATATATCCAACAACAAAACCTTCCAGTACAGAGAAGCTAGAGGCCACACGGGGAATCATTTCAGAAGCCTTTAATTGGGACACTGGGCATAATGCATTTCGGCGACCATTCGCCTTCCTCAGATGCCTTTGGGAACATAGCACAGCTCCATCCCCACCTTTGGGAATCTCCTGCCGCTCTCCCATTAGTTGAAGCGCTCCGCCCCACAATCGTTAGTGTGCACGCCTACTGTAGTTTTAGGATCTTGCCTACAGTTCCCACAGTTCACCATAATGGAAGAGGCAGTGCGTGGGGGAGACAACTTGAATGTCCAAATCCTCAGGGAAAGGTGAGTACTGTTACAATGGATGGCCCTGTTTTGGAATGTGGTCCACTGACTTCCTTGGGTCCCCACTGACGTTCCAGCCTATGCATCCTTTCCTGGCTGAGGGCCCCTGTGGTTGTAGGCGAATGGCTGTGTCTACTCGTTGGTGTGCCTTCTAAACCGAATAAAAAGATATGTTCTATAAATGTTGGCAGGTCAACCCTGCAGGAATGTAATAGGGGAAATTGTACAGTATTTACTGTGTCATGTGGATATTGGTGCATTAAACACCAACATCTGCATGTTATTACCCACAGACTCGTAATAGGTGTTATTTATTGCACAAGATTAATAACGTGCTCCCGTGGTAATGCTATTTATCATATGCGATAAATAACACCTAGACTTGTAATGAGGCCCAAAGAGTTCTAAATACTTCGACTCTAAAGTACGAAATACCCAAACAATGGTTTAACTAAAGCATTCTTCGGACAGAAACCACTTGAGATATACCATCCAGATACAGAAGCTCTCGAATAGTTAAACCATCACGGATATCCCAACAGAAAACAGGCTCCAAACTCTATCTTTGACATTGACCTCTGATGCGAAGATGGAAACCGGTAAGTCCTCTCTTACAATTAATGTTGTGCTAAGATCACAAAACTGTTTTACACGCATTTTTCACGGAAGTCTGCTTAAGGATGCCAGATGCCAGGGCTGCTTTGCTCATAACTGAAGGAAATTGGTGGTAGTTAAGACCACAGATGTTTATAGCTATTTACACAGCTTACTATCAGGCCAGACCAAGATAACGAGCAGCAGGCAGGACTACAACCACGAATTCCCATATAAATTGCTTTTGGTTAAGCAATAAAAGAAGAGTAAAGTAAATCCACTGACTGTTGTGCTCAGAAGCACTCTGCTTGAAGATTTTAAATATTACATTTCAACAAGGATAAGTGCAAAGTGCTGGTAAATTTGTGTGCAACACAAAAAAATGAATTTGTTGCCTTTTTAAATTAAAGCAATCCCTTGGTCTGGCGTCAACTTGTATGAAAAAGTAATTGGTCAATTAATTATGAAAATTAGTGCAACTCTGCGTCATCCTAGGAAACACGCAGGTAATTCCTTTTGGGTTTCACTATTTTAGCTAAAGGCTGCGATAGAGGCACATCAGGATTCACACAAAAATGTGGCTGCAGATTTTTTGCGACCAGTATCTAATTTTGTGAGCTGACCTAAGAACTAATACGTCAGGTCGCAAAATAAGGAATCCTAGGGAGTTGGACAGAGACCTGATTAATAAAATAAAACTAGGCAGGTCGTAATTTGCGTCCACCTATAATTAGCTACAATCACACGAATAAAATACATTTGTCTGCTATAAAACTAAACAAAACAGGCCACTGCCAACCACCTCGTGAAGCCGTCACTCTTATTTCCTTTGCAATTCACCCCAACCTGTGAGTCCACAACTGTTCAATTGTAGGCGACCAGATTTACAGCTGCAGACCACTGATACATTATAGTATGGATTCACAACTAGGAAGGACCCCACAAACAAACAGCTTCCAAAATTGGGAATCAGTCCCCATTTTAAACCCATATTTCAAGTCAGTAAAACGTTATTGACTTGGAAATTGGTACACTAAATAAAAATGGGGATTTTAAGGTCGCAAACACTGATTGCAGGGCTTGCAACTGCAACATCCCTAAGTACATCTGACTTTATCTCTAATCCTTGTTAGGAGTAGTCTCTATTATCACCATTAGACATATCCAAAGACAAATGCACCATCATAGATTGACTTTGGCCGTCAGTCTTTGCTAAACACTTCTAGCTCTCCTTCCTAGGAAGTACTCATCAACCCTTTGAAGACCATTATTATTCACCAACACCATTGTGCTGATTATAGCGCAATCCTTCTACGGCATACAAAGAACATGTACTTACTAGGGTACTCAAAGAGAGCCAATAAACTGACACTGCTGCATTACTTACCCGGCATTGAAGTACTGTTCTCCACATTTCTCTATCAGGTTCAAACAGTGCTCTGCTATGTCGGACCACAGCTTAGCCCAACAATATGGATGTCAGGTCTGCTTTCCTTCATCTATGTGTGTATATCATGCTACAGAATATTTACAAGTTAATATACACTGCATATTTATTCACATACTGTTAAGCGTTACCTTGTATTGAGCAATATACAAAAATCTTAAATAAATTAAAGAGGGACACCTCGTTGACCACATTTTCTGAGGACCACATTATGATTTTGTTGAAATAGTTGTATTTCATGTCATGAATTGCAAAGTGGAGAAAGTTGTGTCACTCAGCATAAACCTGGATCATCCGTAAACGTTAGTGCTTACAAAATTTTAATGTGTTATCCATACCTAAAATACAGTTACTCTCTTAATACACCAAAAATATGGACCCAGTCCCCAGTCTCAATACTATGCATCCATGTAGAGGAAAGGTCAAGAGTAGATGTTTTGATAGGTCTTTTCTTCCATTCCAATCCTTTATAGTGCATACAGAAGCTAGAGTAGCAGCACCTGAAAGCATGTTTTAATACATACAGATTGCTGGGTCTCTTTAAAGCAAAAGGCTTATGTGCCTGCAAGGCCCAAAGCACACCCTATGGGTCTCAGACCTTGCAGTTGAAGGATAAGCCTTTCACCATCCCTGTAATGATAGTTTTGTTCTGGAGGAGAAAAGTTGCTCTTTTAAAAAGCAGTCACTTCTTTCTTTACAGGGCCCATCACTTGGTTGAACAGCGTCCCATTACACATGCAAACACAAAAAAATTCTTGTTAATGGCCGAGCCTGGACAGTGCATGTGCATTGGCTTGTGTCATATTCCTTCTTAACCCCTTCGCTGCGGCGGCTATTCCGCCGCAGCGCTTAGGGGGTGGGGTGGCCGCGCGGCGGTTCCGTGCTTGTGACGGAACCGCTCCGTCACGGCTCGCGGGTGACCTGTGCTTGTGACGGAACGGTTCTGTCACGAACTCCCCCGCCCATTAATTCGTCAGTGCAGGCGCGGAATTCGCGCCGCGCAGGCGCGGCGAGCGGGCCGTGACAGAACCGTTCCGTCACAAGCACAGCTCACCCGAGGTTTGTGACGGAACGGTTCCGTCACAAGCATGCAAGGGGTTAAATGCTGGCTTCTGATTTGTTATTAGGCTTGTTAGTCCCTCCTTAGTACCGCCTCGTTTTCATTTGTAACCTCCCATGAGGACTGGACCTTTTACTTCGGTTACACTGTAAGTTTTCTTTAGTCCGTAAGTGTTATTTTCTTTAATAAGTTTCTCTTACTGCAGGCGGGTCTCTCGTGCGCAGTTGTGACCACCGGCTTGTACATTTAACTCGCAGCAAATGGGGAGCTCCTCAGGGGCCATGGAAGACAGAATGGGACAACTCAGCGATGCCTTCAAAAATTTGGAATGCAATAGATCTCGCATTTGCGAAGGTTGAAGCTATTGGCATTGTAAATGACAATACCTTTTATTTATGTTTTAAAAAACCCCCAAAATAAAAGGCATTGTAATTTACAATGTTAATAACTCAAACTCACGTAAATGCAAGACCTATTGCATTGCAGGTGCTTGTTTTGGCATGGTTAAAGGTACCGTTAAAGATGTAGTTTATTTGCCTCTGCAGCTTAAATGGGTAATTATTGTGGCTGGAAATAGAGTTCCTGAATTCCATTTTTAATATGTTCTGAATCCAAGACATTGGTGCATGGCTACATTCTATGCACATCTCCTTCTCATCCTAGTGGATTTAACAATGGCATTCGACATTGTTCAGGATGATTTGAAGGTCTGCAATCTGAAAAGCAGGGTAAAGATGAAGGGAACCACTTAACATTCTTTTTCACTCCAATCTGTGTAAAAACTCACCCTATCTCTGATAGTGTCCATCAGTCCTCCTATTAGCATTCATACTACTCGGCTTGGACTTTAGTAAACTTCTATAGGTCTTACTACCTTATTTCAGTAATAAACAGGTAACATTTAGAGGTTTACCTCTGCCCTAAATCCACCTCAAAGATGACATCATTGCTTAGCTTTCATAAATGGATGGAGCAAAATCAACTAAATGCTTTAAAACTGAATTTCTCCTAATTTTTCCAAAATCTGACCCAGCAGACTATCTACTTAGATGTAAACTGTTGCGTTGCCTTCTCAACGCAAAATAAACCTCACAGGGCACATCCAAGGTACGGCTATGTATGCAGAATACTAGTTCATGAAGTCAATAAGTTAAAATGCATGCTCTTCCCTCTGGATCGGAACCTAGCAATTGAGGATGTAGTAATCTCCCAACGTGACATTGGAGGTATCTCATTCATAACTATTCTTCATGTGCTGCTAGGTTTCTCATAAACTGTAGTAGGTGGGATCACATGCATTGATTGGTCTATCGTAAATGGCTCCCGTTTGAAGCTTGCTGCTGTGCAAGTACCGCTTGCCCCATCAATACAGCTCTGAGCTTCCAAACTCCTAACATCTCTCCAGGCGTTGTCCATAGCTGGAGGCTTTAGTAGCGTACACTGCAAATGCAGAATATCGCTCTCCTCTTCCCGTTTCAAGCACTGCTCGCTGAATTCGGACTGCCATCTTCTTCATATCAAGAATCCTCCTTTTCAAGTTATAAAACCCCTTCTAAATAATGTGTTTCTTGGGAAACTTCTGCACCGGGCTATTTAATCTTACTGCTCATGAGTACCAAGGTAGTGCAGCTTCCAGTTCTCTGTGTTCTATATGGGTCTTTTCATACTCTCCTCCACTACTATTCCTGACTACTTTCTTTATCTATATTAACTACTTAGTCTTCTAAAAAGTACTGTCCATTGCCTAAAATATTACGACTTCTTCCTTTATATAATTGACTTTCAAGGTTAACAAATTCTACCTATTTGTATTACCTTGACAATAGGTCTCTATATAATGATATAAACGTGAGATTGTGTATGCTTTTGAAAGCCTTGCGTTGCCATAGAAGCATTTTTGCCATCATTAATCAGTGCTCCATTGAACCTCATCCACTTATCTGCAACCAAAATGAGATTTCTGACCATACTTTTGAAATCGATTTGTATTTTTTTTAATTTCCTCGTATTGTATAATTCTTTGAGAGCCTGCTTTCTCGCGTTGTAAAAATCTATTATTGTTACCCTGTTGCATTGTAACTATAAACTGTAGGCTATCAAGCTCGGCATTTTGCTGGCCTTTTGTTTTGATTTCTTACGGAGCAACACTGTGAATCCTGGTTCGTTGCAGTCCACGCACTCTAAAAGGCTGTATATGTTAATAAATATGAAAACAATGCCCTTTGTCATGGCAGGGCATATGTGAAGATGATTTGTTCCAATGTGGTATCCTCGATCAAGTAAAAACAGTGTTTCTCTCATGTGCCTTTCTCTAGTTCTGCCAATGTGGAGAAATGTTCTCTCATGTGCCTTTCTCTAGTTCTGCCAATGTGGAGAAATGTAACAGAGCCAACCTCACATACCAGAATGCTTTGCAGAATACTCAAACCACAAAGATGCGGCAGGTATGCAAGTGTGCCATCATACTCTTCGGCAGACAGGTATAGTGTGTGATGCTTCTCTGTTATGTTATGTTATGTTATGGGCGCTTATATCGCGCACAGCTGCTCCAGCGAAGGGGCGTCCTGGCGTTTGACAAGGTAAACAACACAACACAACTAGAAAGTAGGAACTAAAAAGGCCAACAGTCTAAGGAAATAGGAAGGTCTTAATGGCCCTATGAAATGAAAGAAGATCATCCAGTGCACGGATCTTTAAAGGAAGGGAGTTCCACAGAGCCGCAGCTCGCACTCGGAAAGAGCGTCCGCCCGCACGGCTAAGCTTGAACCGGGGAACCACTGCAAGTACCTGACCCAAAGATCGTAAAGAGCGGGCAGGAGCATACAGCGACAAAAGGTTCATAAGGATCTGGGCAGAGGGGCCCTTGAGGATTTTAAAGGTCAAGCAAAGCACCTTGAACTGAATCCTCTGCTTAACCGGCAGCCAATGAAGGGAGTGCAAAGTGTTGGTGACGGAACAGAACCTGGGCAGCCCCACCACTGCTCTGGCTGCCGCGTTCTGAACCCGTTGCAGACGGGTGATTTCAGCCTGATTAACCCCTACCAAGAGGGAGCTGGCGTAGTCAAGCCGCGAAATCACCGTCGCCTGCACCACTAGCTGCCTAGTCGAGGCATCAAAGAATTTTAAAACTGGTCTGAGCCCACGCAGAATGCCAAAACAGCCTGCAGCAGTTTTTTTAGTGTGGCAGACAAAGCTAAGGGCCGGATCTAACCACACCCGAGATTTTTTATCTCCGTTACCGGAGTCGGGGTGGTCCCCAATTCAGATGGCCACCACAGGTCACCCCAGAGTTCCGCCTGCTTGCCGATAATCATAATCTCAGTCTTTTTTGCGTTCAGCTGAAGGCAGTTGGAATTCATCCAGCTGGCGACCGCCCGAAGTCCATTCTGGAACCTTGGGGCATCCAGACAAGAGTCCCCGCTGAGCGTGACCGCTAACCGAGTGTCGTCAGCATATGAGACCGTGGTCATGCCCCACTGCTTGACGACATCAGCCAGCGGTCTCACGTAAAGGTTGAACAACGTGGGGCTCAGCGAGGATCCCTGGGGAACTCCAAGGTCCAGAAAGTGGAATTTGGACTGATGGGGCGGGATGGCCACGCAAAAAGATCGATCGGCAAGAAAGGAGCAGAACCACTGGAGAGCCGTCCCTACAATGCCAGCTTCCTCAAAGCGCTGAAGAAGAATCGTGTGCGAGACGGTGTCAAAGGCGGCACTAAGATCTAATAAAACAAGCGCCGCCGTTTGACCCGAATCTAGCACCGTGCGCAGGTGTTCCACCATGGAGAGTAGGGCTGTCTCCGTGCTGTGACCAGCCCGGAAACCGTTCTGCATCTGGTCCAGAATGTTAGCCCGCGAGAGATGGTCAGAGAGAGCCATATTCACATGGGCTTCTGCTACTTTTGCGGGCCATGGGAGAAGCGATATCGGGCGGTAGTTCTCAGGTTTGAGAGGATCTAAAGAAGGCTTCTTCAGGATGGGCGTAACCACCGCCTGTTTCCACTCGGCGGGGACCATACCTGAAGCAAGCGAAAGATTGATTAGAGAACACACCGGTAGGAAACCGAAAGATGACGGGTCCCTAAACACAGCTGGTCTTAACGGATCAGCCGGAGAACCAGACTTGATTTGCAGAGCCAGTTTGTTAAAACTCTCGGGCAGCAGACAGGGAAGCGTATGCAATACCTCGTGCACTTGGGAGCTACACAGAACTCCAGCATGCGGCGTGGCAGTGGGGAAGGCTCGATAGATAGCTTGGACCTTCTCAAGAAAAAAGCCCGCCAAGGCCTCGCAATGTGCAATGGAACTAGATTCAATACTGGGGGACTTTTTTGACAACAGGTCCTTAAGAGCCTTGAAAATGGATTTCGAGGGGTTCGGGCTATTGCGGAATTCCAGGGAGTAGAACGCCGCACGAGCTCTACAGACAGCACGATGATAGGTTTTAATGGTGGCCAGATATGCGTTTTTTTTACAGGAGTCATAAGTTTTCCGCCATTCTCTTTCTGCACGTCTGCATGTACTTTTTAGTACGCGTAGAGATCCATCATACCAAGGGCTGGAATCCTTGGAGCCACATTTACTAAGAGTCACCGGAATGAGGGAATCCAGCGCCCGAGTAACCCACTCACAAAAGAGGCGATAGCCCATTTCCACATTGTCGAAAGGGCCCAACGGATCCTCAGACAGAGTGCGGAAAAGATCCTCTAACTTAAGTTTATTCCAGTGTCGTCTAGGGACGACTCTGGCCATGGGTTTAGGGGAATGCTCATACAAAGGGCACCGAATCGTCACTAAAAAATTATCAGTCCAGGCCAGGGGGGTAGAGGCTTCGACCCTGGCCTCGGCAAGATTCGTGAAGAAGGGGTCCAGGGTATGGCCTCCAACATGGGTGGGAAAAGTGACCAATTGGGACAGTTGAAAGGCCTCCAGGTCGGCCAGAGTGCTACTGACAGCAGGGGCGGTCAGGTTGTCAAAATGGAGGTTCAGATCCCCAAGGATGGAAAAATTAGCGCAACCTACAGTCAGCGCACTAATGGCGTCTGGAAGGGCCTCCCTGAACGCCACGTCACTACCCGGAGGGCGGTAGATCAGCATACCAGAGAAAGAAAAATGGGGGCTAATAGAGATCTTAAAAGAGGCACTTTCACAGCCAGCAATTTTTAGCCCTTTCCAGGCGCAAGGATAGCAGGACTTAACAGCAAGCGATATTCCCCCACCTCTGGTGGCGCGATTGAGCGTGTATACCGAGTACTCAGAGGGGAAAGCCAAGTTGAGAATCGCCGTATCCGCCTCCTGCAACCAGGTCTCAGTAATACAGAAAATATCGGGTGATTCATCCTTAATAAGGTCATGAATGACTTGGTAGTGTTTCACCAGCGACCTAGCATTCAGGTTCCAAATAGTGAGCTCACGTAAAGGGGATTTACTTCTAAGTGTTGCTGCCTTACCCGTAGAGCGGGAGAGAGCGGTGGTACCAAGCGACCACCTGCCGCAGACACACTGGTAGGGGCCACACAGAGGACTCAACGGGGCCCCGTCACATCCGAGGACTTGCTGTCTAATGGACAGATGATCGTCCCTAGAGTAGCTAGTCATAGCATACATCAATCTGCCGGAAATTAAAACAGAGTCCTGCGCAACTGTGCGCAGACGGGCAGTTTACCTGTTTACCAGACTACCTGTTTACCTGAGGATTTAAACACACGATGTAACCTTATTTCTGCAGCAAGTACAAATACTTAACAGGAGCTCCCCTCGTTCCAGAGTTTACATTTCTGTTCCAACAGGGGAACACCTGATGAACCACTATTTTGTTGAGAGCGCTATCAGTGAGCTATCAGTGAGATCCCAGGAAGAAGAGTTAGTGGTACAGCTATAATGCAGTTTTCAGAGGCAGGGTCACTAAAATATTAATCAACAACCGAATAATCTCCAACAGCTGTTCTTCACAGATATTTGTGTCTGCTTTTAGAAAGGACATGGTCACAACGAACCCTGAATGACAAAAACCCAAATATTCCTTGGCGACTTCAATCTCCATTTGAACTCAGTGGTCAATAGTCTCAAAAACTTCCTCGGCGTTCTAGACCTCACCCAAATTTTCAACAACCCTACACACAATAAAGGCTCAATCTTGGATTTAATAATATCCAAAAGCGACACCTTTCAGCTTGAGTCGATCCAACCCTGTGATTGGTCAGACCATCATATCATCACTTTCTTTACCAATAAATCACTGAAACTTAATTCGGTTCAATCCACAAAACCAAAGGTATGGAAAAGAGACCTGAAAAAACTCAACCCTAACACATTACCTTCTTCCAGTTACAATCTATTTCTGCCCCCTGATGGATCATCCCACGTACATGATCTCACCAACCACTACCTCAACGCTATGACCTCAATAAATAATGAGGTGGCTCCCCTTCAACTAAAGAGTTTCCACAAAAGACTCTAAACCATGGTATAATGGTCTACTTAACGAAGATACGACATTCTCTTACTTCTTCGGAACACAGCTGGAGATCAGTACCATCCGCTAAGCACCTCAAAATTCTAAGAAAAAGGGGCGTGGCTTCGGCGGCGATGTAGTGAGACGTGCTTTCCACCAGCTCCGGTGCCCTGCCGCGTTTATGAGCCTTATTTAGCGTAGCTGGGGTGCTGCGCCGTGACCCAGAGAGAGGTGGGGGCTGCCTGTGAGTTGGAGCTCCCGCAGAGAGCGGTGATCTGCTGGGAAACTACACCGCGGGCTGGCGGTGACTGCCAACGTCCCTGAGAGCAGCCGTGCCCACCATTTTGTGCCACCCGATGGAGAAGGTGACCCGCGCCCTGGTTCTGCCTGTGTGCTGCCTGCGGACTGCAGACTGGGCCCGGGCTGGCAGTGGAGCGCTCTGGAGTGGGAGCTTTGCCGGCAGTTGTGGAGGCAAGACCTGGCGAGGCCGTTTGGCAGTGTGGCGCGGGGAGGCGGCGCGGCCTAGTGGGGCCGCCTTGGTGAGGAGTACGGCGGACTAACGGCTCCTAGTGGTGCAGGAGTTGGTGCGCCGCGACTGCCCAGAGCAGCGGTGAGTCTCCGGAGAACAGCGGTGCCCGGCTGTGCTATATACGGTCTGCCTGTGAGCCGGGGCATCCGCGGATAACAGTGAACTACTGAGCAACTGCACCGCGGGCTGGCGGTTACTGCCAACGTCCTTGAGAGCAGCTGTGCCCGCCATTTTGTACCGCCCGATGAAGAAGCTGACCCGCGCCCTGGTTCCGCCTGTGTGCTACCTGCGAACTGCGGGCTCGGGCAGGCAATGGAGCGCTCCAGAGCTAGAGCTTTGCCGGCAGTTGGGAGGAGGCACGGCCTGGTGGGGATGCCCTAGTGAAGAGGGCAGCAGACTAACAGCGCCTAGACCACGGAGAGCAGCAGTGCCTGGCTGTGCTCTGTGCAGAGGAGCGGAGACCCGGGGGTGAAACAGCGGAGGCGGCGCAGGACTGGCAGACGGTGCTCGGTGGATACCCTGGGGGCCTGAGCTGAAGTGGCCTGATAGGTGAAGTGGGCCGGCGAACCCATATTAGACGAGCGGCAGGAGGCGGACTGCGGGCCGGGCCTTGTAGTGGTAGAGGCGGGTCATTGAGTCGGCTGAGGACGCGGCGTGGTGGGGGTCGGGGGCCAATGTCGAGAGCATTACACTGAGCGGCACTGGGGGGACTTTAGACTTTGCCATGCTTACCGGTCACCCTGAGCTGCAGCTTAGACCCCTGGTGCGCCTCCATGTTGCACTGAGCAGCGGATCGCCTCTGGGAAACAGAGCGGCTGACACCTGGCCCGGGGAGCCCTGTTACATGCACTGAAGAGAGCCGGGATCTCTCCTGGGTGGGGTTGCTGGAGGCCATTGTAGGTGGAGCGTGGCTGGTCATGATGCTGCCCCGTAGCGAGTGGTGGGCACCTGAGAGCTCTGCGGGCGAGCGCCATCATCTTGGGCCACGAGGCATACCCCATCGGTCAGACTCCCCATTGAATGACTCCTGCGCATCGACTGGCACTGATTTTGGTGAGTCCGGGGGGGGGCACAATTTTTGAGGTTGGGGCTGGAAACGCTTGACGGGTCCTGTAGTGCCCTGTGGTCTGGGGGACCCGATCATCATCGGCTGCTGCCAGCCAGTCATCGCGCGACGTTTGGGACGAGTACAACGCATCGGCGGGGCCATCGACCGCCACTCTGAGACTGAGGCCTGGAGGTATTGACCCCGGCCTGCGCTGCACTGCGGTCGACAAGTGGGCTCCGGTGGTCGCCATCAGAGATGTGGGAGGTGGTTGTGGAGCGGGTACTATTGGGGGGGGGGGTCGGAGACATTTGGCACGAGCAAGGGAGGGCGACCATTTCAGGGCGCCAGTGTCGCCATTTCGAGACTGTAACTCGTTGCCTGGAGTGTAGCACTACAGAGAAGGGGGTACCATTTTCTTGAGTTGTGCGACTGTCCTGGGGTTGTGGCTGGTGAGCTGGAGGGGAGAGGCTGTGGCCTAGATTGAACTGCAGGCGGCAGCGCGGACTGGTGCATTCCTCCTCCTTTCCCCCCTCCCCCCCTTCTCTTTCTTCCTCTCTCTGGGGTGCATTCCGACCGATAGGGGCAGGTTACGCAGATTGACTACAGCCGAGAAACTGGCAATGACGCGGTCTAGGGGGGGTAGGGCCGACTCGGCTGGAACATCCAGAGACAACTCAGTTGTAGCCATGTGGGGCAAGGCCGGGGCGAAGGTGCCTGCTGAGGGATCTTCGCAGGCTACTGAAGACTCGCTGCCGGTGACCCAGGCTTTCATGACCTCCTTCATGTCTGAGCTCAAGACGGAAATAGGCTCCCTACGCTCCGAGGCGCATTCTTGCGTCAAGGAATAGCGGAAAGCGGTCACCGACTTGGGAGACTGGGTCGACGGACTCGGTGAAAATAGTGGATGCGCGTACGGAAGACCAGGAGCAATTGTGGCAATGCCTGGCGGCGCTGGTGGAACTAAACATAGAACTGCAAGTCAAGCAGAGAACCTTGAAAACAGAAGCCGCCGAAACAACCTCCGCATTCGGGGGGGTTCCTCTTCAAGCGGAGGGAAAGGACATTATGACCTATGTGGCACAACTCCTCCATGAGGTCTGGGGGGATGAAGACGCCTCTTCGCCGGCTCTGGACCAAGCTCATCGAGTTTCCGGGCCTGCGGGGAGGCCGGGCCTCCTCGAAGACATTCTGACCAGAGTGCATTTCTTCACTGAGAAGGAGGCTATCTTGAAGGCGGCAAGGGACAAGCCAGAGCTTAGTTATGACGGCCACAAGATCCAAATCTTTCAGGACTTGGCGCCCAACACCCTGCGCAGACGGAGGGCTTTCAGGCCGGTGACGGAGAAGCTGCGGGCCCTCAACATCTCCTACCAATGGGGTCACCCATTCGCCTTCATCTTCCACTGGGAAGATAAACGCAGAGTAGTAAGGTCCTATCGGGAAGCGACACAACTGCTTAAACTACCGGAGTCGCCGGCGCACATCCCTTCTCGATCGCGGCGTCAGGAGAGAGTCCCGGCCCGACCATCTTGGACCACGGTGCGGCACCACCACCGCTCCCTTCCGATGGATGGGAGGTCCGCCTGGCAGGCTAAACAAGACATCATAGCGCACATCCGGTCCCTTGAAGGGGAGCGCGAGGGACCGCCGCCACAACCGTCCACCCCGTGACCTGGCGACCAGCGATGAAGTATGCCTCAATGACTGCGCCACTGCGGTCAATGTCCGTGGCCCCCAGGGTCTGCCGGGGACGAACAGCTGTTTACCTGAACTCCAGCTCCTGATCGGTCCGTAGGGGTGTTGGGGCTCTGGGGATGTAAGTTCCTGAGATTTCTATAGGTACCCCCAAACTGTTCCCTAGGGAGTACCATCTCTGAGAGAGTCTGAACCCTTGGGTAGAGGATGCCCTGTGACTGGGACAGTCTAATGTGGCCCTGTTGGCCTCTGTTGACATCCTCTACGGCAGTTGGGCCTCTAAACTCTACGCTCCCAAAACACTACCGCTCTACCTTTCATCATCAATGAAACCATACATCAAGCACCAATTAATGCGGCTCCGGTTTGGTCTAATTCCGCTAACGTCTTACAAATATGGACAAGGATAGAAACAAGCATTTGCAATGCAATAGGTCTCGCATTAGGAAAGTTTGAGCTATTAGTATTGTAAATGACACATTTTTCATGTATGTGTTAGTTTTGAAAATAGTAAAATTAATAGCTTTGTCATTTACAATGCCAATAGTTATACCTTTCGCAAATGTGACACCTATAGCATTTGTAATGCAATATGTGTTGTATTTACGTGACTTAGATGTATTGATATTACAAATAACAGTGGCTTTTCATTTTTAGGTCTCGCCTGTCGATGCGCATGCGCATCGAGCTTGCGAGACTATGGGGGCTTAACCACTCTTTAACTAACTTGCAAGGAATCGTGGCGATTCCTTGCAGTGCCCGTGACTTTTAAGCTCAATGCGCATGCGCATTGAGCTTAAAAGCGCGTGCACATCAGTTCCCTCAGCCGCACTCCAGGCCCCTGCTGCTTTCACACCCTCTCCCCGCTCCGCCCCCTCCCCTGCCCGCCGTGTCGCATTTCTCCTCCCCCCTCCCCTTATCTGCCTTCCCTCCGTCTTGTTTGTGTCGCATTTCTCCTCCCCCCTCCTCCTCCTACTCTCCTCCCCCCTCCTCCTCCTACTCTCCTCCCCTGCCTGCCGTGTCGCACCTCTCCCCGCTCCGCCCCCTCCCCGCCGTGTCGCAGAACACAGAAGCTTGTTTTTCCTGTAAGTATTCTCAGTGCTGCTTCATCCGCCTCCTCTTCACACTCGAGCCTTGCCGCCGCCTCCACTCTTCGCCTCGCTCTCCATGCTTGCTACTTACCCTCTCTTTTCCACGCCTTCGCCCCCAACCCTCGTCCTCAAAACCTCCCCTCCCTCTCTCTTCCTCAGCCCCCATCTTTATCCCACCCTCTCTCTCCCTCATAGGTCTATTTACCGGCCTCTCTCCTCACTATATCTCCTCCTGTGTCGCCCCCACACGGCCGTTGCCCCTCACCCCCTCCCGCTTGGGCCTTCCTACCTTCCAGGGGGGTCCCCGTCTTCCCTGCGGTGCTCCCCCATCACATGAGTGAATAGTGTACAACGCAGTGCCTTCCGCAGGGGCTGCTGGGAGCTGCAATGACTGATGCCTGCTGCAGCCGCAGGGCACACCTCGCTGCACACAGCCACGCGCTGGGCTGAGTTCCCACTTCCAGGCCGGTGGGGTGCTCACTCTCCGCTCCCTCACACTACCCGTCATTCCCTCCAGCACTTAGTGCGCTGTGTATCTCTCCTCTCCCCCAATTCCATATGTTATGGCTGAGATGCTCCCATTACAATACAAATGCACTGCCCACACCCATGCCGCTAACTCTTCTCCGTAGTGAAAGTTACCGCACACTCCACGTTTATTACTACAGTGGAAAGTTCAAATTCCAGTTTATTGCCACAGCAGCATAAACATAAGATAAGACAATGATTGTGTATGCCTCTTACAACTATTTAACACAGAAACAGCTGTACCACTTAATCATGAGGCCCCTTCAGTCTGAATTTACCTTCGGCATACATTTAACCCCTTACATCCTCGTTTTAGTTACTTTTTTAGAGACAAGTAAAATAGACCATATATGCAGATGCGTGGAATGTTAAATGCTATTTAACCGTTTCTGAGGATGAGGCAGTGCTTAATTTGTAAAATAGTAACTGCCAGAGCCCTGACCAGGAAATCACTGGAGCCTACACCACCCACTGCCCTTGTCATCGCTGCCAAAACAACTACTAACCATCTCTCCCTCCTGCAACTGCAACAGTTCAGATTATTTCCGGTCCCCAAAGCTAAATGAATGGCTGGGGCGGCATGTATTAGTAATTTCCAATGTCTATTGTATTCATTTTTTTTAAGGTCTCGCCTGTCGATGCGCATGCGCATCGAGCTTGCCGCATTTTAGAATTGGAGTAGTGGGTCTCAATTTCGCATATGCACTAAAGGCACAGTGCTCACAAACTCTCAAAGGTTATCACGAACAGTAATAATCCTAATAAATATGAGGTCACAAGGGGAAATAGGAAATGGGGTCCTTTTCGTTCAGTCATTTCTTTCTGGCTGGCTGGCCTGCACTACAACAGTACCCAGTTCTTTTTAAGTCCTGCTAATAATCGTTTCCACGTGCTAACTTTAACTGATGTGCAACTTCACATGAGTAAATGGAACACAGCTGTGCAATTGCTCATTAAACATCCACCACCACCACATCCACCATCAACTCCAAATCCACCTCCACATCCACCACCACATCCACCACCACATCCACCACACATCCACCAACACATCCACCAACACTTCCAACACCACCGCATCCACCACCACTGCATCCACCACCACATCCACCACCACATCCACCACCACATCTGTGTGTGTGTGTGTGTGTGTGTGTGTGGGTGTGTGTGTGTGTGTGTGTGTGTGTGTGTGTGTGTGTTTGTGTGTGTGTGTGTGTGTGTGTGTGTGTGTGTGTGTGTGTGTGGCTCTGTGTGTGTGTAGGTGCAAATGCAATGTGCTTGGATTTTCGTCACAATAAAATACACTGAACATAATCTTTACAAAACTTATTTACAAACGTTTAAGGTATTGCCATTATAAATTAAAATAACTTTTAATTAAGTATTAATCATTTACAAAAATAAAAGCCATTGTGATTTGTAATATCAATACATCTAAGTCACGTAAATACAACACACATTGCATTACAAATGCTATAGGTGTCACATTTGCGAAAGTTAAAACTATTGACATTGTAACTGACAAAGCTATTAATTTTGCTATTTTAAAAACCAACACATAAATAAAAAAGTGTCATTTACAATAACAATCGCTCAAACTTTCCTAATGCGAGACCTATTGCATTTCCAATGCTTGTTTTTATAATTAACACTTAAATAAAAGGTATTGTAATTTATAATGGCAATATCTTAAACTTTTTTAATAACTTTTGTGAATATTATGTTCAGTGTATTTTATTGTGACGAAAATCCAAGAACAGAAGTGAAATATTAACATCTTTTTGTGACATTTGTAATTAAGCTTGAAACATTGAGAGAACATATTTGAACCAGTTGTTGTTGAATGGTTGCACAGATTGATGCTGTGATAGCGCAGAGTGATGTTGTGGTGGCCACAAGTGAAAAAGATTGTTGAAAATATGTAGGTTAATCTTGCCAAGGCAATGGAAAAAAGGCTGCTGTATTTTTCAGAGTGCTCAGAAACTGAACATCCTGCATGGCATGCTGAATGATTTTGCGTGATCTGGAAGAGTGCTGTGAATGGTATGAGTTGTTCTGCTGTGTGTGTTGCTGCAGAACTTCTCCTAAGGACACTGGATACATGAAACAACAAAAAATGTTACCTTAAAAGGGCTTTTGAACAATTCCAAGTTAGGATTCATGACCTGGGATGCATTCTTCAGCCACGTTACAGTGGCTCACTTTCTAACAAGCTCTTGGCATTGCTGTGATTAGGGGGGAGGAGAAATGCGGCTCGGGAGCAAATGGTAACGAGCACATGAATGGGAAGAGCGGCCGTGGGAGGGGAAGTCAGAGTGCGAAATGCAGGCGGGGAGCGGGGAGCGGAGCCTTTGAAGTGTGTGAGGCACTGAGAGACAGATGGTGGTTTGTGACGTAGCTGGTTTGTGAATGCGCACGGAGCCCATGCACTGTGGCAAATCCGCGTTGGTTTCAAAGCTTATTTGGCCCTCAATACTCTCGTCCATCTATCACTTAAGTGATAAATAGTCGAGACCTAAAAATGTGTAATCTTTACCTGCAGTGTTAGGCTGCAGAATAGTGGATAAACAGCCATTTTGGCCACGAATGCTGCCAAAGGCAGTTGTAACGGTACAAAAGGGGGTGGTGATGGACGGAGCATCTGAATCAATCAAACACTCACACCCAGTCAAAAGATCTGGGTTTAATCCATCACGTTCTTTAGCCCACTCTGCCACCCCAGTTCAGACATGGCTATATGCAAATCAGTCTGACCCCGTGCCTCATTGGAACAGTCCAGCCTGAACTGCCAAGCCATGTCTTCCCTGGACCGGAAACAAGCTTCCGAGGACCGGTTTCTGGCATTCCAGCCGTCTTCAGCCCGGCTTGCTTGAATCCAGTAGCAAAGTGAGCAAGGGACTCACGGCTGAGCAAACCCTGCCACACTTATGGCGGCCAAAAGCGGTACAAGAGGGGGTGGTGATGGACGGAGCATCTGAATCAATCAAACGCTCACACCCAGTCAAAAGATCTGGGTTTAATCCATCACGTTCTTTAGCCCACTCTGCCACCCCAGTTCAGACATGGCTATATGCAAATCAGTCTGACCCTGTGCCTCATGGGAACAGTCCAGCCCGAACTGCCAAGCCATGTCTTCCCTGGACCGGAAACAAGCTTCCGAGGACCGGTTTCTGGCATTCCAGTCGTCTTCAGCCCGGTTTGCTTGAATCCAGTAGCAAAGTGAGCAAGGGACTCACATCTGAGCATACCCTGCCACACTTATGGCGGCCAAAAGCGGTACAAAAGGGGGTGGTGATGGACGTTGCATCTGAATCAATCAAACACTCACACCCAGTCAAAAGATCTGGGTTTAATCCATCACGTTCTTTAGCCCACTCTGCCACCCCAGTTCAGACATGGCTATATGCAAATCAGTCTGACCCTGTGCCTCATGGGAACAGCCCAGCCCGAACTGCCAAGCCATGTCTTCCCTGGACCGGAAACAAGCTTCCGAGGACCGGTTTCTGGCATTCCAGCCGTCTTCAGCCCGGCTTGCTTGAATCCAGTAGCAAAGTGAGCAAGGGACTCACGTCTGAGCATACCCTGCCACACTTATGGCGGCCAAAAGCGGTACAAAAGGGGGTGGTGATGGACGGAGCATCTGAATCAATCAAACACTCATACCCAGTCAAAAGATCTGGGTTTAATCCATCACGTTCTTTAGCCCACTCTGCCACCCCAGTTCAGACATGGCTATATGCAAATCAGTCTGACCCTGTGCCTCATGGGAACAGTCCAGCCCGAACTGACAAGCCATGTCTTCCCTGGACCGGAAACAAGCTTCCGAGGACCGGTTTCTGGCATTCCAGCCGTCTTCAGCCCGGCTTGTTGGAATCCAGTAGCAAAGTGAGCAAGGGACTCACGTCTGAGCATACCCTGCCACACTTATGGCGGCCAAAAGCGGTACAAAAGGGGGTGGTAATGGACGGAGCATCTGAATCCATCAAACACTCACACCCAGTCAAAAGATCTGGCAGTTGTAAGGCACAGTTGCACTAGTGTGTTTAAAGAGATAAAAAAAGATTTTTGCAACTCCTGAGGTAGTATATTTTATTGAGCTGAAGTTGGGTTGTTCTTCCTCTGCGTACTTTATTTAGGCATCATTATGTCAATTACAACATTGACAATGTCAGTCCTGGACCAATTCCATCTTTGAAATATGATCCACTGTTGTGCCCAGTGTTGTATTATATTTTATAAAAGCAAGCTGATGTTGTCCTAAAGAAAAGCAGTTTTTGTGCTGTGATACACATCACTGATGGATCTGCAATAATTCACTTCAACACTACAGCAGGCACATTTCCGGCTCCTGCTTGCTGTATGGATGGTGAAGGGGCGGTGATATAAAGTCCTTGTGTGATATACACAACCAGAAACGAGCAACGGCGGTTCAAGAGGGCATTCTTGCCAAACTGTATTGCAATGAATTTAAACTGAATTGTTTTGTTCACTGGCTATATTCAAAGTTATGCATGGTCTTGATCTTATGCTGCCTATCCCTGCTCCAAATGTATCCTGCTGAACTCCCCAGCAAACTTGTACAATTGTTTTCGTGGTGAGGTAGGTAATGGGAATGACCAACGCTGTACAAAGCTTTCATGGTTCTGTTAATAAAGACATTAACATTATTTATGTACAAACTGCCCCTATCGCCGATGGGAAAAGCCTCCCCATTTAAAATGACTGCACTGCCCAAGTTCTTATACATATTCTACAATATCCTATATAGAGTCCCAGGTGACTTGTTGGGAAAATAGGATTAACCCATACACTACACTGGGACAGCAGAACTTCTAGAATAGCATAGATGGTATGCAGAGGGGTCTATGATGGCAGAATCGCCGCGCCAGATCTACTAAGATACCACTGAGCGCCACAACTGATAGTGTCAATGACTGGACTTTTGGTGCTCGGCAGAACCCATTGATAATGAAAGACAGAAGGGCAATGGGGGGAGAGGTTACCTTCCAGCTCTACAAGGGTGATGAACCCTGTCGACATGAGCAAGTAAACGAAACTGTGACCTAAGTATGGAAAATAAGTACATTGACTAATGGGATGGGAAGGCAAACTTACAGTGGAAAACACCTCAACGGACCACAGCCGCACTGAAGGCATTGATGAAGCGGGATGTGATCGGACTCCTGGGTGGGGGGGGTCATTTAAGAACAAATATCAGCAAGCAGCATACTTAATACTACAGATCTCTTCAACAGCCCCATGCACAGAGAACACATCTGCCTTAAGGATAGATGGGAAAAAAACACAAGGCCCACTAGCAGATTCTAACTGAGATGAGGCATGCAAATACCAGAGGGACATTGTCGTAAGCGAGTTTTAGGCTAGTCCAAATTAAAATACTGCTTCATGTCTATTGTAATCCAGTACAATTGGGCACATTTGGTAGAACCCAGGACGACGTGTATTCCGCCGGAATGTGAGCAGGTGGGTACCTTCAAACGTATGTGATACAAATCTTCTGGTGCACAATCAGACAACTAATACATGGAACTAATGTGGTGGAATTCAAGCTAGCAGTGGAAACGGCATTACTTTTAGTATACAGGGATAGAAGTATGCCTAGACATGAAAAAAGCGTATGCAAGGACAGTGGTCAGAAGGGACACTGTGAAGCTGCGGAGCGGAAGATCCACCCAAAGACACAAATTTTGGCCCAGAACATGGACTGGAACAGGATGGCATTAAACCGGATACATCCAGCTCGGGATTTCCATAAAAATGTGCTACGGTTTGAGGGCATAGGAGGGAAACCAGGGGCTAGAGTAAGAAACTGTTCAGGTACAATAACATCGAAAAGGCTGAGAGACAAGCAAACAAAAGGGCTGGTGTGGAACTAAATGGCAAAGAATGATGGGGATAAATAATTGCATTGTAATACAGATGGAGGGGGAAGGGCAAAAGAACATGCTTGATCAGATGTTTAAGTATTCTATGGTAACGTGTTAGTTGAAACGGGACCAAAGATAAACTTGTCAAACTACTTTCTAGATTACTCATTCTAAAACCTGGACAGCAAACGTGCTCACACTTCAGCTAATAATTACATTTTTATATAGCTTAATACTAAGTGATTCTACCTTTACTGAGCCCTGGAAACAACAGGTGCTATTTCCCGATTTCACACTATACTCGATTCAAATGAGGTCAGTAGGCAGGTTATGCCTTGCCCGGATTCCAACTGGTGACCTTCAGGTCGCATGTGATTAACAACAGCCAGCTTTAACTCACCGAACCACCTTACTAAGAGACGTTTTTCTCCCCCTTTGTTAACGTCTTCTGAAACTAATCGACATGTGCAAGTGTTCTCAGGGGTAAGCGTCCCACTTTGTTTTCAGCTATGGAGCACTAACTAATCACGGCAATAACAAAACAAGCCGTGAGCGTGCACTCTCCCGAACTTCCGGTGTCGGGATGTGCACGCTCACGGATGTCGTGGGGCGGGACTTCCGTCTTATGCGCCCACGGAGTGGATGGCCGGCCCAGAGGAGCGGTGGCAGCAGAAGTCAGGAGTGGCGGCTGAGGCCGCTGATGCGGTAAATGGGGCTTAGTCGTGGGGGTGTGTGTATTTGTGTCTGTGTGTCTGCGTGTGCTTCCATGAGTGTGAATGTGGAGTAAGAGATGTGGGCCCGCGCGTGCCTGTACGTGCGCGTCCACAGTCCCGAATCGACGAGCGTGCCCCGTTCTGACTCCCTTGAGAGGCATTTCGACCACAATAGATCTCGAGAGCGAGACCTAAAAAGGAATTTCCACAAAATGCCGTTTTTGCAATCTAGAGGAAGAATATGTAATCCACATCCTGTGCATATGTAGACCTTTTGATTGCCCTACAAGTCTTTTGGCTTTGTCTGATTTGGCTTGCTTTCAACATTAGGACATGCCATGAAGCACTAGAACTGTGTTTAAGGGGCGACTCACCTCAGATGGCCACTCGCTTTGTAAGATTTATGTTAGGAATCAAAAACTTATTATCCAAAGAATGAACTTTAATCCCTAAAATTATCACCTTTTTCTTTTTTATGCTTAAAGTTCTTTCTTTTCTTTTAATCGCAATTATAGTCTGTACGAATTGCAATGATTTTAATTAATTATGCAAATAAAAATACTTACTTATTGACATCTTTTGTTGAAAGGCCTGCTTGGCCGCCTATGGAGCTCCTATTCCTTTCCTCCCTTTCTGTTTCCTTCCTGGCTTTTTCTCCTTTTTATCTTCTCTTTTCTGTGTGCGATGGGGTGGGGATCGAGGGGCCGTAATCTCCTGGGCAGGTGGGGATGGGGGGTGCTGCACCTGTGTCCCTTCCCTCACAGTGGCGGGAGTGGGGGGTGTGGGTGCACCCTGATTGTTACGCAGTATGGCTGTGAATGTCCCCAGGCCTTTAAAGGTCTTAAGGGCTTAAATTCCCCCAACAAGCGTAGACGGACATGGCGCTACCTTCTCCAGCAAAACCCCGACATCATATTCCTACAGGAAACCCATTTGCTGCAAGCGGACACGAAGCGAATGGCACACCCTAAGTATCCTCTTCAGTTTTGGGCTGCCGCTGACACTAAAACGGTGGGTGTGGCCATATTGTGCAGGGCTGGCTTCAGGCGGGGGGACACAAAGCCTTTTAGGGGTCGAGATGGGTGTTTTCTTAAAGTTAAGGTGCACATAGGGAGGCGTCAGTTTACCTTATGTAACATATACGCGCCCTACCAGTTGCAGGATAGATACCTCCAGACGCTCCTGCGGGAGCAGATCTCATGCGCTGACCCGTCCTTGGTACTGGGAGGGGACTTTAATTTAGTTTGGGATCCGGACATGGACAGTAGCGATGCCTCATTCAGCGGAACCGGGGCTATGTCCTCTGCGTTGCGCACACAGATTACGGAGCTGGGGTTGATTGACGCGTGGCGCTACCATTGCCCGGGGCTGAGGGACTATTCATTTTATTCTTATGCCCACCAGTCATATTCCCGCATAGACTTCTTATTTACTTCACTTTATCTGGTGCAGGATACGCTGGGAGCCTCCATATCGGATATATCACTGTCTGACCACGCTCATGTAGAGCTGCTCTTGCAGGATCCGACCAAATGCCCTACCCGGGAGGCACGTTGGTGTTTGCCGCCGAGTATCCTCCGAGACGCCGCTGACGTTGAAAGCATTCGAGAGGCCATAGATTCTTATTTTAATAGCAATGACATCCCGGAGAAGCCCTTCCCTGTGGTATCGGATGCATTCAAGGCCACGATCCGGGGTCATATAACCTCCCTAGCGATCGCGCAGAGGCGCGAAACCTGTAAATTGGAAGTTAGCCTGACAAAGGACATAAAAGTGCTGAGATCCAAGATCAGGAATGTTCGGCACTTGAGTCCAGAAGGAGGCTTGCCAACCTAAGAGGGCAGCTTAGGCTTCTACGCGCCAACAAGGCAGAGCGCTCTCTGCTGGCGCTGAAGCAGAGATATTTTGAGGGAGGAGACAAGGTGGGACGCCTGCTGGCGGGGAGGTTGAGAGCGCGTGCGGCTAGGGCCCACATAGCTAATGTCCAGCTCCCGGATGGGAACAGGGCTGTCTCGGAGAGGGACAAACGCGAAGCTTTCACGGGCTACTGCACCGCCCTGTATCGGAGGGAGACCCCCCCGGCGAACCCAATTGCAGCTGTCCTTGCTAATTACGAGGGGACACCACTGCCTCCAGTGTGCGCAGCGGAACTGGAGGATCCCATCTTCGAGGAGGAGGTTACGGCGGCAATCGGAGATCTCCCTTTGGGGAAAACGCCAGGGCCGGATGGCCTACCCCTGTCCTTTTATCACACATTCCAGACCCAGCTTAGACCTTACCTTCTGAGACTGTTCGACTCTTTTACAGATAACGAGGGACCATGCCCCCGACATGGGTATGGCGGAGATCGCGTTGATACCGAAGCCTGGGAAGAACCCCACGATGTGTGCATCTTATCGCCCTATAGCGTTACTGAATAATGATCTTAAAATCTATACTAAGCTCCTCGCCAAACGCCTTGACCCCTATAAGCCGGAGCTCGTGGACCCTGACCAGGCCGGCTTCATCCGTGACCGTCAGGGAGCGGATAATGCGCGCAAACTAGCGCATCTTGTGGGGAAGGTGCACCACTGGAAAATCCCGGCCTTCCTTCTATCGCTAGATGCGGAGAAGGCCTTCGACCGGGTGGACTGGACCTTCCTTAGGGCGATACTACACAAATTTGCACTGTGCCCAAAGATGACTACAAGGATCATGGACCCGTATGTAGGGCCACAGGCCAGAATTCGGGTCAATGGCCAACTAACGCCACTGCTACCTATCCATAGGGTCACAAGGCAGGGGTGCCCCCTCTCGCCCCTGCTGTTTGCCCTCGCAGTAGAGCCCCTTGCAGAGATGATACGCCGAGAGCCAGATATCCACGGCGTTATTCATGGCAGACGGGACAACAAGGTGGCACTTTTTGCGGATGACCTGATACTAACGCTTACACGTCCACGGGAGTCTCTCCTGGCCCTACACAGGGTGCTCTGCCTCTATGAGAGGGTCTCTGGTCTCAAGATCAACCACGAAAAGTCTTGGGCCCTTAACCTCACTATCCCGAAAGAGGAGATACCCTCTTTGACAGACGCGGCACCTTATCAGTGGACCGAGCACCATATTCGATATCTGGGACTTCTTCTCACACCCTCTTTGGACGCATGGTCATCAGTAAACTGGCGGGAATGCCGAAAAGCGGTCCTAGAGTACCTACGAAGGTGGAAGCCTCTGATGTTGTCGTGGTTGGGTAGACTTAATGCCGTTAAGATGTCGATCCTTCCCAAAATCCTATATGTGTTTAAATTTCTCCCTAGCCCAATCCCGCTTCAATGTATACGGAGTTTGCAACGTAAGCTTACGTCTTTCATATGGGGCGGAAAATGGTCCCGCTTCTCGCAGAAGATCCTCATGGCGCCGCAGGATAGGGGGGGTCTAGCATGCCCCAACCTGGTGCACTATTACTGGGCTTCTCACCTCCGCTTTGAGGTAGAGTGGGAAGTGAGAGAGAGCGAGAAAGGATGGTTACACCGGACGGCCCGCTCTAAAGGTGCTTACATTGCGGTGCCTACGAGGACGGTCTTAGATATATGGGATAGCGTAGCCGTGTCCAAGGGACTTACCACGTTTCCATCCCCGCATACCCCCATAGTGGGGAACCCACACTTCACACCGGCTCATCAATCTTGAGCATTTGACAAATGGACACAAGGAGATTTCAGGGTGATTTGCGACCTCTACGGAGAGGGCACACTCAAAACCTTTAACCATTGGCGGGAGGAGTTCTGAGTACCACCGGAGGCATAACTGCAATATCCGCAGTTGCAACACTGGGTCTCTGAAGGGGAAATGTACCTGGCAGCCACACGCGATTTCACCCCTTTCGAGAAGCTGACACGCTCCCTTGGGAAATTAAAGGGGCTGATCTCCCAGATCTACCACACCTACAACACCCGTCGACTGTGCCCTCTCACCCATACCAACGCCAGTGGCAACTGGCGGTCGGCGCGGACATTGAGCCCTCGCAGTGGGACAGACTTTGGAGAGATATCTCCAAGATATACCGGAGTATCCCGCAAAGGGAAAATGCCTACAAACGCCTGACCCAATGGTACTACACGCCCCTGCGGCTCCATAAGATGTTCCCCACAGTCTCCCCCTTGTGCTAGAGGTGTCAGTCTGCATCCGGGGATTTTATCCATGTTTGGTGGGCGTGCCCGATCCGGACTGTCTTTTGGAAGGAGGTTCTAAGCCACATTAGAGGGGTACTGGGGTTCCCCCTACCTGAAGCCGTGAGCACAATCCTACTTGGTATTAGACCTGCCACCCTCAAGGCACTCACCCGCAGCGATTGGATCCTGGTGCTCCAAATGCTGGGGGCAGCCAAGCAGCTTATAGCCCTATACTGGAAAAGACCCGAAGCCCCACCCATAGCAGCCTGGTTTGTACGGCTTTGGCACGTTATACCGATGGAACTTCTCACAGCGCGACTGCAAGCACGCGACACGCGTTTTGGGGCGGTTTGGCGGCCCCTAGAGCGATACCTTTGCTCAATAGAACACGCATGCCACATGCCTACCAAGCTCAGAACCCTGCGCCTCTTTGACGACACTGTCGCCCCTCCAGACCCCAGCAGACTACTCCCTTAGACATCCTTTACGACGCAGGAGCTACCCGGGGCCTCTTCTCCCTGCTGGCCCCCCCATGGCGCATGCACACTGTCTTCACTGTTCTCTTTCTATCTCTCACCTCTCCTACTCTCCCTTCATTTTCTCCTCTCCTTTTCTCTGCTTCTAGACTCTACACATGATTACTGAGCCCCGTTGGGCCGTCCTTAAGTGTTGGGCCAGTTGCCTGTTAGTCAACTGCCAATGGCCCTGCGACCTGGGTTATCTATACGCCAAATGGATACAACAGCCTGTCATGCCACGTGGCCGGCCCCGGTAGGGTTGTAGGCAAGGCGCAGTGTAAATTTGCTTCTTTGTACAAACCCTATGACCTAAATGCTGTTTCCTTTCGCGGCCGGCCCGGATTAGGGTTGTAGGCTTAACGCTGTGTCTATATGACCCTGTTATGGGTGTTAACTCTTAAAATAAAACAGACTTGAAATAAAATTCTAAGAAAAAAGAGAAACGCATATTATGGAAAGATTAGGCCCAACGAAAGCAGACTTCTTCAGCCACCAACTAGACCAAGCAAGAAACCGACCCAAAAAACTGTTTGAGTTAATCAAAACCCAATCTAAGGATGAACCTCAACGACCACAAGACATAGTCCATCCACAACCCACCTGTGAAGAATTCGCCACCTTCTTTAAACTAAAGACTGACAACATTAAGAAAGATCTCCTCAATGACTTAAGCTTACACTCCAGTCCCCACATAAAAACATCCACTCTACTCCCAAGTTCGTCACACCAAACCTCTGCAACATTTGACCTAAAAAACGACGCAGCTTGGTCTTTCTTTGACACTTACACCGAAGAAGCTATTGGCAAGATTCTCAGTACCCTGAAGCCTGCCTATCACCTCACCGATCCTCTCCCCGCAAAAGCTGTTAAAGACTGGACCCCATTGCTTCTACCTCTCTGGACCAAAATCATTAATAGTTCACTCAACAAGGTTGCATCCCGGACACCCTTAAAGTAGGACAGGTATCACCCATCCTAAAGAAACCCACAGCTGACCCTACGGACTCAAACAACTCTTGCCCTATTTCCAACATTCCTACCATGGCCAAACTGTTGGAAAAATGTGTACACCACCAATTGACAAATCACATTGATCACTTCGACCTTCTTAACCACATCGCTGCTGTGGTTATTTTTCCCCTGTGCTGGAAATTGCCATTTTGCTGGTGTCATGACGAGCTCAGCTCTTCATCAGCACAGCTCAACTGTGCCTCATGACGAGCTGAGCTCGTCATGAGCATGGAAGGGGTTAACAACCACAGTCAGGCTTCAGAGCAGGCCACAGCACAGAATCAGCTATGACACACATAATTGATGATGCGCTACAAATACTTGATGAGAACGGACATGCCTACTCATCCTACTAGACCTCTCCTCCACCTTTGATACGGTCTAACACGAGAACCTGATAGATCTGCTGAATCACAGAATGGGGCTATCAGGGTCAGTGCTTAACTGATTTACCTCTTTTCTTCAAAACCGGACTCAAAAATTCAAGGTCAACAACACCCTGCTCAAACCCATTCCGGTAACGTTGGGAGTCCAGCAAAGGTCCTCGCTATCCCCGACATTGTTTAACTTATTCATGGAACCACTCACTGACCTGTTGCAATCGTCTAACATGCAATATTACATGTATGCAGACAATACCCAACTATACCTTAAGATACCGCCCCTGAAGACATTAAATTGCGTAACTCAATGCTTGGGAACACTCAGACATGGTTGGCAGAGAACCATCTCAAATTGAACGCTCTAAAAACTGAATTCCTCCTAATAGCCCCATCCGCCAAAGTCCCCATCATGCATGATTGGCTCAAACATCTTACTGAATTCAACATTCAACCAACCTTGGTGGACTCAGCGAAATCATTAGGTATAACCCTCGACTGCAACCTCAATATGCAGAAACACATTAGCAACCCAACAAAGGGAGCAAACTTCCAGATAAATACTCTGAGAAAGCTGAAACCGTTCCTGCCCGCCAATGACTTCAAGATGGCAGTTCAAGCTCTTGTTATCCCCCGGGTGGATTATGGAAGTGTCACTCTCTGCGGCCTTCCTAAAGCAACAACAGCACCCCTAAGAGCCTCCATTAATGCTGCAGCAAGACACATCACGGGCTCGGAAAGAAGGTCCCACATCTCCCCAGATTTAAAATCCTTGAACTGGCTACCATTTGAAGCCAGAATTCATCTGAAAATTGCGTGCATGACGTATAAGGCCATTCACCACAATGCACCCAGATATCTCACACAGAAACTGACAATCTCTGGTGGTATAAGATCCGCTAGAAGTGCAGAAAATATACTACTGAAGCCACAAAGATTAAACAAGAAAAAAAACATATAAACGATCCTTCTCAGGGATGGCGCATAGGATTTGAAATGCACTACCTCCAGAAACCAGACTTAATTCCTCCACTGCATCTTTCAAAAAGGAAGTAAAATCGATCCTCATGGCAAAATGCACATGAACATAGACTAAGGAAACTCGGAAGATCATTTGTACCCTCACCAGTACTCCCTCTATGACAAGGGTCCACTTGACAACCTAGACATTATAGTGGCCATTGCACTGACTCAACAGGACTTTATGCTATGGCATCTTCTTTGCTTTCGTTGCACAAGATGTTATGTATACCTGATCTATCTGATTTATTTGTTCAATAAGTATCCTCTTTGTTGTATAAGTAACCTCAATGTTTGTAAAGCGCTCTGATATCTGCAAGGGTCTTGTTCGCGCTCTATAAAACTTTCAAAATAAAATAAATAAATAAATAAATACTCCCTCACATATACTTCTTAATAGTAGGTATGATGTGGGGGTCTCTGCCTTTTTTTGTTTACTAATACTGGCAAAGTATACGTACAAACTGATACATCAACACATTTGAGATCAAAAATAAGCCCCTTCACTTCATGGAACCCATTAACTCTTGAGGGCAATAAGTACGGTAAGAAAACTCAACATCTCATGTATCTGGCAATGCATCAAAAGCTTCCACTGAATCTTGGACCCATTCTTGTTTAGCAATTCTTTGCAGAAATTATGTTCTAAATTTGGGGGCTTAATTTGTAACAGATTTTTATCCTCTAGCGCTGTGTCAAAAAATAACTAAACTGTTCATAGTCCACTTGTGATGCGATGTGCTTAACTCCGAATACAAGGAGTCGACTCACTGCCAGACACGTTTACACAATGTGGCTCTCTTACAAAGGCTTTCGGCCCAGAAGTGCCACGTTGGCAACAACACCAAATTACATCAGTTATTCAGGCACATGGGTCACGTGAATAATCTGTTTTGACAAAAGGCAAGTAGTACTAGCGGGAGAGATTTTAAAAGGAATGCATATATTATACACCAGGAGAGAATCAAGCCTTCATGAGCATCCCTGGATGGGGGGAGAAGGGTAATGGGAATACCAGCAAAAGCGGGAAAGCAAGAGAATAATCTATGAGGGACCCACTCTCATGGGTCACATACCTGAAATTCATATATCTTTGCTTAAGCCATAAAAAAACAAGCAATGGCAAAGCAAATAGCCCCAATTTATGAATGAAATTTCTTGTACGCTTCCATCAATGTATTCACTCCTTTGTCAATGCACTCAATATACATGCATTCAGTCACTCTTGCCCACTTGTTCAATTATCCATTGACTCGTTATTGTATTAATCCATTCCCCAACCACAACCACACAAGTTAAATTATTGAAGAAGTACTTTGGATTTATAATCCATGCCAACTGCCCTTACTTGCTTAAACTGCACTCTGGGATCTGTATCTTTGCTTTATGTTTTACCCATCCAGAGCTGCAGGCGATACAAGGCAAACATGGTGGATTATTGCAATCTTGACCTAGGACACCTTGAGTGCTTAACTTGTCATCTCCAATCATAGGGCAGTCGGCTACTGACAGAGCAAAGTTTGCAGCACTTGTGATTGTGTTACGTCCCAAGAGTGAAAGTGCATGCATGCCTTACACCGCTGCAGACCATGCTATGTCTGGTGTGTGTCTGAGAGGTAGGTGGAATCCTGCTGTCAACAGTTTCCACGCAGTGCGAGAAGACTGCACTGCTACTGCAAAGTTTACTTGTTCAGAATGTGTGAAACTTACTGAAGTTGCCTTTGCTGTTGTTGTGCGAGTTTTTAGGTCTCGCCTTTACCATTCCACAGGAATGGGAAATGGGGAGAATTCAAGTCGGCAAAATCCTCTTCAAACCAAGGGCTTTCAGCCCCGCGGTTTTCTTGCAGTTCACGTGAATCACGTGAGCAAACATGAACGAGCATTCACGGCCAGGGCTTCTCCTCCCCTAGCAGCACTCCTCCCACACCAGCAACTCCCCCCTCCCACACCAGCACCTCCCCTCTCTCTCCCCGCAAACACAGCCTTGCCGTAGCAGCACTCCTCCCACACCAGCACCTCCCCCCTCCCACACACCAGCAACTCCCCCCTCCCACACCAGCACCTCCCCTCTCTCTCCCCGCAAACACAGCCTTGCCATAGCAGCACTCCTCCCACACCAGCACCTCCCCCCTCCCACACCAGCACCTCCCCTCTCTCTCCCCGCAAACACAGCCTTGCCCTAGTTAATTTATGTTTTCGTTGCAGTGACTTTTTAATTTATGTTTTCGTTGCAGTGACTTTTACTTGCTCATGGAATGACACCCACGCTCCTCCCATTGCTGTTTCGGTGCACATTTCATTGCCGCTTTTCTGTGCCTCGTATTTCTGTTCCCGAGCTCCGCCAGCAGCTCTTCCCGCTCCGCCCTCTGCTCTCCGCCCCCTGCCTCCCCAGCCGCCAGCACCTCCCCTCTCTTCAAATCTCTGCAGCTTCTCCTCCCCTTTCACTGCCCAGCCAGGCAGCCCCCCACCTCTCTGCCTCTAGCTGAATCGAAAATTAAGAGCGGTGAACTTTTTGGATGTAAATCAGTTTACCTTCTACATTTTTCACTTGTTTCCATGTAGCAGCATCTGTTCCCCAGCCTGCCAAGAGCAGCTCTTCCCGCTCTGCTCCGCCCCCTGCATTCTTCCAGTCCTCTCACCTACTCGCATTTCTCCTCCCCCTCCCCAGCCGCCAGCACCTCCCCGCACACAGCCTTACTCGGCAGCTTCTCCTCCCTCTTCACTGGCCAGTCCTCTAGTTGAATCAAAAATTAAGAGCAGTGAACTTTTTGGATGTAAATCAGTTTACCTTCTACATTTCTTACTTGTTTCCATGTTTTCATGAAATGCGACACATCTCGTTTCTGCCCGTGTTCAACTAGATATGTAAATTCAATTGTTTACTTATTTGCAAATTAAATCTTTCATTTCAGACTTTTATATAGCGCTGTGTGTACCCTTCAGCTGCTTCAGAGAGTCACTATTAAGCTTATACAGCGCCTACAAATGTCGAAGCGATTCAGCTTGAGCAGTGCACATCTATGAGACTGTTTCATTTCATTTCCATGGGGCGGAGAGCGCTCTCAAAAAGTGTGGCAAATGATTTCCATTTGGTTGTAAAAATGCTTCACCGTTCATGTAATTTCATACTTATGTCAGGGTTTGAAAAGCAGGAGTCAGTTCAAGAGGGCACTCCAAATTAGGACGAATCTAAAAGACTTCTTATTTTAAGGACTGACGCTTTGAATCATAAAAGGCCTTCGGAGACGAATATATAATGCACAATTCTTTAATGGACGCCAGCTTTGCAATGCGGAAGTCGAGGCATGTATGCGCATGCGTGCTGGTGACTAAGAATTGAATTTACATATCTAATTGAACACGGGCAGAAACGAGATGTGTCGCATTTCATGAAAACATGGAACCAAGTGAGAAATGTTGAAGGGAAACTGATTTACATCCAAAAAGTTCACCGCTCTTAATTTTCGATTCAGCTAGAGGCTTCCTAGAGAAACCGTGTTCGCCCTCTTATTTATTTGAGAGTATTATTTAGCGCTACTTAGCCACACCTGAGCGCAACCCACACTGTGTGCACGACGTGGCGCGGACAGAGAGCTAGCGATTCTAAGGTCAATCGTGCAAGCCCTCAGGGCACGTGCAGCTGTCCAACTAGAGGAAATATTGTGAAAACATCTCTATTTTACATTATGGAAGTAAAAAAAGATAACCAGTCAGGAAGTGGCAGAGGAGGACGGGCCGGCTGCTGCATCAAAGGAATGCAAGCCTTTGATGCATCTCCGTGTCTCTTTTACTTTTTTTTTATTACACTTGTTTTACGCCCCCCCCGTGACCCCTCTCTGACCCAGCCTGTGTTGTTTGCTCTGCACCTCCTCCGCCTCTCGCACACCTCTCAGCCATGCCCTCTCCTACTCCGCTTCCCTCGAAATTCACGAGCTGCAGCCGATGAAAGCTGCTTCCACTTCAGTGCATCAATTTAGATTTAAAAAGTGATGGTTCTGCCTGACAAGTGTCCTGATTTCGAGTTCTGTGGTTCCATGCTTTATTTTATTCTCCTCGAAGGCTTCAGGGCTGAGTTGGAAATGAACACTTTGATAAATACTTTTTGTCATTTTATCTGCCGTGCATTACTGGAATATTTGCCGAGATGTGTATCTGTGCTTTACTCCTGTTTGAGTACCTGGCAGTTTGCGAGCACCCTCCCACAAGCTTCTCAGTGTGCGCTCTGCATTCAGTACCGCAGCTTTTCTTTCATTTCCCTTGTCTTCTTGTCTCCCCTCTCACCACTCTCCTCTCACTACTATCCCCTCTCACCACTCTCCAATCCCTCACTCCCCTCTCTCCTCACCCCTTCTCTCCTCACTCCTCACTCTCCTCACTCCTCACTCTCCTCTCTCCACACACAACGCCACTCACACATGCAACGCCACTCACACACGCAACGCCACTCACACACGTAACGCCACTCACACACGTAACGCCACTCACACCCACGCAGTGCCACTTTCAGACACACAACGCACTCACACCCACGCAACGCCACACTCACCCATGCAATGCCACTCACACACGCAACGCCACTCACCCACACAACACCACCCACGCAACGCCACTCACCCACGCAACGCCACTCACCCACGCAACGCCACTCACCCACGCAACAACACTCACACATGCAACGCCACTCACCCACGCAACGCCACTCACACCCACGCAGTGCCACTTTTACCCACACAGCACCACTTTCAGACACACAACGCCACTCACACCCACGCAACGCCACGCTCACCCATGCAATGCCACTCACCCACGCAACGCCACTCACCCACGCAACGCCACTCACCCACGCAACACCACTCACCCACGCAACACCACTCACCCACGCAACGCCACTCACCCACACAACACCACCCACGCAACGCCACTCACCCACGCAACGCCACTCACCCACGCAACGCCACTCACCCACGCAACAACACTCACACATGCAACGCCACTCACCCACGCAACGCCACTCACACCCACGCAGTGCCACTTTTACCCACACAGCACCACTTTCAGACACACAACGCCACTCACACCCACGCAACGCCACGCTCACCCACGCAACGCCACTCACCCACGCAACGCCACTCACCCACGCAACGCCACTCACCCACGCAACGCCACTCACCCACGCAACGCCACTCCCCCACGCAACACCACTCACCCACGCAACGCCACTCACCCACGCAACGCCACTCCCCCACGCAACGCCACTCCCCCACGCAACTCCACTCACCCACGCAACGCCACTCACCCACGCAACAACACTCACTCAAAGCCACTCACACCCACGCAGTGCCACTTTCACCCACACTGTGCAGTGCACAATAGCTCTCGCAGTAGGAAAGTTGGAGCTATGGGTTTTCTCTGCTAGCCAAACGAGAAGTTGCGCTGAGATGGTGCGACCGGCGACCCCCACTACACAGCTCCTGGCTCCGGGGCATGGCACATTGCAACCTCAACAGTACCGAATACTCGGAAATGGTCCCTTCCGCATCCAGGCCGGTCGACATCTGGGGCCCATACCATACACATATAGCAAGCACCATTGAGAATACTCAGCATGCCCCTGCACCAGAGACGGCCCCGGAAGGTATTGGTTGAGGGGTGGGGACATGCCCTGTTGTTGACCATTTGATAGATGCACACTTGGTGGGATCTTCCCGCTCCCCTTAGGTCAGGTGCCTCGTTGATCTGGGAAATTGCTCTATATATGTGCACGACTGGCAACGCTGAGTGGTAGTGCTGCCCTAAGTGATCACAGTAGATGTGTTCCCCTACCGTTGACTTTTATCCCTATCTTGGCCGCACAATTGGAGTATGGTTGGTAAATTGTACAACTGACGATTGTGACCAGAGTCACACCTTATGAACCGTCATTTCATATTGCATTTGTATACTTCTCTTTATTTTTGTATTTCTTTTTGGAAAAATGTAACTAAATTTCAAGTATGTTTATTCATGAAAATCTTGAAAAAAGGTTCTTCTGTAATGCCACGTCCGATCTGTTTTGGACACGGTACATAATGTGTTACGAACATTAATATCAAACGCCGCCGGGCCTTCGGGCTGTCGGTAACGAGGCTGTGTCATCCCATTCCTTACCTTGTCGTTGCCAATACTGTCATGCTACCGGCCCCCAGGTTGTAGGTGCAAAAGCGGTGTACCGTATGAAACATGCAATAAACAGTTGGACACCAAAAAAACCACAAAAAAAAGTGTAGTGCGCATAGAAAGGTTGTGGATGATGTGAGACGAGGGAATGCGTTTGCGGATGAAGTTGCGAAAGAAACAGTGATAGAAATGACGAGTCGAATGTATGTTGCGGGCCCTGCTAATTGGATCATGGTTGGTGGAATGTGAGAAGACACAATAGAAAGTGTGAAGTTGGTCCAGGCTGAGGCTACAGAAAAAGAAGTGAGTGTGTGGTGAGAAACTACGGGTATGTTGGATTCGACAGGTTGTTGGGTTGAGTTGTCGGAGCACAGGCGATGGTTGTTGCCCGATGCGTATGTGCTCCCAGTGGTTACTATGGCTCATGGAATGGCTCACATTAGTTCGAAAGGGATATGCAAGTTGTTGGCTCCAGTATGGCAGAACGCTGGAATTCCTACATGTGCTGAGAATGTGGTGAGGCATTGTATGATTTGTCTGATGTATAATCCTGGAAAGGGAACACCAACTCCAACTCCAGCTGGTCATTTTGCTCCTCCAATGTATCCGTTTGAAGTGATACAGCTAGATTACATTCATATGGAGAGATGCAACAATTTGAAGTATGTCCTTGTGGTTGTTTGTGCTTTTTCCAGATGGATAGAGGCCTACCCCCTGAAGGATAATACTGCCTTGTCTACAGCCGAGGTTTTGCTCAAAGAGTATTTCCCTAGGTATGGTTTGCCGAGAATGGTCTGGAGTGACAATGGGAGTGAATTTGTGGGCCAGATCATGAAGAAAGTGTGTGCGGGTTTGGGTATCAATCAGAAATTTCATGCTGCGAATCACCCCCAGTCCGCTGGACTTGTCGAATGCTATAATGGCACTCTGAAATTGAAGTTAGCTAAAATACAAGCGAGCTCTGGTCTTACCTGGCCAGATGCCTTGCCATTGGCCCTTTTGTCAACGAGGACGACAGTACATTCTCGTGTGGGACTTAGCCCATATGAAATTGTTTTTGGTCGTCCGGCCAATATTTGGGGTGTGCCAAGGCCTAAGAAATATAGTGATATCGAGTACCCTATGTTGGAGGATTATTTACATGACTTGACTGCTAAATTACGTGTTCTCCACCAACAGGTCTATGACAGTTTACCGACAGCGACTTCGGATCCAGGCCACACAATTCAACCTAGTGACTATGGGCCAGATGTAGGCCGGCCAATACCGGTCGGTAACGGCCCAAAATCGGTAAAATCGGCCGTTACCGAGCGGTATAGCGAGAACGAGATGTAGGTGTCAAAAAAATACCGAATCGGAAAATATCAATCGGAAAAATACCGACTCTGAATTCTCAGAGTTCATATTTACCGATTCGGTATTCACCGATAGCAAAAATACTGAGTCGGCATACACCGATTCGGTAAATAAGGAATCGGAAAACATTGCCATTGAGATGTAGGAAAGGCCAAAAATACCGATTTCATCCAAATTCGGTATTTCTGAGTCGGTATTTACCATGGCCTGAAAGGTGGTGGTAACCATGTGGATGCTATAAAAAGGCTACCAAAATGCAACCCTTCAGTCAAAATGGCTGCACTCTATGTGATAGCGAGGAGGCGAAGGCTACAGGCTGCAGGACTGAGGGTATGGCAAAGGGAGGAGCAGGTGTACAGGCAGAGTATCACTCTGTTCCAATTGACTGAGCCTGAGATACTCCAGAGGTACAGGCTGCACCCCAATACCATCATGGACCTAATAAGGGACCTCCACCCATACCTGGATCATCCAACACCCAGGGCCCACGCCATACCTCCCCATGTCCAGGTGCTGTGCAGCATACACCTGCTTGCCTCCGGGAGCTACCAGAGTGTGATAGCTGCAGTAGGAGGTGTATCCCAGAGCTGTCTGTCCTGTTTCTTCAGGAAGTTATTGGATGTCATGACTCAGAGAATGGGAGACTACATACAGTTCCCTGACACACCTGCGGAACTTGCCAAAACTAAAACAGACTTCTATGGACTGGCTCACTTCCCGCATGTGATAGGCTGCATTGATGGCACCCACATTCCCCTATGCCCACCTGCAGCCACGGAACACATATACAGAAACCGTAAGTCTACGCACTCCATCAACGTGCAGGTGATATGCAATGCAGGGAACATCATCACCGACATAGTTGCTAAATTTCCAGGGAGCACGCACGACTCCTACATATTCCAGAACAGTGGAATATACACACGGCTACAGAATGGCGATTTTGGAGATGGTTATCTGCTAGGTAAATATGTAGCAAACACCCTGAAATGTATCTCAGCTCAATGTGGAATGTGTATGAAACTCATGTACCTCTTGTTCTCTCCCAGGTGACAGTGCATATGCCCTGCGTTCCTTTGTGCTGACACCGTACCTGAACCCAACCAACAGAGCAGAAAGGCGATACAATGTGGCACACAGGTCCACCCGCAATGTTGTGGAGAGAACCTTTGGACTCCTGAAGAGCAGGTTCCGTTGCCTCCACAAAAGTGGAGGTGCGATACAGTACACCCCCCTCCTGTGTTGCAAAATTATAGTGACCTGTGCCATATTGCACAATCTTGCTACCAAGGAAGGCACAGAGGTGGAGTTGACACATCATGAAAACATAGATGAGGACCAAGAACATGCAGAGCCCCAGGCAACAGGGCCAGCCGCAGTAGATGGCAGATTGAGACGGACTGAAATTACACAACGCTATTTCTAGGTAAAGTATGACACACACACAGGTATACTTCCGGACAGGAGTAGTTTATTCTGTACTACATCATGATGGTCACATGACTGTACGTCAATGTCACTGGCTGCACATACTCAGTTGCTGTCACTGTGTGCAGTAGAGTCAGTCCCCTGCATAGTTCAGTGCTTGCGTCCTCGCACCACATTGCAGGATTTAGGTGCCTGTCCTTCAGGTTCCCTGATGGTGCCTGACTCTGCCTGGCTGTGCCTGCCGCTCCTGCGCACCTCCAGGACAGGTGTACTGGAGCCACTCCTGCTGGTTGACCCCTCAGTCTCCTCCACACCCGTGTCACCAGCATTGCCTAGGTTTGAGGTTAACATCTGCTCCATTGCAGAGGTCACTCTACCCATGCCCCGCGTTAAGTCAGTGCAGCAGTGCTCTATTGCTTCCTGCATTGAGATGGAGCGTTTGCAGAGGAGAGCTGTGTTGGCAGCGAACCTGTTCATGGCCTTGGTCTGTTGGCGCATGTACTGCCTTTCCCTGGCACGCTGGAGATGTTCCCTGTCAAGCTTGTCGGAGAGGACCCCCATGTAGGGAGAAATGTCAGAGATCCCCTGTGCTATCAGGTCCAGGCTAGTAGCCATTTGGGTTATGCCCTTGTCCATGTTGGACATTGTTGAGCTCAAAACGCGCACCTGCCGCTGCATGGCTTGCAGTGATTTGGCCTGCTGGCGTTGCACCTTCACCATCGTGCCCTCCAGCCCACAGAACACGCTCTCCCCATCCTGGCCCTCCCCACCATCACGTGCCCTCCTGCCAAGGACAGTAGTGCGCGCTGAGCCTGCAGACATAGTTGGTCTTGGCCTGTCAGGCACGGGCGCACTCTTCTGGGGGACATCTTCCTCATCCTCTGAATCAGAGGTCTTCAGAATCCTCTGCGGGGACTCCACCTGGCTACTTTCCCCTCCCGGCATAGGCATGCTTGTGAGGTCTGGAGACCCAAACAACAGAGGGGACATTGGGATCGGTGTAGTGGGTGGGTCTGGTGATGAGGGGTCCTGGGTAGGGTCGTCTCCACCTTCTCCTGCGCTGTGACGACTTTTCCTTTTTTCTTTCTCCCCTCTTTTAGATGGTGCTGCCCTCTCCTCCCTGGGCGGTGCAGAACTGCGTGACGACTCTCCTGTGGAATGAAATTGACATAGTGTCAATGCTGTAGTTTGTCTGTGTGTGTTTCTTAATTAAATAGTCTGCACACCTTTGCACAGTCCACATTGCTTGTTTGGGGATGTGTGTGGCATGCCTTGCTGAGTCATGTGTGGTGTACTTTGCATCTGTGTGTACATGACTACGTCTACCATGATGCATCGCAGCAAGAAATTGTGACCTCTCCTGCTGTGTCATGTGTGCACACAGTGGGGTGCAGGGTTGGGATAGCTGGGGGTGCATGGGGGTACATGCCTCTTACCTTGTTTCCTGGCTGCTTTCGCTGTGCTGTCCAGGTCTCCAATCCCATGGATGCATTCAGACTCCATGGTGGATGCAACTTGCTCCTCAATTGGTGTAAGTTTTGGGCCCTTGCCCCTGCCACCTCCAGTCAAACCTGCATCCTTTTTCTGTCCTGCAATCTTCTTGGTCACTATTCGCAGGTCATACCACCGCTTTTTGATGTCCTCAATGTCCCGGTGGGTGACTCCTATGGCATTCACTTTGCTCTGAATTGCTAGCCATATGTTCCTCTTCACAGTCTCTGCAACATGCAGAGACTGCCTCCCAAATATTTGGCTGTAGTGGGTGAACATTTCTTCCACAGCCACCTGTAGTTCCTCTGGGCTGAACTTCAGCTTTGTTTTCCTCTCAGCAGCATCCTTCAATCCTTCCTGTGCCTCCATTCTGTCAGTCTGCTTGCCTGTGGATGCTCTGTGGATGCTCTGCTCCTCTCTGCGATGAAATTTTGCGCCAAGAAATCGATGGCGATAGTGCGCGTTACAAATAATTTTTAACGTTTAACGTTTTCCACCTGCATGGGTGTGGCCACTCCCAGGTACTGTGGGTGGGGTGCCTCTCTCTCATTGGTTGGATTCACAGGGCCTTGGCTGTGGGGTGTGTAGGCTTTCCCTGATTGGTTGACAGGCTCACATGGCGTGTTTCAAACTCCCAAATCGGTAATTACCGAATCGGTAAATTCCGAGTGGGTGAAATCCGATTCGGGATTTTCCGATTCGGTGAATCCCATTCATTCCTATGGGCAAAGTGGCCCATAGGATTGCTTGGGTTTCACCGACTCGGATTTTACTGACTCGGTCAATTCCGATTCGGTAATTACCGATTTGGCTTACCGAGTCATACCGAGTCGGTAACTTTTACCGACTTTTTAGCTACATACCATTTACCGATTGAGGAATACCGATTCGGTATGAGTCGGTATTTTCCATTCGGTAAATGGAAATTACCTACATCTGGCCCTAGGTGCTTACCAAGAATTTTCAACGAACTAAGAACTTGGAGCCAAGGTGGACTGGACCGCGTTTAGTATTACTAGCAACTCGGACGGCACTTAGAGTAGCCGGTAAAAAGAATTGGGTACATGGTACCCATTGTAAAAAGGTTCCATTGCCCTTACCGTATGACAAGTGGGTGCGGGGAGGTATTGCTGATTCTGAATGTGAAAGAATTCCTAGGTTCGTACCTTTTAGTGACGCACATTTGGAATGGACTCAGTCCGAACGGGAGGACGATGAAATTTTGCAAGCTGCTGTACCACCGCATATAAGATTGGACACAACGGATCCAGAAACACTCTTTCAGGAGCAAACTGTGCATAGCAAAGAGCGCTACACCCTAAGACCGAGAAAGGACAAATGAAGTTTGAGAAAGGATAAATAAATGGACAAATAAAAATGTGAATTTTTATTGTGAGTTACACCCTTTCAGACAAAAGACTATTTTTCCTTTTTTTTTCTTTTTCGAGTCACCATCCGGACTCAGCTGCAGGGTCGCGGTACAGTCTTAAGGGGTGAGCCGCGAATTGACGAAAGGTCTGTGGTTCTTGGTCGTTAGTACGATCTTGATGCACACTTAAGTGAAGAAGGTAATAGCCGTGAGCAGCACGTTAGAGGATGGAGTCTTTTGGAACTGAAAAAGAAAAAGGTGTTGAGAGAATTGATGCTAAAAGAAAAATGTGTACATTGGTCCGAAGCAAATGTTTTTTAATATTGTGTTTCCTGATGCTTTTGATTATCATATTGGTTTGTGTGGGTTGGATTGTCTATATTACACAACAGACGCTTGTATCTACGTCCCAACCTGCTCTTTCTTTTTCTACTATTTCTCCGCATGAGTTTCATACGTTGCCTGAACATGAGCAGACACGAAGATCAGAATTTGATAACAATTCATTTATACAACTGTTGCATCAGCATCAGCTAGAAGTAAATACTACTATTTGCTGAGTATGTGGTCCTATGCCACATACGACAGATAAGGGAATGCCATATTTGGTTTTGCCTTTTTCGCCTAATGGGTCAGTGGGGGCACTCCAAGCAATGTTTATTTATGCGAATGAAGCATCTCCTGTACGTTCCGTCAAAGATAATGCGAGTAACAATGCCTTGATACAGGGAATAGTACATATGATCAGAGATATCGATGCATACAATGCTATCCCTAAGGATGAGGTACGAGCATATGTTGGTTGGAACAAGACTGGATGTAGCATAATTTTGACAGAGAAGGAGAGAGGAAAAAAGGTCTCCCCCCTATTTGGATTGTACCCCACCGAGGTCACCTTTGTCTGCAAGGCAATGGTCAGAATCCAAGAGCTAAGCTTGGTAAGAGCGTGTGTGTTCACACCTATGTCTATACATCCCAGAATTCTCCACCGTTCGTGCCAGCTAAAGGCACATATTTTATTTGTCACGACAGAGCATATACATGGTTGCCACCTGATTTTTCAGGTACATGTTATGTTGCATTTTTGCTTCCCCCTACATACACTGCTGTTTTCAATTACCATAAGACAAGATATGGTAGAGGTGTCATTGATGCGAAAGATACAGTCGCACAAGAAGCTGGAGACTTCTTTAAAGGTTTTGTGCCCTTTTGGGGTCCTATGGCCAATAGTAGGAATATTCGTCAGCTTACCAGAGTCGCTGAGACCACTATAAATGAAACTGCTGGTGCTCTTAGTAATATTACAGCTGAGCTTCAAGCGGATCGTCTTATGACGTTACAAAACCATATGGTTTTAGACATACTTGCAGATAGAGGTGGAGTATGTAAATTGATCGGGTCTAGTTGCTGTGTTTTCATACCAAATAATGCCCCGACAGTGTACCAAGCCATCTTGAAGTTACATAAGTCTGCTGAGTCTATACATGTAGACGAAGGGAACTGGTCATTGACTGGATGGATCTGGGGACTGTTATTCAGATGGGGATGGAAGATTCTGATTTTCCTTGGTATAGTTTTAGCTATCCTTTTCTCGTGTTGTTTGTGCATCCAGTGTGGTCCCGCCATTTGTAGTCTCTGTGCTACGATGTGTATGAGAAGACCTGTCCCGAGAGAAGCAAAGGATAATAAGATGATGTTACAGCAACACCTTGGTGACCTGATGAGAATAGAGATAGACCTGGATTCAGATTGACATGAGTTTAGGTTATTGCCTACGTAATGGCAAAAGGAGGTTCTGTAATTCTTGGACCGGACTCCATTTTGTTCGAGTTGTTCGTGACGCCATTTTGTGTTGCCCTCACGTAGGCCCGTGGAGGTAACCGAACGAACAAAGTTGCATGGGCTTCGTTGTTCATGCACTTACTAACTAGGCCTTTTCTGACTTATGAGTGAACTATAGGACGCTGGCCCCGTCACCTGAAACTGACCCTTTTGCAAAGCCAATTTCCCTGGCTGATCGTTGTCTGACATTGCCAATCAATGTTCAGGATATCGTTAACCTTAGTTCTCTTGCACATATCTTATCCTATTCAGCATCTGAAATAGTTTCCTTTCTTAGGACTTTTCATTACATGCATAGTGCTTTAAATTATGGGTTTTGTCCCGCTTGTGGAAATCGAATTTGGGACATTTCTAATAATTAACTTAACATATGGGTTGGTACAATGTAAATTGAGCTTTTATGATGTGATAATGTGTGGGAAAATGCATTTCATTCGTCAGTGTTTGTCGCAGTGGGTGTGCATTTATAATGAGCAAAATGTGGATAAAAAGTGATGTCTTGCTCTACAAAAGTTTAACAGTTTCCTGAGTTGTACACCGTGTTGTATTGCTGGGATTACTGTTACTAGCTGCAGCTAATAAATTTCATCTCTGAAGCCATCCAGAAGTATTCCGTGTCTCTGTATACCAAAGCAGGTGAATCCGAAGACTTTGGGCGTGCCCCTGGCGCCGCTGGGTTCTAAAGACCCGGTTCTTCAATAGATGGGGAAGGTAGTTCGGTAAAGAAGACATTGACCTAGAGTTGTCTCTGGAATTTGCCAACCAGATTTCAATTACCGGCAGCCTGAGCACAAACATTTTATGTCGGTTTTCAACTTATACTATACTCCTGGGAAGGTTTCTAAATGGGCCGGACCACGGGGCAATTCCTGCAGCAGGTGCGGGCTGCCAATATGATTCACGTGTTTTTCCCTGCCCAAAACTTGAAAAAAAAATTCAAGACATCGAATGTTTTTTTAACCAGATACTCGAATGCCCGTGTTAGGTTTCGCCTGGCGATCCGCTGCGCAGCAGCGTTCGCGCAGGCGAAATCTTTTGAGAACAGTATGTGGCTTTGTCCCGCCTTTCTTTTCCATTGGCTAGCTCCATAAATGGAGGCTAGCCATTGGAAGAGAGAGGCGTCCGTCATTGTCTGAGGCGATTCGTGGCGTTCCGGCGATTTTTTCCCTCTCCGCCTCTTTGTGAACGTCATTGCGGCGGTCGGCGGATGTTTTTTTTTTTTTTTTTTGGTCTCTGCATGTTTTTGTCATTTCCCCCGACCGCCGCCGGAAGAAGGTTGTGCGCTCCTTTCTTGTGTAAGTGCTTCTTACAGAATATAATGGAACGATAGCAGGAGAAAATTGTGCCCCGGGGCCACGTGCAATGCTTTCCTAATTGACATTCTTTTCCAAGGCGGCTTTCGCTTGTTTGTGCTGCACAGAAATGAGGGTGGCCGAGGGAACACCCTGTCCTCGGACAGCAGCATGCCCCCTACGGGCACCCCTCTCGCCGGTGCGTTCCTCGCGTCGCCGGTGCGTTCCTCACGCAGAGGGGCTCTCCCTGTGCCTGCTACAGGAATCCACCTCCAGCTGCTGCAGGGCTCTAGCTCTGCCCGGCTTCCTTCACCTGACCGACCCCGCCCCCAGCCGCGCGCCCTGCAACATGATCCGCAATCACAGGTCGCGGAGGAGGCGGGTGAGAGCGCTGCCCCAGGAGCTGCGGGGACCGGGCATGTAGCCAACGAGGGACCGTCGGGCAACCAGAAGCGCTCACCCGCACTGCCAGGAGGGAGCCCAAGCGCCCCGGGACGTCAGAGCTCCACCGGGAGTAAACCAACATGGCTTCTTCCCCAGGAGGTGGCGGCGCCCTCCAGGTGAGCCCGGCCCCTCCTCCTGCCTGTGTGGCCCGCATGGCACCGGTGCCCTCTGTCCCCAGAGTGACAGGAGCCCCAGGCTAGACACGCAGCTTTGCCAACAAGGCGTAGTTTTCAAACTCAGCTGTAATGTCTCATAGACAGTCTGAAACTTACAACCCATCATTACTCATAAGTGTCCTGTTCCTAAGAATGTCTCGCAACTGTCCATTCAGTTGCCTCCGAATTTCTACTTGTGGCCCTGCAGTTCTGTTGTTTACCTATTTTAGCTAGGTGACCTATTCACTTTTATGTTTGATCCCATGTTGTTTCACTTTTGATCTGGGCTTTATCAGATTTCATGAAGAATGGAAAGCCTGCACAAAATACCAGATACAACTTTGTTTTGTTTTTTCTTGCCTTCTGCCTTTTGATTGTGCCTGTGCCCATTCCCACCCCCCTCCCGTAGTGCGTGTGCCCGTTCCCGCCCCCCCTCCCGCAGTCCGTGTCTCCGGCCCCACTTGTAAATGCTTGTTTTATTTTTACAGTATATTTCCTTGGGAAAGCACATTTCTGTAGTTGCATTTGGGGAATGAATCTCTGAAACTGAGATCTGTTTTGAATGTGGGAAGAGATTCTCTTAGAGACAGCAGTATAGTGTGGGCTGTGAGAGCTGTGTGGGCTGTGAGAGCTGTGCGGGCTGTGAGAGCTGTGCGGGCTGTGAGAGCTGTGTGGGCTGTGAGAGCTGTGTGGGCTGTGAGAGCTGTGTGGGCTGTGAGAGCTGTTTGGGCTGTGAGAGCTGTGTGGGCTGTGAGAGCTGTGTGGGCTGTGAGAGCTGTGTGGGCTGTGAGAGCTGTGTGGGCTGTGAGAGCTGTTTGGGCTGTGAGAGCTGTGTGGGCTGTGAGAGCTGTGTGGGCTGTGAGAGCTGTGTGGGCTGTGAGAGCTGTGTGGGCTGTGAGAGCTGTTTGGGCTGTGAGAGCTGTGTGGGCTGTGAGCTGTGTGGGCTGTGAGGGCTGTGAGGGCTATGAGAGCTGTGAGGGCTGTGAGAGCTGTGTGGGCTGTGAGAGCTGTGTGGGCTGTGTGGGCTGTGAGAGCTGTGAGAGCTGTTGGCAATGTAAATAACAATGCCATTTATTTATAAGTAAAAAAAATGTCATGAGCAATGGCAATAGCTCTAACTTTTCCAAAGGCGAAACCATTGCATTGTAAATGCTTGTTATAACATCCGATTTGATTCTTTTGGAAGTGGAAGTGAGCCAGGGTAGTAGGTCCCAGCCCAGATTCGAAAGCGGTGTTGTATTTATTGACCTGGCTATTGCTAGAACATGCATCACTTCCCAATGGATCAGCCCTGATCCACCTACATTCATCATGTGGCGGGCTAAGCTGTTAGTCATTTACAATATGGAATCAGCTGTATACAGATTGAAAGGACGTAAGAGAAGGGAAATGGGGGGGAAGATCTGGTTGTCAATTACTAGCTGGATAGGGTAAACATGCCTGTCCTTGGCTTCTTTTACATCTTTATATCTTTCTAGATTCCCTTCATTTAAGGTTTGTACTTTCTTTGCTTTTGCAGGATTTCCGTTTCCTTCTCCTTTCCCCTTTTTTGTTTTTTCTTCTTTTTCTGTGTCTTTGTCTCTCTACTTTCCTCTCCTCTAGGTAGAGGTGTATCGTGGGAATTCCGTTGTCTGTTTTTCAGTTTTGCTGTTGTTTATTTTGTACTTTCAAATGCCATGACCACTTGTCAATAGTTAAAAATGAATACAAAAATTAAAGAAAAATAAAAGAACAAGTCGCTGACAATAAGTCTTGCTGGCGACAGCGCTTCGCGCTGCATCGCCAGGTGCGAGACCTAAAAAAAGAGAATCATCAGGAGAGGGTCTTTAGCTCCACCCACTTTTTGGGAGGCAGGAGTACCCGTTTTTATTGGGCAGAAAGTGTGTGCTTCCACAACAATTGATTTCCCTCCACACAGCTGTGCTTGTTTTATTTATCCAGCTCCAGAGCTTGGACTTTCAGGAGCACACACCACATGGAAATACTATTAGTGGCTTAGTTAACTAGATGAGTTATGTTTCTTAAGTTTAAAGACATCATCTTTAAAAGGATGACTGGCCAGCCATCCTTTGAGAGGAAAGCCCATATCTATGTGCAAAACATACATGTCATGAATGACTGCTGTAGCTCCAAGTGCCTGCTCCGTACCTCCGCACTATGGGCACTGATTAGAGGCATCCTAAAGTCGATGTGATAGAACTTGGTGGGGGCAAGTGCCCTGAAGCCATCCTACGCCACCAGGGAGTAGCTACTTGACTATTACACATTATTCACTCTGAAGGCAGGTCGCAGGGGTGCAGACTATGTCTATAGCATCAGAAGTGGCTTTTTATTATGGGGCAGAAGTGAAGAAACTTATATGACAAAAGTATGCTTCCACTGGAGTACATGGGCACCTCCCTCCATGCACTACAATGAAAGCAGTCCTTAGGCAGACTGCCTTAACTCCTGCCTGAGTTGTTGTAAAGAGACTGATCAACAAAGAGGACCAAGGCCACTCACTATATACTCCTTTTGTTTTCTCTGGTACAACACGAGCTCTGTCAAGCAGTTAATACGGTTTCGATCCAGACCAGAAAAAGAAAAAACAGTGGATGAGGTCAAAAAGAGCACGTCAGGAAAGGTTTAGGATGGAATAATGGAATATACTGTTGCAAAGCTCAGAAATGTTGCTGACTCTCTGTGGTCTTCTGTCATGTCTTCCACTGTTTCTGGCTCCTGGAGCATTCCAGGTTCAGCTCAGCCCGCAGTCTATTTCATTGCTGCTGTGCTCCTGTCATCTATGCTCTTGTTGTCTGCTCCATTGCCCTCTAGAAATCACGTTTAATTGTTGTTCCATAGCACACGGTCATGAAGTCTTTAATCCAACACAGTGCGATCCTGCCTAGAATCTCTGCTCCTACAGTCTGTGCTGCAGTATTGCCACGTCTTCTATGCTCTTTGCCTTTGCCGTACTCCTGGAGTCTCTGCTCTGCTTCTGCAATATTCTCTTTGCTCCTGATCTCTGCAGAGCTCTAGTAGTTATCATGGTGCTCCAAATGTGTGGAATGTGCCACAAAAGTCTCTGCCATACTCCAGCAGTCTGTACAGTGCTTCTGTTTGTGCTTGTCAATATGTATATGCACCAGCAGTCTATGATAAATTATTACAACCTGAACCGAGCTCCTACAGTCCCTGAAACTCACAAAACGTATGCAAGGTCACAAAACAAAAAAGCCATAATACACTCATATAGTGTCCTATATACGAGCACATGTGTGCGTATGAGCTGTCAGGGGTGAACTCCGTTCAGGACAAGAACCCTCACTCACCCGAAAGTGACATGCATCATCATTGGGTTCCCTCCTCACACCTGGACTGCAGGGCCCATGGTGTGGGCTACAACTCCCCTGCGGGGAGGAGCTTAGGTGTTTTGAGGATGAGCAATGCTATAGGGTCAATGAGGGGCAGAGTGCAAAAGAAGTGGTAGATGAAATTATCTCTAGAAGGCCAAATCAATTGTATCCAATGGTCCTCTGGAATAGGGTCAAAAAGTGAGGACTGTGGGTTTTCGTCAAATATAGTCCTATTGCTGGTCAACATGTTTCTGCTCATGATTGACCACAGCGGGGTTCAGGGGCATTCACCAGGACCTGGAAATTGAGTCACTCTGCTCAAAGTGGTGATAATAAATAAAGGTATAGTAGCCGCCAAAGTATCACAACGGCTAGGATGGCGATGGCCCGTGTATTTTCTCGGTTCACTGTCTTTCTAATTAGGAGAGTAATAAAACGATCCAATCCCAGACGTCCCTTTAGAGCTGCACTGGCAAAGGAGTTTGGCAGTAAAGAAATATCCAGTGGTTTGAGAGTGGACATTCCCCCCCCCCCTAATTAGAAAGACGGTGGACCAAGAATATACACAGACCATCGCCATCCTGGCCGGTGTTTTTAGGGCTCGCCTGCTGATGCGCTTGCGCATAGCTGGCGAGCTATATTGTGGCTTGAACAGAGCTTAATCATCTCGGCAATTTGTTGCAGTGCCCGAGAGCGCGTGCACATCAAAGCCACCAGCCTCCTCCGGCATCTCAAGCTGCCCCCAGCCGGCATTTCTCCTCCCCTAATTATTCACTGCACGGCCACACATTAAAGGCTGCTGCTCCCGGCCCCTATTCTTCCCTTCTTGTCTCTCCACGCCCCCCCCTTCCCACCACAGCAATGCTGAGGGCTTGTATATATTGCAGCCTAACCATCTTGCACGCTGCTCTTGACACAATAACCGTTGTTGATCATGATATAATTAAACGCTCTAATTATTTTATCAGGGCGACACAGAATTTTATAAAGTCTTTTGCTGGCATTTTCGTTTTATGCGGATTGCTATTTTACACCTTTCACATGCTGGCGATTTGCTTCAAAGAAATACATTCATTCTGAATCTCGTTACTAGAGCTTTCTCCTCTTCTGCTATATATGAGTTTTAGTTGAATTTCATTGATCTCTTTTACCAATGATATATAAAAAGTGCCACCCACCACACAGCTACACCTACACAGCTCCACCGATGCACCCACCACACCGCTCTACCCATGCACCCACCACACAGCTCCACAGATGCACCCACCACACAGCTCTACCCATGCACCCACCACACAGCTCGACAGATGCACCCACCACACAGCTCCACAGATGCCCCCACCACACAGCTCCACCGATGCACCCACCACACAGCTCCACCGATGCACCCACCACACAGCTCCACCGATGCACCCACCACACAGCTCCACCGATGCACCCACCACACAGCTCCACTGATGCAATCACCACACAGCTCCACCGACACAGCTCCACCGATGCACCCACCACAGAGCTCCACAGATGCCCCCACCACACAGCTCCACCGATGCCCCCACCACACAGCTCCAATGATGCACCCACCACACAGCTCCACCGATGCACCCACCACGCAGCTCCACCGAGGCACCCACCACGCAGCTCCACCGAGGCACCCACCACGCAGCTCCACCGAGGCACCCACCATGCAGCTCCACCGAGGCACCCACCATGCAGCTCCACCGAGGCACCCACCACGCAGCTCCACCGAGGCACCCACCACGCAGCTCCACCGAGGCACCCACCTCCACCTATGCACCCACCACACAGCTCCACCGACACAGCTCCAGCGATGCACCCACCACACAGCTCCACTGATGCAACCAACACACAGCTCCACCAACACAGCTCCACCGATGCACCCACCACACAGCTCCACTGATGCAATCACCACACAGCTCCACCGACACAGCTCCACCGATGCACCCACCACAGAGCTCCACAGATGCCCCCACCACACAGCTCCACCGATGCACCCACCACACAGCTCCACCGATGCACCCACCACACAGCTCCACCGAGGCAGCCACCACACAGCTCCACCGAGGCAGCCACCACACAGCTCCACCGAGGCAGCCACCACACAGCTCCACCGATGCAGCCACCACACAGCTCCACAGATGCAGCCACCACACAGCTCCACAGATGCAGCCATCACACAGCTCCAGCAACGCAGCCACCACACAGCTCCACCGATAAACCCACCACACAGCTACACCGATGCACCCACCACACAGCTCCACCGATGCACCCACCACACAGTTCCACCGACGCACCCACCACACACCTCCACCGAGGCACACACCACACAGCTCCACAGATGCACCCACCACACAGCTCCACAGATGCACCCACCACACAGCTCCACAGATGCACCCACCACACAGCTCCACGGATGCACCCACCACCCAGCTCCACCGATGCACCCACCACACAGCTCCACCGATGCACCCACCACACAGCTCCACCGAGGCACCCACCACACAGCTCCACCGATGCACCCACCACACAGCTCCACAGATGCACCCACCACCCAGCTCCACCGATGCACCCACCGCACAGCTCCACTGATGCAACCACCACACAGCTCCACCGAGACAGCTCCCCCGATGCACCCACCACACAGCTCCACCGATGCACCCACCACACAGCTCCACTGATGCAACCACCACACAGCTCCACCGACACAGATCCACCGATGCACCCACCACACAGCTCCACCGATGCACCCACCACACAGCTCCACCGATGCACCCACCACACAGCTCCACCGATGCACCCACCACACAGCTCCACAGATGCACCCACCACACAGCTCCATCGATTGCACCCACCACACAGCTCCACCGACACAGCTCCACCGATGCACCCACCACACAGTTCCACCGATGCACCCACCACACAGCTCCACCGAGGCACCCACCACACAGCTCCACCGATACACCCACCACACAGCTCCACCGATACACCCACCACACAGCTCCACCGATAAACCCACCACACAGATGCACCCACCACACAGCTCCACAGATGCACCCACCACACAGCTCCACAGATGCACCCACCACACAGCTCCACCGACACAGCTCCACCGATGCACCCACCACACAGTTCCACCGATGCACCCACCACACAGCTCCACCGAGGCACCCACCACACAGCTCCACAGATGCACCCACCACACAGCTCCACCCATGCACCCACCACACAGCTCCACCCATGCACCCACCACCCAGCTCCACCGATGCACCCACCACACAGCTCCACAGATGCACCCACCACCCAGCTCTACCGATGCACCCACCACACAGCTCCACTGATGCACCCACCACCCAGCTCCACCGATGCACCCACCACACAGCTCCACCGACACAGCTCCACCGATGCACCCACCACACAGCTCCACCGACACAGCTGCACCGATGCACCCACCACACAGCTCCACTGATGCAACCACCACACAGCTCCACCGATGCACCCACCACAGAGCTCCACAGATGACCCCACCACAGAGCTCCACTGATGCACCCAAGACACAGCTCCACCGAGGCACCGACCACACAGCTCCACCGAGGCACCTACCACACAGCTCCACCGATGCACCCACCACACAGCTCCACCTATGCACCCACCACACTGCTCCACCGAGGCACCCACCACACAGCTCCACCGAGGCACCCACCACACAGCTCCACAGATTCACCCACCACACAGCTCCACAGAGGCACCCATCACACAGCTCCACAGATGCACCCACCACACAGCTCCACCGAAGCACCCACCACACAGCTCCACCGAAGCACCCACCACACAGCTCCACCGAGGCACCCACCACACAGCTTCACCGATACACCCACCACACAGCTCCAGCGATGCAGCCACCACAGAGCTCCACCAACGCACCCACCACACAGTTTCACCGATTCACCCACCACACAGCTCCACCGACACAGCTCCACCGATGCACCCAAAACACAGCTCCACAGATGCACGGACCATACAGCTCCACAGATGCACCCACCACACAGCTCCACCGATGCACCCACCACCCAGCTCCACCGATGCACCCACCACCCAGCTCCACCGATGCACCCACCACACAGCTCCACAGATGCACCCACCACACAGCTCCACAGATGCACCCACCACCCAGCTCCACAGATGCACCCAGCTCCACAGATGCACCCACCACCCAGCTGTTATGTTATGTTATCCGGATTTATTGAGTGCACAGATGCCCCAGCAAAGGGGCGTCCTGGCGCTGGTACAGAACAGAACAGCCGGACAAGAGTGTAAGAAAAACACAACACAGCAGAACTAAGGAGCTAGAGGGAAGAGAAAGGTTTTGACAGCCTTCCTGAAAGCGAGGAGCCCATCGATGGCACGTATGTGGGCAGGCAGGGAATTCCATAGTTTGGCGGCAACAACTCGGAAGGAGCGGCCGCCAATCCTGGATCTCTTAAAGCGAGGCACTATGGCTAGGTGGAGAACAGAAGACCTCAGAGAGCGTGCTGGGACGTAGGGAGAGATGAGATGCTCCAGAATCTGAGGGGATGAGTGCTTGAGGATTTTAACCGTCAGAGTAAGAGATTTAAACATTATTCTCTGCGCCACCGGAAGCCAATGGAGATTATGAATGTTTTTTTTAGCTGAACAAAATTTGGGTAGGCCAACCAGAGCCCTGGCGGCTGCGTTCTGGACGCGTTGGACACGGGAGAGTTCAGCCTGATTGACTCCAAGAAAGAGAGAACTAGCATAATCTAGTTTAGACAGAATCATGGCTTGCACAATGAGTTGTTGGGTGGGAGCGTCGAAGAATTTAAAGGTGGATCGGAGCTGACGCAAAATCCCAAAACACGAAGCAGCAATCTTTTTAGTGTGGATGGAAAAGCTCAGTTGGGAGTCAAACCAAACCCCAAGGTTTTTAACTTCAGTGACAGGAGTAGGACCAAGCTCATGCGGCCACCAGTTATCGCCCCACAGATGAGTTTGTTTCCCCACAATGAGCACCTCGGTTTTCTTGGCGTTCAATTGCAGGAAATTGTCATTCATCCAGTGGGCCACGGATACGAGTCCCTCACGGAACTTGGCTGCCTCAAGATCGGAAGCCCCACTAATAGCGACCGCCAGCTGAGTGTCGTCTGCGTAGGACACGATGGATAGGTTCCCACGCATGGCGACAGCAGCTAGCGGTTGAACATAAAGGTTGAATAAAGTGGGGCTGAGAGCCGATCCCTGTGGAACTCCCTGGGCAATCGCATGTGGCTTAGATTCGAAAGGGGGGGTGGTGACCCTGAAGGAGAGCTCAGATAGAAAAGATCTGAACCATTCAAGAGCCAGATTGTCCACCCCGGCCTCAACCAGACGTTGGAGTAAAATGTCGTGGGAGACAGTGTCGAAGGCGGCACTTAGATCAAGGAGCACCAGTGCCGCCGTGTGACCTGAATCCACCAACATGCGAAGATGTTCAGCCATATACAGGAGCGCAGTCTCGGTACTGTGACCGGGCCTGAAGCCATTCTGCGAGGGATCTAAAATATTCGCAGAATGGAGATGGTTAGCTAAGATGGTGTTGACATGGGCCTCAGTCAGTTTAGCAGCCCACGGGAGGAGGGAAATGGGCCGATAATTTTCAGATTTTTTAGGGTCTAGAGCAGGTTTTTTTTAAATGGGGATGACCTGAGCCTGTTTCCAGGCACAGGGAACAGAGCCCGAGGACAGGGACAGATTAATAAGCTTACAAAGCGGGGGAAGGCAAAGAGAGGCAGATTCTCTAAATTGTGCGGGCCGCAAAGGATCTTTAGGGGAGCCCGACTTCACTCTAATAACAAGTTTGTTGAACTCCTCCGTAGAAAGCTTCGGGAGATGGGAAAGCGTGATGGTAGTTTTAGGGGTGGCTGTGGTACACTGCGGAGATCCTGTAAAGCTGGGGAAAGCTCGATAAATACCTTCCACTTTACTAATAAAAAAGGCAGCTAAGTCCTCGCAGTGGGAGGAAGAACAGATCTCAGCGGCAGAAGTTCTACAGGTAGTGAGCTCTTTAAGTGCCTTAAAGATAAGTTTAGCAGGGTTGGTGCAGGCACTGAACTCACGAGAAAAGTAGGAGGCCCGAGCCCTGCAAATAGCTCTGTGGTACTTCTTGATGGTGGCGAGGTACAGAGTTTTCCTGACTGGATCGTATGACTTATGCCAGGCTCTTTCGGCTTGTTTACAGGATTTTTTTAAAAGCCGAAGAGAGTCGTCATACCAGGGACTGGAATGGGAGCGCTGTTGTTTAGTCTGGGTAGCAGGGATAAGCTTGTCCAACGCATTAGTGAGCCAGTTGCAATAGAGATCGTTACCAGATTCCACGTCAGTGAAAGGGGCCAAGGGGACATCGCCCAGAAGCTGATGGAAATCGCTGTGGGTGCTCCACAGATGCACCCACCACCCAGCTCCACCGATGCACCCACCACCCAGCTCCACCGATGCACCCACCACACAGCTCCACCGAGGCACCCACCACACAGCTCCACCGAGGCACCCACCACACAGCTCCACCGATGCACCCACAACACAGCTCCACCGATGCACCTACCACACAGCTCCACTGATGCAACCACCACACAGCTCCACGACACAGCTCCACCGATGCACCCACCACACAGCTCCACTGATGCAACCACCACAAAGCTCCACCGACACAGCTCCACCGATGCACCGACCATAGAGCTGCACAGATGCCCCAACCACACAGCTCCACCGATGCACCGATGCACCCGCCACACAGCTCCACCGAGGCACCCACCACACAACTCCACCGATGCACCCACCACACAGCTCCACCTATGCACCCACCACACAGCTCCACCGAGGCACCCACCACACAGCTCCACCGAGGCACCCACCACACAGCTCCACAGATGCACCCACCACACAGCTCCACCGATGCACCCACCACACAGCTCCACCGAGGCACCCACCACACAGCTCCACCGAGGCACCCACCACACAGCTCCACCGAGGCACCCACCACACAGCTCCACCGAGGCACCCACCACACAGCTCCACCGAGGCACCCACCACACAGCTCCACCGAGGCACCCACCACACAGCTCCACCGATGCACCCACCACACAGCTCCAGCGAAGCAGCCACCACACAGCTCCACCGATGCACCCACCACACAGCTCCACTGACACAGCTCCACCGATGCACCCACCACACAGCTCCACCGATGCACCCACCACACAGCTCCATCGATGCACCCACCACATAGCTCCACCGAGGCACCCACCACATAGCTCCACCGAGGCACCCACCACACAGCTCCACCGAGGCACCCACCACACTGCTCCACCGATGCACCCACCACACAGCTCCACCGATGCACCCACCACACAGCTCCACAGATGCACCCACCACACAGCTCCAAAGATGCACCCACCACACAGCTCCACAGATGCACCCACCACCCAGCTCCAACGATGCACCCACCACACAGCTCCACAGATGCACCCAATACACAGCTCCAGCGATGCACCCACCACACACCTCCACTGATGCACCCAGCTCCACCGATGCAACCACCACACAGCTCCACTGATGCAACCACCACACAGCTCCACCACACAGCTCCACTGATGCACCCACCACACAGCTCCACCAAGGCACCCACCACACAGCTCCACCGATGCATCCTCCACACAGCTGCACCTATGCATCCACCACACAGCTCCACCGAGGCACCCACCACAAAGCTCAACAGATGCACCCACCACACAGCTCCACAGATGCAGCCACCACACAGCTCCACCGAAGCACCCACAACACAGCTCCACCGAAGCACCCACCAAACAGCTCCACCGAGGCACCCACCACACAGCTCCACCGAGGCACCCACCACACAGCTCCACCGAGGCACCCACCACACAGCTCCACCGATGCACCCACCACTCAGCTCCAGCGATCCAGCCACCACACAGCTCCAGCGATGCAGCCACCACACAGCTCCAGCGATGCAGCCACCACACAGCTCCACCGACATAGCTCCACCAATGCACCCACCACACAGCTCCACCTAGGCACCCACCACACAGCTCCACCGATGCACCCACCACACAGCTCCACCGAGGCACCCACCACACAGCTCCACCGATGCACCCACCGCACAGCTCCACAGATGTACCCACCGCACAGCTCCACCGATGCACCCACCACATAGCTCCACCAATGCACCCACCACACAGCTCCACCGAGGCACCCACCACACAGCTCCACCGATGCACCCACCACACAGCTCCACCGACACAGCTCCACCGATGCACCCACCACACAGCTCCACTGATGCAACCACCACACAGCTCCGACACAGCTCCACCGATGCACCCACCACACAGCTCCACTGATGCAACCACCACACAGCTCGACCGACACAGCTCCACCGATGCCCCCACCACACAGCTCCATCGATGCACCCACCACACAGCTCCACCGAGGCACCCACCACACAGCTCCACAGATGCACCCACCACCCAGCTCCACAGATGCACCCACCACCCAGCTCCACCGATGCACCCACCTCACAGCTCCATCGCTGCTCCAACTAAGCTCTACCAATGCACCCACCACACAGCTCCACCAATGCACCCACTAAGCTCCACCGATGCACCCACCACACAGCTTCACCAATGCACCCACCACAGAGCCCCACTGAGGCACCCACCACACAGCTCTACCGGTGCACCCACCACGCAGCTCCACCGATGCACCCACCACGCAGCTCCACCGATGCACCCACCACGCAGCTCCACCGATGCACCCACCACGCAGCTCCACCGATGCACCCACCACACAGCTCCACCTACACAGCTCCACCGATGCACTCACCACACAGCTCCACCGATGCACCCCCCGCACAGCTTTACTGATGCACTCACCACACAGCTCCAGCCATACAGCCACCACACAGCTTCACCGATGCACCCACCACACAGCTCCACCTACACAGCTCCACCGATGCACCCACCACTCAGCTCCACCGATGCACCCACCACACAGCTCCACCGAGGCACCCACCACACAGCTCCACCGAGGCACCCACCACACAGCTCCACCAATGCACCCACCACACAGCTCCACTTATGCACCCACCACACAGCTCCACTTATGCACCCACCACACATGTCCACCGATGCAGCCACCACACAACTCCACCGACACAGATCCACCGATGCACCCACCACCCAGCTCCACCGATGCACCCACCGCACAGCTCCACCGACACAGCTCCACCGATGCACCCACCACACAGCTCCACCGACACAGCTCCACCGATGCACCCACCACACAGCTCCACCTACGCAGCTCCACCAATGCACCCACCACACAGCTCCACCGAGGCACACAGCTCCACCGAGGCACACAGCTCCACCGATGCACCCACCACACAGCTCCACCGATGCACCCACCACACAGCTCCACCGATACACCCACCACACAGCTCCACCGATACACCCACCACACAGCTCCACCGATACACCCACCACACAGCTCCACCGATGCACTCACCACACAGCTCCACTGAGGCACCCACCACACAGCTCCACCGATGCACCCACCACACAGCTCCACCGATGCACCCACCACACAGCTCCACAGATGCACCCACCACACAGCTCCACAGAAGCACCCACCACACAGCTCCACAGAAGCACCCACCACACAGCTTCGCCGAGGCACCCACCACACAGCTCCGCCGAGGCACCCACCACACAGCTCCGCTGAGGCACCCACCACACAGCTCCGCCGAGGCACCCACCACACAGCTCCACCGATGCACCCACCACACAGCTCCACCGATGCTCCAATTAAGCTCCACCAATGCACCCACCAAACAGCTCCACCAATGCACCCACTAAGCTCCACCGTTGCACACACCACTCAGCGCAACCACTGCATCACTCAGCGCAACCGCAGCATCACTCAGCGCAACCACAGCATCACTCAGCGCAACCACAGCATCACTCAGCGCAACCACAGCATCACTCAGTGAAACCACAGCATCACTCAGTGCAACCACAGCATCACTCAGTGCAACCACAGCATCACTCAGCGCAACCACAGCATCACTCAGCGCAACCACAGCATCACTCAGCGCAACCACAGCATCACTTGTTCAAATATGTTCTTTCAATGTTTCAAGCTGTTTTCAAGCTTTATTACAAATCACAAAAAGATGTTAATATTTCACTTCTGTTCTTGGATTTTCGTCACAATAAAAAACACTGAACATAATCTTCACAAAAGTTATTTACAAAAGTTTAAGCTATTGCCATTACAAATTAAATAAATTATTTAAGTATTAATTATTTTAAAATATTAAAAGCCATTGTTATTTGTAATATCAATACATCTAAGTCACCTAAATACAAAACATGTTGCATTACAAATTCTATAGGTGTCACATTTGCGTAAGTTATAACTATTGGCATTTTAAATGACAAAGCTATTAATTTAGCTATTTTAAAAAAAAACACATAAATAAAATTAATTTATAAGACCAATAGCTCAAACTTTTGTAATGCGAGCCCTATTGCATTTCCAATGCTTGTTTTGTTTTGGGTCCATGCGTATGTTTTGTGAGTTTCATAATCGAAAGGGATTAGTGCATTATTGATAGAACCCTTCCAGCTAGATCAACTGTGCGGATACAATACTCTACAGTCCCTGCCATGCCAAAGCTTTCCCTGCTGTGCTGCTGCAGTCCTTGCTGTGGTTTTCAACCTCGTCATGCTGCTGTAGACTGAAAAACTACAACAGTCAGTGCTGGGATCCAGCAGTAGTCTGGGTTGTGGTCCAGCAGCAATTGCAATGGAAGCACTATTCACAACAACCAATAACGAACGGCAAATCAAACAAGCATTTACAATGCAACAGGTCTCGCACTGACATTATTTTGAGCTATTGACATTGTAAATGGCATTGTTTTTTTGTTTTGTTTTTCTTTTGTAAAACATACATAAAATGCATTGTAATTTTATATGGCAATTTCTAAAAAAAAAGTAGTCTGTCTTATGTAACATTTCCAATACGCTGAGTTATACACGTATGATTGATTGTCTAAGTGTAATGTGTGTGTGATGACCCTACACTGGAATGAGTGGCGCTATATATGCATCTGAGAGAGAGTGCTATATATGCATCTGAACAAGAGATGTTATGGAGACTTAGGCCCGGTTAAAGGGTGGTGAAGGAATCTGTGGCGGAGGTGGCCATCAGGTGGCACCAACAAACATGGATTCACTGGGCGTCACCAGCTCTAAAGCCGGCCCTGGGCACCAGTTCCTAGGTGTAGGAGGGGCACCCCAATTGAGGTTGTCATTTGCTGCAGAACCAGCGGGCGCATCGTCCTACTTGCTTGAGGGTTAATAGTGTTCTACAAAAGATCATGACAATTTGCACCTGAAAACTTTGGGACTGACGTACACAGAGTTGCAGACTTCTCTTCTAAGGGTTAAAGGGGGACCTCCCCCAGCGCCATTCTGAAAAGTAATCTGGGATCGAAAGACATCCTTTACATTCGCATTGTCAGTGGATACTGTGAAACGAATATATTTTCTACAGCCAGACGGAAGTTCACGTGGAAAAAAGGACAAAGCCCCGCCAGACCAAGTGTGTCATGCAGATATGTTACTCCGAGCTGCTCCAAAAAGTCTCCAGGCACAAGGTGTGTCACTCACACTGCAGCCCAAGTTCTGGGCACAAAGCGCCCCCGCCACACCCTGCTTTCCCCCAAAAATCAAGCTGTCCGTGGAGCAGGTGATGTGCCGGTGCCGACTTCCACCATGAACGGAATCTCGTGGGTCACTTCGTCATTGTTCAGACAATGTTAAATGGTAAGCTGCCTGTAACCCCTATTTGTGGAGAACTCACAAGGGTTAAACAAACGTGGTGCCCAGCACCGGGACCTGCGCCACAATGCACGGCGGCAGAGGCTGGCGTGACTGACGTTTGCATTGACAGACACTCATTCCTGTATTACAAGCGAACGACGGAAGAGTGTTAGGGACGGTGGTGCGGAGGCACCTGATTGGTGCTGTCACACAGTTCAGAGTGAAGGGAACAGCTGGCGAGGAGGGGGCACAGGAGAGGGGCTAGAGGCAAGTGGGAGCAGATGAGCACGGGCAGTGAGGAGGGTATGGGGTGTTGGGGCTGCAGAGTAGAGAGCACAAGCGTAGGGGCACAAATGTGGCAGGGTAGAGCAAGGGTTGACGCGTACAAACACTTGAATAGCAGCACGTGAGAACGGAAGTTAAGGATATGAAGAGCCACAAGGAAATCTAGGGGGCAGAGCTAACCACTTTGGCTTCTCAGCTGCAGAGTTTGCCATGCCAGGGAGGGCAAGAAGCTGCCCTGTCAGTGAGTGGTATTGCTGGCAAAGGGAATTAAAAGCTGCGCTCCGTGCACCAAGGTGAGCTGCGTGCTCCAGCCCACAGCCCTGTCTGAGTTGAGCTCAGCCGCTGCTTACCTGCCGGTTCCCTTCCTTTCGGAGCGACGCCTCGGACTCCACGGCAGCGGTGGACTGACTCATTCCACCTGATCACCTCCGGAGAGCAAGCGTCGACTGCACCCGCACTGCTCAGCTCCCCTTATACACCCTGCTAACCAGGGAAATTCCCGTTTTCATAACGAAACTAACGTGAGTGGAGCCGAATAAACATGCTGCATACCTTTAACAAAGACTAGTGACGTCACACTTACACACCTCCTACAGATAAGAAAGTTCTTCACGACAGCCAAAAGGCAGACGATCCAGTCTGGATGGGCCGGACGAAAAGGAGAAAGGGCGGCAACCCAAAAGCCTCAGTTCCAATCAGAGCCCACCGTTTTACATAAACCATGATGCCAGCCAATAACAAGCATTTACAATGCAACGGTTTCGCCTTTGGAAAAGTTTGAGCTATTGGCATTGTGAATGACAAACTTTTTATTTATGTGTTGGTTTTGAAAACAGATAAATAAATGGCATTGTCATTTACAATGGCAATAGCTCTAACTTTTCCAAAGGCGAAACCTTTGCATTGTAAATGCTTGTTTAATTTACAGATCCAAGATGGTGAACGCCACTTGCTGCAGAAAATATGTGTAAAAAAAATTCTATTCGATCGAAGTGCCTTTTCTGGAAACGTAGTGGCTAGTAGCAAACCGGAGTTGCCAGGCCCACCAGCAAATGTAATATTCATTTTTAAAATGCTGTATAAGCACTGCGAGGGGTGGGCGAGCATTGAAGGAGTGGATTAATTAAAAAGAAAGAAAGCGGGGGGAGAAGAGTTGGAGGAGGGCAATACAGGAACGTGGGCTGCATGGGGATTGTATATCGATTGTTGTTGCTTTTGTAGTTGTTTTCTGTACTTTTATGATCTTAATTGGATAACATCGAATATAGTAAAGTAAAGAAAAGAAAAGAAAGGCAGTGTTGTGCATGCCACCTCCCATTATACTCTTATACCATGCAGTTTTGCCCAAATACAAGCCAGATCCGGACCGTGCTCGATCACTTTGTGGATGGGGAGATGACAACATCAGTCGCTCAAACTGGTACCTGTATCCTCATACAAGACAGACACACAACTTGTTAACATGTCCTTCATCTTCCAGTGGCGCAACTAAACTTGACGGGGGTGGGGGTCTACAAAGTACATGAACCCAGTCAGGAGGCCTCCTGGAACTCGCCCTCACCCGCCCACCCTTCTCGCACAACGGGGACTAGTGTAAGGTCACAGCCACGTCAATTTCCAGTGCCACGCGAGGAAATGAGAGGAGACGGCGCGCAGCATTGTCCAATTTGAAAGTATTTGCAATGTGTTGCTGCTCGCCCGGCCCTGTGGAGTCAGATGAGCCTTCCCCGAACCATTAACCAAGTCCGATATCCAGTTCAAACATGCTGGAGACACTCCTCTTCAGCCAAAAGGTGAAGCGTTGCCGCCTCAGAGAAACACACCCGGGCCCGCCTCCTAAAGTCAGAAATACCCCCACTATCCTTTTAAGGCTGAACTTCAGTGATACTTAGGGCTCCACCAAAATTCATGGTGTATTGTCAAAGCACATCATCTTAGAAACGCATAAGTAATGAACTAAGCATATACTAATGTTTCCCAAAAGCAGGGGTCGGCTGAAAATAGTTAAAGAGGGCGTTCATATTTTTGGTGGGGAGCTGTCAGAGTGCCCGAGTACAAAATAAGCCCCAAGTAATAGGTACCCATCTATAACAATACACAACTTGTCAACTCGCGCGGATTCACACTTCATCACACAATGACTAGGCAAATCAACGCGATGAGCTGGAAAGTCTTCACAGAACAGGTTTCAAGCGTAGGTCTGATTGCTTCACACAACGGAGCTCTGTTAACGTCACTAGGACACGGGAGGTTTAAATTGCTTTTATCTGGAGCTTACTACACCTGACGAAAAGTTGAAGGTTGTTACTTTGAAGTAGACAGGTGGGGGCTGTAAAGACAGAGCATCCCAGAGATCCACTCCCCACGTCCCAGACCCTTTCTCCTCAACTATCACACGGTGATACATTTAACTTTTTATCAAGAAAGTACCAAATTTTAATACCAGAAACTTCCAATAGACCCGAAGATTATATACTTGGGCCAATAGCCTATCGACACCAATTGGACACTAATGCCATTTTCTTTGTCCCGAAAAAAAGGGGCATCTCCAGTCCCTCTAAATATAATGCTAGTACTCGTTATTACAGTACCTCATTTCCTCCTTCCTGGTTGAATCGTAGCACAAATCGCGGGCAGGTGCCTTTTCACTTAACGGACTCTAAAACGTCAGTCATTACAACAAGGCATTGCACCATCTGAAGCGACAGTGACAGTAGCTGTTCTGTGCGCCCAGTGACAGACTGCCATTTTTACTCTCGCCCCTTCGAGCAGATAATACTCATCAGCCAACAGACCCATCCGACCTACCCAGAGTCAGAATAAGAGTCAATACCCTTTCCTCTATGCAATCTCCCACCCTATTTAGACTAACAATCACACCTTCTTAAGGAGAAAATAACCATACGTGTAGAATTGGTTGTCTCCATCAATACCCCCACTTGCCTTTGAAAAGGTAGTCATACTCGTCGTCTCGGGTTCCCATGACTGCAGCTTCTGTTCTAAGCTCGGTATCCGGAGAAGTGAAACGGTAACAGCCCCGCCCTGCACCCGCTACTGCACTTCCGGACCCGCCCACAACCCGGAAATACCACGAAGTGCTACATCCGGTGTAAATCCCAGTCTATCCCGGAACAAGTCAAAACAAAAATCAAAAGATTGGCCATTTTGCAACGGGTCGCAGGGGCGCATGTTTAGCGTCCTCGAACTGTTTGTACGGAGCTGTGGCTCCCTTCAGCGACGCAGGCTTTACTTTCAGCACAGATCTCGTTTGGATGTTATTATTGAGGCGTCGCGCGAGAAACTTTTTATTTCATTTCATGCTGTATGTCCCAGCGTTTGTTTTATTTTCAATAAAGCCCAGCTTTAAATACCCATCCGTAGACAGCAAGTTCCCAGTTATACCATGCATGATATTTCATCGTTTTTTTAGTGTTCTTTTGTGACGAGAAATGACGATCCTCACCGGCAGATGATTAAAAAAAAATTTTTAAAAATGGCGGCAGCACCTACGAGGACACGGGGGGGCGGGAGAGGAAAGGACGGCGGGAGGGGGGCTGGAGAGGACACAGGGGGCGGGAGGGGGCGGGAGAGGACACGAACGGCGGGAGGGAGGCGGGAAACGTACACAGGACAGCGAGGGGAGGGGGGACGGCGGGAGGAGGGACACAAGGCAGGACAGCAGCAAGCACGGCCCGGCCGGACCAGATTCGGGGGCGTTCCCGGCGTCGCGTGACGTCGGCAAAAGCCAAAGAATCTCGGGAACGCCCCCGAGTCTCCTCCGGCCATGACGGACGCCTCTCTGTTCCAATGGCTAGCCTCCATTTATGGAGCTAGCCAATGGGACGGGTGGGCGTATTCCAGAGTCACTACTGCAATCAAGAGATTTCTCTGGAGGCGGAGCCTAAAGGCTCCGTTCCCCAGCGAAACCAAAAAATGAGGGGCAGGGCTTCAAGTCCCCTTCTGAAAGCTCCTCATGTACAATATCTCTCGCAGAGAGAGCAACGCATGCGCGCTGCAACGCTAGGCGAGACCTGAAAATGGGCAGCATCAAGGAAACTCTCTACAGTTTTAGTATTGCGTGAATACTAGCAAAACATATCAAGTTAACTATTGCCAGACCTAAATAGAAGTAGCGATTTAATGAGCAAGCCGGCGCTGCATGGCTTCTGAGAACAAACGTGATTGATTTTACACACACTACAGGACAAATGCCAATATGAGAAGACTTCTCACCACAGCCAACTTGCTTTGGATTGCAACCAGCGATGTCCTAGAGCCAAAGTAACGCACCATCTGGCATATATCAATAAACAGTTACATATCAGACAAGGGCGTTTAATTTAAGCACATCAGTATTGAAAATGAAGACTGTATACAAAGTTTTGGTGGGTCAAAAGAAACTAACCAAAAAAGATGTGGTGGCTCTAAAAAGCTGGGCAGTTGCAAGAGTCTTAGGCTCACCTAATCCTGACAAAGCCTATATGTCTCACCTTTGATATGTACTGGTTTTACAAAAGCCTTTTGGCAATATTGTACAGCATAGGCCAAAAAAAGGGTGCAATAACAGGACTGCTACTGGGCGCACACTTGCCTCATCACACATACAGATAGATGCATGTGTCACCCCAGGTGCGCACACCTAAAAACATTTTTTTTTTTAAATAAACACTAAATGTCATCTTTTTCTTTTTACCAATGCAAGATTGAGAATTACATTTAAAAAATGAGATTGGAGTCTCGTGAATGCGTAGTTTTAGGGCAATGGGGCTAGCATCAAAAAAGGAGGCGGCGGCATTGGCCAGAATAAAATTAAAAAGGTCAGTTGTGGGGAGGCAGGAAAAGCAGCACACGAGGAAGAGAGCAAAATGGGTATGAGGGGAAAAGCACACAAATCAAAGCAACAGATAGTGGGGGTAACAAAGGTTTACGGGGAGAAGAGTGTAAGCAGCACGAGGGACACAGCAACAGGGAGCGTGTGAAGGGAAGCCTAAGGGGGAAAGAACTGGTAAACCCATGAACACTTGGAGTTTTTTAACCAAAAAGAAGAAAGAAAAAAAACTGTACTTCCCTAAAATTGAGCATTTGAAGAGTATAAGTCAGCCAATCAAAGGGATGGAAAAGTGGATAAACTCTAACAGAGAGACCAAAAGAAGAAAAACACAAATTAACACAGGTCAACGGACAAGAAGCAAGTTTGATAAACCATGTTGATACAGATTACATACGTTTACAAATCTGCTAATTAAGATACGTAAAACTAAAACAGCTAAATTCTTCAATCCATGGAGAGATAAATCTTTGTCTCTTTTCCAGTGTCCTGAACTGTATATCTAAATTGTTTTATCTCTCCATTCCCACTACTGTAAATCCACCATAGTTCTTGCTACTGTATTATTACCACTTCTCTACATATACTGATGGGAAGGTGAGGAGTGGCCATGACTCAGTAAGTGTCAAGAAGTCTAACCTGTCGCTCAAAGGAGAGGAAAAAAAAGCTCACTTCTCTAGTCTGAAACTTATATCTGGTTATATGCTGTTTATTTTCATGTGTACAAGTTGAAAACAAAAGGGATTTAATCAGAACAAGAGCACAAGCTGCAGTGACATACAATAATTTTAATGCACTTAGTGGGCATGGTTCCAGTGAGTTTTTACTTCCATTTAAGTTGGTATGCTGAGTTGTAATATTTTGATAAAATTCAGTTAGAATTCTGCACAGTAGTAATAAATGTATTGAGTGAATATGGCAAGATTTGTTTTAGACTTGACAAATATACAAACTAGTGTAAAAAACAAATGAGAAGATCAGTCTTGCCATTTATTCCCCGGACTCTCAAATGTCCTTCCAGCAGAAAGGTTGGTCTTAGGCTTACTTAATACCTCTCCTTGAAAAGTGTATTCACCATATCTAATCCTGCTTCCATGCACTCTACAGAGTTATCTCAAGTCTCTTATGACAACACTGTCCCTTTTAGTCTATTATTCTCCTCCATTACCCTTTCTGCCATATTCAGTACACTAAACAATTCAACCCAAAGTAATGGTCTTGCATTATCTGCTTAACTCTCAATTGGTTTCCCTCAAACCTCTCCTCACTTTCCTTATGCCAAGTTTAATCTTGACCCTTCCTCTTCTTGTGGACATTACCCTACATCTGGTATTGCACAATCTACCTTTCTCCCTCTAGAACACTTTTCCATAAGCATTGCCTCATTCAGCTTCTCTTGATCATCTTTGTTAGATACGCATTTTCTTCAAGTTTCCATCAGTCTCATTTCCACACTCAAATTGTCATCTGCCTGTTGGCCCTGCACCACTGGATATAAGCACACGAGCTTATGGTTCTAAACTGAATCCGTCTACTTTACAAAGTTGTTCAAACCTAATTTGTTCCCTGGCAAATGTGTTTACCTCTAGAACCCCTTAATTCTTTGCCTCAGAATGCAAGTCAGTTTGAGATGGTGTGGAGAATCATGTATCTCCTCTAGAACCACTGCAGTCCGATTCTCACAGTTCAATATTAAAAATATTAGCCTTTACCTCCCAATCTATGCTGCCGAGTCACTTATGTTTCCAAGTGACTTGGAAATGTTTCTCCCAGATTTCATTGTGCTCTATGCCTCATATCACTCTTCAGCCCCCCCTACTACTGAATATCTACATGTGCATTAGTGCAGAGAGATAATGTTAGTTAGTGAAAAACCATTGTCCAATTCATGTTATGTATTATCCTCTAAAGGAGCAGTATTAGGGGTATACAGAGTCAAATTTTAGGAAATTAGTCCGATTGTACGTATCTCAATTATGGGTCATATGGCTCATTAAAATGAGGTTGCCTGTCGTGAGAACAGCAGCCCTGATCTGTCACCCCATGGAAGTCATGTCAATAATGTTGTTTAAAGGCTACATCAGGGAGGCTGTTCAGAGAACATGGAGCCACTAGAATCAAGCTATCCTGGCTGATGAGGGGTGAAACCCCGAAACCGGTCCTAGGATGCTTGTTTCCGGTCCAGGGAGGACCTGGCTAGGCAGTTCGGGCTGGACTGTTGCCATGAGGCATAGGGTCAAGACTGATTTCATATGGCCAGATCTAAACTGGGGTAGCATGGTGAGCAAAAGAATGATGGATTTAACCCAGATCTCTTGACTGGGAGTGAATGTTTTCATTTGTTCTGCATTCCGTCTATCAATTTTGTGTCTTTGCTTTCTCATTTCACTTTTCAGCCCCCCTATTACTGAATATGTGCATTAGTGCACAGAGATAATGTTAGTTAGTGAATAACCATTGTCTAATTCATGTTATGTATTACCCTCTAAAGGAGCAGTAATAGGGGTGGGTATACAGAGTCAAATTTCAGGAAATTCGTCTGATTGTATGTATCTCAATTACTGGTCATATGGCTCATTAAAACGAGGTTGCCTGGTGTGAGAACAGCAGCCCTGATCTGTCATCCCTTGGAAGTCATGTCAATCACGTTGTTTAAAGGCTACATCAGGGAGGCTGTTCTGAGAACATAGAGCCTGAGGTGTAAGCAAAGGGTTGATACAGGAGGCACTAGGGAGACAGTGATGGATGTTACTGCTATGGTTCTCTCACGGTTTAGGTGGGAGGAAGGACTACATTTGGAAACAGGTTAGGCAAATCTGCACTCTATGGGCTTTTCGGGTGCAGAAGCCAAGCAACGCCCCTGAGATAATGGGCACCCCAGCTTCTTCCTAATGGCTATGTGTTATTTGCTGCTTAGAAGTTCAGGGAGACCAGATCTGTATGCTATGGTTTGCTTAGGAGCAGATTAGGGACTACTACACAGAGTAGAGGAAACCAAAGCTACATGTTGTATGTACAGAGTCCATTGACATGACTCAATTAGTTTTTTAATCACACAAGTGGTGTGCCTGACAATGTACTTGTCCTATTAGACTCTCCTCCCACAATCCCAGACAACCCCACCAGTCGGACATTTAAAACACAGAACAATAAATTCAGCAGTCACCAACTTGAGGTGTGGAGATCCTGTTTAAATACACCATAGCCTACCCTTGTTGTATGAGGACCATGTAAACAATCCACATTAACATGGAAAGGTGTAAGAATGAATATGCTTCTGCGCTCTCTCCCATCCTTATGTGCTTAATTCTCACCCTCTCTAATGTGGTTCTCCAAGTAACTCCCCTTCAACCACTCCATCTATTTCTCTCTCCCTTCTGCTACAAGAGCACATTATGTGGGGTGGGGTGGGGGGCGGGACTACCACAATCTCCTTTTTCCCTCACTGGCTCAACCCTGACATTACTGCTAGGCTAAAGGACGCTCTTGTTCCTTTTATGAACACGCCATTCTCAGCTAACAGCAGTTCTGCAGCTCAGTTGACAAGACCTATATAGTCTCTCATCCATACTCTATCCTACATATCTCGTTCTGTTGTAATCTTGAATTCTTTCTCACCTTCCCCCATTCGCTCCTTCCCCCTCCACTCATTATCTTGCCTACCGTCCTCTGTCCAAAATCTCCCGCTCCATCCTAGGTGTCCTCGTATACTAGGTCCTGAAGAGACCCACTACTGAAAGTGGGATCGAAACGTTATAGACAACCCCAAAACAATCCATTTCTCAGCCTCTACCATTGTTCTGCATTGCTGTGCTTTATCAAAGAAAAAATGTGGTCGTTTTTAGGTCTCACTTAGCGATGCAGCGCATGAGCTGCCCGCTTGCAAGATCTATTGTCGTCGGTTTTGCTTCGGAAGCGGGGTAGAAGCTTCACCCATGCTTTTCATTGATGTGCGTCAAAAATGGTTGCTTTTGATTGCAAGGGAGGCATGTTTGTTCCCTCCCTGTCTCCTGTTAGCCGTGCCTGCCCAGACAGGAGATGTACAGAGTCTCTTTTACTCTCTGCGTTTCTAGCATTGTATCAGTGTGTGAGGCATAACGCACGGATGTGGCTCTCTCGCTCCTTCTCAGTGGGTCACCAACTCCCACAGAGACAGCTTGTTTCCGAGGGTATTCCTGATCTTGTTAATTTGTTCTGTCAGTTTCCTTCTGTTTTCATCTTTCATTCTCCTTCTCTACTTACGTCTTTTCACTACTCTTTGTTTGCTTACTCACTTGATATCTGGGCCGCATTTGTTCATCACGATCTCCATTATCATCTTCCACATTTCTACCATCTTTATCACTTTGTGTAGTACTACGGGTGTATCTGCACTTCATTCTTATTTTTTTTATAGTTCAGGTCATACACGGTTCCTTTAACTGGGAACTTGAGACTGCACGCCGGCATTTAATCTGTGTTAATAGGCATGCGTGTGTAAGCAAACCTCGGTTACGCCGTTGCCATTTTTGGAACAGCCGCTTGAACTTCGCGTTTACACTAGTTGTTGAATTCACTGTTCCTCCCCAGCTTTAGGTAAGGCTTGTCGCCTTAGCGCTCATCGCGTTTTATTCACTACTTCTCAGCACTATTCCTTTATTGTGTTGTTGATCCTGACAGGACACTGCTCGACTACACAGGTTGGCCTCGCAGTGTGCTCGGTTTACTTAGTTGGAATAAAGTTTGCCTTGTTTTGATTTGGTGCTCATAAACACGACTTACGTCGGTGAGTCACATATATATTTTTCTAACACTTTTGGTTATTTCTTTAGACTCTGGGTAGTCTTTATGGACATTTATTCTCCGTTTATCTATTTACAGTATTTCTGTTTGTACAAGTGTCCGGTTGAGATGACACGGTGCTGCGTCTTGTCGCATGTCTTAGGTATATGCATTTTGTATATCAGTCACCCGTGGCATGAGGAAGTTGGGTCTTTATACATGTAATGGCTGTTGCCTTAAGTATTACCACACAGAAATGTTTATGCATGATTCTTCCATACTATTCACTCAGTAGTGCAAGCTGGGGTGAATTTCACATTCAACTCCGGACATCCACAAGATTAGTTTCAATGCTGCCTAGTCTCTATTCCAACCTGCTGAATCTTTTACTCATTCATCCAAGTTAGATTGTATCTGTTTTCTTTGTGACTCTGTGTTTCACTCTCCTTCTTCACCCATTTTACAAACTTTCTATCTTTCGTGCTGTAGGTCAATACCTGATGTTGAAAAAACAGGTACTAGTCCCCAAGAACGAGTGCACTTATAATTGGGGCAGATCACTAAGAATAAAGCACTTAAAACAAGCATTTGCAATTCAATAGGTCTCACATTACAGTTTGGGCTATTGGCATTGTAAATGACAATGCCTTTTATTAATTTGTTTTAAAAACCTGCAAGCGGTGCATAACCTCACACTTCGTACGTATAATCCTTGCGTACGAGAAGCAAGGCTGGCAGTAAAAGAGACAACTTATAGTCCTTGCTTATGAGAAGCAAGGCTGGCAAAGTGCTTGTTTACGCACATCTTCGAGGTTTTCAAACGCATAAATAAATAGCTCAAACTCTCTCAAATGCGAGACCTATTACATTAAAAATGCTTGCTGTATTTTGTAAACCTACTTATGTGTCACAAACTTAAGTTTTAGGTTTTATGTTCACTTGGGAGTCCCTGCACTCCTGTTGATTGAATTGATTACCTATTTGTCTACAAAATGCAAATATTGACAGATATCCAGTTGTATATGGTTCTTGTATGTTCGACATCTCCTCTACCAGAGATATTGAGCTAATCATTAACCAGATATTGCATACATAGTCCACAGGAACCACTGTTCCTTGTTATATATTATATGCCCTGGTGATTAGTGTGGCCCATGTCTTTTCAATACACGACCATCCAGATTTGCAGCAATACACGACCATCCAGATTTGCAGCAATACAGACATTGTTTCCAACAAAGGTACACCCCATACAGAGTTGAGCAACCGCACTTCCATTATTACAGAACACCATGAAAGACATGTCACTCCTCCAGGTTGATCCGGCCTTCTGCGTTTCCTTTCCCTTGAAGTACCAGCACCACAAGGAGAGCAACCAATTTAACACACAACAACTTGCATCAATTTCTGGAGCATAACCAAAGGACTTCCTTTGAGATCTGTGACTGTACACTTTACAATAACTCTGCTTATGCTTCAGTACCAAAGGGCAACTCTTTACTCACAAGCTCTTAGTTGTCAGAACACCTACTGCGAAACAATTGGCGGCATCATATGCACACTCCAGCCACAAGAAACCTGCTTGGCTAAGTGCCCACAATGCTCCAAACAAACTATCATGAATTCTGCTTGCTGCCATCTGCAGAACCCCTGATATTTGCTACCCATTAAATTGTTAATCAAATGTTTAATACAATCCATAATTTAATTTAGTGTAATCTACTCCTACCTTATCGTCCACATTACAACATGACTTACACCTAACCAATGTGAATCCAAACCACATAGAATATTAAGAGATCGCGGTCCTTCTGCTCCGCAAATACCCTACAACTGTATAGTAGGCTTGGATTCCATACGCACTGTAAGATTGTACAAACCATGGCAATTTACTGCACTCTACATAATACAATAATCCAGCATGCTCAGGACTACTGTAACAGCCTCAATGTGGGTCTCGGAGAGTACACATGCCCTGTGACAGCATAGTTCAACTTTGCAGCCAATTAACTCTGCATCACCTGCCATACCAACAACCAGCGTCCCACCAAAAGCAAATGACAGACTGGCTATCTGCCAGTTATAAGGTGAAGCAGTACTTTAAATGGGCAGGTACGGAGTACCTTCGCCTCTCAGCACTGCTGCAGTACATTTAGTTAAAGGAACTGCACTTCTCAGGAGTGAATAGGTACTCTGAACAGTGAGTACCAGCACTTCTGTATTTACATTTAAAATAATGAAGATTAAAAATATTACTTTACGGACAAATGGCAATTCAGAGCTTACCTGAAAGTAATATGTAGACAAATACTGAAATATTTTATTTATGAGATACAAATGTACACAAAAAGTGAAATATCTCATTTATGATATACAAAACTATTACACAGTCGTGCAAATGCCTTCCACCAACTTGATATTCAAAGGCATCAATCCCCAAGGCATTTTGAAGCGGAATAAATATGTAATGTACATAACTATCTGGACATACGAGCAAGCCTTAAAGAACCCCACGCCCTGTTATGAAGACCTACGGGACATATTTAAACATGCAAAAAATATGGTTTTATGCTGTTCACAAGATTGAAAGTTTTGTTTGCCAATGCTGGTATTTTAAGATACATTTTTCAGAATAATGAACTTTGCACCACTGCCCCTTTAATGTTCGAGACTTACAGCAGGAGCGAGAGGGTATAGTGTTCAACCAGCAATCAGCTGTAACAACGAGTAGACACGTTGTGTGTGGAGGAGCTGAGAGGCTCTTGACACGAGTTTCTAAGGACATGGACTGATAGAACTGTGCGTAGAGTAGAATAAAGGACGGATTGGTGTGTAAAGCAAGGCTCAAGAATATGGAATAGGCTGGTAAATTATTTGCAGGAGGCAAAGAAGTTGGTGCACTGAAAAAAATTGGCTCGATTAAGAGCGGAGTCCCGTTCACTGGGGGTGAACGGTAAAGAACACAGGAGGTGAGGCTGGTGACAAACTAGATTCCAGCGTTTAGACCTCAGCCACCGGTTTAAAGGGCTGCGAGCGCCTGCCACTGACGGCTGGCACTACGTAATGCCCTGCATTCACTACAAGTAGAAGGGGTGTGCGCACCAATAAAAACAAGCGCAGCCCGCATGGGAATACAGCGGCGGCAGCCCCAATGGATGAGATGTCCTTGCTTAGGCGACAACAAGCACCAAACGGCGGGATGAGCCTTGGGACGTCGAAGAACTGACCCTCGTGGGTCGGACAGAAGGCCATCGGTGTATTTACACAACGCTTAGAGGATAGCGCCTGACCGGGAGGGAGGGACGAGGGCAGCTGGAGCGCTTGTTTACCTTCTCCGTTTCCCCTCCTCCCCCTGGAGACTCGGCTCGGTATCTGTGCAGTGTTGACACTGCCAAGGGGCGGGACAGAGGCCCAATCCAGAGCATCGGAGCCTGGTGAAGACACGACTCGGAGTCAGCGTCAGCACCGACCCTCTGGCAGCCCCCAGAGACCGCGAGCTGACAGGCACACGGGCTTGAAATGATAGAGGGACAGGTGACCGTCGTGGCTTTTCGGCAGAATGCCAGATATAGAGGTGATAAGTAGCATGCACCCAAGGGTGACAATTCGAACAAGTGTTTGTAGAGCCCACCGTGTCGCACTAAACTCAAAAACGTTCATTTCTAGCGGTAACGAAGTAAAAAAACACCCATGCCTATAGGAACACAGTTCCAGAACTCCACAAAATAAGACTTCGCACGGATCACCAGAGTAAAGGGGGGGAAGGGGGGGGGAGGAGTAGAGTGAAGAGCGTAAATGGGTGGAACAGCATCATCGTAAACAGCATCACGACCCTGTGGTACATCGCTGTGCCCCCGCTCCAGGGACAACCCTGCCGACAAGTTAGAGGTGCTGACTGCTTAGCAGGAGGCAAGTGTGGCGATGGTGGGGGGGCTACTACAAGGTGCGGGGCTGCATGTAAGAAGGGTGGATAAACAATCGAAATACCGTAAAGGGATGCTTGGAGGCCAAAATGTAAATAAGGGATCACCAAGTCAAACAGTGGTGATCAAACTGCATAAGAGACAACGGGCATACAAGTGGGTGATCCAGAGGAAGAAAGTGAAGCGGCGTGCACATTTGTAGGTATGGGTGGAGGTCAGGTGGCAGAGGAGCAGCCGGGGATACACTTCGGGGACAGGGGTCGACATGCAGGAAAATAATGGGCAGGAGAGCTTACGGTAAATGAAGAGGTGGAAGGGGGAGTGTCCGGTACACGTGGTGACAACATAAGGGGGCGGGGGCGCATGGAGGAACATGAGAAACAGAGACAGGGAGCCAAAAGTGCCGATAAGCACACAAGCAGTAGGTGCTGTTGGGATAGGGTAGCCGATGCCTGCCAGTGATAGAGGTCGTTCCACGAGAGAAGGGCATGTTAGATGCTTTATGAATCCAAGGAAGTGATATCGGACCTTTAGCTCAAATGGAACTGCAGGGGGAAGTGTGCGAAAACATACACGTAGTTCCAAGGGCAGGGCTTTAAAAATTAGGTATTTTTTCTCAGGCATAGGGGAACTGCCCTTCATTTTGAGAGGGAGAGTACCTGCACTTCTAAACAGTGGTGCAACTTTTAAGTGGCGAGTACCGCCGCATCACAAAAGACAGCTGGTACTCTGGCAGTGGTTATCTGCACTTCTATGTTCCAACTTCAAACACTAGGGGAACTGGTAGATAGATGTACGGCTGGTAGGTCATATTTTGATTACCGCAATGGGGACAGCACTGTTGTTATTGACCGATACACGAGTTTTTATAATTAAAGTAGAAACGGCTGCCCAAATAAACATAGGCACAGAGAGCTTTCAAGAGGCATGTGGTTGGCAGGGGGCTGATATGATGAAGCTAGCTTGCATGTCAAAAGCAGAGCGACACTGGCACAGGGAGCTTGTCATGCAGGGAGGCGAGGGAGCAGGTGGCCCACATGCACAGTGACACCAGTATGAGGTCGTATACTAAACGACCGTGAAGTAAGAAAAGGGAAAACATGAGCTGCCAATGGACCAGCCGACCATGTAGCAGGGTGCTAGTCAGATGACGCACACAGAAAGGTGGCAGGTGTATCACAAGGTGCTGTCGAGTAACAGGGTGGCTGTCAGGTGACATTTGGGCTTTCAGGCTGTCTGCTGGACTGCAGGGAAAGGCATGGTGGGAGAACTCCGAATAACACGCACCCCTCCCCTTCGACCTCTCCCCAGCTCACCGTGCTCTGCTGCTCCAGGCCCAGCCCCTCCTCTCGACTCTGATAATAATATCACAAGATGGCGGCGAGGGGTCCCGGCCCTCGGGAGTCCCGGGAGCCCGGCCAGGCGGCCCCGCGGCCCCTCCTCCGCCCCCCGCCCGCGGCGGGTGTCTTGTTGCCGTTCACGCTCCCAGTCCCGCGCGCCACCGGGAAGTCCGACAGGCGCCAGGCCCGTAAGCTTCGTTGCACGACACGCTCCGCACACGTCACAGAGGCAGCGAAGCGGTGGCGCGCGAGCCCGAACCCAGCTGCTGCCCTCGCGCCCCCATCCTTCAGCCAGCGCGAGCCTGAGCAGCGCAAGCGGAGCCCACAATACCCCGCGGCCCCAGTAGCTTCACTCCGCAGCGCCACCGTGCGGACTTACGAGCCTGCAAAACAAGGACGTAGGCGAAAGCACTAAGGCAAGCTTAGTCCTTCCTCTGTGCCTGGCACAACAGACTGTAAACTTCCAAATTTAAAGGAGCAGCCAGCGCAGGCGCAAAAAGTACAGCGTCGTAATTGGCGGTCATAGTATGGTCAGGCAGAAGGACGCTGTCACTTGCTCATGCAAACCCTAGGAGTGGCCGCTGATTTTAGTCAAGACATCTTACACAGTTCTACACACATACTCAGTTGGTACACTGCCTCCTTTTGTACTCTATATTGATCTCCGTTTGTAAGTCACCACAGGAAATTATTTTGCGGAACTTATTCTGTTCTTGAAACTCGCCTACATTCCAATGACATTTGCCTTAGCTCTGTGTTATCTGCTATTCGGCGTCCAGTGTGACATGGGAAGATGTAGCTCAAAATTAAACCAAGCTTCTCCTTATACCTAAATATTTACGATGTTTTCATTAAGGACAGACAAAAGATATTTAGGGCTGCCAGAAAATTGAAAGGCATAATTTTTGAGATATTTAAAGCATATACATTTTCACTCACAGGCTCATTAGGGGAAACACTACGCCTGCATTTATTTGACTACAACTTCCGTAACTTCACATTTCAATTTAGTCTAGTTGAAGCTCTTGTAGCGAATAGGAAATCTTTTCATTCGAAAACAAACCTGAGTGAGCGGTAGTGTCAAGACCTATCAAATGACAGGAACCATATTTTGTTTTATCTGCCCACTTATTCAGGAACAACATAGTTGTAGAGACGCGTATTTATGCCAGAAAGGCTGTGATGTTTATGAGTTTACCAGTGCGAGTTGAGATGACCTCACTTGTGCTGCAGTAAGATGGCGGCGCCCATGGAGAGTGTACTTCCACTTCCGGGCCAGTGATTCTCAGAGTTCGGATGGTCGTGGAGCTGACCTGCTGTCAAGTGGTGAGTGATGCACGGGGGTGCATAATACTGTGGGTCAGGAATTACAGAATGGGAAGGTGGACATTTAACTTCCTGCAGGACTGTGTGTCCGTTTACAGTCTTCCTCCCCCTGGCACTTTGTGGATCAACCGACGGTGTGCATCCGTGTGTTATTTCATGGCATAGATCCACGTGTGTGTGTGTGAGTAATGTCATCATGTATGGGTTTCAACTATATATTTTCTAATCCAACACCTACAAGTGTTTGACTCGGCTCCCCTGTACATTGTTTTAACAAACATAGGTTCACGAATGTATGCTTCTCCATCAACGAGGACACCCCCTCCCCATCTGAGCTCGTTAACATGACGTGCAAACTTTCTGACAGTCACACGGGTGTCTACATGTTAAGCGTGCGTTTATGGACCAGTTTCTTTGAAGTATAGATTTAATGGCCACAGCCAGTGCAGTGCCTGTCTATGCCCTCTATGTATTTTATTTTATTTAAAGTTTTATATAGCGCTAGCTAGATCCGTGGGTATGAGAGCGCTTTACATACGCAAAGGTAAGTAAATTGCATTATATAGCAAGCCATACGAAGCATAAATATATAAACAAAACATAATGATTTGGCGTTCAGTGCAGGGGAGGGAGAAAACGCAAGTGGTTGAAACAGTTAAATAACCACCTATCCTTGGTGGTCGAGAGGGGAGTCAACTAGGTTATTGAGGTCTATGTTAGTTGACTTGTGTAGCAAAGTAAATTAGGCACAGTGCTCCACACTCCATAATAAACATAGACAACATAAAAAGATAATAACAACTTGGTCGGCAAAGTATTTGTTTAGGAGACGGAGTTTCAGGTGCCTTTTGAAGTAGGAGAAGGAGGGGTTGCATCTAAGTTCTATAGGGAGTGATTTCCACATCCTGGGTACGTTCCCCGAAAAGGATCGGCACTGAGTGGTTTTCCTTTTCAATTTTGGAGGAATGAGCAGAAGTGAGTTGGAGCATCTCAGAGTTCTGGATTTTCCTGCTTTTACCAATTTGCTGTTTAGGTAGTTGGGGGAATGTGAGTGGAGGGTTTTGTGAGTGATGCAGGCCAAATTGTAAATACATGTGTCTTCCATGGGTAGCCAGTTGAGAGAGTTGAGGGTTGGTGTGATGTGCTCAAATCTTTTTACCCCAGTTATGAGTCTATCTGCCATGTTTAGGACTGACCTTAGAGGGGCTAGGTGAGCTTTTGGCGACCCTGTAAGGATGGAGTTCCTGTAGTCCAGTTTAGAGAGGACTAGGGATTTAACTATTGTCTTGAGTTCATCCTGGGGAATGAAAAGTTTTCATTTTCTTGAGGGAGCAGGATATGCATCCTGCTCAACACCCGCTCGGTCCACAGACACACCATTGAACTATGGAACCTACGCGACACCACAACTCCGGACGTCGCCTTTCTCACGGAAACCTGGATGAACGCCTCATCAGCACCCGACATCGCCATAGCCATCCCGGACGGATACAAGATCATCCGAAGGGACCGCATCAACAAAACAGGAGGAGGCATCGCGATCGTCCACAAGAACACCATCCGCATCTCGACCAGCTCCGATGACACCCTCACAGCCACCACTTGCAGATACACACAGACCCCAAGACAACACTCAGAGGCACCCTCATTTACAGACCCCCAGGACCCCGTACACAATTCTGCGAAGACATCGCTGACCTTGTCAGCCCACACGTCCTCCCTTCCGAGGACTACATTCTCCTAGGAGACCTCAACTTTCACCTGGAGAATAACGACAACAACACCACCACCCTACTGGACAACCTCGCCAATCTCGGACTCAAACAACTGGTGAACACCCCCACCCACTACGCCGGACACACGCTCGACCCAATCTTCTCCTCCAGCAAACACATCTCCTTTAATCACACCACAGGACTCCACTGGCGGACCATAGCTGCGTCCACTTCAGCTACAGAAAGACAACGACCCACCACCACCCGCAACAGGGCCCCCGCAGAAGCTGGAACAAAATTACCCTCGACCAGCTCACCACATCACTGAACCAAAACCCTCCTGCCAGATCTACGGACCCAAGTCAAGCAGCCATTAATCTCGCACAATGGATCACCCACTGCGCTGAGGAACTAGCACCCCTGAAAAACCGTCCCATCAAGCTAGGAAGCAAAAAAGCCTCCTGGTTCAACGATGACCTCAAGAACTCCAAAAAGAACTGCCGCACCCTAGAGAAAACCTGGAGAAAAAACCCAACCGCAGACAACATGACCGCCCTCAAGAACACCACCCGCAAACACCACCAGCTGATCCGCACCACTAAGAAGTCAGAATTTAAAGACCGACTAGACAACAACGCCCACAACAGCAAAGAACTCTTCAGCATCGTCAATGAGCTCAACAATCCCAGCGCCGGCAACAACAACATCACTCCCTCTCAAGATCTATGCGACTCACTAGCCTCGTTCTTCCACAGCAAGATCGCAGACCTACATAACCGCTTCGGCGACCAGTCCTCTCCCCCTACCTTTGAACTGAAGCCCCCTACCACCACCCTCCGCGCCTGGACCCCAATCAGCACCGAAGACACCATCCGCATGATGAACTCCATCCACTCCGGATCTCCAACCGACCCATGCCCCCACCACATCTTCAACAAGGCCGACTCTGTCATCGCACCCCAACTCCGGGATATCATCAACTGCTCCTTCAACACCGCTACCTTCCCGGAAAGCTGGAAGCATGCAGAACTCAGCGCCCTCCTAAAGAAACCTTCTGCAGACCCCACCGAACTTAAGAACTACCGCCCCATCTCTCTCCTCCCGTTCCCCGCCAAAGTCATTGAGAAGACCGTCAACAGCCAGCTCGCCGCCTTCCTCGAGTCTAACGGCTCCCTTGACCCCTCACAGTCCGGCTTCCGAGCTAACCACAGCACCGAGACCGCCCTCATCGCAGCCACAGACGACATCCGGACACTGCTCGACAACGGGGAAACAGTGGCCCTCATCCTCCTGGATCTTTCCGCAACGTTCGACACGGTATGCCACCGCACCCTAGTACAATGCCTCAGGAACTTCGGATTACATGATAAGGCATTGAACTGGATCATCTCGTTCCTCGCCGGAAGAACCCAGAGGGTCCGCCTCCCCCCTTTCAGATCAGAGGCCACCAAAGTCATCTGCGGCGTACCACAAGGATCTTCGCTCAGCCCCACCCTCTTCAACGTCTACATGAGCCCCCTCGCATCCATCACACGCAAACACAACCTAAACATCATCTCCTACGCTGACGACACTCAACTGATCCTCTCCCTCACCAAAGACCTAACCACAGCCAAACCAACCTACACGAAGGGATGAAAGACGTAGCCGAATGGATGAAGAACAGCCGCCTAAAACTGAACTCGGACAAGACGGAAGTCCTCATCCTAGGATCATCCCCCTCTGCCTGGGACGACTCATGGTGGCCCCCGGCCCTAGGCAGCGCACCCAAATCAACGGACCATGCTCGCAACCTGGGATTCATCCTAGACTCCTCCCTCTCGATGACCAAACAAGTCAACGCCGTCTCATCATCATGTTTTAACATCCTACGCATGCTCCGAAAGATCTTCATTTGGATCCCCACCGAAACTAGGAAGATGGTCACCCAAGCACTTGTCACCAGCCGACTAGACTATGGAAATACCCTCTACACCGGAACCACTGCCAAATTGCAGAAAAGGCTTCAACGCATTCAGAACGCCTCCGCCCGACTCATCCTGGACATACCTTGACACAACCACATATCAGAACACCTGAGAGACCTGCACTGGCTCCCTGTCAGCAAAAGAATCACATTCCGTCTCCTCACTCACGCACACAAGGCCCTCCACAACCTAGGACCCAGATACCTCAACAATCTCCTATCCTTCTACACCCCCACCCGCCAACTACGCACGTCCAACCTAGCCCTCGCCGTGATCCCACGCATCCGAAAAGCCACCATGCGGGACCCCAAGTGTGACTCGTTTTGGCTTAGAGACACAAGAGTTGATTTTGTTGCGAACGGTGCTGGAGGAAGGAAGTGAACCATTCAAGTACTCTGCCATTAATGCCAGAGCGCCTCTTCAAAGTCTCAAGTAACGCTGGATAGTTTATTGTGTCGAATGCTGCTGATAGGTCAACATGGATGAGGAGACAAGCTTCACCTTCATCTAAGGTTCTGTGGATGTCATCTGAGATATTAAGCATGGCTGTTTCAGTGCTACACCCTTTCCTGAACCCTGATTGAAAGGTGTCGAGGAGGTTGAAATCATCAATGTGTTTGCTAAGTTGTTTGAGAACGCACTTCTCCAATGTTTTAGCTGGAACGGGAGGTTGGAGATAGGTCTGAGGTCGTTGAGATCGTTGGGGTCGGCTCCTAGTTTCTTGAGTACGTGTGTTGTACTTTTATGTTCATTTTATCGAAACCCTAGGCGTAGATTTTTGGTTGACATCCTCAGGAAGCAGAAATTTCGTCATGCAAGAGCTGCACTGCTTTTCTTACAGAGAGCTAGTGATATGCACACCTTATGCTCTATTATAAGTTTCTTAAAAGTAGCAGTAAGACTGAGAAACACAAGAAATTAACCAACCTTTGTACATAATAATTATTTCTCTCTATGAATTGTACCTTCTACTCCTTGTAGTTTTAATTTGTCAAAAGTTCAGAAATGTAATTTAATGAAATTTTTATTGTCATGTATTTTTATGATGGTTTTTAATCGTCGAAATAAAGATTTACTGAACTACTGAACTGAACTGAACTAAGTATGTGTGTGATTTGTCCTAGTTGAAAGGGTCTGAGACACAACCTGATGTGAGAGAGGAGTTGATGATTTTTGTCCAGAAAGGGTCAATTATGTGGTTGAGTTTTTTTTACTACTGAGGAAGGAAGGGGGTCCAAAGTGTGGAAAGTGGGCTTTCCTAGATGTTCAATAGTTACAAGCTTGTGTGCCTATTTGTACCCTTAACTGTAGGCAGGGGTCTCCAACCTTTTTTGTAGTTAGAGCTACTTATGTTCAATGAAGATCTTCCTCAGATACAAATATCATTAGAGATTTAAAAGTTTCCACATCGACAATATTACATAGGTTGCCTCCATATGCAAAGATTATCAGCAGTGATCACTAAAGTGTATCATGGAAGGTTGCTAGTAGTATTGTGAAACTGCTCTCTCAATGTGGAATGCCTCTACATGGGTAATACATAACCGCCATGGGTGCCATGCTCTTGCACCAAGTTTATAATATTTCGGTTTCAAAAAATATAAAAGTACTTAACTACAACCAACACAAATACATAATTAAAATGCTCATTAAAAATTGCTACTAAAACAGATCAGCATGGTACAAAATATGCTGATAATAAAAATCTTCAGTATATGAAAACTTGGAATCATTCTCTACAGCGCCTGTCTTGCTAGACATGCTGGCCTAGAATGGGTGTTACTAAAATTGTGCTGGCTCTGTTTGGAGTAAAAGCCGAAAGTCGGATACCTTGACATCTATTTTATGGAACCATTCTTTTTTTATTGGGAGGTCCAAGAAATAAACACAGTAAAACGTTACAACCTTGGGGCCGGCTGTCAATCAATTTTGACTGGAGTACACAGCTTCAATGCCAACAACCCTGTGGGCAGGCAGCGATTGGAGTCCATGTAGGACCAAGATAACAAACTAGAGAAGCAAACTCAGGAAAAACTCCATCAGGCGGGGAAGAAAAACAGAGAAGGAATAAAAGGAAATAACACCCTCCCTGCAACCCCCACCCCTTTCCCCTCACCTAACTTCTGTACAGCAACGTAGCGCTATTCCTGTAATAAGTTTATCTTTACTCACGGCCTATGGAGACCTGCTGCTACGTAATCTGCTAACTAGCGGCGCAGTAGGCTCAATTAATTTGGGATTAGTCTCAGAATCTTGAGATATTGAAGGCAGGCAACTTCCCATAGTTCAACAGAGAAAATCTGGATGAATGGGGCCCAAAGTTCGCTATAGGTTTCCTCCTTATGGTCCACCACCAGTGGCAGGCGCTCCATCGCTAAGGTTTCCCATAACTTATGGAGCCAGTGTGTATGGTCCGGGACAATCTCTGTTCCCCATCTAGCTAAAAGCACCTGACACGCCGCTAGTAGAGCAAGAGCAATTTGGCGCCCACTCAAGGAGCGCAGAGGAAATATAACTAGATTTGGCAGTCCTAAGAGTGTGTACGCTGGAAAGCGTGGTATGGTGGTGCTGAAGGCTCTGTCTATATCATCCAGAACCGTCGCCCAAAAGCGTTCCAGCTTAGGGCAGTGCCAAAGCAAATGGACGAGTGGCTCTGTTTGGCCGCAGCCGCGCCAGCATTTCTCAGACCTGCTCTTATCCCAACTATGTATGCGCGCTGGGGTGAGATACCAATATAAGAGTACTTTGTACGTAGATTCTGCTCCTGCAGTGCTATGCGCTGTTTGGGTGGCTCTGTAGTGAATATCCTCCCATTCTTTAAGGACAATGGAGCGGTGCACTCCCAAGACAGTATTGCTTAAATAAGGAAGCTTGATCAGTGTCTTCCTTGCATCAATCTTTATTTGTAACAATCCATGCGGTTGATAAAATACACCAGCCAACGCGTTTCGTTCAAAAATTGAACTTCATCAGGGCTATATAGTGGATGGTGAGTGACTAGTGCATAGAGAACGTAGGTTGTGACCCGAGTCAGAGGCACTCGGTGTGGTTGCTTTACTAGGGTTTGGAAGCCTCCTTGATAAGGGCCGACAAAGTAAACCTGAAATGTCAGTCTCAGCGTTTCAACGAACAGGACAGCATGGCCATAATCTTGTTTTAATTGGTCAAAGGGGATTATGCCATTCATATCAAATAGCGCATCGACCCGTTTACAGCCCAGTTATTGCCACTTATCAAAAACCACAGAGTAGTGGCCCGGTGGAAAATCAGTGTTCCCAGTGATTGGGGTTATTGGGGAAGGGAATGTGGTGAGGGATTTGACCCCCGCTACAATGTCCCAAATTTTAATCGTTTGAATTGTCACTGGGGAAAAGTATAGCTCCCAAGCTCTGTGCTTGCATGGAAGCCAGATATCCCTCCAGATATTGCCCCCTGCTACTGTCTGGTCCATAAATGTCCAGTATTTTTCGGAACGGGCCGATTCCATTCGAGTTTGTACCTGAGGTGTGATGCTTGGATGTATCTGTGTATCAGGGGGGAGACCCATTCTGCCTTCCTTCTTATGTTGGGTTAGTTGGGCACTGGTTAGTCGCACTTTCTTATTTCCCCATACAAAGTTGATGGCTAGTTGAAGTGAGCGGATAGCTTTTGGGGGGGTAGCGCCGGGATGGTCTGGAAGATGTATAAAATATCCGGCAAGATTGTCATCTTAATCAGCCACTCTACCGAACCAGGAGAGGCCCATTCGGCTTCAGTTGTTCAAGGCCTGCAACGTTTGCGCCTCTAGAGGAGTGTAGTTTAATTGTGAAGTCTTAGGCACAGTGGTGGCACGTGAGATGCCAGGTATGTGATAGACTCTTATGTCCATGTGAGAGGAAATGTACTCTCAAGGAGGTCTCGCTGGGCGGGGGCCACTGAGAAGTCCAAGATTTGGGTTTTGCCCAGGTTAACTTTTAATCCTGAAAGCTCTCCAAAGTGGTCCATCTCCGAAAGCAGGGCCGAAAGTGAGGTTTGTAGCTGGGTCAACAAAAGGATCACATCATCCGCATATAGGCTGATGGTATGTGTATCTGCCCCGAATTTAATACCACTAATCTGAGGGTTGTCTCGTACCCTCTTTGCAAAGGGCTCCATATAGAGCGCAAAAAGAAGTGGGGACAAGGGACTGCCCTGTCGAGTACCTCTGGCTATAGGGAACCGGTTGGACGACTCTCTATTTACCCTCACAAAGGCTCTGGGGGCGCTATAAATAGAGGAGATCCATTTAATAAAGCCCTCCCGGAAATCAAAATGGCGTAGCGTAGCGAACAAATAGGACCATCTCACTCGGTCAAACGCTTTTTCAGCGTCAATGGCAAGGAATGTCGCCTCTCGACCCGATCTGTGGATGACATTTGTGAGATGTAACAAACTTTTCATGTTGTCCCCGCTCTATCGGGTGAGTAGGAATCCCGATTGATCTTGGTCAATAAACCCCTCCATCAGCGGATTGAGGCGGGCTGCCAGTATCCCAGCAAATATTTTCGCATCAGTGTTTAAAAGTGAGATCAGACGGTAGAAGGCACAATCAGCCAGATCTTTCATTGGTTTCAGGATAACAGTGGGGCTAGTTCTGGGCAAAATGCTTTATAAAATTGGGCCGTGAACTCATCCGGGCATGGCGCTTTATTTCTTTGGAGATGTGCAATGGCCGTAATCACTTCTTCCGCACGGATGGGTTGGTCCAGCTGTTCAGCGATGGTATCAGTCTGTCTAGTGACCTGAACATCCTGCAAAAACGAGAGAGTGGATGAGTTGTCTTCCACGTACAGGGAGCTGTAGAAGGTTTGAAATTCTCGTGCTATATCTCTATCTACCTGCACAGAAACACCCTGGACGCTGTGCTGATTGACCGGATTGTGGTCATCATGGTCTTGGCCCTGAGTCTTTGCGCTAACATTGTGCCCTATTTATCGCAACTGATAACAAATTTATGTTGGAGACGTAAGAGAGCATATTTTGCTTTGTCAAGGTCCAGACGGGACAATAGGAGTCTCTTTTTCTCCAGCTCCCCCCATACTCTCGGCGCCCCAGTCTTTTTATGGATCGCCTCTAGTCCTTTCACTTCCTGCGCTATGCCTTGCCTTTTCTCCCTGCACGCTTAATTCTCTCCAGCTAAGACCGCTATACATTCCCTTCTGACTACCAGTTTCAGTGCTTCCCACGCCGCCAAGGAAGTAGATCCTTTATCGTTGATTTGCAAATAGTCTCGGATACGGGCACTTACCGCCTCTACTACCGGTTTGGATTGCAGTAGTGTGTCCCTCAGTCTCCAACCCCTCGGGCATGGAGCGTGTTGTCTTCTGCAGTGTAACCGTGATCATGACATGATCTGATAAGGAGCGGGGGTCAATGGTGGGGTCTGATGTGGTCGAGGCCAGTGCAGGGGAGGCTAGGAAGTGGTCTATGCATGCGTAGGTTTTGTGAGCTGCCGAGTAGTATGTATAGTCCCTGGTTTCCGGGTGGTGTGTGTGCCATATGTCTTAAAACCCATGTTCTCCCAACCAGCGCTTCCCCTCGTCCAATAGGGATCCAGTCTGTGTGTGTTCTTGCCCCGAATTATCTAAATTCGAGTCCATGACAAGGTTAAGATCACCACCCACTAATAGTTCCTCGTCAGCGGACACTCAAACCTCACGTAGGGCTTGCAAATGAATCATTCTTGTTGTGTATTTGGGGTGTAAATGTTGGCGAGCGTGAACTGCAAGGTCTCCCACTGTATCCGGACAGCCAAAAGTCTCCCCTTTATTTCTACGGTGGTGGCCAGCAATTTGCCGCTAAACTTTGCACTGAAAAGAATTGCAACCCCATTGGTTTTTTGCCTCATGTTGGATGACCAGCCTTGGAAGGGGAAACGCCAGGAGTGCATGCGGTATGTATCGCGCTGCAATAGGTGAGTTTCCTGCAGGAGACCGATATCCCCTTGGGAGCTTTCCAGAAGGGACAATATCGCTGTTCTTTTCACTGGGTGGTTTAGCCCCCGAAGATTTAGGCTTACAGTTTTTAGGGTTTTACCCATCATCTGAAGGTGTATAGGGAGGCCTAGCCATGTGCATGGATCTGCTATCTCGCCCAGTCCATAGGCTCTCCTGCACAGTCAGGACAGCGTTTTTTCTTGGGTTCCAGTGAAGAGAAGGGATGAAATAACAAGGTAAATAGAACAAATAATGAAACCCTGAACTTAACCCAAAAAAATCCCCCCCCCCCCCAGCCCCACATAGCGAAAAAGAGCCTATTTCCTCTCAACAGGAGACACCAGTTCGTCAGGAGAGAAAACACCGGAAGCGTGGGCCAGACACCCCAGGCGAGTCTTCAATCTTTGAGGGGGTGGATTCCCTTGAGTGGCACTCAGGGAGGAGAAGTACAATGACGGGAGCTCCCCGGCGCCATCTGAGAGCAGGCCAACTGACGCCTAAGAAGCAGACCAAGAGGAGACCGAGCGTTCCGGTGAGTTAGCCTTTCTTTCGCTGGCGATTGTTTCTGGGTCTGGTTTGTGGACAGCGGGAGGATCCCCGCTCACCGCCATTGTGATGCAGGAGTGGTCTTGGTCTCCCTACGCCTGGAGGGTTCTGCTTGCGAAGGTTCCATGGGGAGTCCCAGCACATCGGCGGCTTCTTTCAGACATTTTATTTGTCATAACTTGTTCTCGAGCCGAAATAACATGCAAAAAGTGTGACCCCAGGAGTACGTTATCCCCCTTTCCCTTAAGTGTGTGGTGACAGCTTAGAACTCCCTTCTTTTGGCAAGAGTAGTCAGGGAGAGGTCCTGGAAGAAAGTCAACATGTGCCCCCTAAACTGGACCGGGTGAGCCTTCCGGGCATGGAGGAGGATGAACTCTTTAAGTTGGAAATCATGTACACACACAATGATATCAGGTGGAGGAGCTTTGGCGCCTTTGGGTAGTCCTACTCGGTGTACCCTGTCCATTTGGATTTCTGAGGGACCTTTCCCGTCCAGGACTTGTTCAAAATGAGCCAGCACATATACCCGGATGTCATCACCTTCTGCATGGGAAGGGGCCCCTCTGATGAGCATGTTGTTGCGGCGCGAACAATTCTCCAGGTCCTCCGCGGCTGCTTGCAGTTCAATGTGCTGCTCTCGCACATGCAACAGCTCCTGCTGCATCATTTCCAGCTCTTCCTCCCTATTATTATATTCTCGCTCTTCCAGTGACGCGACGCGGTCCCCCACCTCGTCCAAGTCCTTACTGACATCCTTCAAGTCCGTTGATAGCTGATTTTGCTTGGTAAGCAGATCCTCTCGTAGGACCGAGAAAAGTTTGGAAATGAAGGCTTGATTTGTAGGGGCATCCTGGGCCTCCAGATCTCCCTTAAGTTTGTCGTCGTCGTCCACTGGTGCATTCACTAAGTAGGAGGTGGTAGTTTGCTTCAGCAGCATCTCTTTGACGGACCTGTCCTTCTTATTCCTGGCCGAGGCCATGGGATCACTGGAGGGTGGCGGCTGCCACACAGGCGGGAGTCGGGTAAGGCGGTCCCCGCTGTTCGCCCTGGACGGTTCCACATCACAGTGTCCTTGATTAGCACCGAGGGGCAGGATGCTGCAGCAGAGTCTAGGACTCCTAGACACTGGCCCTACCCACTCTTGTTGTGGGCGATGGATGTAGCGAAGGCGACCGCAGCAGTGCCATCTGCGGAAAGGAATCGCTCCCAGTGGCCCCCTCCCCGACAACAGTCCAGGCTCTGCGTATCAAGTCTGGGGGAGATCCAAGCACAGCCAGAGGGGGCTCCTAGGGAGTGTCCGTTGCCTTCTGGGGCAGCGCAGAGCGTATTGGTCGTTATAGGTCTTTTTGCAGCTTCAGCGGCTCTTGAGATCCCTGAGCTTATACCCTCCGGGTGTCTCGGGTCAACCTTGCCGCCCAGGCACCTCCCCTCTCAGTAAGAACACATCTTGTCCCTTAAGGCTCGCCAGGGCCCACACCTAAATCCCCACCAGGGGACTGCCAGTCCTCTCACAGGGCCCTTCTCAGTGACTGCGCGGCCCGGCGGGACCCGGGGACCAAGTCTTCATCAGTTTGGCGCAGCACTGCAGGCCAGGGACGTCCAGTTTTCCTCTCGCCTTCAAACCGCCACCTCTCCATGCAAGACGCGCTCCGGGGCTGGGAACTGAAGAGGACACCCAAGCCCAGGTGATTACGCAGCCTTCGTGGTCCCGCCGCTGCCGATGTTCATAGGCTTGAAGCTGTGTCCGGGCCTTTCATCTAGGAGGTGTGTGTTTGATGCTGATCTTAATGCTGGGGTCCCTCCAGCCAGGCCACCACATGAAAGCACCCAGAGATCTCCCAGGTCAGAGCATGCGGCGGCCCTCCGCCCCAGCCAGCAACTACCCAGGGGTTTCCTGCCCGTCTCTGAAATTACTGCGGGGCTCTTCTCTTCGTTGGTTGTGGTGCGTGCTGGCAGCCTAGCCATGCGCAGCCTCACCTTCCCTCTGCTGGGAACCTTGGCAGGGGATCCCACTGGGCTGTCCTGTAGAGCAGGCCCGCACCGCCCTGTCAGCCACCGGGGTCTCGCCTCTGTTCCGTGTGAAGGCTCTCTGATTCACCCACAACAATTTGGCCTTCAGCAGAGGCGCATCCGGGCTGTACACGCGGCCAAGCCACCAGCGTTGTCTGGCCCCGGCCGCGCGCAGGCCTCACCTCTTCTCCAGGCATCACCATCGGCAGGCCACCGCACGATCCCTTCTCTGCTCCCACCGCCGGTGGGGTCTCTGACGGGGTATCCCACGTGCTGTTCGTCAGCGCGGGCCCGTGCCTCTCCCGTAGGCCCTGGGGTCACAGGACAGCGTCGGCGTCAATCGCTCTGCATCCGCCGTCCTGGAGTCACGAACTCCGCAGCAAATCGCCGTAATATTCCAGAAGCAGCGTTTGATGCACACACTAGGCCAATTGGCCACATCAGTTAAGACAAATTGGCATGAACAAAATAGATAGTCATCTAAATCATTGTCAAGCGGTTCTTCTAGATCAGTATTAGTGAAAGTGAAAAAGATGGCTGTGCCATGTCAATGTCTACATCAGAAAAGCATGCTCGTGTTGGACTGACTGCATGTAAAAAAAATGTCAGTCAAAGAAAAGTCTACATGCTAAAGTACCAAAGTCATTCAAACATTGTCCAAAGTTTACACTGAAAAGAAATGATTGTTTGAAACCTTCCATTATCCATAGTGGTGCTTTAATAAACATTATTTCTGATGAGAAATATAATGAATTGTCTCAATTACCGTGACTGAAGCCATTGAAAACCAAAGTGTATACATAGGCTGCATCAACGCCATTAAAAAGTCAAGGTTCATTTGTACAGACGATCAAAACACAAGAAAACCAAAGTGCAACCATGTGCTTCAGGCTACATTGTTGAGTGCCTATCCTCTCAGTTTTAGCACAGCTGCTGATATGGTACTGATTTCCGTAATCTACAGCATGAATGCTCACCTTGAAATAGTAAGTCAATTCACTTCATTATTTCATGGTTTAGGAAAGCTTAAGACTATGTAAGTAAAGCTGCATATTAATGAGGACATCCGTCCTGTTGACATAGACAAAGTGCTTTCCTCTTACAAGACACTGTTGAAAAATAACTTGCATCATTAATTAAGCATGATGTAATTGAGCGGTCTACTGTTCTCACGCCATGGGTTTCTCCCACACTGGTAGTGCCCTAAAAGGACCGTGAAGGAGCTGTATGCATATGTGTTAACATGCCCCAGCCGAACAAGGCAATTGAACGAGAACATCTAGGTTTGCACATTGCTAACATAACACAATTAAATTGTGCAAAAGTCTTCTCTTTTCTTGATTTGAATAAAGGCTATCATTAGTAGGAACTTGAAGAAAATTGCAGGTACATTACAGCGTTTTCTACACATGTTGGTCTGTTTCGATACAAAAGACTACATTTTGGTGTGTCATTGGATGCAGAACTCTTTCAAGACGTCATTCGATGTATTATACAGACTGTCATGAATGCGTTCAGTTATAGCAATGACATATTCGTTTTTGGAGTTACACCAAAACAGCACGATAAAGCTCTCACACATGTATGTTGTTCACTTGCAGATGCAGGCTTGGCTTTGAATGCAGATAAATGTGATTTCCACAAAAGTTAAAATTCTTTGGCTATATCTTTTCTGACGGGAGTATGACGCCCAATCTTGCTCAAGTACAAGTGCTGTCAAATGCAGATCCCCCCCCCACACAATGTTTCTAAGGTGCGTTCATTTCTTGGCACGGCCAGCTACTATTCCAGATAGAAACAAGACTTTGCACTGTAAGTGCTCTATTGAGAGAGTTGACGAAAAAGAATGTTTCATTTCATTGGTCACACGAATGTGAGATAAGTTTTAGGGAAATAAAACAAGCCATTAAGAACGCTGCTGAAATGTCATATTTCAATCCGAAGCTTAATACAGAAGTTTTTGTTGACGCCAGCCCAGTGGGGTTAGGTGCAGTCATTGCACAGCATAATGGACACCCAAATGCTCAAAGGCATATTGTGGCATATGCAAGTAGGAGTTTGTGCCAAACAAAACAAACTTATTCAGAGCCTGTAAAAGACAGTTTACCAGTGGTATGGGCTTTTTAACATTTCCATGTATTCCTTTACCGAAAGCCTTTTTAGGTCTTGTAGAGAGACCTATTGCAGTCAAACCAGAAAGCTGAGTATTTGTAGAAGTGCAAGTGCTCGTGAACACACTTCTAGCCCCTGCTTGCTCTTCAAAGGCTCCCCTTACCATTTGCTTTCTCCTGCCTCCCCCCCCCCCCCCACTGCTTCACACTTCACGGCCGCCAGGCCGTGACTCGTATTTCTGCCCAGCAGCTTCAAAGGGATCTGCTTCCCCGCCCACTGCTTCACACTTCCCGGCCTGGCGGCCGTGACACGCATTTCTCCTCCCCCCTCCCCACAGCAATGCCAAGACAGATCAATGCGATTTTTTTTTCTTGTTTATAAATTCTTACTCCTCTTTGGGTTAAAAAAGAAAAATCTGCACAGCATGCTTATTTTTAGCCTAAGGACAATTTAATATTACATAACCGCACCTGAGCCAGCAAAACGCAGCGGAATGAAGCTCCGCAAACCAGCTCCAAACTGCTTGTTTCTCTACATTTCACTTTGACTGTTCGCTTTAACTGCTGATTTCTAATCCAACCGTACCTGTTCATTTACTTAATAAAACCGAAATCCTTCTCCTAAAGTGTTTGTTTTTCCGACTGATTTCCTTTCTTTCTTTATCGTAACAAGCAGCAAGCCCTTTGAAAGCACAACAACAAACCGTAGGATGCAACATTTAAAACTTGCTTTTTTGACCCATTTTTCCTGTGCAGTACAGTTTTTTTAGAAGAATTACGCCTATTATATCATCGTGGAGTCCACGTCAAAAAAGCACACACTGCTTTGTAGAAATAACACAGAGTTTACGTGGTAAAATAAGTAGGCACAGTATGTTCACTATATGGTATGCATAAAAAATATCTCTGTATACTTCATGCAGCAAAGACTGAAATAATCACAAAGAACCCATGATGGCGCTCAAAATTCAAACTAGCATTCATTCAGAAGACTGATACGGAAATTAGCTCCGCGAAACAGACGGTGCAGCATTTGGGCATTAACCTGCATTAAGGCCCGGTAGCTTTATTTTTTGCAAGTCTAAACTTCAGGTGTCCTTGGGACTCACAACGTAGAGAAAAATATAGTGCTTTCATAAACACTGAAAAATATAGCGCTTTCAGAAACACCAATGGGAATGCTATTCACAAACTCGTTATTATGTAAAAATTTACCTTGTCATTTTTTGTATCTGTGAAAGCTATATTTGTTAAAAGAGGTGTCTGCTTTTCATCCGTTCCCCCTCGCTCGTTTTGTTTTCCCCATCCCTTTGTTCACGCCTCCTCCTATTCTCTGTGTTTTCCATCCTCCCCCTCCCATTCTATTGCCTGTGCGCTTCTCCCCTGCCCCCTCCATGATGCCCTTGTTTTGAGCTGCATTCAATTACTGCCCTTTTGGACTGGTTTGACTTGTTTTTTTTATCTCTTTATTGATTTTCACACAACCGGGTGGAAAGTGGCCATCCCACAGCAAAACAAACATGAACTTGAGTCATAAAACATACAATATTACTGAATTCATTATCCGAGACACTAGCTTTTAACCCTTGTAGAGCCAGAATGTGAGAGCAGACACTTTAGAGACCCCCGCCACACCCTCTATCTATCTATCACCCTCTATCTATTTATCACCCTCACTCTATCTATCTGTCTGTCTATCGCTCTCACTCTATCTATCGCCCTCACTCTATCTATCTATTGCCCTTACTCTATCTATCACTCTCACTCTCACTCTATCTATCGCCCTCACTCTATCTATCGCCCTCACTCTATCTATCGCCCTCACTCTATCGCTCTCACTCTATCTATCTATCACCCTCACTCTATCTATCGCCCTCATTCTATCTATCTAACGTATCACCACATCATCACTCATCAGCACCACAGCATCACTCAGGGGCACCTCAACATCACTATGCGCCACCACAGCATCACTCGTCGCCACCACAGCATCACTCGTCGCCACCACAACATCACTCGTCGCCACCACAGCATCAATCTGTGCAACCATTCAACAACAACTGGTTCAAATATGTTCTATCAATGTTTTAAGCTTTATTACAAATGCCACAAAATTATGTTAATATTTCACTTCTGTTCTTGGATTTTTGTCACAATAAAATACACTGAACATAATCTTCACAAAAGTTATTTACAAAAGTATAAGCTATTGCCATTATACATTACAATAACTTTTATTTTTATTTAAGTATTAATTATTCAAAACTATTTAAAGCCATTGTTATTTGTAATATCAATACATCTAAGTCACGTAAATACAACACATATTACATTAAAAATGCTATAGGTGTAACATTTGCAAAAGTTATAACTATTGGCATTGTAAATGACAAAGCTATCTATTTCGCTATTTTCAAAACCAACACATAAATAAAAAATGTGTCATTTACAAAACCAATAGCTCAAACTTTCCTAATCAGACCCCCCCAGGATATAGCGGCATGGATTCGCAAATTTAGCGGCACAAATATGGAAATTTAGCGGCACAAATATGGAAATTTAGCGGCACTTTATTTTACTCATAAGCATTCATTTTCAGCCTTAAATCAATGGAAACTGTTTTAGCAGAGTATTCCACTTTGATTAGGCAATCTGGAATATGGAATAGAGGAAGCAGCCCACAGGTTAAGGCTGTTATCCCTTGGAATTGCAATTCTTCATCTGCCAGTTGGGCTAAACAGAAGTGTGAGGTCTAAAATTTTGTGTCACATTTTGTGATGTCAATTCCTGTGTGGTCATGGGTCTTGATGCCACTTCTGTGATGCAACGTTCCATGTCGCGCTCAATGATGTCACTCAATGTGATGTCACGCGCTATGCTGCCTAACTTGGTTAGACCCCCCACTTCTGTTTTTTAGGACCTGCTAAATTATACATTTTCCTTCCTTCCAGAAACTGATGAGGAACTTCTGATTTCTCTAGGATCCCTGTCACTGATGAATATGTGAGGTAGTGTTCCAGTAGTACTGATTATCGTAATCTTAGTCACCTTTTGTTAATCTGACCTACTGTGTTATTTTTATTTTTCCAAAGATGGCGCTGAGCTGGTACGGGTTATCAATCCGCCACTCTTCAGTAGTGCCAGACTGGGAACTTAAAACAGCCCAGGCAATAATGATAAATTCAGCCGCCATGTGCGGTGAGTGTGCGTTAGCCCAGCTGGCCAGTCCAGCCATGCTCTTCAGTGCTACCAATGGAGTCAGACCTCCTGACTCTGGCCAAGATGCAGACACCTAATACCGCAATCATCCTTAACTGAAACTGACCTCATGGTTTTTACAGCAAGAGCTTACAGGCATTTCAGTACTGCTTACACATTTAAAGAAGCATTGTTTCTGCAACACTTTTGATTAGACAAACCCACATTGAAACCAATACTGTGGCTGTCGGAGCTTAAGGAGGATTGTCTCTTTTTGCTTCTGTGGAAGACTGATTCATTTGCATGTACTAGGAACCAAATGAGCTGTTTAGTGACTTAACTCCGGAACTCATTATAATTTGACCTCTGAATGATTTAGAACGACAATTCAAAGTCTGATGTGAACAAAATGGAAATTGTTATTGGTCGTGATGCAGTTTTTCGATTTCTATTTTAGGCAGTTCACTAAAGGGGACGGATTCCTTCACGATGCACTGTGCAGCCCACAACGAGGCGCTTCACAGGTCGTAACCAGAGGGCCCGGCCTGGAAAGGATAAAAAGAATGCGCCCCCCCCCCCTTCCAGCCATAAAAGCCTCATTATCAAGTGAAAGGTCTTTTAATGACCTGTGAAGTACTTGCGGCTGGCAGCTCAAAAACTGACTGGCATAATATCGCAGCCAATATGGTTATTATCGCAGCCATCGTGGTAATCTGCTGATTTCGCGATTTTTTTCATGAATCGCGAAATCGCAATAAACTGGAGGGTCTGCCTAATGCGAGACCTATTGCATTGCAAATGCTTGTTTTGCTGGTGACTGACACAATGAACGATGGGGGAGTACAAGAGAACAAATATAACTTTGTGCATCCTCCAGGGAAGGATCAGAACTCTGCTGACTACTTTTCCAGAGTGCTTATACAAGGTCTTGGTACTCTATCCAAGACGGCTGAAGCCTATATCAATGTCCTTATTAAATCAAACACTCCTGCTGTCATTTCGTTCGCCCAGATTATCACTACCACGAGCCATGCCCGTGGCATGCTAAAGTGGAAAGATATCATGACGCATCAGTCATGGAACCTACACCCTTAACCTCTCACCAGTGATGGTGAATATTAAAAATACGAAAATATCAAAGATGAACTGTCCATAACTCAGGAAAGAGTTATATTGCTAGGGTGAAGAATTCTGATTCCGGAGAGCCTGCGGTAGAAAATGATTCAAGTGGCACATGAAGGACATTGAGGAATTGTTGCCCCAAAACAAGCTTTTTCTACACCAATTTTAACTTTTACGTCCTCTGGTTAGGGTGGGCCTTATCGTGCCCATACCGCCGAGGTACACTCCCCATGGTCCTGATGAATACCCAGTAAATCACACATCAAGGGCAGAAACATGTTGACCCCACTTTAAGTGGATACAGCCAAACAATTAATTTGGTAGTTTCCCAACACATCGCTTTTAATATGTCAGATTGGCCACAGAATAAAGTTTTTATGTGAGACACAATCGTGACATTTTTAACTTTTTTCACATTCACATACCCTTCACAAATTACCAGCTCCGCAGTAACCTGGCGTGGTAACACACCAGGTAGGCATTCAAACACATTTCCTTTGAGCTAATTCTTCACTATAAGAGCCTTTGTAGTGTAGGGCTGAAGTTTCCACTGGGCAGTGCCTAGGTGCAGTTCCGCCACTAACCACCATCACCCACCACCACCACCACCACCCTGTGAGTTGTTACTCCTTCATTTGTTGCAATGGTAATTGCTGAACATCCTAGCTGGTGTGCATTCTGTTTACTTGTTTTAGTAGTCCCAGTATTAGTCCTATGGTAACCTTGGGGAGACTTCAATTTTTAACTCCTACCAAGGTAGAGAACAACAGGTGGCAAACTCTAGCCCATTCATGACTCTTCTTGCTCGACCAGCCTTTTCCCCATTCATTTGGCCTTCAAGCCTGCTCTCCCAGGGCGTACTTTTATTTGGGAATATACTTTTTCTGGCAAGTCCATTTTCTAATCCTCGTGTTCTCTGGTATGCTACAGAAGAAAGGTTTTCTCTGCAAAATGTAGGCCCAGTCTCTCAACCTGCACCAGGACTGATTTTTAGGTTTTGCCTCGCGAAAAAGATGCGTTTTGCGCAGGCAAAAACCTCTTGAGATCTATATGGGAGACAGGAACGGCCTCCGTCTTTCATTGGCTAGCTCCATAAATGGAGACTAGCCATTGGAAGACGGGCCTGTCCGTCAATGCCGGAGGAGACACGGGGGCGTTCCCGAGATTCTTTGGCTTTTGCCGACGTCACGCGACGTCAGGCGAAAGCCGGGAACGCCCCCGAATCTGTTCCGGCATTGCCGGCACCCGCCTTCCTGCTCCGGCCGTCTTCTGCGTCTCTCCTCCCCCTTTCCCGCCCCCTCCCGCCCTCCCGCTCATTAATACCTGCTGCAGTTCAAGAATGCTTCCGAACCTGGAGGCCAAATTAATGACAGGCCATTCTACGAGAATCCTATCAATGGAGTGCTTAACTTTCTGTAGATTTAACATCTGAAAGCATTTGATCATATCACTGGGCAGTGGAGACAACGGGGTCCGGTTCGCAGAATACACCATTTAAATCAGAATTTCGCCTTTGACAATAAATTATGACGTAATGCAGCTAACACAAATGTAACGTGTGAAACTGCAGACTGTTATGTTCAGCCAGGATTTTAGGACTGTTACTCTGCACTGTGAAATACTTTTTTTCGCATCAGAGTGGAGCTTCAGAGTGCAGAGTGGAGCTTCAGAGTGCAGATTCAGAGTGCAGAGTGGAGCTTCAGAGTGGAGCTTCAGAGTGGAGCTTCAGAGTGGAGCTTCAGAGTGGAGCTTCAGAGTGGAGCTTCAGAGTGGAGAGTGGAGCTTCAGAGTGGAGAGTGGAGCTTCAGAGTGGAGAGTGGAGCTTCAGAGTGGAGCTTCAGAGTGGAGCTTCAGAGTGCAGATTCAGAGTGGAGCTTCAGAGTGGAGCTTCAGAGTGGAGCTTCAGAGTGGAGCTTCAGAGTGCAGAGTGGAGCTTCAGAGTGGAGCTTCAGAGTGGAGCTTCAGAGTGGAGCTTCAGAGTGGAGCTTCAGAGTGGAGCTTCAGAGTGGAGCTTCAGAGTGGAGCTTCAGAGTGCAGAGTGGAGCTTCAGAGTGCAGATTCAGAGTGGAGCTTCAGAGTGGAGCTTCAGAGTGGAGCTTCAGAGTGGAGCTTCAGAGTGGAGCTTCAGAGTGGAGATTCAGAGTGGAGATTCAGAGTGGAGATTCAGAGTGGAGATTCAGAGTGGAGCTTCAGAGTGGAGCTTCAGAGTGGAGCTTCAGAGTGGAGCTTCAGAGTGGAGCTTCAGAGTGGAGCTTCAGAGTGGAGCTTCAGAGTGGAGCTTCATAGTGCAGAGTGGAGCTTCAGAGTGGAGCTTCAGAGTGGAGCTGGAGCTTCAGAGTGGAGCTTCAGAGTGGAGCTTCAGAGTGGAGCTTCATAGTGCAGAGTGGAGCTTCAGAGTGGAGCTTCATAGTGCAGAGTGGAGCTTCAGAGTGGAGCTTCAGAGTGCAGAGTGGAGCTTCAGAGTGGAGCTTCAGAGTGGAGCTTCAGAGTGGAGCTTCAGAGTGGAGCTTCAGAGTGGAGCTTCAGAGTGGAGCTTCAGAGTGGAGCTTCAGAGTGGAGCTTCAGAGTGGAGCTTCAGAGTGGAGCTGCAGAGTGGAGCTTCAGAGTGGAGCTTCAGAGTGGAGCTTCAGAGTGGAGCTTCAGAGTGGAGCTTCAGAGTGGAGCTTCAGAGTGGAGATTCAGAGTGGAGCTTCAGAGTGGAGCTTCAGAGTGGAGATTCAGAGTGGAGCTTCAGAGTGGAGCTTCAGAGTGGAGATTCAGAGTGGGGCTTCAGAGCTTCAGAGTGGAGCTTCAGAGTGGAGCTTCAGAGTGGAGCTTCAGAGTGGAGCTTCAGAGTGGAGCTTCAGAGTGGAGCTTCAGAGTGGAGCTTCAGAGTGGAGAGTGGAGCTTCAGAGTGGAGCTTCAGAGTGGAGAGTGGAGCTTCAGAGTGGAGAGTGGAGCTTCAGAGTGGAGAGTGGAGCTTCAGAGTGGAGCTTCAGAGTGGAGCTTCAGAGTGCAGATTCAGAGTGGAGCTTCAGAGTGCAGATTCAGAGTGCAGATTCAGAGTGCAGATTCAGAGTGCAGATTCAGAGTGCAGATTCAGAGTGCAGATTCAGAGTGCAGATTCAGAGTGCAGATTCAGAGTGCAGATTCAGAGTGCAGATTCAGAGTGCAGATTCAGAGTGCAGATTCAGAGTGGAGCTTCAGAGTGGAGCTTCAGAGTGCAGAGTGGAGCTTCAGAGTGGAGCTTCAGAGTGGAGCTTCAGAGTGGAGCTTCAGAGTGGAGCTTCAGAGTGGAGCTTCAGAGTGGAGCTTCAGAGTGGAGCTTCATAGTGCAGAGTGGAGCTTCAGAGTGGAGCTTCAGAGTGGAGCTTCAGAGTGGAGCTTCAGAGTGGAGCTTCAGAGTGGAGCTTCAGAGTGGAGCTTCAGAGTGGGGCTTCAGAGCTTCAGAGTGGAGCTTCAGAGTGGAGCTTCAGAGTGGAGCTTCAGAGTGGAGCTTCAGAGTGGAGCTTCAGAGTGGAGCATCAGAGTGGAGCATCAGAGTGGAGCATCAGAGTGGAGCATCAGAGTGGAGCATCAGAGTGGAGCTTCAGAGTGGAGCTTCAGAGTGGAGCTTCAGAGTGGAGCTTCAGAGTGGAGCTTCAGAGTGGAGCTTCAGAGGGCAGAGTGGAGCTTCAGAGTGGAGCTTCAGAATGCAGATTTAGAGTGGAGCTTCAGAGTGGAGCTTCAGAGTGGAGCTTCAGAGTGGAGCTTCAGAGTGGAGCTTCAGAGTGGAGCGTGGAGCTTCAGAGTGGAGCTTCAGAGTGCAGAGTGGAGCTTCAGAGTGGAGCTTCAGAGTGCAGAGTGGAGCTTCAGAGTGGAGCTTCAGAGTGCAGAGTGGAGCTTCAGAGTGGAGCTTCAGAGTGGAGCTTCAGAGTGGAGCTTCAGAGTGGAGCTTCAGAGTGCAGAGTGGAGCTTCAGAGTGGAGCTTCAGAGTGCAGAGTGGAGCTTCAGAGTGGAGCTTCAGAGTGCAGAGTGGAGCTTCAGAGTGGAGCTTCAGAGTGGAGCTTCAGAGTGGAGCGTGGAGCTTCAGAGTGCAGAGTGGAGCTTCAGAGTGGAGCTTCAGAGTGCAGAGTGGAGCTTCAGAGTGGAGCTTCAGAGTGGAGCTTCAGAGTGGAGCTTCAGAGTGCAGAGTGGAGCTTCAGAGTGGAGCTTCAGAGTGCAGAGTGGAGCTTCAGAGTGGAGCTTCAGAGTGGAGCTTCAGAGTGGAGCTTCAGAGCGGAGCTTCAGAGCGGAGCTTCAGAGCGGAGCTTCAGAGCGGAGCTTCAGAGTGGAGCTTCAGAGTGCAGAGTGGAGCTTCAGAGTGCAGAGTGGAGCTTCAGAGTGGAGCTTCAGAGTGCAGAGTGGAGCTTCAGAGTGGAGCTTCATAGTGCAGAGTGGAGCTTCAAAGTGGAGCTTCAGAGTGGAGCTTCAGAGTGCAGAGTGGAGCTTCAAAGTGGAGCTTCAAAGTGGAGCTTCAAAGTGGAGCTTCAGAGTGCAGAGTGGAGCTTCAGAGTGCAGAGTGGAGCTTCAGAGTGGAGCTTCATAGTGCAGAGTGGAGCTTCAGAGTGCAGAGTGGAGCTTCAGAGTGGAGCTTCAGAGTAGAGCTTCAGAGCTTCAGAGTGGAGCTTCAGAGTGGAGCTTCAGAGTGGAGCTTCAGAGTGGAGCTTCAGAGTGGAGCTTCAGAGTGCAGAGTGGAGCTTCAGAGTGGAGCTTCAGAGTGGAGCTTCAGAGTGGAGCTTCAGAGTGGAGCTGCAGAGTGGAGCTGCAGAGTGGAGCTGCAGAGTGGAGCTGCAGAGTGGAGCTTCAGAGTGGAGCTTCAGAGTGCAGCTTCAGAGTGCAGCTTCAGAGTGGAGCTTCAGAGTGCAGAGTGGAGCTTCAGAGTGGAGCTTCAGAGTGCAGAGTGGAGCTTCAGAGTGGAGCTTCAGAGTGCAGAGTGGAGCTTCAAGGTGGAGCTTCAGAGTGGAGCTTCAGAGTGGAGCTTCAGAGTGGAGCTTCAGAGTGGAGCTTCAGAGTGGAGCTTCAGAGTGGAGCTTCAGAGTGGAGCTTCAGAGTGGAGCTTCAGAGTGCAGAGTGGAGCTTCAGAGTGCAGATTCAGAGTGCAGAGTGGAGCTTCAGAGTGGAGCTTCAGAGTGGAGCTTCAGAGTGGAGCTTCAGAGTGGAGCTTCAGAGTGGAGAGTGGAGCTTCAGAGTGGAGAGTGGAGCTTCAGAGTGGAGAGTGGAGCTTCAGAGTGGAGCTTCAGAGTGGAGCTTCAGAGTGCAGATTCAGAGTGGAGCTTCAGAGTGGAGCTTCAGAGTGGAGCTTCAGAGTGGAGCTTCAGAGTGCAGAGTGGAGCTTCAGAGTGGAGCTTCAGAGTGGAGCTTCAGAGTGGAGCTTCAGAGTGGAGCTTCAGAGTGGAGCTTCAGAGTGGAGCTTCAGAGTGGAGCTTCAGAGTGGAGCTTCAGAGTGGAGCTTCAGAGTGCAGAGTGGAGCTTCAGAGTGCAGATTCAGAGTGGAGCTTCAGAGTGGAGCTTCAGAGTGGAGCTTCAGAGTGGAGATTCAGAGTGGAGCTTCAGAGTGGAGCTTCAGAGTGGAGCTTCAGAGTGGAGCTTCATAGTGCAGAGTGGAGCTTCAGAGTGGAGCTTCAGAGTGGAGCTGGAGCTTCAGAGTGGAGCTTCAGAGTGGAGCTTCAGAGTGGAGCTTCATAGTGCAGAGTGGAGCTTCAGAGTGGAGCTTCAGAGTGCAGAGTGGAGCTTCAGAGTGGAACTTCAGAGTGCAGAGTGGAGCTTCAGAGTGGAGCTTCAGAGTGGAGCTTCAGAGTGGAGCTTCAGAGTGGAGCTTCAGAGTGGAGCTTCAGAGTGGAGCTTCAGAGTGGAGCTTCAGAGTGCAGATTCAGAGTGGAGCTTCAGAGTGGAGCTTCAGAGTGCAGATTCAGAGTGGAGCTTCAGAGTGGAGCTTCAGAGTGGAGCTTCAGAGTGGAGCTTCAGAGTGGAGCTTCAGAGTGGAGCTTCAGAGTGGAGCTTCAGAGTGGAGCTTCAGAGTGGAGCTTCAGAGTGGAGATTCAGAGTGGAGATTCAGAGTGGAGATTCAGAGTGGAGCTTCAGAGTGGAGCTTCAGAGTGGAGCTTCATAGTGCAGAGTGGAGCTTCAGAGTGGAGCTTCAGAGTGGAGCTTCAGAGTGGAGCTTCAGAGTGGAGCTTCAGAGTGGAGCTTCAGAGTGCAGAGTGGAGCTTCAGAGTGGAGCTTCAGAGTGGAGCTTCAGAGTGGAGCTTCAGAGTGGAGCTTCAGAGTGGAGAGTGGAGCTTCAGAGTGGAGAGTGGAGCTTCAGAGTGGAGAGTGGAGCTTCAGAGTGGAGAGTGGAGCTTCAGAGTGGAGAGTGGAGCTTCAGAGTGGAGCTTCAGAGTGGAGCTTCAGAGTGCAGATTCAGAGTGGAGCTTCAGAGTGGAGCTTCAGAGTGGAGCTTCAGAGTGCAGAGTGGAGCTTCAGAGTGGAGCTTCAGAGTGGAGCTTCAGAGTGGAGCTTCAGAGTGGAGCTTCAGAGTGGAGCTTCAGAGTGGAGCTTCAGAGTGCAGAGTGGAGCTTCAGAGTGGAGCTTCAGAGTGGAGCTTCAGAGTGGAGCTTCAGAGTGGAGCTTCAGAGTGGAGATTCAGAGTGGAGATTCAGAGTGGAGCTTCAGAGTGGAGCTTCAGAGTGGAGCTTCAGAGTGGAGCTTCAGAGTGGAGCTTCATAGTGCAGAGTGGAGCTTCAGAGTGGAGCTTCAGAGTGGAGCTGGAGCTTCAGAGTGGAGCTTCAGAGTGGAGCTTCAGAGTGGAGCTTCATAGTGCAGAGTGGAGCTTCAGAGTGGAGCTTCAGAGTGCAGAGTGGAGCTTCAGAGTGGAGCTTCAGAGTGCAGAGTGGAGCTTCAGAGTGGAGCTTCAGAGTGGAGCTTCAGAGTGGAGCTTCAGAGTGGAGCTTCAGAGTGGAGCTTCAGAGTGGAGCTTCAGAGTGGAGCTTCAGAGTGGAGCTTCAGAGTGGAGCTTCAGAGTGGAGCTTCAGAGTGCAGAGTGGAGCTTCAGAGTGCAGATTCAGAGTGGAGCTTCAGAGTGGAGCTTCAGAGTGGAGCTTCAGAGTGGAGCTTCAGAGTGGAGCTTCAGAGTGGAGCTTCAGAGTGGAGCTTCAGAGTGGAGCTTCAGAGTGGAGCTTCAGAGTGGAGATTCAGAGTGGAGCTTCAGAGTGGAGATTCAGAGTGGAGATTCAGAGTGGGGCTTCAGAGCTTCAGAGTGGAGCTTCAGAGTGGAGCTTCAGAGTGGAGCTTCAGAGTGGAGCTTCAGAGTGGAGAGTGGAGCTTCAGAGTGGAGCTTCAGAGTGGAGAGTGGAGCTTCAGAGTGGAGAGTGGAGCTTCAGAGTGGAGAGTGGAGCTTCAGAGTGGAGCTTCAGAGTGGAGCTTCAGAGTGCAGATTCAGAGTGCAGATTCAGAGTGCAGATTCAGAGTGCAGATTCAGAGTGCAGATTCAGAGTGGAGCTTCAGAGTGGAGCTTCAGAGTGCAGAGTGGAGCTTCAGAGTGGAGCTTCAGAGTGGAGCTTCAGAGTGGAGCTTCAGAGTGGAGCTTCAGAGTGGAGCTTCAGAGTGGAGCTTCATAGTGCAGAGTGGAGCTTCAGAGTGGAGCTTCAGAGTGGAGCTTCAGAGTGGAGCTTCAGAGTGGAGCTTCAGAGTGGAGCTTCAGAGTGGGGCTTCAGAGCTTCAGAGTGGAGCTTCAGAGTGGAGCTTCAGAGTGGAGCTTCAGAGTGGAGCTTCAGAGTGGAGCTTCAGAGTGGAGCTTCAGAGTGGAGCATCAGAGTGGAGCATCAGAGTGGAGCATCAGAGTGGAGCTTCAGAGTGGAGCTTCAGAGTGGAGCTTCAGAGTGGAGCTTCAGAGGGCAGAGTGGAGCTTCAGAGTGGAGCTTCAGAATGCAGATTTAGAGTGGAGCTTCAGAGTGGAGCTTCAGAGTGGAGCTTCAGAGTGGAGCTTCAGAGTGGAGCTTCAGAGTGGAGCTTCAGAGTGGAGCGTGGAGCTTCAGAGTGGAGCTTCAGAGTGGAGCTTCAGAGTGCAGAGTGGAGCTTCAGAGTGGAGCTTCAGAGTGCAGAGTGGAGCTTCAGAGTGGAGCTTCAGAGTGCAGAGTGGAGCTTCAGAGTGGAGCTTCAGAGTGGAGCTTCAGAGTGGAGCTTCAGAGTGCAGAGTGGAGCTTCAGAGTGGAGCTTCAGAGTGCAGAGTGGAGCTTCAGAGTGGAGCTTCAGAGTGGAGCTTCAGAGTGGAGCTTCAGAGTGGAGCTTCAGAGTGGAGCTTCAGAGTGGAGCGTGGAGCTTCAGAGTGCAGAGTGGAGCTTCAGAGTGGAGCTTCAGAGTGCAGAGTGGAGCTTCAGAGTGGAGCTTCAGAGTGGAGCTTCAGAGTGGAGCTTCAGAGTGGAGCTTCAGAGTGCAGAGTGGAGCTTCAGAGTGGAGCTTCAGAGTGCAGAGTGGAGCTTCAGAGTGGAGCTTCAGAGCGGAGCTTCAGAGCGGAGCTTCAGAGCGGAGCTTCAGAGCGGAGCTTCAGAGTGGAGCTTCAGAGTGCAGAGTGGAGCTTCAGAGTGCAGAGTGGAGCTTCAGAGTGGAGCTTCAGAGTGCAGAGTGGAGCTTCAGAGTGGAGCTTCAGAGTGCAGAGTGGAGCTTCAAAGTGGAGCTTCAGAGTGGAGCTTCAGAGTGCAGAGTGGAGCTTCAAAGTGGAGCTTCAAAGTGGAGCTTCAAAGTGGAGCTTCAGAGTGCAGAGTGGAGCTTCAGAGTGCAGAGTGGAGCTTCAGAGTGGAGCTTCATAGTGCAGAGTGGAGCTTCAGAGTGCAGAGTGGAGCTTCAGAGTGGAGCTTCAGAGTAGAGCTTCAGAGCTTCAGAGTGGAGCTTCAGAGTGGAGCTTCAGAGTGGAGCTTCAGAGTGCAGAGTGGAGCTTCAGAGTGGAGCTTCAGAGTGGAGCTTCAGAGTGGAGCTTCAGAGTGGAGCTGCAGAGTGGAGCTGCAGAGTGGAGCTGCAGAGTGGAGCTGCAGAGTGGAGCTGCAGAGTGGAGCTGCAGAGTGGAGCTTCAGAGTGGAGCTTCAGAGTGCAGCTTCAGAGTGCAGAGTGGAGCTTCAGAGTGCAGAGTGGAGCTTCAGAGTGGAGCTTCAGAGTGCAGAGTGGAGCTTCAAGGTGGAGCTTCAGAGTGGAGCTTCAGAGTGGAGCTTCAGAGTGGAGCTTCAGAGTGGAGCTTCAGAGTGGAGCTTCAGAGTGGAGCTTCAGAGTGGAGCTTCAGAGTGGAGCTTCAGAGTGGAGCTTCAGAGTGGAGCTTCAGAGTGGAGCTTCAGAGTGCAGAGTGGAGCTTCAGAGTGCAGATTCAGAGTGCAGAGTGGAGCTTCAGAGTGGAGCTTCAGAGTGGAGCTTCAGAGTGGAGCTTCAGAGTGGAGCTTCAGAGTGGAGAGTGGAGCTTCAGAGTGGAGAGTGGAGCTTCAGAGTGGAGAGTGGAGCTTCAGAGTGGAGCTTCAGAGTGGAGCTTCAGAGTGCAGATTCAGAGTGGAGCTTCAGAGTGGAGCTTCAGAGTGGAGCTTCAGAGTGGAGCTTCAGAGTGCAGAGTGGAGCTTCAGAGTGGAGCTTCAGAGTGGAGCTTCAGAGTGGAGCTTCAGAGTGGAGCTTCAGAGTGGAGCTTCAGAGTGGAGCTTCAGAGTGGAGCTTCAGAGTGGAGCTTCAGAGTGCAGATTCAGAGTGGAGCTTCAGAGTGGAGCTTCAGAGTGGAGCTTCAGAGTGGAGATTCAGAGTGGAGCTTCAGAGTGGAGCTTCAGAGTGGAGCTTCAGAGTGGAGCTTCATAGTGCAGAGTGGAGCTTCAGAGTGGAGCTTCAGAGTGGAGCTGGAGCTTCAGAGTGGAGCTTCAGAGTGGAGCTTCAGAGTGGAGCTTCATAGTGCAGAGTGGAGCTTCAGAGTGGAGCTTCAGAGTGCAGAGTGGAGCTTCAGAGTGGAGCTTCAGAGTGCAGAGTGGAGCTTCAGAGTGGAGCTTCAGAGTGGAGCTTCAGAGTGGAGCTTCAGAGTGGAGCTTCAGAGTGGAGCTTCAGAGTGGAGCTTCAGAGTGGAGCTTCAGAGTGGAGCTTCAGAGTGGAGATTCAGAGTGGAGCTTCAGAGTGGAGATTCAGAGTGGAGATTCAGAGTGGAGATTCAGAGTGGAGCTTCAGAGTGGAGCTTCAGAGTGGAGCTTCAGAGTGGAGCTTCAGAGTGGAGCTTCAGAGTGGAGCTTCAGAGTGGAGCTTCATAGTGCAGAGTGGAGCTTCAGAGTGGAGCTTCAGAGTGGAGCTTCAGAGTGGAGCTTCAGAGTGGAGCTTCAGAGTGGAGCTTCAGAGTGGAGCTTCAGAGTGCAGAGTGGAGCTTCAGAGTGGAGCTTCAGAGTGGAGCTTCAGAGTGGAGCTTCAGAGTGGAGCTTCAGAGTGGAGCTTCAGAGTGGAGCTTCATAGTGCAGAGTGGAGCTTCAGAGTGGAGCTTCAGAGTGGAGCTTCAGAGTGGAGCTTCAGAGTGGAGCTTCAGAGTGGAGCTTCAGAGTGGAGCTTCAGAGTGGGGCTTCAGAGCTTCAGAGTGGAGCTTCAGAGTGGAGCTTCAGAGTGGAGCTTCAGAGTGGAGCTTCAGAGTGGAGCTTCAGAGTGGAGCTTCAGAGTGGAGCTTCAGAGTGGAGCATCAGAGTGGAGCATCAGAGTGGAGCATCAGAGTGGAGCATCAGAGTGGAGCTTCAGAGTGGAGCTTCAGAGTGGAGCTTCAGAGTGGAGCTTCAGAGTGGAGCTTCAGAGTGGAGCTTCAGAGGGCAGAGTGGAGCTTCAGAGTGGAGCTTCAGAATGCAGATTCAGAGTGGAGCTTCAGAGTGGAGCTTCAGAGTGGAGCTTCAGAGTGGAGCTTCAGAGTGGAGCTTCAGAGTGGAGCGTGGAGCTTCAGAGTGGAGCTTCAGAGTGGAGCTTCAGAGTGCAGAGTGGAGCTTCAGAGTGGAGCTTCAGAGTGCAGAGTGGAGCTTCAGAGTGGAGCTTCAGAGTGCAGAGTGGAGCTTCAGAGTGGAGCTTCAGAGTGCAGAGTGGAGCTTCAGAGTGGAGCTTCAGAGTGGAGCTTCAGAGTGGAGCTTCAGAGTGCAGCTTCAGAGTGCAGCTTCAGAGTGGAGCTTCAGAGTGCAGAGTGGAGCTTCAGAGTGGAGCTTCAGAGTGCAGAGTGGAGCTTCAGAGTGGAGCTTCAGAGTGCAGAGTGGAGCTTCAAGGTGGAGCTTCAGAGTGGAGCTTCAGAGTGGAGCTTCAGAGTGGAGCTTCAGAGTGGAGCTTCAGAGTGGAGCTTCAGAGTGGAGCTTCAGAGTGGAGCTTCAGAGTGCAGAGTGGAGCTTCAGAGTGCAGATTCAGAGTGCAGAGTGGAGCTTCAGAGTGGAGCTTCAGAGTGGAGCTTCAGAGTGCAGAGTGGAGCTTCAAGGTGGAGCTTCAGAGTGGAGCTTCAGAGTGGAGCTTCAGAGTGGAGCTTCAGAGTGGAGCTTCAGAGTGGAGCTTCAGAGTGGAGCTTCAGAGTGGAGCTTCAGAGTGCAGAGTGGAGCTTCAGAGTGCAGATTCAGAGTGCAGAGTGGAGCTTCAGAGTGGAGCTTCAGAGTGGAGCTTCAGAGTGGAGCTTCAGAGTGGAGAGTGGAGCTTCAGAGTGGAGAGTGGAGCTTCAGAGTGGAGCTTCAGAGTGGAGCTTCAGAGTGGAGCTTCAGAGTGGAGCTTCAGAGTGGAGCTTCAGAGTGCAGATTCAGAGTGGAGCTTCAGAGTGGAGCTTCAGAGTGGAGCTTCAGAGTGGAGCTTCAGAGTGCAGAGTGGAGCTTCAGAGTGGAGCTTCAGAGTGGAGCTTCAGAGTGGAGCTTCAGAGTGGAGCTTCAGAGTGGAGCTTCAGAGTGGAGCTTCAGAGTGCAGAGTGGAGCTTCAGAGTGCAGATTCAGAGTGGAGCTTCAGAGTGGAGCTTCAGAGTGGAGCTTCAGAGTGGAGCTTCAGAGTGGAGCTTCAGAGTGGAGATTCAGAGTGGAGATTCAGAGTGGAGATTCAGAGTGGAGCTTCAGAGTGGAGCTTCAGAGTGGAGCTTCAGAGTGGAGAGTGGAGCTTCAGAGTGGAGCTTCAGAGTGGAGCTGGAGCTTCAGAGTGGAGCTTCAGAGTGGAGCTTCAGAGTGGAGCTTCATAGTGCAGAGTGGAGCTTCAGAGTGGAGCTTCAGAGTGCAGAGTGGAGCTTCAGAGTGGAGCTTCAGAGTGGAGCTTCAGAGTGGAGCTTCAGAGTGGAGCTTCAGAGTGGAGCTTCAGAGTGGAGCTTCAGAGTGGAGCTTCAGAGTGGAGCTTCAGAGTGGAGCTTCAGAGTGCAGATTCAGAGTGGAGCTTCAGAGTGGAGCTTCAGAGTGGAGCTTCAGAGTGGAGCTTCAGAGTGGAGCTTCAGAGTGGAGATTCAGAGTGGAGATTCAGAGTGGAGATTCAGAGTGGAGATTCAGAGTGGAGCTTCAGAGTGGAGCTTCAGAGTGGAGCTTCAGAGTGGAGCTTCATAGTGCAGAGTGGAGCTTCAGAGTGGAGCTTCAGAGTGGAGCTTCAGAGTGGAGCTTCAGAGTGGAGCTTCAGAGTGGAGCTTCAGAGTGCAGAGTGGAGCTTCAGAGTGGAGCTTCAGAGTGGAGCTTCAGAGTGGAGCTTCAGAGTGGAGCTTCAGAGTGGAGCTTCAGAGTGGAGCTTCATAGTGCAGAGTGGAGCTTCAGAGTGGAGCTTCAGAGTGGAGCTTCAGAGTGGAGCTTCAGAGTGGAGCTTCAGAGTGGAGCTTCAGAGTGGAGCTTCAGAGTGGAGCTTCAGAGTGGGGCTTCAGAGCTTCAGAGTGGAGCTTCAGAGTGGAGCTTCAGAGTGGAGCTTCATAGTGGAGCTTCAGAGTGGAGCTTCAGAGTGGAGCTTCAGAGTGGAGCTTCAGAGTGGAGCATCAGAGTGGAGCATCAGAGTGGAGCATCAGAGTGGAGCATCAGAGTGGAGCATCAGAGTGGAGCTTCAGAGTGGAGCTTCAGAGTGGAGCTTCAGAGTGGAGCTTCAGAGTGGAGCTTCAGAGTGGAGCTTCAGAGTGGAGCTTCAGAGGGCAGAGTGGAGCTTCAGAGTGGAGCTTCAGAATGCAGATTCAGAGTGGAGCTTCAGAGTGGAGCTTCAGAGTGGAGCTTCAGAGTGGAGCTTCAGAGTGGAGCTTCAGAGTGGAGCGTGGAGCTTCAGAGTGGAGCTTCAGAGTGGAGCTTCAGAGTGGAGCTTCAGAGTGGAGCTTCAGAGTGCAGAGTGGAGCTTCAGAGTGGAGCTTCAGAGTGCAGAGTGGAGCTTCAGAGTGGAGCTTCAGAGTGCAGAGTGGAGCTTCAGAGTGGAGCTTCAGAGTGGAGCTTCAGAGTGGAGCTTCAGAGTGGAGCTTCAGAGTGGAGCTTCAGAGTGCAGAGTGGAGCTTTAGAGTGGAGCTTCAGAGTGCAGAGTGGAGCTTCAGAGTGGAGCTTCAGAGTGCAGAGTGGAGCTTCAGAGTGGAGCTTCAGAGTGGAGCTTCAGAGTGGAGCTTCAGAGTGGAGCTTCAGAGTGCAGAGTGGAGCTTCAGAGTGGAGCTTCAGAGTGGAGCTTCAGAGTGGAGCTTCAGAGTGGAGCTTCAGAGTGCAGAGTGGAGCTTCAGAGTGGAGCTTCAGAGTGGAGCTTCAGAGTGGAGCTTCAGAGTGGAGCTTCAGAGTGGAGCTTCAGAGTGCAGAGTGGAGCTTCAGAGTGGAGCTTCAGAGTGGAGCTTCAGAGTGGAGCTTCAGAGTGGAGCTTCAGAGCGGAGCTTCAGAGCGGAGCTTCAGAGCGGAGCTTCAGAGCGGAGCTTCAGAGTGCAGAGTGGAGCTTCAGAGTGCAGAGTGGAGCTTCAGAGTGGAGCTTCAGAGTGCAGAGTGGAGCTTCAGAGTGGAGCTTCAGAGTGCAGAGTGGAGCTTCAAAGTGGAGCTTCAGAGTGGAGCTTCAGAGTGCAGAGTGGAGCTTCAAAGTGGAGCTTCAAAGTGGAGCTTCAAAGTGGAGCTTCAGAGTGCAGAGTGGAGCTTCAGAGTGGAGCTTCAGAGTGCAGAGTGGAGCTTCAGAGTGGAGCTTCATAGTGCAGAGTGGAGCTTCAGAGTGCAGAGTGGAGCTTCAGAGTGGAGCTTCAGAGTGGAGCTTCAGAGTAGAGCTTCAGAGCTTCAGAGTGGAGCTTCAGAGTGGAGCTTCAGAGTGGAGCTTCAGAGTGGAGCTTCAGAGTGCAGAGTGGAGCTTCAGAGTGGAGCTTCAGAGTGGAGCTTCAGAGTGGAGCTTCAGAGTGGAGCTGCAGAGTGGAGCTGCAGAGTGGAGCTGCAGAGTGGAGCTGCAGAGTGGAGCTGCAGAGTGGAGCTTCAGAGTGGAGCTTCAGAGTGCAGCTTCAGAGTGCAGCTTCAGAGTGGAGCTTCAGAGTGCAGAGTGGAGCTTCAGAGTGGAGCTTCAGAGTGCAGAGTGGAGCTTCAGAGTGGAGCTTCAGAGTGGAGCTTCAGAGTGCAGAGTGGAGCTTCAGAGTGGAGCTTCAGAGTGGAGCTTCAGAGTGGAGCTTCAGAGTGGAGCTTCAGAGTGGAGCTTCAGAGTGGAGCTCCAGAGTGGAGCTTCGGAGTGGAGCTTCAGAGTGCAGAGTGGAGCTTCAGAGTGGAGCTTCAGAGTGCAGAGTGGAGCTTCAGAGTGGAGCTTCATAGTGCAGAGTGGAGCTTCAGAGTGCAGAGTGGAGCTTCAGAGTGGAGCTTCAGAGTAGAGCTTCAGAGCTTCAGAGTAGAGCTTCAGAGCTTCAGAGTGGAGCTTCAGAGTGGAGCTTCAGAGTGGAGCTTCAGAGTGGAGCTTCAGAGTGGAGCTTCAGAGTGGAGCTTCAGAGTGGAGCTTCAGAGTGCAGAGTGGAGCTTCAGAGTGGAGCTTCAGAGTGGAGCTTCAGAGTGGAGCTTCAGAGTGGAGCTTCAGAGTGGAGCTTCAGAGTGGAGCTGCAGAGTGGAGCTGCAGAGTGGAGCTGCAGAGTGGAGCTGCAGAGTGGAGCTGCAGAGTGGAGCTGCAGAGTGGAGCTTCAGAGTGCAGCTGCAGAGTGGAGCTTCAGAGTGGAGCTTCAGAGTGGAGCTTCAGAGTGGAGCTTCAGAGTGCAGCTGCAGAGTGGAGCTGCAGAGTGGAGCTGCAGAGTGGAGCTTCAGAGTGGAGCTTCAGAGTGCAGCTTCAGAGTGGAGCTTCAGAGTGGAGCTGCAGAGTGGAGCTTCAGAGTGGAGCTTCAGAGTGGAGCTTCAGAGTGGAGCTTCAGAGTGGAGCTGCAGAGTGGAGCTGCAGAGTGGAGCTTCAGAGTGGAGCTTCAGAGTGGAGCTTCAGAGTGGAGCATCAGAGTGGAGCATCAGAGTGGAGCATCAGAGTGGAGCATCAGAGTGGAGCATCAGAGTGGAGCATCAGAGTGGAGCATCAGAGTGGAGCATCAGAGTGGAGCTTCAGAGTGGAGCTTCAGAGTGGAGCTTCAGAGGGCAGAGTGGAGCTTCAGAGTGGAGCTTCAGAATGCAGATTCAGAGTGGAGCTTCAGAGTGGAGCTTCAGAGTGGAGCTTCAGAGTGGAGCTTCAGAGTGGAGCGTGGAGCTTCAGAGTGGAGCTTCAGAGTGGAGCTTCAGAGTGGAGCTTCAGAGTGGAGCTTCAGAGTGGAGCTTCAGAGTGGAGCTTCAGAGTGGAGCTTCAGAGTGGAGCTTCAGAGTGGAGCTTCAGAGTGGAGCTTCAGAGTGGAGCTTCAGAGTGCAGAGTGGAGCTTGAGAGTGCAGAGTGGAGCTTGAGAGTGCAGCTTGAGAGTGCAGCTTGAGAGTGCAGCTTGAGAGTGCAGCTTGAGAGTGCAGCTTGAGAGTGCAGCTTGAGAGTGCAGCTTGAGAGTGCAGAGTGGAGCTTCAGAGTGGAGCTTCAGAGTGCAGAGTGGAGCTTCAGAGTGGAGCTTCAGAGTGGAGCTTCAGAGTGGAGCTTCAGAGTGGAGCTTCAGAGTGGAGCTTCAGAGTGGAGCGTGGAGCTTCAGAGTGGAGCTTCAGAGTGCAGAGTGGAGCTTCAGAGTGGAGCTTCAGAGTGGAGCTTCAGAGTGGAGCTTCAGAGTGGAGCTTCAGAGTGGAGCTTCAGAGTGGAGCTTCAGAGTGGAGCTTCAGAGTGGAGCTTCAGAGTGGAGCTTCAGAGTGCAGAGTGGAGCTTCAGAGTGGAGCTTCAGAGTGAAGCTTCAGAGTGGAGCTTCAGAGTGAAGCTTCAGAGTGGAGCTTCAGAGTGAAGCTTCAGAGTGGAGCTTCAGAGTGAAGCTTCAGAGTGAAGCTTCAGAGTGAAGCTTCAGAGTGGAGCTTCAGAGTGGAGCTTCAGAGTGCAGCTTCAGAGTGCAGCTTCAGAGTGCAGCTTCAGAGTGCAGCTTCAGAGTGCAGCTTCAGAGTGCAGCTTCAGAGTGCAGCTTCAGAGTGCAGCTTCAGAGTGCAGCTTCAGAGTGGAGCTTCAGAGTGGAGCTTCAGAGTGGAGCTTCAGAGTGGAGCTTCAGAGTGCAGAGTGGAGCTTCAGAGTGCAGATTCAGAGTGCAGAGTGCAGAGTGGAGCTTCAGAGTGGAGCTTCAGAGTGCAGAGTGGAGCTTCAGAGTGGAGCTTCAGAGTGCAGAGTGGAGCTTCAAAGTGGAGCTTCAGAGTGGAGCTTCAGAGTGCAGAGTGGAGCTTCAGAGTGGAGCTTCAGAGTGGAGCTTCAGAGTGGAGCTTCAGAGTGGAGCTTCAGAGTGGAGCTTCAGAGTGGAGCTTCAGAGTGGAGCTTCAGAGTGGAGCTCCAGAGTGGAGCTCCAGAGTGCAGAGTGGAGCTTCAGAGTGCAGATTCAGAGTGGAGCTTCAGAGTGGAGCTTCAGAGTGCAGAGTGGAGCTTCAGAGTAGAGCTTCAGAGTGCAGAGTGGAGCTTCAGAGTGGAGCTTCAGAGTGCAGAGTGGAGCTTCAGAGTGGAGCTTCAGAGTGCAGAGTGGAGCTTCAAAGTGGAGCTTCAGAGTGGAGCTTCAGAGTGCAGAGTGGAGCTTCAAAGTGGAGCTTCAGAGTGGAGCTTCAGAGTGCAGAGTGGAGCTTCAGAGTGGAGCTTCAGAGTGCAGAGTGGAGCTTCAGAGTGGAGCTTCAGAGTGGAGCTTCAGAGTGGAGCTTCAGAGTGGAGCTTCAGAGTGGAGCTTCAGAGTGGAGCTCCAGAGTGGAGCTCCAGAGTGCAGAGTGGAGCTTCAGAGTGCAGAGTGGAGCTTCAGAGTGGAGCTTCAGAGTGGAGCTTCAGAGTGGAGCTTCAGAGTGGAGCTTCAGAGTGGAGCTTCAGAATGCAGATTCAGAGTGGAGCTTCAGAGTGGAGCTTCAGAGTGGAGCTTCAGAGTGCAGAGTGGAGCTTCAGAGTGCAGAGTGGAGCTTCAGAGTGCAGATTCAGAGTGGAGCTTCAGAGTGCAGAGTGGAGCTTCAGAGTGCAGATTCAGAGTGGAGCTTCAGAGTGCAGAGTGGAGCTTCAGAGTGCAGATTCAGAGTGGAGCTTCAGAGTGCAGAGTGGAGCTTCAGAGTGCAGAGTGGAGCTTCAGAGTGCAGAGTGGAGCTTCAGAGTGCAGAGTGGAGCTTCAGAGTGGAGCTTCAGAGTGCAGAGTGGAGCTTCAGATTCAGAGTGGAGCTTCAGATTCAGAGTGGAGCTTCAGATTCAGAGTGGAGCTTCAGAGTGCAGAGTGAAGCTTCAGAGTGGAGAGTGGAGCTTCAGAGTGGAGATTCAGAGTGGAGAGTGGAGCTTCAGAGTGGAGCTTCAGAGTGGAGAGTGGAGCTTCAGAGTGGAGATTCAGAGTGGAGAGTGGAGCTTCAGAGTGGAGATTCAGAGTGGAGAGTGGAGCTTCAGAGTGGAGAGTGGAGCTTCAGAGTGGAGAGTGGAGCTTCAGAGTGGAGAGTGGAGCTTCAGAGTGCAGAGTGGAGCTTCAGAGTGCAGAGTGGAGCTTCAGAGTGCAGAGTGGAGCTTCAGAGTGAAGCTTCAGAGTGCAGAGTGGAGCTTCAGAGTGCAGATTCAGAGTGGAGCTTCAGAGTGCAGATTCAGAGTGGAGCTTCAGAGTGCAGAGTGGAGCTTCAGAGTGCAGAGTGGAGCTTCAGAGTGCAGAGTGGAGCTTCAGAGTGCAGATTCAGAGTGGAGCTTCAGAGTGCAGAGTGGAGCTTCACAGTGCAGAGTGGAGCTTCAGAGTGCAGAGTGGAGCTTCAGAGTGAAGCTTCAGAGTGCAGAGTGGAGCTTCAGAGTGCAGATTCAGAGTGGAGCTTCAGAGTGCAGATTCAGAGTGGAGCTTCAGAGTGCAGAGTGGAGCTTCAGAGTGCAGAGTGGAGCTTCAGAGTGCAGATTCAGAGTGGAGCTTCAGAGTGCAGAGTGGAGCTTCAGAGTGGAGCTTCAGAGTGCAGTTTCAGAGTGCAGTTTCAGAGTGGAGATTCAGAGTGGAGATTCAGAGTGCAGCTTCAGAGTGGAGCTTCAGAGTGCAGATTCAGAGTGGAGCTTCAGAGTGCAGATTCAGAGTGGAGCTTCAGAGTGCAGATTCAGAGTGGAGCTTCAGAGTGCAGAGTGGAGCTTCAGAGTGCAGAGTGGAGCTTCAGAGTGCAGATTCAGAGTGGAGCTTCAGAGTGGAGCTTCAGAGTGGAGCTTCAGAGTGCAGATTCAGAGTGCAGATTCAGAGTGCAGAGTGGAGCTTCAGAGTGCAGAGTGGAGCTTCAGAGTGCAGAGTGGAGCTTCAGAGTGCAGAGTGGAGCTTCAGAGTGCAGAGTGGAGCTTCAGAGTGGAGCTTCAGAGTGGAGCTTCAGAGTGGAGCTTCAGAGTGGAGCTTCAGAGTGGAGCTTCAGAGTGGAGCTTCAGAGTGGAGCTTCAGAGTGGAGCTTCAGAGTGCAGAGTGGAGCTTCAGAGTGCAGAGTGGAGCTGCAGATTCAGAGTGGAGCTTCAGAGTGCAGATTCAGAGTGCAGAGTGGAGCTTCAGAGTGCAGATTCAGAGTGGAGCTTCAGAGTGCAGATTCAGAGTGGAGCTTCAGAGTGCAGATTCAGAGTGGAGAGTGGAGCTTCAGAGTGCAGATTCAGAGTGGAGAGTGAAGCTTCAGAGTGGAGCTTCAGAGTGGAGCTTCAGAGTGGAGCTTCAGAGTGGAGCTTCAGAGTGGAGCTTCAGAGTGGAGATTCAGAGTGGAGAGTGGAGCTTCAGAGTGGAGATTCAGAGTGGAGAGTGGAGCTTCAGAGTGGAGATTCAGAGTGGAGAGTGGAGCTTCAGAGTGGAGATTCAGAGTGGAGAGTGGAGCTTCAGAGTGGAGCTTCAGAGTGCAGATTCAGAGTGCAGAGTGGAGCTTCAGAGTGCAGATTCAGAGTGGAGCTTCAGAGTGCAGATTCAGAGTGGAGCTTCAGAGTGCAGATTCAGAGTGGAGAGTGGAGCTTCAGAGTGCAGATTCAGAGTGGAGAGTGAAGCTTCAGAGTGGAGCTTCAGAGTGGAGCTTCAGAGTGGAGCTTCAGAGTGGAGCTTCAGAGTGGAGCTTCAGAGTGGAGATTCAGAGTGGAGATTCAGAGTGGAGAGTGGAGCTTCAGAGTGGAGATTCAGAGTGGAGAGTGGAGCTTCAGAGTGGAGATTCAGAGTGGAGAGTGGAGCTTCAGAGTGGAGCTTCAGAGTGGAGAGTGGAGCTTCAGAGTGGAGATTCAGAGTGGAGAGTGGAGCTTCAGAGTGGAGATTCAGAGTGGAGAGTGGAGATTCAGAGTGGAGAGTGGAGCTTCAGAGTGGAGAGTGGAGCTTCAGAGTGGAGAGTGGAGCTTCAGAGTGGAGAGTGGAGCTTCAGAGTGGAGAGTGGAGCTTCAGAGTGCAGAGTGGAGCTTCAGAGTGCAGAGTGGAGCTTCAGAGTGCAGAGTGGAGCTTCAGAGTGAAGCTTCAGAGTGCAGAGTGGAGCTTCAGAGTGCAGATTCAGAGTGGAGCTTCAGAGTGCAGATTCAGAGTGGAGCTTCAGAGTGCAGATTCAGAGTGGAGCTTCAGAGTGCAGAGTGGAGCTTCAGAGTGCAGAGTGGAGCTTCAGAGTGCAGATTCAGAGTGGAGCTTCAGAGTGCAGAGTGGAGCTTCAGAGTGGAGCTTCAGAGTGGAGCTTCAGAGTGGAGCTTCAGAGTGCAGTTTCAGAGTGCAGTTTCAGAGTGGAGATTCAGAGTGGAGATTCAGAGTGGAGCTTCAGAGTGGAGCTTCAGAGTGCAGATTCAGAGTGGAGCTTCAGAGTGCAGATTCAGAGTGGAGCTTCAGAGTGCAGATTCAGAGTGGAGCTTCTGAGTGCAGATTCAGAGTGGAGCTTCAGAGTGCAGAGTGGAGCTTCAGAGTGGAGCTTCAGAGTGCAGAGTGGAGCTTCAGAGTGCAGTTTCAGAGTGGAGATTCAGAGTGGAGCTTCAGAGTGCAGAGTGGAGCTTCAGAGTGCAGAGTGGAGCTTCAGAGTGCAGATTCAGAGTGGAGCTTCAGAGTGCAGAGTGGAGCTTCAGAGTGCAGATTCAGAGTGGAGCTTCAGAGTGCAGAGTGGAGCTTCAGAGTGCAGATTCAGAGTGGAGCTTCAGAGTGCAGAGTGGAGCTTCAGAGTGCAGATTCAGAGTGGAGATTCAGAGTGGAGCTTCAGAGTGCAGAGTGGAGCTTCAGAGTGCAGAGTGGAGCTTCAGAGTGCAGAGTGGAGCTTCAGAGTGGAGCTTCAGAGTGGAGCTTCAGAGTGGAGCTTCAGAGTGGAGCTTCAGAGTGGAGCTTCAGAGTGCAGCTTCAGAGTGCAGCTTCAGAGTGCAGCTTCAGAGTGCAGCTTCAGAGTGCAGAGTGGAGCTTCAGAGTGCAGAGTGGAGCTTCAGAGTGTCAAGAGCAATGCCAATAGCTCTAACTTTAACAAAGGCAAAACCATTGCATTGTAAATGCTTGTTGTTAGTTCTTGAGGAGAGCCCATTTCAAGGGCAGGGGATCCGCAGGAGGAATTGGGGTGCAAGGCAAGTGCTTTAGGAAGGTACACGGCATTCATAGTGCACAACTTAACTTCTTGGCTGGTTGTCTCTTGAGTCTATTCACAAACCCAAGATGACTGCCTGAATATTAGAGAAAATCTTTTTGGGGTTCCAGTTTTCTGATTAATATCTCATCACCATTGAGCTCTGTACCTTCCATTTACTGTGTTTAGGAACATTCTAGGAATTCTGTCCAGACACCCAGGGTTTGCCATAGACTGCTTTGTAGCTGGGATCAGTTGTTCATTTTCATATGGTCCCTTATGTGTAAAAAAAATAAAAATGTTTTCCTTCATTCTTTATTTTTTTGGGGGAGGGGGTTATCTTTTTATTGAACAGTTGCTCAGTATACAACAGTACAGGTAGAATGAAAGATACATATAGCAGGTCGATTGTGGGAAATACAGACCACATCCATTTCCAGCAGTGATTGCATTATCAAATATATTGCACTCACATTGCTACAGGCACAGTTTTCTTCCAGGAGCAGGACCAGCGAGAAGTATCCCCTAACCCTCCCTCTACCCCTACCCCTAGACCTCCTCAGGTCTCCCTGTAATGGAACGTGTTGCCCCATACTTTCTCGTATTTACGGGGCAGTCACAGCTCTGGTACACCTAATGTCCCGCCAATTGGCACCAGTTTAAGTCAGTCTTCCAGTCCCGGATATTCAGGGGTCTATTTGCCCCAAATGCTGTAGCGATGTTCCGTTTAGCCACCCTTGCTGGCAGCTGCAGCTCGTGCAGGTAAGGGCGGTGGGGCTGGATGAGGGGGTATTTCGACAGACGAGGGAAAATTCATTATTTATTTTCCCTTGTGGTCGTCTGTCGAATCCCCCCAACCCGGCCCCACTGCTCAAACCTGCTCTGGTTGCAGCTTCCTGCTGCTAGTGTCAGCCACAGTTTATGGTACCTGGTCTACTTCTCCTTCCCGGAGATGCCCAGTATCAGCCATTTAGCCTTCAACGAAACCTCCAGACCCGTAATGGCGGCCATGACAGCTGGGACCGCCCTCCAGTATGGTTGGATCTGAGGGCATTCCCAAAGTGTGTGGAAAAAGGTGTCAACAGCGCCACATCCCCTAAGCATAGTCATAGCGGCCCATGTGGTGCAACCTGAATTGAGATTAGTAGGATCTATGTAGTATGCGCAATTGCAAAAGGCGAAAACGGGCCCTTATGGTGCCATGCATTTAATCTGTAGAGTTAGACATTCTGTCTAGGATGGTCGTATGTGTGTGTCAAACCACTGTTTATTCTTCAAAATGTTAGACTTTTGTTATTCACACCCGCTTAATTTCCATATTTTGTCTTTTGCAGAAGTGATGTTCAGAACACTGAGGACATGGTTACCTCTGTGCCCACAGGTGAGTTTCACATTGTTTCTCCTTCACCACTCCTCCATCACACTGCCAGCACCACCATTTTTAAAAAAAAGCATAGCACATCTCTGATCTAGGTTATACATATAGACTATAGTTATTATGTTTTATGTTGTTATGGGCTTCTGTGCTAATTTGTTGGGGTCTGCATTGGCCTATGATGTGCTGTAAAAGTGATTCTGGTTGCTGAAGGTGATGCATGCAACTGGCAAGGTTGGTTTTAGACCCTGGGAGTATTTGTGCTGGCTGATTACATGGTTGGCTTAGCGGGATGTGTGTTATGGATCCTGCTGAGTTCAGGTGTTTTAAATGTGAGTTGTGGCGTTGGAGTAAATCTGGTTTATAAAGTTGAATGTTTGGGTGTATGATCTGTATATTTGTGCATAGGATCTGTATATTTTTGGGACTTAAGCATGTATGGTGCAATTTTGAGGAGATGGTGAAGATGTGTGTGTGTGTGTGCCTTGCACAGGTAGTAGGGCGAGAATATTTGTAAGTGGAGTCCGTGTGGATATCGGTAGGATCTAGGAATATTTGCTGTTAAAGGAGCGTTTAGCAATGGGAGTAGTTAAGTAAGGGTGTCATATGTTTTGGTGTGGGGTGAGAGCGCTATCGCGGACTGCGAGAAGAAGGAGCATTGAGAATGGATGGTGAAAGCAGGAGAGTTTAGGATTTGAAAATCTCCAAACCTCCGGACGGTCTTTTTCTCATTATCTCTAAGGAAGACAATGAGAACAGAGAATTGAAAAACAACCAGGGCTTTAAGTGAATCCGGGTCATCCCAGACCCTTTATTCACTTTAGTAACTTTGCTGGCAAAAACAAAGATCAGTTTCTCAACCAAGACATTGAAAACCCCTTAGGTAATTCACATTAATAAGGCCATTCCTGTTAACCCTTCACCTATTTTACCTCGTCTTCTGCTTTCTAAAAGTATTTGCTTTTTCCTGATGTGGTGTTTCTGTGGTTTTGTGATGCAAAACTGGAGTCTTGTATAGTGCAAACTGAGAACACCTCTAGGTGTGTGGGTTATTTCAGGCTGTGGTTGGGTGTTCATGATGGCACAATTAGGAGTTCTGGAGGCAGTGTGCTTTTCTCAGTGTCTGTAAGTAAGTCTCAAATGTGTTTGGCCTCTCTGCAGAGTGCACAAAGTGAGAGTCACATATGTGTCAACTGTAATTACAGTTTTATGGGAAAGTGTACTTGGGAGGTGTACACAGTTTAAAGGGTTTGGCAAAGGGGAGGTAACACAAGGAAGTACATACAAAAGGACAGAATAAAAAGACAGGGATGATGAAGAGGAAGGTGGTGGCGTGTGAGACTTACAGATTGAGGATTTTAGAAAGTTGTCTTAAGGAAAGGGTGCGGTATACTGGTGGAGTATTTCAGAATGATGTAGGGAGTAAAAAGGCGCAGGTGTCTAAAACAGCAAGAGACTTCAGAGGAAAGTGGGATTAAGGGGAGAACTGAAATGACTGAGACATTTTGAAGATTACAACCCAGTACACACACCTTTCATTTACAGTCTCTTATTATCAGATTTGAAATTTTTCAATTCTAGTTATTCTCAATAAAATCATTGTTACTTTTTTTAATCAGCTACAGCTAACAAGCATTGGCAAGGCCAACAGGCCTAACTTGTTTTAGGTGTATGTTCATTGTTATGTGCTATGTCTGGGTGTAAAAAACTGAAAATTCACAGACGGGCACCCAAATGCTGGCCAGGTGGCACACTGTGAGAAGCACAAGATTTTGGTTCACGTGTTTTGGGCCATGCCCCTAATTACATAGGCCATGCCTCTTGGAAAACATTCCTAGTTATGCTTTTTGGCAAATCCTCCTTCAAAGATCCCATCTTTTTCATCTCACTTAAAGCACTGGGCAAAATCCAACTAGGTTTTTACATTTTACATGGTGTCCGCCCTTTCCCACCTGTTCCCCACTAATTATTCAATCCGCTGTTCCTATTCCAGACCATAAACTCGGGTATGGTACTACACTCACCTTCTCACTGGGGAGGCCTTTACTTCTATTTGACCTCTTACTCTACGTCCATTTATTTTTTATGAGTCTACTCACTGCCACACAGATTGGTGATTTCTTATCCTGCTCACATTAAAATCCTTTCCCTTTGTAATACGGCCACATTTCACCTATTTATATTTAGGTTGTGCAGCGTTTCTGCAGGAAGACAGATGTTTGACATTGTAAATCTCATTAGGAAATAAATAACACGACCTAAAAAGTACCCTTTTAAATTCAGTTCTGGAAGAAGCACCAGACAGTAAAGAAGGAAAGTTTATCAAGGTCATTCATTCTTGAGCAAGATACCTTTTACAAATAATTCTTACTTATGTCTTCAAACAAAAAGCAGTAAAATGTTAGATAGCCCCATAACTGTTATTATTTTGTCCTGGCTCAGACTGTTTTTCATAGATTCCTATCCTGTAAGTATTGGCAAACATCCCCAAATTGAACTTCAAATATAGATTTCTACAGCCCATAAAGAGTAAGGGAAGTCGACACAATGGATCTCCTTGAATCACTCCATATTGCAGGTTTAAATATTTGATTTTAATTTAAACAGGTGGTGCATCACGTGCTCCATAGCCTACTATTATACATCTCAAATTGTCTGCCTTTTAAACACTGCAAAACTGGTGTCTGATAAACTTCTGTGATGGGGTGTCAAAGACAATCAATTAATCCCACACATGAAAGCAGATTCTTTTTCTCCCATCAAGATGCCTCCTCTTACGTGTGGTGTATGTATGTCTAAATAACTTCTCTCTATCATCTTGACCAGGGAGCTCCATGTAGTTTGTCGCGGATCCACGCGGAGTGCTTACCAGTATCAGTCCCATTTGTTATCCTCTGACAAATGCTTGTGCCAGTTTCTTGTAGTAACTATGTACGCTCGTTCAGTCTGTCTTGATTGCTCATTTCTGTCCAACTACCGCAGGGACACACTCATGCTTCTTGCCGAGGTTTCCAGAGTGCTGTCGGGATGTACTCCCCAAGGAGTGCACATTTTTGGGCTTTAAATGGATGCGGGGATTTCTGGAAAATGTTTGTTGCCTCAAAGTCATTTAATTTCTGTGCCCCTATTAGTTCTTTAACTAATGGAGATGTTGTATTTTTTCTTTGTATTCTTTGTAAGTTAAATACGTTTGTTTACACGCAGTTTTACTGCCTTCTGTCCCTACTTTTCATCATATCTTATTGTGTTTCACGGAGCACAAGAGTTCAGAATAATATGTACCCATTTGTTATTATTAACTGAGCAGAAAGCTATTTAAGGAGGAGTAAAATTATGTTTCAAAGTGAAGTTGTCATTTAATTTTTCCCACAGAAGGTCTAGTCTTCTTTTTTTCCTAAGAAAGAATTACATCTTAAAACCTGTAATGAATATCAAGTTTGGTAATAGAAACACTTGTTCTGCTTTATCTGCAATAATGAGATATTATAAAACTCGAAACAGCCTATTTGTTTTCGATCTATGGTATTCTGTGTTAGTTTCCACCCAGGTTTACATATTTTTGTGTTGCGTTTTTGGTCATCTTGTCTCTTTTTAATGCATGCTTTCTAGTTATGGCATGTTGTTTAGGTTTTCAGTGTGAAAACGGCTGTGTCATTTACCCCCACAGACCACCACCCGCTGTTTAAGTGTATTGTACAAAAATGTTTTTCTGGCACCATTGTGGCCACAGCTCTGTTGGCCACTTCTGAGGCGTGTCTTCTTCCCTGAGCAACAAAGTAAAGAGAATTCTTTCAGTACACTGTATGCTTCATCGTTATGCAGTTTTAACGTAATTGGGTGCTTGGTTCAATGGTCTGGAATCATTTTGAGTTTACTTTATTGTCTTCACAAAAACTAGCTCCTCCAATTTTAGGTACGCAATACATTCTTTCCATGTGCCTATACCAGAAGGAAAAATGTATCCAAAAATAACCGTAAAGCATAATCTTAAACCTATGGCACACACTATGTTGATTATCAAACAGTCACAGTAGTATATATCTCAATTTGTTATCAAGTAAATCCTAGAAAAAATGGTATATGGTTAAATGAAGAGCACTAGAACCGACAGTGGCTGATTTTTACTGTCAATTTATAGGTTTATCAGAGCAGTTGAACATTTACTAACTTTAAACCATCCGCATTTGGTACTACTTTGTGATTTTTGCCCATAACATTGATGACTTAAATACCTTTCCAAATCCCAGTGAAGCGAACACCCCTTTCCACATATCCTACATTGTTTGAACAAAGCAGGAATCTGACTTGGAGTTTGCCATGTACATGGCAGACCAGCACCGGGAACTCAACTGTTTATAAAAAATCTACACTTCCATCCCAAAACCCTAGCCTTCATTGTCCTTGCTAGCCTTCGTATCCATATGTACGCTAAAGATTGACCCACCACAAGAAAGAGGCTCACGTAACACTTTGCCCAAATCCACTCATTGTTCAATTTTTTCTTAACACAGTATTTTTCTAACATAAATGTTTTGGCAACAAATGTAGATTCTTGAGCCATAGTTTAAAGCAGTAGACTATGATTTTGTCATCAAAGAGTTACAATTTGCAAATGGAAGAAAGTGTGCCCAATGGAGAAACAAAGGCTCTAAGAGGGCAGACTACTGCTCTGCAGTGAACAAGATGGATGACTTGTTGTCATCAGATACCTACAGAAGCCTTAGCACCCTGGCCTACACTTGAGCGGGATGTAAGTAGGCACTGTTAATCACCTGAAATAGGGGATACTTTTTGCATACTTAATCCCAGCATTTCTTTGCTAGCAAACAATACAGTTCATGATCATATTGAACCCGTGTGTGGAATAAAGTGTACACACTTCCCGTCAGCTGATGTAAATCCCGTAGTGCGTCCTGCTTATACAGTGCAAATACCCACTAGCAAGGCTTTATGTACCAAATATTGACTTGAAAACACTGCCAACATGGGGAGTACAGATATTTATTAAATACGGCGGCACAAATACATGTGTACAAATTGAGAAGGCTTTGGTCACACAAGAAAGTGCAGCATAGAACGCATGGTTGGACAAGCATTTACAATGCAATGGTTTTGCCTTTGTTAAAATTAGAGCTATTGGCATTGCTCTTTACATTATTTTTATTTATGTTTTTTTAACATAAATAAATGGCATTGTCATTTACAATGCCACTAGCTTTATCTCTCGCAAATGACACACACAAACACACACAGAGCCCCCCCACACACACAGCCACACAGAGCCCCCCACACACAGCCACACAGAGCCCCCCACACACACAGCCCCCCACACACAGCCACACAAAGCTTCCTTCACACACAGCCACACAGAGCCCTCCACACACACCCACACAGCACAAGCGGGCAACAGGGGCACACGGAGGCACAAGCAGGCAACAGGGGCACACGGAGGCATAAGCAGGCAACAGGGGCACACAGAGGCACAAGCAGGCAACCGGGGCACACGGAGGCACAAGCAGGCAACAGAGGCACACGGAGGCACAAGCAGGCAACAGAGGCACACGGAGGCACAAGCAGGCAACAGGGGCACACGGAGGCACAAGCAGGCAACAGGGGCACACGGAGGCAAATGCAATGTTCTGGGCCTTCTGCCCAGTTTTAATAAGGTACTGTGCCTTCTAGCGCTTATGTGTGCTTTTGCGGCGCTCCTGTGCGCTTCGTTCGGCTTTCCTCCGAGTGCCCCCCTAAGCCTCACGCATCTCGCGTGAGCGGCGTACAGTGCGGTCCTTGCGAACCGGAGGTGCGAGTCGTACTGTTCCTTGGAGCTGAAGCGCACAGCTTTAAGTAAGTTCCCCACTGGTCAGGGTACGATGCAGCCCAGACAAGAGCAAAGGCCAGGGATTAGAAGCAGGGCTCAGCGCACGGTGTGACTCGAGCGTAGGAGGGGGTGTGAAGCGCACAGCTCTCAGCGCATACACTCCGGCTCAATCGAGGCACACAGTTCTTGATCTCTCCCCACAAGGCACACAGTTCCCTTTACAGCGGAGCAGGAAGGCGGGTGCCCTCAATCCCGGACCAGATTCGGGGGCGTTGACGAGAAGAGGCTTTCGGCTGACGTAGCCAAAAGCGAAAAATTCTCGGGAACGCCCCCGAATCTGGTCCGAGATTGACGGACAGAGCCCTCTCCCAATGGCTAGCCTCCATTTATGGAGCTAGCCAATGGGAGGAGGGGGCGGATACCCGACCCCACAGAGAAAAACATAAGTACTTCGTACGCATTTGCTAGGCAAAACCTAAAAAGGCATTATGAGATCATGTTTCCAGCAAGCAACCAATGACCATAGACTTAGCCAACTTTCTGATGGAGTTGGAACTGTAGATGATGTTTACAAAAAGGAAAATGCTGCAGTTTTAAGCCAAAGCATGGAATGCCCAAGCTTCGTAATGCTATGCTTGTTGCTCTGTGGCATGCTTCTTGAGAGAGTTGGGAGTCAGCTGGCCTCCGGGAGACACCACAAGGATCTTGCCAATAACCTGTCAACCATGACACCTGGTTTGGGCAGCTGTTCATCCTTAACAATTTTTTAATTAATTCATTCTGTAAGACTCTACATATTGTTGGCCCCTTGGTCGTTTGGACTTTTCGATTATATCTTGCTTTTTATATGATACCTAAGCACTGAAGATAAGGGACTGGTTATGACCTCCGCATGGAACACTACCTCCTCTCTTGGCTTGCAGTGGGAGGAAGGCAAAGGCAGAGATATTGCAATATATATATATAGGGAATTTGAGTATTTTGCCATTCACTTACAGCACTGCACCTTAATTAGCCAGTGTTGTTCTTACCTATTTTAACAGTCTTTAAAGCTTGAAGTACTGAATTACCTTTGCTGAGGTTCAAATCTTACATGCAGACGACCCTCTGATCTCTGCAGCAGTTACTCTTAACACTGTAGTGCCTTCCTGCTTTGCTGAGTCCTACGCCCAATTTACATTTTGTTTCCGAATTTCTCCATTCTCACATAAAGTTCATTGTTTCCATGCCAGCTGACACCACACATTTATGCCAACTTCATCAGAAGAGTGGGCCTTATATGGCAACCATTTAAATGCTATTTCTTTTTTGTTACCTTTGCATAATTCCCCTCAAGATTTGGCAAAACAATGTTTTAGGAAACCACAAAGAGGTGTTTGAGCTATCAATCAACAGCACAACAGGATTTCAAGGGTCAATTGCCTTATTTTGCATAATAGTAAAACAGGTTTATATGTACAGGAGAACATCACCAAAGGAGAGGCAATCAGAGTGGTCTGTTTCACTGTCTGTGTTTAACTCTGTTGATTGATTTTTTGCGGTCATACATTTATTAGAGAAGTTTCACTGACAATAATACTAAATTATATCTGTTCTTTGTTGTAGCTTCCTGTGCACAATCAATGGCTAAGTTGGCCCCTTTAGGACAGGGACCTTTGACTCTGGCCATAGCATAGGTTTCAAAATTCATTCATTTTACTTCTTGCTCATGTTCAAACATCCCTACGCCAGGTCCATCCACCACCCATTTCTTAAGAAGAATCCAAAGCCTTTTACGCCAAGTGCATTATCAAAGTATCTTAAGACTTCATTCATGTGGCTCGCTAATGGAAGCTGCTGTGCTCCAGATCCTACGGAGCAAGAAAATCATTACAGTGCGGTTTAATTATTGATATCAAGTGGCGGGGAGCTCTGCTCTAATCCCGCGGTATTTGAAGCGATTTGTGGAGCGCAGAGAGCTCTGCTTCGCGAGGAGGTGAGAGCCATTTATCACTGTAGGAAAGGTGTTTGTGGGGCTCGAGGCAGAGCTGATCTCGCAGCATAGGAGGATTGAACGCGGAAGGAGAATCCCACGCTATGGATGTACATTGAACACAATTGATTGGGACTGTCAGCGGACAATACCACCATAGAGAGGCACAACAAGCAAAACTGGCAACAAGTGTTGGATGACTCGCTTTCCAAGTAGATGCAGCACAAACAGAACTTTGGAGGAGTTTCTATCCAGTATGCGCCCACAGGAGCACCGATGGGGTGGTAGAGAAACCAGCACGATGGAGCTATAACAATCAATTCACAACTGTCACAAGAAGAAAAATACTGTAGAGATGCAACAACAAAACAGGCGGATTTGGGGGTTTGGGTCTAGAATATGGTAAGCCTATAAATCACAATTCTAGGGCGCTATAGTACGGAAACACAAGTAATAGTGGCAGAAACCACTAAGGGAATTCCACAATCTTGCAGATGCAGCAAACAATACTGGCAGAACAAGCGAGTAGTCTCCTAAGATACGGATACAACCAGCAGTGCTGATGGAACAGTAGAGGAGCAGCAAAAAACCACAGATAGGAACATTGGGGGGGATGCAGCTCTGTAAAGATACAATATGCAACACTGTTGAGATTGTTAGGGGAATCCTGTGCTCTGCAGGGGCTCCAATGACCTCCTATTCTGGATCTACAACCAGCAGCAATTCTGCCAAAGTCTGCTAGAGGTGTCTTTCCAGACAGACGTATCAAGCAACAAAGACATGAAGCACTACTCAAACCCTGCGAGAGCGATGCAGGAACAACCCTGTTGGAGAGCGCTAGAGGAATGCTTACTTTGGAAATAAAAGAAGCAATGCTGACAGGGAGGGTTACAAGGATTGAGTACTATGAAGATAACTGCCTGGAGCCTACTGGAGAAATGTAATGTAGATATTGTCATGGACGTGGGACGTGAACGCTCACGTTGTGCTGGTAAGGTCAAATTGAGTGTTGGAATTACTGAATTCTCGTTGGCAAAGTAGGAAAGGCATCCTGTGATAATGTTGCCTTTAAGTTAAATATTTACTGCACACATGATGCCCCTCTGTTACTGTAAATGTACAGTACTTTTTCCTTTTGGCCAGGTCTGTTGGATTATTTAAATAATTAATCGAGGCTATGTGTAAAAATTGGTTTATTAAAAAATGTTGGACAGCAAAGAAACCAGTCTTATTCTAGGACTCGCCAAACAAACCCTTTGCTCCCCATGATTGCCTATTTCATGAAGTCCTTTAGTGTTTGTCTTCTATCTGTTTAGGTTTATATAGGCTCAAAGCAAGCTAGAGCACCTAAGAGCCTACTAACTGTCACTAAGTAAATTGGGGGAAAAAATAGCAGCCTTTTCATAGGTTTCGCATTTTCTTCTCCTTTGCAGCATGAGTCAAGACACACTCTGCCAGGTATTGCCAGGGCATGGATTACCAATGCCGCAGCCTCGCTCCGAACCGAGATGCCGCGAGCCATCTTCAGAACCAATGAGGGTGACCCGGTGAGTTTCCACATTATCTTGGTTGCAGTACGACAACAGACTCCTATAGACTGTCCAATAGGAGGTAGAATCAGCTTGTAATGTTTTTTGGGAGGCAGTTCACTTGAGGTAAGATAACCATGCTTCAATTCAGTCCCTTTACTATTGGCTATCGGCTCTCCAAAATAAGTGGACTCTGAAATAAATCTGACCATAATAGATGATTATAGGAGACCGGCTAATTATTTGGCTACTCTGGTGGGTCTTCTTGATAAGTTGGTAAAGTATTTTCAGTAGTCATGAAATCAAACTAGCCAATGCACTAACATATTGAACCCAAGCAGCACTTGTTCTGCTGTGTCAGCCTTGTGTGCTGCAGGGTTATCCATCACCACCCCCTTTTGTACCGCTTTTGTCTGCCATAAGTGTGGCAGGGTATGCTCAGACATGAGTCCTTTGCTCACTTTGCCACTGGATTCAAGCAAGCCGGGCTGAAGACGGCTGGAATGCCAGAAACCGGTCCTCGGAAGCTTGTTTCCGGTCCAGGGAAGGCATGGCTTGGCAGTTCGGGCTGGACTGTTCCCATGAGGCACATGGTCAGACTGATTTGCATATAGCCATGTCTGAACTGGGGTGGCCGAGTGGGCTAAAGAACGGTGATGGATTAAACCCAGATCTTTTGACTCGGTGTGAGTGTTTGATTGATTCAGATGCTCCGGCCATCACCACCCCCTTTTGTATCGCTTTTGGCCGCCATAAGTGTGGCAGGGTATGCTCAGACGTGAGTCCCTTGCTCACTTTGCCACTGGATTCAAGCAAGCCGAGTTGAAGACGGCTGGAATGCCAGAAACCAGTCCTCTGAAGCTTGTTTCCGGTCCAGGGAAGACATGGCTTGGCAATTCGGGCTAGACTGTTCCCATGAGGCACAGGGTCAGACTGATTTGCATATAGCCATGTCTGAACTGGGGTGGCAGAGTGGGCTAAAGAACGGTGATGGATTAAACCCAGATCTTTTGACTGGGTGTGAGTGTGTGATTGATTCAGATGCTCCGTCCATCACTACCCCCTTTTGTACCACAGGGTTATCCATGGCTCTTTCTGAAACTGTTTGCGGGCTTTTGGAAAACTTTATTTAAATGTAAGTAACCATACTCTAAAAATCGATTTAATTTTATTCACACCAATTGTGTCTGCAATCTTACAACTTGAAATCAACAATGAAAAACGTATGTTAAGGATTTTAAACTGATGGTAGTTCATGACTAAGGCTTTGGGTTTTCAGTGTTCACTGTTTTTACACTGAAAAACCGACAGAAAACACGTCTATTTGTATTTATTTTTAAAAATGCAAGCAGTAGAAAGTACAGCTTCCTTTTGGACCCTGGAGTCTTTGAATCATGACTGACGGATGCAGATAGACAGCATGGGGTTACAAAAAGAGAGCCTGTGTTTTTTTTAATTAAAAAGACAGGTAATTTCTTTATGTAGCTTATATAGGTGATATGCATATTTGGACTACATTGGTTTCTGATCTGAGTTATTTAAGTACATTTTATATAGGTTTGAAACCCTTTGTGAACAAAGTGTAAGAACGCCGAAACATGTTGATGTGAGCTATCATGGATTTCTTTTAAATAAATATAATTTGGAATTGCGCACCTTGGGGGCCTGCCTTTTCTTGTTATGGGTCAAGCATTTAAACACTACTGACACTTCTGACAATTAAGGGTAAGTGAACGTTTCACAAATAAATGTAATTCATAAATAAAACTATAAATAATGAATCAAACTAATGTAAAAATAGACTTGTGGCAATTTCACTATTTTCACATAGTTCAAAAATGAAATCAGAGTAATTACAGAGTAGAGAAGCAAGAAAGTAATATGAATAAATGAAGATTGAAATGTGAAAAAATAAATATGACAACACTAAGAGCCCTTATTGTAAGAGTTCCCAGGTATTATTCGTATAATTCCAATAGCAAAACCCTGACAGGCACATGCATCAAGGTAGGATTTTGCGAGTACCTAACTGCGATAATTAAGGAATCTCAATTAAGGACTCGCAAAAGCCGGGGGGCCTGGCTTGCCGAGCTACGGAATGGCTGCTTGGTGAGCGTGCTCAGTCGGCCAAGGATTAATCCTGCAGAAATCTGCATAATAAGGGGGAAGCGAACCAGCCGGAGTACACCCTAAATGTAAAGCAGGACTTGCGGTACACAGCGTTGCTGAAATATCCCGCCTACCACCTCCAGAAGTGGAGTTACAGGACCTGCAGAGCACAACCTGGGAGCCTTAGCAGGCCCAGACGACGTGCAGTCGGGGACTTGGATTAATCGAGGCTGAGGCTTTAGCCGCAACATAGGCCCTGCCAGGTGAAACTGAGGTACGGTCGCTGACCCGTGGGCCCCTCGGCGGAGGTGTGGAGGATAACAGAGGGTCGGGCAAGACTGCACAGTTGCCCCGCTGCACGGCGCTGAGGCCTGTGGACGTGGTGGCGGCCATCGGGCGCTCCGGGCCGCGTGGGCGCCATATTGTGAGGGGGGAGACCCGCGCCAGACCCGGCATCAGCCCTGATTTGAGAGCACCTCCTGGTGGCATTGGCGGGTGGTTGCTGCCCCGGACGCCTCCTGGTACGAATCGAGGAGTGCGTGTTACTTATGACAGCTGTATGGCCCCGCATTGTTATCCAGCAGCGTGTGGGCACTTTGAAGAAGGCGAAGGCTGCTGGGCAATCCTGGGAATGGGAGCGCCATCCTGAACTGTTCTGTGCACTATCGCCATAATCTCACTCCTGCATGAGTGGTGGGAGGTTCTGAGCTGTCATCAGTGTGTGAGTGCCATTGACCTACCTATGAGTTGGTGACGCTGCGACCGAGGTGAGCCACTGAGGAAGGAAGCTCCTATGCTCTACCTGCTTTCTGGGTGTTGGTGAGGGCCTCGGCTGGGTTCTATACTGCTGCCCGATGGCTTGGTGGCCCAAAGATCTGCAGCAGCCGGATGGACGCGTGGCGGTGTGGAGGTGTAGCGTAAGGCTGGCGTGGGGAGTGGTGGCCAAGCTGCTGCTGTGGTGCTCATCTACATAGCCAATATGGGTAAGCAAGACGCCAAACAACCCAACATAAACTTTGAGCAAAGGAGGACGACCAGGCTGATGGAATACGAGACGGAGACAGTTGCGGGAGGTCCTGTTGAAAATCAGTCAGAGGATCAGGGGGAGGACATCCGCACACTCAAGCTGGAGATGCATTCCAGCCTCCTCACCATCTACGCAAAACTGGACACTCTGACGACTCAAATGGAATCCGTCAAATCTCATGTGGGAATCCACGAACATCGTCTAGACATATTGAAAAACAGGCAGACTGAATTCCATGAGTTTCTGGTAGAAACGAAAGTACAGCTGTTGCAGATGGATGAACTGTTTGGTGTGATCTGCGTGAAGAAGCAGGATTTGGAGGCGTGGTCGCACCGCAACAACTTACGCATTACTGGCATACCGGAGACCACGGCCATTGTTAAAATGGAGGCATTCGTAACAGAACTGCTGCAAAACCTTTTTGATGCCCACCTTTCACCAGTCTTTGTGGTGGAGCGAGCGCACGCGCCCTGGGACCCAAACCTCCGGTCGGGGCCACTCCCCGGCCAATATTGGCGAAAATCCTAAACTACCAGGATCGTGATCTCATTTTGAGGCAGGTGCATCTGATGGGGAACATAACGCATTAGGGGTACCAGTTCTCCTTTTATCCGGACTTCACAACGGCAGTCCAGGCGGCAAGACGTGAATTTCTACCAGCCCAAAAAATCGTCATGCAGGCACAAATCCCCTATTCGCTACGATACCTGGCTAAACTGAAGGTGTCACATGATGGATCCTCTCACTTCTTCACCGACGCCAAGTCCGCACAAAAATTTGCAAAACATGAAGGGGGTAAAAAAGCGCGACAAGCTCCAGGGCTGGAGTCATCTGCAGGCAACCAGCTAAGTGACAATGACTGAAGACATCTGTGTTTTCTAAATGGGGCATGCATATTTTATGTTCTCCTAGTGTGTTGTTTTCTTTTTTTGTTGTTTTGCCTCAGAATATTTGAACCCTTTGATATGGGTTGGCATCTGCGGGGTGCAGTTAACCACTCTGTACTCACACTCAAATCTGGCAGGGAGACGGATTGGATGGTGGGGAAGGTTATTTTATATGTTCTGGAACTGAGAAATGTCACCGCATTGTGGGAGGAATCGAGATAGGGTGGGTTGGGGCGGAATCGATATGCAATGCCATTTTTTTATGTTTAGGGGTTGGAGGGGGTGCTGGGTAGTGGGATGGGTGTGTTGTAGTGTGTTTTGCTCATGTACCAGACCAAGGTTGGATCCATTGCACAGTCAAGACTATGGTGATGAAGCGGGAATCTAGCTACCACAACTTCTTGTTATTTACAATGTCACAACCATGCTAACAGCATGAGTCTTCTCACATGGAATATCAGTGGTTTGAACGATGGAAGAAAGGCCAGGCTTGTACATGCCTACCTAGCTAGGCACATTATAGACCTATGCATACTGCAGGAGACTCACCTTAATGTGCGGCCCTCTCCGAGGCTCAAGCACAACAAATGGGGGCATGTCAACTCCTCAATATACTCCAACTATGCTTGTGGGGTGGCGATATTGATTAAGCGGGGACTGGACTGGAGAGAGCGGGAGGAACACATAGACCCAGAGGGCAGGTTTATTTTATTGTTTGGTACGCTGGATGGTGTGGACATTGTGCTGATAGCACTCTATTACCCGAAATGTGGCCTCCCCTGCGTTCCTTCAGGACATCTGGGCTCGGGTCAGGGTGATGGGGTGTAGTACGGTTCGGGGGGGGGGGGGGGGGGGGGATTTCAATGCTGTGCTAGACGACTGACTAGACATACATGGAATGGCACGCACATTGCATCCTGCTGCGAGCACTGCTTTACATACCACTATGGAGGATGGTGACCTGAGGGATGTTTGGAGACTGCGGAATCCCGTGACGAGAGAGGGCACCTGCTTTTCAGAGCATCACAAAGCTTGGTCTCGGCTGGACTTTTGGCTGGCTTCTCGTGAGGTGGCCAGTTGGGTCATAGATGTGGCACACTTGCCGCACACTTTATCGGACCACGCCCTTGCTTTTTGAGTTTGGCCTCCCTGGTTCAGTGCCATCTGAGTACTCCTGGAGGCTCCCCCCACATGCTCTATTAGATGAAGCCTTTAAAGAAGAGATACGTATGGATTTCACTGACTATTTCGCAAATAACATAGGCTCTGTTGATACGGAAGCCTTACTGTGGGAGGCCTTCAAGGTGGTCATTAGTGGTCAATATTTGCTTGCCAGGCCGGGTGTTGAAAGCCATTAGGGGAACGCATACCTCCCTGGAATCTCAAGTGAAAGAACTTGAAACACAATTCTATGCGACAGATAAATCCTTAAGCCTGAATCTACTCAAAACCAAATTATTGGACTATGCCGAGGAGGCACAGCGCAAGGTAAAGTTCCTAGGAAGCATGCAGAGGCGCGAAGATATGGGGAGGGCGATAGGCCGTGGAGAACGCTTGCCGGTATGATTCATACCCCACGGTCCGCAGCTTATGTCCCAAGTTAGTTAGTCAGTCAGCAGGGAAACACAGTTAGAGGACAAATGGAAAGTGAATTTAATTTGAATTTAAAAACATTTGTACAGCGCTCGTATACCCAGCGGTTTCATGGCGCTAGTGGTGATCAGTGGATGGCAGCAACAGAGAGATTTAAGGGTAGGCTTGAGTGAACAAAAAAGTTTTAAGGTTTTTTCGGAACAGGGGGTAGGAGAGAGAGGTGCGCAGAGCAATCGGGAGGGAGTTCCAAAAAGTTGGAGCCAGGACAGCGAATCTCGCTCCGCCCGCCCTCTGCTTTTTAAAGCGAGGGATGGTAAGGAGGGCCAAATGGGCCGAGCGAAGTTCTCTGCCTGGGCAGTATGGTTTGATGAGGGAACAGATGAACTCGGGAGCAGTGCCCGCTCTGGCTTGATAAGTAAGACAGCCAAGTTTAAACAGGGCACGCTCTCTTATGGGGAGCCAATGCAGAGTTTTGAGTAATGGGGTGACCCGATGATATCTGGGAAGGCCATGGATCAGGCGGGCCGCCTAATTCTGCACCAGTTGTAATCGATGGATCATGTATGCAGGGGCTCCGTTATAGACTATGTTACCGTAGTCTATACGGGACAGTACCATGGCCAGCATGATGATTTTTAAAGCTGGGGGGGAAAAGAAACGGGAAACTTTCCTAATTACTCTGAGAGAGAAGAAAGATGAGGAGACCACGGAGTTAACTTGTGGGAGAACAGTAAGCTGGGAGTTAAGAAAGATTCCCAGGGTTTTCACTTTGGGAACCGGGAGTGGAGGGGCACCAAGGGAGGGGGGCCAGAAGGAAGAAGACCAAGGACTGCAGCCACCTCCGGTCAGGACCAGCTCGGTTTTGTCCGGATTGAGTTTGAGGTGGCTGCAGTTCATCCAATCTTGAATGTGGGTCATGATGGTTTGGACGTTCAGGGCAGAGGAAGGTGAGTGGGACAGGTTGAAGATTAACTGGAGGTCGTCCGCGTAGTTGAACACTGTGACCTCCAGTTGCTGTAACATAAAAATGAGGGGGAAGATGTAGAGGTTAAACAAAAGAGGGGAAAGTGATGAACCCTGGGGGACCCCGCATTCTACCTTACGAGAGGCCGCCGCAAAACCAGCCAAATGGACTCCTTGTGTTCTCCCAGCAAGAAAGGACTCCAGCCAAGAAAAGGCTAGGCCCTCTACACCCGCCGCCTTGACACGGTTAAGGAGGATGGTATGGTCCACCGTGTCAAAAGCGGCGGATAAGTCAAGGAGAATCAGGGCTTGCGGAAGGTTGATGTCGATGCCTTCACGCAGCTTGTCCATGACTGAGATGACCACTTTTTCGGTAGAATGCAGGGGGCGGAAACCAGCTTGGCAAGGGGAGAGGCAATGGTTTGCCTCAATGTGAGTGCTCAGCGTGGAAGTGATGTGGGTTTCGAGGACCTTTGCAAGGTAGGGAAGGAGTGAAATGGGGCAGTAATTAGAAGCAGAGGAGGGATCGGCGTCCAATTTTTTAAAGATTGGGATGACAGTCGCCGATTTGTGTGAAATGGGAACATGACCGTGAATAAGTGAATCGTTGAGGAGGGTCAGAGGGGGGATGGGGCAGGCTAAGTAGACTTCCCTGAGTATGCGGGCAGGGGCAAAGTCCTGGGGTGAGCCTGATTTGACCCGTTGGAGCAGAGGACGAAGGGTGTCAATGGTTAGGAGTGGGAAGTTGGTCAGTTTAACAGTGGAGGGGGGGGGAGGGGGTCCACAAAGGTGGGGGAAGGTGGGGGGATGTTGTGTTTAATTTTTACAACTTTGTCTATGAAGAACTCGTTAAGCGAGTCAGAGGGATTGGGACGGGGGAATGGTTGATGTGGCTCTGGTGGATGAGGCAAGCTCATGAACGGTGGAGAAGATTTCTTTCGATTGTGACTCCGCAACCAGTATCCTGTGGGTGTAATATTCAGCCTTAGCTTCCAGGATGCTCTTTTTATAGGTTTGCAGAGTGGCCAGGTAAATTGTTTTTAAGGCAGGATCGTAAGTTCTTCGCCAGGCTCTTTCAGCCCTTCTTGCAGCAAGTTTTTTCTCTTTAAGGTCGGAGGTAAACCAACGATTGGCTGCATGGGCCCGTTTTACTGAGAGGCGCTTGAGGGGGGCAAATTCGTCGCCTGCCCTCGTGAGCCAGTTGTTAATTGCGGCCAGCTGAGGGGCAGCTGTCCGACCAGTAAGATCCGGGCAGGTCGTGGCCAGGGCCGAACAGAAGGAGGGCATGTTTACCTTACCCCATTTCCGAACCCAGGTGTTTTTGGGAAGGGGGGGTTTGACCGGGGGTGCTAGGGCAAGGGAAAACGTGATGGTGGAGTGATCTGACCATGGGCAAGGAGAAATAATGGGAGGAGTGGATGAAACATTCAGTGTCCAGATTTGGTCCAGCATGTGGCCATGTAGGTGGGTTGGGCTGTGGATGAGCGGTACAAAATTCAAATTTTTCATGAGGCTGGTGAATTCCTTGGATTGGGGGCTTTCAGCCGGGTCATTGGGCCAGAAATTGAGGTCCCCTAATACTAATACAGAAGAATGATTAACTACCAAAGTGGCCAGAAGGGTCTGGATATCGGGGAGGAACGAAGGAGTGGGCTGGGGAGGACGGTAAATAAGAACAAAAGTGAGGGGGGCTTGATGGGAGGTAGAACGGGCTACGAGGAGGTCGACATCGGTGATAAGTGGGGAAGGAAAGATTTGAAAGTTGAAATCAGTACGAGCTATTAAAGCCACTCCACCACCCCGCTTGCCATCAGGGCGATCCGCACGAATGGCGGAATAAGTAGATGGTAAGGCGGCAAGCACGTTGGGCAGGGAGTCGGTCTTGAACCAGGTCTCAGTTAAGAACAGGAGATCTGGTTCATTGGTGTCGAGGTAGTCAAATAGCTCGTATTGGTGATTTACGGCGGACCTGGTGTTTAGAAGGGTAGCCGAAGTAGAAAACAATTGGGCAGAAGGGGCTGGGGGTGAAGGGGGAACAGGGGAGGATGTGGAGGCAGGTGAAGCAAGAAGTGATACTAATCCGGGGGGGGGAGGGATGGAGGAGGACTATATAGACCAAGGAGTAGTAGGCCAGTAGTGGTAGAGGAGTCTGGGGGAGTTCTCCACATTCTACTCTAAGTTATACACGTCCACTCAGGATAGCTGTCCGGAAGGCATGCAGGCATTCCTGGACTCCCTGGCACTAGTTTGGTTCAATAATAACCACAGGGGCATCCGCTTACAGTTGAGGACGTGGCCGATGTTATACAAAGCATGCCTCCAGACAAGGCACCTGGATCTGAATGCCTGGCAAGCGGATTCTATAAAGCATGTGCTGGCACCTCGCCTACTGGCGGTATATGAGGAGGCTCAGGAGTCGGGCATATTGCCCCAAACTATGCGGGAAGCGATAATCGTTACTTTGCTAAAACTAGGAAAACCTGACAGAGTTAGATTCATACCGACCACTGTTGTTAATCAAAGTCTATGTCAAAATTCTAGCGAAACTGATAGCAAATAGATTGCATCCTCTGCTCCCCCTCATTGCCATTCCGGACCGGTCAGGGTTCATTCCCGGCAGGTCGACTTCTCATGATCTCTGTACGCTCTTTTCGATAATTCACTATCTACACCCGGATGTGCAGGCCGCGGGAGTGTTTCTCGATGCCACATGGGCCTTTGATTCACTTGAGTGGCCATATCTCTTTGTGATATTGGGTCGCATGATGTTTAGTCCCCAGTTCATTGGCCTGATCCGATTACTATACATTCGGCCCTCCACTCGGATAACCGTCAATGGGCTCCTGTCTGAACCCTTCCCAATCTCACGCGGTATGCGTCGGGGGTGCCCCTTATCCCCCTTACTTTTTGCTGTGGCAATGGAGCCTGTAGCCGTACGAATAAGACAACATCACACGGCCAGAGGGATTGGATTTAGCACCAGAAGCCTACTCATCTTACTGTACGCGGATGACTTCACTTTATATATTACAGATCCTGAGATAAACTTAAGCCCCCATATAAGAGAGTTTATAAAATTTGGAGGTCTGGCAGGTATATCCATTAAGTGGGTGAAGTCAGTCATATTCCCCCTGACAGATAACACGAAAGTCACGACTACTGAGTTTCAGCTAAAGTGGGAAATTGAGAAGGTTAAATATTTGGGCATCTGGATTAGCTGTGATCTGCAGGAGTTATGGAGACTGAATTTTGGTTGCGCTGTTGACTGGCTGGTGAGTAAGGTAGCACTATGGTCAAGACTACCATTATCACTGGCCGGAAAGATTGCGCTGGCTAAAATGGTAATTTTACCTACATTTTTCTATCTTTTCGGTAACCTGCCTCTCATCCTTACGCAGGCCTTTTTATAAAAGATACGCTCCCTTTTGATATCGCTGGTATGGGCTGGTGGTCAAGCCAGGGTGTTGTGGGAATTATTGACACTGCCGTTGACGCAGGGGGCTCTGGGAGCCCTAGATATGAAGCTATACGCACTATGTGCGCAGGCACAGTTTTTACACTACTGGGTTCACCCTACACTGTTTCAGCCGCATGCCGCAGTGGAGACTGACGCGGTTAAGCCTGTGCCTATAAGGGTAGCGTTGTATCAGCCCTATAGAAGACCAAGAGAGGACATTGACACTGCTGAAACATTGAGCTGGGCGTGGAATGGGCTGAGAAGACGGGCGGGTGCTAGGATACTGCATGCTCCCTCTATACCACTAGCGCAAAACTCCATGCTGCCCGGTGTCAAAGACTGGATAAGCAAAACAATAGCTCAGAAACTGACATCACACACGTTTGCAGACTTATATCCTAACAACACATTCCGGGAGCCCCCAGATAAGATAGAAGGTCAGGGTGTGTTATTTGCTGACATGTTTCTTTATCATAAATTGCGCTCCGCATGCCGTGCCCTACATGAAGACTTCCCTGCTCCGCCCACTCTCTCAGCCCTGAAAAACCTACTGCGCTCCCCATCACCATGCAAACTAATTACACGCCTATATACACGCATGCAGGCGGATGTCACAGTGATACGGCCAAGCGCACTGCAGGGGTGGACCTTTGAACTACCTTTGGCACTCACAGAGGAACAATGAGCATACTGTTGTCGTCAACTCACTGAGCTGTTCCCTAACTATAAGCTTAGATTGGTTCATTTCACATTCCTCCACAGGTATTGCAGGACACCAATAGGATTACATCGTATGTGACTTAAAGCAGATGAGTGTTGCTAGAGATGCGGATATACTCCGGCCTCTTTTTCACACATGGCCTGGGACTGCCCAGCTCTTGGCTCATTCTGGTCCACGATCTTCACATCCATCAATCAGATTACAGGGTTGTCTCTGTCGCCGTCCTCTTTGCTGGGCCTGTTGGGCTACGTTAAAGATACACCAGTGAAAAAACAAACTCCATGCACTTCTTTTATTGTTCGCTAAACGTCGGGTGGCCGTGCACTGGGGGAGGGGAAAGGTACCCTTGGCTAAAGATTGGATAAAAGATGTGACATATGCTATTCCCAACTGAGTGTCTTCTGGGAGTTAATGCCGGCTGCCTCCAGACCACGAGACATTTGGGGACCATTTGTTGGTTGGGCCAGGGAGCGGGGAGTGGGTGAAGGATCTGCAATGCCTACTGTGGTCACGGAGGAGAACCTGACATGAATCAATATGGAAATCAGACATGTCTGTTATGGGGGGGTGTTGGGTGGTCCTGAGACCAGTCCATATTCTTCTACAATTGTAAACCTCATGTAAGATGTGAAATGACAAGAGATGGGATGTACTGCTTCATCAGTAGCCCGTTATTTCTTTGTTACAATGTAAAATATGTGCTTAGAACTGATCCTAGCTGGATACAACTGGAACATTGGTCGGTTGGGCTGAATGTATGGTACATTATTTATTTTCTTTGTGCATAAAATGTCAATACATTTTTTTTTTTAAACTCCCAAAGGCATATGCATGTAGGAATCGCTGTAAAAATAGCAATACCTACACATTCCTTATTTGCGAGTCGCAAATAAGGAATGGCTTCTCATTCATTCCTATGGGCCTACAGGCCCATTGGAATGAATTGGAAATTGCATGCGCAATTTGCGAGTACCAATAGGTCCTCGCAAATTGCGCATGCAATTTCAGGGTGCAAGGGTGTTGCACCCCTGAAATTGATCTGTGCGCAACATGAAACTTTGAAAAATGCACAAAACTGCATATTTCAAAGTTTTTGCAAATTACCATGAAGTTCAACTTCATGGTAATTTGCGCCCCCTATTAGCAAAATCGCTTATTTTTTTACTTTAATGCATTGCATTTAAAGTATCTCAATTTGCGATTCCTTAAATGCAATTGCAATTTAAGTAATCGCTATTTAGAGATGACTTAAATTGAGATTTTTGCATTTGGAATGATGCATATCAAATGCAAAAATACCGGTCGCAAAGGGGCAGATTCTGAGAATCTGCCCGCTTGGGACCGTTTTTTCTTTTGATGCATGTGCCTGTTGGTTCTTAATTTTCGTAAGTAATTTCTATTGTGCTACGTGTGTGCTAACTGCACTTCAACCTTTTAGAAAAATGTACTTCCATCAACCCACCTAAGTGTAGAACCGGCAGCAATCTTCCAGGACAAACCACGTATACTTTCATTCTGTAAGATTTGAGTTTCTTAATGGAATTTGAAAACGTTGGTGTCTCTTGTATGTAATGGTTCAGCTGGTTGGATGTTATGTGAAGTATATTTAGTTTGTGGGTACCTAAGTGATTATGGGCAAACACAGCTCAAATTTAAACTTGACATACACTTTTTTGGGGGCAGAACAGAAGTCTGTTAAGTAATTAAGTAAAAAATGCATTCTGTTGCGGAAGGTGAAAAGAAATCTTCTTTACAAGCAGAAAAGCCTGCGAATGGCAAAAATAACACCCTTGGGCACTCAAATGTTGCGCAAGCGGTGACGTGCTTTTGCATTCAACTGAGGTATTTTAGTTGTTCAGAGATAAATGTTAGCCAACATTAACCTTTCCGCAGGACAAGTTGTCCTAATATTTTGTACTCAAAATAAACGTACACTATAAATATGTGCAGCCATTAGCAAGATGGCTGGAACAGTATGGACCCTTCAAACATGAATTATATATTTGTTGTGATGGTTGAACAAAGACAGCCGAAGAATCAAAGTGACCATAATAAAGGGCTGGAACCAATGAGCTGGATATAGGAAGGTGAAACACACAGTTGCAGTACAGACATTATCCTGGTACGCTTGGAGGCTGGAGAATGTGGTTCACTCTAATTATCCCATTCCTGGAAAACCAAACTCAACTTAGCGACTGTAACCTCAAAAAGACTCTCTGATACCTATCGGATTACTCCACCTTTGAGCCAGAGCATTGATGGGAGCACCAAAATGATATAGTTTGGTCAGATGCCTAAGAGCAACCCCATCACTCCACCAACCTACTATGGCACATGACCGTCTTGGTCCTATCCTAAGCCTTCCCTGGTATACACGGCTGACTCTTGAATATTGAACTCTTCCTGGAGAAAAGACGTTTCCCTGTTTCTCCCCAAGAACAACTTGTAAGACCTCAATTTCATGTCTGTCCCCATACTAGAAAAGGTCAGAATGTACCTCTGACAGGACATGAGTAAATCTCTCTACATTGGATTTAAAACTAGCATTTGCAATGCAATAGGTCTCGCATTAGGAAAGTTTGAGCTATTGGTATTGTAAATGACAATTTTTTTTTATTTATGTGTTGGTTTTGAAAATAGCGAAATTAATAGCTTTGTCATTTACAATGCCAATACTTTTAACTTTAGCTAATGTGACACCTATAGCATTTGTAATGCAATATGTGTTGTATTTACGTGACTTGGATGTATTGATATTACAAATAGAGTGAGGGCAATAAATAGAGTGAGGGCGATAGATAGAGTGAAGGCGATAGATAGAGATAGGGCGATAGATAGATAGAGTGAGGGCAATAGATAGAGTGAGGGCGATAATTAGATAGAGTGAGGGCGATAATTAGATAGAGTGAGGGCGATAGATGGATAGAGTGAGGGCGATAGATGGATAGAGTGAGGGCGATAGATAGATAGAGTGAGGGCAATAGATAGAGTGAGGGCGATAATTAGATAGAGTGAGGGCGATAATTAGATAGAGTGAGGGCGATAGATGGATAGAGTGAGGGCGATAGATGGATAGAGTGAGGGCGATAGATGGATAGAGTGAGGGCGATAGATGGATAGAGTGAGGGCGATAGATGGATAGAGTGAGGGCGATAGATGGATAGAGTGAGGGCCATAGATGGATAGAGTGAGGGCCATAGATGGATAGAGTGAGGGCCATAGATGGATAGAGTGAGGGCCATAGATGGATAGAGTGAGGGCCATAGATGGATAGAGTGAGGGCGATAGATGGATAGAGTGAGGGCGATAGATGGATAGAGTGAGGGCGATAGATGGATAGAGTGAGGGCGATAGATGGATAGAGTGAGGGCGATAGATGGATAGAGTGAGGGCGATAGATGGATAGAGTGAGGGCGATAGATGGATAGAGTGAGGGCGATAGATGGATAGAGTGAGGGCGATAGATGGATAGAGTGAGGGCGATAGATGGATAGAGTGAGGGCGATAGATGGATAGAGTGAGGGCGATAGATGGATAGAGTGAGGGCGATAGATGGATAGAGTGAGGGCGATAGATGGATAGAGTGAGGGCGATAGATGGATAGAGTGAGGGCGATAGATGGATAGAGTGAGGGCGATAGATGGATAGAGTGAGGGCGATAGATAGATAGAGTGAGGGCCATAGATGGATAGAGTGAGGGCCATAGATGGATAGAGTGAGGGCCATAGATGGATAGAGTGAGGGCCATAGATGGATAGAGTGAGGGCCATAGATGGATAGAGTGAGGGCCATAGATGGATAGAGTGAGGGCCATAGATGGATAGAGTGAGGGCCATAGATGGATAGAGTGAGGGCCATAGATGGATAGAGTGAGGGCCATAGATGGATAGAGTGAGGGCCATAGATGGATAGAGTGAGGGCCATAGATGGATAGAGTGAGGGCCATAGATGGATAGAGTGAGGGCCATAGAGTGAGGGCCATAGAGTGAGGGCGATAGAGTGAGGGCGATAGAGTGAGGGCGATAGAGTGAGGGCGATAGAGTGAGGGCGATAGAGTGAGGGCGATAGAGTGAGGGCGATAGAGTGAGGGCGATAGAGTGAGGGCGATAGATGGATAGAGTGAGGGCGATAGATGGATAGAGTGAGGGCGATAGATAGATAGAGTGAGGGCCATAGATGGATAGAGTGAGGGCCATAGATGGATAGAGTGAGGGCCATAGAGTGAGGGCGATAGAGTGAGGGCGATAGAGTGAGGGCGATAGAGTGAGGGCGATAGAGTGAGGGCGATAGAGTGAGGGCGATAGATGGATAGAGTGAGGGCGATAGATGGATAGAGTGAGGGCGATAGATAGATAGAGTGAGGGCCATAGATGGATAGAGTGAGGGCCATAGATGGATAGAGTGAGGGCCATAGATGGATAGAGTGAGGGCCATAGAGTGAGGGCGATAGAGTGAGGGCGATAGAGTGAGGGCGATAGAGTGAGGGCGATAGAGTGAGGGCGATAGAGTGAGGGCGATAGATGGATAGAGTGAGGGCGATAGATGGATAGAGTGAGGGCGATAGATAGATAGAGTGAGGGCCATAGATGGATAGAGTGAGGGCCATAGATGGATAGAGTGAGGGCCATAGATGGATAGAGTGAGGGCCATAGATGGATAGAGTGAGGGCCATAGATGGATAGAGTGAGGGCCATAGATGGATAGAGTGAGGGCCATAGATGGATAGAGTGAGGGCCATAGATGGATAGAGTGAGGGCCATAGATGGATAGAGTGAGGGCCATAGATGGATAGAGTGAGGGCCATAGATGGATAGAGTGAGGGCCATAGATGGATAGAGTGAGGGCCATAGATGGATAGAGTGAGGGCCATAGATGGATAGAGTGAGGGCCATAGATGGATAGAGTGAGGGCCATAGAGTGAGGGCCATAGAGTGAGGGCCATAGAGTGAGGGCCATAGAGTGAGGGCGATAGAGTGAGGGCGATAGAGTGAGGGCGATAGAGTGAGGGCGATAGAGTGAGGGCGATAGAGTGAGGGCGATAGAGTGAGGGCGATAGAGTGAGGGCGATAGAGTGAGGGCGATAGAGTGAGGGCGATAGAGTGAGGGCGATAGAGTGAGGGCGATAGAGTGAGGGCGATAGAGTGAGGGCGATAGAGTGAGGGCGATAGAGTGAGGGCGATAGAGTGAGTGCGATAGAGTGAGTGCGATAGAGTGAGTGCGATAGAGTGAGTGCGATAGAGTGAGTGCGATAGAGTGAGGGCGATAGAGTGAGGGCGATAGAGTGAGGGCGATAGAGTGAGGGCGATAGAGTGAGGGCGATAGAGTGAGGGCGATAGAGTGAGGGCGATAGAGTGAGGGCGATAGAGTGAGGGCGATAGAGTGAGGGCGATAGAGTGAGGGCGATAGAGTGAGGGCGATAGAGTGAGTGCGATAGAGTGAGTGCGATAGAGTGAGTGCGATAGATAGTGAGGGCGATAGATGGATAGAGTGAGGGCCATAGATGGATAGAGTGAGGGCCATAGATGGATGGATAGAGTGAGGGCCATAGATGGATGGATAGAGTGAGGGCCATAGATGGATGGATAGAGTGAGGGCCATAGATGGATGGATAGAGTGAGGGCCATAGATGGATGGATAGAGTGAGGGCCATAGATGGATGGATAGAGTGAGGGCCATAGATGGATAGAGTGAGGGCCATAGATGGATAGAGTGAGGGCCATAGATGGATAGAGTGAGGGCCATAGATGGATAGAGTGAGGGCCATAGATGGATAGAGTGAGGGCCATAGATGGATAGAGTGAGGGCCATAGATGGATAGAGTGAGGGCCATAGATGGATAGAGTGAGGGCCATAGATGGATAGAGTGAGGGCCATAGATAGATAGAGTGAGGGCCATAGATAGAGTGAGTGAGGGCCATAGATAGAGTGAGTGAGGGCGATAGATAGAGAGAGTGAGGGCGATAGATAGAGAGAGTGAGGGCGATAGAGTGAGGGCGATAGAGTGAGGGCGATAGAGTGAGGGCGATAGAGTGAGGGCGATAGAGTGAGGGCGATAGAGTGAGGGCGATAGAGTGAGGGCGATAGAGTGAGGGCGATAGAGTGAGGGCGATAGAGTGAGGGCGATAGAGTGAGGGCGATAGAGTGAGGGCGATAGAGTGAGGGCGATAGAGTGAGGGCCATAGATGGATAGAGTGAGGGCCATAGATGGATAGAGTGAGGGCCATAGATGGATAGAGTGAGGGCCATAGATGGATAGAGTGAGGGCCATAGATGGATAGAGTGAGGGCCATAGATGGATAGAGTGAGGGCCATAGATGGATAGAGTGAGGGCCATAGATGGATAGAGTGAGGGCCATAGATGGATAGAGTGAGGGCCATAGATGGATAGAGTGAGGGCCATAGATGGATAGAGTGAGGGCCATAGATGGATAGAGTGAGGGCCATAGATGGATAGAGTGAGGGCCATAGATGGATAGAGTGAGGGCCATAGATGGATAGAGTGAGGGCCATAGATGGATAGAGTGAGGGCCATAGATGGATAGAGTGAGGGCCATAGATGGATAGAGTGAGGGCCATAGATGGATAGAGTGAGGGCCATAGATGGATAGAGTGAGGGCCATAGATGGATAGAGTGAGGGCCATAGATAGATAGAGTGAGGGCCATAGATAGATAGAGTGAGGGCCATAGATAGAGTGAGGGCCATAGATAGAGTGAGGGCCATAGAGTGAGGGCCATAGATAGAGTGAGGGCCATAGATAGAGTGAGGGCGATAGATAGAGTGAGGGCCATAGATAGAGTGAGGGCCATAGAGTGAGGGCCATAGATAGAGTGAGGGCGATAGATAGATAGAGTGAGGGAGATAGATAGATAGAGTGAGGGCGATAGATAGAGTGAGGGCGATAGATAGAGTGAGGGCGATAGATAGAGTGAGGGCGATAGATAGAGTGAGGGCCATAGATAGAGTGAGGGCCATAGATAGAGTGAGGGCCATAGATAGATAGATAGAGTGAGGGCCATAGATAGATAGATAGAGTGAGGGCCATAGATAGATAGATAGAGTGAGGGCCATAGATAGATAGATAGAGTGAGGGCCATAGATAGAGTGAGGGCCATAGATAGAGTGAGGGCCATAGATAGAGTGAGGGCCATAGATAGAGTGAGGGCGATAGATAGATAGAGTGAGGGCGATAGATAGATAGAGTGAGGGCGATAGTTAGAGTGAGGGCAACTCGGAAGGAGGGCGGAGGCAGCACAGAGGGAGGTTAGACAGGATGCAATACAGAGGGAGGACAGTCGGACGGCAACACGGATGTAGGAAGGGCGGTTGGGACGGAACACGTTTCGCCAACAGGGCTGGCGTGAGGGTGGATGGGATGCAACAGGGAGGGATGGTGGGTGGGAGCCAACAGTGAGAGATAGGCATCAGTGATGGAGGGTGGGTGGTTAGACAACAGGGAGGCAACACAGAAGGTTGGTGGGCAGGATGAAACACAGATTGCAACACAGAGGGTGGGTGGCCAGTATTCCAACACGGAGGGTGGGCTGCAACTCAGAGGGTGGGTGTAAGGCTGCACAGAGGGTGGGTATGCAACACAGAGGGTAAGGCAGCACAGAGGGTAAGGCAGCACGGAGGGTAAGGCAGCACGGAGGGTAAGGCAGCACGGAGGGTAAGGCAGCACGGAGGGTAAGGCAACACGGAGGGTAAGGCAACACGGAGGGTTAGGCAACACGGAGGGTTAGGCAACACGGAGGGTAGGCAACATGGAGGATGGGTGGGCCAGCGGTGAGCCCCACGGAGGGTGGGTGGGCAGGCAGTTGGCAACACTAAGGGTGGGAGGTAACACAGAGAATGGGTGGCGGGAGGCAGGCAACACCGACGGTGGGTGGGGGTTCGGCAGGCAACACGGAGGGTGGGTGGGTGGTAGGTAACACAGAGGGTGGGTGGGTGGTAGACAACACAGAGGGTGTGTGGGCGAGAGGCAACACAGAGTGGGTGGGTGGGCAATAGGCAACACATTGAGCGAGAGGCAACACATTGGGCAAGAGGCAACATGGAGGGTGGGTGGGTGTACAAGAGGCAACACAGAGGGTGGGTGGGTGAGAGGCAACACGGAGGGTGGGTGGGTGGGCGGGCGAGAGGCAGCACGGAGGGTGGGTGGGCGGGCGAGAGGCAGCATGGAGGGTGGGTGGGCAGGCAAGAGGCAGCACGGAGGGTGGATGGGTGTCAGGGCAGGCGTGAGGGACACGGTTTAGGTGGGAGGCAACAGGGAGGGTGGGTGGGAGGCAACAGGGAGGAAGGGAGGCAACACGGTATAGACAGGAGGCAATACAGAGGGAGGGTGTGCGGGTGGGAGGCAACATGGACAGGCAACATGGAGGGAAGGTGGACATTCGGAATGTTACTTAGAGGGATAGCAACACAGCTTGGGAGGCAAAAAGGAGGGCGGGTGGGCGGGCGTGATGCAACACGGATATGCAACACAGAGGGAGGGTGGGTGGGCGAAAGGCAACATAGAGGGTGGGTGGGAAGCACCATGGATCGCAGGAGACAAAGATGTGAGTTGTGGAGAGTTAGGCAAGAGGGTTTGTGGGAGTGGCTGGGGCTGGGGCAAGCAGACGGACAATGGAGGTTGGGACGGAGGGACTGGGACATGCACGTGGGCAACAGGGGTGAGAGGGGCTGGTGAAAGCAGACGGGCATAAGTAAGTGGTTGGGAGGGGCGGGGATACCACACAGACAACTAAGGGTCAGTGGCATAGTACAAAATGATCGGCCTCCCGTTACACCTGTTACACATGTGCAGAGGGTGAGAGTAAGGGGGTGGGTCAAGCACACGGACAACAGAGTGTGGTCATTATGATCTGGGTGTAAGCAGATGGTCAACAAAAGTTTGGGTGCGAGGGAATGTGGCGGAACATAGAGAGGGGAGAAGTACACAAGAGAGAAAACTGTAAAATACGCTCTCTTGTGGAGTGGTCAAACAAAAGTAACAAGCGACGAGCAGAAGCACCAATGCAGAAAAGTTTTTTATTTTTTTAAACTTTAACACTGAGCGCGGTTTCCTTGAAGCGTGCGCTCAGTGTTAAAGTTAAACAAGAGAAACAAGGACTGGGCGAGTGATCACTTTTGTGGCCGCTTTGATGTTCTCAGTGGCTGCGCGGCTCACTGAGAACATCGAAGCGGCCGCGAAAGTGATCACGCAGGCGGAGAAATGGTGCGTGCGTAAGGCGCACATGCACTGTACCCGATCCGCACTTTGGGAGCACTTTTGAAAGCCCCTACTTAATATCTCGCCAAAACATCGCTAACGCGATGGCTTAGGTGAGACCTTAAAAAAGGTGAGGGTGTAGGCAAAACGTGTTTCTCAGTGAGTGAACTTTTTTGTCCCATAGAGAAAAAATTAACAAGTGAATTTGCAGTCACCCATTGGATTTTCACAGGAACAGATATATGCGTGTAGATTCGCTCATTTGAAAATAGAATTCACAAACGTTTGCTAGGATTACAGTTTCCAGGTATAATCTGCTAACTCTTGTGAGTTCCTGAAAGTAGTAAATCTGCACCAATGCAGGTCAAAGACATGCAGGTCCATGTCTATGACCTTCTTTAAGAATGAGGTCCCTAACTTATTTTAATGTTGCCCACAGTGGTTTTATACTGATTCTCAAAATCTATTTGTGTTTTTAGGAAACTGAAATATAAAGTTGCACAATAGTTTACCAGAACAATTTTGCCAAGTATAATCAAGAAGCACTCCTTTTGTAAACCTTTACATATTTTCACAATGGAACGACTTTCACAACTGCAAACAGAGCATACAGCTTACTGCATTTCTTTGAGCTCTCCCCTTATACTAAAGATGGGAATGAATGAATTGTGTACACAATATTGCACAACTTATACACACAGATACAAATATTTTCTTAGTGACAGAACGTCCTCTTTCCTGCAACCATGCTGTGGGAATGGACTATCAGCTAAAGTGTTTGTGCTGAAGGAAGTTGGGTCAGGCTTAGTTTTCCATTTGAACAAGTACATGTGATGGCTTGCTGTTCCAGGACCCAAACAATACAGTTCTGGGTGTCAGGCTACAGGATTTCTACATCTACGCCTGAGATGATCTACTCCTTTGTGGATTAAGCACGAGTCTGTCTTTATCTGAAAGGTAGCGATTATGTTGAAAGGATGAACAGCTTCATTGATCATTAAAAGATGGCATGTTCTGGAATGAAGATTGTTTACACACTCTGTCTGTGTGCTGTCTGTGAGAAGTTGGCCCGATATGCAACGTTCGCTATTCTAGCGACCGCTATGTATCGTTCCAACGACCCTTATGGTGTTTGGTTGTAAGTCAACCTATAGACCAGCTATCCTAGTAGCGTGGATACGAGCAGTCTAAGGCTAAAGACTCGAGAGGGCGTGTTAAGCCAGCTGTTTACCACACATGTACCCCTTGAACACCCAGTGAAAGGACACCACACAAGTGTTATGAAAATAAACAGGATATTTATTAAGAATCACAACAACCCTGTACTCTTTATGAGGACAGGGTACTAAGCACAAACCAAATCTCTTTAGCAAATACTTCAAGTGCACAATTAACACAAGTGTCCGAGGACACGGAAAGGTTAAGGTCTCTGGCGGACCCGATAAGGCAAGTCGGAAGCGAGGGACTCGGGACCCTAGAGTAAGGAGGCTATGCAGGCACCGAAATGCCGAGTTACCTAGCCACGAGGGCTGCGGCTGCACAAGTCTTACAGGCGTCGGGGTCTTCGCTGACGAGCCAGGAGCCGGAAGAAAGGAGTTGCTGGCCGGCGACCAGTGCTGAATAGTTTGTAGAGATCCAAGCCTGGATCGGAGATTGATGAAACCTGAAAGCAGAGGGGACCAAGTTCGTACTACTAGCCAGTAGTCAGAGGGTACCAGGAAGGCACCGGTTGGCCGTCACCTCGACTAGGTGAGTGGGCGACGCTAGGCTCTGCAGCCTCACGGACCAGGAGGCGTTGTCGGCGACCAGGATGGAGGTGCGAGCTGTCCCACGAAGGATGATGCTGTCGGCGTCGCTGGGCCCAGGATGGGGCAACAAGCCTTGGCAGATCTCAGGGCCACGGGGTGGGCCTAAGATGGCGTCTTGAGTGGACCAGGAGGGTCCGGGGTGCTTCTCGCAAAGATGGAAGCAAGGGCCAGTCTGGAGCAACCAGACCAGCAGTGATGATTCTCGGATGTCGTCACAGAAGGGCACAAGCCAGCGGCGAGTGACCAGACAACGTGCTGAGCAGCGAGCAGAAGGGCCCCACGCAGATCGTGGAGATGCTGGGAGACTGCACTTCGGTGCTAGAGCGGCTCAGGGTCGGGGTTTCTCGGACCCCAGAGCACTCACCAGAGAGTTACCTCGATGGTCGTGCTGGTTTTTAAGAGCGTGCAGGTTCTGATGATGGCCGGTCCCTCGAGGTCTCGTCGCACCCACCGATCACAGCTGAGCTGATGACGTGGGTAGAGGTCAGAGGTGCCAGGGAAGCCGGTTCTCGTCGAGCTGGGCCGTCGGATCCTTGAGGAAGGACTTGCAGCAAACCGCAGAGTTCTTAGTTGGTGCCCGCTGATGCAGGGTGACTACTCCTTAGCCACAAGGGAGAAATCTTGAGAAGAGTCTTGAGTGTCCTTTCGTAGAAAGTAGTTCTTGATTCAAAGATGATCTAATTTGGAAGGGTCCCCGCTCCGGTCTTTATCCTAAAGAAAGGGGTGGGTACATGACTAGGTCCTGCCCTAAGGGTGGGACCAGGAAGGGGGGTAGTTACGCCCCTCTCCCCTGCCGGGCTTTCCCCAGGCCAGGGCTGTCGCCCCTGGAACTGGTTCTAACCGGCAGATGCGTAGTGAGCACCGGGGTGCCACTCCGCAGTCACCTTCTCGCCAAAGCCCTACCTACCCAGAATACACAAACCCTGTCTGGGACGGTGCGAACAGCGCCCTCGACAGGAAACCCTTTGTCCAAGTGCTCCTCGCTGGAAGGACTCCCAGCAGCAGGAGGTCAGACTTGTGTCTGTGGTGGCAGCATCCATTTTGTGGAGCTGAGGCTTCAGTTAACTTTAACCGGGGTTCACAGTTACGTACATGTCGTGTCCCTCTAGAAGGGTGGGATACTAACCTCATCGCCAGAATTGGTGAGAGGGCAGCACCCCGATTCGTATGACACCTTACTCGACATGCTTTGATAACGCGATACCGGAGTTACCGATATGGTACGCGTTATCATGGAACAGCTATTGGGTCTTGATTCCGCAAGCTGCAGCCGGGCTCGGCTCGGGCCTGAACCTAGCTCACACGAGCCCACGCACTCTGCCTTCAGGATTGATAAGGCCTGCCATAGGAGTGACTGATAGGGACTCGGGTGTCCATTGTATGGTTAGATATAGGGCTACTATACCTAAAGCGAAGGGTGGTTACACGTCTTCGCCCCAGCTGTCGTGCAGCCAGTTGTGTCAAATTTAAGAGGCCAGCCAGGGGTGGCATAATACATGCTTCAGCCCCTGGCGGCCCTGGGTACACCTATGCCCTGCGTTACGGGGTCTGATAAGGTGGCCCAGTACCAATTGGTAAATGCACCTAGGGTACATATCGTAATTTAGAAAGAGAACAGCCAGGCTGTGGGTCTGATTAGCAGGCCCACAGCCAGAGAAAGTCGTAAACCAGTGAAACAAAAGCAAAAAATCTGGGTGATCATAGGATTGCGGACCCTACTCTCCTACACTGTCCCTCTGCCAATTAAGCAAATTTAAATGTCAAAAACAGCCTAAATGGCAGGAATTTCAATAGGTACAAAAACCTGGAGGCCAACAATGAGCTACTTGGCTTACAATAATGCAGTTAGGGCAATGTAGGCATCTGTGAATGCAGCCATGTTAGTAGATGGGTGAATTCAGAAAACCCTCTGGGTCTTAGAAATTCACAATGTGAGAACATTTAATGCAATAGAAATAGCCTGTTGTGTTTCCTGCAAATAGTTTATTTTATGAAGTATATCCTTGTAATGTAAATGTATAAGTAGTTTTATATAATATTATATATATATTAATATAATATTACAGCGAGCAATAACAGTAGCAGCAGATCATAAAGAAGTGAAAATGGAGGGGTGAGCATAGAGGTCAGATGTAAGATGCAGGGTTCATTGGTCTAGGTGTGATAAATGCTTGTAAACAAAAAAATGAATCATTAAACTGACACTTTGGATGCAGAAGAAGGGAAACGGAGAATGGATAGGAGCCACAAAATCTGATGAATGTGGAAGAAAATGTGGGCACCAGTGGGTTAAGTAAAGAAAGGTGATGTTTAGTATCTGTGCTTACACGTGTCATTGTGTTAGATTTGCATAGGCTACTAGAAACCAGGTCTCTCAAGTTATGATTGAATTGCGAAACCTCATACAGTGTAAGCTTGAAATGTACTTGCTTTAGAAGTACTCGCATTAGGAATACTCACAATGTGAATACACAATTGGATTGTGGAAGCAATACAACATTTTTCTCTAAACCATTTAATCTTTTTGGAAAATACAACATGAGTTCACAAAAATCATCAGGTCCTAATCTGCTATGTATGCACTAGAGGGCTTGCGGCTTGCGTCACTATGACTTTACGCATTGCATTAAGCACCCTGAAAATGTTTCTAGGATGAGGGACTGCAATAGCGTGCATCACATTTGTTAGCGATGACAAGCCCCTTCTCAAATCCACTTTTTTAGTTTCAGGGTCTTAAATCACTTTTGAGTGTTTTTATTTTTTTATTTTTAACCGCAGGCTCGGCATGGAGAGGAGCACAGAGGACAGCACTACAGCATCCCAGCCGAGGACATAAAAAGACTGTTTCCCAATGGACTCCCAAGACGCTTCCAGAAGCAGGTGCTTAGTGTCATGTGGGATAAGGGTGGAGCTTTTGGTCTTACTCCACTGACGGAAAAGGGGTTGGTCGAAGGGCGGCTGCTAGTGGTATCCTACAGGGTCTTTCCTCTGAAGGTCTTTCGGTCTTGGGATATTTTGTTGAATTTAGGCTCAATGTGAGAGTCTGCAAACGGACTTAGGTGAAATTATGAGGAGTTCATTGGGTTAGTCCATTATGCAAAGAGGAACTTATGTTTTTACATGGTTTGAAATCCCATGGCGCTGCTCCTATATTGCAGATCTCAAACCTGTTGCACAGCTTCGGAAGGGCATAGCCTCTGTGGTACCCAGACAAGCCGTAGCACTTTCAAAGAGCAGGGACGCTATTTAGGTCTTTCGCAATAACAAAATAGAGTATCCTGTGATTGGCAAGACATTACTAACGAGAGCTTAAATTTTTGAGAGAGACCCCTTGTCTACCAGGGGATTGGAGTACTTGAAACAGTAAAAAAGAAAGTTTTCCCTTGGCTCACACACTTATATTATCATGCCCATTGGCATGTGTTTCTATCAAACCAATGGGCCACATATATTGCAATCTATCCACACAATTGATATATCATTTAAAACATTTATTTTTTTTTAAAAAAAGGAGAGCTTTGTTACTTTAGTACAAACATTATTATACAGTTTTACAGAAAGTATTTCATGGTTGCAAAGCACAATCACAATATAACATTTTACAATACAGTTTTAAAAAGACATTTCATAAACACGATATCATACACTTCAATGATTAAAAAACGCAAATAGTCAATATTTTGCGCTGGGTTATAAGCAGAAAGAAAATCACATTAAGGGAGAGACATACAAAAGACATAAACAATTAGTCATAAAAGGTACACATCTGAGACCCTAATATTATAAAAACCTAAACCTAGGCCCCTTTATTTTATAGATTCCAGGGTAGATTGGTTCTCTTGATTGTGTAAATGCTGCGTCGATGCGTTTCGATGGCTATTTATTGGTATTCTGCCATCTTTTTCAAGACTGTGTGATTAGTCTCTCCTGGGGGCTGGGCACTGGATGGTTGCCACTGTCGGGAATTTTCCTGGGAATAAACAATATACTATCAGAGTTTGTACATGGGGATACAAATATCATTCTAAGTTTTTAATTTACAAGTTTTCAAACATTTCTATGCGGTCCCTTGTTCTTACTATGCGTACATATCTATAGATACCTCTCCTACTAATCTGTTGCTACATGCTGAATGGAGGCCATTATCCTATGGACCAGACTTTCTTTTTGGTATAACATAGGTCTATGTATAGATCTTGGGATGGGAGCAGCTGTAACCAATGTTGGGGGTTACAGCATTTACGCGGGGAGCTCAATTCTGTTCTGTTGCACTGCACATTACTTTAGGCTTCTTTGGGTTTATTTGGCCTACTGGCAGTCTATCTTGTATCTGGTGTCAGTTCTTACGTCATTTAGTATATAGGCAAACTGTTTTTCTGTATTTACCTGTTCACATAACAATTATTATCTTCAGAGGTTGTTTCACGACTTCAACACTGCGGGTATATATTCCCTTTCAAGGCTGCATTCTTCATAAAGAAAGGGATGCACATATTAATTCCCTGTTACTGAGCTTGATGAATATAGGTTGTGGAATGTAATTAGACAAGTACCTTATGGTAAATATGTTTGTTCCTCGAATCCGCCTGTCTTTAGATTTCTTGCGTTTCATGCGCCTTATTACCTGAAACATATATTTGGTATTTTACTATCTAGAGTATCACTCCGTTTCGTAGGTTGCGATGTAGATCATTATTATGGTTGGTTTCTTACCAGTTGTCCTTATATGATGGTATTACTTATTGATATGTTGTCTGGCGGACTCTAGATCTTTACTCTGGGTTTCTCCTCCTATAAAGATACCCACGGCTTCTATCTGAAAAATATGTTTAAGGGACGTTATTATATGTATCTGTTCTTTCATTAAACTAAAATTATGACCCAGATGATTCCCCTGTCTGGTTCCCCAGTCTGACCCCCGGACCTTACCGTGTTGGATCTGGTAGATAACTTGATAGGGAGTGATTCAGCAGTCTGTCTCCTTAGGAAAGTTCTTTATCTCTAAATAACCTCCTTGGGCAGTCTTTAGTCTGAAAAAGTTTAAATATAATGCAGGGACTTTTTAATAGTCATGCTTGCTGCATTTTAAGTATTAGGAGCGGTCGGGGTGGGAGAGTTATCTTACCGGCTATCATCTACAAAGTGGTGTCTCACTCCCTTCTCCAGCAGTAGTCCTGGTGTCTCGGCAAAAACGATCAATTACTGCCGTCCCCGTTGAAATTTAAACTTGTTTTGCGGCTCTATCATTGGCTGCATATCAGCTTATAATTCTGAATGCAGTAATTGTGAAAAGCCGGATGTATATAAATAAACAATAATTCGGCGTTTTTATTAACCCGTTGCCATCGCTGAAAATATTCTGCGCTAGTGCGGAACGTTCCATTGAGCGAATGAGATTGGAACGGTCAGCGGACGTGCGCAGCACTAGCGAGGTAGTGCACGCGACGACCGCTGAACGTTCCCCGCACTTAAGGGGTTAGTAAAACCTATACTCGTAACACAATTGCCCTAACGGAATACTATAGTCCGCCATACAGTGGCTTTAAGATACTGATATGAATGTGCCCGGATGAGGGAACGATAGGTCTATCAATAAATAAATATGGCCGCGATCGAGAGAGTAGTGAAACGCATTCAGAAAGGCAGCACAACGAGGCCAAGATCAAGGCCTGAAAACGAGGCTTGAAACGCAAAAACGAGAATGAGGCTTGGAACCTGCGTTGCAGTCAAAACAACAAAGAATTAAGCGGCATAATACAAACGCCGGGAACATCAATTAGCAATATCAGCTGTGAGGTATCAAAATGCAGCCAATGATGGAGCCGCAAAACAAGTTTAAATTTCAACGGGTACGGCAGTAATTGATCGTTTTTGCCGAGACCGCTAGCCAAGACGCCAGGACTACTGCTGGAGAAGGGAGTGAGACGCCACTTTGTAGATGATAGCCGGTAAGATAACTCTCCCACCCCGACCGCCCCTAATACTTAAAATGCAGCAAGCATGACTATTAAAAAGTCCCTGCATTATATTTAAACTTTTTCAGACTAAAGACTGCCCAAGGAGGTTATTTATAGATAAATAACTTTCCTAAGGAGACAGACTGCTGAATCACTCCCTATCAAGTTATCTACCAGATCCAACACGGTAAGGTCCGGGGGTCAGACTGGGGAACCAGACAAGGGAACCATCTGGGCCATAATTTTAGTTTAATGAAAGAACAGATACATATAATAACGTCCCTTAAACATATTTTTCAGATAGAAGCCGTGGGTATCTTTATAGGAGGAGAAACCCAGAGTAAAGATCTAGAGTCCGCCAGACAACATATCAATAAGTAATACCATCATATAAGGACAACTGGTAAGAAACCAACCATAATAATGATCTACATCGCAACCTACGAAACGGAGTGATACTCTAGATAGTAAAATACCAAATATACGTTTCAGGTAAGAAATCTAAAGACAGGCGGATTCGAGGAACAAACATTTTTACCATAAGGTACTTGTCTAATTACATTCCACAACCTATATTCATCAAGCTCAGTAACAGGGAATTAATATGTGCATCCCTTTCTTTATGAAGAATGCAGCCTTGAAAGGGAATATATACCCGCAGTGTTGAAGTCGTGAAACAACCGCTGAGGATAATAATTGTTATGTGAACAGGTAAATACAGAAAAACAGTTTGCCTATATACTAAATGACTTAGGAACTGACACCAGATACAAGATAGACTGCCGGTAGGCCAAAGAAACCCAAAGAAGCCTAAAGTAATGTGCGGTGCAACAGAACAGGATTACTAAAGAGAACCAATCCTTGATCAATTAGGCCTGGAACTCTGAATAGATTATTCATCAATAGCTGCAACAAACTGTCCAAAGGTTTAGCTGATATGATTTGAGTACGCACATTTCGTATGCAAGTAGACAGAGTGTAATCAAAACATGCATGTTTTAGATTAGTCCGCTTAGAAATTTCTTAAGTATTAGGAAAAACAACTATGACAAAAAAAACTGTAATCAAATCACTGTGCCAATAGTGGATGGGTTGCGGTGTAAAAATCAGCTGGCAGGTCCTTTATGGGATGGTTAGTAGAATGAGCCAGGCCCACTCTGCAGAACCAGTAGTTGTTTAGTGTAAAGAAGATGGAGTGATGCACTACCAACAATGTTCAAGGGTTAATAATGAAGCTTGATCAGTTCCTTCGTAGAAAGAGTCATATAAATCCAAATCCATGAACACTAAACAACAGCCAACGCGTTTCATTCTTGAAAGAACTTCGTCAGGGCGTTTATATAGTCTTTCGAAAATCTCACTGGAAGATTAGTTCCAAGTGTTCGTGGTTGTGTCGCTTAGTAGCGTCACCGAGGTGAACAATGGGCCACCATGATAAGGGCCAGAGTTGAAGCACTGTATAGAAGTGATCGCGTAGCGGCAAAACGGAAAGTGGGCCTCTTTTACTCATTATTTTACTATCCCCTTCTGTATTTCTCCAGGCAAAAACCTTCAACGAAGCATGCCTTATGGTGCGGAGGCCAGCTCTTGAAATCATCAGCTGCATCAAAAACACAGATTTCTCCCACCCAGCTGTCCGCTACGTTATTTGTATCCTTCACACAATTCCACCTTTTCCAGGCACTTGCCCATGTGAATGGAAGGAACCTTTGAAACTCTAAGTATGTTTGTTAGTATTTTCTGCAAGCTGGTGGATCATTGAGATAGCTGGTAGCCCCTTGAGTGGCCAGGATCTTGTGTATGTGTGTGCAAGTAATTTGAGGTTTTTAAGAACAAGATATAATCAAAGACCATTCATTACTGCAGTGGGTGTTGGACCAATGGGACGTCTAGCATCCAGTATACATAGCACCAAACGGAAGGGACTCCCTGCCATACATTATGGAAATCACATGCATACACACAGCCACCATACACCTTCATTGGCCACCTCAACTCCTTCTCTCTGCTGTAGGTAAAATTTGGACATCAATTGTCTTCTTAATCCTATGAATGTTGTGCAGTAGATACATCTGCCATTCAAATAGTATCTATTTAGAATATTGAGCACAATTTAAGAGAAATTCACTCAGATACATTGAACTGGTCTATCGGATGCAACAGGTTGACCTTCCCTCAAACAAGTGGCTCTACAGTATAGTGACATAGCAAGGGTGAAATGGTCCTTGTAAGCAAGGAAAAGGGCCCTTATTTGAGTAGTAAAAGATAGGCACAATTTTGGTGCAGTGGACTTCTTTTTCATTGGCCCCAGGGTGACCGCACCCTTGGCAGCATTGATATCTACGCCGCTGCTATACTGCAGGCAGGAAAAGTGCAGTCTTCCACTACATAGGCACAAGCAGCAGCAGTCCCCTGCCAGACTAGAAGGACTGAGAGCTTCCATCCACTCTAAAATAGACAGCAGCCATGCAAGCTTCCTACATCTCAATCACTGTAGCAACATGTTTCCACCCTCCAACTTGACATCATCCACGGCTCTACAGAGGATACCTATTACTGCACCCCTGGGCATCCCACCCAAGAGTTGAGACTGCGTGCCTTCTTCTATAAGTGTCTACCTATTTTTAACTTTGTATCCCTCTTGTAGCCAGGACCTTAGACTGCGTGCTTTTTTTTGTATAATGTATCCCCCATCTTACCCAATTGTTCCCTCCCTTCCAAACGCTTTGTATACCACCCTTAAACCTGTAAAGCAATTTGATACCCTCACCGGTCTAGTTCGCACTCTATAAAACCTTAAAATAAAATAAACTGGCACGGGCACTAGTACTATAAGCCTCCTCCACCCTGGCATACAGAGGTCAACCCTGCCGTGTGACCTTCATTAGCAGGACAAGCACATTCAGCATCACCTAACCTGGTACTGCCCAGCTTGCATGCCTAGACACCTTAGAGTAGTAGTGCTTTTTATTATACATTTTTATTTCATTTCTTTCATTCAGCAGCAAAAGCTTCTGTTTCTTCAGAAGTGCAAGCTTCCTTAATGCAAACACTGATCGCCGGGGAGAACGTAAAGAGTGAAAGTGCAGTTTGGTGTCAATCCCCATTGAACTCCTGCCCTCTAAGTTATGACTGATACAGTGTTAATTGTGTGTTTTGTCGCAGTGCAAAAGACAGAGGTAATTGGATATAATTCAGTATCAGCAAAATGGAAGGATGTGACCCCGTAAGTTCAGCGCCACACATTTACAACTATCCATTAGAATATAGGAAGAGTGGGTACAATTGTTTCTCCTTTGCTGTGCATTTCTACACTGTGACAAGCATTTCCTTGACCATTTGCTTCGAGATGGGCAGAGGGGCACTGGGAAATCCCTCACTTTGTGCCACACGATTCATTATTGTGGGCAGCAAGACTGGCTTCTATTGCAAGTTCCTGATGGTAAGAGTTTATCTGTTATTTTTAGTCAAGCAGAAACTGAACCTGTGATCACCACCGCTCCTTTCTCGGCTCCCAGTTTCACATATGTATTGGACTATTTCCTGACTGAGCATTTAATGTGAATCTTATAACATACTCATAGCCCTGTTTGTGGGTAACTTATTTGCTAGTATCTGTAGAATTGGGGTATCTGGGCTTTTGAGTACTCTCTAACAGCCAGAAATCATTCAACAAGCTTCAGAGCTGGGCTGTAGCGCCTTGGAACAAAGACCTGAAAACTTAAGCAATAGCACTGCGATGCCCTCATATTCTCTTTGGTATGTAGCTATATACAGGTACAAGAATCTGCAATCCCTATACTTTCAGTATAAAAAGGGCCAGGTGCAAGGTACCTTTAAAAAGGGAATGCTTTTAGTTCCAACAATGTAGGCATTTAGTTAAAAAAAACTAACATAAAAAAGGGAATAAACATGCAGTTTGAGAAAATATGCGCTTTATTTTCATTAGGAATTTCATGTTAAAGTCTCGTGCCTTCACATTGTATTGATTGATTTGTATTGGTATTTTATCTATTGCTAATGTTCCAGTTTATGCCTACTTCAGAGCACTCTGATGCACTTTAGGCATATACAGTTGATAAAAGTAAGCAGTTTTCAGACAGTTGAATTGAAAAGACAGCACATTATATCAAATGGTAGGTGACAGAAGAAAATACTGCCTCATTATTGTATCCTATTAAAGCATCTCTCCCTGTCTGCAGGAAAGTGCCCCTTTTTGACATGATCACCCACACTTTTTCCCTGGTATTTGATGCAATTTTGACTGAAGTGCACTGAGTTCCTGTAAACTACATCCCCAGTGCCAGTGCTCCTTCCCTTAAAATAAGTAACTGTGCAATTGTTCCCCAGTTGGCAAGACCTTTAACACCTCTGTAAGTCCATAGTAAATTAGGGTGACCATATTTTTAGAGCCCAAAACTGGGACGTTTCACAAAAATAGGAGGACTACAATTTGACTTCAAGCGAGCGCATAGAATGACAGCGCTCCTCAGCAAATAATTACAGAACAGGCTCTACGAACATACATAAAATACAACTTTTAAACCCAGTAACTTGCTTGTTAATTAAATGCTTTCTTGAAACAACTGCTAACTATCCTGGCTTTGTAAAACATGAAAAAGCACCCACTGAAGTTTTCCGTCAATCCTCTTTAAAAACCGGGACATGACGTAAATTTCCTGAAATCTGCCAGGACAGCTGGTGAAAAACGAGGAACCGTCCTGGCACCAGGACAGGTGGGAAATTACCTATGCAGTAGGCGTTTTGCACCACTATGCTAGTTACACTCCTAAGGTGGGCTGTCTGATCTGCTCCACGAAAGAAGGATTGCGCCATTTTGATTTTGGAGGATTTTGGAACTCTGGGACAGGGTTATGCCCACTCCCCACAGGAGGTGGTCATATAGGGGGTGTAGTGATCCCAAGGGTAAGTAGCCCATTAGCTATAACCCTTCACTCCCCTTAACGCGCTTACATTTTGTATTTAGGTTGCCCCCTGACACAAGGAACTCCGATTCATCTGACTAACGAAGGAGGACAAAGAAGAGTTGAAGAAGCGAGAACTTTGGACTGCCTGTGGACTTTGGCGCTAAACCCTGCTTGCTCCCGTTCCGACAATTGCGACAACCAGACTCATCCTGCAGCTGTACTTCCTCCAAAAGCCTCAGAGGGCTGCCAGCACTTCGCCAACCAGCCAGCATCTCCCTTGAAGTGGAGGAGCCACTTCCCTGCAACCTGCAGGCACCGACCGCAACATCTGGTTCACTGTTCTGCTGACCACCGGGTCCACTGACTCAGCAGCCATCCAGGAGGAACTCGCCATACTCCAGGGGGACAGATCATCTCCTCACCAAGTTTGAAGACCCCAGGGCCTGCCCTGCACCAATACTTGGGGTACTGTACCCCTTGCAGCAACCAAGGCTTATTTAGTGTTCAGGCCGGACACCAACACCACCAAGACCGACCTACCAACGTGCTGTCCTGTTTTTGCCCCTCTGCAGGTCTGACCAAGAGCCGTGAGTGCCTTCGTACTGGAACAGCTGACCAAAACCCTCTGCACCAAAGCTTCCCGGCCCGGGTCCAAGATCACCGATTGTGTCCCCCTGCTCCCAAGACCCTCACGAACTAAGCGCCCCGTTGGGAGCTCCCAAACCTGTTCCCAGTCCCCCTTGCAGCCGGTTTCTAGGTGCCCCCGCCCACTTTGTCAACGGTGTAGTGCGCAAGGCTACCAATCCGTCCACCACCTCTGCACCGGAACACTTCAGGGCCGGTAAACCTGAACTGCTGGTGGATCTTGTGACCTTTCCCCCCTAGCACCCTGAGTCCTAAAGGGGACCCCGGAAAAAAAATTGCAAATACTTGTATGCAGTACATTTTTTCTTTCTCCATAGGAAGCATTACCGCATAAAAGTGCATGTGTGACATTTTTGCTTGACTGTAAAAATTCATAATTCGAAAAATACCTAATTGTTGAGATCTTGGTGTCTAAAATAATAGAAAAATCCATGTTATTTTTCTAAATTAGTCTTGAGTTTCTTCTTGAGGGGGTGTCTCTTTTATTGACTGTGTGTACAACAAATGCTTAACATCACCCTCTGCTAAGCCTAAACTACTCGCCTACAATACCACAAAAGAGCATTTGGGATTACTAATTTGAGCCCTCTGAGCCAATATGGGATGTCTGGACCTTCCACATAGTGTACCTCATTTTGGTATGCTAGATATAAAGCCAGCTTCCTACACTGTCCAACAAGAGCCCTTATGTATACCGTTGGTAGATCACCTGACTTGGAAGACTGGTCTCTGCTTGTCCAATCTACAGTTGGTAGGGCAATTTGTGGCCTCCTTTTCAAACCAGTCCTGTAAAAGTCCCTAGTAAATGGTACCCCTGGTACCTAGAGCCTGATGTACTAAAGACGGTCCCCAAGAGCTACAGCATGAATTGGGCCAGCCTAAGAGAACCGCTCACCAAACTCATACAGGACTGCCATTGCAGGCTGCGTGCTTTGGTGCAGACAAAAGTGAAAACATGACATGTCACTCATTCCTGTGTTCCATGCACCCCCTAACACTGCATGTAATATTTGGAAGTCTACCCTACAGCAGCCCTTACAGTCCTATGGCAGGGTGCCTTAAACTACGTCTGAGGACACATCTGCATGCCCCTGTACTGGTCTGTTCCATTACTGCCAGTACAAGTGATCAGGGATGCCATTTTAAAAAGTGTGCTGGACAGTGGTGAAAGCGATTTCCCCAGGTACATGATGGCTTCACTGAAAATAGGAATGTTTGCTATCAAACATCTTGTATTACTGAACCCACGCTGATGCCAGTGTTGGATTAATTAATACATGCACACAGAGAGCACCTTAGAGGTGCCCCCTGAAATCCTACCAGCCTCTGGTGTGTGTTGACTGACTAGTTCTTGTCAGCTTGCCGCCCGAGACAAGTTTCTGACCGCCCAGGGGTGAGGGCCTTTGCTCTCGGGAGGTCAGAAATAAAGCATGCTCAGGAAGAGGATGTTCACACCCCTTCCCACAGGATGACCTGGTGATTGGCATTCCACTGCAGAGAAGCTTCAAAGAAGCCACCGCCTTTGAAATGTGAATCTGGCTCCCCTCATATGAGAGGAATCCAACCCCCTTTGTCACCTAGACAGGTGGAAACATTAGCTAGTCAGGTATACGTGCCCACCCCCAGGCTAGTACCATCCCTAAGGTGGCATAATCTGAAGTGGACATGACTTTCAGAGTTAGCCATCATTCAGATAGCAAACTTATAGGAACTCTGGGACAGGGTCATGCCCACTTCCCACAGGAAGTGGTCATATAGGGGGCATAGTGACCGCAGGGGTAGGTGGTCCATTGGCTACTACGCCACACTCACCTAACACCCCTAAATTTAGTATTTAGGGGAGGCCCTGGCATCAGAAATCCAGATCCTGCCGACCTGAAAGAAGAAGTAGATGGACATGAAGAGTCACAAAGACCAAGAAATGAAGACCCATTATTTGACTTGGTGCCAACCCTGCCGGCCTGCCTGCTGACTTTGAAAGTTGCACCAAAAGGCATTTTGTCCTGCAGCAGCTGTGTCACCAAAGCCCTGGAGACCTGCCAGCACTTCACCCAGGAACCAAGAACTCCCATGAAGCAGCTGACCTTTTTCCCTGCAGGTTCCCAAAGAGACATTAGAGGACTTCCAAGACTGTGAAAACCTACCACCTTTAGGACACTACTGCACCCGTCGCTCCAAGCTCGAGTTGAAGTGGGCCAACGGTTCCAGCATGGTCCCCCGTCCTTCCAGTGTCCGCTGTGGTTTCACCTCTTGTGGACTCTCCAACGTCGCCTGCAGCCTCTGTACGCAGGTCCCCTCTACTGCGACTGCTCCAGGTATGACAAACCTGAGTCCTAAAGAAACTTCTGCACCTGTTGCCCCTGGGCCATAGAGGAGAGAACCAAAGATGTCCCTACGTCCATGAGCATCGCGAGGCCTTAGCCACCCTCTTGGTTCAGCCCGACTGGCCTCCCAGTCAAAACCTGCAGCTTCTTTAGGCGAAGACCAATCCCCATCAATTAACATTGGTACCCCTGCACCCGGCCGCGGTAGCGCCGCTGGTGGTGTTTTGCCGGTGCTGCCTTGGACTTTGCCCACCACTCGCTTTCGCTCATGGAGATTGGTCCCATATGTCACTGTACTGTACCTGAAAGCAACTTGTTCTTCCTCCCATGAGATAACATTGCAGCTTCTGAAAATTGTACAAATTGTCGATTTCTTTTTTTTTTTTATAAATGCAAAATTATTTCTATTGAAAAACGTACTTATCTGATCCAACTGGTTCTGGTGTCTAAACCTATATAAAGATACATGTTATTCTTTTATGAATTGGTGTGGATCTCCTATTTGAGTCGTGTGTATCATTTATTGTCTATTGTTTGTATTTGCAGATAACTTACACTCCCCTCTGATAATCCTAAGGCTGATTGACCAACTACCCCCTAGAAAAGCACCTTGGGATTTTTAGAGCGAGCCCCAGTCCACTCATGAGGGAACCCCTGGACTCTGTGTACGATATATCCCATTTTGATATATCCTATGAAGAGCCAGCTTCCTACGAGGCCTGTCAATTTATAAACACGCCTCCTTGCTCTTTCCATACTAAAATATAGATGTGTATTTCCAAAAATTCCTACCAGTTGTTGAAATAGAATATAGCATAAAAACGTACCTGGCTGTCCATATTGACGTATCAAATCTATGGCCCTGTTGCAGTCATGGTCACAGAAAGCATCTAGCATGTGTGTGGCTCCTGGATTTAATTCTCAAGACCTGTGGCATGGATGATGATGCACAGAAGAATGAAGATACATGCATGGGGGTGTTTTATGGAGTATGTTATTATTGCAGCTCATATTCTGGTGAAGAATTGCAAAGAGCTCATGCCATCGTCCTATCACAAGGACCGCTTCGATCAGCCCATGGAAGCCTCCAACTGGCTGAAGAATTTCAAGATCACTAATGAGCGCTTTTTGAACCGGGTAAGTAGAAGCCTTTTGGGGTTTTTGTTGATCAGGCGAGAGACAAGTACTTGTCATTATCAGAAGGCATTGATCTGGAGGTGGGCAGTGGATGAAAAATTACTGTAATATTTGCACAATCATTTTTACCACCCTTTATTCCGTGGCTTATTTAACATCTAACTTTAAACCTCTTTATGGATCCACAGTTTAAGAGCAGGTTGTCCCAGTTTCACTTTTTGCCATTCTGTAGGAGCGTATACGTTAGTCAGGACTGTAACATAGAACGTTTTTAACAATCACAATATTGGAAATACCTCCAGGTGCTTGTATATCAGACATGTAACATCCACAACCAATGGCTTGGTTAGTCCTTCAGAGTTTCTATACACTAGAAGTAGCTATTGCAAGGAGGGGTTGAGGCATGCCTGTTTGTCTGTGTGTGGTAATTTACGTTCAGATTATCAAGTGTGGTTTTCATTGAATATTGAAATGGTATCACAAATTTCAAAAAGTATATATATTTTTTTACTTTACTGGTGTTAGGGAGATGACAGAAGTTGCCTCTATCTTCGGTCTTCTACCAAGCGTGGGCAATTTACCTGAAAAATTTATTTATTTCTCCTGTGTCTGTTTCAGATCTTAACACAGCAGAAGTATACATGGAGCAAACGGGAATCGACTGAGGAAGGCAGACCACTAGGTGAAGTTGTAGATCAGGTGAGGGACAGCAAGTTTATTAAGGTCTGCTTCTTTTGACAAGAGTTTGCAAACATCCAAAGTTTGCTGTTGTGCAAATATTCAGCTAGTATGGTGAGCATCTACTGATCTTCCAGCTTCCTGCTGAAGCTCACTAGTAAGTGCATCCTTGTGGTAGTGAAACTCAAAGAATATGCGATTGAAAATAGCGATGATCAGGACTCTGTACGGAGATCGCGTAATTATACTATTTAAAGGGCTCTACAAAGAATTTCCTTGGCTATGGCAACCCTCACCGACCTAGCTACGTGGCATAATTCTTCACCAGGACAGCTCCTCATCATGGTTGGAAAGCTGGGTCTACAAATGGTAGCTTTTAGACAGAAGTTCAAGAAGGTTTAGAAGATGTCTGATAATGTTAGGCACAGTTATTTTCCATTTCTTTTTACTGTCCTAAGCTATCTGTAGATATGAGGCAGTGAAGGGATCATTATCCCAGTTAAAAATTACTTAATGTTTGGATGGACTAATTATATTTGAGTCCTCCAGCTACTAAGGTTAAAAACAGATTGTAGTGTAAAAGTTCCCCACAAATGGTTAGGTTGACATGTTTCAGCCACTTTTGCTTAGCAAACTAGGGCTTTCGTCAGGACCAGGATACCTCTTATCATACTAACCGGTGTCTAGCTAGAGTTTGAGGTGTCTGTGTAAAGTGTAGTGGGAAGGAGTGTGAAAAAAAAAGTTGAGTGATAATTCAGTATATTGAACCATTACTCTATCTGGTATCTAGTAAGGAGTCTGACGTTACCCAAAAAGGGGCGCCTAAAAAACTCCCTGGTGGTACAAGGGTATTAAATAGCAGCTAAGACATGCAGTGTGCATTTCCTAAGCTGCCCCTAGTCTATGAACCTGGTGTTGAATTAGACCTGGGCGGAGTTCCAAGTGTCAAAAAAACTCTGCGGCGTTCCCCAAGCAGAGGAGTGTGGTGCGAACTGCAGTTTGCGCTGATCTTCCTGCTGCTTGGGTAGAAACTCGACCCAAGCGGCAGCTCGCACTCGCCAACTTACCGTTGGCGAGTGCGAGTGGGGGAAAATAGCACAGTTGAGTTTTTGTACTTCGTGAGCTGCGCAGAGTACAGAATTCTCAGCGAACTGAGTGAAGTTCACCGCCCTGGCCAAGGTTTGAATGAAGCAAAGTCAAGGTCAGCCTTTGTTCACTCATCAAAATAGTGTGATCATACTAAGTCAGTAGAGAATCAGAATCCTTGTTGTTTCTTGTCTCACTCGCCATATCCTGTGTTTTGGTAGTCCTGTCAGGAAGACCGGTGGCTCGATGTAAAAAGAAGTCGTCTCTTGCTTATCCTATGTTGCTCTCTTCCGTCACTGTTGCTAGCCATGAAAAAAAAGAAAACATTGTTTTAGAAGTAACTGCGCTTTTTCTTTCCCATCTCCTTTTGCATGTAAAGGGTTTGACAAGAGTGAAAAGTGCTTCTGATGTCATCGGAGTAGTGTTAAAGGAACTGAAGAGACAAGTTCCTCTCGGCTCCTTCAGGATGCTTGTGGCCATAGATGGTGTGAACGCTCTCTGGGGAAAGACATCCCTGAAAAAGGAGGACAAAAGTCCGGTATGTGGATCAATTAAAACTAACTCATCAATCAAATGCACTTGTTGTTTGTTGTCGCTTCATTTTCTCCTGGGAAAAACATCTTTGGAGCTTGTGGAACAGTCTCTGACATGCTGAATATCTGAAAGAGAATTAATCATAGTACTCTTGAATAAAGAATCCTGTTACAAAATTACACTAATATTATACAACCATTTTGATGTGTAGACCGTGTCTCACCTAGGGCCAGATGTAGGAAGCCTAATTCCGGTCGCTAACGGCTGAAATTACCGAATTTCGGCCGTTACCGACCGGAATTAGGCTTTTCATATGTAGGTGGCTACATTCCAGATTCGGTCATTTACCGAATCGGTATTTAAGAATTCGGTAACGGTGTAGGGAGCACTCAAATGAGTGCTTTTCCCATTTTAGGATTCGTTATTTACCACCAAATATAAGTTGGTGGTAAATAACAAATACCTTTGAAAATGCAAATCTGTGCATTTTCAAAGGTAATATGTTGGAGACATACATGCCCTTGGGGCATGTATGTCTGCCACATGTGCACTCATACACAATTGAGGGGTGCAACAGGGTGTCAAAGTGACACCCTGCACCCTTAAATGTTTTCTCCCTTTTACCGAATCGGTATTTACTGATTCGGTAGTTGCCATTCATTCCTATGGGCCTGGAGGCCCATAGGAATGAATGGCAATTACCGAATCGGTAAGTACCGATTCGGTAATTACCGAATCTTACTGATTCGGTAATTTTTAAAGAAAAATTACCTACATCCCATTTACCTATTCTTAAATACCGAATCGGTAAAATTCGGTATTTAAGAGTATGTAAATTGAGATTACCTACCTCTGGCCCCTAATGTCCATGCTGTGGCATAGTTGAAAAACCTGGCAGTGCATAAACATGTCCTCCATGACCTGCCGAGCCACAACCTACAGGTGTGGACTAGTTGCAGCACAACAGTGGTGTGGGGCAAGAAATGCCGGTGCAATAAAGTGCAATAGCGGAAGGGAAGCTAGCATACTAGAATGTGAAAATGCACGAGAGTTGACAAGTCAGCGGACAAGTAGAAGGCTGAGTAGGGCAGTGGAACTGAACGTGAGGATGAGTGGGGTAGGAGCTTTTGGGGTCAAACAACAGCAAATGGCAAGGTGGGGATCTGGAAGGCATGTGCTACATGGGATAATCAAATGGCAAGCCATTACTTTGGAAAGGGAATACTTGGAAGGTGAAAGACAGCAGTGAGTGAAAGAAAACATTGGACAGTAGCTCAGGGCAAGCGGCAGGCTGAGTGAGTCCAGGAGAAAGATGATCCTATTGGGGAAAAGAATGCAGACAGTAGGTTAGCCTTGCAGTGGGAGACTGAAGACCAGCTGGTAAAGAAACATTGGGAGAAGCATTGGGCAGGCTTGTAAATGAAGTAGGAGGAAGTATAAGTAGAACTGAAGGCTGAAGTGTAATGTGAAATTCTGGCAGTAGTTCTTCAAGAGAGGATAGGACAGTTCAGTAGAGTGGGACAGGATTTTGGAGAGGATACAGATTCGACAAAATCATAATATGTGTGTTTACTTATTGGCCCTGCAGGCCCTCTGTGTGGTTTGCAGCACTATAGAGCATTGTTCCAATACTCTGTTTTCAACGGGTGTCCCGTAGACTCAGTGATCAGGTACCAGTCACGAATATTCCACGCAATCCTTTTCTCAGCATGTAATTACAACACAGTCTTTACAATGGCCGCGTTGTAACAACGCATACCATTACCCCGCAAGTCTTAACAATGACTTACTCGGGGGGGGGGCAGAATGTTGGAATAGTATTATTTACTATTCCAACTCCAGTCTGTGCAACAGTAGAGAAGGTGTTGGATTTTAAATCCACACCTTCTGACCCTCCCGTAAGTTGTTAGGACTTGCGGGGTAATGTTATGCGTTGTTACAACACTTGTCATTGTAACTACCGCGCTGTAATTACATGCGGAGAAAAGGATTCGTTGTAAGCGCTGTATACCCCTCTAACAGACCATTCTCAACAAGCTGTACTGCCTGTTTTTAAGCAGAAACTTTGAGAGAGTACTTCTGGTTTCACGCGGTATGAATAATAAAAAGAGTGCCCCATGGTTCTCATAAGCGTTAAAAGTGAAATTAGGCGAAGTTAGAACGTTCAGGTCAAAGAGCACAAATTGCAATGTATTTATATGGCTTGGTTTTGGTATTTTTGCAGTTTGTGTGCGATCTAATGAAATATTGTTCCTTATCTCTGTTAACGATACTAGATTACAATCAGTGCTTTATTCGAGGGTTTGCATATAGCAATAATGAATGATTAATGCTGAAACCGACGGAGATGGTCTTTGGTAAAGACTCTCTAATTCGTAAATGTATGATCAATCGGGAAGAAAATTATACTTCGAGCCTGACCGGTTAAATGTACTTCGTTAAATGTACAAAGACATGTTACAACGGAGACACGTCATCCGGTACTTCAAGAGGCTGCTCGGAGTACAGCAAGATGCCAAACATTTGACTTCTCTTTTTAAGGTCTGATGCCTTTATGTGAGAGCGCCTTCTAGGATGACGCTGACATTGTACCTAGTAATGTACAACACTTTTCTATTGGCCTCTTAATAGATAGAAAGTGGTGCTTCTAAAGCCCTAGTGTGAACACAGACTAAACCCAAAACTGAAAAAATCTTAAGGAAAACTGGTACACAAGGAGGCTCACCTTTTATTTCTAGAAGTTTTATGGCAATAGAGGCCGCATGGGAAACCGGTTCGGCATAGCACAGCGGGCTTGTGGATAGCCACCTTTGGGTGAGACAGGCCGGGACTGGAAGCGATGAGCAGCAGTTGCTCAGCATGTCTGGTTCTAGGACGGCTATTAGGCATGGCCGATGAGAGGGTCAGCCGGGGGATACAAGGGCGCCCAGCTTCATTGCGTGGGATGGCCTGTTATGTGTTGCACGGTACCCTACTAGATGCGCTGCAATATGCCAGAGTGCGAGCGGGGGCTGGTTGTATGAGTGGTAAGATTTAATTTGTTTAATTATTTATTTATGCGTGTTCATGTAGCGCAGACTTTTCCCGAAGGTGTCAGAGCGCTTCGCAATAGGAACAGTAATGATACACAGGAGACAATTACAAGTGAACAAATTACAAAAGCAAAACGTTAAGTTACAGGAGGCAAAAGTGACAATGGTGAGCAACAAAATACAAGAGGTAGCAAACGGTGCATTACATGAGGAAAAAGTTGCATGAGGCAAAAGCGAGGGGGATTGTATCCCTGGCTACGGGGGGTTCAATGGAAGTGAAGGGGGCTGGTGTGTGTGTGGGGGGGAGTCAGGAGCGCGTAGTGAGGGAAGGGATTTACGGTGGACGGTTCCTCAGGGGGGGAACAAGCCTTAGGGGCACGGCTGGATATTCCTAGCACAAACACAGACACACTGACTAGAGGGAGAAGGTGCCAAAAGCGTTCCAGGGGCACCAATTAGATAGCTATGGAAGAGGCAGCAACGGGCGGATGGCAGGGCAAAGGAGGGAGGGGCTGGGTTGGGGGGAGCCCTCCGTCCAGGGGTAGGATTGTATCGGATAAGGATAACAGGGTGGGGGCAGGAATGACCAGTTTGCCATTGCTTCTTTTAAGGTACACATTAAATAAACTCAGTCTCTGGAAATTAAAGGTTGTGCTGCGTCGCCATGTTCGCTGTTAAGTTCTTAGTGCCAGCAAGCAGTTTTCAACGAGTGTCAGTGCAAGGATCACATTATTTAAAACATTTTAAAAACACATTTTTTTTACTTTTGGAACCCTGCATACACGGAACACATTATTTTACGGGGCCACGAACTGGTGGTGCCAGGCATAATAGGCAGAAGAAACCGTAAGATCCACATCCTGGATGTGAAGCAAAAGTGAAGGCGACTTTTACTAAATTATTCTTTCCTCGGACGGTGAGTAGTCTGGGACTATCCAGTCGAAACCAACTGTTTCAAGATGGCCAGCAACCCGTAACGTAACGGGCACAGCAGCTTTCTGAACTGACACTAAACAAACTGTCCAAACAATGGACGGTGACTTTGCTAAGCGCGTGTTTGAGTTCAGTTGACAAAAAACATATCGTAAGCTGTTGGACCATGAATGCTAAATGCACTTCAGTTCTGCTGTGTTACAGCTCGTTTCTCGCTGTGGTGATTGATTGGCCTCAAGGGGTAAGCCAGGGTGAGAGAGGGCTGTGGCTTTCCAGTTTATCTTTGAAGGCCAGGATGTGCTCAGCAACGGGCAGTGGGTTCCGCAGGCGGGCAATGCTGGTCTGGACGAACTGGGCACTGCTCAGTACAGGGGAAATGGGCGGGAAAGTCCTCGTACCTTCCATGAGAAAAGAAAAGCACCTTCCCTGGAAGGAAGCGCTTTACTAACAACAAGCTCTCGGCATTGCGTGGGGGGGGGGGGGGGCTTCCTTTAAAGTCAGGGTAGTATCGGACACAGTTGTGCTTCGGTGATTGCTCTCTAAAGCACGCTCACGCGACTCAGACAAACGAGTTGCTGACAGCACAACTTGAAAACAGAGAGCCAACTCCTATCCACTGTTTACCAGTAGTTTTTACTCGGAGAAACTCTGGGCTAAATGTTTAGTCTGCACAATTGTGTAACAAGCTCTCGAAAATAAGCCATATGTTCTACAACAAGCTCTCAGCATTGCGTGGTGGGGGCGGAGGAGCGGCATTGCGTGGCGGGGGAGCGGCTTCCTTTGAAGTCTGATGCCGAGGCTCAGACAAATGGTGTGCAATGTGCGATGTGGCTGGCGATGTGCACGCGCCTGGCTCACATGCACTGTACCTAATCCGCAGTTTGGGTAGACTTTTGAAAGCCTTACTATAATCTCGCCAAACAAGCATTGCTAAAGCAATGCTGTAGGCGAGATCTAAAAATGAATGTGTCCTCATATAACGCAACTGGTGCTATGTAAAGAGCTCTGATACCAGATACCTTGGGGTCAAGTTTGCGCTATATAAAACTCTGCCACAAAACAACTCTTTTTTTTGTTTTTTGTTTTCGACCTCAATTTTACCTTACATGTTCCCCTTCTAACTGTAATCTCCACTAACAGTCTATACTGCAACTCCTGCAGTGATGCTACTCAGCTTTACACCACAGGAGTGATAGTGCGACTCTCAAACAACTTTTTCATTAGGTAATTAAATCAAGTACTGGTTTAACCAAACCAGACTTTAAAGGAACATACTTAATAACACTCATTTTTTAGCCAACTGCTAAATTCAGTATTATAAGAGATACGTATACTGACTGCTAACATATAACTCTACTGCTGCAATTTGGTGTTTTTGGGAAGAGTACCATGAAATATAGGAACCCATGCTAGGTCTCAGTGCTTTTGTACACATTTGGGGATGAAGTGGAGGTAATGTTCCAGGCCCATACTGGATATTAGGGGGGAAAGGGTTGTAGAAAAAACATATCAAAGAATAGAAATATTCTACATTTCTGGAAGTCCTGTTCGATCCATTTGGGGAACAGCTTCCCTTGTGATGTTACGGAAGCTTACATGGCTTCAAACTTAATACTTTGCATGACACTATTAATCAGAATAATCATTAAAATAATTGGTTTCTTGATGCTTCATAATTGTAATTAGCCAGTACTGAGTTTATCTATCTCTGAACAACAATCGGTTGAGAAATAGACTGAGTTACTATATGCATAGCAATCACATTCTGTATGGGTTTGATATGAAGCAAGTGTTTCATAAATGATAATTCATGTTTACGTCTTAAGTTTGCAATTCTAATATCTTCTGGTTGCGTGTATTAAATTAAACAATCAACCATATTGGAGTCTGAAAGGGTTATGTTTACTGTGCACACTGCAAACTGTTATTGTATCGGAATAAGATTGTAAGTATAATATTTTATGTTAACTGTCTGGTGGACCAGATCCCTTTCAGTGTGACAGACATTCCAAACCTCTGGGCCTTTTTAAGATGATCCAGTATTCTATATTAGAACCTAGAACAAGAAACTCCTCATGAAATGTACACTGGGCATTTAAGGCATTTCTTCACAAAGCATATGGCTTGCTCCTCTGCCCTTAGGTTGAGCCGGAAGAGCTGACGCTGGTCCATAACCTGAGGAAGATGGTTCACAATGACTGGGTGAGTTTGACATCTGTGTGTTTACATCTGCGATTGAATAAATGACTGATGTGAGAGGAGTGAATGAATAAATGTATGTTCTGCGATGGTTGCCGAACTAATGGATGAATGCACTTACCTACGTGAGGGGTGACGAGGTCAGCGTGAGAGGAGTGGATGAATGAATGTATGTTCTTCTGCGATGGTTGCCGAACTAATGGATGAATGCAGGTACCTACGTGAGGGGTGACGAGGTCACCATGATCTGCTATATAATATTTTTAAGGCATGTTTTTTGCAGCAGGAGCTCCTACTGGAAGCATCTGAGATGTGTGGACCTTTCTCTAGTCCTTTATGCTTTATTCTAGGCCATGGAGAGATGTGTGAATATGTGGCATACAAATGTTATATCTACCCAATTGCTGCCAACTCTTGTCTTTCAATTAAAAATAAAGGATTCAGGATACCATCAATGAGAAAAAAATACATTATAGTACTCTCTTAGGAGAATGGGTGAGAAGGAAAGCCGTATTACAACTGATTCATGTGCCGTTTTGGCCACTGGCTGAATAATATATTAAGTGGCTTCACTGTTGTTTTTCAGAATGGAGGGGCCATTGTGATGACTGTGGCCCAGACCGGATCCCTTTTCATGCCCGTCTCTGCATATCTCCCTCATGAGTTACTGGGAAAGGTGAGCAATGAAAACTGACATGCAACACTCTGGTAAAGATACCTGAAACCAACAGACCCAACGATAATTGACATATGCAACTCATTCAAACTATATGTGAAAGTTATCTCAATTTGTCCTGAATTATAATAAAACATATATTTGGTATGTTTGAATAGAGTATGATATCATATTTTAACAGCTTGTACTTAAGATATTAATTGTAAAGTGGTAATGGAATGCCTATGGCTACATCTGTATTGCTTATTAATGTTTTTCTTACAAGAATCTGAGAATTTGCAGTAGTTAAGTTGGAAAACTTTAACTTTTTCTTATCTAAGTTTTCACTCTTGCTGTTTACAATGGGATTGTAAGTAATCGTTATTCTTGGTGCTTTCATGCCACACAGTGTGCCAATAGTGGCAAAGCAGCGCTGAGCGCCTTAAGAACAACACCAATGCTCCACAACTGACCTTGCCACCTGCCCAATCCTTATAGTGATTTTCCAGCATAACCCTCAGAGCAGGGTGTAGAGGGAACGTAAAGTTTTGGTTGAAGAGAATCTACAATAACCCAATTCATATTTTCCTCCAGGATCTGGCAAGGGCCATTTGATACAGGCAACATCAAAGTCATTTATTCTCTCTGTGCCTTACAAAAATGAATGTGTCCTTATGGAACGCAACTGGTGCTCATGCAAAGCTCTCTGATGGCTGAAACCTTCGGATCAAGTTTGTGCTATATAAAACTCAGGGAAAAAAAGTCCATTAAATAGGTGTCATGGCTATGATCACCATCTTTAGTCCAGGTAGACTCCAAGGGGGTGCCATTCAAAGAATATACATTGCAACAACAGCTGAGTTAGGTAGGCATTCTTCCTCCATTGGGAAGTCACTAACGTATCCATTCGAAACAAGAAATATGAGGTACGAATGTGCCTTATAGTCTTGCTCGCTGCATCTTTGCAAATCCTCCCTTCTGGAAACTATCAGTTACAAATAATCTAATATGGCACAAAATCTCAAATGAAGGAACTGGCATATCTTCAGAAACATTTTGGAGCCAAGGTATGGATTTGTAGCATCATAATTGTCAGCAGCGTAACTGCGAAAGCTGGTGACTTTCAAAGAAATGTTGGAAACCGCTTGGATATTTGTTTTTAGCTGAGCATACCAAGGTTCAAGAACAGAAACTGGCTGAGAAAGCCTCTAACCCATTACTAGACATGAGGCAGCATCAAATATTGCGAGAAGCAACACATTCCAAATGAGGATCATTAAATAGAATCTCAATATGAGAATAAAATGTACAGCAAGTCTGTTTCACCAGCATAACTTCAGGCCATCATTCAAATGGCTGCAGAAAAATTCCAAATCGAGAGGAAAAATGAGGAGGAGGGGATGACTTCTTCATGGAGTAGATTTAGAGCTTTTACAGTAATTCCAAAAAAACAAGACATGCTTTTAGAAATCTGAAACCGGTGTAGTTGCCCTACTCTCACCACTGTTTCCTTAAGTTCCGCACAGCATATGCTTAATGTCTCAATATATTCATCTATGCTGCACACTTCATTATTATTTGTATGTTTTGTCAGTGGTATTGCTGAATGGTCTCTCTGTTTGTTAACCTTAATCAAAATACATCTAATAAATCTTGATTCCAAACTACAAATAATTTTCAGGCATGCCTTTGTTAGTGGCCCCAAAGCATTTCCGCCCACACAGTGGTCCCTCATCAGGGGAAATCTTGCTAATTTATTCTGTAATAACAGTCAAAACATATTATGATAATCATTTAATCAAATAAACCATTTCGCTACAAATTATATATATATTACCAAAGAAGCTCCTTTCCACTTAGACACACAGATTGTCCAACAGGTAGATAATCCATAAGTTTAACAAAAATGTGTATTTGCACTTTTATCTTATTTTTCTCCTCTGCCCTAATATTAGTCCCCATGGAGAAATCCCACCCGCTACACTTAATGAAATTTGGGGATATGCAGGTCTCGCCCTTGCAACTGAGTTACCACCACATTTTCTTTTTAAGTATCTTTGCTAGTGTTTCTAGGTTGAGACTGGCCCTGTAAATACTGACGCACGCCTCCTTTCCTGCCCTTGTCCATAAACTGGTGGAGTTTAAACATCAGTTTCTTACAATTATGATCCTAAAAGTCCACTCATTAAAAATGAAAATGTAAAAGCAATATCTGAAAATTAGTAACATTATGAGTTCGACCCAGAAACTTTCTACCAACCACAGACTAAATAACTATCTAACTACATATTCTCTTGTGGAGAAACAAACAACAGACTTATTTTAAAAACATTCTGACACACTGTGCCATCATTTCACAACTTGGAAGAGTATAAGCAGGCACTATGGATTCCTATGTTAGAGTAAAAAAAGGAGGACTTTTAATGAGCTAAAGAGAGCAGCTATGTGTCTTGAATAATCTGCTGGCCAGGAGCTGCCTCCTGACAACAAGGGGAAGGCTTGTGGAGGAGCCGATGGTAGAGCTGACCAGCAGCGGCTCCTCCGCTAAGTGACAACCCACTTCTCTCTGAGCAGTTAAAAAACAAACAATAAAATGATAATAACACAATGTTATCATTTTATTGTTCCGTACTGGGATAGGTGCATTGCAGTGCAGGGCTGGCCAGAGCAAGGGGAGGAGTAGTGAGCACTCTCTAGGCACGCACGTCGGTTTGGCCAAACAGTCACGTGCCGGCCAAACAGTCATGCGCACTTAGCGTGTTCTCCACCCAGCTGTATTGCACAGCCTGGGTGGAGACCATGCACAGGCTCCCAGTCCCTGTCTGAGCACCGAACCATGGTGCTCAGACAGGGACTGGGACAGCAGCGTTGTGATTGGCTAGGGTAGCCTAGGTGCTTCGTGGACAGAAGGATGGCGGACAGACAAAAAAGGAGAGACGGTGCCAGTACTCAAATATGTTTTTTTTTCTTCATTCTACTCCCCCCCCCAACCCCCACTTCCCGTTCGCTAGCAGCCACCACTGAAGCTAACAGCAGCTGCAATGCAAGCAAATGTACTTCTTTGAGGCAGTGCCACACCCGCCGACAAGCACGGTCACCCTCACCATCTTAAGTGGAGATCACTCCAGCTGCTCCCTTTGCTTAGAGAGGAAGATGCACGCTGGAAAAACAGATGCAGGGCAGAGACAGAGTAGCAAAGGGAACACAATCAATCAATCAAATCACTGATAGAGCACACTACATACCCGTGAAGGGTCTCAAGGCGCTGAGGTGGGGGGTGGGGGGTGGTGGGGGGTTGCTGCTAATGATCGAAGAGCCAGGTCTTGGGGTGTCTTCTGAAGGCCAGTAGGTCTTGGGTCTGCCGTAGGTTGGTGAGGAGGGTGTTCCAGGTCTTGGCGGTGAGGTGGGAGAAGGATCTGCCACCGGAGGTCGTTCTTCGGATGCGGGGGATTGTGGCGGCTGGCAAGGTCGGTGGAGCGGATCTGGCGGTTGGGGGTGTAGAAGCAGAGTCGTCTGTTAAGGTATGCTGGTCCGGTGTTATGGAGGGCTTTGTGTGCGTGGATGAGGAGCTTCAAGGTTATCCTCTTGTTGACGGGGAGCCAGTTCAGGTCTCTCAGGTGGGGTGTGATGTGACTTCGGAGGGGGATGTCGAGGATCAGACTTGCAGAGGCGTTCTGGATGCGTTGCACCCGTCTCAGGAGCTCGGTGGAAGTTCCAGTATAGAGGGCGTTTCTGTAGTCCAGCCTGCTGGTGATGAGGGCCTGTGTGACCGTTCTTCTTGTTTCGGTGGGGACCCACTTGAAGATCCTGCGGATGTATTCGGAGGGTTTTGAAGCGGGATGAGGAGACGGCGTTGACCTGCTTAGTCATGGAGAGGGTGGAGTTGAGGATGACCCCTAGGTTGCGTGCGTGGTCGGTGGGTGTTGGGCTGTTCCTAGTGTTGTCGGCCACCAAGAGTCTTCCCAGGCTGACTAGGTGGAGCCGAGGATGAGGAACTCCGTCTTGTCCGAGTTCAGTTTCAGTCGGCTGTTCTTCATCCATTCGGCGACGGCTTTCATTCCTTCGTGGAAGTTGTTTTTTTTGGTGTGAGGGTCATTGGTGAGGGAGAGGATCAGCTGGGTGTTGTCGGCGTAGGAGATAATGTTGAGGTCGTGCTGTCTGGCGACATGGGCGAGGGGTGCCATGTAGATGTTGAACAGCGTTGGGCGGAAGGATGAGCCCTGGGGTATGCTGCAGATGATCTTGGTGGCATTGGATCAGAACGGTGGGAGGCGGACACACTGAGTTCTGCCGATAAGGAAAGGATGTGGTCCAATCCAGGGCCTTATCTTGGATTCCGGCATCGTGTAGGCGTGTTCCTAGAGTGCGGTGGCAGACCGTGTCGAAGGCGGCTGACAGGTCCAGGAGGATGACGGCCGCTGTTTCACCGTTGTCTAGCAGGGTCCTGATGTCATCGGTGGCGGCAATGAGGGCGGTTTCGGTGCTGTGGTTGCTGTGAAACCCGAACTGGGATGGGTCTAGGATGTTGTTCTCCTCGAGGTAGCGGGTCAGTTGTTTGTTGACGATTTTCTCTGTGACCTTCGCGGGAAACGGGAGCAGGGAGATGGGTCGGAAGTTCTTGAGGTCCTTGGGGTCCGCCTTAGGTGTCTTGAGTAAGGCATTGTTCTCTGCGTGCCTCCAGCTTCCCGGGAAGGTTGCTATCTCGAAGGAGATGTTGATGACTTTTCGGAGGTGGGGTGCAATGGTTGTGCTGGCTCTGTTGAAGATGTGGTGAGGGCATGGGTCTAACGGTGATCCAGAGTGGAAGGTGTTCATGATCTTGCAGGTGTCCTCGTCGTTGATGCTGGTCCAAGAGAGCAGACGGTTGGTGCAGGTGGTGGTCGTGGGGGTGGTTGTTGTCGGGGCTGTCGTGGAGTTGAAGCTGTTGTGGATGTTGGTGATCTTGCGGTGGAAAAAGGTGGCCAGTGAGTCGCACAGGTCTTGCGAAGGCGGGATTTCGTTGGTGTTGGAGCTGGGGTTGGAGAGTTCCTTCACGATGTTAAAAAGCTCTTTGCTGTTGTGTGCGTTGTTATCTAAGCGGTCCTTGAATAAGGCCCTCTTGGCGGCTCTGATGAGTTGATGGTGTCTACGGGTGGCGTTCTTGTGGGCTGTGTAGCTGTCCGGTGATCGTTCGCGGAGCCAGTTCTTCAGTTTCCGGCTGTTCTTTTGGAGCCCTGGAGGTCTTCGGTGAACCAGGTGGCTTTCTTGCTGGTGTGGTTGTTGGAGGGTGTCTTGAGCAGGACGAGGGTGTTGGCGTAGTCATTGATCCACTGTCTGAGGTTGTGGTGTCGGGGTCGGCGGGTGGGTTCTGGGCGAGGGTGGTGGTTAGCTGGTCTTCGGTGACTTTGCCCCAGCAGCGACGGGGCATCTGTTGGGTGCGGTGGTGCGTGGTGGACTTCCTGAAGGTGAAATGGATGCAGCAGTGGTCTGTCCAATGGGGTTCGGTGGTGTGGTTGAAGGAGGGTGCGGTGGTGCGTGGTGGGCTTCCTGAAGGTGAAATGGATGCAGCAGTGGTCTGTCCAATGGGGTTCGGTGGTGTGGTTGAAGGAGACGTGGGGGCTTGTGGAGAAAGATGGGGTCAAGCGTGTGGCCGGCGGCGTGCGTGGGTGTTGTCACGAGCTGTCTGAGGTTGTCGATCAGGGTGGTGGAGTTGGTGTTGTTGTTTTTCTCGAGGTGGAAGTTCAGGTCCACAAGGAGGATGTAGTCCGTGGAGGCGAGAGCATGTGTGCTGATCAAGTCGGCGATGGCGTCGCTCAACTGTGGTCTGGGGGGTCTGTAGATGGGTGTTCCTCTGAGGGTGGTGTTGGGGTCGATGTGGATCTGGAAGTGCAGGTGTTCGGCAGTGCTGAGGGTGTCGTCGGAGTTGGTCAAGACTCTGAAGGTGTTCTTGTGGACGATGGCGACTCCTCCTCTTACTCAGTTGGTGCGGTCTCTGCGGGTGATCTTGTAGCCTTCCGGGACAGCTATGGCGATGTTGGGGCTGAGGCGGGGTTCAGCCAGGTCTCTGTCAGGAAGGCGATGTCTGGGGAGGTTGAGTCGAGGAGGTCCCAGATTTTGACGCCGTGTTTGTGGGCGGAGCGGGTGTTGAGGAGGATACATCTGAGGTAGTTGGGTTCTTTTGTTGGTGGTTTGGCGGGTCGGATGCTTATGAAGCTGCAGTTCCGGCAGGTGAAGGGTCCTTGGGTGCGCTTCGGGGTGGCCCGGTAGCAGGTGTATTCTTGTCCGGGGTTGAGTGTGTGGAGGGTGTTGGTGTCGTAGTGGATTCGTGCATCGTGGCGTCCGTGGGGGCCAGGGGTTCTGGCGCTGGGCGCAGTCCAGGCGCGGACGGGCGCAGACGGGCTTGCCTTAGGCGCGCCATAAGAAGGGGCGGTCGGAGGGAGGAGCAGCTGGGAGGAGGGAGCGACGAATGGGCGAGCAGGGGGGGCGGGTCGCAGGGAACGCCCCAGCGGGAAAAGCTGGGGAAAGGACAGCAAAGGGGAGAGAAGGCAAAGGCAAAAGGCAGTAAACAGGAAGGGGGAACAGAGACAGAAAGCAAAGAAACAATACAGTAAACAGGCAAATACAGTACAATAATACAATAAAACTGATAACAGAGCCGTGACAAACCTACGGCCTACCACTGGCCACCAGGGATGAGGCGCAGGTGGTAACCTGCGGGTGGAGGCGGGCCTCGAACTCTGCAGCAGCTGGGCTCAGGAGCACGGGGGCAGTCAGGTGGAGCTGCGCGGCGTGGGGAGCGACCGGCCTGGAGACAGGGTCATGGGTCCTGGAGGACCTACAGGGAGGTTTCAAACTTGTGGATGGGAAAGACAGGGTGTGGAGCTGAAGTGGAGGGGGAAAGCAGGCCAAATGGGGAAGGGGTGTGGAAGCAACAGATCTGGGGGAGTGAGAGCAACATGGACAGCAGAGGCAGGGATATAATTGGAGAGAGATCAAGAGGTCAACCACACTCCCATGAGTGCTAAAAGAAAAAATGTGTTCCAAGTCATCTGATCAAAAGAAGGGTAATTAGGTTATGCTCCAAAGGATCGACAAACGCAGGAAGAGGAAAGAAAGACATCAAATAGGAAACAATCAAATGATATAAACAAGAAGGAAAACCAATGTTAAAAAGTGGGCCGGCTCATAGGCCACTGTAAGTGTTGGTTTTCAATACAATAGGTATTCTACAGCAGACAGCTAAAAGCTGCCTGCAGGCTTGACCCAAATAATTCAGAACAGTCTACTGGTGTAGAACAACTCCTATCTAAAATTAAAGAAGGTGATACAGAATAGTAGGGAAATACCAACCACAATAAGACAAAAAAGGTGTGAGTTCCGGCAACATCAGAGGGGTTACAGTATATTTGCCTAGTATTAAATGGGGGTGTTCTTGCGGTGGCGGGCCAGAGAGTGGATATACTTATCCAGCTTATCTTTCTCTTCTACCATGTTCAGCGTTGGTCTGGTAGTCAGTCAGGTCAGTACTCGCTATGGTTATTTGCTGCATCTAACATTAGACCAAGAAGTCTTGTAACTGTAGAATGTTGCTTTCATCTCATCACATCTTGTCATGAGCTTTGTGTCCAGGTAGGTACACAGCACTGTCTTATCAATCTTCCAACCTTCGCAAGTCTGTCATATTTCTCGCTTTGCTGCTGGGGCATGTTATTGTGGCCAATATTTGTGGGTGTGTACCTCCGCGTGCTATGTTATGTTATGTTATATATTGATTTGTAACGCGCACTGTTAGTCAAGACTGTCCTGGCGCGGAAGAGAGACCTAGTGTCAGCTGAGAACAGTGGAGCTAGAACGCTTGCTGAAATAGATGGGTTTTGAGAAGTTTTTTTAAACTAGTCCAGTTTGGCGTGTGCCTCAGAGCGTCCGGTAAGTTGTTCCACAAGGAGGCAGCCCTAACCGCCAGAGATTGGCAACCTAGACGAACCCTCTTCAACCTAGGAATTACCATATGTTTGAGGGTGGCCGATCGCAACTGACGTGTTGGCTGGTAGAACGCAAATCTGGCCCTTAAGTAGGATGGACACGGGCCATGTAAAGCTTTGTGGGCCAGTACCAGGGCCTTGAAGCGCACTCTTTGGGCGACAGGAAGCCAGTGGAGCTCGCAGAGCTGCTTGCGCACGCTTAGCCTCCTGGGGATATCAAAGAGGAGCCTCACTGTCGGGTTCTGGACCACTTGCAATTTGAGAATCAGAAAATCTGGGGCACCGATATAAAGGGCATTAGAGTAGTCAAGGCGTGAGAGTATAAGTGCCCTGGCTACTGCTTCTTTTGCAACTTGGGGGAGGAGAGGGAAAAACTTCCTGAGGGTGGTTAGGGTGCCAAAACATGTACCCGCCAGCCTCGTGATTTGTTCGCGAAAGCACAGATCAGCTCCGAACCAAATCCCCAGGTTTTTTGCAATCCCACAGTCACCCTTGGGGCATGGTGATCCTTTGGGCCAGAGTGATTCTTTAAAGGCCACCGGGAATTGGCCGTACAGGAGTATTTCAGACTTGTCCTCATTACACTTGAGGCTGGCCCAGGCAAGCCATGCAAATACCGAGGACAGGCATTGCTGGACACCCTCCGTATGAAGGTCACCATCGTCCCATGTGAAGAGAAGTTGGGTGTCATCGGTGTAGGCCATTATTTTGGCACCCAAACTCTCCGCCAGGTAGATGAGAGGGGTCATATAGACATTAAAAAGCAAGGGGCTCAAGGTGGACCCCTGGGGGACACCTGTTTTCACCTTTATTATTGGATGAATGGAAGGGGGGCATCCATACTTGTTGGAAGCAGTCTGTGAGAAAAGTTTTAACCCAGCTTAAGGCCGCGCCCGTGATGCCAAATATCCGACAGCCTAGAGAGGAGCTGGGAATGGGGTACCGTGTCATAACACGGCAGAGAGGTCCAATAAAATCAGAGCCGCCCTGCCGCCCCCGTCCAGACATTCTCTAATAGCCTTGGTGACAACCACGAGTGCAGTCTCGGTGCTAAAAGAAGTTCGGAAGCCAGATTGGGCAGGGTGAAGCGCCCCGGAGGACTCCACGAACTTCTCCAGCTGTCTGAAAGCAGCCTTCTCACAGACCTTAGCTAATGCTGGGAGCAGGGAGATGGGCCAGTAATTGGAGTGAATCAGAGGATCTGCCAAGGGTTTTTTTAATCAGAGGGAGGAGCTTTGCGTGTTTCCATTGGTGAGGCATCACGCCTGATTGTAAAGAATCGTTAACCAAGGCTGTCACCATAGGAGCAATTACTTCCGCCACTCTCCTTAAAACCCTGGCAGGACAAGGGTCCGCAGGGGAACCGGACTTAAGTGCTTTTAAGATGGACATCCCATCCTTCACCTCGACAATGTTAAAAGTGGACATCACGTCCATCGCCTCCACAATATTAAAAGTGGTAGGGAGCTGGAATGGTTCATTATGGTCCTGGTCAACCGGAATGGGAGGAGGGTAGACCCGAGCGGGAAGCTTAAGGCTGGCTTGGATCTTTTGAATTTTTTTCTATAAAGAAAGTGGACAACTTCTCGCACCAGCCGGCAGATGTAGGGGCCGACGAGGTTTCTGCCGCTGGGGACGTAAAACTCCGCACAATAGCGAAGATTTCTCTGCTATTGTTTTTGGCCTTGCTAATTCTAGCCGCAAAGTGGTCACCTTTGGCGGACTTAATGGCGGCATAGTACTCTTTTTGCGCTGCTCGGAGTTCCGCCTTGGCTGCGGGGCAGTATTCCCGCCGCCAGGCCCGTTCCCGCTCCTTACAACCAAGCTTTAAAGTTTTTAAATGTTCCGTATACCAGGGAGAGGATGGAGAGGCTCTAGAACGCCTATACCCTGATGGATGAGATAAAGTGTTTATAGTGGAGCTTATCCAGGTTGAGAAGTTCTCAACTGCTTCCTCTATATTATGGGCCTCGGCAGGGTGAGTGTGGGCCAGTGCATCTGCTAAGGCAGGGATATTAATTTTCGGCGGGAGGGGGCCATGATACTCCTTTCCCCGTATGCAGGCGCTGTCAATATCCCATGAGAAACAAATCAAAAAGTGGTCAGACCAAGTGACTGGGCGTGGGGTTTCTAATGTTATATTAAAGTTGGAATGGACAAGATCTAGACAGTGGCCTCCTAAGTGGGTAGTGTCATGAACCTGCTGGATTAGGTGAGTAAAATCACAGAGGTCCCTCAGATCTTTGGTCCCTGGGGCTGTCGGGATTTCCGCGTGGATATTGAAATCTCCTAGTAGTAGAAATTTAGGGAACCTCAGTGCTCTCTAGGTGATCACCTCCTCTAGTGATTTAATGAAGGAGCCAGGAGGACCGGGGGGGCGATAAATCAACATCCCACCCAAGGTAAATTGCGGAGAAAGAGCTATTGAAAATTCCAGAGCTTCTCCTTCAACAATAACCCCTGTGCATTCCTTCATCAAAGACCATTTGTCCCTTTAAATCACTGCTAGACCCCCCCCACCCCCTCTGCCAGAACACAGGTCAAGCCTAGTTATCTTAAACTCCCGGGGAATGGCAAGCTCGATCACTGGAGCACAGAAAGTACGAAGCCATGTCTCCGTGATAAATAAGAGGTCAAGCGATTCATCTATGATCAGCTCATGAACCGCCTCCGTGTGCTTGACTAGTGAGCGAGCATTAATAAGTGCAGCGCGAATGTTGGAGTGAGGGTCAGTGTCAGCAGGAGGGGTTGAGGTAGATGTAGAGCTTCTAAACCGGAACTGGCATGCTGGGCAAATCCGTGCCATAGAGTGAAGTACATTCCAGGGCAAGATGTTGCAATAGGAGTATTTATTAAGGGAGTATAGTAGCTCTCTACTATAGGTAATGCGTGAGCCCCCAGGATCGGTCCCTGCAGCGACAGCGAATCTGGCCCTGTGCGCTGCTGGTGCGCGGACGGGCGAAGACTGGCTTAGCTTAGGCGCTATCCCTCCTGCATTCCATATGTAAGTTCATGCTTTTTTCCTCCCCCCAATGTACCAATTCCCTTTTCCATTTCTTCACATAAGAGGCTCCTGCAGACATCCATGCTTGAGCGATACCCCTCTTGGCCAACACAAGTCCCAGATCAATAAATTTGGTACAAGCTTTCTCCTTTTTGTGACTGGGACATGTGCACTAAGACATTTTCTGTTGTTATTGCTGATGATGTGTTAGCAGCAGGCTGAAGAGTTTTGCTTGATCACTAGGATGCGTTCACAATATGTTGGGGCAGAGCATCTGTATTTGTTTTGCCACAGAAGAGTTTTCGATTGACTCTCAGTACATTACAGCTTACAGAAAGGGCAGTCTGCAAGTGCGTACTGGTAGAACCACACAAAGTACTTTATCCTTTTTTCCCTGACTTGCTTATGTCTGGTGAGGCCCATACACTCGGTTATGACCGAAAGGGCCACTTGTTTCCAGATGCTGGTAGTGGATGGTCAGATAGACCGCGTACAACTATAATGCTTCTTGCACTGAAGACTGCCTCCTGACATTGTTGACCATGCTCTTACTGGAGTGTCTTCATTTTGTCTCCTGACAGGCAGGGTTTGAGGCCCTGGACCCGTTCATCCCTATCCAGGTTCCAAACTACGACGAGCTGGAGTTTGAAAGCTGTTATCAGTACTACATTGAGCGCAACTGGCTTCAGCACGAGAAAGGTAAGGAATGTAAATGCCCTCGCCTTTGCCTCGGCATGCTGGGCCTGTGTAGCACACAATTGTTTTAGAATAAACAACAACCCATTGAAATAGTCGTATTGGTCATCGTAGTAGCAGTCATAGTTGTTGTACTAGTAGTAGCAGTAGTGGGTAACTTTGGGTTCATAAAAGCTCCCCAATGAGTGGCCCTACTCTGCTGTTTCTACACTGCATTAGGTTGATGCCCGATCGGCCATGTGCCAAATGATTACATGTATTAGACATATACCGGTGGCAGTTCTATCTCATTGTTTTGTAACCATTCTGTGTTTCAGCTCGTACAGAAGAAGGGAAAAAGGAGCTGCAGTTCCTCAGCAGCTGGAACCCCAGGGAGCTGGAGAAGATCTGTGCCTTTCTATGATGTGCAAGCACCTGAAAGGCTAATCTAGACTTATATGTGCAGGAAATTGAACGTTTTCTAGTTGAGTTCCATGGTGAAGATGGACCACTTTACTCTTTCTGGCACAGTCATGGCCCGGAGGAGGCCATGACACAGGAAGAGGCAGCCTACTGGTATACGCGGAAGTATTCATGTTATCGGAACTCCGCAGTCCACAATCTACAATTGGACACGATGGGACCCTTTGCCTGTACAGTACAATTTGCAAGCAGCTTGTCAGCAGTGAAGGCATGTTTCCATTGCAAAGGGATATTACATTCGTAGTGGAAACTGCAATGTCTTCCTCATTTCATCTGAGTCTGTTAAAGGAAAAACTAATTTGACCTTGACTATCTTGTCTTTCATTGTTGTGAGACATTTATCACCGGCTAAGTTAGTCTTCGTAAAACACCACTGAGGGAATTCCAGTAAGTCGCTTGAGCTGGCTAGATGTGCTTTCTAGCTCCAAGCACTGGAGAGAATGTACGTATTTCATCCGACTTGCCATAGGTTTGAGACCACTCGTCACCAACGTCTGGAGGAGATCATTCTTTAACACAGCCGCGCTGAACTGGATACCCAAAAGAGCACTACCCTGGTGCTCTCTTTTCTATTAAATTACATGCTGTTTTATACATTCATGCTGTCAAGCGTTTCGTTAAATGGTCTCCAGTTGTCATGTCTGTCTCATTAAAAAACATGAACTAAATACACGAGACTTATACACAACGTACGGGCTTGAGTTGTTTCCATGGAATTCAGTGATGTAACTTCTATATTTTCCCACAAGACTTTATAGAACATAATCGCATTAGACTTTGGACCGTTGCTGTTTTTTTCTCTTAGATCTTTTTCTTCTCTTCAGAGTAAAAACAAGCTGCTCCACAGACATATCCCAAATATGTAGGAACAGATGTTAACCAGCTTAGTCAACCTGGTGAGGATATCTTTATAAAGTCGCCCTTCATTCCTGAAGGAAAGGGTGTCGTATCATGTACATGGTTAATTACTGCTGCTTCTACGTCACGGAAGCGGATTGAATCAATGTGGGGGACTCAAGGTCTTGAGCGTTTATGCAACAGTAAGGTCACTGGTTTCAGTAAATGTACAATTAAAAATGAGCTTCTTTGATCAGGTGAATACATCCTCCTGTTTAAAGAGAAGGATTTTGATCAACTTTAATCATTAATAACAGCAAAGGCTGAACTGACATGCAGACAGTTCTCAGAATACCCTCCCTCTTGTTGCTCTTAATATGACTAATTGAGCCTTACCTAGGCATGATTTTATTGTATTTCCTACTACCTCCCTGTATAATGCATACTTGCCGCAGCCAGAGGCCATGTAGTATGTCCAGCGAGAGTACTGTGGGCTGGAATGCTGAGCACAGTGCCTGGTCGCAGCCCATATTTCCAAACAAACTATCCTTCAGGGCAAACAATACAAGCAATGGTCTCTTAACAAGACTTAATACAAGTGTGATCACAATACTGTACATATAGAGTACTTGAGAAAGACCAGGATATGGATGACATTGCTAATATTTTCTTCAGAGTGTCTGTTCAGATCATTACCACTTGGCACATGGCCATTTAAGAAGCAATTGGAAGCAGGACCAGTAAATTGTGCATCTTAGAGAAAAGATGTCTTACTTAACCAATGGAATGATGCATTTGAAGGAAAGGGGAGAGGGTGTGGTCTAATGGCTAGAGCGGCCAACCTCGAAGCTGGGGAACCGGGTTCGAGTCTCTGCAAGGACGCTCAACCTCATGTTATTCTGGGCAGATCACATAATCTCCCAGTGCCTACCAAAATGAATGTGTCCATCTGTAACGCAACTGGTGCTATGTAAAGCATGGGTCGTTTTAGTGCGATATAAAACTCGAAAACAAAAAGACTAATGGTCACATGAGGAAAGTGTGAATAAAAAATGAGCTCTGTCATCAGTCAACAAACTGACTCTATTGCCTTTCTCAACAAGCATTTGCAATGAAATCGGTCTCACATTTACGCAAGACCTATTGGGTTGCAAATGGTTGGCATCATGGACAACAGGAGGGCGGGCGAATGGGCAGGGGGAAGAAGACAAGGACAACAGGTGGGAGGATGGGGAGAAGGCACAGACAACGGGAAAGGGGTTGGGGAGAAGGCACGAACAATGGGAGGGAGGTCGGGCTGGGGAGAAGAAGGCATGGACAACAGGAGAAAGGGCTGGGGGGATGAGGAAGGCACCAAAGTATGTTGTGTCTGTAGTAGGAGAACCTCATTAAAGAAAATAGTGCTCAAAGTCTAAATAACACGTACTGCGTAACAACCGGAGAAAAGGGGCCAGTCGCCATGAGAGGTGACAAATGAAGAGGAGGCGGTACTAAGGAGGCACTAACAAGCCTATTTACGAATCAGAAGCCAGCATTTAGGACAGGCAATAGCATATATGGATGGCGAGTGGGCGGGGCTTCTATTCGCGACTCCACCACAAGTCTTGCAGAGCAGCGCATGCACGTTGGCTCTATGCTCAACCTAAATAGAGACCACATGAGTTAGCAGAGCTGAACTGAAGTGCCAATATTATGTGGTATGGCGTTTCAAGGAAATGGGAAATCTAATCGGCAGCTATTTATGGCCATGCTCTTTGAGGATGTCTTTCTTGAATTACAATGGAACAGTATTTTAATAGAATTCATAATTCTGCCATTTCTAATGTCTATAAATAACAGAGGCTACTATTTCGCAAATAAATGCTAGTTAATTTACTGACCTTGGAAGGCTGAGACTGCCTTCACGGAGTTCAAAATGATGACCTTCAGATCACTGCAGATGTCGGTGACTGGCTTACACTCACAGTCTTGCCGGCACAGACATGAGGTTTTGGGATTAAAATTCAGTACGTTTGCTGCATTTCTCTAAGGCCAACATTTCATGCTAAGGAAACTCAAAAATAAATTAGATCTGGAAATAAACTTACATCTGTTTTGCAACCCAATCATCACAACAAATATATATAATTCAGGAACAGCTGAATATGGATAGGTCATGGAGTAATATTTTGACATATTACAAAAAAGAATTTGAGACCAAATTGCCTGTCCCTCGTCGCCACGGGTAAGAAAAGATTATATTTTGGGGAGAAACATGTTTTTCAGTTTTTGGGTCTCATCTACTAGTCGGATGTTAGCTATAAGGTTGCAAAAGACATGTTGCGGACAATACCAAAAACTTACATTTGGCTAATGCTTGTCCATCGCTTACCACTGATTAGCTTGATCGGCACTCTCATTTGCTTGCTTCTTAATCAATGACTAGCCTTCCTCTTCTTATGCGTGTCCCTTTCCAGAAGCCCAGCCTCTCTACTATTTTTTGCATTGGCTTTCTTTGATTCTTCCACTGTTCACATTTATAGTGCTACCTTTTTTTTTGTTGTTCAGAACTCCATGAGAATGCAGAGGTTTTCTAGCTCTCTAGTGTGCTGCTTCCCCATTGGCAACACCAACTCCTACGTGCACTCCGTGTTGCTCCCTAACCCACCCACAAGCTTGTCCACTGCTTTGCTCACACCTCTCCTGGCTTTTTTTTCTCCCTCAGACTCAAGCATCTTTTTTTTCCCCCACCTATTCCCTGTTGCTTCCCCATCCCTTTCCAGAGCCTTCTCCTCTGTTGCTCTACCGCACCGCGGACCTTTCAAACATTTTGGAGGGATCCTTCTTGAATTGGTAAATAAGAAAACAAACTGGCGCTTGCTCATTCTGTAGTTGCGCACATTCTTAGTTACATATGTGTGGGCATGTCATCACACATAAGCACACCTATGGAATTGGCTGTGTCATGGAGCCTATTTTGTTTTGCCAAACAGCCACCTACTATTTTGCTTCTCCATCATCATCAAATGTTTATTGTGGATATAAAAAATCCATAAAGCACATACATCTAAAATACAATTCATAGGTGCGGAATAAAAACATTTATAGATTTAAAAATTGTAGTTCGCAGCCAATGCATACACAAAAAGTCAATAGGACATTACTTCAATAGCACACAAGAGTAAATACAGAGCAGCAAAGTTCTGATGTGATAAAGGTGAATAACTACTTTTTTTTTTTAGATCTAGAGTACAGATAAAAAATGCACCAATCGGAGACGCACAAAAATTAATACTTCATTGTTGGGCTCTACGGATGTGGGAAAGCCAGGCAACATGAAGAAATGTGGTCATCGCAACCACAATCACCTCGGTAGCATCGCAATGCAGATTGCGAAGTGCAGGTGCATATTGCCGGAAACCCAAGAGTCTGCACAAAAGTTTTAACCAATGCTTACGGGGTTTGGCACAAATGAGACGTAAGAAAGCAAAGTGATGGAGGGTTTCTTCCGTCTGGTTAGAGGAGGGGCACATGCTCAAGCTACAATACTTTGCGCCCCACTCCACGCAGAAACGATTTACCGGGAGGATCCCGTAACTCCATTTTAGGAAGAGTTGTTCTGGGGTAGTGCTTGGGAGAGTGTCAAGAAACAGTTGATAAGCAGGTTAATCTTCATGCCCAAAAATTAATCAGTCATGCTCTCTGCATTGACACTTTTCAGTTCCCTCAGCCACAAGTGCTCCTTTAGGTGATATTAATCACTGTGCGAGGGATGAACTTAGCTGTACCAGGTGAGTCCCAAAGAGAGGACATACCAAGTGCATGAAGCAAGGACTTGATGCGAACAGGCCAGGTGATATTTTCCAACCCCAGGGAATTTAGGAGTGCAGTAGGAAAATGGCCCTTTTTGCATGGTTACCCCCTACTTCTTGCCTGATATCTGATGCACTTTGACTGAGTGTGCTCTGGTTCCCTGCCAATCAGGTTCCCAGTCCCTGTGTTCTTTCTCAAAACTGTTCCTCTGTTTTTACAATTGGCACACCTCTGGCTCACATGTAAGTTCCTTGTAAAAAGGTACCAAAGGCCCTGTGACCAGAGAGGGTCTCTAAGGGCTGCAGCATGTATTGTGTCACTATAAGAGACCCCTCACCAAAGACATACAATCTGCCACTGCAGACTGTGTGTTTTGGTACAGACAAAACTTCACAGTCGACATGGCACACATCCGTGGGTGCCATGGCCACCTACCACTGCATGTGGCACAGGTAAGTCGCCCCTCTAGCAGGCCTCGCAGCCCTAAGGCAGGGTGCACTATACCAGAGGTGAGGGGCACAGATACCATTCAATCAATCAATCAAGGCATTTATAGAGCGCGCTACTTACCCAGAGGGTCTCAAGGCGCTTTACCATTACGTCCTCCACAGCTCCATGATGGCTTTAATGAATGGTAGGGAGTTTGGCATCAAACTCCTCGGCAGAATAAACCCACACTGATGCCAGTATTGAATTTATTACAAAATGCACTAAGAGGGCATCTTAGAGATGCCCTCTAAAAAACACCAAACTCACTCATGTCCAGCAGACTGGTCTGCACCAGCCTGCCACACACAGACATGTTTCTGACCCCCTGAGGTGGGAGCCCTTGTGCTCTCGTGGGCCAGGCATAAAGCCTGCTTGAGGTGCAGGTGCTTCACACCTACTCCCAAGCAGAAACCGCATTCAGGGCGGTGAGCCTCAAAGGCTTCCTGCCCTTTGATATGCTAACCAGGGCCTCTCCTGATAGAGAGATAGAGAGGATGCCCACCCCCCATGAGCAGGCTTTGGTTCAAGTCTTTTATCATTGCAAAAATTACTCACTAAGCAATAAATGCTGCACAAACTGTGTATGGGCTATGAATGAAGGCGATTGGGGGCGTCGATTGATGGAGCATCACAGAGTAGTGGTTATGTATCACTGGTGCTGAGAGACTGTTTTTGGAATTAAATCAATTCTGTCAGTCAGATAACTTAGTTTTACTCCAACATTCACAAATGAGGGTGTGAAAGAGAAGAAAGTCTGAAGCGCCACAGCCTGCAGAGGGGTTTTGGGGTGAATCGTGGCTGGCCTAGTTACAAAGACAGATTTGAGCTACCTAATGGTAGCTTTCCCAGGAACTCCTGGTTGGCATGCTTTTCCAGCAGGATAAGAAAAACACTGGAGATGAAAGTGAGCTCTTGGCAACTTGGGTACGCAGTATTTCTGTATGCGATGCATGGAACGTCACTACAGTTAGTAGTACCACCGAGAAGGGATCAATCTTCATTTGCTGGAAGTGGGCCGTGCTACAGACAATGTGCACAACCTTGCTCCTAGCCAGAAATACCTTCATTCAATCAGTGGAAATACATGGAACATAGGAGTGTAAGACCTTGAACCACTTTACCTGATCCTGCATTGCCTTTCCATTTTGTGATCTATACTCAAACAAATGAGAAAAACTGGGAATTTGTAGAAGATGGTCGTGCCCTTGTATAATGTGCCTTTTATAATTGTATAATGGTTTGGGAATCCCAAAGAACCGGCTGCTTGATCCCTAACTATAATTATTGAAGTGTATCAGCTCCTTCAGGGTGCAACAACATCTTTGGTGTACTATGCATGTTTTGAGGGACAACCGTGACACTGGGAAAGTGGCCTTCCCAGAATCACCTTTGCAGCGCTTTGGCAGGAAGCTAAGGTGTCCACTGGCTCCAGCTCCAACCCTGGCAGTCCGCAGGAGGTGAGACTAAGACTCCCAGAAGCAAGGGTATAAACCATGTAGGATATTATCAAAACCGACTGTGTCAAGATGTAATTATTTTTTTAAAAAGCACCAGCAAGACACCAGCGGTACCTCTTTATGGTGGGGAGAGATGGACATGCAGAAGAGAAATTTGCATTGCATATCAGCTCTCATTGGTTGAAAGGAAATTAATAGTGATGAAATTTCTGGCAAAACTCCTCGCTTGAGGACTTTATGCCTTCTTTTCTCAGGTCACTTTCCTCACCCACTCAATTCCTAACACCTATCCATTAGCTAAAAAGCTCAAAGTTTTATCGCAGTAATTGACTAATCACTGAAGTTGGGATATAGTTTGGTGGGCGGATTAGATGTCACACCATCATGCCTGTTGTAGCACGCCCCTTCTGGTGGTGTTTGTCAGAAAATACGCACAGAATCAAGGAGCTGGAGAAAGTTATTACACTGCTAAAGGAAATTACAATATATTTTCATTTAGGCAGCTGTCAAAATCCTCTAAGCATGTTTACCTCTTATATGCAAACTAGGCCTACACAAAATGTACATTATCCTATTGTAATATCAGGGTATTTGAGCTATGCTTGGTATGGGAAATTCCCAAAATTGCGCCATGTTGTGTAATTACGCACCATTTGCTGTAACATTTTTATAAACGCAGCATTTATGAAAAATGTATCTAAATTGTACTAGTACAATAGAATGTGAATGGCTGTTGTATAATTTACCGCAAAATGCACCCTGCATCAAAAAATAACAAGGACCCATCTAATGCTAAATTATATTGCTTAATGATGGATTTGCCTTTTGTGTAATTTACCTACACACAAATTGTAGGTGAGATTTTTTTTCATTTTTAAGCCAAAGCTGTTTTTTTCCTCCCCCTTAAAACGTAGAAAATGTTTGCGCAACTTATTGGTGGGATTCCACTTTCACAATTTTATTTCGAAATGTCTTTTATCCTCCCAAATGTTGCCATGATTGCACAGTACAGTGCATTTATTATGTTATATCTGTTTGCTCACTAATAATGTGTGTGTTGTTACCGAACTGTGTTTGAGAAAGTAGCCCTGTTTTACATGGTCACCCCCACTTTTGGCCTGGTAACATGTGATTTCGACTTTAGGTGCACTGGGTTCATGCTAACCAGGTCCCCAGTGCCAGAGCGGTTTCTCAAAACTGTACAATTGTTTCCCCGATTGACAACACCTTTAGCACCCTCTGTAAGTCCCTAGTAAATAGTACCTCTGGTACCTAGTGCCTGAAGGACTAATGAGGGTCCCTGAGGGCAGCAGAACGAATTGTGCAACCCTAAAGGACCCCTCACCAAGTTGCATGTCTTAGTGCAGACCAAAGAGAAAACATGACATTTCACAGATCCATGTGTGCCATGTCCCCTAACGCTGCATGTAATATTTGTACATCACCCCAAGTTACATGCCTGACAGCCCTATGGCAGAGTGCTGAATATTACAGGTGAGGGCATACCTGCATGAGCAGATATGCCCCTGTGCTGGCCAGTCCTATTACTGCCAGTACAAGTGACCAGGGAAGCAATTTTAAAATCTGTGCTGGACACTGGTAAAAACGAGTTCCCCAACTGCATGATGGCTTCACTGAAGATAGGGATGTTTGGTATCAAACATCTAGTATTGTTAAACCCACGCTGATTCCAGTGATGGATCTACAAATAAATGCACCCAGAGGGCACCTTAGAGGTGCCTCCTGAAAACCTAGCAGCCTCTGGTGTGCTCCCGACTGGTTTCTGCCAGCCTCCCACCTGAGACACTGTACTGACCTCCTAGGGTGTGAGCCTCTGCTCTCAGGAGGACCAGAACAAAAGCCTGCCAGGGAAGAGGGCATAACACCCCCTCCCACAGGATGACCTGCTGATTAGACTTCCTAGGCTAGCAAGCTTCAAAGAGCTGCCACCTTTGAAATGCGAATATGGCTCACCTTCACAGGAGAGGAAGCTGACCCCTTGTCCAGAGGCTTTTTGGCACCTGGACAGGTGGGAAAATTAGCTAGCCATGTAGGTGTGCCACCCCCAGGCTAGTACCATCCCTAAATTGGGCTAATGCTGGGACAGGGTTATGCCAACTTCCCTGAGGAAGTTGTTATATAGGGTATCTAGCGACCCCAAGGGTAAGTAGCCCACTGGCTACTACCCTACACTACCCTAACGCCCCTAAATTCAACTGTTGGGGGAGCCCCTGGTACCAGAAGAGCAGATCCTGCCGACTTAAAGAAATAAGATGGACGAGAAGAGTCACACGGAAAGAACAGAAGACCCAGCAACTGGCTTGGCGCCACGGCCTGCCTGCTGACTTCGCCTATTGCACAAGAAGTCGACTTGTCCTGCCACTGCTTAGTCCCTAAGGCCCTGGAGACCTGACAGCCTTCGCCTAGGAACCAAGAGCTCCAGAGGAACAGTGGAGCTGTCCCCTCCAGACAGCAAAAGAAAGACCAAGAGGTCTCCGGCCACACCAAAACACAGCGCAGCCAAACACCACTGCACATGAGCCCCCAGCCCATTGTCGAAGTGGGCCAACGGTGTCAGCATGATGCCCAAGCCCTCAAGGTACTGAGTCCACTGTGGAGTGACTCCTCATGGCCTCCCCGTGTCACATACAGCCTCTGTTGGACGGCCCCCTGAACTGCGAGTGTTGCTGGATGAAGAAACCAAACACCCCAGAGAGACCCTCTGCACCTGGATACCCTATCCCAGAGGTATTCAAACTTTTCCGGGTTGAGCCCCCCCAGCTGAATTCCCCCAGATGTTGGGCCCCCCGACCGAAACCTCGGGAATCCGGCACACCACATGATCGACTGCAAAGCGCACACCACGGGCCATATCCGGCAAACAATGCTCAACACAACAAGAGTGCCTAGCAAACTGTAGGCCTGTGAGTGGGTGTGACGAAACGACAGATGCGTACCACACAGCTCAAAACAAAATCCTCCAAGGCAAAGGAAGTCATCACAACCCTCCCCATCCATAATGTACACCTTGTCATCCACCAACTCCCCCACCATTCATTCCGTCCCTCCATCTGTGCCCCATCCACATCCAAACCCCTTCAACCACTTGCAAACCCATCCACCATCCATCCCTCCATCCATCATCTCACCCATCCATCCATCATCCATCCATCCCTTTTCCCAATCCATCCCCTCACCAATCCATCCACTCCTCCACCCATCCATCCACTCACTCATCCATCCAACCACTCACCCTCTCACCCATCCAGCCATCCCCCCACCCACTCATCCATCCACCCAGTCACTCATCCGTCCACCCACTCAACCCCCCACTCATCCATCCACCCACCCATCCATCCCTCCCGCTCTCCACCCTCCACCCACTCATGCACGCACTCTCTAACCCATCCATCTCCATGCTCCTCTCCTCATCCATCCATGCACACACCTGCCCATCCACTCTGCCAATCATTTATCCATGTCCTCTCATCCATCCATCCATCCTCCCCCTCTCTCTCCATTCCCCCCTCACCCAGCCACCAATCCCTCCATCCACCCTTCACCCACCCACTCATCCATCCACTCATGAATCCATCCATTGACCTCTCACCCACCCCTTCACTCCTCCATCCATCCCCCCGTCCATCCACACATCCACCCCTTCACTCATCCATCCATCCATTCATTCATTCACCCCTTCACCCATCAATACATCAATCCATCCATCACCTCTCTCATCCATCCACCCACCGACTTGTCCACCATCCACGCCCCCATCGATCCATCCACCACTTCACTGATCCATCCATCCCTCCACCCATCCATCTACCCTTCCAACCATACACACATCCATCCACTCCCATCCATCCCTCCACTCATGCATCCATCCTCTCTCCCACCATCCATCCACCCCTTCACCCATCCATCCATCCCCTCACTCATCCATCCACCCCCCCACCCATACATCCACCATGTCACCCACACATCCACCATTCCACCCATCACTCCACCCATACATCCACCACTCCACCCATACATCTATTCACCCACATGGCAACATAACGGACGTCTGGTAGCCGGCTCCACCCGACATCCCTCACACATTTGATGATTCAAATTTGAATCTGCAGACCAACATCCCTGAACACAGACACTTCAGTCCCCCACACAAAGATCCTCATGAGTTGATGACCACGGACCAGAGCCCACCGTCCCGATTTAAGGCCCAAACCCGGATTGCAACCTCTCCCTCCCTTCCCAAAATAACTGAAGGACTCCCGCCACCCCCTCCCCCTCACTCCAACCCCCCTTGAAAGGCTGGGGCCCTGGGCCAGAGCCCACCCCGCCCGAGCCTCAAACCCTCTCCGGAAACCACCTCTCCCTTCTGGGAAGAGCTAACTCTCCCAGGAGGGGGCCAATTCACGGAGTCGACAGCTTCAGCTGCAGTGGGAGGCAAGGGGTCTCCTCTGCTAAAGCTGAAAGCGTGTCTGTTTGTTTGCTTTCGTTTTTAGCAAAGGAGACCCCTTGCCTGCACTGCAGCCGAAGCTGTCGACTCCATGAATTGGCCCCCTCCTGGGAGAATCACCCAGACAAAGGAACGGACACAAAGGGAAGATCGGAGTGGAGCGCGCGCCCCCCCCTGGGATGGTGCCGCGCCCTCCCAGGGGGGCACGCCCCACAGTTTGAAGAACCCTGCCCTATCCTGAGGAGAAGAGGACCAAAGGTGCCTTCACGTCCCTTAACATTCCAAGAACCGAAGCCACACTGTTTCACTGGACTGGTCACACAGTCCCCTCCTACAGTTTCCTTCCACAGCAAACGTTCTCCATTGGATAACATTTTGCACCCGGTGCTGTTTGGCACCTCTGCACCCGGCTGCCTTTGTGTCGCTGGTGGTGTTCTGCTGGTGCTGCCTTGGACCTAGCCCACCACTCACCTTAACTCCTGAAGAAGGGTCCTGTAAGTCGCTGACAAGAACTGATAAACCGCATATGATTTTCCTCCCATAGGTTAACATTGAAGAACTCAGAAATTGCAGTCGACTTTTTTGAACTGAAAAATATTCCTATTTAAACAAGCACTGGCGTTGCCAATAGGTCTCGCAGTAGGAAAGTTGGAGCTATTGGTTTTGTAAATGACACATTTTATATTTGTGTTGGTTTTGAAAATCGCGAAATTAATAGTTTTGTCATTTACAATGCCAATACTTTTAACTTTTGCAAATGTGACACTCATAGTATTTGTAATGCAAATGTTTTGTATTTACGTGACTTAGATGTATTGATATTACAAATAACAATGGTTGACATTTTTTAAATAATTAATACTTAAATAAAAGTTATTGTAATTTATAATGGCAATAGCTTAAACTGTTGTAAATACCTTTTGTGAAGATTATGTTCAGTGTATTTTATTGTGAGGAAAATAAAAGAACAGAAGTGAAATATTAACGTCTTTTTGTGACATTTGTGTAATGTGAGAGAGTGTGAGTGTGAGTGAGTTTGAAAAGGGTGATTGATTGTGATATGATATGATGTGTGATGCTGATAGGGTGTGTGAGTGTGTTAGTGTGTGTGATTTTTGAGAATGTTATTGAGGGTGTGTAAGGGTGTTTGAGTGTAATTGTGTGTGAGGGTGAGTGTATGTGAGGTGGTGTGAGGGGGAGGGTGTGTGTATTCCGATGGTGTGTGGTGTTGTGAGGATGAAGGTGTGTGCGTGTGCCTTTGTATGATGTAGAGGGTGTTATGGTGACGGTGTGTGTGTGTGAGGTGTTATGAGGCTGAGGGTGTGTGTGTGTGAGTGTGAGTGTAGGTGCGGCTGTGTGATCTGTGGGCTTTTATTTTTTTTAAATAATTAATACTTAAATAACAGTTATTGTAATTTATAATGGCAATAGCTTAAACTTTTGTAAATAACATGCCTTTGGAGGAATGCAACAAATGAGCTGCAGCAATGCAAGCACCATCCTATGGTTGTGCATGGCTGCAGTGGCAGCCTCTATGCTGTCTCTCTTCTGCTTGTTGGGTTTTGAACTGCGGTCTCTTTTCTTCTCTGAGGACTATCAGCACAATTTGTCAAGGGTACCTTGGAGGTTTTTATAGGTTAAAGCTAGATGAAACATTACATTACTGAAATAATTGTAAAATTATAGCAAGCTGAATCAATGTCAAACGCCTTTTAATTGCTTATATCAGGGACAACTCTAAGGAAACACATTTTATGTCCGCTTTATATTCTGCTGCACCTACACATTTTAGATTGCCCTCTGTGGCTTGCGGGAGAGGACCTTCGTCTTTTCCAAAATAAAGCACATTTGGTGACTAAGCAACGAATAACCGCTTTGAGCTTAAAAGCAGAAGAAATTACTTTTTTCACACTTTTGGATGTTTTAACTTACCTGCCAATAGCCAGTTCCATTTTTTACTCCAGTGTTAAATTAGTGTGATGTGTTATTGAAGACATTTCATGTTCCCTGAAAAAGTCCTTCTCGGTTCTTAAATCTCCCTGTATTTAGACACAGAGTTAAGAAGGTTCGACGTTGTTTGAGCAAAGAAAGAAGTAGGCTTTCCATTGTTCATTGATTGACAGACACCACCCTTAAATGCGTTAATAAGCGTGTAGTCTGCACTTCAAAGACTGCTGTCATTCTTATACATATCACCCAGACATTTCTACACATTTGTAACCTCATTCTTTTTGCTCATCTTAAGAGCCCTTTAGGCAACATTTTGTTAAAGTGAGAGGCTTCGAATATTTTAATTTTCAAACCTAATTATTTAAAAGCGTCAGAGACCGTTACCCTAAACTCAGAATTCCCCTTGTGCCTTCTTAGTATAGTAAATATAGTTGTGACGAAAAAAAAGACATCTGGCTTTTAAAAGAACTTTCTAGTGAGTTGAAAGGACTCTTCTGACATTCAAAGCCCGGTCATTCACAGGTAAGTATTAAAATTCCGGATCCGTCAATAGATCCAGTTAGTTTTTTTTTAACCAAATATTCTTCTGGTTTAAATTTGATTTCTGATCTGTGTTTACTAGCTTTTCAGTAAACACATTTTGTCTGTGATTCCAACCGCTGAACTATCTCCAGATCTCATCTGGAAAACCACGGACTTGCTTTAAACAGACTGTAAGCTGCAGTGACTCATTTTTAAGGTTATTAACTTTGCTTTGTTACTGCTTGGATTCTCTGATTAGCGTTTGAATATTAGTTCCATTGCTAGCATCATTAAAGGCCTGCCATCCGCGATGAGTTTAATTTGTAATGGCGCGGGCCTCGCTTTTAATTCATGGAGCAGCAGTCCTAAACTAGGGCGGGGCTTTGCTGGGCAGATTACAAGGGCCTGCATAAAGGTCACGAGCATTTAAAAGTGTCTCCAACAATAGGCTATTTGTGTGCAGTGCAAACAAATAAACACAAGCGTTTCAGATCAGTTTTGCCGTTAAAGAGCTGCAAACAGGTGGAACTAATACCACAGGTAAGGCGCTAGGTTGATCGACTGACGGGTTAAGTGTGGAGTTAGCCTTGATGGGATTCAAACAGCTTGTCAACTTTGCACTCACCTTGCCGAATAAATGGAGGTAACATTAAGGGAAAGTTCTAATACAGTTAAAACACGACCTGCAAGCAGCCATTGAACATGACTCGACTTCATAACCGCTCAAGATGCGAAGGGATCTACTGAAAATTACCTAATTTCCGAAGAGCAAGTTTCTGTCCACAGCTTCCAGCGGAGCCCATTTCTAAGCGGCGAAGGGGATGAGCCGCATAATGCCTCAAACATGCCTGCTCGTAAATGAGAAGTCAAGTCTAACATTAAAGAAGGTAATACTACTAAAGTGAATGAAAGATAAAGCAAGTTAGGAGGGTGGTGCAGGTTTCCAAAGAGCATGAAACCGTAATGCAGAGTCAAAAAGAGAGCGAGCGTGTAGGCGAGGAGAGAGGCACGTGAAAGTGAAAGTGCATCGATCGCGGGCTGTAAGGGTGCTGATGATTGATGGCGAGGACGTGCGTGTGCTGGGGCGTAGCATACTGAAACAAGAGCGGCCGGGAAACAAAGTACGGCCGGCCAGCCATGATTAATTAGGGGAGGAGAAGCCGCAGAGCGCACGCTGGGCGAAGCCCTTTGATGTGCTGTGCGGCCGTGAAAAAAATGCAATTAGGAGGGAGGCTGATGTGCGTGCTTGTTTGGTCACGTGATTCACGTGAACTTAAAGAAAACCGCACCAAGAAGCCCTTGGTTTGACGAGGATTTTGAGACCTAAAAAACGTACTTACCTGAAGGATTTTCTTCTGATGCCTAAACATATATAAATATACTTGGTTGTTTTATAAATTAGTGTGGATCTTCTTTCTGAGTCTCATTTGTTGACCATTGTGTGTATTTTCAGATGTGGGGTGAGGGCCGGTTTTGGACCGTGGGGGGCGATTTTGTTACTGGGGGCCGGTTTTGCAGAAGTGCTGTAAAAACGGCCCCTTGTAACAAAAGCGCAGGAACAATGTTCCCATAAGACCCCTCCACCCGGCAGGTTGGACGTAATTCCCAGGGCTGGTTTGTGATCCCAGTCCGGCCCTGCAAGCCCCCCCCACTCCCGTCCACTCATAAGGGAACCCGTGGTCTCTTTACACGATAAATCTCATTTGGATATATAATATTAAGAGCCAGCTTCCTACACTGCGTCACTAATTCACTGTTCATTAAAATGATTAAATGTGAACCCCAAAACCCCTAAATCTAGGATCTAGTCCGTCTGAAATGCACTTTATATTGGTATAGTTAAAAAAAACGAAAAATATAATCATATATCCAGGTCAAAGGAAATAAACTCCATTCAATGACCATATATTTATTTAATATATAATCCAGGACTTAATGTCCTTAATAGAGACTCATAAACCTCCAATTCATAACCTAAACGGCCATCATAAATCCCATTCCCAGATTAAACCCGCTTTTCTTTTCCTGCATCAGCATGCATGTTCTGGTCTCTCAGACCCCGCCTCCTCTACATCCCGCCTCCAGAGGCTCAGGGCCGGACGAAACGCCTCTCCTCCACATCGACAGCCAATAACAGTAGAAATGAGACACTTCGTCGCTATAATTGGTTTGAATGGAAACAGTGACAGGCTGGTGGGCGAATCAGACGTTCAATCAGTCCCTTCCCCCGCTACGGCCTAGTACTGCTGCTGCTGCAGCCGCTGCGTCCTGCGGTGAAAGTTGGGACGCGGACGCCGCCATGGCCCGCGCGCACAGGGAGGTGCTCACCCTTCAACTCGGACATTACGCTAACTGCGTGGGGACTCACTGGTGGAATGTGCAGGTGAGGAGGTTCGTGGGAGGAGAGGTACATCCGGACAATGTGTTCTTCAGCCAATAGAAGACAGAGGTGACGGAGTAGCCAATAGCATAAGAGATCTTTCAGGAAGAAACTCTGAAAAGAGGCGGGGACTGGCCAATAGGAAACAAGCACTGGCAAAGTCAATAGGTCTGGCGCTGTCAAAATGTTTGTTTAGTCATGGGGCTGTGACATGTAAAAGAATCTCCTTGGCTGCGGATGTGCCCCTTGTGAAATGTCTGAATGCGGTCACTCACAGTAAAGTTAATCAGTGAGTGAAGTGGGATGATCCACTGCCCCATGCTGTATGCTTTTGTGGATGGTATAAAAAAAGTGAATAGGCCTCAATAGACAACTAGTTTGAGATGGCTGAAAGCCCAAATAAATAGGCATAAGCATATCACTTTAGAGAATCAAAAGGTCGAGTTTAAAGCAGGTCCTAAACAAACTTGCTTAAGACCAATAGGTCTTTCCTTTGACACCTACTGCCTTTGTCAGTGGTTATTTAGCCATGCTGTGCAGCATGCCTAATTAAGGGGGATAAAAAGCCTATGATAATCTGAGTTGAACTGGTGGTAAATGAAAAGAAAAAAAATGTGCAAAAGTGTCTTGTTTTAAGTGCAGGTTGGGAGAGCATAATAGAGATCGTAGGGTGGCTGAGCTACATGCAGGGCATGGGTGGGACTCGCACGGATGGGGGAAGCAACGGGCATCAGTCATTGCGGGAGAGATGGGTTGGGAGAAGCAACATGGTGGGAGAGCAACAGAAGCAGCTCAGGGGGTTGGGGAAAAAAGCAATGGGTATAATTCCTGGTCTCTTGTTTCTAATTCCATCCACAGCAGTCACAAAAAGAGGGTGCCGGTGGGGGAACGCAACATGAGAGGTCAGGTGTTGGAGGGCAATGGCCAAGGCAAGAGGGCAGGCGGGCAACTAGAGCAAAAATTCGGGGGGGGGGCTAATTCTTCCAACCATAGACAGAGTGACTGTAAGAAGGGGTGACAACACAACAAAAGCCTAATTTACAAGTAAATGTATTTTAAAGACCTGTTAAGTACTCGGGTGCAGCTGCAATTAGATGGTCCCCAGCCCGCAAAGCTGTGTCAGCCCGGGCTGACGCACACGATGGGGGGGGCTGAAGCCCCGTGAGCCCAATGGACGTTGCGCGCCTGCAAGAGGGCAACGTGCAGTGGGCGGTGGAAAAGCAAGCATGTGAGAAAGCAATGATCAAGGGGACCCCCTGATACCAAGACTTCAAATTTGGACGGATCAACAGAAGGAGTGGACAAGGTAGAGTTCTGTCTCAAGAACCAAGGAGCAATGACTGACTTGGCGCCAACCCTGCCAGCCTGACTGCTGTCCCCAATAATCGCAGAACAATGCAGACTTGTCCTGCCGCTGTGCAGTCTCCAAGAGACCCGAAGGACTGTCAGTGCTTCACCAATTGCCTGAAGAAACTCCCTTGGAGTAGAGGAGGTATTCCCCTGTAGCCGCAGTCACCAAAGATACAAGGTGCAGTCCCTCGAGTTGCCACTCCCCGCCCAGCCTGACGCAGCAGCTCCCCAGGAAGAGGAACCTGTGCTCCTGAAGGTCATTTCTGTCTCCCCACCGAGTGGGAGGGCACCAGGACCAACTGGAGCCGCATAGGACCAATACCTGGGAACCAAACCCCTTGCAGCAGCCAAGGCTCGTTGTGTCCATTCCAGACATCAACACAGAGGAAAACCGGCCTGCACGTTGAGGGATTAAAGGGACAGTGAGTACCACATCAAGCGTGGCTCAGCTGTCCTTTTTGCCCCTCCTGCGGAAAACAAAAACAAAGAAGTGTGTCTGTGACCAACGCCTCAAAGCACCTATTCACTGCACTCCTGAGTCCAAGGGAGGTGACAGTGCTAACGGTGTCCCCAGACCCACAAGAGCCAAGCCCACGCTTGGGTTTGCCCAGACTGGACTTCCAGTCACTGCCTGCAGTCTCTTTCTGCAGGCCCCCTCCAACCACAGGAGACTCCTGCACCTGAATCTGACCCCAGATGACACCAATGTACCCGAGCCCCACAGCCCGAGGATAAGTGGATCAAGTGTGTGTGTCCCTATCTGCCTGAGGATCTCAAGGGTCGAGCTCCCTTGTGGGTTGCCCCGGACTGGTCCCCAGTCCCTGCTTGCAGCCTCTTTGTAACCGGGCTGTTCTCCCACTGAAGTGAAGACGCCGTGACACATCTCTGCCCCCGGGCACCCCAGAGCCTTCCAAGGTGACCTGTTGGTATGGTCTTCAACCTTGCCCCATACTCGCCTTCAGTTCAGAAAATAGTCCAGTAAGTTGCTGACAAGTGCCCAAATACAATACATGTTTTTCATCCATCGGATAAAATTACCGATCCAGAAAATGCTCAGTGTTCATTTCTGAAAACTGTAAAAATTCATACCTCAAAAAGTACTTACCCGATTTTGATGATCTTTTTATATAAATTGATATGTTTGTGTTATTTTTATAAATCGGTGTCAGAATTCTGTATTGCGTGTGGCCTCACTTACTGCCTTTGTGTGTGTAATAAATGCTTAGCACTACCCTCTGATATACCGAACTGTTTGCCTATACTACCACAAAAGAGAGCACCTGGGGTTGCCATTTGTGCCTCTGTAATTCCTTTGGGGTTTGCCTGGACTCTTTACATAGTGTACCTCTTTTTTGTCTACAGTATAAAGAGCCAGCTTCCTACACTCACTAAGGTAGACAAACGACAGACAAAACTTTGCTAAGTAGCACTTCAGTGTGACTGAAAAGTCTACTCCCTTCGAATGAAATAGTCTGTAGGAGGGCTCCTACAGAGGTGTTGTTGCTTCCTGAAGCTTTGGTAGCTCCCAGGGACCACTTAATACAATGGAGAGCTCTCAACAGAGGTGCATTTAGAGATCAGGGTCTAGCCCTTGCCGCCAGGTGTGACGTTTAGGCAGCCTTGAGACCATAACCTGACCTCCTAATGTTGAGTCTCACTCGATGACTGAGAATGATGGCTGTGCATTCTGTGGGTTGTCTTTTTCCTTCACACCAGTTGGTTTAAATCAGCTAATAACAATGCTTTGCTGTCAGTGTAGGCTAGGCAGAGATGAAGGGGAAGACATTTAGACATTTATTGTAGCTCCAAGGGAAAGCCAGAAGGTGTCTCAGAATATGGGTAATGTGTACGGCATTCGTTGTAGCTTTAATGAGAAATGGTGTGGGGTAGCTTGAGACCCAGAGGAAACCTACTGCAATTTTGAGGAGTATGAATTATAGGGCATTTCCTGCGTCCATACATTGAAGGAACTGTGGCTTGTATTGGTGCTCTGATGGAAGCCAACAACAAACAAGGCCATTAGCGTGCGTAACATGGAAACACATTGATGTGAGATGGCAACAAGGAAAGGTACTGAGGGTCTTTGAGAAATCCTTGTTGCAGGAAATTGGCAGCACTTGTTCCTTGGGGCGGGATTGTGGATGTGGGAAGCTGATGTATATCATGTGAAGCCAGGGCTCATAGGAGCATAGCAGATATGTATTTAGTTGGCTGGGTAATTTTACGAAGCCAATTCATATTGTTGAGCAGAGGTTGTAACATGGTACAGCATAGAGACTGGTTTTGTCTCTGTTATGTAGGGGCTAGCCACTGGTGTTTGGCCTTCGAGGAAAAAGCTTATGTCACTATAGTAGCAGGAGCTCTGTGTCAGTTGAGATTGATGCACTCGTCATGAAGCAGTTGTTGATGCATGTGTCTTCTCTGAAAAATACTGGAAAGTGGAGGGAGTATGCTAAATATAATAATTTCCGAATTAGTTTTGATAGGTAAACAGTTCATATAAATACTCCTCAAAACAAGCGAAGATTGATGTTGCTTTTTCTTTATTCTGAAGCATATATTCATTTCAGTCAGCTTCCAGAAGACGCATCACTTTTTTCATGTAAAACCAAAATTAACAGATTAACAGCCAACGCGTTTCGTCCCCATCTGGGACATTATCGGGGCTGTAAACAAGGAAAATAAGAATGAATATGAATAAAAAAAGGCGTCTCCATAAATTCAAAACATAAAAATCCATCCCAATTCCATGGTACAATTAAACATGATCCAATGCCATTGCATAATACAAACCCTGCAAAGACACCATCCTACCTATTGAACATTCTATTCATCAAGATATTTGCTCCCTATCAGAGTGTTCACAAATATGAGCAGTAAGTTATTATGGTACTTTAAACCTCAAGTCCGACATGGAGAACTATTCTTATTTTCCCAACATAGCATCTATCTCCTGTGTCCATTCCAAACTCCACCCAAAGGGTCCGCTGTACTCCTCTGTATTAATATATTATCACCTACCTAAACTTGGGCTCACCTTCCTGCATAAGGCCGTCACTATCATCAAGAAAAAATGTAATCTTCGTGTTCCAACAATAATATAGAGAGCTCCACGCATTCACTGATGTCCAGGGTAGTTCGATACTGTAAGAAATGTTTAGAAGCAATTTTAAAACCTCTCTCTATTTTTGATTGAAAAAAAAAACATTCCAAATTATCCACCTGCTATAACCCATTATAGTCTTACCACTATTGATCCCTGCAAATTCCCCAAAGTTTGTTCCGATATCCCTTTCAATAATCTCTTGTTCAACCATCGAATGCCATTAAGAAAGAAAAAAGGGTGTATGTTTCAAATACAACGCGACAACATAAATCGATCCACCCCCTGGATATAAAGAACATTTGTTTAGGTGAGATATTAGTTGCAGGAAGTTACAGACAGTTTTACACAGGGGGTGGATCGATTTATGTTGTCGCGTTGATTTTGAAACATACACCCTTTTTTCTTTCTTAGTGGCATTTGATGGTTGAACATGTTTAATTGTACCATGGAATTGGGATGGATTGTTATGTTTTGAATTTATGGTGACGCCTTTTTTATTTATATTTATTCTTATTTTCCTTGTTTACAGCCCTGATGATGTCCCGGATGGGGACGAAACGCGTTGGCTGTTAATCTGTTAATTTTGTTTTTACATGAAAAAAGTAGTGTCTTCTGGAAGCTGACTGAAATGAATATATGCTTCTGAATAAAGAAAAAACAACGTCAATCTTTATTTGTTTTGAGGAGTATTTATATGAACTTTTTACCTATCAAAACTAATTTGGAAATTGTTATATTATTGTATTTGATTTAGCATACTCCCTCCACGTTCCAGTTTTTTTCCTAGTATTTTTGAGGTCAGGACGGTGTACCTTGGGCGGTTGAGTGTGTGTGCAGATTCTGATCAGTGTTTGAGATTACTTTTGTGGGAAATACCCCTTGGGTGCACATTAGGAGATCCTACACGGTCGTAATTGGTTTAAATCATGTGTCTTCTTTACAGGATGCTGCCCTCTGCTACGAGTCTCAGGTCAAGCAGCCAGACCCCGAGATCTGCCACGATGTCATGTTCCGTGTTGGAGTGACAGCCACAGGACAGGAGACCTACATCCCCCGCCTGATCCTCATGGACCTGAAAGGTATCTGTGGCCGCTCACGCATGCAAGGCTGGAAGCATCCTTATCACAAACATGCCCTGGCAGCCCCTTTTTTTACACACATGCCTTCTCTTAGGCTCCTGTCATTCACAAACCAACCCAAGGGATTGCGTCTCACATGCACCACTGATGAAGCGCTCGTCACACAAACTAGACTGATGGAACCCCGTCAATTACACACTGTTGGTAACTTCAGTGTACACAACTTTTGATGCAGAAGATGCGCCCCAAGGTATACACATGCACCATTCTAGTGGCAGCCCTGTGGCGGTTCCGCTACGCAAATAGGAACTGGTCTTTTTCCCCTTCTACAAGAAGCCAAATTATCCCCAACAGAAAACAAGCATTTGCAATGCAATCGGTCTTGCCTGTGGGACGTTATATATATTTAGCTATGCAACACATTAGCCTGGGTGATGACACCTCTACTGTTCTTTAACATGGAGGGAAAGTAAGCACCAAACCGCGTGATATGCCAGGTATGGGAACACATGGAGAGAAATATTGCCTTTCAGCGGGAAAAGGTATAGTTTTAATATAAAATCAGGGCCTTCGGTGGTCATATTACTGAAAATACAAGATTTGTAAAAAAAAAATATTATTGTCCACCGGTGCTCGGGGAAGACACTTTCTATGGACTGGAATCTAGAGAATGCTAAATTGATTCTGGTATTTTACTGACCGGTGCTGGTCGTTTTCTATCAAGATAGTTAAATAGAGACAGTTGAATAGAAAAAACATCGCTAAGTGGAAGCAGACACGTCATAGGGCCTAACAAGCACTGGCGTTGCCAATAGGTCTCGCAGTAGGAAAGTTTGAGCTATTACAATTGCAAATAACAATGCCTTTTATTTTTGTTTTCATTTTAAAAACATAAAGGGCTTTGTCATTTACAAAAGCAATAGCTCCAACTTTCCTACTGCGAGACCTATTGTGCACTGCACAGTGTGGGTGTGAGTGGCACTGCGTGGGTGTGAGTGGCGTTGCGTGGGTGATAGTGGGCTTGCGTGGGTGTGAGTGGTGTTGCGTGTCTGAAAGTGGCACTGCGTGGGTGTGAGTGGCTTTGCGTGAGTGAGTGAGTGGCGTTGCATGGGTGAGTGGCGTTGCATGTGTGAGTGGTGTTGCGTGGGTGAGTGGCGTTGCATGTGTGAGTGGCATTGCGTGGATGAGTGGCGTTGCGTGGGTGAGTGGCGTTGCATGTGTGAGTGGCGTTGCATGTGTGAGTGGCGTTGCATGTGTGAGTGGCGTTGCATGTGTGAGTGGCGTTGCATGGGTGAGTGGCGTTGCATGTGTGAGTGGCGTTGCGTGGGTGAGTGGTGTTGCGTGGGTGAGTGGCGTTGCGTGGGTGAGTGGCGTTGCGTGGGTGAGTGGCGTTGCATGTGTGAGTGGTGTTGCGTGGGTGAGTGACGTTGCATGTGTGAGTGGCGTTGCGTGGATGAGTGGCGTTGCGTGTGTGAGTGGCGTTGCATGTGTGAGTGGCGTTGCATGTGTGAGTGGCGTTGCATGTGTGAGTGGCGTTGCATGGGTGAGTGGCGTTGCATGGGTGAGTGGCGTTGCGTGGATGAGTGGCGTTGCATGTGTGAGTGGCGTTGCGTGGGTGAGTGGCGTTGCGTGGGTGAGTGGCGTTGCGTGGGTGAGTGGCGTTGCGTGTGTGAGTGGCGTTGCGTGTGTGAGTGGCGTTGCGTGGGTGAGTGGCGTTGCGTGGGTGAGTGGCGTTGCGTGGGTGAGTGGCGTTGCGTGGGTGAGTGGCGTTGCATGTGTGAGTGGTGTTGCATGTGTGAGTGGTGTTGCGTGGGTGAGTGGCGTTGCGTGGCTGAGTGGCGTTGCGTGGGTGAGTGGCGTTGCATGTGTGAGTGGTGTTGCGTGTGTGAGTGGTGTTGCATGTGTGAGTGGCGTTGCGTGGATGAGTAGCGTTGCGTGTGTGAGTGGCGTTGCATGTGTGAGTGGCGTTGCATGGGTGAGTGGCGTTGCATGTGTGAGTGGCGTTGCATGTGTGAGTGGCGTTGCGTGGATGAGTGGCATTGCGTGGGTGAGTGGCGTTGCGTGGGTGAGTGGCGTTGCGTGGGTGAGTGGCGTTGCGTGGGTGAGTGGCGTTGCGTGGATGAGTGGGGTCGCGTGGATGAGTGGGGTCGCGTGGATGAGTGGGGTCGCGTGGATGAGTGGGGTCGCGTGGATGAGTGGGGTCGCGTGGATGAGTGGGGTTGCGTGGATGAGTGGGGTTGCGTGGATGAGTGGCGTTGCATGTGTGAGTGGCGTTGCGTGGATGAGTGGGGTTGCGTGGATGAGTGGCGTTGCGTGGATGAGTGGGGTTGAGTTGATGAATTGCGTTGCGTGGATGAGTTGCGTTGCGTGTGTGAGTGGTGTTGCTTGGGTGAGTGGCGTTGCGTCGGTGAGTGTGGTGTTGCGCGGGTGATAGTGGGCTTGCGTGGGTGTGAGTGGCGTTGCGTGTCTGAAAGTGGTGCTGTGTGGGTGAAAGTGGCACAGAGCCTTTGATGTGGCCTGGCGCAGGAGAAATGCTGCTGCTGGGAACAGATGGCCTGGCCGTGAAGCAGGGGGCGGAGCAGCGCTGGGGAAGCCTGTCGGAGGGTGATTGATGCCTTTGATGTGGCGATATTAAACACCCCCCCCCCCCCATGACGAAGTTAAACAGTGGAAATTCATTGGGAGAGCAGACTAAAAGTCACGTTTAAGGCTGTGATTCGGATTTTACTAGCACCCTACATTTGATCGTCCTCATTTTTAAGTAGTTGCGTAGTTTGATCTTTTTCAATTCAGTGCATTATGGCCTGATTTTATTTTCCTTTTCATGAAGCTGCTTTCTTCAGCGGCCACCATCCGTTCGAGTGATTAAGTGCTCAGAGCTGGGGAGGGGCCTATGCTGCTGCGGTCAGAATTGCAGGCACTTTTCAGCAGTCCATGGTTCAATAACCGATACCTCCTCCACAGTGCGGTGTGAGTCTTCCTCAGACTGTTTGCCATGGCTCATTCCGGTGTCCAGGAAAAGCATCCTTCATGGTCACTGGCGGCACTAGTGCTCTCTCCGCTGCACTTAGTAATTTTCAAGGCGCTGGAGAAAAGTCAGGGGGCCGACACAAGGTTTGTTGTCAACTGTGGCCCAGGGAAAAGAATAGCGGTTTCTAGACATGGGAGATCACTTGGGTCAGGACGACAATGCAGGCGGTGGAAGGCACCGTGCAAAATTGCATTTCTGAAAAGGGTAGCGTCTTGTACACGGCCAGCTGTGGGTCTTGGGGGGTTGTTTCCTCACTTAGTAATTTTCAAGGCGCTGGAGAAAAGTCAGGGGGCCGACACAAGGTTTGTTGTCAACTGTGGCCCAGGGAAAAGAATAGCGGTTTCTAGACATGGGAGATCACTTGGGTCAGGACGACAATGCAGGCGGTGGAAGGCACCGTGCAAAATTGCATGTCTGAAAAGGGTGGCGTCTTGTACACGGCCAGCTGTGGGTCTTTGGGGGTTGTTTCCTCTCACTGCATGCAAGGCAAGGGAAACTGAGAGTACGGCCGGCCTGCGGCCGACAATGAATAATTAGGGGAGGAGAAGCCCTAGAGGAGGAGAAGCCCTTTGATGTGCTGGGCTGTATAGAGTGCAGGCATGGTGAAAGGAGATGCGTGGAGGATGGGGGCGGGCTTGGGAAACTGAAGGGGCGGGCTTGGGAAACTGAGAGTACGGCCGGCCTGCGGCCGGCCATGAATAATTAGGGGAGGAGAAGCCCTTTGATGTGCTGGGCTGGCCCTGAATGCGCGTGCTTGTTCACATGAACTTCATGAAAACCGCGGGGCTGAAAGCCCTTAGTTTGACGATGTTTTCGCCACTTGAATTCTCGCTCCGCTCGATGCGCTTGCGCACATCGATAGGTCGCGAGACCTAAAAAGGGGAGAAGCTGATACAGAGGATGCTGCCCATGCTTTCATCCACAGTTCTCTAGTAAATTACCTACATAAGCTATCCCGAAAAAGGAGCACCACAATTGAAGTCTAGAGCCCACTAAGGTGAAATTACATATTTACATTTTTGTGGATTTCCAGATACAAAAAGGCATTTCCCGTGGATTAATATTAAAAAAAAGGAATGAGAATTAACTTCTTACTAGGTAAAAATTATTTTACTTACAGAAATGCAGACAAAACATTCCTGCTTTAAAGCATGATTTGGATCACTACCTCTTACTCTCACATAACTGCAGAATTCCATGTTGCTCATCTGCCAATGCAGGGTCCTACTTGCGTAGAGCCTCTGGTGAGATCCACATCAATCATTCACCCACCACGTCATTCACATGCTCTTGGTTGATGCCCAAGACTTTTTATTTATATGGTTTGCTGAACGTTCTGTTCCAAATTCCAGTTAAAATCGTATCACGTTATAAAATGTAAACAAATCAAAATTTCAAAATTCATTCAGTTTATACTGTGGATTCTTATATAAACAAATCAACTGCTTATATTGGTAAATTAGATAAAGTATCTCCAAGTCTTCTAAAACCTCTTAGCTTATAAATGTCCTTATATATGAAAATCTGTTAGTATCAGGCCGTATTTTCTTCACGACTCATCACGATAAGTAGTTGAGTATTCCCTGAGTGCTACTTGAAACTACCTCTGGATTTTTTCCAATTCTTTTGGGACCTTCTGCTTCAAAATACACATATCTGGGTTGCCCCGAAAATGTTCTCTGTCGCAAGACTCTGGTTGTACCTTCTCGTTCGTTAGTGGTTGTATTTACCCGAACCAGTTCACAAACGTCTACTGTTGACTTCATTAAATATATATTCACAGTTCCAAATTTATGCCTGGCCAACGTTTATGTATTAAAGAGCCATAAAATGAAACTGCTATACTTAGGATTATTAAATATGGTATGTTTTCAATGTTGAGCGTCATGTCCAGCTTTTCTTATTAGGGATCAATTTAGTTTGAGAAATCAAGAGCTTGCTTCGCTCAGTGTGTGTGTCTTTTTTTTGTGGTCTGAAAAAGTGTAGTGGTCCTGAAACCTATGAGGAGAGAAAAATAGAGAATTGCTTTGGTTCTAACCTCGGGGGCAGTGGGTTACTAGGCGCCATAAGAACGTGTGGTCTTGGTTAGGAATAAAGGATACACTGGATTAGCTTGGGTCTTCTGCTGGTACTGGCAGTTCTTACTTACAAGGAAATGGATGGGCCTGGGGTAAAGTCATATTGAAGCAATAACTCTAGATTATTTTGAATAATTTATTTCTCATCTCAAAATGGATAAGAATCCAGTGAGCCCAAGTTTGGGAAGCAGGAAGAGGTGTGACCTGCGCCACTGTAATTATGCAATTCTGTGGCCACAGTGTTTTCTGCATAATTATGTATGTGCGGCATTTGCCACATAATTCATCAACTGTTGCATAATGTGCAGATTTGAAAAAAACTAAAATTCCCAGCTCAAACTGATAAAAAGCTACTGAAAATGTAGTGATGTGTGCCTGCACAGTGGAAGGCCCTTTGTAAAGGCTGGCTGGTCTTTTTTTGGTTGCTTATTGCTTTATATGGCTGTTAAACTGGTATTAATGAGATGAAATCTTTGCCCAGACAGTGTTAGAACATGTGTAAAAATAATGAAGTAAAACCATCACAAAAAGTGCTGGATTACGCTGCATAATTTCTCTTTTCTTGCTGCATAAATTGGTCCTCCTCTGCCTCGTAATTCCAGTAGCCCTGGGTGTGACATATTGAGTAAGCCAACGCGTCATTGGTCTGTGCAGTTGCTGAGCTCCTCTCTCGCCCTCTGACCAACCCTTTGTTCTCTTCTGCAGGAAGCTTCAACTCCCTGAGTCAAGAAGGAAGCGTGTCTCCTTGTGCAGATGCGAAGGCCAGCCAGGTGGATACATGGTGAGATAGCACTGCGTTCTATGTTAGTAAATCAATCATTCATGCAGCACACACCACAGACCGAGGTGTCTCTAGGTGCCTAAATAATACATTTTAGGATTCCCCAATTTAGTTTGATGCTTTTTATCAGCCCCTAAAAGTTTGGCAGTCTTGCCCAGACTCCAACTGTAAGAAGCAGGTTGCACAGAGTTCTTTACAGGAGGCAGGGACTCCGCTTACACATTTATTTATTTATCGAGTTTTGTATAGCGCGAACTAGACCCGAGTAGATCAGAGAGCTTCACAGAGTTAGCATAGCTGTAATTACGTGAGTTGCATATGGGGTCAATATAGATACATAGTGACAACATGTAAACGTAGTGTTCGAAAGACAGTAGGATATGTTTATATATATCACGCTTTACATAGTTAGCACAGCAGCAGTTGCACGCATTACATGTGGAGTACATAAGGATACATAGCAAACAATATGTGTGGAAGGCTGTAGTGCTCCCGTCAACAATGCATTGCTCTGTAGTAGTGCAGGCTTGGCATTGATCTCTTAGTGTGTGTCTTAGGTTAACGAATAGCTCGCCTCTGAGGAGTGATTTGGGCCATTCTATTCCACTAACTCACCTGACCACTGCATCACCTCCATGACCTAGTGAGGCGCTAGATCATCTTGGTGTAAACCTCACTTTATTAAAATATATATATTTAATTGCTATCCACGCCCTAATTATAATTAAATAACCCTCACCCGTACCTAATTTATTCTTACTTATATTTGATGGTGCAATGCCCTATGACACAATAAAAGTGATGTTGTGAGTGTGCTGAGGGCATGTCTTGTATTCGGCTGCGTCGTGGAACACAGCATCTATTTTCACCCCTAGGAACCTCACAGCACCATGCCGTAGATGCACCACAGTCGTTACTCACCAAGCTCCAAAAGTAATATATGGCCTGCAGGTGTAACACGACTGAAAAATGCTAAAATTGGAGGGCGCATATTAATGGAGGAGTTGTGCAGTCATTAAACTGCTGAGTGGAGGGGTTTGGGATGGAACAAATCGTAATTGACAACATTTTCTGAAGCCATGGCGTAAAGCTTTTCAGTCCATTAACTCATACCACCAACCATATTGAGACACATTTTAAACTGTAATTTTAGTATATATATATATATATATATATATATATATATATATATATATATATATATATATATATATATATTATGTATATATACATACTTGCGTTGTCGATAGCGGACAAACCAAGCAAGGTCCGGTCTGAATTAACAATACCTCGAACACCAAGGATGACAACGCCTTGTTTTGAATAAATAAAGGATTTTATTTGTCGGCTGTCGACAAATAAAATCCTTCACTTGGTCAAAACAAGGTGTTGTCATCCTTGGTGTTCGAGGTATTGTTAATATATATGTGTGTGTGTGTGTGTATATATATATATATATATATATATATATATATGTGTGTATGTGTGTGTATATGTATGTGCATGTCTAGTATATAAAAATATGGGTCATTAGTGAAGTTGAGTTTATGCAAGTCATTGTGCAGAAGTAAATCTGATCATGTTACCCAGCCACTCGAAATGTACTTTTGCGTCATATTTTGGATGTTGCTTAGGGTAGGTGCAAGCTAGGACAAATGTTCACAAACCTAGTGCTGGCAAGCGTGAGTGTTGCTGGGTGTAGCCCGTTGGCATGGTTGGAGCTGGAGGGAGAGCATATCTGATGGATGACCAAGTTGCCAGAAGGCTGTGTGAGTTTCCAGTGGCTGTGTATGTTTCTGGAGCAGGTGTGTCTCTCCTGTTAGCTGTTGGAGTTAGGAAAGCACTACAGGGAGGGTGCAAAAGGACTGTGGTTCCATACTGCAGATGGAGGCAACCTGTGAGTATTGCTTTCCAGGTGAGGTGTGCTGTGAGCCAATATACACTTCTAGAGAACCTATCCTGTGTGTCCAGGGTCTTTTGTCTTCAGCTCAGACGGTTGTCAGAGATGCAGAGACAGCCACATAAAGGGCTAAATGGGTAGGCCCTGGGTTGTGAACCCACAATGGAGACTCTAAGAGACTCCGAGTTTGACACTTGTGTCTCCAGGCAGATGTGCTAGGTATTAATGTGTGTGGTCAATCCAGTAATTTTACAGGTCCCCCAGAGGCTGCATGCGCCTTTGAAGGACTGTGAGTTTCAAGGTAATCATATAGTCCTCTTTAATTGACAACAGTGTCTCCTAAAGGCTGAGCAAGTGTTCTGACAAGTCTGTGTCTGTTTCAGGAAGGGCATCGTGACGACTCACAAAGAAGAGCCTTATGAGACCAACCCATTCCTGCAAGACCTTAACAAGCTCAAGGTAGGACTCCATTATTTGTTCTGATACCTGGGGGTTGGACAAAGGCACAGGGCACAAATAGAGGCCAGAGGAGGTATGAGGAGGGCATCGCGTAGTGGGTATCCAATGCTGGACCTGAAGCTCTGTAGTCAGGACAGTTTAGGGATATTTCCACGGACAAATTAGCTTATAATAAATGTAGGAAAGTGGAGTATTATGTGGTGATGCTGGTTAGGCTTCACTATGCAATACTCTCACAATACCCCTAAGATGGCCCTTTGATTCACAATAATAGAGTCATAGCTCAGTCCTGGTAGAGTGGCTAAGAGCAGTCAGGCTTTACTTGAAGAAAATGTAAGCATTTCAGAGTACCAACATGGAAGATAAGTAATTGACACAACGCAAAAGTAATCTGACACCAATTTATAAAAATAAAGCAGATTTTTATTTAATTGTAGACACTAAAATGAAGTGAATTGGATAAGTATAACCAGAGTTGTGGATTTTAGAAGCAATAATAAATAAGTTGAAAACAGTAGTGCATAACTTTATCATTGCGGTCAATTGGAAAAAGCACTAGTGGCAATCGGCACTCGCAGGTCGAGTTGCGTGGAACCCAAGGAGGATAATGGTGATACATGCCCCAGGACCAAACCACAACAGTCAGTTAATTTTTTAACTAGCCGAAGAAGCCCGGGTGCAGAGTTGTCCTGGCTGTCCTTGGTGCTGAAGTGGGAGCTGGTATTACCGCAGACACAGTGCTAGTGGGGAACATGGAGCAAAAAGTCTAGAACAAAACCAGGGCTGATGTCTGATTAAGGTTTTGTATAGTTCCCTCAAAGTGCAGCGCTGAGTAAAGGGAGTTGTTGCCAGACTGGTGACCAACCAGCCTTGGCAGTGGTAAGCACATCAGAAAGTTAATTAGAGGTCTTGGGAAACACTGAAGCCGCCTGAAACCTTTTGGAGGTCAGGACTACATTTTCCACAATGCACTGGTCCATCTACTTCTGGGAGGGCCTGATGGCCAGCGATTTCCTTAGTTCCGGTACATCGTATTACTTGCGGTGGTAGGGGACTAGTGCCACTATTCCAGGAGAGTCTGGTGGTGCCTTTGGCTCTCAAAGGGGTCCCTCTGTCTGGGGAAACCAAACTTTAGTCCAGGACAAGTCGCAGTTGTACAATTCCAGAAAGGTTGCTACAGGTGCAGGGTATCACACCTTTGTTTTGTACAGCTCCTATTGTCTCAGATACAGGTCTCTTCTTTTGTCCGTGTTGTAAGTCAGAACTGAGGTTCTGGTGTTGGGGGTAGCCTTTAAATCTTAGATTTAGGAGTGATAGGGGTGTGGGTGCAAGTAGCCAATGAGCTACTAGCCCCGGCTAATCTGCCCTTGAGGTGACCACATCCCAGGGTGTAGGTCACTTTTCTACCTAGAACCCACTATTCTGGGGGCGTGGCCAAGCAAGCCGACTTGGCGGACGCAGCCTAAGACCGCTCCGTCCCGCCGTAACTTTATACGCTGAATTATCCTGCCTCCCATACCCTGCGGCACCCTTTGGGAGCAGTGCTGGCAGCGGAGGGCTGACGGCAGGCTCCGGACGGGATCCCATCTCTCCACGGTCACCGGGGACGGAGGATCAAGCACTGCGGCAGTGAGGCGAGTTTGGCGATCCCCGGCGGATGCTGAGATCCGGCGTGGTGCGGTGGCCCTGGGGGGAGTGGAGGTCCCCCCGGCCCAGCGGATTCGGCCCTCTGTCCTTGGCGGCTGACCAGTTGCGGACCCCCTAGACGGCCGGGGGCCGGGTCCTGGGGGAGCAGCGTGGAGGTGTGGCCTACCTGCCGCCGGGCAGCCGGGATGTCTATTTTGGTGCGGTCCGGCCGGGCCTGGCAGACTGCCTGCAGGATCTTTGACTCCCCACCGTACACTGGGGTAAGGAGGTGCACAGTGACTGGGACGCCGGGGCCCCGGTTTCGGCGGCCATATCGGGCCGCGGTGGAGGGACTGAGACCATCCCTGGGACGCGCGGGTCCCCTCCCCCCCCTCCCCCCCTCCCCCCTGATACTGGTCGGCCGCAACTCCTGGAGCTCGGGGGAGGAGGCGGGCGTGGCGGCCGAACTGATTCCCGCCACATCACTGTTGGGCCCTACAGGAGCGCGTCTGGTGGGGTGGGGGCCACCCGCATACGGCGACGGTCGTCCCTTAAGTTGCAGGGGCTGCGGGATACCCAGTCCAGTGACCCTACTGTTCGGTGGCTTTGTCGGGCCCCCCCACTTATTCCTGCTGGTTCGGCGGTTGGGCCGGACCGTGGCTGGGGTCCAGGTGGCCCGCGCCTCTTCTCCTGGGGGCTCTCTTTCTGGCCGGGTCCGGGGACGTGCTGTGACGGACCGACAGGTGGGAGACATAGTGAGACCGCGTCCTGGGTTGAGCTCGAGGCGGCTTGGACAGTGAGGAGCTCCGGGTGGTGACCCTGATATCGAGTCCCTCATCAGCGGTGACCCCCGGCGTGTGCGAGACAATGACTCGAGGTGGTGGAGGGGGAGGCCCCAAGAAAGGCCCAATTGATAAATTCACTGGCCCTAGTGGGGGCGCTGGGGCGTCTGGAGGCCGCCAAGACTCCGGACCGGACAACGCAACGTTAATGGCGGCCATAACGCAATCTAGAGATGCTTTGGATGCAAAGATTGGGGCCGTCGGGTCAGATGTGACTTTGCTCCGCCAGGACTTGCGAAATGCTGTGAGTCGCATTACGGAAGCCGAGACACGCATCTCCGGGGTTGAGGACGATGTGGAGACCCTGAAGCGCAAGTTGGCGAGCATGGAATCCATCCAGAAGGGTCAGGCGCTCCGAGTGGAGGATGCGGAGGGGCGCGCCAGGCGGAATAACCTGCGCTTCGTGGGCCTGCCGGAGGGCGGCGAAAAGGGCGACATGGAGGGCTTCCTATCAAGGTGGCTGGAGAGCTGGCTTCCGCAGAACTCCCTCTCCCGCTGCTTTGTCATCGAGAGGGTGCACAGGGCCCTAATGCAGAAACCACCGGAGGGGGCGAGGCCGAGGCCGGTGATTGCTAAGCTCCTGAACTATCATGACCGGGACACTATCCTCAAGCTTGCCAGGGACAAGGAGCCGCCCATGTTTGAGAACCACCGGACCCTGATATTCCCCGGACTATACGCGCCTGGTGCAGCAGCAGTGACAATCATTCATGGCAGCGAAGGCCCGCTTGCGTGAGTTGCGGCTCCCCTATGCCCTATTGTTTCCGGCCCGTCTGCGGGTGGTGTACCAGTCCCGTACCCACTTCTTCGATACCCCGGAGGAGGTGTCCCGATCAGAGTGCATACGCCACCGGGGTTGGATGCTGATTCCGCTCGGACTGGAGCACAGACGCGGACCGTCCAAGGGGCCCGTCGGAAGGGCAACTGGAGATCCCGTTCCCGGCAGCGCTCGGCATCGGTGAATGCGACGGAGAGACAGCGGGAGGCTCGAAAGGATCGCACAGACGGAACTTGAACTGCTGCTGATGAAGCTTTGGGTCCCTAGCCTACGGAGATTGGACCATCTCACTGTATTTCAGACTATATGTAGTTTATCTTCATTCTAGTCCTTGGTCTGGTTGTGATCGGACGGATAAGTATCGCACCTGGGACTGCCCACCGACTGGTCCGTTCCTTGCAGGGGTGCTATGCTGTGGGGTTTGGGGGGGGGGAGGCTGGGCGGGGGGCACTCCAGGAAGTGCGTTAGTTACCGGGGACGGAGAGGTTTGGGAGAGTTATTGGGGATCCATTGCGGTAGGGGGCTGCCAGCATGCAGTTGGTGTTGGTAGGTTGCTGCTCCGCAACAGGTACTTCACTGTTTTTGAGGTATGGGGAGGGGGGTTGGGAGTTTTCACAGTTCAGGGGAGGTGGGGGGTTGGGGTGGGCAAGTGGGTGAGTTCCGGGGGAGGATTTGGGGATGACGATTGCAAGACAGTTCCAGTACGTCCTATGTATCTGTATCGCTTTTGGTGTGGCCCGCTGTGGGGCGCTCTCCTTTCATGGACTTCAAATGGCGACTGCTGAGCCGTGGGGCCTCATTGCATATTCTGAGCTGGAATGTAAGGGGTATGTTGGATAAGATTAAGAGGGGGGCAGTCCTGCGGCAGGCGACGAGAGAACGTGCGGACATATTGGGTCTACAGGAAACCCACTTATTGGGTAATAAGATATTATGTTTACAGCGCTTTGGCTATTTAACAACTGCTACCTTACCTTTTCCCTCCTGAGGCGGAAGCCGGGAGATCTCCTCTCTTTTCTTGGCAATTTTAAAATCGAGTGTGTTTGACTTTCGTGTTAGTCATTTTTAATTGAATTTCTGTGCAGCTTAGGATCGCGCTTGTGCTGTAAGCGTGCTGCTGCCTTGCCTCAGACTTCCCAGCGCTTGTAAGCGCTTCGCCTGCTCCCTCCTCCTTGCCTGGGGTTTCAGACCGCCCTCGGCTGAGTATTGACGCCGAGGGCTGGGATCTGATTTCGGTCGCCATCTTGGGGGTAGGACTCTCCGCCCTCGCGCTCTAGTAGCGCTATAAAAAGCTCCTCCCTCCCTCCGCGCAGCGGACCCGTACTGCGGACGCGCCGGATCTGCGCCGGATCTGCGCCGGAGTCGTGCCAGAGTCCTGCCCGTCTGCGCCCGTCAGCGTCCCGGAGGCGTACGGCGTGGCAGGATCTCTTGGTTGTTATTTTGCTCCCCTTGTCTCACTATGCTTTCTTACTCCTCCCAGGAGCTCTACTCCCTGCGCACTTTGGATGCGTCCTGTCACTTAGTATTTCCTGGCCGCTATAGGGGTAAACATAAGTGCCCTGTCTGTAACTGGCATCCTACTAGCAACCTCCCCCCCACCCGTCCCGCGAAGGATTGTAGCATTAAACATCTGTGCTTACTCCTTAATACTAGGTCGCTGCATAGACACACTCAGGAGATCTTTGATCTCCTCTCTACGACCAGTCCTACCTGTCTTATGCTCACTGAGACTTGGCTCAATGAGTCCTCCCATCCGGACATAGTGGCAGCCATTCCCTCCGAGTATATCATCCATCGACAAGATAGAGCTAAGGGAAGAGGGGGAGGAGTCGCCCTAGTTGTGAAAAAATCTCTCACGTGCACAGTTATGGACACAGAGACCATCGCGGGCGCCGAATCCCTCGCCTTTACCCTATCCCTATCACCTCAACAAGCGGTGAAGGGTCTCGTAGTTTATAGGCCACCGGGTCCTGTGGGATCTTTCTTTGATGATCTCCAGCAGGTCCTGTCTGCACTAGTTTTGAGATCTGAGCAGTGTCTATTGGCGGGAGACTTCAACTTCCATATGGAAGATCATCAGGATCAAGATGCTATTAAGCTGCTGGATATCACGTCTACCCTGGGCTTGGCCCCTTATCTCTCCGGCCCGACCCATGACAAAGGTCATACGCTTGACCAGGTCTTTTCCACTTCACCAATTGTGGCTACCACACTTCTGCCAGTATTGTGGTCTGATCATTGTCTTGTCCATTTTCAAATATCTGCCACTGAGAAACCAGCTGTCAGTGCCATGAGACAACAGGGCAGTAACTACAGGGCGTACCATCGGGTGACTCCAGATCTGTTAGCCCAGGCCCTGGTGGACCATCCTCTGTCCTACACTGGTGATCTGGATAACAACCTTGACATTCTGCAGTCCTGGCTCCTAGCTAGATTGAATGAGCTAGCCCCATTACAGCCACCCAGATCTGATACCCAACGGATCTCGGCCCCTTGGTTTACGGAGGAACTGGCCCATTCCCGTAGACAATGTAAAGTCGCCGAACGGGCTTGGAGAGCCCATTATGATACAGAGGCTAAACAGATCTACAAATCCATGATGAAATCTTATCATGGTTTAATCCTACAGGGCAAGAAATGTTATTTTGCCAAAAGAATTGAGGAAGCAGCAAACTCCTGTAAGGAGATCTTTTCGATTGTTCGAGAATTTACTACCCCGCGCTCAATCTCAGCACAGGAAGCCCCGGCTGAGACCTGGGCCGACACCATTGCTAATTTTTTCACTACCAAAATTAGGCAGATTCAGGATTCCTTTCCCCCAAGACCGACAGCTGATCCTTCGACTCTGTCTAACGAGATAGCTCACCTGTCTACCTCTGGCCCAGTTCTGTTAGACTTCCCGCCCCTTACGATATCCTCATCTCTAGCATTGATGAGGAATCTTAAATCTGGCTCACCCCGCGATCCCTGCCCGGCAAAATTCCTAGCGAGAATGGCAGATGTTGTTAACCCCATAGCCAATCCTATTCTCAACCTCTCCTTGAGTCAGGGAGTTTTGCCACACTCCTGGAAACAGGCCATGGTTATTCCTCTTCTTAAGAAGCCCAACCTTGACCCGGAGGCCCCGTCCAATTACAGACCGATCTCGCTCCTTCCAGCACTTACTAAAATCCTGGAGAAACACGTTCATAGCGTGCTCTCTAACTTCCTGGAGTCAAATGAGCTACTCCATGCGTCCCAATCGGGCTTTCGATCCAACCTAAGCACCGAGACGGCGCTTTTGGAAGTCTCTGAGATTGTGAAGGAGGTGCTGGATGCTGGAGGCAGGGTGATGTTAGTAATGTTACATCTGTCGGCGGCTTTTGACACCATCCCCCATGAGGATCTCCTCACTAGATTACATGACATCGGTCTAGGGGGGACGGTGCTCAACTGGTTTTGTTCCTTCTTAGCCAACCGCCGACAGACGGTCAGGGCCTCACCTGGATCTGCCGAAATGCCGCCATTGGGAGTTGGAGTTCCTCAGGGCTCAGTACTGAGCCCTACTCTATTTAACATCCTCATGACCCCTCTGGCGACATTGGCGGAGTCCTATGGGGCCCGGATCGTCTCATATGCTGACGACACCCAGCTTCTTTTCACCTGCCGCAAGAGCGAAGATTTCGATGGGGAAAGTATCCGTGAGTGCCTTGGGGCTGTTTTCAACTGGTTCCAACTGAACAGCCTCAAGTGCAACTCGGATAAATCCGAGATACTTTTCTTCGGATGCCCATCGGAACCGGATTGGCATGGTTGGTGGCCTGCCGACATGTTCCCCCCCAGCTCAGTCATCTGAATGGGCTAAGAACCTGGGAATTAAAATTGACAATGAGCTCACGCTCAAATCCCAGGTGGCTACTCTCACAGGGACGTGCTTCGGTATCCTCAGGATGCTACGAAAGTTCTTTCCTCTACTTTCTGAGGAACATCGGAGGATAACTGTACAGGCACTCATAGGATCCAGATTGGACTATGCTAATGCTTTGTATCTGGGTCTGCCGGAATATCTCTTACAGCGCATGCAGGTGACCCAGAACGCTGCAGCACGAGCGATTTTTGGCCTGCATCGCCGTACCAGTGCCTCTAACTTGCTCCAATCCCTTCATTGGCTTCCCATACGGAAGAGGATAATGTTCAAAGCCATGACTTTAGCCCATAAAGCCCTGCATGCCACTGGTGCAAAATACCTTCAGAAGAGGCTGGACTTTTACCGGCCAACACGATCCTTAAGATCGGAGTCACTGGCACTTGCTGTGGTTCCACGTATAAAGAGGGCCCGACTGGGCGGCCGGTCCTTTAGATTCCTGGCCCCCCAGCTATGGAACTCTTTACCGCTGTCCCTTCGGGCCACATCTAATCTGCTTGCCTTTAGGAAGGGTCTAAAGACTTGGTTATTTTCTGGTTAGTGCGCTTTCATTTTTAGCTTCTGTTTTTCTCTGTTATGTTTTTCAGTTTCCTCTTGGGTCTGGAGCACAAAGCGCCGGGACACTCCCTTGGAGTAGCCGTTGCGCTATATAAGACTCATATATAACATAACATAACAGCAGGTCTACCATGCAGGCTTTGTCAGAGGGTCCCGGGGGGTAGCCATATTGATACACCGCAGGCTCTCATACATTCACTCCACCCAGTGGGTAGATACGCAGGGTAGGTACATCTTCATCAGGGGTAAGGTGGGTGAGGAGCCCCTGGTGCTGGGCATCTTGTATGCCCCGCCCCCGCTGCAATGGTCCCTATTGGAGAAGTTGTTCACGGTCTGGGCGGATATCCCCGAGTCTCCGTCGATAGTGGGTGGGGACTGGAACGATGTCATGGATGCCCGATTAGGTAGGTGTAGGCCCGGAGGTGGACAGTTGCCATCTGGGGGCACTAAATTAGGGGACTTGGTGGGGGGCCTGGACTCGGTGGACACCTGGCGATATCTACATGCACATGGGAGGGAGTACACCTATGTCTCAGCAGTACACAACTCCTTCTCTAGGTTGGATTACATATTTGTCCCCCGTTCGGTTATTGGGAGGGTGGAGTCGGTGTCGATTCAGCCTAGGGGGCTCTCAGACCACTCCCCGGTAGTCCTGGACTTTGCTCTGGATAAGGGGCGGCAGCCCTTCCGATGGCGCCTGTCCACGGGGCATCTCCAAAACGAGGAATACCAGAGACATATGAGGGAGGCCATAGCACTCTGTTGGGCAGAGAACACCGGACCTGGCATGAGGGCCGGTATTCTGTAGGAGTTAAGAAAAAGGGGTAACCCTGTGTCCCTCAGAACCTGGGTATTTATGGTTTAAATGAAAAAGCGGTTCTGTTGGGTCGGACCAATTACTTTTGAAAACATTCAATTAATGAGAACAAAAACTCTCTGATACAAGTCCAACAATTTGAGAAATGAATGCTCAAAAACTTTAAGTCATGTATTCAATCAGTTGTATTAAAGGTTTTCAAACATTTGGTATCTGAATTGTAATCATTCTTAGATAACATTCAATGCTTGTAGTGACTGTCAAATAAAAAGTGACTTTCGGTGAAAGGTGCTCAGTGAATGGCAAAATATACAGTGCAATCTATGTACAAGTATATACAGGTTTCTTCATTGGCCAGATAATGCTTTTGAACCAAGGATTCCTAAGGTTCCTATCGGGATCCTGGTCTTTTTGAGCCCATGATGTTCGTCGACGTTTCGACCCTAGTGCGCCCCGATTGATGGTCGCGGCGGGTCTTTCTCAAGTCAGAAGGACAGTTTTTAGGGGTCAGACGGGGTAGCTTCAGCCTGAGACCGGTGTGGCAATCATGCCAGTCAACTCTTGTGGAGAGATTTCTTGCAAAACAAACGGAGGTGCTTCGTTCCTCTCGCTTGGGCGCTGAGTCACTATTCTGTGGGAGGCAATGAAGCCCACACTCCGGGGAATAGATATTGCTTGGTGTGCGGCGGAGCGTAGACAAGATAAATCAGAATTGCTTCAGGCGGCAGCGGAAGTAGAGGCCCTAGAGAGCCGCTGCAGTATCAGGGGTGAAAGCCAAGCGGTGGGGCAGCTCCTGCTGGCACAACAATCTTAAGCGTCACGGTTGCTGGATGAGGCGCGGCAGGTATGGCTGGCGACGCGTAGCAGAGTTTATCAGTGGGGGGACAAATCCGGGACCATGTTACACCGCATCTGCCAGAACACATTTCAGGCGCAGGTCCTCCCGGGACTTCTGGATACGGCTGGAGACCCGATCGCAGACCCACGGGCGCTGGCGGAGAGCTTCGCGACGTACTATGCGGCCCAATACGCCCCAAAAGAGTGTATACGGGCCTGCATGGTAGACAAATTAATTGCGGATTTGCCGCCTCGGGCGGTGACGGATGACGTGCGGGACAAATTAGAGCTCCCCTCACAGCAGTAGAGCTGGGGCAGGCGCTGGGGGAACTTAACACGGGGAAAGCCCCTGGGCCCAATGGAATCCCCAGTGAATTCTTTAGGTACTATCACCTGCAGCTCGGCACCCACTATGGAGCAGCCCTTGAGGAGGCGAGGGAGAGGGGCACACTCCCGGCAGATTGGCGGCATGCGGAGATTGTGGTCTTTCAGAAACCTGGCAGACCTCCGGAACGACACGAGTCGTACCGTCCTATATCGCTCTTAAACATTGAGGCTAAAATTCTGGCCAAGGCATTGGCTAACCGTCTCCTGCCCCATATTATGGAGCTTGTGCATCCGGACCAGGCCGGGTTCATGCCGGGTAGGGCCACCAGACATAATATACGTAGAGCACATGTAGCTGTGGCGGCAGTTCAGAAGGCAGGAGTCCAGGCGGCGCTTCTCTTCGCAGATATTGATCGAGCCTCCGATTCCCTTAGCTGGACTTATTTATTTGCGTTGCTGCCCCGACTTAACCTGGGACCCCACTTTTTGTCATATCTGAGACTTCTATATACGGATCTGACGGCGTCGGTTAGAGTAGCGGGGGCGACTTCCACCAAGTTTTCGATTGCGCGTGGCACGCGTCAGGGGTGCCCCCTTTCCCCTTACCTCATTGCCCTGGCAATGGAGCCGCTGGCGGCCTGGGTGCGAATTGATGCACAGCTCCACGGTTTGAATTGGGGTCGGGGCCTGACAGACAGGATCACCCTGTATGCCGATGATGTCTTATTCTTTCTTACACGGCTGGACAGATCGGGACCGCGTCTCTTAGAAATCATGCAGATCTTTGGCGAAACGTCAGGTCTCTTCTTAAATCCGCGAAAATCGACTTTGTGGGTCTTGGGGGAAGTCCAAGTGTCGGGGGCTGGGCTTCCACGCTGCAGATGGCCGAGGACGGAATCAAATACCTGGGGTTGTTTATCTCCACGAGTCCTGAGTTGTCCTGGGAGCGTAACGTGTTACCGGTTTGGGATAGGGTCCGCTCGGAGATGAAGACTTGGTCCCGGATGCCCGGATGCCCCTCACCATATATGGCCCGTCAGCCATCTTCAAAATGGTGGCTCTCCCCGTCTTCTTTATCAACTGCAAAACTATCCATACCCGGTTATGCCTCAGTGGTTCTGGCAAGTGGATTCTACGCTGGGGCGGTATTTGTGTGCCGGGGGGATGGTGCGGGTAGCGCTGCGCACCTGCTTCTTGTCCACCTACAATGGGGGATTGGCGACTTCTGACGTATTGTCCTACTACCAGGCTTCCCATCTGCTAGTCCTCAATGAATGGTGGTATAGGGATAGAGGTGATCCGGCATACGCCCTAGAGAGACATCTCATGGGCTCTAACACGCTGCACACACTCCTATATGCAGCACAGCTGTGGAGAGGTCTACCGCCGGCCACTCAGGTGGTGTTTCAGGTCTGGAGGCAGGCTCTGCGTCGTATGGGTTGGTGGGACAGATTAACGCGAGAGACCCCGCTGTGGAGAAACGGCCGCTTACCGGCACTTGCGTCCCTCCAAGGGTTTGGAGGGTGGGATGCCATAGGCATCTCGTCGCTGGGAGATGTGATGTCTGGTACGACACTCAAATCCTTTCAGGATCTGCGAGGGGAGTATATGCCCAACTCCCAATTTTTCCGGTACCTACAGTTCCGCCATGCCATTTCCGATCTGGATTCCTTGCCGGAGTTCAGCCCCCTAGAGGCCAAGGTCTTTATAGGAGATAAAAAGATATCCCGCATCTACCGCACGTTAGTTATACACTGCTTGCTACCCCTTCAGAAACTTCGGGAGTCCTGGGAGCAGGATGTGGGGGCGCTGGAGGAGGAGGACTGGAGAGAGGCACTGGAGGCCCGGAGAGGTGCAGCCATAGCAATACGGCTGCGACTGATCCAATTTAAATACCTACATAGGGTCTACTTTACAAGAGAGACTGTGTCGGACAGGCCTCATAGCATCACCGGACTGTCTCAGGTGTGGGGTAGAGGTGGGGACAATGATTCATACGGTGTGGAGCTGTTGTATGTGCTTCGATTCTGGACGGGTGTGTGGAACTGCCTGGATGAGGTGCTGGGTTGGGAACTCTCTCGTACCCCACAGCTTGGGTTGCTGCATGTTTTGGACGGGGTGGGGGGTAACATTTATAAGAGACATCTCCTACTGTTGGGTATTACCCTCGCCAAAAGGGACATAGCGCAGGCATGGAAGGACCCCCGCCCTCCATCGGTCTTGGTATGGAAGAAGGGCCTTGACTTCTGTATGGGGCTAGAATTACCGATTTTTGAGGCCCGTGGGTGCCCGCGAAAACACTACAAGATATGGAAGAGGTGGGCGGAATATCGGGGTCTTTGGTTGGAACCCCCAGTGGAAAGGGACCAGGAGTTGCGATAGGAGATACCGAGGTGGAGATACACACACGCTACTGGTATGTAGTTATCATTGGAGACTTTGGAACATGCTGTTGTGCACTCTGGGTGGGATCCGGGGGGGGGGTGTTGGGATGGGGTTCGGGGGAGGGCCGGGGAGGGAAGGGTGAGTTCATTTTGCTGTAACATTTGATACTAAAAGACAGTGTGGATTGCCGATCTGAAATGAGCCATTTTATTGTGCAGCTGACCTCGGTGTGAGAGGGGCTGCTTAATCTGTGCCATCTCTCAATAAAAAATGTGTTTTTAAAAAAAAAAGAACCCACTATTCTACCACTTTTACAATTGGCAGAAGTCTTCCTTAGCTGTACAGACCAGTTAGCCCACCCTAGAGGTGTAGCTGGCCTTCTGGGGGTGTACACCTCCTGAATGTTTAATTTTCCCTCCTGCTCGTGTGAACATGTGCCTGGGGGCAAGGGGAGTGCTTTTCCCCCCCTTTAGGAGGCAGCCTGGTTGCATATCACAGGTAATGCTGCCTTTGACGCTCACCATCTTGATGTGCCACTTCACTACCCATCCTGTCAGGGATGGAGATGTGACCTCCTTCCCGTCCAGACCATTGTTTCTGACTGCTGGGAGAGTTCACACCTTCTGGCTTGTGGTCATATTCCTGCCTTGTGGCAGCAAGCGCAGGCTGGCAGACAGAGCACAGGCAAGAATAACTGCAACCAGGTGGGCAACCTCTTAGGTGGTCACCTAGGTGCATGCCACATCGTGCGCGATACAAGATTCGTGTCAGGGGTGATGAAGCACATTGTTTGCTACCAAACATGACCTATGTAGGCGGTACCATAATGGAGCTTGCAACCTTTTGTTTGCCCAGGTGCCAGCCCATGTTTTCCTAAGGACCATCTATCACTTATAGTGACCTTTAATGGTAAAATGGTAAAGGCCACTATAGAGACATGTAAGCTTGCACTTACATGTCCACTTCTTTAATATAATTCACCCTACCTCCTTGGCTTAGGAGGCCTTTCTTATGGGTGACTGGCATGTATTAAAAATTGTGCATTGCCTTGGCCACACATTGTGAGTGCAAAGTTGAGTTCAAGCAGTTCGCACTGCTCCTACAGTCTGCAATGGCAGGCCTGCTGTCCATAGTTTACTTAGGTCACTCAGGGAGGCACAAAGAGTGCTTCGGGCCCTGGTGACCCCTTTAACACCCATGCCCTGCGTACCAATGGTTCCATATACTGTGGACTTAAAAGGGGGTTAAAGTTATTTGACAATTGAGGTTACCAATTCACACATCAGTTTTAGGAAGAGAGAGAGCATGGAGGCTTGGGCAGCGGGCTCCAGTGCACTTTCAGGGTCATAACCATCAGCATTGGGGCAAAACGTTAGGGAATGACCATTCAAAAAGGGCACCTTCCTATTTTGTTTTTAAAACCTATTTTATTGGTTTCATAAGTTCATCATATATATATAGCTGCGGACACCGCCCACTGGGGCAAGGACTACCACATGATTTTCCGTAGCGAAAGGACTCGGGGCAGCGAGTCTGGAACATCGGCCCTCCAAAACAGGCAAGAGTGTCTCCGCCAATCCTTGTGAGACACTTCGATTTTAAAAGCAGACAGTTTAATATGAGTGAAAAGGACACGGGACATCTGAGGAAGGCAGTGATGCCGAAATGCATTATGTCAGTCGTTTTTTTCCGGTAAACTGCAAATTAAACGAAAAGGATTCCAGCTTACCTGTGTGGCTCTTGTCTCTCAAGAAGTGGGGGATTGTGTGGTTTTGATATATATATATATATATAATCATCAGCGTGAATCAATCCCTTCAATATCCTTCTCCTCCTTGTCCCCCCGATCCATTCAATATTAATGCCGTAACATATTATGGTAATAATTTATACATGGTCATACCAGAAACCTTCAGCTGCCAATCCTAAGTGCCGAAAGGAATACCCCCAACTGTCAGTAAACCACCCCTCCCCCTCCATCCTCACCGGTGTGTGCAACTGTAACCGTTTCATTCCGTCTCATGTCGCAAAGCAGCCACAACTGACAACATCCCTCAATGTACCTGTTGTTGCCCGGGGACCCCCATCTTCCCCATTTTCCTTCCGCCTACTCTTCCTCCATCTGGTGATCCAGTAATTCCTGCACCAATGTTTCCCATGCAGTCGCCGCATCTAGTGCCAGTTCGTTATTAAGCCGTCTCGCCTGCTGATATCTGAGTACACTCTCACTGCCTGCCCATTTTAAGAACTCAGCCATCCATCTCCTGCCATTAGGACCTTCTTCCGCCTTCCAATGCCTCATTATTTCTCTTTTTGCTAGTAAAAGCCCCATGTCTAAAAATGTGCTTGTTACCTTGGTTTTAGATGTGTGATGGAACGAGTGCAGTATGCATGTGGCCATGTCAAAGGTCAACTGTCGCTCCGTAATTGTGTTCAGAATGTCTCCCACTTCTTCCCAATAGACTCCTATTTTAGGGCATGACCACAGCATATGCTCAAGTTCAACCCCTTCACTCGCACACCGAGGACACGCTGCCTCTTCTACTTTAAAATACTTCCTAATTTTCCCTGGTGTTAAATATGCCCTATGAAGTATATAGAAATGCACCAGCTGGAATCTTGCGTTCCTCTTGCTTTTCCAAACCCTACGCATTATCTGTGCCCAGGCCGTCTCCGGTATGGGTTTCCCTATATCTGCTTCCCATTTTGCTCTCAAGGTGTCTAAGGGTGCTAGCCCTTCATTCAACATTCTGGAGTAAAGGCAGGTGACCGCCTTAAAAGTCCTAGCTGCCATCATTGTGTATTGACACGGCATTGTTGTCTTAGGTTCTACGAGCCCCTCTCTCCACTGTGCTTGGAGCGCATCCACCAGTGTGGCATGCATGAGAAACCCTCCTCTAGATAGATCGTACCTCTCTTGCAACACCTGATAGGGTAGCATTTCACCGTCCTCATATAGATCCCCAATTACTTGGATCCCTGCCTGTTCCCAAACCTGTAAGGGTGTCCAATCACCGCTGCGGGGAAGCGTGGTAACCATCCCCAGAGGGATTTCAGGCGTAGAGGGATGCAAAACTCCCACCCTGCGCTGGGATCGATTCCAGCACAGTCTCAGTGTTTTTTCTTCCATAGAAAGATTACTAAGGTCCAGCTTTTGTTGCATGACTATAAAGGAGAGGACAAGGCGTGGAATCCCCCTACCTCTTAAGTGCTCAGGCCCCTAAATTCCTTTGCTACTGCTTGCGTCAGTATCTGTAGCTGGGCCGCCAAATAATACAGCTTGAAATCAGGGACCGCTAGCCCGCCCTCCGCTTTTGGTCTAATTTACGCCGCTTGAGCTACTCTTCGTCTGCCAGATCCCCACAGGATCCAACTATCAGTGATTTCAACAGTTTAAATACCGAGCACGATATCCATACAGGCAGCGTTCTAAAAAAATATAACAGCCTAGGGAGTTCTACCATTTTTAAGAGGGCTATTCGGCCTGTCACAGACAGCGGGAGAGCAGCCCAAAAGGCCATACTACCCTTCAGTGCCCTCACGCATCTCTCCACATTTCCCTCCAGCATATCAGTGGCGCTATGATAAACATGTACACCCAGGTATGCCAGGCAAGTCGGTTCCTACCGCACCTCCCTAGGCGTAATGGGTGGGAGCTCTCCCGGCCTCGTGGGAAACAGACATGTTTTTGACCAGTTCACCCGCAGCCCTGATATATCTCCAAATTCGGAGAGCAAGTTTGCCGCCCCCTCCAGTGCCCTCCCTGCATCCTCGAGAAACATCAACAGGTCGTCGGCATACAGCGAAATATATTGCCGATCTCCCCTGTACCACAGGCCGTCATATTTCTCACCCAATCTGCCCTCGCCGCCAGCGGTTCAATGGCTAGGGCAAACCGTAAGGGGTAGATCGAGCACCCTTGTCTTGTCCCTCGGGCACTGGGTATTGAGATGATATCAATGACCCAACTTGCACCCTAGCTACTGCGGACGTGTAGAGCACTTTCGTTCAAGTCACAAAGTCAGTTCCCAGGCCAAAACGTCCTAATGTCTTATACAGGTAGAGCCACTCTAAACTGTCAAAGGCTTTCTCAATGTCCACTGACAGCACCACAGGTTGTCGTGCTCTCGGCTGTTCCTCTTCCAAAATCCGTATCCACTCCGAACATTAGAGGATGTGTTCCTAGTCGGGTAAAACCCAGCTTGATCCTCGTGGATCAGCGCGGTCATATGCTGCAAGAGGCGAGTTGCCAAAATTCTGCTCAATTTTGTAGTCGGTAGTCAGCATTGATAATGGGCGATAGGAGGCCATGTCTGTCCCCGCTCGGCCAGTTTTCAAAAGCTGGATCACAAGTGCTTCCCGCATGGAGTTAGGGAGTTGACCTAATTCTTTCGCTTCTTTGTAGACCTCCAAGAGCCTCTGGGCTAGTAAGTCAACATAATTCCATTAGAACTCTATCGGTAATCCGTCAACTCCCGGTGTTTTACTTTGGGCCATGTGCTTGATAGCACTCCTAATTTCCTCCGGCTTTATGTCCTGGCCTAAGCATTTCGCTTGCTCTTCCTCCAATTCTGGGAGTGTTACTCTGTCCAGAAAGGAGTCGATCTCAAACAAGAGCACCTTCCTACAGTAAATGAAAATGGATCTTTTAACTAAACAGCGGTTAATCTGAAAATCTGTTAAGGATTTATTTATTTTGGTCCAATGTTGAACTTCCTGGTATACGCCTATAGAGGTCATTTTAATAGGGCCTGAAGAGGTTGTACCAGAAGCAGATGGTATCTATCCTAAGGGAATATGAGGACACCACAAGAGGAAATGGATAAGAAGAAAGTATAGAGCGCCTATGAAGACACACCATAAAGAGTGCAGAGTAAGAAGGCAACAAAAAAGAAGGCATAAGGTGAAGGCCTGGGGGAGAAAAAGGCCTCAGAAGAGAGCGTGCGATCAGAAATTGGTATCAGGCAAAAGTCTGGAAGAGGAAGTGGGCTCCAGGAATGACTCAATTTGCAAAAGCATCATACTTGGGCTTAAGAGAGGATAAGTCCTGAATGAGCAAGTGGGCCTTCTGAGAAGAACCGGGAAAGTTGATATTATTTGGAGATTGGATCTGGGGATGAGGGGGCGTAGTGTGTTTGGAAGAAGGCTGCATCAGGAGAGGGTCTGACAAAGGACAAGTTACGAAGGATGCCCTCATTAGCAGTTCTGTGAGCACATGGGGATATCAGGAGAAGTTTAGCCAAACAAGGTATTGGGGGAGAATTAGTGAAGGAGTTCTAAGAAAATGGTTCATAAAACAGCTTGTCAACATTTTTTAAGAAAATGGAATATAACACATAAGTGGACATCAAATGTAGAATTAATGTAATGTTCAAGTAAACCAAGTCCAGAATCCACATTTAGGTCGATTGTCAAAGCAGAACTTGAGGTGGAATTTAAGTGCCTTTAAATGTAAAACACAAAATATTCAAGAAGAAAATGAAATATAGCTATTAATTCCTCTAAACAGAGACCTAACAATAGTACAAGTTGCCTGGTCTAGTGACCCTTCCACTATTAATGCAAACTCTGGGCCCCCAAAATCTACCCTAGCTTTTCCTCTAGACTCCTGGAATGTTCTCAACTCAGGCTTCGACAGGCAGCATAGCATGCACAGAAAGAGCTAAACTTGTGTGAGCCCAGCTCAAGCATACCCCAGGGTGGATCCCTAAGCCCATTTGCTCCCCCCGTACCTTAGGGAACATGCAAGGACAGTTATGGTGGCAGAGACATCTGGAGGTTGAAGAGCGCAATAGACCACAAAGACTGGAATGATTTTCATAAGAACTGGTGCGTCCCACCCCACATCTCCGGGCGTATGTAAAATAGAAAAACAACAGTTAGCAAAATCGAAAGGCAGTATCATTAAAACCTAGAGTCTTGCCAATCAAGTTATTTTGTTTAAACGCCGAGCCGGCAGCATCTCACCCTCCGCATCAGGAGTTCACTGTGGGGCTGGCGTTGTGTGTCTGGCAAGGAAATGGAGGCGGTACTCTTCAACTCTGCTTCAGAGCCTGAGGCCATTGCCTGCCATACTGCACTGCCTCCAGCCAGACGGGTGCACTGTTTCGCTGCAACACTTTCTGCAAGAAAAACTGTACACGCAACCGACCCAGTGGTAGGGTGACCAACCGTCCGTAAATTTCACGGACCGTCCGTAATTTGGGCCTCACGTCCGTTGTCCTTGAGGAACCCTTTTACGGACGCCTTTTGTCTGTAATTTTGGGCATTGGGGAACATCACTGTTCCCCTGCCTGAAGCTTCTGCTCCCTGATGGCCCCGCCACTCACTCAGCCTCCGAACCCAAGACAAGCCCCATCCGCCCATTGTCATTCTGTATGGGGCTGATTGCCACATTCAGAATGACAATGGGACAGTGTGTACTTTTAATGCATGTGGTGGGCCTCCTGCAGCCTCGGTCTAGGGCAGGGCATTCAGTCAGGCGGTGAAATACACAAAACCGCCAATGCTGCTACAGGAGAATTCAGTTCACGAAAAAAAGGTGGCGAAACAAGTAAAAAAAAAAAAAAAAAAAGGGTTTACTGTCTCATCATAAAATGGCCGCATTTTCATTGCCATATTCAACAAAGCCATAGTTGCTGCTTTTTTATTTTATGCAACTGGCAACCATTGACAAAGCCAATAGTTCTGGCTGGTAGGTGTAACACTACTTGTTCTGTTATATATTTGGATGCAATGAAAGAAGCAGCAAATTACCAGTCGGGTGGCACAATATGCTGAGCACAGACTTTTAGCTTAGGTATGCCCTTAATTACATCGAACACCCCCTTTGGAGAACCCCCCCCCCCCTCCCCCAGTTTTTTTCATCCCACTTAAAACCCTGGAAAGACCATGTCAGTGGCACAGTGCTTCATGCACGACTCATGACTTCCACTTTTTGAGATTTCCTATGTACAGGGGCATAGTGAGCCCTCCCCCGCCCCACCCCTTGCTTTAGGATCTACAGCAGGGGTGAAATCCTTGATGGGCCTCTTCTGTCTGCAACTCTGTAGACAAAGCCTCCGCTCATAATTAATGTGAAAAATTGAGTAAGTGAAGGGATGGGTGGATGGCTGGATGGATTAGTGAAATGATGAATGGATGAATGAAAGGGTAACTGGATGAATACTGAGAGAAAAGATAGGCGGATGAGTGAGTGAACGGATGCATGGATGAGAGAAGGTAAATACATGGATGTATGGGTGGAAGGGTAGATGGACGGGTAAATGGATGGGTGGATGGATTAGTGAAAGGGTGGATGATGGATGAGTGAACTGATGGGAGAATTGATGAGTGGAAGGATGAATGTAAGGCTGGATGAGTGAGTGAAAGGCAGGGTAAATGGAAAAAAGGATGGATAGATGAGTGAAGGAGTAAAAGGGTAGATGGATGAGAGAAAGGACAGATTGATGAATGATAGGGCCAATTGATGGATTCATGAGTGGATGAGTAGATGGGTGGATGGAAGGATGGATGACCAAGTGTAAGGGGGCTGGCGCAGCGGGCGCGCCGGATACGCGCCGAAGCCGCGCCTAAGCCAAGCCCGTCTGCGCCCGTCCGCGCCAGGACGACGCCGGGCGCGGGCCACGCTGCTCAATCTAATCCTGTTCACAGGTATGACTCCAACTTGCTACACGCTATGCGTCCGACAATAGCAAGCCATAGCTGCTGGGGCCACCGTCCCATCGCTCACCTCTGGGGACCTTTCTCCTGCCGCCTCTGCAGATGGTCATCTCTGGGACCCACTGACATTATCCCACACTCTCCCCTTCCACCTTCACATAAGCCAGTTATCTTTCGTTGTGGACTTATCAACGCAAGATCTCTAGCATGTCATGGACAAGACATACATGACCTCGTACTCTCCCATGATCTCGACGCACTGTTTATCACCGAGTCATGGTTAAATGACTCATCGAATCCAGATCTGGCAACCGCCCTTCCCCCTGATTTCACGATTCTCAGACGAGATAGATCTGTTGGCAGGGGAGGCGGGTTAGCCATCATCATCAGAAAAGATGTTAGATTCCACACATTTGAACTGACCTCACTCAAGGACTGTGAGAGTCTTGGCTTTGTGATTCACATTAACTCCTCCACCTCTTTTACAGGTGGACTTGTGTATCGCCCCCCCAGATACGCCACGCCTTTTCTGGACTCACTGGATGAAACTCTTGGATCTTTATTGACCCATTACCCTAGTTTCACTCTTCTCGGTGATTTCAATCTTCATCTGGAATCCCGTGTAGACCCCCATACTCTAACTTTTCAACAATCCTTGGACATCTTTGGTCTTTCTCAACTGATCACGCCCTCCACGCACTCAGCCGGACACACATTAGACGGCATCTGTACCAATTTAGCCACTCTAACTGCATCCCCCCCAATCCCACAAATTTGGACAGACCATCATTTTATACCTTTTTTCATCAAGGCTAAACCCTCTCCCCATTCACACATCAAGAATTCCCCTTCAACCTTTGCGATAAACTGGTAGAAAGTAGCTGAGTCCATCAAGTCCCATTCTCTGCTCCCTACCCATCCTCCTACCATCGTAGGAGATGTAACGCAAGATTCCAAAAATTTCCATATCTGGATTAATAAACTGGTTCTGGACAACTCCAAGTCTACACATCAAAAACCTTTTTCCCATAAAAGGAAGCCCAATGCCCCGTGGTACACTCAAGCCCTCACTGACAGCCATCGCACGTGTAGGATTCTTGAAAGAAAATGGAGGAAAACATACGATCCCACCTCCAGATCCCTATACACTCAGCAGAGGAAGCTATACCTGTCCCACATAAAGAAAGCCAAAAAAGATTTTTTCACTTCAGCCATAGAAGCAGCTAATCAAAAACAACAAACCATTTTCAACATTGTTAAATCTTTCACCCACCCCAAAGCCCTGGCATTAGAAATCCCTCCATCCCAAATCCTTTGCGACCAAATCGCTGATTTTTTCGTTGAGAAAATTAATAACATCCACAAGGATTTCCCTCCTCCTGACACTCCCCCCTTACCTCATAACACTGACTCACCCTCCCTTTGTAACTTTTCACCCGTATCCCTGCTTCAATCCCAGAAGGCCATCATGACCTGCCGTTCGGGAGCCCCCACCGACTCCTGTCCACCGGCTATTCTCCATCTTCTCATTGAGGCCGTCAACCCCCTTATTAATTCCATCATTAATCAATCCCTGAGTACAGGCACTGTCCCGGCTGAATGGAAGAAAGCTATCGTAAAGCCGTTAATGAAAAAACACAATAAACCTCCGACAGACCTTTCCAATATGCGCCCAATCTCCCTACTCCCAGCACTTGGTAAAATTACTGAGCAAATAGTACAGGCAGAATTAAAGGCCTTTGTAGAAAACAACCATCTCCTCCACCCTCAGCAATCTGGTTTCCGCCCCGGCCATTCTACTGAAACTGCTCTGATCGAGTTGTCCGACACCATTAAGTTCCTGCAGGATGAGGGAAAACACGCAGTACTCATCCTGCTCGACTTAACCGCAGCATTTGATACCATCTCACATGCAATCCTCATCCACAGAATGCGCGAAATTGGTGTGTCGGACACCGCTCTGAAATGGATATCTTCATTTCTATCCAACAGATCACAAACAGTCTCACTTGGCCCTTTCCTCTCCAGCGAAAGAACTATTCCATCAGGTGTGCCCCAAGGGTCCATTCTCAGCCCACTTTTCTTCAACATTTACATGGCTCCCCTGCTTACCCTGATCGAATCCCACGGCATCCTTGTAACATCCTACGCTGACGACACCCAACTTGTCGTCACCATAGACAAAAAACTTCCTGATGCCGCTTTCAGATTCCAGAACTGCCTTTCCCAAGTCTTTGCATGGCTCAACAATAACCACCTTAAGTGCAACAGCGCCAAAACTGAAATCATACCTTTAGGCAAAGACACCCTTTTCTCCCCAAAAGATTGGTGGCCTCAACACTCTGAGGCACCCCCCAATGCTGTCTCATCGGCCCGCAATCTGGGTGTCCAATTTGACTCGTCCCTCAGTTTCGACGAACATGCGCGCATCACAGCAGGGTGCTGTTTTAACCTTATCAGACAGCTGAAGAAGTTCTTCGACTTTCTCCCTATTTCCGCCAGGAAATCAGTGGCCGTGGCTCTGATCCTGTCCAGGCTTGATTATTGTAATGGTATTCTGGCAGGTATAAAAAAGTCCACTCTTAAGAAGCTACAGAGCGTCCAGCATGCGGCAGCCAGGCTCGTTCTTGGTCTTCCGAGAAGGTCCTCAGCCTCTGCGGCCCTCAACACCCTCCATTGGCTGCCCCTCCATAAAAGGATCCTTTTTAAACTCCTTGTTACTGTCTTCAAGGCCACTAAGAACACCGGTCCCTCCTATCTTGCTAAGCGCTTCCCCCAGTACATTCCTTCGCGCTGCCTGAGGTCATTAGAAGCCAATCTGGTGATCATACCCAGGTTTAAGCTCAAAACCAAAGGTGGAAAAACCTTTTCTTTTCTGGCGGCCAAGGCCTGGAACAGCCTTCCCTCTAACCTTAGGCATGCCCCCTCAGAAAGCCTCTTTAGGAAACTCCTGAAGACCTGGATTTTCCTTCAACCCGACCCGTCAGTCCTCGCAGCCATATGATTCTTGACCTCACCCAGCTATGGCCCTTCTGATTGTCAGCGCCAGGATGCTCCTTCTGGAGCGATAGATGCGCTTTATAAAAATAAATAAATATCAAATATCAAATATCAAATATCAAGGGGGATGGAGAGCGAAAGGGAGGATGGTTGACTGAAAGGGTGGAAGGATGAGTGACTGGGTGGATGAATGAGTAAGTGAAATGATGGCTGGATCGGTGAAAGTTGAAATGTCTGGATGGATAAGTGAATGGATGGATGAGTGGATGGATGAGTGGATGAATGGGTAGGGTGGAAGTATGAATGGAGGGATGGATGAGCGAAAGGGTGGATGGAGGTGGGGACGGTGGTCTCGTCCTGTATCTACCAGCTGCGCAGGATCAGGAAAGTGGCATACCTCCTTACACCTGATGCCCTCCTGCAGGTCATCATGGCCCTCGTCCTCTCCCGCCTAGATTTTTCAAACACGATCTATCACGGTCTGCCTAAAACATCGGTGGCTAGACTTCAAGCGGTTCAAAATCAAGCGGCGAGACTGGCCCTAGGGATCCCGAAGTGGCAATCCGCCAGGCCCCTCCTTGCCAAACTCCACTGGCTCCCTGTCACCTCAAGGGCAGCCTTCAAGATCGGCTGCCTTATCTTCAAGTCAATAGTTGGGCCCTGTCCCGCCTTCGTGAAATCTCTCATCAGACCCTACTGCCCATCCCGGAACTTGAGATCCTCTCATCTTCACTTCTTGACTGTCCCCTCTTACAAGCTCTGCAGATCTGGAGGCCGGAGATTTGCATACCTGGTCCCCAAGCTCTGGAACTCTTTTCCTCTCCCTCTTAAAACCTCTAACTCTTTGACTCTTTTTCGTAAGTCCTTAAAAACCTGGCTTTTCCCCCAATCTGGTTAGTCCCTCTGTCCCCTCTACTTCCAACCAGCGCCAGGAAACCCATGGTGTCAGTGCGCTCTACAAGCACCCCTTACAATACAATACAATTACAATGGGGGGATAGATGAGTGGAATGATGGATGGATGGATGCAAGGATAGATGATGGATAGGTTTGCATATGGTTGAATATTGTTATGGATGGCACACAGATAAAAGGACAGAATGAATGGTGAAAGATTGAATGATGGATGAAAGAATAATTACACATTGTAACCCCCATGATCTTAAGTAACATTTCCTATACATTGATTTTCACATGTATACGGGTCATTGTCTCTATATAAGATGTGTGTGATGTAACGCTCTCCGACACCCTGTCCGACTTACTTGGGATGAGTAGCACTATAAAAGAAATTAAAAACACATGAGAGAGGGTCTTTGTGAAGATGAGGGGCACCATTGGAGGGTGGTTGCAAGGCTGAACTGGCCAGACTGGATATTGGGCGTTTTCCTGGGAGGCTGGAAAGGTGGGGTGAGGGAGAGGGCGGTTTTGTTACCACAAAAAGACCTGCACATTTGCTCAAAGCTGCACGCATACTGAAAAACCATGAAGTGCACAATTTGCTCAACCTAATAAAAACTTATGTTCACTTGTACTTAAGTGGTTGTCTATTTACTTACTTATATACTATTGCTCAACCTCCTCTGATGTGTCTTTAAAACGTACCTTTTGTCCTGAATTTCGACCTCCTGTCCTGAATTTTGACCCTTTGTCTGAATTTTTACACTCACAGTCCTGAATTTGTACCCATGCCAGTTGGTCACCCTGCCCAGTGGCATGGGGCAAACTCAGATGACACCAGTAGCATATCTCAAGGGCTTACTAGCCCTGGAGACAGTTTTGCACCCCAAAACAAGCCTTTGTGCTGACCCTCGCAAGGCGGTCGCCCGCCAGGAAAAGTTATTTGGAAAGTTGGGTCATAATGCGCGCAGTGGTGCCAGTGCCGGCACCACCTCCATTGACCGCCTCTGCCTTCCCCGCCGCAGGATTGCAGGTATTTGCGGTGGAGGCAGTCTTCCTGCCTGCTTCGTAATCCGGTGGTCGGGCTGCCAGATATGCGGGCAGTTGAAACACCAAACAGTGAGCGCGATTTCCAGACCACTAGGGTCATAATCAGGCCCTTAGTTTATGATAATTACTCAAGTTTCATTCCAGTCCATTATTTTTTTGCTTCTATGTTCCTTTAGAGGGAGAACAGCCATTTACAAATCAGCCTTGGTCCTGTCACAATAGGAACACTCCTGCACGAACAGCGAAGCCAGGTCCCACCCAGATATGTACACAAACAAGCCCAGACCGCATGTGGCCTCATCTCGGAGATGCAGCTTGATTGCTGGTGCACAGTGAGCACAGAACTCATTGCTGAGCACACTCGCTGCACTCGGGTCCCTGCCCTAAGGAAAACAAAAGGGTGATGTGTGGAATGCTTGAATTAATCTTAGCCAATGGTAATTGCCCAGACCCCATTCCTGTACATTGCTTTTTGCCCACTGCACCAGTCTAGATAGAGACCAGCAAATGCCAATCAGCCTTGGTCATGCTCCAGTAGGAACTTTCAGTCCTTACTGCACTGTGGCATTGTCCATGTGGCCGTTTCACGGTCAGTGCTTCATGTCAAAGGATGTTTGTTACTAAATTTGATAGACTACCATTAATCCTTATAAGGTGAAACCGAAGGACAGCAATCAAACTCCAGTGTGGAGAAAGGAACACTATGTTTCAGTTGACCTGAAAATGTAACACATCTTTATGAAAGAAGCATGCTTCTGTAGAAAATCTGTGTGGTCTGGTGTATTGATTTATGGTGTACAATGTTTTCATGAAATCAAGATGCAAGTATTAAAACATAATCTGGTACTATGGTATGGTATTAAAACATTTGTGTTGAATCAAGTTATTCAAAAGCCAACTTCATTAATGCTGTTGAAGTCCGAGCTTAGAAATGCATACCTAGTTTAGATTAAAATAGATATTAAACAAATGAAAAGAACAAAAAATGGCTTTATGGGCATGCTCTAATGGGTGTCCCTTTGCAGTTACCACCAAATGTACGCCCTCCAGTGATATATATATATATAGATAGATAGATAGATTTAGATATATTGGTTATATCATCACATCAATTGTTGTTTGCGCTCTCTTCCACAGCTTCGTACCATACTCTCTGCTTTACGCCTAATCTCTTGACCTTTGGATCCCATCCTAAAATGGGAAGAAACTAAGCTAACAATGACTATTGTGTTTCTTTTAGCAGGGTGGCAGATTGAACAACACAGGCCCGACAACGAGGTCAGCTGCTGAAGGTAAGTGAGTTGTTCAAGTTTTCCACCGTACCGCCGCCTAATGGGGTGACATGCCGAAGGGGTAACCGTAGTAAGGGTCTACTTGGGGTACCTTGGAATTGAGCAAATAACGAGTGCTACAGTAACATTCTTAGGCTGTGTAGTGCTATATAACTGATAAATATGGAGGAACTACTTAGTCAACAACCCGAAAAGCATTTTAGGTCCTGCAAGGGATATAGAAAGCCCTGTATAAACAACAATACAGTAGTCAAGTCAAGTCAGTCAAGTCATAAAATGTATATAGCGCACTACATACCCAGAGGGTTTCAAGGCGCTTAGGGAGGGGAGGAGGATTATTTGTCAAATATCCACGTTTTAAGTTGCTTTCTGAACGCTAGGTGATTCTGGGTGAGGCGAAGGTAAGCGGGAAGTGAGTTCCATGTTTTGGCAGCCAGGTATGAGAAGGATCTGCCTCCCATGGAGGTTTTGTTGATGCGAGGGACAGTGGCGAGGGCTTGGCTGGAAGAGCGAAGTTGGCGGGAGGGGGTGTAGAAGGACAATCGAGAGTTGAGGCAATCTGGTCCGATGTCGTAGAGTGATTTGTGTGCGTGGGTTAGCAGTCGGAAAGTGATTCTCTTATTGACGGGTAGCCAGTGGAGGTCTTTCAGGTGACCAGAGATGTGTTCGTTGCGTGGGATGTCTAATATGAGCCTGGCTGAGGCGTTTTGGATTCGTTGTAGTTTCTTCTGGAGTTTAGCGGTGGTACCTGCGTAGAGGGTGTTTCCGTAGTCCAGTCGGCTCGTGACTAGAGCGTGGGTGACTGTTTTCCTTGTTTCGGAGGGGATCCAGCGAAATGTTTTTCTGAGCATGCGAAGGATGTTAAAGCAGGAAGAGGATACGGCGCTGACTTGTCTGTTCATTGAGAGTGAAGAATCCAGGATGACGCCAAGGTTCCGTGCGTGGTCTGTCGGGATGGGTGCATTTCCGAGGGCATCCGGCCACCAGGAGTCGTCCCATGCAGAGGGGGATTTACCTAAGATGAGGACTTCTGTTTTGTCTGAGTTCAGTTTCAGACGGCTTTGTTTCATCCATTCGGCGACTTCTTTCATTCCTTCGTGTAGGTTAGTTTTGGCGGTGCTGGGGTCCTTGGTGAGAGATAGGATCAGTTGAGTGTCATCCGCGTAAGAGATGATGTTGAGGTTGTGTTGGCGGGCGATGGCCGCGAGGGGGCTCATGTATACGTTGAAGAGGGTGGGGCTGAGTGAGGATCCTTGTGGTACGCCGCAGATGATTTCAGAGGCCTCGGACTTGAATGGTGGGAGGCGGACTCTCTGGGTTCTTCCGGTGAGGAACGAGGTGATCCATTCCAGTGCCTTTCCTTGGATTCCGATGTTTCTGAGGCGTTGTAAAAGGGTGCTGTGGCATACTGTGTCGAAGGCTGCAGAGAGGTCGAGGAGGATGAGGGCGACTGTGTCTCCATTGTCCAGTAGAGTTCGAATGTCGTCTGTTGCTGCGATGAGGGCGGTCTCAGTGCTGTGTTTGGCTCGGAAGCCAGATTGTGAGGGGTCGAGTGATTTGTTGGCTTCGAGGAAGGCGGCGAGCTGGTTGTTGACAGCTTTCTCGATGACTTTGGCCGGGAATGGAAGAAGCGAGATGGGGCGGTAGTTTTTGAGTTCGGTGGGGTCTGCTGTTGGTTTTTTCAGAAGGGCGGTGAGTTCCGCGTGTTTCCAGTCTTCTGGGAAGGTAGCGGAGTTGAAGGAGCAGTTGATGACGTCTCGGAGGTGCGGAGCTATGACGGAGTCGGCTTTGTTGAAGATGTGGTGAGGGCATGGGTCTGTGGGGGATCCAGAGTGGATGGAATTCATCAGGCGGATGGTGTCCTCAGTGGAGATTGGGTTCCAGGCGTTAAGGGTGTTAACGGGGGGAAGATAGTCAGCTGATGGTAGGGTGGGTTGGCTTCCGGGTTGGTTGTCAAAGCTGTTGTGGATGTCAGCAATCTTGTTGTGGAAAAAAGAGGCTAGGGAGTCGCAGAGGGTTTGAGAGGGGGTGATGTCGTTGGAGTTGGCAGAGGGGTTGGAAAATTCCTTGACGATGTTGAAAAGTTCCTTGCTGTTGTGGGCGTTGTTGTCGAGTCGATCCTTAAATGCTGTTTTCTTGGCTTTTCGGATCAGTTGGTGGTGAGTACGGATGGCGCTTTTGAAGGCGTCCTTGTTGCTGGTGGATGGGTCTTTTTTCCAGGCCTTTTCAAGGGAGCGGCATAGTTTCTTGGATTTCTTGAGGTCCTCGTTGAACCATGAGGCCTTCTTGATGCCAAGTTTGTGTTGGCGTTTTTTCAGTGGTGCTAAGGTGTCGGCGGTGTTGGATAACCAAAGGGTGAGGTTGGAGGCGGCTTCGTTGGCGTTAGAAGAGAGGGCTGGGGAGGTTTGAAGGAGCGATGTGGAGATCTGCTTCGTGGTGATTTTGTTCCAGTTTCTTTGTAGAGTTGGTTGGAGGTGGATGATTGGTTTCGGCTTGTTGTAGGTGAAGTGAACGCAGCTGTGGTCAGTCCAGAGGAGATCCGTAATGTGGCTGAAAGAGACATGGTTGCTGGAGGTGAAGATGGGGTCGAGTGTGTGACCTGCGATGTGGGTGGGGGAAGTGACTAGTTGTTTAAGTCCGAGGTTGGCGAGGTTGTCCAAGAGGGTGGCGGTGTTGCGGTCGTTGATCTTCTCAAGGTGGAAGTTGAGGTCTCCCAGAAGGATGTAGTCTTTGGAGGAGAGCGCGTGTGGGGTGATGAAGTCCGTGATGTCTTCACTGAATTTAGCGCGGGGTCCTGGTGGTCTGTAGAGGAGGGTGCCTCTGAGTGTGGTCTTGGGTTGATGTGGATCTGGAAGTGAAGGTGTTCGGAGTTGGCGAGGTTGGCGTCAGAGCTGGTTGAGATGCGGATTGATTTCTTGTGGACGATAGCGATTCCTCCTCCTGTATGGTCGGTGCGGTCCTTGCGCGTGATCTTATAGTCATCAGGGATGGCGATGTCAGGGGCGGAGGAAGCGTTCATCCATGTTTCCGTTAGGAAGGCGACGTCCGGAGAGATGGCGTCTAGTAGATTCCAAAGGTCAATGGTGTGCCTGTGGACCGAGCGGGTGTTGAGAAGGATGCATTGTAGGTGGTTGGGGTCGGGAATCTGTGGTGTGGTCGTAGCGGAGATGTTGTCGGTGCCGCTGAATTTGCAGGAGTAGCAGGAGAACGGTCCATGGGTGCGACCAGGAGCGGCTTGGACGCAGTTGGGGGCGCGACCGGGGTTAAGAGCTAGGAGGGTGGTGGCATCGTAGGTAATGCGAGAGGGCTGGGTAGCGCGCGGGGCAGGGGGTATGGCGCTGGGCGCGGTCCAGGCGCGGACGGGCTTACCTTTGGCGCACCTTCGGCGCAAATTGGGCGCGGACGCTGCGCGTTGACGCTGCGCGCGGGATTAACTGTCATATATGGATGGTGGAGGGGGAGGGGCGAGGGCGTCTCAGCTGGGAGGTGGGGCGGGTCACGAAGGAGGACAACAACAACTAAAATGGCTGCGTAGGGGACAGCGGAGCGGAGCGCTTGGGGCGAAATGCGCTGGTGCAATGGAAATGCTTCCAAACAGTGATAAATGCGCGCTACAAGATAAGCGTTACAAAGCGGCAATCAGGCGCCTCACAAATGAAGTTTCTACGAAGCGGAAGCGAGCGCCCTACAAGTAAAATGTTCACAAAGCGGCAAGCAGGCGCGTTATTAAATAAATTCAAACAAAGCGGCAAGCAGGCGCGATATCAGTTAAATCTTAGCAAAAGCGGCAGGCAGGGCACGCTGCAGGTGTTCAGTAAGGGTAAGAACACACAACGATACCGCAGATCGCCAGGGAGGCAAGGGAGCGACCACTCTGCTGGGGAGCGAAGCGAGTCACAGCGCGTGGAGAGCACGGAGCGCTGTATTAAGGTAGTGGGAGGGCGTCTCAGCTGGGAGGCGGGGCGGGTCACGAAGGAGGACAACAACAACTAAAATGGCTGCGTAGGGGACAGCGGAGCGGAGCGCTTGGGGCGAAATGCGCTGGTGCAATGGAAATGCTTCCAAACAGTGATAAATGCGCGCTACAAGATAAGCGTTACAAAGCGGCAATCAGGCGCCTCACAAATGAAGTTTCTACGAAGCGGAAGAGAGCGCCCTACAAGTAAAATGTTCACAAAGCGGCAAGCAGGCGCGTTATTAAATAAATTCAAACAAAGCGGCAAGCAGGCGCGATATCAGTTAAATCTTAGCAAAAGCGGCAGGCAGGGCACGCTGCAGGTCTTCAGTATGGGTAAGAACACACAACGATACCGCAGATCGCCAGGGAGGCAAGGGAGCGACCACTCTGCTGGGGAGCGAAGCGAGTCACAGCGCGTGGAGAGCACGGAGCGCTGTATTAAGGTAGTGGGAGGGCGTCTCAGCTGGGAGGCGGGGCGGGTCACGAAGGAGGACAACAACAACTAAAATGGCTGCGTAGGGGACAGCGGAGCGGAGCGCTTGGGGCGAAATGCGCTGGTGCAATGGAAATGCTTCCAAACAGTGATAAATGCGCGCTACAAGATAAGCGTTACAAAGCGGCAATCAGGCGCCTCACAAATGAAGTTTCTACGAAGCGGAAGCGAGCGCCCTACAAGTAAAATGTTCACAAAGCGGCAAGCAGGCGCGTTATTAAATACATTCAAACAAAGCGGCAAGCAGGCGCGATATCAGTTAAATCTTAGCAAAAGCGGCAGGCAGGGCACGCTGCAGGTCTTCAGTAAGGGTAAGAACACACAACGATACCGCAGATCGCCGGAAAAAAAATATATATTGTGAATACTAAATGAACAAAATAACATAATGTCATTCAGTCTTGGAAAAAAAAGTAAAGTTGAAGAAAACCTTGATGCCTTTTATGTCAAAAAACAGTATCAATTGTAGTGGGAATCTGAATGGGAGTCACAAAGCCAAGATATTTACAATTATTCTTGAAAAGTACCAACTATTAAAAAAAACATTGTTTTCAAAAACCCTCACATTTTGTTACAAAGAATTTAAAATTATATTTTGGTTGTGGTAGTCCGTTTTCTCTTTCTGTCGCAAACAAAATCTACAAATAGTAAGTGGGGGGACAAAAAGTATTTTAAAAAAAAGTCTTGTAATGAGATATGGAAAGCAGGAAAGCTTTTTGAGGAAACAACTGTTAAGAGGTTTCAATATTAAACATGAAATGTTCTGGTGGAGAACATTTGATTCAGAGAGAGGGCGAGGAGTTGACAGAATTAAGAGGCGAGAAAATGTGAGAAGGACTCTAGTGTCTTATAACAGGATATCAATAAAGAGGAAAAGACCTTTTCAGAGTAGAGAAACTAAGGTGATGACATTACCAGTTTAGAGTGACCAAAGATCTACATCACCTTATTGTAAATTAAAAAGAAAAGAAAAGTAGTCAGTTTGGAAGGTGATGGCAATGAGGTTCTCAGTTGGTTAGTCCACTCTCACCCCACAACCCTGCTAGCGGAGGTGTTGAAGAAATTGGTCTATAATGAAAAAATGGGTACCGTATTTTCCGGCGTATAAGACAACCTTTTAACCCCTTAAAATTTTCTGAAAAGTTGGGGGTCGTCTTATACGCCGGATACAAAATAAGACTGTTTGTTTTCGTGGTTTTTTTCAACAGCGCGGACTACTCCTGAAGGTTCTTGCGCTTCCGGCCCAGCTGGAGGTGGGGGAGGGTGGCTCTAATCCAGCCGGAGGTGGGGGAGGGTGGCTCTAATCCGCCCGCCAGCCACAGAGGTGAAGAGTTGAAGAGCATTGCATCCTGGGGGCTCCCGCGCACAATTGGCTTTCAAGCCGCAACTTCGCTCCAACTTCGCCCCTACTGCCTGGTGGGTAACCCCGAGGCCTCCCGCAGAAATTGGCAGCCATAATGCCGGAGGATTCCCGCCGGAGCATTGCATCGGTGGACAACGCTGAGGATCCGCGATAGCATCCACGGAGTCGGAGGACGCCGCCGGGCACTGGAGCTGCTTCACTGCGGTAAGCTGAGCGTAATCGGAGGACTAGCGGGTGGAGAGATTACGGTAGGCTTGCAATATTCCCAGCATACAAGCAAGGTGGAAGAAACATTTCCCGCCTAAGTTACATGGTTCAAAAGTGACAATAGCGAGCAACCAAAATACATGAGGTAGCAATCGGTACATTACAAGAGAAAAAAGTGATAAGTGTGCAGGTTACCGGTATAACAAAATACATGAGGTAGCAATCGGTACATTACAAGAGAAAAAAGTGATAAGTGTGCAGGTTATAAAAGCGTACAAGGTACAAGTAGAGCGTTGGACTGTGCTGGAAGTGGGGGTATTCTTGGGGTAGTCTTATACGGCGAGTATAGCACAAAACCTAAATTTGATCAAGCAAAGTGGGGGGTCGTCTTATACGCCGGGTCGTCTTATACGCCGGAAAATACGGTATGCGTGTTGACATGAATCTAGACTGCCAGACAAATAGTCAATTTTGTGCAAATGGATTTGTTGGTTCCAGTTATGCAAGCCAGGATTGTACCCATGCCGTCTCCTAGTCCCTTCACCATCATAGACCTTAGTGCTCCCTTCTGAGTCACTATTCGCTTTCCATCCTCAACGCCATGTTGGATCCACCTGACCCTACTTCATTCCACAACGTGTCGGCCTGTAATCCTGCTGTTTCCCACCTCCTTCATCAGGATTGACTTTATCGCTCCTCACACTCTCTGAGTGTAACCACAGGTCTGCCCCACTCTCTGCCTCTGTTAACTCTCAACATGATAGATTGCTTGCCCCCTTCTCTCTTCCATGCCCATTTACCCGCTTCCATAGCCTTTACCATCATGGACTCAATATATTCTTCTAAGTGCTGCAGACAGGTCCTGGTGACACGGAAATTCTTATAGGGTTCACGCTTGACTACAGGGCTCCGGTGATGGCGGCGAGGCTCATGTACAGTTACTAATGCAGCGAGATCAGGCAGCTCCTGCCAATAATATTCAGCATTGCACATGGGAATTTAGCAAAGATAAGGGAAACAGGCCTGGCTAGGCTAGCGAGCTGTCTAGAGATTGGGAGCATGCATAGGTTATAAAAAACTGGGGTATATGCAGGGCCACTGGTATTATGTGGCAGGAGAGGGCTAAATTATGTGGCAGGGTTTAGTAAATTATGCGGCAAGAAAAGACAAATTGTGTGGCATAATGCAGCACATTTTGTAATAGTCTTAATTCATTATTTTGGCATTTTTTAAATTTGGTAACACTCTCTGGGCATTGGTTGCACCTCATTAGTACCAGTTTAACACCCAAGTATAGCAATAAGCAACAGAAAGGTGACCAGTCCAGCTTTGCGAAGGGCCTTCCACTGCAGATCAACGCGTGTTGTTGCATATTTAGTAACCTTTGAACCATTTGGGCTAGAAACAATTTTCTTGTTAAAATCTTCAGATTATGCAGCAGATGACGGGTTACGTGTCAAATACAGCAAATTTATAATTACGCGAAAATCGCTGCAGTCACACAATCGCATAGTTTCAGTGGTCCTGAGTATATGTATATGCAGTAGGCAAATCCGAGACCAGGTTACTTAAATATGTTCTTTCATCGCTCTGCAGTCTTTCTAGGGAGCCCTCCTCGATAAACAAAGAGCAAGGTAAGTTTCCGCTTGGGTGTAGCCGGTGTAAATCATTCCTGTATCTAGATCGCCCTGGAGCCAGCCCTTGCTCTGCAGTGGTAGCATCCAGTGGACCTTTCGGCTGGTGGGATATTTTGTTTTATGGGCAGAATATAAATTCCTTTTATAGACCTTATTTGCTTAGAAACCCAGAGCTACTAGGGTTATTGTCGGTCTTGTGATCTCTGAAGAGGTAAAACTCTTTGTTTTGTACTGAATATTATCAGTGAAGGTGTTTTATTCTGGAATTTACATAGTCCTGATTGATGTACCACACTCATGAGAATGGAGAAGGCCTGAAAATGGCACCTTTCTGTCCTGCCAAATAGCGGTGCCCGCTCTGCAGAATTGTGCTGATGATCGCAGCTTTGCCATTGCCCTTGGATAAGAAGTTGCTGCAGCTTCTAAGTAATATTAGATTAATACAGCATTCCGTCCATCATCTGTTCTTTGTGCGTTTGTTGCCGTAAGTGGGAAGGGTATGACTAGACGTGGGTCCTGCGCTTGCTACTTCGCCAGATTCAATCAAGCATGGCTGATTAGGGGTGTTGCCCGAAACTGGTCCCAGAATGCTTGTTTCTGTTCCAGGGAGGACCTAGGCTGGCTGTTGGGACTGGCTTTTACCCATGGGGAACAGGGTCAAGGCTGATTTGCATATGACTGGGTCTGAACTGGAATGGTGTGGCGTGCAAAAAAAGATGGATTTACCCCAGATCTATTACTGGGAGTGAATGTTAGATTAATCCAGTCCATCATCTGTTCTTTCTGCAGCTTCCAAGGTCATCCGGTCCCCCTTTCCGCCCACGTCTTTTAACAAAAGTGTGTCAACAGAAGCCCCCCTCGCTTCCCCGGAGAACCTGGTGTAAAATGTAAAAAAAAAAAGTCATCACTTCCATTACCTTTGTATCTGCGGGCCTTCCTTCAGCATTTCTGATCCACACCTTTCACCAACATGATTCTTTTTCTTCCCAGAGACTTTCTAAGGCATGGGTAAAGGGGGCAATTGCCAGGGTCCCCATCTTCCAAAGGGTCTGCTGGGAAAGTGAACTTTCTCTCAGCTCTGTCTATTTCTGAATGCCAACCTTGCCCTTTCTGCCCACCTCTACCTCTGTCCTGCTGTGCCCGGAACCATCTAAGAGATTCTTTGTGCTCCTGGCAACGACATGTTTCAACTGCTTTTGATTGACTCCAGTTTCTGAACGTTTGTTCAGCATCATGGGGCATTGAATTAGCAGAAAATTATTAATACAATTCAAGGTTGTTCCACACATAGCCCCTGCAAAATATGCCTCGCTAGAGTCCCCAAAATTCCTTAAGACAACACAGTGCCTTCCACAACATTTTTTGTTCCATGGAATCCTTTTGTACAGGAAATCTCTTAAATCCAGGGCACAAGTCCTAAAAAAAGAAGTGTGGGGATGCTCAAAGTTAGATGGTGTCATCGGAAGTGACGTCACGAAATGTAGTTCCCTCTCATTACAGGGAGTCCTTCACTTTGACCCTCTGTCACCCCTCCCCGCTCAGGGCCTGACTGGCTGACTTAGTGCATCATATTTTTTCACATTTATGAAATTAGTAGATTAATGATGCATATTTAAAGTGCCAAAAAACGACTTATATGTGCTTTACACATGGTTTTGTTATAGAGCTCAGCCCCCGATCTCACCAACTGTGGCATGGTCGCATTTATTGGTGTCTCTCCATCACAGGGGTTGTCCCGGAAGAGCTCCGGAGCCTCAGGCATCCAGCTCTTCTTCCAGGAAAGAACTGTGAGGCAGGGGGGACGGCGTCCACCCGGTAAAAACCTGTTAAAATAAGTGGGGGACATAGTCCACCCGCCTGGTACCCCAACCCAAGCCCTGCTTAAATGAAATGAAAATCAAAGCAGCAACAGAAAACTTTAGGCAGTCACCCGGCCCTCAAGCTCACAGCAGCCATATAGTTGGCAACAATTTACTGTCCACAACAACCCTCCCCCAGGCAGCAACAACTATCAGGGAGTGAGCGGAGCAGAGAATGAAGTCCTTTGGTGACTCCTCTCAAACGACACTCACTCCCTGTGAGGGCTCGGAGACAGTAGGAACCACACAACCACCGTATATAACACAGCCACAAAGCACTACCACAAACGGACCCATTGTTGAGCATACCTGATAAAAAGATACCCGAATAAAGTGGCTTATGTTAGTGGGAAGACCTACAGCCATTCAAAAAGACACCCCTAGATGTCCAAAAGTGCTGTGAGGCCATAGAAATGGTAGAAATGCGCTAGGCAAATGCTGATAACAAAATATTAAGGGCCAGATGTAGGAAGCCTAATTCAGGTCGGTAATGGCCGAAATTACCGAATTTCGGCCGTTGCCGAGCGGAACTAGGCTTTTCAGATGTAGGTGGCCAAAATGTAGGATTCGGTAATTTAAGGAATCGATAAATTACCGAATTCTTAACATAGCGATTCGGTAAATTACCGAATCATTAATGTAGAGAGCACTCAAGTGAGTGCTTTTTACATTTAAGGATTTGTTATTTACCACCAACTATTAGTTGGTGGTAAATTCCGAATACCTTTCAAAAAGCAATTTTTAGCTTTTTATTAAGTGCCATGTGGCACATAAACATGCCCTTAGGGCATGTATGTCTGCCACATGTGCACCCATGCACTATACAGGGGTGCAATAGGGTATCAATGTGACACCCTGCCACCCTTGTAGGTCTACCCCCTATTACCGATTCAGTATTTACCGAATCCGTAATTCTCATTCATTCCAATTCACCTCCAGGCCCATAGGAATGAATAGGGAATACCGAATCGGTATTTACCGAATTTGGCCCTAATTGCTTTATGAATCGTTCAGTTTAAATGCAGAGGCATGTGTCGGGTGGGATGGTTACTGTACCGCGTGACAAAAATATTGCATCCACCAACATTGACGACTAGTTCTTCATCAAATTAAATAGATGCACAATTGAGAGTACATCTATACCAAACTTGACCGTGTAGTGATGTTTTCGCTGGTTGACAATTTCTGCCTTAGTATAGCGTCATCCAACCCATGTTGTTTTTTTATTTTTGTTTGTGTTTTTCAAGTACAACTGTGCTTTCACATCCTGGGCCCACAGTACACAAAATTATCACTTCACACTTCCTTGAGGTCAGGACTGCTTACCTTCAAATGAATAAACCTACCTCTGTTCGGAGTTCTGTTTTCCCATTTGATGTTTTCCTCTGGCCAGAATTATCAATGCAAAGGTCTAAACTTTCCATTTCTTAATCCAGGTCAATCCTAGGAGCCCCTAAGTAAGATCTGTTGGTGTGCACAGGTGCCACGCGCCACTACCGGCTGATGCCCTTGTCCCAAATTAAGCAAAATATTCCCTTTGTGTTGATTGAGTTTAAATGTGGCTCACTTGTTCCCAACTGCACCAACCTACGAGTCACGTGACTGACCCGGCTCCGGTCCTGCCAACCTTTAAGAGACAATGAATAATTAAATTATGAATGAATTAATAAATAATGGGTCAGCCTCGTGACTCATGTTGGTGTGGGTCGGACTTTGCCCCAGACATTCCTTTCTGTCATGCCGGCAAGTCTGATGTGACTGACCCGTCTCCAGCCTTACATCTTATTTTATCGACCTCCAAAGGATGAAGGTCTTGATAGGACTCGAAACCCTGGACTCTAGTTTCACACCTTTTTTTGAGGTAAGAACTTGCATTATCGACTGAGCTGCAGAGCCTCATCAGACCAGCAGGTGGCAGTGGTGCCCCTTGCCTCCAGTTCTCGAAGCACTAACCATAAAATGTCACCCTTGTTTGCACTCCGAGCAAACCCAGATTATATGTGCATGCTCTCCCAGGCGAAAGCGGTCAAAGCTGCCCCATTAAAACCTCTTTATGGAGCCCGAGTAAACAAGGTACCTGTAGAGCTGGAAGCCAAGGCCTGGGCCTGGACGTGCTCGGTGGTTTCCTGGCAGCTACGCACCTACGTAGAGATGAACTCGCTGCCCTGTGCTTAGAAACGCGATTATTTCGGGCACCAGAACCTCCTAGACAGGTGGGCACTGGATTTAGGGAAAATCACATCATTTTTAAAAACCAAGAAAAGAAAATTCGAGAAAATTACACTTAACATTTATAAAATCTATTTAAAGGCATCTTGTTTGAAAATTGAACTTGAGGGCATAACTCAGGGCTGCTGCACAAGCGATACTGTAAAAGAGCACTTTGTGCTCATCCGAATTTCGTTCGTGTACAACATGTTTGCAATATGCTCGCCTTGAATGATTACTTTTGTTTGTGGCCTCACCACAGTGCTCGGTGGCTCCCACACCAGTGTTGAGAGATGCTCGTGCAGTCTAATAATTCGCTGATATTCCTACCGTGCATGTTTCTCTATTTCCAGCTCCTGCTCTCAGCCACCCTCAAGGTGAGGCTTCAAGCGCTTCCGGAAAGGCATACCACCTGGAGGGCCACGTGCGCGTCTGGTCTGACTACCTCCGCCTCCATCTGCACCCAAAGACGGTCCTCACAGTGCATCAGTACCAGCATGAAGGGTGAGTTGTGAAGTGGGCACGCTTGTGAACCGGGCTTCAGGGCAGTGGCGTGCGTACCCCAGGCCTGACTGCTGAAGCCCCGATCCTGTGGCAGGAAGGAAGCAACAACAGTGGGCTTTTGGCCAATGTTAGAAATGGGTTTTCTGGTTAGTTGGGGTTTGAACCTAAGCCATGCAGAATCCACCACTCTAGTCAGTATAAGGGGATTACACGTCTAAAATAACCCCTGCTCACCCCCTTGGTAGCTTGGCACGAGCAGTCAGGCTTATCTCAGAGGCAATGTGTAAAGCATTTGCATATAACAAACAGTAATACAGTGAAAACACTACAAGAGGACACCACACCAGTTATATTCAATTCAATCTTTATTATGCTTTGGAACTCGTTAGAGGTCCACATAAAGAAAAAGTACAATACAAAATACCATTCACAGCGAAAGTAGGCAAATCATAGCAATGACAATTACTGGAACACAAAGTGACACATTATTAAGCATGCCAATCTTCAAAAAATTTCTAAAAAACATTTAAAAAAGTTAAAAATATGAAAACAAAATCTCTCATTGGGGGGATTATATAAAGCATACATAAAAGAATTCACATTTAGAATACCCATTTGCAAACATACTTGTCTTAACCACTTGCTGCGATGAGAACGCAACGCTGGGCATATCAAAAGTACATGTATTCGGTCTTGGGTAGAGTGATGACAAAAGTTGCAAATTGCAGATACTCCGTGCCATTTAGACAAAAGATTATTTAGGGGTAACAAATCTTGTCTCAATAAAAACCAAAATCTCCTAATACCATGAGGTAAGTTCCAAGTGGCGTAAGGTTGGGCGGATTTTCAGTTATAGAAAAATATCCAATATTTATCTGTGTAAAACAAGACCAAAACAATAAAAATCCAACATACAGCAAACCACAATACCAAAATAGACTTTATATACAGTTCTTTGAAGTCAATAGCTCCGTCCGGGGCATAGGGAACAAACAAATCCAACAGTTTTGGCCGTTTGCAGTTTCGCAGGCCAGCTATAGTGTCGGGGAGACCTGTAGAACTGTACCTCTGGAGACGTAGGGCGTCTGACCTTGCAGTGAGCTCCGGAGGAGCGGCATATGTTCGGAAGTCGGAACAGGAATCGTCAGGCCCTCGAAGTCACATGCGTTACAGGTTGAACTCCTTGAGTTCAAAGTCAGGAGCGCCGGCAGGCGTCGGGGCTACAATGCGGAGCGGTGCAACGTGCGTTGCCCTCAGGTCGCGGTGCAGGTAGGGGCTTGGTGATGGTCGTCCAACAGCATCTGTGAGACCAGGATAGTGGAGCAATGCTCATTGTGGTGCTGACTGGTCACTGTGCAGGCAGCGCTTTCATCGGTAGACCCAAGGCTGCGGTGCAAGGCAGGGCAATGCGGCGCGCAGGGCCCACAGGTCGCGATGCAGGCAGCGACGTCGGTTGATGAACTGGAGTCGCTGGCATCGGTGGGCCAATACTGTGGTGTGGGAGGGGGCTGTGCGTCGTGTAACTTACGAACAGTGCCCCCAAAGCACGATGCAAGCAGCTGTGTTGATGTCCGCTTGGAGCGTAATCATCATTGAGACCAGGGCTGTGGTGCGAATCGAGACGGTGCTCTCCACGAGCGGTTTCCACAGGTCACAATGCAGGCAGCGGCGTTGGGGATACCAAGGCGGCGGTGTGAATCGGAGAGCGGTTCCCACAGGTCACAGTGCAAACAGCAGCTTGTGGCGTAGTCGGGCGTCGTTGTCGGTGAGGCCAGGGTTTCGGTGCGAGGTGCTGCGGTGCCCTCTGCAGTGCCTTCAGTTTCATGTAGCTGGTAGTGGCGTAGTTGATGGTGTCGGCTTACCTTTTTCCTCTGTTGCAGCTGAAACATCCAATTCCAGAAGTTGGTAACTAGAAAAAGTTGAAGACTTTGATTTCTCTGATACTTCCAACAGGCGGAAAGCTCTACATCAAACCCTTGCAGATACTTAGAATTCAGAAAGAACAGTCTAGTCCTTCCCGGCCCAAGGCAGAAGCGGCAACTACATGCCAACCCAGCAAAGCACACAGCATAGTGGTAGTCTCTCCTCACAGCTCTTCTAGGTCTTCTTCCTGGCAGGTTCCGTAGTCCAGCAATAATCTAAGGTTCTGGGGCAGGGCCCCAATATTTATGCCACATTTCCCTTTGAAGTTGGCACAAACAAAGTTTCACTGGCATACATAATCCAGTTCAGTCTGGCTCAGGCTAGGCTTACCCCAGGGGTGGAGACAGCAGTGTGGAAGACCGACACAGTTCATTTAGGTGCAAGCAACAACTCCTCCCACTACTCTTAATGCAGCAAGGTCTATTCAGCCTGCCTATGAGTCACACAGGAAAGGCAGGACCCACCTCAACACCCCCTTGTGTCTGTCTATGGTGAATGCACATCCCCTGCTCCTGTCACTCTAAACCGAGACAGGGAATACTCAAAAGGCAGAGGCACACAGAATGGTTGAACAAGAAAATGCCCACTTTCTAAAAGTGCAAAAACAACAATGGATGGACGGGATGTTGCACAATGGCAAAACATTCACCCAGTAACAGATCTGGGTTTATTTAATCCATTGTTATTTTGCTCACCAAGCCACCCGGGTTCAGACATGGCCATATGGAAATCAGTCTTGACCCTGTGCCTCACAGGAACAGTCCAGCCCGAACTGCCAAGCCAGGTCTTCCCTGGACCTGAATCAAGCATCCTAGGACCGGTTTCTGGCTATCGGCCTTCACCAGCCAGGATAGCTTGACTCCAGTGGCATGGAGAGCGCGGGACTCACGTCTGAGCATACCCGTCCCACTCGGGGTGACAAATGCGAAAACAACAAGTGATGGACGGAATGTTGCACAATGGCAAAATGTTCACCCCCAGTCACAGAGCTGGGTTTAATCCATCATTATCTTGCTCACCACACCACCCCAGTTCAGACATGGCCATATGCAAATCACTTTAGCACTGAACAGCAGTTGTAAAGTGCCTAGAGTCCTAAAACCAACAAAAACTGGAGGCCAAAAAGTCTGGAGGCAAACTTGTTAAAAAAGCCTAGTCTAACAGCCAGTAAATAGCTACATGATACAATCATTTTACGGACCTTGCTGATTTTTGCAGAGATTGTGGTCTCTGGTTAAGATGTTGGCTGTTGAGGTAGGATTCTGGATCTTGTCTTCAGTAAATCACATGGTATGACCCTGGTCAAGCCACTTCTACCTTTGCCTGAGTTGACCTAGCTGCAGAAATTGGTGAATGGGCATGGTGCCAGTAACTCATCTTGGTGTCTCTTGTACCTGACGACCCTTCCTTTGCCCACAAGCTGAGTGCTTCATTATGAGATGCATTTTAATATGTGTGCCGATAAAGATCAAGGTAAATAACTATACCACAGAGTGTAGTATTTACCAAGTGTGCATCGTTCTGAGAGGATAATGAGGTCCGAGTGAGGCAGTTCCATAATCTTCCGTATCCTTAACTCCGACACATTGCAAGTTCAAGTTTAAATACTTTATTCGACAGCATTGTCATAAAAGCATATTTCCCTAAGCTAAGCAGAATAAATACTACTCTAGAATTTTAAGATCGACATAAAATACATATTATATACCATCAAATTACAATATGCTGGCGAATACTTCAATTTATAAAATTCATACGTTATAAAATCCGAGTCACAGTGCAAAATCCTTAACTATTGAGATTGTCCTAAAAATTACACATTCCATTTTACATAATTAGTTACAGTTTAAAGTGCGCATGCGCATTATCCAGGCCCATCCCAAGTATTTGGCTATGGCGATAGCAAGATTGGGGGCACAATTTGATCTTAATATTCTTAGTGCCTCTAGATATTTCCTTATCCCCAGATTCCTACAAACCGGTTTTAGCCATCTACTTCTCGGGGCAGCATATAATGGGCAGGCAAACAGGAAATGTGGGATGTCCTCAAGGTGTTCTTTACAATAGCAGATTTATGTTTTTGTGCTATAGCCCCGGCCAATTGATTGAACTTTAGCACCACAGAGTCCATATGAGATTTCCAATTCATGTTGGCCTGTAAAGAGATACCTAGGTAGGTGAAAGCGTTCACTTCCTCCAAAATAGACCCATTAAAATGCATTTTTCCCTTAAATTGCTTAGCAGATTCAGGTTCATAAACTTAGTCTTTGTCGTATTTAGTTCCAAGCCCCGAATCCGACAGAAATCTCCAAAAGCGTTGATTGTCTTTTGTAAACCACTAGGGGTCCGCGAGACCATTAAAGTGTCATCAGCAAACATTAATACTGGGACCCGCCCCCCATCTAATATCGGGGCATCTGTCGGAAATTGCTTTAGAAAATCTACTATGCCGTTGATATAAAGGGAGAATAGGGTGGGGGCCAGGACGCAACCGTGCCTAACCCCACGTTCCACGGGGAAAGGTTCAGTAACGTCTCCCTGTGCTCCCCACCTGATCCTGGCGTAGTTGGTTTCGTGCATACGCACAAGCAAAGTCAGCAGTTCGGGGCTTATTCCGAGATCACGCAAAACAATCCAAAGTTTTTGTCGGGGTAATAGGTCAAACGCTGACTTCAAGTCTACGAAAACAGCATATAATGGTCCATTTATCAAGGTTACATTTTTCCAAAACAAAGTTAAAAAATGGAATACCTGGTCAATAGAGCTAGTTAATGGACGGAAGCCAGCTTGATACGGGGACAGGATATCCTTATCGTCTATCCAGGCTTGAATTTTATTTTGAATCATCCTGCCCATCAGTTTTTGTGCCGAGTCGATAAGGCTAATGGGCCTGTAGTTACTTGGTAAAGCCTTATCCCCTTTTTTGAAGACTGGTATAATCTCCGCACCCTTCCATGTTGCTGGAATCATTGCTCCTTGTGCGATAGAATTCGCAAGCCATACAAAATATTTACACCAGTTGGCCCGGTCAGATAAAAATACATCCGCTGGTATTCCATCAATTCCTGGTGCCCTACCTCTAGTTACCCCATCCATTGCCTCGTTTACATCGTTCAGTGAGAATATTCCATGACTATAGAATACCCTTTCTGGGGGCAATTCGGTTGATGGGGGCAGATTGTCAGCATATTGTGGTTTAAAAAAGTCCACCCATGCTTCCTTTGCTACATGGTTTTTCGGGCAGTCTGCTATTCCCCCACTACCCCACTTTAAGATGACACATGCCTTCTTAAGGTCTAACCATAAATTCTCATCCCACAGTCTTTTTGCCCTGGTTTGGGCTTTCCTGTAATCATCCCTGGCCTTTAATACTCCTACTTTAGTCCTCAATGCTAAACTGAGGTTCTGTCGCGCCTTTCTGCAAGAGTGGTCATACCACCCTCTTTTTCTTGGGGGACCAGCACCCTTCCCCTGCTGTGTTTTTTTTAGGAAAAACCTCTGTAAGTTAGTAAAAAACATTGGCTGTGACTCTTCAATAAGTTGGTTAAAATGTAATTCATTACAGTGGATCTGTAGTCTGCTAACCTCTTTGCTAACTACCTCCAGTAAGTCCTGCATATCCCCGGGTTTATCTACCAAAGTTGCCCATTTAATGTGACGGAGATTATTAGTTGGGATAACTTCTAATGTCGTGACACCCCTTTCCTTCCTAGATGAGCTTTTATCTTGATCCTGATTAAAGAGCAAGCACAACGGATTGTGATCACTCTCCAATCTCGATGTCACTTTCATGTCTTCTACTTTATACCAGTCTCTAACATCTATGAGGATGTAGTCTATCCGACTACTTGACCTCGAATTATCGAAGGTATGCGTGCCCTGCAGGTCTGAGGGGGTGCGGCCATTTACTGCCCTCAACCCCCTAGCCAAGCACAAGCTCTTCACCTGTATTGCCACTTCTGTCCATTTCTTTACCATCGGTAGATCCAATTGGGGAACTCCCCATTTGGTATCTTCCTCTAGGGCCAGTTCGTTATCCTCGACTCCTAGTGGTTCAAATGTTGTGTTCAGGTCTCCCCCCACTAGGATAGTATAATGTGTAGGAAGGGTCTCTAAATCATTATCCAATGCACCTAACACTTCCGAGGCTTTGCCCCCTTGAGTTCCCCTGGCATAGATATTATATAAGACCATGTTATGGCCATCGGCCCAGGTGATCACAATTGGGAGTAGGTCACAATTGCAGACAAGCCTCTGCTTGATGGTACATTGTAGGGATTGTCGTACCCAAATAGTTAGACCCCCTGAGGGCCGCCCTTTAGTATTCTTTTTTGCAGGGACAAACATTTTTAAAAAGCCCTGCCGAAAAACAGGTGCCACTGCCCAAGTTTCCTGTAACATAATAACATCATGGGAATCAATGAATTCACACCATTCGGGGGTTTCGAGTTTATGGTGAATTCCCGCCAAGTTCCAGGAAATAAGTTTAAGACTAGCTTTCGTCTGAATAGTCCGCTCTTGTAATGAAGCACCCTGCTTAAGGTGAAACAAGGGGAGTGTGGGACTACTTTCCCCATTGCTTGTAATAGTGCGGGGATTTGGTGGCAAATGCTCTACTATATTAGGGGAATCTACCCTGAGACCAGATGTCTTACCATCACTATAATTTATTTCTAAGAGCTTTATAGAGACATCGTTTCCACTTTCTTGGAGCTCTGCAACATTTTCCTTTTCTATACTCATCCGCACTTCCAGTCAATCACACTCATTAAGACCAGAAAGGGCCGAGAACCTATTTTCCATCGGGATTCCCCAATTATTCCTTATATCAAGGGTTTTGGCTTTTTTTAGTACAGGGATCCATTTCGTTTTCAACATTGTTGGGTTTAAAGTGTTCCCTCCTCTTTTCGCATAAAAGAAATCCAGTGTTAGTGGCACTATTTCAGTTGATCTACGCTGGGGGGGGGGGGGGGGGGGGGGGTATATATTCGCTAGAATGTTTGGAAGCACTTCTGGATCAGAAAGGTGTAGCACAACACAATCCCCCTTGAATTTTTTTGTGCCACCCCCGATCCATTCAACTCTTCTAGCTTTAACTACTTCTTGCGCCAACTGGTCCCTGCCTCCCGGGGTAAAAGCCATGTTCCTTGATAACCAATGGAGTGATTTATTTATCAGGGAAGGGATGTTCTCAACTTGCCCTGGTTCCAAATGGGGGACATTTGCCAGCACCAATATTAAAGGAGATGCCTCTACTATTAATTCTACAGGCCCCTTTTCTAGGTTAAAATCTACCCTACTGTCCCTTTGACTCAGCCCTTCAGAATCACCCTTGTTGGTATCTGAATCCCTGGGGCCCCCCCTCCCTAGATCAGTGCTCTCCATGGAGATCAGGGGAGTGTTTTCAAGTAGTTGTAACCTGGGGGCGGTTTGGGTATTTTTTGTTTCAACTATGAGTGTTTTCGGCATTGGAATGTTCGCTTTCTCTTCTATTGATTTTTGCAGGAGACCCCCCAGCCTATTCACCTCTTCCGTGAGCTGGTCTATTTTACTTAGGAGCGGCTTGGTTATAGTTTTAATCTTATTATCTAAGGCATTTAACAACTTCTTGAATTGATCTTCATCCAAGTGTACCTTCCCTCCAGTGATTCCCCTTGCATCGTCTCCATTATTTTCCAGGGGGGATGCATCAGGACGTTTTTTACTTGATCGGAGACCGCCCCGTTTAGATATGCTCTTCTCCCCTCCCTTCACTACTCTTGGTGCTGGGACCGGTGCAGGGGCCTTCTCTTCTAGGAGTATTATTTCTTCATCAGGTATGCTCTCGGGAACTGAATCGGCAATGGCTACTAGAAGCTGGGTCAGTGAATTGTTCTCCGGGGTCTGGAACACCTCATTACTAATGTCAAGAGCAAGAGTAGGTAAAGGTGTATTGTCAAAAGGCAATTCAGGAGAAAGGTTCAGCCCCAAAGATGATCTCCTGTCGTTATTAATTTTGGCAACTTTCTTGACCATATAATTGTCTATGGTATTAAGGGGGACAGTCGATTTTGCTTTAGACATGTTGGAAGGCAGATTTATTGAGTAGCGACTATATAAATCCGTGTAATGTAAAACGCTGGGAGGTATCACAGCCACTTGCAGTTGTAATAGGGAGAAGATGACTTACTTGAACGATTTGGTCAGGGGTAAGGGCCCTGTCCCTGTCTCTTCCTGCCGATGAAGGCCGTAGAGGGCCCGCCCTTTGCCCGGGCTTAGCCCCGGGCGTCCCGCGAAGCGGGGTGCAGCGCTGCTTATGTGCGCCTCCTGGCGCTCTCGCGGTGTCACAGAGCGCGCCGCCGCGTAGGCTGCCGGGAATTGTAGTCCCGGAGCGGAGGCGCGTGTAGTCAGCAGTAGAATGACTCCTGGCGGTGGCGGCGTGCTCCCGAGTGACTGGCAGCCCCTGAATGACTCCTGGCGGTGACGTCGTCTCTCAGGTAAGTGGCGGCTTGCTCTCGTTCGTCTCCCCCACTCCGCCGGGTGCAGCGCTGCTTATGTGCGCCTCCTGGCGCTCTCGCGGTGTCACAGAGCGCGGCGCCGCGTAGGCTGCCGGGAATTGTAGTCCCGGAGGGCCGGCGCATGTAGTCAGCAGTAGAATGATTCCTGGCGGTGGCGGCGTGCTCCCGGGTGACTGGCAGCCCCTGTATGACTCCTGGTGGTGACGGTGTCTCTCAGGTAAGTGGCGGCTTGCTCTCGTTCGTGTCCCCCACTCCGCCGGGTGCAGCGCTGCTTATGTGCGCCTCCTGGCGCTCTCGCGGTGTCACAGAGCGCGCCGCCGCGTAGGCTGCCGGGAATTGTAGTCCCGGCGCGGCGGCGCGTGTAGTCAGCAGTAGAATGACTCCTGGCGGTGGTGGCGTGCTCCCGAGTGACTGGCAGCCCCTGTATGGCTCCTGGCGGTGACAACGTCTGTCAGGTAAGTGGCGGCTTGCTCTCGTTCGTCTCCCCCACTCCGCCGGGTGCAGCGCTGCTTATGTGCGCCTCCTGGCGCTCGCGCGGTGTCACAGAGCGCGCCACCGCATAGGCTGCCGGGAATTGTAGTCCCGGAGCGGCGGCGCGTGTTGTCAGCAGTAGAATGACTCCTGGCGGTGGGGGCGTGCTCCCGAGTGCCTGGCAGCCCCTGTATGACTCCTGGCGGTGGCGGCGTCTCTCTGGTAAGTGGCGGCTTGCTCTCGTTCGTCTCCCTGAATCAAGCATCCTAGGACCGTGTGAGGGTGGGTGTACAGCGGGCCGGAAAAGCAAGCGAGGAGGCCGTATATAGTGTGCTATAGTAGGGGTTTATTTCAAAGTCACAGGGTAGAACACAAGGAGAACAAAAGAGGAAGTCCGGGCCTGGGTCCACTCCGGGTCGGCGCTGCCGCTTGTGGTCTTCGGCGGGTCCAACGGCGGCTCCAGCGATGGGGAGGATCCACGGAGGGCAGGGAGCAAAAAGAGAAACAAAAGGGACCGTTAGTCCTATCCTAGTCGTAGGATCTCGGTTGCAGTCACCGTCACCCGGGTGTGTGGGGAAGGGCCAGAAAACGAGGCAGTGAGGTAAGGAAGGGACCGGGAGGAAGGAACAAGGGGTAGGGGGAAGAAAAGGGTGCCTGGTCAGGACGTGAAGAGGGGGGCGGTTCGAAGAGTGCAGTGCTATACAAGTATAATACAGTGCAGGGGGACGTGATTCTAAAGAGAAGGGGAGATTTACAGGGACTATATACAGGGAACTCCTAGTGAGTTGAATTAGTGAGGTTAAAGGCACTCACGTGGTCCGCCGTAACTCTCCCGTTGAGTTACGGCCGCTCTACAGCCACCTCCTGTGGACTCCACCACTCTTCGGTCCACACGTCTGCTTCAGCCGTCTGCTCTCCGTCTCCTCCGTCTTCACCGTCGCCTCCACCAGTCCGAGGTTCCTGCCACAAATCTCCGACAACTTGCACTTCCGGGCTCTCCTTTTTATCTGGTGCTGTCGCTGCCATAGGGGCGGGGCCTCCGGAGTCCGCGATATTTAAGGCTGTGCGGCCCGATGTTCTGGTTGGTCCCTGTGGGGAAAAGAAGCGGGTGATTCTCTGGCGTTCCGCTGGCGTCTCAGGTCGAGTCCTTACGGTGGTAGTATGAGACCGGGGATACAGTCCCGGGGGGGGCGAAGGAGGTGAGTTCGGGGAGGGGTGGAATACTGGTCGGGTTGGTCGGGATGCCGTCTCACATCCCCTTTCCCTAGCTGTCCTTCCTGTAGGGGAGGGAGACGCCGGGTATCGTGATAGGAAATCCGCATTGCCCTGTTCGGACCCCTTCCTATGCTTGGTGGTAAAACGGAAGGGCTGTAGGGAGAGGAACCATCTGAGGACCCTGTCATTCTGACCTTTATTCCGGGCCATCCACTCCAGAGGGGCGTGATCCGTGTAGAGGACAAAGTCTCTGCCCTCCAGATAATAGCGGAGATGGTCCACCGCCCACTTGATGGCCAGGGCTTCCTTCTCCACCACAGCGTAGTGTTTTTCACGAGGGAACAACTTGCGGCTGACATATAGAATAGGCCTTTCTTCACCTTGGGAATCCTTTTGGGATAACACCGCCCCTAACCCATGGTCGGAGGCATCCGTTTGTAGGATAAACGGTCTGGAGTAGTCGGGGGGCATCAGGACAGGGCTGGAGGTCAAGGCTTCCTTCAAGTCCATAAAGGCTTGCCAGGCTTCGGGAGAGGGATTCCGTAGCTTCTCCTCGGATCGGTTAGCTTTCGTCAGCAGATCCGTCAGGGCTGCGGCTCTCTGGGAGAAGTTTGGCACGAAGCGTCGATAATATCCGAGAAGCCCGAGGAAGGCTCGGAGGTCCTTTTTAGTGTGGGGGAAGGGAAGGGACCGAATGGCAGCTGTTTTGCTTTCTTGAGGTCGGATTACCCCGTCGCCCAGAAGGTACCCTAGGTATTTAACCGTTTTCGCCGCCAAGGTTGTTTTGGCGGGGTTGATGGCGAACCCAAAGGACCCTAGGGAGGAGACAACGTCAAACAGATGTTTCAAGTGTTGGGGCCAGCTGTCACTGAAGATGATGATGTCATCCAAATACGCTCCAGCATACTGGGCGTGGGGTCTCAGGACGCGGTTCATCGCGCGCTGAAAGGTGGCGGGGGCCCCGTGTAGACCAAAGGGCATAACCAGAAACTGGAACAACCCCTCAGGGGTAGAAAAGGCGGTCTTCTTTTTATCCTGTTCCCTGAGGGGTATTTGCCAATACCCTTTGCATAGATCCAGGGTCGATATGTACTTGGCTTTGCCTATCCTTTCGATCATTTCATCGACCCTGGGTAAGGGGTAGCTGTCAAAGGTAGAGACTTTGTTGACCTCCCTAAAGTCTATACAAAACCGGACCGATCCATCCGGTTTGGGCACAAGGACGATGGGTGAGTTCCAGTCACTCACTGAGGGTTCTATGATTCCCATCTTCTGCATGTCGGCTATCTCTTGTCTGATGACCTCTCGGCGTGCCTCGGGAAGTCTATAGGGCCTCAAGCGCACTATTTTTCCTGGTGTGGTTTCTATGGCATGCTCTGTGATGCTGGTTCGACCAGGTGAGGAGGAAAAGACCGTTTTCAGGGGGGCCAGATACTCCCGTAATTCCTGGGTTTGTGTTGGAGTCAATTCTGGATCAACACAGGTGTCAAAAGAGAGGAGTTGGCGATCGGGTTTTCCATATAGCACGGGACGGGGTCCTTCCCACTTTTTCAGTAGGTTCACGTGGTATATCTGGGAGGTTCCACGGTTAGGGTCTATCTCTACCTCGTAGGTAACCGGGGTTACCCGTCTGAGGATGGTATAAGGCCCTTGCCACTGTCCAAGGAGCTTTTGGTCCGATGAGGGCATCATGAGGAGCACTAAGTCGTTGACAGCAAACTCCCGGGGTCTGGTGCCTTTATCATACTGCTTTTTTTGGTTTTCTTGAGCACTCTCGAGATTCCGTCTCACTATGTCTCGCATCATCGAGAGGTGTGTTTTCAAGTTCTCCAGGTATTCCGGGAGCGGGCGAGTGCGATCGGGTTCGGCCTCCCAGGCCTCTTGGGCCATGTCCAGCAGGGTACGCGGGGGACGACCATATAGTAACTCGTATGGTGAGTAGCCGGTGCTGCTCTGGGGTTTGCAGCGGATGGCGAAGAGGGCCAAGGGTAGCATGTCCTCCCACCTTTTGGCTTCGAGGCCCAAGAGTTTCTTGAGGGTCTGCTTGAGGGTGGCGTTGTACCGCTCCACCAACCCGTCCGTTTGCGGATGATAGGCCGAAGTACGGATTTGTTTTATCCCCAGTTCCGCACACACTTGCTTCATTAAGGCCGAAACGAAAGGTGTGCCCTGATCGGTCAGGATTTCCCGGGGAAACCCCACCCGGGAAAACAGGGAGATCAGGGCTTTGGCTATCGTTTGGGTAGTGGGTTGTCTCAGGGGTATGGCTTCAGGAAAGCGGGTGGCGTAGTCGACTACGACCAGGGCATAGCGACAGCCGCTACGGGAGGGCAAGAGTGGTCCTATGATGTCCATCCCTATTCGACTAAAAGGGACGTCTATGAGAGGAAGGGGTTGCAACGGCACTCTGGGAGGTCTGTGTCGGCTGTTTTTCTGGCATACAATGCATTCCCGACAATAGTTTTTGATTTTCTGGTACACCCCGGGCCAAAAGAATTTCTCTAGAATGGTTTGACTGGTCTTTTCGTCGCCAAAGTGACCCCCCAGAAGGTGGCTGTGGGCAAGAAAGAGGACTTTGTCCTGGAAGGGAGCCGGGATAAGCAACTGGGCGTTCTGCTGTGGCCCACCTTTTCTGTACAGCAACCCGTTTTTCTTAAAGAAATAGGGACCTACTTGCAAAGGGTCTTCGTGTTCGAGGGCCCTTCCCCACGCTTCCTGCAGAAGGGGATCTTCTTGTTGGGCCGCTCGGAATTCCCTATTCGTCTGCCAAGGATGGTCATCAGTAAGCACGGGATACGCTTTGACGTATTCTTTCCTTTCTTGTCTCTTCTGGCTTCTAGTTTTCGGGGTTTTCGGAATCGTTGCGGGGTGGTTTTGGCCTGAATAAGGAGCGTCCTTCCACCACTGAGACAAGGAGTTTGAGGTGTCCTGGAGAAGCGTAGGCAGCCCCGGATAGTCACTCCCCAGAATGGCTTGTTCGGGGAGAGCGGGAACCAGACCAATGGTGAGGGAGGAGCCGGGGTCATGTTGGTGTTGGACACACACCCGAGTAGTGGGGTATTGTTTGGTGTCCCCATGGACGCACTGGATGGCAACCATCCCGGTAGGATTGACTGGATGTGCCAGATCTTGAGGTCTCAGGACGCTCTGTCGGCAGCCACTATCGGCAAGGGCCATGACTCGTTGGCCGTAGATGGAGACCGGATAATGAAAGGCTGGGGGTGTGGTGCCCGGAGGGTTGCATAGATAGTTCCTTACAAGTCCGACCTCCATAGGCTCTTCCTTTTGCGGGCACATCCGGGCAATGTGACCGTAGCCACCACAGGCATAACACTGGGGTCCTGGGTTAGGGGGGCGGAACACAACCGGGGAGGAAAACAGGGGTGTGGGTTCTGGTCTTCGGGGTAGAAGGGGTCGGAGAGGGCGCGATGTACCAGCATTCGAGGCTCGCTGCGGATGTTCGTCCTTGCCCCGCTGGAGTTCCTGGGCCCGGCTGAAGGCGGAGGCTATCTCAATGGCTGTTTCTAGGGTGAGTCTGGAATGTTGTCTCACCCAGCGCTGTGTGGCAGGATGTAAAGAGTTCAGGAACTGTTCCAAATAGATTTTCTCAAGTATCTGGTCATTTGTTGAGTTTTCTGGCCTGAGCCACCGGTTTGCCAGATCCTTGATTCGGAACGAGAGGGCCCGGGGATTCTCTTGCGGCCTCTCTTTGGCTTGGCGTAGTTTTAGTCTATATGTGTCGTCGTCGATCCCAAGCCTTTCCAACACGCACCTTTTGATATCGGCATACGGGGTGGTGCCCTGTATGTTGGCCTGCTGGTATGCGGCTTGTAGATCGCCAGTGAGAAGGGGTCCTAAGTATTGCCCCCAGCGGTCCTCTGGCCAGTTGGCTGCTTGGGCAAGTCGTTCAAAGTTAGTAAAGAAGTAGTCCGGGTCTTCCCCCGGGACGTACTTCTGCAGCACCACCGAAGGAAGGGAGGCTAGGGGTCTCTGCTGACCCAGGGCCGTTGTTAGCTTCTCCATACTCTCTCCGTGGGCGGTCCCTTGACCCTTCAAGACGTCATGGAGTTGGCCCCTGTCGTCCTCGGCCGTCTTGAGGAACTGCTCCATCAACTTGGCAAACTGCTCCTGGGAATCCGCCATCTTCTTCATAACGGCCTCCATGCTTCCGGCAGATCCCACTTCTGACACCAAATGTGAGGGTGGGTGTACAGCGGGCCGGAAAAGCAAGCGAGGAGGCCGTATATAGTGTGCTATAGTAGGGGTTTATTTCAAAGTCACAGGGTAGAACACAAGGAGAACAAAAGAGGAAGTCCGGGCCTGGGTCCACTCCGGGTCGGCGCTGCCGCTTGTGGTCTTCGGCGGGTCCAACGGCGGCTCCAGCGATGGGGAGGATCCACGGAGGGCAGGGAGCAAAAAGAGAAACAAAAGGGACCGTTAGTCCTATCCTAGTCGTAGGATCTCGGTTGCAGTCACCGTCACCCGGGTGTGTGGGGAAGGGCCAGAAAACGAGGCAGTGAGGTAAGGAAGGGACCGGGAGGAAGGAACAAGGGGTAGGGGGAAGAAAAGGGTGCCTGGTCAGGACGTGAAGAGGGGGGCGGTTCGAAGAGTGCAGTGCTATACAAGTATAATACAGTGCAGGGGGACGTGATTCTAAAGAGAAGGGGAGATTTACAGGGACTATATACAGGGAACTCCTAGTGAGTTGAATTAGTGAGGTTAAAGGCACTCACGTGGTCCGCCGTAACTCTCCCGTTGAGTTACGGCCGCTCTACAGCCACCTCCTGTGGACTCCACCACTCTTCGGTCCACACGTCTGCTTCAGCCGTCTGCTCTCCGTCTCCTCCGTCTTCACCGTCGCCTCCACCAGTCCGAGGTTCCTGCCACAAATCTCCGACAACTTGCACTTCCGGGCTCTCCTTTTTATCTGGTGCTGTCGCTGCCATAGGGGCGGGGCCTCCGGAGTCCGCGATATTTAAGGCTGTGCGGCCCGATGTTCTGGTTGGTCCCTGTGGGGAAAAGAAGCGGGTGATTCTCTGGCGTTCCGCTGGCGTCTCAGGTCGAGTCCTTACGGTGGTAGTATGAGACCGGGGATACAGTCCCGGGGGGGGCGAAGGAGGTGAGTTCGGGGAGGGGTGGAATACTGGTCGGGTTGGTCGGGATGCCGTCTCACAGACCGGTTTCTGGCTATCGGCCTTCACCAGCCAGGATAGCTTGACTCCAGTGGCATGGAGAGCACAGGACTCACGTCTGAGCATACCTGTCCCACTCGGGGTGACAAATGCGAAAACAACAAGTGATGGACGGAATGTTGCACAATGGCAAAATGTTCACCCCCAGTCACAGATCTGGGTTTATTCCATCGTTATTTTGCTAACCACACCACCCCAGTTCAGACATGGCCATATGCAAATCACTTTAGTACTGAACAGCAGTTGTAAAGTGCCTAGAGTCCTAAAACCAACAAAAACGGGAGGCCAAAAAGTCTGGAGGCAAACTTGTTAAAAAAGCATAGTCTAACAGCCAGGAAATAGCAACATGATACAATCATTTTACGGACCTTGCTGATTTTTGCAGAGATTGTGGTCTCTGGTTAAGATGTTGGCTGTTGAGGTAGGATTCTGGATCTTGTCTTCAGTAAATCACATGGTGTGACCCTGGGCAAGTCACTTCTACCTTTGCCTGAGTTGACCTAGCTGCAGAAATTGGGAAATGAGCATGGTGCCAGTAACTCATCTTGGTGTCTCTTGTACCTGACGACCCTTCCTTTGCCCACAAGCTGAGTGCTTCATTATGAGATGCATTTTAATGTGTGTGCCGATAACGATCAAGGTAAATAACTATACCACGGAGTGTAGTATTTACCAAGTGTGCATCGTTCTGAGAGGATAATGAGGTCCGAGTGAGGCAGTTCCATAATCTTCCGCATCCTTAACTCAGACACATTGCACTTGCAGTTTCATAGGGAAATGTGACAGAAACAAATTGGACAGGTATGCTATCCACCCGCAACTCTAAATTTGGGCTGCCAGACTCCCATGTTCACCCAAATTGAGATTTCCAGGACGCTTGGAATGAAACAGACTGGAAACCCGGGGCATAGGCGTGGATGATTTGTGCACACTATTTACTGCGTTGGAGTGAAGTTCGTACTCTGCCGCAAGATACACACCCCAACGTTTCCAAATTTAGTGAATTTCTTTTCTCCATCTTGCATAAAATCACAAAACTCTTATGGATGGCAGTAGGGATTATCTGGAGCACTCTTGGCAGGAAGAAATGGGGGGGGGTCACTATTGAGATGGCCAGAGAGTGGCAAGACCAATAAAAGACCTCTGGCACACGAGCGGGTTTAATTCCTCCCGCAGTGCCACAGTCTTTTAATCCTAACCCAGGATCCCCCTACTACAGTTGTTATAGCGAACCCTGTAGTTAGTTTCAGTCACTTCTCTTTCTCACTTGCTCTGCCGCCCCCACTACCCCAAGCTCTACTGTTGGGTATTTAGTATATACCTCCCTTAGTACCAAAACATCCCTGAGGACCTCCCTCTCGGAGAGGGGTTTATAGCCCGCATTGTGACTAGGCATCACTATACGAGGAGGTTCTCCAATGAGGAAGCATGCTGCCATTGGTGGGTGAGGGAAACCGCACACAGAAAGGTTTTCTTCTGGGGGTTAAGTCCCTTCACTAGCCAGGCGAATAATGATTCCAGACACAAGGGTTTACATTTGTAATGTAATAGACCGTAGAAAGCAGCCAATATGTTTCTCTGCAGCATGGCATGACTCAGCAGCGTGCCCATTCAGGACTGCGCATCCAAAGATAATGAGCTTGAAAGTACAGGAGTTTGCCCCTGTGGCGGATGTGGGCACCACTTTTAACAAAAGTTGATTCTGGACAGCAGGTCATGCTTTGTTGTTTATAACTTGTTGTCTTGAAGCCGTTCAGTTAGGAATTAGTCTCCTACACAGAATTGCCGGCAACTACACAGGAGGTCACCCAGCACCCCAGATGCTTTTGAATCCTGTTGAACCAGAGATGTATGCGCACAATAACTAGCAGAGGACCTAACCCCAGTCTCCTCAGAAACATAAATCATAGAGGTTTCTTTTGGCATCTGGAGGATAGTTCAGATAGCAAAAAGGCAAAACTTTACAATAGGGGAAATGATGCTTCACAGTATTCATATACTTTGGCACAGTTGCTTTTGCCAACGGTCATTTCAATGTAGAAGAGTTTGTTCAGAAGTAATAGAAAAGAACATAATGTGAAGTTTAAGATACACATTTCACAATCTAGTACAGAATTCAAGGACGGAACCAAAGCCGTTTGTTCCAATGTTGTCTTCTAGCAGATTTTTGTTCACTCATCTGAAATATATTACTGGTTCATATAAGGGTCTGTGTCCTATGAACATGGGGCACAGCTCAGGGATTGACTCAAGAGAAGAAGATTTTTCTACACAGAAAGGAGACTAGAGGGAACAACGTCAAGGGCGCCCTCCACTCAAAACTTCACTCAAATACAAAAAGCCCTTGTTACACATCACACATCCACCATACACTTAATGGGGTCCCCCTCTTCTATATTTAGGGCAGGATTAATACTAGTGTTTAGGAACCGCCCAGATATGTGTGTTTATTTAAAAGAAGAGGCCAGACCCTATGCCCCAGGGTATACAATGTAAAAACAACATAAGTGCATGGGAGAAAATGTATAGGTGAGTTTGGAAAAATATAGAAAGTGCCTCACGTAAGCAACCACCAAGCAGCGATTGGCAGGTCTGATGCCAATGTGCTCACTATTTATCATCATCAACTTTGCTATATAAACGAAGGACCCAACACCCAAACGAGTTCAGGAGAATGTTGTGTATGTGTGTATCCTATAAACCCCTGTCATGTGTGGTACACATCTCAAAAAAACTCCCTACGGGTTCCCATAGAGAGAGGAGAACATTCTACCTCACAAGAAAAAAGTATTAAAAATTAGTTAAATAAAGGACATAGCACACATCTTTAATAATTTATGCCGGTCTTTTTCCATACAAACTTGTAAATTTTCTCACACACACTTACGGCCACATTCATCAACCTATTTAGGAAGTGCAAACGGTGCGAATTGGTAAATTCGGCCGTTTGCAATTCCTAAATAGGTTATTGGGATGCATCAAGCATTTTTGGCAAAATCGCTAATTTTCGCGAATTCCAAAAATGCGATTGCTTTTAAGGAATCGCAAATTTGCGATTCCTTAAAAGCAATGCATGATTACTTTTAAAATTGTGAATTCGCGAGGAGGAGCTTCGCGGGCGACCAAGATGGCCGCGTAAGCACGGAGCTCCGTGGACCGTCCGACCCACCGCAACTATCCTGCCTGAAATCCTGGTCCACATTGGTGGAATTGTAATGCTGGTGGCCTGCTGAGGTGGGGACTGCAATCGGCTTCCGAATCGGTGGATCCTGAGCAAAGTTACGTCGAGCTGAACTCCGCTCCGTGACGGTGCCATTGTCCCTCCGGACTTCGTCACTTCGCACGATCGGACTGCGTAGTGCCCGCCTGCCGCCCTCGTTGGTGAAGTAACTGCGCTCCTGCTTGAGCCTTCGGCACCCTGGTCTTGCCTTCTTGATCCGTCTGCCTTTCGGCTGTGGACCCGGACCTGTTGCCACCTCGCCTTTGTTCTCACGTACCCATCATGGCGGGCAGAGGTGATCCGGACAGGGCATCGAATAAAGGTGGTCGGGGCAAATCGCAAACGCAGAATAATCGCATGGAGCGATATGTGAATCTCAAGTCGCCACCTACATCTGGGGCCGTCTCTAAAGGGACCCCATCGACGAGCCCGCCGGATGGATCGGACCCCACCCTCGTGGACATCATGGGTGCCATTACTAGCCTCCGTGCCGACATGCAGCAGCAGCACGAGGCCCTGACTCATAAAGTGGACTCCATGGCTGTTGATATCACCCTCATTAGGGCCGACTTGGGCAAGACCAACGAGCGTGTGAAGGCTCTCGACATCAAGACCGCCAGCCTAACCTCGGATGTTTCCGAGCTACAGACTGAGGTCCGCAACCTGCGGACGACCGCTGATCTATTCTCAAGGCGGCTGGAGGACTTTGAGGGGCGAGCCAGGCGGCAGAACGTCCGCATAGTAGGGGTACTGGAAGGATCCGAGAATGACGCAGCTGACCTATTTGTGGAGGACTTGGTTAAGACTCATTTGGCGCCCTCTGGACTGAGTAACTTTTTCTCAGTGGAGCGTGCCCACCGTGTACCGGGGGGCCCGCCGAAAACGGGAGCACCGCCGCGACCGATTGTGGCGCGCCTCCTCAACTTCAGGGACCGGGACGCGATCCTCCAAGCTTCCAGATCGCATGGACCACTTCACTACCAAAATGCGGAGGTGCACTTTTATCCGGACTTCACCAGGATGGTGCAGCGTCAACGCCTGAGCTACGCGGGGGTGAAGAGACGCCTCAGAGACTTGGGTCTCAAGTACTCAATGATGTTCCCTGCTAAACTCCGTATTGAGCACAAGGGACGTGCCCTCTTTTTTGACTATCCTGAAAATGTCAGTGAATGGCTGGACACTGTTTCGCCTGCTCGTGACGAGCAAGAGGATGAAGTTGGAGGCGCCTCGGGCGGAGCGGAGCGGCAAGACTGAACTAGGAGCTGATGCTACCCCCGCCTCGAATGACCGCCGGACTGGTGCTTTGTTACTTAATTGTCTCTCCTTCATTTACATGGTGGGTGGCGGGACGATTTCACGGGGATTCCTTACTCCTCTGGGTCTTTCGTAGAGTAGTTAATGGGGCGTCAGGCACACTGCTGGTTGGGGGGGCTTTCTAGTCTACTGCAGGGGTGCAGGGTGGGGGGTTTGTTGGGGACAGTTATTTTGTATGTTGTTTTTTCCTTTCTTTCTCTTGTGTGGCAATGGGACATTGGTGCTCCTGAACTGTTTTTGATGCGGGTGTCTTTGGGCATTGGGTGGGACGGGCAGTGGGGGGATGGGGGGTAGGATGTTGAGAATTCTCAGTTGGAATGTTAACGGGTTGGGTGACCGAATCAAGAGAGGGGTGGTGATACAACTAATTAAACGGCACATGCCAGATATTGTCCTTCTTCAGGAGACGCATTTGGTGGGCAACGCTTGTAAAGCTCTGAATCGTAAGGGCTACAAAATGGTGGCGCACTCGGGGTTCTCTTCCGGCTCCCGGGGGGCGGGCATCCTCGTGCGCGCGTCCCTTCCCCTAGAGATAGAGACCACCTTGATTGATGACAGGGGGCGGTACGCTGCCGTGGCTGGTAGATGGGAAGGGCGTTCCCTCACGTTGTTTTCTGTGTACGTCCCCCCGGGGCTCCAATCTAGTACCTTTCAGGACCTTGGTGGTGCCATCTTGTCTATGCCGACTGGCCGGTTGATAGTGGGGGGTGACTTTAATTCAGTTTGCTCTGGTCTGCTTGATCGCCGACCGCCCCGCGACCTACGTAGCGCGCAGATGTGGCTGCCATCCTTTCTCGAGTCCATGGGTCTGGTAGACGGGTGGCGACTTCTGCATCCCACGCTCCGTCAATTTTCCTTTCTATCGGGTGCATACGGGAGTCTTTCTCGCATTGACTATGTCCTCACATTGGCTTCGGACGCACTGGCTGTTTCCGAAGCCCGCTTTCTGGCGCGGGGCATTTTTGATCACTCCCCGTTATGGGTCTCCTTTGACTTTGGGGTGGTCCTGTCGGAACGACCGGCAGCTGTCAATCCGTGGTATTTCCGGAACTTAAAAACCCGCTCCCTCCTGGCCAAAGCCATTGATCTTTATTTCTCCGAGAACGTGGGCTCGGTGAGGTCGGCCGTTACACTCTGGGAAGCATTCAAGACGGTGCTCCGTGGCGAGGCCCAGGCGCTCATCGCTGAGGCCCGCCGGACTAGGGATTCTGACATGCTGGTTGTTGAGCAGGAGGTCCTGCGACTCGAGGCCCAGCTGGGGCCCGAGCCGGACCCCTCTGTCCTGCATACCCTCTCGCTGAAACAAGCGGAGTACCATGCCTTGGCCACGAATGCCGCACTCGCTCTAGCCAAGGAACAGCGAGGCCGCATCTATGATGTGGGCGATAAGGCCGGGAAGTTGCTGGCTTGGTTAGACAGAAGGGAGATGGCCAGCCGTGTGGTGCCCGAACTCCTCGGAGATGACGGTGTGGTCCTTACGGACCCTAGTGCTATCGTTGACTCATTCGCTGGCTACTTTCGGGGGGTCTATGAGTCTGCCTTGGACTTTTCGGGGGCGGACTCATCGGCCTTCCTCTCGGATATTGACCTACCCTGCCTTTCCGAGGATGAGAGAGCGGACCTGGATAGAGACATCACCGCTGACGAGATTGACCTTGCGATCCGCTCCCTACGGACCGGAAAGGCCTCCGGGCCTAACGGCATACCGGTGGAACTGTATAAAATCCGCTCGGACGCGATCTCCCCGCACCTCCGTAAAATGTTCTTGGAGTCCTTTGAGAGGGGCTGTCTCCCTCTGGATCAACGACTGGCTACCATCGTGGTCATCCACAAGGAGGGTAAGCCACGGGACGTCTGTCGATCGTACCGTCCGATCTCTCTCCTTAACGTGGAGCCCAAGGTCCTCGCCAAGCTGCTTGCCAACCGATTGATTGGCGTCATTAGCGACCTCGTGCACCCCGACCAGTCGGGATTCATCCCCCACCGAAACACCGCCCTCAATTTGCGGCGCCTCCATGGTGTCATGGCCAGGGCCCACACTCTCGAAGAGCCGGCTGTCCTCGCGTCTCTCGACGCCACTATGGCCTTCGACTCGCTCGAATGGCCGTACCTCTGGGCAGTGCTGACCAAACTCTGGTTCGGACCTGTCTTTGTGAGCTGGGTGAAGCTATTGTATGCGGACCCGATGGCTAATGTTACGGACAACGGTCGCCTGTCGGCGCCATTCCCCCTACGTCGGGGTACTAGACAGGGTTGCCCCCTGTCGCCCCTTCTGTTTGCCTTGGCCCTTGAACCGCTTGCAGCTTTACTGCGTGTGCATCCTGACCTACGAGGCATTACATGGGCCCCTGGCTTCGAAGACAGGGTCTCCTTGTACGCCGATGATATCCTGCTTTATCTGACTTCCCCCTGCAGGTCCCTCATTGTGGCCTGTGATGTGATCAGACTTTTCGGGCGGTACTCTGGCCTGATTATCAACTGGGCCAAGTCCTCCCTGTATGTCCTCAAGGGGGATACTCCACGTCTCCCCAGAGGCTGCAGGATTCAGATTGCCACGCGCGGCTTCAAGTACCTGGGCATCTACATCTCTGGTAATCCCAAGTTGAGGCATGATAACAACTTACTCCCTCCTCTTCAGCGGTTACGGCGTGATGTGGACAGCTGGCGTAAACTGCCGCTCTCCCTTCTTGACCGTGCCGCTCTGTTCAAGATGATGGCCCTGCCCAGGTTCCTATACGCACCCCAAAACGCTCAGGACCCGGTCCCGGCGCGCTACTTTTGTGATCTTGAAGGCCTTCTCCGGACCCTCCTCTGGGATGGTCGGCCCCGCGTTGCCTTCCACAAACTCACACTCCCCTGGTACGACGGTGGCATCGCCCTCCCAGATGTGCGCCGCTACTATTGGTCTTCGCAACTAGCTGCCCTCAACCACGGCTTTTATGGCCCAGTGGGGAGCCCCGGCTATGCCATGGATAGATGGCTGATGGGCGATGGTAACTATTATCGGGCCCTATACTCGAAGTCTTTTGACCGACGGTTGACGGGCCCCACCCGTACGGCGGTCCGCACTTGGCGGGCGGTTACTAAGGCACAAGGGTGGCAAGGCAGACTCACGAGGTTCACTCCCCTCTTTGACTCTGACATCCTGGGTAGACTATGGCACACCAAGGGATTTGATAAGTGGGACCTGATCGGCATCAGCAGGGTTGATGATATGCTCTCCAGGGGCTCAATTAAGACCTTCTCCCAGCTACAAACCGAATACCAGCTGGGCGCGACGGAGTTTTTTCGCTACGCTCAACTGAGACACGCGCTGCTCTCGGCCTCTCCGCCGGACGGCGTCATTCCTGAGAGTTCCCCTCTGGAAGACAGGATACTAGATGGGCACATGCCGGACAGCGCAATCTCCCTCTCCTATAAAAAATTGATCAATGTGCGCACGGACCTCCTCCTTAGTTTGAGAGACTAGTGGGTGGCGGATGGCCTTGAATTGGACGATGAGGATTGGCAGAGCGCAGTTTCCTCCCCTAAGGAGGTTGCCATTTCTTCCCGTCTTCGCCTCGTGCAATTTAAGATCCTGCACCGGGTGTATATGACAGGACCCCGATTAATGCGCATGGGTTTCTCGCCTGACGGTCTCTGTCGTAGGGGCTGCGGAGCTCCTGCCACTTTTTTGCACATCCTTTGGGACTGCCCGGTGATCGCCTCCTACTGGAGGAGAGTGCACCGCGTCATGGAGGAGGTGACTGGCGTGGCTGCTCACGCTGAAGCCCGTCGATGCCTTCTGAACGTATGGGAGCCTTCCGATCACAACACTGCGCAGACTAGATGGGTTACCCTTGGGAACATGGTAGCTAAGAGGGACATAGCCCAGAAGTGGGGTGCGTCCGCGGCCCCCCTGCTGGTACAGTGGAAGGCCAACATGGACTGGTGCATGTTCAGGGAGAAGACAGTCTATGTGGCCAGAGGGAGACCTCGAACTTGGACTAAAATTTGGGGAGCATGGAATGAGTACAGGGGAGATGTGTGCTTACCGCCTGAATCAGTCAGCCTGCATGATAATATGTCTCCCTAGCCTGTGACGCCAACTGAGCTCTACTGTGCTATATTCTCCTGTCACCTTCCCCCTCCCTCCTCCTTCCCATTCTGCAACCTATCCTTGATGCACATTTTCCTGCCTTCTTCCCCTATCCATCCCCGACACCCAGCGTAACACTGTCCCCACTGCCACTTTCGCGCCCGCGGGCGCCCTGTTGTTGCATTCATCTTAATATAAAATTAACCTTCGACGATTATGTCTCAATTGTTTGACACTATTTCTCTCCTGTTATTCCTGCTGCCTTGCCTCCGGGATGTCAGGCTGAATAGCTGTGTGTTCTGATTTCAATAAAGGTTTTCAAAAATAAAAAAAAATAAAAATTGTGAATTCGCAATTAGGGGGTGCAAATTACCACGAGGGTGAACCTCGTGGTAATGTGCGAAAATGTATTAAAATGCTCAAAATTGCATTTTAATACACTGTCATGTTACAAACACACATGTCCTTAGGATATGTGTGTGTGAAAAATGCACTTCACAATAAATTTCAGCAGTGCAGGCGGGCGTCCTTTGGACCCCCCCCTGCACCCATGGAATGCATTAACATTTTGCGAATTCTAATTTGCGATTTCGCAATTCCCATTGATTCCTATGGGCCTTTTGGCCCATAGGAATCAATGGGAATTGCGAAATCGCAAATTAGAATTCGCATAATATTTGCGATTCGGTAAAAATTTCGATTTTTACCGAATCGCAAATATTATGCAAATAAATTGTTGCATCCCGTTTTGCGATTCCTTATTTGCGATTCCCTAATTTTCGCATATATGGAATTGCAAAACCTTACATTGATGCATGTGGGGGATAGTGTATTACACTGTATATCCTGGAGCACAGGACCTGGCATTTTCTTTTAAATGAACACACATACAGGAGCTGTTCTTAGTTAAATATTATAACTATTCCTGCCCTAAATATAGAAGAGGGGGACCCCATTAAGTGGATGATGGATATGTGATGCAGTGGCTCTTATCCATGAGATATAAGATCCCCGGGGATCCGACACTTGGGCACTAGCTGAATGGCTGATGGACCGTGGCTGTACTCGTTATCTTGAAGAATTACTTGTCAAGAAAAGGATTGAAGGAGCTCAGATCCAGAATGATTCAAAGAACTCATGTCTGTCGGTCCACTGCAAAGAGTGGAAGTGGAGCCTAGACTTTTCTTCTTCTTTAGTTCTGTAGCCTCTGGTTCAGGAGGTTCCAAAGATCCATTAGAAGCTCAGTAGAGTTGGTGCAGAGACCAGAGTAGAAGGTTGAAGGACAGTATGGCAATGAACCTTAAATCTCTGTCTTTAGACTGATGGGATCAGGAATCCTGTCTTCCAAGCCTACAGGAAATATTGACTCTTGTTCTCCTTTCATGTTGCAAATCAAAAGTCAAGTTTGCGCTGTGGGTTTTATATAATTTAGTAAGCTTTTGGACGACTACAGATTCATTTATTTATGGTTCGGCAGATTAGTGTGGCCTTCTGCTGTGGGTTTCGAGCCCAAGGGAATGGTTGGAAGACATAAACATAACCATGAGGCATTGGAGAGGTTTTGCTCTAATATTTTAAAAAGTATTTTTCTCTTTCTGTTTTTCTGTTTCTTCCATTTGTTTAATGACTTTAGAAAATCCCACATAGTTGATACCTTTCATAGGAGCATTTTAGTTTGTATGTTGAGGACTTTCAGGTCCCCAACAGGAGTGCCAGGTGGGTGTTTACAGGTGCAAAGCCAGGAGCTACTTTTCACAGTAACATGTGTGCCCTACCCATGCTGCTGTGGCCGCAAGATAAACTCAATATAAACCTTGTTGTGAGTTTTAACATCTGCCTGACCTTCTCCCATATTCTCTCTGGACAGAGAAAAAAAAACACAATCTTGAATTTATCCCCATCTGAAGGTGTCTGTCTTCTAGACAGCATCCTCATTTGCTCAGTGTTAATAAAAAAAACATTTGAGTAAAAATGCTCCCCCAAGGTGTCCACAAGTGGGCATCTTTGTACATTGAGGCTTTAGCTCATGAGGTGGGACATTTCCTCTTACTGATGGTCACCAACACTAGTTATGATGGTATGAGATGTTGTGAGCAAACAATCTATTCACTGGGCCCTCTGAATTTGCGGCATACTTTCTTAGGCCACACAACAGGTCAACTTTAGCCAAATCTAGGAGGTTTCTTCTACCATGTATAGTTAAGTGTGGGCGATACACCTCAGGTTGTCCCCTGCAGGAAGTTCAAGGACTAGTAGCACTTTTCTTTTTTAAACATTGTTCCTACTTGGGGCTTGAACAGATAGATCAATGCACCTTCAAAAACTGGAAAGAATGTGCAAATTTCAAACGATGGTCCCGCATGACTTCTTGTGTGCTCCCTTGACTCTGAATCACTTTTTAAATCTAGGGATGGGTTGGTGCACAGTCAGGAACAGAATACTAAAGCAGGCACATTGGAGTTGGCGTGTGTACTTGGACTGCCAAAACATTAAAGAATATTGTCTTCCATGAAGATTTCAAAACTGTCTCTAAAAGTTTTAGCAGTGCTCCTTCAGCCAAGTGTTTAGGGAGAGCAGAGGGGTAAAATGAAGGGACTGGTAGGTTGAGGAAGGCAGGCAACAACTGCTGTTGTACTATAGCGTGACTCGAGTGACGGGACCATGGATAATGCTTGCATCACTTCCTATGAGCAAGATAAGCCCTAGAAGTTGAATTCACAGAGGAGAAAAAGAACGATGGTCTGCGGACCTAAGCAGATTCTTTTGTAGGTGTCTGGATTAATGTATTGAAAAAATTTAAATAATGTAACGCTGTGTAAAAGCGCTGTACCCCATACCAGCGTGTGCGCTATCAGGTGTCTGGAAGAATTGGTGCCGATACCTACAAGTATTACATTTAAAAAAAGTAGAATAGTTTTAACGTCCCTCTGCTGCCAATGAAAAGTTACAGCAAAGAACTGGCAAAGGAAAAGGAAAACCCTACAGCATTTTATCCAGAGGTCTCTTTTCAGGAGTACCGATCGCCTGGAAGCCTTTTCTCAGGGTACAAGCCTTCTGGACGACCCAACATACCTGGAGGAGCTGGAAGACCGACTTCATTTCTTTGTGGAAGAGTGTGACAACTTGCAGGTGAGAGCCGTGTGTCAGCGTGCATGTGAGTGAGGTGCACTCTTCAGGTGTGACATTGTTCCTCTCTCAATTTTCACCAGGGATTCCAGGTTCTGTGTGACTTCCACAATGGCTTCTCTGGAGTAGGAGCCAAAGTGGCAGAAATCCTTCACGACGAGTATCCCGGGAAAGGGATATTGACCTTGGGAACAAGCCCAGTGGTACATGCAGAAAAGGTAAATGTGATGTACATACGGGAAAGAGAATGATGAAACCTGTGTTCTGTCACTGGCGGGGTCCAGCTAATTCTAGATAAAATCAAGGACGTGCCACAGATAACGTTCAATGTTTAGATTTGGACTGGTATGGAGCAATATAAGATTGTTCTGGTGTGTGATCAAGCACAAGCCATTAAAGAGCTTGAGAAGGATGAGGCGGAGTCAGACAGCTGTCAATCCTAGTCTGGCGTATTTCTGACTCTGCTCTCGTGCCCAGATGTTTCAGAAGCACCAGTCAGGAACTGTGGTTCCATCCACTGGATTCTTTAGTAGATTCCTTGAGTGATTAGCACAGTCAGTCAGTCAAAACTTTATTCGGAGACATGTAAATCATGTCCATAAAAGTACATACATATAATACATGTTAAAAGAAAATACACTTTACAATCGCAATCCGCAAAAAAAGGATACAGTATGATACATATAATGAATCAAATAACACACTTTAAAAAGTTTCCAATGAATAAATTATTTTAGAAATTATTGTAAAAATTCATGCTTTTCCTAGAACTGATTGCCTTGAGTAAATAACTAGCCGTATAAAAACAGATGTCAGGGTGATACAAATTAAAAAGTAATTTCATTGCCGCTTTGATGGTTCTTGCTCCAAATTTAATAAATAAAGGTTTTAAAAAGAATTTACGATATTCACTATACAGGTTACATATAAGTAGAAAGTGCTCTGTGCTTTGTTCTGAAATGTTGTCGCACCGACATGGACCTGTAGGGCGCATCTTAATCTCAGGGAATGCAACCAATAGGTGGACCGTACCCATCCTCATCCTGGTAAGAACAAACCGATGTTGCCCTTTAGTTACCTGGAAGAGGTAAGGGTGTAGGCCCACAGATTCGTTCAATTGGTTGTAACGTATACAGGTGGAAAGTTTGAGATCATCCGTGGCTCGTCTTTCTGCACAGTGATTTAAAAAGATTGATTTCAGACTGTCTTTAGAAAGATCCGAAGCAGAACAGTGATCTAATGTAACGTTTAACCCAAACACATTAGAGAAGGATTCAGTTGTGTATTTAATCCATGGGATTTTGAGAAAATAGTCTAGACGTAAACAATCCTCAATGATAGCCCTATTAAATGAGGTTTCGTCTTTCATCCAGACCGAACGCCATAGTATCAGAGGTCTCAACAGTAATAGGTCATTTAGATGATGTAGTCCTAGTTCTTTGTGGACCAAATTATTAGCAGTGGATGTCGGGAGACACAATAATTTTTTCAGAAATTTATTCTCTTCTACCTGTAAAGGTTCTACCCTGGATACCCCCCATACCCCTGCTCCGTAGAGAGCAGCCGAAAGACACCTAGCTTCAAAGATCTTAAGCATTTCTTTGGGCCTTCTACTACCTAATTTGCTTGCAAAAGCAAATATTCCATTGGCGCTCCTGATCATTTTGTCGCGCACCACCTTATGCTCGACATCCCAGCGACCATTTTTGGAAAAGGTAACCCCCAGGTAGCAGAAATTTTCCACACACTGCACCACTTGGCCATCAATAAGAAACCTATAGGGTTTTTTAGTTTTAACATTTCTAGCTCCACACTCCATCACATATGTCTTGCTCTTGTTAATGACCAACTTTCTTTTTTCAATAAAGGCCACAAAGTTGTCCATCAAAAGCTGTAGACCCCGAGGAGTCCTAGAAAGCAACACAGCGTCGTCCGCATAGAGTAACACGGGGATGGTACTTGTGTTTACTCTAGGGGCGTCCGCTGGTGCTTTCTTAAGGATCGAGTCTACTTCATTAATAAACAGAGTGAAAAGCAGGGGTGCCAAAACACACCCTTGTCTGATACCTCTCCTGACCCTGAATTTGTCTGTACATTCGCCCGAAGGCCCGTACCGAACACTCGAGCTGAGCCTCTCGTACAAACGGGCCAGAAAATATATAATTTCCCTAGGTGCTCCCATTTCTAGCAAGGTAGTCCATAGTATGGCATGATCAACCAGGTCAAAAGCGCTGCTCAGATCAGCGAAACAGAGGTAGAGTGAACCATTTTTTGCTCGGGTGTATTTCCCTATCAGGAGTTCCAGGTTTAAACATTGTTCAATGCAACCTCTTCCTTTCCTGAACCCATATTGGCAGTCTGTCATTATCTGATTAGACTCTGCCCATTCTTCTAATCGGACGAGGAGTACACGGCTCATAATCTTGACGGACGAATCCAGCAATGAAATTGGCCGGTAGTTTTTAACGTTTCCTCGGTCCCCTTTCTTGTGAATGGGGACTATTATTGATTCAGACCAGGTACACGGGATAGTATAGCGAACAGCAGCATTAAAAACTTTGACTAGTACTGGCCCCCAAGTCTCAGGTGCGGATTTATACACATCAACTGGGACACCGTCGGGTCCCTGGGCCTTTCCGCCCTTACTAGCCCTGATACTACTTAGAACCTCCTGTAAGGTGATATCTAGGCTAAGTACTGGCCAAGAGCAACTTGTCGGCAACATTACCATATTGGAATTAAAAATGCCGGAGAAATGCTGTACCCATGATTCCTTACCTACGTTTGAGGTTAACACAGGGAATTTATCATCTTTTAAAAAAGGGCTGTTTACTACTGTCCAAAAAAGAGTACAATTTTTCGAAACAGCCGCTAGATCAAATCTCTCCCAAGCTTCCTCTCGTAGTTCAGCTTTCCTTTGCTTAAGAGCTAAATTATAGTCAGATCTGAGCTTGGCTACAACCGTTTTGTCTCTAGGTTTGGTGGATAATGCCTTTTTTAAGGTCTTCAGGGCCACAGTACATGCATTATTGAACCATCCCCTGGCTTTATTGTTAATATTTCCAGCAGCCCTAGTAAACTTACCACTAATAAAAACATTGATTTTAGTAAAGTGAATAATACAGGCCTCCATATTTGACTTCTCATCAATGATTGATGTAATGTCATTTGAGCAGCATGAGATAATGCAATTAGAAGTTACTTCAGCTTTATCCCCAGCCCACCTTATTCTAAATCCGTTCGGCCTATGTACATCAATGTTTGTGATAGGGCTACTATCTGGAATTATGCAAACTTTCCAAAACCTAGTTTCAATAACAAGACAGTTATGATCACTAACCATATAGTCTACAACCTTGACATCAGAACTAAAATGAGCTAGTTCGGAAGACATACAAATAAAATCAATTACAGTGTTCGCCCCCCTCCCTACAAAAGTTGGCAAGCTATCACCCTTCCCATCCTGCTCAATCTCTAGAACCTCCATATCATAGGCGAGTAGGAAGGAGTTCAAAGTTTCTCCATATGTATTGTGTGGGAAATGTGTAGCTGGCTCTCCAACACGGTTCAAAGTGCCACACAACTTTTGATTAGAGAGAGGGCAAACAGAAATATTAAAATCTCCAACATATATGAGCTCAAAAACTGTATTAGAAGCTTTCATCAATTGTTTGATTGCGATGTCTAATTCTAAAATAACCATGTGTCTGCTAGCATCAAAAACATTATGATTAGCACATTTTTGAACTAGTGTCCCACTTTCAATCAGAATGCTGAGGATTGTAAAAGGGCCTACTCAACCAGACTATTTTCTTTTGTACACTTTGACTCGTGTTCTTTGTTTTCCTTCTCATTGCAGAGTCCAGTGAAGGAGGTGTACCGGTTGCTGAACAGAGTGTTGGGCACTGTCGCACTATCCAACCACAGCTCGCTCTTCTGCCCTTTGTCGCTAGCAGGAGGCCTTGGACGGAGGCCGGGGCCATCGCCTCTCTTCCCAGACCTGCTGTATGATGTAAGTAGGAGGTTGGACTGAATGCAGTCCAGCTATAGATGAACCACTTCTGACCCCTATAGCAGCCAGTGCTGTCCCTTGAGCCAGTTACTGACCGCATAGTTAATACTTAAAACGGATGGAGGAAAAATATGTTCACCGAGATAGATAAATGCACCAGCTCCTGTTACTCTGGGAAAAAAACACAAATATAACTTTTTCTGATTGGCTTAAATACTTACACCAAACCCAACTTTCATTACCCTGTGGGACTGAAAATACATTTCTATTTTATGGGATCATCCTCTGGGTCCCACACTGTGCTACCACATTCTTTTTTCCTGTCACATCACCTTTTAATGATATCTCTCATCCCATGATATCAGCCATCTTGCAGTCATGTCGCAACTACACTTCTCCGTTAGTCTGAAGGCATGGCTTGATGTCACTTCCTCTGGTATCACTGGACTCTGTTTCTCTTATAAACCCCGACATCCAACGTACAGGACACTGGGGTGCTTGATGTGCACTATAGATGGTGCCGTTCACCCGCAGAGATCTCGAGTAGCTTAATGATGTGGAATCTACGCAAGCCTACCCTTTGCATGGCCTAATAGAAAGGGACCCTCATTTGAGTGCAGTACAAACACATTATTTGTTTATTTTAAGGTTTTTAGATTCTGCCTGTATTTAACAGGTCTACAATGTATTAAAAAGATAAAGGTTCCTTGTGCAGCTACTCTGAGTACATTTTTCACAATACAGCTCTTTCCCATAACATTGGTCGGCCAAAGACCGCCAAGCTTTCCCTCTTAGGATTTGGTGCACAAGAGGCAGGAAAGAGTCACCCGCCATCTTCAATTACTCTTTCCACCTGCCTTCAGAATCTGGTACTGGGTGGAGTCATTGGCAAATAAATTAAATAACAGTACAACAGAAAGAAATATCTTCTCCATAGCCCTTTTTCTTTAAGCCCAAATTACTTTGCCTTCATATTGGCTCATTTCCCCTAGGGCTGCATAAATAAACCCAGTGAGGAATTATTTTCCTTCCCAGAGGCAGACAACGGCAAATTAAGTAATTCCTGCACTGCAGATTGCCCTCTCATAACAAGGCGCTTATTTCCTGCAGGCATCACTAAACTACCACAGCAGCGCAGTGCTGGCCACTGCCCTGGAGAACCTCAGTATCCCATACCGACTACACCAGTCGCTGTTGACCATGGGACAGCTGGCCGACGGACTAAACTTCTCCGGAAGGAAGGTGAGTGTATTTCCCTCCACTGCACAATGTGTGTGGGCTTCACATTGCTGCAGCAGATGCCACTACATAGAATCCACTTCATGTAGTTAAGCCAAACAATGTAGTTAACAACTTTCAGTACCAAAACATGATCTGTAAATATGCATTAAACCTACCCATTATCCTAAGCTTAACTTTAGCATTTCACACTTACCACTAACCTTCACCTAAATCTAAATCCACCTCTTAGCCTATTGCCTGCCGAGCCCTGAACCTCAGCCACTCCGCATTTTTATTTTGCTTCTGACTGACCCGTATGCTACTTTTAAATCTACCCCTAATAAACCTTAATCCGAACACCAAATTTTAGCCTAAATCTAAACCAAACTACTACTCAACCCTTAAACCTAACACGTCAGTGCCATTGTCAATGTAGTGAAGTCGATGCAGAGGATTCTGCCAGTGGGATTCACCCATGGGTCGGGTGTGGAGGTTTAGGTCTAAAGATGACTCTGGGTTCACTCAGTTCAGCACAGCAATGTTAGGCCTGTTTGCTTGTAGTTGGTCTGGCCTATCTCTCTTGATATTTTTGGGGCTGTGGGATCAGGTTCCCACCCACCGGTTAGAAGGAGGAGTAGAGCGTAATTGTAAATTACTTCCATGATATATGGTGTTCCTTGTTCTTGCCCTCCCTCCTTCAGGTTTAGCAGGAAGTTAATTTGTGGATGCGCCACAGTCCTGGTCTTGTTCCACCACTAGATAACTTACTAAACCCAGCCAAACTAAAATGAACATGATCTCCCAATATAATAACTTTCAACAGATAAGTTGAAATATTCAAGAACAGTTTCTTTCTTACAAGAGAAGATTCTACAGTGTTTACAGCCTACTAGTATGTTGTTCACACTCTTGCTTATATATATATATATATATATGTTGGACAGGCCACATGAAGGGCCCGCTCCCCCTCTGCCCGACCAGGCCCGAGCCCGGTCCCTCAAGTGTTACACACCACCACTCCATGTTTTCCGTCCCCTCCGGGACCCCTGCCTCTGAACATCTCGACCTCTTGGGCCCGATCCCCTACTGGCCCGCGCGCCCGACCTGGGCGCCATCTTGGACACTGCACCACGAGGCCGCGTGGCCTCCGATCGACCCTAACCCTGGGCCTGGCCAGGCCTCAGACATCCCGGCACCACCATCCACCCAGGAGGTGAGCGGACTACTTGGCAGGTCAATGGGAGAAAGAGGTGTCGATGGCTCTCCCCCGCCAGGTACCGCTCGCCCCCAGCCTCCCCGGGCGCTGGCTCCACCCCCCTGCTGGGTGGCTGGACTCCCTCATCCTGGACCCCCCGACCTCCAAGTGCGAGGGTCCGGACATCAAAGGGCAACAGCCCTATAACTGAGGCAGCTCCAGAGCAGGAAGGCAGTTGTATCCTGGAGTCGAGAGACGCAGAGAAGAACTCATCCTTGACGGACTACTGGCGCTGCCGTAGCCCTACCTTGTGAACTATCGTCCTGCCTGCTGGCGCTGCCGCAACCTCCGTAAACCTTCATCGTCGTCGGGACCTGCTGGCGTGGCCGCGGACCGTTTGTACCACCATCTTCATCGGGACCTGCTGGCTCCGCCACGGACCGTCGCTACCTTCAACCATCTCGGGACCTGCTGGCTCCGCCGCGGCCCGACCATCTAGAACGCCGAGCTCGAGGATTGAGAGCTATCCATCCACTCAATTGGTAACAAGACTGTCCCGCTACCCCTTTTCCCCACCAGAGACCTGAACCGAGGGGACCCCTGAGTCCAGACCTCCTTGTATCATTTGACCGTACTCGAAGAATTGCTGATAAAGTATCGTTTAACCTTATCCTTGTGTGGTGTCCGTCTGTGGGGGGGAAGTTACTTGTCTGTACGATCGCTGGAGACGGCTCTCCCTGGAGACCTCTCCCCTTATACTCGGCCGACCCTCCCGGTCCGTCTAACATTGGTGGCCAGCGGCGCGATCCGAATCACCGCATAATCGTACAGAGAGTAGCTCACCCCACGACGAAATCACGATGACAACCAAAGAAAGCGGATCCACCGAGAAATTTCAGATGGAGAAATTGGAAGAATACAGCCATCGTGAATTAAAACAATTCTGCATCGAACTAGGTATCGCTACCACCGGTCTAAGTACCAAAGATGATTTCAAGCAGGCCCTGGAGTCCTGGGCAGAAACCGGGGCCGTCAGACCCCCGGACCAAAATATCGCAGCAGTAGAAAAAGACACCGCGGCTCCCGAGGAGCGAAGAACGGGCCTCTCGCAAGACGAGATCCAGGAACGAGAAAGAACAAGACTACATGAACTAGAAATGGCCCGGCTCAAAATGGATGGTGAACTCAAGTTGGCCGAACAGAAACTGAACTTAGAACATCTGAGGCTCCGAGAAGAAAGAGAGGAAAAACAGAGACAAAGAGAGCTCGAGGAAAAAAGACTGGCATATGAACATGAGCGCAAATTAGCTGAGATAGACTTACGCAAGCAGAACAAGGAATCAGGGGCGACCGAGCAACCCCGCACCCCGGGAGCAACAGATAAGAAGGTACACATCCCCAAGGATGTCGTTCGAGAATACTTCCGAGAGGACGACATCCAACAATGGTTCAAGGCCTACGAAATAGCTATGACCTCCCACCGGATCGATCGAAGCGACTGGGGAGCCGGTCTATGGGGGAGATTCCTCAATGAGGGCCGCGATGCCCTGCTACAGCTCCCGGACCATCTGATGACCTCCTATGACCACATGAAAGCGGCCCTCCTCACCCGCTATGGGCTCACACCCGAGATGTACCGCCAGAGGTTCAGAGACTGCACCCGCATCCCGGGTACAACTTGGGTGGAGTACGTTAACTATTTCAGCAGAGCCTTCGAGGGTTGGATCAAAGGAAGCAATGTCACAACTTACGAACAGCTCTTCAATCTCATGGTGTGGGAGCATCTGTCAAACAATTGCTTCATCGAGCTCCGGCAGCACCTCCTCGACAGCAAATTGACTGATCCACGGCAGCTCGCAGCCGAAGCTGACCGGTGGGAAATCACCAGAGTGGGCCGAAATGGGTCCTATGAACAGAACCGAAACCACCACGGTCAGCACCGTCCCCGAGGAGGAGGAGGAGGGGGCCAAGGAAGAGGAAGAGACAGCACTCCGGCCGCCCCCGCTGCCAGCACCACTCCTCCGGCCAACCGGGGCAGCACCCCGGCACGACCGGGATATAGGGCCAATGTCACGTGTCACCGATGCCAGCGAGTCGGCCACTACGCAAACGACCCGAATTGCCCACAGAACCAGAGCCCGAGACCCCGCCAGGTGGCTGCTGCTGCCCTGGGGGAAGAACAGATCTCCGAGGAACAAGAAGAATATGAGCAAGAATATCAAGAATGGGAGCCAGCCGCCATGGCTCTAGCCTGCTTAGGGGGGAAAGACATGGTCCCGCGGGTCCCCCTACCCGCTAACACCCGGAAGTACAGTCAATGGGTGAGCATCAATGGACGCCGGGCCGAAGTCCTCCGTGACACCGGGGCCAGTGTAACAGCCGTCCGCTGTCACCTGGTGACCCCAGAACAGTTCCTACCAAATAATCTCTGCCCTGTCCGTTCAGCCGATAACTCGGAGAGTCTGTGTCGGATGGCCTGCGTCCCTTTCGAATGGGGAGGAGTCTCCGGCATGTTGAAGGTGACGGTCCGAGATGATGCTCCCGTAGACTGCCTCCTGGGGAATGACCTTGAAAGCTCTCCGTGGGCAGCCGTAGAACGAAGAGAACACCTGGGGATGTTGGGCATCCCGGACTGGGCGTGCGTCACCACCCGGTCCATGGCCGCCCGTGCCAATCTCCGACCCGAGGAACCTGAATGGCCGGCGCCTCCTCCCCCGGTCGCTCCAGTAGAAGACGCCGACCGTGCCGTCCCCCCAGAACCAGCTCAACCTCCGGACCTCTCTGGCCTCGACCAGTGGCATCAAGAGGGGGGGCCCACACAGGAGCAGTTTCGCCAAGAGCAGAAGACCTGTCCCTCCCTCGAGGGACTCCGCCAACAAGCCCTCGCCCAGAGCGCAGGGGATACCTCCGGAACACATTGGGTCTATTGGGACAATGATCTGTTATACAGTGAACAAAGGATCGCGGAGTTGGGGGCCAGTCGAGTGCTAGTGGTGCCCCTCCGTTTTAGAGACTTCTTGCTCAATCTGGCCCACGATGTCCCCCTGGCTGGGCACCTGGGTCAGGATAAAACTTACAGCCGCCTAGTGACCCACTTCTTCTGGCCTAAAATGAGGAATGATGTACTCCAGCATTGCCGATCTTGCCCCACGTGCCAAGCCAGTGGGAAGAGCGGCCGCAAACTAAAAGCCCCCCTGCAACCATTTCCAGTGGTCACCACCCCGTTCGAGAGGGTCGGGATAGACATTGTGGGGCCCCTGGACCCCCGTACAGCACAAGGACATCGGTTCATCCTGGTACTGGTGGACCACGCCACCCGCTACCCCGAGGCTGTTCCCCTGCGAACTGTGACAGCCCCGGTAGTCGGCCGGGCCCTGATGGGGATCTTCTCCCGTGTGGGCTTCCCCCGAGAAGTCGTCAGCGACAGAGGCACGAACTTTATTTCAAAATATATGAAGTCCCTCTGGCAACAGTGTGGGGTCACCTACCGATTCACGACCCCCTATCACCCTCAAGGAAACGGACTCGTGGAGCGGTTCAACCGCACGCTCAAAGGGATGATTGGGGGGTTGGAAGAGCCCCTCCGTCGCCAGTGGGATGTGCTACTGCCGTGCCTCCTCTTCGCATATCGAGAAGTCCCCCAGAAGTCCTTCGGCTTCAGCCCGTTTGAACTGTTGTATGGACACCCCGTACGGGGGCCGCTCAGCCTAGTCAAGGAAGGCTGGGAAATGCCCCCTCTAAAGAACCCTCCAGATGTCTTCAAATACCTCCTAACCCTCCGCAACCAGACCCGACGGTTCAGGGAGATAGCGAAAGCAAACTTGGAGGCCAGTCAAGAGGACATGAAAAAGTGGTATGACCAAAATGCCTCCTCCATCGAATTTGAACCCGGCCAACAAGTATGGGTAATGTCCCCCACCGAACCATGCGCCCTGCAAGACAAGTGGACGGGGCCCTTCAAAGTAGTCGAGCGCAAGGGCCCTGTCACCTATCTCATCGACATGGGATCTTCACGGAACCCCCTCCGGGTCCTCCACGCTAATAGACTGAAACCCCATTTCGTGCGTTCAGAACTCAGCCTCCTGATGGCCACAGACAATGGAGCCGAAGAAGACTCCGAACCCCTCCCTGACCTCCTACGGACTCGGGAGAAAGACGGCTCCGTGGACGGGGTCCGACTCTCGGAGGCCCTCACCCTGGAACAACGCCAAGAATGTCGAGACCTTCTGCTGCAGTTCGCCAGCCTGTTCTCCCTCACCCCAGGTGTCACCCCCTGGTGTGTGCACGACGTGGACACGGGGGACAGCCCCCCTATCCGCCACCGGGCCTACTGCGTACCAGATCGGGTACGGGCCTGCATCCAAGAAGAAGTAACCAAGATGCTCACGCTCGGGGTCATTGAGCCCTCAGACAGCCCCTGGGCCAGCCCAGTAGTACTGGTCCCCAAAGCAGCCACCCCCGGCACCACACCGGAACTCCGGTTCTGCGTCGACTACCGGGGCTTGAATGCGGTCACCAGAACAGACGCACATCCCATCCCCCGGGCAGATGAACTAATCGACCGCATGGGAGCTGCCCGCTACCTCAGCATTTTCGACCTGACGGCGGGCTACTGGCAGATCGGCCTCACACCCCGGGCCCAAGAACGATCTGCGTTTTCCACTCCTGACGGCCATTATCATTTCAAGGTCATGCCCTTCGGCATGAAGAATGCCCCAGCAACGTTTCAGCGACTCGTTAATCAGGTCTTGGCCGGACTCGAAGGATTCAGTGCCGCCTACCTAGACGACATCGCTGTATACAGCCACCACTGGTCCGACCACCTCCACCACCTCCGAGAGGTGCTACAGGCCCTTCAGCAAGCTGGCCTCACGATCAAGGCCAGCAAATGCCAGATTGGTCAGGGGTCCGTGACCTACCTCGGACACCAGGTGGGAAGCGGCCTGGTGGCCCCTCTGCAGCTCAAGATCGCCGCCATCCAGTCCTGGCAGCCCCCCATCACCCAGACCGAGGTACGCGCCTTTCTGGGACTCACGGGCTATTACCGACGGTTCGTGAAGGACTATGGTAGCATAGTGGGGCCCCTCACAGAACTCACGTCCAAAAATCAACCAAAGAAGGTCAACTGGACCCCAGATTGTCAAACAGCCTTCGAACAACTGAAGGCCGCCATGTGCTCCGCCCCTGTGCTCCAGGCCCCCGACTACAGCCGGGAATTCGTCGTCCAGACGGATGCCTCCGACCACGGCATTGGGGCGGTCCTGTCTCAATTGAACCCCGAAGGCCTTGATCAGCCAGTGGCCTTCATCAGCAGACGACTCCTGCCTCGAGAACAACGCTGGAGCACCATCAAGAGGGAGGCCTTCGCCGTGGTATGGGCCCTCAAAAAGCTCCGGCCCTATCTCTTTGGCACACACTTTCGGGTACAGACCGATCATCGACCCCTGCAGTGGCTGATGCAGATGCGGGGGGAGAACCCAAAACTACTACGTTGGTCCATCTCCCTACAGGGGATGGACTTCACTGTGGAACATCGACCTGGACAAGACCACGCCAACGCGGATGGCCTGTCACGCTTTTTCCGCCTCGACGAGGAGAGTCCCCAAGAGGATGGGTGACTCTCCCCGCCTTCAGCTGGGGGGGACGCATGTTGGACAGGCCACATGAAGGGCCCGCTCCCCCTCTGCCCGACCAGGCCCGAGCCCGGTCCCTCAAGTGTTACACACCACCACTCCACGTTTTCCGTCCCCTCCGGGACCCCTGCCTCTGAACATCTCGACCTCTTGGGCCCGATCCCCTACTGGCCCGCGCGCCCGACCTGGGCGCCATCTTGGACACTGCACCACGAGGCCGCGTGGCCTCCGATCGACCCTAACCCTGGGCCTGGCCAGGCCTCAGACATCCCGGCACCACCATCCACCCAGGAGGTGAGCGGACTACTTGGCAGGTCAATGGGAGAAAGAGGTGTCGATGGCTCTCCCCCGCCAGGTACCGCTCGCCCCCAGCCTCCCCGGGCGCTGGCTCCACCCTCCTGCTGGGTGGCTGGACTCCCTCATCCTGGACCCCCCGACCTCCAAGTGCGAGGGTCCGGACATCAAAGGGCAACAGCCCTATAACTGAGGCAGCTCCAGAGCAGGAAGGCAGTTGTATCCTGGAGTCGAGAGACGCAGAGAAGAACTCATCCTTGACGGACTACTGGCGCTGCCGTAGCCCTACCTTGTGAACTATCGTCCTGCCTGCTGGCGCTGCCGCAACCTCCGTAAACCTTCATCGTCGTCGGGACCTGCTGGCGTGGCCGCGGACCGTTTGTACCACCATCTTCATCGGGACCTGCTGGCTCCGCCGCGGCCCGACCATCTAGAACGCCGAGCTCGAGGATTGAGAGCTATCCATCCACCCAATTGGTAACAAGACTGTCCCGCTACCCCTTTTCCCCACCAGAGACCCGAACCGAGGGGACCCCTGAGTCCAGACCTCCTTGTATCATTTGACCGTACTCGAAGAATTGCTGATAAAGTATCGTTTAACCTTATCCTTGTGTGGTGTCCGTCTGTGGGGGGGAAGTTACTTGTCTGTACGATCGCTGGAGACGGCTCTCCCTGGAGACCTCTCCCCTTATACTCGGCCGACCCTCCCGGTCCGTCTAACAATATATATATGTATGGCTGAACAGTTATTCTTTAAATTATGTAAATTAGGTCTGATTTATATTATTTCTTTGAAAATATCAACTTTATGATAGTTAGCTGGATTTTTATCTCTTAATTTGAGGATTCATGTAATAATGACAAATATTAAGATGTTGTGGTAATTATACCGATATAACAATCATCATTTGTAGGAGAGTAGGGTCTGCTTTTCTATGGTCACCCCACTTTTTGCTTTTTTGCTTCACTGGTTTTCGACTTAATGTGGCTGTGGGCCTGCTAATCAGACCCACAGCCCAGCTGTTCTCTCTCTAAAATTCACTACAATGCACTTTGGTTGCATTACCAATTGGATATTGGATCACCCTGTGAGCCCCTGTACAGTGTACCATAGGTACCCAGGACATAGGTGTATCCAAGGACTACCAGGGGCTGCAGCATATCTTTTGCCACCCCTGGCTGGCCATTCAAATCGACACAACTGGCTGATCATTCAGCTGGGGCAAGGTGGTGTAATCACCCCTGGCTTAGATATAGTATACCTATATCTAACCTTATGTCTGGCCACATATACACCTATAACTCACTCCTATGGCAGGCCTTAAAAATCCTGGAGGCAGAGTGTTTGGTTTTATGTGAGATGGTGCTCTAGCATGAGCTGAGCCTGTCTTTAGCTTTCTGAACCATGTCCCTTAGCTGTTTTGGGATATTGCCATACCATATACTCTTAAGTGCATTATAATCCTTGTGGTTAGATGCTAACTATGGTTTGGCTTTATCGAAACATGTCGAGTAAGGTGTCATACGATTTGGAATACTACCCCCTCGCCAGTCGTGGCAACGGGGGTAGCATTCCACCCTTCTAGAGGGAGAAGACATACTGTTCTAACTATTACCGGTTAAAGTTAACCAGAGCCTCAGCATCACAAAATGGATGCTGCTGCCACAGACAGAAGTCTGACCTCCTGCTGCTGGGAGTCCTTCCAGCGAGGGAGGCTTGGACAATAGGTTTCCTGCCTTGGGAGGTGCTAGCACCACCCCAGAAAGGATTTTGTGTATTGGGACAGGGAGGGCTCAAAGGATTGAGACATGCCCGGGGCACACAAGGTGTCCCATGCATAGTCCAGTTCAAACCGATGCTGGGGCTTCCCTGCCCCAGCGCGAAACTGGACAAAGGGAAAGGGGTGTAACCGCCCCCTTCCCTGGTCCCACCCATAGGAGGGACCTAGCAGGTAATCCAGCCCCTAAGATCAGTATATAGGTAGGAGCTGAGTCACTAGGACTTTAGATTATCCTGACTGAAACTTTGAAACGAAACTCTGGACCTTCATCACTGTACTTTGGAAGAAGACGACTGAAGAATCTCCCTTGTGGTCAAGGAGTGACCACCCTGCACAAGCAGGCACCATCCAGCGATCGACGACTTGCTTTTCCGCCGCCTCTCGCCGGAGCCCGAGCCCAGAGCCTGACGACAACCGGATTCCCAGACATCCAAGAGCCCGAACCACAGTCCCTGCAAAGCTGAGACCTGTGGAGGCGACGAGGGACGTGGGACCGGCCATCTTGAAAAGTATGCGACCTGCTAACTGTGCAGCCCCCGAGGCCTCCTCGAAGCTGTGCATTGGGGATTGAGAAGCCCCGGACAGCATCTGCACCGAAGATCAGCCCTGCACACTCCATGAGTTCTGCGTGGGGCCATTTTGCATTTTCCTGCTCGACGCGTCTGCCCGGTCACTTGCCCGTTGGCTAGTGGCCATCTTGGCGACGAATACGAGAAACTACACCGCTGGTCTGGTTGCTCCAGACTGGCCCCTGCTTCCCTGAAAAGAAGCAGTCCCTCAGACCTTGCTGGTCTGAGTATGAAGCCTACATCGATTCCTGCGTGGGTTGCCTTTGCCAAGGCTTGTTGCCTCCAATCTTGAAGCCGACACCGCCAACAGCGAGAGCCTTTGTGGGACCGCTTGTGACTCCATCCTGGTCGTCGTCAATGACTCCTGGACTGCGTGGCTGCAGAGACAAGCTTCCCATCAGCACCTGATCGCATCCTGACATCGCCTGGTTCCACGCTGGTCACTGGCTAGTGACCCAGACTCTGTCCCCTCTGCTTTCAGGTCCTCTACATCTTCGATCCACCCTTGGATCCACCCGGACTCTTCTCTTCTGGCCGCCTGCAGCATCTTCACTCCAAGGCTCCATAGCTCTCCACAACGAAACCCGACACACTTTTGAACCTGTGCACCCGCTTCCTGTGGGTTAGGTAACACGAGTACTACGGTGCTCCTGTAGAGGTTTACATCCCTAGTGTCCTAGTTTCAAGTGGTTAAGTTCTATTCCAGTCGGAAGGATCTTAATTTTTTAACCTTATAACTTTTACGCACCCATTGACTTCAATGTGTACACTCGTGTGCGTTTAGACCCTGCACACTCCTCCTGTGGGCCTCCTGCTCCCTAACTATTGTTAGCTCAGTGTAGCCCCAGCGATTCCCAAGGCCCTAGGACTTACCATTGTTCGTGTCGTGGTACTTATACAACTTTTTTAATATATGGTTTGACGGGCCACCCCGCCCTATCCATAATTGTGCAACTTTTGTCTATTCTATTAAGTTACTTGTTTTGCGCTTGTGCTTCTGTGCTCATAAAGAGTTCAGGTGTTTGTTTATAAATAAATACATATATATTTTCAATATATATCTTGTGTGGTGTCCTTTCATTTGGTATTAAAGGGATTTCATATGGTAAAACAGCTGGCTTCACATGCCCTCTTGAGTTTAGCTTAAGACTGCTTTGTCCATGCTACCCCTAGGATAGCTGGTCTATAATGTTGACTTTACAACCATCACCATAAGGGTTGTTTGGACTTGTGCAAGATGCTCACTAGAATAGTGAACATCATATACCAGGCCATCTTCTCACATCATTTATTGTTAAGAATGAAGCTGGTATTTAGTCGATGAGTAATTGATAGTGTCCCATAATAATTTTGATTTGTAGCAGTTGATAGGTATGCCTGGTTTCCAGTGATTTTAGGTTCTCCTTACCATACAATGTTGTCCAAATTAACCATTTTGATGAAATGTCCAAAATTACAGTTACGGGTATGGAAACCTAATTAACAAGGGCTACTAAAACAAGCTGTTGTGCAATTTCTGGGATAATAAGAGGTGTATGTATGTATATATCCCATTATATTACATGCGTCCCACAACAAAATCGCATATCCATTGCAACCGCCTAACCACATCCCAAGTTAAGTCTGAGAATGTAGATATGGAGTTAGGAAGAGTAACTGAGTAGCATGGGAGGAAATGGGCCAGCCTGTGAAGAAGTGGGATGTGTAGAAGAAGTGGGATGTATAGAAGAAGTTGTAGACAAAGCACGCAATTGTGGCAGCGAAGTTGAGGCAAAAAGTAGAAGCCGCTCATGAAGACTGAGTTTATGGAGCGTCTTGAGGATGGTCACCTGTACAGGTGTCCAAACTGGAACACGGGTGGAATATATATCAAAAGGGTGGGATGTAGCCTGGAGAGACCCAGGAAGAAAAAGACTACAGGCAAAGCAAAATGGGTTGGCAGGGATGGACATAATGAAAGTGTGCATAATTATGGGAAGGAAGAGAAGAGGCAGCTGGAGGAAATTATCTGATAGATTAAGCTACAGAGAACTCCAGTATGCTTTCAAAATTAGGTGGGTGCTTCTGGTGTCTCTGGTTCAATCAAGATTTACTCATTGGGTTAACAACACCATTAGACCTGTGAGTCACAGCTTTGAGCCAAGGTCAGACACAGCATTTGATCATTGACAGCCATTGCAACAAGCACCCCTGAGTCAGAATTTCAGACCCAGGCGAGCCAGCGTTATTGGAAAGATTACATATTATCTGCAATCGCTTCTTGCGCAGTGGCGGGGGGAAGGGTCAGTGTGAGTGTGAACCCTAGTGTCTTTCTCTCACTTGTACGTTTTATCGTAGGTGGTGACTGCGTGGGGCTCCATGCCGTTCCCCATACAGGAGTCTGGCTCCCTTGCAGAAGCGCTGTGCAGCACCCAGGAAAAAGCTCCATGGCAGCCATTATCCTGCGTGCAGCAGACCGAGAGCCAGTGTTTTGCTCAGTCAGTGGTGCTGAGGGGGATCAGAAGAGAGAGCCGGAGCAGGTAAGCAGTGACAAAGCTGTATCTTTCTTTCTCCTTTCCCCACCTTTTGTTAATTTCTCAACTTTAAGGGCTGACTTTTCATAAAGATTGCATTCCACAATAAATGTGTACATTAGATTACATCAGCATCTTCCAACTAAATGGTACGGCCATTTTGTGCGAGATCTAGCTAGCCAGACCGCCACCCGGTTCTTGTAGTTGCCGGTGATCTAGCCACAAGGTAACTTCCATTTTTTCATGCCACCACTTAACTTGAACATGGAAAACATTTAATCTGATTGACAAAAATTACACATATCTAACTATTTGGGATCTCACAGTCCCCTAGTTTATACTCTCTTCCTGGTTGCATCTTTCAGTACAAGAATGTTAGGAACTGGAGAGTCATCTAATTCTTTGTGGCATGGCATTTCTTTCGTGTACAGAGGCTGAAATGATCTTACACTCTAAATTGGCCCGGGATCACTTTCCTTGGCATGGAGCAGTGAGACCCACTAGTATGCAGGTGTCTAGAAGGCCACGGCATGTGGATGCAAAGAGCTTTGAAATGCTTGCTATGAGGTGTAGCTTTAAAGTCAAAGATGTTTTCCTTTAGGCGCTGGCCCAAAGAAGGAATGCTTTGCCCCAGATGGATTGATGCTGGTAGCATCCACCCAAGTGCATCTTCTGTGCACATGTTCACAGTTTCAGACCCTGGGTTGGGTGTGTGCTTCTTGATGTTTGGACCATGCAATGACCTGCCCTGTATTGCTATGCTTTGTATTCAATGTGATGCCAGAAATACTTTACCTTTGAGCTGCTTATTTTCGTTCTCGCTTTGTGTAGTTTTCACCGTCGAGGGACTTATCCGCCAAGCATGTACCAAACTCAAGATGAGCTCCTGGAAGAGTTTTTGCATTCTCTGTACCCACAAACATTGGGGTTAGTACTGGTTTGTTGTTGAATATTTCCTGACTACAGTGTTTCTCTTGCTTGGTCTTACTCTATTCCTGGAGGACAACTCTTCTAATGACTACTTAAGATGGCTATTTTGATCTTTCTGGCAACCACAAGTGACAGTATTTTGTCTTCTGGCAGTGCCTCACATGTCGTCCAGAGTCCTGTCCGGGTGCGACCACCTTTCCCGCAGTTTTTCTCACCGGATATAAATCGGAATGGTTTCATCATCGAACACGCTCTCAACCCCCCAGCAAGTAAGGCTTCTCTTAAGTTTACAACTCATTCATGCACCAGGGAGCGGTGCTTCTTTGGTAATTGCTTCTGCATTAACTGCTGAATATGGGAATGTGAAGCTTATGTGGCCAAGGTAAAGTATTGCGTAGATTCTGATTATTGGCCTTCTTACAGTCTGCAAAGTTTTTTGCTTCTACATCTAGACACGCAATAGTTTTTCCATTCTACCTGGTAATAATTCCTTGTGAGAGCCAATTTGGGTTGATTACAGATACGCCATTTTCTCGTGAGTTAACCGCAAAACCATTTTGCTTGTAACTTTAAAACTGTATGTTGGTAATCCCGTTCTTGCATCAACTTAAAAATGGGAGGGTAGTGAAAGACCTAATTTTAGTTTTAAAGAACTTTAAAAAATCACAACAAAAATGTTTGCAAATTACTATAGAGTAAGTTTAGCATCTGTGAGAATTATGGGAGGCTCTCGAGAGAAAAACTTTGTAACCTCAGACACCCCTATTGTGAAAGAGCGAATCATTTGTGGCCTTTGGTTGGATAAAGGCACATTGTTTCTCAATCTCAAAAGCTTCTCTTTAATTAAAGTGAGGTTAATTGGCCTGTATGTTCTTCTTTCAGCAGTGGAGAGCATCCCGGTCTTGACATCGCTGCAGTCGTCCTCTGTGCTACAAGGCACTCTGCAGGCCCTCCACAATGAGGTCAGTAAACTGGATGTGAGGCGCTGGGACAGCTACTTCACAAGAGGACTTGAGCAAGAGGACTATCTTGAAGCTCTGCAGGAACTGAGGACAATGGCGCAATGTTACAAGGACAACCTAGGCCTGACTGAGTCGGCGGAGGACAGCGATTGACGCTCATTGGACAACCATCTTTCAATAGGCTGGTCTGGACATATGAAAGGTACTTAAAAAAGGAATCTGCTCAGAATCAGTGACTGGGTAACTACTCCAAAGAGCATGCGCTTCCTCTTTATTTATTACCATGTTGGGCTGCCCACATTGTTTCTGCCTTACTTGATTCACTGCTATGAAAAAGTCAAACTCCCCTCCTTCAGATATACTACAGAATTGCCAATGCTGTATTCTTTAATGTACATGTTTTTAATAAAATGAATATTTTTGGCAGACAGCCAGTTTCACAATAGCGGTGGCAAACAAGGGAGTAGTGGGGAACAAATGTAGCATATGTGTGATTACGTGCAACAGCCTGAGACTAAACCGGCCTTGAAAATTGGGGCCACCATCCCAGATTTCGTTGTCCTTAATTATCAGATCTGTGCATCGAGTGTTTTTTAACACGCTTTTATTTGTTGGGCTAGAAAAAGGCCAACCCAGGAATATCAGATAAAATGATGACATGGAGCTAATAAATGTATACTTCTTCCATAGAAACGCATATAATAGGTAGTTACCTGTAAGTTTTCAAACTTGACATTCATTGCTAGCCACATGCTTTGCAGTATTCTGACATCTGATTGGGAAGGCCACCAATTCTCAGAATACGGTGCTCTTTAGGAGTGCACAGTTGCCAGAATATAGCTGTGATGAGGCCCAGTGCAAAAAGACATGGGTGAGTCCTAAGTTCACAAGATGCATGCAGTATTTGTGGCAGTGTGACCCTAACCAAAGGGCAGCAAAGCACTGTAAAAGGGCGAAGTTACTACTGAAACGTGATTGAAAGGGTTGCAGTATTCCAAGAGAGGGGGCGGGGGGGGTTGCGCTGCGTCTGTAGTATGTCCACCGCACTTTCCTAAATATGAACTGGGTTGGGGCGCTCCTCCTGATGGATGCAGGGATGTTGTACCAAATTCTGTACGTAAACCGAGATGGTCTGTTGTCTCAGACAGTGAATCATTTGAAAAAAATAGCTGAGCAGAACCGCACACCTTTTCAGTGTCGTGCCGAAGACTTTAGTCTCAACACACCTTAACTGTGGTAGTGGAAGTTTTTCTGTTCCTACAAAGCAGAATCATACTCACCCCAGGTTATGTTAACTTGTTTAAAGCCTTCAGCCAAAACACACAACTTATCCCCCTAGTTGTATGATCCTCAGTGTGGCCATTCAGAGGGAAATGCACCCATCCCTACTTCCCTCATAGTTTCCAACTACAGATTTTTTTGTAGCTCAGCAGATTTTGCATACATGAGTTTCATTATAAGAAAGAAGGATATCATGTGAATCTATGAAAGATAGCCATGCACAAGATCTGTAGTTAGATGTAGGTACCCTTTGCCATTCAACACTTTTGTCGATTAACAATCTTGAATATATTTTAAAAGCAGTGAAATTATCATAAATAAATATCTGAAGGCAGGAATGAGGCAACCATTATGCGAACACACTTTGTAATAGCACCCGTCCCCCTTCCATCGCAGATCTAGACTTTATCTTAATGCAGTAATGTCTGGCAAACACACATGTAGACTTCCATGTTACAGCATTAAATATATCTTGCAGTACAATCCCAGCAAACAGCTACTGTGTATGCCATTCCTCTTGTAGAAAAAGCTCAAACTCTTCCACTGATAAATTTGTCTAGGGTCTTATGAGCAAAAACAATATAGGATACAAACCATTTGGAAAATCCTTGTTTAGACAGATGTGTTCCCATAGCAACCTATACAAAAGTCACTAAAGCTCTTTTCCATCTACAAAAGCTCTCTATTTGCGGACAATAACATTTCAGGCATCTCTTGACAAATGGAGACTGGAATAACCTCTCAGGTATCGCTGTAAGGTTCAGGAAAAAAAAGATGAATAGGAACGTTGCCTGGCGATTTGGATCAAAAGACAGTGGCACGATTATTGATAAAGTATTAGAAGCAAACATTAAGGTAAGCACATTTATTATTTTTTTGGGTGTTTTGGAAAGTAACAGTTCCCCCTTATATTAGAACACCCGCACTGCGCCGAAATATCGGCCGCAGTTAAGGTGTTAAATTCCACCTGGTATAGCACATGAATCACCACATTGTTGATTTATATGTGAACTCGTAGTATGTCCCCTAATATGCGTTGCTACTACTGCTAGTCATTTTGTAAACACCCACTATGCTGAAAGGAAGTACTTTGAATTGATAATGTTTGCCGCTCATCACAAACCGGGGTTGCTGTCTGTGCTTTGAGGGCACTGAAAGGAAATAAATACCCTGCATCCTTTAAGACTTTGGTTGCCAAGGAGTCGAGTTCTTGCAGCACTGGAATTCCATCTTGTGTTGCTGTCCTGAATGTTGATTGCAGAATACAGCTTAATGTCTTGTCGGTTTCCGGAATGAGGAAAATACTGAGTGTTCTAGGTGTGTCACCTCTTCTAGTGCTGCTTTTAAGCCTGGCTTGAGAGTGCAGCTGTCGCCTGACCTCATGTGATCAGCAGAAAAATAACCTACAGAAGTGCCACTTCGAGAGGGGTCTAGGTTCTGGCCACATGTTGTTTCTGCTGAGGACAGCCTCTGAATAAGCAGACGTTTGCTTCCACCGAAAGACCCTGCTTGTACTGTACTTTTGCCTTGTCTGGAAAGCTTATGCTTGGTTATGGAGGCATGCCTCTGAGAAATACTATAGGCCTGATCTGTTTGTTATGAAAGGTTACAACAAAGACTGACACATGTATCTTGTAAAGCATATGTTAAAGTGAATATGCATTTAAGGTTAGATTGTCATTACTCTCTATTCAATCCTGCAGGTGGGTTATTGTGGCACATGGGTTTGAATAGATTACAGAATTAAGTAAAATGTTTTGGTATTAATTACCCCCTCTATCAAACCAGGCCGACAGAAGATTTCACTTTGATAATTCAGTTTAGCCCCTTTTAGGAGGCAGTATTTTCCTTAGCCAACTGTAATGATGTACACGTTTGTGATGTTATGACTGTAGTCTGATGGGTTGCTTTGTGTAAAAACATTTGCTCAATACAAAAGGCCGGAATTATTATGGTGACAAGCCAAAGATAAAGACTTAGGATCTGACTGGTTCACTGGGAAACGTTATGCCCAATGCCATAGATCTGACCATTTTTTATTAAAAGTTATGACTGAGGCAGTAGGAATAGCTTATTTTTTATGAAAGGCATTTGTAAAAGCCAATAAGCTTTTAAAGGTGGGTTAAATTACACTCTTACATACTATATACAGGTATTTGGTTACATGAAATCTCACAGGTTATAGCAGTATGCAAGGTGTATTGGTCACGCACTCTGCCAAACTGCGGGTAGAAGATTTTCACAGTCATAATCATTCTTATGCCCTTTAGAGGGAGATTGAATATTGTTTTGTCAAATAAAACTTTGTACATATTTGTAATTTTCTTACTCTATGCAGTGTGGTTGCCACCTTATGCACGCTTCAGTAGGGCTGTATTGGTAGAGGCCATAGGCTTTTTGGGAAACGTTATGTCAGAGTCCATAGTTTGATCTGCTTATTATATAAACCTATGATGCCAGTAGGCCTTACTTGCTTATCGTGAAACACGTGTTAATAGGCTTTTAGTGGTGGATTATTGTTACTCTGTACAAACAACCAAGGTAGATACTTTGTTACAAGGAATTTCACAAGTACCGTGGTTGGCTAGGGTTTAGTGTTAGTGACCGACTCTTAAAACCTTTGACAACAGAGAATTTGCACTATGTTATTAGTAGATGGGCAATCTTAAGGGTAGGTTATATTGTTTTTACAACTATAATTTTGTACAGTTATAATTTTATTATGGTATACCTGATCTTTGCAGGTCTGGGTTGGTTAAGGTGACAAGCCATTGATGAAAGCTATAGACCTGATTGGTTCATTTTGAAGGAAAAATGACACACCTGGCAGACTAGCTCTCTTCCAGGGGAATCCTCATCATAGCCATAAGCACTGAATAGTCCTGCACAGGGATGCTAGATTTAATTTAACATTTTAAAAATAAACCAATTACATTAAGGTAGCCACCAAAGAGAAAAAGTTACAATAGACAATCTTCCATACTTAATTAAAAGGAAAAAGTAAAGCAATTGTTGGACAGGCCACGTGAAGGGCCGCTCCCCCTCTGCCCGACCAGGCCCGAGCCCGGTCCCTCAAGTGTCACACACCACCCCTTCACGTTTTCCGTCCCCTCCGGGACCCTTGCCTCTGAACATATCGACCTCGTGGGCCCGATCCATTACTGGCCCGCGCGCCCAGCCAGGGCGCCATCTTGGACACTCCGCCACGAGGCCGCGTGGCCCCCGATCGACCCAACCCTGGGCCTGGCTAGGCCTCAGACATCCTGGCACCACCATCCACCCAGGAGGTGAGCGGACTACTTGGCAGGTCAATGGGAGAAAGAGGTGTCGATGGTTCTCCCTCGCCAGGGGCCGCTCGCCACAACCTCCCCGGGCGCTGGCTCCACCCCCCTGCTGGGTGTCTGGACCCCTTCATCCCGGACCCCCCAACCTCCAAGTGCGAGGGTCCGGACATCAAAGCGCACTAGCCCTATAACTGGGGCAGCTCCAGAGCAGGAAGGCAGTTGTATCCTGGAGTCGAGAGACGCAGTGAAGAACTCATCCTTGTCGAACTACTGGCGCTGCCGTAGCCCTGCCTTGCGAACCTTCGTCCTGCCTGCTGGCGCTGCCGTAACCTTCGTAACCTTCATCGTCGTCGGGACCTGCTGGCGTGGCCGCGGACCGTTTGTAACCACCATCTTCACCGGGACCTGCTGGCTCGCCGCGGACCGTCGCTTCCTTCATCCATCTCGGGACCTGCTGGCTCCGCCGCGGCCCGATCATCTAGAACGCCGAGCTCGAGGATTGAGAGCTATTTTCATCTATTGGTAACAAGACTGTCCCGCTACCCTTTTCCCAATCCAGAGACCAGAATCGAGGGGACCCCTGAGTCCAGACCTCCTTGTATACTTCTACCGTACCTAAAGAATTGCTGATAAAGTATCGTTGAACCTTATCCTGGTGTGGTGTCCGTCTGTGGGGGGGAAGTTACTTGTCTGTGCGATCGCTGGAGACGGCTCTCCCCGGAGACCTCTCCCCTTGTCCTCGGCCGACCCTCCCGGTCCGTCTAACATTGGTGGCCAGCGGCGCGATCCGAATCACCGCATAATCGTACAGAGAGTAGCTCACCCCACGACGAAATCACAATGACAACCAAAGAAAGCGGATCCACCGAGAAATTTCAAATGGAGAAATTGAACGAGTACAGCCATCGTGAACTAAAACAATTCTGCATCGAACTAGGTATCGCTACCACCGGTCTAAGTACCAAAGACGATTTCAAGCAGGCCCTAGAGTCCTGGGCAGAAACCGGGGCCGTGGGAACCACCGACCAAAACATCGCAGCAGTAGGGAAAAACACCACGGCCCCCGAGGAGCAAAGAACGGGTCTCTCGCAAGACGAGATCCAGGAACGAGAAAGAACACGACTACATGAACTAGAAATGGCCCGGCTCAAAATGGATATTGAACTTAAACTGGCCGAACAAAAAATAAGCTTAGAGCACCTGCGTCTCCGCGAAGAAAGAGAGGAAAAACAGAGACAAAGGGAGCTCGAGGAAAAGAGGCTGGCGTATGAACACGAGCGCAAACTAGCTGAGATAGACTTACGCAAGCAGAACAGAGAATTAGGGGTGCCCGAGCAACCCTGCGACCCAGGGGCAACAGAGAAAAAGGTACACATCCCCAAGGATGTCGTTCGAGAATACTTCCGAGAGGACGACATCCAGCAATGGTTCAAGGCCTACGAAATCGCTATGACCGCCCACCGGATCGACCGAAGCGATTGGGGAGCCGGTCTATGGGGGAGATTCCTCAATGAGGGCCGCGATGCCCTGCTACAGCTCCCGGACCATCAGATGACCTCCTATGACCACATGAAAGCTGCCCTCCTCACCCGCTATGGGCTCACACCCGAGATGTACCGTCAGAGGTTCCGAGACTGCACCCGCATCCCGGGTACAACTTGGGTGGACTACGTGAACTACTTTAGCCGAGCCTTCGAGGGCTGGATCAAAGGAAGCAATGTCACAACGTACGAACAACTCTTCAACCTCATGGTGTGGGAGCATCTATCAAACAATTGCTTCATTGAGCTCCGGCAGCACCTCCTCGACAGCAAATTGACTGATCCACGGCAGCTCGCAGCCGAGGCTGACCGGTGGGAAATCACCAGAGTGGGCCGAAATGGGTCCTATGAACAAAACCGGAACAACAACGGTCAACACCGTCCCCGAGGAGGAGGGGGGGGGCCAAGGGCGAGGAAAAGACAACGCTCCGGTCGCCCCCGCTACCAGCACCACCCCCCCGGCCAACCGGGGCAGCACCCCCCCGGCCAACCGGGGCAGCACCCCGGCGCGACCGGGATACAGAGCCAATGTCACGTGTCACCGATGCCAACGAGTCGGCCACTATGCAAACGACCCAAATTGCCCGCAGTACCAGAGCCCAAGACCCCGCCAAGTGGCCGCTGCTGCCCTAGGGGAAGAACAGATCGCCGAGGAGCAGGAAGAATACGAACAAGAGCATCAAGAATGGGAGCCAGCCGCCATGACTTTAGCATGCTTAGGGGGGAAAGACATGGTCCCGCGGGTCCCCCTACCCGCCAACACCCGGAAGTACAGCCAATGGGTGAGCATCAATGGACGCCAGGCCGAAGCCCTCCGTGACACCGGGGCCAGTGTAACAGCCGTCCGCTGTTACCTGGTGACCCCAGAACAGTTCATACCAAACATTCTCTGCCCTGTCCGTTCAGCCGATAACTCGGAAAGTCTGTGTCGGATGGCCTGCGTCCCTTTCGAATGGGGAGGGGTCTCCGGCATGTTGAAAGTAACGGTCCGAGATGATGCTCCCGTAGACTGTCTCCTGGGGAATGACCTTGAAAGCTCTCCCTGGGCAGCCGTAGAACGAAGAGAACACCTGGGGATGTTGGGCGTCCTGGACTGGGCGTGCGTCACCACCCGGTCCATGGCCGCCCTTGCCAATCCCCGACAAGAGGAACCCGAATGGCCGGCGCCTCCTCCCCCGGTCGCCCCCGTCGAAGACACCGACCGTGCCGTCCGCCCAGAACCAGCTCAACCTCCGGACCTCGCTGGCCTCGACCAGTGGCATCAAGAGGGGGGACCCACACAGGAACAGTTTCGCCAAGAGCAAAAGACCTGTCCCTCCCTCGAGGGACTCCGCCAACAAGCCCTCGCCCAGAGCGCAGGGGATACCTCCGGAACACATTGGGTCTACTGGACAATGATCTGCTATACAGTGAACAAAGGATCGCGGAGTTGGGGGCCAGCCGAGTGCTAGTGGTGCCCCTCCGTTTTAGAGACTTCTTGCTAAACCTGGCCCACGATGTCCCCCTGGCTGGACACCTGGGTCAGGATAAAACCTACAGCCGCCTAGTAACCCACTTCTTCTGGCCCAAAATGAGGAATGATGTACTCCAGCATTGCCGATCTTGCCCCACGTGCCAAGCCAGCGGAAAGAGCGGCCGCAAACTAAAGGCCCCCCTGCAACCATTTCCCGTGGTCACCACCCCGTTCGAGAGGGTCGGGATAGACATTGTGGGGCCCCTGGACCCCCGTACAAAACAAGGACATCGGTTCATCCTGGTACTAGTGGACCACGCCACCCGCTACCCCGAGGCTATTCCCCTGCGAACTGTGACAGCCCCGGTGGTCGGCCGGGCCCTGATGGGGATCTTCTCCCGTGTGGGCTTCCCCAGAGAAGTCGTCAGCGACAGGGGCACAAACTTTATTTCCAAATATATAAAGTCCCTCTGGCAACAGTGTGGGGTCACCTAGCAATTCACGACCCCCTATCACCCTCAAGGAAACGGACTCGTTGAGCGGTTCAACCGCACGCTCAAAGGGATGATTGGGGGGTTGGAAGAGCCCCTCCGTCGCCAGTGGGATGTGCTGCTGCCGTGCCTCCTCTTCGCCTATCGAGAGGTCCCCCAGAAGTCCCTCGGCTTCAGCCCGTTTGAGTTATTGTATGGACACCCCGTACGGGGGCCTCTCAGTCTAGTCAAGGAAGGCTGGGAAATGCCCCCTCTAAAGAACCCCCCAGATGTCTTCAAATACCTACTAACCCTCCGCAACCAGACCCGACGGTTCAGAGAGCTGGCAAAAGCAAACTTGGAGGCCAGTCAAGAGGACATGAAAAAGTGGTATGACCGAAATGCCTCCTCCATCGAATTTGAACCCGGACAACAGGTATGGGTGATGTCCCCCACCGAGCCCTGCGCTCAGCGGCTAGTCAACCAGGTCTTGGCCGGGCTCGAAGGATTCAGCGCCGCCTACCTAGACGACATCGCTGTGTACAGCCACCACTGGTCCGACCACCTCCACCACCTCCGAGCGGTGCTACAGGCCCTTCAGCAAGCTGGCCTCACGATCAAGGCCAGCCAATGCCAAATTGGTCAGGGGTCCGTAACCTACCTCGGACACCAGGTGGGAAGCGGCCTGGTGGCCCCTCTGCAGCTCAAAATTGCCGCCATCCAGTCCTGGCAGCCTCCCGTCACCCAGACCGAGGTCCGCGCCTTTTTGGGACTCACGGGCTATTACAGACGGTTCGTGAAAGACTATGGTACCATAGTGGGGCCCCTCACAGAGCTCACGTCCAAAAATCAGCCCAAGAAGGTCAACTGGACCCCCGATTGTCAAACAGCCTTCAAACAACTGAAGGCCGCCATGTGCTCCGCCCCTGTGCTCCAGGCCCCCGACTACAGCCGGGAATTCGTCGTCCAGACGGATGCCTCCGACCACGGCATTGGGGCGGTCCTGTCTCAATTGAACACCGAAGGCCTTGATCAGCCAGTGGCCTTCATCAGCAGGCGACTCCTACCTCGAGAACAACGCTGGAGCACCATCGAGAGGGAGGCCTTCGCCGTGGTATGGGCCCTCAAAAAGCTCCGGCCCTACCTCTTTGGCACCCACTTCCGGGTGCAGACCGACCATCGACCCCTGCAGTGGCTGATGCAGATGCGGGGGGAAAACCCAAAACTTCTACGTTGGTCCATCTCCCTACAAGGGATGGACTTCACTGTTGAACACCGGCCTGGGCCAGATCACGCCAACGCAGATGGCCTGTCCCGGTTTTTCCGCCTCGACGAGGAGAGTCCCCAAGAGGATGGGTGACTCTCCCCGCCTTCAGCTGGGGGGGACGCATGTTGGACAGGCCACGTGAAGGGCCGCTCCCCCTCTGCCCGACCAGGCCCGAGCCCGGTCCCTCAAGTGTCACACACCACCCCTTCACGTTTTCCGTCCCCTCCGGGACCCTTGCCTCTGAACATATCGACCTCGTGGGCCCGATCCATTACTGGCCCGCGCGCCCAGCCTGGGCGCCATCTTGGACACTCCGCCACGAGGCCGCGTGGCCCCCGATCGACCCAACCCTGGGCCTGGCTAGGCCTCAGACATCCTGGCACCACCATCCACCCAGGAGGTGAGCGGACTACTTGGCAGGTCAATGGGAGAAAGAGGTGTCAATGGTTCTCCCTCGCCAGGTGCCGCTCGCCACAACCTCCCCGGGCGCTGGCTCCACCCCCCTGCTGGGTGTCTGGACCCCTTCATCCCGGACCCCCCAACCTCCAAGTGCGAGGGTCCGGACATCAAAGCGCACTAGCCCTATAACTGGGGCAGCTCCAGAGCAGGAAGGCAGTTGTATCCTGGAGTCGAGAGACGCAGTGAAGAACTCATCCTTGTCGGACTACTGGCGCTGCCGTAGCCCTGCCTTGCGAACCTTCGTCCTGCCTGCTGGCGCTGCCGTAACCTTCGTAACCTTCATCGTCGTCGGGACCTGCTGGCGTGGCCGCGGACCGTTTGTAACCACCATCTTCACTGGGACCTGCTGGCTCCGCCGCGGACCGTCGCTTCCTTCATCCATCTCGGGACCTGCTGGCTCCGCCGCGGCCCGATCATCTAGAACGCCGAGCTCGAGGATTGAGAGCTATTTTCATCTATTGGTAACAAGACTGTCCCGCTACCCTTTTCCCAATCCAGAGACCAGAATCGAGGGGACCCCTGAGTCCAGACCTCCTTGTATACTTCTACCGTACCTAAAGAATTGCTGATAAAGTATCGTTGAACCTTATCCTGGTGTGGTGTCCGTCTGTGGGGGGGAAGTTACTTGTCTGTGCGATCGCTGGAGACGGCTCTCCCCGGAGACCTCTCCCCTTGTCCTCGGCCGACCCTCCCGGTCCGTCTAACAGCAATGAAGGTCAGTGTTAGGCAATACCATGCAATGCAGGGAATAGAAAAGATTTTGTCATATAGATATGCTTTGCCTATATGCTGTGTTAAGTTAGCATGAGCTTATTAGGAGTTTAAACGCCATTTAACCTTTCTGCTGCTTCTGCACACGACACATAGCTGTTGCTTTAGCTTTGAGCCTAGTAGAATGTTTTGATTCACGCACGAATAATATGTTGTTACTCGGATATCAACTTTGCTTAGTGAGCTGTGTCTGTACAATGAGTGCTGAAGCCTTCAAGGATAACTCGACACAGTGGTTGTTGTGAGGTCTGATCTTCGCACCTTCCTAGACATAACATACATGCAGCTGCAGCCAAATTCTGGCTTTAGGCGCGTTTTTATATTGCTTTGCACAAGAGCATACACACACACACTTGATGGTGCTTCGCATGCAGAGAGCTGGTGGAAGATGATGTGATCCCTTACCACTAGGATCTGAGGTATGGGCCTGCCCTGCTAAAACCCAAAGAGACCTTCTTAGATATAATATAATATACTAGCTAGGGAGGGTGAGAATTAGGTGTTGTTTAACCCTATTCATTTTAGCATTTTAACATGCTTTCACCTTTCGTATTCTATGGACTAGTGACTATGCTGATTACTTTGTTTCTTATAATATGTTTGCTTGTATTAGCTAAGATACTGCGTTTGAGAACACTGCATTAGTGAATAAACATTACGTCCTCATTTACTCCGTGTTCTGGATTGAAATGATTGTATAACGAAAGAGTATTCATGTGTTCCACGTTACCCGAGGTGTACTAAGTCCATGTTCTGGTTTGTCTAAACATTGGGAGTCTGTGATAACCAATGAGACACTGTAGCTAGTCTGGTAGGGGATTTTGGGTACTAAGGTGAGTTTTGGTACACCCTAATTCACTGAGGTTCCAAGTTTCTATGCACAGTTCTGTAGGAGAACGGAATCCCTGCGACAATTTCATTTAAGAGCTTCACAGTACATCCTATATCCCATCATGCCCCACAGGTGACGGTTAGATCACGTAGTTTTTACAGAAAATAAGAGGATCCTGGGTGGAAATTGCTGATAGCTGGAAATAATGTTGTCCGGGGAGGTGGGAGGATTGCTTAGGAATGATGAGAATTCCCTTGTAAGAAAAATGCAGTTATAGGTGAGTAACTTTTCCTTCTCTTCCGGCAGATCCACATAGTAGACACAAGCATTGAATAAAATAGCAGGCTCATCCCATGCATAAGGCAGACCAGAAATAGAGACAGATCAACAGTCACCTGAAAAGATTCCTCAAAAAAAGCCTGCCCCACTTGAATTCTGGAGACTGAATCTAGACAATGTCTAGTGAAAGTGTGAACAGATTTCCTGGTAGCAGCCTTACAAATCTCTAAATAGTTCTGAGTAAAGCTATTGTAGCAGCTTTTCCTCTTGTAGAATTTGTTTTAGTGTCTACAAGGGAGGGGCTTCATAGCTAACTGGTTTGAAAACAATATGCAAGATACAATCCATCTAGAAATAGACTGCTTTGTTGAAGGTAGATAAGACCTTCCTGGTCCGTATTATAAGAAACAATGACCTGATTGTTTTAGTTTTCTTCCCTTTATTAAGCTACAATTTAAAACTTTTCACATATTTAATAAATCCAGGGATCTCTCTTATGAAGTGGGGAACCGAGGGAGCGAGGTGCAGTGGAGGGTGGGGTGCAGGAGAGCCTTTCAAGGGTCCACAGGGGGCACACAACGATGTGAGTCGGCCTGCAGGCTAATTGTTCAGGAGGAGGCTAGGCGCGTTTCAAAGACAGCCGACCAAGGAATTTAACATACCTGCTGCTCACCCTCCTTTTACTGGGCTTAGTGGCAGCACAGAGCCAGTAAAGAGAGAGTGATTTTTTTTAACCTATTTTGCGGGCACTTTTGTAAAAAAAAATTGCAGCATTTTTCCAAAAGTGCTGATGCCATGATTTTTTTTGCAAATCGTGAAATCCTGGACGGGTCTGTCTATTGTATTTGCTCAGTATTCCGAGATCGAGAATGGGTCTGCACTGTTCTTTTGAACCAGAAAGTACCAATCCTTTTTAGTGAAAAGGAACCTCCTCCACATCATTTTTCTGTAGTGCCTTCCTTTTGTAGCATATCTTGCTGATAAGCTGGTGCTTACCTTGGCGGAATAGAGGAAGGAGGGGACATGAAACGAAGGGAATATCTATTCTGAATAATATTCAAGACCCTTTCGTCTGTTATTATGAGAAGCCACCCACACAGTCGTATATTAAATGATGCCATTAGGAATGTTATGAACATGTCATGAGTGATGTAATAGGTGAGGGCACAAGCAGTGTGTTGGACAGGCCCCATGAAGGGCCGCTCTCCCCCGGCCCAACCAGGCCCGAGTCCGGGCCCGCACGTACCACACACCACCATTGCACGTCCCCTGTCCCCTCAGGGACCCCTGCCCTCGAGCATGTCAACCTCGTGGGTCCGATCCACTGCCGGCCCTCGCGCCCATCCTGGGGCGCCATCTTGGACACTCCACCACGAGGCCGCCTGGCCCCCGATCGACCTCAACCCTGGGCCTGGCCAGGCCTCAGACATCCCGGCACCACCATCCACCCAGGAGGTGAGCGGGCTACTTGGCAAGTCAATGGGAGAAAGAGGTGTCGATGGCTCTCCCCCGCCAAGTGCCGCTCGCCCATCGCCTCCCCGGGCGCCGGCTCCACCCCCCTGCTGGGTGTCTGGACTCACTCATCCCGGACCTCCCGACCTCCAAGTGCGAGGGTCCGGACATCAAAGCACACCAGCCCTATAACTGGGGCAGCTCCAGAGCAGGAAGGCAGTTGTATCTTGGAGTCGAGAGACGTAAAGAGGAACTCATCCTTGACGGACTACTGGCGCTGCCGTAGCTCTGTCTTGTGCACCATCGTCCTGCCTGTTGGCGCTGCCACAGCCTTCGTAACCTTCATATCCTTCATCGTCGTCGGGACCTGCTGGCGTGACCGCGGACCGTTGTAACCGTCATCTTCACCGGGACCTGCAGGCTCCGCCGCGGACCGTCGTTTTCCTTCGTCCATCTCGGGACCTGCCTGGCTCCGCCGCGGCCCGATCATCTAGAACGCCGAGCTCGAGGATTGAGAGCTATTTTCCACTCATTGGTAACAAAGACTGTCCCGCTACCCCTTTCCTAAGCCAGAGACTAGAACCGAGGGGACCCCTGAGTCCAGACCTCCTTGTATCATATCATCGTAACCTAAGAATTGCCTATAAAGTCTCGTTAACCTTCAATCTTGTGTGGTGTCCGTCTGTGGGGGGGAAGTTGCTTGTCTGTACAGTCGTTGGAGACGGCTCTCCCCGGAGACCGCTCCCCGTAGTCTCGGCCGACCCTCCCGGTCCGTCTAACATTGGTGGCCAGCGGCGCGATCCGAATCACCGCATAACGTACAGAGAGTAGCTCACCCCACGACAAAATCACAATGACAACCAAAGAAAGCGGATCAACCGAGAAGTTCCAAATGGAGAAACTGGAGGAGTACAGCCATCGTGAACTAAAACAATTCTGCATCGAACTGGGTATCGCTACCACCGGACTAAGCACCAAAGACGATTTTAAGCATGCCCTAGAATCTTGGGCAGAGACCGGGGCTGCCGGAACCCCCGATCAAAGCACCGCAGAAAAAACCACCACGGCCCCTGAAGGGCAAAGAACAGGTCTCTCGCAAGACGAGATCCAGGAAAGAGAAAGAACCCGACTACACGAACTAGAAATGGCCCGACTCAAGATGGACGTTGAACTCAAGTTGGCCGAACAAAAAATCAACTTAGAGCACCTGCGTCTCCGAGAAGAAAGAGAGGAGAAACAGAGACAAAGGGAGCTCGAGGAAAAGAAACTGGCGTACGAACACGAACGAAACCTAGCCGAGATCAACCTGCGCAAGCAGAATAAAGAAGCAGGGGTGCCCGAGCGACCCCACACCTCAGGGGCCACAGACAAAAAGGTACACATCCCCAAGGATGTTGTCCGAGAATATTTCCGAGAGGACGACATCCAGCAATGGTTTAAGGCCTATGAAATCGCTATGACGGCACACCGGATCGATAGAAGCGACTGGGGAGCCGGTCTATGCGGGAGATTCCTCAATGAGGGCCGCGATACCCTGCTACAGCTCCCGGACCACCAGATGACCTCCTATGACCATATGAAAGCGGCACTCCTCACCCGCTATGGCCTCACACCCGAGATGTACCGTCAGAGGTTCCGAGACTGCACCCGCATCCCGGGTACAACTTGGGTGGACTATGTAACGTACTTTAGCCGAGCCTTCGAGGGCTGGATCAGAGGGAGCAACGTCACGACCTACGAACAACTGTTCAATCTGATGGTATGGGAGCATCTGTCGAACAATTGCTTCATTGAGCTCCGCCAGCACCTCCTCGACAGTAAGTTAACGGATCCCCGGCAGCTTGCGGCCGAAGCTGACCGGTGGGAGATCACCAGAGTGGGCCGGAATGGGTCCTACGAACAGAACCGGAACAACAATGGTCAGCACCGACCAAGAGGAGGAGGGGGGGGCCAAGGACGAGGAAGAGACAACGCTCCGGTCGCCCCCGCTACCAGCACCACCCCCCCGGCCAACCGGGGCGGCACCCCGGCACGACCGGGGTACAGAGCCAATGTCACGTGTCACCGATGCCAACGAGTAGGCCACTATGCAAACGACCCAAACTGTCCGCAGTACCAGAGCCCAAGACCCCGCCAAGTGGCCGCTGCGGCCCTAGGGGAAGAACAGATCTCCGAGGAGCAGGAAGAATACGAACAAGAGCATCAAGAGTGGGAGCCAGCCGCCATGGCTCTAGCCTGCTTAGGGGGGAAAGACATGGTCCCGCGGGTCCCCCTACCCGCTAACACCCAGAAGTACAGCCAATGGGTGAGCATCAATGGACGCCGGGCCGAAGCCCTTCGTGACACCGGGGCCAGTGTAACAGCCGTCCGCTGTCACCTGGTGACCCCAGAACAGTATCTACCGAACATTCTCTGCCCTGTACGATCAGCCGATAACTCGGAAAGTCTGTGTCGGATGGCCTGCGTCCCTTTCGAATGGGGAGGGGTCTCCGGCATGTTGAAAGTAACGGTCCGAGACGATGCCCCCGTAGACTGCCTCCTTGGAAATGACCTTGAAAGCTCTCCGTGGGCAGCCGTGGAGCGAAGAGAACACCTGGGGATGTTGGGCGTCCCGGACTGGGCGTGCGTCACCACCCGGTCCATGGCCGCCCGTGCCAACCACCGCCCAGAAGAACCCGAATGGCCGGCGCCACCGCCTCCGGTCGCCCCAGCCGAAACCACCGACCATGACATCCCCCCCGAACCAGCTCAACCTTCCGACCTCGCTAACCTCGACCAGTGGCCTCAAGAGGGGGGGCCCACGCAAGAACAATTTCGCCAAGAACAGAAGACCTGTCCCTCCCTCGAGGGACTCCGCCAGCAAGCGCTTGCCCAAAGCGCAGGGGATACCTCCGGAACTCATTGGGTCTACTGGGACAATGATCTGCTGTACAGCGAGCAAAGAATCGCCGAGCTGGGGGCCAACCGAGTATTAGTGGTGCCCCTCCGTTTTAGAGACTTTCTGCTAAACCTGGCCCACGATGTCCCCCTAGCAGGACACCTGGGACAAGATAAAACCTACAGTCGCCTAGTGACCCACTTCTTCTGGCCAAAGATGAGGAACGATGTGCACCAGCATTGCCGATCTTGCCCCACGTGCCAAGCCAGTGGGAAGAGCGGCCGCAAACTAAAAGCCCCCCTGCAACCTTTTCCTGTGGTCACTACCCCATTTGAGAGGGTCGGAATAGACATTGTGGGGCCCCTGGACCCGCGCACGAAACAAGGCCATCGATTCATCTTGGTGCTAGTGGACCACGCCACCCGCTACCCTGAGGCTGTTCCTCTGCGGACTGTGACAGCCCCGGTAGTCGGCCGGGCTCTGATGGGGATCTTCTCCCGGGTGGGCTTCCCCCGAGAAGTCGTCAGCGACAGAGGCACGAACTTTATTTCTAAATACATGAAATCCCTCTGGCAACAGTGCGGGGTCACCTACCGATTCACGACCCCCTATCACCCTCAAGGGAACGGACTTGTTGAGCGGTTCAACCGCACGCTAAAGGGGATGATTGGGGGGTTGGAAGAGCCCCTCCGTCGCCAGTGGGATGTGCTGCTGCCGTGCCTCCTCTTCGCCTACCGAGAGGTCCCTCAGAAATCCCTGGGCTTCAGCCCATTTGAACTGCTATATGGACACCCAGTGCGGGGGCCGCTCAGCCTAGTCAAAGAAGGCTGGGAGATGCCTCCGTTCAAGAACCCTCCAGATGTCTTCCGGTACCTCCTAACCCTCCGCAACCAGACCCGGCGGTTCAGGGAACTGGCAAAAGCCAACTTAGAGGCCAGTCAAGAGGACATGAAAAAATGGTATGACCAGAATGCCTCATCCATTGAATTCGAACCTGGCCAACAGGTATGGGTGATGTCCCCCCCTGAGCCATGCGCCCTGCAAGACAAATGGACGGGGCCCTTCAAAGTAGTCGAGCGCAAGGGCCCTGCCACCTATCTCATCGACATGGAATCCTCCCGGAACCCTCTCCGGGTCCTCCACGCTAACAGACTAAAGCCCCACTTTGTGCGAACAGAGCTCAGCCTCCTGATGGCCACAGACAATGGGATTGAAGAAGACTCCGAGCCCCTCCCTGACCTCCTACGGACTCAGGAGCAAGACGGCTCCGTGGATGGGGTCCGACTCTCGGAGGCCCTCACCAGAGAACAACGCCAAGAGTGTCAAGCCCTCCTATCACAGTTCGCCAGCCTGTTCTCCCTCACCCCCGGTGTCACTCCCTGGTGTGTGCACGATGTGGACACGGGGGACAGCCCCCCTATCCGCCACCGGGCCTACCGCGTGCCAGACCGGGTACGGGCCTACATCCAGGAAGAGGTGGCCAAGATGCTCGCACTCGGGGTCATCGAGCCCTCAGACAGTCCCTGGGCCAGCCCTGTAGTACTGGTCCCCAAAGCAGCTGCACCCGGCACCACACCAGAACTCCGGTTCTGCGTCGACTACCGGGGCTTGAATGCGGTCACCAGAACAGACGCGCATCCCATACCCCGGGCAGATGAACTAATCGACCGCATGGGAGCTGCCCGCTATCTCAGTATCTTCGATCTGACGGCGGGCTACTGGCAAATCGGCCTCACACCCCGGGCGCAGGAACGTTCTGCCTTTTCCACCCCCGATGGCCATTACCATTTCACCGTCATGCCCTTCGGCATGAAGAATGCCCCGGCAACATTCCAACGGCTCGTCAATCAGGTCCTGGCGGGGCTCGAAGGATTCAGCGCCGCCTACCTAGACGACATCGCTGTATACAGCCACCATTGGCCCGAGCACCTCCACCACCTCCGAGCAGTACTGCAAGCCCTTCAGCGAGCTGGCCTCACGATCAAGGCCAGCAAGTGTCAAATTGGGCAAGGGTCTGTAACCTACCTCGGGCACCAGGTGGGAAGCAGCCTGGTGGCCCCTCTGCAGCTAAAAATTGCCGCCATCCAGTCTTGGCAGCCACCCATCACTCAGACCGAGGTACGAGCCTTCCTGGGCCTCACAGGATATTATCGAAGGTTCGTGAAGGACTACGGTACCATAGTAGGGCCCCTCACAGAACTCACGTCAAAAAACCAGCCCAAGAACGTCAACTGGACCCCAGAGTGCCAAGCTGCATTTGACCTACTAAAAGCCGCCATGTGTTCTGCCCCTGTGCTCCAGGCCCCCGACTACAGCCGGGAGTTCGTTGTCCAGACGGATGCCTCCGACCATGGCATTGGGGCAGTCCTGTCCCAAGTAAACACCGAAGGCCTTGATCAACCGGTGGCCTTTATCAGCCGGCGACTCCTACCACGGGAACAACGCTGGAGCACCATAGAGAGGGAGGCCTTCGCGGTGGTATGGGCCCTCAAGAAACTCAGGCCCTACCTTTTTGGCACCCACTTTCGGGTGCAGACTGACCACCGACCCCTGCAGTGGCTGATGCAGATGCGGGGGGAAAACCCGAAGTTACTACGCTGGTCCATCTCCCTGCAGGGTATGGACTTCACAGTTGAACACCGTCCTGGGCCAGATCACGCCAACGCGGATGGCCTGTCCCGCTTCTTCCGCCTCGACGAGGAGAGTCCCCAAGAGGATGGGTGACTCTCCCCGCCTTCAGCTGGGGGGGACGCATGTTGGACAGACCCCATGAAGGGCCGCTCTCCCCCGGCCCAACCAGGCCCGAGTCCGGGCCCGCACGTACCACACACCACCATTGCACGTCCCCTGTCCCCTCAGGGACCCCTGCCCTCGAGCATGTCAACCTCGTGGGTCCGATCCACTGCCGGCCCTCGCGCCCATCCTGGGGCGCCATCTTGGACACTCCACCACGAGGCCGCCTGGCCCCCGATCGACCTCAACCCTGGGCCTGGCCAGGCCTCAGACATCCCGGCACCACCATCCACCCAGGAGGTGAGCGGGCTACTTGGCAAGTCAATGGGAGAAAGAGGTGTCGATGGCTCTCCCCCGCCAAGTGCCGCTCGCCCATCGCCTCCCCGGGCGCCGGCTCCACCCCCCTGCTGGGTGTCTGGACTCACTCATCCCGGACCTCCCGACCTCCAAGTGCGAGGGTCCGGACATCAAAGCACACCAGCCCTATAACTGGGGCAGCTCCAGAGCAGGAAGGCAGTTGTATCTTGGAGTCGAGAGACGTAAAGAGGAACTCATCCTTGACGGACTACTGGCGCTGCCGTAGCTCTGTCTTGTGCACCATCGTCCTGCCTGTTGGCGCTGCCACAGCCTTCGTAACCTTCATATCCTTCATCGTCGTCGGGACCTGCTGGCGTGACCGCGGACCGTTGTAACCGTCATCTTCACCGGGACCTGCAGGCTCCGCCGCGGACCGTCGTTTTCCTTCGTCCATCTCGGGACCTGCCTGGCTCCGCCGCGGCCCGATCATCTAGAACGCCGAGCTCGAGGATTGAGAGCTATTTTCCACTCATTGGTAACAAAGACTGTCCCGCTACCCCTTTCCTAAGCCAGAGACTAGAACCGAGGGGACCCCTGAGTCCAGACCTCCTTGTATCATATCATCGTAACCTAAGAATTGCCTATAAAGTCTCGTTAACCTTCAATCTTGTGTGGTGTCCGTCTGTGGGGGGGAAGTTGCTTGTCTGTACAGTCGTTGGAGACGGCTCTCCCCGGAGACCGCTCCCCGTAGTCTCGGCCGACCCTCCCGGTCCGTCTAACACAGTGCATGGCCAGGGCACTAGTTCTAGTTACTTTAGCTCATATCATATAGTTACTTCAGATAACTAACTGGTGAATGTAAGTGCTTTTTAGGTCTCGCTATTCGATGCGCATGCGCATTGAGCTTGCGAGACTATGGGGGCTTAAACAGTCTTTAACTAACTTGCAAGGAATCGTGGCGATTCCTTGCAGTGCCCGTGAAATTCAAGCTCAATGCGCATGCGCATTGAGCTTAAAAGCGCGTGCACATCAGTTCCCTCAGCCGCACTCCAGGCCCCTGCTGCTTTCACACCCTCTCCCCGCTCCGCCCCCTCCCCTGCCCGCCGTGTCGCATTTCTCCTCCCCACAGCAATGCCCTCCGCCGTACTTTCACTTTGACGGCCGCAGGCCGTCTCTCGTGTTTATCCTTGTTTCGCTCTGTCCCTCATACTTCTTTTGCTCCCTTCTTATTTAGAAGACCGTCTTTCCGTCACTTCAAACCCATCTTGCACACAGCGGCGGAGGAGGAGACGCAGCAGCAGTCTCATGCGGCACCGGTCACCTTTCCGCTTCCTCCCCCGGGTGCCTTCTCCCATTCACGGACTCCACCTCCCTGCTGTGACCCTCCGTCCCCGGGAAGCCCCTCCGAGAGCCCAGACTCCGCCCCCCAGGCACCGACGGCAGCAGCAGCACTTTGTTTCATTCACTTAATCCACCCTCTGCTAAGAAGCTGCCCCTGCTGATAAAAGGCTGAGCCTAGTTTGGAACGTCACATTACCATTTTGTGAACATAATTTTAACCGCTGGACCGGAAGCTGAGGTTGATAAAGTAACTTGACATGGATGGGGGAGGGGCAGGATGAATGGGGAAGGCTAATTTCTATCACTTAAAATTGAGTCACGGCCCCTCTGCTTTTTAATTTACAGGTCTCTCATCTTTGCCGGTAGTTAGCTGCTGGTGACGTCTTGCCTCCACATTCGCATGATCGCTTTATGTTATTTGATATATGCAGGCAATTACATGTTGGATTTGATTGTGCTCGTTTTGTATTTAATGGTGCAATTGTTCTTCTTTTGAGAGGATTTTGGACGCAATGAGCGCTGTTCTGGTGTTTTAGCTTATTAAACGTAGCTTCGTGAAGTCACACGATGAATATTGACCCACTCGGTAACTTATTGTTTAGAATTCGCCCCCAAAGATTTTCCGATTGAGGTGTTAAGCAAGGGCAAGTGCATCTTTCAAGACCATTGATAGTCGTTGTTAATGAGAAAAGAATGCGTTAAATTTTCTAAACGCATAAATGCCCACCCTTCTGATTCCGGCGGGAGAGTTATGATTTTAAGGTTAGTCTCCACTCTCTCGATTCCTGAATGCAGAAGCCCAATTCCTTGGTGTGCTTCTGCGGACAGTGACTGGTCTTGTCTGCCTCCGAGTATGCACTGCCGGTGCACAGCATTTGTCATGCTCTTCCTGCCTCGCACAGCGCGTCCTCCCTGCTCCGACTAATAAGGAAAAACAGTATTTTTTGCATTTCTGATATTTGATCCTGCCGCAGCAGTTTACAGTCACATACATGACATGGACCCGATTCAGGCCCGAGTAGAAATCAATGGGAGAAATAGGGGCTCTCGATTCTTTTTTTTAATCTCCCACTTTAATCTTCTAAAATGTAGTTATGTATGAAAATGAGTATACTTTCAGTTGCATTTCGAAAGCCAACGATATGGCAGCAAGTTTAGGAAACCTGATTAATGCTTTATCGAACAGCGTGTTTTTCCACCTTGTCTTTAACCTGGCCAGTAAACAAGTTAATGCAAAACTCCTTTGTTGCCATAGAAACATAAATGCAAAGCCTCATTGTGGAGCAGGGAACTTTGTGAGAACCACGTGAGGAAACTGGGGAGCATCTACTCCTTCCTAGCTATGTTTCGAGGGTTTGTTTTACCTTTAAATCACCTACAAGCTAATACATCAAAAGTGGAAGGTTGACTCAGTCATTGAAGAAGGGTGTTAGTAACTTTTCGCTGTTTTCCAGGCTTGTAAATTTCAGTGGAGTAATATTTCTGGTTACATAAACATGCACTCGCATCATAAAAAGTATAGATATTTCTTAAGTAAGAAAAGCACACCTGAATATCATAAATAGTAGAGCTGCCCCTCAAGATACAAAGAGCTACCCTCGGGTTGCACCAGCCCGCTCGCATTATGGACAGCAGACCACCGAACTGTTCCTTGGGTTACCAAGACACTATAGGCCCCATCAGACATCAGCACAGTTCCTTAGGTCCAATAAAGACAGCAGAACGGTCACCCAGGTTACTTAGACACTCTAGGCTCCCATCAGTTATCAGCACAGCTCTTTAGGTCATAGACACTAAAGGCTCCCATCAGTTATCAGCACAGCTCTATAGGTCATAGACACTAAAGGCTCCCATCACTTATCAGCGCAGCTCTTTAGGTCATAGACACTAAAGGCTCCCATCAGACATCAGCGCAGTTCTTTAGGTCATAGACACTAAAGACTGCCATCAGACATCAGCCACCACATCCACCACCACCACCACCGCATCCACCACCACCACCACCACCACCGCATCCACCACCACCACCACCGCATCCACCACCACCACCACCGCATCCACCACCACCACCACCGCATCCACCACCACCACCACCACCGCATCCACCACCACCACATCCACCACCACATCCACCACCGCATCCACCACCACCACAACCACATCCACCACCACATCCACCACCCCATTCACCACCACCACCACCCCATTCACCACCACCACATCCACCAACACCAACACCAACACCACATCCACCACCAACACCACATCCAACACCACATCCACCACCACCACCGCATCCACCACCACCACATCCACCACATCCACCACACCCACCACCACCACCACATCCACCACACATCCACCAACACATCCACCACCACCGAATCCACCACCACCACATCCGCCACCGCATCCACCACCACCGCATCCACCACCACTGCATCCACCAACACCACATCCATGACCACCACCACATCCACCACCGCATCCACCAGCACATCCACCAACACATCCACCACCACCACATCTATATGTGTGTGTGTGTGTGTGTGTGTGTGTGTGTGTGTGTGTGTGTGTGTGTGTGTGTGTGTGTGTGTGTGTGTGTGTGTGTGTGTGTGTGTGTGTGTGTGTGTGTGTGTGTGTGTGTGTAGGTGCAAATGCAATGTTCTTGGATTTTCGTCACAATAAAATACACTGAACATAATCTTCACAAAAGTTATTTACAAACGTTTAAGGTATTGCCATTATAAATTACAATAACTTTTATTTAAGTATTAATTATTTACAAAAATAAAAGCCATTGTTATTTGTAATATCAATACATCTAAGTCACGTAAATACAACACACATTGCATTACAAATGCTATAGGTGTCACATTTGCGAAAGTTAAAACTATTGACATTGTAACTGACAAAGCTATTTTCAAAACCAACACATAAATAAAAAAAGTGTCATTTACAATAACAATCGCTCAAACTTTCCTAATGCGAGACCTATTGCATTTCCAATGCTTGTTTGAGTTTAAAATGGAATTTGTAAGGGAAGTATCCACCTAACTGTAACATCACTTTAACCTTTGTTCTATTTCAGTGAATACGTAAGGTCCTGTGCCGCAGCCCCCCACCGCGCATGGCTGAAGGTGTGGGGTCGGGCGTAGTGCCTGGCTGCCTTTCATGGTTAAAATGCATTTTTGGACCCCCACCAAAACTTTTCCTTGGCCCCACTTGACGAATCACCCCAAACGTTTACAGGAATGTTTTGTGAAGATTGGTCAAACGAAACCAAAGTTATCAGCAAACCAAAAAAAATCATATGGCGATATACATATATATAAATTATATTAAATACAAACACAGAGAGAGGTTTTAAATCAGCCCTCTTCTGCCATTTGTGTGTATGAGTATCATCTGCAATCTGCTTCCATACATGACTACATACAATATTTTTCTGATCTCAAGGGCACACACATCTGAAAAGGAGTGCATTTCAATGCCAGGGTTTTGGGTCAATCCTTAGTTTTCAAATTTATCATTCTATAGATCACCATTTGTTCCTCTTTTTAAAAACAAAAAAAAAAGCAGACTGTAGCTCGCAAGTCAGTACTAAACTGCTTTTAATCCCGGTGGCCATTTTAGAAGGTATCATGCATAGTGTATGACTGTTTTAGCCCTTCAAGATGGCCAACATCCTGCTTTTAAACTGTGGCCATCTTGGAAGGTTAAAACAGCAATACATTGTTGAGAATACCATTGCAAGAGGTCTAACGTCTGCTTTAATTATTTGTTTGTTGTTGCTAAAATAGGTATAAACAAAAAGAGAGAAAGGGAAGTCGCTGCTTCCACTCTTATTCCCCATGAAAATAACAAATAAACAACGATAAAGTAAAGCTAGAAAAGTAGAGGAGCTTTTAAATGGGATCACTCATGTTTGTTAGAAGAGCCCTCACTCACCAACCTAGTTGGTGACATGCTTCCTCATTGGGTTCCCACCAGAGAGGCCGAGTGCCTCTCCGGTGTACGACGACGCCGGATTACAGCGGAGCGGGTTTTTTTGGGCGACGAGTGCTGGTGCATAAGGTGAAATTAAAATGGGCTTACTGCTTCCCACATTTTTTAGGTTTCGACTGCAAAGCTGCGCAAGCAGCTTTTGCGCAGGAGAAATCTGATGATTACAGTATGTGGCTCGGGAATCCCGCCCTCTGTTTCATTGGCTAGCTCCATAAATGGAGGCTAGCCATTGGAACAGAGAGGCGTCCGTCATGGCCGGACCAGATTCGGGGCGTTCCCGAGAATTTTTGGCTTTTGGCTATGTCATGCTACGTCAGCCAAAAGCCGGGAACGCCCCCGAATCTGGTCCGGCCGGGCCGTGCTTGCTGCTGTCCTGCCTTCCTCCGTGTCCCTCCTCCCGCCGCCCCCCCTCCCCTCGCTGTCCTGTGCACGTTTCCCGCAGTACACCGATGCTTGGCCGTCTTGTGATACCAGAGTGAACACACCTTAATGCGTACAAGCCCTTTATGCACAGTTTTCTTATTTGCGCACGCCGTATATTATTTCTAACATCGAATTGAACAGAGGCGCTACTGTTGCCCGTCGTGTCTGCAGGCGCTGCGTTTGTTCATGGAATCCAAGCAGGACCCCGTAGGTGCGGGCTCCAGCCGTCCTGCTGCAGGTAGGGGCTTCTCCCTGGGGGAGACAAATAATAATAGTGATACATTTTATATAGCGCTTGTTTATGCAGGGGGCTGTGTCCAAGCGCTGTGATGAGCATATTTCAAGGAGGTTTGCCAACCTCGCACAGATGATAGACGGGGTTGGATTTGCTGGCGATCTCGGCGTCTAGCGCCTACGTGCAGTGCTGGGGCCCGCCGAGGCGCGATCATCAATGTAACTGCCCAGGGACAGTGCGCCTCTCTTGGACGCTCACCCCTTGTATCCAGAGTCTGCGCTTCCACAATAGCGCCTAAATATTTCACCAAGAGGAACCTGGCTCCAGAAGGCGAGCGGGGCCGGGGCGGCAAAGGCTGCCGTTTCCAGTTCACTATTGAACACGCCTCATTCGTGCTTTATAAAGATTTCGAAATGCGTGTTATATCCGAGGAGGGTTGAAAGGTTTGCCCGAGGTTGTCACGGACGCCACTAATGCGGCTTACGTGCTGATCCCGGAGCCGCCGACGGGCGGACAGTACCGGAAGCCGCGAGCATAAACTATCTGAGAACCGGGGTAACGCTGCACCTAGAAAAATGTCCTACATTTTTTCATGACGCGAAAAAATGTAGGACATTTTTCAAGGTGAGCCTAGATGCCGGACACTGGAGCGCTTTCCCCCTGGTCTAGGAGCTAGAAGTGTCCTTCCCCCATGACCGCCCTCAAAGACTGCGCAGTCATACAACCAACCCGTTGTCATAGTTAACATATATATAAGTGAGTGTGTTACCTATGACAACGGGTCTGGTTGCATGTGTATACATATACATACACACACACACACTTGATTGTAGTCAGGCAAACCCTGAAAAATGACCCACACCTCATAGCGGCTTTTCAAGCAGGCCGTTCAGGTCTCATCCCTATGCCCACATTTTCAACATTGCTAATCCTGGAGAGAAAACAATTGACGTAATATTTCCCAGTTAGTGTTCTGATGCACCAGTAGCGCTTAGAAACGTGCTGTGCTCCGGCGTAACAAGCCCTTTATACATCGTTACAATTCAGGACGGAGTTCGCGCTCGTAGCGGCTAGAGGCGCGATGGTGGTTCTGAGTGCTGTGCAGGCTGATCCTTCCCCGACATCACTGACTTGCAACAAACACAATATCTCGTTTGCGTTATAGATTTTTTGTTTAGTTATTTAGCGCCTTGTTCTCACACGGGCGTCTTGCCGCTACAAGCCACTTAAGCCCAAACCAAGTTCCGTAGAAAATATTCATTTTACTTCCTGAAACTGAAGCTTATGGCCCAAAAATCTGGGAAAAGCCCTGGTTTTGGACATGCCTGCTCTTTGCTTCTAAGGTATGAAGGGTGCGTTGTGTGCCTGTTTCACGAGTCTCAAGAGAGAGACGGGGAACTAGGAGGACGCGAATGAAGGAGGGGAGAGAGGAGTGATTGAGGGAATAAACTAGGAGATGGGTAAGACAGAATGATAGACTGAAGACTAGGGTGTTATACATAAAGGAATGAAAAAAGAAAGGAAAACATGAGGCGGGAGGAGAAGGGAATCGAGGAAAGGAGGAAGAAGGGAGGACGTGGAGGAAAGCAATTGTTAGACGGACCGGAAGGGTCGGCCGAGGATAAGGGGAGAGGTCTCCGGGGAGAGCCGTCTCCAGCGATCGTACAGACAAGTAACTTCCCCCCCACAGACGGACACCACACCAGGATAAGGTTTAACGATACTTCATAAGCAATTCTTTAAGTACGGTGAAATGATACAAGGAGGTCTGGACTCAGGGGTCCCCTCGATTCTGGTCTCTGGATTGGGAAAAGGGGTAGCGGGACAGTCATGTTACCAATAGATGAAAATAGCTCTCAATCCTCGAGCTCGGCGTTCTAGATGATCGGGCCGCGGCGGAGCCAGCAGGTCCCGGGATGGACGAAGGAAGCGACGGTCCGCGGCGGAGCCAGCAGGTCCCGATGGAGATGGTAGTTACAAACGGTCCGCGGCCACGCCAGCAGGTCCCGACGACGATGAAGGTTTACGAAGGTTGCGGCAGCGCCAGCAGGCAGGACGATAGTTCGCAAGGCAGAGCTACGGCAGCGCCAATAGCCCGTCAAGGATGAGTTCTTCTCTGCGTCTCTCGACTCCAGGATACAACTGACTTCCTGCTCTGGAGCTGCCCCAGTTATAGGGCTGGTGCCCTTTGATGTCCGGACCCTCGCACTTGGAGGTCGGGGGGTCCGGGATGAAGGAGTCCAGACACCCAGCAGGGGGGTGGAGCCAGCGCCCGGGGAGGTTGTGGGCGAGCGGTACCTGGCGGGGGAGAGCCATCGACACCTCTTTCTCCCATTGACCTGCCAAGTAGTCCGCTCACCTCCTGGGTGGATAGTGGTGCCGGGATGTCTGAGGCCTGGCCAGGCCCAGGGTCGGGGTCGATCGGGGGCCACGCGGCCTCGTGGTGGAGTGTCCAAGATGGCGCCCAGGCTGGGCGCGCGGGCCGGTAGTGGATCGGGCCCACGAGGTCGATATGTTCAGAGGCAAGGGTCCCGGAGGGGACGGAAAACGTGAAGTGGTGGTGTGTGACACTTGAGGGACCGGGCTCGGGCCTGGTCGGGCAGAGGGGGAGCGGCCCTTCACGTGGCCTGTCCAACAGCAATCGAGAGATAATAGAAGGGAATACACAGTGAAAGGAAGGAAGAATATACGGAAGAAAGGAAGAGGGAATGGAAAAGTATACGGGAGGAGAAAGAGAAGAACGAAAGAATGAGAGAACGAAAGACTGAAAACATTGAATGAGTGACAGAATAAGGTCCCGAAGTATGGATCAAGAAGGAAGGAAGGACGGTGCGGATGAATTAAAGAATGTAGGAATAAAGGGGGATTGAGCACCTTGCCGTGGGCCCTTCCTAGGAGAATCGATCACCCAAACCCTGGGCTTGGGAGGGAGGGGGCAGAAATGTGCTCCGGAGGAGGTGGGGGCTGGGGGCATACAAAGGTCCCCCGAGTGACAGGCCGGCCAGGACCCGGACCAGGACGCGGACAGTCGAGGGGCTTCAAAGGACGCACAGAAAGGGGGCAGGACGCCTTTCTGAACCGGCCATGGATGAAAAGCCCCCAAAGCAAACAGGCGAAGAAAGCGATTATTCCCGAAAAAAGAGAGGGCGTCAGAGGGGAAAATTGAAGAAAGGGGACAGGAGAAAAATAAAGAGACAACCTCATGAATGCGCCGCCTTTGGTGTGAGGAGAAAAGTGACAAGGACATGAGGCAGGTTGTAGAGGCGTCGAGCGCACTCCGGGAGCACGGAGGGACCTGCTCCGAGGCAGCCAGCACCTGAACTCACTCACCCGCAAAACCAAAGAGTCCAGCTCTGGGCAGTGATCCCTTCACCTCACTCACCCATAGAACCAACGAAACCCACGCTGGAGCAACTCACCTCAGCTCACCCATAGAACCAATGAAACCTGCGATGGAGCAACTCACCTCACCCATAGAACCAATGAAACCCGCGCTGGGGCAATGCACAACTCACCTCACCCATTGAACCATAGAAACCAGCTCTGGTGGAATGCACATCTCACCTCACCATTGAACCATAGAAACCAGCTCTGGGGCAATGCACATCTCACCTCACCATTGAACCATAGAAACCAGCTCTGGTGGAATGCACATCTCACCTCACCATTGAACCATAGAAAGCAGCTCTGGGGCAATGCACATCTCACCTCACCATTGAACCATAGAAACCAGCTCTGGTGGAATGCACATCTCACCTCACTCGCAGAACCATAGAAACCAGCTCTGGTGGAATGCGCATCTCACCTCTCCCATTGAACCATAGAAACCAGCTCTGGGGCAACGCGCATCTCACCTCACTCACAGAAATGTAGAAACCCTCTCTGATGCAGTGTGCTTCTCACCCCACTCACACAAAGAAACCAGATCTGATGCAGTGAAGGCAGATCTGGTGCAGTGTGCTACTCACCTCCCTTACCAAACTATAGAAACAAGGTCTGGGGCAATGCACATCTCACCCCACCCCCAGAATCACAGACACCAGCTATGAGGAATGTGTATCTCACCTCACTCACAGAACCAAAGAAACCAGTTCTGGGGCCATGCACATCTCACCTCACCTCGCCCACTGAACCATACAAACCAGCTCTGGGGCAATGCACATCTCACCTCACCCTTTGAGCCATAGAAACTAGCTCTGGAGCAATGCACATCCCACCTCACCCATTGAACCATAGAAACTAGCTGTTAGACGGACCGGGAGGGTCGGCCGAGATTACGGGGAGAGGTCTCCAGGGAGAGCCGTCTCCAACGACTGTACAGATAAGTAACTTCCCCCCCACAGACGGACACCACACAAGATTGAAGGTTAACGAGACTTTATATGCAATTCTCAGGTTACGTTGATATAATACAAGGAGGTCTGGACTCAGGGGTCCCCTCGGTTCTGATCTCTGGTTGAGGAAAAGGGTAGCGGGACAGTCTTAGTTACCAATGAGTTCAATAGCTCTCAATCCTCGAGCTCGGCGTGTTTGCTGATCGGGCCGTGGAGGAGCCAAGCAGGTCCCGAGATGGATGAAGGATGGTCGACGGGCCGTGGAGAAGCCAAGCAGGTCCCGATGCAGATGACGGTTACAACGGTCCGCGGCCTCGCCAGCAGATCCGGACGACGGTGAAGGATGAAGGTTACGACGGCTGTGGCAGCGCCAACAGGCAGGATGATGGTGCACAGGACAGAGCTACGGCAGCGCCAGTAGTCCGTCCAGGATGAGTTCTTCTTTCGTCTCTCGACTCCAAGATACAACTGCCTTCCTGCTCTGGAGCTGCCCCAGTTATAGGGCTGGCGTGCTTTGATGTCCGGACCCTCGCACTTGGAGGTCGGGAGGTCCGGGATGAGGGAGTCCAGACACCCAGCAGGGGGGTGGAGCCAGCGCCCGGGGAGGCGATGGGCGAGCGGCACTGGCCGGGGGAGAGCCATCGACACCTCTTTCTCCCATTGACTTGCCAAGTAGCTCGCTCACCTCCTGGGTGGAGGGTGGTGCCGGAATGTCTGAGGCCGGGCTAGGCCCAGGGTTGAGGTCGATCGGGGGCCAGGCGGCCTCGTGGCGAAGTGTCCAAGATGGCGGCCCAGGCTGGGCGCATGGGTCGGCAGTGGATCGGACCCACGAGGTTATCATGCTCGAGGGCAGGTGTCCCTGAGGGGACGTAGGACGTGCAATGGTGGTGTGTGGTGCTTGCGTGACTGGCTCGGGCCTGGTCGAGCCGGGGGAGAGCGGCCCGTCATGTGGCCTGTCCAACATGCGTCCCCCCCAGCTGAAGGCGGGGAGAGTTACCCATCCTCTTGGGGACTCTCTTCGTCGAGGCGGAAAAACCGGGACAGGCCATCCGCGTTGGCGTGGTCGGACCCAGGCCGGTGTTCAACGGTGAAGTCCATACCTTGCAAGGAGATGGACCAGCGTAGCAGTTTTGGGTTTTCCCCCCGCATATGCATCAACCACTGCAGGGGTCGGTGGTCAGTCTGCACCCGAAAGTGGGTGCCAAAAAGGTAGGGTCGGAGCTTCTTGAGGGCCCATACCACAGCGAAGGCTTCCCTCTCTATGGTGCTCCAGCGTTGTTCCCGTGGTAGGAGTCTCCGGCTGATGAAGGCCACCGGTTGATCAAGGCCTTCGGTGTTCACCTGGGACAGGACCGCCCCAATGCCCTGGTCGGAGGCGTCCGTCTGGACGACGAACTCCCGGCTGTAGTCTGGGGCCTGGAGCACAGGAGCGGAACACATGGCGGCCTTTAACTGTTCGAATGCCGCTTGACACTCTGGGGTCCAGTTCACCTTCTTGGGCTGATTTTTTGACGTGAGTTCGGTGAGAGGCCCCACGATGGTACCATAGTCTTTCACGAACCTTCGGTAGTAGCCCGTGAGGCCCAGGAAGGCTCGCACCTCAGTTTGAGTGATAGGGGGTTGCCAGTTCTGGATGGCGGCAATTTTCAGCTGTAGAGGGGCCACTAGACCGCTTCCCACCTGGTGTCCGAGGTAGGTCACCGACCCTTGTCCAATTTGACATTTGCTGGCCTTGATCGTGAGGCCAGCTCGCTGAAGGGCTTGCAGCACTGCTTGGAGGTGGTGGAGGTGCTCGGTCCAATGGTGGCTGTACACAGCGATGTCGTCCAGGTAGGCGGCGCTGAACTCTTCGAGCCCCGCCAGGACCTGATTGACGAGCCGTTGGAAAGTCGCTGGGGCATTTTTCATGCCGAAGGGCATGACCGTGAAATGATAGTGGCCATCGGGGGTGGAGAAGGCAGAACGTTCTTGTGCTCGGGGTGTGAGGCCGATCTGCCAATAGCCTGCCGTTAGGTCGAAGATGCTGAGGTAGCGGGCAGCGCCCATTCGGTCGACCAGTTCATCTGCCCGGGGGATGGGGTGTGCGTCCGTTCTGGTGACTTCATTCAGGCCCCGGTAGTCGACACAGAACCGGAGTTCGGGTGTGGTTCCGGGGGCGGCTGCTTTGGGGACCAGTACGACCGGGCTGGCCCATGGACTGTCTGAGGGCTCGATGACCCCGAGCGTGAGCATCTTAGCTACTTCCGCCTGGATGCAGGCCCGTACCCGATCAGGTACGCGGTAGGCCCGGTGGCGGATAGGAGGGCTGTCTCCGGTGTCCACATCGTGCACACACCAGGAAGTGACACCTGGGGTGAGGGAGAACAGACTGGCAAATCGTGATAGGAGGGCTTGGCACTCTTGGCGTTGTTCCTGGGTGAGGGTCTCCGAGAGTCGGACCCCATCCACGGAGCCGTCTTGCTCCTGGGTCCGCAAGAGGTCAGGGAGAGGCTCGGAGTCGTCTTCAACCCCATTGTCTGTGGCCATCAAGAGGCTGAGTTCTGTTCGTGCAAAGTGGGGTTTCAGTCTGTTGGTGTGGAGGACTCGGAGCGGATTCCGGGCGGACTCCATATCGATCAGATAGGTGGCAGGACCCTTGCGCTCGATTACCTTGAAGGGTCCCGTCCATTTGTCTTGGAGAGCGCACGGTTCTGTGGGGGACATTACCCAGACCTGTTGCCCCGGCTCGAATTCAATAGATGAGGCGTTCTGGTCATACCATTTCTTCATGTCCTCTTGACTGGCCTCTAGGTTGGCTTTTGCTAGGTCTCTGAACCGCTGGGACTGGTTGCGGAGGGTGAGGAGGTACCGGAAGACATCTGGAGGACTCTTGGCCGGAGGCATCTCCCAGCCTTCTTTGATCAGGCTGAGTGGCCCCCGTACTGGGTGCCCATAGAGCAGCTCGAATGGGCTGAAGCCTAGGGACTTCTGTGGGACCTCCCGGTAGGCGAAGAGGAGGCACGGCAGCAGCACGTCCCACTGGCGACGGAGGGGTTCTTCCAATCCCCCGATCATCCCTTTTAGTGTGCGATTGAACCGCTCAACAAGTCCGTTTCCTTGGGGGTGATAGGGGGTCGTGAAGCGGTAGGTGACCCCACACTGTTGCCAGAGGGACTTCATATATTTGGAAATAAAGTTCGTGCCTCTGTCACTGACGACTTCTCGGGGGAACCCCACACGGGAGAAGATCCCCATCAGGGCCCGGCCGACCACTGGGGCTGTCACGGTCCGGAGAGGAATAGCCTCAGGGTAGCGGGTGGCGTGGTCCACTAGTACTAGGATGAAGCGATGGCCTTGTCTTGTACGCGGGTCTAGGGGTCCCACAATGTCTATTCCGACCCTCTCAAATGGGGTCGTGACTACGGGAAAGGGTTGCAGGGGGGCCTTTAATTTGCGGCCGCTCTTCCCACTAGCTTGGCACGTGGGGCAAGATCGGCAATGCTGGTGCACATCGTTTCTCATTTTTGGCCAGAAGAAGTGGGTCACTAGGCGGCTGTAGGTTTTATCTTGTCCCAGGTGCCCTGCCAGGGGGACATCGTGGGCCAGATTTAGCAGGAAGTCTCTAAAGCGGAGGGGCACCACTAGTACTCGGTTGGCCCCCAGCTCGGCGATTCGTTGCTCGCTGTACAATAGGTCATTGTCCCAGTAGACCCAATGAGTTCCGGAGGTATCCCCTGCGCTTTGGGCGAGCGCTTGTTGTCGGAGTCCCTCAAGGGAGGGACAGGTCTTCTGCTCCTGACGAAATTGTTCTTGTGTGGGTCCCCCTTCTTGAGCCCACTGGTCAAGATTAGCAAGGTCGGAAGGTTGAGCAAGTTCGAGGGGGATGCCCTGGTCGGGGGTCTCGGCGGGGGCGACCGGAGGCGGAGGCGCCGGCCATTCTGGTTCTTCCGGGTGATGGTTGGCACGGGCGGCCATGGACCGGGTGGTGACGCACGCCCAGTCTGGGACGCCCAACATCCCCAAGTGTTCTTTTCGCTCCACGGCTGCCCACGGGGAGCTTTCCAGGTCATTTCCGAGGAGGCAGTCCACGGGGGCGTCGTCTCGGACCGTTACTTTCAACATGCCGGAGACCCCTCCCCACTCAAAGGGGACGCAGGCCATCCGACACAGACTCTCCGAGTTGTCGGCTGATCGCACAGGGCAGAGAATGTTCGGTAGATATTGTTCTGGGGCCACCAGATGACAGCGGACGGCTGTCACACTGGCCCCGGTGTCTCGAAGGGCTTCGGCCCGTTGTCCATTGATGCTCACCCATTGGCTGTACTTCTGGGTGTTAGCGGGTAGGGGGACCCGCGGGACCATGTCTCTTCCCCCTAAGCACGCGAGAGTCATGGCGGCTGGCTCCCACTCTTGATACTCTTGCTCGTCTGTTTCTTGTTCCTCGGAGATCTGTTCTTCCCCTAGTGCCGCGGCGGCCACCTGGCGGGGTCTTGGACTCTGATACTGCGGGCAGCTTGGGTCGTTTGCATAGTGGCCGACTCGTTGGCATCGGTGACATGTAACATTGGCTCTGTATCCCGGTCGCGCCGGGGTGCTGCCCCGGTTGGCCGGGGGGGTGGTGCTGGTAGTGGGGGCGGCCGGAGTGTTGTCTCTTCCTCGTCCTTGGCCCCCTCCTCCTCCTCTGGGTCGGTGGTGACCATTGTTGTTCCTGTTCTGCTCGTAGGACCCATTCCGGCCCACTCGGGTGATCTCCCACCGGTCAGCTTCGGCTGCGAGCTGCCGGGGATCGGTTAACTTGCTGTCGAGGAGGTGTTGGCGTAGTTCAATGAAGCAATTGTTGGACAGATGCTCCCATACCATCAGATTGAACAACTGCTCGTAGGTCGTGACGTTGTTCCCTCTGATCCAGCCTTCGAAGGCTCGGCTAAAGTACGTTACATAGTCCACCCAAGTTGTACCTGGAATGCGGGTGCAGTCTCGGAACCTCTGACGGTACATCTCGGGCGTGAGGCCATAGCGGGTGAGGAGGGCCGCTTTCATATGGTCGTAGGAGGTCATCTGGTGGTCTGGGAGCTGTAACAGAGTATCGCGGCCCTCATTGAGGCATTTGCCCCATAGGCCGGCTCCCCAGTCGGCTCTATCGATCCGGTGCGCAGTCATCGCGATTTCATATGCCTTAAACCATTGCTGGATGTCGTCTTCTCGAAAATATTCTCGGACCACATCCTTGGGGATGTGCACTTTTTTGTCCGTGGTCCCTGGGGTGGACGGTCTGTCGGGCACCCCTAACTCTTTATTCTGTTTGCGCAGGTTGATCTCGGCTAGGTTCCGCTCGTGCTCGTACGTTAGTCTTTTTTCCTCGAGCTCCCTTTGCCTCTGTTTCTCCTCTCTTTCTTCTCGGAGGCGAAGGTGCTCTAAGTTTATTTTTTGCTCGGCCAATTTGAGTTCTATGTCCATCTTGAGTCGGGCCATTTCGAGTTCGTGTAGTCGGGCTTTTTCTCTTTCTTGGATCTCGTCTTGCGAGAGACTGGTTCTTTGCCCCTCAGGGGCCGTGTTGGTATTTTTCGCGGTGCTTTGCTCAGGGGCTTCGACATCCCCGGTCTCTGCCCAAGATTCTAGGGCATGCTTAAAATCGTCCTTGGTACTTAGTCCGGTGGTAGCGATACCTAGTTCGATGCAGAACTGCTTTAGTTCACGATGGCTGTATTCCTCTAGTTTTTCCATTTGGAACTTCTCAGTTGATCCGCTCTCTTTAGTCGACATTGTTGTTCGTTGTGGGGTGAGCTACTCTCTGTACGTTATGCGGTGATTCGGATCGCGCCGCTGGCCACCAATGTTAGACGGACCGGGAGGGTCGGCCGAGATTACGGGGAGAGGTCTCCAGGGAGAGCCGTCTCCAACGACTGTACAGATAAGTAACTTCCCCCCCACAGACGGACACCACACAAGATTGAAGGTTAACGAGACTTTATATGCAATTCTCAGGTTACGTTGATATAATACAAGGAGGTCTGGACTCAGGGGTCCCCTCGGTTCTGATCTCTGGTTGAGGAAAAGGGTAGCGGGACAGTCTTAGTTACCAATGAGTTCAATAGCTCTCAATCCTCGAGCTCGGCGTGTTTGCTGATCGGGCCGTGGAGGAGCCAAGCAGGTCCCGAGATGGATGAAGGATGGTCGACGGGCCGTGGAGAAGCCAAGCAGGTCCCGATGCAGATGACGGTTACAACGGTCCGCGGCCTCGCCAGCAGATCCGGACGACGGTGAAGGATGAAGGTTACGACGGCTGTGGCAGCGCCAACAGGCAGGATGATGGTGCACAGGACAGAGCTACGGCAGCGCCAGTAGTCCGTCCAGGATGAGTTCTTCTTTCGTCTCTCGACTCCAAGATACAACTGCCTTCCTGCTCTGGAGCTGCCCCAGTTATAGGGCTGGCGTGCTTTGATGTCCGGACCCTCGCACTTGGAGGTCGGGAGGTCCGGGATGAGGGAGTCCAGACACCCAGCAGGGGGGTGGAGCCAGCGCCCGGGGAGGCGATGGGCGAGCGGCACTGGCCGGGGGAGAGCCATCGACACCTCTTTCTCCCATTGACTTGCCAAGTAGCTCGCTCACCTCCTGGGTGGAGGGTGGTGCCGGAATGTCTGAGGCCGGGCTAGGCCCAGGGTTGAGGTCGATCGGGGGCCAGGCGGCCTCGTGGCGAAGTGTCCAAGATGGCGGCCCAGGCTGGGCGCATGGGTCGGCAGTGGATCGGACCCACGAGGTTATCATGCTCGAGGGCAGGTGTCCCTGAGGGGACGTAGGACGTGCAATGGTGGTGTGTGGTGCTTGCGTGACTGGCTCGGGCCTGGTCGAGCCGGGGGAGAGCGGCCCGTCATGTGGCCTGTCCAACACTAGCTCTGGGGCAATGCACATCTCACCTCACCATTGAACCATAGAAACCAGCTCTGGGGCAATGCACATCTCACCTCAATATTGAACCATAGAAACCAGCTCTGGGGCAATGCACATCTCACCTCAATATTGAACTATAGAAACCAGCTCCGGGGCAATGCACATCTCACCTCACTCGCAGAACCATAGAAACCAGCTCTGGTGGAATGCGCATCTCACCTCTCCCATTGAACCATAGAAACTAGCTCCGGGGCAATGCACATCTCATCTCACCATTGAACCATAGAAACCAGCTCCGGGGCAATGCACATCTCACCTCACTCGCAGAACCATAGAAACCAGCTCTGGTGGAATGCGCATCTCACCTCTCCCATTGAACCATAGAAACTAGCTCTGGGGCAATGCGCATCTCACCTCACTCGCAGAACCATAGAAACCAGCTCTGGTGGATTGCGCATCTCACCTCACCCATTGAACCATAGAAACCAGCTCTGGGGCAATGCGCATCTCACTTCACTCACAGAAATGTAGAAACCCTCTCTGATGCAGTGTGCTTCTCACCCCACTCACACAAAGAAACCAGATCTGATGCAGTGAAGGCAGATCTGGTGCAGTGTGCTTCTCACCTCCCCTAGAGAAGTATAGAAACAAGGTCTGGGGCAATGCACATCTCACCCCACCCCCAGAATCACAGAAACCAGCTCCGAGGCAATGTGCATCTCACCTCACTCACAGAACCAAAGAAAGCCGGTCTGGGTTTTGAATATCTCATATTCACAAAGCAAAATACCCCACTTTAGGGCAATGTGCGCACCGCCTCCCTCACAAAGCAGAGGGATCTGCTCTGCGGCAAGAGCACCATACATCACTCCCAAATAGCTTCATTTATTGGTGCAGTAAGTAATAGAACTCCGGGAATGGAGTCGCTAAATACCTCATAAATGTTACATTTGCGTTGATATAAGTGACTGTTTGATCAGCAATACAGAAACATTGACATTCTATACTTAAGGAACAGTCAAACAGGGAAGAAAAGTATTTTTTGACAAGTGTCGGGACTACAAAGTGCACTCTGAATAGATTTAGGGACCATCTGACAAGAATCGTATATCTTTGGTTCTGCACTTAAAAGGCCTGTTTGAGGAGTGATGGGGCTTTACTATTATTTACAATAAGCACTAGCAAAACCAATCTGCCTAGTTTGTAAATACAGAGTTTTTGCCTTTGGCAATGCTGGTTTACTCTGAAATAACCTAATGGTAAAATGTCTGTCACTGCATCAGAATACCTGGGCACAAATGCATCATGAATGCACTTAGGTGGCCAGCATGAATTGGTTTTACTATTCAAGAAATCCCATTTCAAGGTGGCTGCATATGCATGCTTTGTGACCTGTGGCAGACATTTTTAGGTTTCGCCTGCCGAAGGCTGCGCTCTGCGCAGCTTTTCGGCGCAGGCGAAATCTATTGTTTACAATATGGGCTTCAGGAACGTCCCCCAGCTCCCATTGGCTAGCTCCATAAATGGAGGCTAGCCATTGGGAGCCGGATCTGTCCGTCAAGGCCGGACCAGATTCGGGGGCGTTCCCGCGATTTTTTCCCTCTACACCCCCCCCCCCCCCGACCCCCACCCCCAGGCTACGTGGAGCAGAAATGACGGGGTGTTTTAACTCACAGGCGGCCTCTCTCTCCACATAAGCACACTCCAGGCAGTCCCCTCTCCTCGGTATTTGATAAAATTGAGTGCAGAGTGTGAGTGCAGAGTGCAAAGTGAGTGTGCAGAGTGCAAAGTGAGTGTGCAGAGTGCAAAGTGAGTGTGCAGAGTGCAAAGTGAGTGTACAGAGTGCAAAGTGAGTGTGCAGAGTGCAAAGTGAGTGTGCAGAGTGCAAAGTGAGTGTGCAGAGTGCAAAGTGAGTGTGCAGAGTGCAAATTGAGTGAGCAGAGTGCAAATTGAGTGAGCAGAGTGCAAATTGAGTGAGCAGAGTGCAAAGTGAGTGAGCAGAGTGCAAAGTGAGTGAGCAGAGTGCAAAGTGAGTGAGCAGAGTGCATAGGGAGTGCAGAGTGCATAGGGAGTGCAGAGTGCATAGGGAGTGGAGAGTGCATAGGGAGTGGAGAGTGCATAGGGAGTGGAGAGTGCAGAGGGAGTGGAGAGTGCAGAGGGAGTGGAGAGTGCAGAGGGAGTGGAGAGTGCAGAGGGAGTGGAGAGTGGAGAGTGCAGAGGGAGTGGAGAGTGCAGAGGGAGTGGAGAGTGCAGAGGGAGTGGAGAGTGCAGAGGGAGTGGAGAGTGCAGAGGGAGTGGAGAGTGGAGAGTGCAGAGGGAGTGGAGAGTGCAGAGGGAGTGGAGAGTGCAGAGGGAGTGGAGAGTGCAGAGGGAGTGGAGAGTGCAGAGGGAGTGGAGAGTGGAGAGTGCAGAGGGAGTGGAGAGTGGGGAGTGCAGAGGGAGTGGAGAGTGCAGAGGGAGTGGAGAGTGGAGAGTGCAGAGGGAGTGGAGAGTGGAGAGTGCAGAGGGAGTGGAGAGTGCAGAGGGAGTGGAGAGTGCATAGGGAGTGAAAAGTGGAGAGTGCATAGGGAGTGGAGAGTGCATAGGGAGTGGAGAGTGCATAGGGAGTGGAGAGTGCATAGGGAGTGGAGAGTGGGGAGTGCATAGGGAGTGCAGAGTGGAGAGTGCATAGGGAGTGCAGAGTGGAGAGTGCATAGGGAGTGCAGAGTGGAGAGTGCATAGGGAGTGCAGAGTGGAGAGTGCATAGGGAGTGCAGAGTGGAGAGTGCATAGGGAGTGCAGAGTGGAGAGTGCATAGGGAGTGCAGAGTGCATGGAGTGCAGAGTGGAGAGTGCATAGGGAGTGGAGAGTGCATAGGGAGTGGAGAGTGCATATGGAGTGCAGAGTGCATAGAGTGCAGAGTGCATAGGTAGTGCAGAGTGCATAGGGAGTGGAGAGTGCATAGGGAGTGGAGAGTGCATAGGGAGTGGAGAGTGCATAGGGACTGGAGAGTGCATAGGGAGTGGAGAGTGCAGAGGGAGTGGAGAGTGCAGAGGGAGTGGAGAGTGGAGAGGGAGTGGAGAGTGCAGAGGGAGTGGAGAGTGGAGAGTGCAGAGGGAGTGGAGAGTGCAGAGGGAGTGGAGAGTGCAGAGGGAGTGGAGAGTGCAGAGGGAGTGGAGAGTGCAGAGGGAGTGGAGAGTGGAGAGTGCAGTGGGAGTGGAGAGTGCAGAGGGAGTGGAGAGTGCAGAGGGAGTGGAGAGTGCATAGGGAGTGGAAAGTGGAGAGTGCATAGGGAGTGGAGAGTGCATAGGGAGTGGAGAGTGGGGAGTGCATAGGGAGTGCAGAGTGCATACAGAGTGCATAGGGAGTGCAGAGTGGAGAGTGCATAGGGAGTGCTGAGTGGAGAGTGCATAGGGAGTGCTGAGTGGAGAGTGCATAGGGAGTGCAGAGTGGAGAGTGCATAGGGAGTGCAGAGTGGAGAGTGCATAGGGAGTGCAGAGTGGAGAGTGCATAGGGAGTGCAGAGTGCATGGAGTGCAGAGTGGAGAGTGCATAGGGAGTGGAGAGTGCATATGGAGTGCAGAGTGCATAGAGTGCAGAGTGCATAGGGAGTGCAGAGTGCATAGAGTGCAGAGTGGAGAGTGCATAGGGAGTGCAGAGTGCATAGAGCATGGGGAGTGCAGAGTGCATGGGGAGTGCAGAGTGCATGGGGAGTGGAGAGTGCATAGGGAGTGGAGAGTGCATAGGGAGTGGAGAGTGCATAGGGAGTGCAGAGTGCAGAGTGCATAGGGAGTGCAGAGTGCATAGAGTGCAGAGTGGAGAGTGCATAGGGAGTGCAGAGTGCATAGAGCATGGGGAGTGCAGAGTTGTTAGACGGACCGGGAGGGTCGGCCGAGGTTACGGGGAGAGGTCTCCAGGGAGAGCCGTCTCCAACGACTGTACAGACAAGTAACTTCCCCCCCACAGACGGACACCACACAAGTTTGAAGGTTAACGAGACTTTATATGCAATTCTTAGGTTACGATGATGGATACAAGGAGGTCTGGACTCAGGGGTCCCCTCGGTTCTAGTCTCTGGCTTAGGAAAGGGGTAGCGGGACAGTCTTTGTTACCAATGAGTGGAAAATAGCTCTCAATCCTCGAGCTCGGCGTTCTAGATGATCGGGCCGCGGCGGAGCCAGGCAGGTCCCGAGATGGACGAAGGAAAACGACGGTCCGCGGCGGAGCCTGCAGGTCCCGGTGAAGATGGCGGTTACAACGGTCCGCGGCCACGCCAGCAGGTCCCGACGACGATGAAGGTGATGAAGATTACGAAGGCTGTGGCAGCGCCAACAGGCAGGACGATGGTGCACAAGACAGAGCTACGGCAGCGCCAGTAGTCCGTCCAGGATGAGTTCCTCTTTACGTCTCTCGACTCCAAGATACAACTGCCTTCCTGCTCTGGAGCTGCCCCAGTTATAGGGCTGGTGTGCTTTGATGTCCGGACCCTCGCACTTGGAGGTCGGGAGGTCCGGGATGAGGGAGTCCAGACACCCAGCAGGGAGGTGGAGCCAGTGCCCGGGGAGGCGATGGGTGAGCGGCACTTGGCGGGGGAGAGCCATCGATACCTCTTTCTCCCATTGACTTGCCAAGTAGCCCGCTCACCTCCTGGGTGGAGGGTGGTGCCGGGATGTCTGAGGCCTGGCCAGGCCCGGGGTTGAGGTCGGCCGGAGGCCAGGCGGCCACGTGGTGGAGTGTCCAAGATGGCGCCCCGGGATGGGCGCGTAGACTGGCAGTGGATCGGGCCCACGAGGTTGACATCCTCGAGGGCAGGGGTCCCTGAGGGGACGGAGGGCGTGCAAGAGTGGTGTGTGGTACCTGCGGGACCGGGCTTAAGCCGGGTCGGGCTGGGGGAGAGCGGCCTTCCATGTGGCCTGTCCAACATGCGTCCCCCCCAGCTGAAGGCGGGGAGAGTTACCCATCCTCTTGGGGACTCTCCTCGTCGAGGCGGAAGAACCGGGACAGGCCATCCGCGTTGGCGTGATCTGGCCCAGGCCGGTATTCGACTGTGAAGTCCATCCCTTGTAGGGAGATGGACCAGCGTAGTAACTTCGGGTTTTCCCCCCGCATCTGCATCAGCCACTGCAGGGGTCGGTGATCGGTCTGTACCCGAAAGTGTGTGCCAAACAGGTAGGGCCGGAGCTTCTTGAGGGCCCATACCACAGCGAAGGCCTCCCGCTCTATGGTGCTCCAGCGCTGTTCTCGCGGTAGGAGTCGTCTGCTAATGAAGGCCACCGGTTGATCCAGGCCTTCGGTGTTCACTTGGGACAGGACTGCCCCAATGCCATGGTCAGAGGCATCCGTCTGGACGATGAACTCCCGGCTGTAGTCGGGGGCCTGGAGCACCGGGGCGGAGCACATGGCGGCTTTCAATTGTTCAAAGGCAGCTTGACACTCTGGGGTCCAGCTGACTTTCTTGGGCTGGTTTTTCGACGTGAGTTCTGTGAGGGGTCCCACTATAGTACCATAGTCTTTCACGAACCTTCGGTAGTAGCCTGTGAGGCCCAGGAAGGCTCGTACCTCGGTCTGTGTGACGGGGGACTGCCATGACTGGATGGCGGCAATTTTTAGCTGCAGAGGGGCCACCAGCCCGCTTCCCACCTGGTGCCCGAGGTAGGTTACAGATCCTTGTCCAATTTGACATTTGCTGGCCTTGATCGTGAGGCCAGCCCGCTGTAAGGCTTGCAGCACTGCTCGGAGGTGGTGGAGGTGCTCGGACCAATGGTGGCTGTACACAGCGATGTCGTCTAGGTAGGCGGCGCTGAATCCTTCGAGCCCCGCCAGGACCTGATTGACGAGCCGTTGGAATGTCGCTGGGGCGTTCTTCATGCCGAAGGGCATGACGGTGAAATGGTAATGGCCATCGGGTGTGGAAAAGGCCGAACGTTCTTGCGCCCGGGGTGTGAGGCCGATCTGCCAGTAGCCCGCCGTCAGGTCGAAGATACTGAGGTAGCGGGCAGCTCCCATGCGGTCGATCAGTTCATCTGCCCGGGGGATGGGATGTGCGTCTGTTCGGGTGACCGCGTTCAAGCCCCGGTAGTCGACACAGAACCGAAGTTCCGGGGTGGTGCCGGGGGTGGCCGCTTTGGGGACCAGTACGACAGGGCTGGCCCAGGGGCTGTCCGAAGCCTCGATGACCCCAAGTGTGAGCATCTTGGCTACTTCTTCCTGGATGCAGGCCCGTACCCGATCTGGCACGCGGTAGGCCCGGTGGCGGATAGGGGGGCTGTCCCCCGTATCTACATCGTGCACACACCAGGAAGTGACACCTGGGGTGAGGGAGAACAGGCTGGCGAACTGTGAGAGGAGAGCTTGACATTCCTGACGTTGCTCTCCGGTGAGGGTCTCCGAGAGTCGGACCCCATCCACGGAGCCGTCTTGTTCCCGAGTCCGTAGGAGGTCAGGGAGGGGCTCGGAGTCTTCTTCCGCCCCAGTGTCTGTGGCCATCAGGAGGCTGAGTTCTGTACGCACAAAGTGGGGCTTCAGTCTGTTAGCGTGGAGGACCCGGAGTGGGTTCCGGGAGGATTCCATGTCGATGAGATAGGTGGCAGGGCCCTTGCGCTCGATTACCTTGAAGGGCCCCGTCCATTTGTCTTGTAGCGCACATGGCTCGGTGGGGGACATCACCCATACCTGTTGCCCAGGTTCAAATTCAATGGATGAGGCATTCCGGTCATACCACTTTTTCATGTCCTCTTGACTGGCCTCTAGGTTGGCTTTTGCTAGTTCCCGGAACCGCCGGGTCTGGTTGCGGAGGGTTAAGAGATACCGGAAGACATCTGGAGGGTTCTTTGACGGAGGCAGCTCCCAGCCTTCTTTGACGAGACTGAGCGGCCCTCGCACTGGGTGTCCATACAGCAGTTCAAATGGGCTGAAGCCCAGGGATTTCTGGGGGACCTCTCGATACGCGAAGAGGAGGCACGGCAGCAGCACATCCCACTGGCGACGGAGGGGCTCTTCCAACCCCCCGATCATTCCCTTTAGCGTGCGGTTGAACCGCTCAACGAGTCCGTTCCCTTGAGGGTGATAGGGGGTCGTGAATCGGTAGGTGACCCCGCACTGTTGCCAGAGGGACTTCATGTATTTGGAAATAAAGTTCGTGCCTCTGTCGCTGACGACTTCTCGGGGGAAGCCCACACGGGATAAGATCCCCATCAGGGCCCGGCCGACTACCGGGGCGGTCACAGTCCGCAGAGGGACAGCCTCAGGGTAGCGGGTGGCGTGGTCCACCAGCACCAAGATGAATCGATGGCCTTGTTTTGTGCGTGGGTCCAGGGGCCCCACAATGTCTATTCCGACTCTCTCAAACGGGGTAGTGACCACGGGAAAAGGTTGTAGGGGAGCTTTTAGCTTGCGGCCGCTCTTTCCACTGGCTTGGCACGTGGGGCAAGATCGGCAATGCTGGTGCACATCGTTCCTCATTTTGGGCCAGAAGAAGTGGGTCACTAGGCGACTGTAGGTTTTATCTTGTCCCAGGTGTCCTGCCAGGGGGACATCGTGGGCCAGGTTTAACAGGAAGTCTCTAAAACGGAGGGGCACCACTAGTACTCGGTTGCTCCCCAGCTCGGCGATTCTTTGCTCGCTGTACAGCAGATCATTGTCCCAGTAGACCCAATGAGTTCCGGAGGTATCCCCTGCACTTTGGGCGAGCGCTTGCTGGCGGAGTCCCTCGAGGGAGGGACAGGTCTTCTGTTCTTGGCGAAATTGTTCTTGCGTGGGCCCCCCCTCTTGAGGCCACTGGTCGAGGTTAGCGAGGTCGGTAGGTTGAGCTGGTTCGGAGGGAATGTCACGGTCGGTGTTTTCGGCTGGGGCGACCGGAGGCGGTGGCGCCGGCCATTCGGGTTCTTCTGGGCGGTGGTTGGCACGGGCGGCCATGGAACGGGTGGTGACGCACGCCCAGTCCGGGACGCCCAACATCCCCAGGTGTTCTCTTCGCTCCACGGCGGCCCACGGAGAGCTTTCAAGGTCATTGCCCAGGAGGCAGTCTACGGGGGCATCGTCTCGGACCGTTACTTTCAACATGCCGGAGACCCCCCCCCATTCGAAGGGGACGCAGGCCATCCGACACAGGCTTTCTGAGTTATCGGCTGATCGTACAGGGCAGAGAATGTTCGGTAGATACTGTTCTGGGGCCACCAGGTGACAGCGGACGGCTGTTACACTGGCCCCGGTGTCACGAAGGGCTTCGGCCTGGCGTCCATTGATGCTCACCCATTGGCTGTACTTCTGGGTGTTAGCGGGTAGGGGGACCCGCGGGACCATGTCTTTCCCCCCTAAGCAGGCTAGAGCCATGGCGGCTGGCTCCCACTCTTGATGCTCTTGTTCGTATTCTTCCTGCTCCTCGGAGATCTGTTCTTCCCCTAGGGCTGCAGCGGCCACTTGGCGGGGTCTTGGGCTCTGGTACTGCGGGCAGTTTGGGTCGTTCGCATAGTGGCCGACTCGTTGACATCGGTGACACGTGACATTGGCTCTGTACCCCGGTCGTGCTGGGGTGCTGCCCCGGTTGGCCGGGGGGGTGGTGCTGGTAGCGGGGGCGACCGGGGCGTTGTCTCTTCCTCGCCCTTGGCCCCCTCCTCCTCCTCTGGGTCGGTGCTGACCATTGTTGTTCCGGTTCTGTTCGTAGGACCCATTCCGGCCCACTCTGGTGATCTCCCACCGGTCAGCTTCGGCTGCGAGCTGCCGGGGATCCGTTAACTTGCTGTCGAGGAGGTGCTGGCGGAGTTTAATGAAGCAATTGTTCGACAGATGCTCCCATACCATCAGATTAAATAGTTGCTCGTAGGTCGTGACGTTGCTTCCTCTGATCCAGCCCTCGAAGGCTCGGCTAAAGTATGTTACATAGTCCACCCAAGTTGTACCCGGGATGCGGGTGCAGTCTCGGAACCTCTGACGGTACATCTCGGGTGTGAGGCCATAGCGGGTGAGGAGTGCCGCTTTCATATGGTCGTAGGAGGTCATCTGGTGGTCCGGGAGCTGTAGCAGGGTGTCGCGGCCCTCATTGAGGAATCTTCCCAATAGACCGGCTCCCCAGTCGCTTCTATCGATCCGGTGTGCAGTCATAGCGATTTCATAGGCCTTAAACCATTGCTGGATGTCGTCCTCTCTGAAATATTCTCGGACAACATCCTTGGGGATGTGTACCTTTTTCTCTGTGGCCCCTGAGGTGGGGGGTCGCTCGGGCACCCCTGCTTCTTTATTCTGCTTGCGTAGGTTGATCTCGGCTAGGTTCCGTTCGTGTTCGTACGCTAGTTTCTTTTCCTCGAGCTCCCTTTGTCTCTGTTTCTCCTCTCTTTCTTCTCGGAGACGCAGGTGCTCTAAGTTGATTTTTTGTTCGGCCAACTTAAGTTCAACGTCCATTTTGAGTCGGGCCATTTCCAGCTCGTGTAGTCGGGTTCTTTCTCTTTCCTGGATCTCGTCTTGCGAGAGACCCGTTCTTTGTCCTTCAGGGGCCGTGGTCGTTTTTTCTGCGGTGCTTTGATCAGGGGTTCCGGCAGCCCCGGTCTCTGCCCAAGATTCTAGGGCATGCTTAAAATCGTCCTTGGTACTCAGTCCGGTGGTAGCGATACCCAGTTCGATGCAGAATTGTTTTAGTTCACGATGGTTGTACTCCTCCAATTTCTCCATTTGGAATTTCTCGGTTGATCCGCTTTCTTTCGTGGTCATTGTGACTTCGTCGTGGGGTGAGCTACTCTCTGTACGTTTATGCGGTGATTCGGATCGCGCCGCTGGCCACCAATGTTAGACGGACCGGGAGGGTCGGCCGAGGTTACGGGGAGAGGTCTCCAGGGAGAGCCGTCTCCAACGACTGTACAGACAAGTAACTTCCCCCCCACAGACGGACACCACACAAGTTTGAAGGTTAACGAGACTTTATATGCAATTCTTAGGTTACGATGATGGATACAAGGAGGTCTGGACTCAGGGGTCCCCTCGGTTCTAGTCTCTGGCTTAGGAAAGGGGTAGCGGGACAGTCTTTGTTACCAATGAGTGGAAAATAGCTCTCAATCCTCGAGCTCGGCGTTCTAGATGATCGGGCCGCGGCGGAGCCATGCAGGTCCCGAGATGGACGAAGGAAAACGACGGTCCGCGGCGGAGCCTGCAGGTCCCGGTGAAGATGGCGGTTACAACGGTCCGCGGCCACGCCAGCAGGTCCCGACGACGATGAAGGTGATGAAGATTACGAAGGCTGTGGCAGCGCCAACAGGCAGGACGATGGTGCACAAGACAGAGCTACGGCAGCGCCAGTAGTCCGTCCAGGATGAGTTCCTCTTTACGTCTCTCGACTCCAAGATACAACTGCCTTCCTGCTCTGGAGCTGCCCCAGTTATAGGGCTGGTGTGCTTTGATGTCCGGACCCTCGCACTTGGAGGTCGGGAGGTCCGGGATGAGGGAGTCCAGACACCCAGCAGGGAGGTGGAGCCAGTGCCCGGGGAGGCGATGGGTGAGCGGCACTTGGCGGGGGAGAGCCATCGACACCTCTTTCTCCTATTGACTTGCCAAGTAGCCCGCTCACCTCCTGGGTGGAGGGTGGTGCCGGGATGTCTGAGGCCTGGCCAGGCCCGGGGTTGAGGTCGGCCGGAGGCCAGGCGGCCACGTGGTGGAGTGTCCAAGATGGCGCCCCGGGATGGGCGCGTAGACTGGCAGTGGATCGGGCCCACGAGGTTGACATCCTCGAGGGCAGGGGTCCCTGAGGGGACGGAGGGCGTGCAAGAGTGGTGTGTGGTACCTGCGGGACCGGGCTTAAGCCGGGTCGGGCTGGGGGAGAGCGGCCTTCCATGTGGCCTGTCCAACAAGAGTGCATAGGGAGTGGAGAGTGGGGAGTGCAGAGTGCATACAGTGTGCATAGGGAGTGCAGAGTGGAGAGTGCATAGGGAGTGCAGAGTGGAGATTGGATAGGGAGTGCACAGTGGAGAGTGCATAGGGAGTGCAGAGTGGAGAGTGCATAGGGAGTGGAGAGTGCATAGGGAGTGGAGAGTGCATAGGGAGTGGAGAGTGCATATGGAGTGCAGAGTGCATAGAGTGCAGAGTGCATAGGTAGTGGAGAGTGCATAGGTAGTGGAGAGTGCATAGGTAGTGGAGAGTGCATAGGGAGTGGAGAGTGCATAGGGAGTGGAGAGTGCATAGGGAGTGGAGAGTGCATAGGGAGTGGAGAGTGCATAGGGAGTGGAGTGCATAGGGAGTGGAGAGTGCAGAGGGAGTGGAGAGTGCAGAGGGAGTGGAGAGTGCAGAGGGAGTGGAGAGTGGAGAGGGAGTGGAGAGTGGAGGGAGTGGAGAGTGCAGAGGGAGTGGAGAGTGCAGAGGGAGTGGAGAGTGTAGAGGGAGTGGAGAGTGGAGAGTGCAGAGGGAGAGGGAGTGGAGAGTGGAGAGTGCAGTGGGAGTGGAGAGTGCAGAGGGAGTGCAGAGGGAGTGGAGAGTGCATAGGGAGTGGAAAGTGGAGAGTGCATAGGGAGTGGAGAGTGCATAGGGAGTGGAGAGTGCATAGGGAGTGGAGAGTGCATAGGGAGTGGAGAGTGGGGAGTGCATAGGGAGTGCAGAGTGCATACAGAGTGCATAGGGAGTGCAGAGTGGAGAGTGCATAGGGAGTGCTGAGTGGAGAGTGCATAGGGAGTGCAGAGTGGAGAGTGCATAGGGAGTGCAGAGTGGAGAGTGCATAGGGAGTGCAGAGTGGAGAGTGCATAGGGAGTGCAGATTGCATGGAGTGCAGAGTGGAGAGTGCATAGGGAGTGGAGAGTGCATATGGAGTGCAGAGTGCATAGAGTGCAGAGTGCATAGGGAGTGCAGAGTGCATAGAGTGCATAGAGTGCAGAGTGGAGAGTGCATAGGGAGTGCAGAGTGCATAGAGCATGGGGAGTGCAGAGTGCATGGGGAGTGCAGAGTGCATGGGGAGTGGAGAGTGCATAGGGAGTGGAGAGTGCATAGGGAGTGGAGAGTGCATAGGGAGTGCAGAGTGTAGAGTGCATAGGGAGTGCAGAGTGCATAGAGTGCAGAGTGGAGAGTGCATAGGGAGTGCAGAGTGCATAGAGCATGGGGAGTGCAGAGTGCATAGGGAGTGGAGAGTGGGGAGTGCAGAGTGCATACAGTGTGCATAGGGAGTGCAGAGTGGAGAGTGCATAGGGAGTGGAGAGTGCATAGGGAGTGCAGAGTGGGGAGTGCATAGGGAGTGCAGAGCGCATAGGGAGTGGGGAGTGCAGAGTGCATACAGAGTGCATAGGGAGTGCAGAGTGGAGAGTGCATAGGGAGTGCAGAGTGGAGAGTGCATAGGGAGTGGAGAGTGCGTAGGGAGTGCAGAGTGGAGAGTGCATAGGGAGTGCAGAGTGCATGGAGTGCAGAGTGGAGAGTGCATAGGGAGTGGAGAGTGCATAGGGAGTGCAGAGTGCATAGGGAGTGCAGTGTGCATAGGGAGTGCATAGTGGAGAGTGCATAGGGAGTGCATAGAGCATGGGGAGTGCAGAGTGCATGGGGAGTGGAGAGTGCATGGGGAGTGGAGAGTGCATGGGGAGTGGAGAGTGCATAGGGAGTGCAGAGTGCAGAGTGCATAGGGAGTGCAGAGTGCATAGAGTGCAGAGTGGAGAGTGCATAGGGAGTGCAGAGTGCATAGAGTGCAGAGTGCATAGGGAGTGCAGAGTGCATAGAGTGGAGAGTGCATAGGGAGTGCAGAGTGCATAGGGAGTGCAGAGTGCATAGGGAGTGCAGAGTGCATAGAGCATGGGGAGTGGAGAGAGCATGGGGAGTGGAGAGAGCATGGGGAGTGGAGAGTGCATGGGGAGTGGAGAGTGCATGGGGAGTGGAGAGTGCATGGGGAGTGGAGAGTGCATGGGGAGTGGAGAGTGCATGGGGAGTGGAGAGTGCATGGGGAGTGGAGAGTGCATAGGGAGTGGAGAGTGCATAGGGAGTGCAGAGTGCATAGGGAGTGGAGAGTGCATAGGTAGTGCAGAGTGCATAGGGAGTGGAGAGTGCATAGGGAGTGGAGAGTGCATAGGGAGTGCAGAGTGGAGAGTGCATAGGGAGTGCAGAGTGGAGAGTGCATAGGGAGTGCAGAGTGCATGGAGTGCAGAGTGGAGAGTGCATAGGGAGTGGAGAGTGCATAGGGAGTGGAGAGTGCATATGGAGTGCAGAGTGCATAGAGTGCAGAGTGCATAGGTAGTGCAGAGTGCATAGGGAGTGGAGAGTGCATAGGGAGTGGAGAGTGCATAGGGAGTGGAGAGTGGAGAGTGCATAGGGAGTGCAGAGTGCATGGAGTGCAGAGTGGAGAGTGCATAGGGAGTGGAGAGTGCATAGAGCATGGGGAGTGCAGAGTGCATAGGGAGTGGAGAGTGGGGAGTGCAGAGTGCATACAGTGTGCATAGGGAGTGCAGAGTGGAGAGTGCATAGGGAGTGCAGAGTGGAGAGTGCATAGGGAGTGGAGAGTGCATAGGGAGTGCAGAGTGGAGAGTGCATAGGGAGTGCAGAGTGCATAGAGCATGGGGAGTGCAGAGCGCATGGGGAGTGGGGAGTGCAGAGTGCATACAGAGTGCATAGGGAGTGCAGAGTGGAGAGTGCATAGGGAGTGCAGAGTGGAGAGTGCATAGGGAGTGGAGAGTGCATAGGGAGTGGAGAGTGCATAGGGAGTGCAGAGTGGAGAGTGCATAGGGAGTGCAGAGTGGAGAGTGCATAGGGAGTGCAGAGTGCATAGGGAGTGCAGAGTGCATAGGGAGTGCAGAGTGGAGAGTGCATAGGGAGTGCATAGAGCATGGGGAGTGCAGAGTGCATGGGGAGTGGAGAGTGCCTGGGGAGTGGAGAGTGCATGGGGAGTGGAGAGTGCATAGGGAGTGCAGAGTGCATAGAGTGCAGAGTGCATAGGGAGTGCAGAGTGCATAGAGTGGAGAGTGCATAGGGAGTGCAGAGTGCATAGAGTGCAGAGTGCATAGGGAGTGCAGAGTGCATAGAGTGGAGAGTGCATAGGGAGTGCAGAGTGCATAGGGAGTGCAGAGTGCATAGGGAGTGCAGAGTGCATAGAGCATGGGGAGTGGAGAGAGCATGGGGAGTGGAGAGAGCATGGGGAGTGGAGAGTGCATGGGGAGTGGAGAGTGCATGGGGAGTGGAGAGTGCATGGGGAGTGGAGAGTGCATGGGGAGTGGAGAGTGCATGGGGAGTGGAGAGTGCATGGGGAGTGGAGAGTGCATGGGGAGTGGAGAGTGCATAGGGAGTGCAGAGTGCATAGGGAGTGTTAGAGAGTGAGTAGGGAGTTCTAGGGAGTGCTAGAGAGTGCAGAGTGAGTAGGGAGTTCTAGGGAGTGCTAGAGAGTGCAGAGTGAGTAGGGAGTGCTAGAGAGTGCAGAGTGAATAGGGAGTTCTAGGGAGTGCTAGAGTGTGCAGAGTGAGTAGGGAGTGCTAGGGAGTGCTAGAGAGTGCAGAGTGACTGCAGAGATTAAGCTAATGGCAATGTAAATGACGATGCCATTTATTTATCTGTTTTCAAAACCAACACATAAATACAAATTTTGTCATTTACAATGCCAATAACTCTAACTTTTCCAAAGGCGAAACCATTGCATTGTAAATGCTTGTTTTAATTAGGTGGAGAGTAAGGCCAGGTTAAAAAGTTGTGGTGGATACTGCGATTGAGTAAATTGCTCGAGTGCATCCAAGGTTTACAAAGTCAGGTCTGACATGTTTCAGCCTTTGAATGGGAATTGTCAGGCTTTCGTCAGGACCGGAGACCATGGCGGTGTGCACCCGCCAAGGCGCACCCTGGCCTATGGTCTAGAAATGGGACCGAATTACTCACGGTTCCATTTTTATTGCCATCCAGAATATAGGACACCTCTTACGAACATTTGTCGTGGCGTAATATTACTGCATGGGTCTCGGGAGGCGGTGACTATATCCGATTTATCCCTCATCACTCTCTACTCCTAAGAGGACCCTAGAGATACTCTTAATCAACATCCTCCCCCTCTTCATGTAAGCAACTGAAACCGCCATGATGGGGAAATATCCCTGACTTTCCTCAATGCCATCACTATCATCCCTTGGTATTTTGTGTGTACTTTTAGAATCTTGTAGGTCTTCATTGCTTCACTAAAAGCATTCTTTCTTATCGTCTAGCATTTTACTTTTCTTTTTACTTTCAAATAAATGTGTATCTTTTTTGACTCTGCGAGCCTTTGTAATTTTCTTGACCTAGACCAATCTTTTTAAGTAGCGAGGCATTTTTAATAACCCCCCCCAACCCCCTTTTTGTAAGCACTTCACTCTATCCCCAACATCAGTCAGCTCACATTGGTGTAACCTCTGCTACAGTGTGCATAGTGGCTCCTCTTCTGCCTGTTTTAGAAAAGTTGTAGACCACTCCACTACCACATTTGCTAGTGGTATTAGGAGGGACCTGATGAAGAAGCATTCCACCTAAGGGCAGGTGAGGGTTTTCATCCTAAAAAGATTATTCTTGTTGTGCCTACGTTTTTATTCTAAAAGACCAGTACTTGTTGAGCACCACGTTTGGGTTTCTTTTCCAAACAGACCCCACAATGTCCTAATTTTGAGTTTTGTGTAATTGGAAGCGATGTTGGTTGGGTCCCTAAAAGCACCTTCCTTGGCCCTCTGTTTGAGTTTGAGTTTGAAAGTTCTTGTAAAGCGCACGTTTGCCAGCGGCTTCTTGGCGCTATCGCTAACGGGGACTGAGGTTAGAGGTAGGGAGGTCAGAGAGAACATTTAATCAAAGGATTTTGTAAATAGATGGGTTTTAAGGCATTTGCGGAATTGTGAGTAGAGGGGGATGGAGCTGTGTGTTTGTAGATCAGTTTTTAATGCCACGGCATGATGAGCCCACCTTTTCTCCTATTGCTCTTTCTAGATTTTCAGCTGAAAACCATACAAGCCGCACACCCAGTTATAATGTGGTTCAGTGGGACGACAGCAATTTCATCAGTTGATACCTAGGTCTTTACCAATTGCAAAACCTAAACAGTGTTATTTCAATGACCAAAAGCAGGTACATCCCTGAGAACACACAGTAGATAACCAAATTGAACCGTATCAATCAAATCTTAAACCTTCTACACTCAAAATGTTGAACCTTTCCCGATGCTGAAAATATCCCAAAGACCAAAACAAAAAAAAAAGATTCTGAAAATGGTGGCCACACAGTAGCACATTGTGGATATACAGTCAAGTTTTTCAGGGGCCCGTGGACTCATCCTACAGTTGACACCCAAATTAGGATGTTTATTTAGACATGCATGTTTTTAGGGTCCAAACAGCATGTGAATCTAGAACAACCTCTTGCTGCAAACTTGCCCACTGCTACAAATAAGCAACTTGTTCCTTATTAAAAGTTTTCGAGCAAATTTCACACTGCTTAAATAAACAGATTGTATCAATGTTAGACGGACCGGGAGGGTCGGCCGAGATTACGGGGAGAGGTCTCCAGGGAGAGCCGTCTCCAACGACTGTACAGATAAGTAACTTCCCCCCCCACAGACGGACACCACACAAGGTTGAAGGTTAACGAGACTTTATATGCAATTCTTAGGTTACGATAGTATGATACAAGGAGGTCTGGACTCCGGGATCCCCTCGGTTCTGATCTCTTTGAGGAAAAGGGTAGCGGGACAGTCTTAATTACCAATGAGGTCGAAATAGCTCACAATCCTCGAGCTCGGCGTTCTTAGATGGTCGGGCCGTGGAGGAGCCAAGCAGGTCCCGAAGTAGATGAAGGGCGACGGTCCGCGGCGGAGCCTGCAGGTCCCGGTGAAAGATGACGGTTACAACGGTCCGCGGCCACGCCAGCAGATCCGGACGACGATGAAGGATGAAGGTTACGACGACTGTGGCAGCGCCAACAGGCAGGACGATGGTGCACAGGACAGAGCTACGGCAGCGCCAGTAGTCCGTCCAGGATGAGTTCCTCTTTACGTCTCTCGACTCCAAGATACAACTGCCTTCCTGCTCTGGAGCTGCCCCAGTTATAGGGCTGACGTGCTTTGATGTCCGGACCCTCGCACTTGGAGGTCGGGGGGTCCGGGATGAGGGAGTCCAGACACCCAGCAGGGGGGTGGAGCCAGCGCCCGGGGAGGCGATGGGCGAGCGGCACTGGGCGGGGGAGAGCCATCGGCACCTCTTTCTCCCATTGACTTGCCAAGTAGCCCGCTCACCTCCTGGGTGGAGGGTGGTGCCGGAATGTCTGAGGCCGGGCTAGGCCCAGGGTTGAGGTCGATCAGGGGCCAGGCGGCCTCGTGGCGAAGTGTCCAAGATGGCGGCCCGGGCTGGGCGCATGGGCCGGCAGTGGATCGGACCCACGAGGTTATCATGTTCGAGGGCAGGGGTCCCTGAGGGGACGTAGGACGTGCAATGGTGGTGTGTGGTGCTTGCGTGACTGGGCTCGGGCCTGGTCGAGCCGGGGGAGAGCGGCCCGTCATGTGGCCTGTCCAACATGCGTCCCCCCCAGCCGAAGGCGGGGAGAGTTACCCATCCTCTTGGGGACTCTCTTCGTCGAGGCGGAAGAACCGGGACAGGCCATCCGCGTTGGCGTGGTCGGACCCAGGCCGGTGTTCGACTGTGAAGTCCATACCTTGCAAGGAGATGGACCAGCGTAGCAATTTTGGGTTCTCCCCCCGCATGTGCATCAACCACTGCAGAGGTCGGTGGTCAGTCTGCACCCGAAAGTGGGTGCCAAAAAGGTAGGGCCGGAGCTTCTTGAGGGCCCATACCACAGCGAAGGCTTCCCTCTCTATGGTGCTCCAGCGTTGTTCCCGTGGTAGGAGTCTCCGGCTGATGAAGGCCACCGGTTGATCAAGGCCTTCGGTGTTCACTTGGGACAGGACCGCCCCAATGCCCTGGTCGGAGGCGTCTGTCTGGACGACGAACTCCCGGCTGTAGTCTGGGGCCTGGAGCACAGGAGCGGAACACATGGCGGCCTTTAATTGTTCGAATGCCGCTTGACACTCTGGGGTCCAGTTCACCTTCTTGGGCTGATTTTTTGACGTGAGTTCGGTGAGGGGCCCCACGATGGTACCATAGTCTTTCACGAACCTTCGGTAGTAGCCCGTGAGGCCCAGGAAGGCTCGCACCTCAGTTTGAGTGATAGGGGGTTGCCAGTTCTGGATGGCGGCAATTTTCAGCTGTAGAGGGGCCACTAGGCCGCTTCCCACCTGGTGTCCGAGGTAGGTCACTGACCCTTGTCCAATTTGGCATTTGCTAGCCTTGATCGTAAGGCCAGCTCGCTGAAGGGCTTGCAGCACTGCCTGGAGGTGGTGGAGGTGCTCGGTCCACTGGTGGCTGTACACAGCGATGTCGTCCAGGTAGGCGGCGCTGAACTCTTCGAGCCCCGCCAGGACCTGATTGACGAGCCGTTGGAAAGTCGCTGGGGCATTCTTCATGCCGAAGGGCATGACCGTAAAATGATAGTGGCCATCGGGGGTGGAGAAGGCAGAACGTTCTTGTGCTCGGGGTGTGAGGCCGATCTGCCAATACCCTGCCGTCAGGTCGAAGATGCTGAGGTAGCGGGCAGCGCCCATTCGGTCGACCAGTTCATCTGCCCGGGGGATGGGGTGTGCGTCCGTTCTGGTGACCTCATTCAGGCCCCGGTAGTCGACACAGAACCGGAGTTCCGGTGTGGTTCCGGGGGCGGCTGCTTTGGGGACCAGTACGACCGGGCTGGCCCATGGACTGTCTGAGGGCTCGATGACCCCGAGTGTGAGCATCTTAGCCACTTCCGCCTGGATGCAGGCCCGTACCCGATCAGGTACGCGGTAGGCCCGGTGGCGGATAGGAGGGCTGTCTCCGGTGTCCACATCGTGCACACACCAGGAAGTGACACCTGGGGTGAGGGAGAACAGACTGGCGAACCGTGATAGGAGGGCTTGGCACTCTTGGCGTTGTTCTCTGGTGAGGGTCTCCGAGAGTCGGACCCCATCCACGGAGCCGTCTTGCTCCTGGGTCCGCAAGAGGTCAGGGAGAGGCTCGGAGTCGTCTTCAACCCCATTGTCTGTGGCCATCAGTAGGCTGAGTTCTGTTCGTGCAAAGTGGGGCTTCAGTCTGTTGGTGTGGAGGACTCGGAGTGGATTCCGGGAGGACTCCATATCGATCAGATAGGTGGCAGGACCTTTGCGCTCGATTACCTTGAAGGGTCCCGTCCATTTGTCTTGGAGAGCGCACGGCTCTGTGGGGGACATTACCCAGACCTGTTGCCCCGGCTCGAATTCGATGGATGAGGCGTTCTGGTCATACCATTTTTTCATGTCCTCTTGACTGGCCTCTAGGTTGGCTTTTGCTAGGTCTCTGAACCGCCGGGACTGGTTGCGGAGGGTGAGGAGGTACCGGAAGACATCTGGAGGGTTCTTTGCCGGAGGCATCTCCCAGCCTTCTTTGATCAGGCTGAGCGGCCCCCGCACTGGGTGCCCATAGAGCAGTTCGAAGGGGCTGAAGCCTAAGGATTTCTGTGGGACCTCCCGGTAGGCGAAGAGGAGGCACGGCAGCAGCACATCCCACTGGCGACGGAGGGGCTCTTCCAATCCCCCGATCATCCCTTTTAGCGTGCGATTGAACCGCTCAACAAGTCCGTTTCCTTGGGGGTGATAGGGGGTCGTGAAGCGGTAGGTGACCCCACACTGTTGCCAGAGGGACTTCATATATTTAGAAATAAAGTTCGTGCCTCTGTCACTGACGACTTCTCGGGGGAACCCCACCCGGGAGAAGATCCCCATCAGGGCCCGGCCGACCACTGGGGCTGTCACGGTCCGGAGAGGAATAGCCTCAGGGTAGCGGGTGGCGTGGTCCACTAGTACCAGGATGAAGCGATGGCCTTGTCTTGTACGCGGGTCCAGGGGTCCCACAATGTCTATCCCGACCCTCTCAAATGGGGTCGTGACTACTGGAAAGGGTTGCAGGGGGGCCTTTAATTTGCGGCCGCTCTTCCCACTGGCTTGGCACGGGGGGCAAGATCGGCAATGCTGGTGCACATCGTTTCTCATTTTGGGCCAGAAGAAGTGGGTCACTAGGCGGCTGTAGGTTTTATCTTGTCCCAGGTGCCCTGCCAGGGGGACATCGTGGGCCAGATTTAGCAGGAAGTCTCTAAAGCGGAGGGGCACCACTAGTACTCGGTTGGCCCCCAGCTCGGCGATTCGTTGCTCGCTGTATAATAGATCATTGTCCCAGTAGACCCAATGAGTTCCGGAGGTGTCCCCTGCGCTTTGGGCGAGCGCTTGTTGTCGGAGTCCCTCAAGGGAGGGGCAGGTCTTCTGTTCCTGACGAAATTGTTCTTGTGTGGGTCCCCCTTCTTGAGCCCACTGGTCAAGATTAGCGAGGTCGGAAGGTTGAGCAAGTTCGAGGGGGGTGCCATGGTCGGGGGTCTCGGCGGGGGCGACCGGAGGCGGTGGCGCCGGCCATTCTGGTTCTTCCGGGTGATGGTTGGCACGGGCGGCCATGGACCGGGTGGTGACACACGCCCAGTCTGGGACGCCCAACATCCCCAAGTGTTCTTTTCGCTCCACGGCTGCCCACGGGGAGCTTTCCAGATCATTTCCGAGAAGGCAGTCCACGGGGGCGTCGTCTCGGACCGTTACCTTCAACATGCCGGAGACCCCTCCCCATTCAAAGGGGACGCAGGCCATCCGACACAGACTCTCCGAGTTGTCGGCTGATCGCACAGGGCAGAGAATGTTCGGTAGATATTGTTCTGGGGTCACCAGATGGCAGCGGACGGCTGTCACACTGGCCCCGGTGTCTCGAAGGGCTTCGGCCCGTTGTCCATTGATGCTCACCCATTGGCTGTACTTCTGGGTGTTAGCGGGTAGGGGGACCCGCGGGACCATGTCTCTTCCCCCTAAGCACGCGAGAGTCATGGCGGCTGGCTCCCACTCTTGATACTCTTGCTCGTCTGTTTCTTGTTCCTCGGAGATCTGTTCCTCCCCTAGTGCCGCGGCGGCCACATGGCGGGGTTTTGGACTCTGATACTGCGGGCAGCTTGGGTCGTTTGCATAGTGGCCGACTCGTTGGCATCGGTGACATGTAACATTGGCTCTGTACCCCGGTCGCGCCGGGGTGCTGCCCCGGTTGGCCGGGGGGGTGGTGCTGGTAGTGGGGGCGGCCGGAGTGTTGTCTCTTCCTCGTCCTTGGCCCCCTCCTCCTCCTCTGGGTCGGTGGTGACCATTGTTGTTCCTGTTCTGCTCGTAGGACCCATTCCGGCCCACTCTGGTGATTTCCCACCGGTCAGCTTCGGCTGCGAGCTGCCGGGGATCGGTTAACTTGCTGTCGAGGAGATGTTGGCGCAGTTCAATGAAGCAATTGTTGGACAGGTGCTCCCATACCATCAGATTGAACAGCTGCTCGTAGGTCGTGACGTTGTTCCCTCTGATCCAGCCTTCGAAGGCTCGGCTAAAGTATGTTACATAGTCCACCCAAGTTGTACCTGGAATGCGTGTGCAGTCTCGGAACCTCTGGCGGTACATCTCGGGCGTGAGGCCATAGCGGGTGAGGAGGGCCGCTTTCATATGGTCGTAGGAGGTCATCTGGTGGTCTGGGAGCTGTAACAGAGTATCGCGGCCCTCATTGAGGAATTTGCCCCATAAGCCGGCTCCCCAGTCGGCTCTATCGATCCGGTGCGCAGTCATCGCGATTTCATAGGCCTTAAACCATTGCTGGATGTCGTCTTCTCGAAAATATTCTCGGACCACATCCTTGGGGATGTGCACTTTTTTCTCCGTGGTCCCTGGGGTGGACGGTCTGTCGGGCACCCCTAACTCTTTATTTTGTTTGCGCAGGTTGATCTCGGCTAGGTTCCGTTCGTGCTCGTACGTTAGTCTTTTTTCCTCGAGCTCCCTTTGCCTCTGTTTCTCCTCTCTTTCTTCTCGGAGGCGAAGGTGCTCTAAGTTTATTTTTTGCTCGGCCAATTTGAGTTCTATGTCCATCTTGAGTCGGGCCATTTCGAGTTCGTGTAGTCGGGCTTTTTCTCTTTCTTGGATCTCGTCTTGCGAGAGACTGGTTCTTTGGCCCTCAGGGGCCGTGTTGGTATTTTTCGCGGTGCTTTGCTCAGGGGCTTCGACATCCCCGGTCTCTGCCCAAGATTCTAGGGCATGCTTGAAATCATCTTTGGTGCTTAGTCCGGTGGTAGCGATACCTAGTTCGATGCAGAACTGCTTTAGTTCACGATGGCTGTATTCCTCTAGTTTTTCCATTTGGAACTTCTCAGTTGATCCGCTCTCTTTAGTCGACATTGTTGTTCGTTGTGGGGTGAGCTACTCTCTGTACGTTATGCGGTGATTCGGATCGCGCCGCTGGCCACCAATGTTAGACGGACCGGGAGGGTCGGCCGAGATTACGGGGAGAGGTCTCCAGGGAGAGCCGTCTCCAACGACTGTACAGATAAGTAACTTCCCCCCCCACAGACGGACACCACACAAGGTTGAAGGTTAACGAGACTTTATATGCAATTCTTAGGTTACGATAGTATGATACAAGGAGGTCTGGACTCCGGGGTCCCCTCGGTTCTGATCTCTTTGAGGAAAAGGGTAGCGGGACAGTCTTAATTACCAATGAGGTCGAAATAGCTCACAATCCTCGAGCTCGGCGTTCTTAGATGGTCGGGCCGTGGAGGAGCCAAGCAGGTCCCGAAGTAGATGAAGGGCGACGGTCCGCGGCGGAGCCTGCAGGTCCCGGTGAAAGATGACGGTTACAACGGTCCGCGGCCACGCCAGCAGATCCGGACGACGATGAAGGATGAAGGTTACGACGACTGTGGCAGCGCCAACAGGCAGGACGATGGTGCACAGGACAGAGCTACGGCAGCGCCAGTAGTCCGTCCAGGATGAGTTCCTCTTTACGTCTCTCGACTCCAAGATACAACTGCCTTCCTGCTCTGGAGCTGCCCCAGTTATAGGGCTGACGTGCTTTGATGTCCGGACCCTCGCACTTGGAGGTCGGGGGGTCCGGGATGAGGGAGTCCAGACACCCAGCAGGGGGGTGGAGCCAGCGCCCGGGGAGGCGATGGGCGAGCGGCACTGGGCGGGGGAGAGCCATCGGCACCTCTTTCTCCCATTGACTTGCCAAGTAGCCCGCTCACCTCCTGGGTGGAGGGTGGTGCCGGAATGTCTGAGGCCGGGCTAGGCCCAGGGTTGAGGTCGATCAGGGGCCAGGCGGCCTCGTGGCGAAGTGTCCAAGATGGCGGCCCGGGCTGGGCGCATGGGCCGGCAGTGGATCGGACCCACGAGGTTATCATGTTCGAGGGCAGGGGTCCCTGAGGGGACGTAGGACGTGCAATGGTGGTGTGTGGTGCTTGCGTGACTGGGCTCGGGCCTGGTCGAGCCGGGGGAGAGCGGCCCGTCATGTGGCCTGTCCAACAATCAAGGAATAATGTAACCTTTGTGAGTAGGAAAATAAAGATAACCTAATCAAACAGAAAAGTGCTCCAAAGAGCATGTGTTTGCATGGACTTTACTCAAAGCACTGCATGCATAACTAGTTTGAACCAAATTGGAAAAGAAAGAGTTGGAATACACCATAGTGAGCCCTACATAGCCTTAATGTCTGACAATCAACAACACTGGGACTTCTCCTATACTTTACTCACTCTTGGGTCTAACCGCTCAGAACAAACAAGTTACTTACCTTTGGTAACATTAGTTAGCTATAGATTCCTTATCTTAGAATTATTCCCCAGGCGTCAGACTGGATCTGGAAAGTTGTTTTTTTCATCAGTAGTAACCCTGCACATCGGTAGGTGGTGTCGGTCTACAGCGCGTCTGTCATCGGCGTCGTGGTGGTCGCCGGATGACATTGCGGAAGTTACTTAGGTGCCGCCCTCGAGCGCGGACGTCAGTTCTGTACATGACTTTCCGCTCCAGGAACGCAGAGCCATGCAAGACACTGACCACTGGTGCACAAAACTAGGGCCCTGAAAGGATGTCCTTAACCCTAGAAATCAGTTCGCAGAATAGAGAGGGTGGGTGGGGCGGTAAGGAATGTATAACTTACTAATGTTTCTTACAGATATATTGTTACCGAAGGTAAGTCACAAAGAGTTTCTTACCTGTCGGTGTAGTTTTGCTGCTTGAAGATCTTACTGGATTCACTATGCTGTGCATTATTCCACGGTCTAGTGGTTGGGTCCGGAATCATAGTCTTTTCTTTCTTTCTTTTTTTTTTGTAGCCCAGGTGGGCGTCAACGTCTCACCTTCTGGTGTACTTCCTGTGACGTCAGCACGCTTCCTGCGGAAGCTCCCACCTTTGGGCGCCATCTTCCGATTCTTTTTTTTCGTGTTTTTGTGTTCTGTTTGTGAATCCTTGGCAATGTTTTAAAGTTCTTCCTTAACCCCTTCACTGCGGCGGCTATTCCGCCGCAGTGCTAAGGGGGTGGGGGGCCGCGCGGCGGTCCCGTGCTCGTGACGGAACCGCTCCGTCATGGCACGCGGGTGAGCTGTGGTTGTGACGGAACAGTTCCGTCACGGCCCCGCCCGCTTAATAGAACGCGCCGCGCAGGCGCGGCGAGCGAGCGGGCCGTGACGGAACCGTTCCGTCACCAGCACAGCCCACCCGAGGCTCCTGACGGAACGGTTCCGTCACGAGCATGTGAGGGGTTAAAGTAACTGATTTTTCACTTTGTCTCTTAAAGTGTCTGTTTGTTTGTATTTTATTCCTTGTATTTCCACCTTCTTCTCCTGCCTCATCTTTCTGGCGGATGTGGGTGGGTTCGCTAGTGAATCCCGAAAGATCTTCAAGCTGCAAAACTACACCGACAGGTAAGAAACTATTAGTTTTGCAGCGTGAATCTTTCTGGATTCACTATGCTGTGCATAGACTTTGTAGTGGTTTGTTACGTTTGTGGCGGCTGGGTGGAAGAGGAGCGTTGGTCGTTGAATAAATGTTGATGCACTTTCTGTCCTACTTGTGCTTCCTTGTTCATCTGTATATCCATGCAACGTCTGCACTGAAGCCCATGTTGCCGCCAGGCATATGTCTTGAATGGGTGTGTTAGCCAGGAAGGCTATTGTTGCTACTTTTTTCCTGATAGAGTGGGCTTGTGCCCCCTCAGTTAGTTCTTGACCTGCCTGCTTGTGACAGAATTGTATTGTTTGTGCGATCCATCGTGCAATGGTGCCGTTTGTTACTGGTCTACCCAGGAAACTGCTTGCGAAGGACACAAATAACTGTTTTGTTTTCCTGTGCTCTTTAGTTCATTCCATGTAATGCATTACTGCCCTTCTAGCGTCTAGAGTGTGCAGTGCTCTCTCTGCGCTTGTGGATGGTTCCTAAAAGAAGCTTGGTATTTGTATTGTCTGGTTCATGTGAAACCTTGACACCACCTTTGGCATAAAGTGTGGGTCAGTTCTCATTACCACCTTATCTTTGGGTATTTGAATGTAGGGTTCTTGCAGTGTTAGCGCTTGCATTTCGCTTATCCTGCATAGCGAGGTGATAGCCAATAGAAAGGCTGTCTTCATTGTGAGCATTTGTAGAGATGCCTTATGAATGGGTTCGAAAAGTGCCTTCATAAGCTCTGTTAGGACTAAATTAAGGTTCCATGCCAGTGGTGGCATCCTTTTGGGCGGTGCTAGCCCCTTCCAGGAATCTTTTCACTACTTGTGATGTAAAGAAGCTTTTTCCTGTCTCTCCTCTTGTGTAGGCTACTATCGCTGCTAGGTGTACCCTCAGCGAGGTGGAACTTAGGTTTAATTTGAGTAGGTGCGTTGAACAAGTTACTTACCTTCGGTAACGCTTTTTCTGGTAGATACTATATCTGCCTGTGGATTCCTCACCTTGTGAATATCCCCCTTGCGTCAGCAACATTCGGAAATTCTTTTTCGTAGCCTCGCGCCGACGTGGATAGGACGTCACAGAGACACGGCTCCGCTCGCGACTCCGCTGACGTCACCGACGCCTATAACAGAGGCTACGAAAAAGAATTTCCGAATGTTGCTGACGCAAGGGGGATATTCACAAGGTGAGGAATCCACACGGCAGATGTATCTATCAGAAAAATATTTTAGCACTGTTGATTCCCCGGTAATCTTCTTGTACCGTTTCTCCTTGATACAACATTGTGTGAATCTTTTCCATTTTGCCACATAGCACCTCTGTGTAGTAGGCCTTCTTGCCTCTCGTAGCCCCCGCAGTGTGCTCTCCGGCAGTTTCAGATGTGCAAACTCTATGTCTTCAGGAGCTATGCTGCTAGGCAGAGGCTCTCTGGGTGGAGTACCTCTCCGTTTTGCATGGAGAGTAAGTCCTTTCTTTTGCCAAATTTGTGAGACGGTCCCTGCGTCATCTCCACTATTTGCGAGAACCACGACTGCCTGGCCCACTGTGGTGCCACCAGAATCAGCGTCATGTTGCTGGTTCTGCATTTGCTGAGAACCCTGTGCATCAGTGTGTGACGGGGTCAAGAGGAATCGGCAACAGGCGGGTCTTAGTTTTAACGGGTTTTATTGTGTTGAACAAATGATCAGTACACTTCTTTCTTAAAGACGTATTCAGTCGCGGGGATCTGCTTCTACTTGGCCTCCTGTGATGGCGTTCAGACGTGTCGAGTCGACGAAACACCTCCGGACTCATTCGAGGCTTTACGTCTGGTTCAGTCTTGGCTCTCGGTTAAAACAGACAGAAACAGTCTTTCGTGAGAGGGGTGCTTTACATATATACAGGTGCAGGGAAAAGGGAGTGAGGACAAATTAACCCGTGTAACTCTCTTGGCGACGTACTAATGGCAGTGTAGGGTAGTGCTTGGGGAAAGGTACACCGGGTCAAAGACGGGTCAGGTTTAACTAGGCAAAGCGCCCTTACGTCCCACCCAATTCCGGATAGTATTGCGTACCTCGGATAGCCACACTCCTCCCCTGGGTGTGTGGCGGGGCGACTCGTGAAACCGTTGGCCTCCTGGCTTCTCGTCCGTTCTCGAACTTCCAGCTTCTTCAGGCTCCGACTCGTCCTTCCTTTCTGCCTCCGTCTCCGTAGTCCTCCGCTCTTCTTCCGCTTCTCTCCACATGTCTTCTTCCCTCCGGGTGAACAAGCACACCTGGTGTTGGCGTTCCTCCGTGTTGGACAGGCCACATGAAGGGCCGCTCTCCCCCGGCCCAACCCGGTCCGAGCCCGGTCACACAGGTACCACACACCACCATTGCACGTCCTCCGTCCCCTCAGGGACCCCTGCCTTCGAACATATCGACCTCGTGGACCCGATCCACTGCTGGCCCGCGCGCCCATCCTGGGCGCCATCTTGGACACTCCACCACGAGGCCGCCTGGCCCCCGATCGACCTCAACCCTGGGCCTGGCCAGGCCTCAGACATCCCGGCACCACCATCCACCCAGGAGGTGAGCGGGCTACTTGGCAAGTCAATGGGAGAAAGAGGTGTCGATGGCTCTCCCCGCCAAGTGCCGCTCGCCCATCGCCTCCCCGGGCGCTGGCCCCACCCCCCTGCTGGGTGTCTGGACTCCCCCATCCCGGACCTCCCGACCTCCAAGTGCGAGGGTCCGGACATCAAAGAACACCAGCCCTATAACTGGGGCAGCTCCAGAGCAGGAAGGAGTTGTATCTTGGAGTCGAGAGACGTAAAGAAGAACTCATCCTTGACGGACTACTGGCGCTGCCGTAGCTCTGCCTTGTGCACCATCGCCCTGCCTGCTGGTGCTGCCGCAACCTTCGTAACCTTCGTAATCCTTCATCGTCGTCGGGACCTGCTGGCGTGGCCGCGGACCGTTTGCAACCATCATCTTCTTCGGGACCTGCTGGCTCCGCCGCGGACCGTCGCTTCCTTCGTCCATCTCGGGACCTGCTGGCTCCGCCGCGGCCCGATCATCTAGAACGCCGAGCTCGAGGATTGAGAGCTATTTCCATCTTTTGGTAACCAAGACTGTCCCGCTACCCTTTCCCCAAACCAGAGACCAGAATCGAGGGGACCCCTGAGTCCAGACCTCCTTGTACCATTTTATCGTACTTTAAGAATCGCCTATAAAATCTCGTTGAACCTTACCCTTGTGTGGTGTCCGTCTGTGGGGGGGGGAAGTTACTTGTCTGTACGGTCACTGGAGTCGGCTCTCCCTGGAGACCGCTCCCCTTATCCTCAGCCGACCCTCCCGGTCCGGTTAACATTGGTGGCCAGCGGCGCGATCCGAATCACCGCATAATCGTACAGACAGTAGCTCACCCCACGACGAAATCAAGATGACAACTAAAGAAAGCGGATCCACCGAGAAATTCCAGATGGAGAAATTGGACGAGTACAACCATCGTGAACTAAAACAATTCTGCATCGAACTAGGTATCGCTACCACCGGACTAAGTACCAAAGACGATTTCAAGCATGCCCTAGAGTCTTGGGCAGAGACCGGGGTCGCCGGAACCCCCGATCGAAGCATCGCAGCAAAAACCACCATGGCTCCTGAAGAGCAAAGAACGGGTCTCTCGCAAGACGAGATCCAGGAACGAGAAAAAACCCGACTACACGAGCTAGAAATGGCTCGGCTCAAAATGGACGGTGAACTTAAGTTGGCCGAACAGAAAATAAACTTAGAGCACCTGCGTCTCCGAGAAGAAAGAGAGGAGAAACAGAGACAAAGGGAGCTCGAGGAAAAGAAACTGGCATATGAACACGAGCGACGACTAGCTGAGATTGATTTACGCAAGCAGAATAAAGAAATAGGGGTGTTCGAGCAACCCCACACCCCAGGGACAACGGAGAAAAAGGTACACATCCCCAAGGATGTCCTTCGAGAATACTTCCGAGAGGACGACATCCAGCAATGGTTTAAAGCCCGAAATCGCTATGACTGCACACCGGATCGATAGAAACGACTGGGGAGCCGGCCTATGGGGGAGATTCCTCAATGAGGGCCGCGACACCCTGCTACAGCTCCCGGACCACCAGATGACCTCCTATGACCATATGAAAGCTGCCCTCCTCACCCGCTATGGCCTCACACCCGAAATGTACCGTCAGAGGTTCCGAGACTGCACCCGCATCCCGGGTACAACTTGGGTGGACTATGTAACCTACTTTAGCCGAGCCTTCGAGGGCTGGATCAAAGGAAGCAAGGTTACAACCTACGAACAACTGTTCAATCTCATGGTATGGGAGCACCTATCGAACAATTGCTTTATTGAACTCCGCCAGCACCTCCTCGACAGCAAGTTAACCGATCCCCGGCAGCTCGCAGCCGAAGCTGACCGATGGGAAATCACCAGAGTGGGCCGGAATGGGTCCTACGAACAGAACCGGAACAACAATGGTCAGCACCGTCCCCGAGGAGGAGGAGGAGGCCAAGGACGCGGAAGAGACAACGCTCCGGTCGCCCCCGCGGTCAGCACCACCCCCCCCGGCCAACCGGGGCAGCGCCCCGGCGCGACCGGGATACCGAGCCAATGTTACGTGCCATCGATGCCAACGAGTCGGCCACTATGCCAACGATCCAAATTGCCCACAGTACCAGAGCCCAAGACCCCGCCAGGTGGCTGCTGCTGCCCTGGGGGAAGAACAGATCTCCGAGGAGCAAGAAGAATATGAGCAAGAGCATCAGGAATGGGAGCCAGCCGCCATGGCTCTAGCCTGCTTAGGGGGGAAAGACATGGTCCCGCGGGTCCCCCTACCCGCTAACACCCAGAAGTACAGCCAATGGGTGAGCATCAATGGACGCCGGGCTGAAGCCCTTCGTGACACTGGGGCCAGTGTAACAGCCGTCCGCTGTCACCTGGTGACCCCGGAACAGTATCTACCGAACATTCTCTGCCCTGTACGTTCAGCCGATAACTCGGAAAGTCTGTGTCGGATGGCCTGCGTCCCGTTCGAATGGGGGGGGGTCTCCGGCATGTTGAAAGTCACGGTCCGAGACGATGCCCCCGTAGACTGCCTCCTGGGGAATGACCTTGAAAGCTCCCCGTGGGCCGCCGTAGAACGAAGAGAACACCTGGGGATGTTAGGCGTCCCGGACTGGGCGTGCGTCACCACCCGGTCCATGGCCGCCCGTGCCAGCCCCCGCCCAGAGGAACCCGAATGGCCGGCGCCACCGCCTCCGGTCGCCCCAGCCGAAACCACCGACCGTGACGTCCCCCCAGAACAAGCTCAACCTCCAGACCTCACTAACCTCGACCAGTGGCCTCAAGAGGGGGGGCCCACGCAAGAACAATTTCGCCAAGAACAGAAGACCTGTCCCTCCCTCGAGGGACTCCGCCAGCAAGCGCTTGCCCAAGGCGCAGGGGATACCTCCGGCACTCACTGGGTCTACTGGGACAATGACCTGCTGTACAGTGAGCAAAGAATCGCGGAGCTGGGGGCCAGCCGAGTACTGGTGGTGCCCCTCCGTTTTAGAGACTTTCTGCTAAACCTGGCCCACGATGTCCCCCTGGCGGGACACCTGGGTCAAGATAAAACCTACAGTCGTCTGGTGACCCACTTCTTCTGGCCCAAAATGAGGAACGATGTACACCAGCATTGCCGATCTTGCCCCACGTGCCAAGCCAGTGGAAAGAGCGGCCGCAAACTAAAAGCCCCCCTGCAACCTTTTCCCGTGGTCACCACCCCGTTTGAGAGGGTCGGGATAGACATCGTGGGGCCCCTGGACCCGCGCACAAAACAAGGTCATCGGTTCATCCTGGTGCTAGTGGACCACGCCACCCGCTACCCCGAGGCTGTTCCCCTGCAAACTGTGACAGCCCCGGTAGTCGGCCGGGCTCTAATGGGGATCTTCTCCCGTGTGGGCTTCCCCCGAGAAGTCGTCAGCGACAGAGGCACGAACTTTATTTCTAAATATATGAAGTCCCTCTGGCAACAGTGCGGGGTTACCTACCGATTCACGACCCCCTATCACCCTCAAGGAAACGGACTCGTTGAGCGGTTCAACCGCACGCTCAAAGGGATGATCGGGGGGTTGGAAGAACCCCTCCGTCGCCAGTGGGATGTACTGCTGCCGTGCCTCCTCTTCGCATATCGAGAGGTTCCCCAGAAGTCCCTGGGCTTCAGCCCGTTTGAACTGCTATATGGACATCCAGTGCGGGGGCCGCTCAGCCTAGTCAAAGAGGGCTGGGAGATGCCCCCGCTAAAGAACCCACCAGATGTCTTCCGGTACCTCCTAACACTCCGCAACCAGACCCGGCGGTTCAGAGAGCTGGCAAAAGCCAACCTAGAGGCCAGTCAAGAGGACATGAAAAAGTGGTATGACCGGAATGCCTCCTCCATCGAATTTGAACCTGGGCAACAGGTATGGGTGATGTCCCCCACCGAACCCTGCGCCCTGCAAGACAAGTGGACGGGGCCCTTCAAAGTAGTCGAGCGCAAGGGTCCTGCCACCTATCTCATCGACATGGAATCTTCCCGGAACCCCCTCCGGGTCCTCCACGCTAACAGACTGAAACCCCACTTTGTGCGCTCCGAACTCGGCCTCCTGATGGCCACCGACAATGGGGTTGAAGAGGACTCCGAGCCCCTCCCTGACCTCCTACGGACTCAGGAGAAAGACGGCTCCGTGGATGGGGCCCGACTCTCGGAGGCCCTCACCCGAGAGCAACACCAGGAGTGTCGAGTCCTCCTGTCACAGTTCGCCAACCTGTTCTCCCTCACCCCAGGGGTCACTTCCTGGTGTGTGCACGATGTGGACACGGGGGACAGCCCCCCTATCCGCCACCGGGCCTACCGCGTGCCAGATCGGGTACGGGCCTGCATCCAGGAAGAGGTAGCCAAAATGCTCACACTCGGGGTCATCGAGCCCTCAGACAGCCCCTGGGCCAGTCCTGTAGTACTGGTCCCCAAAGCGGCCGCCCCTGGCACCCCACCGGAACTCCGGTTCTGCGTCGACTACCGGGGCTTGAATGCGGTCACCAGAACAGACGCACATCCCATCCCCCGGGCGGATGAACTAATCGACCGCATGGGAGCTGCCCGCTACCTCAGCATTTTCGACCTGACGGCGGGCTACTGGCAAATCGGCCTCACATCCCGGGCCCAAGAACGTTCTGCCTTTTCCACCCCCGATGGGCATTACCATTTCAAGGTCATGCCCTTCGGCATGAAAAATGCCCCAGCAACATTTCAGCGGCTCGTCAATCAGGTCCTGGCGGGGCTCGAAGGGTTCAGTGCCGCCTACCTAGACGACATCGCTGTATACAGCCACCATTGGTCCGAGCACCTCCACCACCTCCGAGCAGTGCTACAAGCCCTTCAGCGAGCTGGCCTCACGATCAAGGCCAGCAAATGTCAAATTGGGCAAGGATCTGTGACCTACCTCGGGCACCAGGTGGGAAGCGGCCTGGTGGCCCCTCTGCAGCTCAAAATTGCCGCCATCCAGTCCTGGCAGCCACCCATCACCCAGACCGAGGTACGAGCCTTCCTGGGCCTCACGGGCTATTACCGAAGGTTCGTGAAAGACTATGGTACTATCGTGGGGCCCCTCACAGAACTCACGTCAAAAAATCAACCCAAAAAAGTCAACTGGACCCCGGAGTGCCAAACAGCATTCGAACAATTGAAAGCCGCCATGTGTACCGCCCCGGTGCTCCAGGCCCCCCGACTACAACCGGGAGTTCGTCGTCCAGACGGATGCCTCCGACCATGGCATTGGGGCAGTCCTGTCTCAAGTGAACACCGAAGGCCTTGATCAGCCAGTGGCCTTCATCAGCAGGCGCCTCCTACCACGGGAACAACCCTGGAGCACCATAGAGAGGGAGGCCTTCGCTGTGGTATGGGCCCTCAAGAAGCTCCGGCCCTACCTCTTTGGCACACACTTTCGGGTGCAGACCGATCACCGACCCCTGCAGTGGCTGATGCAGATGCGGGGGGAAAACCCGAAGTTACTACGTTGGTCCATCTCCCTACAAGGGATGGACTTCACAGTTGAACACCGGCCTGGGCCGGATCACGCCAACGCAGATGGCCTGTCCCGGTTCTTCCGCCTCGACGAGGAGAGTCCCCAAGAGGATGGGTAACTCTCCCCGCCTTCAGCTGGGGGGGACGCATGTTGGACAGGCCACATGAAGGGCCGCTCTCCCCCGGCCCAACCCGGTCCGAGCCCGGTCACACAGGTACCACACACCACCATTGCACGTCCTCCGTCCCCTCAGGGACCCCTGCCTTCGAACATATCGACCTCGTGGACCCGATCCACTGCTGGCCCGCGCGCCCATCCTGGGCGCCATCTTGGACACTCCACCACGAGGCCGCCTGGCCCCCGATCGACCTCAACCCTGGGCCTGGCCAGGCCTCAGACATCCCGGCACCACCATCCACCCAGGAGGTGAGCGGGCTACTTGGCAAGTCAATGGGAGAAAGAGGTGTCGATGGCTCTCCCCGCCAAGTGCCGCTCGCCCATCGCCTCCCCGGGCGCTGGCCCCACCCCCCTGCTGGGTGTCTGGACTCCCCCATCCCGGACCTCCCGACCTCCAAGTGCGAGGGTCCGGACATCAAAGAACACCAGCCCTATAACTGGGGCAGCTCCAGAGCAGGAAGGAGTTGTATCTTGGAGTCGAGAGACGTAAAGAAGAACTCATCCTTGACGGACTACTGGCGCTGCCGTAGCTCTGCCTTGTGCACCATCGCCCTGCCTGCTGGTGCTGCCGCAACCTTCGTAACCTTCGTAATCCTTCATCGTCGTCGGGACCTGCTGGCGTGGCCGCGGACCGTTTGCAACCATCATCTTCTTCGGGACCTGCTGGCTCCGCCGCGGACCGTCGCTTCCTTCGTCCATCTCGGGACCTGCTGGCTCCGCCGCGGCCCGATCATCTAGAACGCCGAGCTCGAGGATTGAGAGCTATTTCCATCTTTTGGTAACCAAGACTGTCCCGCTACCCTTTCCCCAAACCAGAGACCAGAATCGAGGGGACCCCTGAGTCCAGACCTCCTTGTACCATTTTATCGTACTTTAAGAATCGCCTATAAAATCTCGTTGAACCTTACCCTTGTGTGGTGTCCGTCTGTGGGGGGGGAAGTTACTTGTCTGTACTGTCACTGGAGTCGGCTCTCCCTGGAGACCGCTCCCCTTATCCTCGGCCGACCCTCCCGGTCCGTCTAACACTCCGTATAAGACGTCTCTGCGTCAGCATACAGCCCCGCCCATTCCTCTACTGTTTCCTCGTTAAAGGGCCAGTGTCTCTCCTCTGTCTCTGGCGTGCTGTCTGTGGTCTCGACGTTCTGTGAAGGGTAGAAGAGGGGAGTTGAAGGGGAAACAATGTCCTGTACTGGTAGTGGCACTCTGTTACACAGTGGTATCGGGGGAAAAGCGTAGGCAAATGTTTTCGACCAGCTCATCCATAGGGCATTCCCTTGTGATTTTTCCCCTGGTTGCCTGGATGCAAAGTATTGGCATTTTGCATTCTGGTGTGATGCAAATAGGTCTATTGTTGGAGTCCCCCACTTCTTGAATAGCCTTTGTGTTTCTTGTGCATTGAGCTCCAACTCGTGGGATGCCGATGTCTGTCTGCTGAGCCAGTCTGCCTCCACGTTGTCCTTCCCTGGTAGGTGTATAGCTAGGAGGTCTATTTTGAGTGGGATGGCCGATCTCCATATGTCCTGCGCTAGGTTGGATAGTGCGACTGATTGTGTTCCTCGCGGGTGGTTGGTGTAGAACATCGTTGTGGTGTTGTCGGTCTGTATCAACACTCTTTGCCCGTACAGTTGTTTCTGGAAGGCTTTTAGGGCGAGGAACACAGTGTTTCGTTCCAGGTAGTTGATGTGCCTGATCGCATCTGTTAAGAGTCCACAGGCCCCGCACCTTTAGTTGGTTCATGTGTGCTCCCCATCCCTTCTGGGATGGCCTCGAGGCTGGTATTGCCAGGTTTGTTTTTGCTGGCCCTGCTGTGCTTGGTTGTCGCCCTGGTAGCCCTGCTGGGATGTCTGATGTGACGTTCCCGGCTGGTTTCCCCCTCTTCCGTTTGGCCTCATTCCTCTGAATTGCAAGGCCCCCATGGACCTTGCAGTTTAATTTTCCTTTTTTGAGATGGGTGAGTTTCTCATCCACTGGTGCTCCGAACAGGGTTTCACCATTGAAGGGGGTGTTCTGGATGTTATTCTGCACTTCCGGCTTGAAGCCTGATATTCTTAGCAAGCCTTCTCTCTGTGACACCGATCATCATGAGCCTGCTGGACGTGCCTGCTGCATCCAGGGCTGATTTTAGGCATGAGTTGGCTATATTCTTGCCTTCCTCCACCAGGGGGTGGTGCCTTCTGTTGGTATTGCTCAGGGAGGTGTTTGAGCAGTTGTCCGACCTCGTCCCAATGCTGGTATGTATGCCTGTTGAGTAGGGCATTAGAGTTGGCAATGCGCCAGTGTACTGCAGCATTCCTCTCTATCTTACTTCCAGTGAGGTCTATCCTCTTTGTCAGGTGGTGGGCCTGAGTTTGTGGGAACGTTGGCCCTTTTTCTAGCTGTTGCTGCAATGATGGAGTCAGCTGTGACGGATCCCTGGATGTAGGGAGGGTCCTTAGAGGAGTGTTTGTATTTTTTCTCTGTCCTGGGTGTGACAGACCTGCAGCTTGCTGGTTCTTTGAATGCCTCTCTCCCCTGGTCCAGGACATTTGGTAGCATGGGGAGGAATTGACTCCTGGTTTGAGTGGGAAGCAGGGTCTCTAAGAGGAAGCAGGCCTTTGGTTTTTCTTCCTCCAGTTTCACTCCATAAGCTGTTGCCACCTTCCCGATGACAATGTTGTAGATCCTAATGTCATCTAGTGGTGAAGGCCTCGAAGGGTACGTCTCCCCGGCCTCCTTCGGGCTTTCGGCGTCGAGGTCCTGCGCCACCGAGGATGCCGATTCCAAACTCGTGCCCTGGTCTTCTTCGCCTTCCTCGAAATAGTATAGGGCTTCTTCCTCTTGGTGTTCCTGGGGCTCTGGAGTTTTCGGCGACGAACTCCTCCTAGTCTTCGACTTCAACGATAGTCGTCGCCGGCTTAGACGGGATGGAGAACCTCTTCATCCGCTCGTCGAACTCTCTTTTCCTTTGCAGGATGTTATCCATTTCGGCCTCGAGCCTTCTCTTTTTCCTTTCCATCTCGGCGGCCTTTTCCCCGTCGATGTTTCGGACAATCTCTTCGACGTCTATTTCGAAAAAGCCTTCGGGTCCTTTTCCTTCGGCGTCAAGTGCTCCTTTTCAGGGGGGAGGGGTGCTTCGACAACCTAGGATTTTCATGTGCTTTTGTCGCCTGGGAGTCCTTTTCGAAGGATCCGCTGGGCTGTTTGTCCCGGGATGCAGCTGCGGCCGTCAATTTTCAGCGCCAGTGCTCCTTTCAGGGGGTTACACTCTGTTTTTTGAGAGTCTGACTCAGGCTTTCGAGAGTCTGTTGGGGCTTTAGGGGTCGACGTCTCTCCTACCTCTTTTGTAGTTTTCTTATTGGTCTCTACGACTGTGAAGTCATCTGGTCCCTCAGCGATGTTGTCCTCTTCATCAGTGGAGAGGCCCAAGTCCCGAAGTGACAGAGGTTGGCCTTTTCCTTGCATGCTGTGGTTGGCTATCCTCTGCCTCTCTCTAATCCTGAGAGTATTCGGCGTGAAGATGGAGCAGGCATTGCAATCCTTGCTTTCGTGGTCGACCAGCAGGCAGAGGTTGCAAACCGGGTGCTGGTCCTTCTGTGCGTACTTGTGGTGGCAATTGCAGCAGAATTTGAACGGGGTCTTGTTCATTCCTGCGCTCAGGGGCCCCCTGTGTGCGCATTCTCCATTGGACGTCGAAGTCTTCGATGTTCTCCTCCTTCGTCGTCCCGGCTCAGTGGTCTTGTTCCTGGATGTATTCTTCAATTTTTTTTGGAAGATTTCAGCTTTTTCCGTCTTCTTTTCTCCAAAAACTCTGGAACCTCTCGGTGACGATCCAGACCCAACGACGGAAAAAAGAATCTGAAGATGGCGCCCAAAGGTGGGAGCTTCCGCAGGAAGCGTGCCGACGTCACAGGAAGTACACCAGAAGGTGGGACGTCGACGCCCACCTGGGCTACAAAAAACAAAGAAAGAAAAGACTATGATTCCGATTCCGGACCCAACCACTAGACCGCGGAATAATGCACAGCATAATGAATCTAGAAAGATTCACTCTGCAAAACTTGTTCATCTGAAAGAAACACGTTAGTTATAGATTCCTTGCATTAGAACAGATACCCCAGCAATACCAACCCCAGAGGTGGGTATGCGAACTAAGATCACACCAGAAAGTCCTGGGGAACAGAACGGCCAAAGAAGCCATCGCTCCAGAATTGGCTGTCCAGGCAGTAGTGATTGGTAAACGTGTGCAGTGATACCCACGTAGCTGCCTGGCAGATGTCATTCAGAGGGACTCCTCACCCCAAAGCAGTAGTGGCAGCGTCGCCCTGATTGAATAGGCACGCAGCCCCTCTGGAGGCTCCTTTTTAGCCAGTGAATAGCAGGCTTTAATACACAAAACAACCCATCTAGAGATGGTCCGTTTGTGTACGGCCCGATCTTTCTTGGCGCCCACGTAGCCAACAAAGAGCTGGTCATCCACACTGTTTGGTGTGATCCAAATAAAAGGAAAGCGCACGCTTTGGGTCCAGAAGGTGGAGCCTCTTCCTTTTTCGAAGGATGCAGAGGCTGAAAGAAGGTGGGCAAAGTGATGGTTTGCCCAATGTGAAAGGAAGTGACAACCTTTGGAAGGAAGGATGGACGAGTCCTGAGGACAACTTTGTCCGGATGTACAGACAGAAAAGGAGGCTTTGATGAAAGGGCCTGGAGCTCATTCACTCTTCTGGCAGATGTGATGGCCACCAGGAATGCAGTCTTAAGAGTTAAAAGCTTCAAAGGACAGTAGTGAAGCGCTCAAAGGGAGCATACATTAAATAGGTTAAAACCAGATTCAAATCCCACTGAGGCATAATGAAGGGAATAGGAGGAAAGAGATAAGTTATGCCTTTTAAGAAACTGTTTACAAATTGGGGGACTTGAAGAGAGACGGCTGATCAGGAAGCCGAAGAAAGGCAGAAATGGCCGAAAGATAGCCTTTGATAGTGCCCAGAGCAGAGCCCTGCTGGACCAAAAAGAGAAGGAACAAGAGAACCTCAGAAAGAGGGGCAGAAAGGGGATCCGCAGCCTTTGCTGTGCACCATGCCACAAATTTGTTCCATCTGCAGGCGTATACCGTCTTAGTGGAGGAACGCCTGTCTACCAAGATATCATCACAGACTTCGGGAGGCAAGTCGATAGACATCAACTGCCGCCGCTCAATCTTCACGCAAGGAGGTCGAGGCTGGACAGGTTCGGGCGGAGGACTGTCCCCTGCTGCTGCGACAGAAGATCCTCCTGAAGAGGCAGTCGGATCGGGGGGGGATCGATGGCCATGTTGAGCAGCTCGGGATTCCAGACACTTCATGCCCAGTCCAGAGCCACAAGAGTTACTTGGGCCGGGTCGCGCTTGATCTTCTTCAGCACTCTGGGTAGAAGTGGTATAGGCGGAAAGGCGTATAGAAGACCGCAACTCAATTTGCGACGAAAAGTGTCACCTAACGAGTGCTGCCTTTGAAATTGCAACGCACAGAATTTCTGACATTGCGCGTTCTCTTCGGTGGCGAATAGATCTAACCAAGGCTCTCCCCAATGCTGAAAAAGACCTTGCACCACCTCCAAGTGAAGACGCCAATCCGTGATCCATCATGCACCTGAGTTTGTCCGCACAGGCGCTAAAGGAACCTGCAGGTGTTGAACCACCAGGGATATGCCCTGATGTTCCAGCCGTGTCCCGAGACGGAGGGCCTCTTGACATAGGGTCCACGACCCCACCCGCCTTGTTAGTTGCAGTATCACATGGTGGTGGTGTTGTCCGTGAACACCATCAGTACTCTTCCAGAGTCCTACAGAGGGAAGGAATGCTTTCAGTGCAAGACGCATCGCCCGGAGCTCCAGAAGGTTGATGTGAAGCCCAGACTCCGCCGGAGACCAAAGGCCTCTGATTTCCGCCTCTCCCATGTGTCCGCCCCATGCCAGAAGGGATGCGTCTGTCACCACTGTGTGATCTGGTTGGGGAAAGGAGAGGGATCTGCCATTGACTGAATCCTGGTTTGTGAGCCACCACTGGAATTGGCCTGCAGTGCCCTCCGAGATCTGGATGTAATCTGGCAGATTCCCCCGATGCCGCGCCCACTGGAATTTCAGGTCCCACTGCAGAGCCCGCATACGCCACCTGGCATGATCAACCAGCAGGATGCAGGAGGCCATGAGGCCCAGATGCCTCAGGGTCATTCTGACCGAAACCCGGGATAGAGGCTGAAAGATTGGAATCATAGCCCGAATATCATGGACTCGCTGTTCAGGAGGATAAACCCAAAATTGTGTTGTGTCCAGAACCGCTCCGATGAAGGTGAGCTAATGAGAGGGAATCAGGTGAGACTTCGGCACGTTGATGGAGAACCCCAGCAAATGCAGGAGGTCGGCCGTAGTCTTGAGGTGGGAGACGACTGCCTGGGGCAAGCCCGCCTTCAGCAACCAGTCATCTAGATAGGGGAAGACTGGAACCCCTGATCTGTGCAGATGAGCTGCGACCACCGCCATCACTTTCGTGAACACCCGAGGGGCGCTGGTAATGCCAAAGGGGAGCACGGTAAACTGAAAGTGCTCAATGCCTATCATGAACCTCAGGTAACGCCGGTGGGCCGACAGGACGAGGATTGCAGAAGTACTCTTCGACCGTCTCTCCTTGAAATTTTAAACAGCGCTATTATGGAGGGAATTTTCCCCCAAGTATGGAAACTTGCTGTGGTGAAACCCCTGCAGAAGAGGGCCTCGCTTAACCCTGAGGTACTAAAAAATTTCCGGCCGATTTCGTTACTACCAGCGCCGGCAAAACTTCTGGAAGCTCATCTTAATAGGCACCTGACAATATTCTTAGAAAGGGAGAACCGTTTGGATCCCTCCCAACATGGATTCAGCGCGGCCCTTAGCACGGAGACTGCCCTTACAGTTGTTGTAAACAATATTAGATCGCAGGTGGACAAGGGCCAGACCACTTTGTTGGTCTTGCTGGACCTTACTGCAGCCTTTGATACCCTATCCCCCTCTATCCTTGTGGATAGACTGAGGGGGATAGGGGTTGAAGGGAGTGCCTTGAGCTTCTTGTCTTCTTTCTTGCATCTGAGACAGCAAAGTGTGAAACTTGGTGACTTTATGTCCCCCACTCAGGTAGTGCAATGTGGAGTCCCACAGGGCTCGGCGTTGAGCCCGGTCCTGTTTAACATATATGTGACTCCCCTTGCTAAAATAATAAGATCATTTGGATATCAGGTTCTATCCTACGCCGATGATACACAGATCATTGTCTCAACAACCCATCCTGGGCATGACTGTGCGGCAAAATTTAAGACCTGTATGGAATCTGTATCATCGTGGATGATAAGGAATTTTCTCAAGCTGAACAGTGAGGTTCTGGTATTTGGTGGGAACCAAGATCTGTGGAGAGAGGAATGGTGGCCCACCTCCCTGGGCGAATGCCCCCGCCCCGCCAAATTTGCTAAGAACTTAGGTGTAACTATAGATCCTTCCTTGTCATTCGATCTACAGGTCAATAAAACGGTTGGCACCTGTTGCTCCATTATTCGGACCCTAAAGAAGATAGCTCCTTTCTTATCCCCTGAGGCGCGGAAGCAAGCTACGGTCGCCTTGGTATTGTCCAGGATCGATTATTGCAATGCTCTCAATGGCGGGATAAATAAGAAAGCGATCCAAAAACTACAGGCAACTCAGAATGCGGCCGCCAGGCTAGTTCTGAATCTGCCTAGACGATCGTCAGCGACAGCGGCCAGAAGAGAGCTACACTGGCTGCCGATCCAGGCGAGGATTTCATTCAAGATTCTATGCTTTGCCCATAGTGCGTTTTTTGGATCTGGTCCGGAAGGAGTCAAATCCTTATTGTAATTTGTAATTTATATTTATATAGCGCGTTATCACTAACGGTCTCTAAGCGCTTTGATAGAGGGGCCTGCTTAGGGTTGAGGGGGGGGGAGAAGGTACTTTACTGCGCGCCCCAGGCTTCTTTAAACAGGAGGGTTTTGAGATGTTTCCTAAAAGGTAACAGAAGGTGTTCCTTACGGAGGTTGTCAGGCAGTCTAGTCCAGGTCTGTGGAATGATAGACGAGAAGGCTCTGCCTCCCATGGAGGACAGGCGAGTGCGGGGGCAGACTAGCATCCTGGCTTCCGAGGATCGAAGTGCTCTAGTTGGGGCGTAATTCGTAAGGCTATTCTTTATGTAAGTTGGTGCATTGCCGTAGATGGCTTTGTGTGCAATGCACAGGCCCTTGAACTTGATCCTCTGTCTGATGGGGAGCCAGTGTAGCTGGCGTAGAAGGGGGGAGGCATGAGTGCGGCGTGGGACTTTAAACACAAGCCGAGCCGCGTCGTTCATGGTGGTCTGGAGTCTGGTCAGTTGGTAGTCTGGGAGTCCTAGGTAAAGTGAGTTACCGTAGTCCAGACGGGATAGGATGAGTGCTACTACCACACGTTGGAGGGTCTCAAAGGTGAGTAGCTGGGCCAGTTTTCGCAGCTGCCTGATTATGTTGGAACAGACCCCGACTGTGGTGGATACCTGTGGAGCCAAGGTAAGTTTGCTGTCAATTTTTATTCCCAGGCTTTTGACTGCTGTGGCTGGCTCAGGGTATTTGCCCAACTCGGGTGGCCAGAAGAGACAGTTCCAGGGGTTGGCGTCATTAGTGACTGCCAACACCTCCGTCTTGTCTGGGTTGATCTTAAGATGATTGGCCGACATCCAGTTTATTGTAAACTTTAGGATGTTCTGAACTTTCTGGTGCGCTGGTAAGGAGTTGTCTATCCGAATGATAATTTGAGTGTCATCCGCGTAGTTGTATATCTGGCACTCCAACTGATTGAGCGCAGCTATCAGGGGCTGAAGGTAAGCATTAAATAAGAGGGGAGACAGTGCGGATCCCTGAGGGACTCCGCATGGAAGAGTACCTGACCTGGATACGGCTTCCCCCAACTGTACTCTCTGGGAGCGATCTTTTAGGAAGGATGTGAGCCATGTCATTGCAATTCCCTGCACCCCGAAATAGGACATCCGCGACAGAAGTAACTTGTGGTTCACGGTATCAAAGGCCGCAGATAGGTCTAACAAAATCAGGGCGCAGGGGTCCTTCGAATCAGCTCTCAGTCTCAGATCATCTAGGACTGCCAGCATCACTAATTCGGTACTGTGATGGGGTCAGAAGCCCGCCTGGTTGAATTGCAGGAGGTCGTTGGCCTCTAGATGGTGCGCGAGGGAGGAGAGCACGTGTTGCTCGAGGACTTTGGCGAGGAAAGGAAGCTGGGATATGGGGCGGACATTTTTTCAAGTTTTTGGTGTCACCTTATAGTCCCCGCAGAGACTTGAGATCTGCCTCAAAAAATGTGCTAACAGTTCCGAGGGTCAAGAAGGCGAGATGGGGGGGCAGAGCATTCTCTCTGCTGGCCCCCAAATTATGGAACTCGCTCCAGTTGGAAATTGCCAGTCAACTCTCTTTGATTGTTTTCCGTAAACTCATAAAGACATGGCTGTTCTTATCAGCCTATTAATTTTAACTTGACTGGCGTTCACATCTCTGTCTTTCAGCCTCAGTTATGTTTTTGTCTTTTCCATCTGACAGCGCCTTGATGCCCTTTTTGGGTTAAGTTTCCTTGCGCGATAGAAATAATCACTCACTCATTCATTCATGTGAAAATAAGCGTTCTGCAAGTCCAACGCTACCACTCAGTCTCCAGGGTCGGGGGCAGACAGGACCTGAGCAAGCGTCAACATTTTGAACTAGTCCTTCCGGAGGAAGCTGTTTACATTCCTGAGATCCAAGATAGGACGCAGGCCCTTGTCCTTCTTGGGCACCAGAAAGTAGTGGTAATAGCAACCACGACCTACTTCTGGGACAGGAACGCACTTAATGGCTCCCTTGGACAAGAGAGCCATAACTACCTGTTGGAGCAGCGCCAGATATCCACCGACATACGATGGTACTGGGTTGGCGTGGCTGGAGGAGTAGTCTCGAAGGGGAGGGAGTAGCCCCTTCGACTATCTGCAAAACCCACCTGTCCAATGTGATGGTGCGCCATTGGGGGAGGTGATGGCGAATCCTGCCACCCACTGGAATTTGATGGACCTAAAAGGTCGGACTAGGAGTGTTTGAAGGCTGCTGCAGCGGGGCGGAGGTGGACTGGCCCGCCCGCTGGCCCCCAGAACCACGTCTGTGGTTCCCACGACCCCGGCCACACGGAGGTTGAGCTTACGCCAGCCTGTGGCTCCGAAAGGAATGTGTTGGGGCACCCCTTCCAGGGACACAAAAGGGGCGAAAAGCAGACTTGGTCGTAGCCCGAGTGTCATTGAAATGCTCTAGCGCACTGTCTGCTTTGTCCCCGAACAGGCGATGGCCATCAAAGGGCATGTCCATCAAGGTGTTTTGGACATCCCCAGAAAAGCCAGTAGTCCTCAACCAGGCGTGACGGCGAAGCGCCACCGACGTTGAAATAGTCCTGCCCAGTGAGTCGGCGGTGTCCAGCCCACAACGTATGGCAAAGTTTGCTGCATCTCTCCCCTCGGCAACGACAAGGGAGAGCAAGGCCCAGGCCTCCTCCAGGCACCGAGGCAGCACCTGTGCCACCGTATCCCACACAGAGTGGGAATAACGTCCCAAGAGGCATGCAGTGTTCACCGACCGCAGCCCTAAGCTGGAGGAAGAAAACATTTTCTTTCCAAGCTGATCCAGCTTCTTGGATTCCCTGTCCAGTGGTGCGGTAGAGGGAGAGGAAAGTGGGATCGCCTGGGGTAAGGCGGTGGCGCTGGTCCACCATCCTATCCACAGGAGCCCCTGTGTTGGGCCTTAACCATGTGCCCAAAAGTATGTCGGTGAGGGCCTCATTAAACGGCAGCAGGGGTTCCGCAGAGCTCGCAGCCGGCTGAAGCACCTCAAGGAGGTTAGTCCTGACCGCCACAGTAGGTAGCTCGAGGTTTAGGGCCTCGCCGCCGTACGCCACACCACTGCGTAAGACGCTCCCTCCTCCGTAGCCATAGTAGGAAGAGACAACATGCCAAGGTCTGGTGAGGTGGCCAGACCACTGACATCCCCCAGTTCCTCTCTCCCGTACGGGTCGTATTCCAACTGGGCTGTTAGAGGGTCCTCAGACCCCTCCCAGTCTTCCTCACCCTCCTTTGGCTGCCAAACTGGCTGAAAATGGCCAGCATGGAATGCAAGCACAGAAGTACCCATCGGCGCCGGATACGGCGTCGGTCGTCGCCGGACCTGCTCTGTATCCACATCAGGGTGGAAGCCAGGGGCGCTGCCGGCTGGAGTTCCAAACAGTGTCTGTAGCGGACATGATGCCGGTGGAGTTGGCACCGGTGGAGGTGTCACAATGTCAACCGGCACCGATCTGGATCCAGGCCTGGATCCAAGGGGGCCCTGCAGTGCCAGGGCTAAAGCAGCTGGCGTCTAAGCCCTAGGGCCCTAGGGCACTGGCGGGGTCGGGCTGCCGAAAGATGGTGTGCATCGCTTCGTAAAATTCCCGATCCCACTAAGGAAGGGAAGGCTGGAGTCGACCCTGAAGGCTCCGCACGTGGAGCCGCAGGAGTGGCGCCACCCACACCCTTCGTCGACGGACCAGGCGAGTGCCAAGACTCCGCTGAGGAGTGATGTTGGCTCAATGACCTCCTACGTGACCTGGGCCTCGAGCGACGCATAGACGACTGCCGGGCCTCGAGGAGCTTTCAGACCGCTCTTGCAAAGACTTTAGGGCCATGGTCCAGCAGTCGGAGCACGAATTGGGATCGTAGTCGCGCTCCAGACAGTAGAGGCACACGCGGTGTGGATTCGTAACCGACATCAGCTGAGAAGAGGAACTGCAGGCCTTGAAATCGGGCATCCCTCGTGCACCAGGAGTCGATGTAGACTCGAAAAGGATTCAACGCAACGTCGCATAAAGTCAGTCAAAAATTAACTACGGGTACTGTCTCTCCGGATCTGCGCTTACTGGCGTGGAAAAAGAAAGAACTGACGCAAGGGGGCGGCGTCTAAGAAACTGCTGCAACATCATCCTGGCGACCAAGACGCCGAGTCGACCGACGCCACCTTTCGATGTGCAGGGGTACTGCTGACTAAAAAGAAAAAAATTGCAGGATCCAGTCTGGCGCCTGGGCTAATTCTAAGGTAAGGAATCCACAACTAACGTGTTTCTTTCAGATATTCTAGTTAGTTACCTACAGTCTTGTACTTGTCAGTTATTGTTCCCTCTCTGCCCGCCTCCTATGCACAACTATGACAATGCTCCTTTTGGTTCACACAACGGGACTAAAATAATGAGAGGGTCAGGAGCGCTGCCTTATGCTCTGCAACCATCTGCAATGAAAACCCAAAGACTGTAGTTAGGTCACAGAATTATTTCCAAGGCTGCGACTCCACGGCAGTGCAATAAAGGCCATGATCATCTTTGTTAACCAAGTACTATGAACTTCAGGAATACTGCAGGCTCTCCTTTTACAGAAATGCTGAAAAGAGAATTAGGTTCACAGGCTGAGTGGCATAGCTTTGGAAACCAAGTTGCACATTTTTGTTTTTTAATAGGACAAAAGTACAAACTTAACTGTGCTCTTTTCCTTTGTAAGGAAACACAACTCCCTTAAACATTTACAAATATTACAAAGTCAATAACTCCCTCTCTGCTCCCAACAGTTCTGTGCGGATGCACTATTTACATATTTACTTAGTGCAGCTGGAAGGGTCCTCTAGAAGAGCCAGATTGGATGTGAAGCCATACTCGGGAGAAGGCAGATGAGTGAAATGTTTCACCTTCAGAAATTTCAACCTCGGTTTTGATTTCTTTAGCTGTTTCAAAAAATGAAAAGTTCTTGGGTAGTACAGGGCGCTGACAACACCCTTTATTTTAAATTACCAGCTGAAGGAAACCTAACTTTTACTCTAAAATTCACATCTTATGTTTCACTGATGAACTTATGTGACAAGCATTAGCCATTTCACTCTTGTTGGTATGCTCCAATCAAAACGACTCAAGTCTGCATAGGTCTATGCAGAGCAGACTTCCTCATGTTCTGCACTATTCATCAGTAATTACTGGGTTCCTGGAATGCAGACCATGTCTTACCGCGGCCTGCGTCTTTGAGGACCCTCCATGTCTTCGGTACTACAATCAGATGCCCTATGATTTGTGCTGCAAAGGACATGGAAATTGCTCTGAGGATAAACATCCATTCTGTGATATGTTGTTAAAGGATGTCTCAATGAAGTGATGTTTGTAGAGCCAGTGGTTCAAGTGCCTGAGAAGCCTGCAGCTCATGACGAGGGAATCTTTCTCCACAGAAACAAAGCTCCTTGGTCCATCAACAGGATGTTTGTGGTGCATGCTTTGCAAATGGGCTATCCTGCCCAATGTTTTTTGTGTTCAGCAGCAATTTGTCCCCATTGCTCATTCGCCCTGAATCCAGCTGCGAGCTGTTTCTGTTGTACCCATTCGATGTAGACAGATGGCCCAGGCTACAAGTGGTGTGCTTCTTTGCACTTGTTTTTAGAGCCTCTTTACTGACAAAGAAGGTGGGCACCTTCCAGCGCTGTGCCATTGTGCGTTCAGTTTCTCCTTCATCGAAGGCGGTGCCATGCTATCAATGGATTCAAATCCCCTTTGCACTCATCATTCATCTTGATCCTCCTCGGACAGCGCCAGATCGCGGTCTGATAACTGGTCTGTGTTGCTAGTGCTTGTTGCATCTTCTTCCTCCTCTGAGCTGACTTCACATGAAGTGTGAAATAGTCTCATCAGCTCCCTAAACCGGCGGGAAATCTGGAGGATAGAACAGAAAAAAAGAGGTCAGTCAAGGAACTTAAAAACCCTTTTGCGAATCCCTGCCTGTCAATAGTCTATCACTCTAATCCCTTTTCATTCCCTACTATGCCACTTTCCTTTGTGCTGAAGATTTCTAGTTGAGGAACTAACAGTCTCTAGTTTGAAACAGGTCTCACATTACCACTATTCAATTCTTTTCTATATTTTCCTACACATTAAATGTACCATTGTGGATATTGTTTACAGTATGCATTCTCATCTTCCTGCAAGACTGATCAGGGCAGTTTATCTAATCTAAGTCTGCTTAAGGCCCCAACACTTATTTCCACGTTAGCGTCCAACTTGTCTACTTCCACCAAGTTTTGAGGATCCCTCATCTTCCAAGGTTGTCCTGCTTCTAGAATTGTCCCCTGTGATTTTATAATCAATCAACTTTATTTTGTTCGAATTACCATAAAAGTGCAACATGAACAGTACATTATGAAATTAGTTAAAATGCATAATAAAATTCATATATTTCAAAACACAAGGAACAATTGTCAAGAGTTAGCTAATACCAAGTGACAGCCAACATCATCAGGCCTTCCTCCAATTATCCAAGTGAAACCAATAGCAACAAAAACCTCTAAAAAGACCTAAAAGTGGGCAAAAAGGGTCATCTATGCTGTCTAGGTTCTCCAGAGGACATATCCTAAAAATATCGAGGGTGCTTTCCCAAATAAAATGCTAAGACACCATATAAAATTTTTTAAAATGGTACAGTTAGCACAATTAAAAAACAAATAATTAAAGACTTGCACTTTTCTCCCAATACCCCACATATGACCCAAAAGGTTTGGGACTGAGCATGCTACCAGGGGTCTTGGACCAGACCCTAGAATTTGCAAAGCCTCATCGTAGTTGCGAGTTCCTAACTGCTTACATACGGACTTAAGCCATTTCGCTCTAGGGAGCGTATATGCTGGACTGATTGATTGATTTGTTAATAATGTTTCCTCCAGTCTTGGGTTCTCAACAATCCAACTCTTCGGTTTACATTAGCCCCTGCCTTTTACCTCAGTGGGAGTTTTGTGCCCCAGCTGCTGGGAGATGGCACTGAAAGTCTCCTGGTGGGCTCCCTGCTCCTGGCAGGTAGTGAGTATGACTCGGTCAGCTTCCCTGGAAAGGACACAATGAGAAGCAATCATTAATATTCTAGCAGCATTGGTAGACACTATACGAACATACATTTTTCTATCCCTCTTCTCTTGGCTGACCATTTGTGAAGTGGCATTGGCCTCTGATAATAAACCCTGATCGGGCAACCTTTTATTAGAGATCTGAACTTAATGCACTGGTACATTTAGCTCCTTTTCACTATCAACGGCTATGTGCAAAAACTCACTTTAAGCAACATGCTACATTTTGGGCATTCTCATGGTGTAGGCATTGAATAAAATAAGTTGACCAGAGGAAGGATTATTCTAGCTGGAATTTACCCCAAAAAAGTTTTGAGTTTATATTAGCGGGGAGCGGTGGTTGATGCTCAGAAATCTCTAGATGCCTAGGAAATATCCCTGATTTAGCGTAACACATTACACCTATACGATTAGCACTTGTAGCTTGCCATTGTGTGCCTACAGCATCTGTGCTAGTCCCCATATTGACTTATTTAGGCACTTGCCCTATGGGTGATGTTTATTGGTGCTGGTGAACTGTATCAATGAGTGTGGAAGGGTGTGGAGGTCGACAGTTTGTGATTTTATCTTGTAGGTCTCTATATCCGTAGGTTACTGTGATGTTCTCTTGCTTGGAGGTGGTTCTCTCCATTGTAATTTCTACAGGGGGTATGTTCCTGAAGGTTCTTATGAAAGGTATTTCTATTGGGTGTTTTATAAAGATGCTCTCCCACATCACATAGCATCTTAGTAGCTCTTAGTAGGTCTCTTCCTGGGGGTGTCTGTTGTGTTTCTCTCCTTGGATGTTCCAATTCTGTCTGCTGAGGTGCCTCGGAAGTTTTGCTGTCTAGAGATTCAAACTTTAAATCCCTACCAGCCAATTCCTCCGATTATTCTATCCCATTGTGTTCCAATAATGGTTTTCCTGCCTGACATTCTCATACAGGTTCTCACCTCGCAGAATTTCACTGGAAGCACGCTCCTCCTGGAGGTCCTCAGGTCATTCTTTTTTGGGAGACTGAGACTGTGTATCTCTCATAGGAACTCTTTTATATTTTTCCTCTCTTTGGAGGCCCCATTGGTAATTCTATACCTGGTGGTTCCTAGTAATTCTAGAACTAAACTTTTCAGTGGATTTCCTCTTCCTTTAGGTGATTTATTGTGGTCCTCTTACTTTTGGTTCTCCTACTGTGGGGTCCTATGATGAATGTGTGCGATGTTGATTTGGTTGTCACCTAAAGTTTCCCATGTTGGTCCTCTTTTGTACAGAGGTTCAATGCTGGTTCTATTTCTCTAGAGATTTTTATGGTGCATACCTCCTTAGAATAAGAGATGTTAGTATGCACAATGAGTAATCAAATCTGGAAAATCCTATGGATTGCCCCTTGCTACCCTTGGAAATCCTTTGACCATCTACCATGGCTGGTTACATAATGCAGATTCACATGGGTTGCTCCTTTCCCATGCTGGAAGTATTCTAATGCATATAGAACACTTAATCGTCTTTGGTACAGAATATCCGCACAGATGCAATGCATGCATGCATGGCCACGGCTATGCTCACACTTTATGCCGCTCCTATGCATAGGCACAGTTACACTCCTCTGGAGACTGTCCGAGAAGTCGCTACCAAATACTTCCACATAGGTCATGACTCACACACTTTCTTCCTACCCATCGGCATATTAGCACTTAACGCGTAAGCACCCTATCACATGCTCCTTGTCGTTTGAGATTCAACAAGAGTCTAAAACATGAGAAGACTTAGATCCTCAAGCACCACACGCACACCTGTATCTCCCTGTAGTGACTGATTAGTCTGCTTTTTATATGTGAATGTGCTGTAGCACTTTGTCAGAGGTGTAAAGCACTGTATAAATCCAATAGGAGGAGAGGTTTATCAGTCAATCTTAATTCATCAGGGTTGCCATTCCACAGTGCAGAAAGGCCCTACCATCAGCTTTCTTTTCAACACTCTTTGGGAAAATCAGGAGATGTTATCAGTAGATCCAAGGGTTCTACCTGCCGGGAAGTGTTTTGGGGCTTTTCCATTCACTGCTTTGATCTTGAAACCAATTTTTGAGGAGTTTGGAAACAGTATTTTAAAGAGGGTACTGGAAATATGGGCGTTCCTGGATAGATTGGACTCACGGACCACCTCTCCCTTGGGGTAATCTACAGTGGTTAACTTACAGTATCTTGTACCACATGCATTATCTATGCTATTGTGAGGTGGGTGTATGAGGCTGTTCTGGAATTTAACTTGTGTTACAGTACAGAGATCTGTACAGCAGGTGTTCTGCATTATAATACTCCTGCAATGCTGTATGAAAATTTCTGCCGCTAGGATTACCCCATAGTTTTCCACATTGAGGACAATCCATGGTGCTACTCTCTCAGAAGTTTGCCTATGGGCATTATGTATGGTCCCTGGACTATTTGTTTGTGGGGCTAGCCTGTGTTCTCTACCTAGCGTACCTAAAGGTTTTACATACAGTGATGATTACCTCCGGTTTCCCTCTGTTTATGATGGCTTCCGTTGAGTTTACTACAAAGGTGTAACTCTGCTGGTTTGTTTGTGGGAGCTCCAGTGGTGGTGGTGGTGGTGGTGGTGGTGGTGCTGCTGCATATGGCGCTTCTCTACCAGGGGCTAAACCATGGTGTTGCTTCTTTGTCACTGAGTTATAGATGTAAGCTCTCTCTAGGACATATGTTTGGTAAGAGTATTGTCAAGAATGTCTGGTGTTCTCTTCCTGAATGGCACTATATATTTTCTCTGCACAGGGGCATGTCATCCTCACTAAACGCACTCCACAGCTTCGCTTTTCGGTGGTTTATGTTGTAGATTCTCTGTGGAGTCTAGTATTGGTCCCCTCACAGGAGGTTACTACGAGCTTTTCTCAATGGGGTTACAATGGGTCTTTATGGGTTATGGAGGGTCAGTAACCAGAATGACCCATGGAAGTTTTCTCCCGAGGGGTGACTAATAGGTGGGGTGGTTCTTTTCCTTGATGTAAACTGTGGATTTTGGTTTCTCTGAATATATCTCTCTCTCTCTCTCTGACCGACTTGTGGTATGTTTTTCTCTTATGGCTCCCTATGATGTTTCTACCTCAGAATCAGCATCACGAACATGCCATTTTCATACACCATTAACCAATGAAGACTCATACCTGGTCCAAAGCACGACCTTCTCCCCGGTGGAGCTCACTTTGCTGTTCTTGGCACACACTGGAAGCTCAGCTCCGCTCTCATAGGGCCTCAAGGTGTTTTCTCGGGGTAAATGCATTCCTTCATTCAAGCTGGAAGTATCCACCTCAGACACCAGCTCACTGCAGCTAGGACTGGTATTTGAACGTGTCCTTGGGCCCATCTCACAACTTGCTCTGCTAGAGGAGGCCTCCAAACATGTATTAGAATCCAGGTTAGATGAACCAAGACAATCTGGAGCAGGTTTAGGAAAATTAATTTGACTGTTCTGCAAGCTGTTAAGACTGCCAGGTAAGTCTTGTGTAGTGCTGTGGCAGGCAGAGGATGTTGGTATGGCACTGGAGCTGCTGGAAGTCTTTTGTGGGCTGCAGAGGTTGCTGGGGCCTTGCCATGAACCACTGAGGCTGCCGGGTGGCACTTGGAAATTGATGAAAGTGCCAGAAGGTATCTTCAAATTGATAACCCCACCTGGTGCGGTCTGAGAGCTGCTTATGGTAGCATAGAGAACCTGGGGCCCGAGACCTGGGGATGGAACCTGCAAGTTACTGATGGTGGCAATGGGGACAATTGAGGAGGAGCTGGGAGGGGCTACCTGTGTACTGCATAGATCTACCTGAATGCTTCCAAGGTCGACCGATGGAATCTGGGTGCTACTGAGAATTACAGGTGAAACCGGGGTATTGCTAAGGCCGACAGGTGGCACCTGGGTGCTGCTAAGGATGACGGGTGTCACCTGACTGTTGTCCACCACAGATGGCACTTGGGTGCTGCCTAGAAATAGAGGTGGAGCTGGGCTGCTGCCAAGCCCTGCAGATGGCAGCTGAGTGCTGGAGAGATCAAGGGGTGAAGCCTGGGTGTTGGGAATACCTACAGGTGAAGACTGGGTAGTGTCCACTCCTGCAGATGTCTGCTGTGTGCTGCTGAGGCTTACAAGTGGCACATGAGTGCTGCTTGCAGTTGCAGCTGGTACCTTGGTGCTGCTGAAGGCTACAGAAGACGCATATGACCTGCTAAAGTCCACAGGTGTGCTACTAATGGCAGCTGACAATACTGGAGGGCTGCTCAGCTCAACAGATTGCACAAAGGATCGGTTGATACCTACGGATGGCACCTGGGTACCGCTGATGCTCCCATGAGGCACCCGATTACTGAGATCCACAGTTGGCACCTGGGTACCACTCACATCCTTAGATAATAGTGGTGTGCTGCCAAAGCCTACAAATGGTACCTGGGTGCTGCAGAGCCCCAAACAGTTTCCTTGCTGGTCATTGACCATGAGAGAATTGACAGATGAAGCACCTAGTGAAGTACAGGGGGCTGGCTTTGCAAGAGCAGCGGGAGCTGGCATGGTGCTAGTGGTAGCTGAGACCGCTGCTGTATCACCAAGAGTGGCAGAGCTGAGGGTGGCAGAAGAAACTGCTGTGGTTCGGAGAGTGGTAGAACAGAGAGACTCAGTACGCAGGGTGGAAGGAGGATCTGTTTTTTCAAGGGCAGATGGGACTGTTGAGCTGCCGAGGGTAGTTGAAAGTACTGGCAAAGTGCAGAGAGTGGTAGCTGGGACAAATGTGGTGCTGAGAGCTGCAGAAGGTACTGGCATGGTGACAGGTGGAAGTGGCCCAGAAGGAAGAGAGGCTGAAGGGACTGGTCCAGAAGGAAGAGCCGATGCAATAGAAAATACAGGTACAGTGCTCAGGGCGGTAGTAGGGACTGGCCCTGTGCTGAGGGAAGCAGCGGGGACCTGACCCTGAACCAGGACTGCAGGCGGGACAGACACTGTACTGAGGTTGGCAGAAGGAACTGGTACTGTACCAAGGATGGCAGAAGGTACCAGCACAGCACTGAGGACACCAGAAGGGACGGAAATGCCACTAAGGGTGGCATAAGGGACTGGCACTGTCCCAAAGATGGCAGATGGGGGTGGAACAGTGCCAAGCGAGCTAGGGTGAACTGGTACTGTCAAGGAAGGCGAAAGTTCATGTGAGCAGTCTGATGATTTGTGTAAGGAGCCAGCATCACTCTGGGCTCCACACAAATAACTAACACTGCCGGGTATTTCAGTAGGGTAGCTTATGCCGTCATATGACCTTACTCCCATCACTCTACTCACTGGCTGAACCATGGGACCAGGGCAGATAGAGGAATGACTGAGGTCTAAGCTTGTGTGGCTACCTAGGGTTGAACTATGTTGCTCTGGGGCCACTATAGGGGCTGGAAGAATCACTGTACTATTGGACCCTTTTTCCCACCCTTGCAGAATGCCTGGACCCTTTGCCTTACTACTGCTGCTGGCAGCAAGGGCGAGACCACTCTTCTGGCTGGGCCGAGGAGCTCCTGGATCTGGCGGCTTTAGGGGAATGTCCACAACATTTCTGTCTCTGGAAGGCTGTGTGCGCACAGTGTCTGTGAGTCTTTTGCTAGCTTGGATTTCACCGGAGTTATGCAGTTGAATTGGGCTGCTGGTTCTGATGTTTAAAAATTGACTGTTCTCTTTCTCTGGTGCGGTTCTCTCGTCTGCGAGCTCTTCCTGGATTGTAGAGGATGTTCCCACAGTTTGACAACCTACTGAAAAAAGACAGATAAGACATTAATGATTGCTACATATCCCATGTGCTGTAATTTCAATGTGGCTAATGTCGGAGAGGTTACTGGCACTTAAAAGGCTACTGCATGCCCACCACAGGATTCATGTGAGCCAATGAACTGATACGTGGTTTGTGGTTCAGCTATTTAAAAAAGCATCATTTATATTCTTTTGAGCAAACACATTATTGGCAAACTCTCCTCTATCAAACTGGCACAAAGAAGGATTGTGTATGGTTCCTTCATGAACACTCATGTCAGAGAACAATATCATCTAAAACTGTGTTGCTGCCCTGTGCAGTGTGAGTTTCAGGACATTCTCCACTCATTCTCACACACAGAGCATGATCTGATCCTACGTGAACTCTCAAAGCACTTGAGGCTTTAATTATGGTTTTCTCTAAATGTCCCAGGGCCCAGTACTTCCATTCCATGTAATGCAAATACATATTTTGAAAAGAACACCCAACTGTAGTGATTTGTGGGCTGCACTCACTGACTTCCTAGTTCCACAGGGATCACAAGCGCCGGAGAGATGCCCCACAGACACGGAGCACATTAACCACGAATATCCCGACCACCATGGACACAAGCTCCCTGACGAAGGGTATACCACCCGAAATGCATTGGAGCCGTTTCAAAAACGTATAATATGTAAAAGATGTCCTACATCATGAAATCAATGACGACATTTCAATAAATTTTGAAAACTATCTTTATTGTGGAAGCTTGCTTGTTCAAGCACCTAAGGTGTGCACAAAATACAGGGATGTCACCAAGGTGATATGGTGACACATCAACCGCATTTATCATAGACGTGTGCCGGACGGACACGCCACCTGTTTGGAGCACCCAATCTTTCAAGAAGGATAATCCAAATCACAAAGAATTTGTTGTGCGCCCCCCAACCACATTTTTGCTGCACTCAGATGTCACAGATTACTATTCTTGCCACATTTGGGTCTGCTAATATCAATTTTCATTTGAGAAAAGCAAGAAGATATTCTGAACCAAATTAAATAATGATTGACATGAACACAGTATGCAAATACGAGTAAACCCGCACAATGATTGTACAAAGTTTGTGAAATATTTCTTCACTATGAACATCCTTACTACACTCTTTGTAAAGAAAAGCAAATGGATGCTCCTTGAGCAAGGAAGTAAGAAGACCTCCTTTAAAGTCTGCATAGCCATTTCCTGCATTGGCCTTGGAATCTAAATACAGACATTGATAGTTATAAAGTGAGAAATGACAGCAAACTGACAGTTATATAGCGTGACGGTTTCCACGTAGTGATGCTGCAGAACATTTCTTTTGCGTGGAAGAGACCTTTGATGCCAAGAACAGTAGTCAGTTACTCAGTTGTTAAGTTGGTGGAACTTTGATGCCTTTGCAGGGGGGAGACAGTCATTAAAATGAAATGTATATTTCATGGTTAAGACTAGCCACCCATGTACCCAAGCCTAGTTTTGCTATTAGTTTTTTTTTGTGGAGCTGAATGCTACACAAAGGTGCCCTCAATGAAACAAACTTTCTACTGTTGGCACCAAAGGGATCAATCATTTTTGCTGAGGTAAAAACGACAAAAGTGTAGTAGTTTCTCAGGCAAGTGTGTGAACCAAAGTTCCAAATACATTCCAGACAATGCTTTGAAACGTTCACCTCGCAATATGCAAGCACTCTAGAAGTTCAGCCTCTTCTTTGTAGGCGATCTGCCAGAGCAGCAAAATCACAATCATAACACGGAGTTCACTAATGGCGAGAGGGTAACTGCACTTAAGCCTTTGTCCGTCCTCCAATAGACTCCAAAGGGAGTCAACATACATCTATTTACTTTTTCTGTTAAGCTTTTCATTACATATACCTTTTATAGGTTCCTTTTAAGTGGACGAGCCAGTGTTATCTGAGTGTTCAGATCTCATCCAGTTCACATAAATATAGGTAGTTTCCTTTACCTATAGTATATTCATGCGGAAAACTGAACACACTTTCAAAATGGTGACTTGTTACCTATACTAAAATATGAATGCGTCAAAGAGGAACCATTCAATGCTCAACTACGAAAACAAAGAAGTGAATGTAATGTCTTAAAAAGGCATCAAATTGATGCAGAAAATATTGAGCATTGGGTTAAGCTGCTATAAAATAGTTTTTTAATCATTGTAGAATGGGAGAGTCTAAACCACCTGGAAAATAATTGACTTTCGTTACGGAAGCTAAAGAAAGCTGCCAAAATAAATTGTGTACAGTCATCTGATTGATAGAAAACTGCAAATGGCTCTAAAAAGATCCTTGTGCTTGAGAATGCCAGAGATTGCAATAACACAGACTCGGTTTTGTTAAGCCAGAGTTACACCTGATGTTTTCAACTGGGGCTTTGTCACATTCTTCCCAAGTACGGTACATGACAAAAATAGAAAATAATCTGTATACTAAACAAACCTTGTGCAGTCTTCACTTGGCCCTGAGAGGCCCTTAAATCCACCTTCTCATTCTGTAACTCTTCTGCACTTGCGCGGCGGATCCCAGCATCTTTCTTTTCAAAAGAAGTCTGAAGATTGGTACTTGCCACCTCCGGCACATCTTTGGACCTCACTGCCTTGCCATCACACACCTAAGAGACAACAAGGAAAGAGCGTGCCCAGTCACTGTCTGAATCATAACTCTCCCCCTCCCCCAGTTGTTCAGATTTGTTGGGCTTTAAAATTAAAAAGAATCCTCACGATCACTTATTTGTAGGACAACGTTTTGACATGGGTTACAAAGATGAGCCTTGTTTGAATCATTATTTATGCATGGAAGACTCTCTAAAGCAAAAGACTTCTTGCTCAAATTTTCAACAGGTTTAGACTCTGAATTTCCTACTGTGAGAGGTTGGCGTATTATATGGTGCTCACTTATGTAAGTGTAGCACCCTGCTCTAATCCAGACAACCCTTATGGTGATTTTAGTGGTCGTAGACAACCTTAGAAAGCTCTCTAAGTGGTAGATGTGGAGCGCAGCCTTAAGGCTTAGTCCAGAAGGAGTATAAAGCTGCTTGTTTTACCAGTACGTAATCTTATGGTATAGGTTAAGAGAGAAAGAACCACACAGTGTAGTTATAAAAATATATATATTTATTATAAACACTCACTAACACATTGCAGCAACTCCTACCCGGAGATATAAACAGAATTAGTAGACACAATTACATTAAAATATAGTTCCTCTGTAACTATCAGGGGAGGCATCTTGGGATGCTACTGTATACAATGTATCCCTCTTGTACTGATCCAGTAGGGGGAACATGCTCCTTTAAAGGTGATTGCCACCTTTGAACAGTAAAACAATGATGCACTGTGGACACAGACATTCTAAGATGGTTGCTTGGTTTAGAAGCAGTGTGCACGAGGGATGCAGCGCACTGTGATCAAATTAGAGCCAGGAAAGCAGCCTGGTAGGACTGTCTGCATAACTGCCATGCACTCAAAAAGGAAATAAAAAAGAGACCCTTGAAAGGTGAACATGAAGGGAAATCAAGCCCTCTTTTTCAGTGGAAGGACATGCCTTCTACCAAATCTGCCTGAGTAAAGAATAAACTTAACACATCTCTAAGGCCTGCCTCTTGAAGCTCTTTTTCTATTGATGACATCAGATTCAATGATAGCTGGGCTAGCTAGCCAGACCAAAGTAAATATTCAATTAGTTACCTGATCCCTTCTTTGTAATGAATTTTCTTTGGCAGGGATTTGTTCGAATGGAATTCATTGTTGTGACCTAATAAAACTTACTACGCTGCTCAGTTATTGATACTGGCACAGATGCTTTGGTTGACTGCCCCACCTTCCCAGAAGAAGCATTGATTCTCTGTTGGCAACAGTCCTATACTAATAATCCAATTTCAGAATTAGGGGTGAAAAAAAACACAAAAATATATCACTGGGCTTCATTTCCACCTTCAGAATCGTAGTCCAAAAGCATATCATTCCATTTAATACAAGTCCGCTACTACTACCTGGACTGACCTTACAATTGCATTGGCTGCAGGTCCTTCGTTTGGTCTTTTTCAGCCTCTGCTCACCACCTACTTCATGACAGGAGCAGGAACATTCTTTTGTTCCCAGAGCTTCAGTCGAATCAATCTCCTGCAGACGAGAACAAAATAAATGCTCTTAATCGACTGAGCATAAAGGAACATCACACGCATAGGGACAACTCCAGAAAAAGAATTACGAGTCGACTAAATCAGGAGCATTACCTGACAAACACAGGAAAGGGAAATGCTGTTAATACTACCAAATCTAGTGGAGGAGTATGGTGTTACTACTTGTCAAAAAGCAGGGGAGAACCATTGTGTCATCACTACCACCAAACCCAAGGGAGTATCATGGTGTCAACTGACCGGCCAACCTCGGGAGGAGCACTGAATCACTATATGCTAAAGCGTATGAGAGATGCATGTAATCACTGGCTGTCAAATGAATTTTGATGCATGTTTCCTGAGCCAGCCAAACCTTAAGCTCGAACACAGCATCAACATAAGCCAAAAAATAAAACGGGAAGGGGGCATGTTGTTGCTACTAGTCAAATCCACAGAGGAGATGGAGTACGATGTCACAAACAATCCAAACTCTACTGAACATGCCATTTCTATTACCAAAAAATCAGGAGCATGGTGCCACTATCACTCAATCAAAAAGTAAATCATAATGTCAATGATTAGCCAAATACATAGAAAGAGCCTGGGGTCAGTATTTGCCAAGTCAGGAATGGGAGAGTAAGGGATCAAACCAGCCAACTACATGGTAAGAGCAATGCATCAAGTAACCAGTCGGAAGGAAAAGCATGGTGTCACTCCCTACCAAATCTGGGGGAGGAGCATGCAGTCAATCACCACGGGGTAGATGCAGAGTCAGGTCTGACAAACCCGAAGCAATGAGCATGGTGACACTTGTGACCTAACCAATAGGTGGCGGAATCGGGGGCATTTTGCCAAAATGAAAAATGAGAGATCCATGCTGTGTTTGCCATCCATTAGAGGTAAGGAGCAGTTACAGTGCCACTATCTTGCAAACCCAAAGAAGGAACAGAGCTTGCCATAAGCCAACGGAAAAGAATCGTGGTGCTACCAGATGCACTAATGAGACAGGTTGGAGCGAATATGGCGCACAAACCTAGGAAAAGCGGGTGCCCACTTATGCATGACACCAAGAGACCAACACTGGACATCTTCAGTTAGCAAATTAGAAGGGCAGAAATCATGACACTCCACTTCCTCGCCAAGTAGATAATGGCAAAGAAGGAATAATTGGAAAGCATTAACAATGGTAGGAAATCAGACATTTAGCATGTAGGAAATCTGCTGTATAACACTTTTGTGTCGCATAAGACTCGTGACCCAACCTTTTCATTGTTTCGCCCGCCTCCAGTGTCTTTCCTCCTCTTTCTTCTTGGGGGCGGAGGCATTTTGGGTGGCTCCTCGTCTTCCTCGACATCTGGCAGCATAACTTCTTCAAAACCATCAAACTAAAAATAAATAAAAATAAAATGTGTTAATTTTTAGCTAGTGTGACTAATTCAACACAGTTGCAATTCCATCAGTTCAAACAAATGGGCATACAAAATACGCTGGGCTCGGACACATTAGCCAGAAGTTAGTACATTCAATCAGAATAGCCAAGCAAATACTACGAAAAACACTGGAGCTGCACAGTTATGAAATGCGTTACTTACCTGTAACTGCAGTTATCCAGTATTGGTGTCTTTCATAGATTCACATGCCTGAATCATTCCCCGTCGTTGAGACGGGAGTCTCCGGTACATAGAAAAGTGATGTCCTATAGACATATATAGATAGAAGTAGGCCTAAGGGCCTCACCTTAGTAGCCTATCCATGTCCTTTTGTAAAAAGGACCAAACTCTAGAAGAGAGCCAATCAGCTAACAACTCCCTCTAGAACCTTCCTGACAGGAGCCTCAGTCTCTCAGATTTTCGTACGCACCAAGCTAAGTAGGCGTAGCACTGTTAGAGAGATAGGTGAGTCCTTCCCAGGGAAGCGGGAGGGTTGCATGTGAATCTATGAAAGACACCAATACTGGATAACTGCAGTTACAGGTAAGTAACGCATTTCTTATCCAGTATTATGGGTGTCTTTCATAGATTCACATGCCTGAATCAGAGTAGCAAGCAATACCTTGTGCACATTTCTGATGGAACAGCATATACAAGTCATTAGATAATACATATCATGCGACTAAGAACCATCAATAGATATCAACAGGAAGCAGTAACAGAGAAATGTGCATATCAGAAAAGGATGGAGGGATGGAGGAAGGCTCACCTCACTGGAATAGATGGCGTAACACTGCCTGTCCCACTGCTGCATCCTACATCAGCTCTGTATCCAGGCAGTAGTGCCTGGTGAAGGTATGAGGCGACTTCCATGTTGCCGCCCTGCAGATGTCAATAATTGGCACTCCAGAAAATAGTGCCATAGAAGTCGACATGGCTCTTGTAGAGTGCGCCCTGATTTTAGAGTGCAATGGATGTCCGGCTCTTTCGTGGCAGAAGGCAATCGCCGAAGAGATCCATCTGGAGATGCTCTGTTTGGACAGCGGTAGACCCTTCTTAGGTCTACTAAAGGCTATGAAAAGTTGGTTGGATTTCCTGAAATGTTTGGTTTTATCAATATAAAATTTTAGACATCTTTTGAGGTCCAATGAGTGCAGCGATGTCTCAGCTGCGGTGCTGGGATTTGGAAAGAATGATCTGAGAATCACCGGCTCATTTAAGTGGAAGTCCGACGGAACCTTAGGAATAAACCTAGGATTGGTCCTTAAAATAACTCTGTCATCTCTAAACTGCAGGAAGGGGTCTTGGATGGAAAGAGCCTGCAGTTCACTGACCCTCCTTGCTGAAGTAAGCGCCAGGAGGAGAGCTGTCTTCCACGAAATGTATTTTAGTTCTGTCCTGTGAATGGGTTCAAAAGGGTGTTTCATTAGTTGGTTAAGAACCACATTCAGATGCCATGTTGGAGGGACCATTTGTGGTCGAGGAAAAGATCTATAGAGACCTTTAAGGAATTGTTTTATTAGTCTACTAGACCAGAGAGAGGGTTCTACGGGTGTCCTTTTAAATCGTGATATCGCCGCCAAATGTACTTTTATGGAGGAGTGGGCTAGGCCCGACTGCACCAGATGAAGCAAGTAGGGTAATATTTGTTCTGGAGAAGTAGCGAAGGGACGTAGACCTTTGTCCGCACACCAGATGCAGAAGCGTTTCCACTTCAGGGAATAATTCTTGTTAGTGCTGTCCGCTCGTGCCCTGGCTAGAATATCTTTACAATCTTGCGGAATGTTCATCTTGCTGAATTCTCGGTACTCAGAGCCAAGCCGATAACCTGAGAGATTTCAGATTCGGATGTTGAATCTGCTTGTCGCTCATCGTGAGTAGAGATGGATGCTGACGTAGACGGATTGGCCGCTGCAGTGAGAGGCGATGAAGGTCTGCAAACCAATGTTGCCTCGGCCAGAATGGGGCTATCAGAATTAAAGGGCAAGGCTCTGCCTCCATCTTTCTGAGGGCTCTGGGAATCATTTGAAATGGCGGAAATGCGTACGCAAAGATGTTGCGCCATGCGATGGAAAATGCATTTCTGAGAGACCCTGGTTGGGGATGCCAACTTGCGTAGCTTTGGCATTTGGCGTTCTCCCTGGTCGCAAATAGGTTGATTTGCGGTGTTCCCCACCTTAAGAAGATGTGAACGGTGGTCGCCATGTCTAGCTCCCATTCGTGTGATGAAGACCTCTGTCTGCTTAGGGCGTCTGCGATGATATTGTCCTTGCCTGGGACGTACTCCACCCTCAACAAAACGTTGTGGAGAATGAGCCAATTCCAGATTTTCTGCGATTCGCAAGAGAGTGTTTGCGAACGCGTCCCTCCCTGTTTGTTCAGGTAGTGCATCGTCGTAGTGTTGTCGGTCCTGACGAGCACTAGGGAGTTCTGGATCCTTGGCAAGAAGGCCTGCAAGGCTAGGAAGACTGCCCTCAGCTCTAGCAGGTTGATATGGAGCTGTGTCTCCTGCTCCGACCATCTGCCACTGATCCGCAATTCTTGCAGGACTGCTCCCCAACCCTCCAGTGAGGCGTCCATTGTAATGACATGGGGAGCTGCAGGAAGCAGGAACGGCAATCCTTGTGAGAGGGTCTTGAGTGACCTCCACCACTGTAATGTCCTGACGATCTGGCTCGTGATCCTTATGCGGTCGTCGAACGAACCCATACACTGCGTCCACTGTTTGGACAGAGCTTCTTGGAGAGGACGCATCCATAGCTGACAGTGCGGTATGAGTAGGATACACGAGGACATCATGCCCAGGAGGGATTTGAAGGTCCGGACTGATAAAGTCTTCTTCGAAGCCACCGATGCGGCCAGGGAGACAAGCTTGCATTTTCTATCCTGAGACGGGAAAGCCTTTGCAGCTTTTGTATCTAGTGTTGCTCCGAGGAAGGTAATGACTCGAGAGGGATGCAAGGTGGATTTTTCCCAATTGAGCGTAAGACCCAAGTTTTTGAAGAGATTGAGACAGGAGTTGGAGGATTTGGTTGCGCCTGACAAGGATGGTGCCTTCACCAGCCAGTCGTCCAAATACGGGAAGACTTGATGCCCATGTTGTCTGAGGAAAGCTGCCACCGGGGAAAGACATTTGGTGAAGATCCGGGGTGCAGACTTGAGCCCAAAAGGAAGGACACAGAACTTATAGTGTTGGCCGGCCACTGCAAATCTTAGGAATTTCCTGTGACTCTTTTGGATTGGGACGTGAAAGTATGCGTCCTGCAGGTCCAAAGACGTCATGAAATCTCCCTCCTCCAGTAGGCCCAAGATTTCTTGAATCGTGACCATGCGGAACTATTGCTTCTTTAAGAATGTGTTGAGCGCCCTGAGGTCTAGAATGGGCCTCCATTTCTTTTCCTTCTTTTGAATGAGGAAAAATCTGGAGTAAAATCCTCTCCCCTTGTGAGCCGGCGGTACTCGCTCTATTGCCCCTTTCCGAAGCATGATCGAGATTTCCTGAAGAAGCAATCGTAGGTTTTTGTGAGGCATAGGGCGAGGAGGGGTTGTTAGAGGGATAATTTCGAATTCTAGAGAATGTCCAAATTGAATTAACTGGAGGACCCACCGGTCCGTTGTTATCCTCCTCCAGTTGTCGAGGAAATGGGTCAGTTTTCCTCCAATTTTCAAAGAAGGAGATGAGGGATGGACTGGCTGTAGTAATAGGTCATTGGCGTCCGCCAGCAGGCTTTTGTTGGGTCTTTCCTCTAAAGTTGGACTTTCCAAAGGAGGACTGCCTGTTTTGTTGTAGTTGGCGCGGCTGGTATTGCGACTTGCCCTGGCCATACGAATATGAGGATCTATTTTTGAAGCTGAGGTCAGACCCGGGACCAGGGTTCGATTCCCGACGCAGCAGGGTTCTGAACCCAATTGTCCACGGACTCGATAATTCTCGCTTCGGTGCCCACTCTAAGCACGAGTTCACACTATGCAGCTCTGGGCAACAAGCTTGCTTAATCTCCACAACGGCCCCCCGCGGCAGGATGCCTGGCTTTCACCTTGGGGATGCCCAGCACGGGTGATCTCACAGGGAAAAACCAGGACGGGTTCCCAAGGCAAGCGACGAGATGCCCAAGGGTAAAATCGAGCGCTATATAAGAACACACATACATTCATACATACATACATATTTTGATAATTGCCTCTGTAAGAGGATTGTCCTCTGCCTCTGTTCCCTCGAAAGGACTGGTTTTTAAATTGTAGCGTGCCAAGTGCTCTCGCTGTATCCGTGTCCTTTTTTATCGTTTGTAGCGCTTCATCAATCTTTGCGCCAAACAGTTGATGTCCATCATATGGCATGTGTAGGATTTTAGACTGCACTTCCTGTCTGAATGAGGTAGACTTGAGCCATCCCTGCCTTCGTAACACAGCTGCTCCTGCTAGCTGCCTGAAACCAGTCATTGCAACATCCAGAGCACAGTCTATTAATTCAGAGGCCGAAGGCTGACCTTCTAGGAGCAGAGCTAGAACCTCCTCCTTCGTGTCTTCCGGCAGTTCAGACAGATACGGAGCAATGTCTGCCCATAGTTGTCTATTATATCTCTCTAGCAGGGCCATAGAATTTGCCACCTTTATTGTCATTGCCGATGTGGTTGAGAACCGTTTTCCGATGTTATCCAGCTTCCTGCCCTCCTTATCTGGCGGGGCTGTAAGCGGTGAAGAAGGATTTCTGGAATTTTTCTGCGCCGCCTGCGTAACTACAGAGTCTGGTTTGGGGTGCCCTGTAAAACAGGCTGGCGCAGACGCTGGGGCCTTATATATTTTGTTTAATCTTGGAACCACCGTAGAAATGGAGGCTGGTGTCTGCATCAGTTGTAGACCCTCTTTCCATATGTATTCAATGATGGGAATTGATTTAGTTGTCTTCCTAAGTGGCTACTTAAAATAATAAAGGAAACAATCTGTTTCCGGAGACTCCATCGTCATGTGGAACCTTTTGGCAGCTCTCTCCATCATACTGTGGAACCCTCCTATGTCCGCTGGTGGTGAACCTGATGTTGTTGGTTCCGGGGACGCTGGAGAAGAAATTATATAATCATCCCCGTCATCATGATTGGAAAGGACATCTTGGATCTCCCCTTCTTCATGAGGTTCTTCTTCATCTTCAGACGATGGTGGATCCTGTACTTGCTCCCTTTCCTGATGAAGCACTAAAGGTGGTGGTCTAGACCGTGGAGACGCAGCTGCCCTCGCCGCTGGAGGGATCTGCCTATCCGCTGGAGCAGAGGACTCAGGAAATCGTTGTTTATAGTCCTCAATTAGGAATCTTAAATCAGACACAATAGACGCTGGTAAACATACCATGGGCGTAATCGGAGTCTGGACCTGTGCCTGAACATTATGCTCCTTGGTAATTTCAACATCATTGTCCTCTTCATCCGTACTTTGGCATTTGACCACAAGATGAGATGGACTGGTAGCCTGCGTGCTTTCCTCCTCTTCCGACTCCTCATCTTGTAGGAGACGAGCCGGTGGTAATCTTTGCACCCTACTTGGGGACGTCAATTCAGGTGTAAGTTCCATTGAAGGACTCGTCGACAATAGGATTCTAGACGATTTATCGTCTACGGAGCGTAGGTCTTGTGCCTGTCTAATCGATGGTGGAATCGTCTGCTTCCATTGTGGCGTCGATGATGTCCTCGTCGACTGTGCTGCTGACAACGGTATGCCTGTCATTGCTTTCTCTGTCGATGTTGACGTTGACAATGACTTTGTTGACGATACTCTCATCGACTATGGCACTGTCAACGGTATCTTTCTCGTCGTTGATTCCTTCGTCAACGGTACACTCGTCGACGACGATGACTTCGCCGACGGTACACTCGTTGACGACGAGGATTTTGCCGACTGTACACTCGTCGACGATGAGGGCTTTGTGGACGGCACAGGCGTCGACGGCGCTGGTCTCGTCGTCGACACTGACGACGACGCTGTCGTTGACGATGACGATTTTTTTACAACAATGATCGACGACAAAGTCTTACCCGCCGTCGACGAAGGTGTAGTTGTCGTCGATGATGAAAACGCTGACAATGCTTACGTCATCGATACTGTGGTCGTCGAGACATAGACTTGAGAGACAGTCTTCCTTTGCACAGATGAGGGCGTCGACGATGTCGTTGTCGACGACGGCGCAGGCTGTTTGAAGGTGTGAACCTCCTTCTCAGACGCTGATGACTTTTTTTGCGGTCTTCTTTGGAGGAGCGTCTGTAGGGCTAGGGGAAGCCACCCTTGGCATTTTCAAAGAAAGCTGTGAGGAGACTGAAGAGAACTCATCCTCCTCCGAAGACTCCAGATTGTCCCTGGTCTTGAGCCTGTTCAGCCAGAGTAGAAGATGTCCTTCTCTGTCTTTCAGCGTTTTTGTAGAAAAAGTTCTACAAATTTTGCAGTCTTTTGCTGAATGGTCCGGATACAGGCAATACAAGCATGTCTTGTGCTGACCTTCAATATGTAACCTCTTTTTTCCACAAGAAGTACATTCTCTGAAGAGACCCCTCTTCTTCTGAACATCAGCCATAGTCAGTTGTGGAGAAAATAATCCAAATCTGTGAAGAAATAAGCTATAGTAAGGAAACCTGAGGAGAACTCAGGTGGAGACTCCCTTAGCACAACGTGCGGTAGAAAATCTGCGAGACTGAGGATCCTGTCAGGAAGGTTCTAGAGGGAGGTGTTAGCTGATTGGCTCTCTTCTAGAGTTTGGTCCTTTTTACAAAAGGACATGGATAGGCTACTAAGGTGAGGCCCTTAGGCCTGCTTCTATCTATATATGTCTATAGGACATTACTTTTCTATGTACCGGAGACTCCCGTCTCGACGACGGGGAATGATTCAGGCATATGAATCTATGAAAGACACCCATAATACTGGATAAGTATTGTTACCTATCAAATTTCGTGATGGAAATCTGCGAGACTGAGGATCCTGTCAGGAAGGTTCTAGAGGGAGGTGTTAGCTGATTGGCTCTCTTCTAGAGTTTCGTCCTTTTTACAAAAGGACATGGATAGGCTACTAAGGTGAGGCCCTTAGGCCTGCTTCTATCTATATATGTCTATAGGACATTACTTTTCTATGTACCGGAGACTCCCGTCTCGACGACGGGGAATGATTCAGGCATATGAATCTTTGAAAGACACCCATAATACTGGATAAGTATTGTTACCTATCAAATTTCGTGATGGGTTGGTACACTATCTATGACACCATTCCTGGAGCTCATTCCCTTCCCTAATCTGTTGCTAAATGTGCTGAAGGGATGTTGTCTCTCCCTTCACCTTTGCCCACAACCTATCAAATAACAGTCTTCCTTTATTGATCCAACAATTAACATCTCATCACTGGAACAGATATGTATTTTCTATGCTCCTGACCACTAGTTAAAGGAAAGGTCTTCGGTTGCTGCGTTCTCATACTGCAACATTTTAATAAAGGGTTTCCTTAGCAACAGTGGCACTAAAAATCTGGATTTCATTGAAGACACAGAGGCTCTTATAGTGTACATTAACGGCAAAGAAATTAAAATGAGCTCAAAAACAAATGGCAAATTTCAGAAATGTATGTTTTCCAGCCTGTTAGTAACTACTAAGAAACACATAATAAAATGTCTTATGCATCCTACATCCATCTACCACATTTATGTCTCTTCATTTATCAACATGAAGGTGGGACTCAACAGCTTAAAGGAAGGCCTCCGAGTGGAAGTGACGTGCAATATTTAGCTAAATAAACATATAAGTGGATTGAGGTATGGTATTCAGAGTTACAGTTTTTATTAAAATTAGTAATTAAAAGTTATTCAAGAAACATTCTTGCGTTATGCAACTGGTCCACATAGTCATTTAAAGCTCTCCTTAATCCATACCGAAAGGGGGACCTTATCTTTATTGACACATTATTGACACTTTCTCCACAGTCTTAGTGGGACCCATTCTGTACTTATTCCTAAAATTAGCTCAGCGACCAAACTGGAAACATAGACCATCTCTGAGGGACTCACAGTTTGAAGAGTTTGCGAATAGAAATATATAGCGCACCCAGGCCAAACTTTACATGGCAAGTGAGCACAGCTTTACCAAGCTAGATAGGGGGCTAGGCAGTGTTGCCTTCTTCCCCCCACCCCCAATCCTCTTCTGTGACCCACCCCTCTCCGTAGCAGTCCTTTCTCTCTCTCGATCTCTCTCTCGAAAAGGCGAAACCTAGCGACTTTGCCAATGCTATTTCTGTGTGCTGCAGATTTAAACTCAGAAACCACTTGCTCTGTAGACCATCATTCTTTAGTTCCACTAGCAATAGTTAATAATTTGGATGAAAGAGCCTTAGGCAACATAAGAAAAATCTACCAACGTTGCTGAACCACTGAACTTCCAAACTCAGAATCAATTATAGCATCTTAATCAAGAGGTGCTTTTTCCAAATGTTTGGTGGTGGAGGGGGGTTCAAGGCCATTATCAAGATAAAGTAACAGCTGCTCTGCTCCTGGTATTTAATGTAATGGACCCTGAAAACGTTTTGTTTCCGGTCTTTTAGCACTGTCAAATGCAGCACAAAATCCAACAAGATATTGCCTTTAGAGTGATAACCTTTGTTTTGGAAGACCCTCCACCAGATCTGAAAAGTATTAAGGTGCAATAATAATATTAGAAAGCTATATTACATATGATAATAGTATAAGAAAACAAAAGAAAGCACAAACTTCTTTTCATCTGTTAGTCCTTGGATCTTAAATTAAAATAATCTAGAGCTCTCTAAAAATCAAATATATTGCTACTTTTGCAGATGTGAATTTGGAAAGACAGCTAGCCACTCCAAAGACTTGGTGCAATGAAATTCTTTCATCACCTTGTTTTCACTCTCCTATTTTCTGATGGTGTCAGGGGATAACCGAATTCAAATCCCACAACCTGATAGATCATACTCAATTGTGCTGCTTCACCAGGTGCTTAAATCATCGTCATCATTAATTCAATATTCAGGACGTTTTTCAACTGGGAGTACCATGGTTAATAGGTCAATATATCACATTTGAGGATTGATATTGCCCTATTTCAGCTACAATATTGGGTAATAGGTCACACAGAATCTAAAATATCAAACCAATGGACAGTTGTAAGAAAGTGCCTCTATAAATACTGGACCAAAGTAAGGTACAGTGTGTATGGAGTCCCCAATACCCAGAGGTATAACAGAGGTCAAAGTCAGATCTGACCTTACTCTCTATAGTGGTAGCTTGGTCGAGCAGTAAGGCAGTATCAGAGGACCGTGTGAAGCATTTGTTTTACACACTCAGTCAGCAAAAGGTTTCACACACTGAAGAACTGAACTCTAGGCCAACAGTTTTTACATCAAAAGATATAGTTGTTTTATTTTAGAACCAACAGGTATCAAAATATACTTTTCTCAATATGACTGACTGTAGGTAATTACTTTGCAGAAAGGCAATAGGCTCTGTAAGTACAGTAGCTACAGTGGTTGTAATTGGCAACACAATTCTAAACACAATTTAATATTGAGCTCAATGGGTGTTTCTACATAAATGCAGTGGATTACTTTATAGATTACTTTTGGTACTCCAGGACTGGATCCTAGATTCAGTCCCGTGACCTAAGCTGAAAACAGTCTAGTAAAAGCGTTTTGGTTATTGCAGTCATTTTTAAAGAATATAACTGTATTTTAAAAGTTCACACTTTGAACCTTTTCAGTGAAAATCTAGCAATGTTATCCTATGAGAGGAAATTCAGGTCACAGGTAAAGTACGTTCTCGTTACTTTCGTAATCCAGTACTGGGCTCCTATGTCCAGCACTGGGATCTCTACTTAAGACAGGTAAGTAATTACGTTTCAGTAGTTGGTACGATTTTTAAGGAATATTTCAAGTTTGCAAAAATAGACACTTAGAAGAAATTTCACAGCAAAGCAGTCAATGGTTTCCTATGGAGAAAATTCAGGGTACTTGTAAACACGGTTAAGATTACTTTTGCGGTTCAGTATTGGGCTACAAGGTACAGTACTGGCTTCTATCCTGATCACAGGTGAGTTCTTCGGAATTCGTTATTCGGCTGATTTTAGATACATATTTAAAAGTTTCAAATCTTCACACTTCGAAGATTTTTTGAGTCAAACCAGTCAATGTTATCCTACGGAAGGAAGTGAGTTATCGGTTTGCAGGGGAGTACTCGACTGGTGAAGTTAAGGTTCTGGGCATAGACTCAGGGATCTCCCAGGGTCAGCAAGCAAGCCACGCAGCTGTGGGAGCTGAGCTCATGGTCACTTACTCAGGGCAAGTGGGGAAGTAGAGTAGGGTAGGGTAGAAGGTGCACTCCCAGCGGCACTCTGGCGGCTGGGTGCAGGATGCTTTTGAGCCGCCGGGTGCTCAATGTTATCCACTGGGAAAGTTACAAAGTAAACAAAGACTGAAGGCTCGGGGACGGAGGTTCTTCAGGTGGGACCACCACTTCGAGAAGTAAGTTGCGATCTTGGAGAAGTGGTAGGTACCCAAAAGGAACGCACAGGTGACCGTGGGGTGCCGGGTGCAGAGGGTGTCTTTGGCGTCGGGAAATCTTACCCTCAGCTGGTCGCGGTTGAAGGGGTCCCTGGTTCTGAGGCTGCAGGAGTCGTCTGGGTCGTCGAGGAGGGTCTTTGGACACTGGACTTCGGGTCCCAGTCGCCAGGGCGACGCCCTCGTGGTCTTGGATCACTCGGGCACGGGCCGGGCTTGGTGGGTGCAGAGTGGGCTGGATTTGCGGTTCCTGGCTGGAACCAGGTGTATTGATGTTGGAGCAGAGCCTCTGCTCATGGGAGTACCAGTTTGTTAGAGGGTCAAGGCAGGCAGGTCCTCCGGGTTGTCCAAAGTGGCTGTCCACAGGAGTCGCCGGGATTTAGCAGGAGCAGGTTCCAGGATCGACAGGCCGGTAGGGCTGGGGCCAAGTCAGTTGGTGTTGTCCTGTGGTTAGCAGCTGCACGGCGGGTCGTCTTCTTGATCTTTTTTGTTTTCTTATCGGGATCTGAGGAAGGAAGGTTCAGGGTGCCCCATAATACTGAATTTAGGGGCGTTACAGGTAGGGCAAGGGCAGGGACCAATAGGTCCCTGTCCTGTGGTGGTTACACCCCCTAGCCTGCTCCTCTCCTGTGGGAGGGGGGCAGGAGCCTAACTGTGATTGGGCAGGGCTACCCATCTTCAAGATGGCCGGAGCCCAGGTTTGTGCTTCACCTCGCCTCTCCCACCCGAGGGGTGGGGTTTGCACAGCCCGGCACCCCCCCCTTCCTGACGTAGGGTTTCCCGCCAGTCTTCCAGCCAAAGTGGAGGTCAGAACTAGTGAGGGCCAGTTGCTGAGTGCAGCAAGTGGTCTGGAGAAGCTCACAAGGGCGGCAGACCTTTGAAGCTTCCCCCTGCCCATCCTGGGGGAGGGGACCTAGCACCTCACCCAGGATGTGCATTGTTGCAGGCCCAGGAGAGCGGAGGCTCTTCACCCAGGGGTCCATCAACATGTCTGCTGTGTGGCAGCCTAGGCAGCCTCTCAGACCATACGTGGATTGTAGGTTAGGATTTTAGGGGGCATCCCTAAAATGCCCTCTGGTGTATTTTACATTAAATCCCACACTGACATCAGTGTGGGTTTAATGTGTTGAGAAGTTTGATATCAAACTGGTCAGTCTTCAGTGTAGCCATTATGGTGCTGTGGAGTTCGTAATGACAACCTCCCAGCACCATATACTCTTAATGGCATCACTGCACTTACAGTGCCCAGGAATGGCCCTGGGTACTGTAGGGGCACAGGCCTCATGCACCTGGGCCCTCACCACTGGCATACGGCACCCAGATAGAAGGGTGACTGAGGTATGCCAGGGCAGTGGGTCTTGTGGGCATGGCACACAGGGATGAGTGCCATGTCGACTATTTGTTTAGTTCTGTACTTAGACACTCAGCCTGCAAAGGCAGGCTGTGGGTGTCAGGGTACAGGGCCTCTAAGGATGGCACAATATGTGCTGCAGCCCTTAGGGGTCTTCTCTGGTCACCATGCCCTGGGTGCCTAGGGTACCATTTTCTAGGGGCTGACAGGTGGCCAGAGATGCCAATTGAGGTTTAGTTTCAACACAGTTTTAGGGAAGGAACACAGGCCCTGGGTACCTGGTTGACAGGAGCCCAGGGCACACTCAGTCAAAACACATCAGCAGGTCAGCAAAAAGTGGGGGCATACCAATGCAAGAAAGATGGCACTTTCTCACAGCAGTGCAATAGGAGACACCAGGAACAAGGAAAGCAGAATGTAAATGACAGGTAAGCAGCCAGGCAGCATTAATCAACAGTTATAGGATAGCCTCAACTTGAACTCCCTATAAAAAGTCACTCAATATGTAATACATTTTCCTAGTAACATACAACAGAAACAAATCGGAGGTGGATTTTGTTTCCCGAGATCACTGTAGGTTTCAGGGTCATGTAATAACGATTTACTCAAGTCATGCCTGATGCTGAAATAAAGATTTTAAGAAAACTGGTTTGCATTGTTCTGGGCACAACATTAGCAGCCAGGAGAGTGCTCTGCATCAAAAAAGAAATTTCACAATCTGAATAAACTGTGTTCTTTGTTGCAGAGGGACAACAATAAAATGGATAATGTGGATAAGAGGTGCTCCATGTCTCCCCATAAAATCAACACTCCTTTATTCATGTTGTCTTATAATCGTTCACCTCTTAGAGACAGTCACGAACGCGCACACACTCCCCAGCTTCCACTACTAGGGCGTTTTACAGGGAAGTAAAGAATCTTAGTACCTCATATTCCTTCTCCTCTGTCCAGTTGATGAACTCAAAGTCTCCCATTCGGCTGGCAGGTGGGCGCAATTGATCGAAGAACATGGAGAATTCCTCCTGCAAGTGGTCATGTCCTTTCAGCAACATTCCCATCTGTGTCTTCAACTGGGGGCACAGCAGATTAATCATAATCACATTCATTTTTCGGTTTACTGAGAGAAATGAACTGATGTGTACCAATTTAGAGCTTTCTCAAGTTCATCTCTCATCGCATATTGATAGCTATTCGTACACCTCAGCATCAGCAGATGAATTAGTACAAGCAGCATAACTCAAACCGTCATGCTTATCCTCGATAAGTGGCTCTCAGGTGTTACAAGCATACTTTTCATTTGAAAAATGTACTTATTCAAAATTGATGTAACTAGCTTGTAACAAGCTGGGGTGGGAGATTGCAGAAATAAAGAAAAACCAGAGAGAAAAACACCAGCGAGAAAAACGGGTTTATTTGATCGCCACCCTTTAGAGTTCTTCTTCCCAGCAATTATTAGGCACCACATGTCCATGTTTACAAAAGGGAAACAAGTGATAGCCTTTAGATGAACACTGGAATTAACATTAGGCAAAAATGTTAAGACTTTCATAGTTTTGCCCTCGTCTTGCACCTCCAACCTTAGCTTAAATCATGTTCAGTCTTTGCCTTTCTCACTCTCGTGAAAGCAAATACAGTTGTGATGATTAATGGACATATTTCACATTTACATGAATTACCAGTTGAGAAATTGAATACTGGTTTGCTACATTTGGGAACTAGTGGGGGACAAGGGGGCCAGAAAGAAAACAAATACTTAACATGGGGTATATGAGGTACTGCCATATGTAGCATGCCATCCTGGAGTTGCTTAATCCACCATGGATTGTATGGAATCATGTATAGTCTCAATCATTATCAACAATAATAATAGCCACCATGTTTGCTAGATTTGGAGGTTGACACAACAGTGGGCCAGTGAGATTTGTTAGTTGAGATGAATCCCATCTCGCACTGAAGAACTAGTTGCTAGACACCCAGAGGCATAATTTGGAGAACCTAGTCTTACGTATGGTGTTTAATGCCCTGATATATCTGCCACATAAGTCTTCACTATTTGACTACATTTCAAGCTAAGACCTTTTACTATCAGGCAGATGAAGTTCTCACAGATTTGAATAAACACCGAAGACCAAACACTACAAATAAAGCAACAATCTGAACAGCATTGCCCACTCAACTCATTTGTTTTTCCAGTTTATTGTACTTTATGAATATGAAGCAAGTTATTTAGGATGGAAAATGAATGGAACATTGAATTACTGTAATCAAATATGTTATACTTCAGTGTGACTGTTGCTAGGCTCCTTCATAAAGATGCTGGCTTCCGACAATTTCGTCCAGCCCAGCATTCACAGTTTGAAGCTTGCAAACCAATGGGGCTTTTAAAGCGTTTTAGCAACATTGTGGTACAAGCAGACATGCCAAAGCGTTATAGCCACACAACGGACAGTAAAATGAGGGCAGATGGGCCCTTTGATTAAATTAATTTTTCGCTTTAACCCCTTCCATGCTGATGACGAACCCCAGCCGTCATGCACTACGGTGCTCGTGTGCTGATGACGGCTGGGGTTCGTCACGGCCCGCCCATGTTCGTGTTGTTTACAGCACACCAGGGGAATCGCGGCCGCATGGAAGGGGTTAATTAACTATTTAGAGTTAAAAGTTGAAAAACTCTTAAATCAAATGGATATGTTTTGAATATTGGCTAGTGTGTGTCATAAGTCGTGATGATTCGGATAGCAGCTTAATGCTGCTTAAACAACACATTTTTCAATATTGTTTTATCGAATACCAGAGTAAAAGATGCCTAACTCTGCCTGATCACTTTCATTAACTCTGTCTCTGAACTTTTTTGATAAATTTTGCTAGACCACTTTGTACCACATAACTGTGGGAGTTTGCTGAAATACCTAAAGAGAATGGTGCTCTCTCATATGACTTTCTTGGAGTGATCACCTGTCAGTTCTGAATCCAACTCAACCAAGAGAAACAACATGTTTTGGTCTGAGACTATCGCCAATTAAATCATTATTATTTCAGGTCATCATTTGGGATCATGTCCTACACATTTGAAAAATGTCCTCTAAATTATGGTTAAAGCATTATCCCCTGATATTTTCTGTACTTGGATTCAAAATAATAGCACATCGCATTGAAGACACAAAAGCATCACTGTTATGGCTGTCTTTTTGCTAGCTCTTTGGAGATGGAGAATGATGGAGTGTGACTCCAGCCTATCACCCCCATAGCATAGGGATTAGATAGACAGGGACCCTGTCTTACATATATAAAGGCATTTTCGTATTATTTCCCTTAGAGTAAGGCTTATGAATCTAAGTTAGGGGATAGATATATAAGTACTAGTCATGATTCACTCATTTGCTAACATGCCGATCTGTTATTCATGGAGCTATGCATATTATGGGCCCCGTAGGCCTTAAACGAGACAGACTCCATTTTGCTTTCTGCCCGGTAGCTCGAGAAGGCTTTCTAGGTGAAGAGTAATGTTTTAGTTTCAAGCTGTTGTTCGCTTGGAGAGAACCGGTTCAGGCTGACCCTTATCGAAGGAATGTATTTTTCTCCACTCCGAAGACACAACTTCAGGCTGGCCAGCTGGGAAAGTGTCCTTGGAGGTACAAGAATTTGGTGGGCGGCAGGTTACTGGCCGTGAATTTCCATGAAGGAACGGGCTTTGATATTAGCGAAGGTGTTAGTCTTTTTGTCAGTTAGTCCGTAGGCGGCATCTAGCCGTTAGCATCTCTGCCATTATTCATTTTCATGGTGGATGAGTCGCCATCTTTGAAGTCGGAGAAAGATTTAAGACCGAAACTCTCTGAGATAGACTGAACGAGAAGTAGCGCGGAGCGCACTGGTACAGAGAGAGAGAGAGACGGTAGCTAATAAACAGCAAGGTTCCGAGGTCCTGAGGGAGAGCAGACGAGGTTGAGCCTAGCGGTGCAGACGTGTACTTGTGACGGCTGAGGGTGACTGCAAGGCGAGCCAGGACCCAGAGACGAGACAGGAGCCCAGATGACTGCCGAGTCCAGACTTCCCACTAACCAGGTGATACCCGCCCAATTTATGTAGGATGTGCACTCTAATCTTTACCTTTTTCTTGCAAATGTTATGCTGCATAGTAATGTGATTTATGTTTATTGTTAATAAATACCCTAATTCATATAGAATTATTGTGTGCCTGGTGCTCATGTTCAATCTTGATAAACCCGACTTCTAGTTAGGAGCTGTTTGGGTGAACGGATGAGAAATCCCGATCAGGTAAATGGTGACTGAATAAGGAGGGAGTGGGTGGATCTTTGATGCCAAGAGCAGGGAGTACACTACATAATCTGAAACCATATTCAAAGTTATTACTGTAGTTTTATTCCAGGTAGATCACTGAGACAATACCCCCGAATAATGGTTCATAGGAATGTGGTCGTCGTTGATATGCGGCGTTAGTGATAACACTGGGTGGGAGACCAGTGGGAATACCCACCAGATTGTGGCTTGGATAAGTGAGAACGCCAGGGAGGATACTGGCGCTTAGTTTCGCCAGATTGCGAACAGTTTGGAAAAGGGAGCATTGGGTTCTGCAGGCCCGTGTGTAGACACACCGGATTGTGTGTCAGATCTGCCCTAGGGTAGAACGGTCTGGGTCGGGGTGACCGCGAGGCCAACTGATGTGAATAAGATATTGTAGAAAATCCGTACATACATATATTGTCATTCCCCGTCCTTAGGTGCGATCTGTATATTTATCTGTATATCTACTCATTGTGAATACGATCTGAGGAGGGAAGGGGAGTACGTTTTGGCTGGGTCACAGGGGCCCCTGGGGGCTGATCCCATCTAAACAGAAAATCCAGCCATTACAATCACCGACATTGATATTATTCATCCAAACACTGAGTAAATAAAGAGTTTTCAAAGATTTGACTTGGAAGCTAGCAGTAGAAACCAGTTCTTTGTTGATAGCTAGAAATGGACAATTTAAAGTTTTTTGTTGTTCTTTTTTTTAAATAAGGCCCATTGGGCTCCTGCTATGCAAGGCCAGAGAAGGTTTGTCTTTTAATGTTTGAGGTTCCCAGGCCATGAATAGGTGAAAGAGGTTAATGGGTCATGCAGTGAATGATGTCACAGTAGATCTCAAAGCCTAAGCCGACAAAAACATTCTGAAATGTTTATAAGTGGTGACTGTTATCCTATGTCCTGTGCACCAGATGGCTCCTTTTAGGTTAATGTGAAAGAGTTTAGCCTTCAAAAAGTATCCCTACAGAGCTATTTTCTCTTAGTACATCCAAAAGCAGTGGATGCTGCTTACTGCAGAGTTGGCCCACAGGAGTAAAGAAACTTTGGGAGGACAGGACTGTAATGTAATATGAGAGTTTAGCCACTAAAACATTTTATTGCAAGTTTCAGAGCTGTGGTGGGATTTCATACACTGCAACTTCTTGCAGCATAGAATGGTGGTCTCCTGAAGAGAATGCCATGGTGCCAAGAGAACCAGAAGTAAGGGTTCTGTGAAATCTACTCAAATGTGGATTTTTAACTCTATCTTTGCTTTTATCTTTCTTGAGCGAATATACAACATGAAGCTTCATTTCAGGGAGTAAAGACATGGTTAGAGCCTGAAAGAAAAAGCAACTGACTTTGAACCAACAGATAAGATACAAGATACTCAAAGTAAGTATACCTGGATGCAAAAATGGACAAGGGTGCAAATATAGGAGATTTTTAAAGAAGTAGAAAGAAAGGAGAATATCGGATACATTTCATGCCCCTGCACGCCCAGATACCTCTTCAATCTCCTCTGGGAAACATTCTGAACAGCCCTGGAGAACTTTGATGATTTTCTGGTGATGCGAAGGGTTCTCAGCAAAGCAAATCTCCAGTTGTCTAAGAAACCTGCGGCTTTTGTCAAAGGCTTGTTGCTCTTCAAACTATGAAGGAGGAAAAAGCCAATATTATATCACTCTTCTGGCATGGGTGAGAAAGTGAAACCTGAATAAAACATGAAATCAAGCAACTGAAGCACACTAATGCATTGTGTTATGAACAAGCAGCTGCAGATACGGTGGTACTTATGAGGGGCTCATTACACAAAACAGTGTGGAATATGTATACATTTACCACTCCAGAATAACTTGAACTAAGAGCAATGTTAGACTGCCCCTCTGTGCAGGACCAGCTTTCTTACACCACCAATGTGTAATCGCCCAAGATTACTGTATTCAGTCCTTCATTTCTCTAATGCAGTGTGAAATGCAAAAGACTTTAACGAACATATACATTTATGTGGTCACCCAAACACTGGTAAATTGACTCATTCGTCAACCATACATGCCCAATACTAATTCGAATTTTCCACTATTTAATAAAGGTGTGAATTTGTGTTTATCAGCATAGTTGCTCTAAATAATACTTACTGTCTCATAGATTCCATAGTAAGCGTCTGACATAAAACAACTGGGTCTACTGGCAAAAAAGGTTAATTATGTGGTTTCTATTGGACCACAAAGGTGTAATCCTCTTATACTGTGGATATTGTTATATACCTTTGTTATAACTACTGCACCTATAAAAACAGCACAGCATAAAGCAACATGTAAAACCATAAATGAGTGTAACTATATGTTGCTCATTAGTATTGTTGATGAAAGGAACGGCCATCAGGACTCACTCAAGGTTTTGCCTCACATGATTTACGGCTCAGCCAGACAATCCACATTGTAATAAGTATTGTATTACGCTCTGCATGTCTGCGTATATACAATACATTACATGTTTGGAGCTGTTGTCAAACGTCAGGTCTGTGCAAACCTTTACTTGAAAATGGAAAATATTTCACTGGCCCCTCTAAAATAAGGGTTTCATCACTTTTAATGAGAGCCACAAAGAACTCTAAATAGCTTAACTATTGTGAAATGTTTATTCAGAATTCTATTCGTGAAAAGTACACAAATCCTGAACACTGTAATTTAAATCTTTGCCAATTTTTAACTGCATTAACTCCCTTCTTTCTGCAAGCAGAATGTGTTTTTCACAAAGCAAAGGGTGTATTTGTTCTTAAATTTTGCATTCTTGCAAAGCATTTTTTTTTCTCCTTTTTACCACAAAAAAAGCTAAGTGCAGCATTCACTTAAGGTTTTCAATTGACCCCTAGTTTGGAAAATCCCCTCTTTACAACTTAACTTCCCAAGAATAAACATACAATATAAAACAAGCATTTACAATGCAATGGTCTTGGCATTTTTAAAGTTAGAGCTATTGGCATTGCTCATGACATTATTTTTATTTATGTTTTTTAAAATAAAAACATAAATAAATGGCATTGTCATTTACAATGCCAATAGCAGGGCAGGAGAGCAAGCACAAGCAACGAGGGGGGCGGGGATAGCAAGCACGAGCAACGAGGGGGGGGGGACAGCAAGCACAAGCAACGAGGGGGGGGGAGGACAGCACGCACAAGTAACAAGGGGGGGACAGCAAGCACAAGCAACGAGGGGGGGGGGAGGACAGCAGGCACAAGCAAAGAGGGGGGGCAGGGGAGCAAGCACAGGCAACGAGGGGGCAGGACAGCAAGCACAAGCAACGATGGGGCAGGACAGCAAGCATGAGCAACGGGGGGCAGGGGAGCAAGCACAAGCAACGAGGGGGCAGGACCACAAGCAACGAGGGGGGCAGGCCTGCAAGAACAAGCAACGAGGGGGGCGGGACAGCAAGCACAAGCAACGAGGGGGGCAGGACAGCAAGCACGAGCAAGGGGGGGCAGGGGAGCAAGCAACGAGGGGGGAGGACAGCAAGCACAAGCAACGAGGGGGGAATACAGCAAGCACAAGCAACGAGGGGGGCAGGACAGCAAGCACAAGCAACGAGGGGGCAGGACAGCAAGCACGAGCAACGAGGGGGCAGGACAGGAACCACAAGCAACGAGGGGGGCAGGCCTGCAAGAACAAGCAACGAGGGGGGCAGGATAGCAAGCACAAGCAACGAAGGGGGGCAGGACAGCAAGCACGAGCAAGGGGCGGCAGGGGAGCAAGCACAAGCAACGAGGGGGGAGGACAGCAAGCACAAGCAACGAGGGGGGAGGACAGCAAGCACAAGCAACGAGGGGGGGCAGGACAGCAAGCACAAGCAACGAGGGGGCAGGACAGCAAGCACGAGCAACGAGGGGGCAGGACAGGAAGCACAAGCAACGAGGGGGGGGCAGGATAACAAGCAACGAGGGGGGGCAGGACAGCAAGCACAAGCAACGAGGGGGGGCAAGAGAGCAAGCACGAGCAACGAGGGGGCAGGACAGCAAGCACAAGCAACAAGAGAGGGCAGGACAGCAAGCACGAGCAACGAGGGAGGACAGGACAGTAAGCACGAGCAACGAGGGGGCAGGACAGCAAGCACAAGCAACGAGGGGGGAATGACAGCAAGCACGAGCAACGGGGGGGCAGGGGAGCAAGCACAAGCAACGAGGGGGGGTCGGGACAGCAAGCACAAGCAACGAGGGGGGGCAGGACAGCAAGCACAAGCAACAAGGGGAGGCAGGAGAGCAAGCACGAGCAACGAGGGGACAGGACAGCAAGCACAAGCAACGAGGGGGCAGGACAGCAAGCACGAGCAACGAGGGGGCAGGACAGCAAGCACGAGCAACGAGGGGGCAGGACAGCAAGCACAAGCAACAAGGGAGGGCAGGACAGCAAGCACGAGCAACGGGGGGACAGGACAGCAAGGTGGGGGCAGGACAGCGAGCACAAGCGACGAGGGGGGGGCAGGGTGGGTTGTATTATGCCATTTTCTAAGAAATGTTTCTGTGATGCTGCACGATGGACTCTTCAGGCTTACACTAAGACTGTCAGCATAATGGCTGTTTGTACGCTGTTTCTGAGCGGACCTCTCAGAGCATATACTATGGAAGATTGTATAGTATGCATTGCTATAAGTTGTTCTGCTGCTGCTCCTGGGTGAACTCTATTGAGCATGCACCAGTCCTATGACTCTCTTCTGCTGCGCCCGTGCTTCTCCAGAGCACATTCTACAGTAGATGTAGATTAAGCTTCCCATGACAGCACTATTTACCTCTGGGCACTTCCTACGTCGCATATTCAATGTGGTTTAAACGGTGTTATACAGACAACTTCAAAGATGGTAGGTATGTGTGTGCATGAATTAGTGTATTTTCACACTTTCCTCTTACGCCCGTGCACATGCACAGCTATACGCACGATGCAACAGGGACTGAGCAATTTTTGTCAGCTACGCACAGCTCAAAAACTCTTCCTATATAAGCCACATCACACTCTCTCAATCAATCTATACACTACCCTGGCAAACTTCAGCGCCTCTCTGTTACTACTTTTTGTTCAATTAATGCCTGTATGTGGCAAAAAAAAAGAACATTATTAGACCACAGTTCTGGTCCTCACTATTGACAGTGAAACACTAAACATATAGCCCACGTCACAGGTACACACTGTCCCACCGAAAGCAAACTCATGTAGAAGCGAGATACCCATTGGCAAACACCCATTTGTGGCTTATTAAGGATATGAAGAGCTCTATAATTAATTGACATTACAGTGCAACACCATCAGTGCAGTCACATGTCTTAATGTTGCTGGGGTGTACTGGGCCTTCAGTGACTCTTGACATTTCTGACAGCGGTGAGGTGGCCAGAATCTCTTTGGATATACAGAGCTCAAACAGGGTCTAACCTTTACTTTAGAGCAATGTCCAGACTCTCCTGATAAACGCGGGCCTGTGCTAGCTCCACACATTGCTGCAGTGAGATGCAAGGATGCTCCGGGGTTGTATGGGGTCTTTGCGGGGTGTATTGAAGACATAATTGCAGTGAGGTGCCCAGACTCTTCTTGTGATGACTCCAGTGAGACACTTCTGAAATGTATATCTATATAAAATGTGACTTTAGTGACATACCTGTATGCCCCCAGAATGTACTGTGTCTGCGCTGGCTTTACACTACGTGTATCTGCAATGAGTTGACCAGAATCTCGCGGCAAATGTGAGTCCTGTACCGTCCCTACACATGACAGCAGTGAGACTCTTGAACACGCCTAGGATAGAAGTCCTTGTATGCACAGGAACTTTGCGCGGTCTGTTTAACATACAACTGCAGTGGGACACAGAGTCTTCTAGGAATAACGGGGTGTTCATGTACTGAGGTGAGGCACCTGGATGCTCTTGGAGTGTAAACGACGCCTGTACCTGGCACATTACTACACTGAGGTACCCAGATTCTTCTGGACAGACTCCACACATGACAGCAGTCAGACTCTGGGGCCCTCCCGGATGAACGAGTCAATTAGCACAAGCAACGAGGGGGGGGGGGGGGAAGGGAGCAAGCACGAGCTACGGGGGGCAGGGAACAAGCACAAACAACGAGGGGGCAGGACAGCAAGCACAAGCAACGAGGGGGGATAGCAACCACGAGCAACGAGGGGGGGGCAGGACAGCAAGCACGAGCAACGGGGGGCAGGGGAGCAAGCACAAGCAACGAGGGGCAGGACAGCAAGCACAAGCAATGAGGGGGGGCAGGACAGCAAGCACAAGCTACGAGGGGGGCAGGACAGCAAGCACAAGCAACGAGGGGAGGCAGGGGAGCAAGCACAAGCAACGAGGGGGCAGGACAGCAAGCACAAGCAACGAGGGGGAGGACACCAAGCACGAGCAATGAGGGGGGGCAGGACAGCAAGCACAAGCAACGAGGGGGCAGGGGAGCAAGCACAAGCAACGAGGAGGCAGGACAGCAAGCACAAGCTACGAGGGGGGAGCAGGACAGCAAGCACAAGCTACGAGGGGGGGCAGGACATCAAGCAAGGGGAGCAAGCACAAGCAACAAGGGGGGGCAGAGGAGCAAGCACAAGCAACGAGGGGGCAGGACAGCAAGCACAAGCAACGAGGGGGAGGAGGACAGCAAGCACGAGCAACGAGGGGGGGGGGGGCAGGACAGCAAGCACAAGCAACGATGGGGCAGGACAGCAAGCACTCACAGGAGGACTTGGCAGCTTCTCGACTTCTTCCGGCGGCGGTTGGGCAGAAATGGCGTTGCAAAAGCGGCGCCATTTTCACATTCAGGGGCGTGGTTTTTGCAGCTGAGTGATGGATGACGTCACGGCGAGAAAACTGAAAAAAACACGCCCCCGAATCCGAAAAGGACGGGGCTTGAACGGAGTGATGCCCCTCTCTCCCAATGGCTGGCCTCCGTTTAGGAAGCCAGCCAATGGAGAAGAGGGGCTGGTTCAAGCCCCCGTACTAAGAAACATGAATTCTCGGCTGCGCGACACTGCTGTGCAGTGTACGCTAGGCCGAGACCTAAAAATACATAACAGGTGACATTGCCGACTGGAGTTCTGTTGACACATTCAAACCACTTGGGCTCGTTTATGGTGTTACTAGATCATCGGAATGGCAATTTAGGACCATAGTGAAAGGTTACCAATTATATATCTAAAATTAATATTAGCCTGCCGCTATATGTTGTACACATTTTATCTCTCTCTGGAAGACTCAACAGATGAAAAATAGATTGTACAATGGCATTTATCTACTATGTCCTCAGTTATTAGAGGTTCTCGGAACGGCAAAATAACCCCACACCAAGAGTGCACATTAGAAAAACCCCAGCACATCATATTCAAAAGACTGATCCAAACATAGTTGCCAAAGCAATGGCACCTCAATGACACATTTATATCAGTTAAGCATAACAGATATCACCATTCAGAAGAAGCAAACTTACTATATCTAATAACCTATGCTACATAACAGGCAAAGGTGCCTTGAAACTAATTGCCAACTGAAGCTGAAAACTGGGAAATTGCACCCACAGCAGGACTAAACAAGGAGAAATGCCTTTCAGGACTCCCAATCCATATAAATCATGTGCACAGCACACCTCAAAGTCATATAGCTGGATAAGGAGTTTCACCTCAGTAGCATTTTATATTGAGTTATACTCACACCAAATGCACAAATTAGACATAACTCCTGGCTTGATTATGCACACAAAACGAATCCTGGTCATTTAGTTGGTTAAGCATCTGTACCTTTCTTATAAATTAATATTCGCAACTCGCTCTCTGTGAACCATACACATTAAACACAAGCCCTGACACAGAGACATGCACAGCATGACGCCAAGCAATACAGTTTTAAAAGAAGAATCCAAGTAAGAGAACTTCATTTCCCATCATCCATCAGCACAGGAAGTGACATTACTTGTTTTCCCGCCAAAACGTCTTTAAAAGAAGACGCCACGCAAGAGGACTTCACTTCTCATCACCACAGGAAAGGACATCACAGAACTCTGCACTCCTTCCCCCTCCCAGGACCTACGCAATGGTAGCTGCAACACGACGCGCCAAAGGCAAGCCAGTCTGAACCCAGTCTGCGCTTAGCACCTGGGAACCCTGGTCCGATCAATGCCCAGCGAAACGCTGCAGCACTCCTTAGGTCACTAAAACCTTGACGCCGTTCCCCAACTGCTGCTGCGCCTCACACTATGGTAGGAGTTTTCACCTGCACCCACTGCCATTTATTCAGCAGACACATAGCCACACCCCCTATGCAAATGCTGGCAACACTCTCAACACCCCCTCTCAACACAACCACAGCAAATCCACACATCACCACCCATTTGCATGCATGTGTCAAAAGTCCCTCAGCAAATACACACCCAAACTATGGGACCTGCTGACTAGAGACCTGGCTTAACCCCTCATCGGCTCCTGACATCGCCACTGCAATGCCAGTGGGCTACAAGATCACTCAACAGGACCGCCTTAACAAGCTAGTAGGACTCGCTATCATCTACAAGGAATTCATCAAATGCACAACATCCACAAAGAAAGCCACTCCATTCATGGAACACCTGCACTTCAGCCATCAACTCCAGCACCTACATTCTCCTCGGAGACCTCAACTTTGACTTGGAAGAACAAAACAACTCCGGCTTAACAGTACTCCTCTAAAGCTCCAGCAACATCAGATTCACCCAGCTCTTCCCAGAACCAACACACACCACAGGACAAACACTGGACCCCATTTTCACCACAAGTGACAGCATCGAATACAATTCCACCATACCGCTCAAATGGACCAACCTGTCCATCATTTACTTCCAAATCAACACACCTCAAGTCAACATCCCTACTAGGTTCAGCATTCCAAGCCACAGCTGGAGGAAAATAAGAGAAGCAGACTTGCTCAGCACCCTCAGTGCGGATCAAGCTAGTCCCATACACAACTGCGACAAGGATATCAACAACTGGATCAAAGACTGTGCAGACTCCCGTGCACACATCAAACCCAACAAGTATAGTAGATCTAACAAACATGCCGGCTGGTACACAGAAGACCTCTGAGACACCAAAGGACACAGTTAACAGCTAGAAAGGAAATGGAGAGCCAGCTATGACAACACCAACAGAACTAACTACAAGGCTGCAGTCAGATGCTAACAGGGACACCAAGATACAAGCACTAGAGGACCTCATAGAATGCAGCTCCAACAGCTGCATGGAGAACTTCTCGATCGTTGAGGATTTGACCTTGCTCTCAGCCACTGTCAACAACATTGCTGCCTCCAAACAACTCTGTGACAACCTATCCAACTTCTTCCACAGCAAAATTGCAAACATCTACAGCAACTTTGCACACCAACTCAACCCCAGAGAACTTGTTGCTAACCTACCCCCCATCATCCAAGATTGGCAACTGTAGGAAGGTGGCGCTGTATATACTATACCAAAATGAGGTATAGTGTAAACAGAGTCCAGTGGAACCCCAAAGGTAGGCAGCAGTAAAAGTAGATAGCACCTTACTCTCGGTGGTAGTGTGGTTGAGCACTAAGGCTTAATCAGAGAGTAGTGTTTAGCATTTGTTGTACACACTCAGGCAGCAAATGATGTCACACATTCAAAGACTGAACTCAGACCAATTTATTTGTATCAAAAATATTAAGTTATATTATATCTAGAACCAACTCAAGCCTAGTGCAGGTAAGTGATATAAATGCTTTGCAAAATCTTATGCAATGTTTCACAGTTGAATGCAGGTTCAAATGCAGTTGGTTGAATTACAGGTAAGTCAATGTTTCAAAATTACTTTTCAGTTAATTTACAGATTACTTAGTACTTTACTTTTTAGATTACTTTTTAAGTTACTTTTTCTACTCAGTATAATAGGCCTAGATATCACACTGGGACATTTCCTAGAGAAAAGGTAAGTAAATCATTTTTTGTACATTTTAGGTTTTTCAGTATTTCATACAAAATCAACTCCACACAGAACAATTTTCAAGAAAAGCAGTCAATGCAAAGGTAAGTAGTTACTTGTGGGAGTTGGCATTCTGGGGTTGGAACCAAGGTTCCCCCAGGATCAAGGATGCACTCTTGAAACACCTTCAGCGGCACTAGGACGGCCGGGTGCAGAGTGCTGAGGCCCAATGTTATCCAATGGGGGATAGGGGACTCCGGGTGGTGGCTCCTCATGAGCAGGTCACTAGGTTGTGGGATCAAAGCTCCTTGGTGTTAGGCTCAGGGCAAATGGGGGATCCAAGTTAGCACACAAAGTACCCCTGCCGCGGAGCTGGGGCGGCTGGGTGCAGGGTGCTGTGTTGGCGTTGAGTGCCCTGTTGTTTTCAATGGGGATTCTCCGGTTGGAACAAAGACTGCATGCAGGAGGACAAAGATCTTCTGGAGTGACCACTGGTTGAAGAAGTAAGTTGGGATGCCTGGGGATGCTGGGACACCGTCTGTTGGGGCACCCAAGGCCGCGGGATGTCGGTTGCATGGGTGTCTTTAGGCGTCAGGTTTTATTACTAGCTCAGGTCGTGGTCGGGGGGGATCCTCCAGAAAGGGGCTGCAAGCTTTGCTTGGAGTTCGAGGCAGGTCAGAGATCACCAGATCTCAGGTCAGGATCACCGGGGAGACCTTCTCGTGGTGTTGGCCACTCGAACTCGGGCCGTGGGCATTGGGTGCAGAATGGTGCAGACTTGTGGTTCTGGCTGAGGCCTGAGACTATGGCTGAGCAAATCCGGTGCTCCTGGGCGTGAGAAAGGGGCTCTATTTATACTGGACCAAAGTAAGGTACAGTGTGTATAAAGACCACCAACCCCAGAGGTATAACAAAGGTTAAAGTCAGGGCTGACCTTACTCTCAAAAGTGGTAGCTTGGTCGAGCAGTAAGGCAGTATCAGAGGACCGTGTGAAGCATTTGTTTTACACACTCAATCAGCAAAAGGTTTCACACACTGAAGAACTGAACTCTAGGCCAACAGTTTTTACATCAAAAGATATAGTTGTTTTATTTTAGAACCAACAGGTATCAAAATATACTTTTCTCAATATGAGTGACTGTAGGTAATTACTTTGCAGAAAGGCAATAGACTCTGTAAGTACAGTAGCTACAGTGGTTGCAATTGGCAACACAATTCTAAACACAATTTAACATTGAGCTCAATGGATGTTTCTACATAAATGCAGTGGATTACTTTAAAGATTACTTTTGGTACTCCAGGACTGGATCCTAGATTTAGTCACAGGACCTAAGCTGAAAACAGTCTAGTAAAAGCGTTTTGGTTATTGCAGTAATTTTTAAAGAATATAACTGTATTTTAAAAGTTCACACTTTGAAACTTTTCAGTGAAAATCTAGCAACGTTATCCTATGAGAGGAAATTCAGGTCACAGGTAAAAGTACGTTCTCATTACTTTCGTAATCCAGTACTGGGATCCTATGTCCAGCACTGGGATCTCTACTTAAGACAGGTAAGTAATTACGTTTCAGTAGTTGGTACGATTTTTAAGGAATATTTCAAGTTTGCAAAAATAGACACTTAGAAGAAATTTCACAGCAAAGCAGTCAATGGTTTCCTATGGAGAAAATTCAGGGTACTTGTAAACACGGTTAGGATTACTTTTGTGGTTCAGTACTGGGCTACAAGGTACAGTACTGGCTTCTCTCCTGATCACAGGTGAGTACTTCGGAATTCGTTCTTCGGCTGATTTTAGATAAATATTTAAAAGTTTCAAATCTTCACACTGAAGATTTTTCGAGTCAAACCAGTCAATGTTATCCTATGGAAGGAAGTGAGTTATCGGTTTGCAGGGGAGTACTCGACTGGTGAAGTTAAGGTTCTGGGCATAGACTCAGGGGTCTCCCAGGGTCAGCAAGCAGGCCAAGCGGATGTGGGAGCTGAGCTCCTGGTCACTTACTCAGGGCAAGTGGGGAAGTAGAGTAGGGTAGGGTAGAAGGTGCACTCCCAGCAGGACTCCGGCAGCTGGGTGCAGGGTGCTTTTGAGCCGTCGGGTGCTCAATGTTATCCAATGGGAAAGTTACAAAGTGAACAAAGGCTGAAGGCTCGGGGACGGAGATTCTTCAGGTGGGACCACCACTTCGAGAGGTAAGGAGGGGGTGTCTTTTGGCGTCGGGAAATCTTACCCTTAGCTGGTCGCGGTTGGAGGGGTCCCTGGATCTGAGGCTGCAGGCGTTGTCTGGATCGTCGAGGAGGGTCTTTGAGCATCGGACTTCGGGTCCCAGTCGCTAGGGCGACGTCCTCGTGGTCTTGGATCACTCAGGCACAGGCCGGGCTTGGCGGGTGCAGAGTGGGCTGGATTTGCGGTTCCTGGCTGGAACCAGGGGTATTGATGTTGGAGCAGAGCCTCTGCTCATGGGAGTCCCAGTTTGTTAGAGGGTCAAGGCAGGCAGGTCCTCCGGGTTGTCCAAGGTGGCTGTCCACAGGAGTCGCCGGATTTAGCAGGAGCAGGTTCCAGGATCGACAGGCCGGTAGGGCTGGGGCCAAGTCAGTTGGTGTTTTCCTGTGGTTAGCAGCTGCACGGCGGGTCTTCTTCTTGATCTTCTTTCTTGTTTTCTTATCGGGATCTGAGGAAGGAAGGTTCAGGGTGCCCCATAAGAACAATTGTTACTTACCTGTAAACAGGTGGTTCTCCAGTATTGGTGTCTTTCATAGATTCACATGCTTGAATATCCCCCGTCGTCGGAGTGGGAGTCCCACGGTAAATAAAATAGCAATAAAATACTATATATATATATATATATATATATATATATATATATATATATATATATATATATATATATATATATATGGAACAACATATAACCTGAAATATGTCATAGAAAAAAGGCATAACAAGCCTACACATAATTCTACATAGGAATGCATGGAAAAGGAAAAAACCATTTGCAGTCTATCATTGTCATTATGTTGGTCCAAACCACAGCCAATCAGGCGCCAGCAACCCTATAGAACCTTCTCCTCAGAGCTCAGCACCTCAGATTTTCTTAGCACAAGAGTGACCACAGAGTCTATGAGGAGAAAAGAGCCTCTGAGGGGAGGAGGGTGGGTCGCATGTGAATCTATGAAAGACACCAATACTGGAGAACCACCTGTTTACAGGTAAGTAACAATTGTTCTTCTCCAGTATTAGGGTGCCTTTCATAGATTCACATGCTTGAATATAGAATAGAAAGCAGTACAGTAACAAGGTAAACCATAATAAAGGAGGGAAGACAGAGGCTCACCTTATTGAAAAAGATAGCGAAGCCTAGCCTGTCCCACTGCAGTGTCTGCTTTGTTAATGGCACACAGGCAGTAGTATTTCGTAAACGTGTGCCTGCATGACCACATGGCTGCTCTGCAGATCTGATGCAGCGGCACACCGGCAAACAGAGCAGTTGAAGACGATATCGCCCTGGTAGGATGGGTCCTCACTGAAGACTGTAGAGGCTTGCCTGCCTGTTGATGGCAGAAAGCAATGGCCGAGGAAACCCCACGAGCAATAGTAGGATTGGGAACTGGACGCCCTTAGTGGAAACGTCCATAAGCTATGAAGATGGCAAATGTCAGCAGCTGCATAAATCCATCTAGCTATGGTGCCTTTAGACTCTGCTTTTCTTTGCCGTATATCCATAGGCAATAAACAGTCGATCAGATTTGAGAATGACAGAGGTCCTTTGCAAATATAATTTTAAAACATCTTCTGATGCCAAGGGTAAGTAATGCCCTCTCCGCAGGGGATTGGGGATTAGGAAAAAACTTCTTTAAGATAACTAGTTCATTCAGGTGAAAATCCGAAGGCACCTTATGCATAAACCTTGGGTTTGTACGTAGCACCACAGAATTGGACGTGAATTGTAGGAAAGGTGAATTGACAGTGAGAGCTTGAATATCACAGACTCTTCAGATGAAGTTAATGCTAGCAAAGAGAAAAAACGTTGCATGTTAGGAAACTGAAATACATCCTGAAAATTGGCTCAAATGGGTGACGCATGAGTTGCGCTAATACTACATTAAAATGCCATGATGGAGGCGGACGACGTACAGAAGGAAACATTCTTAGTTCCTTAAAGAACTGTTGTATTCTTGAAGAATAAAAAGAGAGATGGACTCATCCTGACGTTACCTTGAAATAGCTGCTAAAAAGACCTTTAACCTTGTATGAGATAAGCCTGATCTTGCCAAGTGCAAGAAAAAAGGTAATATCTAGTCCGGCGTTGCATGAAATGGGTGAACCCCAGCAGATTAACACCAAATGCATATTTTTTATTTGTTGTTTTTATTATAGTAGGTGCTCTCGTGTAAGCCAGTACCTCCTTACAATCCGCCGAGATAGTCAGATAAGCTAAGTCAAGGCGCTTCAGGAGCCAAGCTGCTAATTTTAGAGAAGCCGGATCGGGTGGCAAATTGGACCATACTGAATGGAGAGGAGATTTGGTATTGGTCGAAACTGTATTGGATCGTACTCTGAGAGGACAAGAACTTTGGTGAACCAGTATTGGCGAGGCCACCTGTGGGCGATGAGAATCAAACACGGCTCTTTTTTTTTTTTTTATCTTCCGGAGAACTCTCAGAACCAACGATATCGGAGGAAAAGGCGTAAGCATATAATCGAGACCAGTTTATCGAAAAACGCCTTCCCCTGCGAGTCCTTGTGGGGATGCCAGCTTGCAAAGAAACAGGCATTTGCTGTAATATTTTTGTCGCTTAGAGGTCTAGATCGGGATGACCCCACAGCTGGAAGATTCGATCCGCCGTTGGCTGATGCAGTTCCTATTCGTGGTTGGACACCTGTTGACCTGTTGAGGGTGTCCGCCAGCACATTTGCAACTCCCGGCACATGAACAGCCAAGAGTTTGATCCTGTGCCATATTGCCCAAGCCCATATCTCCTGGGCGATCTGAGATAGAAGAACCAACCTCGTTCTTCCATGTTTGTTTTAGCAATGCATACTTGAAGTATTGTCTGTGCGAACCAATACTATGGCCCCTTGAATGATAACACGAAAGGATTTGAGGGCTAAGAAGATGGCACCTAGCTCTAGCAGATTGATGTGCCAAGCCCTTTGTTGAGGGTTCCATTCCCTGCTGACCTTCAGCCCTTGAAGATATGCTCCCCAACCCTCGAGGGATGAGTCTGTGGTGATTGTGTAATTTGGCGCTTTTTGAAGGAAAAAACGCACACCCCTTCTACAAATTTCTTTCTTGGACCCACCAAACAAAAAGGCCTCTTGCATCCGAGGATTGATTTGAATGAGATCTTCGAATGAACTGGAGATCTGCAACCAACGTAGAAGAACCACCAAGTGGGAGATGCAGGCCAGTCGTTCGTGTGAGACGAACACCTTTGCTAGGTTTGTATTGATTGATGCTCCGAGAAACGTTGATATCGGAGCTAGTACTAGTTGGGACTGGTCATGATTATTCAAAATCAGTCCTTGAAACAGTGAATGATAAGTCTGGGTGTGCTGGACTGCTTGTAAATAAGAGCGAGCCCTTATTATACAGTTGTCTCAGTAATGATAAATTTAAATGCCTTGCAGATGTAGATAGGCTGCCACTGGTGCCAGCATCTACGTAAAGACACGTGAAATTGACCTAAATCCAAGAGGTAGGACTTTAATTGAATAAGTTCTGTACCTATTGTAAAGCGAAGCCACTTCCTGTGCTTAACAAGGATTGGCACATGAAAATAGACATCCTGGAGGTTGAGAGTAGTTATAAAGTCGTTCTGGCATAAGAACTTTAGGACTGTCTTGAGGGACCACATTTGTAAAGTTTGCGCAAAGATCAAAATCATGCGCTACTTCCCTCATTTGCTTGTTGATCAGGAACTGAGAGTAAACCCTAACGCTGTTGGAGATTCTGAACCACTCCGACGGTCCCTGATTGCATCCATATAGACACTTGCGCAAACGACACCCGTAGAAGAGAAGGTGGAGGTCCCTTTGGAGGTGTAGAAAGAGGGAAATTTGACTAATTGGAATAAAAGTGAGATATTAGACCTCTGATGTTTTTGGAGGGAATAAAGGTGTGTTCCAGGTAATCCATTGTTTCTAGAAGAGTTGCCTCGGCTGTACGATGATGTCTATGTAGGACCTGTTGGTACTGTGCCTATATGACTGCGTTTGATTTGCGTAACGCAGTTGGTTCAGATTGCAGGAGCCAATACTGGATGGAACTCCCTTGAAACAAAGGACGTGGAGCTACGTTCTCGGCACTACGAAAAGGCTGCGATTCTATATCCCAAAGGTGCGGGCAGTATTTGTGTCCTTTAAGATGGTCTGCTGTGCCTCATCAACATGCTGGCCAGAAGGGATCCTCGATCAATAGAACAAGTGAAGTATTGAAGTCTGAAAACTCCCTGCGAAAGGCGTAGCATTGAAGCAAAATTGTCTTTGCCAGACTGCCCCTACAGCGAGCTGTGGAAAAAAACCTGTACACGCAATGTCCGCTTCACAGTGTATCATTTCTGATGCACTTCTCTCTCTCTCCCTCCTGCAGGATCTTCAAAGCGTGAGGCTTGAAGGATTCTGGAATAAGTTCTACTAGCGTCAACATGTCAGAGCACATCTGGCGGCATACCTGCCCAACTGGCTTGCAAGATAATCGCTGTGCCGCCTGAGTAATGACTGAGTCAGGGTAGGCTGAATAGTGGGGAGCTTCACATTTCTTGTGGAGGCGTGGAAAACAAACCGCCGGCACAGAGTTTGGCCTCTGTATGAGTCTAACATCTTCTTGCTAAATACAATCTATGATAGAAACTGAACGAACTTGTTTCTGTAGTTACCCCAGGACGAGGGAAAAAAGGGAAAACTATTTGTCGCTCTGGTACAGGCCGTGGCAGCCTTGCTGTCAGAAATACATATTTCTGATCTGAAGAAAAAACATGCTCATACGGCTATGTGCTGCCCAAGAAGAATAAAGGCAGGAGTAAAAAGCCATCATGTGGATGTAGCAGAAAGCTGCAGTCGACGAGATAAATCGTCTACCGAAAAACATTGTGCATCAAAGCCAACAGTGTGTGAAACCAACTGTCAACGGACTCAACCGTCCACAAATCCAACAGTTGACAGGGTCATCCGTCAACGAAGCCAACTGGCGTCAAAGCTGAATGTTGACAGGGTCATCCGTCAACTAAGCCAACTTGCGTCAAAGCTGAATGTTGACAGAGCTCACCGTCTACAGAGCTCACCGTCTACAGAGCTCACCGTCTACAGAGATCACCGTCTACGGAGCTCACCGTCTACGGAGCTCACCGTCTACGGAGCTCACCGTCTACGGAGCCCACCGCCTACGGAGCCCACCGCCTACGGAGCCCACCGTCTACGGAGCCCACCGTCTACGGAGCCCACCGTCTACGGAGTCCACCGTCTACGGAGCCCACCGTCTACGGAGCCCACCGTCTACGGAGCTCACCGTCTACGGAGCTCACCGTCTACGGAGCCCACCGTCTACGGAGCTCACCGTCTACGGAGCTCACCGTCTACGGAGCTCACCGTCTACGGAGCTCACCGTCTACGGAGCACACCGTCTACGGAGCTCACCGTCTACGGAGCTCACCGTCTACGGAGCTCACCGTCTACGGAGCTCACCGTCTACGGAGCTCACCGTCTACGGAGCTCACCGTCTACGGAGCTCATCATCTACGGAGCTCATCGTCTCGTCTACGGAGCTCACCGTCTCGTCTACGGAGCTCACCATCTCGTCTACGGAGCTCACCGTCTCGTCGACGGAGCTCACCGTCTCGTCGACGGAGCTCACCGTCGACGTAGCTCACCGTCGAGGGAGCTCACCGTCGACGAGCCTACCGTCAACGGAGTTCACCGTCGACGAGCCTACCGTCGACGAGCCTACCGTCGACGAGCCTACCGTCGACGAGCCTACCGTCGACGAGGCCACCGTCGACGAGGCCACCGACGACGGGCCTACCGTCGACGAACCTACCGTCGACGAGGCCAACTGTCGAAGAAATTTACCATCGACCAAACACTCCCAGTGGTTTACGAGCCTGTAGACTACAAGAGGGCACTGTCATCGTCGTCGACGCATGCCTGGAGGCGTTGTCAGAGGGTACATTGACCGTAACGTCGACAAGCTGGCACATTTTCACGTAGAAAAGTGCGCAGAGTGAGTCTAGACGCCTGAGAGTAAATCTCGTGGGCGTAGATGTGGGAGGCAGACTCAAAGAAGGCCAGAGACCCCTTAATTGTGATGTTACTTCAGCTGGTGAAGTAGAGGAGAAGCATCACTAAAATCTTAATGTGCAGGACACACAAAAAAATCCTCCCACATCAGAAGGGGGGTACAGTCTAAGCACAAGAACAACCCCTTCTCCCTCTTACCATGTCAGAGACCAGCAAAGTGTTGTCCATATACTGTTCATGAGGGTTCACAGGAAAAGGTCTCAGCTTCCCACAAGTGACACAGGGTCTGAAGGAAGACTTCATGTAAGAAGACATTACAAAACTGTGATATTAAGAAGAAAAACTGAAGAAAGTTTGAAGAAAATTGAAGAAAACTGAGCAGAGCTCAGGGAGACTCCCTTCACACAACGTGCGGTAGAAAATCTGAGGTGCTGAGCTCTGAGGAGAAGGTTCTATAGGGTTGCTGGCGCCTGATTGGCTGTGGTTTGGACCAACATAATGACAATGATGGACTGCAAATGGTTTTTTCCTTTTCCATGCATTCCTATGTAGAAATATGTGTAGGCTTGTTATGCCTTTTTTCTATAACATATTTCAGGTTTTATGTTGTTACACATATATATATATATATATATAGTATTTTATTGCTATTTTATTTACCGTGGGACTCCCACTCCGACGACGGGGGATATTCAAGCATGTGAATCTATGAAAGACACCCTAATACTGGAGAATACTGAATTTAGGGGCGTTACAGGTAGGGCAAGGGTAGGGACCAATAGGTCCCTGTCCTGGGGTGGTTACACCCCCTAGCCTGCTCCTCTCATGTGGGAGGGGGGCAGGAGCCTAACTGTGATTGGGCAGGGCTACCCATCTTCAAGATGGCCGGAGCCCGGGTTTGTGCTTCACCTCGCCTCTCTCACCTGAGGGGTGGGGTTTGCACAGGCCGGCACCCCCCCCCCTTCCTGACGTAGGGTTTCCCGCCAGTCTTCCAGCCAAAGTGGGGGTCAGAAATGGTGGGGGCCAGTTGCTGAGTGCAGCAAGTGGTCTGGAGAAGCTCACAAGGGCGGCAGACCTTTGAAGCTTCCCCCTGCCCTTCCTGGGGGAGGAGACCTAGCACCTCACCCAGGATGTGCATTGTTGCAGGCCCAGGAGAACAGAGGCTCTTCACCAAGGGGTCCATCAACATGTCTGCTGTGTGGCAGCCTAGGCAGCCTCTCAGACCATACGTGGATTGTAGGTTAGGATTTTAGGGGGCATCTCTAAAATGCCCTCTGGTGCATTTTACATTAAATCCCACACTGACATCAGTGTGGGTTTAATGTGTTGAGAAGTTTGATATCAAATTGGTCAATCTTCAGTGGAGCTATATGGTGCCCCTAAATACTAAATTTAGGGGCGTTACAGGTTAGACAAGGGCAGGGACCAATGGGTCCCTGTCCTGGGGTGGGTACACCCACTAGCCTGCTCCTCTCCTGTGGGAGGGGGGCAGGAGCCTAGCTGTGATTGGGCAGGGCTCCCCATCTTCAAGATGGCCGGAGCCCGGGGTTGTACATCACCTCGCCTCTCCCACCGGAGGGGTGGGGTTGGCACAAGCTGGCACACCCCCCTTTCTGACGTAGGGTTTCCCGCCATAGTGGGTGTCAGAGCTGGTGGGGGCCAGTTGCTGAGTACAGCAAGTGGTCTGGAGAAGCTCACAAAGGTGGAATACCTTTGAAGCGTTCCCTGCCTATCCTGGGGGAGGAGGCTTGGCACCTTGTCCCAGGATGTGCCTGGTTGCAGGCCCAGGAGAGCGGGGGCTCTGCACCCAGGGGTCCAGCACATGTTTGCTGTGTGGCAACCTAGGCAGCCACTCAGACAAGACGTGGAATGTAGGTTAGGTTTTAGGGGGCATCTCTAAGATGCCCTCTGTAGTGCATTTTACATTAAATCCCACACTGGCATCATTGTGGGTTTACTGTGCTGAGAAGTTTGATATCAAAGTTGTCAGCCTTCAGTGTAGCCATTATGGTGCTGTGGAGTTCGTAATGACAACCTCCCAGCACCATATACTTTTAATGGCATCAGCCCTAGGTACTGTAGGGGCACAGGGCTCATGCACCTGTGTCCACACCGCTGGCATTTGGCATCCAGCTAGAGGGGTGGCTGTTGTATACTAGGGCAGTGGGTTTGTGGGCATGGCACACAGGGAAGAGTGCCATGTCGACTCTTTGTTTAGTCCTGCACCAGGACACTCAGCCTGCAAAGGCAGTGTGTGTGTGTGTTTCAGGGTACAGGGCCCCTAAGGGTGGCACAATAGGTGTTGCAGCCCTTAGGGGTCTTCTCCAGTCACAATGCGCTGGGTACCATTTACTAGGGGCTGACATGTGGCCTGAGATGCCAATTGGGTTTAGGCTTTAGTACAGTTTTTAGGGAAGGAACACAGGCCCTGGGCACCTGGTTGGCAGCAGCCCAGAGCACATTCAGTCAACGCACATCAGCAGTTCAGCAACAAGTGGGGGCATACCAATGCAAGAAAGATGGCACTTTCTCACAACGGGAGACAAAGTCTTAGGTTGGGAAGGCAGGGCAGGTCCTTTGGGTTCTTGAGTTTGCTGCAGCTGCAGGACACACCGGGATTTTGCTGGAGCAGGTTCTAGGTGGGGGCAGGCCGGTAGGGCTGGGGCCAAGTCAGTGGGTGTCTTCCTCTTCTTAGTTTCAGCACAGCTTGCTCGGTCTTTCTTCTTGTCTTCGATTCTTGTCTGAGGAGGCGAGGTTCAGGGGGGTGCCCCTAAATACTAGATTTAGGGGTGTACAGGATGCAAAGAAATTTTCAGGATTGTCAAGGATTTTATTTCCCCACCCTGGACCAATCCCAAAATCTCGCACTCCGAGTCCTGGATTTCCGAACTCGCCGTTTTTTTGCCAACAAAATTAGGACTATCCAGACTTCTTTTTGTACCTCCAATACGAGCTACACTCCCACCCTTTGGCCTCTGGATCCCTCTCCGACCGTGTCAGGGCCTTTCCTTTGGAACTTTCCTTCACTGTCCCTCCAGTCCTCTTTGGACCTCCTCTCCAAACTTAAATCAGGTTCTCCTCTTGACCCATGCCCTGCTAAAACCTTTGCGCAATTGGCCCCTACTCTCAATCACCTCATCAACCCGATCCTTAACCTCTCGCTTAGCTCAGGTGAAGTCCCTCAGCCTTGGAAACAGGCACTCATTTTGCCTTTACTCAAGAAAGCCAATCTAAACCCTGATTCCCATGCCAACTACAGACCCATCTCCCTTCTGCCTGCTCTTGCGAAAGTGGTTGAGAAACACGTCCACACTACTCTGTCCCACTTTCTAGAGACGAACGACATACTACACAAATCCCAGTCTGGTTTTCGCTCGAACTTGAGCACCGAACCGGCTCTGCTCGAGGTTACCGAAGCGATCAAGGCAACCTTGGACAGGGGAGGAAAAGTTATGCTGGTGATGCTCGACCTCTCTGCAGCCTTCAACACCGTCCCCCATGACCGCCTCCTAGCTAGACTCTGGGAGGTGGGTCTTAGGGGGACGGTGTTCAGTTGGTTCAGGTCTTTCCTCTCCAACCGACAGCAAACTATCTGGGCCCCACCTTTTTCCGCTGCGATGCCGCCTCTGGAGGTCGGAGATCAGCAGGGCTTGATTTTGAGCCCCTCGCTTTTCAACATTTATATGACCCCTTTGGTGGCACTCGCGGAGGGTTTTGGGGCCCAGATCGTGTCGTACCCTGACGACACGCAACTCCTGTTCACCTGCGACAAGGGAAACGACTTTGACGGGACTTCTATTCGGGGCTGCCTTGGGGCAGTGTTTGACTGGTTCAGTCATCACAGCCTCAAGTGCCACTCCGAAAAATCGGAAGTGCTCTTCTTCGGCTGTCCCGTAGACTCCAGATGGAAAGAGTGGTGGCTTGCCGCCATGTTCCCTCCTGACAGTGATTCGGGGACTGCGAAAAACCTGGGCTTTCAGGTCGACAACTGCCTCTCTTTTAGAGGCCAGGTGTCGGGCCTGGCTGGCAGATGCTTTGCGATCCTGAAGATGCTGAGGAAGTTCCTGCCGCTTCTATCCATAGAGCACAGAAAGACCACGGTGCAGGCCCTGATTGGCTCTCGCCTTGACTACGCTAACGTTCTGTACCTTGGTCTGCCGGAATACCTCTTATCGCGTCTCCAGGTTGTGCAGAACTCTGCGGCCCGTGCCATCTTTGGCTCACCAGGGGAGTAGGGCCACCAAGCTCCTCAGAACACTTCATTGCCTGCCCATAAAGAAGCGGATCGCTTTCAAGGCCCTGAACATCGCCTTTAAAGCCCTTCATGGTATAGGCGCCCGCTATCTCCAGAAATGGATAACTTTCTATCTCCCTCCTAGATCCCTACGCTCCTCGACTCCGGCCAGGGCAGTCACTCCTAGGATCTATTGTGCTCGCTGTGGGGGACGTTCTTTCAAACATCTTGCGCCCCTGTTGTGGAACGAGCTTCCTCTTTCGCTCAGATCCAGCTCCAATCTACTGGCATTCAGGAAAGATCTGAAAACCTTGCTGTTCATGCAATAACTCCAATCCCATCTATGCTACGCGCTTCTCGCTCGTCCCATCTCTTTTTTCTCCCACTCTAGACTTGTGAGGCTCTGACAGCGCCGGGACACTCCTCGGAGTAGCCGTGCGCTATAGAAGCACCCCATTTAACATAACATAACATTAACATAACATACAGGTAAGTAAAGGTTGGAACCAATGGGTCCCTTCCTTGGGGTGGGTACATCCCCTATTATGCCAACCTTCAGTGAGAGGGGGGCAAATGCCTCTCTCTGGTTGGCCCGTATCCTCATCTGCAAGATGGCGGGGACTGAGAGTTGTGCTTCACCTCGCCTCCCCCACCTGAGAGGTGGGGTTGGCAAAGGTGGGCACATCTCCCTTCCTCACTTGGCTTTCCCAATGATTTTCCCACCCAAAGTGGGGGTCAGAACCGGTGGGAGCCAGTTGCTGGAAGCAGCAGAGGGCTGGGGTAGCTCACAAAGGCGGCAAGCCTTTGAAGTCTCCCCTTCGTGGACCCTGCCCATCCTGGGGGAGGAGGCTTGGCCCACGAGAGCTGCAGGCTCTCGACCCAGGGGTCCAGAAACATGTCTGTTGGTGGCAGCCTAAGCAGTCACTCAGCCGGGTCACTAGAAGTTAGTAGAGTTTCAGGGAGCATCCTAATTCATAATGACAAACTCCCAGCACCTTATACTCTTAATGGCATTATTGCACTTTCAATGTGTAAGAAATAGCTTAGATACTGTAGGGTTACAGGGCTCATGCACCTGTACCCTCACCACTGGTATTATGCACCCAGTTAGAGGGGTGGCTGACCTATGCCAGAGCACACAGGGATGTGTGCCATGTCGACTCTTGACTTTGTTCTGCACCAAAACACGCAGGCTGCAAAAAATAAAATAAAAGCAGGGTGTGTATGATATATATATATATATATATATATATATATATATATATATATATCCCGAATGCCGCGTCTCCACCCAGCGTGCAAAACTTCGCAGAGGAAAGGATAGCACGGACACTGACCAAGTAAGTGCTGGAAATTTATTAGTGCAAATTCAGCCGCATGACGTTTCGGCTCCAAGGAGCCTTGCTCACATTACAACCGGGCCTCTAAGGGTGGCACAATAAGCGCTGTAGGCCTTAGAGGCCGTCCCTGGACACAGTGTGCTTGGTACCTCTGGTACCATTTACAAGGGACTGACCTGTGGCCCAAAGAGTGCAAATTGGGTTTGGTTTTCAATGAAGTTTAGAGAAAGAACATATGCCCTGGGTACCTGTTTGGTAGGAACCCAGTGCACACTCAGTCAAAGCACATCAGCAGTTTGGCAAAAGTGGGGGAACCATGCAAAAAGAGGGCACTTTCTTACACCAACTCAAGGAATGGACAACCCTCACCAGAAACAACACAGCGGCAATCATGCGGACCATCCACTCATAGGCCCCAATGGACCCATGCCCCCACTACATCTACAACCTGGGAACATCATCAACCAGCACCAACCTGATTCACATCACCAACATCTCCATCATGTCTGCCACTTTCCTGGATTAATGAAAACTTGCAGAAATCAACATGCTCCTCAAGAAGTCTACAACCGACCCGAATCAACTAAGCAACTTTTGACCCATCTCCCTGCTCCTCTATCGAGCCGAAGTGATTGAGAATTGCATCAACAAGCAACTCACAACCCACCTCGAACTTCACCATCTTCTGGACAACGATCAGTCACGATTCAGGAAGAACCACAGCACCAAACCAGCACTCATCGCAGCCATTGATGACTTTTGGATCATCATGGACCGAGGAGAAAAAGCAGCCTTCATCCATCTCGAACTCTCTGTGGCCGTAAACATGGTCTCCCATTACAGCCTCATCAGAAGACTCCACGAGATTGGCAAACAAGGATCTGCCCTCAAATGAATCTGTTCCTTCCTCACGGGTAGAACCCAAAGGGTCAGGCTGCCATCCTTCACATCGGAGGTGAAAACTTTGAAATGCGAAGTACCACAGGGATCGCCCCTCAGAACCACCCTTTTAAACATATACATGACACCACTCGCCAACATCTGTAGGAAGCTGGCTCTCTATATGGTGTACCAAAATGAGGTGCACCTGGTGAGAGTTCAGATATCCCTTACTAGTATACAGTGGCTTGCTTTAATAATGCAAAGGTGCTCTATTTGTGCAGTGTGGTCGAACAGCTTTAGGCTTATCAGAGGAGAGTGTTAAGCAATTGATGCACACAGTCAATAAATGATACACACACTCAATAAGGAAATCTAACACCAATTTGAAAAAATAATATATTTTATATATATTTTAGACACCAGATCTTCGGGATCAGGTAACTACTTTAGACGTCATAGATTTTTACACTAAACACATGCAAAAATCACAGCTGTCAGATCTGAGGTATGTGGTAATTTTATCCTGTGAGAGAAACATACACTGCATAGGTATACTTGCACTCTGTTGTAGAAGGTATCTTTTAGGGGTTAAGGTGCGTATGGCTAAGGGTCCAAGAAACCATGGGTTGCACTGCCATGGGGAGTCCGGGTACAGAGGTGATGGTCGTGTTGAGCTGTCCAAGTTTAACGGGGCCTGTCAAACAACAGAGCCTGCATGGAGGAATTTTGGCACAAGTCAGGAGGAACCTAACAGGGAGTCCGACTCGTGGGCAAACGAAACACCAGCAGAAAAAATACGTACTTGGGCTGTGGGGCTCGGGTGCAGAGGTAATGGCTGGAGGGCCACTTGAAGTTAGAGGCTCTCACAGTTCTCGGCCGTATCTGCAGAAGAGGGAAAAGAAAGACGACTTCTGGTGTGAAGCTGGCCTCTGTTGGAGTCCCTTGACACTGCAGTGGTTTCTGCATTAGGTCAGGGGGGGTGATGCGCCGCCTGGTACAGCCGCGCTAAACGTGAAAAATAAAATGGCAATGAAATTATTTCATTGCCATTTTATTTTTCACATGGGGCGCGGCCAGGCTGCCCCTAGTCGAGAGAAACGGGGGCGTATCTTTCAGTGGACTGGAGGAGCTAGATGGATGCTCCAAAGTACGCATGTAAGTTTGGCTGCCTCTCTTGAGACAGCAAAAGTGACATGCGCACGCTGCAGCTCTCCCCCAGCTGTCTTGGACAGCTGGGTGGAGACCAAGCACAGGTCTCCAGGGCCTGAAGGAGCATTCCGCCAGCCCGCTCCATTCAATGCTGGAGCTTCTCTCATGCTGGTTACCAGGATGAGAGTAGCACCGGGATTAGTTTATGGAACTGGCTGGAGTAGGAGCCCTCAGAGCTGAGGGACTGGAGCGAAGACGACGACGTACGTGCAGCAATCAAGGTAAGTGACTTCATGCCAGCCACCCCAGCCTTCGGCGGTGGTATCTGAACTGGATACAACAAGCCTTGGTGCTTGCAACAGACTCCGAAAGCCTATGTAGTAATGCAGGGAGTTCCAGGGTGGATCAGCATCTCGAAGACAGGATGGGTCGACAGGGGTGACCTTCTGGACTCTCTGAGACCTCCTCCTGTACTGCTGCATCGGTGGACCCAGTGGTCAGCAGACTGGTGAACCAGACTGAGGTTGGTGCCTGAAATTGGCTCCTCCACTTCAAGGGAGATGCTGGCTGGCTTGCAAAGTGCTGGCTCCAAAGCTCTGGGAGACCACTAAACTGCAGGACGAGTCTTGTCTTTGCAATTGTCGGGACAGGAGCAGGCACGGTTTGGCGTCAAGTCCACAGCTCGTCCACAGTTCTCACGTTCTTCAGATCTTCTTTGTCCTCCTTATTTAGACAAGTGAATCGGAGTTCCTGGTGCCAGTAGGCGAATTAAATACTAAATGTAATGGTGTTAAGGGAAGTGAAGGGTTTATATCCAATGGGCTATTTACCCTTGGGGTCACTACACACCGTATATGAATGACCACTTCCTGTGGGGAGTGGGCATAAACCTGTCCCAGAATTTTTAATTCCAGTCTTAATCCCACCAAAATAAAGATGGTAGAACCCTTCTTTCATTTAGCACACCAGGCAGCCTCCCGCCCCCCGCCCCCCACCTTTAGGGGTGTGACTAGCCTGGTGCTTCAACAAGCCTACTAGCTAATTTCATGCCTGTCCTGGTGCCAGGCGTGCCTCAGGTAGGGAAATGGCATTCCCAGGTCTGGGGGAAGCAGAGGTCTCATATCAAAGGCTGCAGGGGCTTTGAAGCCCCTGGCTTTCACATGCTAAATCACTAGCCATCCTGCTGGGGGAGGTGTAAACACCTCCTGCCAGAGCAGGCATGGTTTCTGATCTCTGAGAGCACTGGCTCTCACCTACAGGGGCTCAATAACGTGTCTGTGGTGGCAAAGATACCAGTCGGCCAGCAAAATAAGAGGCTGGTAGGTGTTTAGGGGGCACCTCTAAGGTGCCCTCTGGGTGCATGTCTTAATAAATTCACTACTGGTATTAATATGAATTTATTAAGACAAAGTGTTTGATACCAACCACCATAGGTTTCAGTGAACCATTATCCAGCTGGTTACCTCGTAGTGACCAGGGCCCAGTACATACCTTAAGATTGCTTCCCAGTTCACTTGCTATGTCTAGGAATGGAAATACAAGCAAGAAATCAAAACAGTCCCTATCTTTAACTGAAAAAAGGTAATCCTATCCATAGTGTACCACCATAACTCAAGAGATCCTTACAACTCAAACCACCTTATCAAAGTATGAAAAAAACAATATTTGTAAAATTTGAACAATTTATTGCAAAATGTACAATATCAAATATTATTTACAGTGCCACAATATAAAAATAGTTAAAAGAGTGTCGGCACCCTTCCAATGGTTCAATGGTGCAAATGTTTTAAACACAGGGACTGTTTTGATTTCTTGCTTGTCTTTCACTCCTCGTCCCGACACTGGAATTGTGAGGAGACCTCCCTTTCTTTTTTTGTAGGAATGGAAATAGACATCACAGGGCCATATCTTTTCATGCAGATATGTCCTTGCATGAAATATAATGCTCCCAGCCTTAGGGCTGGAAGGCCTGCTGTAGGAGTGACTTACATATATTGTATGCAGTGTCTGTGGGCATGGCACCCAGGGTGTGCACTAGGTCATGTTTTCAAAATGGTGTGCACCATTTCACGCATCCTGCAATGGTAGTGTGCATTGTTTGTGTGTGGGTCCCTTAGGGTTGCACAATACATGCTGCAGCCCTTAGAAAGTCTCTTTAGTAACCAGGGTCTAGGTACCAGGGGTACCATTTTACTAGGGACTTACAATGGTGCTAAAGTCCTTGTCAATTTGTGTACAATAGAACATGTGACCTTGCTTTAGGGAAAGAACAAGGACACTGGGGACCTGGTTAGCAGGAACCCAGTGCACATCAGTCAAAATTGTGTTAAATACTGAGCAAAAATTCGAGGTGATCATGTCAAAAAGGGGCACTCTCCCACAACATCATCCACTGACAAAGCATCTCTGTCATCTCCTATGCTGATAACGTCCAACTCAGCCTCTCCCTGACGGACAAGACAACCATGACCAGTACCAACTTCACCAATTGCATGACTATTGTAGCAGACTGGAAGCAAACCAAGTGCCTGCAGCTCAACTCCGACAAGCCAGAAGTACTGGTCTTCGACAGCAAGACATCCCCATGGGACTCTACAAGGTGGCCGTCTGGGCTAGGACCAACACCCACACCCACGGACCGTGCAATAAATCTAGTGAGAATGCTAGACGACAAGCTCAACTTGACAGCTCAAGTGAACGCATTGTGCACCCCTGCTTTCACAACCTACACATGTAACAATACTTCAAATTGTTGCCCCAGAAGAACTGTCATACAAGTACTCATCACCAGCAGGTTGGACTACAGCAACATACCGTTTGCAGGAATATTGAAACAACCCCTACAGACTCCAGAACATCCAGTATACAGCAGCAAGACTCACAGTCTACCTCCCAATCCGCACCCACATCACACTGCACCTCAGGAAGCTTTAGTGGCTCCCCATTTACAAGCGCAGCCAATTCAAACTTCTCATGCATACATATAAAGCCCTACACAACACAGGATCAGCATGCCTGAACAGTTGCATACACTTTCACCAACCCACCAGACACCTACACTCTGCCTCACTCTCATTTGCACACATTCCCTGCATCCGCAAAAGCAAAACTGGAGGTTACTCATTCTCCTACATCGCACCCAAGACATGGAATGACCTTCCTCAAGACATCAGAGCCCCCTCCTCACTTCTTGAGTTAAACAAGAAGCTGTGGACCAGGCTCTTCGTATAAGCACCTTGGGGACCACACACCTATAACAACTTTAAAGACCTGGATACGGTCTCGGGTGATTAGTGTACTACATAAATCAATATACCATAATATAACATCCACAATATGTTGATTTAAACCACACCCTCATGAACACAGAAATCAAACTACATAATGAGCAAGGCTGTCTTGAAATGTAAGAGCCACCTGTAAATCCCAGCAGAACAAAACAAATGTCAACATCTTAATGACACAAATCTATGTACATAATGCTCGTACCAGAACAAGAAGAGGATCCAGCTGGCCAAGACTATATTCTAACCCCGCTAACCACAATATAATACCCTGTCAACAGCCCACTCCATCTACAGTTAATGAGTACCCTAGCCTAGAAAAATAAACAACGCAATATTCCAAATAGCTACATGACCCTACGTATGGTAGTAAGTGCTACACGAAAGCACATAACTCACTACATGATTATGTGTAGTGCTTTGAAGAAAAACAACAAAGATTAAATAAAATAAAATTTGTCCTCAGGCAATTTTTTTTGCAAGTAGCTCAGTCCACCAGAAATGCTTAATTACTTAACAGTTTTGCCAATATACTGCCTTGAAAGCTCAGTAAGAAATTCTTAATTCCATGCAACACACGCCATGGGTAACCAAGTACAGATTGCATTGGATTTGAAAAAGAGTATTGCCCAAAAGTGTTAATTAATAAATGCTTCCTCCCCCAATTGACAAACACACACACACCTACCAGTCCACATTCAAGTGCTTGTTCTGGCAGCAAGAAGGCAGCAAAGTCCTTGAGCAGCTGGGGGTAATCGATGAGCAGATCTTGAAGGCTGGAATATAGCTCCACGGCTGTCGCCTCCTTTTTGCTGGTCTCAAACTCATAGATAATGCGCAGAAAGGCTTCATATTTTCCTGGCACATGCTGTAAGGCCTCTCGAACCTACAGACAACAACAGGATAGGTCAAGTCAAAGGTGGAAAAAATATTTGCATCTAGACTGTTAAACAGGCCTGTCAATCTTTTGAGGTGCAAGTGTCTCGGGGACCACAATGCATTGACTGAGCAGCATATGAAGATAGGGTACAAGAGGTGGCTCTCAATCAGCAGCTCAATCTCTCAAGACAGAGAGGTCAAGGAGCATGCACAATTAAATTGCCTCTCATCCAATCAGTATATGCATTTATGTTTATGATCAAGGGGTAGCTGATAATTTGAGGTGGGCAGTATCATTATACTTTGCGACTAGTCCAGGTTGTGCAGTCTTTTATGACCCGGCTGCTCTTTTTATTTTTTGGAGCTCTACCCCATAGACTTCTGTGGGTTGTTTTTTACAGGAAGGTTAGCCATGACCCTGCTGACACACAGATGACCTGCAAGAAAAAGCCATGTGGCCTGGAGAGTAGTGCAGGGGTGTTCTGCTGGTTGGATACGGAGGGGCTTCGTACGATGCCACTACAAGCAAGAGATAACCAGGAGCTAGGCAGAGGACAGGTCTGGTGCAGGGAGCATGCTCCCCACAAAAAATACCCCTTGGGGACAAAGAGGAATGAAGAACATGCTTCTGGTGTCCAGAGCTGCCCACCAGGAGTAAAAGAGTCCAACATTGTATAAATTGGCCATACGGAGTCCCCAAGATACAGCCTGGATGAGAGAACAAATCTTTTAATAAGTGCAGTAAATCATTTCATTTACTAATGCTCTCTTCAATCTTCCTAACATGAGTCAAGAATACGTAAACCAACAAAGACAATAGGCTTGCTCCTACAGACTTGTCACTATTTCTTACCCTAGAGAGGTAAGCCTGAGCAAATGCCATATCTTTCTGCTCTCGCAGGGGATCTCTCTGCAGAATGTTCTCATCACAAAGCAGCAGCAGCTTGGCAGTGTCCTTGCTCATACGTGCTCGGCCTCGTTGGCTTCGGGTGCGAAGAGTGTTCCTTGCTTTACTAGCACCTTTGCCACGTTCAGCTGGATAAAAAAACACAATATTGGCAGACTTACAAAAAGGCCAAATTAAGATCGCAAGTGGGGAGAAAAAACGTAACCAGACAAATAAGGGAGCTGGACTGTCGGGGAAGGTGTGTTTCAGAAACCATTATAATTGGAAAGATAAGATGTGAAGTACTGAAGATACAATACTGTGGGGAAAATTGCATTTTTGGTGGGACTGGAGTAATGGTGGGGGAAGGCTGTGATGAAAGAAGTAACATTTGAGCCATGTGGGAGATCGGCTGCAGGAACCATGGAAGCTAATGTAGGAAGCAACACGGCTGGATCCAACTGCCCAGCATCAGCTGGGCCAGCTTGTTTAGCAAGAAAGTAGCAAGAAGGTCAGCGGCAGATGACATACGATGAAAACTGACAAGTTTAAAAGATGAAAGAAATAGAGTCAAGAAGAATGGGTTTCAGCTGCAGATGAGTAAGGAGAATTTAGAAAGTCAGGATCTTTGTAGGAACAAGAGAGAAATGGGATGATTATGACCAGACTGGAAAAAGATTTAACGGGTATAAAGAGAGAGACTGTGGTAAAAGAAAGGGCAATTGTTAAATGGGAACTGAAAAATCTGGCTCTTGTTGGAGGTGGGTGGAATGAGTATAGAAGAAGGGGGGGGCAGTGATAGACTAAGAGGAAGATGGGGAGGGTTAGGACAAGCATGAGGTAAGTGAAGAACAAGTTACTTACCATTAGTATTGTTCTTTCTGGTGGATACTCTATCTAATTGCAGATTCATCACCTTTAGAATAATCCACTGGCACCAGACTAGATCAGAGTCTTTTTCACAGAAGTGCTCCTTCATGTCGGTAAGTGGCGCAGTGTAGCTCCATGATGACTTTGTTTCACTCTGGATGTGACGAATAGACACCACTACCCCTATACACTGATGTCAGTTTCTTCTTGTCGGACGTCAGCAGAAGAAGAGGCCAAAACCTAAACAAAGGTGCCAGTGTAGGGAGCTCTAGACTGGGACCATTTTAAGATAGGAAAGACGACCACTGCACAGAAAGAGAGGTGGGAGGGCTGTGAAAAATCTGTGATTAGACAGAGTACCCACTAAAGGAGCATTACCGATGGTAAGTAGCTTCTTATTCTGATGGATATTTCTAATTGCGATTCCTCACCTTTAGAATAGATACCAAATCAGTACCTTCCTAAGTGGAAGGTTTGTGGAATGGGCTCAGACCAAAAGGTCCTCCACAATCGAACGGTTGAAATGCCTTTCCCATCGGACCTGGCTTTCAAGGCAATAGTGCTTTGCAAACATGTACACTGACGTCCAGACACAGTCTGACACATTTCCAGAAGGGGCACTCCCCTTAACAATGAAGTGGTAGCAGCCTTGGTACTAGTGAAATAAGTCCTCAATCCTTCTGGGGGCTGCTTCTTGGCCAAGGCATGGACAAAGTCCTTTTCTGCACCATCTTGTCATTCTTTGCCACAGAGAACCCTACAAAGAGCTAGATGTCCACTCAATCTTTTAAGAGATAGATGTACAAGTTTCAAGCTCTTTTAGGGTCCAACTAAGAGTCAATTCTCTTCTTTCAAGGGGGAGGCAGAGCAAAGAATGTAGGGAGGGCGAAGGCCCGCCCAAACTGAGTCATTACTTTTGGCAAAAAGGTTGCTCTGGTCCTCCGTACCAGTTTCTCTGGAAGAAAGAAGGTGTAAGGAGATTGCATCAAGAGGGGCTGAAACCCACTCACATGGCAGGCTGAAGTCACCTCAGCAATGAAAACAGATTTCACAGTGAGTAGACGCACCGAGCAGTTGTGCATCAGGTCAAATGGATAGCAAATGGATAGCACATGAGGAAAGTCATTGAGTTCCTACTGTGGCATCATAAAGGGTTTGGGGGGGAAACATATGCAACAAACCTTTTAAAAATCTTATCACAAGAGATTTAAACAAGGACAGCTTGTCCAGAAAACGTGAAAGGGATGACAAACAACCTTACGAGGTACCTACTGCAAGGCCTTGCTGGGCCAAAGACAAAACAAACAACAAAATGTCAGAAAGTTTAGTCAGCAACAGGGCTGTGTTGGGGGTTCAACACCAGGCCACAAATCGGTTCCAGCACCATGCATAAACAGATTTTCTAGAGGGGCGTTGCACTGCAATAATAACATCCTTAGTAGTTTTGTCAAACGTAATCAAATACCAATGCTCAATCACCAAGCATGGTGGTGTAGATTGCGCAGGCCTGGGTGCAGAATCTTGCCCTGCGGCTGAGACAGAAGATCCTCTGGATGCTGTAGCCTGAACGGAAGGTTCATGCTTAAGATGCAGTCTAGTAGCCACAATTTCTGGTAATTTTTAGTCTCCTCCAAACACTGGATGGAATACGATAAGTTCCCTTGGTGCTGATCCCACTTGAGAGCCCGCACGTGCCTGGTAGAGTTGACGAGGAGGATGCAGGAGACTAATAACCCAGGAAGCCTAAGGAGCAACTACCACTGAGATCAAAGCATCAGGATTGTAGCCTGAATGTCCTAGAGTCCAGGATGGCTCCGATAAATGGAAGCCTCTGTGAAGGAGTAAGTTGGGACTTTGGCACATTGTTCATGTGTGAGAAAGTGCAATCTTTCTTGCCTTGGTATGCCCCCACTTTTTTTCTGAACTGCCGATGTGCTTTGACTGAGTGTGCCCTGGGTTCCTGCCAATCAGGTACCCAGGCCTGTGTTCCTTCCCTAAAACTGTGTTGAAACTAAAACCCAATTGGCATCTCTGACCACCTATCAGCCCCTAGTAAATGGTACCCTAGGCACCCAGGGCATGGTGACCAGAGAAGATCCCTGAGGGCTGCAGCACTTATTGTGCCACCCTCAGGGGCCCCGTACTCTGACACCCACACACTGCCTTTGCAGGCTGAGTGTCTAAGTAACAGAACTAAACAGAGTCGACATGGCACACACCCCTGTGTGCCATGCCCACAGTACCCACTGCCCTGGCATACTTCAGTCACCCCTCTAGCTGGGTGCCTATGCCAGAGGTGTGGGCACAAGTGCATGAGCCCTGTGCCCCTACAGTACCCAGGGCTATTCCTGAGCACTGTAAGTGCCGTGATGCCATTAAGAGTATATGGTGCTGAGAGGTTGTCACTACGAACTTCACAGCACCATAATGGCTACACTGAAGAATGACAAGTTTGGTACCAAACCTCTCAGCACATTAAGCCCGCACTGATGCCAGTGTGGGATTTAATGTAAAATGCATTAGAGGGCATCTTAGAGATGCTCCCTGAAAACCTAACCTACAATCCACATCTGGGCTGAGTGGCTGCAGAGGCTGCCACACATCAGACATGTTGCTGGACCCTGGGTGGAGAGCTCCCGCTCTCCTGGGCCTGCAACAATGCACATCCTGGGCGAGGTGCTAGGTCTCCTCCCCAGGATGGGGAGGGGGAAGCTTCAGAGGCGCCTCTGTGAGCTTCTCCAGACCATTTGCTGCCCCCAGCATCTGGCCCCCACCAGTTCTGACCCCCTCTCTGGCAGGAAAAACTACGTCAGGAAGGGGGGTATGCCAGCCTATGCCAACCCCATCCCTCAGGTGGGTGAGGCGAGGTGAAGCACGACCCTGGGCTCCGGCCATCTTGAAGATGGGGAGCCCTGCCCAATCACAGTTAGGCTCCTGCCCCCCTCCCACAGGAGAGGAGCACGCTAGGGGGTGTACCCACCCCAGGACAGGTCCCTGTCCTTGGCCTACCTGTAACGCCCCTAAATACATTATTTAGGGGCTCCCTGAACCTTCCTTACTGAGATCCAGAAAAGAAGAAAGAAGATCAAGAGGAAGAAGACCCACCATGCAGCTGCTAACAACTGACTTGGCCCCAGCCCTACCGGCCTGTCGATCCTGGAACCTGCTCCTGCCTAATCCCGGCGACTCCTGCGGACAGCAACCATAGGACACCCAGAGGACCTGCCTGCCTTAACCCTCTTAAAGCATGGGACTCCCATCAGCAGAGGCTCTGCTGCAACAACACCCCTGGTGTTGTTGCCAGGAAGCTCCGGACCAACCCACTCTGCACTCGCCGAGCCCCGGCCCGTGCCCGAGTGATCCAGGACCATACGGACATCCCCAGTGCCCACAGGCCCTCCTCGACGACCCCGACGACACCTGCAGCCTCAGGACAGAGGACCCCTCCAACCGCGACCAGCAGGGGGTAAGATTTCCCAACCTCAAAAGACACCCCTGCACCCGGCGCCCCACAGCCCCCTGTGCCCAACTCCTGGGTGCCTACCTATCCTACAAGACCCCAACTTACCCCTCGAAGTGTTGGTCGCTCCAGAAGATCCTTCGTCCCCCGAGCCTGCAGCCTTTGTTCCCTTTTCAAGTTCCTCATTGAATAACATTGCGCGCCCAACGGCTCAAAAGCACCCTGCACCTAGCCGCCCGAGTGCCCCTGGCAGTGCAATCTGTACCCTATCCTACTTCCCCATTTGTCCTGAGCAAGTGACCAGGAGCCCAGCTCCCACAGCCGCGTGGCCTGTTAGCCAGCAGCCACCAACCGGAGACCCCCTTTCCCTCATTGGATAACCTTGGGTCTAACTACCTCTGCAACCGGCCGCCCCTGTGCTGCTGGGGGTGAACCAACTGTACTTACCTGACCATGGGGGACCCTTGAGTCTATGCCCAGAACCCTAACTTCACCAGCCAAGTACTCACCTGGAAACTGATAACTCACTTTCCTGCCATTAGATAACATTGACTGGTTTGACTCGAAAAATCTTCAAAGTGTGAAGTTTTGGAAACTACAAATATTCATAAAAAATCACCCGAATTCCGAAGTACTCACTTGTGATCAGGGGAGAAGCCAGTACTGAACGGCAAAAGTAATCCTTACCGGGTTTACTAGTAACTTGTATTTTCTCCATAGGAGTCCATTGTCTGCTTTTCTATGAAATTTCTTCCAAGTGTCTACTTTTGAAAACTAGAAATATTCTTTAAAAATCATACGAAATACTGAAACGTAATTACTTACCTGTTTTGAGTTGAGACCCCAGTGCTGGCCCCAGGAGACCAGTACTGGATTACAAAAGTAACGAGATCGTACTTTACCTGCAACCTGAATTTTTCCTCATTGGATAACATTGACAGATTCCTGTTGAAGTTTTTAAGTGTAAACTTTTAAAATAGCTTTTTATTCCTGAAAAATCACTACAATACCTAAAACGTTTTTGCTAAACTGTTTTCAGCTTAGACGCCAGGACTGAACCTAGGAGCCAGTCCTGGAATTACCAAAGTAATCTACAAAGTAATCAACTTGGTTTATATTAGGAAATCCATTGAGCTCAATGCTAAATTGTGTGTAGAATTGTGTTGCCTACTGCAACCCCTGTACCTATTGTGTTTACAAAGTTTATTGCCTTCCTGCAAAGGACTCATCTGAGACCTATCATATTGAGAACAGTATATTTTTGGATACATGTTTCTAGAAATAAAACAACTATATCTTTTGATATAAAAACAATTGGCCTGGAGTTCAGTCTTTGAGTGTGTGAAACCTTTTGCTGACTGTGTACAACAAATGTTTTACACTGTCCTCTGGTACTGCCTTACTGCTCGACCAAGCTACCACTTTAGAGAGTAAGGTCACACCTGGCTTTAACTTCTGTTATACCTCTGGGGTTTGTGGACACTTTACACACTGTACCTTATTCTGGTCCAGTATATATAGAGCCACTTTCTCACATCATGGACTCCAGAGATGTAAGATGGGTCACAGTCATCTGGATGCGGTCTATGATTGACTGTGACAAGTCTGTCTTCAACAGCCAGTCACCATGGTAGGGAAAACCCCAATCCCCAACCTCTGAAGATATGCTGTGACCAACGCCTTCACTATCATGAACACGCGAGGTGCGCTGGTAAGGTACAAGGAGAGCACACCAAATTGGAAATTGCTCCATCTAACTCTGAAATGAAAATACTATCCTACAGGTCCAGGGATGCCATTCAGTGACCCAGATCCAGAGCAGACAGAACATGGGCCAATGTGAGCATCTTGAATGTGTCCTTCCGCAGGAAGGCATTCATAGGGCAAAGATCTAAAATAGGACAAAGTCCTCCGTCCTCCTTTAGCACCAGGAAATAAGGGGAATAACATCTGCCCGTATTTCAGAAGCCGCTACCTTCCCTGTAGCCCCTTAGGACAAGAGTTCCTTCACTGCCTGCAGTAAGATACATTACTCTGAAAAGGAATAGAATGGTGTATGCCTTGTTGCACAATTTCGAGGAACGATCTGTCTGACGTAATCTGTTGCCATTCAGGAGGTGTTGTTGGATCCAGCTTGCTACTGGGTGGCTGTGAGCCACTGAAGCAGCTTGAAGGCAGCTGCCTAGGGCTAGGGGGGCAGAGAGGTTTGGATTTCTTGAGGACCTAAACGTGGACCGCCTAATACCCGTCCCCTGCTCTGAAAGGCTCAGATGTTTGCTGTGGTGGCAGGGGGCGAAAACGTTGCTGGCACGGTCTGTATGCCAACGCTCAGTAGAACTGCCTGGTAGAAGCCGAAAAGTCTAAGGAATGTGCAGTGGCTCGGCTTTCCTTAAAATTTTCCAGGGCAGGATGCACTTTCTCACCAAATAGCCAAGGCTCATCAAATGGCATTGTTATTTTATAGCAATTTATTGAGCGCGAACATATAGCCAAAGGTATTGGCATTGCCACGCAGCCAAGACAACCCCAGAAAGAGCAGTGGAACTCATCCAAGCATGGGACAGAAGACCACGCTCGTTCCGCCTGCTTGGCCTAAGCAATTGGCGGTGCCCAAGGCAGACCGAATTACTTATTTAGCTGCATCTTAGCTATCTTGAATGGTTTGCACCACTAACGCCCAAAGGTCCTCAGAGGCTGCCACAAGATCCAGCTGACCATGTTTCAAAGGGCATGCGTAGATTGGCCAAGCAGACAATGGACATTGTCTGACCTCAAGGATAGACTGGTTGATGAGAATTTTTGCTTTACAAATGCCTTAATCCTGTAATTCGCTTGGGGGAATCATAGAAAAAAAAGAGTTAGGGTTCACTTTGCCGATAGAGGCTTGAGCCACCAGACTCTTTGGAGTGAAATGCTAAGTCAGGAAATTAGGATTGCCTGGAGTCAGCCTTTCACATTCAGCAGCCTGCCTGTTAACTAATGAGCATGAACAAGGTTCAGCCCAAGAGCCCATCAATGTATCAGTCAGGGATTCATTAAGGGCCAATAGGAGCTCCCAGGAAGCCTGCTCAAGTTGCAGCACCCCCGTAAGGACGTTAATTTTGACCTACACATAACAGATATAGGACGAAGACCTCTGCTGCACGTCAAATAACCATAGTCAAGGAACCACTTTCTGCCATCGATCCAAAGTGGAGAAATCAACCAAGTATCAGGGGATGTATAAAGCCCACTGGCCTTATCCAAGTCCATACAGAAATTGTTGTCATCATAGTGAGCGGGTATCATATCGGCATCAGCAGCATTATCTAAAAAAAGCAGCAGACTCTGAACAAAAAATTGGTGGAACACCTGACGCCAACTCCATGGCAGGGGCAGTGTTTTGGCCGATTCCGAATGAATGGAGATTGGGCATGTCAGTAAAGATTCCAGACATGACCTCAGTCACAACCCAGATGAGTATGGCATGAAGTCGGACACCAAAATCTGTATGAGGCACCAGTACCAGTGTCGATGTCAAAGAGACTGGGTCAGATTTTTGGCATTGTGAGGGAATCTGAATCAGGTCCTAGGGGCAAACATGGCACTGAGGATAGATCCGCCAGCAGTAACCCAGCTAGAGGCCACTGCCTTTTCCCTGCAAATGCATCAGAAGGAACCGAAAGATTAGCAATATGCGCAGCATATCATTCCAGAAGCCCTCAATCAGTTACAATACAGCCAATGATTTAGGAAATTTGCGGTACACCAGACTCAATTGCGGAATCAGCTTCTCGGTGGATCAGGAGAAAGATAGAGTGGCACGTTTAAGTCCTTACAACTTTTCTGGGGGTAGTGGCATGTTGGGAATGTGTCCCTCTTGGCCTTTGCTTGCTTCCTCTATGACTACTGCTTGAATACTTTGAGGACCTGTCCCAGGAACGTCCTCAAGAGCAGAAGCAGAAACATCAACAAGTCCATGCTCTTGGCTTCGAATAGGAGCTGGAATTGCAGGAATACTTTGGGTGTTCGGTGTAGGAAAGTGCCCCTTTTTGACATGGTCCCTGCTACTTTTTGCCTGGTATTTGATGCAATTTTGAAAGAAATGCACTGGGTTCCTGCTATTCAGGTTCCCAGTGACAGATCTCTTGCCCTAAAACTATACACTTGTTGCTCCAATTAGCAATACCTTTAGCGCCCCCTGTCAGTCCCTAGTGAATGGTATCCCAGGTTTCTAGGGCATAGGGTAATAAAGAGGGTCCCTAAGGACTGCAGACTGTAGTATGCCACCCTAAGGGACCCCTCAGCACACTCATGCAAACTGCCATTGCAGGCTGCAGGACATGGTGCAGAGAAAAGTGATGAGACAACATAGCACACCAACATGTGTGCCATGCCTGCAGACCCTGTATGCAGTATAGTTAAGTCACCCCTACAGCAGGCCTTACAGCATTAAAGCTGGGTGCACTATACTACATGTGGGAACATATCTGCATAAGCAGATGTGACCCTGTGATGTCAAAGTCGATTCTTAGAAATTGCAAGTAAACAAGGAAGCTATTTTAAGTACACTGGTAATTCCAAGTTCCCCAGCTACATGACAGCTTCACTGAAAATAGAGGTGTTTGATATCAAACATCTTGTGTTAATAAGCCCACACTGATGCCAGTGATGGGTTTATTAACACAAGAACCCAGAAAGCACCTTAGAGATGTCCCCTTAAAACCTACTGACTACCAGTGTACTGGTTGTCTGGTGTAGACCAGGCTGCCACCAAATACAGGTATCTGAACCCCTGTAGGTGAGAGTCTGCTCTCTCCGAAAGCAGAAACATTGCCTTCTCTGTCCGGAGGTTTTGTCACCTCCTCCAAGCATGATGGTTAAATAGTCAGCACATCAAGGCAAGCAGCTTCAAAGGACCCTGCTGCCTTTGATATGCGACCCAAGGCTTCCCCAAACAGGGAAAATGCCATCCCCTGCCCATCTAGCACCAGGACTGGTGGGAAAATTAGCTAGTCAGGAGGCGTGTTCCCCACCAGGCTAGTTCCACCCCAAAGGAAGGCTACCTGATGTGAGCACGAAATGTAGAATCCTGCCATCTTGGTTGTGGTGGAATTAGGCTCACTGGATCAGGGTTATGCCCTTACCACAGGAAGTGGTTATATAGAGAGTGTAGACACCGTAAATGTAATTAACCCATGGGCTACTAACCTGTCACTCCCCTTAATACCCCTAATTTGAGTATTTAGGAGGGAATCCTGATGCCAGTACCTCGGATTTTGACAGATCCAAAAGAAGAGGGGAAAGAAGAGCCGCAAGACAACAAGTACTGATGACTGTTGTGGACTTTTTGGCACCAAACCCTGCCTGCACCAGTCTCGACAATCTTGACCTAGTGGCTTGTCCTCCAGCTGAGCAACTTCCAAGAACCCCAGTAGACTGCTAGCCCTTCTCAAATTTCCAGCAATCGTCCTTGGAGTAGAGGAGCTACTCCCCCGCAGTCCACAGGCACTAAAATAGCAGAACTGGCAGTAGCAGCTGCTGGGGGCAGTGGGGGTGAGGGGGGAGGGATTTAAAGAAAAAAATAAAAGGAAAAAAATAAAAATCCACTTACCTGCTGGCCACCACCTCCCCTCCATCCACTTCGGTCGACGCATGAAACAGGAAGCACACAGTCTCCCAGACTCTCCTAAGCCAATCAAGAAGCTGCGGTCACCAGGATTAAAGCTGCATCGTGATTTGTCCGAGCGACCTGATTCGGCCCACAGACAGAAAGTGGGAGGCTGCGCATGTTCAACACCCAGCAATACAGCCAGGTGGAACAATGCTAAGTGCGCATGACTGTTTGTCCGGCCCAAGACAGCTGGCCAAACCATCATGCGCACTTAGAAAACGCCCACCACTCCCCCCCCCTCCTCAGTGGGCAGCTCCCACTCATCCCTAAATAGAGCCAGTATGGAAAATTTAAATTATAATAACATGGGGTTATTATAATTAAATTTTTCCTGTGGGGCAACGCTCCTCCGCTTTAGCGGAAGTGCCACTGCTGGAGTCTGGTTCACTGCATTGCTGCTCCCTTGCCAGCCCAACACAGCAGCCCCCAGGAAGAGGTACCTGTGCCCCTAGAGGTCAGTCTGTCTCCCCCTCCACTGAGTGAAAGGACACCAGGACCGACCAGAGCCGCATAGGACCAATACACAGAATACCAGACCCATTGCAGCATACAAAGCCTGTGAGAGACCAAGCCATACTCCAACAACACCGAGAAGCAGAGACCCACTCCCAGAGTGGCCCAGCTGTCCTGATTTTGGCATACTCAAGAGGCCAGACAGACAACCATTAGGCCCCAGGACGCACAGAGCCCAGCTGCCCTTTTCACTCTGCCTCCAGGTGCCCTAGCCCGGATATTGATGAACTGACTGTGGCTCCTTGTTCCCAGGACCCTTCTGACCCGAAACCCGGTTGGGAGCTCCTGGACTTATCCCCAAGACCCCCTCTGCAACCTGTTTCGAGGTGGACACCCTTGTTTTCATCGACATAGCATGCAAAGTTTCCAACCCGAGCAGCACTTCTGCACCTCAACAACCCGGGGCAGGTAACGAGTAACTGCTGGTGGTACTTTGGCCCCCTATGATCCTAAGTCCAGAAGGAGGGCCCCAGAAACCAACCGTAAATAACTGTATGCAACAGATGCCTTTTCTCCCTTAGGGAAGCAATGCTGCGTAAAGACGCATTCAAGTGAACTGTTTACTTACCTGTGAAATTCAATATTTGAAAAGTAGTTACCTGATAACGAAGTTCTTGGCATCAAAACTTATAAAAAAAACACAACTTATTTTTCTAAATTGGTCTTAGATTTAATCTTGCACGCATGTGTCATTTATTGCCTCTGTGAGTGCAACAAATGCTTAGCACTACCCTCCGATACGTCTAAACTGCTCGCACACTCTACCACAAAAGATAGCATTTAGTATTATCATTTTTGCCTCTGTAAACCAATAAGGGTTGCCTGGACTCTTTACACAGTGTACCATGTCGTGGTCCACTATATAAAAAGCCAGCTCCCTACATTCGGCACCATACAGCTCTGCTGCACGTTCCCGGATAACCTTCAGGGCTCATAAGGGTGCATTATTCACACAAGTTGGGGTCGTGTCCTAATCCCAAACATCAAAGCCGTACCTCGAGGGGATCTGCCACAGGCATCTGTTTGCGATAGTCCCTGCATGATTTAAATCAGGACCCTTTGCTGTGGACATAGTTCCCTTGAACAGTAGTTTCATGTTTTTTGAAAATATTTTGTCAAAAAGTTTGTCAAACCGATGAAGTAGGGAAGAGCCGAGCTCGGGATCCGCTGCTGAAGGCATGGAAAGAAGGAACTGATGTCAGCGCACATGGGTGGTGCCTATATTGGCGCCAACTCATTGCTCCTGGGGTGGAACAAAGCCCATGGGGAGCAAGACTGTGACATCTACAGGAGCGCTGGAGTACTGCTGTGCAAAGCTTCCGGATCCTGTCTGGAGCCAGGGTATTCATTCTAAAGGTGAGGAATCTGCGGTTAGAAATATTCATCAGAAACATTATGTCACATCCAGCACCATCTGGGAAACTTACCCTGCTGCGCCTTGCAAGTCTGTATTTTTGGAGGAGACTTAAGAGTGGGAAAAGGTGATGGGGCTGTCTCCACAGTGTCTTCAACCACTTCGCCCACCATTTCTTCATCTTTGCGCAAGTTGTCACAAGTCCCCTCGCCCTCTCCTTCTGCATCCTCCTCATCCTCCTCCTCAGGTTCAGAATTCTCCTCCTGAGAATTTTCTTCCTCCGACTCGCCCTCCTGGCTCAGGTGGCTCTCTGATGCCAGCCAAGTCAGCTTCTCCATAGTCTCCTTAATGCGAAAAATCATCAAAAATTACTTCCAAGTGCACCATGTACCTCATAACTCAAGAGACACCATTGCGAGGAGCAGCAGCTATGGAAAAATCAATATCAAGTGGCATTAAATAGAGAAAACAGTGTAAACAAATTGGCAAATTATCAACATATAACAAGGGAGAAATCGTAAGGAAGACACCAAACTAGGTAAATAAAAAATTAAGTTTCATTTAATATATGAACGAATATTCATGGTTAAAAACAATTGATAAAAATACACAAAGTGAACCTGTTATATAAACAACAAAATGACTCAAAGCACAATATATTCCATTAAAAATACATATAACATAGTATTTATTAGTGGCAAACAATTAGTATTTTTTATTTGCCTAGTTTGGTGTCTTCCTTACGATTTCTCCCTTGTTATATGTCGATAATTTGCCAATTTGTTTACACAGTTTATTTCCCTGTATTTTGAATTAATTTTCTGAACAGGGGGTCCTTGTTATTTACATTATTAAATAGAGAAAAGCCTCACTGCAAATGGTACAAATTCACATGTTGTGCATAATCCTGAAAACCAGTAATCCGGTCAAGAATATTACCTGGAATGTTTTTAAGGGAAAAATAAACTGATGTAGGTTTTGGATTTGTCCATCTAAAGACCTCCGATGGCAAACGCCATGTACTCTGTACCATCTTCAACGTGCAAGTATGCAGAGTCCTCTTTCTCAACGGCTCAGCATTTTTCAAAGAATGCATGCTTTACTTTGCAGGGAGGTTACCTGCGTGAAGATTTCTTAATCTCGGGATCGCTCAGTAGTGCAAATGCAGGATCATTTTATTTGGTGCATGTTAGTAATTTGATAAAGTGGTTCTATGGACTAGTCAATAGTTAATATAAAGGTAAACATTTATTGTGCTTCTTTTAAAGTGTACTGCTACTGATGGAGCAAGTATTCACACGTTAAGCGACTTGCTTGTATCAAGAACCTCAAATAACCTTAATAGACTAAATCAACCTGTTTGTCTTACTAATATTGCACATTTTACACTACACGGGGGGTCCCAGCGAAGCTTGCTTATGTGTTTTCTAAAACGTAATATGCTTGCCTTTAAAGTGGTTGCTGCTTTGCGGGAATTTAGTCTGCGCATGCGTCGGTCATACCCATGTGATGTGATGCACTCGCAGTTCTGGTGGGAATTTGTTGCTCATGAACAATACAGCTAAAATGGCCGCTTTGTTTTCTCATATGCTCCGAGCTTGCATTGCCGTTTTTGCAAAGCTGTTTGTTCTGCACTTACCCTAATGCTATAGTTATTATAAAGTAAGGGGTGTAGTATAGCCAATCATGTTATACAGTGTATTCATTTTTTCTGTGTTTCTAAATTGTTTTTGCTTGCTTTTCATGTATCATATTCTTTGGGCCTGGCAGGTGCTTGCTACTCCATCTTGAAGAGCCCGTATGGTACTTGTCATGTGATGAGGGAAAAGAAAGCCATGCAGCAGTGGAACTCAGCCAGCTGGCAGCCGAAGCCAAGATGCTCCTGGGAATCGACCTGTTACCCAGCAAGACGAAGCTGGCTTGTACCTGAATTTGTTACATTTGTAATACACTGCTGTGTACCCTATTGTTCTCTGTAAAACATATGCCATGGGAAGTTAGAATTTAAGGGGTGGGTACGAAAATTGAATATTAAGCCTGAGAAAGTCTAAAATTTAGGTGGTGTGATAACATAACCTCCTCCTTTGTCCAATCAGAACTTGGGGATCCTTTCACTTGCAACAGTGGGCGGTGGTACACTGACCAGAAAAACAGTATAACTAGCCTAGGTTTAGCTAGAGAAATTGTCTGACTTGTCCGAATAGCTGACCTGTCACTGACCCAACGTACTCTATAGGTGACTGATACAGAGAGCTGCGGAGCACTCTGTCCGAATTTCCACAGACCCACTCGGGGTTTTGGGGAACCCTAAGTGCTGGCGAAGCACTTTGCTGGGAGATTCGAGAACCCAATCGGGGTTACTGGCAGATTCCTTGCAGAGAGGGAGTAGCGCAGGCGTTGCAACCAAAGCTGCAGATGTTGGTCGTACCCTTTGGTGAACCCGTTCCTGATCCAAATCCTGGGGTTATCCTGTCCTGACTGTCCATAAGCTGTACCTGCTCGCCTACTGGCAACCTAAGTCCTTGAGGGTCCTTTCCCGTCTTTCCAAACTGACCCGTGGCCAGGGTTAGTCTTCAATCTATCCTAGGTAAATATAAATATATGTGGGTGTTCGTTTTCCCAAAGTTCCTTCCTAACGTCTCGAATAAAGCATAATTGCCTACGTTCCTTTTCTTCCCTGTTTTCCCATAAATGAGATTTTTATGCAGTTTTGTTTATTAGCATGTCCACTTTTCTTCCTACCTTTAGTCAAATACTGAATCATTTGCATTATACAGTTTGTTCCAAATATTACCCTCCCTTTAGAAACTAAGCACATCTGGATAAATCATATTGTAAGTTTTGTTTCCTCTGAACCGTTAGTGAATTTCGAAAGTCTACTTTGATTAGTATGTTCCCTTTCTTTACCCACCTTTAGTAAAGTTGTGAAAGTCTGTTAATCTAAATAGCGTCTTCCTTATTTTTCCTTCCGTTTATTTCTGTTTCTAAATGATTCTTACTCTCATTCATAGCTATACGATATTTCTAATTCTAGTTATAGATAGTTTGATCTGTGTAAATTTTTGGCTCATGGCATATGATGATGATGAAAACTTCTTGAGTCTGTGGTCATTATAAAGAGTACCAACATTATTAGTCAATGGTATATTGCATTGTGTTGTCTATCTATTCCACAGCTAGCTTCTTGATCCATTGTGATCTTAGGTACCTGTGACGAGGATTGGTAAGTCAGGTACACGGAAATAGAAAAGAAGTGAAACTGAATTGCTGATAATAGTGTGTAGGTTATCTGATTAAAGTATAATGAAAATATCTTTTATGGGCCCAAGTGTGCACCAATTGGTAATAAAGTTAGTCGGGTGACCTGCGCGCTCTATCACTACTACCGACATCATTTAGAAACACTCAGACGTGGACCTTATACCTACTGGAGGTGCTTGTTTTGGTAACATTTCAGACCAACCTTGAAACCCTGTGTATAATGCATTGCGACGTACAATAGTGAACACTTAAAAACCTTTGCTGTTAACTTGCCAATCTCCAGCAATGGTAAGACATTGAACTTTAGTGCTTCTGACCCTTCTCTTAGATTTACAACCGGCACAGAAGTTTGCCAGCAACTTTTTTTTAATTAAGGAAGTACAACTAATGCATCATTTGTTCTCTTGGTTTGCAAAGGTTATATTTTTATTAAGCTTTCGGCCTGCCAGGCTATGCACACATAGATGGCAACACTCAAATTGAATCTCATACAATAATCCATAAAGCCTATTTCTAAAAACCTGCACTTTAGCATCAACATGCAGTTAGTGTCAGCATGTTTTGACATCATCGGTTTCTGGCTGGAGGGAAGCGGCAAGAGGGTCAACCCAGAGTTTTCTGCACGAACCAATATATGAAGAGCGATCCACTTTACCTTCTAGAAGGGATGAAAGAAGATCGGTGGTGCATTTCATAGTTGGGCACCATTGTGCCCACTATTTATAACAAAAGACTTCACCATTAAAACACTATCAATTACTACACAGCAAATGGGGAATAAGGCCAGGAGCCACACTCCAATACTACAATTTCCAAGTTAGAGCTTGTTGCAGGAGGAACAACTTGACAGAATCATAACTGCAAGCTTACTTTGTGGCCTTTTGCATTCGACTGTAGTGTATTGAATGTATTTTCTGATAGAACAGGATCTGCGTTTTTTCTAACTAAATGTAGTCATCATTATTATAAAAAACTTTATTCGATTTGATACACAAACCATAAAAGCATACAAATAACAGTCATTAAAAAAATGTTTCACAGGACTACGTTTGAGTAAAATAAGCTAAAGTAAAATATCATTAGCATGATTCCTTAACTTACTGTGTGTTAACAGGAAATAAAACTCAGTGATATACTCAATCCCCCCTTATTATTTGTAGCTTTAAAGCGGCTCTTAAAAAGTTTACCACACAATAGAGAGTAAAAACATCGGTTGACAATTTTAAAAACAACAATGCTACCCGAGCCTGCCTAAATCTAACCTTCCTTAAGAGGTCCTTCAAAATACAATTTCCTGGGGAGGGCGTAATACGGGCAGAGTAAAACTAAATGAAGGGTATCCAGTGGAGACCAATTGTCGCAGCCGCAGGGCCCTCTCTCTTTTAAATTTATAATAAAACGTGCCAGTACTGCCAATAAATGATGGATGCAATTAAATCTAAAGCGGATTATCAAAAATCGATCATGGGCATTTGTCATTAATGTTATACGGTTCTATGCCCTGTGATATTTTAACTAAGATATGATCTCTCACTGAGTGTTTCCCCAATTCAACAGTTTTGCACTGCACCATAGCAAACTTTAGGTACAGCGCTTTAATATCACCTATGTCTTTTAACCTTATTGTCTTTGGCTTGTCAAATAGATCTGCACGCCCCAGGTTAACAAAGGAATCTCTAACGTATTTCAACCATGGGATTTTCAGCGTACTCCAGGGAGAGACAATCCTGCACTCCTAGCTTTGTCAGGCCCACCTCTGCATTGATCCAAATCTTCACCCAAAATACTATCTGATATGTACCTAACCCCAAGTTCCTCATGTGCACAGTATGCTGGGCGGTCATTTTGGTTCAGGTTGCTCAGAACTAATCAAATCTAGTAAATCCCAGCTTCAGCAGCTGTGTAAGGAATACCTGTGCAGCAGTGGTAAAAGATGTGTTTGGAAACTTCGCATCAATTTATGAAAACATATACACTTCAGGCAGATGTCCATTAGGCATAGGCACTGACACTGTAGGGGAGAACGCTGATGTCACATGCAGGTGTAAACAGAAGCAACAAATTAAGAATCCGTCTCACAGCCACGTGCAAACGGAAATAAACTACAAAGTTGGAATAGGGAGTGGAGATGTGTATAAAACGACAGTATTAACATTAATAATCTTTGCATGCGCTAACTTCACTTCCCTTCTAAATGCAGCAATATTTGGTAAATTGGTATGGCTGCCTCACTAACAGAACTCAATAGGAGTGTTAGTTAATACGAACACACGAAATGTATACTACAAACTTCAGAAAAGCTTGTCTCGTGCTTACCTGAAGCTCCGGAACAGACAGCACAGATTCCTCTGAAGCAGATGACATTTCTTCATCTTCTTCATCTTGTGTGAGATCATCAAAGTCTTCCTCCTCTTCCTCTTCTTGTCTGTCTTTATCTTTACCTGTGTCTGGAAAGCTGGCTGACTGGTCATCTGCAGTTGACGAGTCATCTGTTTTTCTGGAAGGTCTGCCAAGAGCAGCATTGATGTCATTGGAAGAGGTAACGGTACCAAGTTGTTCAGGACCCTCCTCTGTTGGTGCTGGGCATTGATCAGGCTGCTTTTTATTAGAGCTTGAAACCTGCCCATCAACTGGTTCAGATGTGGTTGCACTTTCAGTGTTTGCTTCTGCCCCCTCTTTGCTTGCATGCTGCACCAGCGATTTAACACACTGTCCCTGCCCGGCAGTCAAAACAGATGGCTTGTCACTTTTACTGCAACAAAAGTCTTTCGTAAGCACCACCTGAAGGGCAGGACTTTGTCTCTCCAGGGAATCCCTGAAGCCTTCCATCTCAGTCTTGATGGTTTCGGTGGACTCTTCTTTTACCGGCGCTACTGAGTCCTCAATGGCATCCCAGGTGCATTCCTGCTTCACTTTCACAGAACCCTGCACATGAGACGCAAGCCCCATTTCTGCATTTGTCCTGTCATGGTTAGAGGGACTGTGGCTATTGGTATTGGAGGCATTTAGGCTGGTTGTCTCAGAGGGATTTTGGATGTCTTTATCAGGCGAATTTTGAATGTCTCTATTTGAGTAATTTAACCTGTCCCTATTAGGAGAATTGGGCAGGTCTATTTTCAGAGAATTTGGATTATGCCTTTTAGGAGAATCAGGTGTGTCTGCATTTGGAGAGTTCAAGCTCTCCCTAGTATGGGATGTCAGTTTTTTCGCATTGGGGGAATTCAAGCTGTCGATTTTGGGGGGACTCAAGCAATCCATGACAGGGTGGTTCAGCAAGTCCGCAGTAGGAGGATTTGAGAGATCACAACAGGGGGGATTCAGGATCTCAATATTTGTAGAATTTGGAGATTTCAAAATAGAGACATTTTGGCTGTGCTCTGAATTCTGGAAGACTGGGCTCTCACTCGCTAGATTTGCCGTCTTTTGATTGGAATCCCGAGAAGATTCTGAACGTTCATTCTTTACAAATAAACCATCTACCACACTTGCAAATTGCTGGAATTCTGAAACTTGAATAGGCATGGTTATCGTTTTTTCAGTCATCATTACATTTTTTGGGTCCACCAGCATTGTGACTGGAATCCCTTGAGTGCCTTGTCCTATGGGTGCATTAACAGCCTGAACCATGCTGCAGCCACTGCCAGCGCTCAACACGTCAAACCCGCCGGCGGGGACTGTGAAGACAAGTGGAGCAGAATGCAGAAAATTCTTCATTAAGAAGGTGGTATTGGGCAATGCTTTTTTACGAGTGCGTGGTCGCCTCTTATAAGGCCTTCTGTACCTTGGGGTCAACGCTGGCAATGCCATTTTAGGAAGGCTGGGGGCAGGTGCCACAGGCAAAAGAACCCGCAAGATGGGAGCTGGCTGGCAAGGCTTAGCACTGGAAGTCAAAGCTGTCAAAGGTGTCTGAACGATTTGGCCGCCTTGACTATTGGTGACCAAAAGCTCAGCAGGCCGAGACAAGGACTTATGCATTGCAGTTACACTTGAAATAGCCTGGGCAGAGGGGCTAGGTTTCATGAGAATAGGTTTCAACAAGGAACTCTTCTGCCTCCAGGATCCCACAGTAAAACGACCTCTTAATGGCTTTAAGGTGAGTTCAAGGTCCTTGGGTATTATAAGGGGATATTTCTTTCCATCAGATCCAAGCTCAGAGCCTTGTTTCTTTGTTCCCTTAATGGTCAATTTGTCAGCAGTATCTTGTACATCAGACAGCTCCACTTTTTGCAACCTCCTCACTTCTTCCTGAATGCCTGTCAAACTCGCCTAAATTGGGAAGATAAGACACAAAGAAATAAAAGCATGTTCCTCTTATATAACTATCTGAATTCAAAATAAAATATGATGTACGTTAATACCGATACTAAAAACAGATAACTGGCAAATTCAAATCTGTCTTTTCCTCTTTAGTTTACACCAGACTGCAGATTTCCTACAGATAAGAACCAGGGGTCCCAAGCGGGTAAGCCATTAATCTGCTTGAAGTAACAATATCGACCCTTTCCGTCCTCTTGCGTCCTATTATATTTGTTGCTACACATCTGCTTCTTTTATACAAGGACAAGGGAACCCAAAGGTAATTCGGTAGGGACCTTGGGTAGCATCATATTATAAAGAACAGTGGTCCCTATTCTAAAAGAATGAACACGGGGAGATAATCATACGCTAAATAGAAAGTATGACTTTTGTCCAGAATTTATTTTCATAATATATATATATCCGCCTCTTTGTTTTTGTTTCATACTACCCGAGCTGGATCCATTGCTGCTGTTTGAAGAATTGCTCGAAGGATCAGAATCTGATGTCGGTTTAGCTGGTGGTATGAAGTCTGGGTCAGAGTATGGGTAGGTTTTTACAAAAGAGAACAGCAGCAATGGATCCAGCTCGGGTAGTATGAAACAAAAACAAAGAGGCGGATATAGAACCCAGAATCACTGGCCACAATTCAACCCACCAGTGTTCCAAGGCCCTTATAATCAACCGCATCATTTCCCTATGTACGGATGGCAACCACCTTTCCAACCACACTTCCAACCACCTCACTTTCAACTAAAGCAATTTCGGCCTCCTTTTTTAGCCAGGGGCAGGTGGGGAAAAGGAAGAGGAAGGTCAATGAATCAGGTAAACTGGGAGGAAGACGACCCAGTGAGCGGCCAGAGCAGGAGCATGGCGGGAACAAGCAATGCGAGAACTTAGTGACAAACCTTTCTACCAGACCCCTATCAAGAACAGAAGAGAATGTCCTGAACAAAGGTTGGGGTTTTGTCCCAACAGCACGTTTGGACAAGTTTCAACTACACTGCAAATTGGCTGGCTTTTTTAGAAAATTAAGACCGAAAGCTTTTTTTGAGAAACAAGGAACTCCCCTAGAAACTGAAATTCAGAATGAGAGCCGATTAAGAACAAAATCTACCTTCACCCCGCCTCCTCACACAATTCCAGTGGAGCTCATCACTTTTGAACAGGCTATATACAACGACGTGGTGAAGATGAACGCCACATCACAATTCCAAAATATGAGTCGAGCAGAGAATACGGCACTGTCAGATCTTCGTGCCTGTGACACCATTATAATCAAACCCGCCGATAAAGGCGGTGGACTTGTGGTAATGGACAAAAGCGCATACCACGAGGAGTGTCTACGACTACTGAATGATACAAAGAATTACCAGAGCCTGGAATCAGACCCTACGCTGGAACTCAAATCAGAGATAAAACAACTAGTTGAAACCGCAGAAATGTCAGGCAGAATATCAAAACAGGAGGCTGATTACCTCTGTAACACAGAGGGCAAAACCCCATACTTCTATATTTTGCCCAAAATGCATAAAGGGAGGTTACCACCACCAGGACGTCCCATTGTTTCCGGAATTGGCACACTGATGGAACACCTGTCCAGATTTTGCGACTTCTTTCTAAAAACAATTGTCCAATCCACTCCAACCCATTTACAAGATACTAAGAGACTGCTTAATTTGCTACAGGACATTGTTGTGGATGAAACTATCCTACTTAGTTTTGACATAGAAAGCCTGTACACAAGTATAGCTCAAGATGACAATATCAGTCCTGGAAAGTACTCTAAACATTACGAATTGGACATTCAACACACCCAGAGCTTTTGTACTTGAGTGTGCAAAACTGGCATTGAAACGCAACTATTTTGAATTCGAGGGCTCCCTCTATTTACAAACAGGGGGTACATCTATGGGAAGCGTTTTTGCTCCAAGCGTGGCAGGTTTATATGTTTATGATTTCGAACAGAAGTTCATCCTGAACGACCAGAACCCGTTCCTGGACAACATAAAATTTTGGAAACGTTACATCGGCGACATCCTTGCAATCTGGCAAGGACCTCTCAACCTGCTAACTGAATTTATCACCTGGATCAACACCTGTGATCAGAATTTGAAATTCACCAACTGTTTTGACAATGAAAAGATAGTGTTCCTTGACGTTGTCATCACCAAAGAAAATGACCACCTGGATACCAGGACTCACTACAAAACTACCGCCAAAAACAATTTGCTGAGGTTTGAAAGCTTCCACCCACGCCCCCTCAGGGAAAATCTCCCCTACGGGCAATTTTTAAGACTACGGCGGACCTGTAGTAAGGTGACGGAATATAAGAAACAAGCTTCTGACCTAACAGAAAAACTGGTGGCACGAGGGTATCCAACAAAAATCGTCAACAAATGTCAAAAGAGAGCCAGAAACCAGCCGAGGTAAGCCCTTCTGGAGAACAAACCGCCTTCTGAAAACACAATTCCACTCACATGTGTAACTACTTTTAATACCATCTTCAACCAAGTGACTAGGAGAGTAAATAAACATTGGTCTATCCTGAATACTGGCAACCTTCATTGGGAGAAACCCCTGTTTTCTTTAAAAAAAAATCTCACAGTTTAAAAGACACATTGGTAAATACCAGGCCAAAATTCAAAAATACAACTGAAAGCAATTCAATCACAAAAGCTTGGGGCCTACCGGAAGTAACTGGACACTATCGCTGTGGCAACTGCAGCGTGTGCCATTTAACAAGGAACACAAAAACACTTGACATCGAGGCGGGTAAGGTGTGGAGACAACAATCCCACACTAATTGTAATAGCTGCAACGTGGTTTACCTAATTGAGAGCACCTGCAAGAAATTGTATATAGGAATGACAACCAGAAAGATAAAGCAGCGAATCTGCGAACATCGCAGCACCATCCGCTGCAGAAAAAGTGCAACAAGACTCACCGACCATTTCCTTGAAAACAACCATACACCTAACGATATGATGTGGACAGTTATTGAAAAGGTTGGCGAAGGACTCAATCTGCAGAAACGCTTGTATTAAAAGGAACAGAGATGGATCTACAGATTGTCCACTCATGTAACAGGATTGAATGACAATATTCCCTGGGTGAGCGTCCTCTAAACTGGCTCTTTATTGACACCAACACCAGATCTGGTGTCAAGCAGACTTTCCTCCTGCACTGTGTTGTTTTTTGACCTATTTGTGACTTAATCTAAGGAACATCGACATTCTGTCTTTGTTCTCATGTGCACATCTTACAATTGTGCTTATCCTGCCCTGACCTCAGCAGAACTACCTTCTTCCTTCGCAATCACACTCGTTTCTTTTAAACAACCTTTGGCTTTTACCTTGCTAACCAGTCATTAGCATAGACACGGCTTGTGTTACAGCCATAGATACTCTCTGCCTCTTTGTTTCATCCCACTGGCCTCATTTTCTTACCCTCGCTAATCTTCCATTAGCGTAGACATTGCTTGCGCTACAGCGGAACACACTCTCTGCCGAGCGCCCTTTGTCTTAGTCCCCTCGGTGTGCTTATACATTGCCTAGCAACTAGCACATACACAACCACAGCCTTTTTGCCCACAGTTACTCCCCGTAGCCAAGACTAAGGCGGAACCAGGCACTGCGTCATCACGCGTGCACGTAGCTCCGCCCACCCCGGAAGCCGAGTGCAGTTTACAAAATCCGCCGGCCGGCGCTGCCTCATTGCGGGACGGCATGGAGAGGCGATTAGGTATCTGGCCAAAACTAACTCTGTGAAACTGTGAGTAACTATTACACCGAATTGGTGTGTTTGCTGTCATGCGGCAACCCCGTATTTTATTTGGTTTCCCGACTCGGCACCCGACGAGTCCTAATCCCGTCCCCTTCCCTCCCCCAACAGAATATGTCCCTGACAGAGGCCAACCATCCCTCCACCCCGTGAAGCCTTAATACCCAGAACAGGAGTAAGCCCTGTCTTTAACAGTCTTTTTATGTGTGTTCGTTTTGTATGTTATGAATGTTTGAAGGGTTTAAAAATACGCTGCACTTCGTTAAAACTCACGCTAATGTCAGTGAGATGAATCGAGTCACGCACCAATACACGATGAGTGTGTGATACCGATTAAATAACTATCATCTGTTCACCGAGCACGCTATGATTGATAGGTATGCCAGTGCAAGCCACTAAGGGCTTTGTCTTCATATATGTTAGCCCATTATATGTAAGCACCATCATAAGTTGGCATTATCCATTGGGAGTCTTACAGTACACCGTCAGTTCGTATAGGTTCTGAATGGGATGCACACGGAGCGAGCAGACACGTGAGAGTCAGCATTACACTACGTTACAGGCACGTAACAAGTTTATTTGTGACTGTTACCTTTCTTCCTTCCACAGGTCTTTTTTGCTCTTTTTTCTCACCCACTCGGGGTCGAGGTACTTCCTACTACAGATTTTTGTCAGTAGGGTGTAGGAATCTAGGACTGGCAGCGCGTTAGTGTGCACTGACCACCCATTTTCCTTTGGTCCTGAAGAAAACCCGGTAGGTTCCATCCACGGGTTGAAACATGTAGACCTATCATACATAGATACACACGGTCATAATAACCTTACTTGTATCTGCACACCCTTTTAATATTGTCCAGTAGCTTTAAAATAAAATTATTTTCACATAAGTTATACCAGGACATTTTTTAACATTATTTTTTCTGCACCATTTACACAAATACCAGCTCCACTGTAGTTCAGGTGTCAAAGCACACCCTATTGGCACTCGGCTGTCAGGGTGGACCCCAATGATGAAGCATGTCACCAACCAGGTTGGTGAGTGAGGGGTTTTTAAACAAAAGAAGGATTTTCTTCTTTTCCTTTTGTAATCATCCCACTCAGATCGCTCTTTGAGCTCCTCTTGGTGGTACTCCTCCCATGTTTTTTGTAAGTACTCCATAAGACAGATATAAATTCTATTAACAAAGAACATTATCATAAGTATCATTTAAAGCACTCAGGAAAATCAAGCGATAGTCAGGCTCAGAGGGCAGAGTAAAATGGAGACTCACCCAGGTGTAGCACTGGTTAGTCTGCACATTAAAGACTGTTTCCACGGGGGCGTGGCTATGCACGCAAAGGGAACGGACGTCTTAGGGTAGAGCTCAGTCTCTAGCTCCCCTTCCCGGCACAATTTCTCGCAAATTATCCAGCAGTTCTGGCTGAAAATTAGGGAGCAGAGCCCAGAAGCCACGAACACCTGCCACACCAAGTCTGGAAAAGATCGGAGACTCCAGACCGCACCGAGGACTCCCGCGGCAGTGTGGCCGAGCACCTTCAGACCTAGCCGGCTGCTGCTACTGGGAGAGACCGGGGCTTAAATTCATGCGCTAGGCCCCGAAGTGCGGATTGAAAGAGACCTGGAGCGCAAGACGGCCGAGGAGGCTGGGGACGGGCGGGACTGCTGGTGAGGCCCGGGGCTGCAAATTGCGGACGGAGCTGGACTGCGACCCCTCTCACGTTGCCGGCCGCTGACCACCAGTGCGCAACGGAGCGCGAACACGGAGGTGAGGAAGACGCGCCGTCATGGCGAGAGGCACAGTCACCCCGGACCTGTGAGACAGCCAGGCAGGGTCATTAAGTACCTGGGACCCGGGCTGTGGGCCCTGCGACACGGCTGGTGGAGTGGAGGAACCGCGACCCCAGTGAGACGCGGGCACTACCTGGGTCGCCTCGCGCAGAGACCTATGGGCGCGGGAGGAGTGAGGCACCCACCCTGGCGACACTGGACAGTCACGTGCGGGAACGGGGACGCTGCAGAGAGAACGGCCGTGACGCGCCCGCTGCTGCGAGTCGCGCTGACACCGCAGCTCCACGAATTGAGGTAGGCCTAGCGGGAGGGTGTAGCGGCTGGGCTCGGTGAGGACACCGAGCGGACAGGAAGCGAGGTGCAGACGCTGGCCGGTGGTGCACGGCGGAGGGAGGGCCGCCACTGGGAACTCAGAGACACGATCATCGCACTGACCGGGCTCCATCACCCTGGGACTCTGACACGCAACTGAGTGTTGGACAAAGGGCACCACTGGCTGTGTTGAGTGAGAGGCGCCACAGACACATACAAATATAAACAATTACAAACGTCCCAGACCCTCTGGGGAACACCACTGTTGCAAATCAGAATCACGCCCTGAGAGAGGAGATCTGAGCACCACTCCTGCCAGCTAGTGGGACAGACGCGCGGCGGCGCAGGAGTGAAGCCGCGGACCTGGACGCGGCGACCATTCCTATGCCTTACTCAGGATTGCGTGCCGTCGTCGGCGCCCCAGAGACAAGAGCTCACCACCATTGCAATCGCAGGCCCCACACCCACTGAACGGCCCATGTCTGGGGGCACCAGAGCTCGTACCGGCACTGGAGGATCACAGCTGAGGGGTAAAATGGAAAAGCCCCCCAAAAATGCTGAAACTGACCACATGGCGGCCAAACTCGACACCATGCTGGCGGCGATGGAGAGGCTAGAAGAATCAATCCAGCTCACCCGCACCTCGCTAGCAACCAAAATTGACAGTGTTGCGATTGACCTAACTCACTTGCGAGCTGACCACAAGAAACTGGCGGACCGCACCGTGGCCCTGGAAACTGGTATGTCGGAGCTAGAACCCAGAGTCGCCCAAACAGACAAACATGTGCAAGACCTTCTAAATAGGGTTGAATTTTTAGAAGACCGCGCGGAGGATGCAGAAGGAAGGGCGCGAAGAAACAATGTAAGACTCGTGGGTGTACCGGAACGATGGGAAGGAAGAGACCCCGCGGTACATATGGAAGACTGGCTGAAGACCTTACTCCCTGAGGGCACACTATCACTTCACTTAGTGGTGGAACGGGCGCATCGCGTACCAACAAGGTCACTACCTACGGGGTCAAATCCCAGCCAATGCTGCTCCGCATTCTGAATTACCGCGACTGGGACACTATCCTAAGAGAAGCAAGGCAGCTCCATGACATCAGGATAGACAACGCCAAAATAATGTTTTTCACGGATTACACCTGTGGTTCCCAAACTGTGCGCCGCGGCGCCCTGGTGCGCTGTTATCAGTGGCCAGGGGCGCCGCCGCACTATGTGGGAAAGCTAGCATCTGGCCGCTTTAGGCCCCCTGTGCAGCGATGTCAGAAGTGCAGAGTGCCACAACACCAGAGTAATTATGCGCGATTAAAACAAACAAAGACACGATCACACGCACACTCATGTATGAATAAACACACAAACGCTGCGCACAGGCTTCATTTCTAACAAGCCAAGCCCCATTTTCTTTATTTTCCTACATGGGGACACCGGAATCAATCAGGTGTCAAAAAATGTATGAATCGCCTCAGTGCTATATTGAAGTCGACACAACTACTTCATGCTTAGCCCACAAACGTCGGTGAAATATGAGGCAAACCATCTAGAATTTCAGTAGAAGAATATAAAGTACACTGGCACCATTTACTTTGAACCTGGTGAACGCGGATGTTGACCTAAGGCTACCACCACACCGATAGAGATCAGCAAAGATTATTTCAAGCCACAAGGCAATCGGACAATATCCGTCATGTTATCACCTGAGGTTTGACGGGTCTACCATAAAGAAGAAGCAGAGGAATGGACCTCGGCTAAAAAAGAAAAACTACAATCCTTAATGAGTAAAAGAATCAAGCACTGCGAGGGGGCAAGAGAGCAGGCACAGCAAGGGAGCAGGAGAGCAAGCACAGCGAGGGGGCAGGAGAGCAGGCACAGTGAGGGGGCAGGAGAGCAGGCAGAACGAGGGGGCAGGAGAGCAAGCACAGCAAGGGGGCAGGAGAGCAGGCACAGCGATGGGGGCAGGAGAGCAAGCACAGCGAGGGGGCAGGAGAGCAGGCACAGCGAGGGGGAAGGAGAGCAGGCACAGAGAGGGAGCAGGCACAGAGAGGGGGCAGGAGAGCAAGCACAGCAAGGGGGCAGGAGAGAAGGCACAGCAAGGGGGCAGGAGAGCAAGCACAGCGAGGGGGAAGGAGAGCAGGCACAGAGAGGGAGCAGGCACAGAGAGGGGGCAGGAGAGCAGGCACAGCAAGGGAGCAGGAGCGCAAGCACAGCGAGGGGGCAGGAGAGCAGGCACAGCGAGGGGGGAGGAGAGCAGGCACAGAGAGGGAGCAGGCACAACGAGGGGGCAGGAGAGCAGGCACAGCAAGGGAGCAGGAGAGCAAGCAAAGCAAGGGAGCAGGAGAGCAAGCACAGCGAGGGGGCAGGAGACCAGGCACGGCGAGGGGGCAGGAGAGCAGGCACAGCGAGGGGGCAGGAGAGCAGGCACAACGAGGGGGCAGGAGTGCAAGCACAGCGAGGGGGCAGGAGAGCAGGCACAGCGAGGGGGCAGGAGAGCAGGCACAGCGAGGGGGCAGGAGAGCAGGCACAACGAGGGGGCAGGAGAGCAAGCACAGCGAGGGGGCAGGAGAGCAGGCAGACGAGGGGGCAGGAGAGCAAGCACAGCGAGGGGGCAGGAGAGCAGGCACAGCGAGGGGGCAGGAGAGCAGGCACAGCGAGGGGGCAGGAGAGCAGGCACAGCGAGGGGGCAGGAGAGCAGGCACAGCAAGGGGGCAGGAGAGCAGGCACAACGAGGGGGCAGGAGAGCAAGGGGCAGGAGAGCAAGCACAACGAGGTCCTAGCCACACATCTGTAGCATCCACCGATGCCCCTCGGCTATTGCATTTATTTGTTACAACTAGCAGCCAGACTCGCCTTTCATGTGTGAAAGTTTGAAAATGATTATACCAGTGGGCTCTGCCAATATTTGTCAGTCTTTGGCACGGAGAATGAATAATGGTCTGCTGGTAGTTTAAATCTAGCTAGCTAGCAGCTGCTACCATTTTTATCCCTAATACCTTCATTGCATCCCAATTAATTGAAGGAAGCCAACAGGAAGTATTCCCGAGGTCTTGCTTACATCCCCCCCCACCCTCCGGTGAAAAAATGGTGGGGAGCCACGGCCAACTGCCTATTAGGTCAAGGGAGCCACGGGTTAAAAAAGTTTGGGAACCACTGGATTACACGATACAAGTCCAGAGACAGAGACATTCCTTGCTCGGAGTTAAACAGCGTCTGCGTCAACTCGGACTGAAATATTCCCTCTTATGCCCTTAGCGCAAGACAAGACACACTTCTTCACTGACCCAGAGGAAGTTGAGGCTAGGCTGGAAAATGGTACCGAAACGGCCCCACGGAGAGTGGCCAGAACTTCTGCTCCGCAACGAGCCAGGGGCCCGAGGCGGAGGCGCAGAAACAAACCGGCACCGACCGGTGGGACACAAACGTCATCGGGAGCTGGACCGCCAGAGGAGACCACGCAACGTGAAAAGCAAGGTGCCCTGCGCATGGTGATGGAGCTCAGCCGCTTTCCAGCCACGGACACTGCACCGAATGCCAGCCCTCGTGACCTCCCTAGCGATGATGAGGCCATCTATGGAATGTCGGATTCCCAGGTTTCTGAGGAGCAACCAGATGTCACACCACAAACCGCGGACCTGATCCACTGACCAAGATCCGACGCATGGATTGGACTGGGTGCCGGATCTGGTCCACTGAGGGACTTTGGTGCTTCTGGGTGATCCCTGCAAATGCCGACCGAGCTTGCCTGTGACATGATCCCCCAGCAGGCACTTGCCCGCACGCAGCGCGGAATGGTGTGTCTGGCCCCCCTGGCACCTGGTCTCCTTTGATCGGCTGAGCAGCAGGGAGGCTGCGGATGGCCCAACCACGGGATCCAGATGGCCGGCGCCCTGATTTGCCCGGAACAGTGAGTCTCAACTGACCTGGCTGATGGTGACTTATCTGAGACATGCAAAGTAAGGCACATAGGGCTTGGCAAATGTTTCTTTTTTTCCCCCCTTTTTCCATACTAGGTTCCTAAACGACGGCCCGACCACATACGGGTAAACCGGGAGGGGTAGAGCCCCCCTTTCATATGTCCAGTAGTTATGACACTGTAACTGTGCACGACGCACAGCAACCCCCCTAGACTTTAGACTAAGACTATCTCCTTGAGAGTTTGGACGGAGGCATGTTCGGCAACCGCCCTTTTGGTATTATGGCCTTGAATTGTTGTATTTTATGGCTCTTCATATTGGTTGAATTGTTCTCCTTACCCCCCCTTTTTTTCTTTTTTTTTTTGGGTGTTAAAGTTGTGGGCAGCCATGGCGGTGTTCCTGAAGGTGTGTGTGGGGGTGCTTTAGTGGTACAACTCGAGTGGCCAATTGGGTGGAGGTGTGGTGGAAAGGGTGGAATAATCCCTGAAAACTGAAATGCCGGAGATGAAACTCTGCACGTGTAACGTGCGAGGTATGCATACCCCATCCCGCAGATACCAAATCTACTCATACCTCAAACGGAAGTGTCCAAAATGCACTCCTACAGGAGACGCACCTGAATGAGACCGAATCCCGAGCCCTTCACCGCAGATGGCGCGGACAACTCTACGCCACAAGCTACTCGTCCTTTGTCCGAGGGGTGCTGGTGTGGGCGAGGCCAGGACAGTCACACACTCTCACATAGACCCGGAGGGCAGATTTGTAATAGTGAACGGTAGATTAGATGGGCGCCCCGATAGTTCTAGTTTCACTATATGCCCCTAACGTAGACCAAGCCAGCTTCTTGGTGCGGCTGTCTGCTAGTCTATCGCCATGGCACGGGATTCCCTGGGTACTGGGTGGTGACTACAATTGTATACTAAACGTAATGTCGGACCGCTCGTTTCCACCACTGCCCACTGCACCAGCGCACACTGCTATGAGAGCCTTCCTAGATTGGGCCACACAGTGGGATCTACACGATGCCTGGCGCACCCGCAACCCGCTAGCTAAGGTGTACTCCTACCTACTACTCGGGAGCGCACTCTCTACATGTGCGGTTGGACAGGTACATGGTGTCTAGCGAATTACTTACCCACATCACGGACACATACTACATGGGCCGCACACACTCGGATCACAACCTGCACGTGTTGGACCTGACATGGGCTGCCCACCGGTGCCTACCTGAAGATTACAGCCAGATCTGCTCCTAGACGCCCCGTTCCGGAACTCTATAAGTGCACAGACAGCGCTCTATTTTGAGGAGAACACTGGTACGGCATCCACCCCAAAGGTAGAATGGGATGCGTTTTAAAGTAGTGATCAGGGGGCACTGCCTAGGAACCCAAGCTAACGCTAGGAAACAACTGGAAAAAGATCTGACGAGGGTCGAGGCAAGTCTACTACAGAGGGAGCAGGAGGAGAGAGAGAGGGTGACAAGCAGGGAATATCAGAGACTAGAGCGGAGCATGAGAGACTGCTAGATAGATTGCGCCACCTCAATTATGCGGCCCATTCAGCGCGCACACACCACATGGGCGACAAGCCAGGCAAATTGCTAGCCTGGTTGATCAGACAGGAGGACCGCATGACACCAGTGATGGCAATTAGAACTGCTCAGGGCGGGGTTGCATAGACACAAGATAAGATACATGAGGCCTTCACTGCACATTACCGCACACTCTACGGCGTCGGCTGCGAGTCACTATTGCTGATATCGTAGACTATCTTAGTAACATCACTCTGGCGGAGCTAGATGAAGGTCAACGTACCGACATGGAGGCCCCACTCGAGCCAGATGAGTTGTGTACAGCCATCTTCGCTCTATCAAATGGCAAATCACCAGGCAAGGATGGGCTGCCCGCAGAGTTTTACAAGGCCTATGCTGACATACTGGTTCCTGAGCTGCTTCGAATGTATGCGGTGGCTCTTGAAGATTCCGCTCTACCCCCCACGCTAAATGAAGCTAATCTCATCTCTCTCCCAAAACCAGACAGGGATAACACGCAACTAGGCTCGTACCGACCATTAGCTTTACTAAACGCAGACTATAAAATATTGGCCTCAACGCTAGCCCAACGGCAGGCCCCATTTGTTACCGCTCTAGTACACGAAGATCAAAACGGTTTCGTGCCTACTAGGAGTACCTCACAGAATATAAAAAGGCTGTTCAAGGTACAAGAGTATGCCAGGCGACAATAGCCACAGTCGGGGTGCCTGGTGTTAGATCTGGAGAAGGCCTTTGATTCTGTGGAGTGGCCTTATTTGATAACGGTACTGCGTAAATTTAACCTTGGAGATGACTATATAGACATGGTGAGCCTGTTATATCAGAGACCTGAGGTGCGGGTCCGCACGTGCGGGCTGCTATCGGAATCCATCAGAATCAAACGCGGCACCAGACAAGGATGCCCGCTGTCCCCATTGCTCTTCTCACTCGCAATGGAACCCTTGGCGGAAATATTGAGAACTCAAGGAACGGAATGGGGAATCCGCTGGCGGATGGAGTACACACGGTCTCGCTGTACGCAGACGACCTGCTCTTGTATGTTAGGGACCTGGCTCATGTACCCCCAGCGTTGTCTGACATCTTCGATACTTTTAGGCAATGTCGGGACTCAGAGTCAACTGGGCCAAGTCTGGGGTATACTCGTTTAGCTCGGACACGCGAAAAAGCGAGATCAACATAAGTGGCACGCAACTCGCCTGGTATCCGACTACTTTCAGATACCTGGGTGTTTACATTTACAGGTGCCCGACTGAAGTACTAGAGGGCAACCTGGTGAGGGCAATCTCTTCTAAATAGCCTTTTGGAAGACCCTCCCTCTAAATGTGCCCGGCCGAGTGACGTTAACTAAAATGCTAATACTGCCGAGGCTGCTATATTATTATTCCAACATCCCAATGTACGTCCCGAACCGCGTCTTTCGAGAGCTGGAAACTCTGACTAGGAGCCTTATCTGGAATACGGGGCGACCCCGTGTAGCGTTGACAAATCTTTATGCACCCACAGACACGGGAGGCCTCGCAGTCCCCAACCATGAACTTTACTATCTTGCGGCGCAGCTGCAGTGGGTGGCCGGATGGTTAAGTGGCAAGTGCCTAGGTGACACAGCCACAGACACCGCAATGCTGACCCTGGCGCAGATCCATGCGTTATTTCACCCTTTGACCAAAACTGTTTGCCCGAAACAGCTACACCTAGTGGTGACCCACAAATGCTACACTCGCAGCCTACGGTTAACAGGCGAAACAAAGCCCTAGTGCCTTTATTGGGCACTCCCCGGATTGGAGGAGTAGTGACAGAAGCTGCCCTGGATCAATGTACGAGGGTTGGTGTGGATACCATGGCAGATCTATATGCGGATGTCACCCTGATACCCTTCGGGACACTGGCAGAAGACACAGGCCTTCCGGCCGGACAGTTTTTGCACCACGCGTCCATTATACACACATACACGAAAGCATGGGGTGACATCACGGAAGAGCTACCAACACACCAATTGGTGCAATACCTGCATGTCATGGGGAACGGATCGCATGTGATACACTGGTTGGCACAGGCCGTATTGTCGCACACACAGGTCACTCTACAGCCATTGCAAGACAAATGGGCGGTGGATAGAGGGAAAGAATGGACAGACAAGGAATGGACAATGATACTGAAAAGTTCCACCTATGTTCCACGCAACTCCCGCTTTAAACTCATACAGTTCTATATATTGCATAGGGCATACCTATCGCCGAATAAAATTAACCAATACTTTGCAACGGCCACCGCCGAGTGCCCCAGATGCTCACTAGCTAATGCGGAACTCCTCCATATGCTGTGGAGCTGCCCGAGGATACAAACATACTGGCACGCAGTGACGACACTATTGGCAAAAGGGACAGACATGCAACTACAGCACATATGGAAGACGTGTTTGCTAGGCCTTTATAAAAGGACGAAAAACAACAAGGCTCTCTCCAGATTCTGGGACCTGGGACTGGTAACGGCCAAACGACTTCTCACTAAACGCTGGAAACACAATGAACCCCCGCACGTCAAACACCGGTATGCCTCGTTTGATAACTGGGCAAGGGCAGAAAGCATTGTCCTACATAGGGAAGAGACAGTGGGGCACAGGAAATTCCCCATTGCACAGCTCTGGGATGAAGTAATGGGAACCTTCCACCAGGCATGTATAGACCAGGGAGTCACCTGAACCCCCCCCCCCCTCTTCTGGGGCGGGGGAGCATAGCAGCGAAGGAGGGAGAGAATCATGTCCTAAGTAACGAGGATTCTTAATACTGACATATAATACGCCACGCTCCCGACGAAGGGTGATACCCCCGCCCTGAGGATGACTGCTGCTTATCCCACTTTTCCCTAGTGATGCACAAGACCCACCACAGCAGGAACACGATTGCGATAAACCCCCACATGCTCCCCACACCCCAGGAACATAACGCCTACCGCACCTGAGACACACGCCACGAGAGAGACACGCCCCCACTGCCCACACCCACCACTCTCTTCTATTCCATTTTACTTCCCCCCCCCACACACACATTCACCAGTCTCTATTTCAACCATATTGTTAATGGGTTGATAGTTCTTCATATACGATAGATCTTTAGAAGTCGGTGTCGACACGGCTTAACCGCACAACACGTTTGTTTGATTGTTTACATTATAAGCTTTTTGAATATCACATTCAAACCCTGGAACGTAACTGGAGCATAACGCATACATGCGGAAACTTCTGGAATATCATGTCATTTGACCAAGGTCTGGTAACAATGATGGGACTGACGTGTCCGAAAGACACAAACGCACCGCAAATCACAGACCAGGGGCCACATGCAGTCCTCGCTACTTATAGACATAGCAATTAGCTCGCAGCTGACAAACACAACATCAACTATTACTGCAAACACGAACCATACAGCAGAGAACTTGATACTAACACCGCACAGCTCCCCCTAGTATAGTGCCCACTGACGGGTGCAGTGGGAATGCACTCTTAGCAAACATGGCAACGATCGGGTAGACAGAGCTTCATTAAGTTTATAATATGCTAACCGTATTGCCTCAATGTCAACCCTGTGCAATGTAATATGTAACTAATGTTGCTGTATGTTTCATCACAATATGTGACTTATGAAAGATTGAAGAGATGGTTCGTATAAGATTACTGCTGAAAACATGGCAATGTACAGTGATGATATGTTGTAAGAAATAAAACCAATAAAATATATTTAAAAAAAATAAAAAATTAAAGACTGTTTCCACAAGAACAAATTAAGGAGAGAAATCTTTCCTTCCCATAGATATTTTTAGATACTTACCTTAAACATATGTTCCAACCTACATGAATACTATTGCTGAAGAACCTGCAGCACTCATTCCACAAATGCAGATAATCAACACCTAATGACAACCGCAGTTAACAATTCATTTAATCACACAGCAAAATGTTTTATTCCCATAATCCTGGAACATGTCTCTGATCTAGAGAGCTACATTCTGCTAGTCGCCTGTAACTACAGCTTACTTTATTTGAAAATTCGTAATCATGGCAAATAATTATTTCGGACCTCGCTACAGCCAATGACATGAAGTACAAAGCTAATGTACAGCGTGTTCTGGAACATACAATTCCACTGACTGGAATTTGGACTTTTGCTACAAAAAATGTAGACCTTTAGCCAGAGTTGTACACACAATTCCACAAATGTAGTAGGTTGTCTGAGGGAGGAGGCTCTGTATTAATGCAGTTTAAAATAGTTCAAACATAGGAGTAAAAGGTTTTATCTTGGATTGCTCTGTTCAGATACTGTTTCGGACATAGCATGCCAGCTGTTGTGGGGCTGATCACAGATGATTTGAAGAAAGAAAAGATACAGAACCAGAGGGTCGAATACGAGCGCCAAGTCAGGCTTTAGAAAAGCACACACAAACGTGATTTCCTGAAATTGCCACCTATGATGTTTTTTAATATATGCGAGGGAAAAGGCACATAACCTTAAACAAGCAGCTACCTTTAGCCAGAATGGCAGACGGTGCTCTTCTCGCTCCACCGGAGGCTTGGCATTGGCAGGCTCCACATCTTCACAGCACCTGAAGAGCACTGGCACCCGCTTGGTTTTCTTGTAGTACTGCAAGGAAGAGACAAAACAGCACAGATATCTTCAAATATTTTTTCTTATTCTTATTATTTCATTTCAAAGATACAAATAATAAACAAATAAGACTCTAGGTATTAATTCATTTCTGAAAGAATGCAATGGCTATATTTCGGTCCATCTCACTGTGAACTAGTGTTACTGCACAAGTTACTGACCGGTAATGCTATATCTGTAAGAAACAGTAGTTAGTGTTAGATTCCTTACCTTAGAATATCCCCAGGCGTCAGGCTGGATCCGAAATGTTTTGCGTAGCACTACCCCTGCCCGTCGGTAGGCGTCGTCTGCTGCTCCGCATCCGTCGTCGTGATCGCCGGGATGACGTCGGCGGAGTACTTAGACGCCGCCCTCGCGTGCCGACGTCAGTTCTTGTACATAGCTTTCCGTGCCAGGAATGCAGAGCCATGCCACAGACCGACACTGGTGCCATGAAACTAGGGCCCTCAAAAGGAAATACCTTAACACTAGATATCGGTTCGCAGAACGGGGAGGATGGGTGGGGCGGTAAGGAATCTAACACCAACTACTGCTTCTTACAGATATATCGTTACCGAAGGTAAGTAACTTGTGCATCTGAAAGAAACGGGTTAGTGTTAGATTTCTTACCTTAGAGTAGATACCCCAGCAATACCAACCCCGGTGGTGGTTCTGGGAACCAAAATCACACCAGAAAATCCTGAAGAACGGAAAGGCCGAAAAAGCCATCTCTCCGAACTTGGCTGTCCACCCAGTAGTGTCTAGCAAACGTGTGCAGCGAGGCCCACGTAGCTGCCTGACAGATGTCCTGCAAGGGGACTCCCTGACCGAGGGCAGTTGTAGCCGCCGTGGCCCAAGTGGAATGGGCCTTCAGCCCAACAGGAGGCTCCTTTCTAGCCAAAGAGTAACAGACCTTAATGCACAACACGACCCACTGAGAGATGGTTTGTTTGTGCACAGCCCGTCCCTTCTTCGCGCCCACGTAACCAACAAAGAGCTGGTCGTCCACCCAAAACTGGCGTGTGCGATCTAGGTAGAAGAAGAGCGCACGTTTTGGGTCCAGACGGTGGAGCCTCTCTTCCTCCTTCAAAGGATTCGGAAGCGGAAAGAAGGTGGGCAAGCTGATGGATTGCCCGATGCAAAAGGCTGTGACCACCTTGGGCAGGAAAGAAGGACGAGTCCTCAAAACAAATTTGTCCGGATGAACAGAGACGAAAGGAGGTTAAGAAGATAGAGCCTGAAGCTCACTCATTCTCCTGGCAGAGGTGATGGCAACCAGGTATGCAGTCTTAAGAGTCAGAAGCCGAAGAGGACAGTTATGAAGTGGCTCAAAGGGAGCGCACATCAGATATGTCAGAACAAGGTTCAAGTCCCACTGAGGCATCACGAAGGGAACAGGAGGAAACTTGTGAGTGATGCCTTTCAGGAATCTATTTTCAACAGGGGACTTGAAAAGAGAAGGCTGATCAGGAAGCTTTAAGAAGGCTGAAAGGGCCGAGAGGTAGCCCTTAAGAGTGTCCAGAGCAGAGCCCTGCTGGGCGAGAGAATGAAGGAAGAGGAGAACCTCTGAAAGGGGGGCAGAAAGTGGATCCACAGCCTTTGCTGTGCACCATGCCACAAATTTGTTCCACCTGCAGGCGTAAACCGTTTTTGTGGAGGGACGCCTGGCTGCCAGAAACACATCACAGACTTCAGGAGGCAAGTCAAATGGCCTCAACTGTCGCCGCTCAATCTCCACGCATGTAGGTGGAGACTGGACAGGTTCGGGTGGGGGCCCACCAGGGCCTGCAAAACAGTTTTATACATCTCTGCCCTCAAGTGTTGCGGATCTGGCCTCCTCCCCTTCTAACTTTACATTGCTAGGCGACCTACACCCTCACCTTGATGATACAACAGATTCTAAGGCTCAAGAGCTAATTGCAGATCTCTCCGCATTGCAGATGGCCCAGCTTGTCCTATCACCCACGCATGTTAAAGGCCATCTGTTAGACCCGGTGTTTAGCAATTGCCCTAATTTGATGGTTGAAACTCTGACTGCCCTCTCATGGACGGACCATTGGTTAGTCCCTTTCATGTGTGAAACCCATAATACTCCTGCACTTACACCAGGACTGCGGGAAGCACGGAACTGGTCTAGACTTTCACTAGACCAGTGGGTTCATAAGTTAGAGACCACAAAGCCCTTAACTACTCAAGACCCCCTAATAGCATATGCCAAATTTAACAACTGGATAACACAATCGCTCAATATTATATTGCCCACCAAAAAAACACATGAAAAAGATCCAGAGTCACTGCTCCCTGGTACTCGGCGGAGCTCCGGGAGAAAAAATGCCAGTGCAAGAGACTAGAAAGAAAATGGCGCCTGGGGTACGCCGAGTCAGAAAAAACCATCTACAGAGAAGCCATCAGAAATTATAAAAAAGAGATAAAGAGCGCACAAGCTGTGTATTATACAAAAAAAATCACGGAAGCTAGCTCCAATTCAAAAGAGGTCTATCAGATCGTGAAAAGCCTCACCAAACTCCCTCAATCCCCTTCAATTAAAAACAATTCACAAGCTCGCTGTGACGATCTAGCAGATTTCTTTTTTCATAAAATTGATCTCATTTATTCATCCTTCTCCTTGGACAGTGATTTAAATGGCCCAGTGGACACCCCAACAACTTTTGTACAGGGCACTTTGTGTAGCCAATCACCTTCATTAGGTGAGTTTCCCCTATTAAAATCAGATTCACTTGCTACTCTAATGACGCAAGTGAAATCGGGATCCCCTAGTGACCCTGCCCCCCCACGCATATTGCTCACCGTTACTCGGACCATTCTTCCCACCCTGCTAGAAGTACTTAACACCTCAATTGTGACTAGCACGGTACCACCTGCGTGGAAACAGGCTATGGTGCGGGCACTTGTAAAGAAATCCAATATGGATATTAACAACCTAAGCAACTACCGCCCAATCTCCCTGCTCCCGTGGGCCAGCAAAATTGTAGAGAAGTATATAAATGGCCTCATAACAAACTTCCTTGAGAGTAATCAGCTGCTTGCCCCGTAGCAGACGGGTTTTCGCCCCAAACATGGAACAGAGACTGCCTTGTTGGCAGTCATTGAGGAAACCAGAAAAATCTTGGATCGAGGAGGATCGGTGGCAGTCATCCTCCTCGATCTAAGCGCTGCTTTTGACACTGTAAATCATAAAATCTTACTGCAGCGTCTCTATGATATTGGAATATCAGGCAGGGCACTGGAATGGCTTAAGTCATTTCTCAGTGGTAGAACCTTCCAGGTATATGAAGGAAACAGTATTTCCTCCAGCAAACCCCTTGGCTGTGGAGTCCCACAGGGCTCCTCCCTGAGCCCGACGTTATTTAACGTCTATATGAGACCGCTGGCTGAGATCGTCCGACCGTATGGTATTAAGATCGTTACCTATGCGGACGATACTCAGCTGGTGGTCTCTCTGGCACAGGAAAATGACTATTCAACCAAGGTGGACCTGGTAGGTTGCCTGGAGAAGGTAAAAAGCTGGATGACTCTGTCTTGTCTCAAACTTAATAGGGACAAGACAGAGCTCATGCTACTGGGTAGTACAGCTCCAGCATCAATCAGTTCCATTTGGCCTTGCAATCTAGGCCCGCCACCTGTACCTAAGAGCGCTATCAAGAGTCTGGGTGTCAGGCTTGATAAGCCCCTGACATTTGACTACCAGGCAACTATGCTAGCCGCTACCTGCTTCGGCCTACTCAGAACCCTTAGGAAAATTCTTCCCCTTCTACCCTTTATAGCCAGACAAATGGTGATACAGGGCCTGATCCAATCACGTTTGGATTTTGGTAATGCCCTCTACCTAGGAGCTCCTGATTTTACTCTGTGGAAACTGCAGATAATTCAAAATTGCGCTGCCCGCACGCTACTGCAAATCCCATGCAGGATGTCTGCTAAACCCGGCCTGAAAAAACCGCACTGGCTTCCTGTTAAGGACAGAATTAGTTTTAAGTCCCTATGCATTGCCCATCAGGCTTTCTGGGAGACCGGTCCAGCAATGAATATCCCTCTAATCACCCCGTATCAACCCAGAAGACAACTACGATCAGCCAATGCTTTCTTGGCTGTAGTGCCCAAGGTCAGAAGAACCAGAGCAGGAGGTCGTTCCTTCTCCTTCAATGTTGCTAAGTTATGGAATGCTCTCCCTCTTCATCTAAGGTCCAATCCGGAATTGACATCTTTTCGGAAACAACTAAAAACATTCCTATTTAATAAGTAAAGCCTTCCCCAGTTCTACGCCTCCCTAGTTAACACTCTCAGTCTTAGCGCTTGGACGCCTCAGGGCAACTATGTGCGCTCTATAAAAATCATATTCATTTCATTTGCCCGTCCCCTGCTGCTACGACCGCAGGTCCTCCTGAAGAGGCAGACGAATCAAGGGATCGATTGACATGCTAAGTAGCTCGGGATACCAGTATCTTCGTGCCAAGTCCGGAGCCACAAGGATGACTTGGGCCGGTCTCGCCAGATCTTCTTCAGCCCTCTGGGCAGAAGGGTTATAGGCAGAAAGGCAGAAAATAGACCACAGTTCCACTTGCGACGAAAAGCGTCGCTGAGCGAGTGCCGCCTTGGAAATTCCAACGTGCAGAAGTGATGACATTGCGCGTTTTCTTCGGTGGCGAATAGATCTAACCAAGGCTCTCCCCATCGCTGAAAGAGGCCTTGCGCCACGTCCGAGTTCAGACGCCATTCATGATCTATCATGCACCGGCAGCTGAGTTCGTCCGCCCTGGCATTCAGAGAACCTGGCAGGTGTTGAACCACCAGGGTGACGCTCTGGTGTTCCAGCCATGTCCAGAGGCGCAGAGCCTCCTGACAAAGAGTCCACGACCCCACCCGCCCTGTTTGTTGAAGTACCACATGGCGTTGGTGTTGTCCGTGAACACCTGCACTACACTTCCCTGGACAGAGGGAAGGAATGCCTTCAGTGCAAGACGGATCGCCCGCAGCTCCAGAAGGTTGATATGGAGCCGGGACTCCGCCGGAGACCAGAGGCCTCTGATCTCCCGCTCTCCCATGTGGCCCCCCGATTCCAGGAGGGACGCATCTGTCACCACTACGTGCTCCGGTTGGGGAAGGGAGATAGGTCTGCCGCTGACCCAATCGCAGTTCGTGAGCCACCACTGCAACGGTCTCGCAGTGCCCTCCGAGATCAGGACGTGGTCGGACAGGTTGCCCTGATGCTGGGCCCACCGAAACTTCAGGTCCCACTGCAGAGCCCACATCCGCCACCTGGCGTGATGCACCAGTAGGATGCAGGAGGCCATCAGCTCCAGGAGCCGTAGCGTCAATCTGACCGAGACCCGGGATAAAGGCTGAAAGATCAGAATCAGAGCCTGAATATCCCGAACCCGCTGCTCGGGATGATAAACCCGAAACTGCGCCGAGTCCAGAACCGCTCCGATGAAGAGGAGCTTCTGAGAGGGGCACAGGTGCGACTTCGGCACATTGATGGAGAACCCCAGCTGGTGAGGGAGGTCGGCCATAGTCTGGAGGTGGGAGACGACTGTTTGGGGCGAGCCTGCCTTCAACAACCAATCGTCGAGATAGGGGCAGACTGAAACCCCTAATCTACGCAGATGAGCTGCAACCACCACCATCACTTTCGTGAACACCTGTGGGGCGCTGGTAAGGCCGAAGGGGAGCACAGTAAACTGAAAGTGCTCGTGGCTTACCGTGAACTGCAGGTAACGCCGGTGGGCCGGCAGGACAGGGATGTGAAAATACGCGTCCTGCAAGTCCAACGCTACCATCCAGTCTTCTGGGTCCAGGGCAGCTAGGACCTGAGCCAAAGTCAGCATCTTGAACTTCTCCTTCCAGAGGAAGCCGTTGACGCTCCGTAGGTCCAAGATAGGGCGTAGGCCTCCTTTGCCTTCTTGGGTACCAGAAAGTAGTGGGAATAGCAACCACGTCCTACTTCTGGCCCAGGAACGCGCTCGATGGCCCCCTTGGCCAAGAGGGCCGTAACTTTCTCCTGCAGAAGTTGCAAGTGATCCCCCGACATGCGGTGGCACTGCGGTGGCATGACTGGAGGGGTCGCCTCGAAGGGGAGGGAGTAGTCTCTTCGGACGATTTGCAGCACCCACCTGTCTGACGTGATGGTACGCCAGTGGGGGAGGTGATGGCGGACCCTGCCCCCCACCGAGGATGAATGGGCCTGAAATGCCAGACTAGGAAGGCTTAGAGGTAGATGCTGCAGGGGCTGGTGTGGACTGACCCTGCCGGTGTCCCCCGGTACCGCCACAGCGGTATCCACGTCCGCGACAGCATTGAGCCTGAGTCTGCGGCCTGTGGCTGGCTGGACGAGTGGGAGCGCCCCTTCCTTGGCCACGAAAGGAGCGAGAGGCAGAAGTTTGCTGGCGTTGGCCTAGGCCCAAGGACTTGGTCGTAGCCCTGGAGTCCTTGGAACGCTCCAGCGCACTGTCCGCCTTGTCGCCAAAGAGGCGACGTCCATCAAAGAGCATGTCCATGAGTGTTGCCTGGACATCCCCTGAAAAGTTGGCAGACCTCAGCCAGGTGTGGCGGCAAACCGACACCGTTGTTGCAATCGCCCTACCCAGCGAGTCCGTGGTATCGAGTCCACACCGTATGGAGTAGCGTGCTGCGTCCTGCCCTTCTGCTAGGGCTTGGGTAAGCTTTGCCCGGGCCTCCTCCGGGCACTGCTGCAGCACTTCTGCAACCGTATCCCACAGAGAGTGGGTGTAACGACCCAAAAGTCAGGCGGTGTTGACAGACCGCAGCCCTAAACTTAGGGAGGAGACAGTTTCTTGCCAAACTGACCGTATCTTTTGGATTCCCGATCCGGGGGAGCTGTCGGTAATGCAGTCCGGGAGGTAGAGGCCTGGATCACCAGGCTCTCAGGGGTGGGGTGAACGGACAGGAAGCTGGGGTCGCACGGAGCCGGGCCACGTTCCGATCTACAGGGAGGCCTGTAGAGGGCTTGGACCAGGTGCCCATCAGAACGACTCGTTAAACGGCAGGAGAGGCTCCGAGGAGCATGCCTGCGGTTTGAGCACCTCAGTGAGGTTAGTCCTCACGGCCGCGACAGGGAGTTCAAGAGCCAAGGGCTTGGCTGCCCTAGGCAACACCACGCTGTAAGCAGCCCCCCCTCCGTAGCCACGGTAGGAGGGGAGACAAACCCGGTGTCAGGCGAAGTGTCCAGACCACTGGCCTCCCCCAGCTCATCTGCCCTGTCCTGGCTCAACTGGCACTGCAGTGCCAGAGGGTCCTCAGACCCCTCCCAGTTCTCCTCGTCCTCCATCTCCTGATAGTCAGGGTAAAGATGAAGCTGGGTCGTCGGTGAATGGTTCACCTATCGGCGTCGAAGAAGGCACCAGTCCGACGCCGGATCCGGACCGGGGATGACGTCGCCAGCGGAGGGGTTGTAAGGTCGACTGTCGACGCCACGGATCCAGGCCTGGATCCTGCGGAGCCCTACGGCGTCGGGAACGGAGTCGTTGACGGCGCCGGGGCCGCCGGCCCGCTAAGGCTCCCAGACAGACCCGCGGGACCCGAAGGCGCCTCAGCAGGGTCTGACTGAGGGAAGCGGGCCCTCATGGCCGTGAGGAACGCGCTGATCTGCTCCGGCGTCACGTGCAGCCCAGGGACCGACGGGTGTGGAGCTGGACGTTGCGCTTGTGGCTCCGGTGGAGCCGCGGGGGCGGTGTCGCCCGAACCCCCGACCAAATCGTGCGAGCGTCGGGGGGAGTCGGAAGAGCGAGGACGTCTCTTTGACTTCTTTTTAGAATGCCTCGACTTACCGGAGGACTTCGAGCCCGACGAGTGGTGATGACTCGTCGACCGGCGATGACTGCGGCCCCGCGCTCGGTCCCTCGACCGCCTCCTAGCCCGGGACCTCGAGCGGCGCGGGCCGACTGCCGGAGCTTGAGCCGCTTACAGGACCACTCCCGCCTAGCCTTCGAGGTCAATGCCCGGCAGTCGGGGCACGACTTGTCATCATGGTCGGCCCTGAGACAGTAAAGGCACCGACGGTGGGGGTCGGTCACCGACATCAATCGGTGACAGTCATCGCAGGGCTTAAAGCCAGGCATCCCTATCGGCACCGCGAGTCGAAGGTCGACTCGAGAAATGATCCAAAACAGATCAAAAACGCAGCCAAAAAATGACTAGGAGTACTGCTCTTCCCGGATCTGCGCTTGCTGGCGCGGAAAAAAGAAGAACTGACGTCAGCGCGCAAAGGCGGCGTCTAAGTACTCCGACGACGTCATCCCAGCGATCACGACGACGGACGCGGAGCCGCAGACGACGCCTACTGACGGGCAGGGGTACTGCTACGCAAAACTTTCCGGATCCAGTCTGACGCCTGGGGATATTCTAAGGTAAGGAATCTAACACTAACCTGTTTCTTTCAGATACCTGCAAGCATGTATTAATGTTTTCAATTTATTTATATTACGCTTTATCCACAGTGCTTAACAAGTATTACAAAATACGTCACATGTTAAAGTCAAGTACAGAAATTAAAACACAAAAACATACTGCAGCTTAATCTTAGCAAACCATGCCTGAATTGATCTATTTCGTATCAGTCACAATGCAGAATTGAAAACCATTACTCATCTATAAGTTTATCCGTTATGTTTACCAGCAAAGGTTGTTTCTACTACTGTGAGGCCCCCAAGGGAAGGGCTCGCTTCCATTGTGGTCCGCCACATTTCACAAGTGAGGGGGTAAAATGGTGGCTGATAGGCTACCCTGCTTTTTCATCCCTCTGCCACACCTACACGGACCTGAGGGAGGCTTGAGAACATGTGTGGTACACATTCTGCACCAACTGTCATACCCCCTCCCTGTCAGTGCAGATTTCTACATGGTCATTTTCAAAGTAAAATAAAAATCCATGACGGGCACGGATGGTTCCGGGGAGGGGGTCATGGGAACGTGGGAGGAGGGTGTGCATATACTGCGATGGTGTGTTTTTCCTATGCTTTTATCACTATGTATGGGTAGAACCTGGGGGTTAGTGCGACTCGGGGGGGGGGGGGGAGCTGGGGGGGCAGGGGTAGTTGGGGGGGGGGGGGTGTTCAGTTGTTTGTGACATTTTGATAATTTGTTTGTATTTGCATAAGAAAAGTCGATTGCCACTCGGATGATGTACTGTTTATTTTCACCTGCAGTTATCCCTGGGTTACAGGGCTCTGCATAATATGTGCAACCTGACAATAAAATCTGTTTTCAAAAAAATAAAAATCCATGCTGACCAGCATCTCACATAGAGAGGGAAAGTAAATGCAGTGGATGGAGGTGTGTGTCAGGAGGCTAGGTCTTTCTTTTTATACATTTGAGCATGAAGAAGAACTGCAGAAAGAGTATTGTCGGTGGGTGACCGCACAGGTTTCTTATATTATGGAAAGATGGCAAATACATAGGGTGGTGGGGTTGGTGCCAGGCACCAAAGGAGGACAGAGTAATGTGTAGGGTGGTAGAATGTCAGGTATTGTTTTTAAAATTGGGGTGGTAGAAGGGAAGGAAATGTAGAGAGTCATGGATGTGGGTGCCAGGCCGCCAGTTATAATAGGAGGCAGGGAGGTGCATTGCTGGAGCCATGTCAAATTTGGCTCCCCTATGACTCTTCTATTCCTGTACAGCTGATGAAAGCAGAGAGAGAGGAAATGGAGGGATCATACATTAGATGAAATTACAGCTAGAATACTGTCAATATGGGGAATGTTTTTCACTAGATTTTCTGAGTGAACCAGAGACAAATGTTGTATTCGCTGTCACGAACAATCCCTTAGCTATCAGTATGTAATTCTCTATGTTCTTTATGGATCCAGTTCCCATCCCCTATCCTCAACAGGCTTTCCAAAAATATGTCACTCACTCTATTACATTACAATAGTAAAAAAAAAAGTTTTACACTGCTGACGCAACAATGATCAATCCTGGAACTGAAGGCTGCCTACATAGTTAACGTTTATTTCAATGTTTAAAATACCACAATGTAAAAAGCCTGTTCACAATAGTGGACAGGACTGGAACCAATGTTCAACATAAAATTGTAGACTGGTACCTATGAATAAAGGTTAGTTTAGGACCTATAGTTTCTGAGTGACACTATAGACAACTTGAGCTTCGCTCTGCTATGTTATGGTGATTTATACCGCGTATGGCTGCCCCAGCAACAGGGCTTCCCAGCGCTTGCAGAAAGGGAGGCTGGAAGAATTTACGCTAGATGGATGTGAAAAGCCAGGTTTTAATCAGCTTCCTGAATGCCCAGTGATCGTGAGTGCTGCGGGCAGCCCGAGGGATAGAGTTCCACAGTGCAGTGCAGTGTCTATGTTAGGTCACTCAGAACCCCTCTTTGAAAAGAATCCCAGTTATTCACATTTACCATCTAGAATTCTATATTTCATTGTTTACGTACCATAAAACTACTAGTTGTGTAAGTGAGCAATATTTTGGATCTGCATGCATCTCGAAAACTATAAATGAGGCATCGTCTATAGGAAGAACTTTGACACAAGAGACTTCAATGCCCAGTTTATGAGAAAAAAAAATAAGTGTATTAGAAGGTACAGAGCTATCATGTCAAGAATGGCATGAATAATATTTGTGGAAAGGGTCTCTGCAGGTATGTACTGAGTATTAACATGTAGTAACTGTAGTTTGCCTACTGGTGAGCATTAAAAGATACTTCTCAATGTTCGTTAGTAGATATATGTGCAGTTAGCGTAGGCTTTGTACACAGCCTGAAAAGGCAGCATTTTCAAGGTAGAAGACTACGCAAGGAGAGACCTAGCTGAAGGACCCTATGGTGTGCAGTTGGAATTTAGGGAAAATATGGTATTTTTGTGGTGAAGGTGCAAACCACGGTGACTGTATTAACTTACCATACACAAGCATACAGAAACTTGCCAAATGCAGTATCACACCAAGTGTTAAATAGGATATTTAATTACACACCTCTGGCAATGGCAAAGTCACACTGCAGAGCTGTAAACTAGTAATGATAATGCTACTGTACATATTAGCACTTCTGCACTGTCTGGAATATGAGTGACTGCGACCCTTATAAGACGAGGCATTTTAGAGCTCAGAAACAGGAGCTAGAGGTTTGGTACTTTCATTTTTTAGCTTCCTCTGTTCAAAACAGACCAAGTTTTTTTTTCCTGAACCAGTGAATAAAAGGAACAGACTTAGACCCTAACCTTCTATTAAAACTATTTCTTTACAGTACCAGCGTCAAACATGGTTCCTATTTCTGAAAACAAAGGAGCAGGATTTGCAGGCAAGGGTTTTTTTTGTTTAATGAGGTGATAATTTAGAATGACTCATTGCCAGCAGGCCAAAGACTTTTAATGAGGTTTAAAACTGGAAATTCTGAAATTATTTTAAATCTAGAAAGAGACAATCTTTCTGTAGGGGAAATGTAAAACCTATCCACTTACAACCAATTTATTTTCGGATGTATACTTTAATGTTGGTTGAATGAAGCATGCATTCAACATCAGTTTCTGGTTAAAAGTTACTTCTTGTCCGGTACAACTCTGCATGTATGTTGCAGCTCGTCTGCATACTTAAGTTGAGTGCTGTTCTGTATCCTGTTTGCCTCGATTGAATCAACTCATCTCAACGCTCAGCCAGTGCCTGTTCAGTGGCAGCTTAAAGGAAGACCATGCATCAAAGTTGCAAAAAGAAATCATACTTTCTTTTGTTTTTCCCTTAAAAAACAAAATGTGCTGCCTTGGCACACACGTCTAAACTTGCAAATATCAGTAAATAAGAAAATTGTAGCAGAAAGGAAATAGTTTGGTTGGTCAAGGATCACACAAAGTGGTCCAAAGGGGAAGATTAGAATTCAAGGCCTTCAGATAGACAGGTGACAAACTTAAGAGTTACAGACAGAACCCAGATGCCCACATAATTGCCCTGTAAGTGCAAGGAGCCGACCTGAAGGGTTTGTCTCTCAGTAGAAGTACACAGCATGTACTATATGTAGTGACAAGAAAAGAAAAATAATGTAAAATTCAAAACAGGATACAAAGGGTTTTTTCATTACAGCACAAACCATGGGAAATATGTAAGGCTTTACTCTTACTTTCCATAAATGGGACAAAGTATAATCCGTATGAGGGATAATGGATGGGAAAACTGCAGGGACTCCAGCCATTCATAGCCTAGATGGAAAGGGTAGTGTAAAGATAAGAACTAGAGATACAACTGCAAATGTTGAGGGTCCTTACTCTGCTCTTAATACTAACATGGACTATTAATGTAGAATCATCCTTTACTCGTGATCTAACTGAATGTACTCTGATACGCAATATAAGGAAAATGCTACTTACCAGTATGCATCTGTTCTTGGCATGTAGAGCTGCAGAATCCTACATTTAGCAATGGTGTTGGGCTCGGATGATTGCAGGTAGTTGTCTTCTTGAAAGAAGTCTTTTGTAGTCACGAGATAGGTGACTCCTCCCTTGGACAATACTGCGCATGGTCATCGACTCCATCCTCAGATTGTTTTTCGCCATGATGGGAAATGATGGAGTTAGTAGAAGTAAGGAGAAAAGGATGTCCATGCGTGTGCATCTAAGTAAGATGAGTACTGGAACGGATACAATTCCCAGGGAGGCGGGAGGGCATGTAGGATTCTGCAGCTCTACATGCCAAGAACAGATGCATACTGGTAAGTAGCATTTTCCGTTCGAGGCATATGAGCTGCAGATCCTACATTTAGCAACGATTGCGCAGCAGTGTCTCCCCTAGCGGTGGTCGCTTGTATCCGTTGCAGCATACTGAAAGTGTTTTAAGGACAGCTTGGCCTACTGCAGCTTGCTACTTGGCTTGCACATCAACACAATAGTGTTTAGTGAAGGTGTGTATTGTAGTCCATGTTGCTGCCTTGCATATATCCTCTAATGGTATGTTTCCTAAGAAAGCCATAGAGGCTCCTAGTTTGCGAGTGGAGTGTGCTCTAGAAGGAACTGTTCGTTTAGCCTTGTGATAGCATATTTGAATACACTTAACAAACCATCTAGTAATACCTCCTTTAGAGATAGGATTGCCTTTGTGTGGGGGAGAGCAAGATACAAATAGTTGTTTTGTTTTTCTGAAGGATTTAGTCCTGTCTGTGTAATATAGTAGATCTCTTCTAACATCTAAGGTGTGCAAAGCTCTTTCTGCAACAGAATCCGGTTTTTGAAAACACACTGGTAACTCTACAGATTGGTTTAGGTGAAAAGGAGTAATCACTTTTGGTAGGAATTTTGGATTGGGTCTAAGAACCACTTTGTTAGGATGTACTTGAAAAAATGGTTCTTCTGTTGTGAATGCTTGAATTTCACTAACTCTTCTGAGAGAGGTAATGGCAACAAGGAAAGCAGTTTTCCATGTTAGAAATTGTAGTTCACATTTTTGTAACGGTTCAAAAGGGGGTCCCATGAGTCTTGTAAGGACCACATTCAGGTTCCATACTGGAGCAGGTGGTAACCTGGGTGGGATTATTCTTTTTAATCCTTCCATAAATGCTTTTATTGCAGGTACTCTAAATAGAGATAAATGTTGTCTATTTTGTAAATACGCTGCAATAGCTGCTAAATGCAGGCGTATGGAAGAGTAAGCCAAATTGGACCTTTGTAAATGTAGAAGGTAGCAAATTATATTTTGGATGGAAACGTCCAAAGGATCATGCGATTGTTGTTACAGTATATTGCAAATCGTTTCCACTTAGCAGCATAGCATGCTCTGGTAGTGGGTCTTTTAGCTTCTTTAATTATATTCATACAGTCTGGTGGTAGGTTTAAGTAACCAAACTCTAGGACTTCAGGAGCCAGATCGCCAAATTCAGTTGGCTTGGTTCTGGGTGTCCTATTTCTCCATGGTTCTGTGTTAACAGGGATGGCGTGAGCCGTAATTTCTGACGTGGAACCATTGAGAGCGCCAAATTCAGTTGGCTTGGTTCTGGGTGTCTTATTTCTTCATGGTTCTGTGTTAACAGGGATGGCGTGAGCCGTAATTTCTGATGTGGAACCATTGAGAGCGCCAAATTCAGTTGGCTTGGTTCTGGGTGTCTTATTTCTCCATGGTTCTGTGTTAACAGGGATGGCGTGAGCCGTAATTTCAGATGTGGAACCATTGAGAGCGCCAAATTCAGTTGGCTTGGTTCTGGGTGTCTTATTTCTTCATGGTTCTGTGTTAACAGGGATGGCGTGAGCCATAATTTCTGATGTGGAACCATTGAGAGATCTAGTAGCGTGGTGAACCACGGTTGACGTGCCAATGTAGGGGCCACTAGTATTAGTTTGAGGGACTGTTGTCTGAGCTTGCATACTACTAGTGGAATGAGTGGGAGAGGCGGAAAAGCGTACGCAAATCTGCCTGACCAATTCATCCATATTGCATTCCCCTCCGACCGTGGGTGTGGAAACCTGGCGGCGAAGGTTGGGCATTTTGAGTTCTCGTGGGTGGCAAACAGGTCTATTTGTGGATGCCCCCACATTTGAAAGAATGGTTGAAGTACTTGTGGGTGCAACTCCCATTCGTGAATCTGTTGTGATTGACGACTTAACAGATCTGCTACCTGGTTGTGGATCCCTGGAAGGTGTTCTACTGTCAGATGTATATTTTGAGGAATGGACCATCTCCAAATGTTCTGTGCAAGTTGGGACAGTTGCAGAGAGTGTGTCCCCCCTGTTTTTATATGTAGTACATGGCTGTCATATTGTCTGTTCGGACTAGGACAGCTTTGTTATGGATTTGTACTTGAAAAGTTTTGAGTGCTAGGAAAATTGCTAGCAGCTCTAAGTGGTTGAAGTGGAACTGTTTCTGTTGATTGTTCCACTGACCTTGTGTGGTATAATTCAGGAGATGGGCTCCTCATCCTGTGAGGGATGCGTCTGTCGTGAGCACTACTCGTGGAACAGGTTCTAGGAACGGCCGCCCCTTTGTCATATTTTTGGTGTTCCGCCATTGCAGAGAGCGATATGTACGGTTGTCCACCAACACCAGGTCTGTGAGCTGACCTTGAGCCTGATTCCACTGTTGTGCTAGACCCTTCTTGTAGTGGACGCATTTGCAGTCTTGCGTGGGGAACTATGAAGATGCAAGATGCCATCATCCCTATTAGTTTCATGAACACTCTGGCTTGTAGATAGTGCTGGCATTGAAAAAGGGAGACTAAGTTCTGAATACTTTGAATCCTGGCTTGACTGGGATACGCTTGAGCTACCGATGTGTTTATAGTAGCTCCTAGATATTGATGAACGTGCGAAGGCTCTAGGTGCGACTTGGTGTAGTTTATCGTAAACCCTAAGTTGTGCAGTGTTTGTATTGTTTGCTTTGTGTGTTGTGTACACTGGTTGTACGATCTTGCTTTTATGAGACAGTCGTCTAGGTAGGGGAAGACATGTATTTGTTGTCTTCTGAGATGTGCTGCCACTACTGCTAAGCACTTTGCAAACACTCGTGGTGCTGTTGTAACCCCGAATGGAAGGACTTTGAACTGATAGTGTTGTCCTTGTATGACAAACCTTAAATACTTCCTGTGCGCAGGATGTATTGGAATGTGAAAATAGGCGTCCTTTAGGTCTAGCGTGGACAGAAAATCTCCCTGTTGTAGTAATGGGAGTACCAGTTGTAAAGTGATCATGTGAAAATGATCTGATTGAATGTAGTGATTGAGTGGCCTGAGGTCGAGAATTGGGCTTAAGGTCCCGTCCTTTTTTGGAATTAGGAAGTACAGGGAGTACACTCCTGTTCCTTGTTCTTCTAATGGAACTACTTGAATAGCATCTTTTTGTAGGAGTGCTAGAACTTCCTGTTGAAGCAGAGTTATGTGTTCTGCAGACATTGGACGCTGCCTGGGTGGTATGTTTGGGGGGGTTGCTGTGAGTTCTAGGCAGTAGCCATGTTGGATAATTTGTCTTACCCACCTGTCTGTTGTGATGGAGTTCCAGACAGGTAGGAACTGTGAAAGTCTGCCCCCCACAGGAGTGGAATGCTGTAGGGGAGGCAGAGGGAAGTCACTGTTTAGGAGTGGAAGAGGAGGGGTTGTTGTTAGTACCTCTACATCTTCCTTGTTGTTATTGCCTCTGTATCCTCCTCTAAAAAATCCTCTATTAGAGGAGGTCTGTGTGTGTGTTTTAAAAGATGATGTTGTGTCTGCGCCGGTCTGCTTGGAGCCTCCTCTATAAGAGGAGCAGCGAAAAGAACCTCTAGTTTGGGTGGATTGTAATGCCCCCATAGACTTAGCGGTATCTGTGTCCTTCTTCATCTTTTCTAATGTATTATCTACCTCCTGCCCGAACAATTGTTTCTGATTAAAGTGCTGGTTTAGGATGGTAGTTTGTACCTCTGGTTTAAAACCCTAGATGCGTAACCATGCGTGACGCCTGAGAATAACACTAGTGTTCACTGCTCTGGATGCTGTGTCAGCTACATCTAGTGGACATTTTATTGAGGCATTTAAAATTAATTTGCCTTCTTGTAAAAGTTCTGCTGTCAGATCCTTGTGTTGATCTGGTAGGTGTTCCATTAACTTTTCTAGTTGATCGTAATGAGCCCTGTTGTAGCGTGAGAGTAAAGCCTGTGTGTTTGCTATGCGCCATATATTTGTTGCTTGTGCAGCAATTCGTTTTCCTGATGCGTCAATAATTTTGGACTCTTTGTCAGGCGGGGGTGTGTCCCCAGAAGTTTGAGAATTGGCCCTTTTGCGTGCATTAGACACTACCAAGGAGTCTAGTGGCAGATGACCCTTAATGTATACTGGATCAGCTGGTGCTGGCCTGTACTTTTTCTCTATTCTAGGATTTAACACCCTACACCTTACTGGATTTTTATAAAAATCTCTGGAGCATGTTTTATGACTCCCCTAATCATTGGTAATATCTGGGTAGACCTTTGTGACTGTTCGAAAGTGTCTAACAAGAAGTCCTCCTCAACAGCATCAGAGTGCATGGGAACCCCATGGTAAAGTGCAGCTCTGTTTAACAAATGATTAAAACCAATACTGTCTTCTGTAGGGGAATGTTTTGTTGGGTAGTACTGAGGATTAGGGATGTCTGGTGCATTATTTGGTGAAAAATTATAGGCATCCTCATCATCCTTAGGGTATTCTGTGTTAACATCCTCATCTAAAGGGTATGTATGTGGCTCTGGAAAATCATCCCCTCCACCCAAATCATACTCCTCATCAGTGTGGTGGGATGATGCAGGAGAGTGAATAAGGAGTAACAGGAGTAACAGGAGAGGAAGAAGGTGAAGGAGAGGAAGGGTGCATTGGAGAAGTTGCACAGTCCTTTTTGGCAGGGACCACAGGTGTAAGTGGTGTGTCTGCTGGTCTCTTCTTATAAGGGATTGCTTCCACATGTCCAGTTTTTGGATTAATATGGACTTTTTTCTGTCTAAGATCTGGTCTAAACATTTCTTCCTCTTCTACAATCTTCTTCGGCGTCGATTTCTTCGGAGCTGATAGAGGTTGTTTAGTACTTTTTGCCTTATGAGGAGTAGTTGAGTCTTTTGGCAATGTTTTCGGTGCCGAATGTTGTTTAGCCTTATCTGGGGTCTTCAGTACCGGTATTAGAGGTTTCGGCGTGGAGACCTGTTTTGCTGTGGCGCCGGAACTTGGCTTCCCCTCCTTGTTTTTTGAACCAGAAGGTTTCGGAGTGGAAGCTTTCGAGTTTGGTACAGTCTTTGTCTTTGTGCGCCGAAGGGTTTTTTATGTTCGGTGCCGACGAATCCTTCGGTGTCGAAGGATGTTTCGGTGCCAATGGAAGAGGTGTAACTGGCACATGATGTTTCTTCGGTGCCGAGGCACCGGAAGGCGTATTCTCTTTCCTCGGAGCCGGGCCCGAAGGCGGGGCGTTAGAGGGTAAATGTCGGTCTCGACTGGGCCCCATGGGCGGAGTGCTGACCGTTGCCTTCTGTTCGGGTAATGTCTGTCGTGCGGGGGCAGATGTACTCATGGGTTGTCGAGACGGGATCGAATCGTCCGAATCCTCTGCCCCCGATATTATTTGGAGATCAGGCGAGTCCTCCTCTGCGCCGAGTGGTGCCTCGTCCTCGGAGAGATCTTCGATTGGATATTCGTCCTTGGAGACGTCTTCTTCGACGATCTCCTCTTCAAAGATGGCCTCCGGTGCTGGTGCTGATCTTCTCATTTCGTGTCGACGGGCCCTCCGATCTCAAATTTTTTTCTTCGATCGGAAAGAGGCACAGGCTGTGCAGGTCGACTCGTCGTGTTCTGGCGAGAGACAGAGGTTACAAACCTCGTGATGGTCGCTATGAGGGAATTTTGCTCGACATACCGGGCATCTCTTTAGAATGGAGTTCTTTCCATGAGGCTTAGGCCGCACAGCGCCGATTGGCCCAACGGCCCGCTATCGAAAGAAATTTGTTTGAAGTTTCTCGCTTCGAAAGAGCAGAAAAAGTCTTTTTCTAGCCGGAGCGGAAAACTTTCATCCGAACCCAGTGGCGGAAAAAAACAATCTGAGGATGGAGTCGATGACCATGCGCAGTATTGTCCAAGGGAGGAGTCACCGATCTCGTGACTACAAAAGACTTCTTCCAAGACAACAACCTGCAATCATCCGAGCCCAACACCAGGTGGCGATCTATTGCTAAATGTAGGATCTGCAGCTCATATGCCTCGAACCACACTTATTGGACTGCTACCATTTTAAAAGGCAGGCTTCGTTGACCACCACTAATTTCTTCGATTAAGACTTCTTTCTACTCCAATGTTTCTTTTGAAGTTGCATGGTGTAGATGTTCAAACTCTAAAATTAGTACAAATTAAGTCACTTTTAAAAAGAATATAAAGCACATATGTGCTGTTTGGTCCCTGCATTAGTAGATCTTAGAAGTACATACACTCAATCTTTTGAGATCTAGGCTGTATTACAACAGATTCTGCAGGTAGGGAGTCTTTCATAGGTTGGAAAAATTGCATAAGTGGTTGTACAATAAAATGTATGCACTTGGCTATGTAATTTTTTGGAAAATTATGCATAGTATTTTTGTACATTATTGATAACTTACTAACTATGGGAAACAGTAATTGCATTTTTAGGTCAAGCATAGGCAGCGTGCATGTGGGGTCTTCAAGACATGGTACATTCAGTGTATGGTCTTCAAGCCGAACCATCGCTTTTCATTGGTTCTTCCAGGTACCTTTCTAAATTCCTTATTTTTGATCGGTAGATCGTGGCCATTTGTCCTAACTTTGGTCTGTTCCCTCCCATGGCAACTGACCCTGTTACAGGTCCATTTAGTTTCTGTCCATTTCAGTTCGTTTTGCGCCCACGTTTTTATAATTGCCTGTCTCATATTCTAGGTATGTTGCAAACGCGCACAGCTGAACAGTGTTACTGCTTTCCCCTCCCACCCATCGTTTCTCCATGTGCTCTCCCCTTCCCCATCCCCTGTCCTTGTTATCAAGTAATCATCTTTCTTTTTTGTGGTTGGGCTTCTTTTAGTAGGATATGCAGCAGTGTTTTCTAAATAAATTTGGTGTGCCGTGGTGCACATTGAAGCTTGCTGGTTAAGTGGTTTGTGTTTTAATCAAGAACCATTTGGCTCAGTGACAATGGCGTCTTGTGCATATTCTTGTGGAATGTAAGCTGCTTTCTGCCAGTGCAGGCTTTCCTTCCAATTGTGCAGATCGGCCCGGTGCGGCTTATAAAGCACGGAACATACTAGCAACACTGCAAGATTAGCAACCTGCGCATAAGCGGCCCAACATCGCTGTGCCCAGCCCCGGGCTGATGCTCATGGGCTCCTGCCGCACCTTCACCTCCCGCCAGTTAGCTCCTCACAGCTCAGTAGGTTGCTAAGGGGAACGGGCAGGGTACCGGGCCATTCCAAGGGCTAACTTCGAGCAACCCCGAACACCAGACTCTTCGCTCCATCGAGCTTTCTGCTCTACCCCTTCTAATTTCCACTACAACACCTCCTTCAGTTCCACACTGTTTCTATATCCTGCCACCCTTCATCCCACCTCACCCCACCCCATTGTCACTCACCACTCCTATGCTGCAAAAACGGCCCTGTAACAAAAACGGCCCGAGGGGCCCAAAACCGCCCCCCACCCATGCGGCGCACTGGCGGATTACCCAGTGCCCGCTATGGCCAGTCCAGCCCTGGTCCTGAGACATCTCCTGTAAACAGTTGAGTAAAAGCGTTTTGGTTACAGTGTGATTTTTAAGGAATATTATTGTATTTTAAAAGTTGACACTTAGAAACTTTCTCACATAGAATCACCAATGTTATCCTATTGGAGGAAATTCACTTAGCAGGTAAGTAGTATTATTGTTACTTTTTCTTACTGAGTGTTGGATCCTGGATCCAGCACTGGTGCATCTCCTGTAAACAATTGAAATAATGTGTTATGTCATACATGTGATTTTTAACTAATATTTCTAAGTTTCAAAAATCGACACTTTTTCAGCAAAAAACAGGCAATGTTATCCTATGGAAGGAAATTCAAGTTACCGGTCAGTACAGTTAAAATTACTTTTCAGGGTCAGTGCTGGGCACCAAGATCCAGCACTGGGATCTCTCTTGATAACAGTTGAGTATTTTCGTTTTCGTGATTCGGCTGATTTTAGATGAATATTTTAAAGTTTCAAAACTCCACACTTAGAAGAGTTTCCAAGTGAAACCAGTCAATGTTACCCCATGGAAGAAAAGTGAGTTATCAGCTTTTGGGTAAGTACTCGACTGGCAGAGTTAAGGTTCTGGGCATAGACTCAGGGGTCTCCCAGGGTCAGGTAGGTACAGTTGTTACACCCTCAGCAGCACATGGGCAGCCGGGTGCAGAGCGTGTTAGGCCCAATGTTAGCTTATGGGCGGCAGGGGGCCTTCGGTTGGTGGCTGCTGGCTAGCAGGCCACGCGGCTGTGGGAGCTGGGCTCCGGGTCACTTGCTCAGGGCAAATGGAGAAGTAGATTAGGACAGAGGTTGCACTCCCAGGGGTACTCGGGCGGCTGGGTGCAAGGTGCTTTTGAGCCATAGGGCGCTCAATGTTATTCAATGGGAGTCTTGGAAGTTGAACAAAGGCTGCAGGCTCGTGGACGGAGATTCTTCAGGTGCGATTACCACTTCGAGAGGTAAGTTGGGATCTTGGAGGATAGGTAGACACCCAGGAGTTGGGCACAGGGGGTCGTGGGGCGCTGGGTGCAGGGCTGTCTTTTGGTGTCTGGAAATCTTATCCTCAGCTGGTCGCGGTTGGAGGGGTCCCTTGTTGTGAGGCTGCAGGTGTAGTCAGGATCGTCGAGGAGGGTCTTTGGGCACTGGATTCCGGGTTACAGTCACCGGGAGGAAGTCCTGAGGGCCTTTGTCCACTCAGGCACAGGCCGGGCTCAGTGGGTACAGAGTGCGCTGGATTCGCGGTTCCTGGCTAGCACAGGGGGTTGTTGCTGTTTGAGCAGAGCCACTGCTCATGGGAGTCCCAGTCTTTAGATAAGCACAGCAGGCAGGTCCTCAGGGGTTTTCGAGGTTGCTGTCCGCAGGAGATGCCAGGGTTTTAGCAGGAGCAGGTTCAAGAATCAACAGGCAGGTAGGGCTGGGGCCAAGTCAGTTGGTGTTGTCCTCTTGTTAACAGCTGCAAGGCAGCACTTCTTGTTTCTTGTTCTTCTTCTTGTTTCAAAATCTGGATCTGAGGAAGGAAGGTTCAGGGTGCCCCTAAATACTAAATTTAGGGGCGTTACAGGTAGGGCAAGGGCAAGGACCAATGGGTCCCTGTCCTGGGGTGAGCACACACCCTAGCCTGCCACTCTCCAGTGGGAGGGGGGCAGGAGCCTAGCTCTAATTGGATAGGGCTCCCATTTCTCAATATGGCTGGAGCCTGGGGTTGTGCTTTACCTCGCCTCCCCACCTGAGGGTTGGCAGAGGCTGGCACACCCCCTTTCCTTCCTTTGTTTGTCGCCTGTCTTCCCGCCAGAGTGAGGGTCAGAACCGGTGAGGGCCAGTTGCTGAGTACAGCAAGTGGCCTGGGGAAACTCAAAAAGGGGCATGCCTTTGAAGCTCCCCCTGCCCATCCTGGGGGAGGAAATCTAGCAGGATGTGCATTGTTGCAGGCCCTAGAGAGTGGAGGGCTCCCTACCCAGAGGTCCAGCAACATGTCTGCTGGGTGGCAGCCTAGGCAGCCTCCCAGTCAGGACACGGGTTGTAGGTTAGTTCCAGGGGGCAACTCTAAGTTGCCCTCTGGCGTGCATTTTACATTAAATCCCACACTGGCATCAGTGTGGGTTTAATGTGCTGAGAAGTTTGATACCAAACTTCTCAGTCTTCAGTGTAGCCATTATGGTGCTGTGGAGTTCGTGTTGACGACATCCCAGCACCAAATACTCTTAATGGTAGCACTGCACTTACAGTGCCCAGGAATGGACCTGGGCACTGTAGGGGTATAGGGCTCATGCCCTTGTACCCACACCACTGGCATAGGGCACCCAGCTAGAGGTTATTAGCACAACAGATGCCTGTGTGCTGGGCTAGTCTGGAACACATGAAGAATTGCGATTGAATGAGCAGCCTTCGGCCGATCTGCCTCAGTGTAATAGGGGCTAAACTTGAAAACAAATGCACTTCAATGTTTCACTTATTACGTCACTGTGCTGAGTTTCAGCTTTTGTAAAATACAAGCCAGCATGAACCAGTCATCACATCGGCCGTGGACGATATAAGCTACTAAAGAGGTGGGGCCACTCGGTTGAGGCACTGGTGGTTACAGCCTGCTGGGGCACGCCCCCCCCCCGCCAGCCCCCCTCACTCGCCGGTTAAAGGCATGGGCTGGAGACGGCACTTATCTGTGTGTTTAAGAGATCAAGTGAGTGCCAGAAGAGTGAGGCTGAAAGAGAGAGGGATAGAGAAAAGAGCGAGATAGAGAGAAGAGTGAGAATGAAAGAAAGAAAAATCGAGAATGAAAGAGAGAAAATCGAGAATGAAAGAGAGAAAATCGAGAATGAAAGAGAAAAGCAAGAATGAAATATAGAAAATCGAGAATGAAAGAGAGAAGAGCGAGAATGAAAGAGAAGAGCGAGAATGAAAGAGAAAAGAGCGAGAATGAAAGAGGAGAGCAAGAGAGAGAACAGCGAGAGAGAGAGAGAGAACAGCAAGACTGTAAGGCAGACAGAAAAAAGGGAGAAAGTGAGGGTGGAGCAAGACTTAAGGAGACAGATAGTAAACAGAACCACGAGAGAGAGAGAGCAGGAAAGAGACAAGAGAGTGAAGGCGACCCCGCTTGTGCAACTAAGTATCATTCTGATCCTTTATTGGAAATGTGTTATATTGAGGCCAGGACGGATTTATATAGCATTCGTATAGCTTAGATCCTCATTTGATCTAGTTCCCCGCCCCAAGCTTTGGCAGGTTTTGAATGGATTGAGGGCATTTTAATTGGCACCTGCATACATCTTGGAGCAGGTTAAAGCTTGAGAAAACTATGTGGGGAATCATAAAACTGCAAAAGGGCTCTCCCTTTCAGCCCATTTCGTCGGCATTACAAGTTTTCAACCACCAAGCACTTGGCTCTGCCCTTTATGGAGCAGAGCCAAGTGCTTGGTTGTAGTGGAGAGCTTTGGGGCACAGGGATGTGTCCTCTCTTGGGCTTGTTGAAAATATATTTTTGTGAGAATTGACAGGGCTTCCTATTTGTACCCTGTTGCTTCCCTTAAGGCTAGAAATGGGGCAAAAAAACCTGACTGATGTGGTAGGCCTAAAGCCCTTATTATATTGGAAGAGGTTCTGGTCTACTCCGGAGCTTGCTTCCTATCAGGCAGGCTTGCAAGAGATCCTACACAGTGCGGGTGCAAAAGATATTCCATGGCTCAAATATGTCAGGGTGGCGTTCACAAACATCGGGCTTGGGTGACTTTGGGACGCTCCCCTTAAGTGCAATGAAATATCGAAGGCCCAAATTAAGCATGCCTATTGGCAATTTAAGCTAAACTTATTGCATGCTCATCCACAAGCAGGAACTTTAACTCTGGCCTTCCTTCAATGGAAAGATAGTTACTGGCTAAAGCACTTCCTGGATGACACTGAGCCGGCAGTTGGGAGGAAACTATCTGCATTTCAGGTATTAGTCCCTAGCCCTCCTTTCTTTTACAGCTAGATGGGGAGTTGACTCGAGGCCCTCTTTCCACCATTGCGCCCTCTGTCTCTCAACAACTGAAACAGTGGAGCACATTTTTTTTGTTGTCCACTAAACCAAGGCCCTAGGAACTCTTCTATCCGACCACTATGTCGTAACTTTGAGTATGGAACATGCGAAGAAGCCCTGGAAACCTTATGGTGTGATTCCACCCACTGCCTAGTATTTGTAGTTTCACGGTTTTTGTAGGCTATGTGGAGAAACGGGCAAAATTACATGAAAAGAATCATTGCCTAGCTTACTTGTGGTGTAAACAATCAATTAATATAAGTGCTTATCTCTTGCATTATTGTTTTATACTTTTTATATGGATTTAAACGATGTATTTATGCTTAACTGTATTTATTTAATTTATTATGATTACAGTTGTTTTATTTGTAATGATTCTGCACTTTTATGGCATAGTGCAGAATAAAGTAAAGTTCAGTTATTAAAACATATGAAGAGGCTCGAACTGCAGCAACGCACACATGCAATGGCACCTCATATCTTGATGCACTGTGCACTACTGGGTCTAATCCCTTCTACTAAGAGGTTGGCTATTTGATTGAGACTGCGTGGAACCAGGACACTCCTCTGTCAATGCTAGCACAAGGGATAACAATCACATTGAAACAGGCCTCAAGCTTAATGGCCATTTCATGAAAGGGATGGCATGAAGGCTCAGATAAATTTCACCACAAGTGGGAAGACTTGCTTACGACTAGAACAAATTAATAAAAAATCCCCTCAGAAAAGCACATGCTATCTCAAGAATCTATTATTGAGGAGATTTGGGTAAGCTATCTTTTTTTTTTCAATTTACTCTGCCAAGGGGATGGCCTAATATATATATATATATATATATATATATATATATATATATATATATATACATACATATATATACATACATACATACATACATATATATATATATATATATATATATATATATATATATATATATATATATCTTCTATATATATATATCTTCTATATATATATATATCTTCTATATATATATATCTTCTATAGAGGAAAATATGTGTGAGAATATAGATTGCCCAAGACAGCATCTGCACTACTTCACTGGGCAAACAAGTGAGCTGACTGGACAGTCAGATAGAACATACCTGGAGGCAAATGTCAGACTGGTAAACCTGAGGGTAGTTCTCAGAAGGAAATTGAGAAACAGAGCATGAATGGGTGATGAAGGAGTTTATGAAATGATAGATTGGATGGGAATGGTGGCTCTGAAGCACCATCAAGTTCTAATTTCTAAGTGAACTCATGCCAGGCTCTCACCAAACCTTTCCTGATTGTAGGCTTGCCAAGCAAACTGCCTCGTAGTGGGAGAGAGTACTACTCACACGGGAGAACAGAAATGACAGAAGAAACAGAAGAAGACCTAGAGATTCGAGCAACATGCCAATAAAACAGCAATAGTGTGTAAAGGGTAAGGAATACTAGCAACACAATTTTAATCCATGCAAGGCGTTCCAATCTTCACCACTCACACCCTGGAACACAGGTTTTGAAGACCCCATTAAAGTCAAGCCACAGCCTGCTCCTGCTGGGGACTATTCACCCTTGCCGCCCATCCCAAACTCACCCTGATGATGTTATCAGGCACCCTGTTGTAGCTGAGGTTCTTGATTCTCACGCTGACCTGCTGGGGCGTCTTTGTGACCACGAGGTACTTGCTAATCAACGATTTGGGCATCTCAGTCCCTTCAAAGTGCTTCAGTCCCAGAGCCAATAAACTGCCCAGGAAAAGAAATACTTAGTCAGCCCACTTACGATTTCCTCAGTCAGAGAGAAAAAGGAAGCATTCAAGAAACCAAACACACAATCAGACATGCAGTGACAAACTAAACACCAATAAACTAAAGTAGGAGAGGCAACAAATTAAATCCACAGCAATGAACCAAGGACAGTACATTAATCAAAGAGTACTGAAACATAAGAAGCATGTCAATTAGTACACAACATTTGAACAGGTTCTGCCAGAATATTGTCGGAAACAAAGACCTACAATAGTACCACAAACTAGGAAAATAGACGTTAAATACAGTGCATACGCGAAAATGCCAAACACCATAGGTGGTTTCTGAGGGAGGTTTTTGTTGCAAACAGGTGAACAGAGATGGCCAGTGATACAGACCCAGTGCTTCATGGAAAGGGGCACTGTATGTCTTAAAAGGAGCAAAGTGCTTCAAGGGAAAGTTGGTGAAAGATAAAGTAGTGCAAGAGACTGAGGAAGATGTACGCAAAAAGAATACAATGTGGGTTGAGCTAAGGAATGTAACATCAGGAAAAATAACAAAGGAACTGGGAATCCCTAAGTGGAATCAGGATGAGCAGCATGGAACACTCAGTAGGACTGTACCAGGCAGACAAAAAAGCACACAGGGATGGTAGTAGAAACCTGCAACAAGAGGTGGCAGGATAAAGGAGAAGCATGCAGGAGTAGCAAGGAGAGAACTGAAGGAGCAACTGGGGGTACAAAGGAAAATGAAGACGGAGCGGCAGAAGGAGAAGCAAGATGAACTGGCAGAAGGAAAAGCAAGAGAGGATGGCAGAAGAATCAAGGGGCAGGCACAGTTGGAGGGACAGAAGGAGCCAGAGGAGTAGGGCAGAAAGAGCCTCAGTGGAACAAAAGAATTAAGAGGCGAGGGGCAAAAAAAAGCCAGAAAGGGGGCAAAAAGAGCCAAAGAGGAGGCAAAAGGGCGGCAGACAAAGCCAGGGGGTTGAGGAAGTAGCAAGTTAGGTTAGGTATAGCAAGAGGGGAAAGCGATAGAAAGAGGACTATTGGAGAAAGGTGGCAGACGGAGAAAGAAGGGGTAGAGGGAGAAAGAAAGGTATAAAGGGAGATGAAAGGAGCAAGAGGGATCAGCGAGAGAGAAAGAGGGGTAGCAGAGGGAGAAAGAAGGCAAAAGAGAAAAAGGTATAGAAAAGGGGCAATGGAAAAGGAGGCTGGAGGAAAAAAAAAGAGATGGGTTTAAAAAAGGACCAGAAAGAAGCATCTTGAAGATGCACAAAAAAGGCGACTATGAGGAGAGGGTAAAAGCAAAAACAAAGATAATAAAAGAAGGAATAGGCACATGTTAGGGGCAGAAGTACAATGAACCATGTGGAAAGAGAATAAAAGTTGCCCAGGACGAAAAGGAAGCTACACTACTGTATAAAGATCAGCAAGTGAATGATGGAAAATCAAGAAAATGAGGAGGGGAGCGAGTAGGTGAGGAAGGGGCAGAACAAAAAAAGCTTGGGGGAAGACTCCTTTATTAAAGAGAATAAAGGAAAACCAAGAAAACTGAAGTCAAGAGCAAGAGGAGGGCAAGAAAAAGGCAGGCAGCAGGAAGAGGAATAGCACATGGAGGAAGCAGATGGGTGAGGTACCAGGGCAATGGAAAGAGAAGAAAGACGAGGCAAAGGGGAGCAGGACCAAGAAAGCAGAAGAGAGGCAGAGGGTGAGAAAGGGGCCATGGGATAGTTTACCTGGAGAGGGCGGAGGAAGCAGCACCAAGGGGAGTTACAGAAATGTGCAACAGGAGTAAGCAAGGAGATGTGCCTACATGAGGAGGCAGGTGCAGTTACACTGACTAAAGGCTGACTAGGTAGCTTAACATTATATCCAAAACAATATATTCAGACTCCTAACAACTTGAAGACATTATTGGACATCTGAAGACAAATGCCATTGCTAGAGGATGAAAGTCAGTGGCCCCGGATCACAAGGGTGCACACTCTATGTTTCTACAGGCTTTGCCTTGTGAAAGCATGGATTTTCGACTTTGCTGTGGACCATAGACCAACAACTCCTTGGGGAATCCACATCTGTTAAAAGAGACTGGTTCAAATTAGGACATGACAACGCATATCTTGCCTCAGCCAAGTCTGCGCTTTAGATATTCCACTCCATACAATGAACGGACAATCGTACTCTGCTTTGGCAAAGAAGGGTTGTTGCTTTTTATTCCCTTACTCTATACACCTACTTGTCCTCTGCCTTGGTGTACACAGGCTTGTCATTTGGCTTCTGAGTCCTCATGGAGCAGATGGGGAGCAGCTCGGGATACATGAACAATTTCCTAGTTGCCATCATCCATGCCAGCTGCTTCGGAAGGCAGACAACATCATTGACTACAAAGGAAACGGTGTAAACACAATAAGTAATACATCACATAAAGTAGGATTATCAAACAGAAACAGGAATTACTGACCTTCCACACATATCCAAAGACAAAATATAGGGCAGGAGGTGTGAGTGCAAGGGAGGGTCAGACGAGGACAAGACGATACGTATAGTAGGCGAGTGATAAATGGAATAGAATGGACTATAAGTTAAAGGTATGGCAATGAGAGCATTTATGACATAGGGTAAAATAAGGTAATGAATAATCCAGTGGCACAGGGCGTTTTGACTGTATTTCTCTAGACATACGTGCAACTGGTTCTCCTAAGTAAAATAGGCCGAGTCCTCACAACTGGCGTCCACTGCCATCAATCCTGGGGCATGTATGACGGGTGCATGTTCTGTGCCAGATATGTGGTTTATGGACAGACAGGTGAATGGTGGAGTCCGTTAGATGTCCATGCAGATCTGCTGCATAAAATGATTGTCTCCTTTGTGTGTCTTTCATTTTCATCCATCTTGTCCCCTTCATGAAGCTCCAAACAATGGTGAGTGGGGGAGGTAGCCAGCCATTTACTTCGTCCACCGTAGCTTCCCTTTCCCTAGGTTCATATAGACTATTAACCATTTCCTTTTTTGTGACAATCTCACATGGAAACGTCAAAGGATGCAAGCCTCAGTCTAAAGCTAATGCTTATCAATCCATGGCCTGTCTGAACTTGCCCAACTGTGCTGTTGTCAGACATTCACAAACACCTTATATACATTAAATATGACAGGCTTGCGGAATAGGAGAATACAGAACAGGCGACAGTGTGGATGAACCCATCTCACATTTTTGCCCCTAGAATGCAAGCTCCTCATCCACTGAAGTGACAAGCTTCGTACATTTGGCTGATCCTCATCCAGCTGTAAATATTGCAATGCTTGGGTAAATGTAGGAAAGTGCCCATTTTTGACATGGTCAACACCACTTTTTGCCTGGTATCTAATGCAATTTTGACAGAAGTGCACTGGGTTCCTGCTATCTAGGTCCCCAGTGCCAGATCTCTTTCCCTAAAACTGTACAATTGTTCCCCCAATTGGAAATACCTTTAGCACCCCCTGTAAGTCCCTGGTAAATGATACCCGTGTACCTAGGGCAAGGAGGCTAAAGAGGAACCCTAAGGGCTGCAGCATGTATTGTGCTACCCTAAGGGACCCCTCAGCACCATCATGCAGACTGCCATTGCAGGCTGTGTGCCACAGTGTAGAGAAAAGTTAAGACATGACACGGCACACCTCCTGTGTGCCATGCCTATAGACACTGCATGCAGTATAGGCAAGTCAAACCTACAGCAGGCCTTACTGCCCTAAGGCAGGGTGCATTATATTACACGTGAGGACATGTCTGCATGAGCAGATATACCACTGTGATTTCTAAGTCATTTCTTAGGTATTACAAGTGAACAGGGAAGCAATTTTGAGAACATGTGCTGGACACTGGTATTTATGAGGTCCCCAGCTACATGATGCCTTCATTGAAACTAGAGATGTTTGGTATCGAACATCTTGTATTTATAAGCCCATGCGGATTCCAGTGATGGATTTATTATTACATGCACCCAGAGGGCATCTTAGAGGAGCCCCCTGAAAACGTACAGACTACTAGTGTACTGACTGACTGGTGTAGACCAGCCTGTCACCACAGACAGGTTTCTGATTCCTACAGGTAAGAGCCTGCGATCTTTGAGGGCAGAAACAATGCCTGCGCTGGCCAGAGGCCTTGTCACCTCCTCCACGCAGGATAGCTAATTAATCAGAGTATCAAGGAAAGGCTTCAAATGCCTATGCAGCCTTTGATATGCAACTAAAGGCTTCCCCAGACAGGAGAAATGTCACCTCCGCCCGGGCCCATTTGGCACCAGGACTGGTGAGAGAATTAGATAGTCAGGAGGCGTGTTCCCATCAGGCTAGTTTCACCCCTAAGGTGGGCTACCTGCTGTGAACACCAAACTTAGAATTCCACCATCTTTGTTTTGGCGAAATTAGGCTCACAGGTTCAGGGTTACACCCTATTCCCACAGGAAGAAGAACAACGTGAGAACAACAAATGCTTTGCACTACCCTCTGATAAGCCTAAACTGCTCCTTTGCACAAAAGAATTCCTACATGTGTACGTCGTCCAGCAGTCAACATGAACATCACAAATCCATCTTCCTCACTATCGCTTGACAATGAGGCTTTTAGACGAGGAATTTTACGACAATCTGCGTTGATCGCTTTGCAAACTGTTGCAAAATAGTTCTCTTTCACGCAACTCTTGCATATCTGTCCAATGGCAGGACATTTACCTTCATGTAAAAAGGAAAATCCGCTTCGATACCACAACTTCTTTTTCTTTGAAGACATTACTTTTTGGCCTTCTACCTTGTATTTCGACTTACGTTTCATACTCAGGGCGGATTCACTTTGGACCTTGTTAGCTACTTGTCTGTCAGCTCTTTCTTCCGCTCCGGCGGCAATAGGTACTCGCTTCAATCTTAGTGACTCTTTCAGCATTCGCCATCTGAAGGAATCGGATAGGCAACCATTTATTACTATTAGACACGTGACCTGTTCATTGTTCATTGTTTAACTCATTGAACTTCCAATGCTTTATGAGGGAATCAAATCTTTATAGAAACTCATCTATCATTTCACCAGCTCTCTACCTCTCCTGACTAAAAATTAACCTTTCATAGTCGAGATTCGACATTGGAATGAACTTGGTGTTTAACTCTTCTTTGATTTGACGGTATGTCACTTCGTCTCCTTGTGGTATTTTCTTTATCACTTCTTTTATTCCTTCATCTGCTAAATTCTTTAGTTATTTTATGATCTTTTTGTCATTTGCTCACTCCAGTACATGAAATCATCAAGGATTTGAATCCAGGCAGTCCATCTGTCACCAATATTCTGCTTTTTGGCGGTATCAAAGGGAGGCAGTGGTTTAAGGAATGCAACAGCATCATAACCTATGGAACTTTCTGCTGTCGGGAGCAGAGCTCACTCTGGCAGCATCTGCTGCCCGGTTGTACCAGCACCATCGTCAAGCACTAGCTGTGTGCTGACATTTGGGTCATCACGCCCGCTCTACAGCTGTGAGGTGCTGTCTTCTTCCTTAGTGGTGGTGGTAGCAGCTTGGTCTCAGACACGGGTTCTTCACCCTTCTCACCTCTTTGTATTGTATGTAGTTTTTATTGCCTTTAGCATTTATTGCGTCAGAAATATTTTCACTGTTATCGCTGTCTTGCACTCGGCTAGCACTGCCTTTAGCGCTTCTCTGTACCTGGTTGTCACGGCCTTTAGCATTGTTGGATTGTATGAATGACAGATCTGTGTCGCATTGAAGCACAGTACATCTTGTCTTGACTTAACCAGCAAATTTCCAGCCGAGAGAAACAAACTTTCTTGTAAGACATTCACGGTCTTCACAGGCCTTGCACTGGCAGGATTGGCGCTTTGACTCCACATACGCCAACAATCTATTTTCACTTCAACTGAGGCGCATGTGGCATGCATGTGCAGTTTGCTGAGCAAGGGCAAACTCTCTGAGAAAGCACTCTCCGTTCTTTGGATCGCGGGGTTTATGTAACCCCCTATCTCTTAGACAGTTGTAGCGTCCTCCCCAGCCCAAGTACATGAAAATGATCATGCCACACACTGAGCTTGGTATTACACGCCTTTATTCCTCAGTGAGTAACAGTTAACTGAACATTCTACATCATGACTTCTATCACTCACACACTTACGTCACTGTTCTACTGAGTCCGTCAGGTACCTAAAATGGTCCCGTCATCTCTAACTTACAAGACGCTACAGGGTTGACCTCTTTCTGCTCCTAGAGACTATCCTCCGGTCTTCTCCATGGTGTACTGATTGGTTTGCCTCCCTATCATGGATCATTTCTCTGTTGAAGTGACTCAGCTCTATGGTTTCGCTCCTCTGTATCTTACATCTTGGCTTATACCCCTCCAGTCCTATTCTATTTCTAAAATAAAGAATGGTAGTTTATTTTTATCATTATCTATTGTGTCTGAATCTCATTTTTGTACTTCTTCCACCTCGTACAGTAATTGTCTACTGCTCATCCTTGTTTTGCTGAGAAAGTCAAGTTTCCAAAAGCAAAATCTTGGTTACTCAATGAGAGTGCATCAGAATTGTGGCAATGGACAATAGAGGTAAACTACATAACAACGAAGATAACCAGTAACTAAGAACTACCCCAGAAGCCAAGAAAAGTCCTTACAGTCTGTTTTCATGAAAGGCTATCCTAACTAATCTGACTGATGCTTGAAGGGGGGAGGAAGCATAATGCTGCTCTGAGCTGAAGCTTGCAATAGGTGCAGATAGTCCAGACTCCACAGGCCCTTGCTCATATTTTCAATGCCATGTCTTGTGCAAGACAGTTTCCCACACTTACGTTTTCATAAGTGTGAACAAAAAGAGTGTAGATGAAGAGTGTCCACCTACAACAAACCAGTTGTAGAGTTCACAGATGGGTCTTTAACTCACCACATTTGAGGGTTCCACTTTTGGACACACTGCGCGTCTGCTCTTTGCATGGACTCCAATCTTGAGGCACCAGCGTGTGAAAATCCAGGACGAGCTGCAGAGCCTCCTTCAGATTGCAGGTCTGAAAGGCTGTCTGGAAATCCGGGTTGAATGGTCGCCTAAGTAGCAGTGAGTTGGTAGCAAAGGATGACAACTCAATCTGGGAAACAGAGAAAATACTATATTTAATGGCATGCAGCAACACAACATTCCACTTGCAAAACTCAATGTGCTAGCACTGGAGACAGGGAGCACGTTAAGTGCCAAAGTCATTCAAAGACTTTATCAATGTTAGGATATTAAGGAACAGGAAAAAATGGTTAACAAGCAATGTCATTGTATGTCTCAGTGGGAAATGTTTACCCTGGCTGCAGGGCTACTTATGGCACCAATTGAACCTGAAATCATGTCGATGAGAAGGTCACTGAAGGGTCCATCCTAGCTCATTATACTGATTTGAAAATCTGTCGCAGGAAACAATATACCCAAGACACTGGTAAAAAGGCCTATTAACATGAACTTACCAGTAATGCACGTCAGGGTGCATGGATATCAGTATCCTTGACAATACTTTGGTCAGCTTCGCATTGTTCCAAGTGGGATTTATGAGGAGAATTGGATAGGATGTAGGTGCAGGTTGATGCATTAATGGCTTAGAAGTTTGAGAGTTTAAGGTTTAGCATGCTTGATCAGTTTTTCCCTGAAGAAACAGTCCTATTTAGAGGGTGTTTATTGAGAATCCAATGTCCAGCTGGAGGATAGTGAACAATGCAATCCTTATTTATCATACAATGAGCACTGCACATTTTTTCTCCAACATTTAAAAATGGTGTGAAAAAATAAGTAGTCTCATTGCCAACAGATATAACAGGAATGATGTCACACAGTGAGGAGCAAAGTAGAAGTTACTCTCTCTCAAACCCCCATACTCTCAGCACTGCAGGCCTAAGTTCAGCCAAAAAAACCTTTCTCAACCCAGCCCACGTTTCGCCTCCTAGGGTGGTACAAACTAAGATGACAGAAAGAAAAGGCACTTTTCAGAAAAGACTGAAAGAATAAGATTGCAGGAGCTTAATGCTTGGGAGTTAAAGGACAGAGAGGAAGCGAAGGGTCTTACAGTCGACACCAAATTCTACGCCACAGAAAAAAGAACAGTGTTATGGGAAGCCTACAAAACTGAGCTGAGGGACAGAGCCCAGAATTTGATTGCCTAAAAAAGGAGTAGAGAAAGTGCTGAACTAGACACACTGGAGGGTACGATTTTACAGCTTGAGACGTCGCTGACTTCACTCATGGATCATCTAACTATAAGGCAGATAGTGGGCGTACCAGGCAGAATACAGGGACTTGGCGCAAGAAAAGTCCAAACAAAAAAGATAGCATCCCTACACCAATTGTACAAAACAGGTGATAAGGCAGGCAAATTACTAGCGTGGCTCGGTCGCCGGGAACGGAACGCCGTATGGGTGCAGACATTAATGAGTCAGTCAGGGAACCACCATCAAACTAATATCTTGATAGTGGGCAAATTTGCACAGACATTTTAACAGTTTTACACTGCTAGACAGCTTCATGGCTCACAAGGATTTGTCTTATACTTGACCCAGATCACTGAGCCAGCTCAGGATGCAGAGGACCATGAGCCCCTGGAGGCAGGATGTATGTTGGGTGAGGAGCAGGATACGGTGGCTAACCTGCGAATGGGGAAAACACCAGGTCCTAATGGCATCCCAGCTGAGTTTTAAAAAAATGTGAACTTACTAGGGATGCATGCATTTTCTGAACCTGTTTAGGGAGGGAAAGAGAAAGGAGAGCTACCTCTGGAACTCCAGACAACAATAATAGTGGTCATTCCTGAAGAGGGTAAACCCAAGGATAAGTGCGAATCATACCGCTCTATCTCCCTATTAAACACAGAAACCAAAATACTGGCAACCATCTTAGTGACAAGCCTAATCCAAGTAATTATCCCATTAATATATCGCGACCAATCATGATTCATGCCTGGAATGTTGCCCCGCAACAATTTGCGACACACACACGACTGAATGACAATGATACAGGCCCGACAGTCATGCCATGTATTCATGTCATTAGACGCTTAGAAAACATTAGACGCTGTCCATTGGACCTTCCTGGAGCAGATTCTCTTGAAGTTCAGCTGTGGCCCACAAATTCAGAAGCAGGTTGCGCTGTTATAAAAAAAACCTGATGGCCTCCGTCAGGCTCACTGAGAAAACATTGGAGGAATTCCCCATAGAAAGAGGGGCGAGACAGGGCTGCTCCTTCTCCCAGTTTGTGAGAAAGTGCCATCTTTCTTGCCCCCCACTTTTTTCAGAACTGCTGATGTGCTTTGACTGAGTGTGCCCTGGGTTCCTGCCAACCAGGTACCCAGGGCCTGTGTTCCTTCCCTAAAACTGTGTTGAAACTAAAACCCAATTGGCATCTCTGGCCACCTATCAGCCCCTAGTAAATGGTACTCTAGGTACCCAGGGCATGGTGACCAGAGAAGACCCCTGAGGGCTGCAGCACTTATTGTGCCACCCTCAGGGGCCCTGTACTCGGACACCCTCACACTGCCTTTGCAGGCTGAGTGTCTAAGTAACAGAACTAAACAGGGAGTCGACATGGCACACCCCTGTGTGCCATGCCCACAGAACCCACTGCCCTGGCATACTTCAGTCACCCCTCTCGCCGGGTGCCCTATGCCAGAGGTGTGGGTACAGGTGCATGAGCCCTGTGCCCCTACAGTACACAGGGCCATTCCTGGGCACTAAGTGCAGTGATTCCATTAAGAGTATATGGTGCTGGGAGGTTGTCACTACGAACTCCACAGCACCATAATGGCTACACTGAAGACTGACAAGTTTGGTACCAATCTTCTCAGCACATTAAACCCGCACTGATGTCAGTGTGGGATTTAATGTAAAGTGCACCAGAGGGCATCTTAGAGATGCACCCTGAAAACCTAACCTACAATCCACGTCTCGGCTGAGTGGCTGCAGAGGCTGCCACACAGCAGACATGTTGCTGGACCCCTGGCTCTCCTGGCTCTGCAACAATGCACATCCTGGGCTAGGTGCTAGGTCTCCTCCCCAGGATGGGCAGGGGGAAGCTTCAAAGACATGCCGCCTCTGTGAGCTTCTCCAGACCACTTGCTGCCCCCAACAACTGACCCCCACCAGTTATGACCCCCCACTCTGGCGGGAAGACTGGAGGGAAAAACTACGTCAGGAAGGGGGTTGGGGGGTGCCAGCCTATGCCAACCCCACCCCTCAGGTGGGGGAGACGAGGTGAAGCACGACCCCGGGCTCTGGCCATCTTGAAGATGGGGAGCCCTGCCCAATCACAGCTAGGCTCCTGCCCCCCTCCCACAGGAGAGGACCAGGCTAGGACAGGGCCCTATTGGTCCCTGTCCTTGCCCTACCTGTAACGCTCCTAAATTCAGTATTTAGGGGCTCCCTGAACCTTCCGTCCTCAGATCCCGCTAAGAAAAGAAGAAAGAAGATCAAGAGGAAGAAAACCCGCCGTGCAGCTGCTAACAGGACGACAACAACTGACTTGGCCCCAACCCTACCAACCGGCCTGTCGATCCTGGAACCTGCTCCTGCCTAATCCCGGCGACTCCTGCGGACAGCAACATTGGGACACCCAGAGGACCTGCCTGTCTTGACCCTCTTAAAGCCTGGGACTCCCATCATCAGAGGCTTTGCTGCAACAACACCCTGAGGGAGGATCCTTGGGGTACCCCGCGGATGATCTCGGAGGCTTTGGAACCTAACGGGGGGAGGCGGACGCTCAGAGTTCTGCCGGAGAGGAAGGAGGTGGTCCATTTCAGAGCCTTGTCTCGGATCCCTGCGGCATGGAGGCATGCGCGTAGTGTGCGGTGGCAGATGGTGTCAAAGGCGACGGAGAGGTCTAGGAGGATGAGTGCTGCAGTCTCCCTGTTGTCTAGCAGGGTCCTGATGTTGTCGGTGGCGGCGATGAGGGCGGTCTCGGTGCTGTGGTTGCTGCGGAACCCTGACTGAGAAGGGTCCAGGATTCTGTGCTCTTCGAGGTATCGGGTTAGCTGTCTGTTAACGATTTTCTCTATGACCTTGCCCAGGAAGGGGAGCAGAGAGATGGGTCGGATGTTCTTGAGGTCTCTTGGGTTTGCCTTGGTTTTTTTTGAATAGGGCGTTGATCTCGGCGTGTTTCCAGCTCTCTGGGAAGGTCGCGGTCTCAAGGGAGAGATTGATGACGTTGCTTGCGACGGCGGGATATCATTGGTGTTAAATCTGGGGTTGGACAGTTCCTTCACTATGTTGAAGAGCTCCTTGCTGTCATGTCCATTGTTGTCGAGGCGGTCTTTGAGGAAGCTCTTCTTGGCAGCCCTGATGAGGTGGTGGTGGTTGCGGACGGCGTCCTTGTGTGCTGCGTGGCTGTCCGGAGTTTGTTCACTGTGCCATTTCTTCTCTTGCTTCCGGCAGGCTTGCTTGGAATCTAGGAGTTCTGGGGTGAACCAGCTGGCCATCTTGCTGGTATCTCTGTGGGGGGGTTTCTTCAGCATGCGAGGGTGTTGGCACAGTCGTCGATCCAGCGTCTGAGGTTGTGGGCAGTGTCGTCGGTGTTGGAGGGTTCGGTGGGTGGGCTGAGAGCGAGGTTTGCATGTAGTTGGTCTTCGGTGATTTTGCTCCAGCGGCGGTGGGGGATCTGTTGGGTGCAGCGGTGGGTTTCTGGAAGGTGAAGTGGATGCAGCGGTGGTCGGTCCAGAGGAGTTCGGTGGTGTGGCTGACGGAGACGTGCAGGCTTGAGGAGAAGACGGGGTCAAGCGTGTGGTCGGCGGAGTGGGTGGGCGTTGTGACGAATTGTCTCAGCCTGAGGTTGGCGAGGTTATCGATCAGGGTTGTGGAGTTGTTGTCGTTGTTGTTCTCAAGGTGAAAGTTCAGGTCTCTGATGAGGATGTAGTGGGTGGAGGTCAGGGCGTACGTGCTGATGAAGTTGGCGATGGAGTCGCTGAACTGGGGGCGGGTTCCTGGGGGTCGGTAGACGAGGGTGCCTCTGAGGGTGGAGTTGGGGTCTGTGTGGATCTGGAAATGGATGTGTTCTGTGGTGCTGAGCGCGTTGTCGGTGCAAGTCGAGACCCTGATGCAGTTCTTGTGGACAATGGCAATTCGACTCCTTTGGTGCGGTCTCTGCGGGTGATCTTGTAGCCGTCTAGGATGGTTATGGCGATGTCGGGTGCGGTGGAGTTGTTCAACCAGGTCTGTGTCAGGAAGGCGACGTCCGGGGAGGTTGTGTTGAGCAGGTCCCAGAGCTAGACGGCGTGTTTGCGTACGGAGCGGGTATTCAGTAGTATGCATCGAAGGTGGTTGAGGTCTTTATTGGCGGGTGGTTCGTCGGCTCTGTGGCTGGTGTAGCTACAGTTCCAGCAGGGCAAGGGACCGTGTGTGTTTCGGGGCGGTCTTGAAGCAGTTGTGGTTCCGCCCGGGGTTGAGAGCATGCAGAGTGCTGGCGTCGTAGTGGTGGCGGTTGTCGTGGCGGGTGCGGGAGCCAGGGGTTCTGGCGCTTGGCGCGGTCCAGTCGCGAACGGGCCCAGACAACCTACCCCATGCCAAACTCCTGTTCAGTGCACTGGGCTTAGTGGTGACCAAATGAGATATTGCAAGGTACTGGGGTGTCACGGAGACTCCCTCCCTACAGGAGTGGCGACGCGGAATGGATCACTACATGGTGGCAGAGAAGGTGACGTCTAACAGTAGGGACGGCTCCGGTAAATTCCTTAAGATCTGGGTATGGTGGAGGGAATACTATGGAATGGACATAGTGAGTGACGGCACTGCCCTACCCATGCTTCAAGGAGGTGGAGAGACCGAGATGGAATAGGAATGAGCGGGATGGTTATGCACATTCACATTTGATGTGTCTCCATATGGTGGCCATGTAAACCTCAATGTCTAGTGAACTCTTCAGGGCAATACATGATCGCTCTTCTAAATCGTTGGTGCATATTCGCATTACTGGGCATCGGTTGTGTAAGAATGTCAAATGTTTCTTGTTTGATGTTTCCTGCATGAAAATAATAATAATACATTTTAAAACATGCAGGAGATTCTACAATATGTTAAACGGAGTCCTACAAATAGGAAAACGTCAAGAATGTAAAATGGAGAAGCATAAAACAAACTACATTAAAAGAACTAAAATCAAAATGCTGTCCATCATGACTTGGCAAGCCCGGGCATGAACCAAAAATGGAAGAAGCAAGGGAAAGAGGCAAAAATGTATGTTATAAATACCAGAGCGACACGGTGTTTGCAGCAATACCACCCAAAAAGGAATCAGAAAGTAAGGTGGCAAAACCATACTGTATATGGTCGAGGTAAAGGAGAATGCCTGGAAGTAGAAGTTAGGAGTGAGCACCATACTTGGAATCAACTCCAGCATGCTGAGTTTGAGGCTGCCAGAAGCATGAGGAGCAGCAGAAGTAGGTTAAGCGGGTGCCAATAGGGAAACTATCAGCATGCACCACGCAAACAAAGCTGCCCTGTACTTTCAATGTTTTAATTATATTTATATAATCTATGTGGTGCTCCGTCACGTTCGTAGATGTGCAGATTTTCTTTGCCGGATACAAACAGACAGTGAGACCAACTTTTGCATAGGTTACTGAAAAAACATTTGAGAGACAAATTGACATTATTCAACCAATATAAATTAGATTCCTTTCTATGTGACCAACACACGTCAGAGGAATACCAGTTTTGAGACTGTTAGCAAATACTTTTTTTCAATACTAATTTTAAGCAACCAGAAAGGCAGGCTGGTATAATGGGTTGTGTAAATGAACAGCAGCCCTTGTGGCCTACTTCAAAAAGTTTATATGTTGCGTAACGGTAAGATGAAAAAGAACATTTATTCTTAAGCAATACCATGTTAGCGAGTATTCAGAGTACAAGTATGGCTTTGTGGACTCTAAATGTGGTTGAGAAGAAGATGGGTCAGTATTCAGGGACCAAAATAAAAGGCGAGCTAGACTTGCCCCTATTTCATCAACCCCAAGATTCAAAGAATCAGGTTACGGTTCATTTAATTATTCTGTTCTGTCCATGCCTACAGCTTATAATGAACAGCATCAGAGAAAATTTTTTAGAATTCTTGAATGGGGAAGCAATTTGCAGGCTACGACTCAAGAGGTCGGTCATAACAATGTATCAATGTTTCTTTCAAATTGAAAATGCAGCTCCCAGCAAAGCTCATCATTTAACATGAACATGTGTGTGGGATCAATCAATAACAAGTCAGACAACTAGATGTACAGGATATTTTTCATTGATTCTAGATATTTCCAGTGCTAGGAGTTTTACTATATTAGCTGCATCTTTAAGAGCAATGTTGAGTGTATTTTCTTGAATAAAAAGTTTTCTTACCTCTTAAGCATATTTTTGAAGGATACATGACTTCTCAGCTTATTCTTTACCTTATGGCTATCTTCCTGGTGCCAGACGGGATGTGGAAACTTTTTCCCTGGCAAAAGCTCTGCAGGGTTGCCAAGTGGGGTCTAACAGCCTCAGGAACTACGCCTCACATTGCGGATGGGATGACTTTCGGGTATATATTGTCAACTTACGCATTGGCGTGCGTTCCCGGTACTTTGTCTGCCTACCTTTGAATATTGCAGAGAATAACCAATTGCATCATACTGTATGAACTATAGCAATGGATACAGCACACGAACAAGAAACGTTTCACCAGTAACACTCTTTTTGGTGTATACGTTATCTGATAGATTCCTCACTGTGTGCATATCCCCAGGCACCAAACTGGATTCCAGCAATTCCTTCGCATGCCAGTAGGTGGTGTCATCCAGGTCAACTGCGCCACACCTCGAAACGATGCCGTAGCCATGCATGTTGACGTCAGTTTGTTTCTGAACTCTGTCTGCACTGACAGACATATTGCCATTATTTGATCAAGTTTGATAGTGTGCAGACCTCTACATTGGGACTTTTTAAAAGTTTAATAAAAAAGAAGCCATTCCACAGATGTGGAAGGTGGCAGGGTCAATAAGGAATCTGCGGTTAGATAGAGCATCCACCAGAACGAGCGTTACCAAAGGTTATTAACTTATTCTTCAGATGGATACTTCCAACCTCAGACTACTCACCTTGTGAATAGACACCACAACAATACCTCCCATGGTTGGGGGTCTGTGGAATGTCTCAGAATAAAAAGTCTTGCAAGATTATAGGATCAAAACGTCTCTCCCAATGTACTGGACTATTAAGACAGAAGTGCTTCGCAAATGTTGAACTGACACCCACGTTGCAGCCTGACAGATGTTGAGGATAGGCAGTCAGAGTACCAATGCAGTGGTAGCAGCCCATGGTCCTGATAGATGAGCTTTCACGTCCTCTGGGGGCTGCTTCTTGGCCAGGATGTAGCAGATTCTGATGCAGCAGACTTTCCACCTTGAAATGGGTTATTGTTTGCACTGCTTTACTCTTCTTTGCTCATGTGAATCCTACAAACAGCTGATTGTCCAATCGATGGCCCTTTGTATGACTGAGGTCAAAGTTCTTTTGGGTCCGAAACAATGGAGCCCTTCTTCCTCTTTTAAGGGATCAGGTTGAGCAAAGAATTGCTGGAAGGTTGTTGGGTAGACAGATATGGAAAGGTGGTGGTTGGGAATCCTGCCCTAGTCCTGAGCACCAAATTCTCTAGAAAAAATATGGTGTATATTTGCTGGAGATATGAAGCTGGCTCTCTATACAGTGCACCAAAACGAGGTACACTGTGCAGTGTCCAGGCGACCCCTATTGGTTTACTGAGGCCAGAGGCACAAGTAATAATCCCAATTGCTCTCTTTTGTGGTAGTGTGGACGAGCAGTTTAGGTTTATCAGAGGGTAGTGCTAAGCATTTTTTGTCCTCACAGAGGCAATAAATGAGACACACGCTCAAGAATAAAACAGACCAAATTAGACAAGCATTTGCAGTGCAATAGGTCTCGCATTAGGAAAGTTTGAGGTATTGGTATTGTAAATGACAAATTTTGTATTGATGTGTTGGTTTTAAAAATAGCGAAATTAATAGCTTTGTCATTAACAAAGCCAATAGTTATAACTTTTGCAAATGTGACACCTATAGAATTTGCAATGCAATATGTGTTGTATTTACGTGACTTAGATGTATTGATGTTACAAATAACAATGGCTTTTAATTTTTTTAAATAATTAATACTTAAATAAAAGTTATTGTAATTTATGATGGCAATAGCTGAAACTTTTGTAAATAACTTTTGTGAAGATTATGTTCAGTGTATTTTATTGTGACGAAAATCCAAGAACAGAAGTGAAATATTAACATCTTTTTGTGACATTTGTAATAAAGCTTGAAACATTGAGAGACCATATTTGAACCAGTTGTTGAATGGTTGCACAGATTGATGCTGTGGCGGCGCTGAGTGATGCTTTGGCGTTCAGTGATGCTGTGGTAGCGCATAGTGATGTTGTGGTGCCCCCGAGTGATGCTGTGGTGGTGCCGAGTGATGCTGTGGTGATTCGATAGATAGAGTGAGGGCGACAGATAGATAGAGGGAGGGCGATAGATAGATAGAGTGAGGGCGATAGAGTGAGGGCAATAAATAGAGTGAGGGCGATAGATAGATGGATAGATAGATAGATAGATAGCGAAAGATAAATAGAGTGAGGGCAATAGAGTGATTGTGATAGATAGAGTGAGGGTGTTGTGCATGTGTGGTTGTTGTGTGGTTGTGTGTGGGGTTGTGTGTGTGTGGTTGTGTGTGTGGAGTTGTGTGTGTGTGTGTGTGAGGTTGTGTGGGGGGGGGTTGTGTGTGTGGGGGGGGTTGTGTGTGTGGGGGGTTGTGTGTGTGGGGTTGTGTGTGTGGGGTTGTGTGGGGGGGTTGTATGGGTGTGGGGGCGTTATGTATGTGTGTGGGGTTGTGTGTGTGGGGGGTTGTGTGTGTGGGGGGTTGTGTGTGTGGGGGGTTGTGTGTGTGGGGGTTGTGTGTGTTGTGTGTGTGTGGTTGTATGTGTGTTTGGTTGTGTGTGTGTGACCTGGGATACCTACTGGCCAAAAGATAAATTGTGCGGAAATGGGCGAATTCTGACAGACCAAGAATGTACGGCTGGGCGAAGGAAATGTAGAGGTGTCGAGCCCTGGAAAAACTGGTGTACAAAGGCTGGGGATGCCCCAGGAATTTGTGAAGATATGGGATGTCTGGGGCACGGTGGAATGCCAGTGAACCCAGCTGAGGGGAGTGCAGACCAAGAAGGGATTGGGGGGGGGGGGGGGCACGCAGACAACCGGAGATGTGTGCTGGGTGAAGATAGTGCGCAGTTAGTGCCAGACAGGCAGGGGGTGTTAATTAAGTCCCTTGTGAGGAAGAGCCTGTTGAGGTCACTCAGTGTGGCATCCCACGGGAGGGATGAAAACACAGGAACATTATTGATTATAATTAACCCCCTCCCCCCATTCTGCATGTCCCCTCCCCTATCTCTCCCTGCCCCCTGTGGCTTCTGATTCACAAAGGAAGAAAGACAAAAGCAAGAGTGAGGGAGGGGGCAAGGGGTGCGCTTTACAGGTGGGTGCAGTAAAGGGTGAGCGCTCAGAATGAGTGAACGAGAAGGGTATCAGATGAGAAAGGGGGGACACAAGAAACAGAATTCGAAAATGGGATTTAAAGTGTGAAACTGTATAAAATAAAGGAAGGGAAAGAGAAACACAGTAGTAAGCAAACAGATAAACTGACATAGAACGAAATAGAATGAGAGAATGGATGAAGTCCGGTGACGAGAATTCTAAATAGTTGGAGAGAAACACAGAGGAGGAAAAAATGTCTAGAGAAGTAGAGACGGGGAAGGAACAGAAGGGGAAAACGAGAACGCCACAAGCAAAACAGTTTAAGTAAATATCTTAAAAGAAATGTAAATCACAGTGCAACTACACACATATCAAATAGAAAGATGGGCAGGGGGGTTGTGGGGGGATGGAGACGGCGCACACGAGTGAGGGCGTAGTACATGGCTGATGGAAACATCTATTATATCAAGTAAACCCTCCAACAACATTTTTATGACAATGTGCAAAGGGATGTATTGATTAAGTGCCATGCAGAGGGTTGATAATCATAGAAGACATTATAAATTAAGTGTAGTCCATAATACCTATGTACAATGTTGAACATTCACTTGTATATTTCCTTTCATAGTAGGCCAATTTGGCGTTCGGTGAAATTACTGTTTGCAGAGATCTTCAACAAAGCCTTGCTGTGTTGTTGTGAATGTATGTAGCCTGTGATGTAATGTATTTACCAGAGTTTGCACCCCTCCTCCCTCCACTCCCCCTCCTCCACACGCTAAGCGTGTTTGCCTACTGGAATGGGAAAGAAATCGGGAAACCAGAGAGAAATAGTATAAAGTATGTCTATATTGATTTAGGACGGTATAGTGTTAACTTTTATGCTTCACCGGATGGAAGTCAATTACTAAAATGCCTTTACAACCTAGAAGGTAGTAACTAGGGCAGGGAGACATGGGAGGCAGAGGTTCATGGGAGAGAAAATACACAGCATAGATGCACAGGAGACAGGTAGAAGAAAGAGATGCACAGGAGACGGATGGAATAGAAACACGGGAGACAGAGACAGATCGATGAAGGAAAGAGAAATAGAGTGAGGGCGATCGATAGATAGAGTGATTGCGATAGAGTGAGTGCGATAGATAGACAGACAGAGTGAGGGGGATAGATAGAACAACAGATAGATAAAGTGTATTTATGTTGCATTGAGTAGAGTGTAAGTATGAGGTGTGTAATTATATAGAACTGAGTGTTATTATGTGGAGTGTATTTACGTTGCATTGAGAAGAGTAATTATGTGGTGTGTAATTATGTGGCACTGAATGGTAATATGGGGAGTGTATGTTGTATTCAGTAGAGTGTAATTTTGTGGCGTGTAATTATGTGGCACTGAGTGGTATTTGGAGTGTATGTTGCATTGAGTGCAGTGTAATTATATAGCATATAATTATATGGCACTGAGTGGTATTGTTTGGAGTGTATGTTGCATTGAGTGCAGTGTAATTATGTAGCATATAATTTTGTGGCACTGAGTTTTATTATTTGGAGTGTATGTTGCATTGAGTGCAGTGTAATTATGTAGCATATAATTATGTGGCACTGAATCGTATTATGGAAAGGTTATGTTGTATTCAGTAGAGTGTAATTATGTGGAGTGTAATTATGTGACCTAATAAATAACACCTACTTTTATAAAAATTTCAATATCAAGAACATCATGATCGAGTAAGTACTTTGAGATAATGATTTTTACAGGTAAGCAAAATGTTCACTTAAATTAGTTTTTACGCGGCAATGCTTCCCTACGGGACAAAAGGTATATACTGCAAACAGTTACTTGCAAAAGGTTTCCAGCGGTCCCCTTCAGGACTTAAGGTGGTAGGGGGGCATAGTCCAAACAACCACCAACCTGCCCTGGAGCTTACAGGTGCAGATGTGCTGGTCTGGTTGGTAGCTCTGTGCGCCACACTGAAGGAGAGGTGGGGGTCCTACAAACATGCTGCAGAGGGGGACTTGGGGACAAGTCAGGGAGCTCCCCACTGGAGGGTTGGTTCATGAGGACCCTGGGAGCAAGGAAGCACAGTCGGTTCTCAGGAACCGGGGCTTGGGAGCACAGATGCAGGGTGTTTAGGTTGGCTGGGCTTGTGCGTCACAGTCACTCACAGTTGTCAATTTTGGAAGTCAAGAACACAAAAACAGGACAGCTGGGCCACTCTCGAAGTGGATCTCTGTGGTGCTGACATCCCTAGATGGCTGCTGGGTCTCTGAGTCAGTGGGGCCGGTTTGGACTCGAACAGGCTTTGGTTGCTTAAAGTGGTCCGATACTGCGGGTATTGGTGCTGTGTGACTCCGGTTGGTCCTGATACCTTCTCACTTGATGGGGAGATGAATCTGGCCTACTGGAGCACAGTAACCTCTTCCTGAGCGGATGCTGCATCGGTGGAACCGGAGGACGGCAGACCGGTGGACCAGACTTTACTGCTTGGTGCCTGCAAGCTCCAGGGGAGTAGCTCCTCTACTCGAAGGGAGATTGCAGGCAATTTGCGAAGTGCTGGCAGTCTACCGGGGTTCTTGGCAAATGTACAGCGGCAGGACGAGTTGCTTTGTTGAGAGATTGTCAGGAAAGGTGCAGGCAGGCATGGTTTGACCTCAGCTGGTGGTCAGTTCTCGCTTCTTCTTCGCTCTTCTTTGTCCTCTTCTTCTTGTGTCCATCGAATCTTAGTTCCCGGTGTCAGGGGTGGCACCTAAATTATCAATTTAGGGGTGTTATGGGAAGTGTAAGGTAGATGTCAATGGGCTAATTACCTTTGGGGTGCCTACACTTCGCATTTGACCACTTCCTGTGGGGAGTGGGCATAACCCTGACCTAGTGTATCTAATTTCACCAAAAACCAAGATGGTGGTATTCTACTTTTCGTGTTCACTTCAGGTAGCACAGCTTAGGGATGTAACTAGCCTGATAATGAACAAGCCTCCTGACTAGCTAATTTTCCACCTGTCCTGGTGCCAAATGGGCAGGGGGGGGGGGGGGGTATTTTCACAGTCTGGGTGAAGCTGTGGTCGCATATCAAAGGTAGCAGAGACCTTTGAAGCCTCCTGCACCCTCTTTAGAACCCATGCCCTAGGTACCAGGGGTAACATTTACTAGGGAGTTACAGGTGTGCTAAAGGTCTTGCCAATTGTGGAACAATTGCAGTTATCTTGTTCTTGGGAAAGAACACGGGCACTGGGGACCTGGTTAGCAGGGACCCAGTGCAGTTCACTCAAAGTTGCATCAAACATCAGGCAAAAAATGTGGGTGACCATGTCAAAATGGGGCACTTTCCTACAGCAACTCATTCATGTGAAAAGCTGATGTTATCACTATGAGAAATATTGTTTTCAGAGTCATATGGCGTGGAGGACAGCTATATATTGGCTTAAATAGGGTGCCCATCAATTATGTGAGAACCAAATTAAGGTCCCACTCAGTGGCGGCCTGTGACATTTGAAAGCGGTGAGGTTCAAAAGTTGGGAATGACTTATGTAGCAAGTGAAGCAAGCAAACATAATTGGCAAACATGTATTCCAGTCACATACTTTCTAACTAATAACCAAGAAGAGGTACAACTCTAATTTGTCACAGATAATAATTTGTTTAGGGCCATTTAATATCACTAACAGAGCAAAATGTGTAGTTAAGGTATGGATTGCTGCAGTTCTGTTTCAGGACACACAAATGAAAATGAAGGCTGGGTGCTGTGACAAAGAAAAAGATATACAGCAGTATAAATGTATTCTGCAAATGTATTAGAGTTGAGGTAGTAGACTTTCAATGCACGGCAAGGGACGCAGATTCTAAAAAGGCGGCCAATATTTATCCGTTTATAAGAGGTATATCATAGGGTGTAAACAAAAATGTGAGCACTATCTGTCCCCTTGCTAGCAGGCCCCAACCACCTGGAGACTGACAAGGATAATGACCTGAGATATGCTGGGTTCAATCATACATATACTCATGCTGGGCATTTATATTTATTATGTTTCTGTCATTTAATTTTCTTAGCCTTTTGTTTGCTGGTCTGGTGCACACTCTGTAAGAGCTGCTTGCCCTGTTCCAGCTGCTTTGAGTTCCATCCCAGTTTCCCTTTATATGGCCTGGTAGTTTCTGACATGGCTTTGGCTAAGTCTTCCTCGGTCTGTGATTGACGTGACACAGCTGAGAGGGTTGACAAGAGCTCAACGAACAGATACTTCTAATATCTGAGATGAGGGGGTGTGGGGTAGCGGCGGTGAGGGGACGTAGGCGGCCAATTGCCTCAGAGTGACAGTGGTGAGTGAAGCATCGGGGGCTCAGTGGACCAGAGAAGCCGTAAAATCCATACTCCGCTCCATAGCACACCTCTGCCTCCACTGCCTGTCGGAGCGGGGAAAGTGCAAGCCAGTCCCAGTCTGGGTGATGTCATGCAGTATGAGCCCAGCATCAGGAGATCTAACACAGCCTGCTTAAAATCTGCCAACTGGTTTGACTAGTGTATAGAGCAAATTCCATGTTCAGTTATCAACAAAATATCGAAATGCAAAAATCGAATTTATGCTTTAACATTGGAAGGCAAAAAAGGTCTAAGGATGTTAAACGTGAATGTCCCTGTCCCCCCACTAATTATCCTAAAATTTACTCCACAATCCATCACATCCTCTCTGGAATGCATATGTTTTAACTTTAGTTGCTGTTTACACCGATGCATATCTATTGCCTGCTGTTTTTTTTTTTACCCTTGTCTTTCCCTTGTATATTTCACAGTCTGTATTTTGACCTATTACCCGCTGTACACACACATCACAGGCAACCAGACACTCAAAGCTCAGCCCTACGTTTCCAAATCCAGGCCCCTTGCTTGCTCTGTTTAAAAAACTAAACAGGCAGCCTCTAAAAGAACTTCAGCTGGTGCAGTGCAAACAAGCCCCCTCCCACATCTGGGCCTCGATTCCACTCCACCTGCTGCCCCATTGGTAGATACACCCCTGACATGTTTGTATTTCAACCTGTGTGAGCTCCAGTGCTACACTGAAAGATTGGGACCGTCACAGAGGTCATGAACTCTGCAGAGGAATGGTTCTTAACCTGGGGTCTGCTGACCCTTACAGGTCTGTAATTCCATTTGATTACTGGCCTGGCCTTATCCACTGAAGTGTGCCCCTGCCGCCCACTCTTCCTTGAAAGCGTGGGCCCGCAAGGGACTACTACCTGAAGATTTGCAAACCACATACATATATACAGCAACCACCTCCATACAGATATACCTCACACAGCGACATTTCACCTCAAACTACAGGCAGTGTATGATATACCAGGCATTTTATAGTACAATTCATATACACTATCATCTCAAGTGAGAGGAAAAATCCACTTCTTATTTGTAAAGCCTGCTTTTCACATTAAATCCTGCGGATGACAGTAAGCCTCCACGATTCTGGAACATTCAATCACCCAAAGGAAACACAAACGCAGTCATCTTTATAAATGACATTAAAAGGACTTTCTATAATCTGCTCAGTGACCAGGTGCTCTGTGGACAGGCCCTTCCACAAAACACAGGGCAGAACTTCTCAGGGAAAGGGAACTTTCCAACTACCTTTATCTTTTCATCTGCATGTTAGCAGCCAGACCTTACATCCATTAACCTTCAAACTAAGCTGAAGGGCAGCGATTTCTAAGCTTTCTCTTTCAGACTGCCGCTAGTCCCACTGTGGCCAAGCAGCCTTAGGCTGAACATAGAGAAGTGCAAAATATGAGAAAATACACACAATGGTCAATAAATGAGACACACAACTCAAGAAGGAGATCCACATCAATTTATAAAAAATAGTAAGTGTCTTTATATATATTTAGGCATCAGAAGAAAATCGTTCAGGTAAGTACGCTTTTAAAGGAAAATACTTTTCAGTTCAAAAGGTTGGCAGTGCAATTTCTGACCTCTGCAAAGATAATCTACGAAAGGAAAATCATATGCGGTTTACCAATACTTGTCAGCGACTTACAGGACCAGCGTCATGGGTCAAAGGTGAGTACAGGGCAAGGTCTAAGGCAGCACCAACAGGTCACCTCCAGTGCCATAGGGCGGCCGCATGCAGTGGTGCTAACGCTCGGGTGCCCAATGCAAACCAAAGGGAATCGGTCCAGTCACAAAGAGGCTGCAGGAGGGGACAGAGGTTAATCCGGAGAAACCAACAAGTGGCTTTGGTTCTTGCAATGCTGGGGGGTGTGGGGACACCTTCTGGTCCTCTTTTCCTCAGGCCTGGGTGTCCAGGTGCAGAGGATCTTTGGGGTGTTGGGTTTCTCTGTCCAGCAACACTTGTGGTTGAGGGGGGGGGCCTGTCGACAGAGGCTGCAGGTGACGTCGGGGAGTTCACCAGGACTCACTCCAAGGTGACTCAATACCTTGAGGGTTTGGGGATCACGCTGACACCGTTGCCCAACTTCAACACAAGCTGGGGGGCTCGGGTGCAGTGGTGCTTGGCGGCGTCAGATTTTGGCAGGGCAGGAGACCTCTTGGTTCTTCTTTTGCTGTCTGCAGGATGCAGGGGACACTTCAACTGAGCAGCGGGGGTCTTCATTTCTGGGCGAAGGCTGGCAGGACTCCCGGGTTTTGGGGGCTCAACAGCTGCAGGACAAGTCGACCTTTGGTGCACAGGGCGAAATCAGTAGGCAGGCCGGCTGGGTTGGTGCCAAGTCAGTTGCTGGGTCTTCTGTTCTTGATGTGCGACTCTTCTTGTCCGTCTTCTTTCTTCAGGTCATCAAGATTATCTTGTGCCAGAGGCTCCCCATAATACTGAATTTAGGGGTGTTAGGGTAGTAGCCAATGGGCTATTATCCCTTGGGGTCACTCAACGCCCTATGTGACCATTTCCTGTTGGACGTTGGCATAACCCTGTCCCAAAATTAGTAAGTGTGCCATCACAAAGATAGCTGCTTCTGAAAAATCGAATCCTCCTCAGTTTAGCCCACCTTAGGGGTGGTACTAGCCTGGGGGTGGCACAGCTACCGGACAAGCTAATTTGCCAGCCTGTCCATGTGCAAAGGGTGCTCTGGACACAGGGGGTCGGCTCCCTCTCCTGTAAGGGGAGCCAGATTCGCATTTCAAAGGCAGCATCTCTTGCTGGCCTAGAAAGGCTAATCAGCAGGTCATGCTGAGGGAGGGGGGGTGACATCCTATTCCTGGACAGGCTTTTGATCTGGGTTACCTGAGAGCAAAGGCTCTCATCCTAGGACGTAAGAACAGTGTCTCGTGGCAGGCTGGCAGAAACCAGTCAGGGAGCACACCAGAGGCTGGTATGTTTTCGGGGGCACCTCTAAAGTGTCCTCTGGGTACATATACTGGTAAATCCATCACTGGAATCAGTGTGAGTTTATCAACAAAAGATGTTTGATACCAAACATCCCTATTGTCAGTGAAGCCATCATGTAAGCTGGGGAACTCATTTTCACCAGTGCCCACCACGTTTTAAAATGGCTTCCCTGGTCATTTGTACTGGAAGTGATAGGACTTACCAGCATAGGGGCCTCTCAACTCTTGCAGGTATGCCCTCACATGTAATGTTCAGCACCTTGACTTAGGGCCGTCAGGCCTGCTGTAGGAGTCTCTTACAAATATTACATGCAGTATTAAGGGACCTGGCACACAGGGATGCGTGACATGCTGTGTTTTCACTTTTGTCTGCGCCACAATACGCAGCCTAAAATGTCAGCCTTGCATGTGCTTCGTGAGGGGTCTCTTAGGGTGGCACCATTCGTGCTCTGCCCTTAGGGACCCGATCTAGTACCTCAAGCCCTAGGTACCAGGGGTACCACTTACTAGGGACTTAGAGGGTGCTAAAGGTTTTGCCAATTGAGGGAACGCTTGTACAGTTTTGCAAAAGAGGTCTGGCACTGGGGACCTGGTTAGCAGAAACCAGTGCACTTTCATTCGAAATCACATCAGTTACCAGATAAAAAGTGGGGGTGATCATGTCAAAAAGGGCTACTTTCCTACAGTGGAATTCTAGATTTCGTGTTCATGTCAGGAAATCCACCTTAGGTGTGGAACTAGCTCAATAGAGAACACGCCTCCTGACTAGCTAATTTTCCCGCCTGTCCCGGCACAATTTCCCTATCTGGGTGAAGCATGGGTTGCATATCAAAGGTTGCATAGGCCTTTGAAGCCTCCTGCCTTGATATGCTGATTTCTTAGCCATCCTGTATGGAGGAGGTGACAACATGTCCGGCCGGAGCAGGCGCTGTTTCTGCACACACACAGAGTGTGGGCTCTCACCTGCAAGGGGTCAGAAACCTGTCTATGGTGGCAGGGTAGTCTACATCAGTCATCCAGTACACTAGAGATCGGTAGGTGTTCAGGGGGTACCTCTAAGGTGCCCTCTTAGTGCATGTATTAATAAATCCAACACTGGAATCAGTGTGAGCTTATTAATAAGAGATGTTTGATGCCAAACATCTCTACTTTGAGTGTAACCATCAGGTAGCAGGGGAACTCATAATTATCAGTGTCCAGCATCTGTAACTAAAATGGCTTCTCCGTTCACTTGTAATATCTAAGAATCAACTTCGATATCACAGGGGCATATCTGCTCACGCAGATATGTCCCCACATGTAGTACAGCGCACCCTGCTTTAGGGTTTTAAGGCCTGCTGTAGGGGTGACTTACCTATACTGCATGCAGCGTCTGCAGGCATGACACACAGGAGGTGTGCTATGTTGTGTCTTCACTTTTCTTTGCACCATGGCATGCAGCGTGCAATGGTATTTTGCATGATGGTGCTGAGGGGTCCCTTAGGGTGGCATAATACATGCTGCAGCCTTAGGGACCTTATTTAGTACCCCATACCCAAGTACCCTGGGTACCATTTACTAGGGACTGTCAGGGGGTGCTAAACGCATTGCCAGTTGGGGGGTAAATTGTACAGTTTAGGGAAATTGATCTGGCAATGGGAACGTAGATAGCACGAATCCATTGCACATTCTGTCAAAACTGCATCAAATATCATGGGAAAAGTGGGGGTGACCGTGTCAAAAGGGGGCACGTTCACACAGTAGAGTATATCAGTGCTAAACGATTTAAAGCACTTGTCTGTCATATGTAATGTTTTACCACACATGGAGGTAAATACCTTACCCTGCCTCCAAAGGAATGGCCATGTGCTGCAGTTGGCTAGCTAAAGTGGTTTGGTGGCAGTGCCATGATAGGCAGGGAAAAAAGCTGTATTTTGTGCCTGTGGGCCTAGACATTGATGGCCGGATCCACTACCCCAAATTAAAGATCTGGGTATCTGATGCAGAGGTGGACCATAGCGTTGTTGTGCCAAACCTCTTCCGAAGCCTTGAAAGTGGCAAAAATGCTGTTCAGGGTACTGTTGCATGCGCGCTGAAAGACTAATGGAGAGAGCTGTGGCTCTGCTCTCTTTGAAGAGATCCAGGTCATAGTCTGCCTGCTCTATGAAGAGACAGGTGCCATGAAATGGCTTGTTCATCAGAGAAGCCTGGACTTCATTAGAGAAGCCAGTGGATCTCACAAATGCGCAGCACCAAAGTACCACAATGGCACCAACTGCTCTGGTCAAGCAGTCAGTGGTATCCAACGTAGAGCAGATGAACTATTTAGCTACAATTTGCCATCTTGCATTCCCGGCCTTGAGGTGTAGTAAGGAATTAATTCTGGTTGAACCTATTTATCGACACAAGGACCACTAAGCTTTCAGGAGGAAGAAAGAAAGTCTCCAGGAGCAGGTCTGTGTCGTTTAGCAACTGTCAGTTGACGGATAGGCCCGCGAGCCAATTAATGTGTCTGTAAGAGCCTTGTTAATAGAGAAGTGGTTCTGTGTAAGCCTATCCAGACTTCTGCCAGGACTTTGGTGCAATGAGAGATGGAGGTCCAGAAATTCGGAAGTTCACCTTATAACTATGGCAAAGGAGCAAGTTTTCTCCATGAAGAGGCTGGGGTGGTCAGTTGGGCTCGGGACAGGTGCAGCAGTCTAACGAGTGTCCGGGGAGGTGCCCAAACTACTGGCATCCCGATGGTCCATAAAAAATATTTACCTTATCAAAATAATGATATGCATCGACCCAGTCCTCCCATCCTCAAGTTGGCCAGGAATGGAAACCAGTAGGAATGTATCATGGACACTATAAAGACATAGTCGAATCCGAATGGGGTTGAATCGGCTGCATTTGGGGCTAATTGAGGAGCAACTTCAGTCTAGGTCTTGCTGAATTAGAGTCCAAAAGTACGATTTGTTCCTGTGGCATCAGCGTGCCAGCTGTTAAGTCAGAATGTGTGTCAGAAGCGGGATGGACAATGCAGCAGAGTCAAGAGGCATGGATGCCGTCAAGGGGGATCTGCCAATGGCAATCTTACTACAGGCCTCCTCGTAGGATATTGCACACCTGGCATCCACTCTCAGAAGCTGCCACTTCTCCATAATGGAATGAGAAGGAAAGATGGAAGAGTAATGGATTGGCCCATATGAAAAGTAGATTCTACTTTTAGTAGAAAGATGTATTGTGTGCTGAACAAATATATTCAGGTAGAAATCAGTGAGTGGTGGTTGAAACAAGAAGTCCTGAAGTTCTCGGAGCCTACAGGTACAAGTCATTGCAACCACAAAGACAGTCTTCAGATTGAGAAAATGGACTGGGAAACTGCACCGGCTCAAGGGTGGATGCTTATGAGGAAAGTCAACTCAGGATTCAAATCTCAATGAGGAACAATGACAGAAGTGACAGTAAGCAAATACAGCCAACCTTTGAGAAAACCAGCCACTGGTGGTGACAAACAGAGAAGGCTGGTCAGAAAGGCAAACAAAGTTAGATAGGATAGCCAAATAACATTTTAAAGTAGCCACTGCTAGGAATTGCTGGACAAGAGAATGGCAGTACAGTGGACATGCAATAATGAAAGGAGATAGTGCTAGGACCTTCTAGGAGAACCTCAAAAAAGAAATATGGGTAGTGAGGTTTGATGGATGGAAAAAGATGCCCTGGATGTCCAGGGACACCAGCCAATCCCCAGCGCACTGAAGGTGTTCAGGACATGGCTTCCCAATAGCATCTTTAATTTGTCCTGCCAAAATAATAGGTTCAGGACATGAAGGTTGATAATGGCCTCGTACCTCTGGTTTAATTGGAGAAAAAGTAGTAATTGGAGTAGAATCCTATAAGAAGTTTGCTTTTTATGTAGCATACCAAAACATGGTATACTATATAGAAAGTCTAGACGACCATTATTGGCTAATAGGGCTTAAATAAATAATCCCAAATGCCATCTTTTTATGGTAGTGTGGACGAGCAGTTAAGGCTTATCAGAGGATAGTATTAATGCATTTGTTGAACGCACACAGTCAATAAATGAGAAACACACTCACTGAGAAACTAGAGAGTATTTTTATATTTATTTTAAACACCAAGAACTTTGTTATGGAGTAAGTATTTTTCACTTGATCAGTTTTTTGAGGAAAGTAAAAATGTTCACTCAATGTGTCTTTACGCAGTAATGCTGTCCTATGGAAAATAATGTATAGATTGCATACAGTTATTTGCAAACGGGTCTCAGGAGTCCCCTTTAGGACCTAGGGTGCAAGGGGGCGAAGGTCCAAAGTACCACCATTAGTCCAAAGGTTACCTGATCTGCAGTGTCCGGGTGCAAAGGTGCGGGACGCGTTGGTAGCCTTGCACGCTACATTAAAGGGGAAGTGGGGACCACCTAGAAACAGGCTGCAGAGAGAGGGAACTTGGGGAAAAGTCCAGGAGCTACCAACAGAGCGTTCAGTGAATGGGGGTCCTGGGAGCAGGGGAGCGCCATTGGGTGTCGTGGACTGGGGGAGCTCGGGTTTAGGGCGTTTTGGTCGACAGGTGCTCATGCGTCAAAGGCACCCCCGGGTCTTGGTTGGACATGCAAAGGGAAACAAAACAGGACAGCTGGGCCACTCTCTATGCTGGCCTCTGTGGTGCTGTCGACCCTCATAGGCTGTTTGGGCTTTGCAGTGTGGGTGTCACCAAACTGGAATCAAACAAGCTTTGGTTGCTGCAAGGGTCCGGTACCCTGGGTATTGGTGCAGGGCAGCTCCAGTTGGTCCTGGCATCTTCTCACTAGGTGGGGAGCTGGATCTGACCTCCAGGAGCATGGTGACCTCTTCTTGGGCAGCTGCTGCACTGGTGATCTCGATGAATAGCAGAACATTGAACCAAACGCTGTGGTCGGTGGCTGCAGGTAAGTGGCTCCTCCACTTCAAGGGAGATGCTGACGGCTTGGCGAAGTGCTGGAGGGCCTCGCAGATTTTTGGATTCTGCATAGCTGCAGGACGAGTTGGGGTGTTGCACTTGTAGATACAGGTAGGCCAGCAGAGTTTGGCGCCAAAGTACACCAGCAGTCCACAGTTTTTGCTTCTTCGGCTCTTCTTTGTCCTCTTCTTTCTTCAGTCAGTCGACTGAGTTTCTAGTGTCAGGGGAACACCTAAATACTGAATTTAGGGGCATTAAGGGGAGGGATGGGTAGCAGTCAATTAGCTACTTACCCTTGGGGTTACTACACCTCCTATATGACCACTTCCTGTGGGGACTGGGAGTAACCCTGTCCCAGAATTCCTATTTCCACCAAAATCAAAATAGTGGAACCCTTCTTTTGTGTAGCACATCAGGCAGCCCGCCTTAGGGGTTGGACTGGCCTGGTAGTGCATGACGCCTCCTAGCATAGCTAATTTCCCACCTGTCATTGTGCCAAATGGACCTCAGGGCAGGGGAAGGCAACTCTCAAGTATAGGTGAAGCTGGGATTAGATATGAAAGGCGGCAGGGGCTTTGAAGTCCCTGGTCTTGGTATGTAGATTCACTAGCCATCCTGCTGGAGCAGGTGTAAATATCTTCCTCTGGAGCAGGCATTGTTCCTGTCCTCAGAGAGCGCAGGCTCTCACCTGCAAGGGGTCAGAAACATTTATTTATTTAAAGTTTTATATAGCGCTGGCTAGACCCGGAGGTATCAGAGCGCTTTACATGAGCATCAGATCATAGTTACAGGTTACATCGTTACAAAGATTACACAGTTCTTAGAGCATGGCAACATAGTTACTTGTAAGGTTGAAATAAACAATAAGCACAAATACGTAAGGGGAAACAGCAGGCAAGGTGAGAGATTCAGGGGAGGGGGGGTTGGAGCAGGGGAAGTATACAGGTAATGAAGGCGGAAAAGAGGAGGGGAGGGTGAGAGACACAGCATGGGAAGAGGAGGGGAAGGGTGACGGGGACACAAACCGGTAGACGAGTAAAGGCAACGTCTAAAGTCCAGTAAGCTGTGATCCCTGGGGTTGTGGTATCACTTCCCTATTTCTGTTGCGAGAGGCTCCCTTTACGCAGTGGACTCTCTCAGAGGGGTCTCTGAGACTCCAAGGCCTACACACTGGATCCTTCCCCAAAAAGGGGAGAGAGAGTGCTTTGGCAAGGGGTGCCATACCATACCTCAAGTGTGAGTGGCTCCCTTGGCGCAGTGGACTCATTCAGCGGGTTCGCTGAGACTCCAGAGTATAAATATTGGATCTTTCCCCAACAAGGGGAGGAGGAGTGCTTAGTCAAAGGGCAGAGGGGTAGGCTGAGTAGCAGGCAGGGGGAGAGATTCAGGGGAGAGAGGATAGTAGCTAGGGAAGAGACAATAAGGAGAGACGAAAATAAGTCTGCCTAAAGACCGACTGGGTAGGTGACGACCAAGGAGGGAATCCACGGCCCATCTCCCATATAGCTAAACCAAGTAGCTCCATCGGGCATCAGACAAAATAGTTCAGTCTCAATACATTGAGAGAGGAGGGAAGGAGAGACGTAAATAGAGGGAGAGTGCGGTAGGAGACGACAGGAGAGACGAAAGGAAGTGCAACAATGTGGTTCAACAATATACCAGAAAAAGATCAACAAGTAAACAATATATCAAACAATCAGCAATACATTAGGGGAGGAGAGAAAGGAGAAAGGGGTAGGGGAGGAGGGAAAGTGAGGATAAGGGAAGAGAAAAACCGTAGAGACGAAAGGAAGTCTGTCTAAAGACCGACTGGGTAGGTGACGACCAAGGAGGGAATCCACGGCCCATCTCCCCTATAGCTAAACCAGGTAGCTCCATCGGGCATCAGACAAAATAGTTCAGTCTCAATACATTGAGAGAGGAGGGAAGGAGAGACATAAATAGAGGGAGGATGCGAGAGGAGAAGACAGGGGAGACGCAAGGAAGCGCAGCAATGTGGTTCAACAATATACCATAAAAAGAACAAGAAAACATTAAATCAAACAGTCGGCAATACATTAGGGGAGGAAGTCTGTCTAAAGACCGACTGGGTAGGTAACATGTCTGTGGTGGGAGGCTACACAATACCAGTCAGTCAGCACACTAAGAGGCTGGTTGGTTTTCAGGGGGCACCTCTAAGGTTGTTCTCCGGGTGTATGTTTTAATAAATCCACTGCTGGCATCAATATGGATTTCTTAAGACAAGGTGTTTGATACCAAACACAATGTGCTTCAGTGAAGCCACTGTGTAGCTGGGAAACCCGTAATGACGAGTGCCCAGTATATGTACTTAAGATGGCTTCTCTGTTCACTTGTATTATCTAGCAATGAAAATAGACAGCACAGGGGCATATATGCTCATGCACATATGTCCTCACATGCAATATAATGCTCCTTGCCTTAGGGCTATAAGTCTGCTGCAGGGGTGACTTGCACATATTGCATGAAGTGTCTGAGGGCATGGTACATAGGGAGTGTGCCATGTCGTGTTTTCTCTTTTGTCTGCACCATTTCACGCACCCTGCATTGGCAGTTGACATGAGTTTGGAAGTGGGTTCCTTAGGGTGGCACGATACATGCTGCAGCCCTTAGGGACCCTCTTTAGTACCCATGCTCTAGGTACCAGGGGAACCATTTACTAGGGACTTAACTTACAGGGGTGTTAAAGTTCTTGTCAATAGGATAGCAACTGCACAGTTACTTTGTTTTAGGGAAACAGTACTGGCACAGAGGACCTGATTAGCAGGAACTCAGTGTACTTCAGTCAAAATTTCATCAAATAGAAGGGAAAAAGTAGGGATGACATTGTCAAAGGAGGGGCACTTTCTTACAAATCCTGTGCTCCTTTCTCCCTCAGGTACCACCTATATTGTAACTCTGTTCAGCAGTTATAGAGCCTCCACCTACAGGGTGGGCTGTCCAGAGGGTATGACAAGTCCAGAGCCTACTGTGGAAGGCATTTTAGAGTTGGGGCATAAAGTGACAGCTGTACCCAAGGATCGAACAATGGTGTCTAAGGAATTCAGGCACACTTCAGGATCTGTTTGGAAGCATTCAAACCATCATTTACCAAATATGAAATCCCTTCTAGGCTGATTTTGTATACAAAAATGTAAATGATTGATTCAGCTTTATTTATCGATAAGAGCTCATAAAACCTTTTAGGGACTTTTATAACTTAACCTTTCTAATGCAAACAGGGTATATAATTATTCTATGGTAGGCACATTCGTTCGTAAGGTGGTATTGAGTATCAATAATATATATGGTCAGAATGTCAGTGCCGGTATTGTAGATTTTAGTTTCTTTTAATTAATTAAATATATTTAATACCTGAGGAATGTTAGTCGATATTTTTCAATGAGTGATTTATAGCAATTGATGGATAAAGAATAGGCCAGAACTGCAATGCTCTCTATTACATTTTATGTCCTTGAAATGCCCTGAGGTGGCCTTGCAATCCTGAGACAAGCCTAAAATCTGTCAACATTTCCATGAGGCAGCAAAACCAAAAAAACGTAAAGAATGACATTTCTTTTTTGATGGGAACTACCTAATTTCAGACAGATACTGAAGTCCATTTGCAAATGTGTTTTTCTATCCTCAATATCTTAATGAGCTCTGGTATGAAGCTGCCATATGAAAATGCATACTTAAGGACTGTGGATTGGTACTCGAAACAACAGACTAAGAAAAAAATGATTGATGAATGTTTTTTACATATTGTTGGACTTGGCCCTTCTGGCAGGTTCACCCCTGATTTTTTTGCTTTTTAATTGTGACATGGTGTTGGTGATTTTTGGCTTATGCGCACTTTACCACTGTGTCCCAGGATAAAGTGCGTGCGTGTGGTAAGATTGGCCTGCCCTCCCATAGGAATGCATGGGGAGTGTATGTGTCCATGTTAGTTCCTGATGCGTGGGGAGCGCAAGCTCGAGTTTGGTATGTGCGGACTTGTGCGATTAAATGCTGCACGATGATGTGTGCGGCATGAATGTGACTAGTGTGGAAGTGCCACTTCTAGTAGTTGGCATATCTGTGTAATTAAGGTGAAATGACTGGCTGGCGTGTGATTGGCTGGAGCTGGCTGGTGTGCCAGGCTCCAGGAGTCAGGATGGGTCTGCCCCAGTGGTGAATGGGAGATCTGCATGTTGATGGTCGGGGAGGAGTGCACCTGGGACCTGCATAGGGCTGGGCTTTCCCCACACAATGCTGGCTCCGCGCCCTGTGGTGCGTCTAATGTCCCTAGCCTGGCCAGTGAATGGAAAGGGTGGCTGAGCACAACAAAGTGCTCCAAAAACATCACCCTGAGACAAAGGGATTTACTGTATAAAAAGGGGCTGTGACCCCATGTAAACGATCTCTTGTTCCTGACCTGAAGAGGGGGGCCTGCTGCTGCTGGGTACCAGGAGGATACCGCCACTAGGGACTGCCTCCCTGCCTGGAGAGCTCTGTGAGCTTGACCCTGGGCCCAGCCTTGCCCCCCCTGCCTACCTTCCTACAGGACTTCGCCTGGACTTGTGGCTGGGTTTCCCCCCAGCGCCTAGGAGCGCTTTATTTTCCCTCCAGAGCCTGGGAGCACTTTATTTTCTCTTCAAGCGCCTGGGAGCGCTTGATTGGCCCTTTTTGTATTTAAGGGAGCAGGTGCCCACCCTGCATTTCCTCGCTTATTTTGTCAAGTTATTAGGTCCCCTGGCAGGTGCCCACCTAGCCAGGGACCTTGCCGCTATTCTTTTTATTTCCTTAAACGGGAGCCTACCCCATATTTACCCCTCAAAATCACCGCCACGGCCCAGAGATTGCTTAGGAGGCGCTGTGCCCGCCTCCCTACCAAGGGCCGCGCTGCCATTGGCGGCCCTGTTGGAAGTCAGGTAATCCGCCTGGGACAACGTGGGCGGGGCCTGCAGGGAGACAGGAAGTCCCGCGGTCGCCCCGGTAGCCGAGCAGAGTCTAGACCGACCGAACCGGGGACCGGAACAGCAGCCAGGACGCCCGAGACAGGAGCCCGGTAAGGAGATGGCCTCTGGGTGGGTTTGTCTTGTCCCTTGAGCGGCCCCCCCACTGGATAGTGGGCCGCTCCCACGAAGCTCCAGGTGGCATTGTGGTCCGAGGTAGAATTGGGGCACATTGCCGGTGCCCGCCCCCCTCCTGCGGCGCCTATCTTTATCTCGGGGCAGTATTGATCTTTAAAGGCCACCGTGGGGGCCCGGGCAGATTCCTTGGGCGGCCCCACTTCATAGCGGGCCGCTTTGACGAACGGGGGCATCTATCTCGTGCCTGAGAGAGGCACAGTTTCTTCCGAGCCCCGACGCTCCAACAAAGGCGGTCTTTTGTCTATCTCGAGCCTGTCGAGGCTCCAACCACGGGGGCAGGTTGTACTTTCAAGCCCGAGAGGCTCCTGGGCATTTTTTGGTAATTCGAGTCCCCCAAGAGGGGCTCCAACGATTAAGGGGCATTTTTGGAGGTAGAGCGGCCCGGGCTGACAGCGGGCCGCTCCCCCCAGTGGTGGCATATTTGTTCAGAGCCACGAGGCTCCAAGAAGGGCATTGTTTTTTCGAGTCCCCAGTGCGGGACTCCCACATGATTGGGGGCATTCTATTGCTGAGCGCCCACGAGGCTCCCCACCTCCCATGTTGTTTTGTGCCCCCCTTGCCTACCTGAAAAGCCCAGAGGAGTTCTACAGCTGCCCAGCACTTAGTGGGTAGCTGCTTCGTTTAGGCTTGCCCCTGTGCGCAGTTCTTCTTTGGCTGCCTGCACAGCTTGCCCTGACAATTTGGACATAGGGCGTTTCAGCCCCTGAGAGGCCAGTTGGCCTGGGGACAGTTCTGTTGTTGTGCCCTTGCGAGGGGTACATGTTTTTATGCCCAATGTGACCTTTGCGCAATTGGTGATTTACCTGCCTAATGTGATTTCTGCATCATGTGTAATGTTTTATACCTCTGAATGTATGTGATGCTTAGGAGGTTGTTTTTCCTAATATAGGTCCTACTAGTGAGTTCATGATTCCCTGCGTGATACATGCCTAAGGCGGTTAGGTTTGCCTACGTGGTACTTACCTATTACCAGTGGTTACTGGTTGTGTGCTACATTTGCTATTTTGTGCTATAGTTCTTATATGTTCTATGTTCTAAGCGCTATTCCTACAAGTATTCTATTCCTACAAAGTGCTAATTCTACCAAGTGCTAGTTCTAAAAGTGTTTATTCCTGACAGTGGTCCCTGTAGCCCTGTCCTGTATATATAATCCCCTGTAAATTCTGCCCGTGCCTATGGCACATTGTAAAGTGTGTATTTATTATCTAATGTGTTTGGTATAATACAAAGGCTATTTTTATATATAACCTTGTGTGGAGTTTCTTTTGTGGTGGGCCTTGGGTGTTGTTGCTGGGTGCGCGTGCAAACGCTTACATCTTGCCTCCGAGATAAGCCTGACTGCTTGTGCCAAGCAACCAAGGGAGTGAGCAGAGGTTATCTTGTCGGGTGGCTTCCTTGCCCTGACGTAGAATGGTGGTTTCTGCCTGACTTTGGCGCAAGCCTTAGCCAACCAGAAATCCCATTTCTAACATTGTTGGTCATCGGTGGGAAAAGGACTTGCGTTTGCACTGTACCGCAGTGGCAACTGGCTGTACCACAAAACTCTGCATTTTAGATAATCACATTCCGGGGATTATTGTTTTTGAAAGTTCCATTATTTCTTCTCCTAAAGGTGTCCTTTGTGAATTGTGTACTCCTGTTTTAGCTCAGACACCTAGGTTTCCTGTGTTAAACTTTTCGCAAGAACGTCCGCCAAAATGGAGCCTGCTTTTGATGTCTGTGTTCTGTTTAGATACAGTATGTTGGAGTTGGTAAGCTTCTGTGAAGAGAGAGACATAGAGGTGGTTGAGTCAGACACCCCGCCCGAACTTAGGAACAGCCGGATCCTATGGCAAATGGGTCAATGGGATCTTGAGCACAGTGAGGAGGGAGAGGATGGCAGTGCAGGGATGCCAGCAGATAGAGACGACCCCATAGATAGGGAGTCCCTTGCTGGGTCCAGTGTAGGAGGCAGCACCTCATCCCTTTGCCTGTCCCCAAAGGAGAAAAGGAAGTTAGCCTTAGAGGAGAAAATGGCATTATGGGCTCATGAGTTGAGTCTTAAGACGTTGGCCCTTGAGCAACAAAAGCTACAGACTGAGAGGGTCTTAGCGCAGGAGAGGATAGAGGAGGCTGAGAGGGCCTTCACCAGAAAGAGATTAGCTCTGGAGGGTAGACTATCCCCTGCGCGCAGTTTTAATTTTCTGGACTCCCCAGGGTGGGTTGAGTCCAGTGGTGGCAGCTATATAGAGCCCAGTGCAACACGTGCCATTCCTAGTTCCCAGAGCATGGTACCTGTTTCCCAAGAAGAGGAGTCTAGGTTGAAATTCAGGGGCAGTAGGAAATTGTCTCACCAGTCTTGGAATTTGTGAAGGAATGTGATGATGCACTGGTCAATTGGGTAAAGCTTGACCCGGAACAGGATTTTGGTGAACTGCTCAATATGATTCTCCAGGAGCAAATGCTCAGTCGTTGTTGGCCGGAGTTGCGCCAGCACCTGTTGAGGTGTGAAGCCATGGATCCTTGGGAGCTTTCAGGTGAAGCAGACCGCTGGGAAAAGGCCATAGGTTCTGCAGTCATTGGTGAGTGATTCCTAAAGTAGTGGTTCAGGTATCTTCCAGCCCAGCGTGGTGGAAGAGGTTCAGAGTAGCCCAGCTGCGTTCCAGTATAGCGAGGGGGGTGTAGAGGCTTATTACCTGTCTCAGTTGAGCAGGAGGGAGTGGGTGGCTGAGAGTCCCCAGATGCCCGAAGCGCTGACTCAGAACCTGGGTGGTTTCTTTAGGGAACACCAGGTTGGGGACCTAGGCTGTCCTGTTAGTCCATTTGAGGAAGATCACCTAGTGTCTAGGGAACCTGGAACATCTGTAAATAGAGTTCCAGGGGTTCCAGTGTCCGGCAGTGCTACTCCAGTTGGGAGGGCACAGGAGTCCGAAGCGAGGAGTGATTGGGGGATGAGTTCCCCAGTGGAAGAACCAGTGGGCCAGGGACTACCCAGTTGGGCTAAGTTCCCGTGTAGTGACCATGGTGACACCACTTCTGCTCTGGGGGATCTTCACGCACTGTCTCTTCGCGCACTTTCAGATGGACAGGGGACGGGAGATCTGCGCTAGACAGACAGTCACACGACATACGAGTCATTTGTTAGCCTCAGGGGGGTGGTGTGTAAGTCCCCAGAAGTCCTGGAGTGCCAGGCAAGTATTCCGCCAAAGGTTCTAGACCAGAGGTTGGAAGGCCAGGTTCAGGATCCGCCTGACCTGAAGGGTAGGACGTCTGTAACCAGCGTCTTGGCCAGTTCATCTTCCAGTGGTACCACTCCAGTTGGGAGGGTGCAGAACTCTGGAAATGGGTGCAGAGGGTGGGAGAGCCCGCCTCTGACCCTGGTGCAACCTGAGGGGTTAAACCCTAGGTTGGGAGAATGTCGTTCTAAGGGTACCCCTCGCAGGAGGAGGAGGAACCCTAGACGGAGAGGTAGGGTGAGGAGAGCCTCCCCTGAGACTCCTGGTCCGCCTGAGGATGTAGACCCTAGGCTGGAGAACCAGTGGCAGTCTAGCCCTGTCTTACAGACAGGAAGAGTGGAGCATGGCTACTATGTACCAGGGGTTACTACCCCCGTTCTGTGAACAGGCAGGGACCAGTGGCAACTGGGTGGCCTAGGGCCTGGTCCTGGCCGCGGACAGCTTGGGAGTACCAGTGGGGTAGCCCAGTTGTTCCGGACAGTGTTTTTAGAAGGAACCCCATGGGTTCACCGTGGCGTAGAACACGAGGGTGTCCCTGCAGGTGCGGGTCCATGTTCTATCGCCCAAAGCAAGGAAGCCCATCATGGTGGTGATTGGTCTACCCTGCGTTTTGGCTGGAAGGAGGTTGTGTTGGACTTGGCCCTTCTGGCAGGTTCACCCCTGAACTTTTTGCTTTTTAATTGTGACATGGCGTTAGTGATTTTTGGCTTATGCGCACTTTACCACTGTGTCCCCGGGTAAAGTGTGTGCCTGTGGTGAGGTTGGCCTGCCCTCCCATAGGAATGCATGGGGAATGTATGTGTCCATGTTAGTTCCTGATGCGCGGGGAGTGCAAGCTAGCTCAATTTAGGTATGTGTGGACTTGTGTGATTAAATGCTGCGCGATGATGTGTGCAGCATGAATGTGACTAGTGTGGAAGTGTCACTTCTAGAAGTTGCCATATCTGTGTATATAAGGTGAAATGACTGGCTGGCGTGTGATTGGCTGGAGCTGGCTGGTGTGCCAGGCTCCAGGAGTCAGGATGGGTCTGCCCCAGTGGTGAATGGGAGATCTGCATGTTGATGGCCGGGGAGGAGTGCACCTGGGACCTGAATAGAGCTGGGCTTTCCCCACACAATGCTGGCTCCGCCCCCTGTGGTGCGTCTAATGTCCCTAGCCTGGCCAGTGAATGGAAAGGGTGGCTGAGCACAACAAAGTGCTCCAAAACCAGCTGCTACTGGTTTTTCACCCACCCTGCACCCTGAGACAAAGGGATTTACTGTATAAAAAGGGGCTGTGACCCCATGTAAAAGTTCTCTTGTTCCTGACCTGAAGAGGGGGGCCTGCTGCTGCTGGGCACCAAGAGGATACCGCCACTAGGGACTGCCTCCCTGCCTGGAGGGCCCTGCGAGCTGGACCCTGGGCCCAGCCTTGCCCCCCTGCCTACCTTCCTACAGGACTTTGCCTGGACTTGTGGCTGTGTTTCCCCCCAGCGCCTGGGAGCGCTTTATTTTCCCTCCAGCGCCTGGGAGCGCTTGATTGGCCCTTTTTGTATTTAAGGGAGCAGGTGCCCACCCTGCATTTCCCCGCTTATTTTGTCAAGTTAGTAAGTGCCCTGGCAGGTGCCCACCCCGCCAGGGACCTTGCCACTATTCTTTTTATTTCCTTAAACGGAAGCATACCCCATTGTAGCGGGAATTCCGTTCACCTACAGAACTGTGCATAGAGACCTGGAACCTCGGTGAATTAGGATGGCCCAAAACTCACCTCAGTACCCAAAATCCCCTTACCGAGCTAGCTACAGTGTCTCATTGGTCATAACAAACTCCCAATGCTTAGACAGACCAGAACATGAACTTAGATTACCTCAGGTATCGTGGAACACATGAACACTCTTTCGTTTATAATCATTGCAAACCAGAACGTGGAGTAAATGAGGACACGTGCATATTTGAAATATTTATTTACTATTGCAAGGTTCTCAAACACAGTATCTTGTACAATACTAGCAAACATATTATAAGCAACAAAGTTATCAGCATAGTTTTTAGTCCATAAAAGGCGAATGGTGACGGCATACTAAGATGCTGAAATGAATAGGAATTAACAATACCTAATTCTCACCCTCCCTATTTAGCATAGTATTTTATATTTATGAAGGTCTCATTTGGGTTTTAGCAGGGCGGGCCCATACCTCAAAATCTCAGTGGCAGAGGATCACATCATCTTCCATCAGCTCTCTGCATGCGAACACCATCAAGTGTGTTACGTGTGTGTTCAGCACAACAATATAAAACCTGCCTAGAGCCAGATTTTGGCAGCAGCGTGTGCGTTATGTCTATGGAGGTGCGAAGATCAGACCTCACAACAACATCGTGTCGAGTTATCCTTGCAGCCTTCAGCACTCACTGTGCAGACAGTGTACCGAGCAAAACTGATATCAGAGCAATAACATATTATTTCTCAAGTAAATCACGAAGCTCTTCTGGGTTGAAAGCTAAAACAACAATTATGTGTTGTGTGCAAAATGAGGCAGAAAGGTAAAATGGCGTTTAAACATTTAATAAGCTCATGCTAACTTAACACAGTCTATAGAAAAGAATTAGCTATATGACACCATATTTACCACTCAAAATTACCGCCGCGGCCCAGAGATCACTTAGGAGGCGCTGTACCCGCCTCCCTATCAAGGGCCGCGCTGCCATTGGCGGCCCTCAGTCGGAAGTCAGGCAATCCGCCTGGGACAACGTGGGCGGGGCCTGCAGGGAGACAGGAAGCTCCGCAGTCGCCCCGGAAGACGAGCAGAGCCTAGACCGACCGAACCGGGGACCGGAACAGCAGCCAGGACGCCCGAGACAGGAGCCCGGTAAGGAGAGGGCCGCTGGGTGGGTCTGTCTTGTCCCTTGAGCGGCCCCCCACTGAATAGCGGGCCGCTCCCACTAAGCTCCCAGTGGCATTGTGGTCCGAGGGGGCGTCGGGGCACATTGCCTGTGCCCGCCCCCCCTTCTGCGGCGGCTATCTTCATCTGGGTGAAGTATTGATCTTTAAAGGCCCCGTGGGGGCCAGGGAAGATTCCTTGAGCGGCCCCACTTGATAGCGGGCCGCTTCAACGAACGGGGGCATCTGTCTCGTGCCTGAGAGATTGGTATAGAAGGGGGGTTCTACCCGAGATATCCACATGGGACCTGGGTGCTAAGTAGTATATGAAAGAAGGGTCCCAGTAGAAATTGATACATTTGCTTGAATTTATTTACAAGAATTAATTAAAACAGGCAATGTCAATTAATCACAGTGCATGAGCTATCTCATTTAGTAAATAAAAGTGCCCCAGAAAGGGAAGGGAAGTGGGATAGCGTGATGCTGTGAAGGAGGGATAGTGAGGGAATAGAGTTGGTGACAAATCATATATTGCAAAATTATTTCAAAATGCAATAAAGTTTCGTGGCTTCAGGTTTCTGAGCCGAAACATATGGGGATTATCATATATCCCAAAGCAATTAAATTGTTTCTGTTGACAATGAGGTATTCAAAATCATAGGGGAAAGCCAACAGAACAAATTATGAAAGTAGCCGGCTACTTTCATAATTTGTTCTGTTGGCTTTCCCCTATGATTTTGAATACCTCATTGTCAACAGAAACAATTTAATTGCTTTGGGATATATGATAATCCCCATATGTTTCGGCTCAGAAACCTGAAGCCACGAAACTTTATTGCATTTTGAAATAATTTTGCAATATATGATTTGTCACCAACTCTATTCCCTCACTATCCCTCCTTCACAGCATCACGCTATCCCACTTCCCTTCCCTTTCTGGGGCACTTTTATTTACTAAATGAGATAGCTCATGCACTGTGATTAATTGACATTGCCTGTTTTAATTAATTCTTGTAAATAAATTCAAGCAAATGTATCAATTTCTACTGGGACCCTTCTTTCATATACTATCGTGCCTGAGAGAGGCACAGTTTCTTTCGAGCCCCGAGGCTCCAACAAAGGGGGTCTTTTGTCTATCTCGAGCCTGTCGAGGCTCCAACGACGGGGGCAGGTTGTACTTTTAAGCCCGAGAGGCTCCTGAGCATTTTTTGGTAAATCGAGTCCCCCAAGAGGGGCTCCAATGATTAAGGGGCATTTTTGGAGGTAGAGTGACCCCGGCTGACAGCGGGCCGCTACCCCCAGTGATGGCATATTTGTTCAGAGCCACGAGGCTCCAAGAGGGGCATTGTTTTCTCGAGTCCCCAGTGCGGGACTCCCACGTGATTGGGGGCATTCTATTGCTGAGTGCCCACGGGGCTCCCCACCTCCCATGTTGTTTTGGGCCCCCCTTGCCTACCTAAAAAGACCAGAGTTCTACAGCTGCCCAGCACTCATTGGGCAGCTGCTTCGTTTAGGCTTGCCCCCGTGCGCAGTTCTTCTTTGGCTGCCTGCACAGCCTGCCCTGACAATATGGACATAGGGCGTTACAGCCCCTGAGAGGCCAGTTGGCCTGGGGGACAGTTCTGTTGTTGTGCCCTTGCGAGGGGTACATGTTTTTATGCCCAATGTGACCTTTGCGCAATTGGTGATTTACCTGCCTAATGTGATTTCTGCATTATGTGTAATGTTTTATACCTCTGAATGTATGTGATGCTTAGGAGGTTGTTTTTCCTAATATAGGTCCTACTAGTGAGTTCATAATTCCAAGCGTGATACATGCCTAAGGTGGTTAGGGTTGCGTAGGTGGTACTTACCTATTACCAGTGGTTACTGGTTGTGTGCTACATTTGCTATTTTGTGCTATAGTTCTTATATGTTCTATGTTCTAAGCGCTATTCCGTCAAGTATTCTATTCCTACAAAGTGCTAATTCTACCAAGTGCTAGTTCTAAAAGTGTTTATTCCTGACATTGGTCCCTGTGGCCCTGTCCTGTATATATAATCCCCCGTAAATTCTGCCTGTGCCTATGGCACATTGTAAAGTATGTATTTATTATCTAATGTGTTTGGTATAATACAAAGGCTATTTTTATATATAACCTTGTGTGGAGTTTCTTTTGTGGTGGGCCTTGGGCGTTGTTACTGGGTGCGCACATAAACGCTTTACACCTTGCCTCCGAGATAAGCCTGCCTGCTCGTGCCAAGCTACCAAGGGGGTGAGCAGGGATTATCTTGGCGGGAGACTTCCTTGCCCTGACGTAGAATGGTGGTTTCTGCCCGACTTTGGCGCAAGCCTTAGCCAACCTGAAATCCCATTTCTAACACATATGAATATAACAACTAATTGATAAAGGTGCAACTGAAATATTAACTCCTGCATCTTATAGCATTATACATATTTATGCTAATGCATTCAAACAAACAATCACAGTTACTGTGCATAGAGGAAGTAATCTTGGGTGTCTGCAAATAAGCAACAGCAGATCATTATGGATGCAATACTGATGTGTCCCTATAGAAGAATTGTTTTGTTTGTTGGTTTAAATTAACCAATATTTCACAGGTCTCAGGGAGTCACAAACACTATAACTTGTGTTTGTCCAAGTAGCATGACATGCAAAAGAAAACTATTATGCATGAATATTAACACTTTTCTTACTTTGTACTCTACTTACCAAGAAGATGCTGGCACTCTGGGCCTCTGCACTGAACGCTGGGTTGATGCTGCAGAGCAGGTGCATCTGTGTCAAGAGCTGAACGTGCTACAAAACAAGAATTTGGGTTCAGGATTTACAAAAAATGAACTTTTCTTGCATGCACATGGTATCAATTAGCTGCACATCTTGAATTGGTCATAGACCAGGTTGTCAAGAACAAACCAAAACAAATCAGGTACAGTTTGCGCAATGAATCAGTAACACAAATCTAGGGAGTTGCTCCTTTACAAGTCATGGTACTAAAATGCGTTGTTTCAAAGTAGATGGAAGCTTCACTCAAGCAAGCGGCAAGACAGATACCCTCTACCAAATCAATGTTATTAAGGTATCCCATCCAACCGCATATAAACAGTGGGTATCCCATCCAACCGCATATAAACAGTGAACAATGTAACTCTTCTTCTCTACAACACTCCTGCTCATTAATAAAGTTCTTTACTTCTCTCACCCTGAAATGTTATAAACGCAAACTTATCAGGCTGAAAAGTAAAGGATTGAAGAATAATTCCACTTTATATGCAAACGACAATGCAGAGGTCCACATATCTTGAGAACAAGGTACTTGCCTTAGGCAACGTTCATTCTGATTAATATGACAGCTCCTATAGATTCCTTAAGAGATCCAAATTCCCAATTGAGGCATAAGATAGGGATTTTATTTAATTTATTTACATTTTATTGGTATATTCAGACAAGAGCATCTGAAATACAAATATCTTCAATCTTATCTCCTTCTCTAACCCATGTCAGACCCTGTTCAAGGGTCCACAGGGCAGATTGGGGCTACTGGGCAACAACGGTGGTGGCAGAAGTAATTCACCAATGGTGTCCTGAGTCTATCATATTATGGCTCAGCAAACTGGATCAACTACACTTATCCTTAGGGCAGTGAGAACGAGGAGCCAAAGGCTTCTCAGCGTGGTGGTATAGGGGACAGGAGCTCAGAAATCAACAATCAACCAAAAGACACAAATGTTCAGCCTGGTGCTCACCTAATGTAAAAATAAAGTATTTTAATTTCACAGTAGAACTGAATACTCCATAATACTATAGAAACCACATACATGATTTTAATTAAGTTGCGTCAACAGTGAGGCACTACATCTTTTCTTCAGGTATTCTACCACTCGTGGAAAGCACTCACATTCTATAAACACCTTACCAGCTCAGACGAGGAACAGCCACAGCAACAGATAGCTTAATTACTATCACAAGTAATTGTGCAACTTCAGTTCAATGTTTCTTTTACACCTTTTGGCAAAAGGCCTTAATGTATGAAGCAGACTTGTCTAAGCACAATTAGTCTCTGCTTCCCGTGCAGGCTAAACCCTGAGTTTTACCTCCTGTCTTTTGTAGCAGTCTGGGCTTTGCTGCAGAAGCAGAGCACGCTCCAGCCCTCAACAGAGTGGCTCCTCTCTTAAACGGTGCAGGCTGACAGCCTTGCTTAGAACAATGTCTGCAGGGACAATAGGTAAAACAGGCCTAAGTATCAATTTCGTCCATCAGCGGTGGCAGTTTTCCTGGCCGGTTAGACGGGTGTTCCGGTGTCACAGCTGCAGCCTCAAGGCCAATCTAGGGTTCTTGCTTGGGCAGTAGCGAGGACTTATCTTGCAGCATCAGCAGCACCAAACTCTCAGCCAGCAGAAGAATTTCCTACAAGACATGAGTGTTTTCTTTGAGTCTTCTTGCAGCTTTAACTAAACCTGTCCATAGCCGTCCCCCAGGAGGCGAGTGTAGAAGACCAAGCCAAAGGTCCTCGCAGAACGGGGAGGAAGGGTGGGCCGTGAAGGAATCTGCAGCTAGAATCGTCTGTGGGACTTCCCAACAATGCCTGGAGAAGGTGGTCTACTTGCATTGCGGTCTAGGCAACTCTGCTTTTTCTGGGAGCTCCTCGTGTTGGGAATATGCTCGGCCTCTCACCTCATGAAGGACCAAGCACGCTCCTTGCATATCAGCAGGCATGCAGGCTTCTAGGGAGATCCTCAGTTCCTCTTGCAGATAGTGCAGAATTCAGCTGATGTCTGCTGACCTTTGGGAGACTGGCTGCCAGGCAGACACCAGCCCTGAAAGCACAGTAACTCCTCAAGTACGTTGTGGAGCAGACCCCTGGTGGAGAAGAACTTGGGACAGAAATAAAGTGCGATGGTTTGGATCCCACTTACATACGCATATTCAAGACTGGCAATATGGAGCTACCGTGTTTGTCTTTGGGACCAGTTTGGTTCATTTTCAAATGTCATTTCCAAGTGCCTTATCAGATACAGCCTTTCTGCAAAGTGATGGCTTTTATACCAGGCAGCAATTGGGCTGGTTCATGCAAGGGTATCTAAAACAGGTGAACAACTTGTGAGTTCTCTGTGTCAGGTTGTCATGAGCTTCTTTTAAGCAGAAATCAAAGACAAACAAAAGAGGACAGATCCTGCCTAGAAACGTCCTCACCTGAACAACAGAAACTGCAGCTCCCAGCCTAAATAACCAGAAGGTTCATGCCTCACAATCAGTTCACTGACTTTCTTTCCAAAATTTAAGTCTGACTCACAGCTTGTAGAATTTCATCCAATTTTTCTTCTTCCTGTTCTTCATCTACCAGCAACAGGAACAACCGTTTTAATATGCAACACCTTTCAGGCCCCAGACAATGTTTAAGCAAAGCTGACTTTCTTTTTCACAGTTAGCATACCCCCCTAATTTCTTCAATATGAGCTTTAAACTGTTCCTTCCACTGTCCCCATTCTAACTCAGGTTCCCTTAGTGAAAAAGAATTGGAAGCATAAACTCCTTCCAATGAACTCTGCATAGAAATGATTCAGACAGAACAGTAAATGCAGAGCAATATGCGGCACGTACTAATTTAATGTTGATGGTATGGTTTAAGCAGAGATGCACTTAATGTACAAGTTACTTACCTTCAGTAACGATGCATCTGGTAGAGACGATTCTAGCCGCAGATTACTTAACAAAGAATTATCCCCAGGCGTGAGACTGGATCCGGAAACTTTTTGCTCAGCATCCCTGCGTGCCGAGGGGACAGCATCATGTGACTCCGCCCAGGCGACGTCCGCGTACGTGACGTCAGCGAGGTCACATAAATCCCACACCGGCGCGCCTATGTCAGTTTTCTTCAGAGAACTTTTCCGCACCACAACGCGGAGCCATCAGACAAAACTGTGGGGGTATGGGACGAGTATGCGAAAGAGCAGAAAAATTGGGAAAAGGAAAATGTGACGGACAACACCATAAGGTGTAGTGACAACACTGCAGCACCCAAAGGCAGGGAAAAAGGGAAAGATCAGAGCAGTCACCATGCCAGTTGGTAGACAGCCTCCCCCTTGGAGATGAGGAACACATGCAAAACGGCATGACAACATGGAGCAGGAATACAACCCTAACCAATAATAATGAAGGGGAACCAGTTCCAAGATAAGTGGGAACGACAAACCCCCAAGGCAATGCCAGCCCAGAGTGCGACAACCCCCAACAAACAAGGGTCACAAGCACGGACAGAGGAAGGCAGAGGGGCCATAACTCTAGCAACAAAAAGGGAAGAAGGAGGGGAGGGAGAGAGTGAAGGCAAGCCCCAATCCTGAGGCAACCAGAGCAGAGGGGCACAGGAGTACCTCTAAACCTATCCTCCAAAGAAAAGCAGAGTTTGAAAATGTGCCACCTTAGGAAACTTCAACAGCACTAGCAGGATACGAACCCTAGTCCTGTGGGATCCTCTGCCACCAGAATCCAAGATTTACCATTGAGCTATAGCTCCTGGCCCATAGAGGAGGAAAGGAACAAGAAACAAGACAAAACATCCTGCCAAAAAGAACAAAGGGATACACTCACAGAAGACATAGCCGTCCCCCAGGAGGCGAGTGTAGAAGACCAAGCCAAAGGTCCCCGCAGAACGGGGAGGAAGGGTGGGCCGTGAAGGAATCTGCGGCTAGAATCGTCTCTACCAGATACATTGTTACTGAAGGTAAGTAACTTGGACATCTGATAGAGACTACTAGCCGCAGATTCCTTAATGTAGAATAGATACCCTAGCAATACCCATGGGGAAGGAGGGTCTGCGAGAGGAACCCACCAGCCTGGACATAACAGCAGGTCCCACCGGGGACTAGTCCAAGACAGGGCGAGGAGCCCCGTTCCCCAAGGCAAAGGGAACCCCTAAAATTCGAACACCGCCGACCCAAAGGGGAGTGTGGGAAGAAGAAAGAAGAGGAAGCCCGTACACACTCAACAGAGGAAACAAGGGCAAGGGGAGGCTGAAGCACCCCCGTCCACACAAGGCAACAGAACCTCTATCCAAGGCCAAGGAAGAGGAAGAAGATCAACCTAGAGGCTCCAAGGAGACGAGGGAAAGAAGGCAAGCCCCCCCCCCTCGCAACCCCCCACCAGGAACACACCCCGCGAAGAGGGCAGCTGCGCCCATCGCAGCCAGAAGTCAAGAGACCAGACAGAATGGCGCCGACAGCAATAAAGCAGCCGGAAGCAGAGAGAGTAGCTCAGGGCACCCAGGAAAGCCGGACAGGCTGCGCCTGAAAGAGGGAACAACACCAAATCTATCCCAGCCCGCAGGACAGAGAACATGAAGGTGAAGAAGGGCCCGGACACACCTCAGAGAAGGGCCCGCACACACGACCCAAAAGAGGTAGAACCAGAGGCACAAAGCCAGAACGCAGATAGCAGGCAGACCAGGCGACCACGCAGCGACCACGCAGCGACCCCGGAGAAGGACACCCCGGGGCAGCACCAAGGAATACCAAACCAGCAATAAGGGAATTGCACCTGCAACGTACATAAACACCATGAAGAGCAAAGGCCCTAAGGAGACCACAACTCCCCAGCATAGAACAAGCTATATAACAGCTACCACTACCCCTCATAGGGTATGTTAAGTCCCAAAACATGGGAACCCTCTTAGGAATAAACTTCCGCAGCAGAAGACAACAGAAAGAGGCACGAGTAAAAATCCAAGCGGAAAGCTTGTTAGCAGCCAAAGAGAAAAAACGCAGAAGGCCGAATCTCAGGGCCAACCTGGTGTAGGTAACCTAGAACAAAAACACACACAGTGAAGAAGGGCCGGCCAGCAGCCAACAGACCCAGAGACCCAACAAGAGGACTCGAGAGCAACCAGATCACACAACTGGGCGCCCCAAGACCAGATCAACTCACAGGTCACTGAGGAGGAGGAGGAGGAGGCCGAAACCCCGCCAAGAACTTTCAGATGGCCGAGTCTGCCGGGGCATGGAACAAAAGAGTGCCATCGAAGGGAAGATCCACCAGTCGTTCCCTCACCTTTTCCAGGAGCACACTGTCCCGAAGCCAAGCATGGCGGCAAAGGGCAACCATGGCACCATCAAGTACCTCCGAGATGTCCAGAGCGGAGCGAAGAATAAACGCCGCAAGCTCCCGGCCATCCAACGCATGGTGCCGCAAGTCAACTCCAGCATCCTCCTGAAAAGTGGCAGATCCAAGGGACTACGCTGAGTCCCACAAGCAAGAGGTGGCCCTAGCGACCACACACAAAGTGTTAAAGACCCGCAGGGTCGCACTGGTTGAAGCAAACATATTGCACCCCCAAGCGTCCAGCCAGCGGGCCTCCCGAGATGGTGGAGACAACAGCGGTGGTAGGGATGGAAAAGCAGTCCACAAAAGAGGACTCGAGGCAGAGGGATGGAGGGACAGACACACCGGGTCATGTAGTGCTGGAAGCTGCCGGTGCAGATAGTGTTGGGGCACCGGATCCCCCGTGGCGGAGCGCCCCTAAGTCCCCGTCAAGGAAGAGTGGAGTGAACCCTAAAACCGAAGCAGCAGCTCCCTCCTACCAGAACCCTGGTGGAGAACTTCCAGAAGATGATCCGCTGGAAAATGTGCAGCTGGATCACCCATGCGCAAAATACCCACAGCCGCGGAAACAGCGTGAGCGAAGGCCGCACCCGCCTCACTAGGGCCCCGCGGGGGGGAAAAGGATCTCCTCCGTAGGCGACTGCTGCAAACTAAGCACGGCCGTCACCTAAACCAATCGGAGAGGGCAAAGGCCAGGTCCTGAAAGGAAAAAGAGGGACCAAGGAGTGGGGGACCTGTGGCTCCTCTGGAGAAAACCGTGGCCGCGGTAACGGCGAGGAGCCGCCCTTTGATGACGTTGAGGAAAAAGCCATGACGTGGCGGCCCGTTTCTGGTGAGGATGACACCAGCAGGCACCCAGCCTCTGGGTAAGAGGCAGACAAGTACACGACCCGACGCCTGTCCGGTGCCGTAGAGTCCGCAACCTGAGGCAGGATGTCATCGTCGTCCAGCGCCAAAGACGACGCCGGACAGGCCTCCTCCACACCACTTGGCGCAGGAAGCTGGCCCGGAGCGGCTAAAGGAAGGCGCCAGAACGGCGCCGACTTGACGTCCGACGAGGCAGCCGCCTGTGTGGATGGACGAGAGGGACCCAAGCAATAACAGGGAGTCCCCCGCCAGCCTCGAACCATGATGAGGCAAGAGGGGCCCGCCGCTCCCAGGGGCACCAAGGCCGATTAGACCTCCGACTCTACCTCCGACGAGGCAGCCGCCTGCGCGGAGGGATGAGAGGGGCCCGGGGAGGGAAGCAGGGTCCCCCGCCAGCCTCAACCCATGATGGGACGAGGGGGGTCCTCCAACCCCTGTGGCTCCGCCAGGGCCAGCAGCCGCCGGCGCCGTAGCAGCGGCACCTCAGCCTCAGACAAGATCAGCGCCTGTCCATAGGGCAGAGAGGGGCTCGGTTGCGACCCGAGCCCCGGCGACCTCCCGCAACACCAGAGGGACTCCCGCGAGAGTTTACGGTGAAAACAGAGGCGCCGTGGTCCAAAGGAGGAAACCCCGAAGGGCCGCACCACATCCTCCAAGCCTGGATCGGAACCAGTCAGCGCCGGAATCGGAGCCGTCGGCGATGCCGCGGAGGGCCCCACACTGCGCAAGGGATCCGCTGATGTCCCAAGAGGGGAAGGAAGATGAGGAGAAGCCAGCGAGGCCTGCAGACACGCCGCATATGTCTCCATTTGGGCTCTCGACGCCCCCTTACCGGGAAACGGTGGATAGGGGGACAATACGCGGGGCCGCATCACCCGCGGAGAGCCCACGCCCCCAACAGGCCGGAAACCAGCCCTCAGGGACAAACTGCGACACTTACCGACAGGGGAGCAACTCTCTTGCGGCTTAGGAGAAGGATGAGGACGATGACAGCTTTGTCGAAAACCTTCAGCAAAAGCTGATCGAGGTGACAAAGCCGATCTGGACATGCGAGCCGAGAGAAGTTTCATCCAGCGCTCCCGCTGAGACTTTGGCTTCAACTGCTGGCACGCCTATCAATCAGTGGAGCCGTGATCTTCCCCCAAACACCACATATAAATGAGGTGAGGGTCCGTTGCCGACATCAGACGTCCACAAGATGAGCACGTTTTAAAGCCTAAAGGCATCCGCAAACTGTTCCAACAACACGCACAATAGCGAAAGGGAAAGGCCTAAACAGACTAGGAGCACAAACCGGATCCGCGTTGCAAGCAGAAAAGAAAAAAACTGACGTAGGCGCGCCGGGGTGAGACTTATGTGACCTCACTGACGTCACGTACAAGGACGACGCCTGGGCGGAGTCTCGTGTTGCCGTCCCCCCCGGTGCACAGGGATGCTGAGCAAAAAGTTTCCGGATCCAGCCTCACGCCTGGAGATAATTCTACGTTAAGGAATCTCCGGCTAGTAGTCTCTATCTGATAAACTGTGACAATGCAGAGGTACAGAGAAATAAAGGTTAACTCAGAAATGCCTGAAAGTATCTCCCCTAATAGTCCATTAGCATGATGGACTGAGTTGCCGCAGCCCACTTGTCTGGGAGGAAACTATAGCATATGGGACACGAAGCTACTCCACTGCCTTTAAAATGGAGAAGGATGAGACACACGATTCTCAAACTCAACTCATGCATGTAGGATATGTAGGATGCCTATAAATAGCTTAGCTTTCTTTGGCCTCAACCGGTTCAGAAACAGTATGCCTAAAAACCCACGGTGTGGAAACTCTTCCTGCCACATGGAAGAAGTGGTTACTATGATTCCACAACTGCTCAACTATCCTTCTAGCACTTATATTTCTAAAGATATTGCTGGTTAGAGACTCAGGCAAGTCTAACCTTAAAATTAGTTAGTCCAAGTTGGGACTGGTGTCAACAGTGACTGCATTTGATCCCATGGTCGCCACCAAGAAATTTTAGTGATGGGCATTGGATCTTTAAGTACAGGTCATTAAAGTTGAAGCCAGAAACAGAACAACAAGGTCATCAATCATCTGTCTTACTGAGATAGCCGCCTGTTACTTGCTTAACCGATCCTTGCACTCCAGTTGACTGGATACGGTGCCAAACATGATGACGGGCTCCAGGACAACACTGTTCAGGAGCACAAAGACATTTGAAAATCATTTTGTTGGATGGGATCCAATTGTTTGGGTGAAGGGTGTCCAGGGTGTACATTTTTAGGGGTGGAATATTTTATTCAACTTCTTGGTACCAGAGTCATATCCAAGTGCTAGCAGTAGGTCCATGGTCCATATATCTGTTTCCCCTTGTCTACTTTGTAGGCCCAGTTAGTGGGAGTTTAGGGTCTGGCGAGAACTACAGAACAAGGGGTGGGCGGAACTTGAGGAGTTCCACTCCCCAGAGTTACATACTAGCTCTGTGAGATTCTGCGGAGTTCTGCGAACGTGTGGAAAATATCTGTGTTGCGCTGCAGTTTAGAGCCAGTAGTACGAACAGCACTGAAAAAACAGTGCGCAATGCACCATGCGGTGCGCAAGAGCGCACAGCCATTCAAGTTGATTTTGTTGCCACTTGAGAAGCAGCCCTCTGACCGCGACCGCTCCAGTTATAAAATCATGCTGGGGCATGCCAAATCTAGCTCGCATTTACCGAGCTTTGTGGGGGGAAAAATTACGCCATGCAGCGATTGGCAGAATTTGCCTGGAAATCAATGTTACAAGAGCAAAGCAGAGTCGTCAAATTCCGCTGGCAGAATGAAGCATTCCGCCCACCCCTGTAGAGAACTAAACACACACAGACAACCTTGAGTCGACCACACCCATGCCCCAGGGGATAATATAAGCCTTAGAACCAATGTTAACAGACCATTCAATCTAAGCAATTACAAGCTATAAAAACATTTCTTATGAGATACTTCCTCTTTCGAAGCAGTGGCATTCCAAAAGCTTAGGTGTTGCATCCCAAAAGCTTAGGTGTCTTATTGATAAAGTGGGTACCATTCTTAATTGCTCTACGGTCTCACTGATACTGTGGACAACATTTCTAGGGTCCGAATGGTCTCACTGGTATAGAAGGACCCATTTAAGGAGGTCAGAGTGGTCTCACTGATACAGTATCCCCTTTTATGGAGGTAAAAATAAAGTGTTCAGTGCATCTAACCTGTTGCATCTGCTGCTGGAGCCTCTTCTTTTGTCCCACGTCCAATAGAAGAGGATGTGGTTGCTTCTCGTTCTGATGGGTTGCGCCATCCATCTCCTGCTGAAGCTTCATGGCTGATCTCTTCATTCTCATCAATTTAAGCTGATTTTTCACTGTCATATGCTGCTGTGACAGCATATTTGCCAGGGGCTCATCAAATCTGAGTAACAAAGACAGTTTTCAGATGCTATACCTCCCACAAAGTCATGAATTATGAAAAAAGCTTTAAGTCTCAAAGTTCATCAAACATCACTAAGTAAAAAAAATAAAAAAAGAGGTACAAAACTGTTCGGGTTGCAGGGAGAACATAGGGAGGGCATGTTTTGCTGAGTGACAGGCTTGGTGAGAGCACACATGCAGAAATTGAAGGACCATTAGTCTAACTTGAGGTTAAGCTTTTAACACGTCTGAGCATAACTATCATAAAACGTGTGCAGATGAGGCAATGGTGAAAAGTGAAGTGCACATGCGGAACTGAAGTTTCTCCTTCCATCATCCCAAGGAACAGACACCAGCCTCTTAATTACTAATGTGTGTGTCATGTTAATGCCTCGTTCAACTGTAGTCCTTTTTGTTCATATAAACAAACGCCCTTAGCTGCGGCACATCAAGAACAAGCATTGGAAATGCAATAGGTCTCGCATCAGAAAAGTTGGAGTTATTGGTATTGTAAATGACATATGTTATTTATTTGTTGGTTTTTAAAATTGCTAAATTGATGGCTTTGTCATTTACAATGCCAATAGTTATAACTTTTGCGAATGTGACACCTATAGCATTTGGAATGCAATATGTTTTGTATTTACGTGACTTAGATGGCAGCTCTTGTCGTTAGGCCACATCTCTAGAGAGCAGGAGAGTGCAGCAGGGGAGAGAAGCACAGCAATGCAATAGGTCTTGCATTAGGAAAGTTTGAGCTATTGGTATTGTAAAGGACACATTTTTTATTTATGTGCTTGTTTTTAAAATAGCGAAATAATAGCTTTGTTATTTACAATGTCAAACGTTTTATCTTTCGCAAATGTGACACCTATTGTAACACAATATGTGTTGTGAGGGTGAGTGAGGGTGAGGTGTTGAGGGTGAGGGGTTGAGGGTGAGGCGTTGAGGGTGAGTGAGGGTGAGTGAGGGTGAGGGGGTGAGGGGTTGAGGGTGAGTGAGGGTAAGGGGGTGAGGGGTTGAGGGTGAGTGAGGGTGAGGGGTTGAGGGTGAGTGAGGGTGAGGTGTTGAGGGTGAGTGAGGGTGAGGTGTTGAGGGTGAGTGAGGGTGAAGGTGAGTGAGGGTGAGGTGTTGAGGGTGAGAGGGTGAGGCGTTGAGGGTGAGTGAGGGTGAGTGAGAGTGAGGGTGAGTGAGGGGTTGAGGGTGAAGGGTTGAGGGTGAGTGAGGGTGAGAGGGTGAGGGTGAGGGGTTGAGGGTGAGTGAGGGTGAGGGGTTGAGGGTGAGTGAGGGTGAGTGTGGGTGAGGGTGAGTGTGGGTGAGGGTGAGTGTGGGTGAGGGTGAGTGAGGGTGAGGGTGGGTGAGGGGTTGAGGGTGAGTGAGGGTGAGTGAGGGTGAGGGTGAGTGAGTGTGAGGGGTTGAGGGTGAGTGAGGGTGAGTGAGTGTGAGGGGTTGAGGGTGAGTGAGGGTGAGGGTGAGTGAGGGTGAGGCTGAGGTGTTGAGGGTGAGTGAGGGTGAGTGAGAGTGAGGGTGAGTGAGGGGTTGAGGGTGAAGGGTTGAGGGTGTGAGGGTGAGGGTGAGGGGTTGAGGGTTAGTGAGGGTGAGGTGTTGAGGGTGAGGTGTTGAGGGTGAGTGAGGGTGAGGGTGGGTGAGGGGGAGGGGGAGGGGTTGAGGGTGAGTGAGGGTGAGTGAGAGTGAGGGTGAGTGAGGGTGAGTGAGGGGTTGAGGGTGAAGGGTTGAGGGTGAGGGTGAGGGGTTGAGGGTGAGTGAGGGTGAGGGGTTGAGGGTGAGTGAGGGTGAGTGAGGGTGAGTGTGGGTGAGGGTGAGTGAGGGTGAGGGTGAGTGAGGGTGAGTGAGGGTGAGGGGTTGAGGGTGAGTGAGGGTGAGGGGTTGAGGGTGAGGGGGTGAGGGTGAGTGAGTGTGAGGGGGTGAGGGTGAGTGAGTGTGAGGGGTTGAGGGTGGGTGAGGGTGAGGGTGAGTGAGGGTGAGGCTGAGGTGTTGAGGGTGAGTGAGGGTGAGTGAGGGTGTGTGAGGGGTTGAGGGTGAAGGGTTGAGGGTGAGGTGTTGAGGGTGAGTGGGGGTGAGGGGTTGAGGGTGAAGCGTTGAGGGTGAGTGAGGGTGAGGGTGAGTGTGGGTGAGGGTGAGTGAGGGTGAGGGGTTGAGGGTGAGGTGTTGAGGGTGAGTGAGGGTGAGGTGTTGAGGGTGAGTGAGGGTGAGGGTGAGTGAGGGTGAGGGGTTGAGGGTGAGTGAGGGTGAGGGTAGGTGAGGGGTTGAGGGTGGGTGAGGGTGAGTGAGGGTGATGCTGAGGGGTTTGAGGGTGAGTGAGGGTGAGTGAGAGTGAGGGTGAGTGAGGGGTTGAGGGTGAAGGGTTGAGGGTACGTGAGGGTGAGGGGTTGAGGGTGAGTGAGGGTGAGCCGTTGAGGGTGAGTGAGGGTGAGGGTGAGTGTGGGTGAGGGTGAGTGAGGGTGAGGGGTTGAGGGTGAGTGAGGGTGAGTGTGGGTGAGGGTGGGTGAGGGTGAGTGAGGGTGAGGGTGAGTGAGGGTGAGGGGTTGAGGGTGAGTGAGGGTGAGTGAGTGTGAGGTGTTGAGGGTGAGTGAGGGTGAGGCTGAGGTGTTGAGGGTGAGTGAGGGTGAGTGAGAGTGAGGGTGAGTGAGGGGTTGAGGGTGAAGATTTGAGGGTGAGGGGTTGAGGGTGAGTGAGGGTGAGGGGTTGAGGGTGAGTGAGGGTGAGGTGTTGAGGGTGAGTGAGGGTGAGGGTGAGTGTGGGTGAGGGTGAGTGAGGGTGAGGGGTTGAGGGTGAGTGAGGGTGAGTGAGGGTGAGTGTGGGTGAGGGTGGGTGAGTGTGGGTGAGGGTGAGTGAGGGTGAGGGGTTGAGGGTGAGTGAGGGTGAGGGTGAGGTGTAGAGGGTGAGTGAGGGTGAGGTGTTGAGTGAGGGTGAGGTGTTGAGTGAGGGTGAGGGTGAGTGAGGGTGTGTGAGGTTGAGGGTGTGAAGGTGTGTGAGTGAGGGTGGTGGTGGGTGAGGGTGTGTGAGTGTGAGGGTGTGTGAGGGTGTGTGTGTGAGGGTTAGTGAGTGTGAGTGTTGTAAGGGTGGGGGGGTGAGAGTGGGTGTGAGTGAGGGTGTGTGAGGGTGAGGGTGTGTGAGGGTGTTTGTGTGTTGTGTATTTGTGTGATTGTGGTGTGTGTGCTTGTGTGACTGTCCCATAATTATATTAAAGTATTTAAGTTATTGCGTTCTAGTTGTTATTTTGAATCCCGTACTATTTTGATTGACGTCCGTGTCAGCCAATGAGATTTCAAAATCATCTCACGTTGCGTAACAATTTACTCGCGTCTAATTGGAAATCCCCATATTGTTGAAAGCGGGTCCCGTGTAAGGAGTGTTGGCTTCGTTGTCTGTTCCGTGCATCGTTCGACAGGTAAGTTGTTATTTTTTGTTTGTTTTGTGTGTGTATAGTGTTATGAATTATTCGATTTGTTGTTTCCTATTAGTTTTATTGGCATAGTAGTGTCTTTGTTTTGCAATGAAGGATGTTTATTTTGAATTGTCGGCTCTTTATGTATGTAATGCATTGTATCCTATTGTTCAGATCTAATTTTTAAAATGGTTTCTTTTGGTCAGTAGTTGTGTTAATAATTAGAGCATTTTTTTTGTGTGTAATTGTGTAGTATGTTGTATATCTGCGTGAATAATTTATATTGTTTCATCTCTACGTTCTGTTATTTCAGTTATTATTAAATGTATGTTTGTATAGCTTTTTATTTTGATGTGTATTTAAATTTTGTGCTGTGGTTTGTGATACTTCCTCTTCTTTAATAATTAATGCAATGTCTCCGCTTTGTGTTACGATGTATTTTTAAAGCAATATTGTCTTGTTATATATGCTTTCTCCATGTTGCTATCAGAATTTTGACTTATGTCCACATTACTGTAGAGTAGGGAATTTTTTTAAATTTTATATTGGATGTAATTTCCTGTGAATAAATGCTCCTGTTATATGCGTACGGCTTTTTGTGTAACTCTTGACAATTGTGTTTAATCCGTCCCATTCCCCGGGTGAATAATGCTTATTTATTCCCCCAATAAAAAGTAGGCTGTTTCACATTTGTGTTTGTACATCCTCGTCCTCGCTTCCTGCCAGATATTTCTTCGTAGTTTTGTTGGTGTTATCTTGTCCGAATAATTGTTGTTTTGTGACCTGAAGCCTGATAAACATCATTGCATGCTGTAGCTCACATTTGTTTTGTGAAGCTAAGAGACCTATGTAATGTTTATTGATGCTGTTAGCGCTGAATCCAAGTTGCGTAATATGTTTCTTATATTTGATGTAATTCCGTGTGAATAACTGCTATTGTTATATGCGTACGGCTTTTTGTGTAACTCTTGACCATTGTCTTTAGTCCGTCCCATTCCCCGGATGAATAGTGCTTGTTTATTTCCCCAATCAAAAGTTGGCAGTTTCACTTTTGTGTTTTTACATCTTCGTCCTCGCTTCCTGCCACATATTTCTCTTTGTTTTGTTGGTGTAATATTGTACGAATGTTTTTTGCTTTTTGGCCTGAAGCCTGATCAACATCCTTGCATGCTGTAGCTCACTTTTGGGAAGTATATTTTGTGTGTAACGTATCTGATGCACTACTCCGTAGACCCCCTTTCTTTCCGTCCTAAAAGTTGTTTATGTCTATGAAAATGGCAAGGCAGGCGGCTGCAGGCAGGGGAGGAGAGTAGGAGGAGGAGGGGGGAGGAGAGTAGGAGGAGGAGGGGGGAGGAGAGTAGGGGAGGCACGGCCTAGCGGGGGGTGTGGTTGAGGGTGAGTGAGGGTGAGGTGTTGAGGGTGAGTGAGGGTGAGTGAGGCTGAGTGAGGGTGAGGGGTTGAGGGTGAGGGAGGGTGAGGGGTTGAGGGTGAGGGGTTGAGGGTGAGTGAGGGTGAGTGAGGGTGAGGAGTTGAGAGTGAGTGAGGGTGAGGTGTTGAGGGTGAGTGAGGGTGAGGGGTTGAGGGTGAGTGAGGGTGAGTGAGAGTGAGGGTGAGTGAGAGTGAGGGTGAGTGAGAGTGAGGGTGAGTGAGGGGTTGAGGGTGAAGTGTTGAGGGTGAGTGAGGGTGAAGTGTTGAGGGTGAGTGAGGGTGAGGTGTTGAGGGTGAGTGAGGGTGAGGTGTTGAGGGTGAGTGAGGGTGAGTGAGGGCGAGTGAGGGCGAGTGAGGGCGAGTGAGGGTGAGTGAGGGTGAGTGAGGGTGAGTGAGGGTGAGTGAGGGTGAGTGAGGGTGAGTGAGGGTGAGAGGGTGAGTGATGGTGAGGGTGAGGGGTTGAGGGTGAGGGGTTGAGGGTGAGTGAGGGTGATGGGTTGAGGGTGAGTGAGGGTGAGGGGTTGAGGGTGAGTGAGGGTGAGGGTGAGTGAGGGTGAGGGATTGAGGGTGAGGTGTTGAGGGTAAGTGAGGGTGAGGGTGAGTGAGGGTGAGGGCGAGGGGTTGAGGGTGAGTGAGGGTGAGGGGTTGAGGGTGAGTGAGGATGAGGGTGAGTGAGGATGAGGGGTTGAGGGTGGGTGAGGGTGAGTGAGGGTGAGGGTGAGTGAGGTTGAGGGTGAGTGAGGGTGAGGGTGAGTGAGGGTGAGTGAGGGTGAGTGAGGGTGAGGGAGAGTGTGAGTGAGGGTGAGTGAGGGTAAGGGTGAGTGAGGGTGAGTGAGGGTGAGGGGTTGAGGGTGAGTGAGGGTGAGGGTGAGGGGTTGAGGGTGGGTGAGTGAGGGTGAGGGGTTGAGGGTGAGTGAGGGTGAGTTAGAGTGAGGGTGAGTGAGGGGTTGAGGGTGAGGTGTTGAGGGTGAGTGAGGGTGAGGGGTTGAGGGTGAGTGAGGGTGAGGGGTTGAGGGTGAGTGAGGGTGAGTGAGGGCGAGTGAGGGCGAGTGAGGGTGAGTGAGGGTGAGTGAGGGTGAGTGATGGTGTGGGTGAGGGGGTGAGGGTGAGGGGGTTGAGGGTGAGTGAGGGTGAGGGGTTGAGGGTGAGTGAGGGTGAGGGTGAGTGAGGGTGAGGGTGACTGAGGGTGAGGGATTGAGGGTGAGGGGTTGAGGGTGAGTGAGGGTGAGTGAGGGTGAGGGTGAGGTGTTGAGGGTGAGTGAGGGTGAGGGGTTGAGGGTGAGTGAGGGTGAGTGAGGATGAGGGGTTGAGGGTGAGTGAGGTTGAGGGCGAGTGAGGGTGAGGGTGAGTGAGGGTGAGGGTGAGTGAGGGTGAGTGAGGGCGAGTGAGGGTGAGTGATGTTGAGGGTGAGTGAGGGTGAGGGGTTGAGGGTGTGTGAGGCTGAGGTGTTGAGGTTGAGTGAGGGTGAGTGTGGGTGAGGGATTGAGGGTGAGTGAGGGTGAGGGTGAGTGAGGGTGAGGGGTTGAGGGTGAGTGAGGGTGAGGGGTTGAGGGTGAGTGAGGGTGAGGGTGAGTGAGGATGAGGGGGTGAGGGTGAGTGAGGTTGAGGGTGAGTGAGGGTGAGGGTGGGTGAGGGTGAGGTGTTGAGGGTGAGTGAGGGTGAGGGGTTGAGGGTGAGTGAGGGTTTACTTAGAATATACTTTTGTACTGTTGTAAAAGATAGATGTTGTAATAATTGTAATATTTATAAATGTTACATATAGCAATGTATATTTTTGTATGTGTTATGTGTTTTAAATTGCGAACGTTGTAATATTTTTAGTATGTACTTGTTTATTATATTTGGCAATACTAGAATTTTTTGAATGGGAAAGTTTTGATTATGTATATAAGTAGTATATTTGTATGTGTATTCCTTTTATTATGTATTTTTTGTATGTATTGCTTTTTGATGTTTTGCATATGTGCGAGTTGGTGCAACATACTGTTTTTATTGGCTAAAATCCCTTTTTATAAAGCTGTTGAGTGTATTGTATTTTTATTGGTATTTTCCTTTATTTATGTTTTTTTATTAATATCCATTTGTAATGAATTTATTAAATATATTATTTGTCGAAAGTGCTTACACAAATTGTTATCGTCGTATATTTGAATGTAATACGTCATTCTTGTGGCACGTTTTTGACGCTAACGTCAGTTACGTATATCTTCCGTGTGTATTTGCAGGTAAGACCAATTATTGTTTGTTTATGTAATGTTTTATGTGTGAATTTTAATTCTTATATATATATGTTGTAAATTTTTTTTCTGAAAGTGTTGTCTCGCGTTTACTATGTAGCCAAATTGCAGTGCTACGTTTTGTGTTCAACGTATTATGTATGCACTGTGGCTGTTTGTGTGTAGTTTGTCGGATTTCTATACTTTAGTCACTGATGTGCTACGCGCGACAGCTAATTCCCTTTTTAGTAAAAATATATATAAAGAGTGACTTTGTTATTTGGTCCTTAAAATTGTATAAGTTTTTATTTCTGTGAATGTAATGTAATTTTGGATTTTCCAATTATTTCGGTCGCACTTGCCTTGTGTCTGGCATTTTTTTTGTTATTTATGCTATTACTGGCTCGTCTTTAAGTTGATTGTTCGCCATGCATTGACTAATGTTTGCTAGTGTCTTCCTGGTATGTAGTTCCTGTAGTTTCATTTCGCCTGAGCTCGCACTCTGATGTTTATTTTTTCTCCGACTTGGCTTGTTTTTGTGTGGTTTTGACCCGTATGTGACTTGTTTCGCCGCTATGCTTTGGCCTTTTTGTTTTTTTATTGTTTTAGTTAAACGTATTATGTATGCACTGTTTATGTTCTCTTTGTGTGTTGTTTTTTTATTCTCTACATTTCAGTGAATGAGCTGCTACGATCGACAGGTAATTACTATATTATTTTCATATTATTAAAGAGTGCCTTTGTGAGTTGTTACACTTTTGTCTCTGAATTTGCTTTTTGTGATGTGAATCTAATTATTGTTTGGGGTCTTGCTTTGCTCGCACTTGGTTTCTGTCCGGCTCCTTTCTTTAGAGTGTGTTTTTTATGTTATCAATGGCTGCTATGTAGTTCTTTTTTTTTGCCATGCATTGAGTTCCGTTTCGCCGTACGTGTTTTTCGGTCGCACTTGCCTTGTGTCTGGAATTTTTCTTGTTATTTATGCTATTACTGGTTCGTCTTTAAGGTGATTGTTCGCCATGCATTGACTAATGTTTGCTAGTGTCTTGCTGGTATGCAGTTCCTGTAGTTTCGTTTCGCCTGAGCTCGCACTCTGATGTTTATTTTTTCTCCGACTTGGCTTCTTTTTGTGTGGTTTTGACCCGTATGTGACTTGTTTCGCCGCTATGCTATGGCCTTTTTGTTTTTTTATTGTTTTAGTTAAACGTATTATGTATGCACTGTTTATGTTCTCTTTGTGTGTTGTTTTTTTTTTCTCTACATTTCAGTGAGTGAGCTGCTACGATCGACAGGTAATTACTATTTTATTTTCATATTATTAAAGAGTGCCTTTGTGAGTTGTTACACTTTTGTCTATGAATTTGCTTTTTGTGATATGAATCTAATTATTGTTTGGGGTCTTGCTTTGCTCGCACTTAGTTTCTGTCCGGCTCCTTTCTTTAGAGTGTGTTTTTTCATGTTATCAATGGCTGCTATTCAGATATTTTTATTGCCATGCATTGAGTTATGTTTGCGCGTGTCGTTTTGGTATGCGGGTCCTGTAGTGTACTTCCGTCTGAACTCGCCTCCTGTAAAAAAAGATTTTTATGTTGCTGTTGGCTATTTTTGTTTTGCGTTTCGCCGTACGTGTTTTGTTTCGCCGCTTTGCATTGTCCTTTTGTTGTTCACATTTAAGTATTTTTATTGGTAGTATGTATGCACTGTTTATGTTCTGTTTCTGTGACGTTTGTCTGGTGAGTAATGTTGTAGTGCTGATGAGTGTTGGGGATGAGTGGTGCAGTGTCGTTGTAGAGTGTTGTCCAATGATTACCACCACAGTATAACTCTGCACCACAACAGTAGCACTGATCCTAACAACGGCATCACTGAGGTCCATTAATGCAACACGCAGCAATAGCACATTAGCATTCTGCACCCCCACTGTACCATTGAGCAACATCAGATCATGACTCTGCCCCACTAGAGCCGTATTTAGCACACCCACAGTCTCATTTATACATACTACTGCAGTACTGTACAGCACCAAAGCATGCTTGTATAGCTGTAATTGTGTGTGCTACGTTAAAAAATGGTTAGAAAGCGTGCACTTACGGCCGGTGGTGTGTGTGACTGTTGAAAGCGTGGACTGATGCCTGTTTGTGTGGGTGTATGCCTGGTGAAAGGATGCACTCATGACTGTTGTGTGTGTACGCCTGGTGAAAGCGTCCATTGATAGCTGTTGGTGTGTGTGCCTGTTAAAAGCGTACATGTTTTGATTGTATGATGTTTGTCTGCTAAGTAATGCTGTAGTGGTGATGAGTGGTGTTGTGGTGGTAAGTGTTTGTGTGTGGTTGTAGTGTGATAGTGTGTTGTTGTTGAATGATGCTGTTGTGGTGGTGTAGAGTGATGTTGGTGTGTTGCTGAGTGATGTTAGTGTGGTGCTTAGTAATGCTGTTGTTGTGATGTGTTGTTCTGTGCTAGTGATGAGTGGTGCTGTGTTGGTGTTCAATAATTACCACCACAGCATAACTCAGCACCACAACAGTTGCACTTCTCCCAACAACGGCATCACTGATGTCCACCAATGCAACACGCAGCAATACCACCTTATCATTCTGCACCCCCACAGTACCATTGAGCAACAACACAGCATCACTCTGCACCACCACAGCCGTATTTAGCACACCAACAGTCTCATTCATACATACTACTGCAGTACTGATGACTGTTGTGTATGTACGCCTGGTGAAAGCGTCCATTGATAGCTGTTGGTGTGTGTGCCTGTTAAAAGCGTACATGTTTTGATTGTATGACGTTTGTCTGCTGAGTAATGCTGTAGTGGTGATGAGTGGTGCTGTGGTGGTAAGTGTTTGTGTTTGGTTGTAGTGTGATAGTGTGTTGTTGTTGAATGATGCTGTTGCAATAGGTCTCGCATTAGAAAAGTAGGAGCTATTGGTCTTGTAAATGTTTTTTTTTGTATTTGTGTTTATTTGTGAAATAGATAAAATTGATAGCTTTGTCATTCACAATGCCAATAGTTTTAACTTTTGTGAATGTGACACCTATAGCATTTGGAATGCAACATGATTTGTATTTATGTGACTTTGATGGCAGCTTTTGTTGTTATGCCACATCTCTAGGGAGCAGGAGAGTGCAGCAGGGGAAGAAGCACAGCCCTGCAAGCTGAGCGTCCTCCCATCGCACACCCATCTGTGGCTTGAGTGGTGTGAGGGTGAGGGGTGTGAGGGTGAGGGGTGTGAGGGTGAGGGGTGTGAAGGTGAGTGGTGTGAGCGTGAGGGGTGTGAGCGTGAGGGGTGTGAGCGTGAGGGGAGCTAGGGTGTGTGAGGCTGAGGAGGTGTGAGGGTGAGGGGGTGTGAGTGTGTGTGAGGGTGAGGGTGAGTGAGGGTGTGTGAGGGTGAGGATGTGTGATGGTGTGTGAGGGTGAGTGAGGTTGAGTGAGGGCGTTTTAGGCTGAGGGTGTGTGAGGGTGAGTGAGATTGACTGAGGGTGAGTGATTGTGAGTTAGGGTGAGTGTGGGGGTGTGAGGGTGTGGGTGTGTGACGGTGTGTGAGTGTGAGGGTGTGTGAGTGTGATTGAGGGAGTTTGTGGGTGTGTGAGTGTGTGAGGGTGAGATTTAGGGTGGGTGAGGATGTGAGGGTGACTGAAGGTGTGTTAGGGTGAGGCTTTGAGGTTAAGGGTGTCTGAGGGTGAGGGCTGTTGATGGTGAGAGATTGCGAGGTTGAGGGGGTGAGTGTGTGTGAGGGTGTGAGGTGTAGTGAGTGTGAGAGCGTTGTGACGGGTGTGAGAGGGGAGCGAGGGTGTGTGAGGGTGGGGGGGTGTGAGGGTGATTGTTTGTGAGGGCGAGTGAGGGTGTTTGAGGCTGAGGGCGTGTGATGTGTGAGTGTGAGTGAGGGGGTATGAGGTTGTGATGGTGTGTGAGGGTGATGTTGTGTGAGGGTGATTGAGGGTGTGTGAGATTTTTGGGGTGTGCAGGTGAGGATTGGAATTCTTGCATCTGTGAATTATCATGCACTATTACTAACTTAAGGGCTCATGGGCACAGCATCAAATCGCCAGTCAATCGCAGGTCTGCCCATGGATTCATATATTCACTCAAAGATGTACTGACAGAGATAGTTTTGGCTTTTGCACAGGTTAAAAGAAGCTGCCTTTGTCTTGTTCGCCTTTTTCCTGCTTTCTCTCTTTGAATTTTCTTGACCGAGAAAGACAAATGACACCACAGCGAAGGATCTTCTAATTCGAATTGTAACTAAGTTGTGTAAGCGTTAATGGATAGAGATGGTAGGCCATGGCGTAAACAGTGGCAAGCTCATGAATTTACAAACCACCCAAAGGGATTCCGGACAATGGCCAGTGCTAGGCTCAGAGCGAGTCTGCTGCTCCTGCTGAAGTCCTCTTTTTCCTTTTTTCCATGAGTAAAGAATTGTAGGACAGTGACTGGGGAAGTGTGTGCTTGTGTGTTAACATGAAGGGCAGTGTGGGGCTGCATGTTTGTGAGTGAGAGGCCAGGTAAGAGAAGTGGTGAGATTACAGAAAGGTCAAAGTGGCGACTCGTGTTACTTGGCCTTATGAGTGGGCCAAAGCTGAGCATGTGGATGGTGGTAATATGCATCATTTTGCATGTGTACCTGGCAAAATCTAATGTGTCTGTGCCTAGGAAGTATTAGTAATGTCGCAATTAGCTAGTGGTAATGATTCATATTTACTTAACTAAGAATCCTAATTTCTCCAATAAGGTGATCTGTGAATGCTATTGTATTTTGATTTATATTCATAGTCCAAAGTGCTTAAAAATAACTTTTTCAAGCAACTTTCAAAAAAACTGTGGGGAGAACTACATCTTCCAGGTTCAATTATATTCGGATTCTGTCTAAATTTGATTGGTCTTAGTGGAATAATGCAAATGTTATTTGGGGAGTACACCCAAGCCCCCTATAAAACTGATGGCAATTTTAAACAACTGTACAGGTCCAAAGTACATTTAATCTCCACATCTCCACACACAAAACTAACAACCCTAGTTATTTCTGGTAATGCCACCATAAAGTTGTAGTTTTTTTTTTAAGTAGTTGGGCGGGAGGATCCCAAAAAAGGAGGCTGGGTAAATGGCTACCCCACCACATTCTGCATTGGGGGATTGAGGGGGTCCTTGTGTTAAACTAGCGTTGGGTGTATACTTGCATGCTTGTCGACTATTGCTGCTGGAGAAGGTTGCAGTTGAAAAACATCATACTCCGTACATGTATAAGCTGAATGTACAGCGTTTTCTTTGATCGGAGAAGGGATGATTACATTAAATTCATGGTGCACTAGGTGCTAGAACGAGAAAAACATGAGCTGCCTTTTATATGTATCCGTAATTTAATTTTAAAAAATTGTAATTTGATGAGAATTTTGTAAGGTCAAATTTTTTTTATTTTTTTTTTAGCTTTTTCAGTTATGGTAAAACAAAGTATTTGCTCATTGCACATAATTCTTTCCTGAGGACAGCATAGGTCCTAAAGTGCCCCGTGGCCTGACTCGACTCCGTGCCTGTTCTTATTTGCTGCAGCTGTGTCTCAGGCCGATAATGTCATTCGTGTGGAATAAGAAGTCCCAAGGCGGCCGCCATGAACAGTAGGATTTTGAAACCGGGCTGCACTTAAAGCTGCCTGGCTGCCAAACACGTTTCAGGAATTAAGCTTGTATATCCTATTCAGTCGCCACCCCGTTACAATTGGTAGCCATCTCATCCCCAGTGCAGCGAGTTAATGCTTCAATTCATATTGCCGCGTTGTGGGCGAAAGCTGTATTAGCCTGGGGTCAATGCTAGAGAAACAGACTGGTGCTGTTTTTTTTTTTGTTTGTTTTATCTCTCGAACGGAAGTTGGCGTGCTTTCCACATAATGCGGGCAGGGGAGGGGGCGGAGCGGGTAAAAAAAAAAACAAGACGGAGGGAAGGCAGAGAAGGGGAGGGGGGAGGAGAAATGCGACACGGCGGGCAGGGGAGGGGGCGGAGCGGGGAGAGGGTTTTTTTTTTTTTAGCTTTTACAGTTATGGTAAAACAAAGTATTTGCTCATTGCACACAATTCTTTCCTGAGGACAGCATAGGTCCTAAAGTGCCCCGTGGCCTGACTCGACTCCGTGCCTGTTCTTATTTGCTGCAGCTGTGTCTCAGGCCGATAATGTCATTCGTGTGGAATAAGAAGTCCCAAGGCGGCCGCCATGAACAGTAGGATTTTGAAACCGGGCTGCACTTAAAGCTGCCTGGCTGCCAAACACGTTTCAGGAATTAAGCTTGTATATCCTATTCAGTCGCCACCCCGTTACAATTGGTAGCAATCTCATCCCCAGTGCAGCGAGTAAATGCTTCAATTCATATTGCCGTGTTGTGGGCGAAAGCTGTTTTCCCGAAAGCTGACACGGCGGGCAGGGGAGGGGGCGGAGCGGGGAGAGGTGCGACACGGCAGGCAGGGGAGGAGAGTAGGAGGAGGAGGGGGGAGGAGAGTAGGAGGAGGAGGGGGGAGGAGAGTAGGGGAGGCACGGCCTAGCGGCCGTGCAATCAAGAAGTGAGGGGGCGGAGCTTGGGGAGGCTGTGAGAGAGAGAGTAGGCAAGGCAGGCGGCTGGGGATTATGTGCACGCGCTTTTAAGCTCAATGCGCATGCGCATTGAGCTTAAATTTCTCGTGCACTGCAAGGAATCGCCACGATTCCTTGCAAGTTGGTTAAAGAGTGGATAAGCCCCCATAGTCTCGCAAGCTCGATGCGCATGCGCATCGACAGGCGAGACCTAAAAAGGGGAAGTATTACAGATCAGCATAATAACTTCATCCTTTAAATACACAATTTTTGCTGTGATCAAAGATAAAGATCTATTAAACTGTTGCACATACGTAGAACAATTGATGAGAACATGAGAGCAGATCTACATGATCCAGCCTGAGAAGGATAGGCCGCCCCATCAAGAATTCCACCGAGTTTATTGAAGAGAGTAGCATATAACAGTTATGTTGTGCCTTTTTTCAATACTCGGTCTCTCCCTAAACAGCACACAATTTTATTTTTACCTACTGGGGAAGTTTTAACTTGACCACCTATTTTTTGCAGAAATGTGTTTGTCAGATAATGCTGGTCCAGATATTATTAGTGCACTTACACTAAGTTATAAAATATCAGGAGCAAACTGCAAGGTGGGGGAGAGAAAGGAGGTGGAGGTTGCTGTCATATTTAAAAGTATGTTTGTAGGTATTGAGATTCCGCAGGTCTCGCTTTACAAAGCCAGTGTGTCAGAATTAAGGCTAGGTGCAGGAACTTCATTACGCAGGTCATTCTAGTTTACAGACCACTGAAAGCGCCAATTTCTTTATTAGAGAACTTGTACAATCATATTGGTAAAAGACTTCTTAACTGCTCCAGACTTCTATTTATAGGTGATTTTAATCTTTGGATTAGTGCAGCATATACAGACCCATCCGCGAAAAGCTTTATGCATACATTTAATTTAGCAAGTCACATATTTTTCCCATGCCATGTAATAGGACATAGTCTTGAACAATTCTGGTTTCTTGACCCTCTTCTAGCTGACTTCTCTTTTAATCTGTGTGCTAGTCGGATAATTTCTTGTTACATTGTAAATGTGTACTACCTAAACCATGCTATACTGCTAGATAAACAGATTGTGGCTCTCCATGACTGGATTGCTCACAAGGTGTTAAGCATGTGTATTTAACACAAAGAACCCATCCTAGCAAAACAAAAGCTACTCCTCGGTTCACACTAGAATTAAGGGTCACAAAAACGAAATTAAGAAGCTCAGAATTCTCTGGAGCACATTTTCCTTGAGGATGTGCTAAGGAATTATATAAAACAAGCACTGGCGTTGCCAATAGGTCTCGCAGTAGGAAAGTTGGAGCTATTACAATTGCAAATAACAATGCCTTTTATTTTTGTTTTCATTTAAAAAACATAAAGGGCTTTGTCATTTACAAAACCAATAGCTCCAACTTTCCTAATGCAAAACCTATTGGCAACGCCAGTGCTTGTTTCATATAATGGGTATTGACTTATTGTATGTTTGATGTACAAGAGCTAAACATGGTGCATCGAGTATTTGTAGTTGGGGAATATGCCACAGTAGTGGCTAATCGTCGATTGGTTGCAGTGTTTAAATGGTGAAGACCTAGATGTTCTCCTTAGAGTACTTTACTGTTGTTCCTGGCATCGCCAGAGTGCTAATTTTGACGCAATAGAGCATTATGGCTTTTATTAAAGGATCGGTGGGTGAAGACTGTATTTTATCTGAAATATTCGGATTGACATTTATAGAATAGAAATAGCTGTATTAAATATCTTTATTGTATCCTTTTTATATTGAAATTTATCAGCTTCAAAGAAAAACCATGTTGATGTTTTCAGAGTTCAGTTTGACTGCTGGCACGTTTCTTCTAAGCAATAATTTCTGTTTGATGTGTTTTTTAATGGGTGTTTTGCTTGGTATTCAGCCAAGCATGTATGTGCTCGCTCTTCGGTTTTATTTTAGAGTAATGTGCAGCATTCTGCAAACACAAGATTCGTTTTATGCTCTTTTTTTCGATGTAACAAATCACCTTTTCTTTCCTTGTCTTTTTATTGCATAAACATCAGTTTAACTTTGTGGCTGAAAACCGAAGTTTGTATCCTAGACACCATGAAGCACCAAAATTCTGAAAGTTAGGTTTTTAAGAATATGTGTGCTATTTGCTGACGTTTCTGAAATATCAGCTTCGAAGTGGTTTTATTACCAGTAGTCACTTAATGTTGCTTTATTTATATATGCATCAAGTTATATATCTTTGTAAGCCAATCCTTTTTTTCTACAAACATTTGCCCTTCAATCTCAATTTGAAGCTGGAGAAAGTTTCGCAAAGAGATGTAGGTAGACTTTTGTCATAGATACTTTTCTCTATACTGACTGTTCGCATCCCATAATGTATCTGTGTGATTAAATTATGTGAACTATATATTTTCCTAACCATTTGTAAGTAAACAATTACACGTTTCGGTCTTCCAGCACTAGGAAATGTCCCCAGGAGTACATTTAATATGGCTGTATTTCTGCCCAAGCCACCGTTCTCTGCCCACCAGTTAGCTGTATTTTCAGATTTTACTCCCATGCTTTTACCGTCCTAATAAATGCCCTCCAGATTTTGACACTAAGCTAACCGATTGCGCACGGAATCTTTCAGGCCCTTGAGGCTAGTCCTGCATTTGGATTGTATTTGTGGAGCGCAACCTTTGAAGTAACCATTATCTGTTTGGCAACTAGTAAATATATAGAACATTGTGTAAAAGCCTTAATTTTTCCCCAGTTCGGGGATATTTGTATTTTAATGCTGGTGTTATTTTTCCCCCTCATGGTTAATGATTATTAGCTGATGGACTTATCTGGATGGAAGGGCCTTGACTGCTATGAAGATAGCCCAGAAAGCGATGGAAGGAACGTTTGAGTTCCTCTCAGCCATTGGTAATTGTTCTGGGCGTCAGTCTGCTCCATTGTTTATTGGCTTGTCTGTGCCATTACAGAAAGGGGCGAGCCATAAGCAAAACATTCTTGACATCTCTGAAGATCAGACTTTCGGTTCTGTGGAACGATATAACCCAGGTGCTATATTCTCCATTTTCAGTTTGGTGTACTTCTGTAGTTCACTCGTTTTTATTTTCCGTTTTGCAACTTGCATGGATTTTTTTGGCTGTAGTTAACTTTAAAAGTCGGTTTTTGGAGCATTTTTACCAAATCGTTTTTAAAAAAAAAAAAGTAATGAAGGACTTTAAAAGGTTGTGAAATAGTTCCACATTACTTAGTATGACTTTTTTGTCTGGTCATATCACATGAAGCTAATCCCAGGTTTGCATTTTCCGTGGGAATCATAATGTCAGAAATAGGGGTATTCTCTAAACTTTTACAGCAGTGACAACCTCTTTTACAGCTAGGTCCCTCTTTTCACTCCACACAACATCCTTCCATTCACCTTTGCTTAACCTTTTAAAGGCAAGTCCAGCTATTGAGTGTGGCATGCCCAGAGAAATTGTCCACCGCAACCTAGTGCTTGCGAGTTGGGGTTTTGAAAATAAGCAACTCGTCATACCTTCCCAATTTATGTTTCCCTCTTCTGTCAGCGAATACTGGTTGAGTCTGTGCTATCCTCCTGTAAATACTTTTTTTTTTTAATTTTTTTTTTTGGCGGCGAAAGTATCAAATAAGGCACATAACATACAGTCATCAAATCAGTTGACAGGATATGGACAGGTAGGCCAGGTCCACGATGAGTACACAGCCACGTACAGCCCACATCCCGGAGGCAGGGCGACGACAAGTTGAACCCATAATCAAGCAGGAGGACGTGCACTTATGCATCAAATATCAGTTAGACAGTATAAATGACTACGCCATTTTTTGATGTCACAATACCAAACTATATAACTATAAATACTAACAACCCCCCCCCCCATGAGTGACAAGACTAGCGCTGATCCGAACACAGAAGGAGATAAATGCAAGGGCCAAGGAGGCCGCGGTTATAACAGTACACTGCGGTCAGTTGGGAATTACGGCTACAGTCAAACATATCCAGCATGGAATGGAATGGAAGCATGGCCCAGGAGACTGTTACATCGCTTCCCGATCTCCCTCACCCAACCCCCCCCTCCCCTCCCCCCCTCATCAGACTCCGAGGAAGCGGAGGAAAACAACTCAGCGCTGGTGGCGTCCGAATCGTCCTCCCCCATCCCCTCGATACACATGACTCTCCAGGCGAGCAGGTCTTCCTGGAGCTTCACGTCTCTGCGAGTGCGCTGCATATGCGTCTCCTCCGCCAAGGCCCATTCCCTGGCATCTCGCAACCATAGAGGTATTTCAGGGGCCCTCTGGCCCATCCAGGTAATGGCCACCCGTCTCCTCGCTAGAACCAAAAGCAGTTGAAGCAATTTGTAAGACAGTCCCTTCCTCCTGGGTTTGGGAACTAACGCCAGTAAACAATGAAGCGGGTCAAGTTGCAACCGAATATGTGTAAACCGGTTAAAGCGACCCACCACCTCGTGCCAGAAATCATGAACCAAGGGGCATTCCCAGGCCAGATGAAGGAATCCCGCTCTTGCTGCCCCACACCTAGGGCAATTATGGCTTCTATCTGAGGAAATGCGGTGGAGGGAGACAGGTGTCATAAGTGCGATGCACAAAGTTAAAATGAATTAGTTTGAAGCGCGCATTGCAGGAAACCTTACGAGTCAATAATCCAATTCGCATCCTCTGAGCCGGATCCAATTCGACCCCCAGGTCCGCCTCCCAAGCCCCGCAAGCTGGCGCCACCGGGGGAGTTGAGTCCCTGCGCATAGCAGAGTATAGCAGGGAGACTAAACGTCTACCCCTACCACAGGATAATATAACGTCCAGGGTACTAGTGAGCTGGCGCGCCTCCGGGTACTGAGGCCACGTTGTTCTGGCCACATCTCTAAGGCATCCGTAATGCAAGTACTGGCCCTCCCCGAGTCCAAAGGAGTCCACTGCTCTCTCAAAGGACACAAAGGAGTTGTCCGGATAAAGATCTGCGAGAGTGTCGCAACCGCCCAGCCGCCACTCCCGGAAGGACATATTCGCCTCCATCTTGAGAATCGGGGCCAGGATCCAAATGGATAGCTCCCTATGGAACGGCGCGCGCCGCAGAACCCTTTCAACGAAGCGCTGCCATATATTTGCCGTGTGCCTTACGACATAGGGCAGAGCACCAGGGGCGCCCCGGCCTTGCATGAAAGCCTCCTGCAAGTCTCTGTCCGAGGCCACTCCCGCCAACAATGCCAACTCCCAATTCTCGTTGTCAGCAAACCACCTGGCCGCCGGGAGAAGCTGCGCCGCATAGTAGTACAAGTCGAACCTCAGGGCCTCTAGGCCGCCCTTCTCCCAGCACTGTGTCACCGTGCGCAGCGCCACCCTACTACGACCACCCGCCCACAGGAGGGAGGTGAGCAGTGAGTTCAGCGTGCAAAAGATTCGGGGAGGCAACGGGCATAGGGTATTTTGTAGCACATAGAGTACTCTGGGGAGCATCACCATCTTGGCAACCGCCAGACGCCCCATGCCTCCTGTAAATACTTAACACAGTAACTGGCGTGCCTTAAAGCCACGACCCAGAAAGTTCTATTAACTGAAGGGCGATTGACTACAAAACCTATTTTGTTAACTTGAACTGTATTTGTAGGCTTTATTGTGTCCACCCCTTTTCACTTATCTCTGTTTATTTTCTGTCTAGTATTGAACCTTATGACCTAGCTGTGTGTGGCGGAGATACTGTGCGGAGTTCTTAAGTCACATGAAGGTCCATGCACTCCGGGCTCTGCGCTTTCTGCTACTTTCGACACATTTCAGAAGGTTTCAGCTAATTATTTGCAGCTACGGTTCGTACCCTTTCTCCTGTTTCCCTGATCTCAAACGCATTCTTATCGGGCTTGCTTGCTTGTCGCATTGCTGCATCCTGAGCAGAGAAGTGAAACTGCCTTGAGCCAGACGGATGTCCGTGGCGTTCTGCATGTAAACCCCCCAGGTGATCGCAGGGTTCACCTCGTTCCATGCCATCCTTCGGCGTGCTAGAGATTCTTTCACAATGTCACGTGTTCTGTAGTTATGGGCGAAACACCATTTATCACACGCCTGCTCTTTCTGAGACAGTGAACGCCTCCCAAGCTATGTTAAGCATTTCCTTCCTTTTTAAACCAAAGGGACGTGCTCGGGGATTGAAGCAGGCTTGGGCGTGGGTTGGCGTAATGTGGGGGTGAAATGCTATTAAGAATGTCTTTGAACTCTGCAAAAAAAAGAACTCCGCCAGACAGAACGCACGAGAACGGCATTGATGTCAAACAGCTGTTCAAAGCGGGAATCGGCGTAAAGAGCACAGTTCAGCAAACAACAGGGATGGAAAGCTCACGTTGTCAGAACACTGCTAATGCTGTATTGAAGGTGTAGCAGGAGCGCCAAGGGATGGGTGTCAAGCAAAGGCTGTGAAATGTACATGACAGGAGATAGCATTAAGGTAAAGGTAGCAAGTAAGGGGGTGTGGGAGGGAAGCCGGATGGGGGCGGGAGAGCCTGGGAATGCGAGCGAGGGGAGGAGTGCAGAGTGTGCAGAGGCTGGGCTTGCATGCGACACGTCGGGCAGGGGAGGGGGCCGAGCGGCGATGAGGGTGTGAAGCAGCAGGGGCCTGGGGGAAGCTGGCTGGGGAGGGGGAGGATAAATGAACAGATGTCCGTGAGGTGTGGGAGGAGTGCCTGATGCGCGTGCTTGTTTGTTCACGTGATTCACATGAACTTCAAGAAAACCGCAGCAGAAAGCCCTTGGTTTGACGAGGATTTTGGCTACTTGAATTCTCCCTCCCTCAATGCGCTTGCGCACATTGTAGGTCACAAGACCTAAAGAACAAGTTACTTACCTTCGGTAACGCTTTTTCTGGTAGATACAATATCTGCCTGTGGATTCCTCACCTTGTGAATATCCCCCTTGCGCCAGCAACGTTCGGAAAATTCTTCGTAGCACGCCGGCGTGGACGACGTCATAGGAGCACGGCATCGCTCACGACTCTGTCTGACGTCACCGACTCCATATAAGGACCACGTCGGCGTGATGACGTCAGTTCCGCCCTTTTTTCCGTGCCTTCGAGGCACCCGGACGGACCAACAAGTACATATATATGTATATACACAATGTACACAGCACATGCAAATCAAAAGCAATTAAAGTGCAAAACTATACAAAATCAGATAAAACCATAAATACATTTGCATACAAAACCAGGTATAGCAGAGTGGACAACGGGGAGGCGGGTGGGTCAGTGAGGAATCCACAGGCAGATATTGTATATACCAGAAAAAGCGTTACCGAAGGTAAGTAACTTGTTCTTCTGATAGATACATCTGCCGTGTGGATTCCTCACCTTGTGAATAGAGTCCCACAGCAGTCCCCACTCCCGGAGGAGGGTGTCCACTCTGCTACACCAGGAAATCTTGGAGAACAGAGCGCGCAAAGTGGCCGTCCCTCCTCACCTCAGCATCCAAGCAGTAGTGCTTCGCAAAAGTGTGGCGGGAGGCCCAAGTCGCGGCCCTGCAAATGTCCTCAACAGGAACACCTCTAGACAATGCAGAAGTAGCAGACTTCGCTCTAGTTGAATGAGCTCTAATACCCTCAGGAGGGTCCTTACCCGCCAGAGAGTAACAAATCTTGATGCAGAGAATAATCCATCTGGAAAGTGTGCGCTTGTGCACCGCTCTGCCCTTCTTGCAGCCAGCAAAACCCACGAAGAGCTGATCATCTATTCGATAGTCTTTAGTCCTATCAAGATAGAAGCTAACCGCTCTCTTCGGGTCCAGGCGATGAAGTCTCTCCTCCTCCTTGGAAGGGTGTGGGGGAGGATAAAAGGTAGGAAGGGTAATGGATTGACCTAGGTGGAAGGGAGTAACCACCTTAGGCAGAAAAGCAGCCCTGGTCCTAAGAACCATTCTTTCAGCATGGATGGACAAAAACGGGGGCTTGGAACTAAGAGCTTGAAGCTCACTTACCCTCCTTGCCGAGGTAATTGCAACTAAGAAGACCGTCTTAAAAGAAAGAAGCCTCATTGGACACTTGTGTAAGGGTTCAAACGGCGAACCCATCAGATAGGTTAACACAAGATTCAAGTCCCAATGAGGAACAATAAAGGGAGAAGGAGGGAACTTATTAGAGAGTCCCTTCAAAAATCTTAATACCACAGGTGATTTAAAAAGAGAGGGCTGATCCGGCAAACAGAGGAATGCCGATAAGGCCGAAAGATAACCTTTGACAGTGGCAACAGCAAACCCTTGCCGTGCCAGAGAAAGAGAAAGAGCAAACAACAAGATATCAGATAAATGAGCCTTTAACGGGTCAACATCCCTCTCCCTACACCAAGATACAAACTTAGACCACCTATACGAATAAATGGACTTGGTGGAGTCACGCCTGGCAGAAATTATGACATCCACCACATCGTGAGGGAGAGAGAAAGAATTCAGATTGCCCCGTTCAATCTCCAGGCATGAAGGTGTAATGTCTGGAGGTGGGGGTGTAGAACCTGCCCCTCCATCTGAGAGAGGAGGTCTGCCCTGAGAGGGAGACGGAGCGGCGGGTGAGAGGAGAGGTGGAGAAGATCTGTGTACCACACCCTTCTTGGCCAATCCGGGGCGACCAATATGACTTGGGCCCGGTCTTGGCGAATCTTCCTCAGAACCCGAGGAATCAAGGGTATGGGAGGAAACGCGTAAAGGAGCTGACCTCTCCAGCTCAACTGAAACGCATCCCCCAATGCTCCTTGCATCGGATACTGGAGACTGCAGAATGACGGGCAGTGAGCATTCTCGCCAGTGGTGAACAGAACCACCCGAGGAGTCCCCCACATCTGAAAGATGTCGTGAACAACCTCCGGGTGAAGCCTCCACTCGTGGTCGGCAGAGAACTGCCGACTGAGAATGTCCGCACGTACGTTCAGGACTCCGGCCAGATGATTTGCCATCAGACAAATCTGGTGGTCCTGAACCCAGGACCAGAGACGCAGTGCCTCTTTGCAAAGACACCACGACCCTACTTCTCCCTGCTTGTTGATGTACCACATCGCGGTCGTGTTGTCCGTCAGGACCTGGACCGACCGACCGCGAAGGGAAGGGAGGAATGCCTTGAGCGCCAGACGTATGGCCCGCAATTCTAGAAGGTTGATGTGAAGCAACCTTTCCTCTGGAGACCAAAGACCCTTGACCTCCAGATCCCCCAGATGAGCACCCCACCCTAGAGTGGATGCATCCGTTATCACCGTGGCCACCGATGGTGGAAGCTGAAAAGGCTTTCCTTGAGACAGATTGCCTTCCACGCCCCACCAAGACAGATCCGCTGCAGTTTCTCTGGAGATCTTCACTGACTCCCCGAGATCTCCGTTGTGCTGATACCACTGCTTGCGGAGGCACCACTGGAGTGCCCTCATGTGCCAGCGTGCATGGTTGACCAGGAGAATGCAAGAAGCCATCAGACCGAGCAGGCGAAGGACCTTCAGGACCGGAACAACCGCTCCACTGTGAAACAAAGGAATCATCTCCTGAATGTCGCGAATCCTTTGCGGAGGAGGGAATGCACGACATACAGTAGTGTCCAGTACCGCACCTATGAACAGGTTGCGCTGGGAGGGCACCAGGTGAGATTTGGGCACGTTTATCGAAAAACCCAACCTGAACAACAGCTGCGATGTCTCTTGCAGGTGATGAAGCACCTTCTTGGGCGACTCCGCCTTGATCAGCCAGTCGTCCAGATACGGGAATACAGGTATCCCCGACCTCCTGAGATGTGCAGCCACCACTGCCATCACCTTGGTGAAAACTCGAGGCGCAGTAGTAAGACCAAACGGAAGGACCGCAAACTGGTAGTGTTGCGATCCCACCGTAAATCGGAGATACTTCCTGTGCGACTTCAGGATTGGGATGTGAAAATACGCATCCTGCAAGTCGATCGACACCATCCAGTCTTCTTCCAACAGCGCTTGAAGAACCTGCGCAAGAGTGAGCATTTTGAATTTCTCCTGCTTGAGATAGAGATTCAAAATCCTGAGGTCCAGGATTGGACGTAACCTGCCATCCTTCTTGGGGATCAGGAAATACCGGGAGTAGCACCCCTGACCCTTTTCCTGCTCTGGAACCACCTCTATCGCACCTTTCTTGAACAAAGCCAGGACTTCTTCCTGCAGGCGAACAAGGTGATCCTCCGAACAAAAACCCTGGCAAGGAGGGTAATTGGGAGGGAACTCCTGGAAAGGAAGAGCATACCCATTTTTTACGAGATTGAGAACCCAAAGATCTGATGTAACCGATTCCCAATCCCGTAGAAAATGAGTAAGCCGACCCCCCACCGGAGCCACATGATCCAGAATGGCAGATCTAGGGCTGCTTTGCTGCAGGGGGAGGGGGTTGGTTATTAGAGGAAGAGGAGGAGGAGGAGGAGGAGGCCTGGCGTCCACGACCACGGCCCCTTTGCTTTCCTCTGTAGGTTTTATACAGAGGATTCTGACGCTGCTGCTGCTGCTGCTGTCCCTGGTTGTAGGGACGAAAATTGGATCTGCCAAAACCCTTGTACTTCCTAGCCGCAGAGCCCCTCATCTGAAGGCCCAAAGACTTCGCCGTAGCCCGGCTGTCCTTGAACCTCTCCAAAGCTACGTCAGCCTTCTTGCCAAAGAGGCCTGTCCCATCAAATGGCAAGACCAACAATGTAGACTGAACATCAGAAAAAAAATCAGAGGACTTAAGCCATGCGGCCCTTCTTGTAGCAACAGTAGAGCCCATAATTCTGGCAACAGAGTCCACCGTGTCCATACCACTCTGTATAACCATACGAGCTGCAGCCTGAGTATCAGCAACCACCTCGTTAAAGTTCTTCCTATCGTCCTCCGGAAGCTTAGGAGAAAGTTGTTTAACAGAGTCCATTAAAGCATGAACGTACCTCCCCAAAAGGCAAGTAGCATTGGTGGACTTCAAGGCCATGCTACCTGAGGAGAAAATCTTTTTTGCAGACTGGTCCAATTTCTTAGAGTCCTTGTCTGCCGGCACCTGAGGGAAAGAGCCCGCAGCCCTGCTGGAACAGGCGGCCTGCACTACCAGACTCTCCGGTGCAGGATGCGAGGAAAGAAATTCAGGGTCATCAGGAGCCACCCTGTAACGCCTTGCCACAGACCTGGAAACCGCAGGAGCAGACAAAGGTCTCTTCCAGACCTCCTTAATTGGTTCAGTCAATGCATCTGTAAAAGGAAGAGTAGGCTCCACAATTGAAGAAGGCGAATGCAAAACCTCCGTAAGGATGTTGGGCTTGTATTTAACTGTGGGCAAAGTCAAGCCTAGCAACTCTGCAGCCTTCTTAATAACAACATGATAGGGTGCCAAGTCCTTAGAAGGAGCGTCTGAAACGGTTGGCAAACCCCACTCAGGAGAAAGTTCCAGGCAACTTGCATCTTGAAGGTCCTCAAAACAATCCCCCTGATATTGCAACTCCCCTTCCTCAACCTCGGAGTCCATACACTCCTTCTCCTCCAAGAGGCGTTGAGCCCTGCGCCTCGACCACTCCATACGGACCGAAGTCGATGAATCCGGCAACGACTCCGACGGCGCCGGAGCCGACGTTGAGCGAGGAGCCGGAGGACGGGAAGCACCACGATCCGAATCACCACGAGGCCAATCCGGAGTCGGCGAAGCCGCATGCGAAGTCGACGACCTCGACTGTGCCGTACCGAGCCAAGGAGTACAAGGCGTCGGCATAAACGGCATAAAGGGGGCCGGGGCATAAGCCGGGGGCACACCCAAATTGAAAGACAAAGGACCCATGGGACCAACATGCGCACCAGAGGGGTACATTGCCCTCGAGTAAACACCAAACATGGCGTTTAAAAACAGCGAGGGATCCTGACCTGGACCTGGAAAGGGTGGGTACGAACCCAACGGCCGCTCCGAAGGAGGCTGATCCGGCAAAGGCGCACCCTGGCCCTCTTGCTCTTCAGGCTCCACAACCGGAGTCGGTGCTCGAGGAACCTCTTCTTCATGCACCGATGAATGGTGCGACTCCAGATCCTGTTCCGGCTCTTGAACTGGAGAACCAACGTGAGATCGAGCAGGAGAAGGAGACGCCAAGTCCTTGTGATGTTTACGTGACTTCTTCCTCGAATCCGAAGACTCCTTGCTAGAGTGGTGTCTGGAGTGATGTTTACTCCTCTTATGCTTCTTTCTCGAGGAGCCCGAAGCATGGCCCGAGGCCGACTTGGATCCAGACCTCGACCTCCCTCTGGACTTCGATCTCTCTCTCGACCTCGACTTGCCCCTCGAAGCCGACCTCGACTTCGACCGCGACAGCTGTCTCTACTTCGAGCGCCTGGACACTGACCTCGAAGACCTTCCGGCTTCCCTTTCCTTCACCTTTGCAAGCAGAAGCTTCGCCTCCCGCTCACGCAAGGCTTTGGGGTTCATCTTGTCACAGGAACGACAGTTCTTAACATCGTGACCCGAACCAAGACACCACAGACAGTCGGAATGCGGATCGGTGATCGACATCATCCGGGAACAGGAACCACATTGTTTGAAACCTGTCTTCCTCGACGACATCTTCGGCGTTGAAGTGAACTCCAACAGAGAAACAGAATCAGCTAAACAGCGAAAAGATACAAAAGTATCGCAGAAGATCCCAGAAACCGTTAGCGTCGACGACGCGGAAAAAAGGGAACTGACGTCATCACGCCGACGTGGTCCTTATATGGAGTCGGTGACGTCAGACGGAGTCGCGAGCGATGCCGTGCTCCTATGACGTCGTCCACGCCGGCGTGCTACGAAGAATTTTCCGAACGTTGCTGGAGCAAGGGGGATATTCACAAGGTGAGGAATCCACACGGCAGATGTATCTATCAGAAAAGGCTTTGTGAAAGCTCTACTGTTCTGCTTCAATTAAGTATTTCCAAAAAGCCCCTTGGCTATCCATAGGGCTTTTACAGACCCTTCATCTACAGCACTGAGCGGTTCACCTTCTCAATATTTTAGTGAATGATATAATCACTGCTCTACGCTCAATTAATCAGTCGGCTGCCAAGATGTTGGAGGAGCCATGTTTTGCCCATTTTCCCACCTCATAAGTAAAGGAAGTGGTGGGTTTGATGCAATTGGTGAAATCCGGCTCACCAGCCAATCCTTGCCACATGAATATCTAATCACTTGGTTCTGTTTATCGCCCAGCAGCTTTGCCAGCTATTAAACTCGTCATCAGAGAGGGGCATAGTCCTGGAGCTTTTCAACCAGGCAATGATCATCCCACTATTGAAAAAGCCTGGGCTGGATGTAACTGTACTCAAGACCCACCAACCTTCTTCTCTACTCTGGGTGCAGCAAAAGTCTTGGAAACATTTGTTGCAAAAATTATTTGTAGGTAATTGCAGACTCATCAGGTGCTCCGCAAGATGTAGCCAGCTCTCCACAGGGGCACATTATGGATTCTATTATGGCCTCTGCACTTGAAGATTTGAGATTAGAGCAGGGTGTAGGTCATACCCCCGACTTGATCCTATTAGACTTGTCTGGCGCATTTGATAACGTTGGGAATGCAATTTACCTAATGGTATCAAAGCAGCAGGATTTAGGAGTGCTCACTGCAGTGGTTTCAATCATTTTTAAAGAACCCCTCTACGGCGACTAACCTTGCTACACCTTACAAAGAGAGCAGTTCTTGTGGTGTCTCTGAAGGTTCATCACCCTCACCCCCATATTTATATGAAGGCACTGGACTCTCAGCTTATCGAACACTGTGTTAAGGCGTACATGTACACCAATGACAGAAAAAAACTTCTGAAATTGGACTACCGGGAAGAGTCATCTGTCCTTTCAACATAATCTTCAATTCATGCTGGAGTAGATGGGTCACAACATCTTCAAGCTGAATGCAGACAAGGCTTAGGTGGTCGAGCGACTACTAGCCTGCTGTTTTGAGGCCTTCTCCTGTCCCCCTACCAGTGATGAGATACCTGTGGGTAAAGACTGACACCCAAATTACTATGGCCTAGCAGATGTCTTCCATCATTTCTTCCTGTTATCACAAACTCTGGGTTTTACAGAATGTTATCTCCTTACCTATAATTTAAAAATAGACGCCTAATCTCCAGAACATGAACAGGTTTTAGGTTGGATGATGACAACTCAGTCTACTTGATGGAACCCTTGTTTTTGGTACAAACACTATAGATTTTGCAGAATTGAGCAACCAACTTTGTAACGCTCTATAAATGTAGTCACATTCATCCTACTCTGGAGAAGTTACACTGGCGAAAACTCCAGAACAAACACCAGACTGTTTATAATGTGTGATCTGCACGGTGGTGAAAAGATCTAGTTAGGGTAATACCCTTTGCTGAAAGATGTCCAATACTACCTTGGTATAACCATGCAACTTGTGACCTTCAAGTCACTGCCTGCTTAGCTACTCCACTCTGGCATTCAGCGACCTTTCATGGTGGTTCACGAGCAAGTAAATGCTCTGATGCTCCAATCAACCACTGAGGCGCAGAAACTCCTGGAACAGGATCCGGGATCAAACTCTGCCCTGCTTGTTGCAATGCCACATGGCAACAGTGTTGTCCATGAGGTCCTGCATCAGCCTCCACATGATGGATGGCCAGAAGGCCTTTAGATCCAGGTGTATGGCCTGCAACTCTAACATACTGATGTGGAGTCAGGCTTCTGACAGACAAGAGTCCGCTCATCTCGACTTCCCTAAATGACCTCCTCAGCTTAGAAGGTAAGCATCAGTCACCACCATCAGCTGTCTGTCAGGAAGAGACAGTGATCTGCCACTGAACCAATTATGGTTGAGCGACCACCAATACAGATCATAAGCAGTCTCCTCCAAGATCAGGACAACATCTGGAACTTCACATTTCATTGCAGAGGCCACATTTGCTACCTGGTGTAGCTTACAAGGAGGCTGTAGGTGCCAAGAAGCCCTAGCGATGCTCTCACCTTGGTTCAGGACCAAGACTGAAGCATCAAGCTCATAGCCCGAAAGTCTTGGACTCATTGCAGTAAAAAGAATGCATGGTACTGCACTGCATCCAAGACAGCTCAAATTAATGGAAGCCTCTGCAAAGGATTTTGGTGCGAATTTGGCTTGTTGACAGTGAACCTAACAATGTCAAGAGGTTCACCGCTCTCTGGATGTTAATAACGACTGACTATGGCAAGCTCGCCTTCAACAGCCAGTCATCAAGGTAGCGTAAAACCACTATCCTTGACCTCCGTAAAGGTGCCATGACCACCGTCATCACTTCAGTGAACACCCAAGGTCCACTTGTGGGGCCAAATGAGGGCACACAAACTGAAAAAGCTCCAGGCCTGCCTTGAACATCAGATACTGTTTATGGGACTGAAAGGGAGGAATATGAAAAAAGCGACTTGTAGGCTTAAGGATACCATCCAGTCACCAAGGTTGAGGTCAGGTATAATCTGGGCCAGTATGAGTATTTCTAATTTGTCCTTCCCCATAAAGGCATTTGGAGGCCAAAGGACCAAAAACAAGCCAGTGGTCTCAGTTCTTTGGATCCAATTAATAGAGACGGTAACAGTCCTTCCCTCTTTCAGAGTCTGATAACTGCTCAATAGCTGTCTTGAAAAGCCGCACTACATTTCTTGTGGAAGAACAGACAGGTGCTTGTATGAAGTTCACTAAGATGTGGAAGGAATATTTGACATGGCAGAAAGAAGGTAGGGCATAGCCATGTTGAACAATTTGTAAGATTCATCTGTCAGACTTGATGGATTGCTACCCAAGGAGAAAATGATGGATTCTGTCCCCACTTGGATGGACACAATCGCTAAGGGCAAACAAACGTGGATTTGTGGCTGTTGCATGAGGAATGGGAGAGCTTGAATCCCTGCTGACTCTCTTACAATCTGTCAGACCCACATCCATGGCCTTGAAAGCACTTGGAAGACTGCTATACTGGTTGGGGAAATTGTTGCAGTCGTCTGAAGTAACCTCAAAACCGTTTGAGCTGCTGTGGAAACTGTTGGCAGGGGTCAACAAGCATATGGACGGAGCCTAGTGGCATGAGGCAGCACTGCTGAGGAAAACCTTCTGGGTCCATTCTGGTGCCTGTAGAGTATACCAAGGTGAGAAATCTGGGGTTAGAAGTATCCATCAGAAGGACAAAGTTCATAACCATTCAAAAATGCTATCTTGTGCTTCTATGTAATATATTCAGAAGGTAAAATCCTTCAAGATCAAAAATCTAAGCATAGAAAAGAGATCTTAGAGAAGGAGGCAATCTAGCAACATGGCCAAAGAAATGCAATACGTGATATTTGGAACCTGAAGACAGGTAGAACCGTGCTCCAGAAACAAGAGAAAAATGAAGTGTATTCGTATTGTGTTGTTTTGCAGTGATTAAACGTCAATATGCTCTAACTCCATAGTGAAAAGTACTGAAGTAATAGTGATACTGAGACTCAAATATGAGGCAAAATGTAGGTTTTGAAAATATGGTGTAACCCAGCTCAGGCTGTCTTCTGCTTGATCGTTTGTAAGTATTGGTCTAGCAGCATAGAACAGTCTTTAACTGATGGTTCATTTTGTAAACTGCACTGTTTTCGTCTTCGACTTAGCGGCTGTAGTAATTTTATAACAATTTGTAATGCTGGATTTGAACCTGGAAGAATCAACGATTGGCAAAGAGAGAATAACAGGACTGCAGAGGTGGAACCAAGGCAGGGTGTTCTTCTGTTGGGCAACTATTGATGACTTGCAGGACTTTAAGGTTTTCAAGAAGTTTTATGCGCGATATTTTGAATGCAACATTATATAACATCTTTTCTCGAAGGAGAGTTCTGGACCATAGCAATGTAACAAGCACTTCTTAAACTGTTATTAATATACCAAAAACGACTATATGGCTAGTGTGATGAGATTTATAAAATTGGCCCACACTTCATCTTCACTGACTGAAATTATGAATGAAATACAAAGCCAACACATTTTCAGAAGGGAGTGCGGAGAGAGGGTGGAGCAAGGGAGACAGCAACATTTCTACAAATTCAAAAACTCAAGACAATTCAACTCATAGTCTTCCCATTACAGTATTGGAAGAAAATGTGTTCTCATTAGCAAATGTCAATTTTGCTTCACAAACGTAAATAGAGTGAGCAGACAGGGCACATAAAGTATTTACACATTATAATAATACACTCACATTAAAGAATTCAATCTAGACATTAAACCACCAGATTAAAACCACACAAGAATTGTCATAGTAGACTGTGTCGCTGAGAGTTCGGAGACCCACTCCAAAAACACTCCTTTGGAGGGGCACAATGCGATCTCATCAGCAATTATTCTACCTCCTTTCCCAAACAGTTACAGCTTGATCTCGAGCTGCTCTGCCCCACAAACAAGGAGGTGTTTTAAACATTTACTTACAGCACAATAAGTATAACGGAAGAGTATAACAGTCACTGTAGAAAAAAAAGTAACCTACCTTTAACTACGGTTGTCAAGGGTTGGTATATTTCATAGATCACAAATTTCATAAATCACACCTAGACGTCCGATCCCCAGTATTCTTTTACAGCAGAAGACTACTATCGAATGAACAATGAAATCACACAAATATGCTTGCTAGCACTCATTGGGTAATGGACTACTGGAATAAACATAATGAAAAGCTGTGAAAGTTCAACACAGAAAAATCTTTAAATTGAAGGCAGCTAAAGACTTATGTTACGGTGGGTGAAGTACTGTTCTGTATTGTAAGGTAAAGGTCCAACGATAGAAAGGTAATCCATTTCTGTGATAAGTGTTCGACAGGCAATACCGCATTTATGAAACACTGATTTTACAATTCAGGTTATCAGGGATTCAGGTCCTGCTTATTACAACACATTATCCTGCTTGCCTTAAAAAAAGGCATATCACTCCAACCAAGGTTCTCTTGCATGTGTATCTTCCTTGTGGCTGTAATCTGTGCCGAGCTTCCTGGTGGTGCAGAAGATACTTCTTAACGGTATAGATTTCAAGAAGATATCGGTCAGAGAAATCAGGAGGAAATATCCAAAATTGTTGCAGACTAAAAAACTAGTCTACAGCAGAAAGTAGTGCTGCATTCTTAACGTAAATTAAGGTAGTTTGTAGAAAAACAGTAAGTGAAGTCATGGAGCACATACCTTTATGGTATTTTGGGGAAATTACATTTGAAAGATTAGTGTCCAAGACAAAGGTACTAACGAGGGCCTAAAGGATGACATATCCAAATTTCGCTGTGGATACAATTTTAGAACATAAGTAAAGATTCACAAAGGAAGCTTCTATTTAAGCCTTGTGTTCCTACAGACAACTTATGTCTCCAAGTGTCCACAGTAGAGGGTGCCTCTCGACACACTAGCTGAGCCGAGAGAAAGTGGTTTGTCCAGACAAGCTTTCTAGGTTTTTCAAGGAGCGTCTGACTTTATTATGACTAGACTCGAACAGGCTAAACCCCACACAAACATTAGGTGTCCACTCTCGATCTCTTGTTCTAGTTCTAGTACCATTTTGCAATTTAAAGTGCAACTACTTATACAGTGTGTTTTTAGAAATCAGTTTCATATTCAGGTATCACTTCATTCATCTAGTATAGATGTTAACAGCCAGGCGCCTTGGCATAGCACATGTTGCTTAAACCATACTCCATTTGGATGCTTATTTATATCCCTCCCTCAATCCTTCTTCGAATGTGCTTTCCTGAGCTGGGCATAACATGCAGAGAAGAAACAAAGTTGTCTACAAATTGGCCTCACATATATGTGCACAATGTTAACATAACCTTTATTTTGTTCTGCTTATATATTGTTCTGTGAATCTTAATCTATATCCACCTCAACCTTCGCTCCTTTCACACTGCTTTACCCATTTTCCTAGAATCTGATACAAAAGACCTATGTCCCCCGTTATTCCCCCCAAAGCCAACTTATCCACCTCTTTTAAATTATGTTTATTTTCCTCTAGTTCTGGTGTGATCTCTGTAAACAGGTAACCTTTGCTCCTCACCTCCTCTGCTGTGTTATTTATGAATGAATTGAATCGTAGAGAGAAATGCAAGCCCTTAATGATTATACATATTCCATCTTATAAATAAGTATTTCCATTTTATGAAAGAAAATTATTAATGGAATATTGATTTATTATTCTTACATTGTATGAACTGTGTTTTTTATTAATTGATATTGATGTCGTATGAACCTTGTGCTTCTATGGTGATTTTTGTATGCACAGAATAAAGCTGAATTTAATTGAATTGAATCACCTTTGCCTAAGCAACACAATGTGTAAGATATCTGAAATTAGAGAATGCCATTTATTTTGCAAAATCTCTGAATATTTGAGGCATTACAGCTGGTACTGTTTATGCAAAGTCTAAATCACCAGTCTTAATTGTTGTATTTCAGTAGGGCGGCAGAGGGCAGTAAAATTCCTGGTAATGGCCTGGACACACAAAGTTGGTGAATTTCCAAGAACCAATAAAACTCCACAAAGTGCACTAATGGATTTAAAACGTCATTATTGATGAATGAATTCAACACTTGCTAAGCCAAGTGCTGTAAAACTGCAGTGACATTTCTGTAATGGGCTCCGAAGAAAAAAAAAGAAAGAGCATCGATCCCCTGGATCAGATGGGGAGCTTTGCAGGATATACTGATATAGAGATGACTGTACTGCGGCCGCCTCTCTAAAGACGAATAATGACCTTTGCAAACCTTTTTACAATAATCTTTGAAGCTACTTCAAAAGCTGTAGATCAAATCACATCAGTAAAAAAGATCAAATCACATCAGGGAAAAAAACCACATAACCTCACTTGAAGATCTAACTAACGAGGGTCATCTCACACTTTCAAAAGACATGTCATCTGCAAGTATTTAACTTCCTCATCATGGTCAATCCTCAACCGTGCTCTAACCCAGCAATGTCGGCTCAGCAGTGTCTGCTCTCTTATTTGACCAGTATGCTACCTCTCCTTCCTAGCCCCTATATGTTTTATATATTTTTATCACTGCCACTTCTATTTTGTGTTAACTGCCCATGACCTCCTAGTGACAACTTTATAGTGATCTTCTTTGACAGCTTTGATTGTTTATGAATTATGACTGGTGTTTTACACTGCACTATTGTCCGTGGCCTCATATTGCTATTATAACAGCTCGTCACCTATTTACCTATCCCCCCTCTATCTTTTTACCTTATTATCCCCTATCCTCACACTTGGACGGTCTACGGCAGGCCATACAAAACTGCATGAAGAATTTAACGCACAACTAATCATATATGCCTATCCCACTAACTCTGATCGCCGTCTGACTACCTCTTCCGTCGTACTCACTTACTAGACTTATTTTCTCCTGACTCTGGCCCCTCTCTCACTCATTATCCTGTGACCACATTCCATTTCTTCTTCACGGCCTATCCCTCCCCTTCCCATTCAGCTTCGACCCTCTGCCCTCCCGGCACGACTCACTTCTCCCTCCGACTTTTTCCCCCACCTCTACTCCCCCACCTTTGCCCATATGCCTCCTCTCACTATCCCCTCCCCCACCCAGGACCTTTCTCTATCTAAACACGGTCCCAAATCTTGGTCCATCCCTTACCCTCCTAAACTTTCCAAAAATGCAAGGAAAAAACTCTGACACAATCTCCTTAGTAATCCGGAAACACTTATAGTTGACAACTATTACAGTCTTACCGCCCCTATTAAAACTAATTACATTTTCTATTCCAAAGGCCCCTCTAAATAGAAAAACATTTTCTTAAAACACCTCCCAATCACTAAAACTTCCATCATACCCCATGGCCACAAACATTCCAATACTCCATCACCAACCTTTTGTGGGGAAATCAACATCTCCATTTTTAAAACGGGGAACATCCTCATTCAAGCGGGCGTTCCACATCTCAATACCTTCTAACTCCATTTCCGGTCCATGGCCTTCCATATTTCCAACACTGCAAATAACCTTCCAGACTCAACTTCCTCTCTCCCCACAGGCCCCACACCCCCAACCCACCTCCTCCTTGCCAGGCCTTTCTACTTCCTATGACAGCGCATACGTTGTCTCCAACCCCCTCTTTCCCCACTTGGACCCCACTGCTCCCCATGATCCGCGCCACACTCCCCCACTCACAATCCCCTTCGCAAGCAATCCGCCCACCAGTCCCCCCCCCATTTCGCTCAGTCCCCCCACCCAGCCCTCTATCCCCCAACCCCCACTAGACTCACATCCTCTCCACACAGTCTACCCGTCCATTCCTCCCACAACCCCTCCATCACCCCTCCTCTTTCAACTCATCCTCACAACCACCTAATCGCACTACTCCCCACCTAGATTCACCTCACTTTCCGCCGCTACCACCTCCCCATTCCTCCCCTCCCAACTTACACTCACACCCTCCGAATCATACTTCTCCCCACCCAGATCCCCCCTCCCTACATCCTCCTCCCCCTCCCCAATCCTCCTCTCCCAACTCATCCTTACACCTTCTCAATCACACTTATCCGCACCCCCCTTCTCCCAGCTTATCCACTCCTCTTCAGAACATCTCCGCTCCCATTATCCCCCTCATCACCCCTACACCGCACGCAACTGCTCCACCCCTTTATCTCTTAACTCCTTATCCCCAGAGTTCACTTCTCCACCCTACCCCGCCATGCCACTCCTCCTCTCCTACAACTACAGCCCTCCCTGCTCTCCTGCCGGTCTCCGCTCATCTCCTCCTCAAAACAGGCCTCCCCCGTGTACCTGCTCACTGCCCCCCCCCTAGGAAAGACCACCATCTACTGCCAATTCTGAACTCCTCTTGTCCTCCTCCTCCCCACACCCTACTTCCCCCACACTCCTCTCTCACACTCCCCTCGCAACATCGAACATTACCTTGCCACTCTAACGAGAGATCTCTCAACACTCTGGAACGATTTCTACAACCTCAAATCCAACAACCTCACTGCCCGAAGAAACGCTGCTAGCACGGATCTTTTAAACCCTCCCACCTCCAAACCGCGGAAAACAACTCCCCTGCTGTGCCGAGCGCGGAGACCACTCCGCACCTCTTGCACCCTCTCCCCTGGGGAGGTCTCTGGCCTTCTTAACTCCTATCCTCCCTGCTCATACACCGTGTATACGCCTCCCCCCTTTGCAAACATCCCCATTATACTGGGGACGAGTCGTACTCTCCGCTCACCGGCCTCACCCGGACCCCCTCCTCATCTCACCACCATCCACACCCTCCCCTCTCCCAAACCTACTCCCAAACCCCTCGCCTGCATGCTAGTTAACTGTCGCTCCGCGGCACGACATGCCACAGAAATCTCTGAAACCATCCTTAATGAATCCATTAAAATCGCCTTTCTTACTGAAACCTGGCTTAATATCCACTCTGCAAGCATTCTTGACCTCTCCGTGCCCCCGGGTTACTCCATCCTTAGGAAAGATAGACCCATCAGGATAGGCGGGGGTAGCTAACATCGTCAAAGACGAACCACAGCTCTCCCTTATCAATAACGCCGAAGTCTCCTCCTTTGAATACCTTGCAGATGAACTCAAAATACAGGGCTCCAACCCCATCCGCCTTCACAATATATATAATCCTCCCGGAAATCCCCACCCATTCATTGACGTGCTATCTAACCTGCTTACCCAATCCTCAATTTCCACTTCTAAAAACATCTTCCTGGGAGATCTTAACCTCCACTGGAATGATAGCAAAGATCCCTCAATCTCCCTCCTCTCTAACCTTCTTGAAATGAATGAACTCAAACAAATCTGTCAAACACCAACACATGCCAAAGGAGCCATCCTTGACACTATCATTACTAGCAAGGATCTAGCCCTCCTATCTAACATCATTCCCATAGACTGGTCCGACCATCACCTCATCCTGTTCCACATAACTACCCATACCTTTCCCCCGCCCACCAAAACTATTAAACCCATGAAACTGACCAGAAATCTTAGCCACATTCCTCCCGGCGTACTTGAATCTAACCTCCATGCCCAACTTCTCGCCATCCCCCCTCCCTCAATGCGAACGAGCTAACTGAACACTATACCAAAGCTGTCATTGATACCCTTGACATACTAGCCCCGCTCAAACTCAAAAACCAAAAGAATATCCCCTCAAAATCTTGGTTTAACACAGAGCTAAATAAGGAAAGAAGCACACTCAGACAGACGGAGAGATCTTGGCGACAGCATCCCTCCCCTTCCAACCTTGCCCGCCTCAGACTTGCTAGGTCGTCATACAAAAAACACATTTGGAGACAAAAAGCTTCCTTCTTCAGGACTCAACTAGACCGAGCAAAGAACAGGCCTAGAGAACTTTTCAACATCGTACGCAATCAAACTGCTTCTGTTCCCTCTGTCCCACCAGCCTCGACGACTAGATGTGAGGAAATAGCTCTCTTTTTCTCTGACAAAATTAAAACGATTGAGCAATCCTTCCTCCCTACTGTGATCCCTACCACCACTCCTGACATCTCTTATTACCCCACCCCCCTCCATCATAACTCCCCTTACTCCCGCTTCTACCCATCGTAACTCTGATCTCCCTCTACCTTCCCTGCCCCACACTCTCCTGGACCCTAAGCTACCTAACACTCTCCTTAAAAATAATGCAGAATGGCTTAATTTACAGCCTGTCACTGAAAGAGAAGTCTTCAACATCATTACCGAACTTAAGCCTTCCTCCCACACCAAAAACCAACTCCCCTCCAAACTTTTCCAAAACCTCAAACATATCATCACCCTTCCCTGGACTGCTATTATCAACACCTACCTTGCCACCGGCTGTGTCCCCTCTTCCCTGCAACTTGGATAAATTACCCCCAATATCAAAAATCCACTGGCGGACCCAAATGATCTCAACAATCTCCGTCCCATCTCCAACCTCCCCCTTCTCTCTAAAGCCCTTGAAAATTGCGTCCTTCTCCAACTAGACAGATGCACAAGTTACTACTTGGGTAACGATATATCTGTACATTAGTTAGTGATAGATTCCTTACCTTAGAATATCCCCAGGCGTCAGACTGGATCCGGAAATTTTTGCATAGCAGTACCCTTGCGCGTCCGTAGGCGTCGTCTGCGGCTCCGCGCCCGTCGTCGGCGCCGTGATGACGTCGGAGTACTTAGACGCCGCTCCGCGTGCTGACGTCAGTTCTTAGACACAGCTTTTCCGCGCCAGAAAAGCAGAGCTATGCTAAAAACAAACACTGGTGCCTTGAAACTAGGGCCCTGAAAGGGGATGACCCTAACTCTAGATATCGGTTCGCAGAACGGGGAGTATGGGTGGGTCGGTAAGGAATCTATCACTAACTAATGTCTCTTTCAGATATATCGTTACACAAGTAGTAACTTGTGCATCTGAAAGAGACACGTTAGTGATAGATTCCTTACCTTAGAATAGATACCCCAGCAATACCAACCCCGGTGGTGGGTCTGCGAACCAATAATCACACCAGAAAGTCCTGGAGGACGGAACGGCCAAAAAAGCCATCCCTCCGGACTTGGCTGTCCAGGCAATAATGTCTTGCAGACGTGTGCAGCGAGGCCCACGTAGCTGCCTGGCAAATGTCCTGCAAGGGCACCCCTCGGCCCAAGGCAGTAGTAGTAGCCGTGGCTCGAGTGGAATGAGCCCTCAGCCCAACAGGGGGTTCCTTCTTAGCCAAGGAGTAGCACGCCTGGATACACAATATGATCCACCACGAGATGGTCCGCTTGTGTACCGCATTTCCCTTCTTAGCGCCCACGTAACCAACAAAGAGTTGGTCATCCACTCGCATCTGGCGTGTGCGATCAAGATAGAAAGAGAGCGCACGTTGTGGGTCCAGACGGTGGAGCCTCTCTTCCTCTCTTGAGGGATGCGGAGGCGGAAAGAAGCTGGGCAAGGTGATGGATTGCCCGATGTGGAAGGCTGTGACTACCTTGGGCAGGAAAGAGGGCCTTGTCCGCAATACAACCTTGTTCGGATGGACTGAAAGGAAAGGAGGTTTACAGGATAGAGCCTGGAGCTCACTCACTCTCCTGGCAGAGGTGATGGCTACCAGCATGGCAGTCTTCAAAGTAAGAAGGTGGAGAGGACAATTGTGAAGTGGCTCGAAGGGAGCGCACATCAGAAAAGTAAGAACCAAGTTCAAGTCCCACTGAGGCATCACAAAGGGAACAGGAGGGAACGTATGTGTGATGCCCTTCAAGAATCGATTAACAATAGGGGACTTGAACAAAGAAGGTTGATCAGGCAGCCTCAAAAAGGCTGAAAGAGCAGAAAGGTAGCCCTTGATAGTGCCCAGAGCAGAGCCCTGCTGGGCAAGAGAAAGAAGGAAGAGAAGAACCTCAGAAAGAGGGGCAGAGAGAGGATCCACAGCCTTTGCTGTGCACCATGCCACAAATCTGTTACACCAGCAGGTGTATACCGACTTTGTGGAGGGACGCCTGGCTGCCACAATGATGTTACAGACTTCAGGAGGCAAGTCAAATGGCCTCAACTATCGCCGCTCAATCTCCAAGCATGGAGGTGGAGACTGGACAGGTTCGGGTGGAGGACCGTCCCCTGCTGCTGCGACAGAAGGTCCTCCTGAAGAGGCAGACAAACCGGGGGATCGACTGGCATACTGAGTAGCTCGGGATACCAGTACCTTCGCGCCCTGTCCGGAGCAACAAGGATGACTTGTGCCCGGTCGCGCCTGATCTTCTTCAGCACTCTGGGCAGAAGTGGTATAGGCGGAAAGGCGTACAACAGACCGCAACTCCACTCGCGACGAAAAGCGTCTCAGAGCGAGTGCCGCCTTGGAAATTCCAACGCGCAGAACTGATGACATTGTGCGTTCTCTTCGGTGGCGAATAGATCTAACCAAGGCTCTCCCCACTGCAGAAAGAGACCTTGCGCCACGTCCGAGTTCAGATGCCATTCGTGATCCATCATGCACCGGCGGCTGAGTTCGTCCGCCCTGGCGTTCAGAGAACCTGCCAGGTGTTGAACCACCAGGGTCACGCCCTGATGTTCCAGCCATTGCCAGAGGCGCAGAGCCTCCTGGCAGAGGGTCAACGACCCCACCCCGCCCTGTTTGTTGCAGTACCACATGGCGGTGGTGTTGTCCGTGAACACCTGCACTACACTCCCCCGGACAGAGGGGAGAAATGCCTTCAGTGCTAGACGAATCGCCCGTAGCTCCAAAAGGTTGATATGGAGCCGGGACTCTGCCGGAGACCAGAGGCCTCTGATCTCCGCCTCTCCCATGTGGCCTCCCCAGCCCTGGAGGGACGCGTCCGTCACAACTACGTGCTCCGGTTGGGAAAGGGAGAGGGATCTGCCGTTGACCCAATCGCAGTCCGTGAGCTACCACTGCAGCTGTCTGGCAGTGCCCTCCGAGATCAGGACATGGTCGGACCGGTTGCCCTGATGCTGGGCCCACAAACTTCAGGTCCCACTGCAGAGCCCAAATCCGCCAACGGGCGTGATGCACCAGAAGGATGCAGGAAGCCATCAGCCCCAGAAGCCGCAGCGTCAACCTGACCGAAATTCGGGATAAAAGCTGAAAAATTGGTATCAGAGCATGTATATCCCGAACCCGCTGTTGGGGTGGGTAACCCCGAAACTGCGCCGAGTCGAGAACCGCTCCGATGAAAAGGAGCTTTTGAGAGGGACACAGGTGTGATTTCGGCACATTGATGGAGAACCCCAGGTCGTGCAAGAGGTCTGCCTTCATCTGAAGGTGGTGGACGACTGTCTGGGGCGAGCCCGCCTTTAACAACCAGTTGTCGAGGTAGGGGAAGACTGAAACCCCTAACCTGCGCAGATGAGCTGCGACCACCGCCATCACTTTCGTGAACACCTGTGGGGCGCTTGTAAGGCCGAAGGGGAGCACGGTAAACTGTAAGTGCTCGTGGCCTACCGTGAACCGCAGGTAGCGCCGGTGGGCCGGCAGGACGGGGATGTGGAAATAGGCATCCTGCAAGTCATTTGCTACCATCCAGTCTCCCGGGTCCAGGGCAGCTAAGACCTGAGCCAGAGTCAGCATTTTGAACTTCTGCTTCCGGAGGAAGCTGTTGACGTTCCGTAGGTCCAAGATAGGGCGTAGGCCCCCTTTGCCCTTCTTGGGTACCAGAAAGTAGTGGGAGTAGCAACCATGTCCTACTTCTGGCCCAGGAACGCGCTCGATGGCCCCTTTGGCCAAGAGGGCCGTAACTTCCTCCTGCAGAAGCCGCAAATTATCCCCCGATACGCGGTGGTGTTGCGGTGGCATGGCTTGAGGAGTCGTCTCGAAGGGGAGGGAGTAGCCCCTTCGGACGATCTGCAGCACCCACCTGTCCGAAGTGACAGTGCGCCAGTGAGAGTGGTGATGGCGAACCCTGCCCCCCACTGGCGTCACATGGGCCGAAAAGCACGGACTAGGAGGGTTTAGAGGCGGATGCTGCGGGGGAGGGTGTGGACTGGCCTCGCCGTTGTCGCCGACCGCCTCCACGGCGATTTCCACGGCCGCCACCGCGCTGGATGTTAGTCTGCGGTGGGTGGCTGGTGGCACGTGTGGGGGCGCCCCTTCATTGCCCACGAAAGGAGCGAAAGGCACCCATTTGCTGGCGCGTGGCCGAGAGGCCCAAGGACTTGGCCGTAGCCCTGAAGTCCTTAAAGAGCTCATGCGCATGGTCTGCCTTGTCGCCAAAAAGGCGACGGCCATCAAACGGCATGTCCATCAGTGTGTTTTAGACATCGGCCGAAAAGTTGGCGGACCTCAACCAGGCGTGGCGTCTAATCGTCATCGTCGTTGCCATCACTCTACCTAGTGAGTCGGAAGTATCCAGCCCACACCGGATAGAATATTTGGCTGCATCCCGGCCCTCCACAAGGGCTTGGCCGAGTTTGGCCCGTACCTCCAACGGACACTCTGGCAGCACTTCCGCAACCGTATCCCACAGAGAGTGGATGTAGCGGCCCAAGAGGCATGCAGTCCCAGACTAAGGGGGGAGAAGATCTTTTTACTGTACTGCTCGTACCTCTTGGATTCCCTGTCCGGCGGAGGTGACGGGAATGCGGTCTGGGAAGTGGAAGCCTGGATGACAAGGCTCTCGGGGGTGGGGTGGGTGGACAGGAAAACTGGGTCGCCCGGGGCCGGGCGGTGGCGTCTGGCCACGTTCCTATCTACGGGCGAACCCGTAGCGGGCCTGGACCAAGTGCCCAAAAGAACGCCGGACAAGGTCTCATTAAACGGCAGCAGAGGCTCGGTCGGGCATGACTGCGGTTTAATAACCTCAGTGAGGAGGTTAGTCCTCACGGCCGCGACGGGGAGCTCAAGGCCCAAGGCCTTGGCAGCCCTCATCAACACCACGCTGTAGGTTGCCCCCTCCTCCGAAGCCACGGTAGGAGGTAAGACAAAACCAGTGTCTGGTGATGTGTCCAGACCACTGGCATCCCCAAGTCCACCTGTCCAGTCCTCTTGAGACTGACACTCTCTGGTCAGAGGGTCCTCATACCCCTCCCAATACTCCTCGTCACCCATCCCCTGATAGTCAGGGTCATCAAACGATGAGGCCTGTTCATAGAAGCTAAACTCCCCAAGCGGCGTCGAAAGCAGCGCCCAGTGGCGCCGTTCCGACGCCGGAACCGGAGCGAGGGAGGCATCGGGGACGGCGCCGCCCGAGGATGGCGCCGGAGGTGACACCTGACGGACCGACGCCGGGGGGGTCGTAAGGTCCACCGGCGATGACCCGGATCTCGAAGCAGGTCCCGTGGGGTCCTGCAGTGCTGGGCCCGAAGGCGCCGGCGGCGTCGGTACCGTGGAGCCCTGCGGCGCCGGGCCCGACGGCACCGGTGGCGTCGGGGCCGAAGCACTCGACGGCGTCGGGGCCAAAGCCCCTGACCCGCTAGGGGCCAAAGCCCCCGACCCGCTAGGGGCCAAAGCCCCCGACCCGCTAGGGGCCCCAGATGGGTCCGCTGGGCCCAAAGGCCCCGCGGAGCCCGTCGGAGGAGAGAGGGACCTTATGGCCATGAGGAAGCGCTCGATCTCCTCCGGCGTCACGTCTCGCCCAGGGACCGGAGGGTGTGGAGCTGAACGCGGCGCCCGCTACTCCGACGGTGCCACCCGAACCCCCGGCTGTGTCACGCGATCGCCGGGGGGGGGGGGGGGGGGGGGGTCCGGGGGAGAGAGATGGGGAGTCAGACGAGCGATGACGCCTCTTCGACTTCTTGTGTTTCTTACCTGACGACGACTTCGACCCGGAGGAGTGGTGCCAACTCTCGGAGCTGTGGTGGCTCCGACCCCGCGACCTGTCCCTCGACCTCCCGTGGGACCGGGACCTCTCGCGGCGCGGGCCGACTGCCGGAGTTCGAGTCGCCTGCGGGACCGCTCCTGCCTGGCTTTTGAAGACAGGGCCCGGCAGTCGGGGCAGGTCTTGTCGTCGTGGTCGGCACCGAGACAGAGTAGACACCAACGGTGAGGATCCGTGACCGACATCGTGCGGTCGCAATCCTCCCAGTGCTTAAATCCAGGCATCCCTATGGCACCGATCGGAGTCGTTCGACTTCGAAAAGATGATCAAAATGATCCAAAAAGTTAGTCAAAAAGTGACTAGATGTACTGCTTTTTCCAGATCTGCGCTTGCTGGTGCGGAAAAAAGAAGAACTGATGTCAGCACGCGGAGGCGGCGTCTAAGTACTCCGACAACGTCATCACGGCGCCCACAACGCCGACGACGGACCCGCAGACGACGCCTACCGACGCACAAGGGTACTGCTACGCAAACATTTCCGGATCCAGTCTGACGCCTGGGGATATTCTAAGGTAAGGAATCTATCACGAACGTGTCTCTTTCAGATACATTGAACACTTTAACTTACTTGACCCCTTCCAATCTGGCTTTAAGAGAGGATGCAGTACGGAAACCGCCATGCTTAACATTGTAGACGACATCCACCACTCACTCGACAATAACGAATCTAGCCTTCTGATCCTCCTAGATCTCTCTACAGTGTTTGATACTGTTAATCACTCTGCTCTACTTAATATTCTTAGAGATAGATTCGGCCTAAATGGCATGACACACAAATGGCTTGTCTCTTACCTTCAACACCGCACTCAACAAATCAAAGTTCAGAACTTCCTATCTAACCCTACCCCCATCTCCTTAGGAGTTCCGCAAGGATCTATCCTCTCTCTTTAACCTCTTCATTGAACCCCTTACACTCGTTCTCAAACAAGCCAGGATCAACTACCATCTCTACGCCGACGACACCCAACTCTACTATAAGATTAAAACTCATGCCAACATCATTCACCTCAATAACACCATCATCAAGATACAAGCCTGGTTCCACATGAACCACCTCAAACTTAACCCCCAAAAAACCGAAATTATTCTTTTTTCCACAAAAAACAATCAGCTCCCCATTCAGAACTGGATCACAGACCTTAATGCCCTCAACTGCTCCTTATCCCTGTCCGACTCAGTCAAATCACTAGGAATCTCCCTTGACAACCTCCTCAACCTCAAGGTCCACATCAACAATTCTGCCAAAGGGGCCCTCTTCACTCTTCCCCACCTGAAGAAAATCAAGCCCTTCATCCCAAGAGATGACTTCAAACTAGCTGTCCAATCCCTTGTACTCTCTCAAATTGACTACGGCAATGCCATTCTTACTGGAATTCCCAAGAGCCACCTAGCACCTCTAAAATCTGTTCTCTACCTTGCAGCGAGGCTTTTCACAGACTCCAAACGATTCGACCACATTTCCCCTGCCCTCAAAACCCTTAAATGGCTCCCCATTGAAGGTAGGTCCACTTACAAAACGACCTGCATTACACACAAAACTCTCCATCAGAACACACCATCCTATCTCACTAACAAACTTAGTAAAGCCGGCTGCTCCCGATCCCTGAGAAGCACTAACTCCTTCCTTCTTATCCCCCCCCCCCTTCTGAAAAAGAAATCCACTCAGTCTCTATCCTTTTCCGGCAATGCTCCCTGCATATGGAAGGCCCTGCCTACTAAACTTCGATGCAACCCTTCCTATTCTAGCTTCAAAAAAGAACTCAAACTACATCTCCTCAATAAATACTGGGGACCCTAATCCCTATCTGCTCCCCTACACCGGCCACCACTGTCCGACCGTAGATGCTTCCGCCCCCGCGACCTGCCCTACCCGCCCTTTCTCTCATCACCTCCCCCCTCCCTGTCTACCACCCTCGCATTCCCTTACACCCCCGTCCGTCGTCAAACCTCAGCCCTAATAATCCCTGTCCAACCCACTCCAATTATTGCCCTACCCTCCCTTTCCTTATCAACCTAACTGACCACTATCTTCCCTTTCCTTACTGCCCTATTTTCCCTGCGCTCTTCTTAATTTTTGTGCCTCCACAGTATGGTGTTTTTTGTCTTCCCAGATTTATCTTCCTGAAGTCCCCCATATGTTGACTTATATGTTGTGTATATACTATACTGCTATGTTTTTGGGGTCCCTGTGTTTTTACCGTCTGGCTCACAATATGTAAAGCGCTCTGAAAACCTCTAAATAATAATAATAATAATAATAATAATAATAATAATAATTATTATAATATTACCGCCCTTCCCAACAATCGGCAAAGCCATGACTCACCTCAGTGCATCCATAGTCCACTGAATTTCCATGTCCTCAGTGATAAATTAGTTGCTATGCCATTACACTCAATCCGCATGCCATTAACCCCCGATAAGTCCCTTGACCTCCAAAGAGACCATGCAAAAAAATTATTTTTAACACTCACACAGGAAAATTAACTCCCTACTACGTGCCCCTATGCATCTCAACAAACAACTCACTATGCTAAGACCAACCAGTCTCATATAAAGGCCAAGGGAAGTTTTGCTTGTATAGTGCAAGCTGACTTTGGCAACCCTTGACTTGGCCCATTCTGCTGCTTCCTGCTGACCCCACTTAATGTGCTTCATGTCAGCATCATTACTGGTGTGCTGCAGATGCTACTCAAACAGTGCCCTTCCTAACTTAAGTTTACTCAATGCAGCCTGCAGGCTTTCTTCTTTGTCCCCAACAATTGGCCATATTGCTATCAGCCCCTAAGTCTGCTGCTTTTGTTTTCGATAGTCACACAAATGCATATTGTGCAGCACTCTTAAGTCTTTTTGCATACCCCTACTCTGCTTCTGATCAGTTTCATCTCAACCACATCCTCTCCTTAGGCTGTCTCTGCACCTTCTTGCACATCAGAGTCACTGTTGTTTTCTGTCCCCAATCCACTTCACATCGTTAACACACATCTTTCTGCACACTACGGCCACCATGTTGTGACAGCGGTCACAGATATTATTCAGTGTTCTCCTTCGCTTTTCTTCTCCTGATCTATACCCTTCCACTACACAAGACACGCAGGCACTGTCCACTCATGTAAATCACGGCCACCATGCTGGCGTAAGTGACCATAGGTGGTTACATATACTGTTCGACCTTATCTACCCCTCACAATTTGAACCTAGTGACTCCTCAGCCTCCACAGAGTTGCCCATGCCATTTCCTGCTCACCGCAGCAGCCACGCAGTGTCACTGCAGCTGTTGTGTTTTTAATCCCCTGTGAAACATGGTCTCCAGGGCCCTGTATAACCCTACCTTATCTTGTAATGTTTTACCATCTGCCTCGAACTCATACCTCTCAAGTCAGGCATCAGTAAAAGATATGCTTAGGATTTTTTCCCAGTACAAATATTATCTTTTGCATTGATCATTCCAAGTAGACATGTCTTTTGAAATCTTACTTATGCCACTTCAGCAGTCTCATCATTGCCTAGAGTGCCTAGGTCACAAAGATTTCATTGCCATCTGTCCAAAGGAGTGATATTCAATGAATTGTAGTGATATTCAAGGAATTGTCCTCAACAACATTAAAAAAAAAAGATTTCTTTGTTCGTGACATCAGAATGTGCAAGAGTAAACTGGTGTTTCAAGAAGTGAAACTCACCTGCAATAAATACTGCAGGAAAGGGATATCGGGAAAATAAGGGAGATTCCGAGTTAGTGAGATTTGTTCTTTGAGACCAAATTACTGAGACTATCTTTTCCCCTATGAACTCCCTCAATTGCTGAAGATCCCCCATGTGTGTGTGCATCCTCTGGTGCATGCTATTATTCTCTGCCCTCACTTGCCATTTGGCTCAGTCCCATCAACTTCTGTTTTCAATTGTTCGCCCTTAATCTGTGTAGTTGTGCTGATACTCCTGCTGTGCTCACTCCTCATATGGCAGGCCCCTAAGAGCTCCAATCTGGTTAATGAGGCTTTTCCTTCTTCTGCCAGAGGTGGAATTTGGAGGGAAGAGGAAACTGAAAGCCACACACTAGGAGCTTTGTATAACAGAAATATTCTAAATCCATGATGCCTGTATGTACCCTTCGCCACCCAATTTGGGAACACACGTCTCAATGGCACAACTAAACACTCTAGATACCCCAGAAGAGTTCAAATGCCCCAATACTAGCCCATTGCACTGCCCCAAACAGCATGTGACTTTCTTTCCAAAAATTCATGCAACTCTTCAGTCCAGAAAGCAAATATGTCTTCGGCAGCCAGCAAATAATAATCATACTATTCCAACAAAAATAAAAATACTCCAGCTGCAAAACTCACAAAATCTTCCTCCCACAACTTCTAATAAGTTACACTGCTGTAACACCATGGGGTACATAGACGAGTTCCTGCTCCAACACCCAAAATGTCTTCTGCAATGAAAAACTTCTTGCCTTGACATAATAACATTACTACATATGGTGGATGTAAAGCTTTTCATTAGAGGTGGGTGAGCACTTGTAAGCTCAAGCCTGGCTCTAACCGAACGCCTAGCTCTGGCTTGATTCAGGGTATTCTTGGACCCTCAAGCCCAAAAGCAGGCGAGCCTGGCCCTTCCCAAAGTGACCTTTCATCCCCTGTGGACTCCAACTAATTCTTCTCAGGATGACAAAGTGCATTGGCTGGCTACATTACACCATCAGCACAGAGCCATGTTTTCACACTACTTTTACCTTTGTTGGAAACGTATCTCACATCTTATGGCCACCAACAGATGTGAGAGATACATTTCAGAAAAAGGGAAAAAATAGTGTGCACCTTCTGTGGTTTCCTGCTTTTGCTTCGGAACCTGGGAAATTACGTTTGAGTCTCGGAGTTGGCTCAACATCCTGTGATTCTGGGCAAATCACTTAATCTCATGCCCCCCCCTAAAAAAATCTGACCTTGTATAATGTATCTGGTGCTCATGTAAAGCTCTCCAGTACCTAGAGGTGAGTTTGTATTCTATAAAACTGTAAAAAAACCAACAACAAAAACAAGCATTTACAATGCAATGGTCTCCGCATTGTTAAAGTTAGAGCTATTGGCATTGCTCATGACATTATTTTAATTTATGTTTTTGTTTTTAAAACATATAAATAAATGGCATTGTCAATTACAATGCCAATAGCTTAATCTCTCGCAAATGCGAGACCTATTGCATTTGCACCCACACACAAAGCCACCCACACACACACATACAGAGCCACCCACACAGAGCCACCCACAGAGTCATTCACACAGGGCCACCCACACACACACACACACACAGAGCCACCCACACAGACAGCCACAAACACACACAGAGACACACACACAGAGCCACACACACACACAGAGCCACACACACAGAGCCACACACACACAGAACCACATACACACACACACACACACACAGAGCCACACACACACAGAGCCACACACACACACACAGCCCCCCCCACACACACACACAGAGCCACACACACACAGAGCCACACACACACACACAGAGTCACACACACAGAGCCACCCACAGAGTCATTCACATAGAGCCACCCACACACAGAGCCACCCACACACAGACAGAGCCACCCTCACAGACAGTCACAAACACACACAGAGACACACACACAGAGCCACACACACACACAGCCACAAACACACACACAGAGCCACACACAGAACCACACACACACACAGAGCCACACACACACAGAGCCACACACACACAGAGCCACACACCCAGTCACACACACACAGAGCCACACACACAGAGCCACACACACAGAGCCACACACACAGAGCCACACACACACAGAGCCACACACACACACACAGAGCCACACACACACACACAGAGCCACACACACACACAGAGCCACACACACAGACACACAAAACCATATACACACACAGAGCCAGACACACAGAGCCAGACACACAAACACACAGAGCCACACACAGAGACACAGAGCCACACACAGCCACTCACACAGACACACAGAGCCACTCACACAGACACACAGAGACAACCACACAGACACACAGAGACAACCACACAGAAACACAGAGCCACACACACAGAGCCACACACACAGAGCCACACACACAGACACACAGAGCCACGCACACAGACACAAAGAGCCACAGACACACAGAGCCCAACACACACAAAGAGCCACACACACACACAGAGCCCAACACACACAGAGCCCAACACACACACAGAGCCCAACACACACACAGAGCCCAACACACACACAGAGCCCAACACACACACAGAGCCCAACACACACACAGAGCCCAACACACACACAGAGCCCAACACACACACAGAGCCCAACACACACAAAGAGCCACACGCACACTAAGCCCAACACACACACATGCACACTAAGCCCAACACACACACACACACACACACACAGAGCCACACTCACAAACACACACACACACACAGACAGACATCCCTCAGTCTAGGTCAGCCACACGACCATCTCTGCCCAGTTACGCCCCAGGGAACAGAGGCAAGAAAAAAACTATGACAAGCAGGGAACGATCAGAAACAGGGAACAGAAGCAGGGAACAGTAGCAGGGAACAGAGGCAAGAAAAAAAACGAATAGCAGCAGGGAACAGAGGCAAGAAAAAACAAGGGCAGCTCCCCCCAAATACAGACACGTATTCCCAGGTGCTTTGTGAGTTTGCAACTGCCTGACCCACCTACAGGGCAAATTGACCTAACAAAACAGGCAGTCTCACCCCAAGGAGAATGGAAGTAAAAGAAACTAGGAGTGAGGGATGCGGAATGCGGACCAAAGAATGAGGGATGTGGAATGAAGAACCAGAAGTTAGGGATGCGGAACGAGGAACTAGGAGTGAGGGATGTGGAATGAAGACCACGGAATGAGGGATGCGGAATGAGGAACTAGGAGTGAGGGATGCGGAATGAGAACCAAGGAATGAGGGATGCGGAATGAAGAACCAGAAGTGAGGGATGCGGAATGAGGAACTAGGAGTGAGGGATGGAGAATGAGGGATGGGGAATGAGGGATGCGGAATGAGGAACTAGGAGTGAGGGATGCAGAATGAGGACCAAAAAATGAGGGATGCAGAATGAAGAACCAGAAGTGAGGGATGTGGAATGAAGAAATGCTGGCATTGATGCTGTGCCTACATGGGCTCTTCTGGCATGACATGAAGCCGGGGACAGACAGAGGACCGGCTGAATCTCAGTGACCTTTGCATGCACAAGGTGTAATTTCCACCTTTTGTGTCCCTCCCCCTTTTGTAAACATTTGCCCTGGAGGGAGCGCCTCGAGTTTAAATCTGATGGAAGACACTACTCTCTGCCCTTGGTGACGTGGCATATTTCTTTAGTGTTGCGCTAACACCGCATTTTAAAATAATATTAGTAAGTACGACGCTGCACAATTCTCTCCCGATTGCTCGGCGCAGCACCCAGTATTTTCATGCAGCGCTACGTAGCATGGTATTTTTAATAACTGTGGGACTTTTTCAGGGTGTGGAGACAAGGAAATGGCTGAATTGAGCTGAAAAATCAGACCTTAATAAAACCTAATAAAATTGTGATAAATCGGGTCTCCTCAATGTCCTTGACTTGTTTACTGCCAGTAGAGCAGGATTACTTGGGCCTTATTTGGAGAGATGTGTGATGTGACGTGTAATCGAATTACAGTATATATTACCGTATATAGACACACCGTACGCATCTTGAGCCCTTTGCAGGTCTCTGGTATCCACTGCTTTCTGCTCGGCAATTGCCCTAAGAAATAGCACTCAATTTAATGGAAGGGAATTAACTCACCATAAAAGACGAAAGGCTAAATTAGTTTTGTGAAAATTCAATTTGTTATCCTCAGATAAAAGTAGATGTCAGCAGCAAACGTTTATTTAAACATAAAATGTGAACGAATTGGCTGGAAGGTAAATTCGAAACATAATTTTGCTGCGTTCTTTTTTATCGTACATCGCAGGTTATTGAAGCATCTATTTATAGACATTCGCATTTTTTTTGCAAAGAAAATGCAGGGCACAACTCTTAGCCCTATGACCTATGCTATCCGTTAATCGGATCATATATGCAACGTTTTGGTGGGTCTCTAGGAGAGAAATTGTAATCTTTTCCTCAAAACTACTATAAAAAAATTCAAAACATGTCGAATTAGCCAGGCACCCTGTTATCGGTGAATTGAGTGATTTGGCAAAATCTGCAGTAAAATAACCCTTATGACAGTGACATCGTTTTGTAAAGAGTACATTTGAAGAATGTTTAAAAAAAAAAATTATGTAGAGCGAACTCAGTCCAAGGGCTTTGGAGCGTTGTGCATGAGCACCAATTATTTTGCATGTAGATTAGGTGAGTTGCCCAGAATCACAGGATGTTGAGTCGACGCTGAGACTCAAAGCTCCCAAGTCTGCAGTTGTGGCTATAAGACATTCCCTATGTTTAGGGAGACGCCTGGTGGGAGACTTGGGGAGGCTGGCGTCTTACAATGGGCTCTCTGGGGTGATCGGGGCTCCCTGTGATGTAGGGGTTGTTTATTACCAGGGCTGCCTAGTCTTGATTCCCCCTCAGGCCTCTTTCTTCCATATCCTAGCTTTTCTCTCTTCATCTGACCATTGCAGGTTATTTTCCATCCTGCATTCTCCCTCTGAATTTGCCTCACCAACATTCAAAGGATGGACTGCTCAGCAGGCCCCGCTGGGTGTCAAGCCATTGCACTGTGCTGAATACAGGTGTCTGCCGACATGCATTCGCCCACTGGGCATTCCTACCCAGGCACAGCTTTGTAACCGCTAAACCTTGAGGTGATTGTCTGTGCGGGGGCAGAGGGGGGCGTTCGTGAAACGGCATCTGAGGCTCATTTGCATAATGTTTTCGTCCTATGACACATTACTTCAGATTACAGCGTTAGCCATTTATTTCCAGACGGTGGTGAGCCGCTAAGAGAAATTGTAATCTAAGGAATTTTTTCCTCAAAACCATGATTTATAAAAATCCGGTTTTGGGAAAACTGATTTTAAAGAATGTATTACATACATTATATAATGTATTTAACGCATAAAACACGTTGAATTAGCCAGGTACCCCGTTATCAATGAATTGAGTGATTTCGCAAAATGTGCAGTAAAATAACCCTCATTACAGTGAAATCATTTTGTGACAAGTACATTTGAAGAATTTATTATTTTTTTTGCATTTTTATGTAGAGCGAACTCAGTCCAAGGGCATTAGAGCGTTTTGCATGAGCACCAATTGTTTTGCTTCTATGCACGAGGAGATTAGGTGAGTTGCCCAGAATCACAGGATCTTGAGTCGACGCGGAGACTCAAAGCTGTGGCTAACAAGACATTCCCTATGTTTAGGGAGACGCCTGGTGCGAGACTTGGGGAAGCTGGAGGTTTTCTGAGGGAGACAGGGGGCTCTCTGGGGAGATCGGGGCTCCCTGCGAGAAATCTCGGGCGGGGGAAGCCACTCTACCTGAGCCAGGGGCTCTCTGTGGAGATTGGTGCTCACTGTGGTGACCGGGGGTTCTTACGATTCTGGAGCTCACTGAGGTGTGATCGCACTGAATTTTTTTTATTTTATGCGTTTTTATCACGGCACAAGTCGTAAAACAAGCTGCCTGCCACTGCATCCTAGATTAAGAATGGCGAGAAGGGGGGGAGGGGTTGGGGGGGTGCAGACAGCAGTGACGCCAGCCCCCCCCCGCCCAAAAATGACGGGCGTTTCACCGAGCCATTTGTGAATGACCTCGGAGAAACATGGTGGTGTGGAGCGCTCCTCTCTTGCCTTTAGATCTCGGAAGGCAAGAGAGGAGCGCTCCACACCACCATGTTTCTCCGAGGTCATTCACAAATGGCTCGGAGAAACGCCCATAATTTTTTGGATTGAGGGGCGTGTTTAGGTCAGACTGGGACCTCGGTGAGAGGGAGGGTGTAACGCCCACCACTAGAAAAGGGGCGGGGCTTAAAAAAAAGAGAAAAACGCCCCCGAATCTGCTCAAGCCGGGGCTAGAGCCGAGTGATGCCCCTCTCCTCCAATGGCTGGCCAGCATTTACGAGGCCAGCCAATGGAGAAGAGGGGCGGGTTCAAGCCCCCATACTACACAACATAAAATATTCGGCTCAGTCGCAGTGCGACGGTAGCCTCAACCTAAAAAAGGTTAAAGATGTCTTTAACATGTACTGCCGCTTCTAGACTAGTCAGGTCAGAATGCCAATAGCTTAATCTCTCCCAAATGCGAGACCTATTGCATTTGCAACCACACACAAAGCCACCCACACACACACACACACACACACACAAAGCCACCCACACACACATACAGAGCCACCCGCACAGAGCCACCCAGAGTCATTCACATAGAGCCACCCACACACACACACAGCCACGCACACACCGACAGAGCCACCCTCACAGACAGTCACACACACACACAGAGACACACACAGAGCCACACACACAGAGCCACACACATAGAGCCACACACACAGAGCCACACACACAGAGCCACACACAGAGCCACACACACACAGAGCCACAGAGCCACACACATAGAGCCACACACACAGAGCCACACACACAGAGCCACACACACAGAGCCACACACACACAGAGCCACACACACACAGAGCCACACACACACAGAGCCACACACAGAGCCACACACACAGACACACAAAGCCATATACACACACAGAGCCAGACACACAGAGCCACACACACACAAACACACAGTGCCACACACAGAGCCACAGACACACAGGGCCACACACACAGACACACAGAGCCACACACACAGACACAGAGCCACACACAGAGCCACACACACAGAGACACACACACAGAGCCAGACACACAGAGCCAGCCACACACACACACAGCCCAACACACACAAAGAGCCACACACACACAGAGCCCAACACACACAAAGAGCCGCACGAACACTAAGCCCAACACACACACACACAGAGAGCCACACTCACAAACACACACAGAGCCACACACACACACACACACACACACACACACAGACACAGACACAGACATCCCTCAGTCTAGGTCAGCCACACGCCCATCTCTGCCCAGTTACGCCCCAGGGAACAGAGGCAAGATAAAAACTATGACAAGCAGGGAACGATCAGAAGCAGGGAACAGAAGGAGGGAACAGCAGCAGGGAACAGAGGCAAGAAAAAAACGAATAGCAGCAGGGAACAGAGGCAAGAAAAAACAAGGGCAGCTCCCCCAGATACAGAAACGTATTCCCAGGTGCTTTGTGAGTTTGCAACTGCCTGACCCACCTACAGGGCAAATTGACCTAAAAAAACAGGCAGTCTCACCCCAAGGAGGATGGAAGCAAAAGAAACTAGGAGCGAGGGATTCGGAATGAAGACCAAGGAATGAGGGATGCGGAATGAGGAACTAGGAGTGAGGAATGAGGAACTAGGAGTGAGGGATGCGGGATGAGGAACTAGGAGTGAGGGATGCGGAATGAGGACCTAGGAGGGAGGGATGCGGAATGAGGAACTAGGAGTGAGGGATGTGGAATAAGGACCAAAGAATGAGGGATGTGGAATGAAGAACCAGAAGTGAGGGATGCGGAATGAGGAACTAGGAGTGAGGGATGCGGAATGAGACAAAAGAATGAGGGATGTGGAATGAAGAACCAGAAGTGAGGGATGCGGAAAAACGCCCCCGAATCTGCTCAAGCCGGGGCTAGAGCAGAGTGACGCCCCTCTCCTCCAATGGCTGGCCAGCATTTACGAGGCCAGCCAATGGAGAATAGGGGCGTGTTCAAGCCCCCATACTACACAACATAAAATCTTCGGCTCCGCCCACTGCTTACACAGTGCGAAGGTAGCCTCAACCTAAAAAAGGTTAAAAATGTCTTTAACATGTACTGCCGCTTCTAGACTAGTCAGGTCAGACCTCAGAGATTCAAATCACACATTCTCCGTGTACCCTGGGGATGGAGCCTCTAGCTGGCCTCTGACCTATAAGGCCAACTCAGGCTCTTTAGTTCAGGCACAGTATATGCAGGGCTGGTCTTTTCTTGGATTGCGTCTTGTGTGATTTCAATGATTGGGGCAGGGCCTTCGTTTTCACAGGTCCGGCCTCCTCCACCTCAGCTGAATCACCTATTCAGGTGCTAAATTAGAGGTGGAAGACCATGAAAGGGGGGCAATAGTAAAAAGAAGGAAGGGAAGGGAATGGAAAAGATCCATTAGTATTGACAAGTACTACAGTGAACTTTACACTACAAAACCTTTGAAGGCAAAAGGAAGTAGATTTTTGTTGGTCTACTCTACTCTCAGCAGTTGTTAGTAACTTGTTTTTATTGTAGCGCGAAGTGGAGCAGTTTGTTTTTTCTGAGCACTAACAAGTAAGTTGATTATCTTTTTCCTAATTTAACAGCGCTCAGTTTGTTGGTATTTGAAAGGCGTGAAAAGCTGAGTTAGCATTCTCTGCCTTTAACACCTCAACTCTTTGTGCACTAATGGTATAGTCATCCGGGTGGGTGATATGATGTTTACACATTCATGTTTAAAAACTTTTAATAAATGCCGCAACCTGCAGTGATATAATCTGATGCACTAGAGTGACATGCTTCCCCAATATTAAAGAAATAAAGCTGTTTACATTTTGAAGATATGATGTTCGTTGCATTATTTACATGTGAAATCATTTTAGGGCTTGGCTAGTGCACAGGCTCCTAGAGCCCAGACAGACCCTTACCTTGGCTTGCCCTGTTAATTTCTTCACTCGCCCATCTCTAATTTTCACCACACGTTTCAGCAATTTTTTGATGCAGCGTAAACAACAGATTGTAGTACCATTAAATTAGTGGTAATCAATTTATCAAACTTCAAAGTATGGAAGGGCGAGCTGACCGTGCCCTAATTCAAACCTATATCCGGTAGGTCAAGCCAGTTTCGACGACAAGGGTTTCACGAATGGATTTTTTCTGATTTAACAGAAATGAATTTAGATTTAACACACAGCACATGATCTGGCATATTTCTCCATCAACACACAAGGAGTAGTCGTACTCCGATAATACAAGGCTTCTTTTAACGATTAAATCCTAAAAACCCTAACACTTAGAGATTTACTGCATGACTAGAAAATAAACCACCTACATAATACTTTTGCCTATTTCATTTGGCCTTTTAAATAGAAAAAGGAGCAACCCAGAAACCTGGGCTGGACAATAACTAAACCTATGGTCCCCATAGGGGTAGTGTAGGTCTTGACTACCATGGCAATAGTGTTATTTCACGGAAAGTAGAAAGAACTCTCAAATGAGTGCATTTCAGCTATGCGTTTTTCTGCATTTATTTATGCACATCTTATTTATGAATATATTGATCAATTCACACAGTATAACAAAATACTTATGCAAGGTGGTCCTAAAGAGTGACGGTGCAGTGAGAGTGATATATAGCGATTGAAAAGTGCATTTGTGCTATGTACAACATATATACATGTAGCTGATAGGGACAATAGATTGTTTTGAAGTCGACACCCATCAAACGAGTGTCGACATCCACCATCAAGATTCTTAAAAACACATTCCACATATGCTATTTGTCGATGTATCGACCCCTCAACATAGCGAATCACAGGCAGCATTTCATTAGAATTCACACAAACCAAATAGAGAGCTTGCCTTGAAAGGGGCCTCTCACTCTCACTTCACTTCGGATGATTAATGCATCCAATGCTCACGCTGGTTTAAAAGGTCGGACCCAATATCACCCCATGCTGGTTTCCTTGAAGCAATCTGAGGCTTGTTTGAATGCATCCCCATTGTAGGTGCAACAATGGTATATTGTCATATCCAGCTTTATCATTTTTTGAATACCTTGGGTGTGCAAACTAAATTTTGAGGTGGTCCTTAGGAACGATGTGACACTTCTACATATATGGGACTTTCAATGTCCAAAGAAAATTAGGGCATGCCAAATATCTACTTTGAAGTTGGTCCAGAACAAACTGTCTGACATTTATTTGATTGATGGAATTTATGGCCCAATCCTTCGGTGTCTCAGTTTCAGATAATTCTCGTACTGATGATGACCCTGTTCTAAATGCCTATGTTGAGGAGTCGAAACATCGACAAATAACATGTGGACAGTGTATTTAAGAATCTTGATGGTGGATGTCAAAACTCGTTTCATGGGTGTGGACTTCAAAACAATCTATTGTACCCAGCAGCCACATGTATATATGTTGTACACAGCAAAAATGCACTTTTCAATCGCTATATTTCACTCTCGCGAGCCCTTACTCTTTAGGAGGACCTTGTATAAGTATTATATTATAGTGTGTGAATTGATCAATATAAAGCAGCTGCATTCTACTCACTTAACGAACAACGTCTTACCGAATTGCGTCAGGGGTATTGAAGTTTCCAGAGGCTTCTTGACCACTGCTTTCATCCTCTTCCTCGTCATCGTTTCGGGTGTGAATGCCAGGTCCTTCCTCAAACTGGAGAGAGAAGGCACATTACACAAGCCTGCTTAAACATGTGTTGGAGGCAATGAACTAGTATTCTGTATATAAACATAGAACTTGACAAGTTAGCAGCATAAAAACCTTTTCTTGCGTTAAATTACGACATTGCAAAGCTAAGAGATAAAACAAGCAATTAATCACAAACAAAATTCCAATAATCTCTAATAACAACAACATTATTTTTAGGAGTCAGTATTTCTGAGAGTGTGCAGTACCCTATTTGTCACCAACTGGTGACCTGAAGCAGGAAGGAGCATAAATGAAACCAAAATCAAAGACCTCTTCCACACAACCCCCAAAACAAAAATTCGAATGATTGAATGTTAGTCTTCTTTTACTTTATACGAGAGAAAAACAGAAACCTCTTTACAGAGACTAACACTGCAGTCAAGTGGCGCACAGTGACAACAAAGAAACCTGTCTGAGTACACAGTTTGCGATGAAGAAGATCACTTTGTTTGGGGGTTTGCAGAAGATAAATTGCCCTCCAGTTCAAACACTAATGAACTCAAGCAGGTGAAGCAAAGAAATAAAGAGTAACCGATCATGGCACAAGAGACAAGCAAGTATACTCGACATGAAGCGGCCCATGAATGAATTGTCAGTAAAGGCAAAACATTAGGTTAAAGTGACAGAGTTGTGGGAAGAAAAGACTGAAATTCATCGGGTATAGTTAACTGAAGACACTATAACTTGAGCACTTAAGTCACAAAAACGTCCGCCCTCTAGAAAGGAATAATGTTAACAAAGCTGCCCAGGATCACATAGGGGGACAGAGGATAAGAGGAATCCAACATGGGAATCCCCAAGGTAGCGAAAAGTCACAGCTCATAAATGACAGTCACTAACACTCTGGGCATATAACATTTATACCAAAGAAGATGTGAGCTAAAGCACTACGGAGTTTGACACAGTAATACTGAAACTCAGTACGTTTCTCAAACCGAACTGCTGTTACACAGACTGTCTGCAAAATATCCACAGGTAGGACATGCATACAGGGACAGCCTCTTTGGAGCAGATATCTTTGGTGATCTTCTAAAAGAGAATACTCATGCTGGATGAGCGAGACCACCTCCATGCCAGCAGCGGCCACAAATCTTGGTGATCATGCAGTAACACGCAAACAAGTAACAGCTAGAATCTAGAGAAGACAGAAGACAAGAAGCTAGAGTGTAGTAGTGCTAATCCTGAAAGAACCGAAAACTGAGAATGTTTGGCTGAAAGCAAGCAGAGGTCACACTAGTAACTAAAACAAGAGGAATCAGAAAGCAGCACCTTGGAATCAAGGCTTCACCAAAAGAGGGCTGAACATTGGTGGTTCAGGAAATATGGATGTTATGAAAGACAGTGGCTAGTTCAAACAATAAGGATAGACTGCTGCACAATGCATGTCCAGGAAACAAGAAATTGTTGTGAGGAAAAGGTTGTATGATACAAACACGAGTTCAGCCATTTTTGTAACTATCTGATAATTTTGTACATCATTGTCTGTGGAGCTTTTCCCTAACCTTTGCAAACCTTTTGCGTACGTGCTGACTTGTGCATGTTCTTGTTCGCCATGCCCTACTACCTGTCCTTCTTTGGATTTAAGTGGACAAGAGTGGTTTTATCAAGGGTGCAAGTTTACACTTTCCACAGCTCAAACACAAGACTCTGGAGGCTTTTGAAACAGGGGTTCTGCCAAGTGGCAACATTGAATCCATGAACCTTTTGCAGCCAACATTTGTTCTTGTTGGGCAGGGGTTGCTAATTGCTTGGTTCTTCCTGAGCACTGCAGCGGTGGGAGATGGGAAGTGTAAAAGGCGGGTTGCAATTTCGATTGCTCAGGTGAGGACGTTTCTAGGCAGGGCCTTTTTTTACGTGTGCATCATTGCTGCTGCATGAAGGATGAATAACAGCTGATGCAGGCTCTAACACATTAGTGTGCCTCTGTTGTGGGTGCTCAGTGTGGAGGCAGCCTAGTGCTACCTGCCCTTAGAAGCATTACTTTACATAAATTCGCTAAAACAGACTGATATTCTTCGTTCCACCCTCCTGGTCACGAGAAGGAATGGGAACGCTTTTCAAGCACAAACATTTAAAGTGCAAAATTCGTATTTGGTGGCTTCCTTACATTGGTTTATGAGAAAATGACACCCTACTTATTTCACTCTATACACCTGGTGGGGGTGTGTGTGTGTGTGTGTGTGTGTGTGTGCGCGCGCGCACACACACACACACACACTGGGGTTCTCATGGCATAGTCATATTATAATTTTTACACATGCAAACGGTGTTGTTTCCTTTTACAGTTGTGCATGCTCTCTCAGAAAGTCTCCACAATATTCCTAAAAACACTCAATGATAAAATAAACTTGATTTAAAACTTCAGATTGTTGACTCTCCTTTTCCTTCAAAAGACCTTCTTCCTTCCTTACCATCCTCTCTCCGAGTACAATCTAATCTATGTTATGTGCATGTTTGCCTTAATCCCTACTGTTGTATCTCTGCAAACTGCCCACACTTTATTTCAAAGTCAACAATCTCTTCCTTTCATTGCCTGTTCCCAATCTCATATCCTCTCATCTCATCACGACCAACACCGACGACACCCTCGCACCCGCCGAGCACCTGCACTTCCGGATCCACATCAACCCCAAGACCACCCTCAGAGGCACCCTCATCCACAGACCCCCGGGACCACGCACTCAATTCAGCGAGGACATTGCCGACTTCGTCAGCCCGCATGCCCTCCCCTCCGCTGACTACATCCTCCTCGGGGACCTCAACTTCCACCTGGAGAACAACAACGACCGCAACACCACCACCCTGGTGGACAACTTCGGACTCAAGCAACTGGTGACCACCCCCATCCACCACGCCGGACACACACTCGACCCAGTCTTCTCATCCAGCAAGGACATCGCCTTCAGCCACGCCACCGGACTCCACTGGACGGACCACAGCTGCGTCCACTTCAACTTCAGAAGGACCACGATCCACCACCACCAGCAACAGGTTGCACGCAGAAGCTGGAACAAGATCACAGCCGACCAGCTCGCGACTTCCCTGAGCAAGAACCCACCAACCAGCGTAACGAACCCCAGCCAAGCGGCCACCAACCTCACGAAGTGGATCAGCGACTGCGCAGACGACCTCGCCCCTCTGAAGACCCCGCCCAGCAGACCCGGCAGCAAGAAAGCCCCATGGTTTACCGACGAACTCGAGAAAGCCTGGCGCAGAGACCCAACACCGGACAACATGACTGCCCTCAAGCTCCCCACCCGGAAACACCACCAACTGACCCACGCCACCAAGAAAACTGCATTCAAGGAACGACTGGACAACAACGCACACAACAGCAAGAAACTCTTCAACATCATTAAAGAGCTCTCCAACCCCAACGCCGGAAACAACGACATCACCCCTTCGCAAGACCTCTGCAACTCCCTCGCCTCCTACTTCCACAACAAGATCGCGGAAATACACAACAGCTTCAGCACTCAACCGACGCACGCCACGACCGAACCACCGCCCCCACCACCACCCTCCACGCCTGGACCCCGATCAGCACCGAAGACACCGTCCGCACGATGAACTCCATCCACTTCGGATCTCCGACCGACCCCTGCCCTCACCACGTCTTCAACAAGGCCGACGCTGTCATCGCACCCCACCTGCGGGACATCATCAACAGCTCCTTCGACACCGCCACCTTCCCGGAGAGCTGGAAGCACGCCGAACTCAGCGCTCTACTAAAGAAGCCATCAGCGACCCCACCGACCTCAAGAACTACCGCCCCATCTCGCTGCTCCCGTTTCCTGCAAAAGTCATTGAGAAGACCGTCAACAAACAGCTGGCCGCCTTCCTCGAGACGAACGGATCCCTTGACCTCTCGCAGTCAATGCTCCGTCCATCATTTTCCTTTGGTTTTTATTTGTTCGCCATAAGTTGGCAGGGTATGCTGAGACGTGAGTCCCTTGCTCACTTTGCCACTGGATTCAAGCAAGCCGGGCTGAAGTCGGCTGAAATGCCAGAAACCGGTCCTCAGTAGCTTGTTTCCGGTCCAGGGAAGGCATGGTTTGGCAGTTCGGGCTGGACTGTTCCCATGAGGCACAGGGTCAGACTGATTTGCATATGGCCATGTCTGAACTGGGGTGGCAGAGTGGGCTAAAGAACGGTGATGGATTAAACCCAGATCAGTTGACTGGGGGTGAGTGCTTGTATTGTCAATGCTCCGTCCATCATTTCCTTTGGGTTTTCTTTATTCGCCATAAGTTGGCAGGGTATGCTCAGACGTGAGTCCCTTGCTCACTTTGCCACTGGATTCAAGCAAGCCGGGCTGAAGACGGCTGAAATGCCAGAAACCGGTCCTCGGTAGCTTGTTTCCAGTCCAGGGAAGGCATGGCTTGGCAGTTCTGGCTGGACTGTTCCCATGAGGTGCAGGGACAGACTGATTTGCATATGGCCATGTCTGAACTGGGGTGGCAGAGTGGGCTAAAGAACGGTGATGGATTAAACCCAGATCAGTTGACTGGGGGCGAGTGCTTGTATTGTCAATGCTCCGTGCATCATTTCTTTTGGTTTTTCTACCTCCTTATTAACTCCACTTGATTTCAGGTACCATCCTCTTGCGCTCCATCTTTACTTACATTCCACTCCCTGCACCACAGCTTTAGTTGTCCACATGGTTGGTTCCATTCACCCTGGGATCTCTTGTCTTCTCTTCTCCATCTCTCACTTTTTTAAATTCCACAAGTCCTGTATCACTAACTTCACATTTCCTCATCTTTAATTCCAGTCACTCTATGTTACTTCCTCCACCTGTCTTTTTTATTTGCATTACCCTTTTGTTCTCCTCTACCGCTCACCCTTTGTACTTATGAAACCCACAATTCATTTCTTCGCTACTGTGTTACCTTTACTGCTTTCCCAATCTTTACCTCCATTCCATCTGTGCTCATTCATTTTCCTCTCATCTTTACTTCAATTCCTTGTGCTCTCTCTTTTGGTTCTCACCTTTCTTCACTTCACTCAGCGTCCTCTTCTGCCAAACTAGAAACCCTAGCTGCTGTTTCCCACTTTTGACAAACTTCCCCATGAAACTCCTTCTCAAAGTCTCACTGTTCTCTGAAGTAGATGAAATGAATCATGCTGGTCCTCTGCATACCACTTATGACTAATACGTGATTTAAAATGTGCTGAATGCCAGCTGCACCCTGCCGCCACATGCTATTAACAGAGGCCGAGCTATAGAGTGAAAGCATTGGAAAGGGCACCCTGCTCTCAAACTGCAGATTCAGTCAGCTGCAGCCCCAGGCGACGGCAGCCAGGCAACCCACCAGAAAACCTGATTACGTTTCACTGTTACCTTAATTGCTAAAAGAATTATATTTGTATATACACTTATGTATAGTGTTCAAGAAATTAGGTTTCTAGTGAGTCATCATGTTAATACTGAACTTTGCCACAAGAATTTGTACAGAAAACAGAATAGTGAAAAGTAACCGTTCCCAGAAATTCAAGGTAAACCTATTTCCTCCCAGTGCTCAAAAATTTGGAAATTCCCACAATCTCAAATTACGGGCATATGCAGAAACTGTGAAAGAGTAGCTGGAAAGTCTAACACAACATATAGGTTAAATGTAATTTTTTTTTTTGTTCAAAAACCTTTATTGCACCTTTAAATTTACACAGCTTTAGGCCTACAACCCAAGGGGCTGGCCGCTATAACGATCTCGTAATCATCATGCAGGAACATCGAGCTGGCGTCTGAATGTCATTATGTTTAAAAATATAACCCTTATACCTGCATTGATTGAAAGGTACTCCGTAGTCATTATGATATCAATCAGTACTGGTTTTTGATTTTCTATTTTTCATAAACAACAACAAAACAAAAGAAATTCAAGGAATCACAATGTGGTCAAGCTTTGTCCGGTATCGGTCGTGTTGAACTGTGTCAAGAAGCGTCTCCCCCGTGTAAACTCCACCCGGTCCCTCCAGTACTGCATCAAAAGCATGCTCGTGTGCGTGTCCTAGTGACCCCCCCCCCCCCCCATACGTTCCATGAGGCCATCCTGTAAAGTCTGGTGCTACCCATGATCTGTGGTTTCGCTTCCCGTCCTAGTCTGCGTGTAATGTCATTCCTCCTCCCCTTCCTCATCTGACACAACCTGGTCTTCTTCTGGCAAGGGATCGCAGATCTCCCCTCTGTACACATTCCATTTGGTCCAGATTTTATTCCATTTCCCCGGACAGGCTCGGTTAGAGTACACCGCCCTTTCCGTTACCATTACCCTATCCATGTTCAGGCACCATTGTGACCTCGTTGGTACTTCTCCCGCTCCCCATCGCTGTGCGATATCACGTTTAGCCACTATCAGGCCCACTGTGACCCAGAGTTGACCATGCCTGGACAGATCAGATGGCTCCCAGACATTTAGGAAGCACCTCCTCGGCTCAGGCAACAGTGCGATCTCCAGCGTCTGCGATATTGTTCGCATTATTTGTCTCCAGAACTCCTGGATCCTGGGGCAATCCCATATGATGTGAAAAAACGTGCCCACCTCCCCGCACCCACGAAGGCAGTAAGGGTGTTGTGCTCTATTAATGCAGTGTAGCATAGTCCTGGTGTAGTACACCCTATGCAACACTTTCAATTGTACAAGTCTCAGTCGTGCGGAGATGCCTGCTTCCTTAGGTGATGCTATCGCCTCATTCCATTCATGTTCGTCCATCTCACAGGTGTCTCCCTCCCATTTCTCCTTCAAAGGGGTCAGTGGGTCTGGTAAGTTATTGAGCAGTTTACGGTATGTGAGTGATGTCGCACGTTCATTCCATTCATGTTCGTCCATCTCACAGGTGTCTCCCTCCCATTTCTCCTTCAAAGGGGTCAGTGGGTCTGGTAAGTTATTGAGCAGTTTACGGTATGTGAGTGATGTCGCACGTTCAATCATAAAATCTGTGAGAAGTCGGTCTTCAAGTGGGGATGATTCTGGCAAATCCGTGTCCGGGGGTAGAGCAGTGAGCAACGCATGTCGTATCTGAATATATCTATATAGCTCCCGCTACCCCAGATCGTACAATTCCTGCAGTCTATTAAAAGGCACCACACCTCCCCTGTCCCAGAGATGCCCCACCATAGATATCCCTATAGTGTCCCAGTGTGAGAACCCTCTGCTGTTTCTCATGTTACCTAAGGCTCGAGAATCCCATAGTGGGGTGAGTTTGGTTATTCTCCTCTTCCATCCTAGCGTCGCCGTCGCTGTATGCCACAGCACCACAGTTAGTCTGGTGGGCCCCACCAACGAACGCATTTTGCGCTGATCATACAACGGAGCCAGTAAACTATTCGTGCCCAGTTGCGCCCTGTCTGCTTGAAACGCTGGCTCCTTTTGCGGAGTGTGTATCCAGTGGTTGATGGGCTTCATGTGTGCCGCCCAATAATACAATTTCAGATTAGGCAACGCGATTCCCCCATCGTACCATCCCCTATGCAATTTGGGTTGTGCAATGCGTGCTGGGAGGTTTCCCCATAGAAGAGTTGATACCATCGCCGCTACTTTCTGAAAAATTCTCGGAGCCACCGGATATGGCGTATTTTCAAGTATGTACAGAAACCGGGGCAAGGCCATCATTTTATACAGAGCCGCCCTTCCCAGTAGCGTTAAAGGCAGCCCCGCCCAAAACTTAATGTCCTGTTTAAGTCTTTCCATGGGGGCCCCCAAATTTTTATCCATAAACTCCAATGGGTCCCTAGTAACCTGGATACCTAAGTATTTAAAGGATGAGTCAGCCATCTTCAGAGGGCACTCTGCGCTCAGTGCCGGGATCGGTCCCTTCAGTACATATAACTCCGATGTGCTCCAGTTCAACGTATATCCTGATACCTTACCATGACTGTCACAGATATGCAGTAGGGCCGGCACCCCGCGTTCCGGTTCCGTTAGATATACCAGCATATCGTCGGCATGGAGTGAGAGCCGGTCCTCCCAGCCCTCCGCCCAGCGTATGCCCGTCAGCAGCGGCGAGGTCCTTATTAGGGTGGCTAGGGGTTCCAAGGAAATCGCAAACAGCAGTGGTGAGAGGGGGCATCCCTGACGTGTGCCCCTCCCCAGTGGGAACATTCGCGAGATATGGCCGTTTGCCACGACCTGCGCGACATGGTCAACGTATAATAGTCTGATCCATGCGGTAAATTTGGGGCCGAAACCTAAACGAGACAGGACCTCAAACAAGTAGTTCCACTCTACAAGATCAAAGGCCATCTTGGCATCAAGGGTCAATATTACTGCTTGTGTGGTGATCGAGTCTGCCCTAGCCAGCACCCCATGCAATCTGCGCAGATTTAACGCAGTGTTTCTATGAGGCATAAATCCAGACTGGTCCGGGTGTATGAGGGTTTGCAGGTGAGGCAGAATCCTATTCGCCAAGAGTTTGGCGAGGATTTTAACTTCTGCATTGAGCAGCGAGATGGGGCGGTATGAGGAGCAATCTTCAGGTGGTTTCCCCGGTTTGGGGATGGCTACTATAGTCGCCAGTCTCTGATCTGGTGGGAGTATGCCCTTCTCTAAACACTCCTTATACATTGCTAGTAGATGTGTGCTTAGGCTCTCGGGCGCCGCTTGACACCATTCTATAGGTATGCCGTTCGGTCCTAGCGCCTTACCCGGATTCAACGCATTAATAGCCAATTGGATTTCCTCAGCTGTAATGTCCGCATCTAACTCTGTGGCCACCTCCGAAGAAAGCGTCCGGACCTCAATCTGTTCCAGAGCTTCTCTGGCCATCTCCGATGTTACTAAACGCTCAGGGGTGTAGACCCCTTCGAAGTGGGCCGCAAGCTTCTCTACTATTTGTTCTGGGCTAGTGTGCATCACCCCCAGACTGTCTCTCACTTGTTGGATTCCTCTAGAACTTCCTCCCCTCTTGTCGAGCCAAGCCAGCATCTTTCCCGCCTTGTCTCCCACCTCGTGAACCCTATTCTGCGTATCAGTTATTTGCCCCTTAACCTGAGCTCGTAAGTGGTCAGTGTAGAGCTGCTGCTGAAGGGCAAGTGCGTGAGACATGGCCGGGGTGGGGTGTTGTTCATGTGCTGTTGACATTTCCTGCAATGTTAATTCCAATTTGGCTAGCTCCTGAGCCTATCCCCTTTTGTAGCCCGTGATTGAGTTTATGGCTTGTCCCCTGAAAACCGTCTTATACGCCTCCCAAACAACCTCTGAGGAGCGTACTGAGTTGATATTCTCGGTGAAATACTGTGTTGTCGCCTTTTTAAGAGCCTTGCAAACTTGGGGAATCTTAAGATATGCTGCATGTATGGGGTATATGCGTTTGCGTGACTTCTCCTGAGTGGAAATCGTAAGGGTAAGCGGTGAGTGGTCTGAGATCCCCCTAGGGTGAATTTCTACGGTGTCTATATGTTGGATGCCATTCCCCAGGGCCAGAACGTGCTCAATTCTTGACATGCTGCTGTGTACTGCGGAGTGAAAGGTGTATTGTCTAGCCCTGGGGTGGGTATGCCTCCAGATGTCGATTAGACCCATTGCTGTCAAGAAACGCTGGAAGCGGGTGATTCCCCCCGTGTGGGCTGGCGTTGGGAACCTATCAAGTTGTGTATCTACAATGGCATTGAAGTCCCCTCCAAGAATTACATCTCCCTCAGGAAGAGTCAGTAAAAAGTCTGCTAGTTTCGGGAACTGCACCGAGTGAAGCGCCGGTGGAATGTATACAGAAACTAAGTTAAGGAGCCTACCCTCCCACTGTCCTTGCAGTGCCGCGAAGCACCCTTGATCGTCAGTCTCAGTGTGTAGTTGAATAAATTTTGATGATTTCTGAATCAGGATACCAGTCCCCCTGGACCCCGACGTAAAGTCCGAGTGGGCTATCTTCTTGTATCCTCTCCTATCCATGGCCTTGGACCCGTCAGGTGTGTCTCCTGTAGTAGTGCTATAGTGGGTTTAAGCCTTTTCAATGCGGTCAGTACCAGTCCCCTTTTTACCTTATCACCCAGTCCTCTCACGTTCCAAGTCAGTACTCGTAAGGATGACGCTTGCGAATCTAGATCCGCCCCTTCCGCTCTGGGTGTTGGGTCATCAGCCATTTACAATTATGAGGTCCTTGGTGTGTTGAGCATGCTCTGTGTTATGAGTGTTGGCCCTGTACCCGTTCAGTAGACTGCGTAGTGTTCTTGTGGAAGAGCTAGACCCTGTTTGCGTATACCAGACCATCTTCAGACCGCCCGTATGCATAACAGTATTCCTTGACCTTACATGTGTATTCCGAACTGTATCAAAACAACCCCCCCCTCACCCACCCTCCCTGCACCACTGCTTAACGGACTTCCAACTGTCCGTAAATGTAATTTTTTTTAAATAAATATCACGCACGTGCCTCTAAATTTAAATGCTTACCTCAGTAAATACTGGTTAAAGCTGGGTTTTACTATTTGTTTGTGAACTGAGATAATGTGACATGTTCTTATCAAGAACGTACAAAATATTGTACACAATAAAGAAACCTACCAAAAGGTGCCATGCACTTGGCTGTGAGAGAAATTGCAGCCTCATGGGAAGGGGGAATAAATGCAGAGGTAATAGGATTATGATGCAAATCAGTAGTGGGACATGCCAATATCAGGACAGCTGTACATCAATCGATTAATAGTTACTTTATTCGATTTTAAAAATAAAATCATAAAAGTCAAACACAATTTGATACATTTCTTAAATATTAACATCATCACAAATAACAGTCTGGCTTGCTTTAAAAACACCACAAAGATAACCTGATAAAAAATAGCATCCATGCAAACAAGCAAACACAATCAAATGCCATGTGCAAGCTTCACAGAGAAACAAAACACTTCGAGCTCAGAGCCTGTAAACTTTGCACACTTAGGAGGTTGGCTGTGTTATTCCTATTCCTACGGGATGCTCCCGGCTGCTCCTGGGTGGACTCCTCAGTGCATACGTCATCACTAGTGGGATAAAGGCTACTCATAAGGGAGGTTCCCTGTCACTCCTGTTGGACTCTTTGTATACAATCAAGCTGATGGAAGATTGCACCTTCTCTTGGTTAACACCCTTTGGATATGGGCGATTTACTATGCTTCCTGATCACAGTAGCTTGACTGACTGCTATAGATCACAACAAGGATGATATGGATATGAAACCACAACCAAATGTACTCCAATACTTTCCCTCGTACGCATGCCGAACTGCACATGTACTGTGAGACTGTTTTCGCACTCTCTGCCATACAAGCACAACATCAAAATATTGTCTTCTTACGCCACACTACACTTACACCAAATCTGTCCATCCATACTATATCATCTAATGCTTATGCATTCTATCGCTCACCCATTCTCGCTTTGTATTCGCAAATAAACACAGTGACAACATACAACAGAAGCACAACTCTGATATTCATGCGCAAAATCCAACCATTACTCAGAGTATTTTACATGAGCACCAGTTATGTTACAATAGGTCATGTTCCCCAGTTCCACAGTTGGCGGCTCTGGCCATAGCGCCATATCCTCTCCCCATCTGCATACACTGCAAGTCCAGCACTGGGAGGCTGCAGTGTCTGCAATGCAGAGGCACAGCAAAGCTACTTACCAGATGCGGACTATAACTTTCTGCAGCAATTTAACCGGGCGCAAACCTAAGCTCCAGCTTCAAAGCGGTCTGAAGCTCATGAGGCAAACTAGAGCAAGGGTTGAGATAGTGAGGAAACTTCCCAAAACACGTCATCCCCTAGCTGACAACCCCCCACCTCCCAGAGCCTGAAACTAGCAGCTCTCGGGTGTCATAGCATCATCCACTGGCCAGTAAGTGTCCCAGTAGACTGGGAGTATTTCTCAAGGAAGCTAAAGCAAAAGCAGGCCATTGTAGGTTCACATTGAGGTACTGCTCTTGTTAAATGCTTCTACTTTTTCTCTAAATTGAATAACTTCACTACTAAACGCCTTCATATTCTGAATCTGGATTATTTTCAAAAAGCCCTGTTAACTCCAAACCTTCAAGAGTCTGTGGGCAAATGGTTTTTCCCTTGATGAATCTGTTTACACTGTTGAAACAACTGTTGCTTTAAGTGTGTGCTTTATATTTAGGACTGACCCTGAAGCGTCTACATTAGGCGGCACCTGCATTGTCACCTTGCTTGATTTTGTGTGAGGGCTGCTGCCTTTTACATGCACAGCAGGATGTAAAAGGAGGCATCACCTTCTATGTCCGCCAAAGGCCTGGATTTACGCAGAAGCCTGTGCTTTTTCAAAGGCATATATTTGTTAAACAAAAGACCCGTTTGCCTATTACATTGCTATTTAGTCACTATTCAGACTGGGGCGCAACTCTTATATAAAACTTTCCATTCTGGACTTCTTACCTATATGAACTTTTCCCAGCGAATGTTTTTCAACTGTTGCTCCCAGAGTGACAGCCTGTGGGCCCTTGGCACACTGATCATACACTGTATTGTGCCCAAACAATTTTTAAACAGTGTACCATGCATTTTGCAGCAATGTGCACACTTGTTTACTGGGTTCACCAATCGGTGCAAAACAAAATTGGACATAGCTGCCCCAATTGCCTAAGCATTCTCCTCGGTGCTTTAAAAACAAGTATTGGCAAAGCTAATAGGTCTCAACTACTCAAGAGCTATTGGCTTTATCAATGTTTTATTTAGCTCTTTTTCCCCTTTGGCCATGACGCACTACATCCACGCTGCTGTACAACATGGCTAAAACACAATGACAAACTTAAAAGGTCATGCAAAGGTGAGACTTTCTGGCTTTGCCAAAGCTGTTTTTATTGTCGCAAACGTGCAGCGGACCTTCTTGAGGCATATAAAAGTTTAAATACGGACTGATACTGAAAATGTTTCAGAATATATTAAATGTGTCAACAGCCGTAAAACTAGGTGGAAACTGGAGATATAATTGAACCTCTGAATGATTTGTACATGAGGAAAACCGATACTCACCACTGATTTCTGTCAGTGGATCAGAGTGGGCGATCCATGTAACTACACCAGTGAGCCATGTTGTACAGCAGTGTGACTGCTGTTCAGCATGGCTAAAAAATAGTGGTGTAGAGGAGAGTGTGCATAGAGTGGAATGGCGAAGAGTGGAGTGGTGTGGCATACAGTGTTGTGTACTGGAGTGGCATAGAGTAAAGTTGACTGGTGTAGAGTATAATGGGATAGAGTGTTGCAGATTATAGTGGCGTAGAGTGCAGTGTGCAGTGGCATAGAATTCAGCAAAGTAAATGTAGCGGTGTAGAATGCAGTGGCTTAGATTTGAGTGATGCAGAGGGCAGTGGCGAAGAGTGCATTAGCATAGAGTAGAGTGTTGTAGAATAGAGGCATACAGTGAAGGGATGAAGAGTGCATTGGAACAGAGTAGAGTGTTGCAGAGTAGAGAGGAGTAATGTGCAGTAGCAAACAGTGTATTGGTATAGGGTAGAGAGAAGTAAAGAGTGCATTGGCGTAGAGTAGAGTGGTACAGAGAAAGAGGCGTAGAGTAAAGTGGCAAAGAACGTAGTGGTGCAGGGCGGCGCAGAGTACAGTGGTGCAGTGGTGTAAAGTGGCGTGGTGCAGAGTAGAATACAGTGGCATAGAGTGGTTATGAGTACAGCAGAGTAACGTTGAGTGGTGCAGAGTATAGTGGAGTGGTGTACAGTGGAGTATGCATGGTGTGGTAGCACACTGCAATTATAGACAACACATTTTCAATTGAAATGACCATGGCATTTGCCCAGACACAGTTTTACTAATAAAACTATACAGTGAACAAGCAATAATATGTGGAAATGGCATCACCTAGTTATTGATTTGATCATATTCAAGTATTTGTTTCCAAAACTCTTCAAAATTAACAAAAAAATGTGCTTCATTTGTGTACCTAATTCTTAAATGCCTGCAGTTTATTTAAATGTTGTTGTGTGCAAGAAATAAAAACTTTCCTACTCCCCAGTATCCAGCAAGATTGCCACATAAATCCTCTCACTTTGATGTCAGAGAAAGAAAAGAAAACACCAAGCTCCCTCAGAAGACATAGCCTGATATTTGACCTGTCCTTGAATGCACAGCAAATGTGACAAGATAAAAACAAGATTTAAAGGCCTGTTTACAGAAAGGCGCACTCATGGAAGACAAGGGGAGTTGCAGTGAAAAAGGCTTTGCTCCCTGGGAGGGACAAACTCTCCCTGGAAAGCCTAAAGCACAAAGCCAGTAAATAGAAAGCTAGAAAATGTAAGTTACAAACCACAAAGCCGATTGTTGGACAGGCCACATGAAGGGCCGCTCCCCCCTCGGCCCGACCAGGCCCGAGCCCGGTCACACAAGTGCCACACACCACCACTGCTCGTCTTCCGTCCCCTCCGGGATCCCCGGCCACTGAACATATCGACCTCGTGGGCCCGACCCACTACTGGCCCGCGCGCCCAGCCTGGGCGCCATCTTGGACACTCCACCACGAGGCCGCCTGGCCCCCGATCGACCTCAACCCTGGGCCTAGCCAGGCCTCAGACATCCCGGCACCACCATCCACCCAGGAGGTGAGCGGGCTACTTGGCAAGTCAATGGGAGAAAGAGGCGTCGATGGCTCTCCCCCGCCAGGTGCCGCTCGCCCATCGCCTCCCCGGGCGCTGGCTCCACCCCCCTGCTGGGTGTCTGGACTCCCTCATCCCGGACCTCCCGACCTCCAAGTGCGAGGGTCCGGACATCAAAGGGCACCAGCCCTATAACTGGGGCAGCTCCAGAGCAGGAAGGCAGTTGTATCCTGGAGTCGAGAGACGCAGAGAAGAACTCATCCTTGACGGACTACTGGCGCTGCCGTAGCTCTGCCTTGTGCATCATCGTCCTGCCTGCTGGCGCTGCCGCAACCTTCGTAACCTTCGTAACCTTCGTAAACCTTCATCGTCGTCGGGACCTGCTGGCGTGGCCGCGGACCGTTTGCAACCACCATCTTCATCGGGACCTGCTGGCTCCGCCGCGGACCGTCGCTTCCTTCGTCCATCTCGGGACCTGCCTGGCTCCGCCGCGGCCCGATCATCTAGAACGCCGAGCTCGAGGATTGAGAGCTATTTCCATCTTTTGGTAACAAGACTGTCCCGCTACCCTTTTCCCAAACCAGAGACCAGAACCGAGGGGACCCCTGAGTCCAGACCTCCTTGTACCATCCATCGTACTTAAAGAATTGCCTATAAAGTATCATTGAACTTTATCCTTGTGTGGTGTCCGTCTGTGGGGGGGAAGTTACTTGTCTGTACGATCGTCGGAGACGGCTCTCCCCGGAGACCTCTCCCCTTATCCTCGGCCGACCCTCCCGGTCCGTCTAACATTGGTGGCCAGCGGCGCGATCCGAATCACCGCATTATCGTACAGAGAGTAGCTCACCCCACGACGAAATCACGATGTCAAACAAAGAAAGCGGATCCACCGAGAAATTTCAGATGGAGAAATTGGACGAGTACAGCCATCGTGAATTAAAACAATTCTGCATCGAACTAGGCATCGCTACCACCGGTCTAAGTACCAAGGACGATTTCAAGCATGCCCTAGAGTCTTGGGCAGAAACCGGGGCTGCCGGAACCCCCGATCAAAACATCGCAGCAATAGAAAAACAAACCACAGCCCCTGAAGAGCGAAGAACGGGTCTCTCGCAAGACGAGATCCAGGAACGAGAAAAAACCCGACTACACGAGCTGGAAATGGCCCGGCTCAAAATGGATGTTGAACTTAAGTTGGCCGAACAAAAAATAAACTTAGAGCACCTGCGTCTCCGAGAAGAAAGAGAGGAAAAACAGAGACAAAGGGAGCTCGAGGAGAAGAAATTGGCATATGAACACGAGCGGAAATTAGCGGAGATCGACTTACGCAAGCAGAATAAAGAAGTAGGGGTGCCCGAGCAACCCCACACCCCAGGGGCAACAGAGAAAAAAGTACACATCCCCAAGGATGTCGTTCGAGAGTACTTCCGAGAGGACGACATCCAGCAATGGTTTAAGGCCTACGAAATCGCTATGACCGCCCACCGGATCGATAGAAGCGACTGGGGAGCCGGTCTATGGGGGAGATTCCTCAACGAGGGCCGCGACGCCCTGCTACAGCTCCCGGACCACCAGATGACTTCCTATGACCATATGAAAGCTGCACTCCTCACCCGCTATGGCCTCACACCCGAGATGTACCGTCAGAGGTTCCGAGACTGCACCCGCATCCCGGGTACAACTTGGGTGGACTATGTAAACTATTTTAGCCGAGGGCTGGATCAAAGGAAGTAAGGTCACAACATACGAACAACTCTTCAACCTCATGGTATGGGAGCATCTATCGAACAATTGCTTCATTGAGCTCCGCCAGCACCTCCTCGATAGCAAATTGACCGATCCCCGGCAGCTCGCAGCCGAAGCTGACCGGTGGGAAATCACCAGAGTGGGCCGGAATGGGTCCTATGAACAGAGCCGGAACAACAACGGTCAGCACCGTCCCCGAGGAGGAGGAGGAGGCCAAGGACGTGGAAGAGACAACGCTCCGGTCGCCCCCGCTAGCAGCACCACCCCCCCGGCCAACCGGGGCAGCACCCCGGCGCGACCGGGATATCGAGCCAATGTCACGTGCCATCGATGCCAACGAGTCGGCCACTATGCAAACGACCCAAACTGCCCCCAGTATCAGAGCCCAAGACCCCGCCAAGTAGCCGCTGCTGCGCTGGGGGAGGAACAGATCTCAGAGGAACAAGAAGAATATGAGCAAGAGCATCAAGAATGGGAGCCAGCCGCCATGGCTCTAGCCTGCTTAGGGGGGAAAGACATGGTCCCGCGGGTCCCCCTACCCGCTAACACCCAGAAGTACAGCCAATGGGTGAGCATCAATGGACGCCGGGCCGAAGCCCTCCATGACACCGGGGCCAGTGTGACAGCCGTCCGCTGTCACCTGGTGGCCCCAGAACAGTTCCTACCAAACATTCTCTGCCCTGTCCGTTCAGCCGATAACTCAGAGAGTCTGTGTCGGATGGCCTGCGTCCCTTTCGAATGGGGAGGGGTCTCCGGCATGTTGAAAGTAACGGTCCGAGACGATGCCCCCGTAGACTGCCTCCTGGGGAATGACCTTGAAAGCTCTCCGTGGGCAGCCGTAGAACGACGAGAACACCTGGGGATGTTAGGCATCCCGGACTGGACCTGCGTCACCACCCGGTCCATGGCCGCCCGTGCCAAACCCCGACCCGAGGAATCTGAATGGCCGGCGCCTCCGCCTCCGGTCGCACCAGCCGAAACCACCGACCGTGACGTCCCCCCAGAACCAGCTCAACCTCCAGACCTCGCTAACCTCGACCAGTGCCCTCAAGAGGGGGGGCCCACGCAAGAACAGTTTCGCCAAGAACAGAAGACCTGTCCCTCCCTCGAGGGACTCCGCCAACAAGCCCTCGCCCAAAGCGCAGGGGATACCTCCGGAAAACATTGGATCTACTGGGACAATGATCTGCTATACAGTGAACAAAGAATCGCGGAGTTAGGGGCCAGCCGAGTGCTAGTGGTGCCCCTCCGTTTTAGAGGCTTTCTGCTAAACCTGGCCCACGATGTCCCCCTGGCTGGACACCTGGGTCAAGATAAAACCTACAGCCGCCTGGTGACCCACTTCTTCTGGCCCAAAATGAGGGACGAGGTACACCAGCATTGCCGATCTTGCCCCACATGCCAAGCCAGTGGAAAGAGCGGCCGCAAACTAAAAGCCCCCCTGCAACCTTATCCCGTGGTCACCACCCCGTTCGAGAGGGTCGGAATAGACATTGTGGGGCCCCTGGACCCGCGTACAAAACAAGGCCATCGGTTCATCCTGGTGCTAGTGGACCACGCCACCCGCTACCCCGAGGCTGTTCCCCTGCGGACTGTGACAGCCCCGGTAGTCGGCCGGGCTCTGATGGGAATCTTCTCCCGTGTGGGCTTCCCCCGAGAAGTCGTCAGCGACAGAGGCACGAACTTTATTTCCAAATATATGAAGTCCCTCTGGCAACAATGTGGGGTTACCTACCGATTCACGACCCCCTATCACCCTCAAGGAAACGGACTCGTTGAGCGGTTCAACCGCACGCTCAAAGGGATGATTGGGGGGTTGGAAGAGCCCCTCCGTCGCCAGTGGGATGTGCTGCTGCCGTGCCTCCTCTTCGCCTATCGGGAGGTCCCCCAGAAGTCCCTCGGCTTCAGCCCGTTCGAACTGCTGTATGGACATCCAGTACGGGGGCCACTCAGCCTAGTCAAGGAAGGCTGGGAGATGCCCCCTCTAAAGAACCCCCCAGATGTTTTCCGATACCTCCTAACCCTCCGCAACCAGACCCGGCGGTTCCGAGAGCTGGCAAAAGCCAACCTAGAGGCCAGTCAAGAGGACATGAAAAAGTGGTATGACCGGAATGCCTCCTCCATCGAATTTGAACCTGGGCAACAGGTATGGGTGATGTCCTCCACCGAACCCTGCGCCCTGCAAGACAAATGGACGGGGCCCTTCAAAGTAGTCGAGCGCAAGGGCCCTGCCACCTATCTCATCGACATGGAATCTGCCCGGAACCCCCTCCGGGTCCTCCACGCTAATAGACTGAAACCCCACTTTGTGCGTTCAGAACTCAGCCTCCTGATGGCCACAGACAATGGGGCCGAAGAAGACTCCGAGCCCCTCCCTGAGCTCCTACGGACTCGGGAGAAAGACGGCTCCGTGGATGGGGTCCGACTCTCGGAGGCCCTCACCCTGGAACAACGCCAAGAATGTCGAGACCTTCTGTTGCAGTTCGCCAGCCTGTTTTCCCTCACCCCAGGTGTCACCTCCTGGTGTGTGCACGACGTGGATACAGGGGACAGCCCCCCTATCCGCCACCGGGCCTACCGCGTACCAGATCGGGTACGGGCCTGCATCCAGGAAGAAGTAACCAAGATGCTCACGCTCGGGGTCATCGAGCCCTCAGACAGCCCCTGGGCCAGCCCTGTAGTCCTGGTCCCCAAAGCAGCCGCTCCCGGCACCACACCAGAACTCCGGTTCTGCGTCGACTACCGGGGCTTGAATGCGAACAGACGCACATCCCATCCCCCGGGCAGACGAACTAATCGACCGCATGGGAGCTGCCCGCTACCTCAGTATCTTCGACCTGACAGCGGGCTACTGGCAGATCGACCTCACACCCCGGGCCCAAGAACGTTCTGCCTTTTCCACCCCTGATGGCCATTACCATTTCAAGGTCATGCCCTTTGGCATGAAGAATGCTCCAGCAACATTTCAGCGGCTCGTCAACCAGGTCCTGGCAGGGCTCGAAGGATTCAGCGCCGCCTACCTAGACGACATCGCTGTATACAGCCACCATTGGCCCGAGCACCTCCACCACCTCCAAGCGGTGCTACAGGCCCTCCAGCGGGCTGGCCTCACGATTAAGGCCAGTAAATGCCAAATTGGTCAGGGGTCCGTAACCTACCTCGGACACCAGGTGGGAAGCGGTCTGGTGGCCCCTCTGCAGCTCAAGATTGCCGCCATCCAGTCCTGGCAGCCCCCCATCACCCAGACCGAGGTACGCGCCTTCCTGGGCCTCACGGGCTATTACCGAAGGTTCGTGAAAGACTATGGTACCATAGTGGGGCCCCTCACAGAACTCACGTCCAAAAATCAACCCAAGAAAGTCAACTGGACCCCGGATTGTCAAACAGCCTTCGAACAATTGAAGGCCGCCATGTGCTCCGCCCCTGTGCTCCAGGCCCCCGACTACAGCCGGGAGTTCGTCGTCCAGACGGATGCCTCCGACCATGGCATTGGGGCAGTCCTGTCTCAAGTGAACACCGAAGGCCTTGATCAGCCAGTGGCCTTCATCAGCAGGCGACTCCTACCCCGAGAACAACGCTGGAGCACCATAGAGAGGGAGGCCTTCGCTGTGGTATGGGCCCTCAAAAAGCTCCGGCCCTACCTCTTTGGCACGCACTTTCGGGTACAGACCGACCATCGACCCCTGCAGTGGCTGATGCAGATGCGGGGGGAAAACCCGAAACGACTACGTTGGTCCATCTCCCTACAAGGGATGGACTTCACTGTGGAGCACCGGCCTGGGCCAGATCACGCCAACGCGGATGGCCTGTCCCGGTTTTTCCGCCTCGACGAAGAGAGTCCCCAAGAGGATGGGTGACTCTCCCCGCCTTCAGCTGGGGGGGACGCGTGTTGGACAGGCCACATGAAGGGCCGCTCCCCCCTCGGCCCGACCAGGCCCGAGCCCGGTCACACAAGTGCCACACACCACCACTGCTCGTCTTCCGTCCCCTCCGGGACCCCGGCCACTGAACATATCGACCTCGTGGGCCCGACCCACTACTGGCCCGCGCGCCCAGCCTGGGCGCCATCTTGGACACTCCACCACGAGGCCGCCTGGCCCCCGATCGACCTCAACCCTGGGCCTAGCCAGGCCTCAGACATCCCGGCACCACCATCCACCCAGGAGGTGAGCGGGCTACTTGGCAAGTCAATGGGAGAAAGAGGCGTCGATGGCTCTCCCCCGCCAGGTGCCGCTCGCCCATCGCCTCCCCGGGCGCTGGCTCCACCCCCCTGCTGGGTGTCTGGACTCCCTCATCCCGGACCTCCCGACCTCCAAGTGCGAGGGTCCGGACATCAAAGGGCACCAGCCCTATAACTGGGGCAGCTCCAGAGCAGGAAGGCAGTTGTATCCTGGAGTCGAGAGACGCAGAGAAGAACTCATCCTTGACGGACTACTGGCGCTGCCGTAGCTCTGCCTTGTGCATCATCGTCCTGCCTGCTGGCGCTGCCGCAACCTTCGTAACCTTCGTAACCTTCGTCGTCGTCGGGACCTGCTGGCGTGGCCGCGGACCGTTTGCAACCACCATCTTCATCGGGACCTGCTGGCTCCGCCGCGGACCGTCGCTTCCTTCGTCCATCTCGGGACCTGCCTGGCTCCGCCGCGGCCCGATCATCTAGAACGCCGAGCTCGAGGATTGAGAGCTATTTCCATCTTTTGGTAACAAGACTGTCCCGCTACCCTTTTCCCAAACCAGAGACCAGAACCGAGGGGACCCCTGAGTCCAGACCTCCTTGTACCATCCATCGTACTTAAAGAATTGCCTATAAAGTATCATTGAACTTTATCCTTGTGTGGTGTCCGTCTGTGGGGGGGAAGTTACTTGTCTGTACGATCGTCGGAGACGGCTCTCCCCGGAGACCTCTCCCCTTATCCTCGGCCGACCCTCCCGGTCCGTCTAACACCGATGGGAAGCAATGTGGGGGGATGCACTTCCCAGGTAAGCTTTCTCAATGTCCCCAAGATGTCTTTAGCAAAACAGACAGCTGCACTGTCTAGTTGGCTTCATCCTAAAAATAACCTTATCACATCACTCTAAGAAAGAATGCAGAAGCTTCCTCTTTGACAGGATTTTCAACAGAGGCAGTACACATCATGCTTTAGAAAACAATTCAATGGATCCTTGCCCACAAAGCAATAAACTGCAAACTGAATGGGCAAGCTCAGCACCGCTACCGAACCCCTGGTCCACCAATCCTCTCAGAAAAACTGTGTTACTCCCCCTCAAAGTCTCTTTGCACTTTTCACCAGAAAAGGGGATATAAATGTTTCAGTATCAACATTTCAATAAAGGAGACAGAGCCTTCTATGCACTGACCCCTAACTTTGGAATTTGTTACCATCTGCTGGCACAAAAACACGGAATATAGGATATTCTGAAAAGACAAATACATAGCTAAATCAACTGTACCCAGAATGATGCTCCTTTTTTCTGATTTTCTGGTCCATGTGAAATTTAAAAAAAACACTAACATAGTGAATGAGCATCTTTACAAAAAGCGATAAAATGAAACAACTAGCTCTGAAATTAAAAAACAAGAAAAAATCTATGTCATTCAAAGCCTAAGCTCACAAACGTTGCCTCTTTTCCAAAGTTCCTCATCTCTCTTTTACAGAAAAACGAATTGGCCAAGGCATACTAAATTGGCAAGCCGAAAAGTCCAAACCACAAAAAATGTAAGCTCCATTTCCCAATCCAAAAGTTACTTTTATTGGAAAAATGTCACCAACACTTGAATAGATCATCATTTGAGTCAAAGAAAGCCTTATAATCTGCATGTGAGAAGCTAGGCTGAAATATTCTCAAAGATAACCCATGTCAGCTATGAAGCGATACAATGTAGACCATTAACTCGTTCCACCAATTAAAAAATATGCTTTATTAGTCATTGACAAAAGGTTATCATCATGTAAAGATGCCAACAGAGCAATACAGAATACGAATTTCTAAAATTAGTACAGTATCAATATAGAATAGCAGTAGAAAAGAGTCTCAAGAACAGCCTTGAAGCAGGTGTTCATTTTGTAGCCAACATTTAACTGGGGACCAGGGTAGGTCCAAGAGGATATACAGCTTCATATAGGAGAGGAGAGGCAAATTAGTTTGTTGACTAGGGTATAGACAAATACCTTCAAGAGACTACTGTGGAAGGATATAAATAACAGTGTTAATATAGTGTTCATATAGATGGTTGTCATGGATGTTGCTGTGCAAAGTTCAAGGAATGGCCCTAGCTACTAACATGGAATCAAATGCCCCCCTGTAAGCCAATGTGTATTAGCTTCTTTATATGCTTTCTTGTAGCATATCCCCACACCTAATGGTTGCTGCTGTTGGAAGCACATAGCACATATCTCAGCAACAAAGCACAAGGTCTTCTCATTGTATTGGACTCATTTTTAGCATATGGCATACGCAGTCTTGTAAACAACTTTGGAGTACAGAAGTTTGAAGGGTCCTTTTCAATTTAAACTCTTGGCTGAACAGATTTATAATGGAAAGGACCAACTCCTGCTTACATTATTAGTAACTGTCCCTTAATACTAAACCATTGGCAGTCCAAGAACCAAAACAACACCATTTTCTCTTACCGATTCGAAGAGCTCCTCCATGAGTTCATTGACTTCCTTCTCTGTAGATAAAGGAAAGATGTGCATTAAATTAGGTCTCCTTTACATAGACAACAGGGACGGAACTTCACAACTATAAAATCTTTGTGCTGGCACAACGATTAAACTTACTTCCTAGATCTTGACATGCCTTTAACTCTCAATTTGGCTAGAACTTGAGTGAGAAGTATAAAGCTTCCTAGTTAGTGGCAAAGAAATGTGTGGTATAAGCCAGGCCAAAACTGAAGATTGGGCCGTAACATGTAAAGATGATGTATGTGTACACAACATATATGGTTAACAACCTATTCAAGATTAAGATCAATTTGTTTTTTTGGTCTGGTAAGCTCTACTGTCAGAAGGAAAATGTGCTAGTACCAGCATCTGAATGTTCATTCTTAACCCCTTCCATGCTCATGACGAGCCCTGCTCGTCATGCAGTACAGTGCTCCTGTGCTCATGACGAGCTGAGCTCGTCATGAACAATGGGATTCCTAGATCATCAGCACAAGGGGGGAATTGCTATAGCATTGAAGATGTTAAACAGTTTTAACAAGGGAATATGTAATTTAGAGTTAACCAACTGGTAGCCCACCTTGATTATGAGGAGATGTTGTTTATCAAATCTTTGCCTTCACACAGGGCCATATTGGGCATTGTAGAATGGCAACATAATAATGCTGGGTACTAAATGTAAAAATTTAGAAAATGCACATTTACAATTACCACCAACCAGCATCGCCAGGGTTCAATTAACATGTTTACAATGTGTTGGCACATCTGTAGGTTTTAAGTACTTTTTCACTGCACCCTCTGCCACAAAGGACTTTTCAAATAATCATATTTTGTCCCATCCCACAACCCTCTTGAGAAATCAAACCTTCCCACTATCAGCCTGAACCTACCACTCACAATCAATCCAGTTCTCTTTACAGTACAGCAACTTCGCATAATTATTCATTTATGGACGGCAAATCTAATCCTCTTCTTCCAGTGTCTGCATTTGTGCTGTTTTTACCTCAGCTCAGAATGTCAAAGCAAACAATGACAGCCAGGGTTCCTTACAGAATTGTTTCTCTGTTCTAATAATGCCTTTCCCTGCCCTTACTCAACTCAATTCAAAAACACACCAGATACCTCCTAAAGTACTGATACCTTCATGTAGTAGCGAATTCTTTTCATTTCTCTTTGCCAAAAAAGGTGATATTGCCCCCACCCATACACCCCGCCTTACCTTACACCCCAAAAACATGACCAAGAGAAGAACTTTCTTTAAAGGAAAACAGCTACAACCTTTCAGGAAAACCAAAGAATTTCAGTCATGGTCTTACTTAACCTAAACCACCTGTCTGCTGTCTACCCAGGAACTCTACATTTGTAAACAGGTGTTTTATTGTATTTCTTGAGCACATGTAGCCTGAAACACTCACTTGTGATACGCACTGCACGGTCGTTTCGCAGGTCCTCTGTGTCTGGTACATCAAGATCCTCCAAAAAGTGGTACTCTGGATCGTCCTCATCATCGCCCTCATCTATAAAAAACCGAAGGGTGAAAATACTGATTAAGTAAGTGAGTCTTTAAGGAAATCTGAATTGAACAAGGATCTCACATTGTAACAGATAATGAACGTTTACAGATTATTAGCTAATGTACTTAAGAGTCACTTCTGTAAGGCAAGTAAATTATGATACAAGGGTGGAGATACACAAGCCCAAATGTAGTGCTAGAGGCACTCTTGTGGTCCGACACCCTGTGATGGCCTTTGACCACCATTATTTTAACTGACTTTGGTGTGTTATTTTACCCTAGCCTGAATGTGCAACGTCCTGCATATGCCTGTTTATCTTAAAAGTTTATTTCTTGTAATCTTGCAATCTTTCAGTGGGAGCTGTCACGGAGTAGGACAGCCTTGCCAAGAACAGAACGTGTGGGATGTGCATTTGAAAGCATGAGAGGGAGAGAGAGGTGTGGAATGTACTTTTTGGTCTCGAAGTGCAGTGATGCACAAATGTGCTCAGTGTTGTACATTGAGAGATGAAGTATGTGAATCTGTAAGCAGTTTGGTCCCAAAAGTACATTATGTTGTACATTGATAAATATTATGAAGTTCTTACTATTGACTTTGATATGACCTTATGTCATCCTGTATTCTGACTCTGCCTTGATTGAGCTTATCTGCGTGCACAGTAGCGCTTGCAAGTTGTTCAGGTTAATCACGTTCAAGGATTGTTTTTGTGAGAGATTGTTTAATGTACCCAGAAGGCTTTGTGAGCTTCATCAAGATAAAGGCTGAAACATGTAAGATTGGAGAAGATGTGAGAACTCTTTCCTGCCAGGGAATGCTTGCTTGGAAGCTGGTCAGTTCAGGTAAGATTCCTCTGGCACGGGGGGAGGTCTCTCCCGAACCTTCTAGTGTGTTTTGAGATTATAAAGCTGAGGGTTGTTGACTTAGAAACCGGGAGTTTGGAATCCGAATGGGGACGGACGCATCTACTTCGGAGCATGGAACCCTGGTTGCGGAGGCTCTCAACCAAGGCTGTTTTACTTCCCCAGTCAGGAGTGGGCTGAGATGCAGTGTTTGCACCAGGTGAAGTATTGAATTTTGACTAGTGCCATTGTGATGCGTGGTTCCAGTGGCTGTGGCTATTTGAAGTGTTGAGTTTTGGTTATTGCCATTGTGATGTTTGGCCAGTGGCTTTGATCATTTGATGTGTTTTCTTTGTGATGTGTGAGTGAGTCAAGGTGCACATCCAAAGTAATCATTTGATATATATATATATATATATATATATATATATATATATATATATCTTTCTGATCTCTTACAGGACTCCCAGTATATTTGCTTGAGTCTTATCTCATATTATTTGCTTCTTGTTTATTAATTAGTATTATTCATGCATTTAGCAGTTATATTTATCAAATGTGTTATTATTGCTTGCATATAAATATATATATTTTTGTGTATATGATTGTTGTGCATTTGACATCTGGGAAAGCCTTTTTGTTAGAGAGTATTGTGTAAAATAAAACCCCAAGCCTTGTTCTCAAAGAGAGAGTCCTTGTATTTTGTAATATAAAACCCTTTTCTAAAGGTGCTGTGTTATGTCTCCTGCTTCACCGAGTGTTGAGCCACCGTGTAGAAGATTCTGTATTATCTGAGAGGCGAAAGCAAGACACCAAACTAACACATTTGAGGAGCAGTACGACTAGTGCCAATTTTTGTAGACCTAGGCAGGACTGTTAACTACAGGTTAGTAGGATGTGAAAGCTGGATACACAATTCTTCCAAAGCAGAGCAAGCTGTAGTTATCTTTAGCTTTAACTGGCGTATAACCGGCAACTTCTACTGCAACAAGAAAAATCAACAGTGCAAAGAAGAGTGCACCAAGGTGCCTGACAAAAATAGCAGCAACCCACCAGCTGGTATAAAAGGCTCCAATTGAGCCATTGAGCTGACGTGCTTTTGTAGATGCACCTGTGGGCCAGTGAGAGGTACTAAGATCCGAGAAGGCTGGGGAAGCATTCTCAGCAATCCCGGACGTAATTTGTTTTTCTGATCTCTACTGATGAAGGATAAAATTCAGAAACACGTCTCTAAAGACGAACAGTAGAGATAATAAATAGAGGGAGGAAGCGGGATGAGAGAGACGAAAGGAAGTCTGGCTGAAGACCCTGCTGGTAAAAAAATATATATAAAAGTAACAGAAACTGAACAACCAAACAGAAACATGTGGAACAATGAGCATCACTAAATGAAGTTTGAGCGTACAGAACAATATCAACTCATCCAGCCGGTAATGGTATTGCGCTCTCTACCAATATAGTTAGCAGCAGGGAAAACAGCAGCACCAGTGGTGCGAGCCAAGCACTCTCAATAAGACCCTGCCACACTGCTGCACATAGGCCTCAACCACAGAAAATAGCAGTCCAGGGTAGAGGAACATCGGTCACTCTAAACCCAAGGAGGCCATCCAAAAACACACCTGCACTACCAAGGGGACATTATATGATCAAAAGGGAAGAGATTATCATCTTACGAAGGACCAATCGGAAGAAACAAGCCAAGATATAGTATTCTATGTCAGCCCTAGTGGGCAAGATATATGGCATAGTCTGGCATGGCAAAACTGGGTACCATACAAAGGAACATCACGAACAAATTCAATGAAAAGAACTTTCCAAACATGAGAAAGCCCTCCCCCTGATAATATACATGGCTATACAAGCATTACCCCGGCTCACATGGAAGGGTGAAACTGAGTAAATAAGTCCCCATACTCTGTCAAGAAACCTCAAAGACAGACAATACACCCCCAGCATCAGGGTACAGGGAAGGGTGGTACAGAGAGGGAACAAAGCAGCTGCATCCTTAAGGCTGAAGCCACAAACAACTGTCAATCTGCCTAGGCAACCTCCAAAATCCCGATACGGGAGAACCAGCAACTTTGTGTGGACACTGACTGCTCGAGTCGAGTATGGCCAATTCCGAATACATTTAATGAGTCCATCACAGTCTACTTAATAGGTACAAAGCGCTCTGAAGAACAATCGATACGCTGGACGTTTTCAGTTAATAAGTTGGTCATAACCTTTTCCACAGGCAGGGGATAATTCAAGATCCCCGCAGCCTTGTGCATTGTCTCCTGGAAAGAAGAAAAGTAATCTGAAGAAAAACATGTGGCCCGTTCAAAATTAGGATCTGAATATCAATCACTGGGGTCATGAAAGATCTTTTAACAATCCCTTTCTCTCTCCGAAGAGGACAAAGCAGAAAACAGCTCACTGAGGTCCTCCACAACCTCACAGACCTTCTTCAAAACCATAAAGGATCAAGCTTGAAATACAGGAGAGAAACCCAAGAACCTAAGTCTCGTTGGCAGAGTTTGATTTAACACTGCCACTTAAGCTGGGTTAGCACGAGATCCCACAAAAGGCAGAAATCGATCAGAAGTACCAGGCATGGTGCTTAAACAGAGCCAGTCACCACTACCAGGCTTCTGCGCACCTGGGCAGAAGCTTAGGCCAATAGATGCCATCAAGGTCCGACTCGAGGGGCAACCCAGAACAGACAACCGGCACAGAGATAGAGAGTGACTTCGGACAGAAGGGACATCTCTCAACCATATGGATGTAAAGGGGCCGAAGGACGACAACCACAACAAACAAGCATTTGCAATGCAATAGGTCTCGCATTAGGAAAGTTTGAGCTATTGGTATTGTAAATGACACATTTTTAGGGCTCGCCTGCTGTGCGCATGAGCACAGCTGGCGAAGCTCTAAAGCGGCTTATCCAGGGCTTACCAAGCACGATTCCACTGGCGATTTCTTGAAGTGCATGTGCTTTTTAGGTCATTGCGCAAGCGCAAGCCCTAAAAAGCGCGTGCACAATGCCACCAGCCGCCTGCCTGCCTGCCTCGCATTACCACATCAAAGGCACTCCCAGCCCCTCTCCCACAAGCTTCTCAGCGTGCGCTCTGACTCAGGCCGGCATTTCTCCTCCCCTAATTATTCACTGCCCAGGCTGCTGCTCCCCATGCGTCTTGTTTTTAGTCCCTCCATTTGCACCGACCTCCTTTGTTGAGACAGCCTTCCCAGGCTTGAATATGTGATGTATTTTCGGTGGGAGATGGGACAAAGGAACTTAATTGTATTTCACCCCTGCTTAGCAAATATATAAGGGATGCAATTTTTATGTTTGGTTAATTAACAAAATGTGGCATTTTAGTTATGCGTTGGCTTGCGCATTTGTTAAATTTTGGGACAGTATGACTGAAAGATTTTGCTGAAAATAAAAAGTCCAGTGGCTCAAGGCTGCTGCGGTCGTGTTCCGTGAAGCACCGCTTGTATTCAGTGTTGTGTATACTTGTGTAGTCTGCACTTTGAATGAAGCTGCTTTTTAATTTTTTTTAGCGTTTTGGTAGTTGAGAGGTTTCTTTTCAGAGTACATGTGAGGAATTACCCGACCACAAAAGTATGCGAGTTTGATATTTTTGACCATCACACCAAAAACACGTTTTTATTTTTGCGGTGGAATGTTAGTCATTGTTGTAGGTGGAGTTGGTGTCCGTGGCTGTGGTCCCTCCACGTGTTCAGCCATCTATTGCAAAACGTGACTGTGCCGAACGAATGGTCACCTGGTACCTAAATAACATTTCCATAACCCAAAAGGGACATTGTATTAAATTAGGAACGAGGTAATGCTGGAGACATGTAGATTGCACACAGACCAGTGCAGGGAGTGCTCAGGGCCGCAGTTTTCCAGTTTCGTGTCGGCCTACAACAGGTTGTTTTCTTTCTGTAGTGCGGTTGTTTTCATGCTCGGTAGTGCTCCCCAGAGCAGGTGGTGTCTCCCTTTCTGCAATAATACAGGGGTCCGGCGAGGGAAGTTAGTGTAGGTGAAACCGAGGCCCCAAATCCAGGACCATGGGCTCAGTCCCCCCTTCCTGCTGTGTGCAAGTGGAAATCAGCAGACTTCGAGGCAGCAGGCAGCGGCCACACGGAAAGCAGGCTCTTGAAACCAGTGCCAGGCAGTGCTGGCCGCCTGCAGTCTGTTCCTGTGCAGGGTCACACTCCTCTCTGCCTCCACTGTTACTTTACTGCTTGTACTTGCTCTGGGAGTTTAAATGCAGAAAGTGTGCCTCTGTGTTTGTCTGCAGCCCAGGTAGTTTTTGTACAGCCAGCTGAGCCAGGCGGCGCTTTGCCTGTCCCCGTGAATGCTTGTCCGAGCTCTGTGGGATCTCTTAAACCTCCTTGTTATGCTAATGTTTATAGTTGCTTTCAGTGAGGTGTTGACACTTCCCAAATAGTTCTGATTGATTGCTATTACCCTTAACTTTGTCCTTTTCCTAAGAAAGATTTTTTTTCGTGACATTGATGCAACTTGGAATTTACTGAAAAAACTGTGCAAATTACTCGCAAGACTATAAAAGCCCAGAGCTTTGTCCTTGGTGTGAAATATTAGAGATTTAAGTGGACAGCCACACAATGCAATGTTTGATTCGGGAAGTGGAGATCACAATCCCAGCTTCCTGGTTTGATCAGAATGTGTGATTTTAGGCAAATCGCTTTACAAGGCTGCACTTTTCAGTACCATCGCAATTGAGAGCAGTTTGAAGTCATTCAGCTGAGGGCGAGCACTAACAAGATTTATTAGACAATAATATTACTACCATATAATAAAATGATTCTAAATATTTAGTCATGTGGGCATTCCAAAAGGACATGTCTCCTTGTTAAACTAATGGCGTCATCAGGAAGGCATGATGGGCTTTGTGAATTTTTCAGGTTTAAAAACAATTCTCTTTATTAAATGTAATTTAGTACCTCTGTATGATCTAATGTACTGGGAGATGGACAGGGAACTCAAAACAGTTTGCAGCAACATAACACAGTGAGCAAGCCTGGCATTCTCAATCTCATCAAAGGTGATAAAAGGGTCTCTTCCCAGGAAGTGTAGAGAAGAGTAGGACAACACCGTGCATTTTCAGCACAGTCTTATACAAATTATATATGTCACTAAGACAATTGTGTGCCTAGTACAAAACACGTGAGGCACAAATTAGGATTATATATTGTGTGCACGCGCATTGGATCACGGGGCGTGGGCAACTCTCACAATTCCTATTTCAAGAGAAATTGCTCCAGTGTTTCTCAAATGATCGAGGTGCAGCCACCTTCGTAATGGTTCTACACAGATATTCCAGTTTCTTCAAGTTCTCAACATGTAAGACCTACAGGTGAAATGGGTGGTTTCGGGCTTTCAATACCCTCTAGATACTGGTTGTAATAATTTATATCGCATAGGTGGAAAAATGAGATACTCTCATACGGACTTGTGTTATGTCTCAGTTGCACGCACCGCTCAGAAAAGTGTTCTCGCAAACACTGCATGGCCACACACACCAAGAAAAATAAAGGAAGGGCACGTTTAGCATTCAACATTCAAGCATGAATTCATACCTTTTTTGGTTAAAAAAAAAAAACATGCTTAACTGTAGTAGTTGGAGTTTCATTTGTTCACAAAACTCCAAGTAATTATGGATAAACAGATACAATTATCAAACATTTAATATCGGTAAATCCAGATGGAAATGTCAAAAAATATATCTTGGAACCCAGAGCCCTGCTTGTATGTTTAGTCAATCGGACTATCCTCCTTTCTCTAAATAAGAAATTCTGCTATTATCTTCTCTTTTGTTTTCTTAACGTTTGGTTAAACCTTTTTCTCCTTAGCAAGAATTGAAGGTTCTATATTTTTTTTCATTATTTTTTTCATTTATCTTTTTACAATACCCCTCGCTGAAGCCACCTAACAGTTTGCAGACTACACAATACGACTCCTTCTGTAGATATAAAAAATATTCTTGTGGCAGGATGATGTGGGGCTAATTATTAGTAAATTGCATATCAGTTTACCAACAGCGTTTGGTATAGCCGGGTGAGTCTGAGAGTTGTTTTGTTTTTTAAACAATTGCTGCTCCTCGGCAGTAAATTAACTTCCATCGGTGTTCTTTGCTGCTAATTGCTAACTTGTTACATTTTAAATAACTGGTCTCCCTGCGTCTGTTTTTGGGGGAGGATAGTGAAGTAAAGTATATATTTTTTCTCCCTTGCCTCCAAACTTGTTATGGGGTTTATTTTATATTATAAATTATTTTTTCATGTTTGGTACAAATGCCCTTCAAGTTGATTTTTGGTTCTAGAGAATGTTGGTAAATATTGTAGAAGCTAAAGGATCCGTTGTAAAATTTTCCTAAAATATAATAATTTGTGGCGGATTGTGCTAAATCTAATGCAGAGATCTATTTGATTTTTTTGCTAAAGAGGGTGCTCTTTTTGGTTTATTTTTCCCTCGTGATCTTTTGTTGTGACATGCATGGAAGTGCCCAATGTTTAAAACAAGAAAAATCCTGCCATCACCTTTTTTGATCTCTCAACAGAAAGACTGTCCAGCTTTGGAATGGTGTTTTTGCTATGCTTTTAAAGATTTTTCAAACGTTGTAGAAGTCTGCTTGAGCACCCAACGTTGCTATGAGCTTGATGTTGATTTTTTTATTGTCTTTCCATAAACTTGCATCATAATTAATCATTGAGCTATTTTACATTTTTAGGATTGAACCTAATAAGTTATGCATCAGTATGGAATTTTTTTCTTCATTTCAATCTTAATTCCAGTCAAGTGTCAAAAAGACGTGCTGTATCTCATGAGGATCTGGTATCTAAGTCGGGGGATGTAGGTTGAAACAACGCAGCGCGTCCTGCATTGCTTGGATAGAGGTGTTGCATCTAGATCAAGCGCGCCTCGTGATTCTTTAGCCCAGCAGAAGAGCAGTGAGTGCATCCCAGATTCCTTCCTTAACTGCCCCTCAATCTGGAAGGGGAGCGCCATGGACCCCCCTCTACCTCCAGCTTCCCCCTCCTAATGAAAGCGAAGTTCTTGCCTAAATCAAGGTCTTCCTTCCTTCCGCACTACCAGCATCTCGAATCAGAAGACCTAAACAAATTTGAATGCTGCTGGCAGGCGTATTGCAAGCATCCTTGGATTTCATCTGCTGTAGTGACAGCAATTCTTATTCCATTTCCTAAATTTTTTATATTATGTATCTGATAATATGCAACAAGTCCCTGACTTGCACATCTTTAGGAGACATTTCACTATATGGTGCTTCTGAGACATTCTATTTTGCTTACTGTAGAACACGTTGTGCGCTCTACACAGAATCTGCTCTTAATTCTAGTTCTAATTCTAATTCTCAGTTGTGATTCACACTTTCTAATCTGTTTCAGTGAGTTGCCATTCCTTTGCTTTCATTATGAATTGGAATTGCAGTGAAATTCAAGCTCAATGCGCATGCGCATTGACATTAAAAGCGCGTGCACATGCCCCCAGCCGCCTGCCTTGCATGTCTTTTCCCTCAGGCGCACTCCTCCCACACCCCGCTCCGCCCCCTCCCCTGCCTGCCGTGTCGCATTTCTTCAGGGCACCTCCCCTCATCAGTTCCCCAGCAGCATCTGTTCCCCAGCCTGCCGAGAGCAGCTCTTCCTGCTCCGCCCTCTCCCCACTCTCTCTCCCCTCACAACGCCCCTCCCGCTCCGCCCCCTCCCCACTCTCTCTCCCAGCACTCTAGCACTGCTTGTCTTCCGTGAAACTGTCTGTTCTGCCTCGAGCGGAAGGAGGCTCAAGACGCAGCTTGCCTCTTGTGTCATACACCTATGCATCACCGCTTACAGTGCAGCTTCTTTGGTTGCAAGTCGCCTCCAGCACAGCCCCTGCCCGATAGCTTTGAGTCTCTCCTACCCATCTGTTGGCGGAAGCCTCTGCTCTCCACACCGATTCCTCTCACATAACGGGGCATGTTTCCTAGGGCGCCCATAACAAGGATGCTCCGCCAGCAGCTCTTCCCCTCCCCACTCTCTCTCCCAGCACACCTCCCCCTCGCTCCGCCCCTTGCTCTCCGCCCCCTGCCTCCCCAGCCGCCAGCATTCCACACTGACACAGCCTGCCGAGAGCAGCTCTTCCTGCTCCTCCCTCTCCCCACTCTCTCTCCCCTCACGACGCTCTTCCCGCTCCGCCCCCTCCCCCCCAGCACTCTAGCATACAGCACGGAATTCAGGCATCAGCTGGACATGCGGAAAATTGTCCAGATTCTTATAGCGCAACTTGTAGAGATTGCATAAACTGCTCGGTAAAGAAAGTTACACACTATTTTGTTCTGCAGCTCTTCCCGCTCCGCCCCTTGCTCTCCGCCACCTGCCTCCCCAGCCGCCAGCACCTCCCCTCATCCGTTCCCCAGCAGCATCTGTTCCCCAGCCTGCCGACTCTTAGTCGATCAGCCTATAATCCACTTTACAGCAACACATCGCCCATAACAAGGATGCTCCGCCAGCAGCTCTTCCCCTCCCCACTCTCTCTCCCAGCACACCTCCCCCTCGCTCCGCCCCTTGTTTAAAGCTTGAAAATACATCCAGCCTCTCCTCCCCCTTCCTTCCCTCCCCCCGGCTTCTTCCCACCCTCCTCCCTTTGCCTGAGGACATCACGAGAGCCGCTAACCCTCCTCCAGGAGCCAGATGATGAGGGAGGAGACGCACAACTGCGGACCTCTCCTGCTGGCACACGAACAACGTCACCTTCTTCACTCTTCAGCACACCAGCCATATTTTTGGGGGACTAGCCAGAGTTGTTAAAGTTGAGCTATATGTACTGTGAAGCCAATGCAGACAGCGGCAAAGTGGCTTTGAACGAAACTCAAAACAAGTCACTCTCACTAGGGTCCGCAAGGCTTTAATGTCGAGAAAGAGTGCACGCTCTAAGAGCTGAAAAAATGGGACAACGTTCGCGTTCACTCAAATTCTGTGATGCTTCTATCCACAGCTCGAAAAGTTATTTATAAAGAAAGAGACATCTCTCACTTTCCTCTCGTTCCTGCCAGCTGTCACCTCCACATTCCATATCCTCCGTACTTTTAATTTTGAATCATTATGTTGCCCTCCTTCTCCGTAACTCATTCTTTCACCCGACCTTTCTTCCCTTTACTCCTTTGTTATCGACTCCCAACGTACTTCTCTCTTCTAATTTCATTTAATAGGTCGAGCCTGGTCAGCCCATGCACTGCTATGCAAGATGTGCACCACCACCGCCACATCCACCACCACCACATCCACCATCACCACCACATCCACCACCGCATCCACCACCACCACATCCACCATCACATCCACATCCACCATGATATCCACCACCGCATCCACCACCACATCCACCACCACCGCATCCACCACCACCGCATCCACCACCACCACATCCACCACCACCGCATCCACCACCACCACATCCACCACCACCACATCCACCACCACCACATCCACCACCACCACATCCACCACCACCACATCCACCACCGCCACATCCACCACCACCACATCCACCACCGCAACATCCACCACATCCACCACCACCACCACATCCACCGCATCCACATCCACCACCGCATCCGCACCTCATCCACCACCGCATCCACCACCACCACATCCACTGCATCCACCACCGCATCCACCACCACCACCACATCCACCACCACATCCACCAGCACACCCGCCACCTCATCCACCACCGTCCCACCACCACCACATCCACCACACCCACCACCAGCACTTCCACCACCACTTTCACCACATCCACCACCACCACATCCACCACCACCACATCCACCACCACCACCACATCCACCGCATCCACATCCACCACCGCATCCACATCCACCACCGCATCCACCACCACCATCACATCCACCACCAGCACATCCGCCACCTCATCCACCACCACATCCACCGCATCCACCACCGCATCCACCACCACCACCACATCCACCAGCACATCCGCCACCTCATCCACCACCGTCCCACCACCACCACATCCACCACACCCACCACCAGCACTTCCACCACCACTTTCACCACATCCACAACCACCACATCCATCACATCACCACCACATCCACCACCACCACCACATCCACCACCACATCCACCAACACTTCCACCCCCACATCCACCACCATCACCACCACATCCACCACCACCATATCCCCCAGATCCACCACCACCACATCTATATGTGTGTTGCTCTGTGTGTGTGTAGGTGCAAATGCAATGTTCTTGGATTTTTGTCACAATAAAATACACTGAACATAATCTTCACAAAAGTTATTTACAAACGTTTAAGCTATTGCCATTATAAATTACATAAATTAGTTAAGTATTAATTATTTACAAAAATTAAAAGACATTCTTATTTGTAATATCAATACATCTAAGTCACTTAAATACAAAACATGTTGCATTACAAATGCTATAGGTGTCACATTTGCAAAAGTTATAACTATTGGCATTGTAAATGACAAAGCTATTAATTTAGCTATTTTCAAAAACAACACAGAAATAAATAAAAAAATATACAAGACCAATAGCTCCAACTTTTCTAATGCGAGACCTATTGCATTTCCAATGCTTGTTTATTTATGTGTTGGTTTTGAAAATAGCGAAATTAATAGCTTTATCATTTACAATGCCAATAGTTTTAAATTTTGCAAATGTGAAAACTATAGCATTTGTAATGCAATATGTGTTGTATTTACGTGACTTAGATGAATTGATATTACAAATAACAATGGTTTTTACATTTTTTAATAATTAATACTTAAATAAAAGTTATTGTAATTTATAATGGCAATAGCTTAAACTTTTGTAAATAACATTCGTGAAGATTATGTTCACATGTTTATTGTGACGAAAATCCAAGCACAGAAGTGAAATAACATCTTTTTGTGACATTTGTAATAAAGCTTGAAACATTGAGAGAACATATTTGAACCAGTTGTTGTTGATTGGTTGCACATATTGATGCTGTGGTGGTGCTGAGTGATGTTGTGGCGGCGCTGAGTGATGTTGTGGCGGCGAAGAGTGATGCTGTGGCGTTCAGTGATGCTGTAGTAGCGCCTAGTAATGTTGTATTTCCCCTGAGTGATGCTGTGGTGGTGCTGAGTGATGCTGTGGTGAAGCGATAGATATAGTGAGGGCGATAGATAGAGTGAGGGCGATAGATAGAGTGAGGGCGATAGATAGATTGAGGGCGATAGATAGAGTGAGGGCGATAGATAGAGTGAGGGCGATAGACAGAGTGAGGGCGATAGACAGAGTGAGGGCGATAGATAGATAGAGTGAGGGCGATAGATAGATAGAGTGAGGGCGATAGATAGATAGAGTGAGGGCGATAGATAGATAGAGTGAGGGCGATAGATAGAGTGAGTATGGGTGATAAATAGAGTGAGTATGGGCGATAGATAGAGGGAGGGCGATGGATAGAGGGAGGGCGATGGATAGAGGGAGGGCGATGGATAGAGGGAGGGCGATGGATAGAGGGAGGGCGATGGATAGAGGGAGGGCGATGGATAGAGGGAGGGCGATGGATAGAGGGAGGGCGATGGATAGAGGGAGGGCGATGGATAGAGGGAGGGCGATGGATAGAGGGAGGGCGATGGATAGAGGGAGGGCGATGGATAGAGGGAGGGCGATGGATAGAGGGAGGGCGATGGATAGAGGAAGGGCGATAGATAAAGGAAGGGCGATAGATAAAGGAAGGGCGATAGATAAAGGAAGGGCGATAGATAAAGGAAGGGCGATAGATAGAGTGAGGGCGATAGATAGAGTGAGGGCGATAGAGTGAGGGCGATAGAGTGAGGGCGATAGAGTGAGGGCGATAGAGTGAGGGCGATAGAGTGAGGGCGATAGAGTGAGGGCGATAGATAGAGTGAGGGCGATAGATAGAGTGAGGGCGATAGATAGAGTGAGGGCGATAGATAGAGTGAGGGCGATAGATAGAGTGAGGGCGATAGATAGAGTGAGGGCGATAGATAGAGTGAGGGCGATAGATAGAGTGAGGGCGATAGATAGAGTGAGGGCGATAGATAGAGTGAGGGCGATAGATAGAGTGAGGGCGATAGATAGAGTGAGGGCGATAGATAGAGTGAGGGCGATAGATAGAGTGAGGGCGATAGATAGAGTGAGGGCGATAGATAGAGTGAGGGCGATAGATAGAGTGAGGGCGATAGATAGAGTGAGGGCGATAGACAGAGTGAGGGCGATAGACAGAGTGAGGGCGATAGATAGACAGATAGATAAAGTGTATTTATGTTGCATTGAGTATAGTGTAAGTATGAGGTGTGTAATGATATGGCACTGAGTGGTATTATGTGGAGTGTATTTATGTTGCATTGAGAAGAGTAATTATGTGGCATGTAAATATGTGGCACTGAGTGGTAATATGGGGGAGTGTATGTCGTATTCAGTAGAGTGTAATTTTGTGGCGTGTAATTATGTGGCACTGAGTGGTATTTGGAGTGTTTGTTGCATTGAGTACAGTGTCATTATGTAGCATATAATTATATGGCACTGAGTAGTATTGTTTGGAGTGTATGTTACATTGAGTGCAGTGTAATTATGTAGCATATAATTATGTGGCACTGAGTGGTATTGTGTGGAATGTGTGTTGTATTCAGTAGAGTGTAATTGTGTGGCGTGTAATTATGTGGCACTGAGTGGTATTGTTTGGAGTATATGTTGCATTGAGTGCAGTGTAATTATGTAGCATATAATTATGTGGAACTGAGCGGTATTGTGTGGAGTGTGTGTTGCATTCAGTAGAGTGTAATTATGTGGTGTGTAATTATGTGGCACTGAGTGGTATTTGGAGTGTATGTTGCATTGAGTGCAGTGTAATTATGTTGCATATAACTATCTGGCACTGAGTGGTATTTGGAGTGTATGTTGCATTGACTGCAGTGTAATTATGTGGTATGTAATTATTATTATTATTATTTATTTTTATAGAGCGCGTAGTCACCCGGAGGTATCCCAGCGCTAAAAAATCCTATCTCCTAAGTACAGTGGGACAAGGGAGGGAGAGAAGGGAAAAAGGACGGGGAGGGCGGAACGGAAGAGCAAGATAAGGGCCAAGAGTGATTCACTGTGGAAAGAGGTGGGTTTTGAGCTGTTTCCTAAAGCGGAGGTATTGAGGTTCGAGGCGCAGGACTCGGGGAAGTGTGTTCCAAAGTCGTGCAGTCTGGACTGAGAAACGCCTTCCTCCAGATCGGGCTCTCTTGAATTTGGGGGCAACAATGAGGTTTTCTGTGTCAGAACGGAGGTGTCTTGAGGATTTGTAAGGTGTGATAAATTTCTTGAGAACAGGGGGGCCTTGATTTTGTCGTAGTTTGTGGGCCAGACACAGTGCCTTGAATTTGACTCTCTTATGGGGAGCCAGTGGAGGAGTTTTAGGGCCGGTTTGGCCGATGCTCTGGCAGGGGTATTTGTGAGAATCCGGGCCGCGGTATTCTGAATTCTCTGAAGTTTATTCAGAGTCACCTCGGGGGCGCCCAGGTATATCACGTTGCTATAATCAAGCCTCGAGATTATTAGGCCTTGAATTAGCAACTTTTGGGAGTCGGTGGGCAGGAGGGGCAGGACTTTCCTCAATGATTTCAGAAGTCCAAAGCAGGTCCCGGCCACTTTCTTTGCCTGCACAGTGAACGAGAGGTCGGTGTCAAGCCACACTCCCAGACTCTTTACTTCCTCTCTGGGTTCGGGAAGAGGGCCCAGACAGGCTGGCCAGATGTTCGGGGACAGTGTGAGTCCTTTTGGGCCGAGGAGCAGAACCTCCGTTTTTGACCCATTTAGTTTTAGGGCAGAGGTGTTCATCCAGTGATGGACCTGCACAAGGCAATTGAATAGGTCTGCTGGTTGTTGTTTGGGGTGGGATAATGACACGACCAATTGTGTGTCGTCAGCGTAACTGACGACACTCACTCCGAATGGGATGATGACCTCCTCCAATGTGGACATATAGATATTAAATAATGTGGGGCTCAGGGAGGAGCCCTGAGGCACGCCACATTGGAGGGGAATTTCGGAGGAGCGGGCGTTGTTCTCCCAGATTTGGTAGGTCCGTTGAGCCAGGAAAGATGTAAGCCAGGCTAAGGCGGAGCCCTCTACACCGGCTCCCTTGAGTCTTTTAATAAGAAGTCGGTTGTCCACGGTATCGAAGGCCGCGCTTAGGTTGAGGAGGATCACTGCCACTGATCCTCCTCCGTCCAGTAGCGTTCTGGCCTCCTCAACCGCTGCTAGGAGGGCGATGTCTGTGCCCTGCCCTGGGCGAAAGCCCGTCTGGGAGCTTTTTAGTATGTTATTGACTTCCAGGAACTGGGAAAGTTTTTTATTGACCAGTTTTTCAGCAATCTTGCTGATTCCTGGGAGTAGGGAGATGGGCCTATAGTTCGCCCGGTTTTCGGGGTCGAGGGAGGGTTTTTTTAACAGAGCATTCACGACCGCCGCCTTCCAGCTTAGGGGTACAACTCCCTGTTAGAGTGAGGTGTTAATCAGGTGCGTCACGGGGGGGATGATCGTGGGGGCTACCTTTTTAAGAATTCGGAGTGGGGCGGGACCCTTAGGAGAGCCGCTTTTTATAGATGTTAACGTGTTTTCCACTTCTTCAGTCGTAACTTGGCCCCAAGAAGAAAGACGGCAGGGTGTTGAAGGTTGCAGGGGATCGTGTTCCTCGCCCAGAGTCGCGGGGGAATAGACTCGAGAATTTTTTGGATTTTCCCGTGAAAGAAATCTGCCAATTGTTGGCATTTGGTCTGGTCAGCTATAGGGTCAGTGGGATGTTTAGGTCCGGGTGCTGGGGTTTTCAGAAGGTCTTTTAGGATAGCATAGGATTCCTTGCTGGAGCATACTGCTTTCTCTATTCTCTCCTGAAAGAACGCGATTTTGGTTTCACGGATGGTGGTTTTGTAATTTAGGAGAGAGGCAGAATAGATCTCTTTATTTATTTCCGATTTGACTTTCCTCCAGGATCGTTCCGTTCTCTTGCACTCTTGGCGCAGGGCTTTAAGCTCTGGTGTGTACCATGGAGCCGAGGCTACTCTTTTGGGGTGTTTGAGGGAGGAGGTTTTAGGGATGAGTGCATCAAGAGAGGAGGTGATCCATTCATTGACCTGCTTATCGGCAATAGCAGGGTCGCTGGAGAGCTCAGGAGTGGACTCTGCCAAAGCGGCGGCCCATTCCCCAGGTGCAAGTTTATGCCACCGTCTGTCAGTGGTCTGAATTTTAGAGGTTTGAGGGTTGGTGGGGGGTGTTTCCCAGGAGATTGGGACAAGAAAGTGGTCCGTCCAGGGGAGGATCAGGGGAGGCTTAGTGGTGATGGTTGTCGCATTAGTGAGGACGGGATCCAATAAGTGTCCCTTCTCATGGGTGGGTTCATTGTTTACCAGTCGGATATTGAGTGACGACAGGTCTTGGAGAAGGTCAGCGGCTATCCGATCTGTAGGGTCTTTAAAATGTAAGTTTAGATCGCCTAAAATGAGGAAATTGCCGACAGAAGATGCTAGTTGTGCGACTGATTCAATGAGGGCGTTAAGGAATTTACCCGGGGGGCCCGGAGGGCGGTAGATCAGTAACCCCGACAGGGAGTGAGCTGGGGAGGATTGGATGGAAAATTGGCAGCTTTCGCAGTCCTCGATTTGAGCGTCAGAAATTCTACAAGTAAGATGCTCCTTAAGAATTATGGCTACCCCCCCCTCCCATCCCTTTGGGTCTGTGTAGGGCTTGACAGAGGTACCCTGAAGGCAAGGCCGTGACAATGTCCGAGTCGGTGCTGTCTGATAGCCACGTTTCCGTGAGAAAGAGCAAATCAAAGTCATGGTCTAGAATTAGCAAATGTGTTTCAATTGCTTGTTTAGGGAGGGAGCGACAGTTAAGAAGTCCAATCTTAAGTCCGGGTTTTGTAGATGCAATAGGGGATGGAGTGCAGCGCGTACAGTAGTAGAAAGGTTTACCTTCGGTATGCGTATGGTGACAGGCCAAGATTGTTCTCGGTTGAAGTGTGCGGAGCATGTCTCCAGTATATACCACACGCTCACATGGGATATCCGGCAGCATTATGTGGCACTGAGTGGTATTTGGAGTGTATGTTGCATTGAGTTCTGTGTAATTATGTGGCGTGCAATTATGTGGCACTAAGTGGGATTTGGGGTGTATGTTGCATCGAGTGCTGTGTAATTATGTGGTGTTTAATTATGTGGCACTGAATGGTTTTGGAGTGTATGTTGCATTGAGTGCAGTGTAATTATGTGGCGTGTATTTATGTGACATAGTGGTATTTGGAATGTATGTTGCATTGATTGCAGTGTAATTATGTGGCACTGAGTGCTATTTGGAGTGTATGTTGCATTGAGTGCAGTGTAATTATGTGGAGTGTAATTATGTGGCACTGAGTGGTATCTGGAGTGTATGTTGCGTTGAGCGCAGTGTAAATATGTAGCATAAAATTATGTGGCACTGAGTGGTATTGTGTGGAGTGTATGTTGTATTCAGTAGAGTGTAATTGTGTGGCGTGTAATTATGTGGCACTGTGTGGTATTGTTTGGAGTGTATGTTGCATTGAGTGCAGTGTAATTATGTAGCATATAATTATGTGGCACTGAGTGGTATTGTGTGGAGTGTGTGTTGCATTCAGTAGAGGGTAATTATGTGTTCAATTATGTGGCACTGAGTGGTATTTGGAGTGTATGTTGCATTGAGTGTAGTGCAATTATGTAGCATACAATTATGTGGCACTGAGTGGTATTGTGTGGAGTGTGGGTTGCACTCAGTAGAGTGTAATTATGTGGCGTGTAATTATGTGTTACTGAGTGGTATTTGGGGTGTATGTTGCATTGAGTGTTGTGTAATTATGTGGCGAATCTAAATCTGTGGGAGGTTTTTAGGAAAGGGTGACTGGGCTCCGCACTGGGTGGCAGGAGTTGTTACCTAGATGGGTGGCAGTTGTGGTGCCGGAGCTCAACCTGTAAATGTCCCTTTGTGCCTCACCACAGGAGACAGTAGCAGCCACCAAAAACTTACACAGCTCTCTCTGCCGGAGTCACTGAAAGGTTACATCAAAGGCAGTGAAGAGTGGTCCTGCTGCAGAGTTAAGATTTTTTTTCCACCTAGACCTAGGGTGAGGGAGAGCCCGACAGGGACACGATTCAGCACCTGCTTGTTAGTACTGCCGGTGCTGAGCACCGGCCGGACCCGGCCCACTTAAAACCCTGGTGTTTATATGTGGAACTGTGAGGAGGCGGTACTTAGTTAGCGAAAAAGTGACAGGGCTGAACAGGCGGTAATTAGTTATCGAAATAGTGACAGGGCAAAAGTTACAGAAAGTGCAGTGCGCGCGGGTAAGGGCGTCGTGTGTGTTGGGAGCATTGATGCAGTGAAGGAGATGCAACGAAGTGCGGGCAGGAGAGAGATACGACTGTGCTGAGGAGCAAAGAGGTGAGGCGTGAGATATGAAGATGGAGCATTTCAGAAAACGATGAACAAGAAGCATGGATAACGAACAAAGTGACTCGAGAAGAGAGTGGTGTGAAGAGAAGAGGAGTGATTGAGGCACTCCGAAGACCTTGCCCCTTCCACAGACCATACGAATGTTCAATTCAGCTAGCTTAAAAAGGTTGTCACTTTATATATGACAAGCAGCCAATCTTCCAAAGCAGCAAAAAAACAAGCAGGGAAGTGCAAAGAGCAGCTCGAGCCCTCTAATTAAAAGTAAACACGCTGTGTGCTGTGAAGCGTGAAAGGGAGCTCGAGCCTGCTATTCAAATGTGGCAACAGAGAGAGAATGGGGCACGCGCTGGAGAGGGAGGGGGTGGGCTGCCTGGCATTTGAAAGTAAAGAGGAAAAAATGAATTTACGAGCATGAGCTGTCGAGGGCAAAGGTGCGCAAAAGAACAATGGAACACACCCAGATCTCCGACTGGTGGGTGAGTGGTTTAAAAGTTTCTGCGCTCCATACATCGTTTTGTTGTGTTTGCTTTTGTCTTAATTGCCATTAGGTTTTTGGTTCACCTGGAATGAAGGATTTCATGTGCCACGCAGTTGATATAACTTCGGAAGCAGTGATCACTTTTAGGTGAGGGGAAAAGAAGATGCGAAAATGCAAGTCACGGCCTGGCGGCCGTGAAGTGTGAAGCAGTGGGCGGGGAATCTGATGCCTTTGAAGCTCTCGCTGCCTTTGAGGATGGAATGCGAGTCACGGAAGGCAGGCGCTGGAGAATGAGGGGGTGGGCTGCCTGCAACTCGAGTGACCATATAGAGATGAAGGGGGGTGGACGGCCTGCTGTCAGAAGCTTGTGTGAGGGAGACTGGGCTGCCTTTGATGATCGAATGCAAGCTCGTGCACGAGGAGCTTGTGGTCACGTGATTCACGTGAACTGTTGGAAATCCTCATCGTAAAAAGTCAGTTTTGTGGTTTGGTTGCAATAGGTCTCTCTGCGAGACCTAAAAACAAGCATTGACAATGCAATAGGTCTCGCCTTTGATTAGTTAAAGCAATTTCCTTTGCCAATGGTATTATATAGCAAAGCAAATAGCTTTAACTTAATAAAAGGCGAGACCTATTGCATTTTAATGCTTGTTTTTAATGTAATGAATCCAGTACACATGTAATAAACATTGTAGGGAGAAGTGTACAATAACCACATACATCTCTCAAAAACAAACAGAATGTTCATTTTGCAGAACCACAAAGTATAGTCTATAGCCAATCAATATCATCCATGCATTGATCTTTAGCTATGTCACCAAAAGCGTAATCGAAGGAAAAGCAACAATTATTAATCAGAGGAAAGAAAGAGGGGGGACTCTATTCGACCCTTGTAATGCACACAAATACCCACATACATGTACTGACTACAGGCTATGCGTTTCTGGGAGCATGATTAGTCAATTTTATTCTGGACTATGCTTAGCCACAATATTTAACTTTAAAATGTTTAATTTAATTTAGGGAATTTGTCAGGCTTTACCTTTAATAATAAGGGTGTATGTTTACTTAATCCAGAGCATAGGTTAGTATTAATTTAATATTCAATTTCGTGTTAGATTTTTTTTTATTGAATTCAATTGAGGGTTAAGGTTAGCATGCATTTAACTTACAGTTACAGCTTGAATTAGAATAAGGTTATGCATTTTTTTGTTTAATTTACTGTCCGGGTTTGTAATTTAATTTAGGGTTCACACTCAGTTACAACAAAAAATTAATTGTTTTTATGTTAACTGATATAATTGAACCTAGGGTTAGCATTCATTTATTTTTTACAGTTAGGATTAATGGTTGGGGCCAGCATTAAGAACGAAATGTTATTAACCTTAATTCAAGGTCCGGGTCACCATTGAACAAGTTACTTACCTTCGGTAACGATATATCTGTAAGAAACATGAGTTAGTGTTAGATTCCTTACCTTAGAATAGAATATCCCCAGGCGTCAGTCTGGATCCGGAAACTTTTGCGTAGCAGTACCCCTGCGCGTCGGTAGGCGTCGTCTGCAGGCGTCCCCTGCGGCTCCGCGTCCGTCGTCGGCGTTGTGCGCCGTGATGACGTCGCTGGAGTATATAGACGCCGCCTCCGCGCGCTGACGTCAGTTCTTTGCACACAGCTTTTCCGCGCCAGGAGACGCAGAGCCATGAGAGAACCAACACTGGTGCCATGTAAAACTAGGGCCCTGAAAGGGATGTCCTTAACCCTAGGTATCAGTTCGCAGAACGGGGAGGATGGGTGGGTTCGGTAAGGAATCTAACACTAACTAATGTTTCTTACAGATATATCGTTACCGAAGGTAAGTAACTTGTTCATCTGAAAGAAACACGTTAGTGTTAGATTCCTTACCTTAGAATACATACCCCAGCAATACCAACCCCGGTGGTGGGTCTGCGAACCAATACAAAACTACACCAGAAAGTCCTGGAGGACAGAACGGCCAAAGAAGCCATCCCTCCGGACTTGACTGTCCAGGCAGTAGTGCCTCGCAAATGTGTGCAGCGAGGCCCACGTAGCCGCTTGGCAAATGTCCTGCAAGGGGACTCCCCGGCCCAGGGCAGTGGTAGCCGCCGTGGCCCGAGTGGAATGGGCCCTCAGCCCAACAGGAGGCTCCTTCCGAGCCAAAGAGTAGCACGCTTTGATGCAGAGAACGACCCATCGAGAGATGGTCCGTTTACAGACCGCCCGTCCCTTCTTCGCACCCACGTAGCCAACAAACAGTTGGTCATCCACCCGGAACTGGCGTGTGCGATCCATGTAAAATGAAAGCGCACGTTTTGGGTCCAGACGGTGGAGCCGCTCTTCATCCTTTGAAGGATGCGGAGGCGGGAAGAAGGAAGGGAGGGTGATGGACTGCCCGATGTGAAAGGCCGAAACAAACTTGGGCAGGAAAGAAGGTCTAGTCCTCAGAACCACCTTGTCAGGATGGATGGACAGGAAAGGAGGTTGGACAGAAAGAGCCTGGAGCTCACTCACTCTCCTGGCAGAGGTGATGGCAACCAGGAAAGCCGTCTTTAAAGTCAGGAGACGGAGAGGACAAGAATGAAGGGGCTCAAAGGGAGCACACATCAGGAAAGTTAGAACCAGGTTCAAATCCCACTGAGGCATCACAAACGGAACAGGTGGAAACATGTGAGTGATGCCTTTCAAGAATCGAGTTACAATCGGGGATTTCAACAAAGAAGGCTGATCAGGAAGCCTCAAAAAGACTGAAAGGGCAGAAAGGTAGCCCTTGATAGTGCCCAGAGCAGAGCCCTGCTGGGCAAGAGAAAGAAGAAACAGAAGAACCTCCGAAAGAGGGGCAGAAAGAGGGTCCACAGCCTTTGCTGTGCACCATGCCACAAATCTGTTCCACCGACAGGCGTATACCGACTTAGTGGAGGGACGCCTGGCTGCCAGAATAACATCACAGACTTCAGGAGGCAAGTCAAATGGCCTCAACTGCCGCCGCTCAATCTCCAAGCATGGAGGTGGAGACTGGACAGGTTCGGGTGGAGGACCGTCCCCTGCTGCTGCGACAGAAGGTCCTCCTGAAGGGGCAGGCGGATCGGGGGACCGACTGACATGCTGAGTAGCTCGGGATACCAGTACCTTCGAGCCCAGTCCGGAGCCACAAGGATAACTTGGGCCCGGTCGCGCCTGATCTTCTTCAGCACTCTGGGCAGAAGTGGTATAGGCGGAAAGGCGTATAACAGACCGCAACTCCACTCGCGCCGAAAGGCGTCGCCGTGCGAGTGCCGACTTGGAAACTCCAACGCGCAGAACTGATGACATTGCGCGTTCTCTTCTGTGGCGAATAGATCTAACCAAGGCTCTCCCCATTGCAGAAAGAGGCCTTGTGCCACGTCCGAGTTCAGACGCCATTCGTGATCCATCGAGCACCGACGGCTGAGTTCGTCCGCCCTGGCGTTCAGGGAACCTGCCAGGTGTTGAACCGTCAGAGTCACGCCCTGACGTTCCAGCCATTGCCAGAGGCGCAGAGCCTCCTGGCAGAGGGTCCACGACCCCACACCGCCCTGTTTGTTGCAGTACCACATGGCGGTGGTGTTGTCGGTGAACACCTGCACTACACTCCCGTTGACAAAGGGGAGGAATGCCTTCAGTGCCAGACGAATCGCCCGCAGCTCCAACAGGTTGATATGGAGCCGGGACTCCGCCGGAGACCAGATGCCTCTGATCTCTGCCTCTCCCAAGTGGCCACCCCAGCCCTGGAGGGACGCGTCCGTCACGACAACGTGCTCCGGTTGGGGAAGGAAGAGGGATCTGCCTCTGACCCAATCGCGGTCCGTAAGCCACCACTGCAGTTGTCTCGCAGTGCCCTCCGAGATCAAGACGTGGTCGGACAAGTTGCCCTGATGCTGGGCCCACTGAAACTTCAGGTCCCACTGCAGAGCCCGCATCCGCCACCGGGCGTGATGCACCAGAAGGATGCAGGAAGCCATCAGTCCCAGCAGCCGCAGCGTCAACCTGACCGAAACCCGGGATAGCGGCTGAAAGATGGGAATCAAAGCCTGAATATCCCGAACCCGCCGTTCCGGAGGATAAACCCGAAACTGCGCAGAGTCCAGAACCGCTCCGATGAAAAGGAGCTTTTGAGAGGGACACAGGTGTGATTTCGGCACATTGATGGAGAACCCCAGGTCGTGCAAGAGGTCTGCCGTCATCTGAAGGTGGTGGACGACTGTCTGGGGCGAGCCCGCCTTCAACAACCAGTCGTCTAGGTAGGGGAAGACTGAAACCCCCAACCTGCGCAGATGGGCTGCGACCACTGCCATCACCTTTGTGAACACCCGTGGGGCGCTGGTAAGGCCGAAGGGAAGCACGATAAACTGAAAGTGCTCCTGGCCTACCGTGAACCGCAGGTAACGCCGGTGGGCCGGCAGGACGGGGATGTGAAAATAGGCATCCTGCAAGTCCAACGCTACCATCCAGTCTTGTGGGTCTAGAGCAGCCAAGACCTGAGCTAACGTCAACATCTTGAACTTCTCCTTCCGGATGAAGCCGTTGACGTTCCTTAGATCCAAGATAGGACGTAGGCCCCCCTTGTCCTTCTTGGGTACCAGAAAGTAGTGGGAATAACAACCACGCCCTACTTCTGGCCCAGGAACGCGCTCGATGGCCCCCTTGGCCAAGAGGGCCGTAACTTCCTCCTGCAGAAGTGTCAAGTGGTCCCCCGACACACGGTGGTTCTGCGGTGGCATGGCTGGAGGAGTGGTCTCGAAGGGGACGGAGTAGCCCCTTCTGACGATTTGCAGCACCCACCTGTCCGAAGTGATCGTGCGCCAGTGAGCGTGGTGATGGCGAACCCTGCCACCCACTGGCGTCACATGGGGCCGAAAGCACGGACTAGGAGGATTTTGAGGCAGATGCTGCGGGGGGGAGGTGTGGTCTGACCCCGCCGTTGTCCCCGACCGCCACCACGGCGGTTTCCACGGCCGCCACCGCGTTGAAAGGATTGTTGCAGCGCGTGGCTGGCAGCACGTGTGGGGGCGCCCCTTCCTTGGCCACGAAAGGGACGAAACGAACCCGTTTGCTGACGCTGGGTCGAGAGACCCAAGGACTTGGCCGTGACCCTGGAGTCCTTGAAGCGTTCCAGCGCGTGGTCCGCCTTGTCACCGAACAGGTGACAGCCATCGAACGGCATGTCCATCAATGTATTCTGGACATCGGCCGAAAAGTTGGCAGATCTCAGCCAGGCGTGGCGACGAATCGCCACCGTCATTGACATAGCTCTGCCCAGCGAGTCGGTCGTATCAAGACCACACCGTATCGAATATTTCGCTGCATCTCGGCCCTCAGCCACAGCCTGACCGAGTTTTGCCCGCACCTCCATGGGGCATTCTGGCAGCAGTTCCGCGACCGTATCCCACACAGAGTGGGTGTAGCGGCCCAAGAGGCAAGCGGTGTTGCAAGACCGCAGGCCCAAACTAATGGACGAGAAGACCTTCTTGCCAAACTGGTCATACCTCTTGGATTCCCGGTCGGGCGGGGCCGACGGGAATGCGGACTGGGAGGTCGAGGCCTGGATCACCAGACTCTCAGGAGTGGGGTGGGTAGACAGGAACTTGGGGTCGTCCGGACAAGGACGGTGGCGCCTGGCCACGTTCCGATCAACAGGCGCACCTGAAGCGGGCCTGGACCACGTGCCCAACAGAACGTCTGACAAGGCTTCATTAAACGGCAGCAGTGGCTCCTGTTGGCATGACTGCGGTTTGAAGACCTCGGTGAGGATGTTAGGCCTCACGGCCGCGACGGGGAGCTCAAGGTGTAAGGCCTTGGCAGCCCTCATCAGCACCACAGAATAGGCAGCTCCCTCCACCGATGCCACGGGAGGAGGAGAGATCAAATCAGGGTTAGGAGAGTCGTCCAGACCACTGGCATCCCCCAAGTCACCTGTCCAGTCCGGGTCATACTGGCACTCGCGTGACAGAGGGTCCTCGGACCCCTCCCAACCTTCACCGAACTCTTCATCTTCTCCGTATTCGGAGTCAACGATGTAGACCGGCTCCTCGGGGTTCATGGGCCCCATCGGCGCCGGGACCGGCGTCGAGCGACGCCCGTCCGGCGCTGCGTCCGGCGTCGTTGAAGGTAAGGGGACGGCGCCGCCCGGAGCCGGCGCCGGAACCCCGCCGCCAGCCGGAGCCGGCACCGGAGAACCGGCGCCGCGCGGGGGCGGCGTCGGGGGTAACCCCGATGGTAACGGCGCCGGGGAGGCCGGAAGACCAGCCGGCGCCGATCCCGAAGGCCCTTGCGGCGCTGGGGTCGGAGCCGTCGGCGGCGCCGGGGCCGGAGCACCCGACGGCGCTGAGGCAGGGACACCCAAACCGCCAGGGCCCCCAGACGGTAGCACTGGGCCCGAAGGCGCCGTAGGCCCCGTCGGAGAAGCGAGCGCCCTCATGGCCATGAGGAACGCCTCGATCTCCTCAGGCGCCGCGCCGTGCCCAGGGACCGGAGGGTATGAGGCAGGCCGCGCCGGCGACTCTCGCGGAGCCGCGGGGTTGGGGTCACCCGAGCCCCCGGCCGCATCGCGCGAGCGTCGGGGGGAGTCGGGGGTACGATGACGACGCCCCGACTTCTTGTGCTTCTTACCTGATGAGCCTGACGAGTGGTGTCGACTTCCGGAACGCTCGGCGCGGCTCCGCGACCGCTCCCTCGAACGCTCTCTTGACCTCCGGCCGGACAGGGACCGCTCCCGACGTGGGGCCGACACCCGGAGCTCCAGTAGCTTGCGGGACCGCTCCCGCCTAGCCTTGTTGGTGAGGGCCCGGCAGTCGACACAGGAGTCCACGTCGTGGTCGGGGCCCAGACAACGGAGACAGAGGCGGTGATGGTCTGTGACCGACATCGTGCGCTCACAGTCATCACAGTGCTTGAACCCAGGCATCCTATCAGGCACAATTAGAGAAATAACAATCGAAAAACTTGGTCAAAAGACCGGAGTACTGCTCTTCAGATCTGCGTCCACTGGCGCGGAAAAAAGAAGAACTGACGTCAGCGCGCGGAGGCGGCGTCTATATACTCCAGCGACGTCATCACGGCGCACGACGCCGACGACGGACGCGGAGCCGCAGGGGACGCCTGCAGACGACGCCTACCGACGCGCAGGGGTACTGCTACGCAAAGGTTTCCGGATCCAGACTGACGCCTGGGGATATTCTATTCTAAGGTAAGGAATCTAACACTAACGTGTTTCTTTCAGATATTTTAGAGTGGAGCAGTGTACTTGTTTTAATGTAGGGTTCATGTAAGGGCAACGGTTAAGGTTTGCTTTAGGGTAAGTTCCTTCTTTAACAATTGTTATTTATTATGTCCCAATGTAACTGTGCTCAAACTATGGACCTTAAAAGAAGGAAAGGCTGAGCTGGAATACATAGCTGCTACTTGCAAGTCAGAAACGTATGTGTGCAGGGGGCATTTACTCACAGCCATCAGACCAGTGTGGCATCAAAACACTCTAGAATGAGTTAACCCAGGATAGCAGTCCATTGAATGCTCCTAGCAAGAGCAAAAGGTATCAAATGATTGCAAAGAGCAACTAGGTTTGGAGCAGAAGCTGGGGAATTCCGGCTGATAAAGTAAACTTCTAAAAGTTAATAACTGAAAGACCAACGGTAAAACGGAAACAGTTTGGATAGAGGATTTGAGGTAAAACTAAAAGCATATTGCTGTTGTCGGTCTACAGAGACAATTGACGAAATGAGGAATGGATGACAAATGAATAACTCAAGAAAACAAGATCTAAAAGGTTATTTTTTTAAATCCTACAACCTGTTTTTGAAATGAAACGTAAGGTTACCTATTTACAACAGTTTCCTCATGAAATCAGAAAGATTCTGTCACCAATGGCGGGCTGTACGTCAGACTCCAGCACTCGTATGCCTCCTACAACGTTTCACAGCCTCCCCTGGGGCTGGACTTCCGCCTTCTGCGGGAAGCCCGCACCCACAAAGTGACTGGACGAGAAGCACGACTTGAAAGAGTAGGTGGTGAGGTATTACCAGCGCATAGCCCATGCAGCAATAAATCTAGGAAGGATTATTTCAAAGAGGCATCAAGGGAACCAAGGACAGCTACCACCCACCGCTGTCAAGAGACAGCAATTTACAGAGTAATTGTTGTCACAATAGAACAAAAATTGTAGGATTCCCTGAGCACAAGAATAAACGTATCTGTGAGATTTACAGATAATATCTGTTCAAACAATAATTGTCCATATCTGTACATCCAAATTATGAAAAAGTCCTTATTTTTATTTTCTCAGTCCAGATGATCACGAAGAATTGTAGGAACAGCAGTACAATCTTGGTACAGTATACAACAGCCAAACGCCAACACGTGTTTCGTCAAGGGACATCACCCAATGACTTCCTCAGGGCCTGAAACTGTTATCACTTGCAGTTGCAAAACAGACAGGATGTTATCAAGGACCTTTGTTATATAATTCACCTTCAATTGAACTTGCAACTATATCGCTAATTAGTGTCTTCAAGATTATAATGTTCTCGTCTAAGAGGAACAGGCAATATCAGCCTTCGTTCTCTGGAACCATCAAGTGTATCTCGGGTTCCCGTAGCAAAACGTGTGACCGATCCCCATTGTCAATACGGTGTGCACGCCATATTGACTGGACGAGAAGGGCAGAAGGCAGAAGACCCGCCCCAGGGGAGGCTGTGAAACGCTGTAGGCACGTAGGAGGAGCAGAGGCCGCCGATGCAAGTGAGGGAAGCCCCGCGTGACGGAGCCTGTAGCCCGGTAAGTGGGGAGGGTGGGGCTTAGTTGTAGGGGTGTGTGTGTGTGTGTGTGTGTGTGTGTGTGTGTGTGTGCCTGCGTGTGTGCGTGTGTGTGTGCGTGTGTGTGCGTGCGTGCGTGTGCGTGCGTGTGTGTGCGTGTGTGTGTGTGCATGCGTGTGTGTGTGTGCATGCGTGTGTGTGCGCGAGCGATTGAGAGAGGCTGACTTGCTGTTCACAGTTTCTAGTAAGCGCGTCCACAGACCAGAATCTGCGCATGCCCCGGTCTGTCTCCCTTGGGAGGCATCACGCTGACAATTAAGTCTCGCTGGCGACAGCGCTTTCACGCTGCAACGCCAGGCGAGACCTAAAAATGAGCTTTAACATTTATCTTGGGGCTTAGATATTGTGGAACACAAAGTCTACTGCAGCCAGCGAACACAGAAGTGTTAGCCAGCAGGGTCTAGAGGATAACAATGAGACAAGTAACAAATAGGGCACTGGAAACAAACAAAACTTCAGAAGAAAACTTCAGCCATAAGCATATCAGATCTATGTCAAAGAGGGCCAAACTTAGGCAACGGACATCAGTGCCCCAGATGGCACCGTATATGTCTCATGACACAGCATCCGGGAGGTTCTATGGATATCAAGATGCTGCCTACTGACGCAGGCCGTGTATTGCAAAATTTCCAGACGCAGTTTGTGCCTGCTGGAGATTTGGGAGGTGAAACATCTTCAGCAATAAGTATCCATTAGAATTTAGATTCTCATGCTACTGCTCCACTCCGGACACCAGAATGCATGGTCGTAAATCCTAAGATGCATATTAACACTGTTTAGGACTGGTAAATGAGCTTCCGTCCCTAACAAAACCCGCCTGCTCTTTTATTTATTTTTTAACTTTATTCTATTGATTTTCCAGTAACAATGAACAGAGAGCATTAGCATGACCGAAAAGGTATTTTTAGCAGAAAGACATTGAAGACATGCGCGTCGGTAGGCGGCGTCTGTGGCTCCGCGTCCGTCGTCGGCGTCGGGATGACGTCGCCGGAGTACTTAGACGCTGCCCTCGCGCGCTGACGTCAGTTCTTATACACAGCTTTTCCGTGCCAGAAACGCAGAGCCATGATAAAAACCAAAACTGGTGCCATAAAACTAGGGCCCTGAAAGCGGATGACCTTAACCTTAGATATCGGTTCACAGAACAGGGAGGATGGGTGGGGCGGTAAGGAATCTAATACTAACTACTGTTTCTTACAGATATATTGTTACCGAAGGTCAGTAACTTGTGCATCTGAAAGAAACAGGTTAGTATTAGATTCCTTACCTTAGAATAGAGACCCCAGCAATACCAACCCCGGTGGTGGGTCTGAGAAACAATGATCACACCAGAAAGTCCTGGAGGACGGAACAGCCAAAGAAGCCATCCCTCTGGACTTGGCGCACAAGTTACTACTTGTGTAACAATATATCTGTAAGAGACATTAGTTAGTGATAGATTCCTTACCTTAGAATATCCCCAGGCGTCAGACTGGATCCGGAAATTTTTGCGTAGCAATACCCCTGCGCGCTGGTAGGCGTCGTCTGCGGCTCCGCGTCCGTCGTCGTGAGCGCCGGGATGACGTCGTCGGAGTATATAGACGGCGCCCATGCGCGCTGACGTCAGTTCTGATAACACAGCTTTTCCGCGCCAGATACGCAGAGCCATGATAGAACTAACACTGGTGCCATGAAACTAGGGCCCTGAAAGGGGATGACCTTAACCCTAAATATCGGTTCGCAGAACGGGGAGGATGGGAGGGCGGTAAGGAATCTATCACTAACTAATGTCTCTTACAGATATATCGTTACACAAGTAGTAACTTGTGCATCTGAAAGAGACACGTTAGTGATAGATTCCTTACCTTAGAATAGATACCCCAGCAATACCAACCCCGGTGGTGGGTCTGCGAACCAATATCACACCAGAAAGTCCTGGAGGACGGAACGGCCAAAGAAGCCATCCCTCCGGACTTGACTGTCCAGGCAGTAGTGTCTTGCGAACGTGTGCAGCGAGGCCCACGTGGCTGCCTGACAGATGTCCTGCAGGGGGACACCGCGGCCCAGGGCAGTTGTCGTTGCCGTGGCCCGAGTGGAGTGAGCCCGTAATCCAGCCGGGGGCTCCTTCCTCGCCATGGAGTAGCATGCTTGGATGCACAAGATGATCCACCTGGAGATGGTCCTCTTGTGTACAGCCTTTCCCTTCTTCGCGCCCACGTAACCAACGAAGAGTTGGTCATCCACCCGGAATTGGCGTGTGCGGTCTAGGTAGTAGGAGAGCGCACGTTTTGGATCCAGACGGTGGAGCCTCTCCTTCTCTTTCGAGGGGTGCGGAGGCGGAAAGAAGGTGGGCAAAGTGATGGACTGCCCGATGTGGAAGGCCGTGACAACCTTGGGCAGAAAGGAAGGTCGTGTACGTAACACCACCTTATCAGGATGAACAGACAGGAAAGGTGGAGAAGAAGAAAGAGCCTGGAGCTCACTCACCCTCCTGGCAGAGGTGATGGCAACCAGGAAGGCCGTCTTTAGAGTAAGGAGACGAAGAGGGCAGTTATGAAGCGGCTCAAAGGGAGCACACATCAGATAGGTGAGAACCAGATTCAAGTCCCACTGGGGCATCACGAAGGGAACGGGAGGAAACATGTGCGTGATGCCCTTCAGAAATCTACTCACAATAGGGGACTTGAATAAAGAAGGCTGATCTGGTAGCCTCAAGAAGGCTGAAAGAGCAGAAAGGTACCCCTTAAGAGTGCCCAGAGCAGAGCCCTGCTGGGCAAGGTAAAGAAGAAAGAGCAGCACTTCCGAAAGGGGTGCAGAGAGGGGATCCACAGCCTTTGCTGCGCACCATGCCACAAATCTGTTCCACCGGCAGGCGTATACCGACTTCGTGGAGGGACGCCTGGCTGCCAGAATGATGTCACAGACTTCGGGAGGCAAGTCAAATGGCCTCAACTGCCGCCGCTCAATCTCCAAGCTTGTAGGTGGAGACTGGACAGGTTCGGGTGCAGGACCGTCCCCTGCTGCTGCGACAGAAGGTCCTCCCGAAGAGGCAGACGAATCGGGGGATCGACTGACATGCTGAGTAGCTCGGGATACCAGTATCTTCGTGCCCAGTCCGGAGCCACAAGGACGACCTGGGCCCGGTCGCGCCTGATCTTCTTCAGCACTCTGGGCAGAAGTGGTATAGGCGGAAAGGCGTACAACAGACCGCAGCTCCACTCGCGACGAAAAGCGTCTCCGAGCGAGTGCCGCCTTGGAAACTCCAACGCGCAGAACTGCTGACATTGCGCGTTCTCTTCTGTGGTGAATAGATCTAACCAAGGCTCTCCCCACTGTCGAAAGAGACCTTGCGCCACGTCCGAGTTCAGACGCCATTCGTGATCCATCATGCACCGGCGGCTGAGTTCGTCCGCCCTGGCATTCAGAGAGCCTGCCAGGTGTTGAACCACCAGGGTCACGCCCTGATGTTCCAGCCACTGCCAGAGGCGCAGAGCCTCCTGGCAAAGGGTCCACGACCCCACACCGCCCTGTTTGTTGCAGTACCACATGGCGGTGGTGTTGTCGGTGAACACTTGCACCACGCTCCCCCTGACAGAGGGGAGGAATGCCTTCAGTGCAAGACGAATCGCCCGCAGCTCCAGAAGGTTGATGTGGAGCCGGGACTCCGCCGGAGACCAGAAGCCTCTGATCTCCGCCTCTCCCATGTGGCCTCCCCAGCCCTGGAGGGACGCGTCCGTCACAACTACGTGCTCCGGCTGGGGTAGAGAGAGGGGTCTGCCACTGACCCAGTCGCGGTCCGTGAGCCACCACTGCAGTTGTTTCGCAGTGCCCTCCGAGATCAGGACATGATCGGACAGGTTGCCCTGATGCTGGGCTCACTGAAACTTCAGGTCCCACTGCAGAGCCCGCATCCGCCACCTGGCGTGACGCACCAGAAGGATGCAGGAGGCCATCAGCCCCAGAAGCCGCAGCGTCAACCTGACCGAGACCCGGGATAACGGTCTGAAGACAGGAATCAGAGCCTGAATATCCCGAACCCGCCGCTCGGGTGGGTAAACCCGAAACTGCGCCGAGTCGAGAACCGCTCCGATGAAGAGGAGCTTCTGAGAGGGACACAGGTGTGACTTCGGCACATTGATGGAGAACCCCAGCAAGTGCAGGAGGTCGGCCGTAGTCTGGAGGTGGCTGACGACTGTCTGGGGCGAGCCCGCCTTCAACAACCAGTCGTCGAGGTAGGGGAAGACTGACACCCCTTGCCTGCGCAGATGGGCTGCGACCACCGCCATCACCTTCGTGAACACCCGTGGGGCGCTGGTAAGGCCGAAGGGGAGCACGGTAAACTGAAAGTGCTCTAGGCCTACCGTGAACCGCAGGTAACGCCGGTGGGCCGGCAGGACGGGGATGTGGAAATAGGCGTCCTGCAAGTCCAACGCTACCATCCAGTCTCCTGGGTCCAGGGCAGCCAGGACCTGAGCCAAAGTGAGCATCTTGAACTTCTCCGTCCGGAGGAAGCCGTTGACGTTCCGCAGATCCAAGATAGGGCGTAGGCCCCCTTTGCCCTTCTTGGGTACCAGAAAGTAGTGGGAGTAACAGCCACGTCCTACTTCTGGCCCAGGAACGCGCTCGATGGCCCTCTTGGCCAAGAGGGCCGAAACTTCCCCTTGCAGAAGTTGCAAGTGATCCCCCGACACACGGTGGTATTGAGGTGGCATGGATGGAGGGGAAGACTCGAAGGGGAGGGAGAAACCCCTTCGGACAATTTGCAGCACCCACCTGTCCGAAGTGACTGTATGCCAGTGGGAGAGGTGATGGCGAACCCTGCCTCCCACAGGCGTCACATGGGCCTGAAAACTCGGACTAGGAAGGTTTTGAGGCAGGGGCTGCTGAGGGAGGTGTGGACTGGCCTCGCCGCTGACCCCGACCACCGCCGCGGCGGTTCCCACGTCCGCCACCGCGCTGCTGGACATTTTGCGGCGTGTGGCTGGCGGTCCGTGGTGGGGCGCCCCTTCCGTGGCCACGAAAGGAGCGAAAGGCACCCGATTGCTGGCGTGGGGCCGTAAGGCCCAAGGACTTGGCCGTGGCCCTGGAGTCCTTGAAACGTTCCAGCGCATGGTCTGCCTTGTCGCCGAAGAGGCGACGGCCATCAAACGGCATATCCAGGAGGGTGGCCTGGACATCGGCCGAGAAGTTGGCGGACCTCAACCAGGCGTGGCGTCGAACCGCCACCGTCGTTGCCATCGCCCTGCCCAGTGAGTCCGTGGTATCCAGCCCACACCGAATAGAAAAACGTGCCGCATCTCGGCCGTCCGCAAGGGTTTGGCTGAGTTTAGCCCTGACCTCCTCAGGGCATTGTGGCAGCACCTCCGCAACCGTGTCCCACAGAGTGTGGGTGTAGCGGCCCAAGAGACAGTTGGTGTTCACTGACCGTAGCCCTAGGCTCACAGACGAGAAGACCTTCTTCCCGAACTGCTCATATCTCTTGGATTCCCTGTCGGGCGGGGCCGACGGGAATGCGGTCTGGGAGTTGGAGGCCTGGATGACCAGGCTCTCGGGGGTGGGGTAGGTGGACAAAAAGCAAGGGTCGCCCGGTGCCGGGCGGTAGCGTCTGGCCACGTTCCTGTCCACAGGGGGGCCTGTGGCGGGCTTGGACCAAGTGCCCAGAAGAACGTCACACAAGGCCTCGTTGAACGGCAGGAGGGGCTCCGCGGAGCCGGACTGCTGTTTGAGGACCTCAGTGAGGAGATTAGTCCTCACGGCCGCGACGGGGAGCTGAAGGTTTAAGGCCTTAGCTGCCTTCGTCAACACTACACTGTAAGCAGAACCCGCCTCCGAAGCCACAGTCGGGGGCGACGTAAATCCAGTGTCTGGCGAGGTGTCAATACCACTGGCCTCCCCAAGCTCATATGTCCAGTCCTGAGTCGACTGGCAATCACGTGCCAGAGGGTCCTCGGACCCCTCCCATTGCTCCTCGTCACCTGGCTCCTGGAGACCAGGATTAACAGCCAGGGCCTCCTCGTGGAGATAGAACTCTCCGAAGGCCGACGGAATCGGCGCCCAGCGGCGCCCCTCCGACTCCTGAGGAGGACCGTAGGAAGCATTGGGGGCGGCAACCACATCGGCCGCCGGGGACGACACCTGAAGGGACGGCGCCGGCGAGGTCGTAGGGTCGACCGGCGAGGTCCCGGATCCGGAGCCGGATCCAGCGAGGTCGTGCGGCGCCGGGACCGAAGTCGCCAGCGGCGCCGGGCCCGAAGTACCCGACGTCGTCGGGGCCGAAGCGCCCGACCCGGAAGGACCTCCAGACGGAGCCGATCGGCCCGAAGGCGCCACGGGAACCGACTGAGGAGGAAGGGCCCTCATGGCCATGAGGTACCTCTCGACCTCCTCTTGCGACGCGCCGTGCCCAGGGACCCGAAGGTGTGGGGCAGGCGGCGACGCTTGCGACTCCCGCGGAGCCGCGTGGGCGGTGTCGCCCGAGTCCCCGGTCGCATCGTGCGAGCGACGGGGCGGGTCGGAGGATCGATGGTGTCGCTCCGACCTCTCATGCCTCTTACCTGAGGACTTGGAACCAGACGATCGGTGTCCACTCCCGGAACGTCGATGACTCCGACCTCGCGACCTGTCCCTCGACCTCCCGTGGGACCGGGACCGGGACCTGGAGCGGCGCGGGGCCGACTGCCTCAGCTCGAGACGCTTGCGGGACCGCTCCCGCCTAGCCTTCGACGTCAGGGCCCGGCAGTCGGAGCAGGTTCGATCGTCGTGGTCGAGGCCTAAGCACTTCAGGCACCGGCGATGGGGGTCCGTGACCGACATGAGTCGGTCGCACTTCGAGCAAGGCTTGAACCCGGGCATCCCTGGCACCGATAGTCGAGAATCGACTAAATAGAGGATCAAAAAGATCAAAAAAGTTTTCAGTCAAAAAGTGACTGGGGGTAGAGCTTCTTCCGGATCTGCGCTAGCTGGCGCGAAAAAAAGAAGAACTGACGTCAGCGCGCATGGGCGCCGTCTATATACTCCGACGACGTCATCCCGGCGCTCACGACGCCGACGACGGACGCGGAGCCGCAGACGACGCCTACCAGCGCGCAGGGGTATTGCTACGCAAAAATTTCCGGATCCAGTCTGACGCCTGGGGATATTCTAAGGTAAGGAATCTATCACTAACGTGTCTCTTTCAGATTGTCCAGGCAGTAGTGTCTTGCGAACGTGTGCAACGAGGCCCACGCAGCTGCCGGACAGATGTCCTGCAAGGGGACTCCCCGGCCCAGGGCAGTAGTACCCGCTGTGGCCCGAGTGGAATGGGCCCTCAGCCCAACAGGAGGCTCCTTCTTAGCTAAAGAGTAGCATGCCTTGATACACAAGATGACCCACCAAGAGATGGTCCGTTTGTGCACTGCCCGTCCCTTCTTAGCGCCCACGTAACCAACAAAGAGTTGGTCATCCACCCGGAACTGCCGTGTGCGATCCAAATAGAAAGAGAGCGCACGTTTTGGGTCCAGACGGTGGAGCCGCTCTTCCTCTTTAGAGGGATGCGGAGGCGGAAAGAAGGTAGGCAAGGTGATGGACTGCCCGATGTGGAGGGCTGTGACTACCTTGGGCAGGAAAGAGGGTCTTGTCCGCAACACAACCTTGTCCGGATGGACAGAAAGGAAGGGAGGCTTGGATGAAAGAGCCTGGAGCTCACTCACTCTCCTGGCAGAGGTGATGGCAACCAGGAAAGCAGTCTTAAGGGTAAGAAGACGGAGAGGACAGTTATGAAGTGGCTCGAAGGGAGCGCACATCAGAAAAGTTAGTACAGGGTTCAAGTCCCACTGAGGCATCATGAAAGGAACAGGGGGGAACATATGAGTGATGCCCTTTAAGAACCTATTAACAACCGGGGACTTGAACAAAGAAGGCTGATCAGGTAGCCTTAAGAAGGCGGAAAAGGCAGAAAGGTAGCCCTTGATAGTGCACCATCCCACAAATTTGTTCCACTTGCAGGCGTGTACCGTCTTTGTGGAGGGACGCCTGGCTGCCAGAATCACATCACAAACTTCAGGAGGCAAGTCAAATGGCCTCAACTGTCGCCACTCAATCTCCAAGCATGGAGTGTGGAGTGGTGTGGCTCACTGGTTAGAGGCGGCAGACCCGGGAGCAGAGGACGGCCCGGGACCAGGGTTCAATTCCCGACGCAGCAGGGTCGTGGACCAGGGTCAGCGGACTCGATAATTCTCACCTCGGTACCTACTCTAACCAGGGATCACACTCGGCAACTCTGGGCATTAGCTTGCCTCATCTCCACAACGGCCCCCCACACACGCCGGGGATGCCTGGTTTCACCTTGGAGATACCCAGTAGGGACCATCTCACAGGGAAAGCCAGGACGGGTTCCCCAGCGGTCTACTGCGCAGAGATACTCCTTCGGGAGTCAATTCTAGCGCATTACAAACCCACAAATAATTATTAATTAATTAATGGAGGTGGAGACTAGACAGGTTCATGTGGAGGACCATCCCCTGCTGCTGCGACAGAAGGTCCTCCTGAAGAGGCAGACGAATCGGGGGATCGACAGACCTGCTGAGTAGCTCGGGATACCAGTATCTTCGTGCCCAGTCCGGACCCACAAGGATAAATTGGGCCCGGTCGCGCTTGATCTTCTTCAGCACTCTGGGCAGAAGTGGTATAGGCGGAAAGGCGTACAACAGACCGCAGCTCCACTCGCGAAGAAAAGCGTCTCCGAGCGAGTGCCGCCTTGGAAATTCCAACGCGCAGAACTGATGACATTGCGCGTTTTCTTCTGTGGCGAATAGATCTAACCAAGGCTCTCCCCACTGCTGAAAGAGGCCTTGTGCCACGTCAGAGTTCAGACGCCATTCGTGAACCATCATGCACCGACGGCTGAGTTCGTCCGCCCTGGCGTTCAGGGAACCTGCCAGGTGTTGAACCACCAGGCTCACGCCCTGATGTTCCAGTCACGGCCAGAGGCGCAGAGCCTCCTGGCATAGGGTCCACGACCCCACCCCGCCCTGTTTGTTGCAGTACCACATGGCGGTGGTGTTGTCCGTGAACACCTGCACTACACTCCCCCGGACAGAGGGGAGAAATGCTTTCAGTGCAAGCCGGATCACCCGCAGCTCCAGAAGGTTGATGTGGAGACGGGACTCCGCCGAGACCAGAGGCCTTTGATCTCCACCTCTCCCATGTGCCCCCCCCCAGCCCTGGAGGGACGCGTCCGTCACAACTACATGCTCCGGTTTGGGTAGGGAGAGGGATCTACCGCTGACCGAATCGCGATGCGTGAGCCACCACTGCAACTGTCTTGCAGTTCCCTCCGAGATCAAGACATGGTCGGACAAGGTGCCCTGATGCTGGGCCCACTGAAACTTCAGGTCCCACTGCAGAGCCAGCATCCGCCACCTGGCGTGATGCACCAGAAGGATGCAAGAGGAAATCAGCCCCAGAAGCCGCAGCGTCAACCTGACCGAGACTCGGGATAACCGCTGAAAGATCGGAATCAGAGCCTGAATATCCCGAACCCGCTGTTCGGGAGGATAAACCCGAAACTGCTTCAAGTCTAGAAACGCTCCGATGAAGAGGAGCTTCTGAGAGGGACACAGGTGCAGGAGTTCGGCCTTAGTCTGGAGGTGGCTGACGACTGTCTGGGGCGAGCCCGCCTTCAACAACCAGTCATCGAGGTAGGGGAAGACTGAAACCCCTAACCTGCGCAGATGAGCTGCGACCACCGCCATCACTTTCGTGAACTCCAGTGGGGCGCTGGTAAGGCCGAAGGGGAGCACAGTAAACTGAAAGTGCTCGTGGCCTACCGTGAACCGCAGGTAACGCTGGTGGGCAGGCAGGACGGGGATGTGAAAATAAGCGTCCTGCAAGTCCAATGCTACCATCCAGTCTCCTGGGTCCAGGGCAGCTAAGACCTGAGCCAGTGTCAGCATCTTGAACTTCTCCTTCCGGAGGAAGCCGTTGACGCTCCGCAGGTCCAAGATAGGGCGTAAGCCCCCTTTGCCCTTCTTGGGTACCAGAACGTAGTGGGAGTAACAACCACACCCTACTTCTGGCCCAGGAACGTGCTCGATGGCCCCCTTGGCCAAGAGGGCCGTAACTTCCTCTTGTAGAAGTTTCAAGTGATCCCCCGACACGCGGTGGTACTGCGGTGGCATGACTGGAGGGGTCGCCTCGAAGGGGAGGGAGTATCCCCTTCGGACGATTTGCAGCACCCACTTGTCCGATGTGACAGTGCGCCAGTGGAGGTGGTGATGGCGAACCCTGCACCCCACTGGTGTCACATGGGCCTGAAAGCTCTGACTAGGAGGTTTCTGAGGCAGATGCTGCAGGGGCAGGTGTGGACTGGCCTAGCCGTTGTCCCCGACCGCCGCCACGGCGGTTTCCACGTCCGCCACCGCGCTGGATGGTAGTCTGCGGCCCGTAGCTGGCAGGATGTGTGGGGGCGCCCCTTCCTTGGCCACAAAAGGAGCGAAAGGCAGCCGTTTGCTGGCGCGGAGTCGAGAGGCCCAAGGACTTGGCCGTAGCCCTGGAGTCCTTAAAGCGTTCAAGCGCATGGTCTGCCTTGTCGCCAAAAAGGCAATGGCCATCAAACAGCATGTCCATAAGGGTGTTTTGGACATCAGCCAAAAAGTTGGCGGACCTCAACCAGGCGTGGCAACGAATCGCCACCGTCATTGCCATCGCTCTGCCCAGTGAGTCCGTGGTATCCAGCCCACACCGGATGGAGAAACGTGCCGCATCTCGACCCTCCGCAAGGGCTTGGGCGAGTTTAGTCCGGACCCCCTCTGGACATTGTGGCAGCACGTCCGCAACCGTGTCCCACAGAGAGTGGGTGTAACGGCCCAAGAGGCACGCGGTGTTGACTGACCGCAACCCCAAACTCAGGGAGTAGAATACCCTTTTCCCGTATTGCTCATACCTCTTGGATTCCCAAACGGGGGGAGCCGTCGGGAATGCGGTCTAGGAGTTAGAGGCCTGGATGACCAGGCTCTCGGGGTGGGGTGGGTGGACAGGAAGCAAGGGTCGCCCGGAGCCGGGCGGTGGCGTCTGGCCACGTTCCTATCTACAGGCTGACCTGTAGCGGGCTTGGACCAAGTGCCCAGAAGAACGTCAGACAAGGCCTCATTAAACGGCAGCAGAGGCTCGGCCAAGCTTGCCTGCGGTTTAAGGACCTCAGTGAAGAGGTTAGTCCTCACGGCCGCGACGGGGAGCTCCAGGCCCAAGGCCTTGGCCGCCCGCGTCAGTACCACACTATAGGCAGCCCCCTTTTTCCAGATCGGCTCTTGCTGGCGCGGAAAAAAGAACTGACGTCAGCGCGCAAGGGCGGCGTCTACGTACTCCGGCGACGTCATCCCGGCGTCGATGACGAATGCTGAGCCGCAGACGACGCCTACCGACGCGCAAGGTTACTGCTACGCAAAAGTTTCCGGATCCAGTCTGCTGCTACCCGAAGGTGTCCTGGCGCTAAGGTGAGGTCCAACCCGTGGAATACATGAGTGGATGTAACTGGTTAGTTGTTAAAGAGCCACGTTTTAAGGGACTTCCTGAAGGCCAATAGAGAAGTCGTGCTTCTTAAAAGTAGAGGAAGTTTGGTTCCATGCCTTAGCTGCATTGGTGATGAAACTTCTACCCCCCATATAGCTTTTTTTATTTGTGGTGTTGTTACAAGCTTGGCATCTGATGAGCGGAGTGTTCTTTTAGGTATATACCAGCGGAGTTGTTGCCTTAAAAAGTCTGACCCAGATCCCTGCAGGCAGAGTGCCTTAAATTGTGTGCGCTTTTTGACTGGTAACCAGTCGAGTTTTTTATAGATGGGGAGATAGTTGCAAACTTAGGGGCCCCTGTAAGGAGTCTAGCCGCTGCGTTCTGCAACATTTGTAATTCATGCATGGCGCCTTCTTGCAACTTGAGGTATACACCATTGCAATAGTCCAGCCTGGACAATACCAAGGCTGAAACTACTATTTGTTGTGCAACTTTCAGAAGTATGGGCATTATTTTCCTACAAGTTCTGAGAATGAGTGAGGCGGTTGAAGTCACTGCGTTAATCTGGTATTTAAACCTTAAAGTGTCATCAATCCAAATTCACAGGTTCTTCACCTTCTTGGTGGGGGGTGGTAATGGGCCAAGGGCAGATGGCCAGCAGTTTGGGGTCCAAAAGGAGGGGTTGTTGCCAAAAAGCACCACCTTCGTTTTGCTCGAGTTGAGCTTTAAGCAGTTCCGTGCTATCCAATCACTCACTGTATACTTACAGTTCTGAAGCCTAGAAGCAGTATCACCTTGTTTATCGGGTCGAATATTGACCACAATTTGGGTATCGTCAGCGTATGAAGTTAGATTAAACCCAAAAGCCTCATTAAGCGGGGTTAGCGAGGAAACATAAATGTTAAAAAGTGTGGGGCTTAGGGAAGATCCCTGAGGAACCCCACAGGGTAGGGAGAAAGCTTCTGCCTCAAACTTATCTAGTTTGACCGTTTGAGTTCGGTCTGAAAGAAAGAATTTGAGGAGAGCTTGTGCCATTTGTTTGACACCTATTTCTTCCAAATAGTCCACCAACAGGGTGTGGTGGACCGTATTAAATGCCACCGAGAGGTCCAGCATGATTAGGGCGGCACTTCCTCCCTGATCAAGAATGGCCCTAATCTCGTCGGTGGATTTGATGAGTGCCGTTTTCGTACTATGTCCTTCTCTAAACCCGTATTGGGTGGTGTCAAGAGTCTCGAAACGAATGAGGAATTGGCTGAGCTGGGCATTCATGTTTTTTTCAATAATCTTCGCTGGAGGGGGCAGTCTGGAGATGGGCCTAAAATTTTTGGCATCCTTGGCGTCCAAGTTGGGTTTTTTCAAAAGTGGAAGGATGGACGCCTGTTTCCAATCCTTTGGGAAGTATCCTTCCTTGTACTTAGCATTAAAAATAGATGTGAGTTTACCTGCGACTGTCATAGCCGCAAGTTTTACAGTTTCGATAGGGCAAGGATCGAAAGGGGAACCTGACTTTACCTGGGTAAGGATTTTAAAGGTGTCTTCATCTGTGAGGGGGTTACAAAAAAATTAAAAGCTGTGTTATTTTTAGAGTCTTTTGTTACAGTGGTGGGTGTGGAAGATAAGTTGGTATTTGACATGTTTGAGAAGGCTGAGAAGATGGCATTAACTTTATCAAAAAAGAACTTTGCTATGTTGTTGCACATGTCTTGCCTTTGGGGGGGGGGGGGGTTAGGAGCAGTGATGGGATGAGCTAGGGATTTGACAGTTTTGAAAAGAGTTTTAGTTTTTCGCCTCCTGAATTTTTTTGTGGAATATTTTTGTTTAGTACTGTGAAGTAGCTGTTTATACCGGGCAAGACCCTGTTCATATGCTGTTTTTCTTTTCTTCATTATATTCCTTCCTCCAGCACCTTTTCTGATGCTTGCAAACCAACTTTTGGTCCTTGAGTTCACGAGAGTACCAGGGAGCTGAAGGGCGCTGTCTGTGGATGCGTACCTTTTTCACGGGGGCTAATTTGTTTCCTGCTATTGTTAGCCAGTTAGTATAGCAATTGGTTGCCTGGTCAAGGTTTGTAGGGAGTGGAAAATTGTTAGCAGCAAGAAATTTGTTTAGATCTTCGGCCTCAATGTTCTTCCATACCCTTGTTTCGAGGTAGATTTTGGAGGGTTTGGGGTCTGAGAGGCAGGATGAGGTGAGTTTGAAAAGAACAGCCGATTGGTCGGACCATTTAAGGGGGTGGAGGCCTGTGAAAGATATCTGAGGATGGTTAGAGAAGATGCCGTCCAAGGTATGCCCTGCTTGGTGCGTGGGTCCTGTGACTAGCTGTTCTAGATTCCCTGTAAACTAGCTGTATCTAGATCTGAGGTTGATTCCAAGAGGAAATTGAAATCACCTAGAATGGTATATGCAGTGGAGTTTAGTCCCATTTCTAATAGGGTACCAGCATGTTCAATGAAGCGATTCCTCTGCCCAGGGGGTCTGTAGATAAGATTAATACAAAGCCTTTCTTATTAGGGTGAGCATTCTAAGGAAATGTTGTAAGCTCAGACTACACTACTGACAGTGGTTCCAGTGCACAAATGTGTACACTCATTTGCAGACTTCAACAATATGAAGATACATACGTGGTACCAGAATGCTGTTTATTTAGATTAAAATATATATGCAGAAGCCTGAAAGCAAGATTGCTTGATGATTCTTTGCATTCAAAATAAAATATTCTCGAAAAAATTGAACTAGGGGACTTTTTTTGCTTCACTACTGTGAAATTGTAGGTAACATTTATTTGAAACAACAGAAAAAAACAAGCACTAGCAAAGCCAATAGGTCTGATACTGACAGTCAGACTTTTGGTTTTGTCACAAGGATGGACTTTGCATCTTAATGGTTATTACCAACAAGTTGCTTCCCGCTACCCTAAAATGAGGCAGGTGTTCAGGTGGGGCAACAAAGCAAATGCTAGACCAGTCCAAGCAACATATGGAAATCAGACAACTCCTTCAACTCTTCCAAAGCTACAAATATTTAATTTAGTACAAAATAAATTGAAAAGGTTTGACAAGGTCTTGAGACTTCACTGATTAAAAAATAGAAATGTGTTACTGATTGAGAATTTGGAATAGAGAACCCTCCATGCTCTGCAAACAGAGCAAACGTGTCATACATTAAAAAAAAACACTTGAGTACAAGTATCATGACGTGGGCTAGGAGTGGGCTGCCTGGGCCTTTTGTCAGATAACAGGCATAACGACTAATGAGGCCGATCATACACTCACCAACGTCAGGAGCTTGTAACCAGAGAAGCCGTGCGTAGACCGTACCGCTTGCTGCTCAAACAGAGCGATCATGTACCAGATGGTCCAGGATGTTCAAATGCTTCACACATTGTGACCTACATGTACAAAACCCTGTGCATTTTTCCCCTGTGTTCCAGCTCACCTTGCTAAATTGCTGTTTGGGCTGCACAGTTGATATTGGATAATATATATGTATTAGAGCTTCATAGACAGTTTATATTAGTTAAATTCGTAGAGGACAGAGGGTCCTCAGACCGCAGAGCTCATTACTGTGTACCTCAAATATCGAACCTAAGTTTATAATTATCAGATAGCCTCTGTTCCATAACATGAGTTTGCGTTCCATAATATTAATGATTTCTTCACAAAGCAGTAGCTATTTTTGCAGCGCGCTGAAAACTGATAATTTTTTTTAACACATTGGATGTACAAATCCAACACGGAGTAAAAAGTATTCTGGCAAAGAATCACAAAACCCCAGCCACTTTAGACATAATGAGGCAAGACTCCCCGTGCAAATCTTCGTGAACAGAAATTGAACTTTGTAAGAACACCCAGCATTTGCAGAATGCTGTCCCTGCTACCCATACTTTTAAGGGACAGATCCTGCACTGAAAAAAATAATAAAAAGTGGCACTATACAAACAATACATCAGGACGAGCACTCTCTGATCGGTCTGATCTTCCTGGTGCCCACAGTGAATTGCTACATTTTGGGAGTAGTCCCTCACAGCTGCTTCCACTTCCCAGACGGATACCAATCTCTTTCAGATTACTACATCCTGTAAGAATTTGTGACTACTGAAAGGACCACAAACCATTGATGCATAATCCTGTGGGGAAGTGCGAGGCCAATTTTATGGCTTCCATTTCTTACAATAAGCAAGGACTCTCTGTAGAAAAGGGCCTCTTTTTGATATGGTCACTACCTCACAAATTAATCTGCATTGTGGAGTGCCTCAGGGCTCTTCTCTGAGCCCTACGTTCTTCAATTTTTATGTGGCCCCTCTAGCCGCTTTGATTAGACAGTTTGGTTTCTCAGTAATCAGCTACGCTGATGACACACAAATTGTGGTGTCAATTACCAACAATGAAGATGAGGTGGCAGATCGCTTTAGCATCTGCATGTTACACGTTAATAGCTGGATGCAATCTAACTGTCTAAAATTAAATGGCAGCAATACAGAGGTCCTATTGCTAGGGATAATCCATTGGGCTGGTCACTGAAATGGTGGCCTGCTGAGTTGGGCGAGTGCCCCCAACCAGTGTCCAAGGTTAGAAATCTCGGGGTGATTTTCGACTGTCGGCTAACTTTTGATAGCCAGATCAACTCCCTCACGACAAGGTTCTGGGCCATACTTAAGTTGATCAGAAAGATCCGATCTTTTATTCCCCCTGAGACCGTGAAAACGGTGTTAATTGCTCTCGCAATATCAAGGTTGGATTATGGTAATGCTCTTTACCTTGGGATCCAAAATCAACATTTGAGCAAGCTTTAACGCCTGCAGAACCCGGCTGCTAGATTGATCTTGAATATCCCTAGGCACGAATCAGTGGCCCAGCGGCTGGTAGCACTTCACTGGCTGCCGGTTCGGAAGAGAATAGCATTTAAGGCGCTTTGCATTATGTTTAATGTACTCGGTGGCAGAGGTCCTTCCTACCTGACCTCCAGAATAAAGTACTACGCCCCTTCCAGGAACCTTAGATCAGTTCAACAGAAGCTGCTCCAAGCACCTAGATTTAAGCGGTTCACTGTGGGGGGGGGGGGGGGGGGGGGGGGGCAGGAGTTTTCTGGTAGGAGTGTAATAGGCTACCTATCCCGATTAAATTCAGCTTGAATCTTACTATATTCAGGAAATCTCTTAAAACCTGGCTTTTTCAAACAGACATCTAATGCACCTGCTTCCACTCTGACTCGATCTTTTAGCTGTTAGCGCCAAGACGCCACCGGGCATTCGGTGCGCTTTATAAATTTTAAAATCAAATCAAGTGCCAGAGCACTTTCTCAAAACGGTAAAATTGTTCCCCCAATTGGCAAAACCTTTAGCATCCTCTGTAAGTCACACCCTGGCACCTAATGCCTGAGGTATTAAAACAGGGTCCCTAAAGGCTACAACACGAATTGTGCCACCCTAAGAGACTCCTTACCAAGCACATACAAGACTGTCATTGCAGGCTGAGTGTCTTGGTGCATACCAAAGTGAAAACACAACGTGTCGTACATCTCTGTGTGCCATGCCCCTACAGCCGGCCTGATAGCCCTATGGCAGCGTGCTTAGTACAACATAAGAGGGTATACCTGCATGAGCAGATAAGCACCCGTGCTGGTCAGTTCCATTACTGCCAGTACAAGTGACCAGGTAAAGTGCTGTACACTGGTGAAAACCATTTCCCCAGCTACATGAGTGCTTCACTGAAAATATGGATGTTTGGTATCAATCATCTCGTATTGGTAAACCCACACTAATGCCAGAGTCGGCTTTACCATTACATGCACTCAGAGGGTACTTTAGAGGTGCCCCCTGAACACCTACCAACCGTTGGTGTCTTTGCTGACTGGTTCTGCCAAACCGGCACCAGAGATGCTTTCCGGACCTCCTAGGGCGAGAGCCTTTTGCTTTCAGGAGACCCAGAACAAAAGCCTATCTGGGAATAGGGTGCAACACCCCCTCCCACAGGATGACCAGCTGATAAGCCTCTTTGGGCCAGCGACCTTTGGAATGCAAAGCTGGCTCCCCTTAAAGGAGCGGAAGCCGCCCAGGGATCAGAACCCCCTTGGCACCTGGACAGGTGGGAAAATTAGCTAGTCAGGTAGGCTTGCCACCTCCAGGCTAGACCCACCTCTAAGGTGGGATACTGTAAAGTGGACACAACTTTTCAGAGTTAGCCATCGGTGTGTTGGCAAACTTAGAAATTCTGGGACAGGGTTATACCAACTTCCCACAGGAAGTGGTCATATAGGGGACATAGTGACTCAAAGGGTCAGTAGCCCATTGGCTACTACCCTGCACTCCCCTAATGCCCCCAAATTCAGTATTTAGGGGAGGCTCTGGCACCAGAAAATCAGATACTGCCGACCTGAAAGAAGAGGAAGGACGTGAAGAGCCGCAAAGACAAGGAACTGAAACCCAGCAATTGACTTGGTGCCAACTCTGCCAGCTGACTTCGACAATTGCGCCAAAAGACTTGTCCTCCAGCTGCTGTGTCTCTAAAGCTTGGGAGGCTGTCCAGTACTTCAGCCGGGCACCAAGAACTCCAGTGAGACAGCAGACCTGCTTCCCAGCACTCTAAAGGCAACACAAGAGACCAGAGAGGACTTAAGGACCACAAAAATCTGATGCCTAAAGACACCACTACACCCGTCGCTCCAAGCCCAAGTTGAAGTAGGCCAACTGTGTCCGCGTGGTCCCCAAGCCCTCCGGGGACCAAGTCCACTGTGGTTTCGCCTCTCGGAGAATTCCCAACGTCGCCTGCAACCTCTGCATGCATGTCCCCTCCACCTCAACTGCTCCTGGAAAGGGAAACCTGCCTCTAAACCCCTCGCCCCTGGGCCATGGAGAGGAGGACTAAAGGTGTTCCTAAATCCCTGTACATCATGAGGCCTGAGCTCACCTGTTGGTTTAGCCCGACTGGGCTGCCAGCCAAAGCCTGCAGTCACTTTACGCGAAGACTGATCCCCATAAAGTAACATTAGACACTAGACGCTGTTTGTACCCCTGTTTGTACCCCTGTACTCAGCTGCCCTAGTGCCGCTGGTGGTGTTCTGCTGGTGCTGCCTTGGACCTTGTCAACTACTCATCTTAACTCCAGGAAAGTGGTCCCATAAGTCGCTGAACTGTACCGAATGCAGTGCTTGTTTGTCCTACCATAGGATTGTAGAAGAGTAGGGTCTGCTTCCTATGGTTACCCCCCCCCTAGCTGTTCTCTCTCTAAATTGATACCATGTACTTAAGGTACGTACCATATTGGTTACTGGGTCACCTTTGTGAGGAACAAGTTACTTACCTTCGATAACGATATATCTGTAAGAAACATTAGTTAGTATTAGATTCCTTACCTTAGAATATCCCCAGGCGTCAGTCTGGATCCGGAAACTTTTGCGAAGCAGTACCCCTGCGCGTCGGTAGGCGTCGTCTGCAGGCGTCCCCTGCGGCTCCGCGTCCATCGTCGGCGTCGTGCGCCGTGATGACGTCGCTGGAGTATATAGACGCCGCCTCCGCGCGCTGACGTCAGTTCTTTGTACACAGCTTTTCCGCGCCAGAACACGCAGAGCCGTGTGAGAACCAACACTGGTGCCAATTGAAACTAGGGCCCTGAAAGGGATGTCCTTAACCCTAGGTATCAGTTCGCAGACGGGGTGGATGGGTGGGTTCGGTAAGGAATCTAATACTAACTAATGTTTCTTACAGATATATCGTTACCGAAGGTAAGTAACTTGTTCATCTGAAAGAAACACGTTAGTATTAGATTCCTTACCTTAGAATAGATACCCCAGCAATACCAACCCCGGTGGTGGGTCTGCGAACCAATACATTCCTACACCAGAAAGTCCTGGAGGACAGAACTGCCAAAGAAGCCATCCCTCCGGACTTGACTGTCCAGGCAGTAGTGCCTCGCAAAGGTGTGCAGCGAGGCCCACGTAGCCGCCTGGCAAATGTCCTGCAAGGGGACTTCCCGGCCCAGGGGAGTAGTAGCCGCCGTGGCCCGAGTGGAATGGGCCCTCAGCCCAACAGGAGGCTGCTTCCGAGCCAAAGAGTAGCACGCTTTGATGCACAGAACGACCCACCGAGAGATGGTCCGTTTATGTACCGCCCGTCCCTTCTTCGCACCCACGTAGCCAACAAACAGTTGGTCATCCACCCGGAACTGGCGTGTGCGATCCATATAAAATGAAAGCGCACGTTTTGGGTCCAGACGATGGAGCCGCTCTTCATCCTTTGAAGGATGCGGAGGCGGGAAGAAGGAAGGGAGGGTGATGGACTGCCCGATGTGAAAAACAGAAACTACTTTGGGCAGGAAAGAAGGTCTAGTCCTTAGAACCACCTTGTCAGGATGAATGGACAGGAAGGGAGGTTGGACAGAAAGAGCCTGGAGCTCACTCACTCTCCTGGCAGAGGTGATGGCAACCAGGAAAGCCGTCTTCAAAGTCAGGAGACGGAGAGGACAAGAATGAAGGGGCTCAAAGGGAGCACACATTAAAAAGGTTAGAACCGGGTTCAAGTCCCACTGAGGCATCACAAACGGAACAGGTGGATACATGTGTGTGATGCCCTTCAAGAATCTCGTTACAATTGGGGACTCGAACAAAGAAGGCTGATCAGGAAGCCTTAGAAAGACTGAAAGGGACGAAAGGTAGCCCTTGATAGTGCCCAGAGCAGAGCCCTGCTGGGCAAGAGAGAGAAGAAACAGAAGAACCTCGGAAAGAGGGGCAGAAAGAGGATCCACAGCCTTTGCTGTGCACCATGCCACAAATCTGTTCCACCGACAGGCGTATACCGACTTTGTGGAGGGACGCCTGGCTGCCAGAATGACATCACAGACTTCAGGAGGCAAGTCAAATGGCCTCAACTGCCGCCGCCCAATCTCCAAGCATGGAGGTGGAGACTGGACAGGTTCGGGTGGAGGACCGTCCCCTGCTGCTGCGACAGAAGGTCCTCCTGAAGGGGCAGGCGGATCGGGGGACCGACTGACATGCTGAGTAGCTCGGGATACCAGTACCTTCGAGCCCAGTCTGGAGCCACAAGGATAACTTGGGCCCGGTCGCGCCTGATCTTTTTCAGCACTCTGGGCAGAAGTGGTATAGGCGGAAAGGCGTATAACAGACCGCAACTCCACTCGCGCCGAAAGGCGTCGCCGTGCGAGTGCCGTCTTGGAAACTCCAACGCGCAGAACTGATGACATTGCGCGTTCTCTTCTGTGGCGAATAGATCTAACCAAGGCTCTCCCCATTGCAGAAAGAGGCCTTGCGCCACGTCCGAGTTCAGACGCCATTCGTGATCCATCGAGCACCGACGGCTGAGTTCGTCCGCCCTGGCGTTCAGAGAACCTGCCAGGTGTTGAACCGTCAAAGTCACGCCCTGACGTTCCAGCCACTGCCAGAGGCGCAGAGCCTCCTGGCAAAGGGTCCACGACCCCACCCCGCCCTGTTTGTGCAGTACCACATGGCGGTGGTGTTGTCCGTGAACACCTGCACCACACTCCCGTTGACAAAGGGGAGGAATGCCTTCAGTGCTAGACGAATCGCCCGCAGCTCCAACAGGTTGATATGGAGCCGGGATTCCGCCGGAGACCAGATGCCACTGATCTCCGCCTCTCCCAAGTGGCTTCCCCAGCCCTGGAGGGACGCGTCCGTCACGACAACGTGCTCCGGTTGGGGAAGGGAGAGGGATCTGCCTCTGACCCAATCGCGGTCCGTAAGCCACCACTGCAGTTGTCTCGCAGTGCCCTCCGAGATCAAGACGTGGTCGGACAAGTTGCCCTGATGCTGGGCCCACTGAAACTTCAGGTCCCACTGCAGAGCCCGCATCCGCCACCGGACGTGATGCACCAGAAGGATGCAGGAAGCCATCAGCCCCAGCAGCCGCAGCGTCAACCTGACCGAAACCCGGGATAGCGGCTGAAAGATGTGAATCAAAGCCTGAATATCCCGAACCCGCCGTTCCGGAGGATAAACCCGAAACTGCGCCGAGTCCAGAACCGCCCCGATGAAAAGGAGCTTTTGAGAGGGACACAGGTGTGATTTCGGCACATTGATGGAGAACCCCAGGTCGTGCAAGAGGTCTGCCTTCATCTGAAGGTGGTGGACGACTGTCTGGGGCGAGCCCGCCTTCAACAACCAGTCGTCTAGGTAGGGGAAGACTGAGACCCCTAACCTGCGCAGATGAGCTGCGACCACCGCCATCACTTTCGTGAACACCCGTGGGGCGCTTGTAAGGCCGAAGGGGAGCACGATAAACTGAAAGTGTTCCTGGCCTACCGTGAACCGCAGGTAACGCCGGTGGGCCGGCAGGACGGGGATGTGAAAATACGCATCCTGCAAGTCCAACGCTACCATCCAGTCTTGCGGGTCGAGAGCAGCCAAGACCTGAGCTAATGTCAACATCTTGAACTTCTCCTTCCGGAGGAAGCCGTTGACGTTCCGTAGATCCAAGATAGGACGTAGGCCCCCCTTGTCCTTCTTGGGTACCAGAAAGTAGTGGGAATAGCAACCACGCCCTACTTCTGGCCCAGGAACGCGCTCGATGGCCCCCTTGGCCAAGAGGGCCGTAACTTCCTCCTGCAGAAGTGTCAAGTGGTCCCCCGACACACGGTGGTTCTGCGGTGGCATGGCTGGAGGAGTGGTCTCGAAGGGGACGGAGTAGCCCCTTCGGACGAGTTGCAGCACCCACCTGTCCGATGTAATTGCGCGCCAGTGAGCGTGGTGATGGCGAACCCTGCCACCCACTGGCGTCACATGGGGCCGAAAGCACGGACTAGGAGGATTTGGAGGCAGATGCTGCGGGGGGAGGTGTGGCCTGACCCCGCCGTTGACCCCGACCGCCTCCACGGCGGTTTCCACGGCCGCCACCGCTTTGAAAGGATTGTTGCGGCGCGTGGCTGGCAGCACGTGTGGGGACGCCCCTTCCGTGGCCACGAAAGGAGCGAAACGAACCCGTTTGCTGACGCTGGGTCGAGAGACCCAAGGACTTGGCCGTGACCCTGGAGTCCTTGAAGCGTTCCAGCCCGTGGTCCGCCTTGTCACCAAACAGGCGACAGCCATCGAACGGCATGTCCATCAAGGCATTCTGGACATCTGCCGAAAAGTTGGCGGATCTCAGCCAGGTGTGGCGACGAATCGCCACCGTCGTCGACATAGCTCTGCCCAGCGAGTCGGTCGTATCAAGACCACACCGTATGGAATATTTCGCTGCATCTCGGCCCTCAGCCACAGCTTTGCCGAGCTTCGCCCGCACCTCCATGGGGCATTCTGGGAGCAGGTCCGCGACCGTATCCCACACAGAGTGGGTGTAGCGGCCCAAGAGGCAAGCGGTGTTGCAAGACCGCAGTCCCAAACTCAGGGACGAGAAGACCTTCTTGCCATACTGGTCATACCTCTTAGATTCCCGATCGGGCGGGGCCGACGGGAATGCGGTCTGGGAAGTCGAGGCCTGGATCACCAGGCTCTCAGGCGTGGGATGGGTGGACAGGAACTTGGGGTCGTCCGGACAAGGAAGGTGGCGTCTGGCCACGTTCCGATCAACAGGCGAACCTAAAGAGGGCCTGGACCACGTGCCCAACAGAACGTCTGACAAGGCTTCGTTAAACGGCAGCAGTGGCTCCTGTGGGCATGACTGCGGTTTGAAGACCTCAGTGAGGATGTTAGGCCTCACGGCCGCGACGGGGAGCTCAAAGTGTAAGGCCTTGGCAGCCCTCATCAACACCACTGAATAAGCAGCTCCCTCCTCCGATGCCACGGAAGGAGGAGAGACAAAGCCAGGGTTAGGAGAGTCGTCCAGACCACTGGCATCCCTCAAATCACCTGTCCAGTCCACGTCATACTGGCACTCACGTGACAGAGGGTCCTCAGACCCCTCCCAACCTTCCCCGTACTCTTCATCATCTCCATATTCGGAGTCAACGATGTAGACCGGCTCCTCGGGGTTCACAGGCCCCATCAGCGTCGAGCCCGGCGTCGAGCGACGTCGGTTCGACTCCGCGTCCGGATTCGGGGAAGTTATGGGGACGGCGCCGCCCGGAGCCGGCGCAGGAGAACCGGCGCCGCGCGGGGACGGCGTCGGGGGCAACCCCGATGGAATCGGCGCCGGAGCGGCCGGCAGACCACTCGGCGTCGATCCCGAAGGCCCTTGCGGCGCCAGGGTCGGAGCCGTCGGCGGCACCGGGGCCGGAGCACCCGATGGCGTCGAGTCAGGGACACCCGAACCGTCAGGGCCCCCAGACGGTAGCACTGGGCCCGAAGGCGCCGTAGGCCCCGTCGGAGAACTGAGCGCCTTAATCTCCTCAGGCGTCGCACCTTGCCCAGGGACCGGAGGGTATGGAGCAGGCCGCGCCGGCGACTCTCGCGGAGCCGCGGGGTTGGGGTCACCCGAACCCCCGGCCGCGTCGTGCGAGCGCCGGGGGGAGTCGGGGGTACGATGGCGACGCCCCGACTTCTTGTGTTTCTTACCTGAAGAGCCCGACGAATGGTGGCGACTTCCGGAGCGTCCGGCGCGGCTCCGCGACCGCTCCCTCGAACGCTCCCTGGACCTCGGGCCGGACCGGGACCGCTCCCGACGCGGGGCCGACACCCGGAGCTCGAGTAGCTTGCGGGACCGCTCCCGTCTAGCCTTATTAGTCAGAGCCCGGCAATCGACGCAGGCGTCCACGTCGTGGTCGGGGCCCAGGCACCGGAGGCAGAGTCGGTGATGGTCCGTGACCGACATCGTGCGGTCACAACCGTCACAATTCTTGAAACCGGGCATCCTACCAGGCACCAAAAAGATATAGAAGTTTGACAAAACTTGGTCAAAAGACCGGAGTACTGCTCTTCTGATCTGCGCTTACTGGCGCGGAAAAAAGAAGAACTGACGTCAGCGCGCGGAGGCGGCGTCTATATACTCCAGCGACGTCATCACGGCGCACGACGCTGACGACGGACGCGGAGCCGCAGGGGACGCCTGCAGACGACGCCTACCGACGCGCAGGGGTACTGCTACGCAAAAGTTTCCGGATCCAGACTGACGCCGGGGGATATTCTAAGGGAAGGAATCTAATACTAACGTGTTTCTTTCAGATCCACTGTATAGTGTACCCTAGGTACCCAGGGCATAGTTGCACGTTAGGCCTACCAGGGGCTGCAGCATGTACTGTGCCACCCCTGGTTTACCTTCCAAACTGACACCACAGGCCTGTTCACAGAGCATGGGTAAGGTGGTGTAATCACCCCTTACTTAGATATAGTATACCTATATCTATATACCTATACAGACACATATACACCTATAAGCCACTCCTAAGGCAGACCTCGACAATCCTAGAGGTAGAGTGCTTGGTTTTATGTGAGAGGGTGCCCTAGCATGAGCTGAGCCCCTCTGCAGCTTTCGGAACCATCTCCTTATAGCTGCTCTATGATATAGCCATACCATATACTCTAAAGTGCATTATAATCCTCGCGGTTAAAGCTAACTTTGGTTTGGCTTTATCAAAACATGTTGTGTAAGGTGTCAAACACTTTGGAATACTACCGCCCCCCCCCCCCCCCAAGAGTTCGTGAAGGCGGGGTAGCATTCCCCCCTTCTAGAGGGAGAAGACATGTAGTTACTGGTAAACCCGGTTAAAGTTAACCAGAGCCTCAGCAGCACAAAATGGATGCTGCTGTCACAGACATGAGTCTGCCTTCCTGCTGCTGGACGAAACTCCGGCAGGGGAGGCCTGGACAATAGGTTTCCTGTCCAGGGAGGTGCTGGCACCTCCCCAGACAGGCTTTTGTGTATTGGGGCAGGGAGGGCTGCACTCAGTGAATGCTTTCCAGACACTGCCTGGGGCACACTAGGTTTTCCATGCATTTCCCAGTTCAAACCGGTTGCTGGGGCACACTGCCCCAGCTCTTGCGCGAAACTGGACAAAGGGAAAGGGGTGTAACCACCTCCTTCCCAGGTCCACCCATAGGAGGGACCTTAAAGGTAGTCCATCCCCTAAACTTGGTATAAGTATAGGAACCCAGTCCCTAGGACTTTAGATTACCCTGGACGAAACTCTGAAACATAAATCCTGGACCTTCGACATTCCATTTCGACTGGAAGACGGAAGACATCTCCCTTGTGGTCAAGGAGTGACCACCCTGTTCAAACAGGCACCAACAGCAACTTTGCCAGTCTACATTTTCGAGGCTCGCGCCGGATCCCGAAGAATCTGCGACACAGGACACGGACTTCCAGACATCTCAGATCCCGACCGTCGGTCACAGCAAAGCTGAGACCCGTGGCGGACATGAGAGACGTGGGACCGGAACTCCTGGACATCCTGCATTTTGCAAGCCGCACTCACTTCCTGAGGTATCCCGAAGTTGTGCATTGGGGTGCTTGAAGCCCCAGCCCCGAGTACCATTTGCACCGAAGCTCAGAGGCCCACACTCCACGAGTGTCCCGTGGGACCCGCTTTTGCATTTCAGCTTGACGCGTCTTCCCAGTTCCTAGTCTGTTGGCTAGTGAGCCCCCTGAAGACTTACTTTTGAATCTAACTTGCTTTCCTGGTTGCTCCAGGCTTGCTCCAGCTTCCCTACAAAGGAGAAGCCCCACAGACCTTGCTGGTCTGCCACTAAGCCAATCTCGACATCCTGCGTGGGTTACGTTTGCCAAGGCTTGTTGGGTCCAATCCGGATCCCGACACAGCAGTCAACTAGATCCTTTGTGGGACAGCTCGAATCCAGCTCCTGGTCGTTGTCGACGCCTCCTGGACCTCGCGGCTGAAGAGACAAACTTCCCCTTTTCACCTGAAATCAACCCACATTGGCTGGCAGCTTTCCATCGCCATCCTGGTCACCGGCAAGACACCCAGACTCTGTCCCTTCTGCTTTCAGGTTCTTCAGATCTTCGATCCACCCGGACACTTTTCCTCTGGTCGCCTGCAGCACTTTCTTGCAGATCTCCATTGAAATCGACGATGAAACCCGACATCAAAAGACACCTATGCACCCGGCTTCCGTGGGTGAGGTAACACAAGTACTCTGGTAGTCTCAAGGGTATTGGCCCTCCTAGTGTCTCAGTCTAAAAGGGTTCCATCGTAGTCCTTTCGGAAGTATCCTTAAACTGTAAATTTGTAACTTGTTCGTTTCCCATAGAAAGTCAATGGTAACCCGGTGCTGTGTTTAGACACTGCACGGAGCTCCCGTGAGCCTCCTACTTCCTAACCCTTGGTTGTTCCTAGAAGCCCCAGCGATTCCCTAGGCCTACTTTCTATTCCAAACGTGGTTCTTATACCACTATTTTAGTATGTGGTTTGTGAGGCCCCTAGGGCAAAACATATACTGTGCAACTTATCGTATGCTAATTGAGATCCTTGTAATGTATTTTTACCTCTGACCTCAAAGAGTGCAGAGGGCTAGTGTTTAGAATAAATACATATATATTTGATATATACCTTGTGTGGTGTGCTTTCATTTGGTACTCAAGGGATTATAATTGGTAAAACAACTAGCTTAATTCGCTCTCTGTAGTCTTAGCCCGATGACTGCTGGTCCATGCTACCACTAGGATAGCTTTCTATAAGGTTGACTTTCTCACAAGGATAACATAGCACCTTCTAAAAATTGAACTGTATCAATATATATATATATATATATATATATATATATATATATATATATATATATATATATATTTTTTTTTTTTTTCTAAATCCGACATGGGATCATGTGGGAAAGTAGTCCTGGAGAGAACTGTAGTAGGGGGCGAGAATAGCAAGATATAGCAGATGTACATCATCCTTTAGTCAAGTGTGTGATTTGACTGTCTAGTAAATGTATTTAAACAGGAATAATTTGCCCATACATGGCTATATAAATAAATATATAAAGGGACACTGATCTGACACATGCATTGCGAAGTGCCATTGAAAGCACATGATAATACAACTTAATGGTATATATAATCATGGCGAAAAGTCCCTAATAATGTTCAAAGCACGTATGCACTTTATTAATTAGTTGCTGTCGCATATTTTTTTAAATGAGCACTTTATTGTATTCCATGATAACCCAATCAAATGAAAAAGTACAGATGTATTTAAAGATGGCCACTGCATTTGCAATAGCTGCATTAGGCACCGTCTTCTATGTTGTTGAAGCTTCTGGGTAAACCGGAGGGTTAAAATGTCGACTGTATATGCTCCCATGCTGCTGTGGAAAAAGTTACACTGGCAGCACGACCTGTACTCTAAAGAAGAGAATTTTGGAACATACACAGGCCATCCAAAATGGTGATCATTCCTATGCTATGGCGAAACACATCACTAGCCACACTAATAAAACTTGGAAGGACATTCAATATTTTGGCCTAGCCATGATACCGCAGCATGAACGAGGAGGAAACAGGAAATTAAAACTACGTAGATTACAATCCAAATTAATCATGAGATTCAGAACCAAACAGCCTACAGGATTGAATGGGGACGAAGAACTTTATTTTCATCTTTAAATTGTTGCTTGTCACGAACAATAAATTCTCTCGTCCACGAGTAATAGGACCAGAGAAACCAACCTGGAACATGAGGTTTTGTAAAATTGTGGGAATGTAATTATGAACTACTGTGCAGTTAAGCTGCAGACAATGAACATTTTGAATTTATTTGGACATTAACTGCGACTAGATCAGAGCAGTGGCAAGGGCACTCAGCCCTAGACATAGAAAAACACTGTGTACACACACATGACGCCGCTTATACTCAGCAATTTAACCAGGTTTATACAACAACCACACGTGCATAGTAACACACTGCTCAGCCGCGTATTGACAGATGCAAGCATCAAGATACGATGCATAAAGGGACCAAACAGTTAATTTGGAAACACACATGCGCAAAATACAGCGCATAGCAGGGCACTAAGCCCGCGATTGCGCTCAGCTTCTCATTAATTCTTTTGAAGCGAACACCAGCATAACACAAATAGTGTAAACGGTATGAAAACATCAACCGTAGTTAATAGACATCATGCACAAACAACTGACGTAAGTTAAAAAATGTAATTGAATAAAGTTACATACAAATAACTGTATAAACTTCATATCCCAGCATGCATCACTAATGTCCAAAATGTATATATATATGGAAAGTGAAAAGGGACAATTGTATGACACTACAGTGAGTAGGAACGTTATGTTCGAAACGCGTAGGCCATCACAGTGTGTGGAATACAATTTACCAAGCGGAGTGCCAGTGCCAGAATATTTTTTCAATTGAGTGGAATATATATATATATATATACACACATATATATATATATGTATACATACATATGTGTATATGTATACATACATATGTGTATATGTATACACACATATGTGTATGTATATACATATGTGTATGTATATACATATGTGTATATATATATATATATATATATATATATATATATATATATATATATATATATATATATACACACACACATATGTATGTATATATATATTCATTGCTGAGCGTGAGGCTTCTGAGGTCTGGACCAGTATGGTTCCGCCATTATCGGACAGGACTAGGACTAGGTGTCATTTTGAATTTAGAAAAATTAAATGGCATATATTCAGGCCCACATTTTGGGTTTCTGTCAGGCTTATTAAACTGTACGCTATTTTTCTAATGCAGTTTGGGGTTTCTATTGCGCTGCATGAACATTTTAAACATTACCTCTAAGTTCAACCTGCCTTCTATGAACCATAACTGCCAGGAGGGTTAAGCACAGGTGTATATAATGACTGTGAGAAAGTGCCTCTTGACATGATTAGCCCCCACTTTTTGCCTGGTTTTGATGTGGTTTCGATTGTAATGCACAGGGTCCCTGACAACCAGATCTCCTGTGCCAGTACTTCTTCTCTACAATTGGTAGCTCTGTCTCCCTGCAAGTCCCTAGTAAATGGTACCCTTAGTACCTATGGCCTGGGAGCTGCAGGGCCCCCCTGGGATCCCCCTCACAAGGACCATGCCACTTGCAGCTTGCATGATGCTGAGCTGAAAAACGACAAAGTCAACATGGCACCTCAGGGTGCCATGCCAGCCAGCACTGCCTGTAGCTATAGGTAAGTCCCCCCTCTAGCAGGCCTTACCGCCCTAAGGCAGGCTGCACTATACCACAGGTGAGGGCATATCTGCAGCAGTAAAACGTTTTTAAATAACTTTCAAATAAAAAATAAACCACAGGTGAGAATTAAGCCACTTCAAAGAGAATATCTTGCTAAACTATTTGGAAGCAAGATAAAGCGTGTTTAAGTGTATCCTATTTTACAACATGACCAACATGTGCAACTAAAATTGTCACATCACCTGTATCTTACCCTCACCTCCACTCATTCAACACTGATTCACAGCCAAGCTAGGCATGATAGTGGATAGCAGCCTAAACCAACCACATGTTGCTAACTTCTTCTTTTCCCCCACATGAGTGTTGTTGTAAGTACTCAGTAGCCCAGGCACCGCTGGAGCACATAACCCTGGGTCTGGCTCTATTCAGCCGTCATATTACAACCTGTTATACCATTGCTCCAGCAGTTTTCCAGAAGCAAAAGCTTTCATTTCTTAATTACATTTTGGAAGCAAGTGATTCATTATCTAATGAAAATTCTGAGAAACTCCAGCCCTGGGTGGCGAACGTGCAAAGTAACACTGGTGCTGCTGAACACCACGAAACCAGAGTTGATGACTCGAAAATGAGATACAAGGAAATTTAAATACAGCAGAGAATACAGTATACTAGAAGGACTGTGAATGTCAGTGATGCGTTCTAAACAATTTCCTGTTCCTTGGAGGGATAGTGTAAACCACTAGAATACATGCACAGAGGGATGAATGAAGTTAACATAAAAAATACAATTATTCTTACACATAGAAAAACTGTTCTTGTTTTTGCAAAACGTTCTTGTAGAGAGAGCTCTGTACCCTCAATCTTAAACAAATAAAATCGGTAAAAGCAAAAACATTTTTGTTTTAAAAAAAGCACACATTGCCATAGTAGTCTGGCACTGAAGGGAGCTACTTTGTGTAGGGTTGGGCACCTTGTGAAAGGGAAGAATGCTGTCACTCATAGGGAAGTTAGCCAGTGACTGAAGTCGGCTGATCCACTACCACATGCATTCTAGGCAGAAGAAAAAAACTGAATGACAAAATAACAGACCACTGGATGAAAAGGGTTGGATGAAAGCCCTTACTTACCCTATAAGCATCTGTGTGTGACATGCCTAGCATAAGTCAGCCATTTAGTTTTGGGATTGGAAGTGTGCAAGTTGTTTTTCTTTACGAAGTCTTTCGAGTCATAAGGTATAGTGACTTCTCCTCTTGCTTACAGTGCACATGGTCCTCAACTCCACTTTTAGATTGTTTTTATGCTTGGCAGGTGAGAATGGAGTGTAAAGGATGATGTATCCTACTGAGAAGACCATGCTAGTATAGTGTAATTATTTATTTGGAACCCTTACAGATTTACGGGGAGGAGGGCGGGTGCATGTGATCTACAGCACTACATGCCACAAACAGATGCTTACGGGTTAAGTAACATTCAGCGTTTGATGGCATGTGTGGCTTAGCATAAACTGTAAAGCAGTTCCCCTCCCAAAGCGGTGGCTGATCTGTGAGGGGTGTATTTGCTCAAAATAATGTACGTAAAAGTGCTTGGCCCACATGGGCTTGTTGACGGGCCATGACATCTACACAGTAATGTTTAGTAAATGTGTGCAGAGTAGTCCATGTATCGGCTTTACATATGTTAGCCATGGGTATGATTCCTAAGAAAGCCATAGTAACTCCTTTTGTGCACGTAGAATGAGCTTTTGGAGGAATATGGAGAGTTCTTTTAGCTTTTGCACAACATATCTGGATGCATTTTACAAACCATTGTGAGATGCCCGATTTAGAAATTGCTCTCTCTTTGTGTGGTTTGTTGAATGCCAGAAAAAGGTGTTTTTATGAATGGCTGAGTTCTGTGAATATAGTACATTATTGTTCTTTTCACCCTTTAATGTAAGGCCCCTTCCGTATCTGAATCTGGTTGAAGGAAGAATAAGGACACCTTAATAGGTTGGTTGAGATGAAACTGGGAAACCACCTTAGGAAGGAATGTTGGGTTGGTACGTAGTACAACTTTGTCCTTATGAAGTGGAAAGAATGGTTCTTCTAGAGTTAATGCCAGAAGCTCACTAACATGCCTGAGTGAAGTGATTGCAATGAGGAATGCAACCTTCCATGAGAGGTTTGGAGGGGGCATTTATATTAAGGTTCAAATTAGGGACCCATTAACCTAGTTAAAACAAAATGTTGAGATTCCAAGCTTGAGTTGGTGAGACTCTAGGCGGAATAACTCTTTTGAGACCCTGTAGAAAAGCTTTAATTACATGAATCCTATTTTGTAGATATGCAGCCACTACAGTGAGATGTATTTTTATGGGCATGAAAGCTAACTCCGATGTTTGTAAATGTAACAGGTAAACAATATCTTGAGGTTGTACTGTTAATGGGTCAATATTCTATAAATGAAAATAGTGGGCAAACGTTTCCACTTTGCTGCGTAGCAGGCTCGAGTCGAAGGCCTTCTGGATTCTTTTAGAATATCCATATATTGGTTGTCTTACCGCTCCCTGGTTCTGTGTTAGAAGGTCCTGCCAGTTGGGAAGTACCTTATGTGGGATTACTGATAGCTCTAGTAGTGTGGTGAACCATGGTTGTCTAGGCCATGTCGGAGCAATCAGGATAAGGGTTAGAGATGTCTGTCAAAGTTTGCGGACCACAAACAGAAGCAGGGTGGGTAAGCGTATGCAATTGTCCCTGACCAACTCATCCATGGTGCATTGCCCTAGGATTGGGGGTGTTTAAACCTGGAGGCGAAGTTTAGGCATTTTGCGTTTTCTGCGGTTGCAAACAGGTCTACGTGTGGGGGACCTAATTGATGAAAGCATGGGAATAGTACAAATGCCCTGATCTCCTTCTTGTGGACTAGTTATTGTCTCCTGCTGAGGAGATTTGCAAGTTGGTTGTCCATACTTGTTGTGTACTACGCTAAAAGGAGAATGTTGTGCCAGAGAGTGTATGCCCAAATGTTTTGGGCTAGATGAGACAGTTGAAGTGATTGATGCCCCCTGGTTTTGCAGATAATACATTGGTAGTCATGTTATCTTTTTTTATTAGAATTGCCCTGCCTATGAGGTGAGGGAGGAACGCTTTCAGCGCTAGATCAACAGCTAGCAGCTCTAGGTGATTGATGTGCAGAAACGTTTGACTGCGTGTCTAGAGTTCCTCAACAGTCAATTCCTGTGAGTGTTCTCCCCAGCCAGTAAGTGATGTGTAATGTAAATTGATACTTGTATAGCGCACTACTCACCCGCAAGGGTCTCAAGGCGCTTGTACGAATACCGCTGTGGAACCCATCCTGGCTTTCCCTGTGAGGTGTCCACTCCTGGGCACCCCCAGGATGGAGGCCAGGCATCCTTAGCATTGTGGGGGCCGTTGTGGAGATTAAGCAAGCTATTGCCCAGAGTTGCAGAGTGGGACTCCATGATTGGAATAGGCACCGAGGCGAGAATTATCAGGTCCGTGGAATTTTGAGCACAAGACCCGCCGAGGCGGGGAATTGAACCCTGGTCCCGGGCCAGACCTCTAGATCAGGGTCTGCCGCTTTAACCATTGAGCCACACTTCTGGTTCTTATGGTCCTCTGCGGAGCTGGGACCAGAAGCGGGTGTCCCTTTAAGAGATTTTGAGAATTGCACCACTGCAAACAAAGGAAAGCTTGACGGCTGATAAATAACAGATCCTCCAGCTGACCCTCCGCTTGAGACCATTGATTGGATAGGCATTGTTGTAATGAACGCATATTAAGTCTGGAATGTGGTACTATAGCTATAAACGATGCCACAGTTCCTAGTAGGCGCACAGGTCGGCTTAAGCGCTGGTAGTTTCCCGGTGCGACAATGTTTGTTGGCTCCCCCAATGACCACCTCCGCCACGGATTCCTTCACTACCACCCTTTAATAGAGACCCTCAAGTCTCCATAACCACTCACTCTCGCATGCATTTCTTTTGCTTTATAGCACCGCTCGTTCCAGTGTAGGGTGTCTGGGCACTTTACATCACACACACATTACACAAAGACAATCAATAATATGTGTGTAAATCAGTATGTAGGAAATGTTACATAAGTCAGAGGACTACAACGTGTAGGAGTCACATGTCATCCATACTGGTAGGCAGTATCGTTTAGGATTGCTTGGTCTGGGGAAGCACTAACTCAGACTTTAAAATGGAACACCATAGTTGGGAGTTCTCTTTAATAATAAGAATTGATTTCTACCTGAATGAACCCTTTTTGCAACATAAGGATAAGGAAAAACTGAGGAAAAAAATCAAAACGCTCTAACCTATACCTTGCAGTTTGCATGCATCTCTTTGATAACAGTTAATAGCTCAGTGTTCTATATTAGGATTTCAATTTATAAGCTGAAATTAACAAAAGGATCTCTGACAAAAGAGGTAACCCCTTGACCTATTTATATTATTTGCACTTTGTAATCTGCATGGTACACGTTCTTTGCCGCAGGATTATTAACCCTCTGCTCTACCTTACGATTAGACAAAACTCCAATCTCTCTCCTGGAAGAAGATAAATCATGGGAGTTATCTTGACATTTTTATTGTAGCCCACAAATTGCTGAAGGCCAGAAACGCGACAGCAGGTGCTTTTAACACCATAATATACTTACAAAAACGGTGCCCCCACTCAAAGTCAGCGCCCTGTGCAGTGGCACCAGTCGTACTGCCCTATAGCCGGCCCTGTAAGCGCATAACCGTTCTGACTAATAGCTGTTTGATTGACTGAAATAGCAGGATGATTGTTTGAGGATTGAATCTTTGCTGCATTTGGGTAACCATTTCCTATTTGTGAATAATGGCTAGCTCCTAAGTAAGGCTGTATTTGTAAGAGTTGCAGGTGAGATTTGACTGCGCTGGCTGTGAAACCTAGTTTGTGAAGAAGGTTGATTGTTGTTTGAGTACGTTGAAAAAAAAACGAGATTGTCTTTTTTATCAGCCAGTCTTCCAGATACTTCTGTGAGCTGCTACTACTGCTAGAGCTTTTGTGAATACCCTTGGAGCTGTAGATACCCAAATGGTAGCACTTTGAATAGAAATTGCTGACCCTGAAACTCAAGCTTGATGTATGTGCGATGTGCTGGACGAATTGGTATATGAAAATAGGCGTCCTTCAAGTCTTGTGCTGCCGCAAAGCCGCCCTGTTGAAGTAGTGGGATGGCAACTTGCAGAGTGACCAAATGGAAATGGTCAGACAAGATGTACTCGTTCATGGATCTTAAGTCCAGGATTGGTCTTTGAGACGTGTCCTTTTTGGGTATTTGAAAATATAGTGAATATACCCCTGTGCTTTCGTGTTGTATAGGTACAGGTTCTATTGCTCCTTTTTGTAGGAGAGCTAGTATTTCCTCTTTGAACAGATGTTGATCTGTGGGCAATTTGTGATTGCGAGGTGGATTGTCTGGAGGTGTTGACGTGAGCTCCAGGCTATTGCCATGTTGGATAATATCCAACACCCACTGTTTAGAGCTGATGTTCTGTCAGGTGGGGACATTTTTTTGAAGTTTTCTCCTGGAAGGTTTTTTGTGATCGGGGGGAACGTTGGGCAGGTCATGGCTTTGGGTTGGTGGTAGGTTGGGGAAACCACCTCTTCCTCTACCTCTGTAGTTATTCCCTTAATAGGACCGCCTATAAGGTCCTCTATAAAATTCCCTGAGTGCTGATGTTTTGGATTGTGGGCGTTGGAAAGATGTAGGGGTGTCTGTGGAGGAGGGTTTTTCAGCTCCATGGTATGGTGAGCGACAAAAAGATCCTTTGTGTTGAGGTTTGTAACGCTCCCATGGCCTTAGCTGTCTTGTGGTCTTTCTTGATCTTTTCAAGTAGGGAGTATACTTGTGGAACAAAAAGGTTCTCTCCATCATAAAGGGAGCGCAAGTATGTTTTGCTATACCCCTGAAACTTTAAGCCAAGCATGGCGTCCGATTAACACACTAATGTTAATTCCACTGGCAGAGAAGCCAGCTGCATGCAGGGCGCATCTGATTGACGTGTTGGCAATTAATTTACCTTCTAAGGCAATTTCAAAGGCCCTCTGTTTATATTGACCCGCGAAGTGTACGAAGAGCCCCTCCATCTCGTCCCAATGTACCCAAGCATAACTTGAAAGGTGCACAAAGGAGTTAGCAATTCGACACTGGTTTGTGGATTGCACTGCTACCCTTTTTCCCGCTGCGTCTATTCTCCTGCTTTCCTTGTATGGAGTAGGGGGGGGGGGCTCCCCAGATTGACGGGAATTTTCCCTCTTTCTTACAGTGGCAACTACTAAGAAGTCCGGTGGTAACTAACCCTTTATGTATGTAGGGGCTGTAGGAGAAGCTTTGTACTTCTTGTCAACCACTGGTGTTGTTACCCATGCCTTGACTTGTTAGGGGTATACCTAAGCATGCCCTTTAGCATGGGTAAGTATTGGGCTGATCTTTGGGAATATGATAATGTTTCAAAAAGGAAGTCGTCTTCCAAAGGGTTCAGTATGTAGTGGAACTTAGTGGTAATTAGCAATACTCACAGATTGTCCTGCAGGTAAGTCTTGGATCTTGAGCTCTGATCCAAAACTTCCCTTCCTGAAAGAAAGTCCCCTTAACCGATGGGCTTGGGCCTGCTGTTGTGACTCTTCGGTCCCAAAGATGTTGAGTCTCGTTGTAACTGCAGAGACATCTTGGCTCTTCTTACGCAGGGTCTTTTTGGATAGAAATGATAGGCACGCCTCACAAGTATCTCTGTGATAGACCGGTGAAAAGCCCATGTTACACACCAGATGTTGGTCGGTGTGTGGGAACTTGGTGTGGCAGTATGGGCAAATTTGAAATGTTGTCAACTCCATTACCGGCTGCACATGGGTGGACGGGACGTCAAAAAGAAGTCTTTTGCCCTGAAGGGCGAAGAGCCTCGATTGGCTGGAACGAGTCAGTGTCGAGGAGCGACCAATAAATATGTTAAATAAACCCCAATCAATACAATACTTAAGGCCTACTAAATAGAGAGGACAGTGCCGAGATGGACACATGTTCGACCCAGATAGCAGAAAAACAACAATGTAGTCGGGGACCATGCACACTGTGAGCAAGAGGAGAAGTCACTATACCTAGTGACTCGAGAGACTTCTTCGAAAAAAACACAACTTGCACACTTCCAATCCCAACATTAGATGGCAGACTTATGATAAGAATGTGTATCTACAGCCAAACATGCCATCAAATACACACATCACATTTTAGCAACAAAAACTTCTGACCTAAAACTCAAGTGGGGAAGCTAAAAAGAAGCAATGGTTTAAAACAGCTTAGAGTAGTCAAGGTTCCATCGTCTCCTTTCACACACCAAGGAGGCACTATATGAGCAGTTCTGAGCGACTGTCTTAACAATTAGCGTTTACCATCAAATTTTAAGTTTAGCAATCTCAATAATGGGAGAAATATTTGCCCTTTTCCAATATTGGCCTTGGAACCGTGTAGTGCAAGATGAAGAGAATACGCTCTTTTGAACAGCACCAGCACTCTAGGATTAAAACAAATTTATCAAGCTTGTAGTTGAATGGGCATAGAATAAAGGCCCATACACTGACATCTGCACAAAGAGACTAAGTATCATACTAATTGCAGTGTAGGCAAGGCAGCGATTATGTAAAAGTATTTTATAAAACTGAATGTATCAACAGGAAAATCATGGATTACAGCATTCACCTAGACAACTCTTAGCAAAAATGGAACTTGTCGGAACACTGATCATTCCCCCACCACCAACATACCAACCCAGAGAAGTCCCTTGATGAGAAAAGACATGTTTAATGTACACTGTTACGGGGGTTTAAATATCTTATAATGGCACTTCTTAAAAGCACTAAATTAATTACAGTTCATTGGAATGGAACCCACAAGGATTTTAATTAAAGAAACTGGTGTAAACTGCAGAAATAAAATCAACATTAAAGTATGGCGAGGAAATGAGTAGTATCGATGCTTACAAATGACACATTAAATGATGTGGAAGGCATTTCATTTAATGAAAATAGAAAAACAATATTTGAAAGGTAGTGAGGGGGTTGAAGATGGCAGGGAATTTAAAATGTTGGTTTGGGAGTACAGAGACTGTTGGTAAAGTAAAGGACTGTGAATATTACAAACTGATTGTTATAGCTCCTGAAGAAATACACAAAATCTAGAGTAAAAATTGTATGAAATGTTTCTAACAAATATACAAATGGCAAGTTAAAATGAAAATAAAAAAATATGCCCTTACGAAAAAGTGACCAAAAAAAAGATGGTGTTCGAAAATAATTAAAACGTTGCAATACAAGCATTTAGAAGTTGGTTTGAACAAAATACAAATGATCAGGAGGAGCCAAGCTCGACAACGAGATGGCCGCACGTTAGCTCGGCTCCGCCGCCCTACCTGCCTACAATCTAATATCCTGTCGATTATCCTGCCCAAAACGGACAACAACTTATATGCAGAGCTTTGCAGTAACTTACCATCCATCCCGGTGGGTCCGGTGTTCGGTGGATCCACAGCGGTGCCCTCACGGAAAGTGCGGCCTCCCCGGGGTTGAGACCGGGGCCTTGCCCTTAGCGAGTTGCCGGCGAGACGGTGTCGGCGGCGGCCTCGGGTGGAGGTCTGGGGCCGGCCGGAAGATGCCGATGTGCGAAGAGCCCGGAGGCAAATGAACGCGCCTGGGACACTCGTCCGGTGCTCCAGAGGTGGTGTGCGGCAAGTTGTGGGTTGGGGACGCCGTGTCTGGTGGCTCCCCCCTTTGTTGCCGTCCGGCCGTACCGGGCTCCTTCACTTGGTGGCGAAGAGGGATTTTGGTGGAGCGGTGTCACCGGCGGGTCCCCCTCCCTTGTGACCACTATTTCAGCGCTGTGGGTGCTGCTCGTGCGCTTGAGGGGGGTCCCACCGGGGTTCTGCTGTTGAGCTCACCCCTGGAGACGAATCCGGAGAGACGGCGTAATTGTCGCAAAATGGCGGCAGCTGCCATGTTCCGTGCAGGGTCCCGGGATGCCGATTTCTTGCCCTTGCACTCCGCTTGGGCCTGTACTGGTGAGCTCGAGCCCACGGTGGGCGACGTCCTGCAAGCTTTGAGGTCCTGGAGGTCGACCTTGGTCCGGGATTCTTGTGTGTAGAGGGATGTAATGGCCGCCATTCCTCCCGGGCCAGCTTTTGAGGACGCGGATGGGTCCGGTGCAGTCGTTGATTGTTCCCCGCTTTCTGGTTGGGGTGGCGATGGTCCGACTCATGAACGGGTGGAACCGCTGGAGTTCATTGACATTGGTATATACGGTTGCTGTGAACAGTTTCTGCATTGCCCTCGGGAGAGGGGGTCCTATTGGCTGCTTCCGTTGATAATCCAGCAACTTTTCCATGGCCTTTCTTCATCGCCATGTCCTATGCCCACTGGATCTACGCATATAGCGACGTTGGCTAAGAAGGGACTAGGATGAACCCGGTTCTTTTCGGAGGGCTACTGATTGGTGAATGGAGTTATGGACTGCCCTACATTGTGATACTTTGTTGATTCCTTCGTATTTGCGTGTTGCTGTACACTTGCCAGTTTCGTTTTCGGCACTACTCACGGCGCAAGTGGGCGGGGGCCGTACCATTTGCTAATGGTTCCTCTCCCCAGGCCTTTTTTTTTTTTTCTTTCCCCCTTTCCTTTTCCGTTTCTCTATATTCTCTTTTTCTATATTTCGGGTTCATCATTAGGGCGACAGGCACGCTGCTGGGGGGGTAGGCCGTAGCCTTCTGCAGGGGTGCAGGGTGGGGCGGGTGGAGTAGAGTCTATTAGGTTGTTCTTTGTTTCTATGGCTCTTTTGTATCCTTTCCTTGGGTCTCCACGACTGTGTGTAACCCCGCGGGGTGAGTTACTGTGAGGGGAGGAATAGGTATTTTACGTCACATGATACTCATGGCACTGTTTCTCCTGAATTTATCGCTCCGCCCCCAAGCACGTTCGCTATTTGTATTATTGCTCGCCTTTATCACTGAGGGGCGGGTACTATAACGTGGAGTCCCCCTACTTCTTTTTTTCTTTGGTTTTCTCGTTTTCTTGTTTCTGGGGTTGGGATGTATAGTGATTGCAGCCTATTTGCTTCCCTGATGGGTTTTTATTACTGCGGAATTGCTGTTCAGTTAGTCCAGAGGTCTTCAAACTGTGGGGCCCGACCCCCAGGGGGGTCGTGGAGTCCTTGGAAGGGGGTCGCAGATTCTGTCAGAGTGCAGTTCCTGGCTTGGGCTGATCGAGGGTGCTCACGGTGGAGGCCTAATTCACACCGAGGTGTGAAAAGCATCAAAGCCTCATTAACAAGTAAAAGGTCTTCTAAAGACCTGACAAGTATATGTGTGGCTGTGTGCGTGTCCCTGAAGCCGTTTCGAGCTGGGGGAGGAGGGGAAGTGGGGACTGGGGCGGAGGGGGGCTGGGGGAGCAAGCTGTAGTGTAGCCCTTTGAGGTCAATGGATATTGCGTGCCTGGAGAGGTGGGTCCCGTGACACGTCCCCCGCCCCCAGCAGGTAGGCACAGAGATGCCCTCCCATGATGGGGAAAGAAGGAAGAAGATGCAGAGAGATACTGACCCCCCCTCCCCCTTGAGAGAGGCCAAGAAAAGGTGGGTGGATGAATGATGGGTGGATGGGTGGATGGATGGATGTAAGGATGAAGGATGGATGGATGTGTGAAAAGGTGGGCGGATGCATGATGAATAGATGGATGAAAGGGTGGATGGATGGATGAAAGGATGGATGCAAGGGTGGATGGATGGAAGGATGAAAGGGTAGATGGATGAAGGATGTATGGATGGATAAAATGTTGCATGGATGGATGGATGTGTGAAAAGATGGGTGGATGAATGATGGGTCAATGGATGGATGAAAGGGTGGATGTATGTATGGATGGAAGGATGAAAGGGTGGATGGGTGAAGGATAGATGGATGAAGGATAGAGTTATGGATGTAAGGATGAAAGGGTGGACGGATGAAGGATGAATGGATGGATGAAAGGGTGGATGAATGGATAAAAGGGTAGATGGATGGAAGGATGAAAGGGTGGATTGATGAAGGATGGATGGAAGGGTGGATGGATGTATGGATGGATAAAAGGTTGCATGGATGAATGATGGATGTGTGAAAAGGTGGGGGGATGAATGATGGGTGGGGGGGATGAATGATGGGTGGATGGATGGAAGGGTGGCCGGATAAAGGATGGAAGGATAAAAGGGTGGATGGATGAAGGATGAAAGGGTGGATGGATAAAAGGTTGCATGGATGAATGATGCATGGATGGATGTGTGAAAAGGTGGGGGGATGAATGATGGGTGGATGGATGGATGAAAGGGTGGATGGATGAAGGATGGATGTACGGATGGATAAAAGGTTGCATGGATGAATGATGCATGGATGGATGTGAGAAAAGGTGGGGGATGAATGATGGGTGGATGGATGAAAGGGTGGATGGATAGATGTATGGATGGGAGGATGAAAGGGTGGATGGATGTATGGTTGGATAAAAGGTTGCATGGATGAATGATGGATGGATGTGTGAAAGTGTGGGTGGATGAATTATGGATGGATGTGATGAGGTCTAACAGGCGCATTTATGGTTGTCAAAAGTTGATGATGAGCAGTACCAGTTTCTAGAAACTTTTGTCGGAAGGGGGTCCTTACCCCTAAAAAGGTTTTACAAGGGGGTCTCGGCATCAAAAAGTTTGAAGACCTCTGAGTTAGTCTCTGGGTACATGTGGTTGGGCGTGGAAACTACCATTGAGGAATTATAAGCGAACCTATGTTTTGCATGCTATGGACCTTTCTGATTACTGCTCTTTTGTTGTACTGCAACGAAACAGTTGGATTATTCCCCGCCATGTACTCCAGGTTGCTACCTATACGACCGATCCTTTATTCTTTACTATATAAAATTAACCTCCTCTAATCCTGTGTCGAGTGGTTCTAGTTAGCTGATAACATTGACTTGCAGCGTTAGGTAATATCATCTAACCACTCTGTGCCTTTAATTGATGATGGTGCTTTCCAGTTTTGCTCCGTGGGCGGCCTCCGGGTTGTAGGCCCGTATTTGTACGCATCCATTTTCTCAAATAAAGGTTTTCAAAAATTTTTAAAAATAAAAATAAAAATGATCATCATGCTTCATGCGACGGCATTATAGCAGTTGTTTCAGTGTACGAAAGGTTAATCAGAACAAAAACTGGAAATTCCAATGATCACAGAGTGCCTCATCCAAATAATAGGGGCTCGTTCAAGGCATTCGATGACACTGTTAATTTACAGAGACTAAAATGCCAAGCACTTTCAATATACAGTTGGCTTTCATTGACTTTTTCTAGCTCAACACTCAGAAATATGTGTATTCACAAAAAGATCAGGCAATCTCTTCTACGACACCACCATGGATGACATCCTTCCACCTAAAACACTCCTATCAAGAAATTAAATACGGAGTAGCTCTAAACTGGGTGAACATGCAAAAGGCAAAACTCATACATTTCTCAGAAATCTTTCAGTAAATTCCAGCAAGCCTGTGTGCCATCAATCCCAGTGAATTAATTAGCACACCAGTAGTACCTTAAATGAAATGTCAACATTGACCGAGTAACTCCAATTGACCTTTTGTCTCTGTCAGCTGAGCCTTCCATCTTTTAGATCTACGAGTTGGCCACTGCCATGTGTATGGAAATGGGCCTTGTTGCTCACTGCAGTGTGACCAATCTGCTCTCACTTTACTTACATAGACAGTAGACCGAATATGCGAGGCCAGCCATAACTCACAGGTCAAACAAAATTGTATCCACTGGGATTGAGAGAACAGAAAAGTTTGGGAATTAAGTTAAAACTGAATGGGTGTTAGTAGTGTGATGTGCTCCGTTCAATAATGGGATGTTTACAATGTTTTGCTCATAAAACTGGATATGCAATGTGGGCAACCCCTAAACTTCACAAAATCAGGAATGTTCCTTTGGCTTTGAGAGAACCTTTAAGAGAAGCATTGACATATTTGTGTGACCCCCTGGGTGAAATATCCAGTAAGGATCAAGACATAAGAGCACCACATACAACAAATATAATAAAATGAAAAAAACTACTGACCAAAGACAACGAAAGGATAAAATTAAGTATGTATGCAGGTTTTCTAAACCAGATGTTATGTTTATATGTGATGTGGTTTTGTGCAGGGCATCAGCCCTACAAATTATGTTTTGGTACTGGTGTTTCACAGGCACTCTTTCCCATCAGTATGGCCTCACAGAGCTTTTGGTTGGCCGGGAGACCCTTCTACACAATTCCAGTGCCTGACACAGTGAATTAGATAGAGCACCTCAGCCATGTGGTCTCGTAACAGTGAGAAACTGTTACTATTACATTTTGTGACAACCGGTTAGCATTTGGGCATAGACATAATAGCACTTTATAAAGTGAATTTGGTGTTTGCCAAGTTAGGGGGAGTGGCACAGTAACTTGTGCATAGGCAAGTCAAGAATAAGAACCTGATAAAGGATCTACAGAGCAAACTAAACATTAGTGTTGTTTCTCCAAGGCATGCATGAGGGATATTGAAGACTTCTGTTTAGTTAGTTGTGCCACTTGGCTTTTTTTTTTTTACACTGGAGGAGCAGCACTGACTACTTATGGCCGCTGTCCTTGGCCCTGGCTCAGCTTTACGCTTACCCTCATTCCCCAGGTCATCATTCATAAGGCCTTGAAGCCACAACTTCCAGTCCTCGTCATCTCCAGTGTTGGGGTCATACATGTCCGGTGTGACATCAGGGGCACAGAGCTCTGCCTCCAGCTGTCCGATAGGCACGTCCTTAAGGGTGATTTTGGAGCGTGTGCGGCAGGCAATGATGCTGTCAGACATAGGCTGCATGTAAGGATAGAATAATCAGACTCTGCCCAAAAAACAAAAACAAAAAATCTCTTGTTGCACTTTCATTTTACAATATTAGATTGAGGGAACAAGCACACCAAATAAATTAATTATTACAGTATGCTTTATAGGCCAATGAAATGGGGGCCACAAACAAAAGATTATCTACAGTTACATATGACCATTCTTTAGATCTAAGGGTTCTAAGGATCATGTCACATTATTAATACTGTTAAAGAAACAGCACATGGTAGATCAAAATCATACACCATATACACATCTGCAGCAGAATAGCCAGAGAGTCAAACAGCTCCCTCAAACCCCACTGGCTACCCTAATATTGCCAAGATGAATTCCCTATGCACTTGATCACCTGACTTACTCTCCACCCAGATATTAAGCAGCTCACTCAGGGAACCACTCTTGTTCAATAACCAAATCCCCAGTTTACACACACACACACACAATAGCCATAGCAGGTTGGCCATGACACCAAAGCAATTTATTGCCTTAGCACTAGGACTTCCTTGGTAGAGGCACCTTGCCAATGAGTAAAGGGATGGAAGTGTGGTGAATGTAGAACACAGGTTTGATATCCTGTTTCCGTTTTCTAAAGTGCAGTTATTATAGAACCCAAACTAATGTGTTGGTTAGAACGCATTCACCTAGTAAGCCTGTAACAAAGATATCAAGTTAAATAGATATAAGAGGCATCAAGTAAGGCTATAATTCTTGACTGTAGAGGGACATTTTTGAGCATCTTCGTCTCAGAAAATATTCTTGCATCTCCAAACCATATAATGTTGCATTAAAGTCTGCTTTTTCGTGCTTCATAATCCCACGAGTGGGAAGTTGAAGTACAAAAACATTCCCTTTTAGGAGACACTGGAACTTTGAGAATGGAAATGTCAACAAACAAAAATAGAACGTAAAACAAATAAACAGGAAAACTCCAACAGACTGTGTGGAGTGTGCATATGATGGTTGTATGAATGCACCACAAAGTACTTGGTGAACACCAAACTCCAGGTACCTTTTCATGTCTGATAACCAATCCAACCCCAAATGTGGAACGATTTTAAAATTCTTGGCTTTTTAGCCTTACATTACAGTATCCAACAGTAGTACAGGATGTAGGAAGCAGCATAGGACTTACAAGTGTTTTACATAAATATATATATAAATACAGACCTATTCTAGCTCCTACTAAGCTCTATATTTATAGTCAGCAATAGATGCTTGTACAAGATCCATTTTATTTGTGTGCTTTAGAAATGAATGTTTCATGTAGTTTGTGATCCTCTGCAGGTTAAAAGGCATGTATTCGAGCTCAATATGCATGCAGGTGATTATATCTTGACTTCCCAAAACCAGACAACAACATCTCTAGTAACACTCATAGACGCAAGCGTTGTTTACAAAGAAGGAGCTCAACGTGAACTGGTGGAAATCTAGTGCTGCCAACATAAGGGTGTTATTTTGGGTGGGGGTGTTGCACCCTCAATGTCTCTCTCTCTACAGATGGAGCTTACTATCTTGATGCAGACTCAACCTAAAATACAGATAAATTGAGTTTCGGAATGTCTCGGACACTGAATTTGATAAAGCAGCAATTTTACCAGATTCATTCGTGACTCACCCTCTGTTTTTGAAGGACAACAGCGCAACTATAAATAAAAGACATTTTAACTGAAAAATGCCTTTTATCAGACTTGCCAAGAGAATAAACAGTTATCTCAAAGTTATATCCAAAACATTTATTCATTAATTTTGTGGTGTTAAGTAGCACGCAGTGGCACTGTTGCAGATCTTCACCATTCAAAATAGATATTTAATGAAACTATGTAAAAATAATTATAATTGCCACTGAGTGTGACAATTAGACAAATGTCAAATATGCTTCAATGGGATATTTACATTGTATGGGGTGAGATGTCTTCAAAGGTATACATATATGCATAGAGGGTCATCTGAGTGAGTGAAGGAGGAGAATTAGAAGGGCTGAAATACAAGCGTTCATGGGTTTCTAGACTTAAGACAAACCTTTATTCCCACCTGGATCAAACCCTGTAAAATCTTCATAGAGCAAGCTGTAGGCAGGCAATGAATCTACCTTACCACCCTCTCCTTCTCCTCAAATCAGTATGCAAAATACACTCATCTAACTAGCACCCTCCACCCACTTTTCTGGCCAATCATTTAGCCAGATCAATAAACAAGAATTGTCTTGGGGCGTGGTTTGGCGCTGCATCATGGCGGACGACATAGAGAAGCTCCGTCCCGCCATTCACTGATCTGTCTATATATCCTGCCTTCCCCCGCTCCTAAGTGCCCTAAACGTGTGCCTCGGGTGTCGGATACTGGCGAGACCCCACAGGTGCGGGCTGGGCAGCTGCCGGGCAGTGGGGACGGCGCCGCGAGACCCCCGAGCAGTGAGGCCTACTGGGAAGAGTCAAGCCGGGACTTGGAGTTTCGCGGTCCCGGCGGCGCTGCATTGTCCGGAGGTGGGGCATAGGTTGGCTCCTGAGAGACCACGGCCGAGACCGGGTCGGGGACGGGAGCCGGAGGACAAGAGGCGGATCTCGAGGCGGTGATCCCGACCTGGCGCAGCGATCCGGAGGTGAAGGCCCGGCGGTGAGGCCTATAAGAGAAGGTGCAGCCGGGACCTCGAGTTTGGCGTACCCCCGCAGGCTACACAAGACGCTGGCCCGAGGCCTCTACGGTCCCCCCGCGGCGCCGCAGAGGTGAGCGGTTACACCAAAGCTCGGGGGGACGCGAGTGGAGGGGCGTGTGTGGGCAGCACACGCGAAGCGGGCAGTGGAGCAGAGATCCTATACTGGCTCCGGGACCCTGAGGAGGCAGCCTGGCGGCGAGGCCTGCGAGAGGGGGCACGGCAGGGATCTCGGGTCTGGTGCAGGCCCGCAGGCTACAACAGACATTGGCCTGGGGCCCCGCGTCCCCCCACAGTGCAGCGGGGGTGAGAAGCGGAGCTGCTCCTTACTGGTTGGCCCGGGTTGGTGGCGCCCCCCACTTGGCGGTCGGGGCGGACCGCTGCGCGGGCCCAGGCGAGCCTCTCTTTGATGAGCCACTGCAGTCAGGGAGCCCATCCCGAGGAGACCATTGCAGCGGAGGAGGGGGGGTCAGAGCCGCACTGGGGGTGAAGAAGGTGGGGGCATCGCCCTGCGGCCAGCAAGACATCTGATGGGCCTAATTGGCGCGCGCCGCCCCCCCCTTGGGCCATCGTCTTTACCATCGGTGGGTCCTCTGATCGGTAGTGCGGAGGGCCTTCAGAGAGTGTGAAGAGGAGACCCAGTGGACAGGTGCGTGGAGACAAGTGGGGCAGCGGGCCCGCGGCGGCAGTCGATACACTGTTCCTGCCTCAGAGATCCTACCTTGGGCCGTTGCAGCCGGACCGGGGACGCTTGGGCGGGCGGGGGCCCCCCTCCCCTCAGTATCGGGAGTCCGGGCACCATACGCAGTGAGGGGCACGGCCGGTCCTTCTGGTCGTCGAGGTGGCGCCTGCAAATCGGGGCGCTCACCTTCGCGCAAGGCCGGGCCGGTGAAGACTAGCAACCCCCCGACTCCAGAGGGGAAGACCCCCTGGGGCGCTAACGGCAAATCCATAGGCGGAGGCTCCCGGACGCAACCCGCCATGACCAGGGGCGGGAGCGGCGAAGAGCCCCCGAAACAGGGCCCCATTGATAAATATACGGGGCCGAGTGGGGGAGCTGGAGCCGCTGGGGGCCCGCAGGTGCCGGGACCGGACAATGCGGCACTCATGGCGGCGATAACCCAATCCAGGAACATGTTGGATGCGAAGATAGGGGCAGTGGGGGCGGATGTCACACTGCTGCGCCAAGACCTGCGAAATGCTGTGGCTCGCATCACGGAGGCCGAGATCAGAATATCGGGAGTGGAGGACGACCTGGCGACATTGCAGCGAAAGGTGGCCAGCATGGAGGGGATTCAGAAAGGCCTAGCTCTCCGGGCAGAGGATGCAGAAGGGCGGGCTCGGAGGAATAATCTGAGGTTTGTGGGGTTCCCGGAGGGCTGCGAGAAGGACAACATGGAGAACTTCTTGCCCCAGTGGCTGGAGAGCTGGCTCCCACCAGACTCCCTCTCACGCTGTTTTGTGATTGAACAGGCGCATAGAGCACTCATACAAAAGCCACCAGTCGGGTCCCGCCCCAGGCCAGTGATTGCCAAGATATTGAACTATCACGATCAGGTCACTATCCTGCGGCAGGCGCGGGCAAAGGAACCCCTCATGTGCGAAAACCAGAAAATCCTGATCTTCCCTGATTATACCAGGCTGGTCCAGCAACAGTGACAATCATTCGCAGCAGCTAAAGCACGCCTCCGTCATCTTAAGCTTCCATATGCCTTACTGTATCCGGCCCACCTGAGGGTGGTCTATCAGTCCCGTACCCTTTTCTTCGACACCCCAGAAGAGGTGTTTCACTGGACAGACGAGACAGTCAAGATACGAGTACATACCCCTCCGGGCTGAGATTCAGACTCGTCATCCAGCGGTGCACCGGGGCTGACCCCCCGAAAATCACGGAGCAAGAGCAACTGGCGGTCCAGATCTAGGGGTCGCTCTGCCTCCGGGGGGGCGGCGAGTGGAGGGGGAGCTGCCTCTGACCCCTCGAAGGCTGTCCCTTGAAAGGTGGACCTACTTGAGATAGCAGGTGGGCATAAGCATGCTTCTGTGGAGTCTGCTGGGTTGGGGATCTCCCCGCTGGATATTCCTGAGGCTGAGAGAAACGAACATTTGAGACACTTGAATTTCTAGAGATGATGTAGATGTGGGACTAATGTGGGGTGGGGTGGGTACTAAGGGCGGGCGCACTCCCTGAGTTTAGAGAAGTTGACGGTTGTTTGGGGGGATGGGTAGAGTTAAGGGGATCCATTGGGGTGGAGGGTCGTCGACCCAGGGTTCGGGGTGGAGACTCTGCTACACCGCGACAGGTACTTCATTGTTTTTTGAGGTATGGGGGGGGGGTAGGGGTCATGGGGGAATGTTTGATGTTGAAGTTGGGGGGGAATGCACGGTCCTAGTGATGTCACAGTGGTGGTTGAATGTGTGTATACATGGCGCGCACAGTGGCTTGTTGATACAGGAGGCTGACGATGACGAGCCCGGGTGATGTGGCCAACGGGCCCAAAGGCACACTTCGTGTCCTCAGTTGGAATGTGCGGGGAGCATTGGATAAGATTAAGCGAGGGGCGGTTTTGAAGCAGGCTAAGCGAGCGGGCAGATGTGGCAATGCTACACGAGACTCATCTGTTAGGCAACAAAACCCTCAGCCTCCAGCGCTATGGCTATACCCAGGTCTTCCATGCTGGATTTGCTAGGGGCTCCAGAGGGGTCGCCATTCTTATACATCGTAGGGTCCCATACGTACATAACACCACCCAATGGGTGGATCCACAGGGTATATTTGTCCAGGAGTCCTGGGAGAGGAGCCGGTAGTGTTCGGTTGTGTCTACGCCCCGCCCCCCTTGCAGTGGTCCATGGTTAAAAAGATAATTGCGTTGTGGGCAGATATCCCAGATGTCTTAGCAGCAGTGGGTGGTGACTGGAATGATGCGGTGGAGAGTGCACGAGATAGCTACAGGACAGGGGGGGGACAATGGCAACTGGAGGTACCAATTTGAGCGATATGATCAGGAACCTGGGCAGGGTTGACACTTGGAGACACATCCATGGGTCAAGGAGTGAATATACCTTTCTTTCCGCAGTACATAAATCCTTCTCTAGGCTGGACTACATATTTGTCCCTACGGCAACCCAGGGAAGGGTGGAGTACGTGGAGATACTGCCGCGTGGGCTGTCAGACCACTACCCAACGACCGTTACTATTCGCCTAGACCGGCGGTGGCAGCCCTTTCGGTGGCGCCTCTCCGTATGGCATCTGCAACTAGTGGAATACCAAATACACATGCGAGAGGCCATCGCCCATTATATGACCGAGAATGAAAGGACGGTGGCGGACAAGGCGACTATGGGAGGCCTTGAAACCCACTTTGAGAGGCATAGACATAGCTTGGTGTGCGGCGGCTAAGACAAAACGTAGAGAGGACCTGGACCGGGCCGAGGCCGAGATTAGGGAACTGGAGAGACGCAGTGGTTTGGAAAGTGGAGGTCAGACTGTGGGGCAGTTGTTGTTTGCCCAGCAGTCTTACGCCTCGATGCTTTTAGACGAGGCGCGACAGATGTGATTGGCAACCCGCAGTCGTATATACCAATGGGGAGATAAATCGGGGACCATGCTTCACAGACTGTGTCAACCCTGACCCAGGCTCGGACCCTCCCGAGGGTGGAGGATGGATCTGGGTCCCCGATCACGGACCCTGGGGCGCTGGCGGAGAGCTTTGCAACATACTATGCTGACCTTAATGCCCCGAGTGAATGCATCTCTGCGGATTTGATTGGCAAATTCATAGCCGATCTGCCGCCGCGGGCAATCTCAGATGAGGCTCGAGATCGCCTTGATCTTCCGCTGACGGAGGATGAATTGGGTACGGCCCTAAAGGAATTGAACACAGGTTCAGGCCCCGGGCCCTAACGGCTTTTCCAGCTAATTTTTCTAAGAAATTCCACCTACTACTCGGGGCCCAGTAAAGAGCGGTAGTGGAGGAGGCAAGGGAGCGCGGTAGTCTGCCCCCAGACTGGAGGCATGCTGAGGTTGTGGTATTTCACAAACCTGGTCGACCGCCGGAGAAGCATGCCTCGTATCACCCAATTTCCCTATTGAACGTGGAGGCCAAAGTTTTGGCCAAGGCGTTGGCTAATCGCCTGCTGCCATATATTACGGACCTCATACACCCGGACCAGGGGGGGATTCATGCCCCGTCGGGCGACGCGACATAACATTCGGCGGGCTCATGTTGCGGTGGCTGCGATCCGCTCCACTGGGGAGCAGGCAGCACTTTTCCTGGCCGACATGGACAGGGCGTTCGATTCGCTTAGCTGGATTTACCTGTTCTCGCTCCTGCCCGACTGAATTTGGGTCCCGTTTTCGTATCCTATGTGCCGTCGCTATACACAAACTTGAGGGCCTCGGTTCGCGTGGCGGGGGTGTCATCCCCGAGCTTCGCTATAGGGAGGGGGACCAGGCAGGGCTGCCCCCTCTCGCCATACTTATTCGCCTTGGCTATGGAGCCGCTAGCGGCGTGGGTTCGGATGGATGCACAGATGCGGGGGCTCGAGTGGGAGCGTGGTCTGTCAGATAGACTCACACTCTATGCAGATGATGTCCTGTTCTTCTTAACGGACCTTAATAGGTCGGGTCCCCGGCCTTATGCGTATCCTGCAAATTTTTGGCGAGACATCGGGCCTGTATGTCAATTCGTGCAAATCTACCCTTTGGGTACTGGGTGATGGCCTGGCAGTTGGCGACTGGGCATCGGCCCATCAAATCGCGGTAGGGGGCATTAAATACCTTGGGGTGTTCCTGTCGGAGATCCCCGCTGTACCCTGGGAGCGCAATGTGGCGCCGGTGTGGGAGCGCACCCGGGCTGACATCAAAGTGTGGTCCCGCATGCCACTGACGATCTATGGTAGGTCGGCCATCTTTAAAATGGTGGCTCTGCCTAGACTACTTTATCAACTTCAAAATCATCCCTACCCTATCTCGGCCTCATGGTTTAAGCAAGTAGACTCAACGCTGGGACAATTCCTATGGGTGGATAGCGGGGGTTTGGCAACTTCTGATGTTCGCTCGTACTATCAGGCCTCGCATCTCCTTGTATTGAACGAATGGTGGTATGGAGGACAGGGGGGACCCGGCCTATGCGCTGGAGCGGTCCCTTATGGAGCCCCACATGCTCCATACATTGTTATATGCAATCCAGAGGCGTGAGGCACTGCCGTCAGTAACGCAGGTGGTATTTGATGTTTGGCGGCAAGCCCTACGGCGAATGGGTTAGTGGCAGACTTTGACGGAAGAAACTCCTCTCTGGCGAAACGGCCGCCTCACTGACCTGGCAGCCCTTCAGGGCTTTGCGGAGTGGGATGCTATTGGAATTTCTAGACTAGGAGATGTCATGGCAGGAACGTCACTTAAATCGTTTCAGGACTTGAGTGCTGAATACCATATGCCCCGCACTCAGATCTTCCGATATTTACAACTCCGACATGCAATTACCCCCTATATAGAGGGGTTGACATCTCTCCCCGAATTTAGTCCGCTGGAGGCTCGGGTCTTTATGGGGGACATTGAGACCAAATAAATATCACGAAAATATCAATCCCTGATTATACACTGCTCTTCTGACCTGCAGAAACTTAAAGGGAACTGGGAGGCGGACGTGGGGGAGTTAGAGCAGGAGGACTGGAACGAGGCGCTGGTAAGCCCCAGAGGAGCGGCCATCTCCGTGAGCCTGAGATTGATTCAGTTTAAATACTTGCACAGGGTGTATTTCACTTGGCGGAGGCTGTGGCAGGCGGGCCTCATTGCGTCCCCAAATTGTAGTAGGTGTGGATGTGAGGAGGGTACATTCCTTCACACAGTGTGGAGTTGTAGCCACTTAGACAGGTTCTGTAATGGGGTTTGGAATGGTTTGGAAGAGGCCCTGGGCTGGGTGCTTCCTCGCACGCCGCGCCTGGGACTATTGCATGTGTTGGATGGAGTGGGGGGTAACCGCCACAAGAGGCATTTGCTGTTATTGGGCCTTACGATTGCCAAAAGAGATATAGCAAAATCATGGAAGGATCCGAGGGCCCCGACGTTAGTGGCGTGGAAGAGGGGGCTTGATTTCTGTAGTGGGATGGAGAAGCCCGTATTTCTTGCCTGGGGCTGTCCTCGGAAACATTATAAAATCTGGAGACGTTGGGCAGATTTCAGGGGTCTCTGGCTTGAGCCCCCGCCGGAACAGGACCCAGTACTGGATGCTTGAGCGTGCTGTGCCAGCTGATACGTGTAAACAAACTGTTGATATTGAATGGAACCGTGCCAGGGGGGGATCCCGGAGGGCCAGGGGTGGGAAGGGAGTTGATGGGGAGGGTGCGGGGGGGGGGGGGGCGGGAAGGGAGTTGGGGGGGGGGGCGGGAGGGAAGGTGGTTAATTGCACTCGTTTCCTGTTTATATTTGATGTAAAAAGACATGATGGATTGCAATGCGCTATGTATGTTCAAATGCTTTGGCAGTTGCCTGGGGGAACAGAGCTCTGCGATCTCAATGTGATCTATCAATAAAATTTGTTTTAAAAAAAAACAAGAATTGTCTCAATATCCATTTACATTTATCAGTCTCAAACCTTACCTATGGTTCATCAAGAAGCATGAATAACTCAGCAGGCAATAAAATATTTATAAAAGAATCATCTGTCCAAAAGACCAGTGGAAGCCTGGCCACTGTTCAAATCACTGCCCTTCTGACAAATTTGTGTTATGTCTATAGAGACCCAAAACGCAACTCAACCAATGCTCTCCATCGCCAGCCTATATATAAAGGCGATTTTACTCCAGACCTCCAAAACCCCACCATCCCACCAGACAATCGCAGAGCCTACTCTCCACTTCAGTGTTGAGACTATGTTAACACACACAAACCTGTGCATAGGTAGTGACTTCAAAACATGAACAAAAGGTTTAAGGAGCATTTGACACCACTGAAACCCGATAGGTGTTTTAGTAGCAAACCTTGACAAATTCTGAGGTCCAGAGAGGCATGGTGTGGAGAATTTAGACCAGTGGCCTAAAGGGACATTTTTGCTCCTTTAAATCGAGGTAATACTCCCAAAAATAAATAAGGAGTAACAATACTGCCAAGTAAATCCATTTTTCTTCCAAAAATTGTTTCTAATATGTACAGATTAACTTCTTGGCAGACAGGTGCTAACAATGTTAATGGCCTGTGTATAGAAGTCCTTGAAGGTAAAAAAAGAAAAAATACACTACGCATGACAACAAATACGCCCAAATTTACAAATAAATTATCAGCCAAAGAGTCCACATGATGCATACACCTGCATTTTGTAGGAGCCAATAAAGTAGATCACAACAACGTCCCATCTGCAGACAGTGGTGAATCAGGCCCTTTTCACACACCCTGTTACCTGGAATGGTTCGGTGGACACAGAAGCCAACTCCTCATCCACAGCATGTAGCTTTTCCATGAATGCAGTATCCTGGCTCGACTTTGCTCTGGGTGGTGGAGGTGGGGGTCCCATGGGTACTGCTTCAGCACTAATGTGTCTTAAAGAAGTGGCTGGATCTTTGTCCGCCTGTCAAAAGATAGGATAAGAAAGTCAAAGTCTGAACGACTATGGTCTAAGCGTGGTCAGAGATATAAAAGAGTGAGACAGCACAAATGAGATCAAAGTTGTGCTTATGCAGCAAGAGGGCAGTATTAACCTTTACATACATGAGGGAGAAGAGGCAGAATCTAAAATAGTATGGAAAGGTCAAAATCTTCACATAATCGCAGTGCTACCATTTTCTCACAGCATGAACATCATTTTCACATAACTAAAACTGGAGCCCAAACCTACGCTGAGACCGTTCCATAGTAGCATTTGAAACTGTAGTGTGCCCCTTTTGTTATGGAATGAGCAGCTTAGGTAAAATAGTTCTAATTAACAAGGCGAGTAAATCAAGAATATAGACTTGCTGTGCTGGGCAGGAACAAATCCCATGCATTCAAAGTAGAAGGAAATACAACCCTTAATGGTTACACATATGATCTATCCTCTTCTACTATTGCAAAATGGACAGAAGAATTCATGGCTTACTGTACCACACCACCCTGAGTATTTACCCTACCTTCAAAACAGAGGAATTCCAAAATGCCCTGACTGCGATTTATGGGAGAAGTAAATTAATAAAATAAACTTCACATGTTGTAATAGAACATGTTGGGGAACAAGACAGAGCAAGACACTCGAAGGGTGAAAAGCAACCCATTGGATAATGTGGAAACAGAATACAATAAACATGCATATACTGGAGACAGTGCAGCTAATAACAAAGGTGAAAAAAATCGGAGAAAGGGAAAGAAAATATAAGAAGTATCTGAAAGAGTAATCGAAGAGGGAGAACAAGCGGCCAATCAAAAGGGAGAACCCAGCAGAAAATTTATATTGCGCAATGAAATGTGAAGGACCACACAAAAAGGAAGAACTCGAAAGAAAAGAGGATAAAATGTGACAGAGCCAAAAAGAAAAAGGAAAGATTTTAGTAAAAGGACTTGAAGATTAAAAAAAAAATCTAAACAGAAGAAAGAAAGTATAAAAGGACTTAAGTAACTAACTAGTAGACAAGAAGCAATTTTTTTTATACAAAACTAATGAAAGATTAACAAAATGTTAAAAGGATCCCCAAGGAAGTGACACAAGAAAAGGTGAAACAAGCATTGGAAATGCAATAGGTCTCGCATTAGAAAAGTGGAAGCTATTGGTCTTGTAAATCTAATAATGTTTTAAGTTCTGTTTATGTTTTTATAATAGCAAATGTATTCATTTTGTTATTGTAAATGCCAATATTTATAGAATTTGCAAATGTGACACCTATAGCATTATTTAACAATTTTTGTGTCATTTGTAATAAAGCCTGAAACATTGAGAGAACATATTTGAACAAGTGATGCTGTGGTGGTGCTGAGTGATGCTGAGGTTGTGCTGAGTGATGCTGTGGGTGCGCTGAGTGGTGCAGTGGTTGAGCTGAGTGATGCTGTGGTTGCGCTGAGTGATGCTGTGGTTGCTCTGAGTGATGCTGTGGTTGCGCTGAGTGATGCTGTGGTTGCGCTGAGTGATGCTGTGGTTGCGCTGAGTGATGCTGTGGTTGCGCTGAGTGATGCTGTGGTTGCGCTGAGTGATGCTGTGGTTGTGCTGAGTGATGCTGTGGTGGTGCCGAGTGATGTTGTGGTGGCGACGAGTGATGCTGTGGTGGCGACGAGTGATGCTGTGGCGTTCAGTAATGATGTGGTAGCGTATAGTGAGGTTGTGGTGCCCCCGAGTGATGCTGTGGTGGTGCTGAGTGATGCTGTGGTGATGCGATAGATAGAGTGAGGGCAATAGATAGATAGTGGGAGGGCAATAGATAGAGTGAGGGAGATAGATACATATAGTGAAAGGGGTGATAGATAGATAGAGTGAGGGCGATAGATAGATAGAGGGAGGGCGATCGATAGATTCACTTAAGTTCCAACCAAAGCTGGAGCACGTGAACTCAGCAGAAAGAAAGGAAGACAGAAAGGAAGGAAGGAAGACAAAAAAGGGAAAAAGAAAGACAAAAAAGGAAGGAAGGAGGGCAAGGAAGACAAAAAGGAAGATAGAAGGAAAGAGAAGAAAGGGAGAAATAAGGAAATAAAGACAGAAATAAGGGAAAGGAAAGGAAAGGAAGAAGGAAAGAGGAAAAGTAGGAAAAATGAAAAAGAATGAAGAAGGCAAGAAATGAAGAAAGAAGCAGAAAAAGCAAAAAGGGGAAAAAGAAGGCAAAAGGAATGAAAGAAAGAAAGAATGAAAAAATAGGAAAGAAGGCAACAACAAAACATAGAAGGAAAAGAAAGAAAAAGAGAAGGAAAGAAAGAAGGCTGCTTACAGGTGCTGCATGGGCTCTGGAACTCTGAGCTCTAGAACATCCAGATGGAGTGGACACACTCTCTATAGGGAAAGAAAGGATTTACTGATGTGGAGAAGCGATGCTCCTAGGTCCTATGCAAGGGAGTGAAGTATGGGAATAGTTTGTCAATTCTGGTGACGAACTGCCTGCAAAACATGTATAGTTTGACCTCATTTTCAAAACAAATATTTTTAATGCTTAAGGTCCGAACCTCTCTGTGAAAAGCCGGTCACACCAGAACCAACAGGTAACTAGTAAGACATTATTTCCAGAACTCCTTATAGCTCCTGACAGTGGCCTGATGCATAATGACAAATTATAAAATAATGATTGTGCAAGCCTCATCACAAACTGAACAGCAGTTGCATGGACAACCCCAAGTCTGTATCGAGATACGAAGGATAAAAGGCTATGCATGACTACACAACGAAATTGTGTTCTTTGTATTGACTCGGGAAGGATGAAAAGCAGACTCTGCAGTGCCGGGTTTCCAACCCTTGACTTGAAGTGCCACTGTGAGAGTACATAGCCTCCTGAGGTGCCCCACATCTGCCCACATATTCAAGGCAATGTGCACACAAATAGAGGACTAAACATTCGGATGGGTAAGAATGAATTCACAAATGAATGATTATACATTGGATGCCATCAGGGGATAAACAAGCACAAGTCTGCTTCCGAGTGAAGTGTTATTTCCTGAACCGTGGCTGATACAGTAATATTGCAAGAGGCAACTATTCATTAAGCTGCGGAGAAATAAGCGAGATCTAAACAATCAGTAGAAAGTAAAATCAAGCATTGGCGGCCGCAAAAAAAAATCGGAGCGAAATGAAGACAAGTCGGATGGGGTGGGGGGCGGGGGAGAAGGGGAGTGAGCAGCCTTTGATGAGCGAGTGGGGAGGGGGGAAGGGGGGAGGAGAAACGAGAGACACGGCCTGCAAAAAAAAACGGCGCAAAATGAAGACAAGTCGGATGGGGGACGGGGGAGAAGGAGAGTGAGCAGCCTTTGATGAGCGAGTGGGGAGGGGGTAAGGGGGGAGGAGAAACGAGAGACACGGCCTGGCGGCCGTGAAAGTGAAAGTTCTTGGCATTGCTGTGGGGAGGGGGGAGAGCTCCTGACCGTGGCCTGATGCATAATGACAAATTATAAAATAATGATTGTGCAAGACTCATCGCAAACTGAACAGCAGTTGCATGGACAACCCCAAGTCCGTATCGAGATACGAAGGATAAAAGGCTATGCATGACTACACAACGAAATTGTGTTCTTTTTATCGACTCGGGAAGGATGAAAAGCAGACTCTGAAGTGCCGGGTTTCCAACCCTTGACTTGAAGGTGCCACTCTGAGGGTACATAGCCTCCTGAGCTGCCCCACAGCTTCCCACATATTCGAGGCAATGTGCACACAAATAGAGGACTAAACATTCGGATGGGTAAGAATGAATTCACAAATGAATGATTATACATTGGATGCCATCAAGGGAAAAACAATCGCACAAGTCTGCTTCCGAGTGAAGTGTTATTTCCTGAACCGTGGCTGATACAGTAATATTGCAAGAGGCAACTATTCATTAAGCTGCGGAGAAATAAGCGAGATCTAAACAATCAGTAGAAAATAAAAACAAGCATTGGCGGCCGGAAAAAAAAATCGGCGCGAAATGAAGGCAAGTCGGATGGGGTGGGGGGCGGGGGAGAAGGGGAGTGAGCAGCCTTTGATGAGCGAGTGGGGAAGGGGGAGGAGAAACGAGAGACACGGCCCGCAAAAAAAATCAGCGCAAAATGAAGACAAGTCGGATGGGGAGGGGGGTGGGGAGAAGGAGAGTGAGCAGCCTTTGATGAGCGAGTGGGGAGGGGGGAAGGGGGAGGAGAAACGAGAGACACGGCCTGGCAGACGTGAAAGTGAAAGCTCTTGGCATTGCTGTGGGGAGGGGGGAGGGGGGAGGAGAAATGCGACACGGCCGAAAGCCTTTGATGCAGCAGGGGGCGGAGCGGATGCCTTTCAACTGAAGTGAAGCTGCTGGCGGCAGATGGCTGACTTACATGTGCACGCGCATTTTAGGTCAATACGCTTGCGCATTGAGCTTGCTTTTCACGGGCACTGCATGGAATCGCCCCGATGGTTAAACTTTGTTTAAGCCCCTATATTCTCGCAAGCTCAATGCGCAAGCGCATTGACAGGCGAGACCTAAAAATGAATGAAAGGGGACAATCAAATAATGTAACAAGTCCAACTAAATCGGAGAAGTGATAAAAGCAGAGAAATAAAATAATAAGTTACTACATGTACTTAGCATACTAACAAACTGAACGTTCTAGCAAGAGGTTACAAAAGCTATCATCCAAATTAACCTTACCAATTTTATCAACCTGAGCAAAACAGCTGTTTCCACGTGCCTGGATTGACTCATTGACAAATGGATCTCTGCAGTGAATGTATAAGCCCCACTAAGGTACTACACTGGCCAAAGAATAAAGGCCCAAAAGTGCACAGTAATAAAGAAGTAAACACAAAAGAAAGAAACAAAATCCTAGTCAACAAGAACGATAGCAAAGATTGAAGAAAACAAATATTTTGGAAAATAGAGACGAACTAGACAGAAGAATGTTAAAAAAAAACAGAAAATAAGAAAAGCACAAAGATAACAGAAATACGGCAGGCTGACTATGGTTTGCCTTTCAGAGTTAATCTGAATCTGTCACAGCGAAAAAACAAACTCAAAGTCCACCAATCTTCGTCATGCAAGCAACGCAAATGTCAATCATGGCTTACTTTAGGGCACCTCAAATAGAGCACAAGGATTAAACTAATTTTGCGCATAATTTAACTTAGAGACATCTGCTGTTGTTGGATTCTATGCTTGTTATCTGTAGAAAAAGAATTAGAATGTTAATGGATATATTTTCCTGGGCTTCTTACCTCAGGGACAGCAGCTCCCTCTTCGTCGGTCTCTGGGAGTTCGGAAGTGCAGCGAGACCTTGAGCGCTTCAGTACCCGAGGAGAGGAGGCTGTGCTCTCCATGTCACTTTCTAAGAGACTCTGTGGATAGGAGACATTTACCACATAAAAACATTATATCTCAAACAAGAATGGAAGTACAAACATCCAGGCAAATCTACTAAGTTCACATGCAATAGTTAAAGAAGCTAGTACTGCTAAAGTGATTTGGCTCAATCCATAGTGATAATCTACTTTTTCTGAATGGTGCTGCCACAAGCCTTGCATCTTCTACTAGTATACAAGCATCGTACCCTGCTCACCAGTTGTAGCCCTTACAACACAGACCTATGCAAATCAAATCTTCTCAGGTTGACATTAAGGGCTTTGAGGTACAATGTCCACTGTGGACTCGGTTCCTGAAGGATAGGGGAGCATTTAATGAACTTTTTGGGGCAAAAATAAAAAATACATCAGTCCAATGACAAAGTGCAACACAGAAGGGAAACCTTTATCTCAGTTATACAAGATTGCCACAGTATCAAAATATACCTAAGATTGTGAAAAGGATCAACATATTCTATAACATGTGAAAAATACTTCTTCAAATTGGACTAAACCCAACCTGACCAATGGGGCCAGTTAGTACTGCCACAACTTTGGCAGCTGATATTGCACACCACTACTCTGTCTCCAGCTTGGCAAGGTGCTTTTCACAAAATTATTTCTTCTCTAGTGTACAACAGGCCTTACCCTTTACACTGAAATACCTCCTACCAGGAACGTGTGTTCAGAATATATAAAAGGATTTTGTGGGGATGTAAAAAAGCATAACCTTAAACTTTCTTTCAGCTGCATGCTACATGTTCCCTACATCCAAATTACCAATGAAACCAGTCATGAGGGTATTAAGAGAAAGGCTCACAGACAATGAGAAACAGAGTATTGATATAAACTGTGCTGTAGCCCTAAAATCTGCTCTAACCATCTCCCTGCAGAACACATGGTGACTTAAGCTTCTGACCACTCCAGTAAAACGGTCAGCTAGTTTGGATATTACCTACTATGTCCGCTGGACTGTCCAAATGTAAAGCATACAAAGTCATTAGCAGGAACTGAATATAAACAGATAATCTGACAAGCAAAAATAGGTATGTTTCTTGAGTTTGTCCTATAACAATGTTTCATGGCTGGGTTATCACAAATTGTCACTCTACCTCTTCAGCAGTTTCGTCCTCCTCGTCCTCATCTGGCTGGTATTCCTCATCTGATGAATCTTCATCTGCCAGTGGAATATCCACAAACTGAGGGAGCAACTGCAAATGAAAGCATTTAAAAAAAATAGTTTTCAATGCAGGTAAGCCACTAAGACCTGTTCATTGTGCGCTTGCCAGCAAGGCCAGAATGGTATGGAAAGCTGGCTGAAAAAACAGTGATGCCTCAGGGCATTGGGTGCAAATAAGGGAAGGACTAGGCCACTGTCATTTGCCATGCCCCATTTTGTCTGTGACATGAACTATCGGTCCGTACACCTGAAATACCCAGAAACATCCTCACCAGTTGTACGTATGAATGAGAAAAGTCTTTGTTATGTTTAAGCCTATGTTTGTGGGTCAATCAACAGTGTTCCACTGAAGTACACTGCACCCATGAGCATTCTGACGTAGCTACTTCCGCACTGCAATATTCAACATATAATGAATTCATGAACCCAACATGAAGGGATGATGAACAAGATTGTTCAAGGAGCCACTTCCCACCCGCTTTCTGAAGAATCACTGTGCCATTGTTCGAACCCAGCAGCCCAAGGATATGTCTAATCAAAAAAGGTTGAGGAGGGTTGGATAATAGAAGATAGGGGTTAGGAGCGCTGGTGGCCTACACGCCATTTACTGGCACATAGGTTTCTGGGGCTAACCTTGATTTGACGAGCCTTCTTAACTGGAGAAAGGTTCCACGATGGAATGACCTGGGAGGGTGGAAAAATAATAGCGATGAGCGGTGAAAAAGAAAATCAAAATCATGAGTGGTAAACTGAGTTGAAGAATTAATGCGATACCCAACCTCCCTGTAACAATAACTGACCTCCTGCCTGGCTATGGTTTAATAGCCTGAGCAAACTGGATACTTTCACTCAAACCTCCCCACAGAAACACTTTTCAAACTGAGATGAGATCACCTGGTAAAACATTTAGTGTTATCCTTGGACTAAAAACACTTGAACCCAAGATCAACAGAATACACAAAGTCATATACATTGAGTAATGAGGTACAAAATTCGAAACATCTCAGCATCTCAGACTAGAGCGGGAGATTCATTTGTGCAGGTGAGAAAAGTTCGGACAGTGCAAGTATACACACTTCAAGGAGCACACAACAAATAATCCCCTCAGTCTCCTAAGGCACCAAAGTGGGCTTTACATTTCAAAGATTGCTTTAAGAACATCAAATCTGATGCTGTAAGGTGCATTGACAGGATAGAGCAAATATGCAGAGACGTGCCGAATGTATTGACTTACCACTCCCTTCTCCACAACTTCCTTCAGCTTGGAACGTGTCATTTTCGGTTCCTGTCGGTGAATTGTAGGGAAAGGGGTTTAGAAGAATGCAAGGAGTATAGCTAATAACAAATATTCCAGGGTGATGAGAAAGCCATTTAATCACAAACAATTATAGAGTCAGATCCAAATACCAACACCCAAAGACCTTTAAATGTAACAGCTACCCTTAGACAGCAAGGGTATGCAAATTCTGAATACCTCACAGTAGTGAAGGCATCATTACATAATGTACTGCCATTGGGTATGAACGAAAGACATGATCCAAAGTCCTTATTTTCTTGTTAAACTCTGCTTGAGAGTGAGGATTTATGCTGCCCCTAATGGCCCAGTCCTCTTGAAACAGGACTTTTTCATACTGTCAAACAGGCAGATGGGGTAAATACGACCATTCTCAAAGTAACTACCCTTCATTTGTATCAGTCTAATCTCACCCCGAGCCATGAATGAGGGATCAAGAGCCCATGAAAGACTGACTGCATTTGCCAGATGCAATATGTAGGGTTAACAAGTCTCCATACAGATCAACAAGTATTCTATCGACTCATGGGCTCCTGCTACTGTGGTTGCACCTTCTTAAGAGGACTCAGAAGTAGCACCAGCTGAATGGGGACTATTCTTGTGCAGAACACACTGAATTACAATGGTTAGCTCAGCTGACTAAACAACAAGTGCAAGTAACACCAATACCACGCCCTGGTAATATAGGCCTCTGGTTTTACAGTAATTTCTTGTGTCACTCGATATCAAACGTATGCACATCTTTTGCGCTAGCTCCTCTATCAAGACAGACCACTGTTTCTATATCCATTCTGGTTGTTTCCCTGTGGTCAAAATAAAAACTCTAATAAGTAGATTCACATCCTTTGCCTTCAGTAGCTCTGTCTTAGACTTTCTACATTCCAGTCATAGCATCTATGTGTGCATATTATTATTCACAACAATAGAAAGAGACTGTACTGAGGAAAATATGAGTTTACAGACAAAAAAACCTGAAAAGTGGACTTAATATTTTGTGATTTTATTCAATAGACATCTTCCTTACATTGCAATACAACAAAATACAGATCGACGTGAAGTGAGAATGGGGTTACATTATATATTTTATCTATGCAGAGGTGTTAAGTGATGATAAGTAGCAGAATATTACTCACAGGATCAGCATGCATCGTTTGTGTCATCAAAGCACAAGTTTAAATGTGTGCAGTGGGAATAGCATTTTATTAATTGAAATATACATATGGTGTCTCAACTGTTTTCCTCTGTAATGCAACTGTGACAAGCGGAATGAGGTTGTAAGCAAACAGTGGTTTGATTAGCAAACTTGTTCCAAATAACATTTTTTATTGGGTCCTAATTATATTCACTTGTATTGCATATATGAGACCCAACACCATGATGTGTGCAAGCTCGTCTTTATCATCCCAATAGAAGCGAACCAACCTCAGACAATGCAGAGCTCAAGTAAGAGGCCCTGAGCCTTGGGAACACATCCTGGATTTACACATTTTTAAATCGAGAACACATTGAAGGAAAAAGAAAGAGCTACTTGCGATGAACTGAAATGTATGGCACCTCAAGGTCATAAATTAATAACACTGAACTTATTTTCTTGCGACCCAAATATTTCCTACCCTCCCACAACAAAATTGACTGCTGTGTCAAATAGACATGCAGCGCTTAAATGTATCTGAAAGGTGTTGTGCAGAACTTTATAAAACTATAAAATAAATACTCACAAAAGCAGGCACCGCTTCCGTCTCATTTATAGCAGCCTTCATCATCGCCACTACATGCTCATTGGTGATCACTTCCTGCAGAGTCACAAGCAACAACATTAGCTCTGGGGCGGTACTCATCTCTGTCGAGATGCACCACATGTGTAAAGTACATCTACTGCATCCCACATGAAAAGTAAAGTCACTGCGAAGAAGAACATGCCCATGTAATGAGCCCATATTTACGGCAAAGCAGGTCATTGGAATACTTCAGCTCTCTAAAAATTCCAGTGAAACCAGCTGCTACCTATTATTTCCTTTCTTACTGGAAGAAACAATCCCTCAGTTTACAGAGAAGCTCCCTGGTCATATGCCTCAGTCAGTTAGCCATGACACACTTGATAGTCCCACACAATAGGTGCAATTTCAGCCATTTACAATATTTTTGTGAGTCTACTTCTAACAAAAAGAAGATAGTTCGATAGGGATAGACCCTGAAGAAGTATGAATATATCCTCTAGGGTAGCAGAAAATGGGCTTCTGACTGGCTGCATTCCATCCATAAGTTGGTAAAACAGCAAGATGAGAAAAATTCAAACTACTGAGCAAATAAAACCTAGGATTCTGAACTGGGGAAGATGAGCTTTCTATAGGCTGACCTTGACAACAGTAAAAGATTTTAGCAACGACATGGTAAAGCTGGACTTAAGGCAATAATACTTAAACAACCATTTCAGGGTTCTTCTGAAAATGATTACTGAACACCCACAAGGGACACATAATGCATAAATACATCTATGTTGTGGCCCTAACAAGAAGATCCAGGCCAGTAACCAGAATATGTCACCATTGTGTCCTAAAGCTGGATTACTCTCTGTAGTCTCAATATACTTAAATGTCAGAAACTACAGGTCAGCTAGACAGCTGCGATCAGAGATGGTGGGACTGTTTGGCGATTACACCTTTAACTTAATTTTATGGGTTATTTTGTAAGGTGCTGCGCATCACCTTGCGGGTAGTCTCAGGTCGCCTTGGTGATCTAGATACATTCAAGAGAGTGGAAGATATGGTAATAAGAAGGAGGAATTAGTTAGCAAAACTGTTGGAAGGGGTGGTCGTCTGCACAGATTTTGAGGTAAAATTATAAAGCCCTGGATGGGGCCAAACTCAAAAAAGTAGCCTTCAATGGAGAAGGCAACATCTGGTCTTAAGCTGCTGATTGCTTTCAAAGTAAAAAATACCTGCAAAGGAGCTGGAGTTGGCAGTCTTATTTTCAATTAAGTTGTTTAGATAATGAGGCTTATAATGATTTGGACGTTTGGATAATAGTTTAAGAAGTGCAGACTTTAGACTTTTGATTAGAAAACAAGAGGAAAATAAATTGGGAAGAAAGCCCAGTTATCAAGAACATAAGAATCTGTGAGCAGTATAAGTATTTTTTTTAACTTTAATCGCCTTTCACTGGAGTCCAATGAAGGAATTTCAATATTAATATTTACTCTGGATTTGTAGGCCAGACAACCAAGGGTGTAGGATTAAAAACTCTTTGGAAGTTTAAGAGCGAGTTTGCTTGAAAGACCAGTACACGTGCTACAGCAGTAATCCTGGCGGGATATAACAAAAGAAAGGCCCGACACATTTTTTCTGCAGGAAAAAAAGGGCTACAAGACCCATCCTGCCTACCTAGCCCCTAGTTCACCGGGATCTTGAAAAAGAAGATTTGGCGTATGAAAGTCAGGTCAAAAATAGAGTATTTCCATTCACGTTGTACACATGCCTTCCCCACCATTTCTTTGGAGGAAAAAAAGTCACCAAAGTGAAATACGTTGATTTTGCTATTTATTTTTTCACTATAACCTTGCAGACCAAGAATGAGCAGCAGACCAAGACTGTGGGCCTCAAGAAACTTCTGCTTTTTTCATTTACTATCTTGTTTTACTACAAGGCAGGCCCTTATGGAATATCAACATACTGGCCTTACCAGGTAAGATAGCAGACAGCCAATCACCCACCCCTAAGTCAAGTCTGCAATCCACTGGTACCAATCACAGCAGGTTATCCTAGCAGTTCATGCAATGGAAGTTAAAACAGAATATTTGAGTTAAACAACAGAAAAAACATGAATAGACAAAAACTATTTAGATTGTGGAACAGTGACTGCACAGCCACTATTAATAACTATTTTGTTCATGAATTTAAAACTTGCACTTCAGACCCAGTAAGGAGCTCAACGTTGAGCTCTTAACACTACTGAACAGAGTATGGAGAGAGGGGATAAGATCACATTTTGGTATCGCGAACACTGCACGTGCAGCCACAGCAAATCCTTCAAATCCAGCTGGATGTGACTTTCTACAGCCGCCTACTAGGCACGTTTTTTTGTCAGAGCATCTGCTGCAGGAAGGGAGGTCCAGCACATCAGCTGTGGGCACATTCAGCCATCTCTCTCCATTCACGTGGCAGCAGGAGCTGCGGTGCCGCGTGTAGCGCAGCACTCCGCCTCTCTAATTCAATCCACCTAGATGGATGCATCAGATGAAAACACTGGGCTGCCTGGCAAAGGCAGATAAGGGAGGAAAAGCAAACAGCAGTCCGGTGGAAAGCAAGTTTCGTCATGGGTTGGAGATAAGGGCTACTGCTGGGGGCAGTACCATATGTGTTTCTAGGTGATTTGCGGGGAAGCAAGATATTCAAAGCCAGGGGAGGGATGGGTGGCGGGCTGAGACAGTAGCAAAGGACATAGCCAAGGGATTTTTATTCATTCGGAGATATTTATACTCCTGCGTCAGTGCCAGTGGCGGAAGCGGGCTTCGTGGGCAGAATGTAAACTAAATGCTGTGCCCAGCTGACATTTGCACAGTGGTGACAGGTGTGCCTGTGAAAAACAGAAGCATCCATTGGGCACGTGGTGAGGAAGTGAAGGTAGAGTGGGCAAAGAAATGAGTAAAAGCAACAGCTGTCGGGCTATGACTGGATACGTCATTAAGAGGCTGAAGATGCAAAACACTGTCTATTTGTTGCCAGGCCGTCCTCAATAACATCTAGGAATAATCAAATGACGGCAGAAGCAGGGAGGAGAAATGATGAGCTGGCAATGAAGGTAAATGGCCTAAAAGTCAAGTCAAGTCTAATAAAAGGTCAGATAGGGGAAACGAGAGGCTACCGGATCAACTGCTGTTGAAGATAATGATGAGCAACTAGCACAAGAAAATGGACGACGAGGAAACCTGGCAAGGGTAGGCACCAGGGTGCATATGCGGCAGTGCCCAACAGTGGCAGCATTTCACCATTTACATACCACACCATACAGACTTGTCTCTTGCCGAATTTCTGGCTTTTATTCTAGGCATGGAGGTTATAGGGAGCAACTAGCAGTTTTAAAGATGAGAAAACAAATATCCACTTGGGGATGTGGAGTTTGATAGAGGAACTCTATTGTTAGCCAAAACGCACTAGCTTCTGTGTCTCTCTACTGGCAGCTGCAGCTCAGCTGTCAAGGCCAAACTCCTGAAAAGTGGTTTGAAGGTTCATTCCAGACACAAGAAGACACAATCCTATTTCAATCACGAAAAGGTCAAGGGCAGCCTGAGGTATTAGTGATACAAACGGTTTGAAGCATAATATGTGACTGTTCAGCAGCCCACACAGTTCAAGGGTTAAGACACCAAATGTTTTTATCAAGAGACAGGGGTTACAACTATTGAAACAGATGTAACCATAGGGAGGCTTCACGATGAAATTCAGACATTGACAATAGTCGCCTTGATGCTGCCTGCCTCTCAATCATAAAATCAATCTACAAATGCTGCTTCAATGAACGCAAGGGATCGATTCAAAATCATGATTAAAGAAGCAAAGAGGCAAATAAAGGGCAGTTAAATTTAGCATGGGCAACGAACAAACAGGTCATGTGGAGGGTGCAGGGACTTGTTGACATCGAGGGCTAGATTTCTGAAGCTCCTGTCCGTAATTTTTAACTCCTAAGTGCATGGAAGGGTCTACTGAAGAAGCAGTGGGGAATATGTCGCATACATAGGTGGACCCCTCTGGTGGGCGTACTGTAAAGTTTTTCCTCCAAGGAGTTCAGGAGAGTTACTTTTGTGCCCTCCTCTTCTCAAAGCAGCAGTAGCTTGGGGTGAAAGTTGGATGTGCAGGTGAACATACAGCAACCAGAACAGCACAGGGAAGGACACCATCCACATATAATGAAAGCAGTCTCCCTTGAACATGCTTAATACATGTCATTACAGAACAATTATTGGAGATATTTATATGGCAAAGACAGTGACAACGAAATGGTCATAAATTTACAAAACTCGAAGGCAGAATATTTCACTCAATATTGTCTGATTAGATCTACAGGGCACACAAAGTCTCTTTAGTGGGCATTCATCCCACGGCATCCTCTTTATTATGCACCCCCATTTTGAAACACTTACTATTCACTGCCCCCACATCTTCCCCTGTCCTACAAAATGTCAATAAACCTGCCACTTCACATGTGCTTGAACTAATCTTTTTTGACCAGTAAGTTACTCTAAAGGGCAACATAACATCAAACTATTCCCCTGACCATATGCGACTTCTCATATTCTCCACACTCAACCCACATACTTTAGCACCATCATCCAAACATTATCACTTGCCCAGCCCTGTGTCAGCCATTTTATAATCCCCTTTAGCCTGGTTGGTCAAGAAATTCACATGGTACACAGCTCCATTTAATTTGTATGATGATACTTGAACAAGTTCACCTGTTAAAATATATATTCAGTGCTTTTTTAATCACGCAATCAGAGACGATTATACCCGCACATATATAAATCTGCAATGATATTAAAGCCAGCCCCCAAAACAGAAAGTCATTTTTTGAGTGCCCTGAATATACTCACATGCAGAATGTTTCGCACGTTGGTGGCAGTCAGGTTATGGAGCTTGGCGCGGTCCTCCAGTGCGTGTTCTAGCACATTGTCCAACTCAATATTGCTGGGCACAGTGGCTTGATCTTCCCCATTGCTTTCCCGCTTACGTTTGGCCAATGGCCTCTTCCGTTTCTTCTTTCTCTGATCTGGGCTGCTATCTGGCTCGTCTTCCTCTGTGATAAATGTAATAAAGGTGTGGGCTCGGAGACACCGTAAGGTCACAACTAAAACCTAGCAGACTTAGAGAATGGTAAAACAAAGCCACTTGCACACAACAATAAAGCAATTGGTTTATAGAGTTTAAGTAACATCTTGCTTCAACATATTTCTAGGGTGTCACCAGTACATGTTTGTGGACTTTCATTTAAAGACAAAAAAGCTTCGGAGCTTCCTATTATGGAAATCTCCATGTTTAAATCTCGATTAGAAGTGAAAAACGACAAAGACTGGACGCAATGAAGCTATCTCTATTTAAACTATTCACAAATGTTTTATTTGGGTATCGACAATCAGCAGCAAGGCAAGCAAGGGATGAGTAGAGCAAGATATGAATGAAGCAGTAACCATTAAAACACGACAGCCTGATTATGCAAGATCTATAGGTTTGCTGGCTTTCTTAAATGCAGGCTTGTAGTGAAGAAAGTCTATGCTAAACGAATGTAGCCAACACACTGTGTACAATGAAATTACACTGAATAACTGGAAATATTGGATTGCCTGAAATATATTCAAGAAAAAAGTATTGCTGCAGGAGTGGTTTTCTGAACTGGATGCGGTTATAAAACTATGACTATGCAAAGCATGAATAAGCTTGACCAGAGAGCAGAAAAGTTCAAATTTGCAGTTTTTACGCTTTGGATTCAAATCATATATTTGTAGCACGAATGACTTTTATGTGACTGGAAACTGGTAAAATAAAATCGTTCACATTTATTGTGAACCAGTCGGTGACAATACGTTGTTACTATACGAGTTACGTAAACTGGATCATTGGAATGTGTGATGGTGGAAAACGTGGGATTGATGAAAACAAAATGGGCATGTGGAGACAAGATAGCATAAGAGAGAGATAATGGAAAGGCTAGAATGTATGGCTTGAAGGGACAGCAGCGTGAAGGAACAGGAATGGCAGAGAAGCAGTACAAGAAGAGAGATACTGCAAAATTGATAGCTCAAGTAAATATTTACGAAGGTGGGTAAAACTATGAAATTATGAAAGGGGAGACAAAAATAATTTTACATCTTGGAGCTCTTTGAACTCCTATGATTTATCTCTCGAGCATGAATATCAAGCCTCCATTTCTTAACTTTTCAACATGCAGCTGCTGACTTATTTAGGTGTTTTGTTCAGGGCCAACATGCTGATTTTCGAACACTTTAGAGCACTTTCATGAACTGTAAAAGTGCATAAGCCAAATACAGCAGCATTCAGACAGATGCAGTGAACACAGTGAGGAGTGCGCAATAGATACAAAAGATTTGGTTATTCTCTTCTTAGTAGCCTTTCAGACCCAGCTGTGACCTCTTAAGCCATATACGACCAGGAAGGGCCAGTTTATATACATATCCAAGCTATAGTGGAGTAAGGGCACCATTTATATCAGGGTGAGTGTCTGTCTCTGGGTAAAAAAAATGAACAAATCTCGAAGAGTCATTTGGCATTAGCTCCCTCCCACCACCTTTGAACATTGGTCGATGCCATGGGTGACTCTACGATCCAATTGGTTTAGAGCTGTAAATGTAGAGAGGTTACTTTTTAATGGGTTACCAATTAATGTGCCCCGATTTACCTACCCAACGTGATGACCATCTCACTGAACTCCATATCATCCTCATCTGTGGGACAGTCCACAGTGCTTTTTATTTTTCCACTGGAAGACGTTGGCTCCCCCAGCTGCAGTGACCGCCTCACTGGCACAAACTGTTTCAAATCAAGGAAAAATTATTTGTTTTAAAGTATACAACAAAATGAATTCATAAGACCCAGTACAACCACAACGTCTAAGCTCACACAACAAAGCTCTTGTCACCCGAAACTAAATGGGATTTTAACACTGTTGAAATTAGCTCAGCATTTTATAATTCCAATAGTAAATCTTTCAGCCGCTAAAAGGTTCAAAGTCTAACCGACACCTAAGTGTCTGGTAGCAATACAGGGTCTTATGAGCAAACATCATTAAACTTGCAGTTTCAATGGGTTATATCTTTGTCAACTGCACTATATAAACAGCATGAGCAACAGTCATTACCTCTTCTCTGTTAAGCATCACTGCCTTCTTTGGCGAATTTAAAGTAGAGGACGAGGGATCTTTCACGGAGTCTGTGCTTGAACAAACAGGATTGATCATTTTGGAGGTTTTCCCTATAAAAAGAAAGACAAAATTTGTTTTTTCCTGATTGTTCTAGGCACAAGCAACCACATTCCTTTCCCAACTTAAACAGACTGTCACACGTCATTTGTTGCGACTAAGATTGTAATTAAATATATTTGTCTAAATCAACAAACTCTATATAGAGGAGCAGAAAGAGTGTACCACAGATGTTCCTTCTCGGGAATGGCTCCCAGGATTTGGAATTCGCTTCCCCCTGAAACCAGACTGATCACATCCTCCATACTTTTCAAGAAAGAAGTAAAAGCGATCCTCATGGCTAAATACACTTGAACCACTACTGGGGATAAAACTACAAAGACTCGATACTCATCTGTACTAATTGTTCGAACCCTTTGTATTTTTATTTTGACTCTGAATTTGATTTACTTGACGGTTTTATGATATCACTTCAATGTACTTCTAACATGATTGATGTATCTGCGTATACATGCTCCCCTCCTCTGTAAAGCGCTCTGATATCTGCGAAGATCTTGTTCGCGCTATATAAAACTTTCAAAATAAATAAATAAATAAATAAATAAATGCATTTGAGGGAGCAGCTGTGTATGCAGAAAAAACCCTATGAGAGGAGGAGAGCATGGGTTTGAGGGACAGGGACCTTGAAAAGTCACGGTAAACAAAATGTGCTCGAAGACCTGAAGTCAACCATATGCAAGAGGCGGGAAGAGTGAGTGAGTGAGTGAGAGAGAGGGGTGATTGAGAAGGAGGGATGAGTGGGAGTGGTACCTAGAGGTATAGGGGTGAGATGTGGACCGGTGCACCGCATGAGGAGGTACAGCAAGGTAGCATGTGTGGGCAGGCAGTATAGAGAGGAGGAGTGTAAGGGAGGGTGAGAGGGAGCAGTGGGATTGTGAGATGAGAGAGGGTAGTGGTAGTGTGAGGGGGAAGATGAGAGGGAGCAGTGGGATTGTGAGATGAGAGAGGGTAGTGGTAGTGTGAGGGGGAAGATGAGAGGGGCAGTGGTTGTGTGGGGGAGAGATGGCAAGGGTTTTTGGCAGTGTGAGGGAAAGATGGGTTGCATTGCAATTGTGAAAATTTGTGGCATGGAATTGTGTGGAGTTTTGTAGTGGAAATATGTGGCATGGTGTGTGGTGGAATTATGTGGATAGTAATTGAATGGTACTGAGTGTACTGGAATTATGTCGAGTTTGATTGTGTGTTATGAAGTTTATTATGTGGAATGGTATCGGTGTTGTGGAGTGGCATGTTGTAGAGTGCTGTTAATTTTTGTGGCACGATGTAAAAATATGTGGTGTGTATTGGAGGTATGTGGGGTGTTGCATGTTACCTTGCAGGCCACAACAGGAAAGCCAGAGGGGGCAAAAATCAGGTAACACTGAGTTTGGAGAAACGGAAATGTAAATCTACTCAGACTGTATACAGAGACATTAGAAACATTTAAAAATGTCTGCAGGGCAACGCTAACTAATGAGACAGATCATTAAGCTGCCCCAGGAGGCAGAAACAATAGAAAGGTGCAGCAGTGCATCAAATGAAATGAGAAGCCAACACTTGGGGAGCACATGAAACATGTTTGGAATATGAAAAGCCCATTACTAGAGTGACATATTTAAGGACTTCTAATATGTACTGTTATATTACAATGCTGCCACTTACAGTAGTCAGATACAGCACAACTACACCCAGTAGTAGGAGCATCAGTACACCCAATGAGCATCTGAATTATAGTGGGAGTAAAGAATAATGAAAAAACTGTGGTAGCAGTGGCCATGATATGCACAAACAAAACAGCGCAGGCATGCTCGTTTAAAGACTGACATACTCATGGATAGTTTAAAACAAGATTTGAAAAAAATATTATTGTCTACGGGTGCTCGTGGAAGACAATTTCTATAGACTGGAATCTAGAGAATGCTAAAGTAATTCTGGTATTTTACTGGCCTCTGCTGGTCTTTTTCTATCAAGAAAATTAAATAGAGGCAGTTGCCAGAAATATTTTTTTAAAATAAAGTCCCTAAGCCGAAAGCAATTCTGGTATTTTATTAACCTCTCCTGGTCATTTTCAATTAAGACAGTTAAATAGAGGCAGATGAACAGAAAAAAAAGTCCCTAAGAGGAAGCAGACAAGCCCTAGGGCTGATCTCCAGAGCCCACATTGTACATACACATAAGTATATAATAAGTATATACTAAAGTATATACAAGAGGTCTCAAATGCTCGACCTAAACAAATAAGTGCCCTTTTGAAGGAGTTAATGAAAGGTTTTTCATAAGAGGGGCCAATCTATGTACCCACAACTGGCACAAGTATTTGCTTAAACATTACTGTCAAAATCAGAGTTTAATTTCCACAAAAACTATTTCAGATGACAGCATAAAATAATACTTAAGAAACTTTTCTGGCCTAAGGATAAATACTTCTGATTTTCATTCTTTTTTTCTCCTTAGTCCATCATTATCTTTTATTAAGTCATTTTATTCTTCCATTTTGACCACATATTGTTTCCTACATGTTTTAATGTGTTAGGTGTGTGGTCATCAATCGCTGTAAAATTAATATGGGGTGATTAATCTCAGAATGATTCATGGCTGGTTCCTATTTTCATTTTTTCCATAAGCCCTTTTGTCTGATATTTTTAGGTTAACCTCGGAAGGTCCTTCTCACCCTCTCCCCCTTTCTCTCCCTTTACCCGCTACACTTAGCCCCACTGTACACCGACACCTTACTCCAGCCCCTAATACTTACATACAATAACATCTTAACATTGTTTCCTATGTTATTGTATTTCTATTACCTAAATATGATTGTCTCTTGTTGAAATCACCATGAGAATAACTCCTCAGTTCTTACAGTCAGTATTTCTACAGGCCGTTGCTGGTTTTATGCGAACTTCTTCTGGATAAAAGAACAATTGAAAGATAAACTGTGAAGAATTTGGCAAGAATGTATTAATTCATATGTGTACTATGGACAGGTATACAGTACACAGGACATGACCCAGTCATGGGTCATACCTAGCACAAGGATGGGTAATGCCTTGTGGGTTCTAGGCAGCCATGTCCTGCATGTTCATAGACCGTCATGTGTCCGGTGCATGCAGGCCATGATCATAGGCTGTGTGTAACATGCACAGGGGCATGTCCAGACACCTTGTATTGGGCAAACAACAAGGACGACACCGACAACGTCTATTATTCAAAACTCATAAATGTCACTGAAATATCTTTGGTTAAGTGGTATTATGGCCTGAACTAATCCCACAGTCACCTATTTCAATAAAAAAAGTTCCGATTCTGTGACAGAAATGCAATTAAAATAACGTTATAGTTCCATACCTGAAATCCAATCCCGTTATGTGTTCATTATTAGCTAAATAACCATAACTTCCCCAGTGTGATGTTCATGGAGGGCAGCTCACTGCTGGCACACAACACCGAATTTACAGACATCACCCGTAGGCGCGGGGCCACATGGTGCTGGGCTAATCTGCCGCCGGGGATCGAAACGTGATCCCCGGATTCCGGAGTCAGTCGCCCTAGCCGCGGCGCCACACCTCTTCCGAACAGCGTAATTTACTGGCCCACACATATCAGATATTGAGACACGCATCTGCTGATAAACCCCACAGCGACACGCACAATATCTACTGAAACGTGTAGTTTACTCACACACCATGCACGGGCACAACCATCTACAGACACAGACCGCATCTGCCGACATACATCAAATATGTGTTCATCTATATACACGTCATCTACTGACACGACATTTACTGATTCACCTATCAGCAGCTGATACACACCACAAACTTTCAAACACATACACACATTTGTGACTCACAAATATACTGATACACACCATCAACGGACACCCACTCTACTGGCTCACATATACTCTGATACGCAAAATCAACTGACACACAACATGTACTGACTAACAAATAAACTGCTACACACCATTAAGTGGCACACAGCCTCTACAGGCTCATACATCTACTGAAACACAGACATCTACTCACAGACACATCCAGTGATACAAACACACAGTACCTAAGTGACACACAAACACAGACATCTATTCACAGACAGATCAAGTGATACAAACACACTGTAGCTTGTAAAACTCAGACATCTACTCACAGACACATCCAGTGATACAAACACACAGTACCTAAGCGACACACAAACACAGACATCTACTCACAGACACATCAAGTGATACAAATACACTGTGCTTGTAAAACACAGACATCTACTCACAGTCAGATCAAGTGATACAAACACACAGTACCTAAGTGACACACAAACACAGACATCTACTCACAGACACATCAAGTGATACAAACACACTTTAGCTTGTAAAACAGAGACATCTACTCACAGACAGATCAAGTGATACAAACACACTGTAGCTTGTAAAACACACATATACTCACAGACAGATCAAGTGATACAAACAAACTGAGCTTGTAAAACAGACATCTACTCACAGACACATCAAGTGATAAACACACTGTAGCTTGTAAAACACAGACATCTACTCACAGACACATCCAGTGATACACACACAGTACCTAGTGACACACAAACACAGACATCTACTCACAGACACGTCAAGTGAGTGATACAAACACACAGTACCTAGTGAGACACAGATAGCAAGCACTGACACACAGACTACACTACCTCATACTGACACAGTCGACGCCTAAAGGAGTTGTACAATTTGTTGCCACCTGCCCAGTCTCCTACCAATACAAACTTAATTCGAAACTTCAATTACTTGATGCAAGTTATGTTCAAAACAGGAAAGGATGCTCCCAGAATGTACATGGAATGTTGCAGCCAATAGTACGATTGATGGCAAAACCATAAATATCCCAAAACTGAGTGCATATATTTTTTCCCAGACATAACTTAATAGGCTGCATTCCTTGAGAAATAAAGAATTTCAAAATACTAAAACGTTTTACACTTACAGAGCACTATCATGTCATTACTGAAACCTCCTGTCAAACCATGTGCTGTTACAAAGTGCTGTGGCAAACAGGCAACTATGAACGATCTCCTGTGATGCGACACAGGAGTCATCCTTGGATGATATTATTTTGAGAAAGGTTTAATAGAACATTCAGCCTGGAAAGTTTAGGTTAACAAGCTTTCAATGCATTATGCCATAAATATGCTTGCAGGTTTGCCTTTCCTCCCAGCTCAAACCAACATGTTTGTCGTCCAACAAAATACAATTTAAAGACAAACTGTACTTAATATGTTTCATTGAAGCTACATAATTTGAAAGCGATGCCAGTCTAGGCAAATTGTTCTCAAGACAAGCAATGGACAAATATTCACTTTAACTGAATGAAGAGAAGGGCATAGTATTCAGCACACAATACAATACACACTGCAAATTTCCCCAACAGAATGGGACACTATTTTCACAAAACACATTTTAAGGAATACTCTGGGAAAACCAGTCCACTAATCCAACACACACTAGGCAATTAATGTTCATTGGTCAACCATAAACTGAATTTTAGTCGGATTTACCACCCTCATAGCGCACCTATATAAAAATCTATCTTCTTCGATTGAGAAGACTACCACCGAGGTGCCGCAGCGCTAGGTGTTCTGTTGCCTGCTTGTTGGAATTGCTTACTTTTGTCTCCTGGGCCATAATCGTGCAGCTGAGCTGAACTCAAAAAACAGAGTGGGGGCCAGCCGCGAGTGAGAGTCAGGCATCTAACCTCCAGGACTCAATCTACCAGGATCCTCCCTAACGCCCACACCTGCAGCGGGGCTCGAGCACTGCCCCCACTGCTGACAATAATTATTGTGTGCACCTCTACGCAGCGCGGGATCGTCCCGGGAGAAGCCTGGGACAAGGGTGGGCCGTCTGTGGCCGTCCGGGCCCGAAAGAGGCCGGGACGGCCCCCCTCTTTTACATCTGTGATCCCGGTCATATACTTGTAAAGTAAGACTCTACCATATTAAATGTGTCACTAGCGACTAGCTTACTATCAACTCTTATTGTGTTTGGCCCACACTTTTTATTATTTTTGTATTACAACAAGTGTGGCTTTCCTGTCCATATTAGCGCGTGATTAATTTATTTTCTACTGTTTAATTGCTGACATGGCTGTGAAAAGTCTCATTGTTTTTTACTAGTTTTTCTCTCACTCCAATCCACACACGGTGCGCCCAACTATGGCGCTACACCTAAGGAATGGGAGGAAGATTGTACAGGGTAGCGTGAGGGGCTCCGTGTCCGGGACACTCAACCAGTTTATCTCTAGAGCGGCAGTTGTTCTTGAGCACGAAATTGCACTTACCGAAAAAAGGTTGTCCCTAGAGTTACTGGCGAAGAGATCCTCTCTGGGCAAAATCATGGCAGCTGCTTCCCCAGAGCAGCAGCAGGTCTGTAGTGAACATAGCCCGGGCATAAGCTCGGAGATGATGGAGGCAGACATATTCAACAATAGCACTTCACTAGACACAACCTCAGATAGTATATCCATTTTAGGGAATAGATTACTCGAACCAAACCCCACCACTATTCCCAACCGGCCCCACGCAATTGCACCACCGGTACCAAAAATGGGAAAAGGTAATATGACACAATCCACCGTTGGCAAAAGAAAGCGTGGGGGAGGGCTTCAAAAGGGTAGATGTGCCAAGGTTTCTAAAACCACTACCCCCTTACAACCAACTCGCCCCCCAGCCCATCACCAAACACCCTCAAATGATTCTATATATAAAACAAACAAGTCAACACCCTGCCACTCCGTAGCAAATCAACTCCCTAAAAGCATTTTGGAAACCCTAGAACAACTACTAAAATTGCTATTGCTGCCACTACTCGAGAGAGTCAAACAACTTAGTGAGAAGGTAGGGAAGTTGGAAAGTATTGTATTAGCAAATTCGGCCATTTTGGAAAAAGCTGTAGAGTCTACCCTTGGTCCTGGACCCCTCACCCCTCCCCCCCCCCCAAGCATGGTTGCAGACCCCAAGAACACCCTGAATGGTACTTTTCACCACATGCTATCCAGTCAAAATGTCCTACACCACCCCACTACTAGACCCAAAGGCATAGCAAACCCACCTGTTACAGATTATACTAGGGAGGAAGCTGAACCATCTGCCAGAGATGGTAGGAAGGAGTTGGTTACCAAAGACCACAGAACTGAGCCTAAAAGCAGAGGGAATAACACCCCTCGGAAAGAGAGTAAGCCTCCAAAGCCCCCATGTATCAACCTACCCCCAGAGTCAGCATCCTACACGGTAATCCCGGTAATCTTGGCGGGCGTTCCAGGGATCCAACAAGATAAGCTAGAGTCTCACAGAGAGCTCAAGGATAAAGTTATTTATTGGCTCAATGGTAATAGGTCACTCCCACCCAACATGAATGCTGAAATTTTGCTCGTAAGAAGGGTGAGCTGGTTGGGTAGCAAAACAAAGGATTTGGAGGGCGATTGCATAATCATCAACTTCCGGGATCCTAGAGTGGTTAGGCACATTTGTTACCATTTCAGCAATCGGGGTGTCAGAGGAATTCTAACTCTAGATTTGTGCTATTTTTATCCCAATATATCCTGTGGAGAGCCCAATGCTCAGTTTGATGGGTGGGAAATGATTCCTGGACGCCCCTATGGCTCATTTAGACAGGAGTTCCACCTCCCCCTGCTCAATCGCTTTGAGCCACCGAGTAGCCTGGAGGGGGTGGACTGACTGGACAACAGCCACAGGGGTATTAGCCTAGTTAGGCATAAGGGGAAAGGCTGTACTGTCGGGGAGGAGAAAGCAACTAGCAGTAGCCCAAAGGGGGGGCTACCGGGTGCAGGTACTGAGTTTCCAAACACAGCTCCTCCTCCACATCCCGTGCCTCAAATAAGATCAGGCCTCATACCCAGCCCATCTCCCATAGAGAGCGCCCAGGTTACTAACCCACCCTGCACTAAGCCCACGAATCTTGCGGTAGCAACATACGTGGGGGAGGTCCAGTTGGAAAAGGGAGAGTATATGATCATGGAATCAAGCTCCTGCGAGATTGGGAGCCCAGATCATGGCAATATTGCTGACCTGGATGACCAACAGACCATGCCCCCTCACCAAATGCTTGCAGAAAGTGATACCTATCTGCTCACTTTGGTTTCGTGGAACATAGCTGGTTTAAGGAGCAAAATTCCTATAGTAAAGTGGACCGCTTTGGTGAAGAAATACGATATACTGGCTTTCCAGGAGACGTGGGCTGTGGACCCTGTTCACCTACCTGGTTATCTTAACTTCTATAAAGCAGCAGTCAGAGGGGCTAAGGGCAGACCCTCAGGAGGCCTTAGTATATGGGTCAGACAAACTCAACTGTGGACCCACCGAACTAGTCTTTGACAGTCTGGATCTTCTAGTCATATTGTTGCACTTCCCGGACTGACCTGATACCCTCATTGCAAATGTGTACAACAGAGGTCAACCTGGAGGGTGTGGTACTAACACTTTCCTAACATTTTTTTTTTAAATATATTTTTATTGCAGAGTTATAAACCACAGGATACAATTAGTCAGCCAGTTCACTCGTGACATCCCCCCGTTCAGTAGTAAAACACAGATCGTACACAGCCATTCAGCCCGCATCCCGGAGGCCGGGCGGCGTAATACTCCACTCAAGAGGAAAACATCACGGTGCACGTCCCATAGGGACCATGGTTGATATGTCGTTTTACGTATCTGCTTTTACCCCCCCACCCTCAACATTGCTCCCGTCAGCCTTCCCAGTGGTAATCAGTGGTACCGCCCCTGTCGGGACCTGCCCCAGGTGCTGTATTTCTATCCTGCCTGGCCGCTCCCCCCAGCCATTCCTCACTCCACGCAGTACCCCACCAACCTATTAATTCCAAGGTGCCCTGGCGGGCCACCATCCATGTGGCTTCCGACCCAACCCAAACTTCCATTAACCAACCCCCCCAAACCCCCCCCCCCCCCCCCCCCCCCCTGGCAACTGCTAAGGTGTATGCCTCGTCCCGACAAGTTGGATGGATCCATTACAGTGCGGGTTATGATACTGTTTGTGTTCGCCCCGCGGTGTCCACCGGCCTAAGTCTCACCGTCCTCATCTTCCACCATAGAATCACGCAAGGCCTGCACCACTAACTCCCATGCACGTGCCGCATCCAATGCCTTCTCATTCCCCATCTTGACGGCCTGCTTCATCCGGAGCACACTCTCGCAGTCAGACCACCGCAGCAATTCATTCTTCCATCTACGCAGTGAGGGTCCCCCCCTGGACTTCCAATGCCACGATATTTCCCTTTGCGCCAATATCAGGCCCAGATCAATGAATTTGCTCGTCAACTTGGTGTGTTTGGTGTGCGGGAACCAGAGCAGCAGGCATGCCGCCATATCGAATTCCACCTCCCTATCAGTCACTTCGTTCAGGAGGTCCCCTACCTCCGCCCAGTAGGCCTCCAAGTGCGAGCACCCCCAGAACAAATGGTCCATGTCCGCTCCCAGAGACGAACACCGTGGGCATCGGGCATCCGGTACCTGAAAGTACCGCTGTAATTTCTCAGGGGTTAAGTAGGCCCTATGAAGCACATAGAAATGTACTTGCTGAAAGCGCGCATTTCTTGTGCCCTTCCACGTGCGCCGCAGGATATGGCCCCACGCCGTGTCCGGTATGGGCCGGGCCACACTCTCCTCCCATTTAGACTTGAGCCCCTGGAGCGGTTCCAGTCCCTCATTCAGCATCCTATTGTGGAGGCACGTCACAGCTTTGAACGTACCCGCCGCCATTACCACATACTGGCACGCCATAGTCGTTGTCGGTTCCATGAGTCCCCCTTTCCAGTGCTTCTGTATGGCCGCCACCACCGCCGCGTGCAGGAGGAACCCCCCGTCGGGCAGCCCAAACTGGTCCCGGAGCGCTTCGAACGGTGCCAAAGCCCCGTCTATGTATAGGTCGCCTATTACCTGTAGTCCCGCCTCTTCCCAATCCAGCAATGGGGACCAATCTCCCCCGTGCGGCAAGGCCGTCAGCATGCCGATCGGGATCTCCGGAGCATAAGGCCGCGAGGCCTTCGCTCTCCGAAGGCTCCTCTGCCAGCACAGCCGGAGTGTCCGTTCCTCCATAGTGAGGCCCCGCAACTCAAGCCTCTGTTGCATGATAATATAGGACAGTACGTGGCGTTGTATCCCCCGATCCCGGTCCTCCTCTGGACCCCGAAACACCCTAGCCACGTTCTGCGTAAGGACCTGCAACTGCGCCGCTAGATAGTACAGCTCGAAATCGGGCACAGCCATGCCCCCTTCTATCTTGGGGCGAAGTAGCGTGCTCAGGGCCACTCTTCGGCGGCCTTGCCCCCATAGGAAGCCAATAATCATTGACCTCAGGTCTCTAAAGACCCCCTGAGGAATCCAGACAGGCAGCGTCTGGAAATAGTAGAGGAAGCGGGGGAGCGCCACCATTTTTAGAAGTGCGATCCTACCCAGCACCGTCAGCGGGGGGGTCGACCAGAAGGACAAGCTGCCCCTCAGTGCCCGGACACATCGACCAATGTTGCCCTCCAATAGGTCCGCAGTCGCGTGGTAGATGCGGACTCCCAGATAGGTGAAACAAGATGGCTCCCAGACCACGCCTAAATCGCCGCCGGGGTCGGGCGATCCCGCTCTCAGTGGAAACACACAAGTCTTCGCCCAATTGACCTTAAGGCCCGATAGCCGGCCAAACTCCGACAACAGGTCCATCGCTCCGTTCAGTGCCCGCGCCGTGTCAGCGAGGTACAGGAGCAGGTCATCCGCATATAGCGATATATAGTGCCACTGCCCGCCGCTGGCTATCCCCGCGTACCTGTCACCCGACCTCGCATGGACTGCCAAAGGTTCCATCGCCAGAGCAAACAATAGGGGGGATAGGGAACACCCCTGTCGCGTGCCCCTGCCCACCGGGTACGCCGCAGACACCAGACCGCCCAAACGCACCCTCGCCGTCGCCGAGGTATATAAGACCCTCGTCCACCTGCGGAACGCCTCGCCCATGCCAAACCTCTCCAACACTCCATCCAGGAAAACCCCACTCTAAACTATCAAAGGCCTTCTCGATGTCCACGGACAGGGCCGCCGGAGCTCCCTCCCCGTCCAAGATGGCGTCCATTATTCCCACTAGGCGGCGAATATTCAGCGCCGTGCTCCTCGTGGGTATAAACCCAGCCTGGTCCCTGTGTACCAAGCCCGTCATGTGTGGGGCCAGCCTGGTGGCTAGAATTCGGCTCAGAATCTTGTAATCCACCGTCAACATGGATAGCGGGCGATAGGACCTTACATCCGTTGCATCCCGGCCAGGCTTTAGGAGCGGTACAATCAAGGCCTCTCGCATGGACCCAGGCAATTCCCCAGCCTCAAAAGCTTCCGTATACACCACCAGAAGCCTGGGAGCCAAGCTGTCCACATACTGTTGGTAAAATTCAATCGGCAGTCCGTCCACCCCAGGCGTTTTGTTACGGGCCATATGTTTGATGGCCACCCGTATTTCTGCAAGCGTGATCGGGCCGCCCAGCTCCCTCGCGTCTTCCTCGTCCAGGACCGGAAGCTGCCTCTCCCCTAGGTATTCCGCAATGTCCTGAACCCCCACCCCCAGCTGACTCTGGTACAATTCCTCATAGTACCCCCTAAAACATTCCAATACCGCTGCCTGGGAGTACACCATCTCCCCCGCGCATTACTAATGCTGAGGACCAGGCAGCCCCTAAGTTCCGGGTTAGCTAGTCTGGCCAAGAGGGTGCCCACCTTGTCCCTTTCCGCATGTGCTCTGATGATATACTGCCTGTAGTCGTAGCACCTTAAACGTTCTGTCTCGGTGGCAACCACTTCCTTTGCTTCCAATAACTGGGTCTGCAAATCCGGCCTAGCCGGCCTGCGGCGCTCCAGGTCCCTCAAAGTCTCTTCCGCTTTCATGAGTGCATTCAACACAGTCGTTCGAGCACTCGAAAACCTACCCAAACACACCCCTCTCACCACCACTTTTTTTTTTTTTTTTAAACCTTTATTTTCAATAGTGGCATACAACTTAGAGGCACGTAAGACAATGCAGCATCAAGACAATACATTACTGGACATGGTACATACAGAGGGCAGAGGTCAACTGTACGAGGGCTGGTACAATGCATGCATTTCACAGTGGTTCCTGGAATACAACAAAACATTAATAAGAACAGAACCCTCTGAATCTTGCCCCCCCATTCGAGCAGGGGCGTAGGTCGCGGGGACTTTAGACCCAACCTGTCATACACAGGCAGTCTAGTAGGTCAGGCAGGAATCGCCACTAGTCACCACACCTCCCCGGTCGAAGCGGCATCTACCAGTCAACTTTTCCCGTCCCACCATAAAGTATCGTGTTACACATGTAGCATGCAATCGCAATTCCGTCGGGTGTTCTGGTGGTGGATCACGGGAGGTTAATCTGGAACAGGGCGCCCCAACGTGCAGGGCTCAGCGCACCGTAGCACCGAGGCTAACTGAAAAAACTGGCGGCTGTAGGAACCAGCACGTCGGGTCACTCCCAGCGGCCCAATATTTCCCAGGTTTCCAAAAGTGGATAGCAGCCAGTCGTGTACCCCATGATAAGTGGATCATGCTCATTACAGGCTACCTAGCGGGACCTCGTCAGTAGCCGTGTTATCTCACCCCAGTCAGGACGGAACTGGCCCTCCCCATCGTGTGATCTATAGTGTGGTGGGCGTGGTGTGAGGAAATCGTGCACGCTCAAGGGTCCGGCATCGACTCGTCATCCCCAGAGGAGTCGCCGTGATTCGCCTGAGCCAGCCAGTACACCTGCAGTGGGGACCAAAAATCGCTGGGTTTACAACAGGCCGGCATTAGTTCTGCATAAACGCCATGCTGTTCCTGGCAGTACTTGAGATCGTCCAGCCATTCCTTAAATTTTGGCGCCCTCCCCCTCCCCCACCTACACGCGATTCTTCTCTTCGCGAGTAGCAATGCCACATCAACATACCGACGGTCGGCCTTGGGAATATGACTGGTGTAACCCAGCAGCATCACCACCGGGTCCATGGGCAGAGGGCCAGCTATCATAACTTGGAGCGCAGCGTGAACCTGTTCCCAGTATGCCTGAATCGCTCCACACTCCCAGGCCAAGTGAAGGAAATCCGCGCCCTCCGCGCGACATCTCGCACATCTATCGTCCTCCGAAAGGTGAAATCGTAGCTTACGCACAGGGGTATAGTAATATCTTTGTACGAATTTGTAGTGTATAATTTTTAGTCTACAGCTGGAGGAGATTTTGGCAGTGACTGAGCAGCAATATTTCCATTGTTCATCGGTGAGTGCAGACGGGAGCTCGGAGTCCCATGCGGCACGCGCTTTGGCCACTACAGGGGGACGCTGCTCACGAATGGCGGTATACAATTTCGACACCAAATGTCTGCCATCTGACACCAGCAAAATGTGCATAGGTAGGATCGTGCTCGGTTCTTCTGGAAAGCTGGGGAGTATATCCCTCATGCCCTGTCGTAGTCGTATATAATAAAACAACTCCATTGGCGTCGGTTGGGCGGTCTGGAATATCTGCTCCTTGGTGCGGAACCGTCCATCCTGAAACAGATCACCCCAGGTAAGAAGGCGTAATCGGGTGCACATGGAGCGGAATCCACCTTCCGTCAGAAGTGACAGTTTCGGGTGATATGCAAGGGGCATTGCCGGTGAGTAGAGCATCGAAGCCCCCAGTAGTTTCGTCACCCTACGCCACGAATCTATGGTGCAGGTGACAGTGGTAGCTGGCGTCTCAACATCTCCCACCAGCCCCATCAGCATGCCCCTGAGCGGCAGTGGATGAACGATCCAGTCCTCAGCAGCCACCTGGGGCATGAAGGGAGTAGGATGAACCCAATGGTAAGCATGCTGAGCTTGAGCGCTGAGGTAGTACACCTCCAGGTCAGGAACGTCAAAACCTCCTCTGTCATACGGCTGTGTGAGGACATTCCAACTTAGGCGCGCTTGCTTGCCTCCCCAGAACAAGCGTAGCAATTCAGTGCGAAGTCTCTTAAAGAAGTAGGCCCCCGGGTAATAAGGTACATTCTGGAATAGATATAAGAACCGTGGGAGAATGACCATTTTTATCAGGGAGGCTCTGCCTGCCATCGACAGCGGCAGGGCCATCCAGCGAGTCACATTGTCAGTCAACTGTGAGATTGCCACCCCATAGTTCAGTCTAATCGTGTCCTCCCTGCTAAGCGACACCTCGATTCCCAGGTATTTTAAGTCAGAGTCGCACCACTCCAAGGGGTACTCCAGCGCAAAGCGGGTCACTGACGCCGTGAGGGGAAAGAATTGTGACTTGTTCCAATTGATGTGCACACCAGAAATGCCTCCAAATAAAACAAATTCCCTCAGCAGTGGATTGAGGTTGTCCTGTGGATGCCGCACATATAAAGTGACGTCATCCGCGTAGAGGGATATGCCTAACTGCCTTTGGTTGAACTTAAAGGCGCTGGCCTTATGTAGTTGTCGGATCCTGCAGGCCAGTGGTTCGATGGACAGGGCGAAGAGCAGGGGTGATAAAGGGCATCCCTGCCTAGTACCCCTCGTGAGTGGCATCTGTGCCGACAACGCACCGTTAACGATGACCCTGGCAACTGGGGAAGTGTACAGCAGTGTAACCCAGGCGATGAATATACGGGGGAACCCCATTCTGCCCAATATGGACAAGAGATATCCCCATTCCACCGAGTCAAACGCCTTGGTGGCGTCTAAAAAGACAGCAGCGACCGGTAGCTCAGGTGATATGGTGGGTATGAGAGAGAATAATGTGCGGAGGTTGTGGGATGTAGCCCTCCCCGGGATGAATCCAGATTGATCCGGCAGGACCAGGGTACTCATAAGGAGGGATAACCTAGTCGCAAGTACTTTTGCTAATATCTTTGCATCACAGTTCAGCAAGGACAGGGGCCTATATGCATCAGTGTCCGCTGGGTTTTTTCCCGGTTTCAGAAGCGATGTGATCGCCACCTCCCTCATGGAACCTGGCAGTATTCCCTCCTCTAGCGATTCTTCGAACACCTCCCTCAGCACCGGTGCCATGATGTCGATATAGCACTTATAAAACTCAGCCGGAAGGCCGTCAAGCCCCGCAGCCTTGCCATTACTGAGCGACATGATTGCCTCCCGTATTTCGTCCAGCTCGAAGGGGCATCCCAAGAAAGCCCTATCGCTATCACTTAACCAGCAGAGTGCGATATCGTCTAGGAAATTGCCAAACTCCACCTCACCTGACTGTTGTGTTGAATATAAACGTTGGTAATGCTGCAGGAAGGTGTCCTGTATCCCTTTAGTATCACGGTAGGTCCTGCCCTCTCCATCAGTGATCTCCAAAATATGTGTGGAAAAACGTTGATGCCGCGTCAGTGCTGCCAAAACTTTTCCCGGTCTATCCCCCTCGCAATATCGTCTGGCGGTCCAATATTTGCTTCGGAATTTCGCCTCTCTGGCCGCTTCCTCTTCATAGGCTGACAGTTTGGTCCTAAAAGCCCTCTCTAGGGTAGGACAGGGATTCCTGACCATTTCCGCCTCTAGCGACTTGAGATCCGCTTCAAGAGCCGACAATGTACGTACAATTTCTCGTAGTATTCCACAGCTCTTGGATATAGTGACGCCCCTCACGGTAACCTTAAAGGCTTCCCATATCGTTTCGACCTTGGCGACAGATCCCTTGTTCCTAGGGAAAAAGGCTTCAATTTCCTCTCCTAGTTCCTGCTTAAAGATAGGATCAAGCAGGGCTGACGGGAAAAGTCTCCACGGGGGCCGTACTCTTGCGTAGCCAGGTATCTCTATAACCACCACTACAGGGCAATGGTCCGAATACGTGCGAGGTAAATGCTTCACCCGGACGATACCACCAGCTAGGCCCCGAGAGACGAAACAATAATCGATTCTTGCCCATGAGCGTGCGTATGTGGTAAAGTGGGTGCCCTCCCTAGTTCCCGGGTGTAAGTGTCTCCAACTATCCAGTAACCCTGCCTCAGTAAGTATACCCTGCAGCGCATCTCTAGCTTTTGTGTTATACTGTCCGCTACCGTCTGATCTGTCCATCCCTGGATGTATTGAGAGGTTAAAGTCACCTCCCCACACAATGTGTGTAGCTTCGGTCTCAAGCACATGACCCCACAATGACAAGAAAAATCCTGGTGTGTCAACATTAGGTGCGTAGCAATTTACAAACAATATCACATCAGTACCCAGCCGCCCCCACAAGAACACATATCTCCCCTCCTTATCTGCACCCACCCCCATCTTCTGAAACATCAGTCGTTTATCCACCAGAATGGCCACCCCCCTGGAATATGTGGAATAGGAAGAAAATTCTCTCACATTTGCCCATCTACTTGCGAACCTGGGGACACAGCATGGGCTCAGGTGGGTTTCCTGGAGCATTGCTATCTGCACATTGTTCCTGTCCAAATATGCAATCACATTCCTACATTTTCGGGGGTTATTGAGACCTCGGACGTTCCAGGACAATATGGACACAGTGGATAAAGCGCTATCACCCGCTCTCGTCATCACTATAATGGAGCATGCGTACCTCCAGCCCTCCAGCTCTACGAAAGATCACACCCAGTAACAGTACCTCCGCCCCCACAATCCATCTCTGTGCAAGTGCATACACGCCTTCATTCTCCAACATTCCCGCACCAGAATGCATACCATGTACATTACCCTCAATACCTCTGCCATTCTTAACAACATCCACCCCAACATGTGTCCCCCCCCCCCTACACACACACCTTCTCCACTCCCACAGCGTTACCCCACCCCCAACCCACTGAAGCAACCCAAACTTGCCAGTACCAGATTCCCACCCACCACCCCGATCCCCAACAACAGCAACTGTAGTCAAACCATGTGGGGTATCCCCTCCTGAAGGCACTAGAGATACACACCTACACACCCCCGCATTCCCATCCCACCCCGCAAGTGGCATACGGGGAAGTCAGAGAAGAAGGGGTGGTGCCTGGCATACACAAATCCTGCAAGTGTCAGCCGTCAAAACACACCTTCCAAGTTCCTTCACGCCTATCACCAGGCCAAGTCAACAGTGTGGACAAGGGAAGCAGCCCGGGTCCGCCCCCTCCCACTCTCACCTCTTGCAGCTCCACCAACCCGCGCAAGCCCCAAACCAATCCAACAGTGTACATTGGGCAATCTAGCCTTCACTCCGTAAAGTATCTCTATGGCCGTGGAGCAGCTGTCCGTGTCCCCGCGTGCAGGGAGGATCATCCTGCCGGGTGTAAGGACGAGCCTTCAAAACAGACACAAGCAATCCAACAAAACCCAATAGCCAAACTATCAAGACGGCTGCGTCTCCAATTGAGCCGCGCCCCAGGTAAAGTGATGTGCCATGTCAGCTCGGCGCCCTAGTTCCCATCACTGCACATTCTTAGTCGGCACCACAGTGCAACAGTGCATGAACAGCCACATCCCAGCTGCGGAGCAGAACACACTAGCGCCCACCATCGCCCAGAAGCTGGACTAGGTCGCAAGTCAACAGTTATCATAGGCACCGCAGGCTGTAAAGGTAGGTACCAGTATCCCAAAGCAACAGTGTCCAAAGTAAATATCAACAATGCAACAAGGAGCTATCGAGCAAATAATCATCAGGACATTATTAAGACTCATCCTGCTCGGCCGGGTTGCCGTCTGCATCCACCTCATCATCCGCACGCCTGTCCCTTCTAGCAGCACGGAGCCTCTTCACGTAGTCCTCGGCTTGCTGCGGAGTCGTAAAGAAGTGTTGTTTACCCTGATGAGTCACCCTGAGACGCGCCGGGTAAAGAAGAGCATAATCCACCTGCATATCCCTTAATTTCTTTTTCACATCCAGAAATTTCCTCCGCTGGTCCTGGACCATGGGTGTGAAATCTGGATACAGGGAGAACTGAACACCATCACAGGCCAGGTTCCGGTTTGTACGAGCCGCCCTCAGCGCCACATCCCTATCACGGTAGTTGAGTAACCTGGCAATAATAGGGCGTGGCGGCACCCCTGGTTTGGGGACCGGGCCAAGAGAGCGGTGTGCTCGCTCAACAATGAACTGATTGGAGAAGGCCTCTTTTCCCACCGCGGCGAGCAGAATGCGTTCCACATAGTCCTCCATTCGTCCGGTGTTGGTGGATTCCGGAACTCCCGTGACGCGGATGTTATTGCGTCTGCTCCTCGCCTCCAACTCCTCATTTTTAGCCGCAATCACTCTGAGGACGTTATCCATACGGTTGAGGCGCGTTTCGTGAGTGTTGGTTGTGTCTTCGGCAGTGGATATGCGTCGTTCCGTCTCTGTCAGTCGCTCCTCGTGGACTTCTATCTTCTGCGCTACCCCGTCCATCCTGGAAGAGAGGCGGTCAACCTTATCTACGATTGTCGCGAAGCCCTGCCGCATCTCGTCAATAATCAGTCGCAATTCTGGGGTCACAGGTGCAGGGGATGACTCTGCATTCGATGGACCTGGAGCACCACCAGTTCCTGTGGTGCCTCGCGTTGGTTTTTTGGCGACTGCAGGTTCAAAGGACAGTTTGGGTTGTTTTGCGTCGTTTTTACCCATAGCGCCCAGTGCGTTGACGCTATTCGGGGCAGGTAAACGGCTAGCAGTAGTAGGGTTCCTCACCTCCAGACTATGGCGCCCTGCCGGCTGTCACCCACGTGGCAGGCCTCCCCAGGCAATAAAAGCAGACGAGCAGGTCAGTGATTACCAGTGGCCTCTTGATCCCCTCTGCACCTCAGTTACGGTGGTCAAAGCGCAGTAAGGGCCCACGTGTTGGCGGCCAGGTCGCAGGCAATGCGCGCAGTTCCAAGTAGTCTCTGGCGCCAATAGCGCACAAAAGGTGAAGGGCAGTACAGCGACGCGTTGGCAAACCCGCTCCCACAGCACCACTACAACTGCCCCCGCTAACGGGCCGCCGCCCTCGCTACCGCAGGTCCTGATGGCAGCAGTGTCCTGCAGCTGTGCAAGAGAGGCCTGCAGGGCGGCGTGCAGCACGGCCGGGCGTGATGGCGGCCTCCGCCGTTAGTCCAAGCTGGGTGACCCGGGAGCGGCAGCCATCCCCAGGTATAGATCCCCGGTCTGTGTCTTGGCCCCTCGCCGTCTGAGGTGGCGAGATACGCCCCTGTCCGTCCCCGGCGCTCGGTGCACTCAGCAGCTTCAGCCGGGGGAGGTCGGTAGGCAGGCGCGCCGCAGGGCCGGCTGCAAACTACCCCCCCGCCGCGTCCGTCTCGGGGGAGCTCGCAGATCCCAGCGCCAGTCTCTGGACTTGCCACTCGCTGCGGTGCCGGTTGATGGGGGCCAGACTCACCTCCGGCGGGATCCGGAGACCCGCCCGCCGGCCGCCCGACTCCCAGGCCTCAGTCCACAACCTCACGGCCCGGCCGCCTCGTGGGAAGCCGCGGCCTCGCGTTGGTCGGCGTCCGGGGCGCCGCAGCAGCCGTCTGCAGTGCCTTCTCCCGATGGGTGCACTCCTCGCCGATACTCAGGCGTCGGACCTCGGATCGTCACCAAACTCGGCCAATATCAGCAGCACACATGTATCCACCCTCGGTGTGTTTTTCAGGCGTCAACCTCCAGTGTAAGAGGATGAATGCAGGATGTTACTGGCCAGGCAGCCAGAGCCTCACAGAAGTGCGGCCATTAGCTCGTGCGCCCTCTAGCGCCCCCCCCTCTCACCACCACTTTCATTGCATCCCATTCAGTGGACCTACTCGTGGCCGTGCCCTCATTCACTCCGAAATAGCTATCAATGCCTTGCTGGACCGCATCGCTGAACACAGAATCCTCAAGCGTCTCCGGCCGAAGCCGCCATGTTGGTATCGCTGAGCGCTCCCGCTGCCACTGAATGTGTACCAATAGGGGGTTATGGTCTGAGATGGTCCTAGCCAGGTACTCCGTATGAGAGATCAATGGGGCTAGGGACCCACCGCAGAGCACCGAATCGATCCTGACATGCAGATCATGGAGAGCAGAATAAAAGGAGTAATCACTGGCGTCCCTATGCCGCTCCCGCCAGACATCCAGCAACCCCCATCTATCCTGCCAGTCCTTCCTGTGCGCGGCCAACCTGCGCACCGGGGAGTCCACCAGGGGGGGATGGGACCTATCCAGAGCCACATCCGTGATCGAGTTGAAGTCCCCCCCTAACACTATCGGGCCCGCCAGGAAAGAGGCCAAGGACCCCGAGAGGCCATCAAAATATCGAGCTTGATCAGTGTTTGGTGCATACACACAGCAGAGAACCACATCCCTTCCATATAACCTCCCCTCCACCGCCACAAACCGGCCATCTGGATCCACCACTTGATTCAACACTTGAAAGGGTATCCCCGCCCTCACCCAGATCAACACCCCCCTGGCATACGCCGAGTAAGTGGTGCCAAACACCTGGCCCGCCATCTTTTCTGCAAAGCAGTGCACTCTTTTTTGGTGAGATGAGTCTCTTGTAGCATAGCTATCTGAACCCCCCTACGCACTAGGTATGCATGAACTTTGTGGCGTTTTATCATAGTTCGCAGCCCCCGGACATTCCACATCAGGCATTTCAAATTAGGTAATGTCCCCATTCCAACTTCGAGCAGTCCGATTCAAATAACGAAGGTTCATAGCCCCCCCAATGCAGTTGTCCCCCCCCCGAACACACCCAGAACAGAAAAACTCCCCAAACCCCACTCCCCAGGACAGAGCACACGAACCCAATGTCAGCCCCCATCCAAACCTTGATCCAACTTCCCACACTCCTACCCTGTGGTCTCCACCACAGTCGGCCTTAAGGGCCCAAGGGGGGTGAGTCACCGCCGACCCCAGCTAACGGAGCCCGCGCCCCGCGTCTTCATCCCCTACTAAGCACTCAGCCCCCCCACCCGGCAACCCGCACTCCACCAACAGGATACCACCCTACCATGAAGTCTCGATCAAGTCCCAAGGCAGTCTCAGCCGCAAAATATGCCATCCGATGTCTGTGGGGTCACTATCGGCCCCTTCGAGCTTTCCGCCTCTGAGAGTTCTTCTCCCGTCCTGCTGCCTTCCCCGCCTGAGTCCGATTCTGCCAGTTCACTGGTCTGTTGCGACCCCGTAATGGCCGCCGTCACTGCGAGTGCATCCCTCTTCTCCGCCGCCATTTGAGCCTCCTGTTTCTCCCGCTGGCGCCTGTTGCGGGACCTGATGCGCTGCGATTGCCTCACCCGGGGCGGCTTAGGTTGATCTCGCCTACTTTTATGCGATCCGTCTGTCCCCGCTCTATACAACTCCAGCCATTGCCAAACTTCATCCGGAGTCTGAAAAAAGTGCGTAGTGCCATCCATTATGATCCGCAGCTTGGCCGGGTAGAGCAAGGAGTACTGGATGCCTTCCTCCCTGAGCTCCTTCTTCACCGCTAGGAACAATGCCCTATTCTTCTGGACCGGTTGGGTGTAGTCCGGGAATATCGTGACCTTACTGTTCTCCACCTCATATGGGCCCGACATCCTGGCCCGCTGGATGAGGAGATCCCGGTCCTTGTAGTGGAGGAGCCGCACCACCATCGGTCGTGGGGGGCGGCCAAGCCCCAGCGGGCGAGCAGGTACCCGGTGAGCTCGCTCCAGAGTGAAAAAAGGAGTAAGCCCCTCCGGCGCTACCACAGTGCGGAACCAGTTCTCCATATAGGCCACCGCATCCTCCCCCTCAATCCTTTCCGGCAGGCCTACGACCCGCACGTTGTTCCGTCTATTGCGGCCTTCGGCGTCCTCCGCCCGTCGCTCCAGCGAGTCCAACCGGGCCAATATATCTGTGATCCTGTGTTCCGCGGTCACCACCGATGGCTTCAGGTCCAGCAACAGTTGGTCATGGTCCTTGACCCTGTCCGCTAGCTTCGCGTGGTCCGCTCGTAGCAGCCCCAGGCCCGTGGCCACTTGGGCGATGTCTTGGTGCAGCGCCTCCTTAGTCGAGGTGATCGCATCGAGTATGGCATCCAAACGCCGGTTCAGCCGCTGTTCCTGGCCCAGCTCCGGGGGGGGGAATCTCGCCCAGCCGGGTTGATGTCGCCGGGTCCCCCTCAGCACGCTCCTCGGCCATCGACCCTCCGATCGCCGCCATTCCAGGGTGCTGCGTCACAGGCCCAGGAGCCCGTTTGGCGTCCGCTCTCTTAGTTCAGTGCCAGCCCCCTGGCACCGGGCAGTGTTCAATGTCGCCACCGATGCCCTCGGGAGCAATGACCAGCTTGACGAACTCCGTTCAGCTGACCCCCTCGGTAGCCTGAAGGGGGAAGGATGGGTCCCGGGACGGCGGCCAGCGAGGGTCCCCAAGGTCCGGGCGAGGCAGGTCAGCGTCCCCTGGTCTCTGGACACAGCACCGCTGATCCCAGTGCTTCGAACAGCCGATTGCAGGATCTCTTGCCAGCCGGCGACAACTCGGCTCAAAGCGAAAGTACGGGGCCGCCCGGCCTCCTCGCCGCCATTTTCTTCGCACCCTCGGCAACACCTCGGTCGTCTCTTCGGCTCGATCTCCTCGGGGCCAGCAGTCCCCCAGCGACTCTCCGATCGTGCCCGGCTGTCCCCTTACACTTCAGAGGGCAGGAGCGTCGTCTCCGGGTCGCCCAGGGTACCGAAAACAGGAGAATTAGCGGGATTCCGCGCGGAGCTGCGAGCTCACGCCGCCATCCCGATCGGCGTCCAAGCCACGCCCATCTCAACACTTTCCTAACATTAGATGGTTTTTTTGACTCAGTTAGCCCAGACACAAACGTAATAATAGTAGGGGATTTAAACTGCTCTTTTGAGCCGCTGATGGGGAATCACTTCTGACAGAAGTGGATGTTCAATAGAACATCCCCTCGCTCGATTTTATACCCATCAATAAATGGACTGAATGCGCCCTACAGTGGATGGGCCTCTGCCTCGAGCGCTGCTTTAGGGCGGCAAATGGACGGACTGACTCCGACAAAATGAGCAGGGACACCTTTGACAACGGCTTATGCAAAAGCCAAATAGACTATGCCCTCATTAAAATAGAGTTCTGGCCAACCTTAAGGGACATGGTGATTTTGGATCGATCGCCCTGAGAGTGACCACAACCCCCTCGTAGTCAGCCTTCAGTTGAGCAGTGACCCCAGACGTAAAGATCAAACTGAACTAGCCATTGCCGATGCCCTTCTAACCAATGACATACGTAGGGAGCGCTGGGCAAGGGTCGCCATCGACCCCGGGGCACTAGATGAGATTAGCACAAAAGTTTCACGGGCCCTGGAAGTCTTGCTCTCCCTTCCAACACAGGAAGACGTCAACAGGGAGATAACAAAACTTCACGAAGACTTATTTACTGGCCTTAAACCACACTTTTCCAAATCCAGCAAACCAAAGAACCAAACCGGCCAACCAAGGTGCAAACATTGGTACAACAAATCGTGCCGGGAAACCTAGAGTATCCTGGCCTCTGCCATTAAAACTAAGAACATGGTTGATATCAGTTTAGCTAGGCGTAACTATCGCAAAGCTAAAATTCTGGCTAAACAATATTGGGACAATGAACATTGGCAGGACCTTCTCGTTGCCAGCAAGCATAAAAACCTGACCAAGTTCTGGCACATTGTTAAATGGGGCCATTCCCACAATTCGCAGGTTCCCTTAAACCACGTCCCAGCGGAGATCTGGGTTGAGAATTTTGAATCCCAGTTTTACGGGCTTAATTTGATCGACAAAATTTCCCCCTTGAACTCCCGTCTCTTGTCCAACACGCACAACCTTACATTTGACTGCAGAGAAGTTGAGGAAGCTTTGAGTAAGATCCCCCGTGGAAAGGCTCCGGGTATTGACTGCATCCCGGCGGACCTCTTCAAACATGACCAAACTAACTGGGTACCCTACATTGCATTTCTGGCTACTGCTATCGCCAAGGGGGCTGTCATCCCAGACTCATGGAGAGGAGCCGAGATACTGTCAATTTACAAGAAAAGAGACCGTTCAAGCCCGGGGAACTATCGTCCAATCAGTTTGATTGACTCTATCCAAAAAATCGTCGCCAGGATGGTCCTGGCAAGAATACAGAGTTGGATGGAGCTGGAGGATATTTTATCACCCCTCCAGGCCGGGTTCAGATCGTCCATCAGTACCATCGAGCAGGTCCTCAGGTTTCAACTGATTTATTGGAAAATAGTCAGCCTAGGTGGTGGTACTCTGTTCGCCACCTTCGTTGACCTTAAGTCAGCATTTGACTTAGTTCCTAGGGCCAAACTGTGGGGGGTCTTAGGTAGCTTGGGGATGCCCCTGAACCTTCTGAATATCGTAATTAGGCTCCATGAGGCAAATTTTGCCCAAGTTCGATGGGGCAAGCAAGGGCAGGTCACAAATAGATTCGCAGTGTCACGGGGTGTCAGGCAAGGGTGCGTCCTAGCACCAACCCTGTTTTTGTTATTCATCAACAGGGTTGTGCAGTATTTTTAGGTCTCGCCTGTCGATGCGCATGCGCATCGAGCTTGCGAGTCTATGGTGGCTTATCCACTCTTTATCCAACTTGCAAGGAATCGTGGCGATTCCTTGCAGTGCACGAGAAATTTAAGCTCAATGCGCATGCACATTGAGCTTAAATGCGCGTGCACATGCCCCCAGCCGCCTGCCTTGCCTACTCTCTCTCACAGCCTCCCCCAGCTCCGCCCCCTCACTTCTTGATTGCACGGCCGCTAGGCCGTGCCTCCCCTACTCTCCTCCCCCCTCCTCCTCCTACTCTCCCCTCTCCGCCCCCTCCCCTGCCCGCCCACCAAGGGACGTGATGCACCTTTACGGCCGGGTTGCGGTTATTTGCATGCAGGGCCCGATTATATTTTTCCACACAGTCGTTTTGGAGTGAGTTAATTTTCGTCTTTGTCCACGTTAGCATAAAGATGACAGAACAGCAATAACTCTCGTCTCCTCCGCCTCCCTAACTCTCCTTTGCAGTCTGCACCCTTTCCCTTCCAGCTGCACCTTTCTGAACACCTTTCACCCTTCTTCATTTTGTAGCTTACCTCCTCATCATCAGCAGTTCTGTTGCCCTTCTTGCCCTATTTCCTGTCTCCTCCCGCCCCGCCCCCAGCTCTCGCGCCAGCAGCCGTAGGGCCATCCCTTCCACGCCCTTTTCCATCTCCAGTCTCTCTCGTATCCTGCACGCCACACTGACAATCTCTCTCATTTGCTGCACCCTACATGACAGTCTCCCACGCCTCGTACACCCAGCAATTACAATCTCTTACGTCCCCTGCACGCCACACCGACGGTCTCTCTCGCCTCCTGCACTCCATACTGACAAGTCTCTCTCTCATCCTGCACGCCACACTGACGGTCTCTCTCGCCTCCTGCACTCCACACTGACAAGTCTCTCTCGAATCATGCACGCCACACTGACGCTCTCTCTCTTTCCTATACTCCACACTGACAGTCTCTCTCGAATACTGCACGCCACACTGACGCTCTCTCATTTCTATACTCCACACTGACAGTCTCTCTCGAATACTGCACGCCACACTGACGCTCTCTCCCATTCCTATACTCCACACTGACAGTCTCTCTCGAATCCTGCACTCCACACTGACTGTCTTTCTCGCCTCCTGGATCTTAGGCTGGCAGTCTCTCTCATCTCCAGCATTCTACAGTGACACTCCTCTTTCATCCTGCATGTCTCAGCTGCCTTTTAAATCATCTACGCTCCACCAGACAAAGGCACCACGAAGCTTTGCTGAGCGGCTATAACTGTCAATGCCTAGAGCGTGGAAACAAATGTCTGGAGCTCGTTTTACAAACACCCTACAGTTGTAGCTAACATGTCATAGCCTCGGGCAAGCGGTTACTTCAATTCTCATGCACCTCATATCAATGCAATGCCTGCCCCGTGCTTCAGGTGACACCCTCCGGTTCAGACACGAGTGACAAGCATAACTCTGCACTGGATAGGGTGTGACCACTGCCAGTGGCAAGCAAGCCTCAATGGCCACTCGCACATCCTAAGGGACCGTGCAGAGCTGTGTTTTCGTGCAAGGATTCCCCAGCCGCCTGCCTTGCCTACTCTCTCTCTCACAGCCTCCCCCAGCTCCGCCCCCTCACTTCTTGATTGCACGGCCGCTAGGCCGTGCCTCCCCTACTCTCTTCCCCCCTCCTCCTCCTACTCTCCCCTCTCCCCGCTCCGCCCCCTCCCCTGCCCGCCCACCAAGGGACGTGATGCACCTTTACGGCCGCGTTGCGGTTATTTGCATGCAGGGCCCGATTATATTTTTCCACACAGTCGTTTTGGAGTGAGTTAATTTTCGTCTTTGTCCACGTTAGCATAAAGATGACAGAACAGCAATAACTAATGGTATAATATTGTGCTCTCCATAGCTACACAGTCCTGGACGGCTGCATTGCCCATTGTTGCTCCACCGGGGCAAGAGCTGTGCCACCCTTTGAGGATCCCCGCTGGCTTTGTAAATAAGCCCCGTCTGGGTTATATATATGCCATTTGGCTATCATTAACATCGAGCACAAGACCTTTCTGTGCCTCCCCTACTCTCCTCCCCCCTCCTCCTCCTACTCTCCTCCCCTGCCTGCCGTGTCGCACCTCTCCCCTCTCCCCGCTCCGCCCCCTCCCATGCCCGCCCACCAAGGGACGTGATGCATCTTTACGGCCGGGTTGCGGTTATTTGCATGCAGGGCCCGATTATATTTTTCCACACAGTCGTTTTGGAGTGAGTTAATTTTCCTCTTTGTCCACGTTAGCATAAAGATGACAGAACAGCAATAACTAATGGTATAATAAAAAACGGGAGAAACTAAACGCTAGACGGCAGAACAAAAAGCAGGCGCAGTTTACAGGAAATCAAAGACGGCGGAAAAGAAAAGAAGCGCTTCTGTCCTAGAGCTCGAAGCGAAAACCCCTGAACCCAGAGCATAATCTTCACAAAATTATTTTACAAACGTTTAAGCTATTGCCATTATAAATGACAATAAATTTTACTTAAGTATTAATTATTTACAAAATTAAAAGCCATTGTTATTTGCAAAATCAATACATCTAAGTCACGTAAAGACAACACACATTGCATTACAAATGCTATAGGTGGCACATTTGCGAAAGTTAAAACTATTGACATTGTAACTGACAAAGATATTACTTTTGCTATTTTCAAAACCAACACATAAATAAAAAAAGTGTCCTTTACAATACCAATTGCTCAAACTTTCCTAATGCGAGACCTATTGCATTTCCAATGCTTGTTCAACCTTCCCGACAGACGCCCCTTCCCTAGGTGGCATCAAGTATCCGCTACTTATGTTTGCGGATGACACCTTTTTACTATCGCAGACACAGATGGGCCTGCAGGCGGCCCTGAACAAGTTTGATGTTTTTTGCCAAGATCACCTACAGGTTACTGTCACCAAAACCAAGTTTATGGTTCTCAACAAGGGTAGACCTGTGGTGGGCCATGTTACGATGAATCATCTTAGAGAGCAAAATGAGTTGCAAGCCCCAAATAGACACCATATCCCTTAAGTTTGCCCAGCTTTCAGGGTGTTTGGTAAAAGAACAGAGAATGTCCCAGACCAAAAGGATAGGCCCAGCTTTGAAGATCAACAACTCCAGGATAGGTTCAGCGATGCTGTACGGGGCGGACCTCTGGGCTTTTGCGGACCTTTCCTCTTTGGTCAAAGCTCAAAATAAATTCTTAAGGAATCTCACAGATCTTCCCTGCTCCAGTCCCACAAGACCGTTACTAATGGATTTAGGCTGTCACTCCATAGACTACATTGCTCGCTTTAAACCAGTGGCTCTATGAAGAAGGATCTGGACCACCCCCGAACTAGCCCCATATGCTAAGGCAATGTTGGATGCTCGATCCTTTTTGGGTTCGGGTAACCTACTATGGTTCAAGCAAGTCAGATTGCTCCTAGAGTCCATGAGCCAGGGAAATCTGTGGTCCAACCCTGCTAATAATCCCTTTCCATCTAAAAAACTATTTAAAAGCCTATATTGGTCTTTGATAAGCCAGAAACATTTCAGACAGTATGTTCCTGGAGCTTAAAAGTGATTCTTCACTAGAAGACTACTGGGACATTATTAGCAGGTCCAGCGACAGGAAACTGTACCACCAGTTAAGGGTCGGCTGCCTACCCATTCGAACATTTACTAAAAACTGGAAGGGTCAGGTGACCGAATCCGGTCGATGGTGTACCGACCGCAGGGAATCCATTGGTCACATATTCTTTGAGTGCCCGGCCTACGCAGCCCCAAGGGCCAAATGGTTAAAACCCATTTGTCGCAACTTGGGTACAAGGGTGGGGTCTGTAGCCTTAAGGATCCTGAGGTATGATATGAGCGAACCCATTGTAATTGCTGTGGCAAAATTCCTAGGCTGGGTGTGGATTATTAGGGCCAGGCCGCAAGCAGTGTAGTGATTTTACATAGTTTTTATCCTCATTGTAATGACTGCACTTTTATCTTTATTATGGTATATTAACCTCTATTTTAAATGTTAGTATTTTTTCATTACAAGCCCCATGAAATTGCATTTTCACCTCTTTTATGAACTGCTGTATGTCTTTTCCTATGAATGTATTTTATGATGAATTAATCGAAATAAAGACATTTGAAATTGAAAAATTGACTACCACCGAGGACCCATGAAGAAATTCTGTGAGGCATTAATTTGTGTCGGGAATCTCAAGAGATCTCGGCCCTTAAATTTCTAACTAAATTAGAAGTCCTCAACCCTATCATTCCACCAATAATATAATTCAGGCAGGAGAAGCCATTCTATTTATTTTTCATGGATCATCATGACGTTCCTCCCCTCAGGCACACCACAGATTACTTAAACTAATGCAGTCCTATCTCGTAAGTGGCACCTGGACATTTTAGCTCCTGCTTTAAAAATATATATATTTAATTCAATCATTACAATTATACATTTTAAAAAATTGTCACCACCTCTCTTCTCAACAACTTTAAAAACTGACTTTTTTTGTTTTTGTTCTTTGTTAGATTAATGTCTGGCATTTTTGCTCCAAAATACCACCCAAGACTCACATAGAGAAAGAAATCTGCGTTTTTGGGCCAATAAAAGATACTCAGAATAGATGTGTACAGTGCAGAAATATACAAACACAAGATCTATGCTAAACAAAGAAATCAAAGGGTTGAGTTACTGAGTTGCCAGCAATCTACAAATGAAAATCAGAGTGGCTAAAAAAGGGCACTAATCTATCAAAAGGATCATTCCATATAATCTCATGACTATAAATAGCACTTCCTCATCAACCATCTAATCATTCTTCCAAAAAGTTGCCCTATTCTTCATCAATAACACTGCACTCAAAAGTCACATTCAGGCAGAAAAGGTGTACACCCAAATAATCCCCCTTTTACAAATCACAGCACACACTTTAGGCCCTCATTATACTCGTCAATATCAATCAATGAAGCAGATTTCAATGAAACAGTTGCAAGCTGCGACCATCCAGACCCCCTTAAAACGCTAGCACAGCTAAATTATTGAAACAATTCTGTAAAACCTAACTTCTTGAACTGCTCATCTGTTCTTAAGTGCAAGGCACCTTTTCAACACAAAACCCTCCCTTGACTCAAAGGATCTCAACAACGTTTGGTCAATTTACTCGCTTCCCTCCACCTGCCAGCTTTTTGTACAAGCATTTCAAATGTAATATGCCTCACATTCACGTGAGTTTGAGCTATTGGCATTGTAAATTACAATGACTTATGTTTGTTTTGGGTTTTAAAACATAAAGAAAAGGCATTGTCATTTACAATGCTAATAGCTTAAACTCTCGCAAATTTGAGACCTATTGCATTCAAATAAAGGGCCTTCTCAACTGCTTGTTAGATTGTAAATATCAGAGGAAAAGACTGGCCTGCGACATCTTCAAAATAGTGATAAATAGTGCAGTGAAGAAGATGTGTAAATGTTGTAAATTACACAGACACAAAGTGTGAAGTTAGAGTTACACATGATCTGAGCTATAAACACTAACAAAGTGCTCCAACACCTTTTGCCCTGTGACTACAAGGTATCCATAATTTGAGTGTGCAGTGTGGCATTGCATAATGTCATTGCTATCTTTGGCCTAATAAACACCCCAGCTGTAGTAGGGCCCTGGATTCACCTCCTGATGCAGGGTGGCCTGTGCTTTATGGCAGGCATGGAGGGAGGGAGGGATGGTCTCACTTGCAGCTCCGGCCTAGTACAGTGCCCCCACAATTACTAGTGAGCAAGAGGGCGCTGAGGTTGTGGTATTGGTGGTGGTGGTATTGGTATTATTGGTGGTGGTGGTTGTATTGGTGGTGATATTGGTGGTGGTGTGGTATTGGTGGTGGTGGTGGTGATGGTGGTGATGGTGGTGGTATTAGTGGTGGTGGTATTGGACTGGTGGTGGTATTGGTGGCTGTGGAATTGGGGGCTATGGTGTTTGTGGCTGTTGTGTTGGTGGGTGTTGTGTTGGTGGGTGCGGTGTTGGTGGCTGTGGTGATATTGGTGGTGGTATGGGTATTGGTACAGACACAAGATAATGCCGGGTCAAAGTGATTGAAAGCAGGCGCCCATGTTATGGGGGTGGTTGTGCTGCTTAAAAAAACACAAGTGGTTTCAGCTGAAGCAGTGCATGACCGGCCGCAATAAGAGAAACTCAATTAAGTGAGTAGTACTTACAGACTAAATAACAGGTCCTGTGAAACAACCGAAGTAAAGGGGCCAGTCGCCATGATTGGAGGGTACAAATGAAGACAAGGCCGTCCTAAGGAGGGACTAACAAACCTATTACCGAATCCGAAGGCAGGGTTTATGAAAGACAATGACACAAGTCAATAAAAAATATATGAGAGTGGGCGCGGCTTTTCTCCCATACTCTACTAAAGCAGTCTCGCATGCGCGCTGCTGCTAGGCTCGACCTAAAAAGAAGCCTTTAAAAACATTGAGGAATTTGCCAAAGGAACAATCTCTAGGATGATTCCCAAGCCAGATTTTGACCTAGGCAAAGCAGCAAACTGGTGGTTGTTTCAGCCCTTCATGATCTGTGTTGATTTGTGAATGATGGTGATGTAGGGGCACTGTGCTTTTAGACCTCTCAGAAGCCCCCAACACTTCAGACAATGACATCCAGAAGCAAACCTTAATAAAGGAAGGGTTCTGTGGACAAGGAAACAAATAAATTGTCTTTCCTTTCAAACCACTAACAAATTATATCAACACCCATCTCTTTTCAAACTTTCCCAAAAACTTCAGTTGCAGTGTCCCTCTGGGGGTTGATTTGGTCTCTCGTTCTCATCACCCATACACACGCCATTCAGTCTCCACTGTCAATCTATTACAGACCATAATGTTGATTCCATTTTTTTTACCTATCTAAGATTAGAAATGTCAAATCCTCATAACAGGAAGGTACAATGCTAGTGGCTTTGCCTAACATGCTCCTGGACATCCTAGATATTTCTCAAGATAACTACAGAAATGACAGAGGTGTTAGTTTCTCTGAAAGCCCTCTCCCTGGTCACAGTATGCTGCACTGAATCCATATATTCCTTGTTTTCTTAAGGAAAAGTTGTACAGAATCTTGGTATTCACCTCAATACAAACCCCTTTCTTGATTCAAAAGTGACAAAGGTGTCCAGTAATGCTTCAGTCATATCTGCACTCTCAAAAAGCTTCTACCCTCCACTGATAACAGCTGGCACATATTGGTGGTAAAGTCATGATCCAATCTAGATTGGACAACGCAAATGCTGTATACCTGGCTGCCTTGGAGAAACCTTTCCTTTATCTCCAGTTTGTCAAGATGCTGCTGCATGCTTAGTTTCCAGCATCTCAAGACGTGACCAGATTTCAACAATACTGAAGATCTCTTCACTGGTTACTAATCCGTTCCTGGGTGTCTTTCAAAGCCCCTTGCTCATGTTCAACACAATGCTCTCTTTTTGACATAGAAATATACATTCTTTACACTTCTATTAGCCAAGTAAGTCCTAGAAATCGCAAAATAGCTTATCTTAATGTACCCAAGCCAAAAGTGTAACTTATGGAGCTAGTGCTATCCTATTGCCGCAGTGAAACTGTGCAATTCTCTCCCAGTAGCACTCAGTACAAAAACCAATCTAGCGATTTTTAGATCAAAACTCTGCTTTCAAAGAAGTAATTTTACCATTTTCTTTTTCAATAATCGAAAATTAGGTTTTCCTCTGAATGATAACCTTTGCAGTATAAGTACAACATAACTAGTTGAAAATACAACAAGCATTGGAAATGCAATAGGTCTCGCATTAGAAAAGTTGGAGTTATTGGTCTTGTAAATGACATATTTTATTTATTTGTTGGTTTTTAAAATTGCTAAATTGATGGCTTTGTCATTTACAATGCCAATAGTTATAACTTTCGCGAATGTGACACCTATAGCATTTGGAATGCAACATGTTTTGTATTTACGTGACTTAGATGGCAGCTCTGGTCGTTAGGCCACATCTCTAGAGAGCAGGAGAGTGCAGCAGGGGAGAGAAGCACAGCAATGCAATAGGTCTCGCATTAGGAAAGTTTGAGCTATTGGTATTGTAAAGGACACATTTTTTATTTATGTGCTTGTTTTGAAAATAGCGAATTAATAGCTTTGTTATTTACAATGCCAATAGTTTTATCTTTCGCAAATGTGACACCTATTGTAACACAATATGTGTTGTGAGGGTGAGTGAGGGTGAGGGGTTGAGGGTGAGTGAGGGTGAGGGGTTGAGGGTGAGTGAGGGTGAGTGAGGGTGAGTGAGGGAGGGTGAGTGAGGGTGAGTGAGGGTGAGGGGTTGAGGGGGAGGGGTCGAGGGTGAGGGGTTGAGGGTGAGGGAGGGTGAGGGGTTGAGGGTGAGGGAGGGTGAGGGGTTGAGGGTGAGTGAGGGTGAGGGGTTGAGGGTGAGTGACGGTGAGGGGTTGAGGGTGAGTGAGGGTGAGGGTGAGTGAGGGTGAGGGTGAGTGAGGGTGAGGGGTTGAGGGTGAGTGAGGGTGAGTGAGGGTGAGGGTGAGGGGTTGAGGGTGAGTGAGGGTGAGGGTGAGTGAGGGTGAGTGAGGGTGAGGCTGAGGGGTTGAGGGTGAGTGAGAGTGAGGGTGAGTGAGAGTGAGGGTGAGTGAGAGTGAGGGTGAGTGAGAGTGAGAGTGAGGGTGAGTGAGGGGTTGAGGGTGAGTGAGGGTGAGGGGTTGAGGGTGAGTGAGGGTGAGGGGTTGAGGGTGAGTGAGGGTGAGGGGTTGAGGGTGAGTGAGGGTGAGGGGTTGAGGGTGAGTGAGGGTGAGTGAGGGTGAGGGGTTGAGGGTGAGTGAGGGTGAGTGAGGGTGAGTGAGGGTGAGTGAGGGTGAGTGAGGGTGAGTGAGGGTGAGTGAGGGCGAGTGAGGGTGAGTGAGGGTGAGTGAGGGTGAGTGAGGGTGAGGGGTTGAGGGTGAGTGAGGGTGAGGGGTTGAGGGTGAGTGAGGGTGAGGGTGAGTGAGGATGAGGGGTTGAGGGTGGGTGAGGGTGAGTGAGGGTGAGTGAGGGTGAGGGTGAGTGAGGGTGAGTGAGGGTGAGGGTGAGTGAGGGTGAGTGAGGGTGAGTGTGAGTGAGGGTGAGGGGTTGCTTCCCATACAAACTGAGAAGCAAACCAATAGGTACATGCAGTCTAACACTGGAAGGCATTTATAAAGACATGTCTGTACAATATTTCTGTAACACATAAAAGTCTTACAAGAATGCAGACAGCTTTCGGAACTGCATGATCAAGGCAGAGCAATGGGCAGAAAAACGTGCTCTCGCAGCTTCCAGCAAGAAAGAAATCCTAGCAGCCCGGCAAATGCCAAATATGCATACTTATTAAACACAAAGGCGCATTATGTTTTCAGATTGAGGCGTATTGACTCATCTCGGCCTCCAAAAATAGTCTGCCAGCAGCGGGCGTGGCAAGGGCCTATGTGCACAGCAGCAATTATTACCAACATCAGACGCCACTTCTAACCAAGCAAACAGCATTTAGTAGTGAAAAGGTGCATTTAACAATTCAAGCTGATGCTAAAAGGAGAGGCCATCCTCCCCCTGCAAAACGTGGCGAGGGACCCCAGAAACCTCTGTGGCTTACAGATACAAATATGCCTTTGGCTGAATGGGGCTCCTATAAAGTATGCCGCCCTTCACCTGCACCACAGTGAACCTTTGTTAAGTCCCTGACTAGAAGACGTGTTCTGAAGTCTGCAAATAGAAACGTTATCCTTCAGGTGAAGGAAGGTTCATGTGAAGCAGCAGTGCACTTCAATTGGAAGAGGAGGTACTTTTGGGAAAGACAGTGGCAGCACTTACATATTGCCATTCGGAGATAAAGAAATAGGGAGAGAACAAAAAACAAGCAAAAAAAGTAAAAAAGGGAGACACGGCGGCCGAGCGGCCGTGAAACTGAAAGCACGGCCGCTCGGCGTGAAAGCCTTTGATCCGGCAGGGGGTGGAGCGGCACCAAGCTGGGCAACAGATGGCTGGCGATTTGATGCTGTGCACGCGCATTTTAGGTCAATGCGCTTGCGCATTGACCTAAAAGCCACGGGCACAGCATCAAATCGCCCAGTCAGTTTAACTCTGGTTAAAGCCCTATATCCTCACAAGCTCGATGCGCATGCGCATCGAATAGCGAGACCTAAAAACTGAATGAATAAGGGGATCAAATCAGCATGTGGTAGAGTTCCAATTGATGATACTAATTATTATTATTATTATTATTATGTTTCTTATATAGCGCCTGAATCGACCCCCGAAGGGGTATCTCCGCGCTTGCCTTGGGAACCCGTCCTGGCTTTTCCCTGTGAGATAACCCCTACAGGGCACCCCCAAGGTGAAAGCCAGGCATCCCGCCGCGGGGGGCCGTTGTGGAGATTAAGCAAGCTTAATGCCCAGAGTTGCAGAGTGTGAACCCATGATTCGAGTGGGCACCGAAGCGAGAATTATCGAGTCCATGGACATTTGAGCTCAAGACCCTGCTGCGTCGGGAATTGAACCCTGGTCCCGGGTCTGACCTCTGCTTCAGGGTCTGCCTGCTCTAACCATCAAAGATAAAGCAGCAGACACACACTAAGTAAGTTTCTATACCTGGTCTGCTGATCTGCAATGAAGAACGGTTTCGCTTCAATGCTCACGCAAACAATGGGCTGCAAAAAAATGGAAGGATGCGAATGCTTTAAGCAATCTCAAGCACAAGTAATTACTCTGAATGTGTTAGATGCAATCATTTCAAGCTCACTTGTCCGATCACAGCTGCGGACCACAAACCAGACTTGATCAAAATACAACAAGCATTTTCAATGCAATAGGTCTCGCATTTACGTGAGTTTAAGCTATTGGCATTGTAAATAACAATGCGTTTTTATTTATGTTTTATAAACCAAAACCTAATAAAAGGTATTGTCATTTACAATGCCAAGAGCTCAAGCTCGCGTAAATGCGAGACATTGTTGCATTGCAAATGCTTGTTATACCTTGTAACACTGTCTGGGAAAAGAGATCACCTTAATGGTACCAATTTAACATCCAAATGCCGCAATAAGCAATGGGAAGGTGACCAGTCAACATTTGTGAAGGGCCTTCCGGTGTGCAGGAACATGTCGCCATGATTTTTAGTAACTTTTGATCCTTTTAAGGTAAAAACAGTCCGAGTTAAAATCTGCGGGTTATGCAGCAGGTAATGGAGTATGAGGCAAATGTGGCAAACCTATAATTATGCGGAAAAAATGTGTGGCCACAGAATCGCACATTTCGATACTGCCCACTGTAAATACTGCATCCTGCCATTAGCTCCAAAAAATAATAGAGCATTGAAAACCGAGCCCTGAGACACCCACCTCGATTGAACCAGCGTGTCTCTGCATTGAAAGCACCGGCTCGTTGATGTTCCTCTCAGCCCACTAAGATCATGCCAGACACAGGAGAAATGTTGTCATACGTAAACCTATGTGCGTATACATCAAGAACTCCCCTTCAATTGAGCGTAGTCGTGCCAGCGATTGTTCCGTAAGTGCACTGCGTTAGGTAGAAAACAAATTTGGCTGTGGAGAAATCGTGCACTTGTCCTGACCCCTTGGATAATAAACACTACCAACTAATGGAAATTTGCTGGTAAAAGAGAAATTGATTTCCCTCTTGTGATGACAAAAACACTAAGTGAAAATGCAAGTTTTTTTCATCAGCGAGGCCAATATGTTATAGTAATTTGTATAGCGCGATGCTGCCCCAGCCAAGGGGCGTCCCGGCGCTGCGAGAAGACTAAATGCAGAAAGTTAGAAGCACAGAGAGAAGAAGAGGCATTACTGAAAGAGGTGAGTTTTGATGGCCTTTCTGAAAGCCAAAAGGTCCTGCATGCCACGGATTGTTTCCGGTAGACTGTTCCATAGCTTGGCAGCTAGGAAGCTAAAGGATCGACCGCCTATTCTGGCCAGTTTGGTACGAGGGATGGTCACGAGATGTTGTCCCTCTGAGCGAAGCGACCTCCTAGGAATATACTCCAGCAGGACGGGGCACAGCATTGGGGGAGAGGCGGTTTTAAGAATTTTAAAGGCTAAACAAAGTGTCTTGAACTGGATCCTTTTGCCCACCGGGAGCCAGTGCAGTTTTTTCAAGGCTCCGGCCACCGAAGAGTGGCGGGGGAGGCCTACTAGCGCCCTGGCATCCGCATTCTGGACTCTCTGTAATCTGGTGGTTTCGGCAAGGTTAGCCCCCAATAAAAGAGAGCTGGCATAGTCCAGTCTTGAAAGGATGGTCGCCTGGACAATTAACTGGCGGGTGCGGCAATCGAAGTACCTCAAAATAGGTCTGAGGTTGCGTAAGATGCCGAAGCAGGTGGCAGCCACCTTTTTAGTGTGGTGAGTAAACTTCAATGCCGAGGCCACCCAGACTCCCAGATTTTTAACACATTACTTTGGCTTAGCAGGTTGGCCCAAGGTGTCAGGCCACCAGCTATCTCCCCAGGACGCGGTGTTTTTCCCCAGGAGCAGTATCTCTGTTTTCCCCGCGTTAAGTTGAAGGAAATTCGCCGTCATCCAGTTGGTGATGTCAGTAAGTGTCTGTTTGAAGTGATGAGCCTCCAAACCACTGTTGTCATTAAGAGCCACCACCAGCTGCATGTCGTCAGCGTAGACACCAATGCCAGTCCGCTCCTTCTAGCCACCTCTGCAAGAGGACGGACATAGACATTGAACAGGGTGGGGCTCAGTGATGACCGCATTCCAGGCCAATCAGAAACATAAACAAGGAGTATTATCATTTCTGTTAAAGGTCCTTGGCAAACCAGAAGCCCTGTTGTGTGGAGGGCGACACGGGCCATCACAATTCACCTGAAGGAGTAGTTTGCGTGTTTTCGTGACAGCCATCAACAATGGGTGGATTGGGGGCGGGGAGGAGATGAGAAGTTGCGTTAGTTCTGGCACCAGACACTAAGAAAAGTTAAACGAGCATGTCCAACACATCTGTACTTTGTGTGACAGGTCGTGGCCTCTCGCTTGGAAGAGTTGCCTAGTTCAGGACTGTCCCGAGGGCTCCCTACTCTGTTGCTAGAGTTTACTAGGACTCACGTGAACTCGGACAACAGTCCCCCAGAGAAGTGACACGGCACCACATTGAGGGAGAAAACAGCGAGAGACTGCTTGCCAAGTGCACACCTTGTTTCACTTTAGATGTCGGAGAAGTGGTAGCCGAAAGAAGAAACGTGGGCAACTTCACAAATAGGTTGACGGGCAGGAGGTGGGGGGGGAGGGAGGCGTCGCACAGGGAGATTAAATTGAGACAAAAACAGAAAACACAGCGGTAGGTGGGAGGAAGCACCGCAATCCGAGTCAATGGAAATAAAAAACTGACCTTGGGCGGTGGCGTGCCTTGTTTCGCTTGTTGCCCCGCCGCTTGGCCCACTCATGCAGGCGGCTATTCTCCAGGGCACCATTGAATAGCATGCAGAGCTCAATGTTACCCTGGAAGTTGGCACGGGCTAGGAGCGCCAGGAAGCCCAGCATGTGGTTCAACTGGCCACAGGCTCACCCAGTCGGTGTAAAAGCTGCAGTTGAACCGGTGCAGGAAGTTGTCGGCATCGCTGCTTCCTTTGCAGGCAGCGCGCATAAGTGAAAGCGAAGAAGGAGCGCGCAAGACGCCATGGGCGTGCACATCTTCTGTCCTTGCTGTCCGGCCTCATGCTGACATCGGCTGTCTGGGCAAGTGCACATCTCATGTCCCCCTTCGACAATCAAGTCGACAACAATAGATCTCGCCAAGGCGAGCAGCGTATGTGCTACGTCGCTAGGCGAGACCTAAAAAGGGCAGAATGAAATGCTACAACGCGACCCTCTAACCAGAAACACAAGCAATTGCTGATGAGTCCCTGCCTTACCTGGCCTCATCAGGATATTTGAGCTGTAGTCTCTATGGAACAGCATGTTTGGGACTCAAACTTGGCATAACTATTATCAAACAGCACAAAACTGATAGATGGAAAACCCAGAATAGTGTAAACCACTATTAAATAATGCTCAATCTTTGGTATCTACAAGATAGCCATACTTAAACAACTTGCACACCATGCACTCTACTTTACAATTAGCTACATCCATTTTTCTAAAAATTAGAATTTACCTTAAAAAAGTCAGCACATTGCTTCTTAAACCATTCTTGTGACACACAATGGGCACAGCACCAAGACTTAAACTACTTTCATATAATATTCCAACCAGCCAATTAACCACTACGTAGGAACAACAGCTGCAAGCATGGGAAATCTGAAACCAGTGAGCTGGAGGGCAAAATGGTCCACACAATGATATCCTTTACTCAACTCCAAATACGGCTTGGATATGAGCATCACACAACACTCTACACAAAGATATCCTGTACATGGCAAACAGATCCTTGGGAAGACAAACAATGCATCACAAACTCTAGGAAGTAATAATTTCCCTGGTGAGCAACTATCATTGTGGGAGGATCTGAAAATAAAGCGTTTTTACTAAATGAGCTATGCAGAAACAAACTACGCAAATGGAAATATGTTGCATAATTAATAAAGAAAAATCTATGCAAAAAGCAACAGCACTGTTTAAGATAACTCACAAGTGACACATAATACAGTAGACCCACATAATACAAATCAAGCTCCACAAAATGTAATTTGCTAAATACTAAAATCCACAGTTCCACACAACACTGGAATGGTGTACACATGAAGCAATGATATTTATACAACACTGAGGTTCCACTCAGTGCACCATATTGAAATAGCTCAACAATGTACAGTAAAAGACCAAATATCTCAATGATCTTAATCAACAAAACTCCAAATACTGCTGAGATAACGAGCATCACACAACACTCTACACAAAACAATGAGCTTCTACTACCGCGCTACCTACACTCATGTCCCCACTATTTATTTGACCAGTTCACCGTCTGCCTGTGTTGTCTGATAATTAAAGTGCAAACTTCTGAATAATGTGCAGTGAGCAGTTACTTTAATTCCTTAAGCATTTAAACCTATCTTAGAGCACTTAAAGGAAGATTCCACCTAGCATGTTCTTGGGGCACTGACTGACCTAGCTGCCTTTTCTTGACAGACCTCTTGTGAACCATTGCAAAAAAGTAAAATTTCCTGGCAGCCAGAGCTGAACTTTGCTGGCCTGAAGAAAGAACAGCTCCTGTGGGCGTGACCTACTCAGCTCAGTAAGGTCCTAGAGGACATCCTCGAGGGGGAGCGTCAGTGATAGCCTCGTACCTGGGCCCTTCAGATGTTAGCCCTGACGTGCCCAGGGCTGAAGATGTATCAACACTTCCACCTTGTCACAGAGCGGGTGGGGTCAGCAGTCTCTCTGAACACAATCTACTCTGTGACCAGGTCGGGAGTGCTGACTCCCCTTCTCTCCCCAAAAGCTTCAACAGGTAAGTGTTGTGTTTTTATTGACTGTTTGGTGCGTGCATATTATGTACGAATGTTTGCGTATTTGTGAGAGTGTTGTGAAGGGGTGTGTGTGCCTGCATGTGAATGCATGGGTGTAAGTGAGTGTGTTTGCGTGTGGGCGCCCCTCTAAGTTGTACTTACCGGCCACGACTGGCGATAGGTGTGCTCTATTTACTGTGGCACTATTGAGAGAATCAAAGTGTCAATACTAAGTGCAAACAAACTGTAACAAGCATCTGAACTAAAGTCAACAGCATGAGAAAAACAGCAGGCAGTGAAAAATGTAGCGCACATCAAATCACTGAAGAATGTTAAAAAAAAAAGAAAATCACCCTTTATCTATTTTCTGCATGAGAAATGTATCACTACTTGAAACGACAGACTACTACAAATAGGCAACCACAACAAAAGTGATCAATTATACTGAAACATGCAGATTTCTCACAGACCATCTACGGAGCAGAACTTAGGCACTGGAAGAAAACAAGCATTTACAATGCAACGGTTTCGCCTTTATAAAAGTTAGAGCTATTGACATTGTAAAGGACAAATTTTTTATTTATGTGTTGGTTTTGAAAACCGATAAATAAATGGCATTGTCATTTACAATGCCAATAGCTTAATCTCTAGCAAGACCCTAGACGTACAGTGTACAATATTATCTCTGCATCGCTGATCAGCCAAAGGTTCGCGTAATATCACAAACTGCAGTCAAAAGTTCACATTTGTTAAATTTCACTTCATGTCATTTAATTTCATTTTTCCACCCTGCCTTTGAATAAAACATTAGTTTGAGTCTATCAAGTAACTGATTATCGTTTATTTTTCATTACGCTTCACAAACTCATGCACAATCCCTGGAGAACGGGTTGTAGCAGCAAAAAGACGATGGGACCCGATTTTCTAGCAAGAGGCTCAGTGGGTCGAGAGCGCACGCTATGGAGGTCAATTCACAGGCTGGATGTTTCACAATTCACCACATGTGAAGCACATCACTTTCCAATTAACTTAATTAATATAAACAAATACGGACCCGAATTGTCAAGCAGCTCTGAGAGGAAGCGCGGCGCGCGGGCAGCTAAATGAGTACACTGCTTTGCTGTTCTGCTATTTAAATTTTCAGATTACAGACTACACATCCGGCACTGAAGTGGACAAATAGGACTCCCGTCTCTCTACAGTAGCCGCGCTGCTGCAATGCTCCACTGTTAACTAAATAGTACATCGGGGAGAGCAAACAACAAAGAGGTTTAGGAAGAGCACTTAAAGTCTTTAGGTCGTGTTCCTCTTTACTGATCCTCACTTAGGCAGTACTAGAGCGAAGACACAGGGACTCCCTTGATTTCATGCCCCTTAAAACTAACAGACAGCTGCCCTGCCCCGGCGTGGCCACCAGGTGAGGATGTCGCCACACGAGCAGCTGCCCGACACTTTCATGTCCTGCTCGCTCCTCAAGGTATTTGGAGAGCACTATCGGCCTATTTCCCTCCTTCCGTGGATCAGCAAACTCCTTGAAAAACACGTTAACTCGGTTATTACTCAATTTTTAGAGAACAACCATCTCCTCCACGATTCCCAAGCTGGCTTTCGTCCAAAACTTGGAACTGAAGCGGCTCTCCTGGCGGTAACTGAGCTGGCCAGGAAGCAAATGGATCAAGGCGGCACTACAGCAATCATGCTGCTTGACCTCAGTGCCGCCTTTGACACCGTTAACACCAGCATTCTTCTTCATCGCCTCAACCAGATGGGAATCTCGGGGAAGGCCATGCTTTGGCTCCAGTCATTTCTGGAGAACCGTTCTTTTAGGGTAGTTGAGGGTACTACCTACTCCAAAGTCTGGCCCTTGGATCGGGGTGTACCTCAGGGCTCTTCGTTGAGCCCTACTCTTTTTAATATTTATATGCAGCCGTTGGCTGATATAGTCCATTCTTTCGGTCTGGACATAATAACCTACGCCGATGACACGCAATTAGTCGTGTCTATGAATCAGGCAGTCTCGTACTCATCCAATCTAAGTAACTGCCTGGTAGCAGTGGCTCAGTGGATGGCAACCTCGCATTTAAAATTAAATGGCGAGAAAACTGAGCTTATGGTGTTGGGCAACTCAACCATTCCTTTGCAAGATTGGCCACCATGTATGGGCCCTATGCCTCAATCAAAATGCCATATAAAGAGCTTAGGCATTTGGCTCGATTCCAACCTCAGCTTCATGCAGCAAGCTACTACTCTCTCTGCTACATGCTTTGGGCTAATGCGTATGCTGAGAAAGGTGCTGCCCCTTCTCCCTTTTGAAGCCCGCAGAATAATGGTTCAAGCCATCATTCTGTCCCGCCTAGACTACGGGAATTCCCTATACTTAGGTGCTCCCGCTTTTACAATCAAAAAGCTACAGGTAACCCAAAACGCTGCAGCTCGTCTTCTGTTAGACCTCAATAAACGAGACTCAGCTAGCATTGCCCTTAGGAAACTGCATTGGCTTCCGGTCAGGGCCAGAGTGCTGTTTAAGTCTCTCTGCTTTATGCACAAAGCTATGTGGAAAAATGCCCCTACTATGATCTGTTCCCTGGCAAAACCCTACCTTCCTCACAGGTCCTTAAGATCTAGCACTGCCTTCCTGGCTACTGTCAATAAAATCAGACGGACCAGATGGGGCGGGCGCTCCTTCTCTTGGAACGCTGCAAAAGAATGGAATTCTCTGCCTACCTCCCTTCGCAGTGAACCTAGCCTCCTAAAATTCCGGAAGGATTTAAAAACCCACCTGTTCATCTGATCCTTTCTTTTCTTTTAGTATGACGGTACTTAGCGCTACGAGGCCTTCGGGTTGTTTGCGCTCTATAAAACCCGGTTAATAATAATAATAATAATAATAATCCTCAAGGAGCTATATTTAAGGCGCTGTTTTGAGAAGACTAGAATTGGTTCACTCCTTTCCACGTGAGCCCCCTCTTCTGCTGGTGGGGGGGGGCTCTTCAGCGCCCGGAGGCAAGGAAGGGGGGTGACCAGTACTTACCCATCGCCTTAACGAATGTGGGGATTTATATAAAGCGCCATGATGGGCAAGTCATCGCCTCTAGGTGCTGTAAGGATCTTCTGGACCGGACGACAGTGGACCCGAATACATTCAAACAAAGTTTCCTTGAAACCTTCAAAGGAGGAGCCCTGCCTTGTAGCGCTGGTGTTCTTCACCACTGAATACCGTTTCCAATGAGAAAATGTGTCAGACTTAGAAATAAGATTTTGATCGGGTCCACTATAACAACATAGCGACTATTAGCGCTTGTAACCATCAAGATAATAATCCTACATTCCAAGTCCCAGATTTTGTGATAACAAGTATAAAGCCGGATCCTAAACACACACTAAAAACAAGCCTTTGCACAAACAAGAAAGGAAAAAAGGAAAAAAGCTAATTCTTGATAAAATAGGTAGTACTACAAAAATAAAGTTCTGACAACCAATGCTACAAATCTGATAAGGAATCCTCTCCTCCAAATAAAAGATATCTAATTATGCAGGGGCCATAGAAATACTGTTTGTGTCTGAGCATTCTGCAATACAGGTCCTGAGGAAGGCGGTCCATACTGACGAAACGCGTCGACCTTGCGTATCAATTGCACGTCCATCTGCGATCCCTCAGACGCAGAATCTAAGAATGAATGTAGCATGGATGATGAACAAGGAATGTTTGTTTTTGTGAGAGTGTTGACTGTTTTGTATATTGTTTTCCCTGCATAAAACTAGTTTTTTATAGATGAGATTACAAAATGATGTGTTTTATATTATGTGTTCTTTGATAAAATATATGAATTGATGTGATAAATCGATAAATGGAAAAATTATTTTTGTACTAAGTAATATAACTAAAAAGAAAAAAAGAATAAAATGACAAAGCTATAAAAAAAACTCTTTCTTGTTGTTTGCCCTACTGTACTAAAGTATTAGAGTCACAGTGTTGGATATATACCATTATAATTTTTGAGGTCAAGGGGGAACTTATTTCTTGTTAGCTGTAAGGATCATCGACAGACGTTGAAGCTGCTACCACTGCAGCACGCAGGGCGTTACTAATAAAGGAAATGTAAGCGGCCTCTTCCAGTACAACAGTTTGGCAGATTCAACGCCCCAAAACAACAAACATTTGCAATGTAATCGGTCCGATTGCATTGCAAATGCTTAGGTTTAAAACTAAGCGCGGCAATGCTTCACGGACACCGTGCTCGGTTTCTTTTTATATTTCTTAACATTAACACTGAGCGCGGTGTTCCTGAAGTGGGCGCTGCGCTCAGTGCTGTAGTTAAGAAATATATAAAGAAAGCGAGCGCGGTGTCCGTGAAGTGGACACGCACTAATTTTCAAAGTTAAAAACTAATAGTAGACATTGTATATTTGTAATAATAACAATGGTTTTTGCGTAGCGTTTTGACGTTGCTAGGCGCTACAAATTACCGCTGTTACAATTATTCAATGTGTTCCGCTTTGAAGAATGAAATGCTGAGTTGGTGCTGCCGACATTCAGACGCCTTAAAATCTCACTCCCTCTTCACCATTTCCAGGCTCCTGGAGAGCAGGGCGACCCATGTACCATCTCCCTCTGACAACCGAGGGTCGGGATCACCCTAATGCTCCACCCCGAGGCTTCCGACGCTCTGTGTGACCTGCGGCACATCACGGCGCATTTAGCCTTAACATAGAATAAGAGTGAAGTCAATATCCTGTTCTCTGCGCACGCTTTCAATTACCTGACCCGAGCGTGGACTTCCTCCGGCGGCGGTCGGCCGCGGAATGGCCAAAACAAACCTGGACGCCAAAAAAAATAAACCCCACCCACGATGACGATGCGAAAAGGGTGGAGAGGGAAGAAATCGCGGGAACGCCCACGAATCTGGTCCGGCCATGAAGGACAGATCTCTGTTCCAATGGCTAGCCTCCATTTATGGAGCTAGCCAATGGAACAGAGGGGCGGATTCCCAACCAACATATTATTCTCATTAGGTTTTCGCCTGCGCTGAACAGCTGCGGAGAGCGCAGCTTTCGCCGAGGCGAAACCTAAACACCAGCAACCCCTACAGTCCCTTTATGACTCAGCAAACTACTGTCCTCCATGATGCAGCGAAGCTGACACAGTACAGCTTTCCACACTTATCATCCCATGTCACACCAAAGCGGTGATCTCAACATGGAAGAATATATCTTTTGTGTTTAGCTAATGAGGACAGGAACATTTCATAAAAACTTGTATTCGGTTACATCATAGCGAAACCATAAAAAGTACAAAGATAAAATATTATATGTAAGGAAGAAGGGGTATCCCCGACTAGAGTTCCTAATTCGGGATGGGTATGGTATTTGAAAAGAAATAATTAGGAACTAATATTTAGACAAAGGACATAGACGGACTAATGACAGCACAAACTGTGATTAAACGAAATGCATGGTACAAAATTATTTTATTAAATATTCATTATGGTAAAAAACATTGTTATTTAAATATACATGATTATTGTGTGCATGCCTCCATTATATATGTGACTTTATCTACATATATAGACATATATTGTTAGATCCTATACATATTTCATGATTGATAAAGCGGAGGCTTGTTTTGGCACATATGTACATTAAAACATGGCTAAGTATGTCTTAATAATCATGTATATTTAAATAACAATGTTTTTTACCATAATGAATATTTAATAAAATAATTTTGTACCATGCATTTCGTTTAATCACAGTTTGTGCTGTCATTAGTCCGTCTATGTCCTTTGTCTAAATATTAGTTCCTAATTATTTCTTTTCAAATACCAAAGATAAAATATTACAATACATATAAAAAATCTCAATGTCATAATACATTTAAAAACTATTGTCATTTAAAACCATTGCTAAAAATAATTCATTGGGATACTAAACAGGAAGTGGAGTAAACTGGAACTCAAAATTTACAGCAAATTTTTAAACATGATTTTAAAAAACAAGCTACGCACTTAGCAGTGCATTGAGAATCCAGAAACTGCAGAGCCAGATAAGCGGGCCGACTGTTCTCAGGCCCATTTTTCATAGTAAGGGAGTAATCCAGCGCTTGCGAGGAAGCTCGTAGTATCTACAAAACAATATTATGTGCATTGTAGACTAGGTATACCATCACAAGGGCATTTCATTGGATTATGTGACCAGTCGTGCTCTTTTGGGAATGTAACTAAGCGAAAAAAAAGGAATTAAATCGGAACCTAGTCAAAACATATTTTTCATAAAAAGTTAGATGGAATGTTAGATATGGTTGAATACCAAAACAGTCTGGACTGATAGAATCTGTACATTTGAGGGTTTGCTTATTTCTTGAGAAAGACGTAGTTCTCTAAGATGGGTTAGGCATTGTTCTTTCAAGTCTTTCCTAGTGGTATCTATCATTGTAGAAGGTTCTAAGAAATAAGTAGTGCGGTTCAAGTCCTTAAGGAAATTGGAGACATACAGGAGCCATGGGATTTTACTCCAGTTTGCTAGAGCCAAACCATCGGTTATCAGTGAGCGGGTTAGATGGCATCGTGTTTTGGTCCAGATACGGTGCCACAACAAGATCGGCTGGCATCTAATATTATCTATCAGATAATCAATACCCAGCTCGATGTGGCAACCGTATGTTGGTGCACTTTGGGGTACTGCCAGTAAGTATTTTAGAAACTCATTCTGAACCGTTTGCAGGGTATCGATGGAAGCGTAACCCCAAACCCCTGCGCCGTAGGTTGCTACGCTTTGACATTTTGCGCAATAGATTTTTAGCAACTCTACTGGTGCAGGATTACCCAGTTTCCTCGTGGTCGCTCTCTGAAAAAGTAGCTTTTTACCAATCATGGCTTGTTTCCAGGATAATCTGTCATCCACTAAAATTCCTAAATAGGGATATTCCCTGGTGCGTTCCAGCCTAACTTGATCAATAAAAACTGGTTTAGGATTCTTCGCCCTAGGACCGATATGCATGACCAAGGCTTTGTTTTTATCCACTTTTAGGTCTAAGGAGAGCATAAATTGACAGTATTTATTTAGCTGTCTTTGTAGCTGGTTTAAAGTTCTGGCTAAAATTACGGAATCATCCGCATATAACAGAGCGGGAATAGGGCGCCGATTAATGGATGGAAGATCCTGACTTCCTTCGAGCATGGCCGCTTCCAGCCCATTAGTATATAGATTAAATAAGAAGGGAGCCAGGACACAGCCCTGTCTAACACCTTTATTGACGGGAAATGATGGAGATAATTCACCGCCAATCCCGTATCTAACACATGCAGTAGCGTCGGAGTAGAGTTCGCGAAGGAATTGGATAAGAGGTGGATCTACCCCCAATTCACCGAGAATAGACCATAGCCTTGAGTGAATGACACAGTCAAACGCTACGCTAAGGTCGACATAGACTAGATACAGGTTGCCACTTTTAGCCCCCACATATTTACCAATCAAAAGGGCTAGGTTCAATGCCTGCTGAACAGTACCAAGTCCCTCCTGGAAACCATACTGGAGATCTGTCAGGATGTTATTCGTGGACGCCCAATCCTGGAGACGTTCCAAGATCAGCCGGCCAGCGACTTTCCCCAAGGAATCCAGGAGGGAGATGGGCCTGTAACATGCTGGATTGTTACGTTCGCCCTTCTTAAAAATTGGGAGCAAGATGGAAGTGGACCAGGAGTCTATTAGGCCTATTTTTGTGACTGCTGCCATAACCTGAGTGACAAGAGGTGACCCAAGTTCCGGACTATGTACAAAGATATCTAGTGGAACTCCGTCCGGGCCGGGGGCCTTACCGGTTTTAGAAAATGACAACGCGTTAATGACCTCCTTATGATCAAAGAGAAGGTCAATGGGAAATATCTGGTCCCCGGGACGGTCACCTGCCACATGAACCTCATTGTTGGCATCCTCGGGGGGACCACCAAATATCTTTGAAAAGTGGGCTACCCACTCATCAGCCGTCACTGCAACCAGGGCCGTTTCTACCATTAGGCAGGAGTAGGCGGCCGCCTAGGGCGGCAAAAGGGGGAGGGCGGCAAAGAGAGGACCCGGAACGATAATTGCGCAGCCAGACAAGAAGGTTTTCAAGAATCTTTCGGGCTCCGGTAAAGCAATTGCGGTGCTGACCAGCAGGAGGGGATGCACAAGCTCAGCAGCTCACGTGGAGGTGGTGGGGGTGTGAGGCAAGGGACATGATCTAGCGCTGGGTGGAGATTAGATTGGGGACTCTGCATTTGGGAACTGCTGCCTGTCTTGTTCTCCCCCTGGGAAAATAAGCTCTCCAACTTCTGTGGCACCCAGCTCATGAACGGCATCCATGGGGATCCGAGGGATGTTATGTGCAGCATACTATGCTCTGTGGGAAGGCAATGACTAACGAATTACATAGAGGAAGTGCAGCTCATGAAAAAAACTAGTGTTTGTGCGAAACGTTGGTGCATAAGCACTCATCAGATGCAAAGAGATGTTATGTTATCTCTGTACAGCAAAGACGTGACGTAATGTAACATTTGAAAAGCATAAAGAAAATGCAGGATGATGGTGCTGCCTTTCATTTATAAACAGTTAATAGGTGTGAATGATACAAATTTAGATTCAGGAGTGTGTGGCTAGACTCAGCAGCGGTCTTCAATCTGTGGGGCGCGACCCCCAGGGGGGTCGTGGAGTCCTGGGAAGGGGGTCGCAGATTCTGCAGAGTGCAGTTCCTGGTATTGGGCTGAGGGTGCTCGGCGGAAGCCTAATTCACAGCGAGGTGTGAAAAACATCAACGCCTCATTGACAAGTAAAAGGTCTTTTAAAGACCTGTCAAGTACTTCGGTGTGACTGTGTGTGTGTCCCTGAAGCTGTTTCGGCCTGGCTCACATACACGAGCTGGGGGGAGCTGGGGGCGGGGCTGGGGGAGTGGCTGTAGTTTAGCCCTGTGACTGAAATGGATGTTGCGCACCTAGAGCTGTGGGTCCCATGACACATCCCCCGCCCCCAGCAGGGAGGCACAGAGATGCCCTCCCATGAGTGGGCAAGAAGAATGAAGACGACGGAGAGAGATACTGATCCCCACCCACCCATGAGAGAGGCACAGAAAAGGTGGGTGGATGAATGATGGGTGGATGGATGGATGGATGAAAGGCTGAAGGATGGATGGATGTGTGAAAAGGTGGGTGGATGAATGAAAGGGTGGATGGATGAATGATGGATGTATGGATGGAAGGATAAATTGGTGAAGGATAGATGTATGGATGGAAGAATGAAAGGGTGGACTGATGAAGAATGGATGGATGAAAGGGTGGATGGATGAATGATGGATGGATGTGTAAAAAGATGGGTGGATGAATGAAGGGTGAATGGATGGATGAAAGGGTGGATGGATGAATGATGGATGTATGGATGGAAGGAATGAAAGGGTAGATGGATGAAGGATAGATGGATAAAAGGTTGCATGGATGAATTATGCATGGATGGATGTGTGAAAAGGTGGGGGGGATGAATGGTGGGTGGATGGATGAATGGTGGGTGGATGGATGAAAGGGTGGGTGGATGGATGAAAGGGTGGGTGGATGGATATATGGATGAAAGGGTGGATGGATGGATGGATGGAGGATAGATGGATGGATGGGAGGATGAAAGGGTGGATGGATGGATGGGAGGATGAAAGGATGGATGAAGGATGGATGTATGGATCGGAGGATTGAAGGGTGGATGGATGTATGAATGGATAAAAGGTTGCATGGATGAATGATGGATGGATGTGTGAAAAGGTGGGTGGATAAATGATGAGTGAATGGATGAATGAAAGGGTGGATGGATGAATGATGGATGTATGGATGGAAGGATGAAAGGGTGGATGGATGAAGGATAGATCAGTGAAGGATAGATGTATGGATGGAAGACTGAAAGGGTGGACGGATGAAGGGTGGACGGATGAAGGATGGATGGATGGAAGGGTGGATGGATGGAAGGGTGGATGGATGGATGTGTAAAAAGATGGGTGGATGAATGATGGGTAAATGGATGGATGAAAGGGTGGATTGATGAATGATGGATGTATGGATGGAAGGATGAAAGGGTGGATGGATGAAGGATGGATTGGTGAAGGATAGATGTGTTGATGGAAGGATGAAAGGGTGGACTGATGAAGGATGTATGTATGGATGTGTGAAAAGGTGGGGGGATGAATGATGGGTAGATGGATGGATGAAAGGGTGGCTGGGTGGGTGGATGGATGTATGAATGGGTGAGTGGATGGATGTATGGGTGAAAGGGTGGATGGATGATGGATGGGAGGATGAAAGAGTGGATGGATGAAGGATGGATGTATGGATGGAAGGATGAAAGGGTGGATGGATGGATGTGTGAAAGTGTGGGTGGATGAATGATGGAGGGATGTGATGAGATCTAACAGGCGCATTTATGGTTGTCAAAAGTTGATGAAGAGGAGTACCAGTTTCTAGAAACGTTTGTCGGAAGGGGGTCCTTACGCCTAAAAAGGTTTTACAAGGGGGTCTCGGCATCAAAAAGTTTGAAGACCTCTGGGCTAGAGTGTCCTGTAGAGAGTAATAAATACCTGTACTTCTCCTTTGGTGTCAGATAATTCATTAGCTTTCTCTGGTTGCGGGTGTCTACTTTACTTAGCTTGTTTTGCCACCTACAAGCAGATTCTAAGTCTGTGCCCATAGACCCTCGCCCAGACTTTTGCCTTAGTTTAGGAATACTTAGCCCGTCTGTGCCTGTGGGTAGGTGGGGGCACTAGTCAAAACTTTGCTTAATATAAATGACACCTGATCGGAATAAACCTTGGCTGGAGGATATATGCTTAGATTTAGCCCCATGGTGTAACGCAAAACAATGCCTCCCCCTGCAGAATGTGGTGAGGGGCCACTGCACTGAGATTCCCATGTTAATTGGTGTTGTCTCTAAAGGTGGCCGAACGAGGTCGAGACGGTCTCTTAATCTGTGAGATATGGGAGACTCAGGGGCGCTCTTCAAATTCTGCCTGTTGGCCCCACCATTTTCCATTGCGTCATTGAGTGTAATGTGCTGTAGGGCACAAGTTGGCTGTGTGCTGCGCATGGCACCTTTGTATATTTCCTTGTCTAGATCTAGATATTCCCCAATACTTCCTGGAAAATCCGTTCTTGTCGGAGGAGCAAGTGTGTCACCGAACAGGATGGGACGCAGGGGTATAGGAGCGAGGATATTCAGAAACGCTAACATCAGGGAAGGGCTTTAATGGTGCAGGTGTAACGATAGAATACCTTTCTGAACTTGCATTGTTTAGGGAAACGTGCTCCCTGTACTTTCCAGTGAGGAGTGTTGAGTGCGCAGTGTAGTACAGAAAAATGGACATGCATCCCTAGATCAGATTGTGGCAGCTAGAGATGCAGCAGAGGTTCGTGGTCACTCGCTTCCATTTCTGCACATTCATGCACATTGAACCGAAAAACATACGCGTGTCTCTAATGTAGCCTGCGCAAGGCCAGGTGCTGCAGCAACTGTGCTCCATTGTTGGGGGCCCAGAGCGATGATCCAGGTTTAAACCTTCTCTAATCTCAGTTCCTTCGTTAATCGGATGCACCGACCAGAGCCGTAACCTCCATTAGTGCAGCATAAGCATTGGTGCTGGGGTTCAGAGGGCCTATATAGACACCCAAACTCACACAGACTATCTCCCTATCTAGATACATGCATTCAAACACACACACACACAACCTCCCTATAGGCATCCAAACACACACGACTCCTCAGAGACACCCAAGCAAACCACATGCACACAACCCGGGTCTGGTGGCTCAGTGGACTAATGCGTCTACTGCAGGGGCCTGTGTTCGACCTCATGGTCACAGGTTCAAATCCCGGCGGGTCCACTCAGCCTTTCATCCATTTGGGGTCGATAAAATGAGTACCATTGAGTTGGGTAACAACAAACATCTGTTATTTCAGCGCCAAGAGGCCCGTAGTGGTGAACGTGCGCTTTACAAATACTCATGTTATGTTATGTAGACACCTAAGCACACATTCATGCAGACACACCCACAAATACACACGTACCCCCCACACATACACAAACTATTTTCCAGACACTGCCCACTCGCACACACACACACAAGACACTGACAGACAAACTGGTCCACATTGCAAATAAAGTAAAAGGGAGGGGGGGGGGGGGGGGGGGGGGGCATTTTTCAATTCTCGCCTAGGGCGGCAAAACACCTAGAAACGGCCCTGACTGCAACATCGAGATGTTGAGAAGATGACGCATCTACCAACAAGCATTTGCAATGCAATAGGTCTCGCATTAGGAAAGTTTGAGTTATTGGTATTGTAAATGACAATTTTTTCATTTATGTGTTGGTTTTGAAAATAGCGAAATTAATAGCTTTGTCATTTACAATGCCAATAGTTTTAACTTTCGCAAATGTGACATCTATAGCATTTGTAATGCAATATGTGTAGTATTTTCGTGACTTAGATGTATTGATATTACAAATAAAAATGGCTTTTAATTTTTTTAATAATTAATAGTTAAATATAAGTTATTATTTTATAATGGCAATAGCTTTTGTAAATAACTTTTGTGAAGATTATGTTCATTGTATTTTGTTGTGACGAAAATCCAAGAACAGAAGTGAAATATTAACATCTTTTTGTGACATTTGTAATAAAGCTTGAAATATTCAGAGAACATATTTAAACCAGTTGTTGTTGAATGGTTGCACAGATTGATGCTGTGGTGGTGCTGAGTGATGCTGTGGCGTTCAGTGATGCTGTGGTAGCGCATAGTGATGTTGTGATGCCCCTGAGTGATGGTGTGGTGGTGCTGAGTGATACTGTAGTGAGGGCGACAGACAGAGTGAGGGCGACAGACAGACAGGGTGAGGGCGACAGACAGACAGGGTGAGGGCGACAGACAGACAGGGTGAGGGCGACAGACAGACAGAGTGAGGGCGACAGACAGAGTGAGGGCGACAGACAGACAGAGTGAGGGCAACAGACCATGTCCTTGTCTCTTTATGATTTAGTGAACAGCGCCAAGAAACCGTCCGGTGTATGTTGCGCTTTATAAATCTTTTTTACATTACATTTACATTACAGACAGACAGAGTGAGGGCAACAGACAGACAGAGTGAGGGCAACAGACAGACAGAGTGAGGGCAACAGACAGACTGACAGAGTGAGGGCAACAGACAGACAGACAGAGTGAGGGCGATCGATAGATAAAGTGATGGCGATAGAGTGAGTGCGATAGACAGATAGAGTGAGGGCGATACATAGATAAATTTATCTGTCTATGTTGCATTGAGTAGAGTTTAAGTAGGAGGTGTGTAATTATGTGGCACTGAGTGGTATTATGTGGAGTGTATTTACGTTGCATTGAGAAGAGTAATTATGTGGCGTGTAATTATGTGGCATTGAGTGGTAATATGGGGAGGGTATTTTGCATTCAGTAGAGTGTAATTTTGCGGCGTGTAATTATGTGGCGCTGAGTGGTATTGGGAGTGTATGTTGCATTGAGTGCAGTGTAATTATGTAGCATATAATTATATGGCACTGAGTGGTATTGTGTGGAGTGTGTGTTGCAGTCAGTAGAGTGTAATTATGTGGTGTGTAATTATGTGGCACTGAGTGGTATTTGGAGTGTATGTTGCATTGAGTGCAGTGTAATTATGTTGCATATAACTATGTGGCACTGAGCGGTATTTGGAGTGTATGTTGCATTGAGTGCAGTGTAATTATGTGGCACTGAGTGGTATTTGGAGTGTATGTTGCATTGAGTGCAGTGTAATTATGTGGGACTGAGTGGTATTTGGAGTGTATGTTCCATTGCAGAGTGTGTGAGGGTGCAGTGTGTGAGGGTGCAGAGTGTGAGGGTGCAGAGTGTGAGGGTGCAGAGTGTGAGGGTGCAGAGTGTGTGTGTGAGGGTGCAGTGTGTGTGTGTGAGGGTGCAGTGTGTGTGTGAGGGTGCAGTGTGTGTGTGAGGGTGCAGTGTGTGTGTGAGGGTGCAGTGCGTGTGAGGGTGCAGTGTGTGTGAGGGTGCAGTGTGTGTGAGGGTGCAGTGTGTGTGAGGGTGCGGTGTGTGTGGGTGCGGTGTGTGAGGGTGCAGTGTGCGGTGTGTGAGGGTGCAGTGTGAGGGTGTGGTGTGTGTGTGAGGGTGCAGTGTGTGTGTGAGGGTGCAGTGTGTGTGAGGGTGCGGTGTGTGTGAGGGTGCGGTGTGAGGGTGTGGTGTGTGTGCGGGTGCGGTGTGTGTGAGGGTGCGGTGTGTGTGAGGGTGCAGTGTGTGTGAGGGTGCAGTGTGTGTGAGGGTGCAGTGTGTGTGAGGGTGCAGTGTGTGTGAGGGTGCAGTGTGTGTGAGGGTGCAGTGTGTGTGAGGGTGCAGTGTGTGTGAGGGTGCAGTGTGTGTGAGGGTGCAGTGTGTGTGTGTGAGGGTCCAGTGTATGTTAGGGTGCAGTGTGTGTGAGGGTGCAGTGTGTGTGAGGGTGCAGTGTGTGTGAGGGTGCAGTGTGTGTGAGGGTGCAGTGTGTGTGAGGGTGCAGTGTGTGTGAGGGTGCAGGGTGTGAGGGTGCAGGGTCTGTGAGGGTGCAGATTAGGGTATGCTGCAGCAGTATGAATGTTCGCAGGTGAGATTGCAATGAATATGTACAGTAGTGGTGGTGTTTGGTGCAGCATGATGTTGGAAGCCCAATGCCATCCAGGTATGCTATAGCAGAGGGGTGCAAGAAAGGATTGAGACAATGTGTGGCAAGCCTTGGGTTGGATTGTATGTGCATCCAGAAAAGTCTGGCATGGTTCCCTTGGAGATTTGTCAAGGGCTCCAATGTGCCGCCCTTTCCTGGGTGCTTGGAACTGGGTTATTCCTGCATCAGGAACCCGACCAGCCTGCTGATAATGGAAGGATGGAGTGCACATGAACGGGTACGCTGCAGAGACATCTGTGCAACACACAGGCTGAAGATTTGGAACAGGCGGTCACCTCTGAAAGGCTGGTAGAGCATAGGAACAACAAGCCACAAGCCTGTCATGTTAGTCATTCTTCCCTAGCCCAGGCATTCCTTGGGTAGAATTAGTCAGCTGGCAAGCTTTGACACTCCCCATGCTAGCCGGCCTCTGGCTGTCAGTGGAGTAACTGGACTCTGTGGCGGCGATGAAAATCGAAGACCAAGTGACTGCACCCGCTGTCTTACCAGTATATACAAGGTATGGCCTCATCAGGTGCAGCGGAGAAAATGTACATCCAAAGAGTGGTGTCTCTGCAAAATCGAAGTAGGGAGACACACAAACGATGGTCAGGAGTTATGACTATGAAGGCTTCAACTTGAAATGTGTAATTGCTAATGGGGGTAAAATGCCACGGTCCTAGTCAGTATGCTAGAGTAACGTAATGGCCACAAAACATCCCCCTTGCAAATTTGCGCAATGGCGTCACTCCAAATACAAGCCGGCAACCAGGGGAAGGGGGGGAGAGGGGGTTTGGAAAAAGACCCAAACGCTGCTTGCCCGCTTCTCATAGGATGTGAAGCTACCGGACTTGCCGCTGTAAAACCCAGGTCCAGACCCAGGTTAGTGGCGAAGTAGATGGCGCCGCTGGGCAAAGAAGTACAAAGTGGGGCAGCAAGCTCCCACTACGGGTTCCAAAACAGTACTGGGGGCGGCGCTGCAGGTACCAAAGCAGGAACCAAGTAAAGGCGACATCACGTCTCAGTAAACTTAACTGTTCCTCGTTGGGAACCCGGCGTTAGACCTACCCCGTTCTGCTGCGTCCAGAAAGGTGCCATCTCCTCGCTGTGCGTGGCGTTAAGTATCCTGGAGTGCAGGCGCGGAGTCACGGGCCGGTCCATCGCGGGGGTGTGGCCTCACAGCACGCAAGTGCAGAGATTGCTAGAGGTGCTATAATGGCTAATAAACAAGGCGGCCATCTTAGATCGGAGTGTGAAGATCAACAATCTGGCCCCAGTAATGGTAAAAGGTAGTGTTTACCTTAGTTCTACGGATGGTGTGCTTAAATCATTAAATAAACACTGACCTGGTGGTATTTAAGAAAGGGCTCAGAGAAAGAACTACTGCCTTAGGTTAGTCAGCCAAAAAATGTTATTACGAGTTCAGTGCACTAACAGTTATGTCGGCTGTAAACAAGGTGTCGTAATCAATGGGACTGAAACAGCATACACCGTGAATATAAAGTCACTCACATGTCAAGGGAAAACAAGGGCTGGCATTCCACACTTAACTAGCAGGGAGCTCCGGGGACGAGCCAGCGCTGGACTGAAACCGAAACATTCCATGGGGCGGGACTTCCGTCTTCGGAAGCCCGCGCACGCGCCCACGGAGAGAAGCAGTGCTGGTGACGCGGGGCTCCCATGCCCGAGGGTGAGCCCCGCGGAGGCTGCAAGAGTTTATAATGGCGGTAAGTGGGGCTTGGGGCGATTGTATGTATGAGGCGGTTGTGGCGGTGGGGGTCTCTGTGTGTGTGTGCGTGCGTGTGTGTAGGTGCGCTCCTGTTTGTGTGCGGCGGGGGGGTGCCGGTGAGTGGGGGGAAGTAGGGGGGGTGCGCGTGTGTGTGTGTGTGTGCCTTCCTGCCTGCGTGTGCATGTGTGTGTTCAGGGAATCTGTGGCAGGGTACGTGCACGGCGCCGGGCTGGGCGTGCGCATTCGCGCACCCAAATCCGGCAGAAAAGCTCGTAACACCCTCTTGTCCCTCATTCCCCCGAGACGGGCAGCTATAAGTCTCCAGCTGGACGCATCCTTCGGATGCTATTCCAGGCGAGACCTAAAAAGGGTGATTTTACCGAATGCCAGAACAGAGAACTGTCTTTGCGTAGGCAGCTCTCATGTAATTGGGCCCACAAGTTCTTCTTAATTTCATTTCTACGGTTGTGCTGTGCCAATTTTTAAACCTTTGTAAGTTTATTGATTTCAGCACGATCTCTGACTGGGTGGTGGAGAGCTCTTTTTAAGTCAGTTAGGGCTTTACGGCAGGTTGGATTAAACCAGCCTTTGGTTTCCGATTTTCTGGACTTTTGATTACGAAACAACTCTTTCCGTATGATTCTAATAATTTCCTAGAAGCTGGTTATAATCAGCTGGGGTGAGGAGTCTAATGCTAAGCAGTTATTCATCCATGGAAGGGCTTTGGATACCACTTTACTAGTAATTGCTACTGGGTCAATTTTAGACCATTTTACAGAAAAGCCATTTACTTTGTCCATGGACAGCGTTTGTTGATTCAGTAGACTGGGCCTGGTTAAATGAGGTAAAACATTTTTAATTGACAGGCTAACACTATTAGGAAAGTAGTCACTACTAATATCTGAGCCTGTTTTAAAAGTTTTCAGTTGACCCTTTATAATCTGGGAACATAGAATGTAATCGATGACACTTGACAGTCCCATACCATGAAACCTTGGAGAGAAATTGGCGGGTGGATCTACAAGGTCATTCACATATTCCATCTCTAGTGAAAATAGACACTCATTTAGGCAGTTACCTAACTTCGTATGTGTGAAGTGTGTCAGGGAGCATCCATTTTCGTCCTGAAGACCACAGGTGCCATTCTTATAATTATTACATAGTGAAACATTAAAATCCCCCCACAAATCACATAGGAGGTAAAGGAAATGTACTTATTCCGCTGTTCGTTTAGAAAAGATGTAATTTCAGTTAAAATGTTAACACATTCGGTTGACTGAAGGTTGTTATAAAAATTAACCAAAAAATACAACATGCATTTATTAAATGAAACCCTTAAGATTTGAACATTCTCGCCAGACAGAAGAACAGTTATGTCCATAGGTGGTAAATTGTTTGCGGTATATACTGCAAGACCTCCCTTAGGTCTACCAAAAGTTCTAGAGCTAGCTGGGACATGGTATGTTTTATAACCTAGGAGGTGTATAGGCTCAATGGCCCAGGTTATCTGCAGGCATACTATCTGGTGTACACTAACTGTGTCTAACCATGGTTTGTGATTTATCTTGGAGCGGAGACCGGCAATGTTCCAAAATAGAACAGAAAGGGTTAAAATTGAGTTTGTCGGGTCACTGATTTCAAGGGGAACGTCAGTGGATGCAGTTCTGGCACCGGGGAATTTGAATGTATTTTAGGGGAATCGTCAGGGATAATAGAATTCTCGTAGACCAAACCTGCCTCTACTGATCTTGGGAAGACTACCTTCCCCACATTACCAGATGTCTCACTTTTAGCAACTAGAGACTCTGGTAAATCAATGGTTATTTCTATGGAGGAAATGGGTGTTATTATTTTTGATTCCATCATCTTGTTGGGGATTACAATAATAGAGGAGGATCTTAGGGAGCTTGAAGATGTTTGTAAGGATTTAGACCCAGAAAATAATGGGTCCGAGCTTCCCTGACCAGTACGCGATGGTGGTCAATCCACCATTTCTAGACAATTAAATCTATTTGCGACTGGTATGCCTCTCCAACCTACAGAAGGAGCGATATATCTACCTCCATATCCTGACCAATCGACCCAATCCCTTCTCCTATCCCAGTTTCCTACTTGGGTCCAGTTCCATTCTGGGCCTTCATTATAACTAGGTGATGGGGGATAGAAGTAGGAGAGTCTTTTTGTATCTATCCCCTCATTTGTTACTGGCATACCCCAGGAGCAAATGTGCTCAACTGTGAGTGGGTCATCAAAGTTGACTATAACGCAGTCTCCCGGGATTCTTTTCGGCTCCTTGCCTATCCAAGGGACCCTGCGGACCATTGAGACTCTGCTAGCAGAGTGCGGTGGTAAAGGTCTAATGGTAGATAACCAATATTGTACCTTATTTTTTAAAGACCAGCCTGGTTCCTCCACATTAATACTCCGCTCGGGAACCCCGGTCATAATTACCACATAAGGGCTTGCTTCTGGTGGTAAATGTATTGGATGCCCACCCCTCCCCCTGATCCTGGTGTTAATAGTTTGTGCCCCTGGTGGTTTAACTGGGACAGACTTCAGGGTATTAGGGGGGACTGGAGTTTTTGTTGTCTCGGGGACCTTCTTCATCCCTACAGGAGGGGGCTTCGGTTTTACAATTGTCGCTTCAGTAGTGACTTTTGTGGCTTGCGCCCCTACCTTGGGGGTTTTGTTGTTCGCTTTTTGCCCCCCTGTTTGTACCAGCCACACGCCCTTGGGGATATTTGAAGTTGTGTTCAGAGCAGCTATCTGCGTTTCGATCTTTATAAGGGTCAATTCAATGGGCTGCATGTAGGTTTTGACTAGTTCGCCTAATCTAATTAGTAATTGGTTATTTACCCCGCAAACTTTGCACCCTTCTCCCGTGTTACTATTTACACTAAGGTTTGCTGTGTTCATGGAGAGATTTATGGTTTCTGTTGGTATAGTGGTTAACTCTCTCTGCGTTAGACTAACTTGACCTGCTGACTGATTAGTGGATGAATCTTTATGGTGAATATGTTTCTTGGTTTGTTTCGCTTTGAGCGATTTCTTTTGTTTCTTTTGTTTAGGTATAGCGCCCTCCCTCAATCCCCGGTTTGGGGCTATGTCGGGGTCCTCCCGGTTCGGGCTCGCAAAAAGAACAGGGGTTTTTTCTAGCATCATGGACGATTGCGAGTCCGAAAACTCTAGGGATGCCGACAGGTCAACCATACTTGGCACAGTGTGGGTTTCTACATGTACTTCCAATAGTGGACCAGTTTCCCGTAAGTGAGTAGGTGTCTTGGCTGCGGCTAGGGAACCCAATGAAGACCGTTTGGCCAGGGTCAAATCTTGTGATACCCTTCGTTCTAGAAGGATTATGCCTTAGTCAATTGCCTCGTTAGCCCTAGTAATATAATGGTCAATTGGGCCAGTTATCTGTGCTGCACCCTGTGCTGTTTTACTCCTACTACCTCTAGTAGTCCTGGTGTTATTAACAATAGACAAAGTTATGACAATAATAGAGAAGATGGAGGATAGAATATGTCCAATGGAGGTGGAAAGATAAGTATCGCAGGCCAAATGTAAATGGGGTGGCCCAGTCCATTCTTACTCGGTCATTAACGGGCCCGCCCTTGGCCCGGGCTTCTCCCGCGCGCGTCCCGCGAAGCGGGCAGTGACGCTTTGATTTAAGCACCACCTGACGCAATTTACCCGCAGACGGCTTCCTGCTGCTAAGTCAGCTGGGATTTGTAGTCCCCTGCACCTCAAGCTCTCCCCCACACAGCGGCCGCACTGATGTTCCTGGGGTGCGGAGGCGGGAGGAGAGCGAGCGCAGCAGGCAGGGCAGTGGTACCGGCAAAGGAGAAAGCGGGCACAAGTTCGATAAAGAAGCTCCCAGGAAGGTAGGATGAGTTCTACCTGTTCACCAAATAGCAAAGGTGTCCCCACTCCACCGGCAGTGACGCTTTGATTTAAGCGCAACCTGGCGCAATTTCCCCGCAGACGGCTTCCTGACGCTAAGTCAGCTGGGATTTGTAGTCCCCTGCACCCCAAGCTCTCCCCCACACAGCGGCCGCACTGATGTTCCTGGGGTGCGGCGGCGGGAGGAGAACGAGCGCAGTAGGCAGGGCAGTGGTACCGGCAAAGGAGAAAGCGGGCACAAGTTCGATAAAGAAGCTCCCAGGAAGGTAGGATGAGTTCTCCCTGTTCACCAAATAGCAAAGGTGACTGGATGGAGCCAGGCTCCAGGCTCACAGGTTATATTACACATGGCAATGAACAGCCTCATAAAATATTATTCTTTGGCACCTACTTATTTATATCAGAAACCAGAATATCAGAACAAAAACAGAAGATCAATACGGGCCCCAGTCAGAACAAAAACGGTGAACTGATCGAGAGTCACCTTTTCTGTCCTATTTGTCCACATAATACATTGAGGAATATCGCACAGTGAACCTGAACAAATGCTGAAGAACAGGCTCGCTTAATAAAACATCAGACTGAAAAGACTAAGTGCCCAAAAACTTCTTGTCATGTTTCCCCAGAAAAGTGGCCATCTGCTGGATGGACTCCAACGTGGCTGAAGGCATTTCACAGGTATTGCATATGACATTTTGGGGTTGCACAAGGACGATACACTTCGTTCAAAGAATACCCACAAAGTTACTTTCTAATTTCGTTGAATGAGAGGGAAAACCAAATTAGTCATTCCTTTTAATTCAGATCAAAAAAGTCATATCCTCGAGTTTGCATATAGTAAGATACAAGCGACGACAAATCTAAAGCATTGACAAACTAGTAGGTCTATATTGGCAAAGCGAAAATGCGAGACCTATTGGTTTTGCCAGTCCTTGATTAACACTGTAACTTCTGTCACTTCTTTTCAACTTAAAAACTAAACTGTAACCTATGGAAGCCATCAGGGTTTTCTCTTGTGCCCATTTTAAAAGGATGCAAAGTAGATTACTTTGTGTCATGTGTTGTTCTGGGACCAGCGTCCAAATAAAGTAACAAAGTTGCATACGAGTTTCTTTCGCCTGAACTGTGTCAGAGAATTGCAGGAGTTGAAATATGTCAGGGGCCAAGTGTTTGACTGGTTAGAGCAGGGGGTCTCCAAACCGGTCCTGGAGGGCCGGATCCAGGCCAGATTTTTTGGATATCCCCATTGAGATACATGTAGTTATTTTAAAAATCTGGCATGGATCCGGCCCCCCAGGACCGGTTAGGAGACCCCTGGGTTAGAGGATCCAAAATGTAACAAATATTATCTAACAGAAAAGACATACAATGTGAGTTACCTTCTGATGAGCACTGAACTGGCGCCTCTGCCTCCTTTGCGTGAGAGGGATATTCATGTCGGTCTTTTCCCCAGTCTGATTCAAGTTTTTTTTCTTCTGCAATCCTTGAAGAAATATCAGTGAGGCCACCTGAAGTCTTCAAAGTAACAACCTGTGTCGTGGTAGATGTCCCTCCGGAGTTTCCAGAGTCAGTGCTGTCTTGAGTTCTTGACTGACAGTTCAAGCCATGCGCTTTCTCCTGCAGAGCAGTTCGTGCAAGGCCTGCAGAACTGTTTAATGCTCCTTGTTGTACAGTACTTTCTGGACTTGGTTTAATAGTCTGACATTGGTTGTGTTCTCTGTCCGAAGTCGCAAGTTCGCCCTTATGGGGAACTTTTGGATTTGGCTCTGCCTCTGAGGGTTCCATAACCTTTCTCTTCTTGCAGGGCAGCATCTTTATGACTGCAGGCTTTTACTCTGAAATGTAGCAAAGCAAGTTTAGTGTAAACCGAACAGTCGTTTTGTCGCGGATGGTTTCAAGCTTTATATATTTTCAATTACATTCAAGGTTTTTGTGGTCTGGGACTTGAAGTTGTGCAATCATGAGCTTTAAAGACACTGGGAAACTGGTATGAAAAGCCTCACCTACATCATACAAAGGGAGTAGAGACCTTCAGCCAAGTTCTGGTGTGAATCAATGTAATGAAATATAATGAAACACGTAAGTGTACAAGATTTCAAATTACTGTGATTTTTAAGTCTTAGTTGGTCAATTGACCCCCCCCCCCGCAGACCTATTTAGATCCCATGGACTCAACATAATCTCTCAACTAATCCTGTCGCTCACTGAGGATCCCTCCAATTCCAAAACCAACTTCTGCAGCGCCATGACCAACAACTGCCTCAAACTCAACTACGACAAAACAGTAGTACTTATCTTCTGGAAGAACACCTCGGTATGGGACCACAGCTGGTTACCAGCAGAACTAGCACCAACACCCACACCAACACCAACAGACCATGCACGCAACCATGGCATCATCCTTGACAGCCAAACTGTTGATGAAAAGACAAGTCAACGCAGTCGCCTACTCCTGCCTCCACACCGTCCACATTCTCCGCAGAATCTTCAGATGGATCCCAATCAACACCAGGAAGACCGTCATGCAGCTCCTCGTCAGCAGCCGCCTTGACTACAACAATGCTCTCTACACCAAAATTTTCTACCCAGCTCCTCAGAAGACTACAGCCAATACAGAACACTGCAGCCAGGCTCATCCTGGACCTCCCCAAACTGACTCACATAACCCCCACCTCAGAAACCTCCACTGGCTCTCCATCCAGAAGAGATGCAAGTTCAAGATTCTCACACATGCTTACAAAGCCCTTCACTATAAAGGACCATCTTACATCAACCATTGCCTGAACTTCCATCATCCCACAAAACACCAGTGCTCCGCCTCATTCACACTCTCTCACACTACCCACATCCATCGTAGCTAAAGCAGGGGGCGCTCCTTCTCCTACATCGCCGCCAAGACCTGGAACACCCTGCCCCTCCACCTCCGAACGGCTCACTCCCTGGCAGACTTCAGAAAGAAACCCACGTCCTAGCGTTTCGACTGAGACATGGTACCCCTCACTGCCCAGATACCCCTAGGGGTGACAGTGATGGGCTCTACAAATGCTGAATGATTGATGAAATTAGAGTTAGCATTTTTTTTATGTACAACCAATTAACTGTGCTCCACAATTTAAAGGTTACTGCTCTTGCAAAATTGTGGAGAATCGGAGGACGTTGCGGTGCGCTACTGCTGCAGGACCATTGCCTAGGTGGATAGTATCCACTGATATGTGTATTAACAGATTGTTTGGGTACACGTTGCACATCTCTGTCTTTGCGGTTATTACACAGAACTACCCTGGAATCCAGAAGAAACCGCCCATGGGTCTAATTATGGATACATCAAATTGCATTGGTACTTAAACTGGTCGAGAAACATCATTCACAGAGGATTTTTGGTTATTTTTCATCGGACGGTCGTTTTTCGCTTTCGTTTGCATTACAAGAATAGTACGATTGCCCTGAAGAAGTCCCACTAGAATAGGATGAAAGGCGTTGGCTGATGGCTTTCGATTGGAAATAAAGAAATTATAAACCAACTGTTGGGACAATTAACTTCTCTCTCACTAATTGGTTCAACTGGATATAATGGACATTTAAGATTTCTTACATATATGTTAAGAAAGGTGGTGCAGTTCTGATTTATTGCTTAACTTTCATATCTAAATGTGTCCATTGAGTTTCAAATTCTCAGGTCCGCTACATAGGCGCTGGAAGTAGGGGTACAGGGGTGCTGCAGCACTCCCAAAATTAACAATGCTGGAGGTCAGGAGATGAATGAGCAATAACGATCTCTTTAAATATTGTATTTATCTTGTAACATTTGCTGCACGCTCACAGACAAAGGTCAAATGTCAGGCTATGTCTTTTGAATCTGCTGCTTATTAGGGAAAAGAGTGCTTACTATTATTTCTCAGACTGCAAAGCGAGCGGATTTTGTAACAGAGATCTAAGTGAAGATCTTGCTGGGGTACAGGAAGGGAAAGGCTGACAGTTTTTCCTAACACAAAACATTTAAATACCTATAAATTAACTATACACATATTGAAAAATATATCAGCAATTAGGCAAACACAAATGAAGTAAATTTTAATAATATCAAAACAAATCAAGACACTTTACTTGATTTGCAAGTGATAAACATTCGCTGAAACCAGATTTCCATTTGTGCGCTACATAGTTTTACCAGTAAAACTGTACATGTCTATTCCAATTTGGAGGCCATTTCAAAGGAAAATCTGCTGTCTGTAAATGACACAGCGTTCCCTAAACAGTGCTCCAAAATCCACTACCAGCTACATACCACACCCATAGCACTCTCATGCTGAATGGGCATGGCATATTTGCTACACTTACTTTTTGTACAATGCTTGGATTTATCACAATCCCTAGGACTTCAGTCATGTAACATTAATGACATCACCCCCACTCTGGAAATTGTTCCAGCACCACTGGTCCACTAGGTGTCTGACCACTAGCCATCAGTGGCTCTTCAGAAATGTCTAACACGATTTTCAGCAGAAAGGAATGTTTTAGTAAACAAAGATTGATATGATAACCACAATTAAGATGTGATTTATATGAATACACCAGATTTTGGTTTCTAACATCTCTATGTCGCAGTCTATATATAGATAGCTAGTATACAAGTATGTTTTAGAGTCACTTATTTTGGTGATAAATGTCACCGTGCAGTCACTTGAGAGCGATAATTTGACAGTTGGGTCCTGGGCATAGGACAGAAGGCCAGAGCAATCTAAAACTGTTGGGAAACAGCTCTTAGATACCAGGGATTTGAGTCCCAGATACTGTCTCTTCAAACAATGAGGTGCATCCTTAGCGCAAATGGATCATTTTACTTTACATATCTATGGAAACTGAACACACATCAATGAAACTGAACAGCAATTTATTTAAGAGACTTTTGGTTTTTCTAACCATTCACTTTTCAGAAAAGACAGCTTGTTTAGATGTTTATGCCATTAATAACTGCTGAAATGTCAACAAAATGAAACTTTAGATAGGGAATAGACAAAAGCCTGCTCCTTAAAGTCAAGTAAGGGAGGGGCAATTCTGAAAACACTAACCACTCTCGTTAACATAGCCAACATTGGTATGTACGGATAATAGCGGCCACCAATAGAGCAATAGTCGCTATCAAGGTAAACAAAAAGACAACATCGTGTTTTTTTACTGGTAAAATATGGAAACAAGTTTGGGGATTTTTTTTAATTAGCCATTCTGACTTTTCCAAGTGTGTTTACTGAACGTCAACATTGAAAGGAAGCAGCAGATTGAGCTTTTCTAGCAACCACTCAGGCAATGTAAAAACGGTTGACTGCAATTTATGCTAAATGCTTTAGTTGACTTTACTTATTTTCTGGAATATTTGAGAGTATGTGTAGCAGATAGGCAAAGGCACATTCTTGGGAAAGATGAGACTCATTATTGAAAAAATATTATGGCCACATTCCTGTCCAGTTTCCCAGGCCCATGTGTGATGTGCTACTTCAATCCAGTATTTTTATTTTTTATTTTTGTAGTGTTGGTTATGCCATTATATGCCAGTACTACACTACCCAGAATTCAAAGAAACAAAACGACTCGGGCAGCATATCACGCATGGACCTCGGAAACCTGCCAGCTATGTATCCCTGAGGTAAGTACGCTTATCTGATAAAAACGTAACAGTGACTCCTATGCTAGAAATATATTTCTTTAATTTGATCCAACGCCAAGCAACCAGAACTTGGACACTATCTGCTCCTAAGCCCAATGACTACAGGGGTTTAGTTCCTCGTTTCTCACAACACTGCACTGAGAACGATAATTGTTTTTAATTTGCCCTAAATGTACACATTTCATTTATGACGTTTATTGTCATCTAGGTACACTGTAAACAGGAAAAGTACTTTGCCAAATTAAGAGGTACTGGCGCGACGTGCTACATTTGTCCGCCTCCGCGGCGCCCCCGCTTCCTGTCGCCGCCCCCACTGCTCGACGCTGCCTGCTCTGCGGTTGTTTGCCGTACATACCGAACAATACCCCTCTCTCCCATTTAACGGGTCGCCTTTCCTTCCGCAGACGGTGACCTGGAGACTGCACTGTCCCCAGAATACAGCGCGCGCAAAAGATGAGTGCACTTCCGGTCCGACCGGAAACAGGAACCGCAGCTGAAGGTTCCGCTGCGCGAGCAAATTAGTTCCCATTAGAGTAGTACCTTTGAAAATCCATAGCAACCACGCTCCGTTCACGTGAAGGCCTGGGAGTGTTCGCCAAACCCGCCGCCCGGTCTGTGCCTCTCGGTAAGCGGTTGAGTTACTGGCAGGGCCACTGGAATTATGCGGCACAATGCAAGTTACTGGTAGGGACACTGGAATTTAACACCCAAATACAGTCAACCTTTGTGAAAAGCTTTCCAGTACTCAGGAACCCGAGTCACCATATATTTTGTTGTTGTAACTTTTGAACCGTTTTAGCTAGAAACAACATTTTGTTAAAATCGTAGATTATGTGACAGAGATGATAGATTATGTGGAAAATGAAGCAAATGCATAATTAGGAAAAAATGGAGTCGCCCCGGCTGTAGATTCGCACAATTCCAATGGCCCTGGCACACGCACCCCCTGTAGAGTTTCGAGAGGCACAGTGCTTCGAAGCGAGACCAATACAGCTGTATAATAAACAGCTCCTAATAGCCTAGGTACAGTTAAATTACAAATTCTGCCTTTTACATAGTTAGCAAAAAGAATAAATGTTATAATATAAGGGATAAAGTACCCCCCTTCTGTACATTATAAGGATATTGCAACTCTGTAAACCAGGGTTCGAGCCTCGGGGTCGCGTCCACATCCTGTGATTCTGGGCAGATCACATAATCTCCCCGTGCCTGAATGTGTAACGGAACCGGTGCTCATTTAAAGCACTCCAATACCTTCGGGTCGAGTTTGTGTTATATAGATGTGCAACAAAAAAAAAATCACAGGGGAGTACCATGACCATATAGAGGAACAAGGCCGAAGGACCAGTTCCTTTATAAGGTTATGGAATTCCGAGGTGCCTTCAATATCCTGATCATGTACGACTGGGGGCACTTTATCCCATATAATACATGGTCCCACCATCACTTTTCCCACAACCCCATTAAAACATTGGTGCGTAGCTCTTTCACATGGAAGAGAGAGAGAGCTTGTTTGCAAACATGAAGAATAAAATTAGAAACTCTAGCGCAAAATTAAAGCATCCAAAACCTCCTAGATATTTTTGCAAAAAGATATTAGAAAGAGTTCAATACAAGTCAGTGTTTATTTCTTTCAAAGCGCAGTGGCTCAGAATGTGTAGAAACCTGTAGAAAGATTCTAATTATTCTATAAATATCTAAGGAGTGCAAAAGATAAACATGTTCTTTCTGCTTGTCAGTGTAAGCTAGAAAAAAAGAACAGAAGAAAGAAGCAGAATTTCGTTTTCGTTACTTTAAACATATGCTTTAATTGTGCTCCGTGACCTGCCTTTCACCTCCACTCTTGCTCTACCAGCAGGCTTTGTGACACCAGAACTCAACTGTAAAACTTATAACATTTGACTTCTGAAGTCTTTTATTTATAATCGGTGCTTGTGTGCATCACAAGTCACCGATCATAAATAAAATTAGAAACTAGCATTTATACAGGTATTGAAGAATCCCATGTATTATAAAGGTATTGTTTAACAATTAAGTGGTCACAAGCAGATTGCACCGTAAGATATTTTGGTGATTTATCCAGTAAGTATCATACAACACCACTGAGAAACCTATGATGATTATTGTAATTGCTGGAGAAGTCTGCAATCAGTCGGGCTGACTGACCGACTGTCTGAGGTCTGCAATCAATTTCCTGTCACAAATTTCAGTCATTATTAAAAAAAATCAGATGGTTAATGTGCCTACAGCACAGCGCAGCGTGTCACATGTATGTCACAGAACTTTCTTTTATGCGATTGTTTCTGAGATCTTGGCGTTACCTGAAGGTCACCAGTGGCATTATGGGTAAAATAGCTAAGTGCATTAAGCACCAGCATCAAACAGGTATATGTATCCTGCAAATTTTATGTCAATCATTTATTAGTACAAGGTTAATGAAATGGGTTCCATTGAAAAGTAATACAAATCATTATTAAGTTTTAAGAAATTCATAGCTGGAAATGGATAACAAGCATTTGCAATGCAATAGGTCTCGCATTAGGAAAGTTTGAGCTATTGGTCTTGTAAATGACAATTTTTTTATTTGTGTTGGTTTTCAAAATAGCTAAATTAATAGCTTTATCATTTACAATGCCAATAGTTATAACTTTCGCAAATGTGACACCTATAGCATTTGTAATGCAACATGTTTTGTATTTATGTGACTTTGTATTGATATTAAAAATTACAACGGCTTTTAATTTTTTAAAATAATTAATACTTAAATAAAAGTGATTGTAATTTATAATGGCAATAGATTAAACTTTTGTAAATAACTTTTCTGAAGACTATGTTCAGTGTATTTTATTGTGACGAAAATCCAAGAACAGAAGTGAAATATTAACATCTTTTTGGGACATTTGTAATAAAGCTTGAAACATTGAGAGAACATATTTGAACCAGTTGTTGTTGAATGGTTGCGCAGATTGATGCTGGGGTGGCACTGAGTGATGCTGGGGTGGCACTGAGTGATGCTGGGGTGGCGCTGAGTGATGCTGTGGTGGTGCTGAGTGATGCTGTGGTGGTGCTGAGTGATGCTGTGGTGGTGCTGAGTGATGCTGTGGTGGTGCTGAGTGGTGCTGTGGTGGTGCTGAGTGGTGCTGACTGAGTGATACTGGGGTGGTGCTGAGTGATGCTGGGGTGGTGCTGATTGGTGCTGTGGTGGTGCTGATTGGTGCTGTGGTGGTGCTGGGGTGGTGCTGAGTGATGCTGGGGTGGTGCTGAGTGATGCTGTGTGGTGCTGTGGTGGTGCTAAGTGGTGCAGTGGTGGTGCTGTGGTGGCACGGAGTGATAATGTGGCGCTGAGTGATGCTGTGGTGGCGCTGAGTGATGCTGTGGTGGCGCTGAGTGATGCTGTGGTGGCGCTGAGTGGTGCTGTGGTGGCGCTGAGTGGTGCTGTGGTGGCGCTGAGTGGTGCTGTGGTGGCGCTGAGTGGTGCTGTGGTGGCGCTGAGTGGTGCTGTGGTGGCGCTGAGTGGTGCTGTGGTGGCGCTGAGTGGTGCTGTGGTGGCGCTGAGTGATAATGTGGTGGTGCCGAGTGATAATGTGGTGGTGCCGAGTGATAATGTGGTGGTGCCGAGTGATAATGTGGTGGTGCCGAGTGATAATGTGGTGGTGCCGAGTGATAATGTGGTGGTGCCGAGTGATAATGTGGTGGTGCTGATTGATGCCGTGGTGGTGCTGAGTGATGCCGTGGTGGTGCTGAGTGGTAATGTGGTGGTGCTGAGTGATGCTGTGGTGGGTACCTTAGGCGCAGTATTGCATCGCTTTTAGGCGCAAGATGCTGGAATTCATTTATCTGCGGACTTTGATGAAAAAATAGATTTCATTCCAACTATTTCACACAAAAAATTGACACGCTCATTAAGGATTTTCCTCATCCTTTAATAGTAGAATCTGACATTGAGACAGTGTCCACTTCCCAACTTTCCAGATGGGAAAAATTTAATCATATCACTCTTGAAGATTCTTTACAGGGAATCTCTGCACTTAAATCAGGTTCCCCTTCCGACCCCTGTCCCCCTACTTTTTTAAAATCCATTGCACAGGAGGTTAACCCCTATATTAATGCTATCATCAACTCTTCTTTACAATCAGGAGAGATCCCAGCCCAGTGGAAGGTAGCGACAGTAAAACCATTACAGAACAAGCATTTGCAATGCAATAGGTCTCGCATTATTTAAGTTTGAGCTATTAGCATTGTAAATGGCAATTGTTTTTTGCTTTATGCTATAGTTTTTTTTTACATAAAAAGCTTCATATAAAATATGTTTTATTAAAGTTATTTATGCAGTATCTAAATTTTGTTTGCATAAAACAGTATAATAATATCTTAGTAAAAAAGTCAAATATTTTAATGGAAATTCACCAAACGTTCATTTATGTGTTGGTTTTGAAAATAGCTAAATTAATAGCTTTGTCATTTACAATGCCAATAGTTATAACTTTCGCAAATGTGACACCTATAGCATTTGCACTCACTGTCACTCTGCACTCACTGTCACTCTGCACTCACTGTCACTCTGCACTCACTGTCACTCTGCACTCACTGTCACTCCGCACTCACTGTCACTCCGCACTCACTGTCACTCTGCACTCACTGTCACTCTGCACTCACTGTCACTCTGCACTCACTGTCACTCTGCACTCACTGTCACTCTGCATGCACTCTGCACTCACTGTCACTCTGCACTCACTGCATGCACTCTGCACTCACTGTCACTCTGCACTCACTCTGCACTCACTCTGCACTCACTGTCACTCTGCACTCACTGTCACTCTGCACTCACTGTCACTCTGCACTCACTGTCACTCTGCACTCACTGTCACTCTGCACTCACTGTCACTCTGCATGCACTCTGCACTCACTGTCACTCTGCACTCACTGCATGCACTCTGCACTCACTGTCACTCTGCACTCACTCTGCACTCACTCTGCACTCACTGTCACTCTGCACTCACTGTCACTCTGCACTCACTGTCACTCTGCACTCACTGTCACTCTGCACGCACTCTGCACTCACTGTCACTCTGCACTCACTGTCACTCTGCACTCACTGTCACTCTGCACTCACTGTCACTCTGCACTCACTGTCACTCTGCACTCACTGTCACTCCGCACTCACTGTCACTTCGCACTCACTGTCACTCCGCACTCACTGTCACTCCGCACTCACTGTCACTCCGCACTCACTGTCACTCCGCACTCACTGTCACTCCGCACTCACTGTCACTCCGCACTCACTGTCACTCCGCACTCACTGTCACTCCGCACTCACTGTCACTCTGCACTCACTCTGCACTCACTGTCACTCTGCACGCACTCTGCACTCACTGTCACTCTGCACTCACTGTCACTCTGCACTCACTGTCACTCCGCACTCACTGTCACTCCGCACTCACTGTCACTCTGCACTCACTGTCACTCCGCACTCACTGTCACTCTGCACTCACTGTCACTCTGCACTCACTCTGCACTCACTGTCACTCTGCACGCACTCTGCACTCACTGTCACTCTGCACTCACTGTCACTCTGCACTCACTGTCACTCTGCACTCACTGTCACTCTGCACTCACTGTCACTCCGCACTCACTGTCACTCCGCACTCACTGTCACTCTGCACTCACTGTCACTCTGCACTCACTGTCACTCTGCACTCACTGTCACTCTGCACTCACTGTCACTCTGCATGCACTCTGCACTCACTGTCACTCTGCACTCACTGCATGCACTCTGCACTCACTGTCACTCTGCACTCACTCTGCACTCACTCTGCACTCACTGTCACTCTGCACTCACTGTCACTCTGCACTCACTGTCACTCTGCACTCACTGTCACTCTGCACTCACTGTCACTCTGCACTCACTGTCACTCTGCACTCACTGTCACTCTGCATGCACTCTGCACTCACTGTCACTCTGCACTCACTGTCACTCTGCACTCACTGTCACTCCGCACTCACTGTCACTCCGCACTCACTGTCACTCTGCACTCACTCTGCACTCACTGTCACTCTGCACGCACTCTGCACTCACTGTCACTCTGCACTCACTGTCACTCTGCACTCACTGTCACTCCGCACTCACTGTCACTCCGCACTCACTGTCACTCTGCACTCACTGTCACTCCGCACTCACTGTCACTCTGCACTCACTGTCACTCTGCACTCACTCTGCACTCACTGTCACTCTGCACGCACTCTGCACTCACTGTCACTCTGCACTCACTGTCACTCTGCACTCACTGTCACTCTGCACTCACTGTCACTCCGCACTCACTGTCACTCCGCACTCACTGTCACTCTGCACTCACTGTCACTCCGCACTCACTGTCACTCTGCACTCACTGTCACTCTGCACTCACTGTCACTCTGCACTCACTGTCACTCTGCACTCACTGTCACTCTGCACTCACTGTCACTCCGCACTCACTGTCACTCTGCACTCACTGTCACTCTGCACTCACTCTGCACTCACTGTCACTCTGCACGCACTCTGCACTCACTGTCACTCTGCACTCACTGTCACTCTGCACTCACTGTCACTCTGCACTCACTGTCACTCTGCACTCACTGTCACTCCGCACTCACTGTCACTCCGCACTCACTGTCACTCTGCACTCACTGTCACTCTGCACTCACTGTCACTCTGCACTCACTGTCACTCTGCACTCACTGTCACTCTGCATGCACTCTGCACTCACTGTCACTCTGCACTCACTGCATGCACTCTGCACTCACTGTCACTCTGCACTCACTCTGCACTCACTGTCACTCTGCACTCACTGTCACTCTGCACTCACTGTCACTCTGCACTCACTGTCACTCTGCACTCACTGTCACTCTGCACTCACTGTCACTCTGCATGCACTCTGCACTCACTGTCACTCTGCACTCACTCTGCACTCACTCTGCACTCACTGTCACTCTGCACTCACTGTCACTCTGCACTCACTGTCACTCTGCACTCACTGTCACTCTGCACTCACTGTCACTCTGCACGCACTCTGCACTCACTGTCACTCTGCACTCACTCTGCACTCACTGTCACTCTGCACTCACTCTGCACTCACTCTGCACTCACTGTCACTCTGCACTCACTGTCACTCTGCACTCACTGTCACTCTGCACTCACTGTCACTCTGCATGCACTCTGCACTCACTGTCACTCTGCACTCACTGCATGCACTCTGCACTCACTGTCACTCTGCACTCACTCTGCACTCACTCTGCACTCACTGTCACTCTGCACTCACTGTCACTCTGCACTCACTGTCACTCCGCACTCACTGTCACTCTGCACTCACTGTCACTCCGCACGCACTGTCACTCTGCACGCACTCTGCACTCACTGTCACTCTGCACTCACTCTGCACTCACTGTCACTCTGCACTCACTCTGCACTCACTGTCACTCTGCACTCACTGTCACTCCGCACTCACTGTCACTCTGCACTCACTGTCACTCCGCACTCACTGTCACTTCGCACTCACTGTCACTTCGCACTCACTGTCACTCCGCACTCACTGTCACTCCGCACTCACTGTCACTCCGCACTCACTGTCACTCCGCACTCACTGTCACTCCGCACTCACTGTCACTCCGCACTCACTGTCACTCCGCACTCACTGTCACTCTGCACTCACTCTGCACTCACTGTCACTCTGCACGCACTCTGCACTCACTGTCACTCTGCACTCACTGTCACTCTGCACTCACTGTCACTCTGCATGCACTCTGCACTCACTGTCACTCTGCACTCACTCTGCACTCACTGTCACTCTGCACTCACTGTCACTCTGCACTCACTGTCACTCTGCACTCACTGTCACTCTGCACGCACTGTCACTCTGCACTCACTGTCACTCTGCACGCACTCTGCACTCACTGTCACTCTGCACTCACTCTGCACTCACTCTGCACTCACTGTCACTCTGCACTCACTGTCACTCTGCACTCACTGTCACTCTGCACTCACTGTCACTCTGCACGCACTCTGTACGCACTGTCACTCTGCACGCACTGTCATTCTGCACGCACTCAGTATTCAGCTTGAGAGACTTGAGTTGCCCTCACGGCATCGTCCATACTCACAATGAACATTAACATGAATTAATCAATGCAAGTTATTTGTTTGTTGTTTGTTTGTAATCATTGAGTAACTTAACCATTGTTGCATCTTTGCCATCAATACAATCATTTTTCTACAATTAGCTTTATATAAATTAGCACCTTCACTATCACTGCGCCGTTCCGCCGTTTCAATTGATCAAATATGCACTTGGCACCTAGCAACTAACTGTGACAGACCCACAGTATAAACTTTGTTCCATCCTTGAAGATGGCGGATTTCTTCCCTTGATTTATCTAGTTATCTGCAAGGAATATGACCCCACTCCAAGATGGCGGCCAAAACCGGTAGTCCTACTACCCTTTCCCCCAATTGGAGGCACGCATATCTGGCGTCTCATTCAGTATGCTCGTAGTATCTGTGATCCGGCAGTATACACATGGGCATCATTCCCCACGGAGTAAGCAATTACGGCGGACTCCCGCTTTCGTTTTGCGCCGGCCTGCGACCAGGAAGTCAGGCAGGCCGGGCGGGACAACCGGAAGTAGGAGGGCGGGAGCCTACCCCGCCTCCCACGGAAGAGCCGCGATTGTTTGGCGCACCGGAGCAGGCAGGAGCCTACCCTGCGCCCCGGTGCCGAAGAAGGGAAGAAGAGTCTTGCTGCCGGTGGGAGCCGCTGCACTGAGGATGCCGGTGAGTGGGGCTTCGCCTTGTTGGGGGGGTGGGGGGGCATCTGTGTGCGCGCGCGCGGCGGCGGCGGACTGTGTATGTGTGTGAGCGTGCATGTGTGTGTGTATGTGTCCTGGAGTCTGTGTGTATGCGTGTGTGTGACGGGGGGGGCGGGGGTTGCCTGTCTGGGTGCCTGCGTGTCTGTGGAAGTGTAAATGCGTGTGCGTGTGTGTGGAGCCGAGAGGAGAGGGGCTGGTGTGTGTGGAGGGGTCTCTGTGTATGCGTGTAGGTGACGGGGGTGTGCCTGTGTATGCGTGTGTATGTGCGCATGCGTGAGTGCTGTGTATGCGTGTAGCTGTGATGTGCGCATGCGTGAATGTTGACGCGCGTGCACGCAGCTCAATCCACCCGCTCGTCACAGTTTTGTGTCCCTCATTCCCCCGTGTCAGACGACTATAAGTCTCCAGCCTGGACGCATCCTTCGGATGCGATGTCCAGGCGAGACCTAAAAAGTCATTACAGGACCCCACCATCTTATCTAATTTACGCCCAATTTCTTTACTCCCTGCCATCTGCAAAATCACGGAAACTTTTGCCAACAAACAACTGATGGCATTCCTTGAAAATAACGACATTCTCCATCCATGTCAAGCAGGTTTCAGGAAAAACCATTCTACTGAATCGGCGCTTTTATCATCTACTGAAACCATACGTGCCGCTCTGGATCAGGGAAAATTGGCTGTTCTGATCCTTTTAGATCTCTCAGCGGCTTTCGACGCGGTATCCCATGCTATCCTTTTACATCGCCTTACCAATGCTGGCATAGCAGGAACCGTGTTCGAATGGTTTAAAAACTACCTTGCAAATAGGCGTCAGATTGTTAGGCTGGGCGACCACTCCTCAGAAGAAAAACTGATAAAAACAGGAGTTCCTCAGGGCTCTAGTCTAAGCCCTACCCTGTTTAACCTGTATATAGTCCCCTTACTTAAACTAATAACATCCTTTAACATTAGTACTGTCGCTTATGCTGACGACACTCAACTTGTTCTGACTCTCGATAAAAATCACATTAACGCAGAGCATGTACTTAAAGACTGCCTGTCAGCAACCTTCAAGTGGATGTCTCTTAACCACTTAAAATGCAATTCTTCCAAGACGGAGATCATCCCTTTCGGCCGAACAACTTCTTTACACCCCAAGATTGGTGGCCCGAAAAAGCAGAACCCCCCCCCCCAATACTATCATTGCTGCACGAAATCTTGGAATAAAATTTAACAGTGCCCTTACTTTCAATCAGCAGGCTAAGGAAGTAGCAGGTACTTGTTTCGGTATCATCAGAAGCCTGAGAAAGTTCTTTGATTTCCTTCCCCTGAATGCCAGACGCACGGTAGCTGTAGCTCTCATAAATTCCAGGTTGGACTATTGCAACAGCCTCTATGCAGGACTCAATAAATCTGCCCTGCATAAGCTTCAAATGGTCCAACACACAGCTGCCAGACTGGTCCTCAGACTACCTAGGAAATCCTCAGCCTCCGCAGCTTTGAACACACTACACTGGCTTCCTATACACAAGCGCATACTGTTTAAAGTGCTCGTCATTACTCACAGAGCCTTTTACCATCATGGCCCACTTTATTTGCGTAAATACTTTAGACATTATCAACCTCTCCGAGCACTTAGGTCCTCCAACGCAAATCTGCTGCATGTTCCCAGGTTCAAAATGGCAACAAGAGGAGGCAAATCCATGGCGGTCATTGGAGCGAAAGCCTGGAATAAGGCACCTCCCTGTCTACGTCAAGCCACTACTGAACCCAAGTTCAGAAAGCTGCTAAAGACTTGGATTTACTCATTGGCCAACCCTGAATGTATGAGGCTTTTAGGATATGCTACGTAGCCAGGTGTATCTCTCATCCACCTTATAACACCTCTTCTGTCTTTTCAGAAATCTAAGCGCCAAGATACTCCCTGGAGTGGTAGTGCGCTATATAAGTATTTTTTCACTTCACTTCACTTCACTTCCCCAGGATTTACTTTGTTTACATGACCGAACAGACAGAACCGGAGAAACGTCCCATTCAGAACGGAAAGCAGCTTCCGTGGTCACCAGCTCACAGGGAAACACCTGAAATCCCCGTGGCCAAATCCATCACCGCTAAATTTACCATATCAAACAGTACACCAAACAGATGGATCTCAAAGTATTGTCGATAAAGCAGACAAAAAATAACTGTTTTATCCACATTAAAAATAAAACAATGCAATGGTTCCCCTCATGTTCAAGCTAAAATAGCACATAACATCTCATCAACTTCCTCTCCACAACACTCACAAGATTGCTTTCTGGAAACGTGATTTAATCTGGTAAAATATGCAGTAGCTGCCCTTGGTCGGGTCAGAGCTGACAGTGAACGATGGCCTTCCGCACTCTCCTAAGCGCCATAATCAATTATACATTTCTCATTCTTCCAGATGAAGGGGGTTACTAGCAAAAATAATTTAAGATTTCGGACTTTAGAAATAAAAGGAAGCCGAACGTGCAGGCAGCCTCATTGAAGCTAAGAAATCGGGATAGAATCCGCAAAAGAAATCCAAAGAATGGCAGTGGGGCAGAACGCAGGCCCTCGGTCAGGGTGCAAGCAGGCGCCATTAGCAGACCAGGCAGATAAAGGTCACTAGGCCAGGTCAGCATTCACTTCGTCTTCAAAGCACATGCTGCAATATTAGTCACTAGCCCTGAAGGGAGTTAACTTTGAACAGATGTGCACCTTGAGAAAGTAGAATGTAATCACACACAGTGGTGTTAGACAGTGGGTGCATGAGGAAACCCACTACCCCATATCATAGGCAGTAATGGGCAGAAGAAAAATGTGAATGATACAGCAATATACCAAGGGGGGATATAAATAGCTTTAATAAAATCATAAGGTGCTGGATAACGCCAGGACCTTTTGATTTTACTAATATTAATTTCCTAACGCCAGACCTAAAATGAAAACACAAAGCTATCCGGGGAAACTGGTCCAATCTTGGAGGGGGGTGGGGGCTATCACGGAATTTTAATGCTTAGGAAACATCTTACAGTTAAAAATAGACCCGCACATAAAGCTGGCGACCACCCGCCAGGCAATTATTGAGCAGTCAGGTCTTTTCTGACCGCAGATCACCTGCATCGCAGCATTAAATGGTTGTCTTGGCGTGCTTGAGAAGTTGAAAGTCTTGTCCAGAGACGATCAATAAGTCAAGCAGAGCGGCTCTCACGGGCTGCTGGCAATAGCATGAGAAGATAGCCAGTGCCCACAATCCGACAGGCCTGGTGAACAGCGCACTCCTACGTGCAGTATGGCACCGGCAACAGAGTCATCTTTACAGTCTATAACATAAGCACACAGAGCTGCAGCCCAACACTCGTGTTATCCACACGAATGGGCCGAAGCCAAGCACACCCTCTCCCCTAACAGCTCTGAAACCGGTAATACACCGAACTACAGGGTAAAGGAAAAAAAACAAACGCAGAGTGCAGTCTGCGGCCTTCATAGTTAGACACCACATTCAAATACCTGCCACCAAAACACGAATGAAGTACGACCACGTAAAAACGAATGCAATGTGAGGCTTTCCACTCCAAAGGCAAAGGGGAATTTTTAAACTGGAAGCCTGAAAGTCTGGTGGGTTTTCCCCATTTCATTAAAAAAGGATGACAACGACGGAATGTATCTGTGAGGTTGTGCTAAAGCCAGGTGTATTTGTCTACTGAAAATACCAGCAAGTGTCGTCTGTTGCGATTTCAAGAAAATATTTACTGATCGGGGCAGAGCTGTCTGTAGCAGGAGGCAGCAGGTCTGCACCCCTTCCCCGGCAGCGGCTGTCCGACTACAAGAAAGTGAATACTCCTTTCAAAGGTAGGCCTGCCCTGTTGAAAGAAACGCCAGGCTGCGTGCACGCCTCCGGGGGGAGGTTGGATCGTCTGTGCTTAGCCTGCTGGCTTATTTTCACAGCGAAATCAGAGCTTAAATGCAATCACCCAAGAATTCCTCCCTACGTGCAATCCGGCCATTCCACATTGCTTCTAATGCAGAAGCAAGCACAAACAAAACAACCCGAGCAGTGGCAGTAGTACCAGAAAATGCAATTGCGGTTTCCAGCTTTTAAAAAGACAGGCATGCCCAGATTACAAAAAAGACTCAGCCCTGACTCAATTGAACAAGCTCTTGGCATTGCTGTGGGGAGGGGGGGGGGGAGAAATGCGAGACACGGCCTGGCGGCCGTGAAGTGTGAAGCAGTGGGCAGGGGAGCCCTTTGAAGTGAAGCTCTCCGAGGGAAAAGCGCACTCTTGTGTTCACGTGAACTGTCGGAAATCCTCCAGATGGTTTGAGAACTTATTTTGCACACTAAAATTCGACCCTATCCATTCCTTGCGGAATGGGATAGGCTCGACCTAAAAATTATTCCAGCATCCCATAAATTGGGGGTCAAGGTGTGCCATTGCAGAAAAGGGGTGGAGTCATGCAAAGCGGACTTTGACAGTCAACCTATAGATGTATTTTTCAAACCCCTGCTGCTAGAAATATGCAACAAGGACAAGTCTGATGGTAGGTAAATCTAGTATGGCTTACTTAATTGGTCACAAACAGGCTGCATTTTAAAACATCCTACAGAGTTGTGTCACCTGCTGCAGAGATCTTTAATTTGCCCAGCAAGTTTCAGTGGATAACAATAACAGTAAGATAACTGTGGTGGTTAATGCACTAGCGGAAGAGATGTGTGTTTTGTCTATGTATAAAGTAGCATAGATGATGAATGGGCCAACTTGTAAAATTAGAACTTTGCGTTGGTCCAGACAAAATCCTATTAACATAGATGGCCTATCTGTATGAATGGTATGTGTTGCCTTCTTATACCTTGAAATTCACATTATCTTTTGGATCAATTCCTGTAGAATGGTTTACATTCTTGTATGATTCATTGCCGGTGTAGAAAATTTGTGTGCAATGTAAAACATCCTGGCACCCAGTGTCGGCATAAGTAGCACAATAAAAGAAATTTGAAAACATTAGTAAGTGCTAATCATTATTTGTGTAATTACTCACACAGACATATATTTCTGACATTTTTACAATGCATTTATAGCAAATGGGGTCCACCTATTTAGTCCACTAGGAGTTTTCACAAATGACTGCCCTTTAAAAAAAAACTTGTTACTGTGAGTGAGTTTCAATCACCGGGGTCCACCTTTGAACAAAAGGTCACTGCTGCACAGCTAGGGTAAGAGTCAGTTGGCTGGTTACACCTGAACTTGTGTGTGGGCTGTGCATGTAAGGCGAGCGTCCTGCACATGCTGGTAAGTGCACACAAGTTGCCTGTTGTAGAATGGACTCTGCAAAAAAATGCTGCTCACCTGGGGTAGGCCTTATAATAGGAGTGGGCATTCCTAATATAGGTCTGTTGAGCTTACGCCTGGACCCAGCAAGCATAAGCCTTGCGGGAACGCGTGGGGAGGAAATTCTCCAAACGGAATGGAAAGTCCAAAACGACGAGGGCCAGAGCCCGTGAAGGGCCGGAGGAGCCTGTAGGGGCACACAAGGGCCACGAGTAAAAAGCTGCAATTGATTCTGGAGATCGGAGGACAACAGGCAAAAACAGGCAGTGATGCTACGAAAACTATCAGAAAGAGACACACAACACCAGAAAGGAAAAGAAACGAGGATGTAAAACAATCTACTTATCTTTGTTTAAAAGAGGCAGATTGTAATGTGCATGAGCCTATTATGTGCCTTGAAGGCTCTGTTCTGGACGAGTTTTCTTTATGATGTATGATTTTTAAAGGAATAATGCATAATCAGAGCCTCCGGTCCTGTAATGAAATCTGTAGTGCTTTCATTGTATTATACATATAGGCAAAATCTTGTCTTAGTAAGATTTCCCTCCACTTAGTCCTACAGGATTAAGTGATATGTCAAACTAGGGTAAAACATGCCCATGAAGTTTAAATTTGTAGTCCCAGCACACCACATCCACATGTTATCGGACTTCAGGAATTGTCATAATTTTCCAGCTCAGCTCATAATCAGATTCTAGGCCTTTGTCCATTTTACTGGGTCAAGTTGATTACTCTGCTCCCCAGCATCAGAACAAAGGTCTCCCCACACAGAAGGAGCAGTTATCAGTGACCGACTCAGCTGCTAGGAAAGGAAGGGGTGGGAAGGAAATCTGCATCTTAAAATTAGTCACACTGCACCGAGGCTGGGACAGCTGTGGCCCACTACAACAACAAGCATTTGCACTCTGCACTCACTACTCACTACTCTGCACTCACTACTCACTACTCTGCACTCACTACTCACCACTCACTACTCACTACTCTGCACTCACTACTCACCACTCACTACTCACTACTCTGCACTCACTACTCACTACTCTGCACTCAATACTCACTACTCTGCACTCACTACTCATTACTCTGCGCTCACTACTCACCGCTCACTACTCACCGCTCACTACTCTGCACTCACTACTCTGCACTCACTACTCACCACTCACTACTCTGCACTCACTACTCACCACTCACTACTCATTACTCTGCACTCACTACTCTGCACTCACTACTCTGCACTCACTACTCTGCACTCACTACTCACTACTCTGCACTCACTACTCACTACTCTGCACTCACACTCACTACTCACTACTCTGCACTCACTACTCACTACTCTGCACTCACTACTCACTACTCTGCACTCACTACTCTGCACTCACTACTCACTACTCTGCACTCACTACTCACTACTCTGCACTCAATACTCACTACTCTGCACTCACTACTCTGCACTCACTAGTTCTGCAGTCACTACTCTGCACTCACTACTCACTACTCTGCACTCACTACTCACTACTCTGCACTCACTACTCTGCACTCACGACTCTGCACTCACTACTCTGCACTCACTACTCTGCACTCACTACTCACTACTCTGCACTCACTACTCTGCACTCACTACTCTGCACTCACTACTCTGCACTCACTACTCTGCACTCACTACTCTGCACTCACTACTCTGCACTCACTACTCTGCACTCACTACTCACTACTCTGCACTCACTACTCACTACTCTGCACTCACTACTCACTACTCTGCACTCACTACTCTGCACTCACTACTCACTACTCTGCACTCACTACTCTGCACTCACTACTCACTACTCTGCACTCACTACTCACTACTCACCACTCACCACTCACTACTCACTACTCTGCACTCACTACTCACTACTCTGCACTCACTACTCACTACTCACTACTCAGCACTCACTACTCTGTACTCACTACTCTGCACTCACTACTCACTACTCTGCACTCACTACTCACTACTCTGCACTCACTGCTCACTACTCTGCACTCACTACTCACTACTCTGCACTCACTACTCACTATGCACTCACTACTCACTACTCTGCACTCACTACTCACCACTCACTACTCACCACTCACCACTCACCACTCACTACTCACTACTCACTACTCTGCACTCACTAGTCTGCACTCACTAGTCTGCACTCACTACTCACTACTCTGCACTCACTACTCACTACTCTGCACTCACTACTCACTACTCTGCACTCACTATTCACTACTCTGCACTCACTACTCTGCACTCACTACTCACTATGCACTCACTACTCACTACTCTGCACTCACTACTCTGCACTCACTACTCACTACTCAGCACTCACTACTCACTACTCTGCACTCACTACTCTGCACTCACTACGCTGCACTCACTACTCTGCACTCACTACTCTACACTCACTACTCTGCACTCACTACTCACTACTCTGCACGCACTACTCTGCACTCACTACTCTGCACTCACTACTCACTACTCTGCACTCACTACTCACTACTCACTACTCTGCACTCACTACTCTGCACTCACTACTCTGCACTCACTACTCTGCACTCACTACTCTGCACTCACTACTCACCACTCACTACTCACTACTCTGCACTCACTACTCTGCACTCACTACTCTGCACTCACTACTCTGCACTCACTACTCTGCACTCACTACTCTGCACTCACTACTCACTACTCACCACTCACTACTCACTACTCTGCACTCACTACTCTGCACTCACTACTCTGCACTCACTACTCTGCACTCACTACTCTGCACTCACTACTCTGCACTCACTACTCACTACTCTGCACTCACTACTCACTACTCTGCACTCTGCACTCACTACTCACTACTCTGCACTCACTACTCTGCACTCTGCACTCACTACTCACTACTCTGCACTCACTACTCTGCACTCACTACTCTGCACTCACTACTCTGCACTCACTACTCTGCACTCTGCACTCACTACTCTGCACTCACTACTCTGCACTCACTACTCTGCACTCACTACTCACTACTCTGCACTCACTACTCACTACTCTGCACTCACTACTCACTACTCTGCACTCACTACTCTGCACTCACTACTCTGCACTCACTACTCACTACTCACCACTCACTACTCACTACTCTGCACTCACTACTCACTACTCTGCACTCACTACTCACTACTCACTACTCTGCACTCACTACTCACTACTCTGCACTCACTAGTCTGCACTCACTAGTCTGCACTCACTACTCACTACTCTGCACTCACTACTCTGCACTCACTACTCTGCACTCACTACTCTGCACTCACTACTCTGCACTCACTACTCACTACTCTGCACTCACTACTCTGCACTTACTACTCACCACTCACTACTCACTACTCTGCACTCACTACTCTGCACTCACTACTCACTACTCTGCACTCACTACTCACTACTCTGCACTCACTACTCACTACTCTGCACTCACTACTCTGCACTCACTACTCTGCACTCACTACTCTGCACTCACTACTCTGCACTCTGCACTCACTACTCTGCACTCACTACTCACTACTCTGCACTCACTACTCACTACTCTGCACTCACTACTCACTACTCTGCACTCACTACTCTGCACTCACTACTCTGCACTCACTACTCTGCACTCACTACTCTGCACTCTGCACTCACTACTCTGCACTCACTACTCACTACTCTGCACTCACTACTCACTACTCACTACTCTGCACTCACTACTCACTACTCTGCACTCACTACTCACTACTCTGCACTCACTACTCACTACTCTGCACTCACTACTCTGCACTCACTACTCTGCACTCACTACTCACTACTCTGCACTCACTACTCACTACTCTGCACTCACTACTCACTACTCTGCACTCACTACTCACTACTCTGCACTCACTACTCACTACTCATCACTCACTACTCACCACTCACTACTCACTACTCTGCACTCACTACTCTGCACTCACTACTCTGCACTCACTACTCACTACTCTGCACTCACTACTCACTACTCTGCACTCTGCACTCACTACTCACTACTCTGCACTCACTACTCTGCACTCTGCACTCACTACTCACTACTCTGCACTCACTACTCTGCACTCACTACTCTGCACTCACTACTCTGCACTCACTACTCTGCACTCTGCACTCACTACTCTGCACTCACTACTCTGCACTCACTACTCTGCACTCACTACTCTGCACTCACTACTCACTACTCTGCACTCACTACTCACTACTCTGCACTCACTACTCACTACTCTGCACTCACTACTCTGCACTCACTACTCTGCACTCACTACTCACTACTCACCACTCACTACTCACTACTCTGCACTCACTACTCTGCACTCACTACTCTGCACTCACTACTCTGCACTCACTACTCTGCACTCACTACTCTGCACTCACTACTCTGCACTCACTACTCTGCACTCACTACTCACTACTCTGCACTCACTACTCACTACTCTGCACTCTGCACTCACTACTCTGCACTCTGCACTCACTACTCTGCACTCACTACTCTGCACTCACTACTCTGCACTCACTACTCTGCACTCACTACTCTGCACTCACTACTCACTACTCTGCACTCACTACTCTGCACTCACTACTCTACACTCACTACTCTGCACTCACTACTCACTACTCTGCACTCAATACTCTGCACTCACTACTCACTACTCTGCACTCACTACTCACCACTCACAACTCACTACTCTGCACTCACTACTCACTACTCTGCACTCACTACTCACTACTCAGCACTCACTACTCACTACTCTGCACTCACTACTCTGCACTCACTACTCACTACTCACTACTCTGCACTCACTACTCACTACTCTGCACTCACTACTCACTACTCTGCACTCACTACTCACTACTCTGCACTCACTACTCACCACTCACTACTCACTACTCACTACTCTGCACTCACTAGTCTGCACTTACTACTCACTACTCTGCACTTACTACTCACTACTCTGCACTCACTACTCAATACTCTGCACTCACTACTCTGCACTCACTACTCACTACTCTGCACTCACTACTCACTACTCTGCACTCACTACTCACTACTCTGCACTCACTACTCTGCACTCACTACTCTGCACTCACTACTCTGCACTCACTACTCTGCACTCACTACTCTGCACTCACTACTCACTACTCTGCACTCACTACTCTGCACTCACTACTCTGCTCTCACTACTCTGCACTCACTACTCTACACTCACTACTCTGCTCTCACTACTCACTACTCTGCACTCACTACTCACTACTCACTACTCTGCACTCACTACTCTGCACTCACTACTCACCACTCACTACTCACTACTCACTACTCTGCACTCACTACTCACTACTCTGCACTCACTACTCACTACTCTGCACCCACTACTCACTACTCAGCACTCACTACTCACTACTCTGCACTCACTACTCACTACTCTGCACTCACTACTCCCTACTCACTACTCTGCACTCAGTACTCACTACTCACTACTCTGCACTCACTACTCACTACTCACTACTCTGCACTCAGTACTCACTACTCAGCACTCACTACTCACTACTCTGCACTCACTAGTCTGCACTCACTACTCTGCACTCACTACTCACTACTCTGCACTCACTACTCTGCACTCACTACTCACTACTCTGCACTCACTACTCTGCACTCACTACTCTGCACTTACTACTCTGCACTCACTACTCACTACTCTGCACTCACTACTCTGCACTCACTACTCACTACTCTGCACTCACTACTCTGCACTCACTACTCTGCACTCACTACTCTGCACTCACTACTCTGCACTCACTACTCTGCACTCACTACTCACTACTCTGCACTCACTACTCACTACTCACTACTCTGCACTCACTACTCACTACTCTGCACTCACTACTCTGCACTCACTACTCTGCACTCACTACTCACTACTCTGCACTCACTACTCACTACTCTGCACTCACTACTCTGCACTCACTACTCTGCACTCACTACTCACTACTCTGCACTCACTACTCACTACTCTGCACTCACTACTCACTACTCTGCACTCACTACTCACTACTCTGCACTCACTACTCACTACTCACTACTCTGCACTCACTACTCACTACTCTGCACTCACTACTCTGCACTCACTACTCTGCACTCACTACTCACTACTCTGCACTCACTACTCACTACTCTGCACTCACTACTCTGCACTCACTACTCTGCACTCACTACTCACTACTCTGCACTCACTACTCACTACTCTGCACTCACTACTCACTACTCTGCACTCACTACTCACTACTCTGCACTCACTACTCACTACTCACTACTCTGCACTCAGTACTCACTACTCTGCACTCAGTACTCACTACTCAGCACTCACTACTCACTACTCTGCACTCACTAGTCTGGACTCACTACTCTGCACTCACTACTCACTACTCTGCACTCACTACTCTGCACTCACTACTCACTACTCTGCACTCACTACTCTGCACTCACTACTCACTACTCTGCACTTACTACTCTGCACTCACTACTCACTACTCTGCACTCACTACTCTGCACTCACTACTCACTACTCTGCACTCACTACTCTGCACTCACTACTCTGCACTCACTACTCTGCACTCACTACTCACTACTCTGCACTCACTACTCACTACTCTGCACTCACTACTCACTACTCACTACTCTGCACTCACTACTCACTACTCTGCACTCACTACTCTGCACTCACTACTCTGCACTCACTACTCACTACTCTGCACTCACTACTCACTACTCTGCACTCACTACTCTGCACTCACTACTCACTACTCTGCACTCACTACTCACTACTCTGCACTCACTACTCACTACTCTGCACTCACTACTCACTACTCACTACTCTGCACTCACTACTCACTACTCTGCACTCACTACTCTGCACTCACTACTCTGCACTCACTACTCTGCACTCACTACTCTGCACTCACTACTCACTACTCTGCACTCACTACTCACTACTCTGCACTCACTACTCACTACTCTGCACTCGCTACTCTGCACTCACTACTCTGCACTCACTACTCACTACTCTGCACTCACTACTCACTACTCACTACTCTGCACTCACTACTCACTACTCTGCACTCACTACTCACTACTCACCACTCACTACTCACCACTCACTACTCACCACTCACTACTCACAACTCTGCACTCACAACTCTGCACTCACAACTCTGCACTCACTACTCTGCACTCACTACTCTGCACTCACTACTCTGCACTCACTACTCTGCACTCACTACTCTGCACTCACTACTCTGCACTCACTACTCACTACTCTGCACTCACTACTCACTACTCTGCACTCACTACTCACTACTCTGCACTCTGCACTCACTACTCTGCACTCTGCACTCACTACTCTGCACTCACTACTCTGCACTCTGCACTCACTACTTCACACTCTGCGCACTCGCACTCACCTTCTGCCTCACAGAGGGATGAGTTGAGCGCCGTTCTACTGGGCAGACCTGGGGTTGGGTGTGAGATTCTATAGCAAAGTGTTTAGAAATGAGGAAACACACGATTTAAAGCGTAGTTAATAAAATGGGGAATCAAATGCAGAGGAGCAGGCAAAATGGCAGTATTATTCACCTGTGCCCGACCTGGTGGGAGAAGAGAGTAAATGTCCTCCTGGGCGATCAGTTGCAGACTTGGTTGGAATGCCCCCGGCCCTCCTGAATGCTCGCTTCTAGGCATAGCAGCTTTCATCCAGACTCTCACAACATGACCGCGCAGGAGATTCTGTCACAAGTGTAGACCAAACCTGCTGCCGCAGCAGGAGCACAGCAGTGGCCTTTTATTTCGGTTTTAAACGTCTGAGGTTCTCACAGCAGCAGTCCTGTAACTCCCGAACCGAAAACCTCCTCCCTCGCAAACATCAAAGAGCATAATCACAAGCTAAGGATCAACGGGCGCAAAACAGCGTGGTGGGCGCGCACGAGACGCAGCGTGGGCGTGCACATCAGCTGAAGATCGCCGGAGAAGACACCGAGTCTGCCTGCTGCCATGAGTGACCCGCTGCGAGGGAAAGAGCCCGGTGAGTGGGGGTAGAGGGGGGGGCGGCAGAGAGGGAGTGGGCAGAGAGGGAGGGTGCGTGTGTGTGTGTGTGTGTGTGTGTGCGTGCGTGCGTGCGTGCGTGAGTGTGTGCTTCCGTGAGTGTGAATGTGGAGCAAGAGATGTGCACGGCTCCAGGAGGCTCGGCGTGCGCGTTCACGATGGGCAATCGGCGCTCGTCTCCCAGTCTACGTCCCTTCAGACCCATCTTGGCAGCAATAGGTCTCGAAGCCGAGACCTAAAAAGGGATATGGTCAGACATCTGGAGTCAACACACAGGCTTGGCTATGAAGTTTTGTTGGAAAGAGATCAGGCAGTGATGTTAGCTAGGGGCGAAGCTGAGCTCCAGAGAAAACTTGAAGTCACCATTTTGGATTTCCCCAGAATGCTGTGCAGGGGTGTTTGGAACAGAGGTAGATGGAGGATGTGGCATCATGGAGTTGGCCAATGATGTTTGGCCTCTAAAACTTCCCACTGCGACTTAAAACCCCCTGCAGAAGGCTATGACATTTGAGAAGATCCAGGTTCTGAGGAGCGTAGACGGCCGAAAGGATGCCCATCTGGAAATAGAACCCACCTGATGCCCTGCAGGGATGAGCTAGGGACTTTGAGTTTTTATGCATGGTTACCGCCCCAGGGAACCTTAAATACATGAGCTGGTCCATGAAACAAGAATTATAATGTAGCTCTTGTGCTTCACGTTCCATTGCATGTCGCGCCATTGGCTAGTTAACTTTACCCTGCTTCATGGCCCTAAAATGTTCTAAAATTCTTTCCATTAGTGGTCTAATTGTACTTCCTAACAGGGTGGCTCCTCTATTAGGGCGGAGGAGCGTCACCCCACTGCTTTCTCGCATAGTGAGAGTAGAAACATAAAATGTTTTTTTAAATACCATTTTATGTTTCTGCTTCTCGCGCTGCGAGAAAGCAGAAGCCAGGGTAGGCCTGGTTGGCGGCGAGTGGGAGGGTGTGACTGGTTGTGGGCGGACGGGTGAGCAGGTCGGGGAGGAGCGGCTTGCCCACTGTGAGTGCCCCTCTGTGTTTGATTGGCCTTCTGGGGCTGACCAAACCAATCATGCGCACTCTACATTTTCTCTATGTAGGCTGCATGCAGCCTACATAGAGAAAATGGCCTCCATACAGGCGCCCGGTTCGGCGCTGTCCCCACCAATAACAACGCTGCCATTGCAGAGTTGTGATTGACTTGGGGGAGAGGAGGGAGGATGCCTGTTCATCAGCAGGAAAACACCAAACGTGGGACCTGGCCACAAGCGGAGGTGGCGCTGGACCTGGTCAGGTACGTTTTTTTTTTTAAAATACCCCCCCGTGACCCAAACCCTGCGAGTCATGTGATCTGTGGCTGCTTCCTACGTAAATCGTATTGCACTTACATTCAAGAATGTATACCATAAATCTTGTACCATAGGTTATATGCTTGTTTATCAAAAGTTCCCGTCCTCCCCCATAAAAAAGTTTCTCTTTTTATCCATGGCCAATTTGAACACACTACTATGTCCACATCTATAAAGCCCTACAGATAAGGGAGTCAATCATGTATTAAGTTCTACTGATCTGGGACTCAGTATATTTTTGAGAGTCTTCCCTCTTCGATAAGTAATTCTGGGTTGCATGGTCTTTCAGTAATTTGTTAGTAGTAAGCAAGTGCCAATGCCTCTGGGTGGGTTTTCCAAAATCTACTCATATCTACATTTTAATTGGTAATCATTTCAATTTTATTAAAGTAATGGTTCTTCTTAGTACTAAGACTTACAGTACAATATGATCTTTTAGCCTTAATCATTGCAGAGCTAATTATATTCATATCATAACCTCTATTTGTATATCTCTGCTTCTTACCTCGAAGTGTCTGCAGGAATTCACATTCCTCGCTACAGTTACACCTTATTTTATTTTTATTTTCATTTATTTATTTATTTTATTTTTATTTCAAAAGTTTTATATAGCGCTGGCTAGACCCGGAGGTATCAGAGCGCTTTACATGAGCATCAGATCATAGTCACAGGTTACATCGTTACAAAGGTTACATAGTTCGTACAGCAAGGCCACATAGTAACTTGTAAGGTCGAGATAAACAATAAGTACAAATACAAAAGGGGAAAAGCAGGCAAGGTGAGAGATTCAGAGGAGGGGGGGTTTGAGCAGGGGAAGTAGACAGATAAAGAAGGCGGGAAAAAGGAGGGTAAGGTGAGAGACACAGCATGGGAAGAGGAGGGGGAAGGCTGACGGGGACACAAACCGGTAGACGAGTCAGGGCAAACGTCCAAAGTCCGGTAAGCTGTGATCCCAGGGGAAGTGGTATCACTTCCCTAACTCTGTTGCGAGAGGCTCCCTTTGCGCAGTGGACTCTCTCAGAGTGGTCTCTGAGACTCCAAGGCCTACATACTGGATCCTTCCCCAGAAAGGGGAGAGAGAGTGCTTTGGCAAGGATTGCCATACCAAACCTCAAGTGTGAGTGGCTCCCTTGGCGCAGTGGACTCACTCAGCGGGTTCGCTGAGACTCCAGACTGTAAATATTGGATCTTTCCCCAACAAGGGGAGAAGGAGTGCTTAGTCAAAGGGCACAAAGGACAGGGGGGTAGGCAGAGTAGCAGGCAAGGGGAGAGATTCGGGGGAGAGGGGATAGGAGCTAGGGACGAGACAATAAAGAGAGACGAAAAGAAGTCTGTCTAAAGACCAACTGGGTAGGTGACGACCAAGGAGGGAATCTACCGCCCATCTCCCCTATAGCTAAACCAAGTAGCTCCATCGGGCATCAGACAAAATAGTTCAGTCTCAATACATTGAGAGAGGAGGGAAGGAGAGACATAAATAGAGGGAGGATGCGGTAGGAGACTGCAGGAGAGACGAAAGGAAGTGCAACAATGTGGTTCAACAATATATCAGGAAAAGATCAAACAAGTAAACATTATTACAAAACAATCAGCAATACATTAGGGGAGGAGAGAGAGGAGCGAAAAAGTAGGGGGGGTTGGGGAGGAGGGAAAGTGAGGATAAGGGAAGAGACAACCATAGAGACGAAAGAAATTCTGTCTAAAGACCGACTGGGTAGGTGACGACCAAGGAGGGAGTCCACGGCCCATCTCCCCTATAGCTAAACCAGGTAGCTCCATCGGGCATTCAACAGAATAGTTCAGTCTCAATACATTGAGAGAGGAGAGAAGGAGAGAGAGAAATAGAGGGAGGATGCGGAAAGAGACGACAGGAGAGATGAAAGGAAGTATGGCTGAAGACCGACTGGGTAGGTGACGTCCAAGGAGGGAATCCCCGACCTGTCTCCCCTATAGCTAAACCAGGTAGCTTCATCGGGCATCAGACAACATAGCTAGATCTCAAATGACGAGGGAAAATTCGCAGATAGACAGGGTGGGGACTACTGCCAGGACAAGTGAAGGCAGAGGTCAGCAGCAGGAAAGTGGAGAGGAGTAGAGCGAGGAAATAAAATAGGGTGGGGACTAGGGCCAGGACAGGTGAAGGCAGAGGTCAATAGCAGGAAAGTGGAGAGGAGTAGTGCGAGGAGGGGTAGGGGGAAGGTAGTTTGGCAAGAAGTTCCCATGGATATGGTGGTCATGGCAGGTCCGGAGGCAGATCCAACAGTGTCCTCCATAGGGCCTGTGAGAAGGTGGCCTGATATGCAGCGCTCACTATTCTAGTGAACACTATGTATCAGTCCAACAACCCTTATTGATGATTGGTTGTAAGTCAACCTTATAGACCAGCTATCCTAGTAGCGTGGATACGAGCAGTCTAAGGCTAAAGACTCGAGAGGGCGTGTTAAGCCAGCTGTTATACCACACATATACCCCTTGAATACCAAGTGAAAGGACACCACACAAGTGTTATGAAAATAAACAGTATATTTATTAGAATCACAACAGCCCTGTACTCTTTATGAGGACAGGGTACTAAAGACAAAACAAAACTCTTTCGAAAATACTTAAGTTAGCACAGTATATACAAATGCCCGAGGGGCACGGAAAACCATATACTCTGAAAGTGGAATGCGAAATTACTAGCAGGTAAGTACAGTACTAATAGGCTTTGGAATCGCTAGGACTTGACTATAGAATCGTTAGATTACTTCTAGGAGACTCGGGTGCAGAGTGTGCACTCTCACGCGTGATGCGGGACAAAGTCTATGGTAGCTAGATTTCACAAAGTTAGTGTTCTCGGGCGAACCCGACCAAGTAATGATATATTAGCCTTGAAACTAACCAGTAAAAATAACCATGACTTCTTCCTGATTAATATTTATGCAAGGGGGCGACCTGGTGGGAAGCCAATGAGAGCGGTAGATGATTTAGATTCCCTACTGAATAACATTGACAGAGAAAAATGTGTAATGGTGGCAGGAGATTTTAACTGCTCATTCGAACCGTTTCCCAATTTGGATAATGGGGGGTATGGGGAAGTTGATCAAATTTGGAATATTCCCCACCTATCTATCCCACCTGTCAAAAAAGTAACAGAGGCTGCTATGCAGTGATCTACGAGCAGCAAATGGAAGGACAAAATCAGATTTGATGGGAAAAGCTACATTTGACAATTCCATTCATTCTAGCTGTATTGATTATTTTTTAATAAGGTTAGAGTTCTGGAATTTACTGGAGGATATGGAAATAGTCACAATCCTCTGGTAATAAACCTATTAATGAATGGGGATTCGCCTATGGATACTGCAACCAATTTTGTTACTGCCGAGGCTGTTCTTACGAACGACTGTAGAAGGGTACGCTGGGCTAGGTTTTTAGAAAATCCCACAATTATTGAGAAGGTTACAGATGAGGTTCTAGTAGCTACAAATCTGATGGTGCCCATATTAAATGAAGGCACAGCACTGGATCAAATTGGGATGATTCATGAGTCTCTTTTTAATAAAATAAAAACTTTTTTTATTGAACCTGCAAAAAGAAGAAAAAATGGTCCAGCTCAAACCGGAGCAAAATGGTATAATAAGAAATGCCGCATTGCCCATAGCTCCTTGATAGCTGCTATTAAAACCAAGTCAGCTATTGATATAAAACTAGAAAGGATTAATTACAAGAAGGTGCTTAAAGAGGCAAAAACTAACTGGGATGAACAGCGCTGGTTAGATTTATATCATGCAAGTACTTCCACTAACCAACAAAAATTTTGGGAGGTTGTTAAATGGGGAGGGACTGGGGACCAGCATGTTCCTGTCAATCATGTCCCTGCAGAGCAATGGGTCAAGCATTACGCGGCACAGTTTAGTAACACGGAACGGATCTCCCTTACTACTAGGGAGGATACCAGTGTACTGACTGTGGTGCCCCCGCTCGACCAGATTGTTTTTACTGAAATGGAAGCCATTATAGCTTTAAAACAAGTGCAGAATGGAAAAGCCCCGGGAATGGACTGTGTCCCTGCGGACCTTTTTAAGTTTGCCCAAGCACAATGGGTCCCTTATATAACCACCCTAGCGAATGCCATAGCCAGAGGGGTCAGGATACCAAACTCGTGGAAAGGGGCGGAGATATTACCCGTGTACAAAAAAGGGGATAAGACTGATGCGGGAAACTATCGACCCATCAGCCTCATCGACGCCCTACAAAAGGTAATCGCCAGAATGCTGCTAGGGAAAATCCAGCTCTGGATGACTGAAGCTGATATCCTGTCTCCTCTGCAGGCTGGTTTCAGGGCTAATATTAGCACAGTCGACCAAATACTTAGATTTGTTATGATCTACTGGAAAACTGTGCTCTTGAGAGGAGGCACTATATTCGCAGCATTTGTGGATCTCAAATCTGCGTTTGATTTGGTCCCCAGAGGAAAGATGTGGGCAGCTCTGAGAAGGATGGGTGTTCCAACTGCACTCCTAGAACTTACTATTAGGATGCATGAGGAAAATTTTGCTAGAGTCAGATGGGGTCGCCAGGGTCAGTGTTGGACAGGCCACATGAAGAGCCGCTCTCCCCCGGCCCAACCAGGCCCGAGCCCAGTCACGCAAGTACCACACACCACCATTGCACGTCCTCCGTCCCCTCAGGGACCCCTGCCCTCGAACATGTTAACCTCGTGGGTCCGATCCTCTGCCGGCCCACGCGCCCAGCCCGGGCCGCCATCTTGGACACTTCACCACGAGGCCGCCTGGCCCCCGATCGACCTCAACCCTGGGCCTAGCCCGGCCTCAGACATTCCGGCACCACCCTCCACCCAGGAGGTGAGCGGGCTACTTGGCGAGTCAATGGGAGAAAGAGGTGCCGATGGCTCTCCCCCGCCCAGTGCCGCTCGCCCATCGCCTCCCCGGGCGCTGGCTCCACCCCCCTGCTGGGTGTCTGGACTCCCTCATCCCGGACCTCCCGACCTCCAAGTGCGAGGGTCCGGACATCAAAGCACACCAGCCCTATAACTGGGGCAGCTCCAGAGCAGGAAGGCAGTTGTATCTTGGAGTCGAGAGACGTAAAGAGGAACTCATCCTGGACGGACTACTGGCGCTGCCGTAGCTCTGTCCTGTGCACCATCGTCCTGCCTGTTGGCGCTGCCACAGCCGTCGTAACCTTCATCCTTCATCGTCGTCGGGATCTGCTGGCGTGGCCGCGGACCGTTGTAACCGTCATCTTTCACCGGGACCTGCAGGCTCCGCCGCGGACCGTCATCCTTCCTTCATCCATCTCGGGACCTGCTTGGCTCCTCCACGGCCCGATCATCTAGAACGCCGAGCTCGAGGATTGAGAGCTATTTTGTACTCATTGGTAACTAAGACTGTCCCGCTACCCTTTTCCTCAGCCCGAGATCAGAACCGAGGGGACCCCTGAGTCCAGACCTCCTTGTATCATACCATCGTAACCTAAGAATTGCATATAAAGTCTCGTTAACCTTCAACCTTGTGTGGTGTCCGTCTGTGGGGGGGAAGTTACTTGTCTGTACAGTCGTTGGAGACGGCTCTCCCTGGAGACCTCTCCCCGTAATCTCGGCCGACCCTCCCGGTCCGTCTAACATTGGTGGCAGCGGTGGGATCCGAATCACCGCATAACGTACAGAGAGTAGCCCACCCCACAACGAACCACAATGTCAACTAAAGAGAGCGGATCAACTGAGAAATTTCAAATGGAAAAACTAGAGGAGTACAGCCATCGTGAACTAAAGCAGTTCTGCATCGAACTAGGTATCGCTACCACCGGACTAAGCACCAAGGACGATTTTAAGCATGCCCTAGAATCTTGGGCAGAGACCGGGGATGTCGAAGCCCCCGAGCAAAGCACCGCGAAAAATACCAACACGGCCCCGGAGGGGCAAAGAACCAGTCTCTCGCAAGACGAGATCCAAGAAAGAGAAAAAACCCGACTACACGAACTAGAAATGGCCCGACTCAAGATGGACGTAGAACTCAAGTTGGCCGAACAGAAAATAAACTTAGAGCACCTGCGTCTCCGAGAAGAAAGAGAGGAGAAACAGAGGCAAAGGGAGCTCGAGGAAAAGAAACTAGCATACGAGCACGAACGGAACCTAGCCGAGATCAACCTGCGCAAGCAGAATAAAGAGTTAGGGGTGCCCGAGAGACCACACACCCCAGGGACCACGGAGAAAAAAGTACACATCCCCAAGGATGTTGTCCGAGAGTATTTTCGAGAAGACGACATCCAGCAATGGTTTAAGGCCTATGAAATCGCGATGACTGCGCACCGGATCGACAGAAACGATTGGGGAGCCGGCCTATGGGGCAAATTCCTCAATGAGGGTCGCGATACCCTGTTACAGCTCCCAGACCACCAGATGACCTCCTACGACCATATGAAAGCGGCCCTCCTCACCCGCTATGGCCTCACGCCCGAAATGTACCGACAGAGGTTCCGAGACTGCACACGCATCCCGGGTACAACTTGGGTGGACTATGTAACGTACTTTAGCCGAGCCTTCGAAGGCTGGATCAGAGGGAACAACGTCACGACCTACGAGCAGCTGTTCAATCTGATGGTATGGGAGCATCTGTCCAACAATTGCTTCATTGAACTACGCCAACACCTCCTCGACAGCAAGTTAACCGATCCCCGGCAGCTCGCAGCCGAAGCTGACCGGTGGGAGATCACCAGAGTGGGCCGGAATGGGTCCTACGAGCAGAACCGGAACAACAATGGTCACCACCGACCCAGAGGAGGAGGAGGGGGCCAAGGACGAGGAAGAGACAACACTCCGGCCGCCCCCGCTACCAGCACCACCCCCCCGGCCAACCGGGGCAGCACCCCGGCGCGACCGGGGTACAGAGCCAATGTTACATGTCACCGATGCCAACGAGTCGGCCACTATGCAAACGACCCAAGCTGCCCGCAGTATCAGAGTCCAAAACCCCGCCATGTGGCCGCCGCGGCACTAGGGGAAGAACAGATCTCCGAGGAACAAGAAACAGACGAGCAAGAGTATCAAGAGTGGGAGCCAGCCGCCATGACTCTCGCGTGCTTAGGGGGAAGAGACATGGTCCCGCGGGTCCCCCTACCCGCTAACACCCGGAAGTACAGCCAATGGGTGAGCATAAATGGACAACGGGCCGAAGCCCTTCGGGACACCGGGGCCAGTGTGACAGCCGTCCGCTGTCATCTGGTGACCCCAGAACAATATCTACCGAACATTCTCTGCCCTGTGCGATCAGCCGACAACTCGGAAAGTCTGTGTCGGATGGCCTGCGTCCCCTTTGAGTGGGGAGGGGTCTCCGGCATGTTGAAAGTGACGGTCCGAGACGACGCCCCCGTGGACTGCCTCCTCGGAAATGACCTGGAAAGCTCCCCGTGGGCAGCCGTGGAGCGAAAAGAACACTTGGGGATGTTGGGCGTCCCGGACTGGGCGTGCGTCACCACCCGGTCCATGGCCGCCCGGGCCAACCATCACCCGGAAGAACCAGAATGGCCGGCGCCACCGCCTCCGGTCGCCCCAGCCGAGACCCCCGACCATGACATCCCCCTCGAACTTGCTCAACCTTCCGACCTCGCTAACCTTGACCAGTGGGCTCAAGAAGGGGGACCCACACAAGAACAATTTCGTCAGGAACAGAAGACCTGTCCCTCCCTCGAGGGACTCCGACAACAAGCGCTCGCCCAAAGCGCAGGGGATACCTCCGGAACTCATTGGGTCGACTGGGACAATGATCTGTTGTACAGCGAGCAACGAATCGCCGAGCTGGGGGCCAACCGAGTACTAGTAGTGCCCCTCCGCTTTCGAGACTTCCTGCTGAATCTGGCCCACGATGTCCCCCTGGCAGGGCACCTGGGACAAGATAAAACCTACAGCCGCCTAGTGACCCACTTCTTCTGGCCCAAAATGCGAAACGATGTGCACCAGCATTGCCGATCTTGCCCCACGTGCCAAGCTAGTGGAAAGAGCGGCCGCAAACTGAAGGCCCCCCTGCAACCCTTTCCAGTAGTCACGACCCCATTTGAGAGGGTCGGAATAGACATTGTGGGACCCCTGGACCCGCGTACAAGACAAGGCCATCGCTTCATCCTGGTACTAGTGGACCACGCCACCCGCTACCCTGAGGCTATTCCTCTCCGGACCATGACAGCCCCAGTGGTCGGCCGGGCCCTGATGGGAATCTTCTCCCGTGTGGGGTTCCCCCGAGAAGTCGTCAGCGACAGAGGCACGAACTTTATCTCTAAATACATGAAGTCCCTCTGGCAACAGTGTGGGGTCACCTACCGCTTCACGACCCCCTATCACCCCCAAGGAAACGGACTTGTTGAGCGGTTCAATCGCACGCTAAAAGGGATGATCGGGGGATTGGAAGAGCCCCTCCGTCGCCAGTGGGACGTGCTGCTGCCGTGCCTCCTCTTCGCCTACCGGGAGGTCCCACAGAAGTCCCTAGGCTTCAGCCCATTCGAACTGCTATATGGGCACCCAGTGCGGGGGCCGCTCAGCCTGATCAAAGAAGGCTGGGAGATGCCTCCGGCCAAGAGTCCTCCAGATGTCTTCCGGTACCTCCTCACCCTCCGCAACCAGTCCCGGCAGTTCAGAGACCTAGCAAAAGCCAACCTAGAGGCCAGTCAAGAGGACATGAAGAAATGGTATGACCAGAACGCCTCATCCATTGAATTCGAGCCGGGGCAACAGGTATGGGTAATGTCCCCCACAGAGCCATGCGCTCTCCAAGACAAATGGACGGGACCCTTCAAAGTAATCGAGCGCAAGGGTCCTGCCACCTATCTGATCGATATGGAGTCCTCCCGGAATCCACTCCGAGTCCTCCACACCAACCGACTGAAGCCCCACTTTGCACGAACAGAACTCAGCCTACTGATGGCCACAGACAATGGGGTTGAAGACGACTCCGAGCCTCTCCCTGACCTCTTGCGGACCCAGGAGCAAGACGGCTCCGTGGATGGGGTCCGACTCTCGGAGACCCTCACCAGAGAACAACGCCAAGAGTGCCAAGCCCTCCTGTCACGGTTCGCCAGTCTGTTCTCCCTCACCCCAGGTGTCACTTCCTGGTGTGTGCACGATGTGGACACCGGAGACAGCCCTCCTATCCGCCACCGGGCCTACCGCGTACCTGATCGGGTACGGGCCTGCATCCAGGCGGAAGTAGCTAAGATGCTCACGCTCGGGGTCATCGAGCCCTCAGACAGTCCATGGGCCAGCCCGGTCGTACTGGTCCCCAAAGCAGCCGCCCCCGGAACCACACCAGAACTCCGGTTCTGCGTCGACTACCGGGGCCTGAATGAAGTCACCAGAACGGACGCACATCCCATCCCCCGGGCAGATGAACTGGTCGACCGAATGGGAGCTGCCCGCTACCTCAGCATCTTCGACCTGACAGCAGGTTATTGGCAGATCGGCCTCACACCCCGAGCACAAGAACGTTCTGCCTTCTCCACCCCCGATGGCCACTATCATTTTACGGTCATGCCCTTCGGCATGAAAAATGCCCCAGCGACTTTCCAACGGCTCGTCAATCAGGTCCTGGCGGGGCTCGAAGACTTCAGCGCCGCCTACCTGGACGACATCGCTGTGTACAGCCACCAGTGGACCGAGCACCTCCACCACCTCCGAGCAGTGCTGCAAGCCCTTCAGCGAGCTGGCCTTACGATCAAGGCCAGCAAGTGCCAAATTGGACAAGGGTCTGTGACCTACCTCGGACACCAGGTGGGAAGCGGCCTAGTGGCCCCTCTACAGCTGAAAATTGCCGCCATCCAGAACTGGCAGCCCCCTATCACCCAAACCGAGGTGCGAGCCTTCCTGGGCCTCACGGGCTACTACCGAAGGTTCGTGAAAGACTATGGTACCATAGTGGGGCCTCTCACCGAGCTCACGTCAAAGAATCAGCCCAAGAAGGTGAACTGGACCCCAGAGTGTCAAGCGGCATTCGAACAGTTGAAGGCCGCCATGTGTTCCGCTCCTGTGCTCCAGGCCCCAGACTACAGCCGGGAGTTCGTCGTCCAGACGGACGCCTCCGACCAGGGCATTGGGGCGGTCCTGTCCCAAGTGAACACCGAAGGCCTTGATCAACCGGTGGCCTTCATCAGCCGGAGACTCCTACCACGGGAGCAACGCTGGAGCACCATAGAGAGGGAAGCCTTCGCTGTGGTATGGGCCCTCAAGAAACTCCGGCCCTACCTTTTTGGCACCCACTTTCGGGTACAGACTGACCACCGACCCCTGCAGTGGTTGATACATATGCGGGGGGAAAACCCAAAATTGCTACGCTGGTCCATCTCCTTGCAAGGTATGGACTTCACAGTCGAACACCGGCCTGGGTCAGACCACGCCAACGCGGATGGCCTGTCCCGGTTTTTCCGCCTCGACGAGGAGAGTCCCCAAGAGGATGGGTAACTCTCCCCGCCTTCAGCTGGGGGGGACGCATGTTGGACAGGCCACATGAAGAGCCGCTCTCCCCCGGCCCAACCAGGCCCGAGCCCAGTCACGCAAGTACCACACACCACCATTGCACGTCCTCCGTCCCCTCAGGGACCCCTGCCCTCGAACATGTTAACCTCGTGGGTCCGATCCTCTGCCGGCCCACGCGCCCAGCCCGGGCCGCCATCTTGGACACTTCACCACGAGGCCGCCTGGCCCCCGATCGACCTCAACCCTGGGCCTAGCCCGGCCTCAGACATTCCGGCACCACCCTCCACCCAGGAGGTGAGCGGGCTACTTGGCGAGTCAATGGGAGAAAGAGGTGCCGATGGCTCTCCCCCGCCCAGTGCCGCTCGCCCATCGCCTCCCCGGGCGCTGGCTCCACCCCCCTGCTGGGTGTCTGGACTCCCTCATCCCGGACCTCCCGACCTCCAAGTGCGAGGGTCCGGACATCAAAGCACACCAGCCCTATAACTGGGGCAGCTCCAGAGCAGGAAGGCAGTTGTATCTTGGAGTCGAGAGACGTAAAGAGGAACTCATCCTGGACGGACTACTGGCGCTGCCGTAGCTCTGTCCTGTGCACCATCGTCCTGCCTGTTGGCGCTGCCACAGCCGTCGTAACCTTCATCCTTCATCGTCGTCGGGATCTGCTGGCGTGGCCGCGGACCGTTGTAACCGTCATCTTTCACCGGGACCTGCAGGCTCCGCCGCGGACCGTCATCCTTCCTTCATCCATCTCGGGACCTGCTTGGCTCCTCCACGGCCCGATCATCTAGAACGCCGAGCTCGAGGATTGAGAGCTATTTTGTACTCATTGGTAACTAAGACTGTCCCGCTACCCTTTTCCTCAGCCCGAGATCAGAACCGAGGGGACCCCTGAGTCCAGACCTCCTTGTATCATACCATCGTAACCTAAGAATTGCATATAAAGTCTCGTTAACCTTCAACCTTGTGTGGTGTCCGTCTGTGGGGGGGAAGTTACTTGTCTGTACAGTCGTTGGAGACGGCTCTCCCTGGAGACCTCTCCCCGTAATCTCGGCCGACCCTCCCGGTCCGTCTAACAGTCAGGTTACAGACTCCTTCCCTGTGACCCGTGGAGTGAGACAGGGCTGTGTCCTGGCCCCTACCCTATTCATACTCTTTATCAACCAGGTGGTTAAGTTCCTCTCAGCTACCCCGACAGATGCACCAACACTGGGAGGGACCAAATTCCCCCTTTTAATCTTCGCTGATGACACCCTAATTCTGGCTAAAACTCAGACGGGCCTTCAGGTGGCTATTAATAAATTTGTGGACTTTTGTAATGAAAATGACCTTGAAATTAATATTTCTAAAACCAAGTTCATGGTCCTGACAAAAAATAAACCACTGAGGGGCCATGTAACGATGAATGGGTCTAGCCTTGAAAAGGTTGCAGCCATGACATACCTAGGTGTTACAATGGACTATAGGTTACGCTGGAAGGAACAAATAGCGGCGCTTAGTTTGAAACTTGCTCGTTTGTCTAGCTGTTTAGTGAAGGAGCAACGGTGTTCTTTGACCAAAAGAGTTTTACCTGCACTAAAAATTTATAGCGCCAAAATTAGTTCAGCCATACTATACGGGGCTGACCTATGGGGGAGTGTGGATCTGGCTGTCCTTGATAGGATCCAGAATAAATTCTTTCGCAATTTAGTCAGTCTTCCTCCCTCAACGCCAGCATTACCACTCATGATGGATATGGGCTTATATTCTATTAAACACCAAGCCCATTATAGGATGGTGGCGTTATGGAGACGCTTTCGGTCTACCCCGGAACTTGCCATGTTTGCCCAGGAGATACAGGATGTAAGAGCGCAACAGGGGGCAGGGGAAATACCATGGTTTAAGGCAATTAAGAATACTCTCACTGGAATGGGCCTTCCTTTGCTTTGGTCCGAGCCGGGCTCTCACATCTTTCCCTCAAAGAAAGATTTTAAACTCCTCTTTTGGTCCATGGTAAAAGAAGAACACGTTGCGCTTTCGGAAAAACCTAACCTGACAGGCCTGTTTTTGATTCATAAAGTAGTTCCACACACAGAGACCTATTGGGATGTAATCCTTAAAAGCTTAGACAGGAAACTTTACCATCAGTTTCGTATAGGTACACTGCCATTAAGGGATTTTACTAGTGGTTGGCAGAAGGCGGAGTCCACTTCTTGTCCCTGTTGTACTGAAAGCAAAGAATCTATAGGTCATTTTTTATTTGTATGTACTGCTTACCACGAGCCACGCCATAAGTGGCTGAAGCCAATATGTATTAGATTAAACACCCGGATGAGCAGAGAAGCATTGACCATCCTGAGATTCAACACATCTGAATGGTTATCCATAGGTCTGGCAAAATTCCTTGGGTGGGCCTGGTTAATTAGATCTAGGCATGTTCGTAGTACTTCGAGCTGAAAAATCAAATTAGTCTGTTAGCCTATTATATTTGGGTAGTATTAATGAATTGTCTTTTTCATATACAAATGTTTTAAAATTTTTATAGACGTCTTCCTATGTATATTTAATTGAGCTTTTTTAAACAAATTTCTCCTTGTCTGTATAAAATTTTCATGACTCTGTTATATGGTTTGTATTACTATGTATGTCTTTTATGAAGAAAATTCGAAATAAAGACGTTAAAAACTGAAACTGAAAATAAACAGTATATTTATTAGAATCACAACAGCCCTGTACTCTTTATGAGGACAGGGTACTAAGCACAAAACAAAACTCTTACGAAAATACTTAAGTTAGCACAGTATATACAAATGCCCGAGGGGCACGGAAAACCATATACTCTGAAAGTGGAATGCGAAATTACTAGCAGGTAAGTACAGTACTAATAGGCTTTGGAATCGCTAGGACTTGACTATAGAATCGTTAGATTACTTCTAGGAGACCCAGGGGACTCGGGTGCAGAGTGTGCACTCTCACGCGTGATGCGGGACAAAGTCTATGGTAGCTAGATTTCACAAAGTTAGTGTTCTCGGGCGCGAACCCGACCTGGTAGGAGGAAAACTAAAGTGGATTTTGACCCTTGGATAGTGAGGCTATGCTGGGGCACCGAAATGCCGAAGTTACCTAGCCCAGGGGCTGCAGCTGCATGGGTCTCAAAAGACGTCGGAAATCCTCGTAGACGGACCAGGAGCCTGGAAGAAAGATGCTGGCAGGCGACCAGTGAAGAGAGTTCGAAGTGATCCAAGCCTGGATCTTGAAGATGGATGACACCTGAAAGCAGAGGGGACCAAGTTCGTGACTACTAGCCAGTAGTCAGGTGGCACCAGGAGGGCACCGGATGGTAGTCACCTCGACTAGGTGAGTGGGCGACGCTGGGCTCTGCAGATCTCACGGACCAGGAGGCGTTGTCGGCTACCAGGATGGAGGAGCGAGCTGTCCCACGATGGATGAAGCTGTCGGCGTCACTGGACCCAGGATTGGGCAACAAAGCCTTGGCTAATTCAAGCCCACGCGGTGGACCTAAAATGGCATCTTGAGTGGACCAGGAGGGTCCGGGGTGCTCCTCTCTTGGAAGGGAGCAAGGGCCAGTCTGGAGCAACCAGACTAGCAGCAGTGATGTCGTCGGGCGTCGTTAAGAAGGCCACAAGCCAGCGGGCTAGTAGCCAAACAACGCGGTGAGCAGCAAAAAGCAGAAGGGCCCCACGCATATCGTGGAGATGCTGGGAGGCTGTACTTCGGTGCTGGAGCTGCTCAGGGTCGGGGCTTCTCGGACCCCAAAGCACTCACCAGAGGGTCACTCGGCGGGCGTACTGTAAAGAAGTCATGCAGTCTTGGCGATAGCCGGTCCCTCGAGGTCTCGTCGCACTCACGGTTCTCAGCTTGGCTGTAGAGGTGAGTAGAGGTCAGAGGTGCCAGGGAAGCCGGGTCTCGTCGAGCTGTGTCGTCGGATTCCTGAGGAAGGACTTGCAGCAGACCGCAATGTTCTTAAGATGGTGCCTGCGGATGCAGGGTGACTACTCCTTAGTCACAAGGGAGAATCTTGAAGAAGAAATCTTGAAGTCCTTTCGCAGAAAGTCGTGTCTTGATTCCAAAGATGATCTAATTTGAACAGGGGGCCCGCTCCCATCTTTATACTAAGAAAAGGGGCTGACCCGGTGACTAGGTCCTGCCTATGGGTGGGACTAGGAAGGGGGGTGGTTACACCCCTCTCCCATGCCGGACTTTCCCCAAGCCAGGGGCTGGTGTGCCCCTGGAACTGGTTCTGACCGGCCTATGCATAGTGAGCACCGGGGTGCCACTCAGCAGTCACCTTCCTGTAAAGCCCTGCCTACCCAGGATACACAAAACCCTGTCTGGGATGGTGCTAGCACCGCCCCTGACAGGAAACCCTTTGTCCAAGCTCTCCTCGCTGGAAGGACTCCCAGCAGCAGGAGGTCAGACTCGTGTCTGTGGTGGCAGCATCCATTTTGTGGAGCTGAGGCTTCGCTTAACTTTAACCGGGATTCACAGTTACATACATGTCGTGTCCCTCTAGAAGGGTGGAATGCTAACCCCGTTGCCAGAATTGGCGAGGGGTTAGTATTCCAATTCGTATGACACCTTACTCGACATGTTTTGATAAAGCAATACCAAAGATAGCATTTAACCGCGAGGATTATAATGCACTTAAGAGTATATGGTATGCGTTATCATGGAACAGCTATTAGGACTTGGTTCCGCAAGCTGCAGACAGGCTCAGCTCATGCCAGAGCACCATCTCACACGATTCCAAGCACTCTGCCTGCAGGATTGTCAAGGCCTGCCATAGGAGTGACTGATAGGAATCTGTGTGTCCATTTTTAGGGTTAAATATAGGTATACTATATCTACAGCAAAGGGTGATTACACGACTTTGCCCCAGCTGTCATGCAGCCAGTTGTGTCAAATTTAGGCCAGCCAGGGGCGGCATAATACATGCTTCAGCCCCTGGTAGGCCCTGGGTACACCTATGCCCTGAGTTACAGGGTCTGATAAGGTGGCCCAGTACCAATTGGAAATGTACCTAAGGTACATGGAATCCATTTTACAGAGAGAGCAGTAGGCCTGGGGTCCTGATTGGCAGGGTCCCAGGTCGACTATGTCAAAAACCAGCTAAAACACAGGGCAAAAAGTTGGGGGCAACCATAGTCAGGAGGTACCTTCCTACAGGGCCCCTCCGCAGATTCGCAGTGGAGAAGGTCCCCGTTGACTGGCAGCGCGTGCAGCAGGTCAGAGGTGCAGGAGTGGTTCAAAGCTTGAGCAAGGAGCCGGTGCAGGGGTTCCATGAGATGGGAGAGGCCTCGATCTGTGGCCTCTGTGCGCCTGCGGATGAAGAAGACTCAAAGACACCCCATGTATTCACCGTCATGAGATGGGCAGTATCAGCGAGTGTGGTCCAACATATAATTAGGGTCCAGCAATCGAGCGGGCCCCCGGGGGCCCCAAAAATCCACCCTTCAATCTTAGTTGGAGCCCAGAGAGGGTGCTCTCAGTGGAGTACACAGCGTTCATACCTGACCGCCGGACGAGTAGTGGTGCCTTCCCCCCCCCAGGGAGGAGAGCAGGTAGCAGGTGGTGGACCTGCGGCATGCCAGCTCTCAGCGATCCTTTGGCATCAGCATGACGGAGGTCAGGATGAGAGAAGCATGGATTGCCCTAAATGAGCCCCTCGACTTGGAAATTGCCAGCTGTATTGGAGCCACAGATGCGGAATGCAAAAATTCGCCACCATTTGGAGAGAGGCGGACGCCATCTTAAAGTCAGGCATAGTTGGAGAAGTTGTGTGCGTGCTGTTTGAGCCTATGGCAATTCAAATCAGTCACCCACATAGCTCATCGTAATAGCTCACCGGCGGAGCCCTTACTGCTGAAATCCGCATTATTATGATCATCCTGGCAGGTACTATGCACAGATAGAACAGGCGCTGCTTCATTGTAGTAGTGTCCCAATCCTCCGTGGCAGCATCGGTTACTTTATCTTTCTGGCAGCGCAGGCTTCCGATCGTTCAGCCAGTCCGTAATTGCAGTATTTATTGGCGCCGCAATTGTCCAGCCCTCACAGCCGCCATGATTGGGAGCTCCGTACAGCCTCTTCACCACCGCGCCACACAAACTGCTCAGTTTCTGCCAAGCGCAATGTTGTGAATAGGACAGTGCCCCAGCCACAGCGCCAACAGTCAAATTGGAAGGGCTATGCGTGTTGTAGCGGCTAAACTCACCGCTTACTCTAACCATCTCACCATATGGTATTACATTTATTTGAAATGTAGGGTGCAAACTAGAAGCAAGTAGTAATGCATTACAAGAAGTCTTTTTCTGAAACATTCTACTTTGAATCTTAGTGTCCTTAATGTAGAATTCTACATCCAAAACAAGCATTGGAAATGCAATAGGTCTCGCAATAGGAAAGTTTGAGTTTTTAGTGTTGAACATTTTTGTTTATTATTTGCTAAAAATAAAACTCTTATTTAATATATTTGAAATGCCAATATGTTTTTTTTTGCACATGTGACATGTATAGCATTAGTAAAGTTACAATATCTATTTCCCCCCTGTCTTACATGTGTTGCCTTCACAAATTTTAAAGTGTTAACATAATTCGAAGTGAAAACATTTAACATATTATTTTGACATTTGTAATAAAGTTTGAAACATTGGTAGTATATATTTGAATATATAGATATATATATTTTTGGACAGATTGATGATGTTGTTGCTCTGAGTGATGTTGTTTTGTGTACAAGTGATGCTGTGATGTTTGAAATATGCTGTTGTTGCGCATAGTGATGTGTGGTGCCCCTGAGTGATGCTGGGCTGGTGCTAAGTGTTGCTGTGGTGTTGTACAGTGATGTTGGTGTTTTGTTAAAGGATGCATGTTTTTTGCTGAGTCTTTTTGTGTTGTAACTGAGTGTTGGTGTTGTTGTGCTGACTTATGTGTTTTTGATGGGGAGTAATGCTGGATTATTTGTGAGTGGTGCTGTCCTGTTGCTGACATGTTGATGTGTTGGTGCTGAGTGTTGTTTGAGTTTTGCATAGTTGAGTTGTTGTGTTCTTGTGATGGTGTGTATTAATAGTTTTGTATATATGTTTGAATGTGGCGACAACGTCACCGCTGCACTAGCCATCTTTAATGAAGCCGTAAATACCTCCATTAATCACGTTGTTCCTTTTAGAACATATAAACCACGACCTGCCCCAAAACAAGAAGTCTGGTACACAGACGATCTCAGACAATTAAAGATAATTGTACGAAAATCTGAAAAACGATGGAGAGTCACACGTAAGGCAGAGGATAAAGAAATTTATAGGACTTCACAAAAAAGTTATCATAAAGCTATTCGGTCTGCCCGGAAACATCACATAGCAGCCCAAATATCAGCAGCGGGTAAAAATGCTAAAGTCCTTTATCAAATCTTACAGACCTTTATCAAGCCTGCAGCCTGTGAAACAGAGGGGATTGAGTCCCAGGAACTCTGTTATAACATCTCACAGTTCTTTGTTAGAAAAATAGAAGGCATTTATGTTAAGATCTTAGCCTCAAAATCTACCTCTAATATCTTGAGAACTGTTGACAGTATGGCTCCGCTACACCTCAGCACAGCAGAAAACAACGCAAGCAAGCTTGTTGAATTCCCTCCTATATCAATGGAGGACATTGGCACTCTAATCAATCAAACTAAGAGTGGATGCCCTTCGGATATCATTCCAGCTCGGATCATGTCACTTTTGAGGGATTATCTGGGAGCCGGTATTCAGTGGGTAGTTAATCTATCCTTAGGATCAGGGGAAGTCCCCCTAGATTGGAAGCGTGCTTTGGTGAGGCCTCTTCGGAAGAACAACTCCATTCCATGGACTGACCTCACAAACTTGAGACCCATCTCTCTCCTCCCTTTTTTAGGGAAGCTTACCGAGAAGTTTGTTAACCGGCACTTATCCAAATACATCGAGAGTGCAGGGGGACTAGACCCCTCCCAATCGGGTTTTAGGCCCAGGCACAGCACTGAGACCGCCTTGCTGTCCGTCGCTGACAATCTTCATATGCTTCAGGATAAGGGGTACTCCGTTATCCTGGTGTTGTTAGATTTGTCAGCGGCGTTTGACACTGTGTCACATGATATCATGACCACCAGACTAGTTGACATCGGTCTGGGAGGCAAGGCGCTGGCCTGGTTAAGGAGCTTTTTCACCAAACGCACTCAGAGAGTCATACTTGGTCCTTACCAGTCAGAGGAGGTGGAGATCTCAAAGGGGGTGCCACAGGGCTCCTGCTTGAGCCCAACGTTATTTAACATCTATGTGGCACCCCTAGCTAACATCATGAGATCCCACAGGTTTATCCCTGTATCGTATGCAGACGATACACAACGCCTCTTTCCGTTTAAAATCATGACTCCTGAAGTGCGTCACTCCTTTGCCCAGGGGATGAAAGAGGTGGCACATTGGATGGCAGCAAACTTCCTTCAGTGTAACGTCTCCAAGACGGAGGTGATGCTCTTTGGGGAAGCCAAACGTCTGTGGACTCCTGACTGGTGGCCTCGAGATCTAGGCCCAGTTCCTGAGCCAAAAATGTTAGTGAAAGATCTAGGAGTCAAACTGGATCAGGAGCTCACCCTTAAACATCACGCTACTCAAGTAGTAAGCTCCTGTTTCCATATTATTGGGCTTCTCCGAAGGGTGTTCCCCCTGTTACCTGATACCACCAGGAAAACTTTAGTTCAGTCGCTCGTGCTGAGTAGACTGGACTACTGTAATGGTTTGCTGCTAGCCGCCAATGAGGGGATTATTGCTAGACTTCAGGTTGTGCAGAATACGGCTGCACGCCTTGTTCTCAATGCCCCGGCCCGGACTCCTTCAAAACCCCTACTCAATAAACTCCACTGGCTCACGGTAAAACAAAGAGTGATGTTTAAAACTTGTTGCATCATCCACAAGTGCCTTTCCGGTAGAGGCCCGGATTATTTAACTAAGAAATTCATCCCATACATCCCGGCAAGATCCCTGAGATCTGGAGACCGTGAATTACTATGCGTCCCTAGATTCTGGAAGACACGACAAGGTGGAAGAGCTCTATCAGTGGCGGGCCCGAAGCTTTGGAATGGACGTCCTTTTGAAGTCAGAGCATGTAGGGAACATTTTCCCTTCAGGAAAAAATTAAAAACTTTCCTGTTTAACTATTAACTCTGGTTGAACATTTAACAACACATGATAGGGCTATTTGCTTTCTGATGATGCCAAAGGCGCGGAGATACTCCCCAGGGAGTCGATTCCCAGTGCGGTACAAGTGTGCAAATAAATAAATAAATAAATGTAGTGTATTATATGTTGCGTTATGCTTTGTGTTTGTTGTTTTATAGCAATTGTCAGATGTGATGTGTGAGTGTTATTGTGTTGCATGTATGTATTTTATTCTAACATGTCCTTGTATGTATTTATTTTTAAGTATGTGTTATGTGTAGTAATGTTTTTTGTTTTAACGTTGTGTATAAAGTTTTATTGAAATAAAAATGGCGGGCGCTATGTGTTTCCTTTACGTGATTTACGTTAAGTGTTTAGCGTTCTAGTCTTTTTGTGTATTCTGAATGTGTTTGATGTATGACGTAATCCTTAGCCAATCGCAGCGCTACGTTTGGTGACGTAGCGTTGCGTTTGACGTGCATTAATTGGGAAATCCCCAGATGTTCGGGAACTTTCGTGGGGGAAAGGCGTGTTGTTGTTCCTGTCTTCTTCCGGCGTCGTTTGACAGGTAGGTTTTTTTTTACAACTATTTAATGTATGATGTGAATGTATTATAGACTATGTAGAGATGTATTTGATTATTTTTTACAGTTTAATATTAATGTTAGACTTTTGTGTATCACAACTTTTTTTACGTTATCGTATGTACTTAGTATATTATTAAATATGTATTGAACTTTCTAAATTGTGAATGTGAAATGTTGTAATGTAATTTTATGTAATGTATAGCAATGTATTGATTTTAAGGTATAGTCAAAGTGTGTATTGTATGCATTTATTGATTTTGTGTACTTTTTGTTTTTGCTAATAGTATTTCCCTTTGTTTCCGAGTTGTTAATTATTAATAATGTAATGTATTAAAGTATTGTCATGCTTCAATAGAATCGGTATATATTAAGTAGGTGTTGGGTTATTATTTCAGGTATCGTATGTACAGTATTGGTCTTGTATTTTTAATAACATGAGTGTATTACTTCCGTCCCTTTTTCCAAGTGCATTTTTTTGGTGTAAATTGATTTGGTTTTTTGGCGTATGTACAGGAATGGTCTTTTAATTGTAATTTACAAGAGTTTTTTATGTGTTAGCAAGATCTTATTGTGTAGGTGTTTTTTTTGGCGTGTTATTTAGTCCATCATTACATGAATACATTGTATTGTTTATTATTTATTTAAATGTGGTGTAATCCTATTATTGTATAGATGTTGTTTTTAATTTGTGATCTATATAGATAGTTAGATAGGTATATTGAGGGCGATAGCTAACAACACATGCAGCATCACTTTCCAGCAGCCTAGCAACACTTACCAACACAGTGGTAAGTGGTATCATTGTGGTGTTGTTGTTTTGTCCATGTGGTGATGCAGAGTGGTGTTGTGATGGTGCTGAGTACTGTTGTATTTTGGAGTGTTGGTGTGGTGCTGTGTAGTGTTAATGTGGTGTTTGCGAGTGATGATGTGGTCCTTGAGAGTGATGTTGTGGTGTTATTGGGTGTTGTTCTGGTGTTGCTGAGCGATGTTGTAGTGTTGCAGTGTGACAATGTTAATGTGCTGAGTGTTGTTGTGTTGGTGCATTGTGTTAATGTGTTGTTGCTGAGTGATAATGTTGTGTTCATTCGTGGTGTTGGGGTGGTGGTTAGTAGTGTTGTTGTGTTGTTGAGTTGTGCTCTTTTGATGCTGTTTGATGCTGTTTTGGTGTACGGTGTTCTTGTGGTTGTGCACTTAGCACCACCAAAACACTTCGTGCAACAGCAGCATGAGTTAGAGCAACACCAGAGTCTCGTGCTTTTGTGATTACGCACTTTGTTTGCGTTTTTGATTTTTTCTGGCATTGTTTAATGGTTTATTTTCCCTTACTTTAGTAAGTGCTTTATGTTGTGAATTTGTTTCCTTTAGCTCGCTTTGTCCACTTTTAAATTGTTGTATTATTTGCTGTGTATTCAGATGTTTGCCTTTTCTGTGTGCATTTATGATCTTTGTGAAAGAAATTTTTTATTTTACAATCCCTTTATTCATTTGTGTGTATTAATTGCTGCACTGTCCTTGCGTTGCATTAAGTTTTAATTTTTGAATAGCTACAAGTGTGTAATCCGATTTTTACGTATGAAAATAAATGTTGCCTAACGTTATTTATGTGTGGATTGGAGGGTGGAGTTGTAGTTGGAGGGTAGAGTTGTAGGGTGGTATAGTAGTTATAGGGTGTAGTTGGAGGGTGGACTTGGACGGTGTGAGTGTGAGGGTGAGTGGATGTGAGTGTTTGGGTGTTTGAGGGTGTGTGATGGTGTGTGAGAGTGATTGAGGGTGACTGTTTTAGTATGAGTGAGGGTGTGAGTGTTGTGAGTGTGTGTGTGAGGATGAGGGGGTGAGGGTAAATGTTGCCTAACGCTATTTATGTGTTTTGGGGTGTAGTTGGAGGGTGGACTTGGACGGTGTGAGTGTGAGTGTGAGTGGATGTGAGTGTCTGGGCGTTTGATGTTGTGAGTGAGGCTGAGCGTGTGTTGGTGAGTGATGGTGTGTGAGGGTATGAGTGTGATTGAGGGTGTGAGGTTGTGAGGGTGTGATGTAGGGTGAGGATGAGTGAGGGTGTGTGAGGCTGAGGGTGAGGGTGTGAGTGGTTGTGATGATGCCTATAAGTGATAATTTTTTCTCTGTGAATATTGTACACTTCAAATGTATTAATGTTGTGAAGCTTTTTTTTAGAAGCTAATCAAGACCTATGTAATGTTGATTGATGCTGTTGTTAACGCTGAATCAAAAAACAAACACATCAGTAACGTTTTTTATATAATGCATGTAAAAAGTTATCATTTTTTTGTACGGTACACATCAATTCGCACTGCAAAAGCTTGGCTTGCATTAACATAGATGCGCAGTGATTTTGTCTGTGTTTGCTCATTAGAGACAATGTTTACCTCCTTTTAAATTTCCGACTACAGATGCGCATTAATTGTGGCAAAGTATAAGTATGAAGCCACCTTTAAAAATGGTATTGTTTTTGTTGTGTAGTTTGAGTGGAATACTTTCTTGTACTTATGGAAGAATTGCAATTAGGATGTGAGGTCTCGTGCTCTTGTGATTACGCACTTTCTTTGTTTTGTGGATTCTTTCCACCATTGTTTAATGGTTTATTTATTTCCCCTTACTTTAGTGACTGCTTTATGTTGTGAATTTGTGTCCTTTAGATGTCTTTGTCCCCTTATAAATTGGTGTATTACTCGCTGTGTATTCAGATGTTTCCCTTTTTTCTTTGGATTTATTTTTTTTTGTAAAAAATGTTATATTTAACAATCCTTTTCTGCGTTTTTATGTATTAATTGGTGCACTGTCCTCGCGATGCATTAAGTTTTCATTTTTGAATACCTACAAGTGTGTAATCTGATGTTTTGTTATTGAATTAAATGTTGCCTAATGCTATTTACTTTTGGAGTTGGAGGGTGGATTAGTAGTTGGAGGGTGGATTAGTAGTTGGAGGGTGGAGTAGGAGTTGTAGGGTGGTGTTGTAGGGTGGAGTTGGAGGGTGGACTTGGACAGTGTGAGGGTGAGTGGATGTGAGGGTTAGGGGATGTGAGGGTGTGTGATGGTGTGTAAGGGCGAGTGAGGGTGACTGTGTGAGTATGAGTGAGGGTGTGAGGGTGAGGGGGTTAGGGTGTCTGAAGATGAGGGGGTGAGGGTAATGGGGTGTGAGTGTGGGTGATGCTATGTGTGGGTGAGTGAGGGCGAGTGTTGTGATGGGGTGAGTGTGTGAAGGTGAGTGAGGGTGTGCGAGTTTTAAGGTTGAGTGTGTGACTGTGGGTGAGGGTGGGTGAGGGTGTCTGAGGGGGTGTGAGGGTGAGGGGGTGATGTAGAGTGATGGTGTGTGAGGGTGAGTGGGTGAGGGGGAGTGAGGGTGTGTGAGGGTGAGGTTGTTGAGGGTGAGGGTGTGTTGTTGAGTGATGGTGTGTGAGGTTGTGAGGGAGTTTGAGGATGAGTGATGGTGTGTGAGGCTGAGGGTGAGGGTGGGTGAGGGTGTGAGTGGGTGTGAGTGAGAGTTGTTGTGAGGATGGCTATAAGTGTTTATTTTTTCTCCGTGAATATTGTACACTTCAAATGTATTAATGTTGTGAAGCGTTGTTTCTGAAGTTAAGAGACCTATGTAATGTTGATTGATGCTGTTGTTAGCGCTGAATCCAAAATCAAAGACATCAGTAATTTTTTTTATATTATACATGTAAAAAATTTTCATTTTTTTGGTAAGGTACACATCAAGCCGCACTGCAAAAGCTTTGCTTGCATTAACATAGATGCGCAGTCATTTTGGAGGGTGGAGTTGTAGGGTGGTGTTGTAGGGTGGATTTGGAGGGTGGACTTGGACGGTGTGAGTGTGAGGGTGAGTGGATGTGAGGGTCAGGGGTTGTGAGGGTGTGTGATGGTGTGTGAGGGTGAGTGAGGGTGACGGTGTGAGTATGAGTGAGGGTTGTGAGGGTGGACTTGGACGGTGTGAGGGTGATTGGATGTGATGTTCAGGGGGTGTGAGGGTGTGTGATGGTGTGTGAGTGTGAGTGAGGGTGACGGTGTGAGTATGAGTGAGGGTTGTGAGGGTGGACTTGGATGGTGTGAGGGTGATTGGATGTGAGGTTCAGGGGGTGTGAGGGTGTGTGATGGTGTGTGAGGGTGAGTGAGGGTGACGGTGTGAGTATGAGTGTGGGTGATGGGGTGAGGGTGTGTGAAGATGAGGGGGTGAGGGTAATGGGATGTGAGAGTGTGTGATGATAGGTGTGGGTGAGTGAAGGTGAGAGTTTGAGGGTGAGTGAGGGTGAGTGTTGTGAGGGTGTGAAGGTGAGTGAGGGTGTGCGAGTCTGAAGGTTGAGTGTGTGACTGAGGGTGAGGGTGTGTGAGGGTGAGGGGGTGTGAGGGTGAGGGTGAGTGAGGTTGTTTGTGGCTGAGAGTGTGTGATGTATAGTGAGTGTGAGAGTGTTGTGATGGGTGTGAGGAGATCGTGGGTGTGTGAGTGTAAGGTGTTTGAGGGTGAGGGTGTGTGTGTGTGAGGGTGAGTGAGGGGGTGTAAGGCTTCGGGTGTGTGACGGTGTGTGACGGTGTGTGAGTGTGTGTGTGAGGGTGAGTGAGGGTGAGAGAGGTGTTGTTAGGTAGAGGGTGTGTGACGGTGTGTGAGGGTGAGGGTGTGTGAGGGTGAGTGTGAGTCATTGTGAGTGAGTGTGAGTGAAGGGGTGAGAGGGTGTGGTTGTGTGACGTTGTGTGAGTGTGAGTGTGTCTGAGGGTGAGTGAGGGAGTGTGAGGTTGTGGTATGAGCTGATGTATGCTGCTAAATGGAAGAGAGGATGGCTGAAGAGGAATTAAAGGATTTAGCACGTCTTCTTTCCTTTGTTTGGGCTGTATATTTGAGTGTATGCTGCTCAATGGTAGAGAGGCTGGGTGATGAGGACTTTAAGTATTTTGCACGTCTTATTTTAATTCTTTAGGCTGTATATGATGTGGAATGAGAGAGATGCAGGTTGATTTGTGTGTTATTAGTGAAATGTTTTAAAAAGGTGTTGCGAAATGGTATGAGCAGATGTATGCTGCTCAATGGGAGAGAGTATGGCTGAAGAGGAATTAAAGGATTTAGCATGTCTTCTTTCCTTTCTTTGGGCTGTATATTTGAGTGTATGCTGCTCAATGATAGAGAGGCTGGCTGATGAGGACTTTAAGGAGTTTGCACGTCTTCTTTTAAATGTTTAGGCTGTATGTTTGAGGCTAGAGTCTGAATGTATCCAATGTATGCTGCTGAATGGGAGAGAGGATGGGAAAGTTGTGGCTAAATGGTATGAGCTGATGTATGCAGCTGAATGTGAGCACGGCTGTATTGCATTGCCTGTTTGTACACATGTTTTTTGTACTGAAAGTTATACCCCCTACAGTGACTCGAAGTTGTGATGCGAGCCTAGAGTATGAATGTATAAAATGGATTCTGAGAGGTGGCCATGAGGGTCTAGACGGCCCTGCGGCGATTTCATTTGTAATTCGTCTGTGAAGTTGTTTGTTTTTTGGCGGCGATTTCAGTTTCAAGTCTTTTGTTTATTGTGTTGCGCGAGCCTGGCTGTGTGCAGGGAGAGAGAGGGGAGGTGCTGGCGTTTTGGGGAGGGGGAGGAGAATTGCGAGCCTGGCTGTGTTCGGGGAGAGAGAGGGGAGGTGCTGGCGTTTGGGGGCTGGGGAACAGATGTCGAAGGCTGGTGAATTTTTAAAAAAAATAGTCTGTTGCAGTGGTCAAAAAATGAGTTGTGCAGGTTTAAGGGTTTAAGACGAGACAAGGTTTAAGGGTTTAAGACGAGAGAAAGCCGTGATACTGCAAGGAGAGAGAGGGGAGGTGCTGGCGGATGGGGGCAATAGGTCTTGTATTGGAAAGAGTTAAAGCTATTGCCATTGTAAATGACAATGCCTTTCATTTATCTGTTTAGATCATTAACAATTAATTACAATGCCAATAGCCAGTGTTCAAATGCTGGTGAGCCCAACAAAATACAAATACAATGGCAGCCCTCTATCTGTTTCGTGTGTCTTGATGGGGTGGGGGGCTGAGGGGGCTTTCAATGCGGCTTCCCTTTGCAGGCTCAGTTTGAAGCCCTGGTCTTAAGTATGCAGTCTCGGCACTCGATACAAACAGAGTAGCAGCAGAAAGGAACGGGCTGCAACTTGCAACCAGCATTTGAACGCTGCAGTTCACTACCACACATCTAGATAGTGTATTTTTTGTTTTCGGTACAAGGCAAATTAATGTGTGTTAGTTAATACAAATTCTTTTAAGAACATGATGCTTCCAACATGTTTTAGTATTCAATGCGAAGATGTGAAATGCGGGTTTAAGACGAGACACGGCCGTGATAGTGCAGGGAGAGAGAGGGGAGGTGCTGGCGGATGGGGAGGGGGAGGAGAAATGCGAGCCTGGCTGTGTGCAGGGAGAGAGAGGGGAGGTGCTGGCGTCTGGGGAGGGGGAGGAGAATTGCGAGCCTGGCTGTGTCCGGGGAGAGAGAGGGGAGGTTCTGGCGGCTGGGGGCTGGGGAACAGATGTCGAAGGCTGCCGAATTTTGTTTAAAAAATAGTGTGTTTCAGTGTGTGAGTTGTGCATGTTTAAGGGTTTAAGACGAGACACGGCTGTGAAACTACAGGGAGAGAGAGGGGAGGAGCTGGTGGCTGGGGAGGGGGAGGAGAAATGCCAGCCTGGCTGTGGAGGAATGCGAGCCTGTCTGTGTGCGGGGAGAGAGAGGGGAGGTGCTGGCGGCTGGGGGTGGGGATTGCCGTGGGAGGGAGGAATGCGAGCCTGTCTGTGTGCGGGGAGAGAGAGGGGAGGTGCTGGCGGCTGGGGGTGGGGATTGCCATGGTAGGGAGCCTTGTAGCTTTCATGTGCGAGAGAGAGGGGAGGTGCTGGCGGATGGGGTTGGGGATTGCCGTGGCAGGGAGCCTTGTCGCTTTCATGTGCACGGGCTTTTAATGTCAATGCGCTTGCGCATTGAGCTTCAATTTGTCGGGCACTGCAAGGAATCGCCATGGAATTGCAAGTTGGTTAAAGTCTGTTTAAGCCCCCATAGTCTCGCAAGCTCAATGCGCATGCGCATTGACAGGCGAGACCTAAACATTATGCGTTCAGAACTGTACTGTAATGTACAAGACATATTATGATCAATTCAATCTTTATTTCGACCTATTAAGATCATAAGACAGTTTACGGTAAAAAGGCACTCATCCCCATCATTAAAAGTTACAAGATCATTTTATGATATTTGAGTATATAAAATTAATATACAATCAATATGGAGTTCCAAATATTAAAAATGTCTAATGATTTGCTAAAATCGTTAAAATTCATATTAATATGAAAAGACATAAAATAGGTCTATAATACAATTTGTGTTTCTAGCCAAGAAAAGTAACAGTGGAATCCACAACTGTGGGTGGCACAAAAGATCAGGTATAGGGTTTATCAACTATTCGCCAATTTTATACAGAGTGTGTTTAAAAATAATAAAGGAGACTCCACCTTAACTTGGAATGTTAATCTTGTTCCGGTATTATACCAGCCTACCCAATTGTACATCATTAATTTCCTTTACTAACTTTGGTTTGGATAAGCTAGATGGACGAGACAACGTTTGTCGTTTTTCTTTTCAGGATTGACCACGCCCAACTCAAGAATTTGGCAACAGCTATTACACATGGTGCACTAGTGTCGGTCAGCAGTATTCTCATTGCAATAGCACTGTTCCTAACGCCCATGTTCTTACATAATGGGCGCAACCATTTTTTCCGTGCAGCCTGGTGTGCCGGACAGACAAATAAAACATGCAATTAAGTTTACTCAGATTCCAAACACAACTTACACATACTGTAATTTTCACTATGCCATTTTCATGTAAATGCATTTACAGGTAATGAGTCTACCCGAAATTGAAAATATAGACATCTATCCCTTGGTTTAGTAATGACATCCCAGCAGTGCTCATATTGTGGGCAAGGCTTGAACTCTATAAATTTGTCATCAGTGATGTTGACTCTGAGGTTATTATATTGTTATTCACCACCATAGACCAATAAAGCTTTTTATATTTTTTGGGGGGAAATTGTTTGCTCTCAGGCTCATCCCACAAATGTCGCAATCCTATCCTAACCAGTGTAGTTTTTAGGTCTCTCTTGAGCCAATGCGCTTGCGCATTGCTCCGGAGAGATTCTAGTAAGCGGTCAGAAAAGTCTACCCAAGCTGCGGATTAGACACAGTTCATGTGAGACAGGCGCGTGCACAACGCCAGCCACATCACACCACCATGTGTCTGTGCCTCGGCATCAGACTTCAAAGGCTGCCGCTTCCCCCTCTCCCAATCAGACTTCAAAGGCTGCCGCTCCCCCGCCCCCGCATCAGACTTGAAAGGAATGCACTCCCCCGCCACAGCAATGCCGAGAGCTTGTTTGTAATTGCACTGGTAACCGAAAGACACTTTCAATATGTTTCTTCAGATGGATTTTTATTTATCCATCATATTCCTGGAGGATTCTAAGCTCATGAGCTACTAAGGCGACAAACAATCCTTCGGCGCTGCTGGCATCCGTGTTGAAAGACTTTATGGGGACTTCAAAGCGGCACGCTGGTTCTGCTTTCACCCACCGCTCTCCCTCCCCCCTCCATTTCAATCAATCACGGGCTCCAGCTACACACCCACTCACAAACACACGCACTCGCAAACACACGCACTCGCAAAGACACGCACTCGCAAAGACACGCACTCGCAAAGACACGCACTCGCAAAGACATGCACTCACAAAGACAGGCACTCACGAACACACGCACTCACAAACACACACGCTCACAAACAGGATAGCACTTCGATGTCCCACTTGTTTGACAGCTTCTTTGGAAGAGACTGATGATTATGCATGGTGAAGATGTGGTGTCATTGCAGAGGTAAATATACAAACAATATGCAGGCAACCTCCTCATCAGCAGTAAATCAGCAACGTTTCTCCCATTTAAGATCGGAGCACTACATTCTCACAGAAAGAGCTGGTCTTGTGGTCTTTCTGAAACTCTAAAGGTGGTTGTAAACCTGCAGGCTTTGCTTGAGCTCACGTGCACACATTTCCACATTTATTGCAGAGCTTATACGATAAAGGCTGCAGGTTGGGGTGCTCCTTTCAGCAAGGCTTTAAGTGGGATGAACGGGGGGGGTCTCTCAAAGTGGCGTGGTCAATGTAATTAAGGGCGTGGCTTAAAATAAATCTGGCCTTACACATATCTATCGTCCTCACTCTATCCCCCTCTATCTATCACCCTCACTCTATTGCCCTCACTCTATCTATCACCCTCACATCTATCTATCACTATATCTATCACCCTCACTCTATCAATCTATCCTATCTATCTATCGCCCTCACTCTATCTATCTCCCTCACTATATCTATTATCTATCTATCGCCCTCACTCTTTCTATCGCCCTCACTCTATCGCCCTCACTCTATTTATCTATCGCCCTCACTCTATCTATCTATCTATCTATCTATCTATCTATCTATCTATCGCCCTCACTCCATCTATCGCCCTCACTCTATCTATCACCCTCACATCTATCTATCACTATATCTATCACCCTCACTCTATCTATCGCCCTCACTGTATCTATTGCCCTCACTATATCTATTATCTATCTATCGCCCTCACTCTATCTACCGCCCTCACTCTATCTATCTATCTATCTATCTAACACCCTCACTCTATCGCCCTCACTGTTCTTTTCTCCCGCGCTGATCTGCTGTTCTCTTCCACCGCCTCCTTCTTTAACTCCCTGTTCTCTTCTCTTGTGCTGATCTGCTGCTCTCTTCCACCCGCCTCCTTCTTTAACTCCCTGTTCTCTTCTCTTGTGCTAATCTGCTGCTCTCTTCCACCCGCGGCCTCCTTTAACTCCCTGTTCTCTCCTCCTGTGCCGATCTGCTGTTCTCTTCCACCGCCTCCTTTTTAACTCCCTGTTCTCTTCTCCTGTGCTGATCTACTGCTCTCTTCCACCCCACCTCCTTCTTTAACTCCCTGTTCTCTTCTCCTGTGCTGATCTGAAGCTCTCTTCCACCCGACTCCTTCTTTAACTCCATGTTCTCTTCTGCTGTGCTGTTATGCTTCTCTCTTCCACCCACCTCCATCTCTAACTCCCTGTTCTCTTCTCTTCTCCAGAGCTGATCTGCTGCTCTCTTCCACCGCCTCCTTCTCTACCTCCCTGTTCTCTTCTCCCGTGCTGTTCTGCTGCTCTCTTCCACCCCACCTCCTTCTTGAACTCCCTGTTCTCTTCTCCTGTGCTAATCTGCTGCTCTCTTCCACTCCACCTCCTTCTTTAAGTCACTGTTCTATTCTGCTGTGCTGATCTGCTGCTCTCTTCCACCCACCTCCTTCTCTAACTCCCTGTTCTCTTCTTTTCTCCCTCTGCTGATATGCTGCTCTCTTGCACCCGCCTCCTTCTTTAACTCCCTGTTCTCTTCTGCTGATCTGCTGCTCTCTTCCACCTCATCTCCTTCTCTAACTCCCTGTTCTCTTCTCCTGTGCTAATCTGCTGCTCTCTTCCACCCCACCTCCTTCTTTAACTCCCTGTTCTCTTCTCCTGTGCCAATCTGCTGTTCTCTTCCACCGCCTCCTTCTTTAACTCCCTGTTCTCTTCTCCTGTGCTGATCTGCTGCTCTCTTCCACTCCACCTCCTTCTTTTACTCCCTGTTCTCTTCTCCTGTGCTGATATACTGCTCTCTTCCACCCCACCTCCTTCTTTAACTCCCTGTTCTCTTCTCCTGTGCTGATTTGCTGCTCTCTTCCACCCTGCCTCCTTCTTTAACTCCCTGTTCTTTTCTCCCGTGCTGATCTGCTATTCTCTTCCACCCGCTTCCTTCTTTACCTCCCTGTTCTCTTCTCCTGTGCTGATCTGCTGCTCTCTTCCACCCCACCTCCTTCTTTAACTCCATCTTCTCTTCTCCTGTGCTGATCTGCTGCTCTCTTCCACCCCGCCCCCTTCTCCAACTCCCTGTTCTCTTCTCCCGTGCTGATCTGCTGTTCCCTGCCACCGCCTCCTTCTTTAACTCCCTGTTTTCTTCTCCCGTGCTGATCTGTTGTTTTCTTCCACCCACTTCTTTCTCTAACTCCCTGTTCTCTTCTCCTGTGCTGATCTGCTGCTCTCTTCCACCTGCCTCCTTCTTTAACTCCGTTCTCTTCTGCTGTGCTGATCTGCTGCTCACTTCCACATACATCCTTCTCTAACTGCACACACACATACAACCACGCACACATACACATACAACCACACACACACACAACCACACAAACACACACAACCACACCACACACAATCTCACACACATCCACACCCAACCACACACACAACCACACCCACACACAACCACACACACCCACACACACACAACCACAACCTCACACCCAACCACACACACCCAACCACACACACCCAACCACACACACAACCACACACACAGCTACACATACAACCACACACAACCACTCCCAACCACACACACAACCACACCCAACCACACACACACACACAACCACACACATCTATCTATCGCCCTCACTCTATCTATCGGCCTCACTCTATCTATCTATCTATCTATCGCCCTCAGTCTATCTATCGGCCTCACTCTATCTATCTATCTATCTATCGCCCTCACTCTATCTATCGGCCTCACTCTATCTATCTATCTATCGCCCTCTCTCTATCTATCTATCGCCCTCACTCTATCTATCGCCCTCACTCTATCTATCTATCTATCTATCTATCTATCTATCTATCTATCTATATATCTATCTATCTATCTATCTATCTATCGCCCTCTCTCTATCTATCTATCGCCCTCACTCTATCTATCACCCTCACTCTATCTATCTATCTATCGCCCTCACTCTATCTATCTGTCTATCTATCGCCCTCACTCTATTTGTCTTTCTATCGCTCTCACTCTATCTATCACCATCACTCTATCTATCGATCGCCCTCACTCTATCGCCCTCACTCTATCTATCGCCCTCCCTCTATCTGTCTATCGCACCACCACAGCATTACTCAGGGGCACCACTGTATAACTTAGTGGCACCACAACATCACTATGCGCTACCACAGCATCACTGAACACCACAGCATCACTCATCGCCACTACAACATCACGTAGCGCCACCACAGCATCAATCTGTGCAACCATTCAACAACAACTGGTTCAAATATGTTCTCTCAATGTTTCAAGCTTTATTACAAATGTCACAAAAAGATGTTAATATTTCACTTCTGTTCTTGGATTTTCGTCACAATAAAATACACTGAACATAATCTTCACAAAAGTTATTTACAAAAGTTTAAGCTATTGCCATTATAAATTACAATAACTTTTATTTAAGTATTAATTATTTAAAAAAATGAAAAGCCATTGTTATTTGTAATATCAATACATCTAAATCACGTAAATACAAAACATGTTGCATTACAAATGCTATAGGTGTCACATTTGCAAAAGTTTAAAGTATTGGCATTGTAAATGACAAAGCTATTAATTTCGCTATTTTCAAAACCAACACATAAATAAAAAAAATTGTCATTTACAATACCAATAGCTCAAACTTTCCTAATGCGAGACCTATTGCATTGCAAATGCTTGTTACATTTTGCAGCCTCTTGATCTTGCATGAGTATCTAAGTCCCATACATCTTTTAGAGCAGCTGCATACTGCGATAACTCAGGTGTAGTCTATAGTCTCCGCCAGTAAGCAATTGGATGAAACTTAGCAACCTTGTCCAGTCTACTACAACCTAAGTCATAGAAAAATGGTTTTAATGGAGTACTCTGTAGTAGGCCTATAACACTTCTCACAAATGTATTCTGTGCTAAGAGTAATGGCTTTAAATCATTACATCCCCAGAGTTCGGTGCCATATTTTACAGAGGCTATAACTTTGGTATTGTAAATCTTAAGTAAGGGGTGAATGGGTTGCGTATCTGAAGTCTTTTATTCCTTCAACAAAACATCAGCTAAATGACAATTCTTTAGGGCCATGGTATCCATCTGGGGCTTCCAATTAAGTTTATTCCCCAACGTAATCCCCAGATAATTAAAAACATCTGTTTGCTCCAAAAGTTCATATTACAATCGATCTTATTTAAATATTCCCAAAAACTCTTTAATTCAGATTAATTACCTGTCCAATCATAAAGAGATCATTGATGAATCTTCCCCCAGTAATAAGTGTGTTCAATTCAATTTGAACGTCCGGGGCCCCAGAACTGACTTTCCTCAACCTAACCCATAAATAGATTGGCGTAAGAAGGGGCGTAGGAAGTGGTAAACCTGGATCCCATTGTGGTGCCGCATAGCTGGCAATACCAGTCATCATTAAACAAGAAAATGTTCTTTTCAAGTATAATTTTTGTCATTGAAATCAACATATTAGTGTGAGCCAACAAGTCTACAGGTGTTATTCCCCAAAAATATTTAAGAGCTCAGATTCTATAGTCAGTGTAATATTCGTATACAAAGATACAGCATCTATAGTTACCATTATCATATCTGAGGTCCAAGGTGTCTGTATGCCCCGAATGTAGAACAACCTGCCTTCTTCTCCTTGCTGTCCAACAAGCTGGCCCCGTTTTTAGTGGAACCCTTGCTCCTTGCAGGGGACTTTAATAGCGTGACTAACACTGCACTGGACAGATCGCACCCCCCTCTACCGAATGCACCGGCTGGCAAACTGGCGCTTGCGCGTTCTGCCTGGCAATGCCAATGGGGTCTGGTTGACTCGTGGAGAGCTAACCATCCATCAGATAGGGACTACTTGTTTTTTTCCGCCCTTCACGACTTACACGTCCGCATAGATGCCTTCCTGTGCTCCCAGGACGTGCACGCAGAGGTGTGCCACAGTGAGTATCTTACACGCACGGTCTCCGATCATAACCCGCTCCTTGTGCAACTGCGCTGGTCGCAGCGCCGCCCACGAATCCCTGCCTGGAAGCTGCGCCCAGAGGCGCTAGATGATCAGCTCTTCCGTTCCACAATAGCCTCGAACATCGAGGCGTACTTTCAGGTCAATGCGGGCACCGCGGGTTCAGCCGCGATTGAATGGGACGCCTTCAAATCGGTAGTGCGGGGGCAATGCATTGCGACGGCGTCGGGAGTTAGGAAGACCTTGCTAGAAGACATTACACGGGAGGACGAGAAACTACGGGTGCTGGAGAGAGCAAGGCCCGAGCGACCGGAAACTCATGAGGCCCTACTTGAGGCGCGGGAACTGGTGGCGGCGACGGTGGAGCGTCTCCGGTGTTTCTACTACAAGGCCTATCTCACACGCGCGCACTCGGAGCGTGATAAGACGGGAGCTCTTTTGGCCTGGCTGGCCAACCCGGCTCGTCGGAGCTCGGTCATCCTTGAACTCCGAGATCACTCGGGGGTGGCGCGGTTTGACCAACAGGGGATTAATGAGCTATTCCACGACTTCTACACGGAGCTTTACCGTAGCCGGGTCCTACCGTTAGTGGACGAATTCCAGGGATTCCTGGAGTGTCTAGATTTGCCGGAGCTGGTGGAGGAGGACGTGAAGCTGCTCAGGAGCAAAATTGAGGAGAGGGAGGTGAGAGTCGCCATCAAGATTATGGCGAGGAACAAGACGCTGGGCTCTGACGGGCTCCCTACGGAATTCTATCTCACCTACGTCGACCTCCTGGCGCCCCAACTGACGTGGCTTTACAATGAGGCAAAACGGCTGGGCAGCCTGCCGGTGACCACTGGCGAAGCGCTTATCGTCCCATTATTAAAACCGGGCAAGCAGCCGTGGGACAGGGGGCATATCGTCCATTGTCCATGCTCAATCTAGACTATAAGATTTTGAGTAAAATCTTGGCGTCGCGCTTGCTCACCCTTATGTCCACGTTGATCCACGTGGACCAATCCGGCTTTATCCCAACCCGCAACACTGCGCTTAATATACGGCGGCTCCTGCATGTCTTGGAGGCTGACACCTATGACGGAGATGAGGCGGTGGTGTTCGCAGTTGAAATGGGGAAGGCCTTTGACAGCCTGGAATGGCCTTACCTTTTCCATGTCATGCGCACAATGGGACTAGGCGAAGGACTTGTGGGTTGGACAACGCTGCTATACCGGAACGCAACGGCGAGGGTCCGAACTGGAAGAGTTATCTCTGAGATGTGTGCGGTGGGTAGGGGCACCCGTCAGGGGTGCCCTCTCTCCCCCCTATTGTTTGCCATAGCGGTCTAACCCCTTGCGGCGCGAGCCCGGCTGGGACAGGCATATCAGGGCCTGGATGTCTATGGACAAGTACACCACATCGCATTGTATGCTGATGACATGCTGATGTTCTTGGCGGACTCGGCTGCCTCTCTGCGTGGGGCTAAGTCCCTCCTACAATCATTGAGCAGGGTGTCAGGCCTCCGGGTGAACTGGATGAAGTCCGACCTGTTCCCGGCCCACCCACGCAGAATATGTCCACAGTCCACGGACAGGGTGACATGGGAGGAGAGGAGTCTTCGCTACCTAGGTACCTCGATCTTCCATGATAAGGCAGACATCCTCGAGGGCAATATTGGATCGGCGATCAGGCTCACTAAGGTGAACCTCGACTTCTGGAGCACGCTCCCATTGTCACTAATGGGGAGGGTGGCGCTCCTTAAGATGGTGACCCTGCCGAGATTGCTCTATTTTTTCAGGACCCTCCCGATCTGGATCCCGGTGAGCTACTTCCGACGACTAAAGTCGATGGTGATTGGCTTTCTGTGGGGGGCGGGCAGGCGCAGGGTGGCGCACAATACACTTCTCCATCCTAGAGCGGAAGGAGGACTAGCGGTGCTGGACTACGAGCTATACTACCTGGCAGCTCAGCTGCAATGGCTGACACAATGGGTTGCGAGAGCCAGGAGAGGGGAGGACGGATCCGGGGAGCCGGCGGGACCGGTTCAGGTGCTATCCCGGATTGTTCTGGGACTCCCGATGGGAGATTTCCACCTCACCCAGGAATTTACGATGGCCCGAAAATGTTGGAATAGATATCTCCGGAGGGGAAGCATTGCAGTCCCGTACGCACCTGAGATCCCGCTCAAGCTGTGTGGGGCACTCCCGCATGGGGGCTCATGGCACCGATTAGAAAGCTGGGAACTGCAGGGGCTGACGTCCATGGGGGACCTCTATGAGAATGAAGTGTTGCTGCTTTTTGACCTTTTGAGAGACCGCTTTGAGCTGGCGGAGGGGACTTCCTCCTTCATGCGGCACTGACGACGGCTATCCACAAGCACTGGAAGACGGGCATGGCGGAGCCGCCACTGTCTCTGGGCTGCCAATACGTAGTGACGATGGCGGGGACGGTCAAGGCTGTTACGTCCCTGTACAGGCGCATGGTTTCGGAGGCTATCACCCCATTGCTGTCTCTGAAGGCGAAATGGGAGGCTGACCTGACGACGGAGATCCCTGAGGAGGTGTGGTCTAGCATAGTGGAACGGGCCCGGAACTGGACGCGCAACGCTAGGTTTCAGCTGGTGCACTTTTTTGTCCTGCATAGGGCCTACCTGACCCCTGACAAACTGCATAAATACTTCCCCACCCATCCGGCGGCCTGCCCGCGATGCCCAGCGGACTTGGCTGATTTCCAGCACATGTTCTGGTCCTGTCCGGAGTTAAGTTCCTTTTGGCAGGAGGTAGTGGATAGCCTAAGGGAGGTTACAGAGAGGGACTTGCAATTCACCATGGCACACTGCATCCTACATTGGTTCCCACACACATCAAAGAACAAAATTACTAGCAAATTTCTGGATCTGGTATTACTTTTAGCGAAACGTGCCATAACATCCCAATGGAAGGCGAGTAGGGGCCCCACTGTAGAGAGATGGAAGGCTGAGCTTAAAAAGTGGGCCCGGTGTGAGGGGGAGCTCCGTTTACAGTCTGCGCTTCGGGCAGGCACTGACGCAGCTCTGGAGAGGGCCAGGGCATGGGAGAGGTTGGTCTTAGACCTCACACTTTTGGACCTGGGTGATGAAGACACCCCCGCGCATAGCCCTGCTCCGGCGGCGCCGCCGCCTGGGGTGGTGGTGGCCTAGCCTCCTCCCCTTGTTTCCCTACTTCCTACGTGATGACTGGCAGTTTTTGTTGATTACTCCTGATGGTCTGTTTCGGGTCTGGATTAGTCGGGATGGATGCAAGCTCGCACCGGTGGTACTCTGACACGCCTGGGGGGCAGGGAGAGGGTCGGGGGGATAGGACTAGGAGAGGGGGGTTGGGAGAGATGGGCGGGAGGGGGGCCGTTGTTCAGGGATGGAAGGGAGGGACTATCTGGTTTGTTAAGGAATTACGGAGATAGGGGGGATAAGGAGACCGAAAAGTAGCCCTGCCATCTTCCAGACAACTGGTTGTCACTGAGCCATACTGTCTTTTCCAGCTTATTACTTTCTCCGTTATTGCGCCGCTCCACCTCCGGGGTGTGAGCTAAATGGCTGTGTGACACATGCAATGGAGAATCATATTCATAACGGACAACGGTTGGAATGGTATATATGCTCTGTTTGTACAACATATTTTGCTGCAATAAAAAGATATTTGCGAGGTCCATATAAAATCACTCAAATTCAGAATATGCTTGATATCCCTTATATAAGATGGTAAATTACATGCAAATTGTTGTAAAAAGTCATCCACATATTCTGAGACCCTCTCAGTTGGTCCTCCAATACCTGAAATAATGGGTCTACCTGGTTGAAAGGGGAGATCCTTATGACATTTTGAGAGTGTTTATACACGTGGAAACCTAGGTCGATCCACAAGTAAATAGTAACATTCATAGTCATTAAGTAATCCAGTAATAATGAGGTAAAACTGACACCAAATGGGCCTCATAATGTAGTCAAACCTGCTGCATAGTTTGGTCCTCCTCTGCCGCATAATTCCAGTAGCCCTGACGATGGGGCTACTTTTCAGTAGTATGTGCAGGATACCATCTCACAGTGCTTCCTCGTCATTATGTAATCCTTTTGCTCCATTCCAACTCCTTGTACCGAAAGAAGTGTCTTACATGTCCTTGTTGGTGGCGAAGTAGTTATTAAAAAGTATTTTTATTAATTAAACATGAAACAGGCTTCAGTTCAATACCCATATACAAATGACATTTGAGGAGAGACAGCAGAGACAAATGAAATTGTTATGAAAACAAAACTCACTTAACATTAGGAGTCAATGTATACTATATTTGTATGTGTATGATTATGAAGAAGAAATGGACAGGGACTATTAACCCATTAGGTAACTGCCAAGTAGTCTTGACAAGTGTGAAGAGCATCCTCAGCAATACCTGGCTCTTAGACAAGAGTACTTTGCATTCTGGGAACTTAAGTTGCACTTTAACAAGGAGGGCAAAGTGGTCATTAAGTTTACCAGTCTGTTGCCCATTCTGGATGCATTAAGGTACTAGGGCCCGGCTAATCTCAAGCAGGTATGTGGCTGCTTGACTCCTCCACTGCCAGACTTATTGACTTTGCCCATGCTTTTTGGGGATAGGGGAATTTTTTCATCCTCATATTTGACTTTCAACAAGCAAGAAAAGGGTAAAGGGAGATTAAAAACAGCGAACAGGGGAGAACGCAAGGATTCAAAAGAACATGCACCAGTGAGTTTGAGAGACAGAAACTGTAGGATGGTGGAGTAAGGGGGCATGGGCAGGGGCCTGTGGCTCAATGGACTCCAGCAATCGGTGTATGGCCTCTTGGTCTCCGGTTTCTACCCCTGCGGGTCCGCTCAGCCTTTCATTCTGCCAAGGGAAAAAGAAGGAATACCAATAATTTGGTTAGAATATTATCCATTATTCAGCGCCAAGATGCCCGAAAGGGGAGAATGTGCGCTTTACAGCATGGGATGTTATGAAGTGGTATCAAGAGTAGGCAGCCTTAGTACTCAGCAACAGCAACATTCAGCAGCACTGACTGCAGATATAAGAAGAAAATCTTTGAACAGCTGCGCTTATTGTTTTTGTTACAGATTCATTACTGGGAAGCTTATGTTGCACATCAACAGCAGTGTTATGTATTTTAACTCCAGGCGTTCTCTGATTAAATCCTCTACTTTGACTTAATTGTGAATAGTTGTCTGTGTTTAGCTTGGTCTCTGTCCCTCTATACCACAAGCTGCCACTTGCGTAAATATTGGGGCGTAGATCCAAAGAACCTATGCACAGTGGCATCCATGCCAGTGAGTCAATATTGCAAGGACATGGACCGGCAGAGTGGCCTGGGGATCCATATCTGAAAAGAATGGCTCCATGTCGCTGTGTCCGGAATACTTAGAGAAAAAACTGGTGGACTGGAAGGGCTTCTGGTCCCTACCTGCAAGGGCCCAGGCTAAATGGATAACCCAGAGTCCAGTTCACAGAGTATGGGCAGGCTAGATGGGTCTGGGGGTCCTCATTTGTAAGCATGGGTAGACTTGATGGGCCAGCGCGCCCTTATCTGCCAAGAACGGGCATCTGGGTGGCCCTCTGGTGCAAACATTTAGATGAAAGGAAGAACGTGGGAGTCTGCATCAGAGAAAACAGGAATTCTGGAGTGGCCTTGTGGTCCTAATATGCACTTCCAGGCTGGATGGGTCTGGCCGTCCATAAATGAAGCCCATGTAAATGTTGGATGGGTCCAGGGTTGCAGTTTGTCTTGTTGCTACCCAGTATGTTCTTTTGCACTCATTTGCTCAGAACTTTGGGCCTGATTACGGTGCCGGTCGGACTCTCATCCGACAGGCACAGTGGCGGCGGCAGGACCGCCCGACTAGAAGTCGGCGGTCCCGCTGTCCGCATTGCGATTCGACTGCCTTCACAGTGGTCGCAATGTGTATACTTTGCAATGTGTTGTGTGCTGCGGGCTGCAGTAGATGCCGCAATACAAAATATACATATTTGAAACACCCCTGCACTATGTGGCCCATGCGGTGCCTGCCACATAGTATTGGGGTGTTGCAGACCCCATAGCGGAGAGCAAGGGGGCCCTGCTAGGGTCCCCCAAAGAGACTTTCCGTCTGCCTTTTCATGGTGGGTTAACCACCATGAAATGGCAGACGGAAAGGCACATCCTAATCCCTACGGCAGTGCCTGAGCAGGCAGCGCCCCATTGTAGGAAATAGGAGTCGGACGCCACATTGACGGGATCCCTGATCCTGTCGGACACGGCGGTCTCTAACCCCCAACAGCCTGGCTCTGAACACCTGCATCCTAATGCGGTGGTCGGATCCAATGGGCTGGATGGCGGTAGGACTGCCACCAACGGCGGCGGTGTCACCGCCATCGTAATCCAGCCCCATGTGGGTTTTTAGGTCTCGGCTTCGAGACCTATTGTGACTGAGTTCACTCTTAACGGAGCCAGAGCGGTGAACGAGCGCCGATTGCATCTCGTGGACGCGCACGCCGAGCCTCCTGGAGCCGTGCACATCTCTTGCTCTTCACCCTTCCGTGAGTGCTTCACACTCACGGAAGCACACACTCACGCACGCACGCACGCATGCACACACACACACACACACACCCTCCCTCTCTGCCCACTCCCTCTCTGCCGCCCCCCCTCGACCCCCACTCACCGGGCTCTTTCCCTCGCAGCGGGTCAGTCATGGCAGCAGGCAGACTCGGTGTCTTCTCCAGGGATCTTCAGCTGATGTGCACGCCCACGCTGCGTCTCGTGCGCGCCCGCCACGCTGTTTCGCGCCCGTTGATCCTCAGCTTGTTGCTTACAGCCAGTGGGTTGAACTTGAATGTACTCGACAAAATATCCTTATATAACTAAAAAGTGAGCATCATCTTCATCTCACGTTTGTAAAGGTAACCATGAACACAAATTGTGTTAAAATATATTGAATACGATAGATCACCTTCCACTCGCCCATACATATACTTTAAATTCCTTATTCATATTATTAGAACAAAGCAACGCAGAAGATAATTTTTTGTTGTCTGTGGGTGGGGAGATGGGGTTAGCACTCTCTGCCCTCTTTTCCTATCATTGACTCTTTGGCGCCTATAGGAAAAACCCAAGCTGCTTATACTTTAGAGGAATTCTGCATAAGGATTATTATAGTGTGAGCGCAGAGTGCGCACAGTTCAGAGTGCGCAGAGTGCAGAGTGTGAAGTAGTGAGTGCAGAGTGTGAGTGCAGAGTGTGAAGTAGTGAGTGCAGAGTGAGTAGTAGTGAGTGCAGAGTGAGTGAGCAGAGTGTGAAGTAGTGAGTGCAGAGTGAGTGTGCAGAGTGTGAATGCAGCGTGCAGAGTGTGAGTGCAGAGTGTAAGTGTGAGTGCAGAGTAGTGAGTGCAGAGTAGTGAGTGCAGAGTAGTGAGTGCAGAGTGTGAGTAGTAAGTGCAGAGTGTGAGTAGTGAGTGCAGAGTGTGAGTAGTGAGTGCAGAGTGTGAGTGCAGAGTGTGAGTAGTGAGTACAGAGTGCAGAGTAGTGAGTGCAGAGTAGTGAGTGCAGAGTAGTGAGTGCAGAGTAGTGAGTGCAGAGTAGTGTTAGACGGACCGGGAGGGTCGGCCGAGGATAAGGGGAGAGGTCTCCGGGGAGAGCCGTCTCCAGCGATCGTACAGACAAGTAACTTCCCCCCCACAGACGGACACCACACAAGGTTAAAGTTCAACGAGACTTTATAGGCAATTCTTTAGTTTACGATGGAATGGTACAAGGAGGTCTGGACTCAGGGGTCCCCTCGATTCTGGTCTCTGGTTTGGGAAAAGGGTAGCGGGACAGTCTTGTTACCAAAAAGATGGAAATAGCTCTCAATCCTCGAGCTCGGCGTTCTAGATGATCGGGCCGCGGCGGAGCCAGCAGGTCCCGAGATGGACGAAGGAAACGACGGTCCGTGGCGGAGCCAGCAGGTCCCGATGAAGATGATGGTTACAAACGGTCCGCGGCCACGCCAGCAGGTCCCGACGACGATGAAGGATATGAAGGTTACGAAGGTTGCGGCAGCGCCAGCAGGCAAGACGATGGTGCACGAGACGGAGCTATGGCAGCGCCAGTAGTCCGTCAAGGATGAGTTCTTCTCTGCGTCTCTCGACTCCAAGATACAACTGCCTTCCTGCTCTGGAGCTGCCCCAGTTATAGGGCTGGTGTTCTTTGATGTCCGGACCCTCGCACTTGGAGGTCGGGAGGTCCGGGATGAGGGAGTCCAGACACCCAGCAGGGGGGTGGAGCCAGCGCCCGGGGAGGCGATGGGCGAGCGGCACTTGGCGGGGGAGAGCCATCGACACCTCTTTCCCCCATTGACTTGCCAAGTAGCCCGCTCACCTCCTGGGTGGATGGTGGTGCCGGGATGTCTGAGGCCTGGCCAGGCCCTGGGTTGAGGTCGATCGGGGGCCAGGCGGCCTCGTGGTGGAGTGTCCAAGATGGCGCCCAGGAGGGGCGCGCAGGCCGGCAGTGGATCGGGCCCACGAGGTCGACATGTTCGAGGGTAGGGGTCCCTGAGGGGACGGAGGACGTGTAAGGGTGGTGTGTGGTACCTGCGTGACCGGCCTCGGGCCTGGTCGGGCCGGGGGAGAGTGGCCCTTCATGTGGCCTGTCCAACATGCGTCCCCCCCAGCTGAAGGCGGGGAGAGTTACCCATCCTCTTGGGGACTCTCCTCGTCGAGGCGGAAGAACCGGGACAGGCCATCCGCGTTGGCGTGATCTGGCCCAGGCCGATGTTCAACCGTGAAGTCCATCCCTTGGAGGGAGATGGACCAACGTAGTAACTTCGGGTTTTCCCCCCGCATCTGCATCAGCCACTGCAGGGGTCGGTGGTCGGTCTGCACCCGAAAGTGTGTGCCAAAGAGGTAGGGCCGGAGTTTCTTGAGGGCCCATACCACGGCGAAGGCCTCCCTCTCGATGGTGCTCCAGCGTTGTTCTCGTGGTAGGAGTCGCCTGCTGATGAAGGCCACTGGCTGATCAAGGCCTTCGGTGTTCACTTGAGACAGGACTGCCCCAATGCCATGGTCGGAGGCATCCGTCTGCACAACGAACTCCCGGCTGTAGTCGGGGGCCTGGAGCACAGGGGCGGAACACATGGCGGCTTTCAATTGTTCGAATGCTGTTTGACACTCTGGGGTCCAGTTGAATTTCTTGGGTTGATTTTTTGACGTGAGTTCTGTGAGGGGCCCCACTATAGTACCATAGTCTTTCACGAACCTTCGGTAATAGCCCGTGAGGCCCAGGAAGGCTCGTACCTCGGTCTGGGTGATGGGGGGCTGCCAGGACTGGATGGCGGCAATTTTGAGCTGCAGAGGGGCCACCAGGCCGCTTCCCACCTGGTGTCCGAGGTAGGTTACAGACCCTTGACCAATTTGACATTTGCTGGCCTTGATCGTGAGGCCAGCTCGCTGAAGGGCTTGTAGCACTGCTCGGAGGTGGTGGAGGTGCTCGGTCCAATGGTGGCTGTATACAGCGATGTCGTCTAGGTAGGCGGCGCTGAACCCTTCGAGCACCGCCAGGACCTGATTGACGAGCCGCTGAAAGGTTGCTGGGGCATTCTTCATGCCGAAGGGCATGACCTTGAAATGGTAAGGGCCATCGGGGGTGGAAAAGGCAGAACGTTCTTGGGCCCGGGGTGTGAGGCCGATTTGCCAGTAGCCCGCCGTCAGGTCGAAAATACTGAGGTAGCGGGCAGCTCCCATGCGGTCGATTAGTTCATCTGCCCGGGGGATGGGATGTGCGTCTGTTCTGGTGACCGCATTCAAGCCCCGGTAGTCGACGCAGAACCGGAGTTCCGGTGTGGTGCCAGGGGCGGCTGCTTTGGGGACCAGTACTACAGGACTGGCCCAGGGGCTATCTGAGGGCTCGATGACCCCGAGCGTGAGCATTTTTGCTACCTCTTCCTGGATGCAGGCCCGTACCCGATCTGGCACGCGGTAGGCCCGGTGGCGGATAGGGGGGCTGTCCCCCGTGTCCACATCGTGCACACACCAGGAAGTGACACCTGGGGCGAGGGAGAACAGGCTGGCGAACTGTGACAGGAGGACTCGACACTCCTGGCGTTGCTCTCGGGTGAGGGCCTCCGAGAGTCGGACCCCATCCACGGAGCCGTCTTTCTCCTGAGTCCGTAGGAGGTCAGGGAGGGGCTCGGAGTCCTCTTCAGCCCCATTGTCTGTGGCCATCAGGAGGCTGAGTTCTGAACGCACAAAGTGGGGTTTCAGTCTGTTAGCGTGGAGGACCCGGAGGGGGTTCCGGGAAGATTCCATGTCGATGAGATAGGTGGCAGGACCCTTGCGCTCGACTACTTTGAAGGGCCCTGTCCACTTGTCTTGCAGGGCGCAGGGTTCGGTGGGGGACATCACCCATACCTGTTGCCCAGGTTCAAATTCGATGGAGGAGGCATTCCGGTCATGCCACTTTTTCATGTCCTCTTGACTGGCTTCTAGGTTGGCTTTTGCCAGCTCTCTGAACCGCCGGGTCTGGTTGCGGAGGGTTAGGAGGTACCGGAAGACATCTGGTGGGTTCTTTAGAGGGGGCATCTCCCAGCCTTCCTTGACTAGGCTGAGCGGCCCCCGCACTGGGTGTCCATATAGCAGTTCAAACGGGCTGAAGCCCAGGGACTTCTGGGGAACCTCTCGGTATGCGAAGAGGAGGCACGGCAGCAGCACGTCCCACTGGCGACGGAGGGGCTCTTCCAACCCCCCGATCATCCCTTTGAGCGTGCGGTTGAACCGCTCAACGAGTCCGTTTCCTTGAGGGTGATAGGGGGTCGTGAATCGGTAGGTAACCCCGCACTGTTGCCAGAGGGACTTCATATATTTAGAAATAAAGTTTGTGCCTCTGTCGCTGACGACTTCTCGGGGGAAGCCCACACGGGAGAAGATCCCCATTAGAGCCCGGCCGACTACCGGGGCTGTCACAGTTCGCAGGGGAACAGCCTCGGGGTAGCGGGTGGCGTGGTCCACTAGCACCAGGATGAATCGATGGCCTTGTTTTGTACGCGGGTCCAGGGGCCCCACGATGTCTATCCCGACCCTCTCGAACGGGGTGGTGACCACGGGAAAAGGTTGCAGGGGGACTTTTAGTTTGCGGCCGCTCTTTCCACTGGCTTGGCACATGGGGCAAGATCGGCAATGCTGGTGTACATCGTTCCTCATTTTGGGCCAGAAGAAGTGGGTCACCAGACGACTGTAGGTTTTATCTTGACCCAGGTGTCCCGCCAGGGGGACATCGTGGGCCAGGTTTAGCAGAAAGTCTCTAAAACGGAGGGGCACCACTAGTACTCGGCTGGCCCCCAGCTCCGCGATTCTTTGCTCACTGTACAGCAGATCATTGTCCCAGTAGACCCAGTGAGTTCCGGAGGTATCCCCTGCGCTTTGGGCGAGCGCTTGCTGGCGGAGTCCCTCGAGGGAGGGACAGGTCTTCTGTTCTTGGCGAAATTGTTCTTGCGTGGGCCCCCCCTCTTGAGGCCACTGGTCGAGGTTAGCGAGGTCTGGAGGTTGAGCTGGTTCTGGGGGGACGTCACGGTCGGTGGTTTCGGCTGGGGCGACCGGAGGCGGTGGCGCCGGCCATTCGGGTTCCTCTGGGCGGGGGTTGGCACGGGCGGCCATGGACCGGGTGGTGACGCACGCCCAGTCCGGGACGCCTAACATCCCCAGGTGTTCTCTTCGTTCTACGGTTGCCCACGGAGAGCTTTCAAGGTCATTCCCCAGGAGGCAGTCTACGGGGGCATCGTCTCGGACCGTTACCTTCAACATGCCGGAGACCCCTCCCCATTCGAAGGGGACGCAGGCCATCCGACACAGACTTTCCGAGTTATCGGCTGAACGTACAGGGCAGAGAATGTTTGGTAGATATTGTTCTGGGGTCACCAGGTGACAGCGGACGGCTGTTACACTGGCCCCGGTGTCACGAAGGGCTTCGGCCCGGCGTCCATTGATGCTCACCCATTGGCTGTACTTCTGGGTGTTAGCGGGTAGGGGGACCCGCGGGACCATGTCTCTCCCCCCTAAGCAGGCTAGAGCCATGGCGGCTGGCTCCCATTCTTGGTGTTCCTGTTCATATTCCTCTTGTTCCTCTGAGATCTGTTCCTCCCCCAGAGCAGCAGCGGCTACTTGGCGGGGTCTTGGGCTCTGGTACTGGGGGCAGCTTGGGTCGTTTGCATAGTGGCCGACTCGTTGGCATCGATGGCACGTAACATTGGCTCGGTATCCCGGTCGCGCCGGGGTGCTGCCCCGGTTGGCCGGGGGGGTGGTGCTGGTAGCGGGGGCGACCGGAGCGTTGTCTCTTCCGCGTCCTTGGCCTCCTCCTCCTCCTCGGGGACGGTGCTGACCATTGTTGTTCCGGTTCTGTTCGTAGGACCCATTCCGGCCCACTCTGGTGATTTCCCACCGGTCAGCTTCGGCTGCGAGCTGCCGGGGATCCGTTAACTTGCTGTCGAGGAGGTGCTGGCGGAGTTCAATGAAGCAATTGTTCGACAGATGCTCCCATACCATAAGATTGAACAGTTGTTCGTAGGTTGTGACCTTGCTTCCTTTGATCCAGCCTTCGAAGGCTCGGCTGAAGTAGTTTACATAGTCCACCCAAGTTGTACCCGGGATGCGGGTGCAGTCTCGGAACCTCTGACGGTACATCTCGGGTGTGAGGCCATAGCGGGTGAGGAGTGCAGCTTTCATATGGTCATAGGAGGTCATCTGGTGGTCCGGGAGTTGCAGCAGGGCGTCGCGGCCCTCATTGAGGAATCTCCCCCATAGACCGGCTCCCCAATCGCTTCTATCGATCCGGTGTGCAGTCATAGCGATTTCATAGGCCTTAAACCATTGCTGGATGTCGTCCTCTCGGAAGTATTCCCGAACGACATCCTTGGGGATGTGTACCTTTTTCTCTGTTGCCCCTGGGGTGTGGGGTTGCTCGGACACCCCTACTTCTTTATTCTGTTTGCGTAGGTCGATCTCAGCTAGTTTCTGTTCATGTTCATATGCCAGTTTCTTTTCCTCGAGCTCCCTTTGTCTCTGTTTCTCCTCTCTTTCTTCTCGGAGACGCAGGTGCTCTAAGTTGATTTTTTGTTCGGCCAACTTAAGTTCAACGTCCATTTTGAGCCGGGCCATTTCCAGCTCGTGTAGTCGGGTTTTTTCTCGTTCCTGGATCTCGTCTTGCGAGAGACCCGTTCTTCGCTCTTCCGGGGCCGTGGTGGTTTTTGCTGCGATGCTTTGATCGGGGGTTCCGGCAGCCCCCGTTTCTGCCCAAGATTCTAGGGCATGCTTAAAATCGTCTTTGGTACTTAGTCCGGTGGTAGCGATACCTAGTTCGATGCAGAACTGCTTTAGTTCACGATGGTTGTACTCGTCCAATTTCTCCATCTGGAATTTCTCGGTTGATCCGCTTTCTTTAGTTGTCATCGTGATTCGCCGTGGGGTGAGCTACTCTCTGTACGGTTATGCGGGGATTCGGATCGCGCCGCTGGCCACCAATGTTAGACGGACCGGGAGGGTCGGCCGAGGATAAGGGGAGAGGTCTCCGGGGAGAGCCGTCTCCAGCGATCGTACAGACAAGTAACTTCCCCCCCACAGACGGACACCACACAAGGTTAAAGTTCAACGAGACTTTATAGGCAATTCTTTAGTTTACGATGGAATGGTACAAGGAGGTCTGGACTCAGGGGTCCCCTCGATTCTGGTCTCTGGTTTGGGAAAAGGGTAGCGGGACAGTCTTGTTACCAAAAAGATGGAAATAGCTCTCAATCCTCGAGCTCGGCGTTCTAGATGATCGGGCCGCGGCGGAGCCAGCAGGTCCCGAGATGGACGAAGGAAACGACGGTCCGCGGCGGAGCCAGCAGGTCCCGATGAAGATGATGGTTACAAACGGTCCGCGGCCACGCCAGCAGGTCCCGACGACGATGAAGGATATGAAGGTTACGAAGGTTGCGGCAGCGCCAGCAGGCAAGACGATGGTGCACGAGACGGAGCTATGGCAGCGCCAGTAGTCCGTCAAGGATGAGTTCTTCTCTGCGTCTCTCGACTCCAAGATACAACTGCCTTCCTGCTCTGGAGCTGCCCCAGTTATAGGGCTGGTGTTCTTTGATGTCCGGACCCTCGCACTTGGAGGTCGGGAGGTCCGGGATGAGGGAGTCCAGACACCCAGCAGGGGGGTGGAGCCAGCGCCCGGGGAGGCGATGGGCGAGCGGCACTTGGCGGGGGAGAGCCATCGACACCTCTTTCCCCCATTGACTTGCCAAGTAGCCCGCTCACCTCCTGGGTGGATGGTGGTGCCGGGATGTCTGAGGCCTGGCCAGGCCCTGGGTTGAGGTCGATCGGGGGCCAGGCGGCCTCGTGGTGGAGTGTCCAAGATGGCGCCCAGGAGGGGCGCGCAGGCCGGCAGTGGATCGGGCCCACGAGGTCGACATGTTCGAGGGTAGGGGTCCCTGAGGGGACGGAGGACGTGTAATGGTGGTGTGTGGTACCTGCGTGACCGGGCTCGGGCCTGGTCGGGCCGGGGGAGAGTGGCCCTTCATGTGGCCTGTCCAACAAGTAGTGAGTAGTGAATAGTGAGTAGTGAGTGCAGAGTAGTGAGTAGTGAGTGCAGAGTAGTGAGTGCAGAGTAGTGAGTAGTGAGTGCAGAGTAGTGAATAGTGAGTAGTGAGTGCAGAGTAGTGAGTGCAGAGTAGTGAGTAGTGAGTGCAGAGTAGTGAGTAGTGAGTGCAGAGTAGTGAGTAGTGAGTGCAGAGTAGTGAGTGCAGAGTAGTGAGTGCAGAGTAGTGAGTGCAGAGTAGTGAGTGAGTGCAGAGTAGTGAGTAGTGAGTGCAGAGTAGTGAGTAGTGAGTGGTGAGTAGTGAGTGGTGAGTAGTGAGTAGTGAGTGCAGAGTAGTGAGTAGTGAGTAGTGAGTGCAGAGTAGTGAGTAGTGAGTGCAGAGTAGTGAGTAGTGAGTGCAGAGTAGTGAGTGCAGAGTAGCGAGTGCAGAGTAGTGAGTAGTGAGTGCAGAGTAGTGAGTAGTGAGTGCAGAGTAGTGAGTAGTGAGTGCAGAGTAGTGAGTGCAGAGTAGTGAGTGCAGAGTAGTGAGTGCAGAGTAGTGAGTGCAGAGTAGTGAGTGCAGAGTAGTGAGTAGTGAGTGCAGAGTAGTGTGTAGTGAGTAGTGAGTGCAGAGTAGTGAGTAGTGAGTGCAGAGTAGTGAGTAGTGAGTGCAGAGTAGTGAGTAGTGAATGCAGAGTAGTGAGTGCAGAGTAGTGAGTAGTGAGTGCAGAGTAGTGAGTAGTGAGTGCAGAGTAGTGAGTGCAGAGTAGTGAGTGCAGAGTAGTGAGTGCAGAGTAGTGAGTAGTGAGTGCAGAGTAGTGAGTAGTGAGTAGTGAGTGCAGAGTAGTGAGTGCAGAGTAGTGAGTAGTGAGTGCAGAGTAGTGAGTAGTGAGTGCAGAGTAGTGAGTGCAGAGTAGTGAGTGCAGAGTAGTGAGTGCAGAGTAGTGAGTGCAGAGTAGTGAGTAGTGAGTGCAGAGTAGTGAGTAGTGAGTAGTGAGTGCAGAGTAGTGAGTAGTGAGTGCAGAGTAGTGAGTAGTGAGTGCAGAGTAGTGAGTAGTGAATGCAGAGTAGTGAGTGCAGAGTAGTGAGTAGTGAGTGCAGAGTAGTGAGTGCAGAGTAGTGAGTAGTGAGTGCAGAGTAGTGAGTGCAGAGTAGTGAGTAGTGAGTAGTGAGTGCAGAGTAGTGAGTAGTGAGTGCAGAGTAGTGAGTGCAGAGTAGTGAGTGCAGAGTAGTGAGTGCAGAGTAGTGAGTGCAGAGTAGTGAGTGCAGAGTAGTGAGTGCAGAGTAGTGAGTGCAGAGTAGTGAGTGCAGAGTAGTGAGTAGTGAGTGCAGAGTAGTGAGTAGTGAGTGCAGAGTAGTGAGTAGTGAATGCAGAGTAGTGAGTGCAGAGTAGTGAGTAGTGAGTGCAGAGTAGTGAGTGCAGAGTAGTGAGTAGTGAGTGCAGAGTAGTGAGTAGTGAGTGCAGAGTAGTGAGTAGTGAGTGCAGAGTAGTGAGTAGTGAGTGCAGAGTAGTGAGTGTAGAGTGCAGAGTAGTGAGTAGTGAGTGCAGAGTAGTGAGTGCAGAGTAGTGAGTGCAGAGTAGTGAGTGCAGAGTAGTGAGTGCAGAGTAGTGAGTAGTGGTTGCAGAGTAGTGAGTAGTGAGTGCACATTGCAGAGTAGTGAGTGCAGAGTAGTGAGTGCAGAGTAGTGGGTGCAGAGTAGTGAGTAGTGAGTGCAGAGTAGTGAGTAGTGAGTGCAGAGTAGTGAGTAGTGAGTGCAGAGTAGCGAGTGTAGAGTGCAGAGTAGTGAGTAGTGAGTGCAGAGTAGTGAGTAGTGAGTGCAGAGTAGTGAGTGCAGAGTAGTGAGTAGTGAGTGCAGAGTAGTGAGTAGTGAGTGCAGCGTAGTGAGTGCAGAGTAGTGAGTAGTGAGTGCAGAGTAGTGAGTAGTGAGTGCAGAGTAGTGAGTGCAGAGTAGTGAGTGCAGAGTAGTGAGTGCAGAGTAGTGAGTAGTGAGTGCAGAGTAGTGAGTAGTGAGTGCAGAGTAGTGAGTGCAGAGTAGTGAGTAGTGAGTGCAGAGTAGTGAGTAGTGAGTGCAGAGTAGTGAGTGCAGAGTAGTGAGTGCAGAGTAGTGAGTGCAGAGTAGTGAGTGCAGAGTAGTGAGTAGTGAGTGCAGAGTAGTGAGTGCAGAGTAGTGAGTAGTGAGTGCAGAGTAGTGAGTGCAGAGTAGTGAGTAGTGAGTGTAGAGTAGTGAGTGCAGAGTAGTGAGTAGTGAGTGCAGAGTAGTGAGTGCACATTGCAGAGTAGTGAGTGCAGAGTAGTGAGTAGTGAGTGCAGAGTAGTGAGTGCAGAGTAGTGAGTGCAGAGTAGTGAGTAGTGAGTAGTGAGTGCAGGGTAGTGAGTGCAGAGTAGTGAGTAGTGAGTGCAGAGTAGTGAGTAGTGAGTGCAGAGTAGTGAGTAGTGAGTGCATATTGCAGAGTAGTGAGTGCAGAGTAGTGAGTAGTGAGTGCAGAGTAGTGAGTGCAGAGTAGTGAGTGCAGAGTAGTGAGTAGTGAGTGCAGAGTAGTGAGTGCAGAGTAGTGAGTAGTGAGTAGTGAGTGCAGGGTAGTGAGTGCAGAGTAGTGAGTAGTGAGTGCAGAGTAGTGAGTAGTGAGTGCAGAGTAGTGAGTAGTGAGTGCATATTGCAGAGTAGTGAGTGCAGAGTAGTGAGTAGTGAGTAGTGAGTGCAGGGTAGTGAGTGCAGAGTAGTGAGTAGTGAGTGCAGAGTAGTGAGTAGTGAGTGCAGAGTAGTGAGTAGTGAGTGCATATTGCAGAGTAGTGAGTGCAGAGTAGTGAGTAGTGAGTGCAGAGTAGTGAGTGCAGAGTAGTGAGTGCAGAGTAGTGAGTAGTGAGTGCAGAGTAGTGAGTGCAGAGTAGTGAGTAGTGAGTAGTGAGTGCAGGGTAGTGAGTGCAGAGTAGTGAGTAGTGAGTGCAGAGTAGTGAGTAGTGAGTGCAGAGTAGTGAGTAGTGAGTGCATATTGCAGAGTAGTGAGTGCAGAGTAGTGAGTAGTGAGTGCAGAGTAGTGAGTGCAGAGTAGTGAGTGCAGAGTAGTGAGTAGTGAGTAGTGAGTGCAGGGTAGTGAGTGCAGAGTAGTGAGTAGTGAGTGCAGAGTAGTGAGTAGTGAGTGCAGAGTAGTGAGTAGTGAGTGCAGAGTAGTGAGTAGTGAGTGCAGAGTAGTGAGTAGTGAGTGCAGAGTAGTGAGTAGTGAGGGCAGAGTAGTGAGTTGTGAGTGCAGAGTAGTGAGTAGTGACTGCAGAGTAGTGAGTAGTGAGTAGTGAGTGCAGAGTAGTGAGTAGTGAGTGCAGAGTAGTGAGTGCAGAGTAGTGAGTAGTGAGTGCAGAGTACTGAGTGCAGATTGCAGAGTAGTGAGTGCAGAGTAGTGAGTGCAGAGTAGTGAGTGCAGAGTAGTGAGTGCAGAGTAGTGAGTGCAGAGTAGTGAGTGCAGAGTAGTGAGTGCAGAGTAGTGAGTGCAGAGTAGTGAGTAGTGAGTGCAGAGTAGTGAGTGCAGAGTAGTGAGTAGTGAGTGCAGAGTAGTGAGTGCAGATTGCAGAGTAGTGAGTGCAGAGTAGTGAGTGCAGATTGCAGAGTAGTGAGTGCAGAGTAGTGAGTGCAGAGTAGTGAGTGCAGAGTAGTGAGTGCAGAGTAGTGAGTAGTGAGTGCAGAGTAGTGAGTGCATGTTGGACAGGCCACATGAAGGGCCGCTCCCCCCTCGGCCCGACCAGGCCCGAGCCCGGACACACAAGGGCCACACACCACCACTGCTCGTCTTCCGTCCCCTCCGGGACCCCGGCCCCTGAACATATCGACCTTGTGGGCCCGACCCACTACTGGCCCGCGCGCCCAGCCTGGGCGCCATCTTGGACACTCCACCACGAGGCCGCCTGGCCCCCGGCCGACCTCAACCCTGGGCCTAGCCAGGCCTCAGACATCCCGGCACCACCATCCACCCAGGAGGTGAGCGGGCTACTTGGCAAGTCAATGGGAGAAAGAGGCGTCGATGGCTCTCCCCCGCCAAGTGCCGCTCGCCCATCGCCTCCCCGGGCGCTGGCTCCACCCCCCTGCTGGGTGTCTGGACTCCCTCATCCCGGACCTCCCGACCTCCAAGTGCGAGGGTCCGGACATCAAAGGGCACCAGCCCTATAACTGGGGCAGCTCCAGAGCAGGAAGGCAGTTGTATCCTGGAGTCGAGAGACGCAGAGAAGAACTCATCCTTGACGGACTACTGGCGCTGCCGTAGCTCTGCCTTGCGCATCATCGTCCTGCCTGCTGGCGCTGCCGCAACCTTCGTAACCTTCGTAAACCTTCATCGTCGTCGGGACCTGCTGGCGTGGCCGCGGACCGTTTGTAACTACCATCTTCATCGGGACCTGCTGGCTCCGCCGCGGACCGTCGCTTCCTTCGTCCATCTCGGGACCTGCTGGCTCCGCCGCGGCCCGATCATCTAGAACGCCGAGCTCGAGGATTGAGAGCTATACCCATCTTTTGGTAACAAGACTGTCCCGCTACCCTTCTCCCAAACCAGAGACCAGAATCGAGGGGACCCCTGAGTCCAGACCTCCTTGTACCATTCATCGTACTTAAAGAATTGCCTATAAAGTATCGTTGAACTTTACCCTTGTGTGGTGTCCGTCTGTGGGGGGGAAGTTACTTGTCTGTACGATCGTCGGAGACGGCTCTCCCCGGAGACCTCTCCCCTTATCCTCGGCCGACCCTCCCGGTCCGTCTAACAGTGCAGAGTAGTGAGTAGTGAGTAGTGGTTGCAGAGTAGTGAGTAGTGAGTGCAAATTGCAGAGTAGTGAGTGCAGAGTAGTGAGTGCAGAGCAGTGAGTGCAGAGCAGTGAGTGCAGAGCAGTGAGTGCAGAGCAGTGAGTGCAGAGCAGTGAGTGCAGAGCAGTGAGTGCAGAGCAGTGAGTGCAGAGCAGTGAGTGCAGAGCAGTGAGTGCAGAGCAGTGAGTAGTCAGTGCGGAATGCAGAGTAGTGAGTGCAGAGTGAGTGTGCAGAGCAGTGAGTGCAGGTGCAGAGTGGTGTGTGCTGTTGAATGCAGAGTGGTGTGTGCTGTTGAGTGCAGAGTGCTGTGTATTGGCAATGTAAATGACAATGCCATCTATTTATGATTTAAAGAAAAAAAAGAAATGTCATGAGCAATGCCAATAGCTCCACCTTTAATGATGCCGAGACCATTGCATTGTAAATGCTTGTTTTTTTTAGGTGGGTGGGGCGGGAGGAGTAGCTTTTCGGAGGTGACAGATGAATATTTACATTTTTTGCAGCATCTGACTTAAAAACCTCAGTCGCGGATGTAACAGAAATTGTCACAAACCATTATGCACGTTTTACAGCATAAATTTGGATCCCATGGTTACTGCCGTGTTTGACGGCCTCCAGTGTTTGGACACCTGCTCATATTTTATATTTTATGAATTAGCTGCTACTCATTGATGTGCACATTAAAAGACCACTGGATGTTACATTGAACACCACTCTATGAAATATATATATATATATATTTATTTTTTAATTTTTTTTTTAATACATGATAATTCTGTTCTGCACCAATGTACACTTTCTAGAATAGCCCTAGAGAAAAAGGTTCACGTTGACGAATCTGGATGGAAATAATTTAGGTAGGTTGTCGTTATCATCACACCTAAGTGGGCTGTGGAAATTAGGGGCTGTCATTGGGCACTTCTCATGCCCGTTATGAGCGCATCCAATAAAAGCCACTCCCTGGTGTTTGGACTTTACCCATCATAAACTGCACCTATTCTGAGATTTTGGGCAATAACATGCCAATTTTCTTACTTATTGCACCAAAATCCACATGTAAAGGTAAACACCGTTCTATTTCCCCCCCATTAAATTATGTCAGGTTTGATTTGCCAAAATGTTACCAAGGGTGAGGACTTTATTGCATTCGGTAATTACAGTGGTTTCCACGGGGGTCGGAGAACCCCGGTCCTGTCAAGCATGTCCTTTGATTTTCAATAACCAGTCACTTGGTTCTGCCTTCTTTTTCGTCTATTCTTTTCATATTTCTATTGCAGCTGGAGTTTTTCCTTAGAAGTTGACAAGATATCAGCAAATCCATGCGAGAAGTGGTTAGTTAATAAATACTTTTAAAAAACAGAAGTCTGTTTATGAGAGGGGAACAGGATAGGGAGGTTTGGGTACCAACCCAATGGCCTCACCCAGCCACAAAATGACATCTCTGCCCTGGTCTGTTTATATCTCGTTCCATAAGTGATAAACTGGTGGCAATAACATTACCAATGGGTCTGGTATTTACCGGCTGCGGTAATTGCCACCTATTCCGAGTTCTGCAGGTCTGGAAGGGGAATCAATGTTTTGCTCTTTCATTCCTGAACGTGTCACATTTTTCCCCCGAACATTTGCCCAGACGAATGTAGCCATTTTTTTCGTGGTAAAATGGGCCCAGGGAAAACTGAAGTAACTTCCATCTGCACTCAGTCATTAAAAACACCTGCTCTCTCACAAATTGGAATTCATCCGACTGCTCGGTGGTCCTAAGAAGCGATTCATAAGTTGTGACAGCAATCAGGGTAGGGCAGGAGGTACCATTTAGAACTGCCTTGCCACCTGTCTCTGGGGTGTCTCTGCACCGGAAGTGAGGTCATTGTGTAACGGGCCCTGGTGCAAAGAAGGAAATGGGCCCACAGGCCTGCAGGCTCTTTGAATGATAAAATAAACCATTAACAAGGTTCAGTCGGCCCTTCAGGCCCCGGTGCCACTGCACCTGCTGCACAAGTAACATCTACGCCCCTACTTTACACAGGCCCCGGGTCATTCTGTGCTGATGTGTTCTGGGTATTGGGTTCTGCTGTGACTTGTTGGGTGATTGCTTCATTTCAATGTCGGGGGGGGGGGGAGTCGGTGGTGTAGGTCGGTGTCAAGAAGGTCTGCGTCTTATATCAACTGTATGTGTAACGTACACTAGTGACCTTTAATGCTAAGTCAGCCATGGTGGTTTTAGCCACCTCGTGGAAACAAGGCTGGGATTCACACCTGTGAATAGCTGGTTGAAGCACGCGCTCAACCCACTGAGCTACTTAAGTAAAAAAAATCACTTTCTGTGAAGGTGCAGCAGTACTTCTGGTTGATAATAGCATAAACATTTATTTATGGGGCCTTTTTAAAGAACTTATTCCCTAGAAGGCAGTTTCATGGCGCATTTTACATTCACATGTTTTGCAGAACAATGCCTGATGTCAGCACCTAGCATCCCAACTTTCACCCAGCAGGGGAGCGTCTTTCCCCAAAGCATTTAGGTTCCACGGTTGTAAGATGGCTAGCCCCCAGATGCATCAAGCATCCATTTTGCGATTCCTTATTAGCGAAAAATAAGGAATCGCTAATAAGGAATAGCAAAATGCTTTGCAAGAAGTACTCGCTCAAAAAATAGCGAATTCTTAAAATTCCTTAATTGCGACTCGCAAATTGCGAGTCCCAATTAAGGAATACCTCCCCATTCATTCCTATGGGCCTAGAAGACATTCTCAATTTGCTAATCGCAATTAGCGAATCGCAATTTGAGAATGCGATTTCAAGGGTGCAGGGGTGTCCAAAAGACACCCTGTTGCACCCCCTGAAATTGATCTGTACACAAGTGTGTGCACAACATGAAACTTTGAAACATGCACAAAAGTGCATGTTTCAAAGTTTTTGCAAACTACCATGAAGTTGAACTTCGTGGTAATTTGCCACTCCTATTAGCGAAATCGCAAATTTTTTAACTTTGATGCATTGCATTTAAGGAATCTCAATTTGAGATTCCTTAAATGCAAGTAATCGCAATTTTAGCGAATTCTTAATTTGCGATTTTTGCATTTGGGATGATGCATCCCAAATGCAAAAATACCGGTCGCAAAGGGGCAGATTCTGAGAATCTGCCCCTTTGCAATCGGATTTTAACTTGATGCATCTGTGAGTTAATGCGCCAACTATAGACTTCGGAGTTTAACCCGTGGGACATTGGTTCAAATACTAAAAGGGCCAACCCAGAGTTTCATCTTTCTGAGACTCGCTAAAACGAGCAGAGATGGGCAATAACAAGACATGTGATGTACCAAGCCTTGAATAATCCGCCCCACCAATCACGTTTCCATTTTTTTAGCCCCTTGGTCTTTCATTAACTCGATTGTTTGCCCTGTTGCTGAGGCATGTGTGTGTGTATAATCTGCAGGTCACAGATGGACCCGACAGACCTATTCATCCTTTCATGTTTACAAGATCGACAACAGATGAGCTACAAAAATTCAATTACAATACAGAAGGGGAATTATGGAGTAGTAAAATAACACCCAGGGCCCAAAGGCTATACGGAAATGCAGTTTTGTTAATACCCATCTAAATTGTCAATTAACTAGTCTTTGAAAATCTACTGGAAACATAAATCCCAACAAATAGCAGAAAAAAACCAGGGTTTGAGACAGCGAAAGTACAGCACGAATATAATTTATTTTTTCTTTCAAAATACAAATATAGAACATTCTGTGCGCGCTTTATAAAAATAGAATTCACTTAAAGTGCACTGCACTTACTTTTTGCCTTGGGTGCTTGCCAGCATCTGATAAAGACACGTCAGCCCACCACACACACGGAGCCCATTTACAAATAGAAAACGGTAATTCATGGCACTGGCAAAATTACATTTCGTTATAAATAAACAACCCTTTTACATTTTGTTCGTGTTGGCTGTTTGATACTGCTGGTTTTACAACCCCGCATATTTTATATTTTTGCAAAGTTTCAGTGAATATTAACCAAAATGTAGCCCAAACTGCTCCCGTTACATCTGTGCACACTATTCACACGTTTGAGTTTAACATCAAAGACCAGCTTACAGGCTGCCAAGACCAGCGTGCAGCTGGCACCACAAGAAGGTTTGAATAGTCTCTGTATGGTGTGCCAGGCAGTGATAAGGTGGCAGGAATTGGTGCAGGCTGGCACTTCAAAAGGGTTCAGACTCTCGTATAGTGCATCAGGCACTGCTCAGATGACAGGAGTAAGCATACAGGCTGGCACTACAAGATGGTTTGAATAGTCTCCGTGTATTGTGCCAGGCAGTGCTATAGTGGCAGGAATTGGTGCAGGCTGGCACTACAAAAGAGTTCAGAGTCTCTGTATAGTGCATCAGGGATTGCTCAGATGACAGGAGTAAGCGTAGAGGCTGGCACTGCAAGGTGGTTTGAATAGTCTCTGTGTAGTATGCCAGGCAGTTATAAAGTGGCAGGAACAGTACAGGCTGGCATTGCAAGGTTTGACTGGTTTGTATGTTGCGCCATGTAGTCATCATTTGAAGGCACCAGTCTGTAAGTTGGCATTGCATTAATAGTCTCCTGTTAAGTGCATTGGTGGAGATGGGGTGCCATCAATCAAGCTACAGGCTGGCACTGCAGGTAAGTTTGAGCATACCTCCTGTACAGCACCAGACAGAAAAGAGGTGGCGCAGATCAGTCTTTGAGATGGCACGGCAAGGCTTCAAAAAACACCAGGATATTCTACTGCAGGCAGCGTGGGTGTAGCAGGATTCAGACTACAGGCTTGCACCAGAGAAACGCTTGATTAATACCTGCACATTGTGCATCATTGATAATGCCAGGTACCCGCCTGCAGGAGGCACAGCAAGAAGCACTGAACGGTATTAGTGTGGTGTAGCAGTATGTTGCATGATGCCAGGCATAATAGCACAACAGCAGGTTTCATCAAATCTTATGGTGTACCTTGTTGATGATGTGTCAGTGGTCAGTTTGTGCACTAGCACCGCAGCAAAGTTTAAACTGTCTCTATATTATGCACTTCTGGGCTGATGAAACTGGTTCAGTCTGCAGATTGAGGCTGCAAGATTTCAGTCGTTTAGATACAGTGATGAGGTGTCAGGGACCAGTCTGCAAGCTGGCACTGCATGAAGGCATGAATTGACTCTGTATGGTGTAACACACATTGATGAGATGCTGGGTATCCGCTGTAGACTGGCACTCCACAAGGATGTTTCAGAAGTGTGTGTTTAGTGCACCAGGCAGTGATTTGTGTTTGTACTCTTCATAGGTCGGTGAGGAGAGGTGAAGAAGGTGAGGAGAGGTGAAGGAATGGTTTGCTGGCTGCTACTGCAACATTTGAATATTCACTGCCGAGTGCACAAGTCTACAATAAGATGCCAGGTCCAGTCTGCAAGCCAGAAGTTTTCACTGCTGTCTTACAGCGTACCAAGTGGTGAGAAGAAGCCAGGCTGGCACTCCAGTGCTCCAGAGAGAAGTGTGTGCTTAGTCTGTCAGTCTGCTAAGAGATGCCCGGCTTTAGTATGTTTGTTAGCACCTCAGGAAGTTCTGAACAAGCGTTGTTGTGCACAAATAGGCAATGAGGCATCATTGATTGGTCTGCAGTCTGGCCCTTCTGGAAACTTTCAAAGTCAAAGTATAGTGCAGCAGTAGACATTGAAGTTCCAATGATGACTGTCCAAGCTGACCCCACAGAAGCTCTGATGACTAGAGCATGATGCACCAGTCTGTATGATGTGCCCGGTACTGGTCTGCAGGATGGAAGGCTGGGGAGGGCACGATCCTTTTTCCCTAAAGCTGCCATCCTTTTGAATTTGAGTTCTTCACCAAGAGTGCAAGGCTTGCCCTGTTGATATCCCTCTAGTCTCCGTTGCTGCTGCTGTTCTCGTCTTCGCCTCCACTGCTGGAACTGACCCGGGCTCTACGTTTCTTCTGAGCTTTGGATAGATGCTTCTTGATGAGGCGCTGAAGCCGTGTTTTGCCTTCTGGAACCCCCAGACGGAGATGACGGCTGGGGGCAGACAGGTCCCAAGAGAAGGAGCGGCTGGTCTTCCCTGCACGAGTCGGTGGAGAGGATTGTGGTGAGGGCAGCGAAGAACAGGAACTCCCCCTGATTAAGTGAATGGACCCTGCAGATGGAAGTCTATGTGGTACTGGCTGCTCCACCCGAGGTTCCTGGGGCTGTGAGAGCTCTGGGCTGGACAGCCTAGACTTGACTGTCCTCCATCTTTCCTCCTTTAGACCTTCAAAAAACAGACTCTCTTTCCTGTACACACATGGACTCTCCCCAAGTGCCAGGAAGCCATAGGGGGTGGTGATTCGACGTAGGTGAGGCAAAGACATGGCCAAACGCGTTCCAGGTTCTTGGTCCCCACAGTACAACTCTCCCACACTCCTGGAAGGTGGGCTGAGTGGGCCCAGGCTGCGGTTGCTGCTACCCAGGCGAGGAATGATGAACTGCGGAATACTGTCAGGGGTTACCACCAGATCCAAGAAAGCACGTGGCCGGCGCTCAGCTCTCTGTGTAGGCATGATGAGAACACTGCGGCTCAAGGAACACCAACTGCAAAATGATGACTGAGGAAGAAAGTGGCAGGCACTGGGAAAACAGGTATGAATGGACATAAACCAACTGAGGAGGGTTCGAAATGTTAAACTCCAGTAGGGAAAAATGAGAAAAATCAAGGAAGTAGATGACTGACTGATACACAGACTAGATTTGAAAAGTCTGGAGATGGGTTGGTACTTCTTCCGACAGCCTCTGTTGCAGATGCCAGTCACCAAGTGGAAGAAATGAAAGGCGCCCGATTCACGTGGCACGCCTGTTTATATAGAGAAATAGATGCGTAAACCCCTCCCCCATATGGGCGGGGCTAAGGCGACGCGAGAGACCTCTATCTTTCCCTAAAGAACCTTTCCATGTATTGATTGGCCACGCCTCCCGTTCCAGATCCCGCCCACCCCTCCCTTCAGGCGGAGCCTGTAGTCTCCCCAGGATAACGTCGTTACGTACTGACGAGCGCGAAGCCTCCTCCAATCACCGCTTGATGGTGAATTTGTTGGGGGATTGTTTTCCGGGCAGCGACCTTTTCAGATTAAGCACGACTTCTCGACGTTGACGCAGAACTGGAAGCAGCAACACGTGAAATTGGGACTTTGTATTTCCCATCATGGAGATAGTACCGAGATGTAGTTTATGCACCGTGCTGGAACTACAAATATTTATGTAAGGGTAGTGCGTGGAAAACGTCAGGATTGATAGGAGACGTGAGCAGCAGAGAAATTATTCATTGCTTAGTTAGGGTGACCAACTGGCATAGGTGCAAATTCACGACCGTGAGTGTAAAAATTCAGGACAAAAGGTCAAAATTGAGGACAAAACTTAGGGACAAAAGGTAAGTTTTACAGTCACGTCAGAGGTGGTCGTGCAATAGTATATAAGTAAGTAAATAGACAACCACCTAAGTACAAGTCAAAATAAGTGTATATTAGATTGAGACAATCGTGCACTCCACTTTTTTCCAGTATGTCCGCAGCTTGCTACCCTAGACGATTGAAAAATCGCATCTCGCTCCAACAGGTATTAGTCACCAGACAATGGTGAACCACACAATGAATATAAGTGAGGCCACTTTTATTGTTGATTGAAAACTACTGGATCTACAAGGAACTTTGCAGTGCAGCTCCCAGTAACAAACCCCCCCCCCCCCTTCTCTTTCCAGCCTCCCAGGTAAACACCCGATGCCCGGTCGGCTAGTCCCGTCCTCGCTACCACCCTCCAATGGTGCCTTCCTCTTCACTTAGACCGTCTCTCATGTGTATTTAATTTTCTTTTTATAGTGTTACTCATCCCAAGTATGTAGGGCAGGGTGTCAGAGTGCGTTACATCACACACACATTATATAGACAATGACTCATATTAATATGAAAGTCAATGTATAGGAAATGTTACTTGAGATGATGGGTGCTACAAGGTGTAATCATTCTTTAATCCATTATTCAGTCTTTCACCATTCATTCTGTCCTTCCACCTGTGTGCCCATCTATATCCAAACATATTTAACCATTTGCAAACCTATCCTCCAAATATCCTTCCATCCATCATTTCACTCATCCATCCATTATTCATCTACCCACCCTTTCACCCCATCCATCTGTGCAGTCATCCATCCACTCTTCCACCCATCCATCTATTCACTCATTCATCCAGCCATTAACCCGTTCCACCAATCCATCCATCCATCCACTTACTCATCCATCCACCCAGTAACTTATCCTTCCACCCATTCACCCTTTCAGTCATTTATCCTCCCTTTCGCTCTCTATCCCCCTTTTACTTATCCACCCACCCATCCATCTACTCGTCCATTCATGAATCTATCCATTGACCATATTACTCATCCATTCTTTCACTCATCCATCCATCCTCTCATCCATCCACCCTTTCACTTCTTCACTCATCTATCCATCCTTTTGTCCATCTACCCTCTTTCACTCACTCATCCATCATTACATCCACCCTTTCACTCATCCATCCATTCACTCTTTCGCTTATCAATTCATCAGTCCATCCATCCTTTCACTAATCCATTCACTCGCCCATCATCTACCCTTTAACTCATCCAGCCATCCATCCATTCACACACCCATCCGCCCTTTTACCCATCCATCTACCCTTCCACTCATACATCCATCTATTTACCTTTTCTCTCATCCATACTTCCACTCACTCATCCATCCTTTCTTTCATGATCTATTTATTCACCCTTTCATTCATCCTTTCAGTAATCCATCCAGCCATTCACACATTTCTTCACTTATTTACTCACCCACCTTTTCACATTATGAGCTGAGCCTTTGTCTGCAGAGTTGCAGACAGAAGAGGCCCATCAAGAACTTCACCTTGCTGTAGTTCCTAAAGCAAGGGGTGGAGTGCGATGGGGGAGATTTCACTATGCCCCTGCACATAGGCAGTCTAAAAACGTAGAAGTCATGAGTCATGAAGATGCACATTGACAGGGTGTGAGGTAACTGTGACATGGTGTTGTTTCCAGGGCTTTAAGTGGTGTAACAAAACTGGGGGTCTCTTCAAAGGGGGTGTTCAATGTAATTAAGGGTGTGGTTTAAAACACCTAGGCTAAAAATCTGTGCTTAGCATAGTGTTCCGCCCGACTGGTTTTATGTTGTTTTTTGTCATTGCATCCAGATATATAATACAGTAAGTATCAATACAGGAACAACAAGCCAGGACTATTGGCTTTGTCAATGGTTGGTAGTTGCTTAAAATAAAAAAGCAGCAACCATTGCTTTGTTGAATATAATATTGAAAATACTTCTGTTCTAAAATGATGAGACAGTGAAAGAACGATAACCCGTTCTTTTAAACTTGTTTTACAGGCTTCTTTAAATAAACAGTTTTCTATCATTGCAGCATGGGCGTTTTACCTTTTATCTCACAGAATGCCCTGCTGTACACTGAGGCAGGAGGAGGCCACCACATGCTTTAACACCCCAGACTGCCCCATTGACATTCTGTATGTGGCAATTACCCGGCATACAGATTGACAATGGGCGGGCGGGGCTGCTCTTGTGCTCCAGGAGGAGTGCGAGGTGGCCCCATCAGGGGGGGTTGAGGCCTCTCACAGGGGAGCAGTGCTGCTCCCTGTGATTGCCAAAATTATGGACAAAAGGCGTCCGTAAAAGGGATCCTCACGGACAACGGACGTGAGGTCCAAATTACGGACGGTCCGTGAAATTTACGGACGGTTGGTCACCCTATGCTTAGTGGGTCAGTGAGGTGCTGTAGCATGGCTTTATGTGTTATTAGTATGGGCAACTTTCCATGATAACTTTTGCAGGATGCTTTAAGCATGTGGAGAGACACTATGCGCATACACCTTAAGAGTAGGCAAGTGGGAGATTTTGGGGGGAAAAAAGTTGTGGTAATGTATTTTACGATTGATATATTGAAGCAGAGGCAATTTTAGGCGTCAGACAGCTGCAGCCTGTGCAGATAAGAACGGTGGGGCCGGGTTGGGGGGATTCGACAGACGACCTGATGGAAAAATTAAATAATTCTTTTTCCCTCTTCCTTGTCTGTCAAAATCCTACCCCACCGCGCACACCTGCACGGACCCCGGCTGGCAGCAGAAAGCTAAAATTAAGCCATTAATTAAGTACCCTGCCTGAATGGGGTGTATTGGCATGTATGTGTTATTGTGGAGGCATTTTGCGTGCTCGTCAACATCAGAAGATGTTTGTTGGCGAGCACTGGTGCTACAAGTTACACTGTCTACTTTTGAGGTTTCACTTTAAACCTTACTGCTCTTAATCTAACCTTCTTAAAAGACATAACTCGTCCAGGAAATTGAGTTTATACAATGCATTAATATTCATACAGTATTTGAGTTCTGATCTCTTTATGACCTCATGGAGTAATCCTAGACTGCTCTCTCTATTGCAACGCTTTAGAGAAAAGTTTGGAAATTAACAACACTAGTATCCAAATGAAATTCCACAGCCTTAGAGATAGTCATGATAAATATTGGTGTCTATGACACATACAGCCCTTTAACCACCTATTGCCACGGGACCTGGTCTAATAGGTACTTTGTAGCCTTGGAAGAAGGATACTTGACATCTAATCTCAGCTATATAGCTTCACCTAATTATGCTGGCAATAAGTACTATATTCTAAGGCTGGAAAGGGCCCCTAAAACAGTGAAATTTCCTTGGGACAGGCAGCATCTTGGCCTTGCCATCACCACCTACCCGTACTCTCATCTGGGCTACCATAACATCTGTTTACAAACCCAAGCTGGTAAAATAGCACCCTGGGCTAATCCAAACTTTGCACCCTTCCCACTCATCCTCTTTGTATTGTAATAGTATTGTAATTGCATTTATATAGAGCTTACTACCCCTGAGAAGGCATCAAAGCACTTTTTCGGCGACTAGCGCGCCACTCCGGAACCCAAAACGAGTTGTGGTGAATAAGTGTAGTGAAATATGAAATTAATTTCAGCTGTGAATATGTTAGTCTGTTGTTTGGATTGAGAAGGTTAGTGGAGGGATAGACGAGGGAAAGGTTTGCATTTATATAGCGCTTGCTACCCCTGATGAGGTGTTGAAGCGGTTTTCGGCGAGTAGCAGCTACTCTGGAACCAAAAAAGATTAGTGGTGAATTAGTCTAGGGAAATATGAAAATAATTTGAGCGGTGGCCATGTTAGTCTGTTATTTGGATTGTAAAAGTATAGTGGGGGAATGAGTTTGGATTTATATAGCATTTGCTACCCCTGATGAGGTGTTGAAGCACTTTATGGCAGGTAGCACGCTACTCCGGAACCAAAACAGGATAAGTGGGGTGTTAGTATAGGGAAATATGAAATTAATTTGAGCGATGGACATGTTAGTCTGTTATTGGTATTGAAATGGAATAATGGAGGGATAGAAGAGGGAAGGGACTAGCACATTTTTTTTTGTTCATAGCAGTAGGAGGGGTTTGGGATGAGTAAAGGGGAGGTGGAGGGCGAAGAGTCAGAGGGAAGGGGTTAGAAAGGCTTGTTTAGGAGATCTAAATAGTAAAAGAGGTATGAGATGATGCAGGGAGGCGTAGAGGTGGGAAGAGTCTAGAAAGGGTTATTTTGGGGATTATAGTAGGGGTATCGGTTTTCGTATCAATAAGAGAGTGGAGGTAGAGGATGCATTGTGAGAGATATAGGGTGAGAATAGGGTAGTGCATTGGAAAGAGTAGTAGAATGAGGTTTGAGATGAGTCAGAGAGTTGAGGTAGAGGATATATTGAGAGCGGCATAGGGTGAGAAATAGGGTAGTGCATTGGAGAGAGTAGAAGAATGAGGTTTGAGACAAGTCAGAGGACACACTGCGAGAGATATAGGGTGAGATATAGGGTAGTGTATTGGATATTCTGAATTAGAAGCAAAGTAACAAATATAAAGCTACACAGCACAGGAAGGCACACGTACAAGGATGGTAATATATCTAGAATAAAGTGGCATTCAATTATATCTCAGACCTTCAAGTGTTGCTGTACGTTAACATCCATGTAGCGCTTTGTGGGTGATACAAAGCTGCTTGAATTTAGATCTTCTGGCAACCGGTAACCAATGTAGGGCTTTAAAGGCAGGTGGAGATGTGGGCTTGCGACTATATATGGAAGAGTAGTCTGGCAGTGTTCTGAATCCGTTGTAGTCTTTTCATAATTGTTAAAGGTGATCCGTGGTAGAATTTGGACAGAACAAGCCAGATGGTGGCTTGGACCATGTGTGGAAATCCCAGGTGGGGGGAAGATGTTCTTGCTAGTTTGTCCACTTGGGCATTCATTGATAGCTTGGAGTCCATGATCATTCCAAGGTTTCCTACTTCCTTTGATACTTTAGGCGGTGTTCCCAGTATGGCGAGTTCGTCATAATTTTTCCAATCGCTACATGTGAGTAGTTCCGTTTTTGAAGCATTCAATTTGAGATGGTTCCATGTCATCCATTGATCCACGGCTCGGAGACAACTGAAAATGTGTTAGTTTCCAATGTGGGTCAGTCATTGCAGTTTTTTCACTTTAACAATCTATGTTACCTGGTAGACTTTTGCAGCCAGATCCTGAACCTTACTGGGGCCTCAGCTCGCACATGCTAGAGACCGCTCCTTGAAGGGACAAAACCCTAGAAATCTGTGATTTTGTTGGACCCAGGGCGAACACCCCTCCTGTTTACTTGCTAGTAGGAGGTCATTGCCAAGGATGCAGTCGACCATGTGTGGAGTGACAGTAAACTTCCTGTGGGCAAGGATGCTTGCAGTATACCCTGCATATTATGTCAGGTGTCAGGTAATTCATCTCTGCCCATTCAGGTCAACCTATTGTTTGCTCCTAGGAACACTTCACACTGTTTTCTCACCCATTTACATGCTAGTTACTGGCTGACAAAAGCAGGAGATCAAATGCAAATTTAGCCCCCTAGAACTTCAGGCAATGAAAAAGTAACTTAAAAAAATTTACTTTTCCTTAATATTTATTAAGCATCGGACTTCAATATTGAATTGGAATTTTAATAATTTTTATAAATAATGTAAACATTATTTTTCTAGGCAGTCCCATTCCCGAGATGCAGTATTAGGATTTTTAATCGTACTCTGGTTTTCTGTATTGGACTGCTAGGCCTGTCACTGTGGAAAATAGCTTTAGCGTGCTAGTCACTGCAAGGACATGTTAATATTAAATTTCTACATCTACTTTTAAAGACCACACATCCTGCTTTGTGGGTGGCCAGGCCTACTGGGAGTGACTTATTAATATTTAAAGGGGAGGTTTTGACGTGCCAAGTGGGTTTTGACAGATCGAATTGCAGTTTTTACACTTCTGCAGTCAGACTACATTGGTAGGCCTGAAACCATGTTTACACTGTCACTGTAGTCGATGGCACAATAGGTGCTGCATTCCATTAGTGACATTTAACTTACAGACCATAGGTACCTTTTGTACCATATACTAGGGACTTAACGGTTAGTTGAATATACCAATTAGGAATATGTCAATTTAACCATGTTTAAAGCAGGAGGACAGGCACTTTATCACTGGTTAACAGGGTTAAAGTGTGCAGAGTTCCAACACCAACCAATGTATAGGGTTGCCAAAAGGCGTAAAATACGAGATAACCATGCAGAAAAGGCAGATTGTTTAAAAGCACCTTTTCTTTGACCAAAGGCTACTTAAAATTGCTTTAGTACAGATGTCCAAGGAGAAGACTGCATTTTCCATACTGAAGGGCTTATTTCTGCTCTGATTATTGCCCATTGGGTGTTTAGTAATTCATGCGAGAACACCGTGAAGAACATAAAGCAGGTGCAGGTCAAGATATTGGTGGCAAAACTGACCATGAGATATAGCAATCATTTGGGAGGCACCAGGTCCCACGCCCTGGCAGACATGGTGAAGGATTTCTGGAAATATTGTGTGGACAATAAGGTCTCTGTCACTGCGGAGTACCTCTTGGGCCCAGTGAACCAGATAGTGGATTGGTACTACAGGCACCTCCAGGACTTGAGTCTATGGAAGCTGGATCCTCAGGTCTTCCAAAGTCTAGCAGACGCCTGGGGCCCTTTCTCGATTGATCTGTTCACATTGCGTCTCGATCACTAGCTGCCACAGTTCTTCAGCTGGAGACCGAACCTGCAGGCGACAACAAAATATGCATTTCTCCAAGATTGGAGTTGGGAGCAGGGTTATGCTTTTTCCCCTTCTTGGTGATCTCTCAGGCATCAGCTCAGGTTTGCTGGCAAGTGGCTGCTGTGGTCATGATAACGCCAATATGGAGGTCGAAAGTGTGGTTTCCGGTTTTCTGGAACTTCCTTGGGCTTCTACAATAAGACTTCCCCTGTTTCCTCACATTCTGTTGAATCCGAATCAAATGCCGCATCGGCTGGTAATGGAGGGATCCTTGCAGTTGATGGCATTGCGGATTACAGACAACGCTGGATGCTCCCAGGCCTTTCGCAACTTTATGAATTCCTCCTATCCAGGGCCTGGGCGGACCGTATTACCAAACTATACCGCTCTTCTTGGACAAGATGGGTATGTTGGTGTCTGCGATGAGGTTTATATCCCATGGGCGCAGATGTAGTACAGATGCAGTATTTTCTGTCCAGCCTAACTAAATTTAGCTATTTCAGCAGGACATGCTCCCATTGACCTGGCCTCCGTGGGAGACTATTCTTTTGTTTGACCGATGCTTAGAGGCATTCGCCATTCTCTCCCTCCGGAACCACATTATTCAGTACTTTTGAGAGGTGAACTTGGTTCTGAACTTTTTCCTGTTATGGCACCAAATAGGTTTATATCCTGGATTATTTTTCAAAACTTAATTAGTGATGCTTCTCTGCCTTGTCATGTGCAGGCGGGTTTCGGATGTGTGTGCCTTGGATATAACAGCCAGGGTAATTTCCCCGGATGGGATCGTTTTTACCATAAGTAGATGTACTAAGTCAAATACTCGTACAATATCTTACCCAGCTTTCAGAGACTCTCCCAAGCAGTGTGTTGTGTGCTGCCTCTAAGCATATAAGGAAGTGACTGAAGAGGTCCGCCCTCCAGCCGAAAAGCAGCTTATCATTGCATTGAGAAAGCCATACAAAGCGGTGTTGTCTCCAACAATAGGCCGATGGGTCAGTTACGTGATGCAAAAAGCTGGCAGAGATACAAAAGTGTTTGGGGCACATTCTGCAAGGGCAACAGTGGCTTTGAAAGCTTTCTGCCTGGTGGCATGCCTAAAGGATCTAATGCGTGCAGCAGATTGGTCCTTAGACTCCACTTTTAAGAGAATGTATTTTAAGCCTGTCGTGGAAGTGGCTCAACTGGTGGTGAGAAAGCTTTGAACTATCACAATCCTCGCAACCGGTCCTGCCATAGAATGAAAATTTGCCTAAATGTGTGAAGGTAAGTTTCAATTCTATTAAGGACACCCAGCAGTCACACGAGACGCTGGCCTTCTCTGTTATAAAGTAAGTAATCTGGTTTCCTTGTTGAAGGTTACAATCGTATAACCTACGGTCGTTAAGATTGTTAAGTTTTCCCTGTACCTGTATGCAATAATGGTTATATAGGATTACCTGCTTTTTTACCAAGGATGGCTTGGAATTGTCACTGACAAGGCATGTCTTTGCAGGGAACAATGGATCAAAACAGGATGCGTGAAATGGAACTTATGACATGATTTGCGCGATGAAAGAGGGATTACAAGCAGAAAAAGAGGACTATGTTGGGACCACGCTGGAGACAATAAAGAAGGACTTCTGAACTATTTGTTTTTCCCTGATGTTCATGGGGAAAGTAGTTTTGAGATGTTTAAAATGGATGCTATTTTGAAATAGTGTATATCAAAGTGAAGGAAGAAAACATAATCCTTGCATCCTTGTCCTTAATAGAACTGAAACTTACCTTCACGCAGTTAGGAACATTTTCATTTCATAGGTTTATGAATCGTTACGTCCTTTATCTCTAGCAGGGCTGTTAAGAGTTTTCGGTTTGATTTTCTTTTATATTATAATACTGGTTTCTACCAGAAGACATACTATCCATAGAACTGGCTGTGTGAGGCCCTATGAACAACATCCTGGACTTAAAAGAGTCAGAGAGGGAGTGAATGGGATAGCATGTGTTGTAACTTTGCAGTAAAAAAATCACTAAAATGTAATTTAAAAAAAACTTTCAGCGAAACCTGCTGGTTTGGCTTTTCGTGATTAACTCATTCAATCGACTAATGGCAGCAAGGTTCGGAAACTTCACACCTCGTTGTGCCTCTAAAGTTGGTGGTCAATGCTGAAGTCTACTCTCCAAACCTCACTCTACGCAAAGGGTATGTCATGGGGCAGCCTGGAGAAAACACTTGAAAAGAAAACAACATTAAACCAGTTCTGAAGATGCAGACGGTGGATACACATCTCCTGTCTGATTTTGGTGTTTAACCCCTTAGCTGCGGCGGCTATTCCGCCGCAGTGCTAAGGAGGAGGGGGGCCACGCGGCGCTCCCGTGCTCGTGACGGAACTGCTCTGTCACGAGCCTCGGGTGGGCTCTGCTTGTGACGGAACGGTTCCGTCACGGCCCCGCCCGCTTAATAGAATGCATCGCGCTGGCACGAAATCAGCACCGCGCAGGCGAGCGGGCTGTGACGGAACCGTTCCGTCACCAGCACAGCCCACCCGAGGCTCGTGACGGAGCGGTTCCGCCACGAGCACGCAACTGGTTAAAAGTGGTCCCTCCCTACCGCACTTGTTCTTTCAGTTCCAAGGCCCCTGAGGCCTATGAAGGTAGTGCTATGAGGAATGCTGGCAGCCAGACAGCTTCCCAGAGGTGCTGGGGCATCACCCAAAGTCTGGATCTCTTGCTGGAAGAGCTTTGTACATCTTAAGTACCTAGAATCCTGTCTACTGAGAGAAGCCCTCCTTGTCAGACACTACCCCTGCCAACCATGCAGGAGTACTGTCTGCCAAGGAGGAGAAAGATGTAGCATGTCCCAGATGTCTTTTTGGACACCCAGAAGAAAACGACTGAGGAGAGGGATTCGTGGACACTGATGTCTGCGGGCCTGCACTCTCACAGAGGTTCCTGGCGGGAAATATCAAGATCGTAATTGTCAAGGCCCAGTTGAGGCTGTGATTGAGTGTTAGAGGTAATCAACCTGTTTGTGGCTTCAAGTGCCCAGAGTATTCACCCTGTACATGCCTACATCTACCTTTGATGTGAACAGACAGAAAAGCTTGCGCCTGTGATCATCGCAGAGGCCCTGACTGCTGCAACATTCATTGGAGGTAAGATCAGGACTGTGACGACCAAGGGCTGCTAAATCCGCACACTGGCAGAGTTTTGTCCACTTGTTTTGTAGTGTAGGATATAAAAGTAACAGTACAAGTCCCCTTCATCCTGCAATTCTTTGAGATATGGCAAACTATCTGGCTAAAATTAGGGTACTTAAGTATTCTTTACTCCGTACCCTTTGTATGTACTTTTTTGATAGTAACCATTTTACTCATGGGTGTGTTGTGGTGAATAGTTGTATTCTTAAAAATGTGTTTGTCTATTTTTTTTATAGTTTTGAGGTTGTGGGACAGGCTGTCCCTCCTGACACTAATTCAGTCCGAAAGCCCAGCTTCCTTATGATTCCTCTGGTAAGCCTTTCTGAACAACCCTCTTCTTTAATTTTTGGTCAGATCTTTACTCGTACACTGACAGTTTTGTTATGACTCGTGTTTTTGCAGAAACTTACTTGAGTACTACTGCCTTTTTAATGTTCTGATGTTGACCCCTGCATACTATAAGTGACTGAAACGCTGGTCACATCTTATGCAATTAGACCAGCAAATGTGGACATCCAAGTTATTTGTTGTCTGTGGGATCCCGTTTTAAGCACCTATCACCACCTCTACAACTATATTGAAATATATTAAAAAACAGACATTATTATTCAGATTCACTTATTGTAGGCTCCAAGAAGCGATCAAAAAGCTGTATCCTGAGTTTCCTGCCGAACCGCCACAATTAGACACACAACTATTGTTGACATCATCAAACACAACGCATTTAGTTTCCCGGCTATACAATTTAGCACTGACTGAAATTCCCTATAACACTGACAAAGCCATGGAAAGATGGAATGAAGTATTAAACGTGCCCCTTACAGAAGTGGAGTGGCAAACAACTTGTGCTTTAACCCAAATGCTGACACCTAACGGAAATTTAAGAATAATACATTTTAAATATATACATCAAGCATATTACTCGCCTGCAAAATTATTTAAGTGTGGACTTAGACAGGAAGCAAGCTGCAAAAGATGTGGTCTTGATATGGCGTATTTCCTCCACCTGGCGTGGGGTTGTCTAAAGGTACATGATTATTGGAAGGAGGTGGTAACATTATTAGCGAAAATGACAGGAACCTGCTTGAATGTACAATAAAAACCTGTTTATTGGGGCTAAATGTAAATGCAAGAGCTGGGAAACGGAAATTCTGTGTGGTGGCGCTATTATTGGCTAAACGTAGGATATCAATGTGCTGGGATAGTAAGGCTGCACCAGCTATTAAGCAATGGATGGGTGATATGGCCTACTGTCGCAATACTTTGCATACATATGACGAAGAACTACCAACTCGCTCTAGACCTAAAGACTTCTGGAAGTATTTTACTGACTATATAAATGCCAACTCTGCATCTTAAGTTATCGTGCAAATATGTATCTCTCCACACTTATCGCCAGCCATGTAATAATACAGACTCTCTGGCAATGTATACGGATTACACATGGACGTTGAATGCAGTAGTGTAATGGTCTGTAAAGTTGTTTCTGTGATATAATGTAACTCACTTGAAAATTCAATAAAAAGATTTATTTAAAAAAACGATATTGAAATGTTTTTTGATGATTAACTAATGTTTGTTATTAAACAATCTCTAATTCAGAATTGCTGGCTCTTTGCTTGATGAATTCATACTCACATTGGGTGAGAAGGATAATTCATAGACCCCTTAAGGTATCATGGCACATCTGTGAATAAAGCATCAGTGAACTATTGTTGCGCGTGTACTGGATCTGCTTAAGCTCCTGTTTTTGTAACTAACATACAACATCGATTGGCAAGGCATGAACAATTGATGCAGATGCACAGAGTGTTATATCCTATTTATTACCATTGCTGAGAGGAGAGGGACACCAAGACCCACTTCAGACTTTGATATGATGACGTACATATGTGTGCATATTTTACACTCTGCACATCTGCATATGTTCTAATGGGCCAGTGTAGGCAAATGACCTTATCCAGATTTAAGCAGATATGGAACACCCCCCCCAAAAGTGGCAGAAGCCCTGTCCGCCATGGTATGAGGGCATTGGTGCCATACGCACTCTAAACTCCGCTGATAGGACACCTACCCTTGTTTGGTGGATGCCACGCTCCGCCACACTCTAAGTAAGGCCCGGAGTGTGTTAGAGGGACAGAACAGGCTTACTAGATAGTGCGTCATGTGGTACAAGGAGACATATCAGGTGACTCAACCTTGAACACATTGAACATGGGGCTATGCAAAGGATAATGTGTCACCTTTTGGCTGCTAAATGCTACATTCAGCTTTTAAAATAGTACACGTGGGCGAAATATTTTGCCCTGGCTGAATTGATTCATGTTAAAAATAAGATTGCCGTCTATTACTGCCACGGAATGTGCTTTATTATGGCACATAATTAGACTTTTCTTGCTGCATACTTTACGCAAACCTTTTGCCTAATACCTGTTTACATTTTACCCCATCTGTTATTCTCTAAGAGTATTTGCCTTTTTCAACATTGTGTTTCTGTAGTTTTTTCATCCACCATATGACATCTGTATAGTTCATTCTCTGAATTGAGGTGCCTCAGGTGTCTGAATGAGTTTAGGTTGAAGGTGGTTGCTTACGACCAGGGCTCGAGTCGGGGGTACACGGCATCCCCCCACTCTTTTCACAGGGTGGACGCCGTCCCCCTGCCAAGAAGCTGGGCCCCACTGAAATATGCTGAACGTGTCCCGGTGTAATTTTCAGACACCGGGACTCGTTCAGCACGTGACGTCATGAAGTCATTTGCATATTGTCAGTCCCCCACTTCTTTTTATAGGACTTGTGCCCTGCTTACGACGATGCATGAAAGTGAGCTCGTAGGTTGAGGCTGAAGGCAGTGTGAATATCCCACAAATAGGGTTGCCACGGAGGCCGGTTTTTAACAGCCTGACCAGTGTTTTCCAATGGTGGCTAGTAAAAAATACTAGTGGCCAGGCGCGCAACACCCATTGGGCTTCAGCCCCCCCCCCCCGTCGTCTTCTCCAGCCCGGGCTAATGTGACACGCACTGAAATGATGAAAGAAGGCTGCGCATCGGAGCCGAGAAAGTCATTTTCATGATGCTTTCTGAGAGGCCCAGCAGCCGGAGTCAGCCAGCCTCTGAACAATTTCAGTGAACCCCCTGCCCCCACCTCTTGTAATCTGATTAGAGTGTCCAAGCGGCGAGTAGTGCTTTACCCAGCTGCCTTCCTCTGCTGCTGGGGCCCAGGATAGTGGATGCAATGGGGACAGACGTCTCATCCAAGAGTAATTTAAGCATAGCCCGAAGGCCAGGGGCAAAGAGTTGACGCTCCACTGAGGTGTGCTGCTTAAGCCGACATGACTAATGAGGTCTGTGACTGAGCAGTTGTGATGTCATTGTTGTCAGTGGCGGCTCCTCCATGGGGGCAAATGGGCGCCGCCCCCCTGCTTTCTCGCCGTGCGAGAAGGCAGAAACAAATGGTAGTTAATAACTACCATTTGTTTCTGCTTTCTCGCACGGCGAGAAATGAATTTCCTGGTTTAAAGTCAAGTGGGCGGTGTGTTACTCGAGGGCAGGGGGGAGTGGCTTGGGGGAGTGGTTTGCTCACTGTTGTTAATACTGACTGTTTGGGCGGCCTGAGGCCGACCAAACAGACAGTATTACCAACAGTGGGAAAGCCACTCCCCCATGCCACTCCCCCCTGCCCTCGATAACACCACCCACTCACTCTCCCTGTATGCTGCAGCAGCAGCATACAGAGAAAATGACGTAGGTGGGGGCAGCCGGCCGCACCTATCAAGAACGCAGCGGTGGAGGGGAGGGAGGCTGCCTGCTCCACCGCCTTCCTGATCCTGATGACGTGCTGGGACTTGAATGCCAGGACGGCGGGAGTTGTCTCCGGAGATTGAGAACAGACTGTAAGTGTTCTTTATTTTATATATATTCTATGTAGGCCTCTGTGAAATTCTAAATATGTATATTTTTGTCGAAGTAATACAGAGCGCAGGGAATAGGATAGCTCGGCTGGGAGGTTTACTGTAATTAGCAGCACACCAAATTAAGCTGACTTCAGGCCTGGTTTCTCCCCCGGTGCTCAAACTTCAGGCACCTGTTGCACTGAAAATGCGAGCCCGCGTGGGGGAGGCCGGGGCATGAGCTGCAACCCTGCTTTGCCTCAGTTTCTTTAGTCTTCCGTTCCGGGTTAACAAAATGTGAATTTCGGATTCATGTATCCCTTGAGTATTGTGGTCTTTTGTGTGACGTGCACTTGTGATTGTTAACGACAGCAACAGATGTTCACATCTCCAGGGTGAAACCGCAATAAATATGCGTCTTTGTGATGAAACACGCTGTTTTATAAAACTGCAGCAACTGACGCTAAATGAGTTATTTTAGGAGAGGAATAAAAAAAAAATAAGCGATCCTGAAACAGCCTGCAAAACACGACAAATCAGTAGATGAGCCGGCTGTTAACCCACTGAGCTGGCTTAGAGTATCCCCAAGCAAGCGTGTCATTTGGTGTGGATTGAGTTTTTGAGCTAATTTATTAAACACCTTGGGCCGCTGTTTGCCTTGTAACAATGAGCAGCACGCCCAGGACAGGACCTCTTCTTAGCGCCTTGAAGCACTGCACGAAGGAGACTGTGTGCGGGTTCAATGCAGATCAAAGTGACAAAGTCGCTCGTCACATCAGAAATCTGTGAGTCTGCCTCTTTAAATGATTTCCTTGTTCACTAGGTCTGTCCCCAAGAGACTGCGGGGGCGTTTCACAAGAGAGAGGTTTTCACACAATCTGATCCCGATCACAAAGGAAGGATCAGTGTTTTTGTGTGGGGGGTTTAAGGGTGTGTTCGTCATGAAAATAGATCAGTCGGCTGCCAAAAGTGACACCACTGATTCAGATTTTCAATGATTTCACGTTCTCCACACAGTACACCCTACCCCACCCATCCACACCCCAGGTTTTATTCTCCAAGCACAAAAATGAATGAGACTCGAAAACAAGACTCCAACAAGGCTGTTGTGAAGGTGCCGAGCAGCTGAGAAGGGGGTGGCCCGGGGGCAGCTTTGGGGTTCTTTTCTGAACAAGAGTCTTGTCACTCCTCATGGGACGAGATGAAAACCAGAGCAGAATATTCTTACCACACGGATTACGTCCGAAGGAAGGGACACGTTGGTTCCGCGAAGAGATGTTCTCACAAAACTCACTCACCACTACCTTCCTTTCCCTCTTTTTCGCCCGTCCTTCCTTCCACTCCCTCTCTACATTTCGTCCCAAAACCTCTACCTTCATTCCTGTCTCTCAACTTTCCTTCTTCACCTCTCTGCCTCTCACCCAACACATCTGCCTTTCTCCCTTTTCCTTTCTCTCCCCCCTCTCTCTCCCCACACCCACAACTCCTTCTGTCTCTCTCCTCACTGCCTCACTCACCACTGCGCCTTTCCTTTTTGTCCTCCCTCTGACACTCACTCCACTTCTCTCCATTCCTCTTTCCCACCAAGTTTCCTCCTTTCATCCTCTTTCCCTTCTATGCTTGTCACCAACTCCTTCCCCTGCCTTCAGTTATTCTACCACTTTCCTCCTTATTTCTCTCCCTTTTACTCCTTTTCTCGACAACCTTCTCCTTTTCTCTCACTCACCACTCCCTCTACCTTTCGATCTCTAGTCTCTGCCTCAACTTCCCCTTTCCTTTCTCTACCCTCTCCTCTCTCCTCTCACCCAGCACTCACTCTACCTTTCTCTCTGTCCACCCAGCTCCCCATTCCTTTCTCTGCACACTCTCTCCTTTCACTCACATCCCTCTACATTTCGAGGTCTCTGTCCACCCAGCTCCCCTTTCCTGGATCTACATTCTCTCTCCTCTCACCCACCACTCTCTACTAGACTGATGCCATCTATATTCTATGAGTGAGAAAGAAGCACCCATTCCTTGCACACAAGGGAACGCGAGGGCATCTTGAAAGTAAAACAGGCTTGTTTAAGTGGAAAAACATGATGTGCATATGGCTGGAATTAAAGGTGCATGCTTTTTAAGCTACCTACACCATTATCATATGAAATGTCTTTATTTCATAACTACACTTTCACAATTGTTTTATCAACTCTCTTGCTTCCTTAAATTTGCTTAAATGCACCATTTGCCTGCTCTTTTTTTCCCCCCGAATTTCCCTGAGCCCCACCATATGGTGGCTGGACTCGCTCGCTACACTCACTCGCCTTTGGGCACTCAGAAAAAACGTTTACGCCCTACCACTTTCAAATGTCACCAGCCGCCACTGGCGGTTCCTAAAATAAATTTTTGCAGCATCTTAATTCTCTGAGTGCGCGTCTGCTTGGAAGCACATGTTCGGATTTTATTGAAATTGACCGGCTTGGGGTTCGCCAGTGCACGCACCACCTGACTTGGGAGCCGATCCCGGAAGGACCCTTCCTGCTCTTGAATGTATATATATATATTTGGAATTTTTCCCCAAATTTTTTTTGCGAGGACCCGGTAGAGAACCACACTTGCCAGGCCTTCCTATGAGGATCTAGCAATGATTATCACAGGTGCAAATCCTCCACCCCATGGTTTTTCAAAGAAAGTAACCAGCATCAACATCATTGCTAATTACCGGAAACTGTAAGATTCCCTGGAGCAAAATTACTGTCTACAGGCATTAACACAGTGTAAAATCAATCCACCCCTAATGTCGTATTTGCTTTAGCCTATGATTTTCACAATAAATAGGTCAGGTCTAATTCCTTTATTCGCACTTTTCTTAATAAGCTTATCGGACCTCTGGCATAACCTTTCCAAACAAACCTGTACCCTTTATCATTAGCACATCACCATGACCAACTCTGGCCTACCAGTGACCATACACTTTCCTATAAGGTAACCAACAATTATGCAGTCATACATTTAGACATATGTACATTAGAGATGGCAAGCAATATACAATCTATTGGCTCCTACTCCTGTATCCGTTCCCTAGGAAGGATTCTCCGGGTTAGTAACGGTTAATCTGAGAGGTATGCAACACCAGAATCCTCGCCTATTATAGAAATCTATGACAATTCATGTAATGTAGTGCTTGTCTACACACTTTAGTGTATTAATCCACCTTGAAGACCTATTGGCTTTAACACATGCCTTTTACAATAAGGTGGTTATACCTACTGATTTTGTCTTGTCTTACCTTCTCATAATAAACAGATCAGCCCTACAGCTTCTTGCTTCTTGCATAACTTTTCCCAGTGAACCAATCAGGCCCATTATCTTTATCGATGCGGTGCCACCATAAACACCTTATACCTACTGTTTCAAGCATAAGCTTTTCCACAAAGCATTCATCAGTATACAGTCTGAAAATGACAAGTACAAAATTACTTCTGGCAAAACAATATACAACCCTTCCTAAAGTGGCATAAAATGATTCTCCCATATCACACTCTACCCTACTAGATAATCTCTGAGAATCTAATTAACAAAATACATGTCTGCAGTCTTTAACTCAGTGTAATGACATTCCAACTTTAAAGGACTATTTGATTTAACATAAGCTTTTCAAAGTAAATTAGCCAGGCCCACTGTCTTTGCCATAACCGTTCATAATAAACATATCAGTCCTATAGAATCTGACAAAACTTTCTCAAAAGAACCAATTAGGCCTATAACCTTCAACGTTGACTTGTCACCATCACCAACTTGAGCCTTTTATATTGAGGATAAGTTTTCTACGAAGGAACCATTGGGTAATTGGAGATCACAACTACAAACAACCACAGAATTACAGATTGTAAAACAATATACATTCCCTCTTAAGAAGATGTAAAAAGGACTAACAAAATTCTTTTTTTTACCCTAAAGGTTTATCCAAGGGGAGAACCTACATATCTAAAAGTTCAAACCCATGAAATCAGATATACATTTTTCCCAATGAACCAGTCAAGCCTATATCAAGCCTATAGCCTTCATCATTGGTGTGTAACTGCAACCAACAGAGGCCTCCTCTACTACATATAAACAGCTACCATCAGGCGCACAGTCATAAAATTACAAGTATAAATCAAACTACATTTGGCAAAATAACGTATAACCCTATGAAAGTGACCTAACATGGATTATCAAATTGCAACTCGCCAACTCCAAGTGTTTGTCAGAGTTCAGAGGGGCAAACCTACACCAAAGCCCTTGCCTTATGGTACTCTGTGACATTCCACACAAGAAAACATCTCTCTACAACATTCAACATAGTGTAATGACAATCTCTCCCTTATACGCCTATTGGCTTTATCAAACACTTTTCATAATAAATTGGTCAGGCTTACTACCTTTGTTTTCACTTTTCACAAGAAACGTAACAGACCTATCTGACATAAATTTTCCCCAAAAACAATCTGGCCTATACCCTTTATCATTGGCCTGTCCCTATAAGCAACTGAGGGCCACTGACGTTTATGTCAAGACAGGAGGCTAGCATTATGCATGAACTTTTATCCACTCCTTCTGAGCAGCAAACAATTAAAAGCTTCCAAATAGAACTTTGAAACATCACAATAAAAAAATAGATCGACAAGTCCCAAAATAAACTGCTTGACTTCCATCTTCTTCCTCTTTTGTTTGCCGCTTCTGAGCAGATAAGCGTTGTTCAGCTTGTACTGTGTGTTGGTGGATGAATGGTTTATTTGAAAAGATTGTCATTATTTTACAGTTGAATAATGTGTTCGTGAGTATTTAACCCAATTTATGGGGTTTGGGGTTGAAGTTGTGTTTATGTCAAAATTAAGCTTGTGGACAAATCAGGGATTTTTGTTCCCAAGGGTAAATATTTGTGTAAACCTTTATGGAAATAGTTTTGTTCCTTGTTGTGTATGTTGAAAATAGACATGGTGCGGTATTAGGCTTGGAAATGAATGTTTGTGTTAAGAAGAGGTTGTATTCGGGTGTCAATGTGTCAGCATAGGGACTTTCGCAGGAACTAATTACAGGCTGCGATGGCAGTGGAGTTATGTTTGCGTGCACATGTCGCAGTGCACACTGGTATCTGTACTGGAGCATCCACGTGGCTTCAATGCACTAAATCAATTTGATGCACGTCCAGGTATCTGGGAGGGAGGTGGGGGGGAGAGGGAGGGAAGTGAAAGAGAGAGAGAGAAAGAGAGGGTGAGAGAGAGAGAAGGGCGAGAGGGGGAGAAGAGAGAGAGAGAGAGAGAGAAACACCAGGTCTCTAAATAGGCGGAATGTTGGCAATTGGATTATTGAACCAAATGGATTCATTCTCACACACACAAAATATCACTTGCTAATATTTCTCTCCAACATCACAAACCTGTATAGATACATTTCTGCTGCTCCTCTTTTTACTTTTCTACCATTCCTCCTTCATTCCAGTTTAGAAGCTAAAACAGTGGGAGCCACAAACTCTACTATACAGGAGGTTAGGGCCACAATCACTATCCTTTCTAGCTTTTTCTTGTGGCTCTCACTTGCGCCTTGCAGACTCATGTTCTCTTTCTATGCCTCTTATGCTTTCAGCAATAAGCAAGTGCTGCACTAAAAGATAGAGCCAGTCCCTCCCAAGAGCACCTCCCAGGCACACTGCACTGAGTTACTGACTCCATATCCCTCATTGAGTCCATCTCACTCCCTGAGTGTGTATTTGGGATCACAGTGGTCTGGCGCTCCATGGTCCGAAGGCCGGGTAGTTGAGCCTCGCTCCTCATAAATGCAGGCTCTCTTGCAATCCTAGTCTAGCATAATCCCTTCTCCTGACCCGCCTCTGCCCTGTGGTTTAACCCAACTTCTGTCCTGGGCAAATGATTGTTGTGAAGAGTTCATCCCAGGAAGCCAGCAATCAGTGCAGAAGGCAGGCCTCTCACAGTGCTCAGACACACCCAGTACCCAATCAAGGTACAGAAGGCACAAAACGTAAGCACTTGGAGGCACTGCCATGTCTGAAAACTCAGTTGCAGTCCTGCTTAGAAGTTGCCCTGACACTAGAGGAGCAATGCACCAAAGTGTACGTGACCGCCCAATCTACTTCATTGGTCCACTTCCTTGAGGAGCAGACACCAACACTGCACAATAACTTGCCTCTCATGAGTCTTATCTGGAATTTGCAGCCTGTTGCATCAGGACACAGTCACCAGCAGAAATCCCTTCTTCAAGGGCAGTGGACTCCATGGCAGACCAACCAGATTCATCTTAACCCTCAGACAGTAAGTAGCTGCTGCTTCAACACTCCCTGTTTCTCCTTGATCCAGCTGCAGGATGAGCCTGTATGCCGTCAGTTTCTATTGACATCATTGATGATATGACTAAAGTTACTTTGGGATCAGTGAAAGACCCGAGGGCCTGACCTTGTGGCCAGAGTCTGCTTGGTATAGCGGCCTGTAAATCCCTGCACCGTGTGGCAGGCACCTTTTGGTGCAGGGATTTGCCAGGAGGTGCCTGCCACTCGGTTCAGGGATTTGCACAAACTCCCATTTCTTTATGGGAGCTTGTGCTACGTCAGGTTTACGGCCACAGCACAAGCTCCCATAGAGAAATGGGAGTATGTGGCCGCTCCATGTGTGGTCGCATCGTAATTATGCGGTCGGGACTGCCAACTGGAGGTCTGTCAGTCCCAAATCCACGATGTTGTCCGTTGGAGGTAACTCCGACCAACATCATAATTGGGCCCAAAGTGTGTCATTCTGCCAGGGGAGAGAACCACATACTTGCAAAAGGAACTGTGCCATGTTACATAACAAGGCATACTTTTTTTCTTACAGCATTCATCCTCGGGCTTGTGAAGCTGTTTGACTACATGCTCATTGTAGTCAAACAACATCCTTTGCATGAAGTAGAGCTCACAGCAATTCCCCCAATAGTTTTTCATCACTGTATATGATATGTTATACTTTGATGCCTTTTTAAAACAAGCATTTGTAATGCAATAGGTATTGCATTACTATAAGTGTGAGCTATTGGAGCTAGAGGAGGTTACCTGCAAAACATAAAGAATAATATAGAGCATCCCATGCCCATTGTTTGACTAGCAAATGTGTGCTCTAATTGTTGTCCAGTTTCAAATGCAGAATTCATCACATGTTTTCTCCGCTTGACCTGAGCATTAATCGATCCTGATTATCTGCCATTTTAGCCCCGCCCCATTGATTAACATTAGCCACGCCCCTTCATTTGCCATGTTAGCCCCCCCCCCCCCCCGAAATTAAGACCTAGTTGCGCCCCTGCTAGTGGCAACCCTTCTCACAGAGCCTGTCAGTGGTTTATAAAGGTATTCAGACTACATGCACATCCAGTCCTTGGCCTCTCTGCGCAGCGTCACAAATCTGCCAGTTGTAAATGTGGCAAAGCTTGAGATATGCAGAGGTTTTCACAGAAAGATGCGCCTAGAAAAAAAAGGTGTGTCTAACTGAGTGGATGTTGCGTGGCATGCCTGGATGCATGTGGGCTGGTGGGGGTAGCAGACCGGAATAACAGGCGTGGAGGCCGTATGTAGTGGGCTATTTCGCAGCCGGTGTTTATTATTGTACAAAGGTGCAATGGTATAATACAGGGAAGTAGAGAGTTCCAAAAGGGTTGGGGTTTCCGGTTCCGAGGTAGGGAGTCGTCCGGGTGTGGTCTTCCAGGGACAGCCGTTGGTCTTGACGGTAGTCGGGCCAATCCTCGAGGTGTCAATAGGCTCAGCTCCCGGACGGTGGTTCCTCGGAGGGGGGGGAAACGAGAGAGAAAATATGGCCGTTAGCTCTGTCGGTGGATCTAAGGACAAGATCCTGTTCCTTCACCGGAGTGTTGGGGCTAGAACGACTGTGAGGAAAGGGACGGGAAGGTAAGAGGGGTGGAGATATAGCGCGGACAGGGAATAGGGTGACGTTGGTGTCGGGACGTGCAAGGGTATTTATCTACAGTCGTGATAGTGCCACTCTCACACGTATATACAATCTATACACAGTGCACGGTGAATCGTGAGGAGGGAACTATTTTATACACGGGGATATGTACAGACTACTTATTTACACACTCTCGTAACGCCTAATATTTACACACACACGGAACTGGTACTCACTTGGCCCGCCGCAACTCCGTCCTTGAGTTGCGGCCGCTCTCCAGCGTCCTCCTCTGGACTCCACCAGTCCTCCGTCCAGACCTCGTCTCCTGGTTCCGGATCGTCTCTCTTCTCCGGGGGTTCTTCGCACGCCGTCTCCTGCCACGAGTCTTCCTGCTTGAATGCTGTGTTGTTGGTTCTTCCGGCTTTTCTGTGATCCGCCTCCCGAAAGGGGGAGGGACTTCCGGGGTCGCGGGGATGTACTTCCGTTGTGTCCCGCGTTGGTACTGGTTCCTGTAGGGAAAAAGAAAGGGGTGGAGTCCGGGTTGTTTTGGTAGTCCGGGCAACAGGGGATTGTGGTGGTGATCGAGAGGGGTGACGTGATATCCGTGCTGAAGAGGCCGTGCTCCCATCACAATGCAATAACAGAACAGGTGTCACACTGAAGCAGAAAATTTCAGTTTACCCGTTTTAATCTACTCCTTCATTATATGGCCTCTTGGAAACAATCCCTATGTATGCTTTTATGCCTTGCAGAGACCCTTCTGCGACCCCAGCCCCCCACTTTTAATCCCATTAAGTGGCGTAACAATAGCCCCGGCAACCGGGAGGGTGCTGTCAAACTACAGTGGGGCCCCTCCGGTGGCACTGAAGGCTCCTGATTGGGTAGGGAGTGTAGGGGGCCCCCTCCGTAAACTTTACAGGGGGTCCCCTCAAGTTTCATTACGACACTGATCCTACTTAAAGCGCCCTGCTGTGCCTCCCCTAGAAGACGGGGACAGGATTTGGGGTCGGCCCCGGTGCTTTTCCAGTCACCTTGACTGACCCCCGCCCGTGCTGGCGCCGTCTCGCTCGTCGCTTCGGAGCCGTCTCTGCCGCCTCAGTGTAAGCGGCGCGGAGCTGCGTCGAGGCACTTGGAACACATCCTACGCAGGCCTGGCTCCATTAAAGCGATTGGAAACGGCAGCAGGTGGTTCTTGCCCGCCTGGATGTCGGTTCCCGTGGAAACCCCAAGGCTGCGAAAGCCCGGGAGGATTTCATACAAGGCCTGGAAAAAACGAGGCAGGTGTTCCCAGGGCCCGAGGGTGGAAGCAGCGGGGGCTCCCGAGCCAGACGTGGTGCCTTGGTACCGCGTGGCTGGGAGCCCCTCATGCCGCCAGGCTGGGTATCTGCCCTAGTCCTCAACCTCATGACAAGGGCCTGTCAGTCTTGGCACAAACTCGCTTCCTCCGAGCGCCTCAGCCGAGAGGCCAGTGACTGAATGACCTTCTGTAATACTCTCTTATGCTCTTGGGCACGGTCAGAACTCTCAGGCGGGGTGTATGGATGGATGGAGTGGCGGTCAGTGTCTGCTTTTTCTTATAATCTGACACTTTTCCCAAAAATCACATTTTCAGAATCACATTAAGTTGATCTGTTTGTGTTCTGATCTATTTGAGTTATGGGAAATCATTCACTTCTCCTGTCATTCAGGGCACAAGTCCTAAACAAAGAAGTGGTGGGACTAACCAAGTAAGGCAGTGTGCAAGTGACATCATGGTGCATGACATTGCATGTGGCTTCACAGAAAGCGAGAAGTGCACCTTAGACATATGATTAGCAGTTCTATCATGGGTACATCAGAGCGCATTACAAGATTTAACAAGTGAGATTTTGCATCAGGTTGGTGCCCAAAAAGGGACACAACCCAGACACAAAATCTGTGCCTCAACTTATGCCTTAATGTTTTTTAAAACTCTGCCACAAAGAAATTGACAGCAATGAGAAACGCGACAGTAACTCTGTTCTGCTTAATTGTTTGCAAAGATTGCATTATAAAACATTTAATTGGGTTAAGGCACCTGCTGCAGAGATCTTTGTGTGCCCAGTAAATCTGAGGGAATAATAAGAATAGTAAGATAACTCTAGAGGTTAATGAGAGATCTATTATCTGTCTTGTCCCAGTTTTGAAACAGAGTAGAGGGTTAATGTGTCTCCTGTAAAGCACATCATTTAACGTGCAGATGACAGATTTTTATTTTCTGTAGCCGGGTAAATGGGTTACTGCTTTTAACACACATCTCCCTTATTGACTTGCAGTTCATAAAGTGTAATCCTTCTAATATAGCACAGTGAACCATGAAGGAACATGGCACTCATACACATTGTAACCTTCACTGTCTTATGTAACACATCCTGCACATTGGAGAAGTGTGGCTCACTGGTTAGAGGAGGCAGACCTGGAAGCAGAGGTCAGCCCAGGACCAGGGTTCAATTCCCGGCTCGGCGGGGTCTTGAGTCCTAAAAGGTCCATGGACTCCACAATTCTCGCTCCTGTGCCTACTCGATTCACGGGTTCACACTCTGGGCAATAGCTTGCTTAATCTCCACAACGGCCCCTCGCGGTGGGATGCCTGGCTTTCACCTTGTGGATACCCTGCCGGGGTTATCTCACAGGGGAATACCAGGACGGGTTCCCTAAGCAAGCGCTTAGAAACCGCTTGGTGATTTGCGCTATATAAATTCCTGTACATTTACATTTACATTTACATTGATGTACACACCTGTGATGTATTGCCAATGTATAATGTTTACGTGTATAATGTTTACGCGTGATGTAAAGCGCTCTGACGCCCTGCATTGGGATGAGTCACGCTATATAAAAGAAATAAAACAAAATAGTGGTATTTAAATTGTTATTTGTGTGAAAACTGGGACAGTCCATCACATCTGCCATTCTTACAGTGCATGCATATGTCTTATGTACAGGGATTTAACAAAGTCAAAAGCATCACTCTGTTAAGTACCTGTGAAGTGATAAACTGTGTGCCTTTAGTTCCTCTCCATTGCATTTACGCGTGAGCCACAAGACTCGAGCAAAAGGAGGCCCGATGGCCCCTTAACTTCACTCTTTGTTTTCGGCCAGCTGTAATTTAAAATAAGAAAGTCCCCGCCCCACCTGCACGTTGCTGCTCGGATTGAAAGCAGACAACGTGCAGGTGCTGCTGAAACCTACACCGAGATGAATGCAGCAGATTTCAGTGGGGCCCAACTTCTTGCCAGCGGGGACTGCATCCACCCTTCAATAGAGGAAGTAAAAGGCATCAGACCTTCATTTAGGATGCAAATTCCTTAGCAAATACAATGTCCCCAAACATTCTTAGCCCAGTGAAAGTGAACTACTAGCAGTTGAAAGAGGACCTCGTGCCTTGCTGGCTGCTAATGCGTTTGGACATACTGACCTAGCTAATCTTGGATAACTCTCCAGCTTCCTAATTTTATAGCACCAATGGAACCCAATGTCCCATGCAGAGGATGACTAAGGAAATGGTGCGTACGAACCTACGCAAGGCCTCTGACTTAAGCCAACTTCCCTTGAGCGACGCTGCACTCAACTGGTGGCTGAAATAAACAAGGGGGTAATGTCCCACCGCCTTTCCTCAGACTCCCATATTCACAGGCTGCGTTGACTGAAGGACTGACCGTCATACACACTTAACTTGTAGACAATTTGGTGTGATGACGCGGAGGTGGAAGAAGGGCAGAGCATGGCCCACAAGATAAAATTAGCCGTAGGAAGTCCCCTCCGAAGCACCAGAAAAGGGGCACAACTCAAACCAAGGATGCAGTGCTGGCCCCCTAATCCAGTACAACCTCAGATAAAAACGGTGCAAAGCGACGTTGGTGAAGCCAAACACAGACTGAAGGCCATATTAAAGACATTTAGGGCACACATTTAAACCCAAAGAAATAAACATGACTTTTCTCAATGTACATTGACACCTAAATCCCATTTCCACATTTAATAGTTTTTGATTGTTTCTTGTGGTTTTCCTTGTTTATGACCATGAGGAATCTGCCTCTTACAGGGGGTATAAACTAACACATTTAGGGAACTAGTTAAATCCCCAGATTAGTCTTGGGTAATGTTACAGATTAATGGCTACTAATGAAATAATCCCCCCAAAAAGCTTTATTAATAAATAACTGATTACTTCACAATAATCAGCTATGTTCTATTTTCCTGGTCCTGGCAAGGTACAATTCTGATTGTACTTCACTAGAACTGACCAAAGGCACTTCTACTTTCATTACTCATACTGGAATCAAACTTTCAAGGCATGGATGGTGCCCACTGGGACTGCAAAATCATATATTTAGCAACAAGCAATGTGATAAGTGGCTTTGGGGAAACAACCTTTACAACGCAGTCATTACATCGCACTCCCTTTACAACGAATTCATTACATCGCAACATCCTTTACATCGCATGCCATTACAACGCAGCCATTACATCGCATGTCACTACAACGCATGTCACTACAACGCATGTCACTACAACGCATGTCATTACAACACATGTCACTACAACGCATACCACTACAACGCATAGTTTTTACCCCTACACTATCCAACACTTACCCTACGGTTGCACTAACTGGAGTGGGAATAGTAAATTTTACCCCTACACTATCCAACACTTACCCTACGGTTGAACTCACTGGAGTGGGAATAGTCATTTTTACCCCTACACTATCTAAAACTTACCCTACTGTTGCACTCACTGGAGTGGGAATAGTAATTTTTACCCATACTCAATCCAACACTTACCTTAAATACAATGTAATGGTATGCATTGTAATGGTTCATGTTGTAATGGTATAATGCGATGCAATGCAATGCAATGGAATGCGTTGTAAATGTAGTTTCTAAAAATGCGCTGTGATGGCATGCGATGTAAAAACATGAATTGTAATGGATGTTGCGATGTAAAAACTGCGTTGTAAAGGCATGCGGTGTAAATGTTTGCATTGTATCGTCATACATTCGTGGCTTTGTGTCTTCTAAAAAAACATAAAGGTAAGAAAAAACGTAACTTTTGAGGTTTCCTAGGCATTAAGACAGTAGATAAAGCCTGTACCTAGATACACTGCCACGGTCTTGTCTTCAGTATGTCTTTCTGGTTTCCCACTGGTGGACTAATAACCCTCCTCAGCGGGTCACACTCTGTGTGTAGATATGGCTGTTGCTAACTAGCACTGGAGAATGGAGGCTTCCTGACCACATTTCATATTATCATACTTAAACCATAAATTCAATTACTCAATTCAGGCTTGTTGATTACAAATCCCCAAATTGTGTATGTCCCAAATAAACAAAAACAAAACAAAAACAACTCATAAAGTGGTTGAGTGAAATTTCAGAAAGTTTTACAATCACTTTCACAGAGGGTCAAAAAATGCAAGAAAACAACAACCTCCACTCGGTACAAATATACTGTCCTTCGATGTCTTACCACCGATGAGACATACACCCTTGGCTCACATCTCTCCCACAGCCATGGTAAAGCCGCCAGACGTGTTCGACTCATTTTCTGCATAGTTAGTTCGTAAACCTTGTGGCAACACATCATTTTGCAAGGTTTGGGGGTGTGCATCGTTAAATCCCATTGTGGATCATTATGTAGCAGGCATTCCCAGAGCCTCTCAGCTAAGAAGTATGTGACATCTAACAGGAGCTATTGGGCATCGTCTGTGGAAAACATATATTTCAGCAATCTAGGCCTCAAAGCTCACCCCATTGCCCAGTTACTGGCATAAGTGGGCGATAGTCCTTAGTAGTGACTGCGCATAGACCACGTACTGCCCACCAAGGAACTGCAGGTGCAGCAACCTCTCTCAATCCTCTGCTCCTTCAAGCATCCAGCGAAGATGAACCGCTCAAGGCGGAAATCCTTCGGAATCGGTCAGGATGTGACACAAAGAGGCCATGAGGCCTGTGGTCTCTCTCCAGTGTCTCCTAGGTACTGTTTTTTGGTTTTGCGTTAGTCAAGGCCTTTTGATTTTAGTAAATGATATATTTTTAGTATAGTTACCTATAGTATCTTTAACAGCGGCAGCGTTGCCCCACTGTATTTTGAACAGTGAATAAAGGAAAAATTAAATGATAAAACTGTTATTCTAATTTTATTTTTCCTGTTTACAGGGCGGGTCAGGAGAGGCGTGGTGAACACTTAAGTGCGCATGAGTGTTTGGCCGGCCGCCTTGGGCGGCCAAACAGTCATGCGCACTTTGCATGTTCCCTACCATGCTGGAATATACAGTCTGGTGGGGAACATGCACAGGCTCCCATAGCCTGTCTAAACACCGAACTACGGCGTGCGGACCAATCACAACGCGGCATTGCAGCGTTGTTATTGGTTTCGGGGAGCCTGTTTGTGCTTTCTGCTTCAAGCAGGAACAGAAGAGGACAACGGGAGGCGAGGCAGCAGCTGGCAGCAAGGTAAGTCATTTAAAAAAAAATATTTTCCAATCGCCCCACCAACCCTCGCTTCACCCGTGCTACTGGCACGGGTAGCAGCCAACACTAGTCTTTCAGCCAGCACTCTTGATCCATTGCACTGTTATTGTTTTTTTCACTTTTTTTCCACACAGTACAGCATTCGGCCACTTCTGTCATTGGCTAATAGCATTAATTATAGCATTTTGCCCTTTCAAACGTGCCACATCCACATGCAAAAGAGTTTCCTTAAGTGGCAGGGATTATGCTGGTAATGTGTGCTTTTTGAAACCAGAAAATATTTTTGCTTTTATTCATTGTTTTCTTTCTTTAGATTGAAAAGGGCTGCACAGCTTCTCCAATAATCAACGTTTTGCAATAGCCATCACAAAACAAGTTTTGACAAAGCCAAAAGGCTGGGGGCCAATACCAGACCTATTGGATTTGCCAATGCTTGATTCTGTTTCTCTAGGGTCTGTGGGGTAAAACTGTACCTCTTCTCCAATGGCAGAATTAGTACGGCAGATACCAAGGCTGGTAGGAGGGCAAACTTTTCTTTTCAAAGGTAAGTAATGCATTTCACTTAAGATTATCTCTTCTTGGTTTGTATGCCATAGGTTTCAGTGATTTATCATTCTTCTACTTGTTGTACTTGGTTTTTAGGTTTTCCTGAGAAATCTATTGTTTTGAATATAAACTTAAAAAGACCTCCTCTGTTTCCTGGCGTCTCATTTGTTCCTGTGCGTGCCACTTACTTTTACTCCATTTCTATTAGCTATATCTTATTTTCCTGCGTTTACCAATGCTTGTTCCTCATCTGCTTCTCTTATCAGTTCCCGCCGCCAAAATACTGTTAATATCCGCTGTGGTGGAACTATATTTCCATAAAGTATTTCCTTTTATTCTTGCAGCATATTTATATAACAATTTATCACCCGGAGAGATTAAGTGATTTGCATAGCATCACAGGATGTTGTGCGGAGCGGCCAAAACTTGAACCAGGATACCAAGCTCTCGAGTCAGTAGCTCTGGCCATTGTGCCACATCCTCTCCATTCATGTGTTATCTGGGTCGATAATTGATGAAAACAGCTCTTTATTGATTACATAGGTGAAACCAATGCATTTCCAATGCTTGTTCTTATTGATGCCCAATTAGTTGTACCTGCCTCGGTTGGATCTGGCAAAATCAAAAGTACTTCACGCTCTTGAAAAGAAAGGTGCCATGTAGAAAATCTAACCTTCCTCTTATCCCGCTTTACTGTTAATCCTTTAAACAGTCTTTATGCATATTTGCAGCTTGTTGACACTGAATCCCTTAGCATCTAATTAAGCAGACTGTTTGGCATTTCTGCTGATTAACACCTTTTTTTCTACACAGCCGGGAACTACAAATTGAAGCTGTGAATTAATGTTAATGCGACAGAGGGATTTGTTGCCAAATTACGTGGATCAATAAAAGCAAAAACTTTTAAGATTTACATTCCACCCATCTTTGTATTTTGCACTTAAATGAAATGAAGTAACCCAAAAAAGTGCGTCTGCTACATTTCAGACTGTAAGTCTGCAAAGGGAAACAAGATGATATCAGTTCCCAAAACTCAGGAACTCTCATATAGTCAGGTGGTCTGTCCGGTGAGTCTTTCTCTACATTTTCAGCAAATCTGCTCTAGCTGTTTGCTTAAGCTTTTAAAAGGAAATCTTTGAGACCACCTCAGCTGCAACTGGTGTCTGCTGTATTTAAGTGTAACGTTAGCCAAGATCTTTTGATTTTATCAACAGCATACCTTTAATTTACTTACTAACAGGGGCTTCCAGCCTGTCCTCTTCATCCATTGGTCTGCAGTAGAGTCATTCCAAATTTGCTTCCACCCACCACAGCATACAGTATTGGGCAGCCCACTTCTGCCATTGGTTCCTTTCTGTGTTATTGATGTCATTCTGCTCAAACATACCCTCACACTGAAAGTAGTGCCTTTCACTGCCAGTGGCTGGAGAACCATTTGCAGGCATGTGGGCATTCATAAACAGTCATCATTAAATTCTATGTCAGGACGGGAGGCTCCGATTAGTCTTCTCTCTCTTTACTGCATAGCATTAACATCAGCCAATTACAATAACACAAGAGATAAAGTACAAATACCATCAACTTCAAGTCCATCACTAGTCACATGATCCAATCACCGACAACCCAGTCCAGGATCCTCCTTTTGTAATCTTCTTTCTTTGCTGCTGCACAGCCAGTTAAGTATCTCCTCTATTCTTTTTAATATATGAGATGTGTTCTGTAGTGTGCACTTGACGACAGTTGTCTCAAAAGTGTTAATGCAACTTTGCGTCTCTGAGAACGCTTCTTATGGTTGTTCGACAGGTGCATGACTCCCACGTTAATAAGGACCCGCCACCAGCTGTTTCCAGATTGCATTGTGTCTAATCTCTGTTTTCTCCTAGGGAGAGCACGTTTGCCTCCTGAGTCCGGTGACCTCCCTTTGCAGGCTCTGTGTAGCGGGAACCTAGGCGCCCATAGTTTTCTGACCTCCGCAATCCTATTTATAACCCTTCTGTGCTCAGGACACACAAGGCCATGCACTAAGCCGCAGTGATTCATTCGAACACAGCAGTGAGTACTGATTGCAGCATCCAGTGGCGTGTCTCTCCGCTAGTAGAACCTTTGGTCCACTTCTGACCTCGTTTGTGCTCTGCTTATGGCTCCCTATAATGTCCTGGTGCATCAGAGTGTGCCCAGATTTTTAATTGCCCAGGCTTGACCTAGAGTGTTTCTTGCCGGCGCCTCCTTCCACACCTTATATTGTACTTCGCTGCTGGGGTCGGCACTCCCTCTTACTATAGTCTTTGGCTACCAAGATTAAGGCACTACTATCTGCCCATTTGTCCTCCTATAACCCTGCAGTATGGCCCAGTACGATCCATTTTAGGAGTATATGGGGTATTACCAGGAGGACTTGCAAGCCTCCTTTGTGGAGAACCTGGCCGATGCCTTAGTCTATAGAGTCCAGGTATCATTGAACAAAGCACAAAAGATGTAGCAGCGGATCTTACAGTGCCGCACCTAACACCCAGTTCCAATTCGTTTTTTGTAAGTTTCTGTGCAGCCACCCTCAACGTCAGCTGCTAATTGGCGTCGCTGTGTTATCCAGATCACAGGTACTTTGTTAAGCTTGCATGGGGGCGCACAGGAAAGAAGTCCAAGAAAAGCTGTTGATTTTGAGTATATGAAAAGTTTCTTTATTTAGTATTGTTCATTCTTTATAAAAGCATTCATAGTACAAATTGCAAGAAAATCAGCCAACGGGTTTCACTCCTACCAAGGAGTTTCTTCAGGGCGGGTGCTTAAAATGGTAGCCTGTACTCAAGTCCTCGAGAGGTGTGGAGCGAGTTCCTTACCTCCTCGGGTTCCTACTTATCCTGTCGAGTGGGTACGGCTATCTATAAATACTTGTTTTCTCCTTATGTTATTCGTGGACCACAGTGGAACCTCTCAATGTAGTTGTGTCAATTCCCCTTATTTATCCTCTTTTTCTTTCCCCTGTGGCGCGTCACGCTCCGATATTAAGTATCCCGGTGAAGGAAGTCATGTCCGTTCCTTCTCCCACAGTTATGTGTTGGTTCAGAAGTAATGAACCTAATAGAGTGTCCTCGTTTGCGTCAATATAGCGGCATGGATGGTCCCTTGGGAATTGACACAACTACATTGAGATGTTCCACTGTGGTCCACGAATAACATAAGGAGAAAACAAGTATTTATAGATAGGAACCCGAAGAGGTAAGGAAATTTCTCCACGCCTCTCGAGGACTTGAGTACAGGCTACCATTTTAAGCACCCGCCCTGAAGAAACTCCTTGGTAGGAGTGAAACGCATTGGCTGATTTTCTTGCAATTTGTACTATGAATGCTTTTATAAAGAATGAACAATACTAAATAAAGAAACTTTTCATATACTCAAAATCAACAGCTTTTCTTGGACTTCTTTACTGTGCGCTCCCATGCAAGCTTAACAAAGTATCATTGAACAAAGCCCTGCTAGGTCTCTGGGACCCATCACACACCAATTTAAGGGCTTCAACCATCAGCAGGGTTGCTCCCCCGCCCATTCTGAAGGTTCACCAGGTCCTCTTTATAAACCTGGTGAGGTAAAATTTAAGGTCAAGAGGTGGAGCCATAAGAAGGCATTCGATAAACTGTCTGCAACAGTCATGGATGACCATTGGTACAGCATCCCTCTGACTCACACCCCTTACTCTGATGATTCACTTAACCCTTCCGGCCATGGAGATACGGACTCTACCACCGCTGATCCCAGAGACAGCGAGAATGAGGATGAACCAGGGTCGAGTAAGAGAAAGCGCTTTAGACGGTGCTCTGATTCCTGTTCAAAAGCCTCAAAGGTGTTGACCTTCAATCCGGGAGATATCGTCCACCCCCAATCATCCAGTTGGACCCCTGCCCAGGAAGTGGCTGAATATGTGCAAGATTATATTAGACAATGTTTTGATAAAGAGGTCTGCGCAGAAGTCCCTAGACCTGACCTTGTTGGTAAGGTCACAGAGACACCCAAAATGGATCACACCATGGTTAACTTCATGAAAAAATGAACTAGGGACCCCATCACCATCTCATCAGGACCACCAAAAAAGCCTCATTCAAAGACCGCCTCGACAACAACGCACACAACAGCAAAGAGCTATTCAACATCGTGAAAGAGCTCTCCACTCCCAGCTCCTGCACCAGCGACGTTCCGCCATCACAAGCCCTGTGCGACATCGTCGCTGCCTTCTTCCACCGCAAGATCACCAAAACCCACAACAGCTTCACCCCACGGACCACGCCACAACAAACACCCGGAGCCCCACCGACCACGATCCCCTGACCACCTGGACCAACGTGAGCACCGAAGACATAACTAGGACCATGAGCACCATCCGCTCAGGCTCCCCGTCTGACTCGCTCCCCCACCACATCGCCAACAAAGCCGTCAGCATCATCGCACCCCACCTGCATAACATCATCAACTTCTCCTTCGAGACCGCTACCTTCCCGAAGAGCTGGAAACACGCTGAGATCAACACCCTCCTGAAGAAATCCAAGGCTGACCCGAGCGACCTCAAGAACTTCCGGCCCATCTCCCTGCTTCCGCTCCCTGCAAAAGTCATGGAAAAGATCGTCAACACCCAGCTCACCCACTACCTAGAAGACAACAGCATCCTGGACCCCTCCCAATCAGGCTTCCGCAGCAACTACAGCACCGAGACCACCCTCATTGCCGCCACAGATGACATCAGAATCCTACTCGACAACGGCGAGACAGGGGCCCTCATCCTCCTGGACCTCTCTGCCGCCTTCGACACCGTCTGCCACCACACACTGCGCACACGCCTCTACGATGCTGGGATACGAGACAAGGCCCTGGACTGGACCACCTCCTTCCTCACCGACAGAACCCAAAGAGTCCGCCTCCCCCCGTTCCACTCCGGAACCACCTCTACCATCTGCGACGTCCCCCAGGGATCCTCACTCAGCCCGACTCTGTTCAACGTCTTCATGGCCCCCCTCGCCCGCATCGCCAGACTACATGACCTCAACATATTCTCCTACGCCGACAACACCCAACTGATCCTCTCCCTCACCAAAGACCCCCTCACCGCCAAATCCAACCTACACCAGGGCATGAAGGCCGTCGCCAAGTGGATGGAGGCAAGCCGACTCAAACTGAACACGGACAAGACTGAGGTCCTCATCCTTGGGCCCAATCCCTCAGCGTGGGACGACTCCTGGTGGCCAGCATCACCGGGAACCCCCCCCCAGCACCAACCAACCACGCACGCAACCTAGGGGTCATCCTCGACTCCAAGCTCCGCATGACCAACCAAGTCAACGCAGTCTCCTCCTCCTGCTTCTACACCCTCTGCTTGCTCTGCAAGATCTACAGATGGATCCCGACGAACACTCGGAAAACCATCACCCGCGCCCTCGTCAGCAGCCGAATCGACTACGGAAACGCCCTCTACGCCGGAGCCCCGTCCAAACTCATCAACAGACTCCAAAGAATACAGAACGACTCCGCACGCCTGATCCTCAATGTCCCACGCCGGGACCACATCACCCCGCACCTGAGAGAACTGCACTGGCTCTCCGTCGACAAAAGAATCACAAACTAATAATCCTTGCACACAAGGCACTCCACAACACCGGCCCAGCCTACCTCAACGACCGACTCTCCTTCTACGTACCCAACAGGAAACTCTGCTCCGCCGACCTGTCCCTGGCTGCCGTCCCGCGCATCCACAAAACCACCGCCGGGGGCAGATGCTTCTCCCACCGCGCCGCCAAGTCCTGGAACGCCCTCCCCCTCCCCCTACGACAGACCGCAGACATCCCGGCATTCAGAAGACTGCTCAAGACCTGGCTCTTCGACCACAAGCCGCAGGTCCCCCCCCCCCCCCCCCCACCCCCCGCCCCCAGCGCCTTGAGACCCTAGCGGGTAAGCAGTGCTCTTTACAAATTCCCAGGTTGATTGATTGATTGAAGAAAGGCCTCGACGGAGCCTGGCATAACTGCAAGGATAAACTTCTAGACATTTCCGGGCCCCTATGAAGATTCTGGAGCTGGCCTTTTAGGCCAGGGAATCCAATATGCCCATAGATCCTTATATCCTGGTTGGTTGGACACAGCGCACAGTTTGCCAGTTGGGAAATACCAACTGTGCCATATCCACTGAGAGAGGGTGCTCAATTCAATACTCATGGTAATCAACCCCAAATTAAATAATTTCACTTCATCGGAAGCTGGGACAGTCACTCATGGTCTCCTCTTCAGAGGGCCCTTTGTCAAGGACCTAGGCAATTATGCCTCAATATACAATACTTTGGACAACATGCAGCTCTCCTTTAAAAAGCCTTTTGCAATACCCTTTTTGGCAGGGCCGGATGATTTAGGGGCAAATCGTCAGGCCGTGGGTTATACCAAGGCACCCAAAAAGACTTTTACTGCGGTTGCGGTAATTGGCACAAACCATCCTCAGGCCATACCTTCTACCCCAGCCGATCACGTGGAGGCAGCCAAACCTTCTGCAAAGTATATAACAGAGGACACCAGGGAGCCTCCCAGGATCCTGGATCCACATGTGAGAATTATTCTTCTCTCTGAGGTAGTTTTGGGGGGAAAGAACACGGTTGTTCTGACACAGTTATTCACAAAATAAGTAGTAGTGATCCTTGGAGTGCAATGGCCAAAGTCCCACCTTTCCCCTTCATCTTGTGCTCACTCCTTGAGTTCTGAGTGCTTTCTGAATTCAATCTTTACGCAAAGGTTTTATCAAAAACGGGAGGGCAATATTTGACTAATTTTAATTAGCTTGTTCCTTAATAGCTGTCTTAATAGCTGTAATCACTCTAAGTTCCGTTCCTTGTCAACCAGGTCTTTTTTTTTGCTTCGCTCCTTTCTTTCCTTAAGAATGAGTCTTCAAACGTTGCAATATATTTATAGATCCTTTAATTCAGCCCAAATATCTCTTTCTGGCAGACCCAGCCAACATGTTTCGTCCCTTATAGGGACTTCATCAGGGCAGTTACCTCAAGCTTCACTTCCTATAGGAAACATCCTTTACAACGCAACTTTTACCACGCAGTGCCTTTACGACGCAACTTTTACAACGCAAACCATTACAACGCATTACGCTGGGGGGCGCTCTAGGATAGGGAATAGGTTTAATTTACTATCCAACACCTTCACTACTATCCACGGGGACTGGAGTTGGAATAGTAAATTAAACTAATCACTATCCAGCGCCCTAAAGCACTATGCGTTGTAAAGGCATGCGTTGTAAAAACCGCGTTGTAAAGGCATGCGTGGTAAAAGCATGTGTTGTAACGTCATACATCCACTTCCTATGGTTTCGTTTTTCTGTCCAGATCAATTTCTCTCTTTCTTGGTTTCGACATAGATTCAGTTCAATGATGTTATTCTTGACCTTACAATTTCAGTTCCCTTTGCAAAGAAAGAGGATTACAAAATGGAGTTTGCTGTACTTAAAGGACTGGGTTGTCTGTGCTTGGAGCATGTGATTAGAGATGGAGTTGAGGTTCATGTGATATGTAGTTTTTCTTTTGTATTATTGTAAATGGATGCGGTTTCTTTTATGCAGTAGAGAGAGAGAAGCAGTAAAGAGAGAGAAGCATAACCCTTGCCTCCGTGTCCTTAATAGAATCATATCACGTAAGCTAGATTTTTTTCCCCAACAAATTCATGTCAGTCTGTGCGTATTTGAATGCGTGTGTACGTAGAAGCGGCCACCGTGAATGTTTTTATAAAACTTTATTGTAAAAACTTTCAAAGACGGCATACAGGTGGCCTTCTTTGAAACTTTTTTTTTTTTTGAAAACCTTTATTGTGCAAATGGAAGCATACATATACGGGCCTACAACCAATCAGGCCGGCCACGACACATTATGAAAGCACATGAGACAATAATGAAGTTCCCCGGCAGTCGCCCAGCGTTTTACGGGCAAGCGATCCAAAATTAAAGGGCTGAATATAACCGCTGGAAGCAGGATTAAAGAAGGTTAATTTTATAGTATAATAGAAAGTATAGCAGGATCAGTTGCAACTTTTTGACATCTGAGTTCCCATGGCGGGCCACGTTTCAAGCATCAAAACAGAAGGGCATTGATAAAAAAAGAATAACAGCAGCGATTAACAGGAATCAACTTATAGACGCCCCAGTTCAGAACAGTTCCCACCGCGGCCCATCACACACCCGTCGACCACCTAAATGCGTCCTAGTACATAAGAGGAACCAGAACAGCAACGTAAATATAGTCATCCACTATACTAACCCAAATAAAGAGAAAAGAAGGGAGGGGGAGAGAAAAAAAATTTGAAAAAGGGAAAGAAAGAGCGCCGCGCTACTGCACGCGCCCCACAGCGATAAAAGTACGCAGGACTGGGAGACCCGCTATCGGGGTTAGGGCGTGTAAGACATGATATATGTGCAATCAATATCGTGGAAGCAGGGGAGTCATCCCCTTCCCCACCAGCTATCACACCATGGAAGACACGGACAGACACAGCGTCCCAATAAAGGGATACAAAAGAGCCATAGAACTGAAAGAAAAACGAACAGTAAAGAGACCCCATCCCTCCCACCCCACCCTGCACCCCTGCAGAAGGCTACGGCCTACCCCCCCAGCAGCGTGCCTGTCGCCCTAATTAGAACCCGAAATATAGAAGAATCAGAAAGTGAGAAAAGAAACAAAACAGACGAAAGGGGGGAAAGGGATCCAGTGGGAGAGGAGATCTGCAATCGAGTCATTCGGCTCCTACCCCCCGCCTTCACACAACTGAAACCCACATCAAACCGAGATCGACACAACCTCAAGTATCAGGAACAGTAGAAGGAATCAGCCATATTGCCGCGGCTGCGGGCAGTCTTCATCTCCATCCGTCAACCAGTAGTCCACCGGGTCCAGTCTGGCTCACCCCTGTCCTCTCCTAATCATAGCTTTCATGTGCAATAGAGTAGTGGGCAGCAAACAGTTCGGGATGGAATGGACACAAGATCTAAACAAATCAGGCCAAGGGTGTAAACCAGAGGAGCCCAGCATCAAACGGCAAAGCAAGCAATGGCTACGGCAGATTAGACTTTCCAATAGCAATATCAGGAGCAGCAAACAGTCTGGGTGCGGTCCCGCCGCCCAAAAAAGGGAGGTCTCCCCCGCAAGGTCGCAGCGGGACCTCACCAAAGCAGTTCGAATCGAACATCCACCTCACTCCCCAGCCAGTCGGGCATGAACGGGCCCAGACATGGGGTCCCCGCCCATTCCCGCCACAATCAAAGCTTCCTGGAGATTCGGGGCCGCAGACGTACAGTCCTGTAGATGCACGGCGGCAGCACTCCTCGCAGCAGCCGAGGGGGACAAAGCAGCACACACTACGAGTCGAGCCGCACTCATGGGGGACGGCCCAACAGACATGGCGGCAGACCCATTATCTTGCACAACAGCGTCGAAGACCATTGCCTCACCTAAAGAATATAGGGCGTCAAGGACATCACCAATCGTGGGCTCAAGCCCACAAGTCTCGGCCCTCGTGCACTTCAGCGACCCAGGTTCGCCGCCCCGAGGAGATCCGGGATTCAGGGCGCTGGTCGCCATCTTGCAAGTTCAGCCGTTTCTCTCCGCGCCTCAACTTCTGGAGTGGGCTCTCAAGCAAGGCGCACCGCTGGAGTCCCCTCGAGCCCCAGTAATGGCAAACTTGGTGCAGAAAGAAGGGCCACCAAAAACGGGGACCGCTGGCGCCACTGTCCCACGGACGCCGCCCGCCGAATCCGGGCGAAGGGCTTCAAGATGGCCGGACAGGGCAACAAAGGGGGGACATGCCTCTTGCACGGTCTACCCCCATCCGAGGCGGGCCGCGCCCTACCACAGGGCCCCCAGGCCGCCAGACCGGGCCCGGTCAGTCGCCACCGGCAAAACTGCACAACGGCCTCTTCAGCCGACCCCTCTCCTCCACCAGGGGCCGACGCCGACACCCCTACTCCGGCCGACCGTCACAGGCGAGTCCCCGGTCTGCACGCCGCGGAGGCCCCGGAACAAGCAAGGGCATAACTCCAGATCCGCGGCACACAGGAGCCCCCGGGACAGACGGTGAGTGCGAGCAGTGTTTCACCTTTCCATTTCTTGCCGAGTGTGTCTCCTCGGGGCAGGATGAAGATCAGGATATGCGTTTAGGCAGGAAGGTTGGCGGAGCCGAGCTACATTGTGGCCATCACGGTCGCGAGCTTGGCTCCTCCCCCCCCTTTGAAACTTTTTTAAAGACATTTTTGAAAAAAGCCAATAGGCTTGCAGCCACCGCTAAACATATTGGCTTTGCCAGTGCTTCTTTTTATTTACTTTCTCTTCAAAGCCTACATGTTAATCAATGCTCTCTTTTATGTAGAAGGCAAAAGGTCGCAAGCTCACGAGTGAAGTATTTGGTGGACACACTGGACGGTAAAATGCAGATGGAATGCAGCTAGCTTGGCTGGGCTCGTCTCCTTCAGAATTATTATTTGCTTATTAACAATACCTTTTTTTGCAAATAAGCTATTTCTAGCCATATCCAACGTGTTTAGCACATCATCGGTATAGCTAATTTTATATGGTGTGAGCAGAGCACCCTCTGCTGGTCGAAAGATATTAATAACACTTTGCAACATCTATGAGGTACTCCTTAGCACAAACAAGGTCGTCAACCGATGTCATACATAAGAAAATGTAAATGTAGCAAGTATGGAAAAATGTAAAAAAGAGAGCTTGGGTTATTTTGCAAATCTGCTCAATTTTCTCTTTCTAGTACGTTGATGGTATTAATATTTGTATAGTCTATGTGCATGTCTTAATCTCGGCTTCAAGCAAGCGTCTAAAATGGCATAATTGCATCCTCTACTATTTTTTTCATGTCTGATTAGAAACCTGTTAAGATGCTATCATGTCATGACCTCACGAAACTAGAGCACGGGGCTACTACTCTATACGTTTCTACAATAGTTAAAGCACAAAAAGCTTCTGTGCACTCCACCTGCAATTTACTCAATGCCGTATTACCGAGGCCACTGTACTTATCCGGCAGGGTTGCGCCACATTATGCAGCAGGGTTGACTAAATTATGCGTCAAGAAAAAATACATTATGCGACATAAAGATGGACATGTTTTTACAGTTTTGCTTCGATGTTTTGTCTTTTTTACACATGTTAATACTGTCTGGACAAAGACTTCACCTGATTAGTACAAGTTTAACAACCAAATACAGAAATAAGCAAATGAAGGTTGACAGTTAACATCTGTGAAGGGCCTTCCATTGTGTGCAAACACATGTTGCTTCTTTTTTAGAAAAATTTGATCCTTTTGAGCTAGAAACAATTTGTTTTTGTAAGAATCTGCAGATTATGCAGCAGATTAAATATTATGTAGCAAATGCATCAAATTCATAGCTATGCAAAATATCTGCGGCCACAGAATTGCGTAATTCCACCATCCTATGTATTACACTCACATTACCTCTAAAATTACCACATCGGAAGCCTGGAGGTTGTGAAGAATTGGCCTGTGGTGGCCAGTACATCAAGATTGTAGGATGTGACTTCTGGATCAGATTTTACACTTCCTGAGTGGGGTAGTCCAATTTTTAAAATGTTTTTTTACAAAGCTTTATATAGCGCGAACTTGACCCGAAGAAATCGGGTATCAGAGCGCTTTACAAGAGCACCAGTTGCGTTACATGAGGACACAATTCAGAACAAAATGGTAGCTCCATAAGTACGCCTTCATCTGGCAATGCTTACTCAGTTGCTTCCTGCAAAAACAACAATTGATGGACAGAATGAAGAACAATGTCATACATTCACCCCAGTACAGAGATCAGGGCCTAAATCTATAGTTGTTTTTACTCAACACACCATTCCAGTTTGGACCCAGCCATATGCAATTCAGTCTTGACCCTGTGCCCAATGGGAACAGCCCAGCCATATGCAAATCAGTCTTGACCCTGTGCCCAATGGGAACAGTCCAGCCCGAACTGCCAGGCCAGGTCCTCCCTGGACCGGAAACAAGCATCCTAGGACCGGTGTCAGGGTTTCTCCCCTCTTCAGCCAGGATAGCTTGACTCCAGTGGCATGGAGAGCACGGGACCCACGTCTGGGCATACCCTTCCCACTTAGGGCGACAAATGAAAAAACAACAATTGATAGGCAGAACAAGGTGTCACACATTCACCCCAGTAGAGAGATCTGGGCCTAAATCCATTGTTTTTGCTTCCGGCATTTTGCTCATGCCACCTGGCTGTGCTTTGTCTCATCTTTGTTGATTTCTCCCTTCCCGTCATTGCTATTATGTCACTTGGTCCCTCAGTTATATGTCATCTGGTCTCTGGGGTTTCCTGGATCCCGTGCCAGATCCGGTTGGTTGTGGAGCTCATTAAAGCAGATAATCACCTGGAGGTGGGTGAGTCATTCAACAAAGCTTACCTGCCCAAAGTTCAATGGTAAATATTTTGTTTCCTCCAACAAAAGGCTATTGTTTCTGTGAAGTTACTGTGGTGCATGTATCCTTCCATCCACTTACCTCACATGGCGAAATGATGCACTGATTACCGTCACCGTGTCTAGCTTTTTTCACTTCTTCCTCTGTTTTTCCCAAACCGGACACTGGAGTTTTCCCATTTCACTCTGGGCTGGGTCATAGACGCCAGGTTTTCCAGATCCATGCACAATGTGCTGCTCCAATCCAGGTTTTTTTCTTTGAATTCTGGGGCTGTTTTATAATGGAACATACAAGACTACTGGTCCCAGAGTCAGCTGACCACTTAGATGTTTTTCTTTTAATTTCTCAGGTTCACCTGTGTAGGGTTTGAGCAAACTCATCCTGTCTTGTTTTGTTTTGATTTCAAGATGAGGAATCAGGCATGAGTAACTCTTCTTGCTTTGTTTTGTCTGATTTTCAGGATGATTGGAATCAGGCGTGAGCAACTCGTCTTGCCTTGTTTTGTCTGATTTTCAGGATGATTGGAATCAGGCGTGAGTAGCTCGTCTTGCCTTGTTATGTCTGATTTTCAGGATGAGTGGAATCTGAAGTGAGTCACTCATCCTGCATTGTTTTGTCCACATTTCAAGGTAAGTGGTGTCAGGTGTGAGCAACTCATCCTGCTGCGTTTTGTCTGGATTTCATGAAGTCCCGAATCAGTTCTGAGGGTGTGCAACCTAAATATTGAATCCAGAACATTGAGGCATGCAGATATCGAAAACAAAATATGGTTTCCAAAATATCTAAAGTTAGTCTAGATTTTATATACCTAACTCCACATATGTATTATGTATACCTTAGTCGTATGTATATATATATATATATATATATATATATATATATATATATATATATATATATATATATATATATTCACTCCTCGACAACTTCAATTTACTGAAGAAAACAGGACACCCATAAGCTCTAGTTAAAGAATTTATTCTGCAGGTGAAAAAATATCCACAACGCGTTTCGCCATTACGGCTTGGTCACGCTCATCGTACAGTGTCCGCGGCCATTTTTAAATACCCAACACCCTCTATATTGTTAGTGCATGTGTACAAACTTGGTATAGTGGAATACATCTAGTAATGTCCATTGTTACATGACACAAATTCAGTACGTTGCATGTTTCTTACAAAATCGCGAAAATACCACAATATTATATACATCACACGCACTGTTGTCTATAGTGGCTAAATACCACCCACAATTGATGTTGCACAAAATTTCACATGTATTGCCGTGTAAAGGTCTAACAACATGCATAGTAATTGCGGGATCGAAAATAAAATATTACATATCGTCCTTAGTTATGCAGCCTGTCATAAAATGAAACAAACACTATCAGTAATCTAGTCCGTTTCTGTCATCGAGAGCATTCTTGTGATTGGTTGCTCCCGGCCCGCGTTTAACAATGTAGCGCGGTATTGGTGGTGACGCATCCAGAGTTAGTTGTTGCTAAGAAACCATCACAGCGTTCGATCATATCCTCAGTAGGCATACACCACAAACGTCCTAGCCCCAGTGGGCTAATATTGCAATAGAATTTCAAACAATTTAATTACGCCATAGTGGGCTAGTTAATAGACAAGGCCCTTGTAACTGTTTATCAACAAAGTCCTGCATCATGATTCATATTCTTCCGCCACCAAGTTTATAGTGAAATCTAAAAGCAATAAAAAATACAGATTTTTAAAATCAAGAAGACTGTTGATATTATATGCAATTAATGTTACTCTAAGACTGATCATTCATGTAAGTGTATTGACAATTCCTCACTGATATTGAATCCATTCAGAGTTAAACATTCGAAATCAACAATATACTTGGATTCCAATTTCCTGAGGGACAGCTCACGATTGCCCCCTCTCACCCCTAGATCAACATTGTCTATCACCACCTTCCGGACAAGCGTCTCATCCTGCATGTGTTTTTCAAAGAAATGCCTCGCAATAGGGTATTGCCTATTGTTGTTGCGTATAGCACATAGATATTCCAATACCCTTTTCTTGGTTTCATGCTTTGTACTACCAATATACCACTTGTTGCAAGGACACATCAATACATAAACACTATATGGTGTATGGCAAGTAAGTCGTTTGCGTATAATAAACTCCCTTCCTGTATTGGGTACAGTTATTGTCTTGCAATCTCGACTATGTTTACAAGCCTTGCACCTACGGCATCATTTTAAACCTGCAGTTACCAGATTATTCTTTGCTGCTGATGAAGTGACATAATTATGACTTAACTCATCTCTAAGTGTTCTCCCTTTCCGAAAGGTGATTTGGGGATTATCACTTAGGTATTTTTTGAGATGGTTATCAGTCTGTAAGACGTGGCAGTGTTTTTTTAAAATATTGCGCACCTCATGTGCCTGTTCAGAAAAGGTGGTGATAAACCTTACTTTCTCTGACTCCTCAGTCTCTTTTCTGGGGTTCAGCAATTCTTCTCCGTTTTTCTGATCAACACGTATTATAGCTTTGTCAATCATATTTTTACTGTAACCCCTATTTAAAAATCTTTGACACATAACTTTTTCTTCTTCTTTGTATGCCTCCCGTGTGCTGCAATTGGGCTTAGCGTGTAGCAGCTCACCAAATGGTATACTGTACACTAAATTGCGAGGGTGACAGCTAGTAGCGTTAAGAATGCTGTTCCCCGCAGTTCTCTTCCGAAAGAGTCTAGTATTCAGCTGACTGTTCTCTACCTCCACAGTTACATCAAGAAACTCAATAGATGGATTACTGATATGTTCAGTCAGTTTTAGATTCAAATGGATAAGATTGAGTTTGTCAATAAATAATTTGACAGATACCTCATCCCCACACCAAAGAAAAAAGATGTCATCGATGTATCTAAGCCACAGGGCAACGTTGTCAAATTCTGCCATTTCCCTGACGACCTGCTCCTCCCACCAGCCCATGAATACATTCGGATAGCTGGGAGCGAATCAGGTCCCCATGGCAGTGCCCTGTAACTGTCGATACACGATGTTATCAAAGAAAAAAAAAGTTCTTTTGAGACAGAAATCGATCATGGATATGATCAAATTCAGAATGTTGTAAAAAGGAAACAGATCGCGTCCTTAAAAAGTGTCTCACTGCCTCTAGACCCTGCTCATGTTGTATGCTGGTATAAAGACTGCTCACGTCTAATGTCACCAAGGTGTAGTGGTCATCCCAGTGTATCCCATTAATAACCGTCAGGAAATGTGTGGTATCTTTGATGTATGAGGGGAGAGCTATCACATAGGGTCTTAGATAGTGATCTATATACTTGGATGTGTGTTCAAGTAATGATCCAATAGACGATACGATAGGACACCCAGGTGAATCAATGGGGTCCTTATGTAGTTTAGGAAGCAGATATAAAATAGGTATCCTGGGATGTGCACAGTACAGATATTGATATTCCTCACATTTCAGTAATCCCTTATCCTTCCATTCAATTAACAGATCTCTTAAAGCTGTAGTGGATTTCAGTATCTCATCATGGGTAGTTTTACAATAACAACTCTCATCATTCAATTGTCGAAGAGCCTCATTTAAGTATTTAGTTTTGTCTAGTACCACAACGTTCCCACCTTTGTCGGATTGTCTAATGACAATACTACTGTCAGATTTTAAACTGTCAATTGCCATGATTTGTTTAGCTATCAAATTCTTATTTGTCCAAGCTATCTTGTGATTGCGTATTCAAGTCAAGTCTTTCAAGACCCCTCTTTCGAATACGTGAATTGCATCGCATTGGATGAGTGGTAGGAATACAGATTTCGGTTTGAAATTGGTTCCAGGATTGTCCCCCACATCAATTCCCCATGTGTCCCATTCTGGCGTATCATCAGCATTCTCAAAATTCGAGTCAACAGCATGCAATAGTTCCATATCATAAGTATTTAGATTACTGCTGATTGTAGGAGTACTTACAGTTCCAATAGTCTTCGGTTTGGTCGCGAACCATTTTTTAAGTTTGTTTCCTTGAAAACAAAAATAAATAAATCCGTGTTTCAGCAAAATTCATATTTATTGAAGGACAAAATGAAAGTTCCAAAGCCAAAGTGCCCGTCTCATCCTGGGTGAGGGCCCGCTGTGATAAATTAACCACTGTCATATTCACTTCTGATTTTTGCTCCATGTTGCCATTCCATGGGAGTTTTGATGCCGCTTGTGCCTCCTCTTTTTGGCTTGTTTGTTCCGTTAGTTCCGCCTCTGTTGCCTCGTCATCGGCCTCTTTGCGCGCCCCCATCCTGAAATATTTCTGTTCGATTTTTGTTGATCATTTGAAATTGCAATAAAAAATTTGGATTCTTTGTCAAGTCAGTAGACAAGTCTTGGTTGACTCCTGGATTAGACGCATCTGAAATATTCCCATCCGATATATCACTTTCGGTTGCCTCTTTTGCAGTGCTCGTTGTTTTTGAATTTGCCATAGCGACTCCGTTTTTTTGATCAAATAGGTGGTCGTATTTCTTTTGAAATGTGAGGGTGCGTCCGGATTGATAATCTTTGTAGTCACGTACAAACTTGCGTTGTTTTTTCGCAGTTCTCTTCTTCAAGTTTATCCATTTTGGCTGTCAGTTTCTTAAGATGTTCCTCCAATGCATCTTTTGACATTAATTGACGGATTTCTAATGTCAGTTTCTCTATTTCCAGGAGAAGCTTAGCCCTATCCTTAAGGGCATACTTCACCAGGATTCGCATCATAGTAATGGAACACGCCGCTGAGTTATCTGACCACTCTTGCAGCATATCAGCATCTGGATCCTCATACGTGTGGATAGTAAAAATGGGGAGTCCTCTAGAAACCCTTTTGACCTCAATGTATCTCTGTAGGGTCTCCGCTTCCCACCATTTAGACAGTTCTTTTTGGTATAGTCTTTCTAACGAGTTCAGCTTTGCTTGCAGGTTGAGTTCAGATCCAATGTTGGAGGTTGTAGGTATCTCCTCAGTGTTGGTACTTGGATCAGTGAAGAACAGTTTATCTGCAGTCTTCTTGCGACGAGCATCAAGATCACCTGCCATGTTGATATGAGTAATATCTTTGAAGAGCTTATGTGCGCATCTCCGGCTTGTAGTTTACTGTTAGCCGATAATGCGCTCCCTGCCCCTGGGTTCGCCCGTGAACCGCGGACGATACGTTCGGTGCAACTGAGTAATCCGGATCGCAAGCAGCACCACCACGGCGATGCAGCGCTCGCAAACTCCTTTTCCCCAGTGTCCCAAACTTCTCACCAGCTAACACGGGTCAGTTTCTTCAGGTACGCCAGTGTTATCACCTCGTTAAAATCCAAGGTGTGATTCCAGGAAATACCTCTGGGCACACGATTTGTATGTCCACTTTGCCGGCGTCCAAGAAACCAGGGGTCAGCCAACTCCTTTTAATAATAACCACTCCACTAGTATCGGTACAGGAGTTCGGCTGTCGCGGGTGGTCCTGTTGCAGCCACGGGTACGCTTCCAAATTCACTCCACGACAACTTCAATTCACTGAAGAAAACAGGACACCCATAAGCTCCAGTTAAAGAAACAAACACTATCAGTAATCTAGTCCGTTTCTGTCATCGAGAGCATTCTTGTGATTGGTTGCTCCCGGCCCGCGTTTAACAATGTAGCGCGGTATTGGTGGTGACGTATCCAGCGTTATGTGTTGCTAAGAAACCATCACAAAGTTCGATCATATCCTCAGTAGGCATACACCACAAACGTCCTAGCCCCAGTGGGCTAATATTGCAATATAATTTCAAACAATTTATCTCTCGATGACAGAAACGGACTAGATTACTGATAGTGTTTGTTTCATTTTATGACAGGCTGTATAACTAAGGACGATATGTAATATTTTATTTTCGATCCCGCAGTTACTATGCATGTTGTTAGACATTTGCACGGCAATACATGTGAAATTTTGTGCAACATCAATTGTGGGTGGTATTTAGCCACTATAGACAACAGTGTGTGTGATGTATATATTATTGCGGTATTTGTGCGATTTTGTAAGAAACATGCAACGTACTGAATTTGTGTCATGTAACAATGGACATTACAAGATGTCTTCCGCCATACCAAATTTGTACACATGCACTAACAATATAGAGGGTGTTGGGTATTTAAAAATAACCGCACACACTGTAAGATGAGCGTGACCAAGCCGTAATGGCGAAACGCGTCGTGGAGATTTTTTCACCTGCAGAATAAATTCTTTAACTGGAGCTTATGGGTGTCCTGTTTTCTTCAGTAAATTGAAGTTGTCGTGGAGTGAATTTGGAAGCGTACCCGTGGCTGCAACAGGACCGCCCGCGACAGCCGAACTCCTGTACCGATACTAGTGGAGTGTATATATATATATATATATATATATATATATATATATATATATATATATATATATATATACACACACAATGTACATAGATGGAGAGTACGGATTAGTAAATCTATATGTCTCTATATGCACTTACCTTTCGATATTTTGTTCCTCAATATTCAGTCCAGGATATTCTTGTAGGTCGATATTCTTGGGCTTGATATTCAGTAGTACAACTGTTGTGAGGAACTCATCCTGCCCCAGTTTGTTCGGAGCTCAAGATGACAAACATTAGGTATAAGTAACTAAGCATGCCCTATTGTGTCTTCATCTTAACTGTACCCTTGTCAGGTAAGAGTGAATCATTCTGTACTGTTTTGTTTTTGTCTTCAAAATAACCCATATGAATTGTTAAGTGTTGCACCACTATCATGCTATTGTGATTTTAATATCATCCTGGAAAAATATTGTGTTCATATCGACTACCAACCTGTCATCATGGTAAGTAGATGCAGATTAAATAACAGTAAATATATACATACCTATATACTTAACTGGACTCAAAGTTGGTAATCGCTATCGTGGTTATATTTTTGACAGTTGACATTAAAACCACAATATTGTTGCATACAACTTAAGCATACCTCATGCCTTCTGTTTATCTGGATTTCTGGAGTAAGTAACTCATCCTGTACTGTTGTATGGAGGTCACAAGATAACCAATATTAAGCTCAACCCATATTACTTAGGCTTTTCTGGATCTGAAGACGACTCATGTGACATATGAGTAAACCATCTTGCCCTGATCTTATGTTAACTCCTATCAGGCCAGGCCATCGGCTCCAGAACTTAAAGCCAAAATCCCTTGGCTTCAGCCTTCCAAAGGCTTCTTCAAGTGCTCTAGCTGTCGTGCCTGTAAATTTGGCATCAACACCACTCACTATTCCACCCCTTTTTGTGCTGTTCCTAGACCCATTAATGGCAATTATAATTGCAAAACGGATCGTGCCGTTTATGTCCTGACATGCACCTGTGGCCTAAAGTACATAGGCAGTACCAAACTTCAGGTGCATGTCAGGATATTACAACATCTTCGGGCAATTTTACACAACGCTCCGGCCTATCCGGTTGCCCGCCACTTCAGGAGTGTTCACAATAATGACCTGTCTTGTTTAAAATACTTGGTGGTGGGGGCGATACTGCCATTAAAAAGAGGAGGTGATCGTGAGACTCTATTAAGACAGCTTGAAACTAGAATGATACTTGAATTTGATAGCCGTTGGCCGAATGGACTAAACAATTTAGATGATTTACATCACTTTCTGTAAAATCTGGATTTTTTGTACCTATAGCCCTCCGCACCCTATTCCAAATACTCCCTGTCAGTTAGGTTCCCTATTGAAGGTTGAGTGGGTGGTGGATTAGGATATGTTTTATGGGCAGTCCAATCATTACGTGACTTTTCTGTCTTTTTATAATCAACTTGTATCTCTCTATTTATTCCAATATTTATTGTGATGACTGTGTTATTCCTTGATGTATATATTTGCAGTATTATATTTCTATATAGTATGTAATGTGTGAGAATCTCATCCGAACGAGTTTTGTCTGCAACTGAAGTTAACCAAATTTTGGGAGTAACTCATCATCTCCTGGATCCATCCTAGAGCTGTCAGGTTTCGTGGTAAGAAACCTCATAATAGAGTCAGAAATCATACCACCTACAAGAGCTGGATAACGGGGCTGTGGAGCCTTTAGTCATGGAGGACAGTGGCTTAGTATGGTCTGAAACACACGGCTCCAGCCATCAGAGGACTGGTAGCTGACTTTACGGTCAGAGAAGGTAGATCCCTATAAAGAGCCGGGAGAGACAGAAGACTGGGTCTAGCAACGTCGATTGTTTCAACTCCTTCACTTGAAGTTATACTGGCCCCCCTGTCAGGTTCCTCAGCAGACGGACTTCTATTCGCAGCCTTGGAGCGATGGGAAAATTCATGAGTCAGGGTTTTGACTGTTCTTGTCTACCAAAGGTAGGGTCAGCCCTTTCGGGTAGCCATGATGCTACCAGCAACGTAACGTCTAAGCAGATAGTGCCCGCCAGAAGGAGCCTCGAAGAGGAAAAACCCTGAAGGGAAAAAACCACAGATGGAGATAGGAGACTTCCAAGAGGCTGTTGAGGACAGGTACGGATGGTAGAAGACCAGGGCTACTGCAAGGCTCAGAAGGCGCAGATATGGCTAGTGGAACACCATGAACCAGGAGAATAGAAAGGTTCAGAATGGAAAAGACAGGAGCAAGACTCACCAGCAGGAGGGAAGATACATGAGCAGGAGCGAGGTAAGACCAGCAGGAGCGAAATAATAATAATATACAAGTTTATAAAGCGCCTGGTTACACTAGGCTAGTGTGTCCCCGTGCTATGGTACCAGCAAACAAAGAAGCAGATTTCCAGTGCCATCCCCCCAGTCAGAACCTGACACCCATTAAACTAATCAGTGGGGAATAGGAAGGTTTTCAACTTCCTACAGAAGGCTGTCTCCAAGGCCTCCAACCGAAGCCCCCCTGGGAGTTTGTTTCATTGCTGAGCAGCCATGAAACCGAAGGAGCGCCCGCCCATTCTTGCCCTCCTGACAGTGGGTATATTGACCTGCCCCTTCCGCTAGATCTGAGTTGGTGGGAAGGGGCATACGGAGTCAGAAGGTTATGTAGACATGTGGGCCCCTTCCTGTGTAGAATCCTATGGCTCACACACAGAGCCTTAAACTGGATTCGCTCTTTGATTCGGAGCCAATGCAGAGCGACCAGGGCCTTCCTAGAGGAGGCTCTCTTGGGTAGCATCAGAACCATGTGGGCTGCTCAGTTTTGGATATGTTAAAGCCTCTGTATGCAGTTGACATTAGCACCCAGGTAAAGGACATTTCCATAGTCCAGCCTCGAAGTTACCAGAGCATGGACCATGGTTTTCCTGGCTGTGGTAGGCAGCAGGTCCAAGGTCTTCCGGAGTCCGAGCAAGACTCCAAAACATGTACCTGCCACCTGCCTTGTATGGTGCTCAAAAGAGAGCTTGGGGTCAAGCCACACCCCTAGGTTCTTGACCTGTTCACTAGGCGCAGGGATAGGACCCAGGGTCTGTGGCCACCAAGCCGATATCCAGACAGAACGTGCTTTACCAACAACCAGCACTTCCGTTTTGCTCCCGTTCAATTTGAGGCAGTTGTTGGTCATCAATACTGCTAGTTCTTGCATGCATGTGTTAAAATTAGTGGCTGCCTTATCATCAGAGTGTGCTAGGGACTCCACCAGTTGCGTGTCATCGGCGTAGAACACGACTTCGACACCAAACTTTCCAGCAATCTCTGCCACAGGGGTGACAAAGATTGAATAGAGTCGGACTGAGGGTGGACCCCTGAGGCACCCCCTGTTTCAGCCGGATGTTTTAGACAGATAAGGTCCCTGTGCTACCTGAAAACTGCGGTCCCGCAGGAAAGTTTCCATCCATTCCAAAGCTTTGCCACCCACCCCTCCCTTTAGGGGACACTGTAAGAGGTGATGAGTTACAGTGTCGAAGGCGGCACTCAGATCTAGTAAAATTAAGGCCGCAGTCTGTCCCTAGTCAACGTACCTCCAAATGGTCTCAGTGGAAAGGAGCAGGGCCGATTAGGTCGAATACGATGCTTGGAAGCCGAACTGGGTGGGGTGGAGAAGGCTATGTTTGTTGATATGAGCCGTCACCTGGATGTTCACTACCTTCTCTGCAATTTTCGCAAAGTAGGGAAGTAAGGAGATAGGACGCAGATTGTCTAGCTGGTCCATGCTGACATTTGGCTTCTTTTTCAGTGGTAAAACCACAGCCTCCTTCCATTTCTTTGGCACAATGCCTGAACTAAAGGAGAGCTCTAACAGATGCCTGATGTAGGGTCCAAGGCACTTCATACTCCCGCTCATGACCCCATGCCTAGCAGGATCTCTGGGGGAACCAGACTTAATGCTGCTTGCTATCTTTATTAAGGTCTCGTGGTCAGGGATGATGAAAGTGTCCAGACCTTCTCCTCCCTTTATGTTACTGGGAGCCGCAACCTCAGCGCGCCCCACCCTTGCAGAGACCGCGAAGGTGGAATATTTCTTCTCAACCTTCTCAGCGAAGAACTCTGCTACCCGGTTACAGGATTCCACTGAACATATGATCGGTGCAGCGATATTGGCCAAGCAGGAGATCTCTTTGTGAATGGTAAACACCTCTTTAACCGAGTTATCAGCACTCTCGATTCTCTCCTTATAATAGGAGGCTCTTGATTTCCTAATGAGGGCATGATAGCGCTTGAGACTCACTTTGTACTCATTCATACTCGGAATCGAGAAATCCCTTCTCCATCGTCGTTCCAGACGTTTACAGGCTGCTTTTGCCATTCTGAGTTCATCTCCAAACCAAGGGGCAGATTTTGCTTGCCTTCTGGATGCCTTTGCTGCCCAGGGTGCACAACTGTCAAGTGCCTCTGTGATGTGCCTATCTAAGGCCTCACAGGCCAAGTCAATCTCCTGCCCGCCCAGGGGTCCGCCCTGTAAAAGGGCCTTGTTAAAGTTCTCTTGTGAGAAGCTCGCACACCTCCTGTGTTTTTTCCTGAATTCCACTATCGTTTGTGCCTTTTAAACCGGCATCCGCACCTTAAAAGAGATCACAAAATGATCCGACCAGGGGACCGGACGCAGCAGCTCTATATCTAGCGCATCCCAGTTAGCAAAAATTGGGTCACGTAAGTGGCCCAATAGATGAGTGGGGAGGTCTGATTTAAGTGTCATCTGTAATGCTGCCAATTCTTGGCAGATCCCTTGTGCCCCAGATTTGGCAGCCTCTTCAAAATGCAAGTTCAGATCTCCTAATAACATTAGTTTCTCATACCGTATTGCTGGATGGACCAGGCACTCAATCAGACCGGGAGCAAACCGTGTGGAAGATCCAGGGGGTCTATAAACCAAAAGGCCCTTTATGATATCGTTGTTGGATATAGTTATGCTGAAGAACCCTGCTTTGCTATCCTTGATGTTAGTGGGCTTGAGGGTGCACTGTATAGAATGCCTATAGAATATTGCAATCCCCCTCCTCTCCCCGAGGATCTATCCACCTTAACGGTGCCATAAACATTGGGGAGGGCCTCCAAGATGTCAGGGGCTGCATCCTCGTATAGCCACGTTTCTGTGAGGAACAGAACATCTAACTGTCCATCTGATAGATGGTCATAGATATCCCATCTGTGCTTCCTCATAGATCGACAGTTAATCAAGGAGAGGCTTAATCTCTGGCCAATCTCCCTGGGCTCTAACTGTGGACTAAATGTATAGGAGCAGTGATTACACTTCCTACTGTTACTGTCTACCTTTAGACTGTGCCTGCACTCCTCTCCCAACATGGGGCATACCGCATATAGCTGTTGAAAGCTGTAGTGCACACCTGGGCCGGAACCGGGCACGGACGGGCGCAGACGGGCTTGCTTTTGGCGCGGCTGCGGCACGACCACTGCGTGCGTCCGCTGCACGTTCGCGGTGGCATGTGCTTTAAGTAGGGGTCTTCCCCTTCCCACTAGAGCGCTAACTGCCGCTCTGCCCTGGGAAAACGGAAGTGCTCTGCCCCTGTTCCCAGCCCTCTGTACAATTGGCACAAGATCGCCGCGACGGACCAGGGCGTGGAGAGACTAAAACTAAAGGACAGCAAACAAGCCCGCCGTGAGTAACTGTATCAACAGAAAGCCCATCAGCAAATTAGTGCCAAAATTCAGTGCAGTTTAAAAACATTCACATTTAAAATTCCACTTTGTGCGGCGAGCGAGTCAGATTAGGTGAGAGCAGATAGCGTTTTCTGCGAGCCTCGTGTGATACCGCCAATGCAGGTTAGACAGACCCTGCCACTGTCTGTCGTTGCTGCTGTGCGTTCGCAGTATTGCAACGCAAAGAGAGTGACAGTTCTGTTTCTTATGTACCCCAAAACAGGAAGTGACATAGAGGAAGAAGCTACACCTCTATGGTGGATTGGGAAATGCTGGCAGGAATACATGATAAAGCTTCCATGATGGATTGGTTAAGTAAAAACCCTTCCCCAGAAATTCTGGACAGAAGAAACTCAGAGAACAAGAATATGGCCCCCAAGGAGGGGAATGCCTCCAGCCTACCTGACAAGTGAGGCGAAGAATGACCTTCTGTGGCCCCTTGTAGGACGCTCTATGCTGCAGGTAAGTGTTTAGAACGTCCTGCTGTATTATTTGGGACACTAGGGAGGCAGTTCAGTGAGTCGCAGGTCATGCTGCTACAGGCTACATGACACACTGGGATTCCAATACAAAATCTTTCTTGTTTTTTTACCCTTTATCTGTTCCCCCTGGTATACCTTCTCCCGCTTCCTTGTTCTAACTCTTGTATTTGTTTTAGCCTGACCTTTGGATTCGACTCTACTACTGTTTTTGAAACGGCTCGAGTATTCTCCTGGGTTTTGGCTTTGGCGATTAAGAACTGGCTGCCTGACCTGGCTTCCGATTTTTTGGGTTTGGCAACTACTATTCTGTCTTCCAGTGGAGAGGAGTGCCACGCATCTTGGTTTCTTTGGAAATCTCTGGGTGTGCCTGGAGGCTGGCTACAGCAACACATTTTCTCAATCAAGTATTTCTGTAGTACTTACCTTTTAAATATCTTCTTCTCTTATAAGTGAAGCTTCCTGTTTTCCATTTTTCCATATTATTAAACAGAAAACCATTTATTTTCCTGTCTGTATATATTTTTCAATGTGGATAAAAACGGAAATGAAGTTGTTTTTTGAGTGATTCTAGCAACTATGGGCCAGATGTAGGTGGCCGAAAATAGCCATTTACCGATCGGTAACGGCCGAATTCGGCCGTTACCGACCGGTAAATGGCCATTGACATGTAGGGGCCCTTAAATGTTGCATTTTCGGTAATTTTACAGAATCGGTAATTTTACCGATTCGGTAATTTTACCGAAAATGCAAGATTGAAATGTGGGTAGCCAATTTTCCATTGGCACATGGCTTTCAGAATCGGTATTTTACCATGGAATACAAATCCATGGTAAAATACCGATTCCTGTGTACATGCACATCTGTGCATGTACACATGTGACAGACAGACGTGCCCTTAGGGCATGTCTGTGTGCCACATTGCACACATGCCCGTTTTGGGGGTGCTAGAGGGTGTCAAAGTGACACCCCCTGCACCCTTGACAAATTCGGTATTTACCGATTCGGTAAATACCGAATCGGTATTTGAATTGAATCCTATGGGCTTCAAGGCCCATAGGATTCAATAGCAAATACCGATTCGGTATTTACCGAATCGGTAAATACCGAATTTTTAAGGAATCAGTAAAAAATCCAGATGTTGGTACCTACATCCCATTTACCGATTTTGAAATACCGAATCAGTAAAATTCGGTATTTCAAAATCGGTAAATGTGATTTACCTACATCTGGCCCTATTAATCATGGCTGCCAGGCCAATAGCTGTGCGGATTGAAAGGTAAGAGGGTTAAAAAACATAAAGGAATTTTAGTAAAGAGCCTTAAACATCAATAGATATGCACAACCTTGATACTACCATTTGCATGTTTTCTTTTAAGTACATATGTTATCATCTGAATTAAACCTGTCAGGCGTTCAGGCATGAATTTATTGGTGAAATAAATGTAGAAATACACTTCTTTCAGCTTTGTTTTTTCACAAAATCCAAACTATATATGGAAAAAATACAGATAAAATTAGCAACAAAAAACAATATGGATAAATACAAATGGAAATGTCAAAAAAATAAATACCATAAACTCGGGAGCCCTAGTTATAAGTAGGGATCCCGGTTTTATGGTATTCATTTTTTTGACATTTCCGTCTGTATTTATCCATATTTATTTTAGGGGCATTTTTTCTCTATTTATCCACATTTCTTTTTGCCACAAGCAAAAGACGACGCTACAGCTAGTATTTTTCCACATTTATTTAAATTGACAAGGTACACCTGCGCCCGGTTGTTATTGGTCAACACAATACATTCATCTGAAAACTTTGCCATTGTAGTTTTCCTCAGAGTTTAAAAAAGCTTTATTTAAGGTTTCAAATTCTAATTTTTCTAGTGGGGAGACAGTTAGACATATGGTGTTTTGTTGTTGTTTTATGATGTGCTTTTTCTCTGAACAGTTTCCCTCACCGTAGGCATACACCATACTGACTACAAGGATGAAAGGTCGAGTGGGCCCACAGATTCAAAATTGACAACCTCTTCAGAGGGTCCCTCATTCAAATTCTCTTCTCTTCCTGTCCACACCCCGGGCAGGGCGTGCTGTCCATGGTCTAGGCTGTAAACCTTGGAGGGCTCCGTCTTGTAGGGTCCTAGGAGGGTCGCCAACTGGCAACAAGGCACATTCTGAGCAGTGACTGTAAAAACTCAGGACAAAGAGTCAAAATTCAGGACCAAAGTTACATTTTACAGACACATTTGAGGAGGTTGCACAGTTCTAAAATAGTTGGATGGCAGAAGGACTGGTCAAAACAGGCTTCTGGTCTTTGATATCCATCACATATAGGATTATTAATCAAGCCTGCACATTTAGTCAGACTTAGCTAAAGATGAAAAAACGAACAACCAGATGCACCCTGTGCCTCAGAGAGTTCAGTTCAGTTCTTAGACCAATCATCATGCTGGAAAGGAGTGTTTTTTTTTATCTCATTCTCTGATCCCCACCACAGTTTTTCTTGTTGCAAAACATATGCTCCCTACTTTCCTGGATTGTGATAGAAGATCTGCGATAAGGTGTGATTAACCCCACAATCCTTTGGGCCGCATTACAAGGGTTGCGTGAAACTTTACAAAAAAAGTGATGGATGGGATGCTTGAATTAATTCTAGCCACGGGTAATTACTCTGGGCCATATCCTAGTCCATTGTTATTTTGCCAACCATGCCACCTCAGTTTGGCCCCAGCCATATGCAAATCAGCTTTGACCCTGCTCCAATGGAAACAGTCCAATAAGAACCACCAGGCCAGGTCCTCCCGGAACTGGAACACAAGCATCCCTGGACAGGTTTAGCTCTTATTAGGACTCATCAGCTGGGTATAACTTGGTTCCAGTGGCACAGTGTGTACGGAACCCACATTAGGGCATACTCGTCCCACTTAAGGTGCCAGGCATCGGCCAGGTCCTCTGTGAACCAGAATACAAGCTTTTGTGATGAGCTCACCAAGTCTTTCTTCTAGAGACCAGTTTTTTACATGTTGGTGGAAACAGCTCATGAAGTCTCCTTTTTCTAAACTTTAAGCTTCCATCTGCCAATTGTGAGTAACTCGTCCAGATCTATTTTTTTTTAAAGATTTCAGGTTTGTGTAATTTATCTGATCCTGTTTTGACATACAGCGCTTCAACATGTTCTATTTTTTGCTTGGTTTCTTAAACTTGTGGTTTTATTTTTAAAATAAAAAGAAATCAAAGGTTTCCAGAAATGGAGAGCAGACAAAAAACACGACCTTATGAATTATTCACATTTGACATGGGCAGCTTCAAATCTGTGCCTCTGCCTTGGATATCTACAGTCACTACCTTAAAAAAGTCTCTCAGATTAGCCACCATTAGTTGATATGCACCTCACCTACAACATTCACCTCCTAGCTGTTCTCAGCTCGGAATAAAGCAAGTTATTACAGCTATGCCTCTGAAGTGCCAGTGTGGATGAGGCAGAGTTGGACATTTCTCAGGTTCATCAAACGCACCCATGCTTTAAAAATAGCACCCTCCTGACCAAACATAGATGCAAAAGCAAAATATTTTTAGGGGGTTACGGCCTGTGATGCGGAATGCCAGTGTTACCGATTACCAATACCTCCTCATTCTAATGCCATCTCATGCCTCCAAGTTCCACCACCGTGCACTTCCTGACTCTTTATATTACTCTTGCAGGTTCTTTTAAGGTCTCACCTAGGCAGCGCTCTTGCTGTCTCTTTGAGACATGTTGGATTTGTTCGCCTTAAGTTGGTAGGGTATGCCCAGACGTGAGTCCCTTGCTCACTTTGCCACTGGATTCAAGCTAGCCTGGCTATGACGACTGATTAGCCAGAAACCGGTTCCAGTGAAGACATGGCTTGGCAGTTAGGGCTGGACTGTTCCCATGAGGCACAGAGTAAGACTGATTTCCATATGGCCATGTCTGAACTGGGGTGGCGAAGTGAGCTAAAGAATGATGATGGATTAAACCCAGATCAGTTGACTGAGGTGAGTGCTTGCAATGTTTAAACACTCCGTCCATCATCCCCTTTGGTTTTGCCCTGTATTCAGAATATGGGCTTTAAGCTCCGCCCAGCACTTCTGGTTGGTTGGTTGGCCTGCCTTTTGGAAATTCCTTTACTGTGGTTGATCAATAGTGCCCATCTATCCTGCCTTTAGGTGCTTGGTTCCCTTCCAAAAGAGACATCACTTATTTTTCTTTTGGTTGGCCATCTGTTGCCTCCTCACTTGCAGACGCACCCTCTCCCTCCCATTATTGCTGCAGTCCTTCCTGGTTTTTGCCTCACAAATTTTTTTTCTATTTATTGACTTTTATGGCAATGGTAGCCCGCTGCGCTTAGCTTTAAACATCTAATGCTAAAGCTCGTCATGCCACCATTGCTACAAAAGTTAATAAACAGAATAACAATGGGGGGCTGACGCCGCATTTCTTTCCCATTGATTTACTTTTATAGCAATTGCGGCACTCAGTGTTTTTACTTTTAAACATATTTTGCTAAAGCACAGCGTGCCCCGATTGCTACAATAGTAAATGATTTTTTTAAACATGGCGGCGCTCAACATTTTTTTTTATATTTATTGACTTTGGTAGCAATAACGGCACAACGCACTTTAGCTTAAGACATCGAAAGCTGAAGCGCTGTGTGCTGCATTGCTACAAAAAAACAATAAATAGGAAAACAAAGGCAGGCGGACGCTCTATTTCTTTTTCATTTGCAAGGCCAATAGCTCTACATTTAACGAATGCGAGACCTATTGCATTGCAAATGCTTGTTATTCCCTGTATTCTCCATTTGTCACTATTAACTTGTATTTGTCTTTCTCCTCCTCTCCCCCCTTCTACCTTTCTCTCTCTTGGTCTGGATTAAAATGTACAGATGAAAAATAAGTCCTTGCCCACCCCCTGCACCCATTAATCATTAGTTAATGTCCACACACCGATCCGGCCGGTCATTTCCCCCTAGGATCAGCAGAATGTGTGACTGACTCTGTCCATGCCCCGCCAGCCTGCCAAAATTCACTGTAGACCAGGCCACTTCCACTCAAAGGCAATGAAATGCAATAGAACTTCTAAAATCCCATATAATGGGCCAGGCAGAAATAGTGAGGACTGGAAATCTGAAATTTTAACAGGCCTATTTATGATTTCCGAATATGAAATATGCGCCCATCCTCTGTTTTATGTCTTAAAGTGTCCCAAGTGCTGCATAACATTTTATTTTATGTTTCCGACTTAAAAGCCCAGTGCCACTGTTACACCATCTGCTAGATCAGTGCATTAACTTCCCTCTGATATATGACTGCCCAAGGCTTTTTCCATCCAGCTCGCATGCATAATGCAAGCTATCAATTCACCTTAAATTAATAATATTAACCAGACCTTTTAGGCAGGTACGCCTGGTGCTTTAACAGCATAGAATGTGAGTGTCATTGCTTTTAAATGCATAGGGGGTGGCATGGGGGGGTTTAGTGGATTTCTCAAAACTGAAGTGACACCACTACCTCTTTATCGCCTCCTGGGGGGGGGGGGGGGTGGAAGGCAATTGTTGTTTGGGCAGATCCAGTACTCTAGACTAAACAGGGTGTCAGGATGGCAATGGTCTGTCGCCCCTGTATTAAAAAAAATTGGCCAAGCCTCCATAAATGACTTCGCCCACTGAAAGTTTGAAAGGAGCACAACACATTTTTTATTTGGGTCTATACTGAATGTTAGCAGAACAAATATGATATTCAGTGATGTAAGCCCCTCCCTATCTTTTCACTCTTACACTGTAGGTAGTTATCGCCCACATGTAGAGTCAGTTTCTTTATCCCCCACAACCTGGGTACTCACACTCACAAACATTTTCCCAGGGGCCAAAAGGTTTTGTCTGTGATGTGACCGAGGGCCGCATTGAGGCCAGCAAGGTGGCAATTGGGGCAGCGGGTGCCGGGGTGCGGTGCAGGTAAGGTAAGTGTAGGGGAAGTGAAGCATATACATCCAGTGGCTGAATTGCACAATGTGAAACCAGAAAGCCTGGGATTAATCCTGGCTTTGCCACTTTACCAAACAGTGTGATCATAGACAATTGTTTCATTTCACTTTCCCTCCTTTTTCTTCATTATCATATATAAAAGTACATCAAATAACGTGACTTCTGGATTTGCATTGTACAAAACCTCCTGTGCTTGTCTTAATAAACCATATTGCTTTACATTGTTAATAGGAGCCCAGCCCAAAGAGTGCACTTAACTACTGACTTGCATCTTAGTGCACTATTGACATTATTTGTCAGGGTGGGGGAAAGAATTAATGTTTGTAAATTCATTTTTGAAAACTATTGCTTTAAAAAATGTATATACTTCTAAATGCACTGATATAATGTGATGTACAATGGTGAAACTGTTCTGCATGTTAATGAAATACACTTTTTGAATTTTGAAACTAAATTATCACATTTCTGCACTTTTGCTGCAAGATGTCTTTAAAAATGTAGGTGTTTCTAAAGTTAGGCTGCGCAAGATAACCTAGTTACTTCCTTTCTTTAACTTCAATTAGCCTTTAAATAAAGGTTTGCCTGTTTATTTCACGTATTTCTCAATCTTGGTGCTGAGTCAAGAAAACAGCAGTCCAGTGCTGTTGTTGACCAGAATGTAGCATGTTAAGGTCAGGTCGGCCTCATGCGGCCCCCGGGCCGTACTTTGAGTATCACTGCTCTATAGTCTCCAGTCTATATTATCACAGTATTTAGGGGGGAGGGCGAAGCGACCATATAGGTATGGGTTGCCTGAATACTAGAAGCATCTTAAGGGAGACTATCCTCTGCATTGTCTCAATTTGAAGGTACCAAAATCCACCATATTTTATTTCATGTCCATATTTAGCGTCAAACTAATTTTCGACATTTTCGCCCACATTCCCTCAGACCTTTTTCTGTACATGCAAGTCTGTGCAGGCATGCACAGCTGTAAACAGTAGCCTGCCTCCGCTCAATCACTCAAATTCAAGTGCAATCTGAAACAATATCCGACCTCAACAACAAGATCCCTTTCCATTGACTTTTATTTTTTGGGCCACGATATTGTCATTTAAACTTCTAATTTCAATATTTTAAGGCATTCCCCATCATAAGTTCATTTGAAGGCATAGTGTTTTCCCCTTCTTTCAAAACAACTCATTGAAGGGAGGATTATTTTTGCCACAGTTGGAGAACACAGGTTGTAGACCTAAAACATTTGTTACCTTCAGAATAGGATATAGGCCACAACAGCAAGGTTATAGTGTCACGGGACCCAGGAATGCACATTGTTTAATGTTCATCCATGCTAAATCCCCAACTTGGTAATGAGGTGCTGGATTCATTTTCTTTCTTTACCTTTATCAAGTGTTGAATGAATGAATGAATAAAATATTTAATAGAGCGCACGATGGCCAAGCGGCTTCCTGGCGCTAGGGACCTGATCAAGAACTCGGCAGAGGGGACCCAGGGGAGTTTAAGAGGGGAATGCCTGAAGAAAGAGGAAGGTTTTAAGGGCTTTACGGAAATGAGAGTAGATGGGAATGGAGCGAATAGAAAGAGGAAGGCTATTCCAGAACTGGGGGGCAAGGACTGAGAATCGGGTTCCCCCCGTTCTGGATTTGCGGAAGCGAGGGGTGTGAAGAAGAGAGAGAGAGGAAGAACGGAGGGTGCGAACGGGGGCATGAGAAGAGACAAGAGTGTTGATGAACAAGGGTGCGGATCGAGAGTAAGCCAGGAATGCTAGACAGGCCAGTTTGAAGAAGGATCTGAAACGAACAGGGAGCCAGTGAAGTGATTTAAGAGCCGGGGTGATATGAGAGGATTTAGGGAGGGAGAGGATGAGACGAGCAGCTTGGTTTTGAATGGCCTGTAGGCGGCGAGATTCGTAAGCAGGTATGCCCACATACAGGCCATTCCCATAGTCAAGGCGAGAGATGACGAGGGCCATGACTATGGATTTGAGAGCATCAGTGGAGAAGAAGCGGGAGATTTTCCGAATTAAACGGAGGGAAAGAAAACAGGAGGACACAACAGAGCTGTTTCTACAACACACTTGTTACTAGCTGTTTATCCAACAGTATTTCAGTAATGTGTGGCTCCAAAGCCCTGTGACGTACCTGGACTAGGGTCTTAAATATAATTTTACAAGAGGTAAAGGTACCTCGGCTGGAAAGTAGCTTTAACTGAGTTGATATTGTTAAACAGTACAATAACTTGGGTGGCAATTATTCCACCTTAAACCTATTCCTGCATTGAGGGATGTTTTTTCTTGTGCTCACAGATAAACTATTTCTTGTTGTAGTGAGATACATCACTATGTATTAGTCAGTAGCCAAGTAAGCTTTCGTATTCCCTTAATGAATGAATAAGGCAGAATAAATGTAGAAACGTATCCAAAATAACAGCTGTGCAAATCTAAATTCTAAAGGTGAAAATAGTAAAGAAAGACATGAGGTGAAGCCCAAATGACTAAAGCTTTTATCAAAAGATGTGCATATGCTTATGTATGACCTGTGACCTCCTGGTCAGAGACCTGCTCTCTCCCTCAGCAGCTGCGCCGCTACTGCAGTGGAGCCGCTGCCCTGCTATAGGAGAGTTCGATTCCGCTGTCTGCTCTGGCATTGTACCCCACTGTTGTTGTGCCTCTTACTTAGTTCTGCACTGTTGTTTTGTGCCATTTTACTGTCTCTGGCCTATTGCCCTTGTCCCCTGTGCCCACTTCGTCGCCCCTTTTCCCGCCACTGCTGCCCCCGATTCCCCGCTCCTACCTCCCAGCTTCGCTTCCCTCCCCCATTTAATGGCAGCTGCTGCGAGGAAGCACAAGCAAGACCTCTGATCTCCTGGTCAGAGACCTGCTCTCTCCCTCAGCAGCTCTGCTGCTGCGCCGCTACTGCAGTGGAGCCACTGCCCTGCTGTAGGAGGGTTAGATTCCACTCTCCTCTGTCTTCTATGTATTGTGCGCCACTGTTGTTGTGTCTCTTACTTAGTTCTGCACTGTTGTTTTGTGCCTTTTTAGTGTCTCTTGCCTGTTGTCCATGTCCCCCGTGCCCACTTCGTCACCCCTTTTCCCGCTGCTGCTGGCCCCGCCCTCCTGCCGTTCCCCGCTCCCACCTCCCAGCTGAGCTTCCCTCCTCCCTCCACTATTTAATGGTGGCCACCCGCAGTGGGCGTGCCGCTGGTGTGCCTAAGGCGCACCAAAGTTAAGCCCGTCTGTTCCCGCCCGCAACCCGACTACAACCAGCTCCAGGCACCCTGGATCTCCGGCCACCCACCGCAACGACTCAGCTGCTCTCTTCGCACTCAACCCAGGAAGGAACAACAACTGGCAGCTGTCCACGCCGAGCACCACCGACAGTCAGTTTTCCTGCCATCACTACCGCCAGACCCTCACCACAGTCTGCATCCCCATGGTCACCGCTCTCATGCCGAATGCCAACATCACCGGAGCCCTTAGGTGGATCCTCCTCAACCTGCGCTCCCTGCATAGACACACTGTAGAGATCTGGGACATCCTCAACACCCTCTCGCCATACATGCCTTCTTCACAGAAACTTGGACTAACTCCACCTCTGACATTGCCACTGCCATGGCTGACGGATACAAGTGCACTAGAGCTCCCTCCAGCTCGAGCGACAGCCCGCCCACCACCGAACACCTCCATTTCCAGAGCCAGAACGACCCTAAGAGGCACCCTTGCCTACAGACCTCAAACTGCATTCACCACCACCATCGCCGACCTCATTGCGCCCCACGCCATCGCATCCATTTGACTACATACTCATCAGAGACCTCAACTTCCACCTCGACAACGTCACCGACCCCAACTCCACCACCCTCCTGGACAACCTCGCCAACCTCGGACTCCAAAAACTCCTCACCACCCCCACCCACAAGGTAGGACACACTCGTGACCCCATCTTCACAGGAGGTAACAACGTCCACTTCAGCCGATACCATGCAACCCCCATGGACGGACCACCACTGTGTACACTTCCATGTCGACAAGCCCATGGCGCCCAAATCTGCACCCCGCCCTCCATTAAGAAACTGGAGCAAGATCACCAAGGAGCAGCTCAACTCCACCCCCAACTGCGACACCCCCGCCACCACGACCGATGCCATCCTCACAGCCAAAGAGCTCCACAGATGGATCTCCAACTGCGCAGACGAGCTCGCACCCCTACATGAACCCGACAGATAGCGCCCCATGAACTACATACTCCTCAGAGACTTCCACATCGACAACCTCACCTACCCCAACTCCACCACCCTCCTGGAAACCTCCCCAACCTCGGACTCAATCAACGTCAACTCATTACCACCACCACCCACACTGCAGGAAACACTCTCGACCCCATCTTCGTAGGAGGTAACAACGTCCACTTCAGCCAAACCAAGCAACCCCCATGGACGGATTACCACTGTGTGCACTTCCACGTCGACAAACCCATGGTGCCCAAACCTGCACCCCACCCTCCATGAAGAAACTGGAGCAAGATCACCAAGGAGCAGCTCAACTCCACCCCCAACTGCGACGCCTCCGCCACCTCGACCAATGCCAACCTTGCAGCCAAATAGATCCACAGATGGATCTCCAACTGCGCAGACGAGCTCACACCCCTACATGACCCCGACAGTCAGCGCCCCAGGAAGGCCACCTGGTTCACCGCCAACCTCCAAGAATCCAGACGCACCTGCAGAGAAACCTCAAATCCTCGGAAGACCGCACCACCTAAAAAAATGCCATGACAGAATACCACCAACGCATCAAATCCACCAAAAGGACCTTCATCCAGAACAAGATCCTCGACAACTCCAGCAACTCCAAGGAACTCTTGAGCATCATTAACTAATTCACCAAACCCCCCCAGCGAAACTACGGACATCACCCCCTCCCAGGACCTCTGCAACAAGCTCGGCTTCTACTTCCATCTGAAAATCAAGGGCCTCTACGACAACTTCAAAGACCAGACACCTGACTCCAAAACCACTCCCTTTTACAGCAAAACTAGCTGGCCCCTCCATCTCCTCCTGGACCCCAGTCACCAATGAAGACACCGCATTGACCATAAAAGGCATCCACTCACGAGCCCTCACTGACTCCTGCCCTCTGCACATTTTTCACAGAGCTGCCGCCATCGCTCCGGAACCACGACGCACCATTGACGCCACCTTCGAAACCGGCATCTTTCCCAACGACTGGAAACACGCAGAAGTCAGCCCCCTACTCAAGAAGCCCTCACCTGATCCCACGGACCTCAAGAACTACCGACCCATCTTCTTCCTCCCCTTTGCGGCAAAAGTCACCAAGAAGACTGTCAACATCCAACTAACAAAATTCATTTAAGAAAACTCCATCCTCAACCCCTCGCAATCCGGATTCCACAGCAACCACAGCACAGAGACGTTCTACTCGCCGCCACAGACGACATCCGCACCCTCCTCGATCAAGGACGCACCGCAGCCCTGATCCTACTCAACCTCTCTGCAGCCTTCGACACCGTCTCCCACCGCACACTCACCGCCAGACTTCACGAAGCTGGCATACAGGGAACCACCCTCGACTGGCTCCGCTCCTTCCTCGCCGGCAGAACCCAAAGAATCAGACTTCCACCCTTCCTGTCCGAACCCACGGAAATCAACTGCGGAGTACCCCAAGGATCGTCGACCTGCACCATGCTCTTCAACATCTACATGGCCCCCCTCACCGCCATCGTCAGACATCACGGACTCAGCAGTTTCAGACTCAACTTCCAGGAAGAAATAAAGGATGTTGCGTCCAGGATGAGCAGCAGCTGCCTGAAGCTCAACTCGGAGAAGACAGAGATCCTTGTCCTCGGACCCTCCCCCTCTGCATGAGACAACACTTGGTGGCCCCCCACCCCCACAGACCACGCCCGAACCTCAGCATCGTACTCGACTTCTCCCTCTCCATGACCCGACAGGTCAACACCGTTGCCTACACCTGATTCAACACCCTCTGGATCCTCCAAAAGACCTTCAAATGGATCCCACCCAAATCAAGGAAGATCGTCACTCATGCACTCATAACCTGTAGACTGGACTACGAAAACGCCCTCTACACCGGGATCAACAAGTGCCTGCTACGCAAACTCCAGACCATACAGAACACTGCAGCCAGACTCTTCCTTGGCATCCCTCACACGAACACATCAGCCAGCACCTGTGTAATCGCCACTGGCTCTCAGTCGAAAAAAGAATACCTTTCAAGATACTCAACCACACCTACAAATGCCTCCACAACACTGGACCTCAATATCTCAACGACAGAATCTACTTTCTCGTACCCAAAAGGAACATCCGATCCACCGATCTCGCCCTCACCAAACCCTTGTGCATCCGCAGAGCAAGAACGGGTGGAAGAACCTTCTCCTACATCGCGGCCAAGACCTGGAACAAGCTGCTGATCAACATCAGACACCATGCACATCTTCAGGAAGACCCTCAAGACCTGGCTCTTCGAATGACCGGAGCTGCTCCTCCCCCTCATCGCCTTGAGACCCTCACGGGTGAGTAGTGCGCTTAAAACTTCCCTGATTGATTGATTGATTGATTGATTGATTGATTGATTGATTGATTGATATGCTTGTTCGCAAGATAACAAAGCTGTTAGTCAGTATCAACCTTTCCACTTTTCCTGCATGTAGAAATACCATTCCCAGAACTGCTTCAAAATGTGCTTTGATAAATATCCTGGTCTATAAAGGCAGAATCAGATTTTTTTACTGTACAATTATTTAAACTCATTACAATATATAGCAAACGTTTCCACCATTCCCCATTAGGCTACTTGAGCTATAAATGTGAGTGGGCGAAGAAGAATTACATTAAAATTACTTTGTAAAAAAGACTTAAAAGACTTAAAACACTCCTGTTCTGTGAAGGCAACTGCTGACATATTGGAAGATTTCAGAGTGTATTATAAGCCTGACAAGACTGTGATTAGTCCAGACTCATAATTGCCTCCTCTAACAAGGGAGCTTAAAGCAACTAGTCATCTAGCTATGAAATACGTCATCCGAGTAGATGCTGCAGGGTCACAATAGGATTCATTATCTTGGTAAATACTATTAGTGTAGATCGTAATCTAAAGGGCAGTATACGGAGCTGAAAGTGCTTCCCTAAAATGCAGAATTGAGGAAATATCTGATGACCGACTGCATGCGACTGGACTGAGCATTCAGGGCTCTTGTTATCCTGAAAGCTCCCTCCAAAATAAGAATAATAATCATCTGCAGTGTGTGTATCTTGAATGGAATCTTCAGGATCCAATTGTTCATTCCTGTGAGGTTGATTATCAATCTGAACACCCAATCTTCTCCATATTCACAGTAGTAAAAAGTCTGGACTTAAGTCTAGTTATGCTGATATAGCTTTTATCCTTCAATTTTCTAAAAAAAATACTTCTGTACATCCCTATGTAAAGGATAACCCAAAAGGGGAGCATGCTTAATTTATTGTAACACAAGTTCAGATGATGTACCTGCAGCTTCCAAATTATGGAATCCTATGTTTCTATGAATCCTCATAACATTTTGGGTCAGAACTCCAGATGCGAATGGCTTAGAGTGTGAACCTTTTTCTGGGTGAGTTCTAGAAAGAGGAGAAACAGGTATTGGAATTACAGCCGTAGTCTCATTAATCCCTATTTGTCCTCTAGATCCACCTCAGAACACCCACAATACCTACTTGCATGATTTACAGAAAGTGAAGGAAATTGAGAAACAGAATAAGAGGACTATACAAGATGGTGCCTTGTTCTGATGTATTGCCCTTGGAGAGGATTTTGCATCAAAATCAACTTAAACAGCACTGACACACAGATAACCATGACTTACCTATAGTGCACGATCTTCTTTAATTGGGTTTCAAATCGGGAAACGCAGGTAAGCCAAAATAAAAGCTTCTGCAGAACGGCTCGGTGCACATTCACAATGTAAAGAAATAAAATATTGGAGCCAGAAAGGACCACTATCTCTAACTTTGCTCTCCAAACATAAGCTATAATCTTACTGTGAAATAAATACCCAATACTACTTCTAATTTGTCCTTCTTGTATACAGGAAAAGATTGACGCAAACCCCTTCCATTGGAGACACTCACTGCGCAAACCAAAAACCACCTCTACCTGGCACGAGAGGGTGATGGGTCTGAGGTCAGAGACCCGATTCCGGAAGGGACCCTACAGTTTATAAAGTTCTTGTCTCAGTATGAGACAGGAGACAAAAAAAATAAAAGAATGCTGGGTAAGCTACATATTCTAAGGGTAGAATGGTTTATAGCATACTTCTAGGTTCTCCAATAATGAATCTTTCATAGTTTTCTTGGTGGGAGTCCCTTGGTAATTATAACTAATAGTATAAACTCTTTCAATTAGGTCTACTATTATTGCATTTCCCAATGGTATTGAATAGCAATCAACATCAATTTGTACATGACCCAAGTTCAACTAATCAAAGCAGAGCTTATAGCCTTCCCTCATGTGCCGTGGACTCACACCTCAGATTTAGTACCGCACATTGTGTAATGGTAGTCTCCCTGAGCTCTGCTCAGTTTTTCTCTTCATCTCATCCTCAATGGGGATAGTGACCTCCGGGTGAACTTATTCCATACAATACCATCTTTCTCTACATAGCTGACACATTCTGCCATCATGTCAGGGGGTTCTAAGAAGGGGTTATTTCGCTCTTGTAAGACATGCGGGAAGATGAGGCTCTTCTCTGAAGAACTTCATAAAGAGTGCTTATACTGCCTGCATCCCACCACAAGTCCCAAGGACTGCAAGCACTGCAGAACATTTTCAACCAAAATCCTTAAAGATAGCGAGCCAAGGCTTTTATTATGGTTCCAAAAGTAAAAACCTTCAGAAACTTCGAACCCTGGAGATGAAGGACCCTGCCCCAAGGTCAACATAAAAAAAAGGTCAGATCGGACAAAGACACAGCTGAACCTCCCAAAATGCTTTAAAAAAGACTGACAAACCAAAACTAGTAACAATTAAGGGTACTTTCCTCAAATCTCAGGAGAAGAAGGGTCAACGGGTGTCTGCATTTAAGCCATCAACACTTTTGAAAAGACATTAGCATCCACTGAAGTCAAAAAACCTGCCTCTGAAAAGTCTGTCAGATCAATGACTAAACCAACGATGACACCATTGATGGCGTGACAGTCTATGGTGATGACACCCACAATCACTGTGTATTCTGCTTCGTCGACGGCAACAGTAGTTTTGACAATAAGTTCCTCGACTGCAAGATTTTCAATGATGGAACCATTACTTAAGCACACTCAGCCGCTACCGTAGTCGACACTGCAGACGGACGCACCGATGACGAATCTGTCGATGCTGCGTTTTCAAACAGCGACAACGACACAAAGAAGGCAGTAATCCAGCTCACCGTCTACAGCACTATTGCCGAACCACTTTAGCAGCCAGAATTAACATCACCTAGTAAAGTTTCACCGTTGCGACCAGTGCACCTTCTTGAAATAGGGGATGCCGAGGATGAAGATGATGACAACATTTTTTTCAGGGATGCCACCAGCTCTTCGCTACTGCATGTAAAATGTGAAGATTCAGATGATAATGCGGAGCAAGAATCACAATACATTTAGGCTGATTTCTCCGTTAGGGACAGACAAGAACAACTGAAGGATTGCGAAACCACATGGAGTTTGAGGCCTATGATGATTCCTTTGAGGCACAACAACCACAAGAGCCAACAATGCAGATACCTATGGCATTAGCAATAGACCTCTAAATGATGTTGCAGGGCTATCACAGGAGGTTCCCTTCTGAGGTGGTCACATCTTCAAAGCCAGAGATTGCAAGAACACCTAAAAAAGAACCTATACCGTCTCTGTCACCTCCAAGGGTACAGCAAGTTGAGATTCCACAACCAAAACAGTTGGAATTCATAGCCATACACAACGACTATGTGTATCATCGGGATGATGACGGTGACCCTGAAGAGGGTCCAGACAACTAATGCTTTGTTACCCCTATATCAGCACCACCAACACCTCCAGGCGTTAGCTCACCACCCGATGACATCAGAGGGTTCCACGCACTTATCGAGAGGGTCGCAAAGCGCATCAACCTACCAATACTGGTGCAACAGACTCAGTTCTTAAATGATTTTAGGGGATCAAACAAAAAATCTATTCGATCCATTCCAATAGTTGACCATACTTGGAATAAAAGACTCAAGGCTATAAAAAGTACGCCACAGTAGCTGCAGTGATCCAGAAGCTGGATAAAAGATACAAAGTGCCAGTAAACTCGCCAGCATGTCTCATAGGCATCCTAAGCCTAATTTGGTTGTGATACTGTGGCACAAAGAAGATTCAAGAATCCTAGGGCACTATGTTCAACTTCCCCCAACAAAGAGGGTAGGAGGTTGGACAACATTGGTAAAAAGGTTCTCCGCCATGGCAGCGATCACAATAAGAGCATCCAACGCCCTAGCTATACTGGACAGGTATGATTGCCAAATGTGGTAGGACCTCACTCATGTACTGGAGTCCCTGCCGTAAGACAAGAAATAGGACGCTAAGACAATCCTACAAGAAGGAGAAAGAACATCATCAAAAAGATTGATACACCACTAGATGTAGCTCTCACAGGCTTCAGGCAGATGGTGTGGTCAGCAGCCCAAAGACGGCAGGGTTGGCTTAGAGAAATATTGGATTGGACTTCCGGTCGAAAAGAGGTTGCTCTAAGGTACTCACTGAGGGAAGCAGTACCTATGTGAGAAACCTAATGATGACGCCGCCCGATACTACACAATTATGGTGATTACTTAACTCCACCAGTGGCAAATATTGGTTGAGGGTTTCGGGTAGAAAAACTGATACCTCAGGACACCGCATAACTTGTAAGGTCCCTCTTGTTTGATTAAGATAAGTTACATTAATGGAAACAGAGTGATCATCGCAAATGCTCTACCTCCCCCATGTTGATTTTTTGCTATCATAATGTATGGTCACCCGCTAGAATTTATCAGGAAACCTTCCTACCATCCGCCTCTATACAGAGCCTCAACATCTCCAACAATTAAAACAGGAAGTTCAGTCTCTAATTTCCAAGGGACAAATAGATGAAGTCCCTCAACACGACAAACACACATGCTTCTACTTCAACTTTTTTCTCCTAAGAAAAAAAGATCGGAAAATGGAGACAAATGTTAGATCTCAGGATGTTAAACAAATATCTCAAAAAATAATCCTTTCGAATGATCACATTGCAGGACATCATTTGCTTGCTAAACAAGGGAGATCACATGACATTGTTAGATCTTCTGGAAGCATACTTTCACATTCCCATTCATGTGAGGCACAGGAAATATCTCAAATTCGAGGTGAATAAAAGGCAATACCAATTCAGGATACTACCATTTTCACCAAATGTATGGCCCCAATAGCAAGCTATCTCAATGGAGCAGTCATCAAGTGTATACGTACTTAGATTATTGGCTCATAAAAGCACACTCCTACCAAACTGCAAGAAATTACAAGCCTTCAATTATTCAAAAACCTGGGCCTTCACAAAAACAAGAAAAAATCAACTGTAATCACACAAACAATTACTTTTCTGGGAGCTGTGATGGATACAAACATCGGCAGGGTGTATCCAACGGAAGAGAGAATGACAAAGGTGATCAGGCTGGCACCTTCTCTGTCACAAAAAGGTGCATTTAAGTAAGGAAATACAAGTAATTCCTGGAAATGATAATGACTTGCATCCCTCTCATACTGAACTGCCAGTTGTACATGAGGCAGCTGCAGGTACAGCTGGACAGGCAATGGACGCAGGACAGGGGCTTTTTTGATTATATGGTCCAGATAAACCAAACAGTGTCAGCGATGCAATGGTGGATGAAAGAGAAAACATTGAAAAAGGGTTGACATTTTTACTAAAGACCACAAAGCTTATAATGACAATCGATGCATCAATGGAGGTGGTCGCTCCCAGCGTCCCCTGCTGGTTCCCGGTATCGTAGCGCTGATTTAACTGTGACTTTACCGGCAACATTTGCCTGCTGCCTGCCTCTTTGCTTGCTAAATTTGTTTTAGTCTGTTTGCTGTTTGTTTAGCGTGTTTTACTGTAGCGCATTGTAGCGCTGCTTTAACTGTGACTTTACCGGCAACATTTGCCTGCTGCCTGCCTCTTTGCTTGATAAATTTGTTTTAGACTGTTTGCTGTTTGTTTAGCGCGTTTCACTGTAGCGCTCCGCTTTGCTCCCCCCTCCGCCTCCATCTTGATTGTTGTTGTTGTCCTCGTGTGCCCGCCCCGCCTCCCAGCTGAGACGCCCTCCCACGAGCCTTATAGAGCGCTTCTCCTCCTCAGCGCGCTGTGATTCACTCCTCTCCTCGAGCCGAGTGGTCGCTCCCAGCGTCCCCTGCTGGTTCCCGGTATCGTAGCGCTGATTTAACTGTGACTTTACCGGCAACATTTGCCTGCTGCCTGCCTCTTTGCTTGCTAAATTTGTTTTAGTCTGTTTGCTGTTTGTTTAGCGCGTTTTACTGTAGCGCATCGTAGCGCTGCTTTAACTGTGACTTTACCGGCAACATTTGCCTGCTGCCTGCCTCTTTGCTTGATAAATTTGTTTTAGACTGTTTGCTGTTTGTTTAGCGCTTTTCACTGTAGCGCTCCGCTTTGCTCCCCCCTCCGCCTCCATCTTGATTGTTGTTGTTGTCCTCGTGTGCCCGCCCCGCCTCCCAGCTGAGACGCCCTCACCCCTCCCCCCCACCATCCATTAATGACAGTAGCTCATGCGCGCAGCGTTCACGCGCAGCGTCCGCGCCCAACCCGCGCCGAAGGTGCGCCAAAGGTAAGCCCGTCTACGCCCGTCCGCGCCTGGACCGCGCCCAGCGCCAGACCCCCTGCCCCTCGCGCTGTCCAGCCCCCCCGCATTACCTACGATGCCGCCACCCTCCTAGCCCTTAACCCCGGTCGCGCCCCCAACTGCATCCAAGCCGCCCCTGGCCAAACCCATGGACCTTTCTCCTGCTTCTCCTGCAAATTCAGCGGCACCGTCCACATCTCCGCTACGACCACACCTCAGCTCCCCGACCCCAATCACCTACAATGCATCCTTCTCAACACACGATCAGTCCACAGACACGCCATTGACCTATGGAATCTACTAGACACCATCTCTCCTGACGTCGCCTTCCTAACTGAAACATGGATGAATGCTTCCTCCGCACCAGACATCACCATTGCCATCCCTGAAGACTATAAGATCACTCACAAAGACCGTACCAGCCACAAAGGAGGAGGAATCGCTATCGTCCATAAGAAATCTATCCGCATCTCAACCAGCTCTGACGCCAACCTCGCCAACTCCGAACACCTTCACTTCCAGATCCACATCGACCCCAAAACCACACTCAGAGGCACCCTCCTCTACAGACCACCAGGACCCCGCGCAAAATTCAGTGAAGACATCACGGACTTCATCTCTCCACACGCGCTCCCCTCCAAAGACTATATTCTTCTGGGAGACCTCAACTTCCACCTTGAAAAGATCAACGACCACAACACCGCCACCCTAGTGGACAACCTCGCCAACCTCGGACTTAAACAACTAGTCACCTCCCCCACCCACATCGCAGGTCACACACTCGACCCCATCTTCACATCCAGCAATCATGTCTCCTTCAGCCACACTACGGATCTCCTCTGGACTGACCACAGCTGCGTTCACTTCACCTACAACAAACCGAAATCCATCAACCACCCCCAACCTACCCTGCAAAGAAACTGGAACAAAATCACCACGGACCAAATCTCCGCATCGCTCCTTCGAAATTCCCCAGCCCTCTCTTCTAACGCTAACGAAGCCGCCGCCAACCTCACCCTATGGTTATCCAACACCGCCGACACCTTAGCTCCACTGAAAAAACGTCAAAGCAAACCTGGCAGCAAGAAAGCCTCTTGGTTCAACGATAATCTCAAGAATTCCAAGAAACTCTGCCGCTCCCTTGAAAAGGCCTGGAAAAAAGACCCAACCACCAGCACCAAGGAAGCCTTCAAAAGCGCCACCCGCACTCACCACCAACTGATCCGAAAAGCCAAGAAAACAGCATTCAAGGATCGACTTGACAACAACGCCCACAACAGCAAGGAACTTTTCAACATCGTCAAGGAATTTTCCAATCCCTCAGCCAACTCCAACGACATCACCCCTTCTCAAACCCTCTGCGACTCCCTAGCCTCTTTTTTCCACAACAAGATTGCAGACATCCACAACAGCTTTGACAACCAACCCGGAAACCAACCCACCCTACCATCTGCTGACCATCTTCCCCCCGTAAACACCCTTAACGCCTGGAACCCAATCTCCACTGAGGACACCATCCGCCTGATGAATTCCATCCACTCAGGATCCCCCACTGACCCATGCCCTCACCACATCTTCAACAAAGCAGACTCCGTCATAGCACCGCACCTCCGAGACGTCATCAACTGCTCCTTCAACTCCGCCACCTTCCCGGAAGACTGGAAACACGCTGAACTCACCGCCCTTCTGAAGAAACCCACTGCTGACCCCACCGAACTCAAAAATTACCGCCCCATCTCGCTTCTTCCATTCCCGGCCAAAGTCATCGAGAAAGCCGCCAACAACCAGCTCGCCGCCTTCCTCGAAGCCAACAAATCCCTCGACCCCTCACAATCTGGCTTCCGAGCAAAACACAGCACTGAGACCGCCCTCATCGCAGCAACAGACGACATTCGAACTCTACTGGACAATGGAGACACAGTCGCCCTCATCCTCCTCGACCTCTCTGCAGCATTCGATACAGTCTGCCACAGCACCCTTCTACAACGCCTCAATAACATCGGAATCCAAGGAAAAGCACTTGAATGGATCACCTCGTTCCTCTCCGGAAGAACCCAGAGAGTCCGCCTTCCTCCATTCAAGTCCGAGGCCTCTGAAGTCATCTGCGGCGTACCACAAGGATCCTCACTCAGTCCCACTCTCTTCAACGTATACATGAGCCCACTCGCGGCCATCGCACGCCAACACAACCTCAACATCATCTCTTACGCGGACGACACGCAACTGATCCTTTCTCTCACCAATGACCCCAGCACCGCCAAAACTAACCTACACGAAGGAATGAAAGAAGTTGCCGAATGGATGAAACAAAGCTGTCTGAAACTGAACTCAGACAAAACAGAAGTCCTCATCTTGGGTACATCCCCCTCTGCATGGGACGATTCCTGGTGGCCGGAAGCCCTCGGAAAAGCACCCATCCCGACTGACCACGCACGGAACCTTGGCGTCATCCTGGATTCTTCACTCTCAATGAACAGACAAGTCAACGCCGTTTCTTCATCCTGCTTCAACATTCTTCGCATGCTCAGAAAAACATTTCGCTGGATCCCCTCCGAAACAAGGAAAACAGTCACCCACGCTCTGGTCACGAGCCGATTGGACTACGGAAACACCCTCTACGCGGGGACTACCGCAAAACTCCAGAAGAAACTCCAACGAATCCAAAACGCCTCAGCCAGGCTCATATTAGACATCCCACGCAACGAACACATCTCTGGTCACCTTAAAGACCTCCACTGGCTACCCGTAAATAAGAGGATCACTTTCCGACTGCTTACCCACGCACACAAATCACTCTAAGACATCGGACCAGATTGCCTCAACGCACGACTGTCCTTCTACACCCCCCCCCGCCAACTACGTTCTTCCAGCCAAGCCCTCGCCACTGTACCTCGCATCAACAAGACCACCATGGGAGGCAGATCCTTTTCATACCTGGCTGCTAAAACATGGAACTCACTCCCCGCTTACCTTCGCCTCACCCAGAACCACTTAGCGTTCAGAAAACAACTTAAAACGTGGATATTTGACAAGTAATCCTCCCCCCCTTCCTAAGCGCCTTGAAACCCTCTGGGTATGTAGTGCGCTATACAAATTTTATGACTTGACTTGACTTGACACCTCCAAGAGCCGGAAGTGAGTGGAAAATGGACAGACAAAGAAAGACAGCACCTTGTCAACTTCTCCGAGGCGAAAACACTAGAGCTGGGTCTCAAAGCCTTTTTTCCAAGGCTACAGAGGTCGGATGTTTTAATCTGCACAGACAACATGACCACAATGCTTTACTTAAACAAACAGGGAAGTACAAGATCACACCTTCTATCCTGTGAATTTCAGGAAAATATGGACCTGGTGCCTAAAAAACAAGATCACCCTAAAGGCGAAACATGTTCAAGGCACACAGAACCAATGGGCAGAGAAACTGAGCAGGTTACTGATGGAATGTCACAAGTGGGAGTTGTTGGACGGCCAACTCAAGAAAATCTTCTACAAATGGGGAACTCCTTCCCAAGATCTTTTCGCAACTCACAGACACAAAAATTGCCTGCACTATGCAAGCAGGTTTCTGCACTAAAGATCATGGGGGAATACGCCCAGATGTCTTGGGCGGGCATGTTCTGGTATGCGTTCCAGCAGATACCTTTGAATTCACAGATACTACACAAGATGAAACGGAAGCTGTGCAGGATCATTCTGATAGCTGTGGCATGGCCGAGAAAATATTGCTGTACGGAGCTGCCCCTAATGTCAGAACAGCAACACACTCACCTCACACCATTCCTGGGATTGCTCTACTGAGATGGTGGGCAAGTCATACATCCGAAACTGGAATCTCTAAACTTAGCTGCTTGGATCCTGAATAATATGATTCCATCAGTTAGATATCTCACAGATATGCAGAGACATCTTAGCAAAAGCTAGAGCAGACTCTACAAACAAATCCTACAAAGCAAAATGGATGATTCTGTCACTGGTGTGCAGCTAACGACTGTCATCCTTTCTTGACGAAGTCTGCACAAATCCTACCATATCTTCTCTCATTAGCAAAGCCTGGTCTCTGCCACAGATCTATTAGAGTTCACCTCACCACACTTTCCAGATACAGACTCTCTTGCTAAAAGAAGTCCCTTTAGTCGGACTGACTAATAAAGGAATTTTTGAAAAGAGTATTTAGAGCTTTTCCACCAATAAGAAAACCCCTGATAGCATAGCAGCTAAATATTGTCCTGTCACAGTTGATGTGAAAACCTTTTGAGATGATTCATAAAGCTGACATCTTGTATGCAAAATAGCACTGCTTCTAGCTTTGGCATCTGCCAGACGTGTTAGTGAAATACAAGCTTTTACAGTGCCAGAGCCCTACATGTGCGTCAGAAAGGACAGAATCAAACTGCGTACTAACCCTACCCTAAGTACCCACAGACTTTCACCTCATTTAACCAATTGTCCCAAAAGCTTTTTTCAAGAATCCATTGTAGAAAGCGGAAAGATTGTGTCACACTCTTGATGTTAAGAGTGTCAGGAACTGAAGCTGGATGTCATTGCGCCTACCGAAAGTATAATACACTACAAGACCCAGAAGTCTGTGGGAAGGAGGCGGAGACTATAAAGTAGTTGCTTACCCGGAAATCGGGTTGTATTGGATTTTGTGTTCCTGGTACCATTTGAGGTTTGGCTACCCGCTGGAGTAACTTGTTGTCCTGTGGTGCTTCGCTGATTCTGTAAGCGAAGACACGGGCGTTGTTTGTTGCTTACTGGCGTTCTGACTTCGGAGCGCTCCAGTGGGGGTGTGTCGGCTGACGCATCCTGACCGTGTCGTGGTGCTTCGCGGAAGCTTGCGCGAAGACACGAACGCAGGTTGTTAGAGGACCTGAACCTGAGAGGAGTTTTCAAGAAGAGACGTCGGCTGTGACGATTGAGCGTTCTGTGGTGCTTTGCGTTGAGGCTGCGAAGACACAGACGCTCGAAAACAGGTGGGCGCACCCGCTGGAGGTAAGAACGGCGGAATCATGATGTAGTGCCTGCACAACTCGGGGTGGAATTAATATCGTTACGCTTTGAGGATTACACGGACGGCTGTCCTTATCTCCGAGTGCTATTCTTGTTTGATCTCGGTGTTGAATTCTTAGCTGCATCCTCACACCCAGTCCCCTAGGATCTCCATACAAAATGCTAACAAGCCTCTAGGAGCCCTGTGCTTTGTTGACTCCTTATTTAGAGGTGGCGTTGTCGTGTGGGGAATCGCGGTGTGTTAGGGGAACTATATTTTGCGTTTGAACTCTTGGACTATTACATTTATTTTTCCTTTGGGCTCTGATGCTGATTGCCTTTGGAAGTGCTCTGGCGCATCTGTGAATTAACAGAGGACTGGCAATTTCCTTTAGGAGACCCTAGTGTGGAATGTGGTACGTGTTTGCTAGGATGGCATGGTAGCAAGAGATACACGGCAGTAGGTTTGGGTGTGTAATCTGTGCTTGTTTTTTATAGGTTCGTCCACCTTACACTAGAGACGGCCATACTGTGACCACTTCCGTCATTCCTTATGGTGTGTTGAGCAAGGTATGTGTTTGTTATTGGAGAGTGTTTAACAATAGCGGAGGGGGGTTTGATACATTGTTAATAGGGTGTCCATGTCTTTCAGGTTGCCTGACTCCCGCGCAGCATCATCCCGGCCCTCTCCGTTTTTCCCTCACCTGATCACCTCTAAGCTTTGGGTACATATAGAACCGAGCTTGGGGAGATCTGGAGGTGGACCCCTCTTGAGCATCACCCGGATCCTGGAGAGTATTGAGAACCTGACAAAGAGATGTCTGAAGTTTTATCTAGTAGTCACTAAATCTTTCCGAAAATCTTACCAACTCCTAGTATCATCTGCACCTCTGAGGAAAGGCCAAATGTCTTGAAAGCAACTATAGAGAGATGGGTATCAACAGCTATCTCTTTGTGAGAGCAGGAAGATCACTAGCATCCAAGGTAAACGTCCACTCTACCAGAAGTGTTGCAACCTCAATGGCGCTATTCGCAGGAGTACCTCTGGCGAACATAAGCAGAGAGGCCACATAGGCTTCCATGCATACCTTTACCCGACATTACTGTTTGGATGCAGTGAACAAGAGGGATGCCGAGGGATGCCACTGTATGCCAAGCCGTGCTTCGAATCCTGTTTAAATAAAGTGTGCGTGTGGTATTTATTTGTAAAGTTGAATTCTCTCTGAATGTTTTGTACACTATGCATAAATACCTTTGCATGCTACCCGTCTCCGCATGGAGTTTCTTTGATACTTTAATGTTCTGTCTAAAGGGGATACTGCTAGCTATTCAGATTCAAGCATGTGAATCTATAAAAGATTGAATACTGGAGAAAAAACAAGTTACTTAACTATACTGTGGTTCTCCAGTACTGAAATCGTTCATAGACTCACATGCAACCCACCCTCCTCTGCCTCAGTAGCTCATCTCATTGATATTTTCTTATGTTGCATGGGATACTTACCAATTTGCCAGTAATGACGAGGGAGCAGATGTGCAGGAAAGCTGTCCTCGTCACCAATGGGGTGGTGCATTGCTGCCAAGTGGCTACATATTGCATGTTACATCTCCAGCCAGTCCGGATACTTAACCAACAGAACATTGGATGCTAAGATTTTTTTAGCTCTACTTACAAAGCTAAAAGCAGGATATTGTTATCCAGCGATGCTGTCCTGCATCTTGCAATAGACCAAAATCCTGATCTGGTTGACGTATCACACTTGACCCTACTTGCCAACACACTCAATTCAGGCTGGAAACTCCTAATATTGCTTTAAAGTTTTCCTGGTCTGTCTGACAACGCATCCAGACTAGATATTTAAATAGCATCCCTTTACGTGCCAGGGCAAAATGCCACTGTTGTCTCCATTCAGATGTATGTAACCAAGCATTTAGAAAATGAGACTATACCTTCTAAAACAGAACAACCTTGAAAGATGCTTTTTTTCTCTTTTATATGCAAACGTGGAAAATTAACCTTTTTTGCAACATCTGAATGCTGTTTGGTATTCGGATATCACCAAAAATAAAAGCGGTTTGGTATTCCGATATCATTAGAGAAATGTTAAAATGCGGCGAATGCTAAGAGCAGTAACTCTGAATCCGTCCGAGGCGCTCACCTATCTTATTTCCGGTTTCACAGCTACGCTCCAAGATGGCCGCCCCGCTGAAGTAAAGTTCAAACTTTAAACGCTGCGTCAGTTCTGTGTCGCCATCTTGGATTGGAATGATTTTCCCCCATCTACGACATTGTGGTAGCGGTGGCGTACAATTTAATATAATTGTGTTAAGTTCGCGCCATACTGCATTTGTGCGTTTTAATAGGCATACGAAGCAATACGGACGCATCAAAATCATTTTTGTTAAACTTAATGCATTCGAATGTTGAAAGAGTACTTTCAAAACGTAATTTTCCATTTTAAATACCAACTTCTTTTTCCACTTAAGACAGTTAAAATAAAGCTCAGTTTACTCTGCTAGTAATTGTATATAAGTATCCGTGTGTACTTGTAGGTGTGCTAATTGAATATAATATATATTGTTTTTCCGATACAGGTAACACGGACGTACTCCGATGAAACGGATATGAAGCAGTAGACTGCACGTTGTCGTCCTTCGTTTGTGTAGACGCCGGCCAATGGCAAGAGTCGTGGGCGTTGTTTTTTTCATCGGGCGTGGCCTATGCTCTCATCAGGACCAGTCTTGTTACAGCTGCATCCTGAGCACAGAGCATCATCTGAGAGTGAAGCCGGAGCATTTCTGTGGGGCGCGCCGTGAGGAGCGGGCCCGGAGTTTTTCCCAGGGACAGACGAGCCCTGCCCAAGTCCACAGCAAGTCACGAACGGCACGAAGGACCCCATCAAGCCAGGAACAGAGCATCATCTGAGCATAAGCCTTTGGAAGAAGCGTAGCAGTGTGCGTAGTTGGAGAGCAGAGCACACTGGGGGACCAGTTCACAGTAAGGGATTCTTCATAACACCAACAAGGAGCTTAAAAGCTAAGCCCAGCCCAGTAATCCAGGTTTGCCAAACAACTAAACGTTGGTGACGAAGAAAGCAGGAGTCAGACCCTAGTGTCACTGGATTAGGAACCCATCAGAGGTCTGCCCTGTAGTGATAGTACAGAATCCAGAACATGCTCGGCCCCTAGCACTATCTGCCTCTCCAGACCTAGAACTCTGGAGTTCTCCAGCTTAGATTTGAGAGCCAGGGTTAACCCAACCTAGATCTCTATACCCAGGCCCGAATAAAAGCCTAGATCATTCAGATCAGGAACTTGGCCCACACCCCAAGGACTTCAGGCGAGCCTAGTTTGCTTTGCCCAGCCTAATAGCCCCAAGCAGTGCAAGCCAGGAAACCAGTTCACCCTCAGAAAATCACCAGGGGCCGGAGGAGACCATCCTGGCCTAGGCTCTCAGAGCAAGTGGTCCTTCTACATGGAAACCAAGTAGGAGGTGAACCTTCCACACCAGTCTGTGCAGACGGGAGAAGGCAAGATGGCAGAGGTGACAAACCTGAAGACTGGCTTCGGTGAGTACCAAGGGTCGGGAAGGGCTCTGGGAACAGATTTAGGGACTGGTAAGGGAATGTTTTGCTATTATAGGAAGTAAATTGAATAAATAACGCATAATCTCCTTTGCTCAGGGGTGACCTTTGCAAATAGACGAACCAGGTGGTCGCTTATGGTGCCAATGCAATTGGGGCAAGAAATTCAATGAAAAAAATGTATTTAAGAAATAAATAAAATGGAACAAAGTGGCAGCAGTAACTGGCATCAATTCTAGGGCCCCCGTGTAGTGCATTGCAGTTGGGTGGCTGGGGTGGTAACGTAGGTCTTTTAAACCCAATATTATTCATTAAGTATAGACATTTTAATAGAATATTTAATGGTATCTAACCGTTCGAGGATAATAAAGGGTCCACAAATGAGAAAAAGCTAAAAGGCCTATATTAACGTCATGTTGTTTATTGTCATTTGTGGCTACATTGCTTAACCTGCCATGGGAGGAGGCTGCATTAAGTGTAATTGAACATATAAATATTAGAAACAAAAACAGAAATTTACCACAGTGTAAACATAACACCCTCAAATTGTCAGGCGGATAGCCTGTACCTTAACATCTAAATTGTACGTATAAACAGCATGACTTTAATGTATTAGACAAGAAGCATTAATGCTCAGCTGGAAATTTGAATAATATATTAAAAGCATGTAATTTGCAAAGAGATGTCATCACTCTGCCTTGGGGGGATGAAATGTGGCTCAAAAGGAGGTGTTATATAATAATACAATGGCGTTTAATATAATGTGCAAGGGCAGCATGTCTGGCAACCCTGTGGCGTTTAATCTGTCATATTGTGTCGAGAGATCGCATTGAATATAATAAGGCGTGCAATACAGTAAAGAATCAGGCACTGGAGAGGGGGGCAGCTGTTATTAAAAATCCTAAGTGTGTTGAGAACAGCGTGTACCATTGCATACTGTGCAATGAGAGCTCATTTGTCTGCCTGGAGTGTAGTCTCCCACAGCGAGGCCTGCTGTGTCAGATGTCCTGTATGTGAAATAGTTAACCCTCTTCTCTCCCACTAGCAATTTTCTTTTTGGCCATTATTTTATAGGATAATGTCATTTGTTTGTGCCCTGCGGTGTCGAGATGGGCGAGGGGGGTCTCAAAATTCACCAGGGCTGCTTTAGGGGGTTAAAATGAGGGGTTACCCATGCCTTCTATCTGGGGTGAATAAATCTTATTTGTAACCCTCCTCACCCCGATCCTAGGCTTTGCAATGTGTTGCCCCAAGTTAATATTCTGTCTTTTCAAATAAGTTCCCAAGACCCCCCGCCCTTGCGTGGTATTCGGTATTTCAGTGGCCAGTGCTTGGTTGCTGTCACAGTCCGAAAGTCTTTGCTTCTAGTGGAGCAGATGGGGTCCCTGCCCACAGTGTGTTTTGGGGGCTGTTATGAGTTGCTATGAATTATTTTGATGGTGCCGCGTGTAGCTCTCGCTAGTGCAGCGGGTGCAGTGGCACCGGTATCGGATTCCTCCCTCCACCACTGTTATTGCCACACAGGTGATCGGAGGCCCATTGCATGATTGCCCTCGCCCCCGTGCTACGCCACTGATAAAAGGATGGGGAGCTTTGTAAAATAAGCATAGATGGTGTCCGTGGGTGCCAGGGTCAGTAACTGGCTCCCCCCACGGCGGCCCCATGTTGGTGCCTCCCGCTCTTGGACGGGCGGCCCCCTAGGCGTCGCCCCGCTGGGATGCTCGCCGGGTCGATGGGTGGGAGCCGACCCCCCTCCTCCCTGCATCTGTTTTGCGGTGTAATGCTCGCTGCCCTAATGGCTGCTGCCTGGCGATGGGATGACGTCGTGTCTATTTCTGGGGCGGTGGGGGTGCTGGAAGGGCTTCATTTCGAGCCTTTGTTTATTGGGGGGTAAGGGCGGCTGCCGTGTTCGTCGTTACTGATACACAGACCACCCGACCGCCAGGGCCGGTTCTGGGCCGCAGTTACCCGGATGTCCGACTAGTAACATGGGGGAGCGCGCCGGGTCGCTATGATGAAACTAGGTCACTGTGAGTCAGGGGGGAGCGCTTCCTGACCATAGAGAGCAGAGCATCCTCAAACCTGATGCCCCTTTGAGTTAGATCAATGCACTTTAAATAATCCTCGGGCAAATCACCCAATAAAAAAAACAAGTTAGCTATGTATATTACAGAGTAGCAGGATCCCGGTCCATCTAGCCTTCCCACTTCCCTGCCCGCTCATGTCTCCAGCTTTGCCCATGCCTTCTTAATAGTTCATTCGGTCAATGCACTTACTGAAGAGATATCAGTGTTGCTGTTGGTCACTTAGTTTTGTCCCAGGTTGGGCCAGTGCACCTGCTGTTGGGAGCTGTGTGAAAGAATTGGGTACCGAGCTCGCATACAGACATTTACTCAGCCTTTCATCCTTTTTAGGTCAATAACATGTGAACCTTTGAATTGGATATTAAATACAATTTTTATTTTACAGTGCCATGAAGTCAAAAAAAATCATGGCACAAAGTGCTATGTGAAAAACATGCCATTGTTATTTTTATTTTTCAATTTTTTATGTTTCCTTCTCCAAATGTTTCAGGAAACTATTTTAGATAAACGCATAACATTTTTGCTGTGCAAGATCGACATATTGTAATTTTTTTAATACTCACAATGCACTCTCTTCAATCTGTGTAATTGTCTCAACCGCGCCTGCAGAGTTTGTGAATGAAGTTTAAAATTGTCTTATGTGGGCTCGAAGTTTACACTTTTCTTACCTTGCCTTTTTTATTTATTCATGTAATTGTTTAGTGTAGCGCCGGAATGTGCCCACACTCCATTTCGCAGCGCTTATATTCACTTGCATTTTATTCACCAGTGTCTTTGGATATGATTGAGCGCTTCTGGTGAAGGATCTGATGGGGACTCAGAGCATCAATCTGTATCTTCTGGCAAACGGGCTTGATAGAAAGATATTTTGCTTATTTTTGTCTTGCGGGTGGGAATGGGTTGTCCCACTGATGTCCGGCAGGGTGAAAAAGGCCTCTATGAAAGGCCTTTTCCAGCATTTCATTTAAAAGGCGTTCACAACTGGTTGGTTATTCTCGTATGAGTATGAAGTTCCACAGTTCTGTGCCCAAGATGCAAATTGTTTTGCCTCCATAATATTTAGAGTTGAATTGCGTTTGTTATGTAAGTCACATTTGTAAAGCGCTAACTCCTGCTGCAATGACATTGTAACGCCTTCTCTAATTGGGATCCCACTCGTACTGAACTGGGAAATCCACCAATCGTGAGCTTCGTTCCTTGGTGTTTCAATGGACGCTGTTGGTAAAGTGGTTGTTCAAAGTTTAGTTTAGAGCTGGTTTGTGCAGACTAGTGGGAAGGTGACTTGGGTCTAAACTTAGCAGATCTTTGTAGTGTGTTATGTGTGTGTGGGTGGTTCTCACGTCCTCCGTTGTATCATATTGTCAGTTGGCTGTTGCATGAACCAAGTACAGTGATCTCTATATTACAGTACAACTAAAGCTTAATTTGTAAAATATTATAATAAATAATTACAAGGACACCATTTTTTTCCTGAAGCTTCTGCTGCCTGTGCTTCTGATTTAAGATTTTGTTGACTACCAAGGTTGCCTTGTCTGGATTCCAACTCATGCCTGTTTCGTCCCATCCATTACGCTTCCTGCTATCTCACTCTTGTAGGATCTTTTTCATTCCTACTTCCGCCTTTTTCCTTTCTTTCCCTCCTACCTTATTTCTCCCTTTTATGCTTCCTCTCTCATGCTCCCATGAAAAAAAAATCCAGATCCCCAAAAAATGAGTGAAGGTGTCCACCACCTTACAACCACCATCAAAAATTAAGAACCATGCACATTTCAGGTAGATCTTTAATAATGAGTGTGTTGCATGTTTAGCCCAACTTTGTTATCTGAGTGGTTCTGAGATGAATGCTTGTGTGCTGTGTGGCCAGTGCTGTTGAGTTGGCAGCCGTTGGCCAGGTATGGCTTGGTGCCATCAGGTTATTGCTGCTTGACTGTATGAATAGATTGGATTGGGTATGTAAAGCACTGCCAGCCTGCAGTTAGTTGTCTTAAATGTGACTTCACTCATATGGCTGCAAACCGAAATGCTAAGTGATTGAGCTGTCCCACTCCGGTCTGAATCATCTCTGCAGATATCTTATTGAATTCCATCCTGAGATCATTTAACTAAGGCGTGGACTCTTATTGGATATGAGTGATGGCATGTTTGTTGCTCTCGTCAATAGTGCTGCACTCACATGAGTCATGATAATATGAATATGGGCCTTTTTTCACCCCGCAGCTCACCAGCGTCTCTTCTTACTTTGCCTTTTCATGACTGGTATAATTATTACCCAACTTGAAGGTATTCATAACCGATAATTGAAGCTCCAAAAGACTGAGGAATATGAATGACTAATATTCTTTTTTTTAACATGCACTTCAATCAAAGCATTTTAAAGGGGGAATATGATGTGTATTTATCCTTATTTGAGACGACTGCAGCCCAATTTTTTCTGTATTGTACCAATAATTCATAGGTTCCTAAAAAAAAGAACAGATTCCTTTTCATGGTAAAACCCATTACCACCCAAAATACTAGATCAAAACGAATCCTGCCACCTATTTCTCCTAGATCTATCATTAGCCTTCAATACGGTCAAACATATCAGTATCGTATACCTAATTGAACACAGAATTTGTCCTTCTTAGACAAGCGAACCCAAAGGATCAAGATTAACCAATCGCTACCCTCGAAAACACAGGTCACCTTGGGTGTCTCTCAAGGTTCCGCCCTATCTCCTACCCTCTTCAATTTATTTATGGAACCCTTAACCGAAATTCTGAAACTCTCTAACATCCAGTACCACGTGTACGCGGATGATACCCAACCATACCTAAAAATATCATCACTGGATGACATCCGCCTACTCAACACAATTCTACAAAAAACCCACACCTGGCTAACAAAAAACCACCTCAAACTCAATGCGCTCAATACTGACTTTCTCCTAATCTCCCCACCACAAGGACAAGGTGACATAGTAAACTGGATGAAACACTTAACAGCCCTCAAATGCAAACCTCATATTATCGATTCCACAAGGTCACTGGGAATAATACTGGTTAAGAATCTCAACATGAGGGAGCACATCAGCACAGCCACCAGGGAAGCCAACTTTCATATGAGCATTCTCAGAAAACTAAAACCCTTCCTCAACGACAACGACCTAAAAACAGCTGTTCAATCATTAGTTCTACCCAGAATAGACTATGGGAATATAACCTTATGTGGCCTGCCGAGATCCAGTCTTGCTCCTCTAAAAGCATCACTCAACATGGCTGCAAGACTCGTCACTGGCTCCAGAAAGAGCAACCACATCACCCTGGATCTAAAGGAACTGAATTGGCTCCCTTCTGAGGCAAGAGCACAGCTAAAAATTGCATGTATGATGCACAAAGCCCTGCACCTCACTACACCAAAGTATCTAGCCAATAAACTTGAATTATCAGGAAATAGCAGAACTCTGAGAAGCACCAACACCCTGCTATTGAAACCACAAAAATTTAAGAAAAAGAAAATCTACACACGCACCTTCTCTGGCCTAGCACAGAGGATATGGAACGCCCTGCCCCAAATAATCAGAATGAACCCCTCCACCACCTCCTTCAAAAAAGAAGCCCAACTACTTCTAATGAATAAAACTCTACCGATCCCAGCCCTGAGGCAAGTTGTTACCAACCTGAAGCTGCGCATCTACTAAGATACATGATGATCTCTAAATGGGAATGACCAACATAATCCTGACTTTCAACGAGAACTTGAAATCTACAAGATCGCATCTTAGATGCTTATTTATTTGTGACTAGCGCTCAACTTTTCTTGTGCTGTAACTTCTGTAAAGCACTCTGATACCCTCAGCAGGTCTAGTCCGTGCTATATAAAACTTTATAAATAAAAAATATATATATTTTTTACTATCTTCCAAGGAAGAAGTGCTAACAAACCTCTACCCATACACATAAAACACTACAATAATCTCCCTAGACAAAACCCAACTTACCTTCACATTCATTAACACAAACCAATTCTAAACTAAACTTTTAGAAAACTCTTTACTAGCCTTGCCCAATTAAAGGCCAAGAAACAGTGCTCAAAAAAGGCTGGTGGCCTTCCCAGATCTGGGGTACAGGGAACCCAGTTGGAGAAGGGGTGGCAACGTTGGTGCACATTAAATCCACAAACAACAAATAGCTACCTTAGTAAATCCCCTTCTGTTAATGGGTTCAACAATTAACCAAGGAATAAACATATTAACTTGTAAGAACTGTTCATTTTACAAAAACAAATATATATATTAAATTCATGTAAAAACGACACAGGAATACCCTGAATTGTTCGACTGTTTTTCTGATAATGCAATTTCAGGCCAGTTGTGAGCCACACTGGCCCTTTCTTACATGATTTTTCCAGTTTTAAACACCTATGTTGATTAACTGATTATTCTAATTTCCAGAAAATACTCCTCACTTGTACTTCATAAATAAGTAGTTCCAGGCAGGTTTGTCAGTTATCTACTGTTTTATTGTGGATTATCATGGCGATGTGCTACCTGGTTAGTGTAACAGGTATGGTCAGGCTGGTGTGCGCAACAGTCTCAGACTGGGGTATATGGGATTTTAAGGATGGGGTGTCAAAGACACGCCAGGCTTGTGTATCAAGAAGTGCCAGGCTGGTTTGTCTGTCTCAGACCGGTGTGTCTGGGATTGCTAGGCAGGTGTGTCCATGCATGGTCAGGCATCGGGTATTTTCTGGCCGGGGTGTCATTCTCAGGCTGTTGTATCTGGGATTGTTGGGCTGGTGTGTCCAAGCATGGTCAGGCATCAGGCATTTTCCTGGCTGGGTTGTCTGTCTCAGACTGATATGTCTGGGATTGTAGGGTTGGTGTGTCCAAGCAGGGTTAGGCATCAGGTATTTTCAGGCTGGGGTATCATTTTCAGACTGGAATGCCTGGGATTGTTGGGCTGGTGTGTCCATGCATGGTCAGGCATCAGGTATTTTCAGGCTGGGTGGCATTCTCAGTCTGGTGTGTCTGGGATTGGTGGGCTAGTGTATCCAGACAGGGTCAAGCATCGGGTATTTTCTGGTTGGTTTGTTTGTCTCAGACCGGTGTGTCTGGGATTGTTGGGCTGGTTGTGAAAGCATGGTCAGGCATCATGTATTTTCAGGCTGGTACCCTGGCACTGTTGGTGTGTTCTCTCAATGTCACTCTTCTATTGTCTCTTTCCCTGTCCCACCGCTTTCTCTCGTCTATGGTGTCTCCCACTTTCCCAGTGTCACTTCTCACGCGTCATTTTGTGGAGCCTTTTTTACCCCCAGCCAGCTGTCTCTGCTATTGTCCTAGAATTCCCCCAACCCCTACTATTGGCTGGGTTCTCTGTCACTGCCAGTATCGCCTGCTGTCTCTCGACAGTTAACCATCTGCTATCTCACTGGCTTGGTGCTGCTCTCACAGCCTCGACACGCACCCCCTTTACATGCTGGGCCTTCAGTCATCACCCTCCCTTCTGCTGTCTCGTATTTTCAGTAACTTGTCCCCTAACTACGTGAACTGTCACTTTTCTCTTTACCTGTCTCTTTCCCAGAATTCACCACCTTCACCTGTAATTGGTTACGAGCTGCTTTATCGGCGTCACTCTCTTCCAGTGGCACACTCTTTCTTTCCCATCATCCAAGCATCCCTTCCTACCTTATCTCTTTCGCTATCTCAACATCCCCCCATCTCTTTAACTGGCTGGGCGCAGCTGACACTGTCTTGTCTCTTGCTGCCCCTTCCATTGTCTCACAACCTCCCATGCTCTCTCCCTATCTTGCTCTCTCTCCCTATCTTGCTCTCTCTCCCTATCTTGCTCTCTCTCCCTATCTTGCTCTCTCTTCCTCTTTCTTGCTCTCTCTTCCTCTTTCTTCCTCTCTTGCTCTTTCTTCCTCTCTTGCTCTCTTTTCCTATCTTCCTCTCTTTTCCTCTCTTGCTCTCTTTTCCTACCTTGCTCTTTCTTCCTCTCTTGCTCTCTTTTCCTATCTTCCTCTCTTTTCCTCTCTTGCTCTCTTTTCCTACCTTGCTCTCTCTTCCTCTCTCTTCCTCTCTTGCTCTCTCTTCCTCTCTTGCTCTCTCTTCCTATATTGCTCTCTTTTCCTCTCTTGCTCTCTTTTCCTACCTTGCTCTCTTTTCCTCTCTTGCTCTCTCTTCCTCTCTCTTCCTCTCTTGCTCTCTCTTCCTCTCTTGCTCTCTCTTCCTCTCTCTTCCTCTCTTGCTCTCTCTTCCTCTCTTGCTCTCTCTTCCTCTCTTGCTCTCTTCCTCTCTTGCTCTCTCTTCCTATCTTGCTCCCTCATCCTCTCTTGCTGTCACATCCTACCTTGCTCTCTTTTCCTACATTGCTCTCTTCCTGTCTTTCTCTCTCTTCCTTGCTCTCTCTTGCTCGCTCTTCCTCGCTCTTCCTCTCTTGCTCTCTCTTCCCCTCTTGCTCCCTCTCTTCCTCTCTTGCTCTCTCTTCCCCTCTTGCTCCCTCTCTTCCTCTCTTGCTCTCTCTTCCCCTCTTGCTCTCTTCCTATCTTGCTCTCTCTCTTTCGATCTTGCTATCTCTTCCTCTCTTGCTGTCACATCCTATCTTGCTCTCTTTCAATCTTGCAATCTCTTCCTATCTTGCTATGATGCTGTCATATCCTATCTTGCTCTCTCTTCCTCTCTTGCTCTCTCTCTTCCTCTCTTGCTGTCACATCCTATCTTGCTATCGCTTTCTTAATCTGTGTCCTTTCCCCCCTCGTCCCTCTCGCTGTCCCCGCACCTCCATTCCCCCGTCACAGGCTCGGTCTTGCTGTCCTGTCTCTTCCTGACCCTTTCCTCGTCTCACAGGCCCCCACGCTCTCTTCCTAACTCACTGCCTCTCCCTTCATCCCAGTGTCCCCCCTTGCCTCTCAGTATCTGCCACCCCCTCCCTCCAGCTCCTCCCCCGGTGATGAAGGGCCCTCAGTGCTGCGGGTGCCGCCTGCCCCGTCTCGCGCGTCTCCCCGCTATGAGTCCACGCGGCCTCGGCCGTACCAGGCCCGGCCGCGCTTTGTTCCTGTGATGTCATCCTCCATTAGTGACATGTCTGCCGTGGGAGCGGCGCGAGGCCTCCGCCAGCTGGGGCTCCACTCCTCGGGGAGGGAGCAGGGGGGTCTGCGCCTAATGACTGTCTGATAATCTGCTGCATAAAGCACCAAGAGCCAGTGAGCACGGAGGATAAAAGAACTACGGAGCATACACAAGCAGAGAATTAGAAAGAACCATAAAACACCAACCACCCGCAGTTGCCCACACATGGACGGCAAAAGTGAGCCCAACACATCAATCGTCTTCCGAAAAACCACTCACGACCAGGAAAGAGGAACCAAGAACACACCAGCCAATCAGTGAATCAGTCATCACCAACCAATCACACTTGGGTAGCAAAGAGGCACCAAGAACACATCAATCAATCATTGAATCAACCATCACCGGAAAATCAAACTGGAACCAGATTGTGCAAATCAACAGAAAAGCATAGGTGGCAAAAAAACAAAATGAAAACAAAGCATGCCAACCATCTGCAGAAAACCTCCATGTGGGCAGGAAGAACGAAATAAGAACACAGTACACAGCATCTCCAGAAAGTATACATGGACAGCAAAGAAGAAAAAAAATGCATACATTTCCGTCAAACATCACACGTGAGCGGATGTATGACGATACAACGCAAACATTTACAACGCATGCCATTACAACTAATGTTTTTACATCGCATGCCATCACAACGCGTTTTCAGAAACTACATTTACAGGGCATTCCATTACAACTCATACCATTACAACGCATATAACTTTTAGGGCAACAGTAGGTTAAGTGTCGGATAGTGTAGGGGTAAAATTACTATTCCCACACCAGTGAGTGCAACAGTAGAGTAAGTGTTGGATAGTGTAGGGGTAAAAATTACTATTCCCACACTAGTGAGTGCAACAGGAGGGTAAGTGTTGGATGGGGAGGGGTAAAAATTACTATTCCCCATTACTTACCTTATATCGCTTTGTAATGACATGCATTGTAGTGACATGCATTGTAGTGACATGCATTGTAGTGACATGCATTGGAGTGACATGCATTGTAGTGACATGTGTTTTAGTGACATGCGTTGTAGTGACATGTGCTGTAATGACATGCGTTGTACTGACAGGCAATGTAATTGCTGCGTTGTAATGGTATGCAATGTAAAGGATGTTGCATTGTAATGACTGCGTTGAAAAGGTAGTGTGATGTAATAACTTTGTTGTAAAGGTTGTTTTCCCACGTGAGCACCAGACTACTCAAAGAAAGTCAGCACAAAGAGGAAATTGCAGACTGAGAGACAAAAAAGTTGCACAATAACGACCTTTCTTAGACTTTACCAGTTGGTTGTAAAATGGACATTAAAACGCACCAAGTTCTTCAGTAGTGGAATCGTTAGTTACCCTAATGGACTAGCAGTGGGTCCATCAAATCCAGGTGCCACAAGCGGCAGCAAGAAGGAAAACTCTATGCACCAATAAGTAGAAGCACGCACACAGACTGTACAAATCAACCCACAGTACAACAATCATGTTCTTGTGACCACATGTGTGTAGCGAAAGTTAACCCAGAACAAACAGCTGTCTTCAGGAGTGGGCAGCAGAATAGGAAAAACAATACACCAGCCAAATTCAGTAGGCCTCACGTAAGCAGCAAATGGGAACCCACAATGCACCAATCATCACCAGGCACACAAACACAACAAAGAAGAACCTACAAGACACCAGTTAAATCCTAGAGCAACTAAAGGGTCCCCATAACTATTTGTCGCATGGAGCCAACCAGTCAATGGTAATAGGAAACCCCCTAATACCGAATATTCAACAGGAAACAAACGGGCAGCAAAAACGAAGCCTCAATATAATTATAAATGACATGTTTTGGTGCTGTTATCACGAAAAATGCAGTTGTATAGAAACCCATATTTCACAGAGAACCACGAAATTTCGGAAATACTAAATGGTTGCCTGTGAGATACAGATTTCATCATTATGACAGTCCCCAAATCACTCTGCAGATCTTTGACAGTGTCATGGATAGGAGGACTATGCATCACAGGGGGTCAAATTATTTATTAGGGTTATATAAATGTGTCAAAAATGCAAAGGTGCAGCACATTTTCTATCCCTATTATTTCATCCATTTGAGATAGAAATATAATTTTTGGTTGATATTGCACTTAAAATTATGTAGCAAATTATGTGGCACAATCAGTAAATTCATAACTATTTTACAAACACTACATCCACAGAGTAACCTAAATACACTGACTCTTATACTTGCCAGGTGTTTTCTTGATAATTTATTCAAGAAATGTAAGCAAAGCCTAAACATCTGAATTCTAATCCATGCCTATTATTTGCTGCACTTAAAAAAAAAAAGACACACAAATTATGGACAGAATACAGAACAAATCAAACATTCACTCCCAGTCAAGAGTTGTGGGTTAAATCCATCGTTTGTTTGCTCCCCATGCCACCCCAGTTTGGACCCAACCATATGCAAATAAGTCTTGACTCTGCTCCTCATGGGAACAGTCCAGCCTGAACTACCAATCCAGGTCCTTCTAGGACTAGAAAGAAGCATCCTGGGACCGGTTTCGGGGTTTCACCCCTCATCAGCCAAGCTCGCTTGAATCCAGTGGCACAGTGAGCCCGAGACCCAGGTCTGGGTGAATGTTTGATTGATTCAGCATTCCGTCCATCATGTGTTGCCACAGCACTTAAAAAAAAAAGCCTTACAAGCTAATTATCATCAATATGAACATGTAATATAAAAAGTACATAACCGGTACCAGGTAAAATATGGTCCAATATTTGCATCTTGGGGTTCTAGTGACATTTACAAACCATTCAGCGTCAATATTGGACCAGTTTTACACTGTTATCCGTTAAAATGCCTTCTAACCAGTGGCACGGGGGCACTTCCCATATCAAATTAAATATAATAAAGAAATATAATACAATTGTCAGTGTCTTGAGGAAGAAGAGCAGTGATAGGGTGGTTGTCATGGCTTCTTGGATGGCTAGCTTGACATGAGAATGCTTGAGTATGTGTTTAAGCCTTAGCTTCTTGTGAGATTTGCAGAATGGGGCTTTTTGCACTTGGTCTACTGTGGACCTCCTGTAATGACAGTTGTAACATGTAAATGTGGTGAGTAGCTGAGAACTGTAGTTTTGTAAGGGGCATAAAATGAAATACTAGCATATGAAGATCTCAGTGTAGAAGGATGAGAAGGGATGATATGGTTAGTTTTTTAGGCCGAGGACCGTAGGCTGCGCTTGCGCAGTCTCCGGAAGGAGATTTAATGTTTTGGAGTATGGGGGCTTGAACCCACATCTCTACTCCATTCTCCTCATTGGCTGACTTCCTAAACGGAGGCCAGCCGTTGGAGGAGAGGGGAGTCACGCCAATGAAGCCCCGTCTCTTTCGGATTCGGGGGCGTGGTTTTTCTGCGTTCTTTCGACTGTGACGTCCTCCATCACTCAGAACGCCAAAAACACGCCCCCCCGAATCCGAAATTTTAGGATGTTTGCGGCGGCCATTTTTTTTGTTGTTGTTGTGAGGAACAGCTTGTTTTGTAATGCTAAATAAAAATAATCGGTTTTATATATGATAACTTCCTTGTGTACGTTATATCTTTTTAGCAGCTGTAAATTTAAACATAAATGAATATTTCCTTTATATATAACAGCCACCATTATTTAGTGTATTTGAACAAAGATGTTAGCAAACATTGATATCAAGCGGGAGCTTTATTTGCTATAAGAGCTGTACTGTTGAGGGATAGAGGCACGGCTGCTGTAGCTCTCCGTTTCAGTCACCCAGCGTTCACGTACCAGCACTTCTGTTCCAACACCCCAGGAGCAAACCACCGCGCTGATTGCCGGGAATGGCGCCGCCTCGTCGACCAATCATAAAATGGTGAGGTAGCGACAGTTGGTGACAGGGGCAGGGCTAATGGCTATGCATGCTGAAGTGGGAAACATCGCAATGACGTCACTATTTTGTTACGGAGGCTTTGTCTGTTGTACTATTTCCATATTCTGTCTGAGGCAGTATTAGGACTGTGTACAAAATGCCATGAGATAATTCACTCTCTGAATGTATTTCATAAAATACAATTTTAGTATTTATTACGTACACAGTAATACTTAAATTGTAATCGTAAACTTGAAAAAGAAATTGCCTGACTTGAAAACGGCCCTCACATGCAACAAATGTCCTACTATAGTGATTAGTTGCTGCGTCTGAAAACAAGAAGCAATTTCTAGTCCGTCGTCTTTCGTGTCAATGCGTTCCCTGCAGTTATCCGTCTTCTGTTTGTGTGGCCTGAGTGTGGGTGGGTTGGTCTGGTGACGGCTCTTGCTCAGCCTCTTCTTTCAGCCTTTCAAGCGGTCTTTGAAGAAGGGTTGTAGGGCATGGGTGGTGGACAGTTTCCCACCAGTGCTGCAGGAACTAGGCTGAGCCCTTTTTACCTGCCGCATCATGTCCGCCCTGGAGAAGCAGCTACAGACGAGACGGCTGCCCTCCAGACCGCCGATACCCGGAGGAGGCCAGCCTGGGGCAAAGATGCGCATGGGGTAAGTGAACTCTTTCGATCCTACAACTACACCTGGGCACAGCCCGTAGGAGGGGCGGGGTGAATGAATGAAGGGTGTCCCTAATGCTGAATTCCGTAAAAGCCGAGTCAAAGCATATTTGTGTCATATTCAGATTAAGAGAGATCGTGCAGTAGGCGTTGCTATTACGTGTGATTGAGCAGTCCATCAGCAAAGCCCTCGCAGTTTCTGTTCAGGCTAAATAACCTGTATATTGTATTGCAGCATTTATATAGCTTTTACTCCCCCATGTCAGGCTGTCTGCATGGGTAGCATGATACGCCATGTAGGGTGTGTAGTTTGAAATATATTGTCTTTGTTTTTGATCGTGTGTGGGGAGTGTTTCCATGTTGTGCATGGTGACTAGTGCGCTGCGATTATCGTGACACAACCCTTACCAGTGTAATGAATGAAGAAGTGTGAGAGTCAGGCGCGCAATTTATGGTTTTCAGAAAGCTGGCAGCTTTTAGCCCCTTGTTGTATATTTATGATCATGGTTCTCTTAGTTGGTTATTGCACTGAGTTGTCCATTCTGATATATTGTGTTTAAACTGTAAAGTCCTGACCCGGCATGCGTTGGAGGGAGTAATGGTGGATATATGTAAAGACTTCCATCATAACCTGTGCTTGAAATGTAAATGTAGAAAGGTAGGTTCTCATTAAACCAGGATATCTGTTAACTACTTAGAAGTGCTGGCACTCTCCTATTACAAGTGTTAGGCCTCCCCTGAGAATTGCAGGTACTCGCCTCTTTAAATTAAACAAGTGCAGCTATTCAGTACCTGCCCATTTAAGACCCTGTTAGTAACTCTTCATCTCTAGGAAGTAGCCCTCTCCTTATCCACACAACAGAATGACACCCACTTAAATCATTGATATTTCTACAACCAACCTACAGCGCTACGTTCCTTCTTTCAAATAGGTTGTGGTAAGCTTTTGTGGGCTCGGGCTATACAATGTGTGATGCTTTCCGACACTTTTGGTAGAGCAAACTTGACAGGGCATCCACATCGTTGTACGTAGATATTTCTTTCTTCATCTTTTATCCACCCAAATTCAATTTTTTGGTGTACCTATGAAAGTATAGCTGTATAACTGATTTATAGAATAGGAAATAGGCATGAAGTAAATCAATCCGAGGCACCAGCTCTGCCATGTTTACAAGGTTGGTCCAGGTCAGGTTTTTGTTTTAACCCTGAGACTTATAATTGTGACAATCATGTACAAAAGCAGGAACACAAGTCACGAAATTCAAAGAAAAAAACAAACCTGGTTTGACTTTCTCATCACCCATGGACCTCAAACTCCATGCGTGTGTATTATTAACCAGAGATAACTGAGTCGAGGTTGGTGCTGTTTTAATGACCACCTCTGCACAGACACCACCTTAAAGTGGGTCAACATGCTCCTGGCTATGTTTTTAATTTACCAAAGCACTGCAGTCCTGCGCCACTTCATTTTATTTACTTAAACTATCACTTCTTAATAAAATCATTTGTCAAAGAAAAGGCCTGAATGGGGGATTGCATCTTTGCTGATATGCAACCCATCTATTCCAGTACATTGTGCAGGAGAGAGAGTCCTTTCACACCGCACCCCAAACTTTATGCCAGTGCACCTCAGAACCCCTGCCCCCTCGCTGTGCTTGCTCTCCTGTGTGTGTATGTGGCTCTGTGTGTGTATGTGGCTCTGTGTGTGTATGTGGCCATGTGTGTGTATGTGGCTCTGGCTGTGTGTGTGGCTCTGGCTGTGTGTGTGGCTCTGGCTGTGTGTGTGGCTCTGGGTGTGTGTGTGGGGCTCTGTGTGTGTATGGCTGTGTGTGTGTGTGGGCCTCTGTGTGTGTGTGTGTGTGTGTGTGTGTGGGCTTTGTGTGTGTGTGGGCTCTGTGTGTGTGTGTGTGTGGCTCTGTGTGGGTGTCTCTGTGTGGGTGGCTCTGTATGTGTGTGGGTGGCTTTGTGTGGGTTGCTCTGAATGTGTGTGGATGGCTTTGTGTGTGTGGCTTCGTGTGGGTGTAAATGCAATCGGTCATGCATTTGCGAGCGATTAAGCTTTTGGCATTGTAAATGACAATGCCATTTATTTAACGATTAAGCTATTGGCAATGTAAATGACTATGCCATTTATTTATGATTTTTTAAAAAAAATGTCATGAGCAATGCCAGTAGCTCTACCTTTAATAATGCCGAGACCATTGCATTGTAAATGCTTGTCATTGGTCCTGTGAGGAGCCATGCTGCCAAGAGAATTACTTGTTTAAGATGAACAAACAGTGTTTTCAGAAGAATGGTGAGAACTGCATCTCCTCTGTTCCAGTGTAAGAACTAAGGCTTGAATGCCTTGTTAGAAATGTTCAAGTGGGGAAGAACGTTTTTACTTTCAGATAGAGTGTAGTTGGACTGTCTCTTTATTCAGTTTTTAAAGGAGTTTTATGTTGCTTTGTTTTGTCGTATTCTGCAAACTTCATAGTGTGTCAAAAGTTTCAGCCAAATCCTGTTGGCCTCTTTAGGGACAGGCTCAGGCTTATGTCTCAGGAGGGATACGTTTTGTATCCAAGCTGTCAAAGGGCTCCCGGTAGAGGCTAGTTTGAAAGTAAAGAGGGTCTCCCTTCAACCTTCTTCGGCTCTCCAGTTCCTTTGACAAGGAATAACCCTTTCCAACAGACTGATGGTGAAAGTGTTGGGTATCTTGTTTCACCCTTTCTGATATGTGGTCTGGTATCTAGTATGGCTGGATCCTGGAGTTGGTGGGGTGGTCAAAGTGAAGTAAGTTGATCATGTTGGATCTGAGTTGTAAGCCAGTGCAATCGGAATTGAGGCAGATGTCCAGGAACTTGTCCACTGTCCTGATACGCTCCATTATTCGATTAGTATTTTTTTACAAATTCTTCTTGAATTCTAGGAGGTCACGTTCAGCTCTTAAAGACTGGACGTAGTGTTACATAGTTCTGATTCATGGAGAGAGAGGTACCTCCCTCCATGTTTCTGGCATGTGAGTCAGAGTTGGATTTCCTTGTAGGATTTTGTTGATCTTGGTAGTTGTAGTAATGAAGTCCAGACAGATTGAAGTAGTTCAAGATGATTTTTTGTTGATATGTAGATGAGCCCCACCAGGAGCAGCCAGCATGCTGCTCAGCCCCATCACAACTGTGGCTTTTCTTGACACACCCAACATTCCGTAATACATCATCATTCTGTAACATTCCAATGGCAGAGCATGTGGTAGAAAATGGCATACACAAGCATGGACAGAGAACTAGGATACTACATATATCCTTTTCTTCTATAACACAGCAAATACGATAGAAACCAAAGGAAGAACATGAAAGCACCGATCCTTGCCTCCAGACACGCCCACTGGCCAGACAGGCATGACAGGAGGCAAAGCACAGCATGAGAAATAAAGAAAACAGAGAAGAGAATGAATGAATAAACTAACATCACGCATACTTCCCTGTAAACAACATAGCTAAATCGACAATGTAAAGCAATAAGGCTTAATGTAAACAGGGTGAAGAAAGAATGAATTAATACAATAACATCACTCCTACTTCCCTGTAAACAACATAGCAATAGAAAATCGACATTGTAAAGCAATAAGGCTTAATGTAAACATGGTGAAGAACAATGGAGAGAGGGGAAAGAGGTCACATGATGTGCACTGTAATAATGGGAATAAGACCCATATGACACACACTGTGAGTTAAAAAAAATATACTACACCGTGTAAGAACAACCTGGGCAACCTCATGTAGAGGTCACTTGTCGTCAGTGTAATGACAACCTGGACAACCTCGTGTAGAGGTCACTTGACGTCTGTGTAAGGACAACCTGGACAACCTCGTGTAGAGGTCACTTGACGTGCACCGTAATGAAAATAAATCTCATACTACACACACTGTGTGGAGTAATGGTATAATAGAAATTTGAACCTGAACCTTAGACTTACCCTGAAACATGAGGGAGGTTTGAAATTGTCAGGTAGCGTACATGTACATAAACCCATGACATATTCCTGTAAATAGATAAGATAAACTGGTGTGGATGGGACTAACACCCATACATAAAATCCTTGTGTGGCATAGAAACCGTAAGTAGAACAAGTAGGCAAATGTACACTGAACAAATCTGACAAAACCCCTTGCCATCCCTAAGATGGAAGAACAAATGATGTGAAAAGAACAATGATACAACTCTACATATATTGCATCTATAAAATATAACCCACACCGGTGAGCAACCGCTCATCCAAGTACAACTATGCAAAAGAACACTCTTGCGTAAGAGAACACATAGTAAACATGCCAAATCATAGAAACACAAAAATACAATAAATAGTAAACCTGACACATACGTGGAAAAGTGAAAATATTTGTAGCAAACAATCTAGAACAACTTCCATAAAGCATGCACTTATAAACTGCTCCAGACACTGTACCACCAGACACAGTATATTTTAAAAAATGGAGCTTCTGACCTAAGAAAGGATCATGTGCTAGATATTTATAGAACACAGAACACAACTTCACACCGAAAATCAGTGTGAGAAGAAATGCTTGTAGATCAGCAACCAATCAATTTGAACACTGTCACCAGATGGCAGCTAAGAGAAGAACAAAAAAAAAACCAAAGTTGTCACTAACAACTGGAAGTAAAAGAAGAATCTAGATGCTCGGTGCGTATGAATAATTGATCCCGGAGAACGTAAGACGATCCTCTGCAGATACTTTCGTTGAAACAACACGAAAAGACAGAGAAGGGCATCTCATCACGCTGCACATGGCACATAGGAAGAAGCAGTAAAAACGTGGTTGGCATCATGATTACTGAAACATCCTTGAAAACCGCAGTGTCAGCCAACCAGAACATGGCAGCGCGTAGTGTACGTTGTGCCGTATGGCTCACGGCATGCTCATGCGCCAAATAGTGTCACAGGGTATTGCACAGAGGAAGACCTTGACCTCACTGTGGATCCTCGAGGGACGCGCGTGACATTAAGCGTGTGGTAAGATACACTCGCATTTTAAACGAACCAACAAGGAGGTTAACGGCCAAAGTTTAGGCATATCAATGCTGTAAAGAAAAATGTTGAGAAACTCACCGCTTTTATTATAAATAGGACGAAGATAGTCCCCTTCATAACAGCGGTTGCCTTTGCAGATGAACTCCAGACCAGAGTAGGCCGTCTCACACTCTCAGTATGGCCCAACAAAACAGTGGAGCCAAATAGTAGAAATGTAAAAGTAATTTCCACTGTTTCTGGCGCTTGTTACAAGCTTGAATATAGAAGACACGTGAATAGGCAGAATGGATAGTAAAATTACCATCCCACTCACGTTGAGACAAAAACGGCCACAAAAACCAAACAGTACTCACAGTATGTAGTTACATCTTTATCCTTGTAAACTCTTGTTTTTGACAAGCAACAAAAAGGTTGATAACTTTGTGTACTGGTATCTCCCTTTTACCGCCAACATGGAAATGAAAGTGACACTTGACAGTTTTGAAATGTCTTCGAAATTCTTTGATAAAAGGCGCAGTTCTAGTAGATGTGTCCAGATACAAAACGACAAGAATTTACTACCTTAGTGTACTTGAAAGCGTGTAGACACATGACACAGAGTACAGCACGATTGAGTTGCTTTGATCTTGAGAGGCGCTTGTAAAGACAGAACAGTCACACTGTTCTTGTGTGGTGCTTGTGAAATACATTCAATGAGACAGGCTTGTGTGAAGAGAGATCTGGCAAGCAGAGGTTGGGGGCGACCGGTGTAGTGGTCACTGATGGGGATCAAGATGCCAGAATCCTTGTTCCAATCGTAGTTTGATGCTTGTTCTCAAGAACTTGACTTCCTTAACATTGACTTCTTTTGTTGAGCACGTAGAACGAGGGTACGTTTCCAGATCGTCGCCATAAAAATGTAGTAATGAAGTCCAGACAGATTGAAGTAGTTCAAGATGATTTATTATTGATATGTAGATGAGACCCACCAGGAGCAGCCAGCATGCTGCTCAGCCCCATCACAACTGTGGCTTTTTTGACAGACACCCAACATTCCGTAATACATCATCATACTGTAACATTCCAGTGGCAGAGCATGTGGTAGAAAATGGCATATACAAGAATGGACAGTAAACTAGGTTAACACAGTAGTCTTGGTGGGGCATAGTGTGTTGCTAATTTCTAACGGTGTCACTGTTTTTTTATTCCAATGCACTTTATGTGCACAAAAATATTACATTTGTGTGTGCCTCATGTTTTTCAAGCCTGAGAATCAACCTCAATTCTTGATTCCAGACTCGTTGGCATCTACTTATGGATGTTTTGGCAGGCTAGTAGAAATTATGTTAGAGTTGTTAAATTGGGCCACCACAAGTGACATAGTCAACTCTAAATGTACGGTCTAATACCTATGGATTAAGCCGTAATAAAAATGACTCTGGGATTCGGTTGTCTGAGATGATTCTTAGGGTCTCGGGCATGATACCTTGGCTCCTACTTAAGCAAAAAACAGTTTAAGCGATTTAGTGTCATCTTAAACTGTGTTGCCCACTTTTGTCAAGAGTTTTGCCCTCTGTATTTCAGAGCATAATCAATGTTTCAAAAATGTATTTGGTCTGGCCCTAGACTCTTAATTTCCGAGGTGAGATGTTTTTATGTTACTCACTGTTCTGTGGTATTCTTTGTAGATAATTTTTATGTGATTCATGGCCACATCTGTTGGCAACAGCTCAACAGGGGTTGCTCGCTGTTTAAGCCAAGTCAATTTTTAGGTTTTCCATTAGAGCATGTTTTTGGTCACTATTTATCTTTGTTCATCTGGGAGTTAGAAACTGCCGGACTGAACACCACACTTAGGGTCAGATGTATGTCAATTTTTTGCGGTCTCAAACGGGCGAAAGGCCCATTTGCGACCGCAAAAAAGAGTCCAGGCATGAACAAACGCTATTTTGCGAGTCAGTGACTCGCAAAAAAACGTTTGCTACTCTCACTATTAAGAAGGAGAGTCCCTTCTTAATAGTGAGTGTCAATGCACTGTACCATTGTTTTGCAACCGCATTTGCTGCCGCTAAACACTCGCAGTTTACCACCTACTTCAAGTAGGTAGTAAACCACTTGCAAACAGAAAGGGGTCACAAGGGGACCCCTTTGTGAGTGTGTGCAAATTTTTTTTTAGAGCAGACAGTGGTCCCAGGGACCACTGCCTGCCCTTTAAAAATGAAACTGAAAAGTTCAATTTTTCTTTTTCAAATGTATCCCGTTTTCCTTTAAGGAAAACAGGATGCATTAAAAAAAACTGCTTTATTTAAAACGCAGTCCCAGATATGGTTGTCTTCTGACCTCAGTAGGCCACCATCCCTTGGAGTGCTAGCCATTTCCAATGGGGTCGCACATTGCGACTGCCTCATGAATATTAATGAGACATGACATTTGTGACCCCATTAGGAATCGCAAACAGTGTCTGAGACACTGTTGTACATTTAATTTTGCGACTCGCAAATTGCGAGACACAATTCCACGCAGTTTGCGACTCACAAAATTGAATAGTCGTACATCTGGCCCAAAATGTCAAAACAGACCAACAACAGTTGTGGCGAAACTGGCACCACAAATAGTATCTGTGCTGCAAAACCTGGTCCTTAAATCTGTTTACCTCATTGCACAGTTCATACCCAATATCTGAGGCATTCCAGGGCTACTTCGCTGCTCCCTTTACACCGTGGCTTTTCTACGTGTTTGGCCCTAAGATGAACGCCTTGCGAAAGATCTCTGTTCAGCCACTACTCAACCGTGGGACAATTGTGTTGCTGAGCACTTGCACAGTCTATCTTTGCTCGGGTCATCAAAATGAATGTTTGCGGAACGCTCAGAGCCAACATCTGAAGCAACCTTGGGACAATCTTTTGCTGCCTTTGCACACGTCACTTTCCATTTCTGCGCTAAAAATGAATGTTATTTTGTCAGCTTAGGTCATCATAACACCCTTGACACTGTTTAAAATGCTGCTGTAGCACTTTCTCTTGCACTACTTGTTTTTTACAATGGTTTCTTTTGTTTGAAACTGCTGCTCCGATCCCATACCAATGAGATGTATGTTTGTTAAGGTTTTAATTAACAGTGCAATAAATTGTTACTTACTCACTAGTTATCCTCTGGAGGCACAACACTTGAACCTCCAGAAGAAGTGACAAGCCGATACAGAGAACTAAAAATCTATACAAGCCTCTAACAAAGTCGAAAAATACTACAGAGGAGACCGGTTTGGCTCAAGATTACAGCCAGTTAATATTATAGTAAACGAAATGGAATAGGGAATAAGATACAGCATTTTTCACCTGAGTCAACAAACCCAGAAGCATTTACTATTGGAGATGTAAGGCATGGAAACTAACATGGAAAATAAAGATGTCCCTAGAAATTAAAGTGACTTGAATCTTTGTGCTGGCGAACTACATGAAAACACTACCAAGATCAATCACATGTAAGAATACCTGATATATACTGCCCTCCAATATAAAACAAGGTGCAATACTGACCGAGAGGACATGTTACCTCAGTGAGCGTGACCGGAAGCGAGGAGCTTCCAGAAGTCACACCGGCAGACTGGATTTCCCAAATTCAGATCCCAGATCTCAGGGTACACAGTGTTTAAATGGAAAAACAAGTTAAAATAAGCATTGGCAAATCCAATAGCTCTGACCACACCAAGCTACTGGGCTGTTTTTTTTTTTTATTGGAATTATATGCCATAACATGAAAAGAAGAAAAGAAGTTGAATATGTAGCCGCCTAAAATATGGCAGCGATATTCGTGCTATAAATAATCATGTTTAATATAAATTAACTGTTGCAATTGATTATAATGGTACAGGACGGGTGCTTGATGAAAATATGATTCTGTGTTGGCAAATACAACAGGTATTATTGCCTTTCATTATTGTAACCTGAAGACATTTCTTTAAGCACACCAGGATGACTAAAAAATAAAAATGTATGAAGAATTAAAAGAAAAAAAGTAAACTATTGACCTGCTAATCCTGGCACGAACTTCACTTTCTTTTTCGGGTAATGTGTTCAGGCAATCGGGCAAAAACATGTCCCTCACAAAGCAAGAGAGTCAATGGCTGAAGTGGGGTGACCCATTGCTCATGCTGCTTTAATGTGAATGGTGGATAAGGCAATCAACAAAGAGGGCTAATCTCTATCGCCATTTACACATATGTATCTGTAAGTATTTTTTCATGTAAGAATCGCTTTGATCGCCTGCAGCTGAAGAGAACGCTAAAGCTATCTCCACCCGAGACTTAACCCCTTCGATGCTGATGACGAGCTCAGCTCATCATCAGCCACGGTGGTCGTGTGCTGATGACGAGCTGAGCTCGTCATGTAACGCCGCTTTTGCAAAAAAGCCGCGTAGCGCAAAAATAACCCCCGCACGCATGTGGTTAAGCAGAGAATGGCAGTAAAAGTAATCACCAGGTGCATGAGATACATAATTAGGGGTGGACTAGAACCTGGAGAAAACAAAATGACAAAAATAACTCTTCAAAATGCAGCGACAATCGATAGAGAATTAATTAGAAACAGTAAGAGGCACATAGGGCTCAGCTGGCACATGAACGTGTTAAGAAACCGACACTGCCCACATACCCCAGGAAAAAAACCCTGTCCACCTACCCCAGGAAACAGACACTGTCCACCTACCCCAGGAAACAGACACTGCTTACCTACCCCAGGAAACAGACTCTTCCCACCTACTCCAAGAAGCAGACTCGTCCCACCTACCCCAGGAAAAATACTCTGCCCACCTACCTCAGGAAACAGACACTGCCCACCTACTCCAGGAAACAGACTCTGCCCACCTACCCCAGGAAAAAGACACTGCCCTCCTACCCCAGGAAACAAACTCTTCCCACCTACTCCAGGAAACAGACACTGCCTACCTACCTCAGGAAACAGACTCTTCCGACCTACCCGGGGAAACAGACAGTGCCCATCTACCCCAGGAAAAAGAATGCCCACCTACCCCTGGAAACAGACACTGCCCACCTACCCCAGGAAAAAGACACTGCCCATCTACCCCAGGAAACAGACATTGCCAACCTACCTCAGGAAACAGACTCTGCCCCCTACCCCAGGAAAAAGACACTGCCCTCCTACCCCAGGAAACAAACTCTTCCCACCTACTCCAGGAAACAGACACTGCCTACCTACCTCAGGAAACAGACTCTTCCGACCTACCCGGGGAAACAGACAGTGCCCATCTACCCCAGGAAAAAGAATGCCCACCTACCCCTGGAAACAGACACTGCCCACCTACCCCAGGAAAAAGACACTGCCCATCTACCCCAGGAAACAGACATTGCCAACCTACCTCAGGAAACAGACTCTTCCCACCTACCCAGGGAAACAGGCAGTACCAGCTATCCCAGGACAAGGACTGCCCACCTACCAAGGAAACACACTGCCCACCTACCCCAGGAAAGAGACACTGCCTACCTACCCAAGGAAAAAGATTCTGCCCACCTACCCCAGGAAACAGACACTGCCTACCTGCCTCATGAAACAGACTCTTCCCACCTACCCAGGTAAACAGACAGTGCCATCTATCCCAGGAAAAGGACTGCCCACCTACCCCAGTGTACAGGATCGGGACCAGGAGAGGTGGAAGGGAGCGACTCTGACACGTTGAATAAAGTTTTCAAAGAGGGTTTTATTTTTAAGTGTGCTCTTCTCCTCCTACTAGTTTGTTTAACATGAGCAAACTCGTCGGGATCCGTCCTGACTCCTTTAGGAAACATTGAGAGTTCTAGGGCGTTTTTTCCACGCAGGTGCCGATAGTTCTCCAGACCGGAAGTGATTAGGGGTCGTCTGGGCCAAGGTCCTCAACTCCAACCATGCAACGGAAGAAAAGAAACAACAAGGAATCAGGCTGACGTCCTCGCAGGATTATAGGGGACCAGGGGGTGAGGGATACCGAGTGAAGGAGTGCAACTAAACGTAAGCTCTAGTGCCTATTCGTGCTCGTGAAGGGAGAGGGACAATGAGGCTACGCTTTTAGCAGTTTCACTCGTTTACTATACTACTACGATTCACCCAGCCCGCGACTTTGCCCCGTACCTTAGCAAGCCGCACTCCTCCCGCGGGAGTGTGGCGGGGCGATTCGCAGGACCGTTGGCCTCCTGGCGTGTTGTCCACTGCTGGGCTCGTCACGGCTTCTTCTCTGCAGGGCTCCGGTTCCGTACTTCGTCTCCAGCCTCGTCCGTCTTCTCCTGGGAGAACGCTGTCCGCCGCTTCTACGATTCCGCCTTCTTTTGAGCGTGTGACGTTACAGGTGGGTGGAGCCTCGTTGGTAGAGTTAAAGGGGCCGTATTCGATTCCAGCTTTGTGTCCACAGGTTGCCTCTGCGCCTGCCCGAGTCCACTCGTCCAACCAGGCTGAGTCCGGCTGTTTGTCAGAAACAGAAAGGGGAACAGCTGACCACCAGTCTTTTAGGTTATCGGGACTGCATTTTCTGGACACGAGTCCCACCCCGTCTCACCCAGGAAAGAGACACTGGCTACCTACCCAAGGAAAACGATTCTGCCCACCTACCCCAGGAAACAGACACTGCCCACCTACTCCAGGAAAGAGACTCTTCCCACCTACCCCAGGAAACAGACTCTTCCCACCTACTCCAAGAAACAGACTCGTCCCACCTACCCCAGGAAAAATACTCTGCCCACCTACCCCAGGAAACAGACACTACCCACCTACCCCAGGAAACAGACTATGCCCACCTACGTCAGGAAACAGACACTGCCCACCTACTCCAGGAAACAGACTCTGCCCACCTACCCCAGGAAAAAGACACTGCCCTCCTACCCCAGGAAACAAACTCTTCCAACCTGCTCCAGGAAACAGACACTGCCTACCTACCTCAGGAAACAGACTCTTCCCACCTACCCAGGGAAACAGACAGTGCCCATCTACCCCAGGAAAAAGAATGCCCACCTAGCCCTGGAAACAGACACTGCCCACCTAGCCCTGGAAACAGACACTGCCCTCCTACCCCAGGAAAAAGATTATGCCCACCTACCCCAGGAAACAGACACTGCCCACCTAACCCAGGAAACAGACATTGCCAACCTACCTCAGGAAACAGACTCTGCCCCCCTATCCCGGAAACAGACTCTTCCCACCTACCCCAGGAAACATACACTGCCTACCTGCCTCAGGAAACAGACTCTTCCCATCTACCCAGGGAAACAGACAGTGCCATCTATCCCAGGAAAAAGACTGCCCACCTACCCCAGGAAACAGACACTGCCCACCTACCGCAGGAAAGAGACACTGCCTACCTACCCAAGGAAAAAGATTCTGCCCACCTACCCCAGGAAACAGCCACTGCCCACCTACCCCAGGAAACAGACACTGCCCACCTTCCGCATGAAACAGACTCTTCCCACCTACCCCATGCAACAGACTGCCCACGTACCCAAGGAAACAGACTCTGCCCACCCACCCCAGGAAACAGACGGTGTCCACCTTCCCCAGGAAACAGACTCTTCCCACCTACCCTGGAAACACAGTGCCCACCTACCCCAGGAAACAGACATTGCCAACCTGGCTAGTAAGCCAAGAATGACTAACTGCAAAGCAGCCTCGTAAATTTAGGAATTTGAGAAGTTGAAGATTTCCCGGCACAAGGTAATGAAGCCAGATGGAAATAAGCATTGGCAATGCAATAGGTCTCGCATTTGCGAGATTTTGAGCTATTGGCATTGTAAATGACAATGCCTTTTATTTGTGTTTTTAAAAACCTGCATTAATAAAAGGCATTGTTATTTACAATACCAATAGGTCAAACTTTGTAAAAAGCGAGACCTATTGCATTGCAAATGCTTGTTATGCAATATGGTGCAGTCACTGGGGCCAAGGCGTTTCCTACTTGCAAGGGATCACAGCCTCATGAACATGAGAGATTTTTTTATTACCCATTGTTCATGGTACGGCCCCAAGTACTGTGCTAAAGTGCTGCTGTGCATAGGAAAACAGCTGATGAGTATACGTTGGAGAATAAGCCTCGGGTGCCTAGAAATGCTCGATAGCATCATGTGCTTCCAAGATGCCAAAGATCAGTGTGTGTGCTCGCGGAATTGACATGGCAGAGTCTTCGCTCCTGGTAACCAACTCATCTTGTTTGGCTATTGCATGGATGCCTTAAAAGCAGGTGAAGTCTGCTGACTTCTTAGGTGTCCTCCGCTCTCCTCTCGGTAGCTCGCCCACAGCCGCACCCTATTCAGTGTGCGACCCATAGGTGCATGCTCTTCAGCTCTGACAGTTTTTTTTTTTTTTTAAACCTTCTATGACTACTCGTTTTGGACGCTTTTGCCACATTCCCCAAGGAATTCTGCCAAAGAACGCAGATGTTTCTGTCTCGAGCCAGAGGTAGATTTAGGCGTTTTGGGGAAAATGGTTGATTTTCTGACGGGCTGGTGGGTGCCTCTGAAATGACAGGCGAGGTGAAGAAGAGTCACAAACTTGCGTGTCCGTCGTTCTCTTCCTCAGCCTTTAAGGCTCCGAAATTTTGAAAACAAATCCCAGTTTCCTTTTGGATGAGTACATCTGTACTTGGAAAGTTTGCTGTTCAGAAGGTTCCAAGGTTTGCGGGATTTGTAAGGCTTGAAAAGTCAGCATTCTTTTCTGTTGGTGTAATTTCTGCAGCGCGGTCTAATTTCGTTTTTCCCCTCCGCTTTGTGCGAGAGAAGTGATTTGTCATGTGAAATTTGGAAAAGCGTGCACTTTCCCACGGCAGGCTAGGTGGGACGGAGGGACAGAGGGTTAGGGCGTTAGAAGCCTGTCTTGGGAAAGCTCCAGAGAGACGCGGCGCGCTGCAGAATAGAGGCGCTAGGGGTGACATGCATATGGCTGCAGGACCGTGATATGTGCGAGTGCGATCAGCTCCTCGAAGTGCTGTCCGGGGCAAGAGACACTGTGCGCGTGCCAATGTGCTGTCCCAGGGCAAGCTGAGAGAGACGCCGTGAGCGTGCACATCTCCTGTCCCCCTTCAGAACACAAACCGACAACAATAGGTCTCGCCAAGGCGAAGCAGAGCATGCGCTGCATCGCTAGGCGAGATCCTAAAAAGAGCTTTAGTTAATTTAGCTAAATAAATACATAATACAAGGTAGGTCCAATATGAACAAGGTTACAGTAATCAGACCTGTGATGAAGCTAAAGCATGAAAATTGGTTACACAGCCAATCACACTGGATTTGGCCAAAGCCCTGCTTGCACTCATCAGCCTCAATTGTTCTAATTCAACTAGTAGGGAAAACAAGTTGGTCTGTGTTCAGTTGTGATTTGCCATTGGAGTTTTCTGGGATACTAGATTTTATGGTTTGCTAGAGATCTGAAAAAGTTGTTGGCCTGGCTTCTAGGTGTTCTGTCGGTTCTTGTCCTTGTCCTGTAGTGTCCTTGAATGTTACATGTGCTGTATGGATTATCCCTTCTCGCCTCAATGTGAATCCGGCACAAATGTTGTATACATAGATCCTGTATTGAAGCCTACACGCAGCGGAAAGGACCTAATGATATATAATTCATCTCCTGCCTGGCTGCTCGCACGTGGACATCACAAAGGAACTAGTCATTAAAAATTCATCCTCTGGAGCCAACGTGTAGACTTCAAAAAGCAGATGATGACATCCAAATGCTCCCCTGGAGGTTACAGCTGGACATTTCATCCTCTGATGCCTACAGCTGGCCAGCACAAGGAACTAATGTAAATGTAAATGTATTGGCATTTATATAGCGCACTACTTACCCGTAGGGTCCCAAGGCGCTTCGACCGCTGCGAAACCCTTCCTGGCTTCTCTGAGAGATGGTCCCTTAATGGGTATCTCCAGGGTGAGACCAGGCATCCCCGGCGGTCTGGTGGGGCCGTTAGTGAAGATGAGGCAAGCTAATGCCCAGAGTTGCCGAGTGTGATCGCTGATCAGAATGGGCACCGAGGCGAGAGAATTATCGAGTCCGCTGACCCTGGTCCAGAAACCTGCCGCGCCGGGAATCGAACCCTGGTCCCGGGCCGTCCTCTGCTCTCGGGTCTGCCGCCTCTAACCAGTGAGCCACACTACTTCACTACCACACAACTAATGTACATCCTCTTGAGCTGGTTTCTGGCCAGTCATTTGAACTAATGTACAATTCATCCTCTGAAGCTGGTATCTGGCCAGTCAGAGGAACTAATGTACAATTCATCCTCTGGAGCTGGTATCTGGCCAGTCAGAGGAACTAATGTACAAGTCATCCTCTGGAGCTGGTATCTGGCCAGTCAGAGGAACTAATGTACAATTCATCCTCTGGAGCCCACACCTGGCCGGTCAGAGGAACTAATGTACAATTCATCCTCTCGAGCTGATATCTGGACAGTCGGAGAAATTAATGTTCAATTCATTCTCCGGAGCTAGTACCTGGCCAGTCAGAGGAACTAATGTACAATTCATCCTCTAGAGATGGTATCTGGCCAGTCAGAGGAACTAATGTACAATTCATCCTCTGGAGGCCACCCCTGGTCGGTCAGAGGAACTAATGGACAATTCATCCTCTAGAGATGGTATCTGGCCAGTCAGAGGAACTAATGTACAATTCATCCTCTGGTGCCCACACCTGGCCGGTCAGAGGAACTAATTTACAATTCATCCTCTGGAGCCCACACCTGGCCGGTCAGAGGAACTAATGTACAATTCATCCTCTGGAGCTGGTATCTTGCCAGTCGGAGAAATTAATGTACAATTCATTCTCCGGAGCTAGTACCTGGCCAGTCAGAGGAACTAATGTACAATTCATCCTCTAGAGATGGTATCTGGCCAGTCAGAGGAACTAATGTACAATTCATCCTCTGGTGCCCACACCTGGCCGGTCAGAGGAACTAATTTACAATTCATCCTCTGGAGCCCACACCTGGCCGGTCAGAGGAACTAATGTACAATTCATCCTCTGGAGCTGGTATCTGGCCAGTCAGAGGAACTAATGTACAATTCATCCTCTGGAGCTGGTATCTGGCCAGACAGAGGAACTAATGTATAATTTATACTCTAGAACTGGTATCTGGCCAGTCAGAGGAACTAATGTACAATTCATCCTCTGGAGCTGGTGTCTGGCCAGTCAGAGGAACTAATGTACAATTCATCCTCTGGAGCTGGTATCTGGCCAGTCAGAGGAACTAATGTACAATTCATCCTCTGGAGCTGGTATCTGGCCAGTCAGAGGAACTAATGTACAATTCATCCTCTGGAGCTGGTGTCTGGCCAGTCAGAGGAACTAATGTACAATTCATCCTCTGGAGCTGGTGTCTGGCCAGTCAGAGGAACTAATGTACAATTCATCCTCTGGAGCTGGTATCTGGCCAGTCAGAGGAACTAATGTACAATTCATCCTCTGAAGCTGGTGTCTGGCCAGTCAGAGGAACTAATGTACAATTCATCCTCTGGAGCTGGTATTTGGCCAGTCAGAGGAACTAATGTACAATTCATCCTCTGGAGCTGGTGTCTGGCCAGTCAGAGGAACTAATGTACAATTCATCCTCTGGAGCTGGTATTTGGCCAGTCAGAGGAACTAATGTACAATTCATCCTCTGGAGCTGGTATTTGGCCAGTCAGAGGAACTAATGTACAATTCATCCTCTGGAGCTGGTATTTGGCCAGTCAGAGGAACTAATGTACAATTCATCCTCTGGAGCTGGTGTCTGGCCAGTCAGAGGAACTAATGTACAATTCATCCTCTGGAGCTGGTATTTGGCCAGTCAGAGGAACTAATGTACAATTCATCCTCTGGAGCTGGTATTTGGCCAGTCAGAGGAACTAATGTACAATTCATCCTCTGGAGCTGGTATCTGGCACAGTGCTACCCAATATATACCAGTGCTTTCCTAGATCTGGGCGATGGAAATGAACTAATAGTAAACAATTTATTGACTTGAGGCCACACTCGAACAATTCAAAGAAACTAATTGTACACAATTCCTCAACATGAAATCACACCTGAAAGCTCAAATGCACTCTTGACTACTTTTGTTCCCCTGGAGTAATTTCCCTCTTCAGGTCTACCTGTCTCTGTCTGCTCTCCCCTCTCCTGTTTACCTTTCCCTCTACCTTCCATTCCCCATAAGACGTGTGTCTTGGATATGCTATGCGCTAATATCTTATATTACTGTGTAAGCTCACGTGTGTCTCCCAAGCATGTACTGGTAACTGGAAATGTAACTGATGTAACTATGTAACAATGTTCTAAAACAATGTCCTATCTCATGTAAAGCGCTCTGATACCTCCGGGTCTAGCCAGCGCTATATAAAACTTTTCAAATAAATAAATAAATACTCATGGTTAAGGCTCTCGGTTTTCCATTTTTACTGATTTTTGCAGTTAAAAACAATGTGTTCCCTAGTCATTTATTAAAAAAACAAAAAGTTAAAATACAGAAAATGGGGCTTCTTTTGAGTGCCATTCCATGCTGTCTTTCATTAGTTTCAGGTAAAGACCTGAGCAGATAGACAGCATGGGGAGTAAAAAAACCACAAAATAAGATTTCCTTAAATAACCGCAAATGTCTTCATACATTTGTAGTATAATGCTAATATTGATCTGCCCTGTACTGTTAGTTATATTTAGCTTTTTAGTTGCTAAAACGCAACAGGCATCAAAGTACAAGTGCACATGTATCAGTTAAGTAAATGTGGAAGTACACAAGTTTACAACTTCATTTATTCACAAAACACAAAATAAATATGGATAAATACTGATAAGATGGCACAAAAATAAATATGAATAAATGCAGATGAAAACGTTAAAAAAAGAGTACCATAAAACCGGGAGCTCTACTTCTGGTATGCCAATGTAGCCTTTTAGCCTACATATGTCGGGCACAAAAAAACGAATGGTAAACAATTCATCACCTGGAGGTCTCGTATAAAGCCCAAAGCATCTACTGATACTGAATTTGTGCCCTGGCGGCCTCACGTGGCATGTGCAAATGAATCAAGGGGAATACATTCATTTTTTTGAAGATACACATGGACGGGAAGAGATTCTTTGGGAGAGGATGTGGCCTAACGGCTAGCGCTGCTGACTTTGTAGTTGGGGAACTTGGTTCGAGTTTCCGCGTCAGCTCAACATCCTGTGATTCTGCAAATCGCTTAATTTCCCTGTGCCTACCAGAAATCAATGTGTCCTTGTGTAATGTAACTGGTGCTCATGTAAAGCGCTCCCATACCTTTGGGTCGAGTTTGCACTCTCTAAAACTGCAGGAAAAAAAATGAAATCTTATGACCTAGAACACAGGTGATCTGAGGTGGACATCACACTGGGGTATGATATGGAATCAGTGAGATTTATTTATTTATAAAGTGTTACCGTCCACAAGCGAGCAGCACAAAGGGCCTAATGAGGTAACATGGTTGGACGGATGCGCAGATGTGTGGGTAGTTGGTTGGTTGGGTGGGTGGGTCTGGTCTCGTGGCTAAGCTGCCGGCTTTGATCATGGGGCCCTTGGTTTTATTTCCAGGTGTTGGCACTTCACTGAAAGCCGTGTGATACCGCACAGATCACTTCGTCTCCCTGCGCACGGTATGCAAATATTCAAAATACATTTGTATATGCAGGTGCGATATGCAAATATGTAAAATTCATATGTAATGAAGTGAAATGAAATGAAATGTAATTGTGTCGTTCTAAGATGTAAATCCTAGCCTGGCGTACAAGGTCTCCCAGCATCACCAACAATGTACTGCTCTGCTGATAGGTTCGTGCCGCATAAATACGGCTGCATACTGTGGAATCAAGCTATCCTGGCTGAAGAGGGGTGAAACCCCGAAACCGGTCCTAGGATGCTTGTTTCCCATCCAGGGAGGACCTGGCCTGGCTGTTCGGTCTGGACTGATCCCATTGGGCGCAGGGTCAAGACTGATTTGCATATGGCTGGGTCCAAACTGGAATGGCATGGTGAGCAAAAAAACGATGGATTTGGGCCCAGATCTCTGTACTGGGTGAATGTATGACATTGTTCTGTATTCTGTCCATCAAAAGCTCTTTTTGCATACTGCGGAACAGCTAGACGTAAACTTTTGTGAGGGGTGAGCACTTCAAACATCCATCGAACATGAAATAAGAAGACCGCAGCAGTTGTGGAAAGCAACAAAACCCCTCAGAGGTTGGGTAGGGACGGTAACGCCCTTGCAAGGGTATTTCCTTTAATGTGGCTGAAGGTCAGGCCACCAGCTCCGCCTCCAGCCAGCCCAGGCCAGGTGGGGAGGAAGAGCGGGGCTAAAGCCCTCAGCCGGAGTCCGGTCCACACACATATAAGATTTGATTGCACTTATGCAGCGCTCAGCTGTGTGGAAACTGTCTAAGGGACTGTCTCTTGTATGCACATGCGGAAGCGATGACTGTTGTACGCACATGCGGAAGCGATGGTCTGTGGTATGCACATGCGGATCTGCGTTCCTTCTGTTGTATGTGGAAGGAAGGGTCTGTGGTATTCTCATGTTAAAGCGATTGTCTGTGGTATGCACATGCGGATCTGCGTTCCGTTGTATGTGGAAGGAAAAATGGTCTGTGGTATTTTCATGTTCAAGCAATGGTCTGTGGTATGCACACGTGGATCTGCAGGCTGTTGTATGTGCATGCAGAAGGGATGGTCTGTAGTGTTCACATGTTGAAGCGGTGGTCTGTGGTAGGCACATGCGGATCTGCAGTCTGTTGCATGCAGAAGGGATGGTCTGTGGTATTCTCGTGTTCAAGCGATACCCTGTGGTATGCACATGCGGATCTGCGGTCTGTTGCATGCAGACGCTAGACGGGATGGTCTGTGGTATTCACATGTTCAAGCGATGCCCTCTGCTATGCACATGCGGATCTCTGCGGTCTGTTGCATGCAGAAGGGGTCTGTGGTATACAGGGGCGGAAGCGTCAGTCGGTTGTAGGCGCATGCGGACAGAGAGGCTCGCGCTCCCACCGTCTGCAGCCAGGATAAAAGTGATGTAAACACGGTGGCCGCCTGGGGCGCCTCGGTGCCTGTCCCGGGCCCCACCCTCCTCTCTTCAGACGGGCCCATGAGCCTCTGTCGGTGCACGCGCTGCAGTTCTGTCACACCCGGGGCAGCAGCTGAAAGCAGCAATAATTACTCAGAAATATTTTTAGACTCCGGCGTGATAATGTGTCTTGTTCAGAGTTTCCATGGCAGAAGGAGCGCCTTAATCACCAAAATTCCACGACCCGCTTGTAGCGGAACAGTCATTTTTGTTGTATAACTTGGTTTATACGTAGCGCTTGCAAACGTCCTCGAAGCACTCAAATAACTGATGCTGCTCTCACGCAACTCGGTGGTACTGAAAACAGGGACCAGAGGAACAATGACGTCAGACGTGTGCAAGGGCGCCGAGCGGGCGCGTGACATTCAGGCAGCCTCTACCAACTCTGACAGTCTTTGTGGTCCATGACATCATCACCGGCTTAAGTGGCATGTTTATTGTTTGATATTATGTAATGTGTTTTTTTTTAAATTACACTTTGGCTATTATTTTGCTCTGTGCTTTTATGGATATTATATATAAAACATTTTTATCAAGTGGCGTTTCAGAAAAGACATTTAGCAGGAAGCGGCATCACAATGAGTTGTAGAATTCACATAGCGCCTTTTTCCCAAGCTAAGTCCCCTAAGCGCTTTGAGCGCCGTCAGGTTCTAGGCGCCGCTTTAGGAGCGCGTGATTGGCTGCCCGCATTGGCTGTAGTCAGGCTCGCGTGAGAGCTTTGCATTGCAGCGGGGAAGCGGTGGCCTTTAAGGACGTGTTCCATCGCTACAGGAACAGGCACAGGCTGGCCTTGAAATATGCACACTGCTTTTTTCCTGGCAGCCATTTAATATTTCATATCTCCTCCTGCTCTCTGTGTTTACTTAGGGCTCCGCAGCCTGAGTGCCTCTCGGTGACGTCAAGCATAAAAGCCGGAGCAGCCATTAGCGTCAGAGGGCCGCTGCCGCTGGTCCCAGGCAGAGGGACGCTGCAGGGCCTGCCTCTTTCCAACGAATGTTTCACCCCCACTTTTACTCCAGCCAATTGCCTATAATTTGCTAGAGTTTAAGCTATTGGCATTGTAAATGACTGCCTTTTATTTGTCTGTTTTGATAATTAACACATAAATATGGGTCCCGGAGTAGCGTGCTACTCGCCGAAAAAGCGCTTTGACGCCTAGTCAGGGGTAGTAAGCGTTATACAAAGGCAATTACAATACAATACAATACAATAAATAAAAGACATTGTCATTTACAATGGAAATAGCTCAAACTCTTGTAAATGCGTGACCTTTGCCGCCATTGTCCCGGGCTGCTTGGAAAGCGTACATGGCGCGCTGAATGTTGCCTGAAAGCATGTCACGCCTGCAGTAGCAGAAATGCATTAAAGAAAATAGTGCTTACAGAGTAAATAAGACTACTGTGTAACAACAGAAGTAAAGGGGCCAGCCTTCATGGGAGGTTTGGGAGGTTACAAATAAAGACAAGGCGGTACTTAGGAGGGACTGACAAGTCTATTAACGAATCAGAAGCCAGCGTTTATGAAGGACAATGACACAAGCCAATGAAAAATATGGGGGGAGAGTGGGCTAGGCTTCAAGTCCATACTCAAATACAGTATGCCTCGCAGCGCATGCGCTGGCCAGGCTCGACCTAATAATACTGTTGTTCCCTTGCGGCAGTTGTAGGGTTGGGGTACAGTCAGCCACATGCTTTGTCGGGCATTTGACAGACCTCGACCAAGCCTGCTGCCCTTTCTGGGATTTTGGCCTATTGGGTAATGTATTATTCTTCCTATAGAGTTGTCTGCTTCAAAGGCCACCCGAGTCCTAATGGGCTGCCCCAATATGAGGGATATATAGCCATGGCATTCTGATGGGGTGGCCGGGAGCATGCATGTGTGATGGCGGTGAGGTGCTTGCTGCCTTCTGGCTTTGGACCTAGCAACCTCTCCAGTGCCTAATTTGTGCAAGAACGCGCATTGACACTAATTTTTAGGTCTCGGGACCGTTAAGCTGCGAAGCAGCTTCCGGTCAGGAGAATTAATGTCCTCTAGTGGGGCTTCAGAATCCGCCTCCCTGCTCTGTCTCTCCACCATTGGCTGGCTTCCTAAAAGGAGGCCAGCCATTGGAGGAGAGAGTCGTCCCTCCAAATAAGCTCCGTCTTTTTCGGATTCGGGGGCGTGATTTTTTGCATTCTTTAGCCCTGTGATGTCGTCTGTCACTCAGGGCACAAAAAACACACCCCCCGAATCTGAAAATGGCGGCGCTTTTCTTTAGGCCATTTCTCAACAACAGCCGCCCCAAGAAGTCGCAGCCTCCTCCACCTGGCAGTCTCTGTGTGCCCATTTTTTCTTCTTTGCAGGTTTTTCCATTTGCGAGAGAATCGAATCGGCAGCCCCTGCACAGTCCCTCCCGCGCGCCGTTCCCGCCCCCCCCTCCCGCTGTCCGTGCGCCATTCCCGCCCCCCCCCCCCTGTCCGCCGTGCTTCATGCTGGTTACCCAGTTTGCACAACCTCGTGTAGCTTGCACTGCACTGCCTGCACAGTCCCTCTCGCCTTCGAATACTGCCTGCACAGCCCCATGCATCATCACACCTTACTTGCATAACCCCGTGCACCTTCAGACCCTGCCTGAACAGCCTTGTTAAGTGGGAGCAAGAGAGAAGGTGTGGCAGGGCGGGAATTTTGAAGATGAGACAAAGACTGCGGGCAGTGAGATGAGGGCGGACTGTAGGGGCTGAGAAAAGAAAACCTAAACCGAAGAGGCAAAACAGGTAAGCAACAAAGCATCCTGTGTATGCGGCTCGGAGCAGCTGATTGACGGGAGGAAGAGTATCACGGCCTTGTCAGCGGGCCCTATTTGACTGAAAATATTTATTAAACCGAAGTCGTTTGCCGCATTCAGGCGTGAGTAGCTCATCTTGTTATTGGTGCTTTGCATTCTGGGATTTCAAGTCCAGACTGAACAATGGGACTGCGCGCCCCAGAATGCCAAACAAAAACTCTGGGACGGATGTATTATTTACGTTGCCTGTGAAAGAACTGCTGTTGAGTCCTCCGACATAAATCGAGCAATAAGTAAGTGAACCTGAACCAATGTGCGAGAGTGCGTTCAAAGATGGTGAAAAGTCAAGATTCGATATTTTAGGGGAAGGCGGGCCCCTTTATTCCACCGGGCATTTCCCCAGTGTGTCGGGCGGTTTTAAAAGCCCAGGGCCGCTCCTGGGGCCTCTGTTTATCCCCCAAATATAAACTGAAGCAGACACTGGCTGGAAGAGAGGATAGAAATAACGCGTTCAGAGTGGGAGAAAAGAGAGTAGAAAACGCGTTAGAGGTGGATAGAGACTGGCCGAGGAGGCGAAGGGAATGTGGCTGCTTTTCGATCCCCGTCTGGCCCTCGCGGCCCCTACCCGAAAACTGACCCCGTACGCACTATTTCGTGGACGAAGTGTAGAAAAACAAATTTCAAACCAGTCTGGATTTCTCCTATCTTTTTGTAGATAACTAGTTTGCGTCTTCTGTATATTTTTTTGCGATTCTCAATCTGAATTTCTCCACACGTCGGAGGTGCTGTTTTTGAGCATGTCTGTGCGACCCTGCTCGGGATTTTTACCTTTGATTTTCCAGTATCACCTCAGAGCAGATTTTCAATTTACAGTAAAGAAGGGAAAAGCTGCTAATTGTATTTATATAGTGCGTACTAACCCAGACTAGGCATTGAGGCGATTTTCGGCTAGTAGCAGCTACCCCGGAACCAAACACTAGAGTTTAATAGTTTAATGTTTTTTTTTCTTTTCCTTTGGACGTTAGTTGAGTTAGGCTTGAGCTTTTTATTTCATGTTTGTTTAGTCGATTTTAGTGTATAGAGCCGGAGTATGTTGAGAGATGGTCTGAAAGGAAGGCGTTTGTTAGAAGCCCGTGGCCTTCCTGCAGCCTTTTTCAAAGTGTGGTGCCTACAACGAGGTAGGTTTTTCTGAAATCCGTTCTTAGTAGTTGGAAAAGCTGCTGTGAGTTCACCGGATGATGGTGTTTAATGTATTTTCCTAAAGTTTAATGCAAGGAGACCCTTTTCTGCCCTTGGTAGGAAGTAAAAAGAAAAACATCACCGTGAACTACTTATTAGTCGGTCCAAAATGTTCAGTTTTTTTGGGTACTTCATTATACTGAGTCAGTCGCAGAGGTGGGGGGTGGGGGCAGCTGGATGCTGAAGCCCTTCCCAGAATACACACTGCAGAAATTTCTTCAAAAAAAGCCAAACATTAGCAAATGCAATAGGTCTCAGCAATCCTAGAGCTAATGGCATTGTCAATGACTGTCTTTTAGCCATGTGTTAGGATGTGGATGTGTGTGCTGTAATTCTGGTTAATGTTCCTGGGTAAGGGTGCGTTCTCTACGAGATATTTAGTTACACAGTTTTATGCTTTGTCCCATTCATTTGCGGACTCTATAGGATGGACTATCAGAACATTTTTCAACCATGGCACATTTTAGGAGGTGTGGCCAAGGGGAGCGCCCCATCCGACGTGGGTCGTTTCTTTAATTGTGCTTTTTGTACACTTCATTGCCCACTTCCCAAAATGTTTTGCAATACGTCGTGCAGATGTTATTTTATCCCATTTGAAACGTGTGTCCTTTTGATTTATATCCTTCATCAGTGCATAGTGTTTATAATGCACTTAATTGCCATGTGAAGGACGGATCTGATGAATCATGGGATTTCTATTTTTTTGTGTTTTAAGACTATAGGAGGTAGTTCTAGTTAGTATATTTTGTGATTGGAGGCGGGAGGAGTTAACTTATTCAGTTAGCACTTTGCCAGCTTTCGAAATCTGCGTTGTCCAAAGCTGGACTTAAAGGGCAGGGTGGAAGTTTCATTACATTGTCGCTCCAGTTCAACTTCATAAGGGCTTTAATGAAGTCCTGTAAGCATAGGTGAACACAAACATTCCACCATATATACATATGCAAAAACAAACATGCTTGCAATGAAGAAACTAAATAAAATCAGATTAAATACATCAATCAAGGTTTGCCCTTTAAAAAAAAAAAAAAAAAAAACAATCATGTAGCTTTTAAACTCTAAGGTGTGTGTGGTTTAAAACGTGGTGCCTTGCGTATCTCTCTTCCTGACTGTTTCTTGGTTTCTCTGCCCCTAATCCTTTTCATGTTTAAAAAGCGAGACCTATTGGCTTTGCCAATGTGGGTTGTCTGTGTGCTGTTGTCTTAGTGCAGGATTAGTGGAGCTGCCCTCATGATTGATTGAACATGTTTCGCACTTGTGCTATAAATATAGACGGTCTCTCTAGAAGATGTCTGCCCTTCTAGTGTGGTCTGACAAGCGTAAACTCCAAATACTTCATCAGTTCGAAGTGTATGTAAAATGATTTATACATCAAAGGTTTAATAGTCCTGGGGCTTGTCCCCAGCTACTTGGCCACTGCAATGTTTCCATCTCCGATCTGTTTAGACAGAACCAATCTTCTGCCTCCATAGCCTATCTTTTGGCAATAGCTGTTTACCCTTGGAGCTGTGATGCTTTTCTTGAATGTGTCATCGTTTGATATCCTTGAGGCTGCAGACAGTTGAATACCTTTGTCGGCTTGACTAAAGGAAAGGTGTGGGTATTGAGCAACTCACAGCAATTAGTATTTCAAATTGAGACTGGTGCCATCAAGCAAACTCTTCCTCCTTGGTCAATAGAGTCCCTGTATATATATTTTCCTTGTTTGAGCAATGTTTAGTTTCAGTAAGCTGATGTGAAGGCCAAGGACTGCTACTGAAAGGTTTAAAAGTCCCATGTTTACGTCAAAGACTACCAGACAGTGCAGGTGTATGGTTTGCAACATCTTAAGGACTTTTGTTAAGCTTCCCTGGGTATGCATTACACCTGTAGTTTGCTATTGTCTTTGTGGTTTATAATGCACATTTGCTTGCTTTCTATTAGTAGGGTCTATTTGTTTTAGGCTGTCCAGCTCGAGTTAGTTCCCGCGCCCAAACCCTATTTACTGTATTCGTCCACCAGTGCTCGATTTCTGCAAACAGGCTTTTAAATCTTGTTCTCATTTTATCACATTTGCTGTGCATTCAAAGAGTCGAATGTCAAGCTCTCTCTTCCAGGGAGCCTGGTGTTTACTGTTCTTTCTCCGACTTCAAACTGAGCGGATTTATGTGACTATCATGGTGGCTCCTGGGAGTGCTTGAGAAAGGCTTTACAGAGTATAGATTAGAAGTGACATTTTGAATTTGATCCTTGATTGTGATTTCATCAAATCTGGTCTCTTGTTTGTTGGTATGTTTTCACTGCAACTTAACATCTCTGGCTGTGATGTTTTGTATTCATTGAAGTCAGAAACTGTTATTTGGCAACACCAACTTGGAGAGTAACCGTAATCCTTAAGAGGGGACAAGGTGAAGTGATAAGGTTCAGATGCGATAGGAGTAGGAGGCACTACGCTATCATTAGGGTAACATGTTTGAATCCACCAAAATATGCCAACAATCTCAAATCTAGCCGTAGAGTACATACATGTAAAACTATTTTCCTCCTTTTAGTCCAAAACTTCCAGGTTTGAGCAGGGGTACTAGTGCCGTCGGGTAATTTGAAACATGACCCATCCACGAACAGTTCCCCTTGGGGTCATATATAGGGGTATCGGTCAGGTCTACCTGTCCCTTAATTTCCTCCTAAGTAATTAATACGATGCTTCTCAGCTTCTTTGGATTCGGGGAGGGCTTGTACATTAGCTGTATTAATAAAAATAGCATTTCAGAGTGATGTTTGGAGCATAAAGTGGCAACTCCTACCCGGTTAATCTCGCATTTATTTTAATTGTAACGGATCTTTGTGTAGAGTGCAGAGTAGTGAGTGTGCAGAGTAGTGAGTGTGCAGAGTAGTGGGAGTGTGCAGAGTAGTGGGAGTGTGCAGAGTAGTGGGAGTGTGCAGAGTAGTGGGAGTGTGCAGAGTGACTAGGGAGTGCAGAGTGACTAGGGAGTGCAGAGTGACTAGGGAGTGCAGAGTGACTGCCGAGATTAAGCTAATGGCAATGTAAATGACAATGCCATTTATTTATCTGTTTTCAAACCAACACATAAATACACATTTTGTCATTTACAATCTCTATCTCACTACCTCACAAACTCACTCACTGTTTCTATCTCACTACCTCAGAACATCACTCTTTCACTACCTCACTTTCTCTGTCTCTCACTACCTCACTCTCTATCTACCTATCTCTCACTACATAACTCTCTACTCCACTCTCTCACTACCTCACTACTTCTCTCTCAAAACATCACTACCTCACTCTCTCACTGTCTCTTTCTGCACATCATTTGCTTCTTTCTGCACCCCTGTTGTCTCTTTCTGCACTCGTATTCCCTCTTTCTGTACCTTTCCTGCCTGTTTTTGCATCTCACTTGCCTCTTTCTGTACTTTCTTGCTTCTTTCTACACCTCTGTTGCTTGTCTTTGTGCACTTCTCTTGCCTGTTTCTGCACCCCTGTTCATTCTGCACTTTCCATGCTCACTAACTCACTCTCTAGCTCACAACCTCACAACGTCACTCTCTTTCTCTAACTCACTACCTCAATCACTCTCTATCTCGCTACCTCACTCTTTCTATCTCACTAACTCACTTTCACTCTCTTTCACTACATCACAACATCACTCTATGCTTATATCTCACTACCTCACAACATCCCTCTCCCTCACTACCTCACTCTCTATCTACCTCACTCTCTAATTCAATACCTCACTCTCTCTCTATTTCAATACCTCACTCGCTCTCTCTATCTCACTACCTCACTCTCTCTCTGCTAATGCAATAGGTATCACATATGCAAAAAACAAAGCTAATGCCAATACAAATGACAATGCCATTTATTTAGGGATACAAAAAAGAAAAAAAATAATGAGCAATTCCAATAGCTCTACCTATAATATTGCAGAGACCATTGCATTGTAAATGCTTATTGTAGATCAGGGCTTGTTTATGATCTGACTTGACAGCACAGCAATTGCCAGACAATTATATGAGAACAGTCAGGAGAGGGGCTTTGGCTCCGCCCACACATTGGGAGCCAGGAGTACATATTTTGATTGGACTTCAGTTGCGAGCTTCCTCAACAAAAGCGCTTGCCCTCCCACAGCTGTTGTTGTTGTATTTATGTATCCAGCCTGAACTTTCAGGGGCACACACATGATATTGGAGTGCTATTAAAGATCAGTCGGTAACCTATATGGATTTGTAGGTCTGGCTTGACAATGCAACTAGCACATGACCTTTTAACCTCCACCAATTTTATTATACAGTTCCTTGCTTCCACACAAATACATATATAGTGCCATGCAGGGGCCGTAGCTTAGTCAGTGAGATTCGGGGGTGCGAATCGCAAATTTCCCAACTACGAAACAGTATGCTGGAGGGTGGCGGGACCAATGTTTGGGATACACTGTTCCCGTGAGGAACAGGTTCAGTACTTATTTGCATTCGGTGGGCCTCTGTCTTAAGTTCCAAGCTAAAACCTTTTAGTCATACGAGTACAACAACAAAAAATAAAGATATGGTAAGCCCGACTCAGGGCCTCCAGACCCAACTCTCAAGCCAAGAATGGATTTATTTGGGGGATATCACACCCCAAACACCCACCGAGAATCTTCGACCCTGGTCCCATGGTATTTACATGTAATGCTTCACATTACCAAACAAAATTCCTTTAAAGCTTGACCCCTTGGCATTGTCAAGGCTTGTTTTCATCATCAGACTTCAAACCAGAGCAGGTGGTAAAAAGACAGAAATGGGAGAAGAGGGAACTCGGAAGAGAAATATCAGAGCCGGGCTGGGGAACCAAAAGCCGACCTGGCAAAAATATTCAAACCAGCTCCTCTTGCTTCGTCTCCTCGCGCAGTCTCTCTCTTTGCATCCATCCATTCTCTCGCTCTGGTCTTCTCTGTCTCTCGTCAATTTCTCGCTCCCTCCAAGGCTCCCTGTACCTGCTGCAGTTAACCTTGTGGAAATGGGGAGAGCGAAAGACACCAGGAACAGCCCTGGGATTGGGTAGATGGGGCGGTCCTGTTTGTGAGCAGTCTTGGTATTCAGCAAAACCAGCAATCATAGCACCAGTGGAGGCAGTGCTTAATTTGAGCCGGTGGTTTCCGGTGCTCATCACCAACACTTAATCATCAACACCAGCACTTTTTATGAGCACCAATTAAGGGCACATTCATTTTCGGGGGTGATTACGTGATTTGCCCAAAATCACAGGATGTTAAGCCGACGCGGAGACACGAACCTGCTAGCCCGACTCTGAAGTCGGCAGCTCTGGCCATTACGCTGCATCCTCTCCCGATTGGCATGGTCAGTAGTTGGTTCTGTATTAGGCGGCGCTAGCAGAATAAATGGGCTGGTGCAAGCTGTCTCCTGATGAGAGCCCTGGCACTTATGTTTTTTTACAAATTAACCACTGGGCGGAGGGCTCCTAAGATCTATGGGCCCCTGTTTTTATGAGAATTTTTTTGTGTTTATTTTACAAGCTAAGCACTGCATATGTTTGCAACAGCACAAGAAAACACAATCACTCCCATAGTATGTTACAATATTTTATTTTCTCCACTTCTCATTGGTCTGTCTGCATACAGTAGGTTCCTATTATGTGTGGAAGCCAAAATTGTTTGCACTTTTATACTCTACGAAACAGGCTTTGGCAAGTAAATTGGTTTGAGTGTTGAAATCAAGTGTTGATAAAAAGCAACAAAAAAAGCATCCAGGCTTGACAGTACAATATATGGATGCTAAACAATTATATGCGTGGCGGCAATGTATTTTTCAGATGTAAAATAGTTCATGTATTCTAATGGAGGTGTAGGGCTTTACCCAAAAACACAGCGGGAAGAAGGTGAGACTAAAATAGTCCTGGGGGTTCGTTCAAAATGTGATTGAAAAAGGTTCTTGAGCCAAAATGCCAGAAAAGCGGAAGGAAGCTAATTAAAAGCCCCTTGTTTAAGTACTTATGTTAGAGTATGTATGCAATATTTTCACCATGAATGGAGCAAGCACCATTACATGCAAACTTAAAAACAAGCATTGGTAATGCATTGGTTCCACCTATACAATGAATAAAGAGCTGTTTTCATTAATCATCGTCCGGGAAAAGGAAAGAGCTCCCTGACAGATAACACAGGAGTGGAGAGGATGTGGCGCAGCGGCCAGAGCTGTTTTTTCGAGAGCTGGGGATCCCGTTCAACATCCTGTGATTCTATGCAAATCACTTAATCTCTCTGGTGAAAAATTGTTCTATAAATATGCGGCAAGAGTAAAAGGCAAAACTTTATGAAAATATAGCTCCACCAAAGTGGATGTTAACAGTATTTCGGCGGCTGGAAACTGATAAGCGAAGCAGGCAATGAACAAGCATTGGTAAATGCTGGAAAATAAGCCACAGCCAATGCAATTGGAGGAAAGGTAAGAGGCACAACCAATGAGAAGCCAGGAAAGAGAGGAAGTTGGATGTAAGCTCCTTTAAAGTTTATTTTAAAAACAATAGATTTCTCAAGCAAAGCGCTGTGCAGGCGAAACCTAAGGGCCTTCATCCACCCAGTTGGGGCACAGTCATAGGCTACCATTTTGTAGAGAATGGTTTTCCATGAATAGACTTGAGGGACACAGCCTGTTCTTAATTTGAGCTGGTGGGTACTCTTTCTTTTTTTTTGGGAACCAGAACTTATTTTTATCATCATTAGACTTTGGCCCAGAAAAAGGAAGAGAAGTGAAGAAAAGGCGGAATGAAAAGAGAATGATGAAAAAAAAAAAAAAGCAAAGGAAAAAATCAGGGATGAAAAAGAACCTACAAGAGTGAGGTAAAGGGCCAGAGTGTTTGGTGGTGGATAAAAAAGGCATAAGGTTGAAACCAGATACGCCGCCTTGGTATTCGGCAACTCCAACATTTGGCAACATTGGTCACGGGCATCTGAGAAAATGTTTGCACACTGGTACTTATTATTTCACAAATCAAGCACCGCAGACCAGTCAGTAAAGCAACCTTGCACCTGTGGATAAGTACTAACAAAAAAAAACACCAGCTTACACGTCTGACACTTGGGGAATACTATTGTGAATATGCATTGCAAATATGGCAAGAAAATGTAAACCTGCCCACAGGGGCGTACTGGCATTCAAGTCAATCTATCTACTGAATTAAAGGACTTAGTGCCTGGCAGTACTGATTTTAGACCTGTGTCATGATAATTTATGGGTATCCCCAAGCATTTTTTAGGGACAGTCCACTGTTAGTTTATTGTCAGAATCCTGCTGCATGGGAACCACTCGGGAGCACTTGTTCGCCAGAGGTGGATGAACTCCAGACGGGCTCTGACTCGGCTCGACGTCCTCTTAGACAGTGGAGCCTAAAATGAGCCTTGCTTTCCTGTGCCTTCTGGTGCCTCTGACGTCATGCTGGAAGAATTCAGACCAAACCGTTGACCTTTGTGTAAAACTGGCGAGACAAAGAGATTCCCATGTAGTGGCAGAACTCCATACTCTGAAGATAAAAAACCTGGGTTCAATCCTGGCTTTCCTGCTCCAACAAAGTGTGTGATCTGAGGCAAATATTTAATTTTATATGCCTCCTTTTCTTCATTTTCACATTTGAGAACACCTTGAAATTAGTGAGATTGGGATGATCACTTTACAAACCCCCCTCTCTTGTGTTTCTTGTAATAGACTATAATGTTGCTCCATGTAAGATTCACACGACTAGTCACTTACTTCTTAGTTCACTAGTGGCATTGTCGTGTGGTTGGGGGGGCATGAATTTTTTTAAGTTCATGTTTAACAACTACTACTTTTAACAAATGTCTGCCAATGAGTTGATATATTCTGACGTATTAAGGCGCAACACTTCTGTATGTTACATAAAAACTCTTTTTTGAAGAAACTTAAAAAAAAATTAGATTATATTTACTGCACGATTTCATGGCAAACATTTTCTTGCCTCGGCTTGTGTATAGTGCAAGTCAGACCCTTGTTTCGGCTGTAGCTCGGCTCTCCCTGTCAATTTGTTTGTTCACCACCCCTTGATCACCCTCCCACCCATCAGCATTGCATTGTAGTGCAGTTTCTTGTTTATAGTTCTTAATAATCTTGAAACACATTCGCAGAAAAGCAGCACACCACACTGTAGGTTGTTTAATTGGCATGGTATGGGTTTGTAATGTGCCCTATGGGACTAGTTTTTGAGGTCCTGTGCGATGAGCATAGTGGTAGTCTTATCTTGTAAAATGTGCTTGTGCCGAAGTGTGTAGGGTCGCACAGAAAGTGAAAGGTAGCGCACCTAATGTTTGTATTGTTGAGTCTAGTTGGAAGAGTGAAAACGTGAGAGTGGCCTATGTGGGAAGTTTTTTTTGTCGTGCCTGATGAGCAGCGATGTGCTCTTCTTGCGTCCCTGCAGTCATGTTGTGGTGCTCATGAGTGGACAGAGTTAGAGAGATGTGCACGTGAGGTCATGCCTACCATCCTTGTAGGGATCGTTAGAGAGAGGTGTACGTGAGGTCATGCCTACCATCCTTGTAGGGATCGTTAGTTAGAGAGAGGTGTACGTGAGGTCATGCCTACCATCCTTGTAGGGATCGTTAGAGAGAGGTGTACGTGAGGTCATGCCTACCATCCTTGTAGGGATCGTTAGAGAGAGGTGTACGTGAGGTCATGCCTACCATCCTTGTAGGGATCGTTAGTTAGAGAGAGGTGTACGTGAGGTCATGCCTACCATCCTTTTAGAGATCGTTAGAGACCGGCGCACGTGAGGTCATGCCTACCATCCTTGTAGAGATCGTTAGAAACAGGAGCACATGAGGTCATGCCTCACATCCTTGTAGGGATCATTAGAGAGAGGTAAACGGGAGGTCATGCCTACCATCCTTGTAGAGATCGTTAGAAACAGGAGCACATGAGGTCATGCCTACCATCCTTGTAGGGATCGTTGGAGAGAGGTAAACGGGAGGTCATGCCTACCATCCTTGTAGGGATCGTTAGAGAGAGGTGAATGGGAGGTCGTGACTACCATCCTTGTAGGGATCGTTAGAGAGAGGTGATCGGGAGTTCATGCCTACCATCCTTGTAGAGATCTTTAGATAGAGGTGCACGTGAGGTCATGCCTACCATCCTTCTAGGGATCGTTTGAGAGAGGTACACATCAGGTCATGCCTACCATCCTTGTAGGGATCGTTAGAGAGAGGTGAACGGGAGTTCATGCCTACCATCCTTGTAGAGATCATTAGAGACAGGAGCACATGAGGTCATGCCTACCATCCTTGTAGAGATTGTTAGAGAGAGGCACACGTGAGGTCATGCCTACCATCCTTGTAGGGATCGTTAGAGAGAGGTGCATGTGAGGTCATGCCTTCCATCCTTGTAGGGATCGTTTGAGAGAGGTACACGTGAGGTCATGCCTACCATACTTGTAGGGTTCGTTAGAGAGAGGTACACGGGAGGTCATACCTACCATCCTTTTAGAGATAGTTAGAGACTGGTGCACGTGAGGTCATGCCTACCATCCTTGTAGAGATCGTTAGAGAGAGGTAAACAGGAGGTCATGCCTACCATCCTTGTAGAGATCGTTAGAGACAGGAGCACATGAGGTCATGCCTATCATCCTTGTAAAGATTGTGAGAGAGAGGTGCATCAACAGATTTTTAAATATTTCCCTCACCCACTATGCAGTAGCATGCTTCATCATAGGGCCGCTTACAATGCCTAGGTGCAGACCAACACACTGGATGGAGTGCTGATTTTTTTAGGGATAAAGAAAAAAGAGGGAGTTGAGGTAAACTAAGGAAAAGTTTTCCTGTGAGGGATCACTAGTGCAGAAGAAAGTAAACCTAATCTACCTAAGGAAGTACCACCTAAACTCCTTTATTGTTGGTGTCCCTTGGCAGAATTAAAAAATCAAAGAACAGGATATGTAGGAGGAGTTACCACTCCTTATCCCCTTCTGCAAGTACCAACGTGTTTCAGTGAAATAAGTTTTTTCCCTTGGCAAACCGTTCTTACATGAGATAACCCTAAATGGTTGTCTCAAACTACCCAATGGGCCCACTAGGGGCTCGATGTAGGTAAATCGCTTTTTCCGATTTCATAATACCGAGGCGCACCGAATCGGTATTCTGAAATCGGAAAACGAGATGTAGGAAAAAAAATCCGAAAAAATACCGATTCGTTCGTCATTGGTATTGTGATTCGATACGTACCGAATCGGCATGGACCGATTCGGAATGTACCGAATCGGCTACCACCGATTCGGAAATAGCCGAATCGGCAAATACCGATTCGGCATTTACCGATTCGGAGGTCGAAATACACCCCCATGGCCAAAATGCCCATAGGAATGCATTGAACAATCCGAATCGGCAAAATCCGAATCGGTAGAATCCGATTCGGTAAAATCCGAATCGGTAAAATCCGAAACAGCCAATGAGGTGGATCCACCCTCCCCCACCCAAGCAGGCAGTGGCTACCCAGGCAGGTGCAGCTCATTAAGAACTTTCTGGAGAGGCAGCCTGAGCTGAACATTCCCAGTGAGCAGCAGTGGAAGCAGGAGCCAGAGCACTGTGATAGAAAGATGGCAAGCAGCAGTGAGAGCCAGAAGGCTGGCCACAAGAGAAAGCCCAAGTTTAGTACCATGGAGCTGCAGGTGTTGGTGGAGGAGGTGGTGAGGATGCACAGGCAGCTCTTTGGGAGGCTGTCCCTCACTGTACCGGACTGCATGAAGAGGAGGCTCTGGAGCGAGATTGGTGAGAAGGTCAACTCAGTTGGTGTCACCCCCAGGAGCCTTGATGACCTAAAAAAACGATTTTATGACATCCGCAGCCTGACGAAACGCAAGATGGCTGAGCTGCAGAGGCAAGCTACACTGACTGGTGGAGGCAGGAACCCGGCGCCACCCCTCACTGAGCTGGAGGAACTGGTGTCCAGCACCATCGAGAGGGAGAGTGTGACTGGAATCGGGACCTTGGATAGCTCAGCCAGAGCTACAGCTACAGGTAAGAAGCATGCGCATCATGACACACCCTACCAGACACCTCCCCTTTAGACACAATGCACAGCCAAACCCCAGCCCAGTACTGTAACCAACATACAAGAGAAAAGCATCATGGTAAATGTAGTCAGCAGAAGTAGGCAAAATATGGCAGTGCAGAACCACAATATAGAAGACAGTGGGACACATACAAAGTATATGCAAGGACATGTGCAATGCTTTAATTGTAGTGACTGTAATACATCGGCACTCAATTCACAAATGCTTCTTTATACCTAGGGGCACCATCAGGCGGAGGAGCACAAGCTACAGAGGCACCAGCACCAGCACCAACTTCCAGTGCGGTGGCAGGGCCTAGCACAAGTCAGGCTGCCCTGGAGGAGGAGGAGGAGGAGGACAACACCATTGGCCAGGGAAATGAGGGAGACCTGGGACTTGACTACGCATTCCTTCACTCCCCACAAATGTCTGGCACACCCCCATTGCTGTTCTCCCCTGAGAACTCTCCTTCAACGGCCCACCCTGCACCTACCACATCTCCTGCCAGGAGTATGGTTGTGGCTCCACTCAACCCTATCCAGGGAGCAGCGGGTCAGGCCCCGGCCACCACCACAACAACACCAGTGGCACCCCAGCCCACACAGCAGGGCGGCAGCAGCAGTTCCCGGAGGCGTGCCATTTCCAGCACTGCACCTCCGGCACGGGAGGCCAGCGTCTTCCAGGGGCTTGAAGGCAGCATGGTCAAGATCCAGCGCATGCAGGCTAAGTCCATCATGGCCTGCCAGCGCCAGCTTCGCCAGCACAACCTGCAGATGGGCGAGATGGTGCAAGGGTTTAAGGCTTTTGTTGACACAAATAAGGAAGTTGCTGCAGGTCTTGGCAGGCTGACCACAGCCATCACACAGCTATGCGGCAGACTTGACGAGCATGAGCACTCGCGCAGGCCGGATGCCCGCATGCACAACAGATCTATTAGCCGCCTTGCTGCTGCTACCGCGCAACTGTGCCAACGTGGGGCTAATATGGAGGCAAGCTTGACACAGAACACAGCTGAGGTCACCAGGGGAATGGCCCGCATAACAACAGCCATGGAGGCAATGATCATTTCCAACACTGCGGCCAATCCAGCCCTGGACCTGGGGGAGGCTGGGGACAGCAGCAGCCGCAGCAGCCCGGCCAGCGCTGTGTCGGAGCCGCGCCGGAGCACCAGGCGCTCTGCAGAAGCCGCTGGACATGCGGAAGGGGGTGAGGCACACCCCAGTGGGGCTGCTAAGCGCACCAAAAAGTAGGCTTGCCAGGGCGGGTGAGGCAACCCGGACCTTTGACATTTATTTTCTTTACATTGACATTTTCTTTTGTTGCACATCAGTGCAGTAACGGTGTTGCAACATTATTAAAATTTGCTTTTCCTCACAACCATTTACCTGTCTGTGCATCTGTACTCACTCAGAAGTAGTTTTCTGTAATCTCCTCACGTCTGTATCTGCCATCACTTGGCGTAGACACCCCAGCAGGTTGTGTTTGTGGCACAGCAACGTCGTCGTCGTCATGGTCCTCGTAGTCAGACAACTCCACCTCAGTGCCCTTCTTCACCGCAAGGTTGTGTAACATTGCACAGACAGCTATGATCTTGCAGCAGGTGATGGGGGTATACTGCCTTGCACCTCCACTCTTGTGCAGGCATCTGAATCTACTTTTCCAGATGCCAAAGGTCCGTTCAACTACATTCCTTGTGCTTTTGTGGGCCCGGTTATACCTCCTTTGGCTGGGTGTGGAGGGGTTGAGGTAGGGGGTGAGTATGAATGAGCGGAGGGCATATGCACTGTCGCCTAGAAGGAAAAGGGGTGACATTACTCACATGCATACATGTATTACACTTAGCTACTTTGTGTTATGGGGGTCTGATGATGTGTCTCACCTAGGAGGTATCCTTCACCAAATTCGCCAGCCATCAGCAGTGCATAGATGCCGCTCTGTTGAAAAATGTAGGAGTCGTGGGTACTCCCTGGGAATTTTGCTACCAGGTCTGTGATGGTGCACTTCGCATTGCAGATCACCTGAACGTTGATGGTGTGCGTAGACTTCCGATTGCGGTATATGTATTCTGTGTCAGCTGGGGGGCAAATCGGAATGTGCGTGCCATCTATGCAGCCAATGATTTGGGGAAATTGTGCCATCTGGTAGAAGTCAGCTTTAGTTTGTACCAGTTCTGCGTGGGTTGCAGGGAAAGAGATGTATTGGTCCATCCTGTGTATCATGGCGTCAAGGAATGTGTGGAAGAACCTTAACAGGCTGCTCTGGGTCACCCCTCCTACCGCTGCAACTCCACTTTGATAGCTGCCAGACGCAAGCAGGTGTAAGCTGCATAGCACCTGGACGTGCGCTGGGATGGCGTGTGCCCTTGGGGTGGGATGGTCCAACAGTGGTTTGAGGTCCCTGATGAGCTCCAGAATGGTGTCTGAGTCCAGCCTGTACCTCTGTAGGATCTCTGCCTCTGTGAGCATGAACAGGGTGATCCTCTGTCTGTAGACCTGTTCCTCTCTTTGCCATTCCCTCTGTCCTTCCTGCTGTAGCCGTAGCTGCCTTGCAATGACATAAAAAGCTGCCATCCTGCAAGTTGCAATGCATTTTGGGTCTATTTTTATGGGTTGGAGTTGGTTACCACCTGATTGTAATCCATGGTAAATACCGAGTGAAAAATACCAATTTTGAGACAAAATCGGTATTTCTGTGCTTCCCTACATCTCCCTATCTGTCCAAATCGGGGATTTTCCCATTCAGTGATTCTACCGATTCGGTAGGTTATCCGAATCGGCTTATTTCCGATTCGCTGTCTCTACCGAATCGATACATGGACCGATTCTGAATTAATCCGATTCGTGTCACTACCGATTCGGTACATGGTCCGAATCGGATATTTTCCGATTCGGTGTCACTACCGATTCGGTACATGGACCGATTCGGTCTTTTTATCCGATTCGGTATGTTACCGATTCGTTACATATCCGAATCGGGGTATGTACGTATCGGATTATTTTCGATTCGGTAGTCATTCCGATTCGGTATTTGTACCGATTTGGACGTTTTTCTTTGCCCTACATCTCGATGGCAGTATACCGATCGGTAAGGGCCCAAAATCGGTATTTTCGGCCGTTACCGATCGGTAACGGCCTACCTACATCGGGCCCTAGATCCCTTGCAGGATCCCTTGCTATCTCATACACTTATACAACAAAAATGTAGTTCATTGTTTATTATTATAAAAAGTTCATACAAATACAATCTAGTGTTAAAAACAGCTCATTGCGCGCCTATGTTAAAATCTCATGAACACATTCATAGAATACAATTTCCACTGCACATAAAGTTAAAAGCAATAATAAAAAACAATTGATTCACATTATGTCAAACTAGGGGATACAAAAAGGAGAGACATACAAAGACATGAAAATTGTCAATACATTTTGCACGTTTTTTGAGATTTAGCATAAACACAATCCTGGACATACATGTTTCAGCCAAAATGTGTTGCCCCTCTGGGTCACTGGCCTTCTTCAGGGTAAAGATCCCTCATGGTCTGTCTCACAATACGAACAATTAGTACAGAGTGGTTAAATTAACCTTACTTGTATATATGCCCTATCATGAAGCATGCCACTGCATAGTGGGTGAGGGCAGTATTTAAAAACCTGTTGATTTTCATCTCTATTTCTTCCTTTATGAATCCTTCTACAATTTGCCTGGGACGGAGACACAGACAAAACTGTTTTGAGCAGAGTCTCCCCTGTTATTTTTTTTAGTCCTTCTCTTTTGTGAGTCAGGGTGTACTTGTGAGGGGAGTAAGAGAAGGCTCACTCCCTTGTCTCTCTTTTGTGATACTGCACGGGAGGTCATGCCTACCATACTTGTGAGATTGTCTGGTCTGGTCTGTTGGTTTTGCTCGCGTATTCCTTGTGCTGGAGGTCGCAGCTGGTTTCTGGCCAGTGTCATCCTACATCACCAGCCGATAAAGAGCTGGTCTTCAGTTCCTTCCTGAATTGAAAGTGATCTTGGATATTTCTGGTCTGTGCCGGGAGAGAATTCCATAACTCTGCAGCTTGGCGGTGAAAGACGTTTCACTGATCTGGTGGTCTTATAGGATCAGATGGTCTGAGGGGGTGTCAGTCTACAGCAAACCATCCACGTTTCATAACATTTCTTTACTACTTTACATGAATGAGCGTGTGACCTGTGTCGTAAACGGCCCTCTAGACACTGCCCCTAGCCTGCAGTCTACCTAGGAAATCAGAGGTGATGGCAATCGTCAATTATTGTGGAGAAGAATCCTCCTCCGAAGCTGACATAGGGATAAAGATCAAAAGTATATTCTGCATCATCAAGTCTATTTCTACAATGCTTCTTGTGTTGCGTTAACACATTGACCAATATCCTAACAAATAACTTCTTAATTAACCACTAAGGTTAATAAAGCCATCTTGCTTCATGACAAATGATTTTTTATGTCTTGCTAAGCTAAATTTCAATACTGTCGAACATGGTGTTCTTTCTTACTTCCTCATGAGAATAAATGTTTTTTTGTTGTTGTAATAATTTCAAAATCTTAGAATTGGTATAAAATATGAAAAGGCATTTGTAGAGTACAGACTGGTCCAATGCATCTCGTTTTGATGCAGATAAAGGTGCCTTGAAGGATGCTGAGAGAAGCAGTATTGTGGAGGATCCTGAGAAGCTAATGAGCTCAAGATTGTATCTTCTCACTTTAACCTGATTGGATAGTTTCATGAGAACTGTGTGTAGGTGTAGCAAGTGTTAGAACTGTGTGATTTAAGCCATTGCAAAGTAGATTACAGTTCAGAAGAACGCACAGGGAGAGGAATGCTTGTATTTAGCTTAGAGCTGCGTATAGGTTTTCGGGTACTCTCTTTATGGGAGAACTGACTTTTCAAGTTTATTTCCTATTGAGGCGACTGTATGCTAGTTTGTCCTCTTCTTTATGAGTTTGAATTATTAACTGACACATTCACATATTGGCTATTGATTGATATTAACTTGATATTTTTTGCCTTCTGTAACCTTGAAAATCTTTAATACACCATCATGGTTTCGAAAACATAATAATTCTCTGTCTTCCTTGGGGAGCCCAATGTGCTGAACATTTATTGAATGTATTGATTTGTTTACCAGCCTCAGCTGCAAACTTTGATTCATTAGTTAGTGCTTTATGGGCCTCGAAATTTTCACAAACAAAAGCGATGACGGGAGCAACACATTTTATTTTCATCAAAAAAGTGTCCATTCCCCTTAAAATGAGCGGACTGGGTTCTGATTTTGGAATACCGCCGCGGAGCGCTCCCTCTGCAGTATGAAACATTCCATTGAGACCCCCAAATGTGTTCTCTGATGTGCAAGCCGGCGGTGCCATCTGCTCTGAACCGTATCTAGTGCCCAGTTGGGCCCATGGCAGAGATAGTTAGTGGCAGATGGCAGGAGGTGGGTGCCGGAGTCAGTTGGCCTGGAAGTAGTAGCCGTGAACGGGTTAAGCTCACAACAATAGCCGATATCAGGCAGCTAAAACTTTGCTGACGAGTTCAGCCCCCAGTGGCATCTGCCGTGGACTCAGGGCTGGACTGGCCGTACCTGGCAGCGGGTGTTTGTCCTGTAGGCTGGAAGGGTGGGGGACGGTTTTGTTACTTGGGGCAATTTTGCAGCGATGCTGCAATATGGGCTCCAAGTACAAAGGCAGGAGTACTGGGGGCCAGTCGCGGCCTACATGACTCGTGGATGGGGGGTCGCACGGGGAGGAGGTGGGGGGTTAATTTAATAAAATTAAAAAATGTATCTTCGCCTCCGGTCCCGGACTCCAGTCTCGCGTCTCCTGCTCTCTCTGCTCACAGGGAGCAGAAGCAGGCAGCCTCCCTCGCCTCCCCAAAGCCAATCACAACACTGAAATGAAATGGCAGCAATGTGATTGGCTAGGACGCCGTCCTTACAGGCGTCTATGGGGCGGCCGTTTTCCTCATGCAGGCTGTGCAGCAGTCTACATGGAGAAAACGGAGTGTTATGACTGGTTTCGTTGGCCCTGGGGCCGACCAAACAGTCAGCACCCATAACATTGGGCTAGCCACTCCTCCGCAACCTGCCCGCCCCAACCAGGCATACCCTTCTACTGCTTTCTTGCAGTGCGAGAAACAGAATCCTAAAAGGGTACTTATACCATTTTATTTTCCTGCTTCTCGCACTGCTAGAAAGCAGCAGGGCGACGCTCTGACGCCCACGGGGAGGAGCCGAGCCTGCTGGGGGCCTGTTTTGTTAAGAAGCAGCGCTTGACACTTGCACCCCCCTTTGTAGGTCCAAGAAAATCGCCAGCGCAGCTTTGAGTTCCCAGTCCCGCCATGATTGCTATCACCGAGAAGCCCTTTGAAAACCCAGTCGAACAGAAAAGACATTGAAAATTGAGTGCATCATTGAAGATACCGGCCGCTGAGCCTCAATGAAAGAGCACAAATAAAACCGATATAGATCCCCGAAATGACAACCCTTACATCACCAAAACGAAGGCAGGGACCATGAGTAGGGGTGCCATCTTTCTTTAGAAAAAAACACTGTCCGTTTTTTCCATTTTACTGTTTAGGAACAGCCAAGAGCTGGTAAGTGAAAAATTTAAATTGTCAAGATGCTTTTGTGAAACAGAAGTTAGCCATTTGTTTGCTGTAACAATCATTTGAAACGATTTAGATAGCTCTCGAATACTTTTTAACTCAGTTATATATTTATGAGCTAGAGCGCTTTTCTGTAGACCAAGATCACTACATAAGGTCCAAGATTACAAAGTAGCAGGTCTTTCCATATAAAATGCGCAGAGTTACAAATGTACGTTTTAGAGCTTTACAACTGTTTGCATAACAATAAACATAGATCATTATACAGAGTCCAAAATTAAAATTGCAGATCATAACATAAGGCACAGAAATGCTACTATTTCAAGATGTAGGTATGCCAAGTTCCGGGTAAGGTCTAATGCAACAGAGATTTCCGAGTAAATCTAATGGTCAGAGGGCTAGGATGTTTACTAAAAAGCCTTTAAAAGAGAAGGGCTTTCAGTTCCATTTTGAAGTTCACCAATTAAGTTGTGGTGCGTAGTTTTGGGGGTGTGAGTTCCATATTCTGCAGTGGTGGCTTATGAACTGCGATTGGGTCAGCGGCAGACCCATCTCCCTTCCCCAGTCAGATCTTAAAGTAGTGTTAGATACATCACTCCTGGGATGAGGCAGCCATCTGGGAGAGGCAGAGATCAGAGAACTCTGGTCTCTGGCGGAATCCAGACTCCACATCAACCTCTTGGAGTTCCAGCAATCCAACTGACACTGAAGTCTTTCTACCCTCCATCCAGGGGAGGCTAGTGAAAGTGTTCATGGACAACACAACTGCCATGTGGTACTGCAACAAACAGGGCAGGGTGGAGACGTGGACCCTTTGTCAAGAGGCTCTGCCTCTCTGGACATGGCTGGAACAGCGGGGCATATCCCTGGCGGTTCAACATCTGGTGGTTTCTATGAATGCCAGAGCGGACAAACTCAGCCGTCGATGCCTAGCGGATCACGATTGGCATCTCCAACCGGATGTGGTGCAAGGTCTCTTTCAGCAGTGGTTAGATCCGTTCGCCTCTGACGAGAACATGCAATGTCAGCAGTTCTGCACACTGGAGTTTCTAAGGCAGCTCTCGCCTGGAGACACTTCATCTCGAGTGGAGCCCAGCCCTCCTATACGCCTTTCTGCCCATACCATTCCTGCCCAGAATTCTGAAGAAGAGCAGGAATGACTGGGCCCAGATCTTCCTTGTGGTTCTGGATTAGGCTCAGACCATCTGGTATCCCAAGCTGTTGAGGATGGCCACCGGTCCTCCAATCAGGCTGCTCCTTTGGGAGGATTTTCTGTTGCAGCAGCAGTAGAGGGTACTTCACCTGAACCTGTCAACGCTCCACCTTCTTACGAACCTGTCAACGCTCCACCTTCTTACGTGGAGATTGAGCAGTGACAGTTTACAGATTTTGACTTTCCTCCTGAAGTCTGTAAGGTTATCTTGGCAGCCAGGCGTCCCTCAAGACGGTTTACACCTGCTGTTGGGCAACATTTGTGGCATGGTGTAAAGAATGACACATTGATACCCTTTCTGCTCCCCTTTCTCAGGGCCTCCTGTTTGATCTTTCCCTTGCTCAACAGGGCTCAACTCTTGGCTCTGTTAAAGGATATATTTCAGCAATCTCTACTTTTGTTTGATTGTCTGACCATCTTTCCCTTTTCCAATCCTCTATTGTGCATAGGTTGTTGAAAGGTTTGCCACATGTTTCCTCCCACTCCTTTCGTTATACCTCAGTGTACTCTTACATAACTGTCCTCTCTCCCTCCTTAACATCAAGACAGCCATTTTGGTGACAATAACATCTGCCGAGAGGGTCATTGAGCTTCAGGCCGTGTCATCCACGCCTCCTTATCTTAACACCTACCCAGACAAACTGGTGCTCCGTACAAGAGCTTCCCTTCTTCCGAAAGTGGTCACTCCATTTGACGTGGGCCAAACCATCATTCTACCTACTTTTTGCACTCTGCCTTATCCCTTCAAGGAAGAGAAGCGACATCAAAGTCTGGACCCAAAAAGAGCATAGTAGTTCTACCTTGAACGCACAAAAGACTTCCGGGTGGACTACCACCTCCTCGTGGGGTATGTCAGAGTGAAGAAAGGACGGTCCGTGCATAAGAGGACAATCTTAGGATAGATCGTTCTTGTATCAGAATCTGCTACGCATTGGCGAAGAAGCAACCCCCTGAGGGTTTACATGCGTATTCCACTAGAGCAGAGTTCTTCAAACTTTTTGATGCCGAGACCCCCTTGTAAAACCTTTTTAGGGGTAAGGACCCCCTTCTGACAAAAGTTCTAGAAACTGGTACTCCTCATCATCATCTTTTGACAACCATAAATGCGCCTGTTAGACCTCATCAATTCCATCCTTCATTCATCCACCCACACTTTCACACATCCATCCATCCTTTCATCCTTCCATCCATCCATCCACCCTTCATCCATCCACCCTTTCATCCTTCCATCCATACATCCACCCATCATTCATCCACCCACCTTTTCAAACATCCATCCATGCAACCTTTTATCCATCCATATATCCATCCACCCTTTCATCCTCCCATCCATACATCCATCCTTCATCCATCCACCCTTTCATCCATACATCCATCAACCCACGCATTCATCCATCCATCCACCCATCATTCATCCCCCCAACTTTTCACACATCCATCCATGCATCATTCATCCAAGCAACCTTTTATCCATCCATCCATCCTTCATCCGTCCACCCTTTCATCCTTACATCCATACATCTATCCTTCATCCATCTATCTTTCACCCATCCACCCTTTCATCCTTACATCCATACATCCATCTTTCATCCATCCACTCTTTCATCCTTCCATCCATACATCCATCCTTTACCCATCCACCCTTCCATCCATCCACCCATCATTCATCCACCCACTTTTCACACATCCATCATTCATCCATGCAACCTTTTATCCATCCATACATCCTTCCATACATCCTTCATCAGTCCACCCTTCCATCCATTCATCCACCCTTCCATCCATTCATCCACCCTTCCATCCATTCATCCACCCTTTCATCCATCCATCCACCCTTTCATCCATCCATCCACCCTTTCATCCTTACATCCATACATCTATCCTTCATCCATCTATCCTTCACCCATTCACCCTTTCATCCTTCCATCCATCCACCCTTTCATCCATCCATTCACCCATCATTCATCCACCCATCTTTTCACACATCCATCCATCCATGCAACCTTTTATCCATCCATACATCCTTCATCCATCCACCCTTTCATCCATCCATCCACCCTTTCATCCATCCATTCACCCGTCATTCATCCACCCACCTTTTCTGTGCCTCTCTCATTGGGGGTGGAGGGGGGGTGGTCAGTATCTCTCTGCTTCTTCTTCCTTCTTTCCCGATCATGGGAGGGCATCTCTGTGCCTCCCTGCTCCAGGCGCGCAATATCCATTGACCTCAAAGGGCTACACTACAGCCTGCTCCCCCAGCAGGCCTCCGCCCCCCCCCCCCCCACTTCCCGTCCTCCCCCAGCTCGAAATGGCTTCAGGGACACACACACACACACAGCCACACCTTTGACAGGTCTTTAAAAGACATTTTACTTGTTAATGAGGCGTTGATGGTTTTCACACCTCGGTGTGAATTAGGCCTCCACCGTGAGCACCCTCGATCAGCCCAAGCCAGGAACTGCACTCTGACAGAATCTGCGACCCCCTTCCAAGGACTCCACGACCCCCCTGGGGGTCGCGCCCCACAGATTGAAGACCTCTGCACTAGAGCTAGAACTGCCAGTGCTGTATTAGCTTGCAGAGCTCCGGTCTTGGACATCTACCAGGCATTAACGTGGGCTTCCCTGCACACCTTTGCCAAACACTATTGACGTCACAGTCCAGTCCGTAGAGATAGGCACTTCTCCCGTCCGGTCCTGCAGGACTTATTGAAATAAGGTCCACAGACCCACCTCCGAGGAGGTATTGCTTGGGTATCGATTTTACGGAAAGGAATCTCTGGCTTCAAGTCTCTATCAGATGAACAAGTTACTTACCTTCGGTAACATCATATCTGGTAGAGACTCTGTCTAGGTGCAGATTCCTTAATGACGCTCTGAGAACGGATTTCTAGGGACAGAGCTGCTCGCTTTCAGGGCCGTAGTTTTCCACACCAGTAGTCACTGTACTTTGTGGGAGCGTGCTTCTGGCACGGAAAGTCACGAAGAGTAACTGATGTCAGTACACCTGGGTGGTACCTAGATAGGCACTGCGAACATCATTTCCAGCAGAGACGCCACGCGGATCCAAACAACTCCACCTAACCGCGGACAGAGGAACTGCTCACGAAAAATTCCCGGATCCAGTCCGACGCCTGGGGTAATTATATGGTAGGGAACCTGCGGCTAGATAGTCTCTACCAGATAAGGCCTTACAGAAGGTAAGTAACTTGTTCTTTATTAACACTTTATTAATCTGTTAATATTATTTAATGTTCTAAGCAGTTGCGGACACCCTGAGTAGACTTTGCTGACCCCCGGGTGGTCCCTGGACCACAGGTTATGAACCAGTGGGCTAGGGGTATCAATGTAATGTCAAGTCAAGTCAAAAAGGCTTTATTTCGATAAAAAATTATCATAAAAGCTTCACAATAAAATACATAAATTCATTTGATTAGAAGGAAAAGGAAGACCAAATGGAAGGAAAATACAATGTTCGTGTAATGTGAAACTCAAGTGTTTGACTACATGCAGGAGCTGTGACGCACATGTCTAGTGCGAGCAGTCAGTATTCTATCTAATTGTTTGTGTATTGTGAAGTGCTCCTAAAATGTCATTATTGACCTCCGTAAATGTATAGAAAGGATGAGTCCTGCACACAAACATATGACTTTTGTTAGATACTGAAAATACAGAAGCCTCCAGTGCTGCCAAGCTTCCCAGGCCCATGTGTGATGTGCTGCTTCAGCCCATTTTCTTAATTGTTTTAATGTATGGACTTGTAGGGTTGTTTATTCCAATGTAAAGCAGGACTACAAATCCAAGATTTTAAAGGGGGAAAAACCTGGACTGGAACAGCACATCACACTTGGACCTTAGAAACTTGGCAGCCATGAAGCTCGTACAGCAGAGCTGTACCCCCTCGAGTTATTTTACAGACCGTGAAAGCGGCAGCTCCTCGCACTCCTAAATGCATTTATTTCTCTCTCGCCTCTGTATAATCACCACAGGGCACGCTATTCCCTTCTTGCTGCTCTTTGTTTTTCTCATTAGAGGGGGAGAGAGCCAGTGAAGCTATATTTCCCATTTCAGTGAAATTAAAAACGCTTTCTTGGTTTTCTTCCCGATGCCGCGCTCCCCCCCCCCCCCCGAAGCCCTGGGACTCAGAGGCTGCTCTTCAACGAGGAAGCCAATTTTATTTACTCCGCCCCCACTCTGCGAACATAACAAGCTGCTGCTCCCGACATGGCCCGGGGGACTGCGAGAACTACCGAGGCAGAAGCAGTCTGCCTGCTGCCTCCCTGGGCTCCACTGGCGCCGGCTGGAGAGGCCGGGGCCCAGGCCGCACTGCCTGGTACCTCTCTCAGCAGGGGATGCAGAATGATGGCAGGAGCAGTGCTTAATTTGAGCCGGGGGTTCCCAGTGCTCAGGCTCGCTAGTAAATAAAGACGAATATTGACATGGGTCCCAATCGGACCTTAGATTGATGTTCTTCTTATTATTATTATTATTTAGCGACTTGTAAAGCGCCTGGTGACCCGAGGGCATCCCCGCGCTAATAACATCGATCAGTTTGTATAAAAACGTTAAGGTTTCTCCTGTCTGTGATTTAGTTACTGATTTTGTTGTAGTTGCAGTTTTATATAGTGCGGACTCGACCCAAAGGTATTTGAGCGCTTTACATGAGCACCAGTTACATTACACAAGGACACATTCATTTTTGGTAGGCATGGGGAGATTAAGTGATTTGCCCAGAATCACAGGATGTTGAGCTGACGCCCAGACTCGAATCTGGATCCCCAGCTCCAAAGTCAGCAGCTCTGGCAGTTATGCCACACCCTCTTATGTGTAGCATGTATTATCTTGCTTAAAAATACAATTCAGGTGGCACATTATAGGAATCATAAGCATTTGCAATGCAATATATCTCGCATTTATGCGGGTTTAAGCTATTGGCATTGTAAATGACAATGTCTTTTATTGATCTTTTAACAACCAAAATATAAATAAAAGGCTTTGTCATTTACAATGCCAATAGCTCAAACTGCGTAAATGCGAGACCTATTGCATTACAAATGCTTGTTATAAATTGTGGTGGGCTTTTTATTTTGTCATGTTTTTGACTTCTACTGTTTATGTACTTTTAAATAGTTTTCACATTTTCTCTACGTTAAGCCTGTCTGCTCTTGCCATAGTTCCTAGGGGTTGAGCTCAAGTTTAAATTACTGAAACCTTTGACTGGAAGCAGCTTGTCGGTGACCTTATTACATGTGGTGGACTACCAATTAACAATTTACTTTCTTATAATTACGGTACAGAAAAGAGTTAGAATGATCATAATTGATGGTGTTAGTGTGTTGGTAAGTTATGGGAATAGGTTTAGGTTTAGGATTCAGCTATTATTGGGCTTCAGATTTGGGTTTTACTATTTCAACAGGCAAGAACATATATATGGAGCAGAAGGTTAATGTTATGCATTGAGTCAGGGGCTAAACTGAATGGTTTGAAACCAGGTCCTGTGCTGCATATTGGAGACATGTTTCTACTCAACAATGAGAAGGCCTAGGGCTTGCAGAGGTCATACAGCATAAATTGTAACAATGAGAGCATTTTGCCTTCTATGTCCTGAGGCTACCCTACTATCCTGACCAGCATCTTCCTGTCATATGTTTGCTGCATGTAGCGGGTTCTTTGTTACTGTTGTCCTTGCAGCAACACTTGTAATAGCTTCAATGGGAGAAAATAAGTACACCAAAAAGCAAACTCATTAAATTGGAACAGATAACTAGGTTATGCTCCACTGCATAAGTATGCGTGAACGAGAAGAACATGAGTTAAATGTCAGCCTCTTGTGAATTAATTTGCAAGTCTAAAAAAAAGTGTGAAAAGCCTCAGATGAACTCTCTCTCTTGTGAGAGTCCCACAGACCTTTTTTAGGGCTATTAATTCCAGATCTCCAGCATTTCCAGCTGTAGGTGCCCGAGAGGATCTTGACAAGTCAGAAGCATCTTCTGATTATGCAAACAACTGTATAGATCCCAAAACTGACTATTCACTGGGAGCATTATCACATGGTGGGGATCAAGGGGCTTGAATGTGGGGGTAATTTGCTTCTATTGGTGCTATTCCCTGAAACAATTGCCGCTAACAGACAAAAACACTCAAACAGATATCTTATTCAGGCTTGGTGCTACATCTGTTTTTAAAAACAATTTATTGGACTTTTTTAGCAAGCAGTAAATTGGTAATCATAATTTCTTGAGCAGATAAGCGGATAATATAAACACGTATTTGCACAGCTATTGGAATTTAGCACTGCACTCGTGATCAGTGCCATAGCGTACTGTCAATAATCAGGCATGCTGTTAGGCTTGGTATCACATTTAGGTCACGACAAACATTACATTTTATTAAGAGCACCAATAGTTTTAAGAGTTCACAGGTTATGAACCAATAGCGCATAGACTGAGAGCTCTTCACTGGCTCCCAGTTGGAAAAAGAGTCCATGGAATGGGTTGTCAGTTTCTGAAAAATCATTTGAAATGGTATGATCCATCCAGGACCTTGAGATCCAGTCATCAAAAATTGATTCAGGTGCCTAGATTTAAACAGGTCCGGTGGGGAGGAAGGAGCTTTCTGCTACACGCAGCTAGGACATGGAATATGCTCTCAACGACAATCAAAAACAGCCCTTCGTTTCTCTCATTCAGAAAGGAGATAAAAACCTGGCTGTTCACTGCAGGCTTGTAAACATTTAACTGGAAGCTAGCTGGTCTCCTACGTCTACTCAGCGCCAAGACGCCCATGGGCAATCACGCGCTTTATAAATCCTAAATCAAATCAATCAAATAAGTAATGTTTAATGTTTCACTTACTTACTTGGATTTGAGGCAGGCTGGTACATGTTCTCACAGCTGCAGGCAGCAGCCCGGCCCGAGTCGCTGACCCCGAATACGCGGGATCATGAATATACCATACTGCGTACTCTGCACAGAGCACGCAGCGGGCCAAAAGTGGCGAGCAGTAATCTCTGCAGTGCTTCAGGGCAACAGCAGGCTGACAATGGTGGGTCAGAAGCAGCTCACGCTGAAGGGGTTGGGTGAGCTTCAGCAAGGCCGAAGCAGGCCTGTGGTGGTCCAATCTGTGGCGTGCTCATCACCTCAGCTGCCTGAACCATTTATAATAATAATCTGCTCCAAATACCATGTTACTACTAACCTTATGTACGTTCCCACAACCTTGTATGGCTAGCCATCGGGATCTTCATTGGATTTTGCTGGGTTTGTGATTAGCGTCCCTTTATGAGCTCGCCATTGTCCCCAGGAGCCTCCAACCGGTGAATACTGTTTTAGGGGGGCTTGCTCAGAGCCACACACGCTTCATCCTGTGCTTCAAGTCCTCTTGTTGTTGTCGAATCAGCATGGAGGGGGGCTGCAAGCCAGCATCTGCTGACCCAGATGGAGTGGGATCCTAGTGTGCGTGTAATAAAAGCCGAACAAAAGCAAGGCATGCGGACGCTATTCTTTTTTGTTAACTTAACCCGCATTTTTTTTTAAAAAACACACGGGCACCATTGCGAGCCACACATTTAAAAAAGATGCACATTACCGTTGTGCCGCGTTGTGAGGAAAAAAAACATGCACTGTTTAACCCCTTGCATGCTTGTGACTGAACCGTTCCGTCACAAGCCTCGGGTGAGCAGTGCTTGTGACGGAACGGTTCCGTCACGGCCCGCTCGCCGCGCCTGCGCTGACTATTTAATGGGCGGGCGGGTTTGTGACGGAACCGTTCCGTCACAAGCACAGCTCACCCCCGAGCCGAGACGGAGCGGTTCCGTCACAAGCACGGAACCGCCGCGCGGCCGCCCCGCCCCCTTAGCGCTGCGGCGGAATAGCCGCCGCAGCGAAGGGTTTAAAGAATAGAGTAAACAAAAGAAAGGCGCGGGCCGCTATGGGTGAACCAGGCGCCATGGTGCTTAAAAAACAAACTAATGAAGTAGTCCCTAAATGGAAAGATACGGCTCTGCAGCTAAACAAAACTGTACTTGGCGTCTGGGGAGCGCGAGCCAATAATGACCCAGAAAAGTTGGGCAACGGAGGAGTGAGCCAATGCCAAGCAGCAGGCAGGATTACACTCAAAATACTGTTTACTACATGTCTTGCGACAGCGCATGCACTGTCGAGGCTCGAACAAAAAATGTAGTTTACATGTTTAACCCACGTCCTTATTTACATAGACCACGCCTCTTTAGAGACCCCCAACTTTTTGCATCACACTTAAAGCCTTGAATGATGGGTGCCTTTGCAAATGTTTTGAGGTGCCCGAATAAAGCTCCTTCATAACAATATAAAGATTAGCCAGTAAACCTCACTTTGCTATGAATATACTTTAGTTTAACTAAAATAACTGGAGGTCATTGAATATCAACGAGAAAATACGTGACACTGCAAAAATATGTTGAACCTTCTAGGAGGAAAGTAGGTAAACTCTACAGAAACAAGAATGAACAGTCATATTGTTTCTTAGATCAATTAGAAAATCAATTAAATTGAACTCACTATTTCTTTTTAAAATCCTGACTTTTTAAACAACAAACTAATTGAAACATGGAAGGTCTCTGTCCTCCTAATGCACCCCTCTCTTCACTTACAGTTTGAAATCCGATGTAATGTTTTATGTTCCCCCTTGCATCCCCCAGGACACACCGTGCAGCAGCCTTTCTATGTGATGATGCCAAGGTATCTGCACTCACTAACACTTTTGCCTCAGCCGCCCTGAGCAGGTTTGCACACCTAGAGCACACACTTGTACATCAGTTATGGGGGATATGAGCAGGGCCTCTGGAATTATACGGCAGGGGATGGCCAAATTATGTGGCAAGGATCACCACATTATGTGGCAAGAAAAGACAAATTATGCGGCATAATGCAGTACATTTTGTGATCATATTTTATCATTATTTTATCATGTTTGCACTTGTTAACACTATCTGGTCATAGGTTAAACCTCACTGGTACCAGTCAACACACCTACATATAGAAATATACAACATAAAGGGGACCAGTCAAACTTTGGAAAGGGCCTTCCACTATGCGGCAACATGTGTTGCTGCGTTTTTAAGAACTTTTGAACTGTTTCGGGTAGAACACATTTTTTGTTTAAATCTGCAGATTATGCAGCAGATGGTGGATTATGTGGCAATCCATAATTCTGCGAAAAATGCCGCCGCCATACAGTTGCATAATTCCAGTGGCCCTGGATATGAGTCACTGAGTGACATGGACTGGACACCCTAGGCAGCAGCAGAGTCACTATGTAGGCGCCCACAGCTCGGCCTACACTACAACCCAGCTGAGTTGCACTTACAATGAAAGAGTAACTGGGTCGGTGACTGCAGCCTTGCTAGCCTATATGGCCAATGTGGCTCTTTGCCCCCTAATTTTTTAGGTCTTGCCTACGAGAAGGCTCAAGTTGCCTAGCTTCAAAAGACCTGTTGTGAACTTACAATGGGCTTTGACCGCCTATTGCTTAAAATTGGTTGGGTTTATTGTCACTATCAATTGTTTGCTTCTTAGTCAATGACTTTCCTTCCTCTTTTATTGCTTCTTTCTTCCATGGACCATAGATTCTTTATAGTCTTTTTGATTGGTTGACCTCAGGGTTTTAAGTGGGCCAGGTCCTGCCGGTGCTGAGCACCGGCAGCCGGCAGTGCTGAGATGTGTCCTTATCAGGCTCTCCATTTTTGCCTTCAGGGTGGAGGACAAAAAAACATAATTCTGCATCCGTCACTGCTTTTGATGCAACTTCAAAGAGTCTCATTTTGAGCTTTATATAGCACAAACACGAGCACCAGTTACATTGCAGAAGGACATATTCATGTTTTAAATCTCATGATGTTGAGCCGACGTGAGGCTCGAACCTGCCCTCTCAGCAAGAAGATCGGCAGGTCCAGCCTTAGCCACAACCTGCCCACAAGAACGGAAGCATTTTCAATATTATATGCAACAAAGTCGTAGTTGGTGCTTATTTTATTATGCAATTTACAACCACTGACAAAGTCAGTAGCCCTGGCTTGTTGTAGGTGTCATGTTCTTGTTGTATTATATATCTGGGTGAATGGACAGAAGCCGCAAAATACCCATAGGGCGGCACATTATGCCACGCCCTTTTAAGCTACACCCCCATGAGATGCCCCCCAGTTTTTTCATGCCACTTAAAGCCCTGGGTGACCTGTATCTTTTCACTGAGTACATTTATGGAACTACCTTTTTTTAACATTCAGCACTCTATGAGAGTGCATGTGTTTTCAAGCTTTCTCTCTCATGTGGTGCTTCCCCCGCGCAGTGTTGCTCTCCACCACACCCGGCTTGTCTGTAAAAACACAGCACCAGGGACACTTCTGCTGAAGTATGGCTGAAGTGCATACTAGAGAAGGTTTTCCTTTATCTCTGGGTTTCCATGTAAGGCATGGAAGCACACGCTTTGGCACAAAAAGACTTCTGTGGTGCTGGGGGAAGGGCCAGCTACTGCATTCACTCAGCTGCTGTCTGGTGGAGAAGGTGTACTTATCCTGCAGGCCTATACATCCTTCTCCTGAAGGACCATACATCTACTCCCTTGGCTACTGCAAAGGACAAAATGGCTGAATCCTGTAACAAGTAAATGAGGCCTCTGCAAGCTTTCCCTGTGACATTCTGACACTTCCTTATTCTTTTTTATTCTGTTCAGAGCTTCATGAGTGAAAGGTATTTTAAAGATAAACCATGCCATTTATAAAGATCCAAAACATTGAATTCAAGGTACAGATTCCAGATCCCAAAAGATTTGTGTTTGCTTTTTTCTTCCGTACTTCAGAATCCTTTTTTCCTTCTTTTGGCTAAAATAATACTTGACAGACAAACACTGGCAAACCCAACAGCTAGGTACTAGTGTTTTAAAGTTAGACTTATTGGTTTTGCCATTGCTCATTGACAAAAGCAGGTGTTTGGCTTGATATTAGTGTGTAGGCTTTCACTTCTAAATATTGTATAGTTCCGGCCTACTGAGAGCATCTTCGCTATGACATCTTAGCGGACTGCCACATTGTAAAAGCCCCTACTTGTAATTGCTGTGTATTTTTTGGACTCCTGTCAGCATCTGGGCCATCATGTTTAATGACAGTGTAGTTCACATAACATAACATAACAAGTTCACGCCTGCTGCTCGGGTCAGAACACTCACTTGTGATGACAGTGCAGTTCTGCCCTGCTGCCCCCGTGTGTGAACCCTCACTTGTGATGACAGTGTAGTTTTGGCCTGATGCCACTGTGTTTGAAGCCTCACTTGTGATGACAGTGCAGTTCTGCCCTGCTGCCACTATGTAAGGACCCTTACTTGTGATGACTGAGCAGTTCTGGCCTGCTGCCACCGTGTTTGAACCCTCACTTGTGATGATCGGGCAGTTCTGGTCTGATGCCACCGTGTTTGAAGCGTCACTTGTGATGACAGTGCAGTTCTGCCATGCTGCCACTATGTACCCTTACTTATGATGACTGTGCAGTTTTGGCCTGATGCCACTGTGTTTGAAGCCTCACTTGTGATGACAGTGCAGTTCTGGCCTGATGCCGCCGTGTTTGAACCCTCACTTGTGATGACAGTGCAGTTCTGCCCTGCTGCCACTATGTAAGGACCCTTACTTGTGATGACTGTGCAGTACTGGCCTGCCTGCTGCCACCGTTCACTTGTGATGACAGTGCAGTTCTGCCCTGCTGCCACTATGTAAGGACCCTTACTTGTAATGACTGGGCAGTTCTGCCCCGCTGCCACCGTGTTTGAACCCTCACTTGTGATGACAGGGCAGTTCTGCCCTGCTGCCACTATGTAAGGACCCTGACTTGTAATGACTGTGCAGTTCTGGCCTGCTGCCACCGTGTTTGAACCCTCACTTGTGATTACAGTGCAGTTCTGCCCTGCTGCCACTATGTAAGGACCCTGACTTGTAATGACTGTGCAGTTCTGGCCTGCTGCCACCGTGTTTGAACCCTCACTAGTGATGACAGTGCAGTTCTGCCCTGCTGCCACCGTGCTTGAACCCTCACTTGTGATGATAGTGCAGTTCTGCCCTGCTGCCACTGTGTAAGGACCCTTATTTGTAATGACTGTGCAGTTCTGGCCTGCTGCCACCGTGTTTGAAGCCTTACTTGTGATGACAGTGCAGTTCTGCCCTGCTGTCACCGTGTTTGAACCCTCACTAGTGATGACAGGGCAGTTCTGCCCTGCTGCCACCGTGTTTGAAGCCTCACTTGTGATGACAGGGCAGTTCTGCCCTGCTGCCACCGTGTTTGAACCCTCACTTGTGATGACAGTGCAGTTCTGCCCTGCTGCCACTATGTAAGGACCCTTACTTGTAATGACTGTGCAGCTCTGGCCTGCCGCCACCGTGTAAGGACCCTCACTCGTGATGACAGTGAAGTTCTGCCCTGCTACCACCGTATTTGAACCCTCACTTGTGATGACAGTGCAGTTCTGTCCTGCTGCCACTATGTAAGGACCCTTACTTGTAATGACTGTGCAGTTCTGACCTGCTGCCACCGTGTTTGAACCCTCACTTGTGATGACAGTGCAGTTCTGCCCTGCTGCCACTATGTAAGGACCCTTACTTGTAATGACTGTGCAGTTCTGGCCTGCTGCCACCATGTTTGAAGCCTTACTTGTGATGACAGTGCAGTTCTTCCCTGCTGCCACCGTGTTAGGATCCTCACTAGTGATGACAGTGCAGTTCTGGCCTGATGCCACCGTATAAGGACCCTCACTAGTGATGACGGTGCAGTTCTGGCCTGATGCCACCCTATAGGGACCCTCACTTGTGATGACAGTGCAGTTCTGGCCTGCCGTCACCGTGTAAGGACCCTCACTTGTGATGACAGTGCAGTTCTGGCCTGCCGCCACCGTGTATGGACCCTCACTTGTGATGACCGTGCAGCTCTGCCCTGCTGCCACCGTGTTTGAACCCTCACTTGTGATGACAGTGCAGTTCTGCCCTACTGCCCCCGTGTGTGAACCCTCACTTGTGATGACAGTGCAGTTCTGCCCTGCTGCCACTATGTAAGGGCCCTTACTTGTGATGACTGTGCAGGTCTGAAATGATGCCACCATGTATGGACCCTCACTAGTGATGACAGTGCAGTCTGGCCTGATGCCACCGTATATGGACCCTCACTAGTGATGAGAGTGCAGTTCTGGCCTGCCGCCCTATCTGGACTCTCGTGTGTAATTCCACTGTAGCTCTGGTCTGCTGCTAGCGTCCGTGGCGTCACGTTTAATGACGGTGTCGTTCTGGCTGCACCTTCATTCGGGTCCTTGCTTTTAATCCCGGTGTAACTCGGGTCTGCTGGCAGCGTCGGGCTCCTTCCGTTTAATGAGTGCAGTGATTGCTGCCACCTGCGCCTGGTCCTCGCCCCTAATAAGTGCGTCATTCGGGCTGCTGCCGGAGTCTGGCCGCGGGCCCCGCGGGGTCTGTGGGCGGCAGCAGAGGCAGCGCCTGAAGAAGCTTCGTATCTCTGAAGGGCATTAGGGGGGATGCGACACTGGAGGCCCATTGATGCTCTGGTGTCGACGGGGGAGGGGTCTCCCAAAGGGGCGTGGTCTGTTTAATTTAGGGCGCGCCTCAAAAACACTAAACTAAAAATCTGTGATTAGCATATTGTGGCGTGCGACTGGTATTTTGCTGTTTCTGTCATTGCATCCAGATATGATACAAGTAACGTCGTACCTACAACAAGTCAGGACTATTGCCTTTGTCAATGGTTGTTAGTTGCATAAGATAAATAAGCAGCAACTGTGGCTTTTATATAATATTGAAAAAGCTTCCACTTAAAACTCTGGTGACACCACGACAATTTTGGTGCTCCTGAGTTTTCAAAAAGAGAAGGGAAATCCAGAGAGATAATGACTCTCTTTAAAGGATTTCCCTTCCACTAGAACACTCACCTGGCATGACGTAACTTCTCCACTAGTGAGAAGTGAGCAGTGAGAAGTGAGCGACCCAAGTCCCATGTTCAGGCCGGGCCGCTCCCCCACCCCGTTAGCACACCCTGCTGGTGCTGTGTCCCCGAGCCTCGCTGCTGCTGCGAGTTCGAGGCCCTCCTCCACCCGCAGGCTCCTGCCTGCGCCTCATCCCTGGTGGCCCAGTGGTGGGCCTGTAAGCAGGGCATTAAGTGGGCCGGGTCTCAAGGGGTCTGATCGCCGGCAGTTTTTTAAAGGGGTTCTCGAAACGGGTCTCTATCGGGCTCTGTTTTGAGTCTCTGGCACAGGCAGTCCGTTTTTTTTCCGGACTGCCTGCTGTCACTGCAGTCTGGAAAAAAAAGTGCCAGCCCGATAGAGACCCGTTTGGAGACAGCAAGCACATTAATGTGCCCCGCTCACTCTGCTCACTTTTCACTATGGAGAAGTAACGGCATGACGTCATGCCAGGTGAGAATTGTGGGAGAAGGGAAATCTTTTCAAGAGTCATTTTCTTTCTGGATTTCCCTTCTCTTTCTGAAATGCAAGAGCAGCAACATTGTGGTAGGCCCACCAGGGCTTTAAGTGGAAGCTTTTTCAATATTATATGTAACAAGCCATAGTTGCAGCCTATTTATCTTATGCAACTAATAACCATTGACAAAGCCAATAGTACTTACTTGTTGTAGGTATGATGTTACTTGTTGTATCCCATATCTGGATACAATGATATAAACAGCAAACTACAAGTCGGTGGCACACTATGCTAAACACAGATTTTTAGCGTAAGTGTTTCAAAGCCACGCCCCAAATTACACTGGCCACACCCCTCTGAGAGACCCCCCAGTTTTTTCATCCCACTTAAAGCCCTGCCTGTAAGTATTTTGTGTGTCTTCACTGTTTATCTTTTTTGTTCGTTTTTATCTGTTACTGTTACTGTCTGTGCTTGTCCTTCTTGTCCTTCTTTATAGTCTCTGCCCTTTAGTTTGCCCCTGTCTCCGTTATCTGCTGCCTGTGTTTGCCACTGTTTTTGTCTGCCTTCTGTGCCCCTCCATAGTTGCCACTGTGTTTTTGTTTGCCTTCTGTGCCCATTTCTTGTTTTTCGCCACTGTTGTTCTGTACCGCACCCCCCCCTCCCACCGCCCCGCGTTTTCCGCTGCTGCGTTCCCTACGGCCCGCCCCGTGACCCGATTCGTACCCGTTCCCCCCCCTCCCAGCTGCTCCTCCCTCCCTCGTCGCCTCATAATGCAGGCCGCTGTCCGGCCGTGTCGCTGGCGCGCCTAAGGCAAGCCCGTCTGCGCCTGTCCGCTCCTGGACCGCGCCCAGTGCCAGAACCCCTGGCCCCCACCGGAGCCAAGAAACCCGACTGAGATACGACACCGCCCTCAATACCGGCCGATCATCCACCTGCTACCGAGCCCCCCCAAAGCGCACCCACGGACCATTCTCCTGCCGAGAATGCAACTTCACCTGCCTCCGGACCTTCACCTCACCCTCAGCACCAAGCAACAACAACCACCTCAAGTGCATCCTGCTCAACACCCGCTCCGTCCACAAGCACACCGTCGAACTCTGGGTCCTCCTCGACACTACTGCTCCGGACATCGCCTTCCTCACGGAGACCTGGATGAATGCCTCCTCAGCCCCCGACATCGCCATAGCCATCCTGGACGGCTACAAGATCACCCGGAAAGACCGCACCAACAAAACCGGAGCAGGAATCGCCATCATCCACAGGAACACCCTCAGCGTCTCAACCAACACAGAGGAAACCCTCACCACCGCCAAACACCTACACTTCCAGATCCACACCGACCCAAAGACCACCCTCAGAGGAACCCTCATCTACAGACCCCCGGGCCCACGTACAGAATTCAGCGAAGCCATCGCCGACTTCATCAGCCCGCACGCCCTCGCCTCCGCAGACTACATCCTCCTAGGGGACCTGAACTTCCACCTGGAGAACTTCAACGATAACAACACCACCACCCTGCGTGACAACCTAGCCAACCTCGGACTCAAACAACTGGTGACCACCCCCACCCACTACGCCAGACACACCCTCGACCCAATCTTCTCCACTAGCAACCACGTCATCTACAGCCACACCACCGGCTTCCACTGGACCGACCACAGCTGCATCCACTTCTCCTTCAAGAAGACTACATCCCACCACCACCCGCAGCAGATCCCCCACAGAAGCTGGAGAAAAATCACCACCGACCAGCTCACAACGTCACTAAGCCAGAACCCGCCATCTGACACCACTGACTGACGCCGCCGCACGCAACCTCACACAGTGGATCAGCAACTGCGTCAACACCCTCGCACCACTGAAGAACCCTCCTGGCAAGCCCGGCAACAGAATAGCCACCTGGTTCACCGACGAACTCAAGAACTCGAAGAAGTCCTGCTAAACCCTCAAGAAGACCTGGCGCCACGAACAGACGGCAGGAAACCATCAGCTCTCAAGAACGCCACCAGCATACACCACCAACTGATCCGCACCACCAAGAGGACTTCTTTCAAGGAGCCCCTAGACAACAACGTACACAACAGCAAGGAGCTCTTCGGCATCGTGAAAGAACTCTCCAACCCCAGCGCCAAGTCCAATGACATCCCACCATCGCAAGACCTCTGCAACGCCCTCGTCACCTACTTTCACCCCAAAATCGCTGACATACACGACAGTTTCGGCGCCCAGACTCTGCCATCAGCCACAGAACCATCACCCCCCCACCGCCACCCTCAACACCTGGAACCCCATCAGCATTGAAGACACCACCCACGTCATGAACACCATCCACTCCGGCTCACCGTCCGATCCATGCCCCCACCACATCTTCAACAAAGCAGACACTGTCATCGCACCCCACCTCCAGAACATCATCAACAACTCCTACTCAACTGTCACCTTCCCAGAGAGCTGGAAACACGCAGAGATCAACGCTCTACTGAAGAAACCCACAGCGGACCCTAAGTACCTTAAGAACTTCCGGCCCATCTCCCTTCTTCTCTTCCCGGCGAAAGTCATCGAGAAGACCGTCAAGAAACAGCTGAACGCCTTCCTTGAGATAAATGGCTCCCTCGACCCATCCCAGTCCGGATTCTGCGCCAACCACAGCACCGAGACCGCCCCCATCGCAGCCACAGACGACCTCAGGACCCTGCTTGACAACGGGGAAACAGCCACCCTTATCCTCCTTGACCTCTCAGCCGCCTTCGACACCGTCTGCCACCTCACCCTAAGATCTCGCCTCCACAACACAGGGATCCAAGGAAGAGCCCTGGACTGGACCACATCATTCCTCTCCGGCAGAACCCAGAGAGTCTGCCTCCCTCCATTCAACTCCGGTTCCACCGAGATCATCTGCGGTGTACCCCAAGGCTTCTCGCTCAGCCCGACTCTCTTCAATGTCTACATGAGCCCCTTCGCCGCCATCGTCCGCGCACACAACCTCAACATCATCTCCTACGCCGGCGACACCCAGCTGATCCTCTCCCTCACCAAAGACCCAGCCACCGCCAAGACCAACCTCCAGGAAGGAATGAGGGAAGTCGCAAACTGGATGAAGCTCAGCCACCTGGAACTGAACTCGGACAAGACGGAAGTCCTCATCCTGGGACCATCCCCATCCGCCTGGAACGACTCCTAGTGGCCCACCGCACTGGGCACCGGACTGACACCCACAGACCATGCACGCAACCTGGGATTCATCTTGGACCCCATGCTCACACTGTCAAAACAAGTCAATGCCATCTCATCCTCATGCTTCAACACCCTGCGCATGCTCCGAAAGTTATTCAGATGGATCCCCACCGAAACAAGAAGAACCGTCACCCAAGCCCTCGTCACCAGCCGGTTGGACTATGGGAACGCCTTCTACGCAGGAACCACAGCAAAACTTCTGAGAAGACTTCACGCATACAGAACGCCTCCGCTTGCCTCATCCTCGACATCCCTCGCCACAGCCACATATCCGCCCACCTGAGAGGCCTGCACTGGCTTCCAGTCAGCAAGAGAATCACGTTCAGGCTCCTCACCCACGCACACAAGACTCTCCACGACATAGGCCCGACTACCTCAACAGACGCCTCATGTTCTACACTCCGTCCCGCCAGCTCCGCTCCGCCAGCTCCGCTCCGCCAGCCTCGCCACCATCCCACGGATTCGCGGAACCGCCACCGGAGGAAGATCATTCTAATACCTGGCCGCCAAGACCTGGAACGCCCTTCCCGTCTAACTTCGACTGACACAGGACCACCTCACCTTCAGAAGACACCTCAAGACCTGGCTGTTCGAGCAGTAGCAGCACCTCCCCCCACCCCAGCGCCTTGAGACCCTCACGGGTGAGTAGCACGCTTTACAAATGCTATGAGTGATTGATTGATTGATTGATTGAGCAGTGTGAGCAGCGCACATCGATGTGCCACTGTCTCTGCAGTCCGCCCAGGGCACAAAACTGAGCCCGATAGAGACACGCTTCGAGGCCCCCTTTAAAAAGCTGCTGGTGCTCAGCACCAGTGAGACCCGGCCCACTTAAAGCCCTGGGGTTTGTCAATGGTTGTTAGTTGCACAAGATAAATAAGCAACAACTGTGTGTTGTGTATAATATTGAAAATGCTTCAGTTCAGAAATTATGAGAGTATAAAAGACTTACAAATCTCTTCAAAGTTACCTCCAAGGCAGCGAAGGGTGGCGCTGATGCAGAGTTAAGATGTTTTTTCACCCTGAGGGTGAGAGCAGAAATGGAGAGCCCGATAGGGGACCCGTCTCAGCACATGCTTTTAAGAACTGCCAGTGCTGAGCACCGGCAGGACCCGGCCCACTTAAAGCCCTAATTTGAAGTCTAAACCGTCTACTGCCTTGACTCTAGTTTTTCATTGACAACCCGGACGTTCGGATACAGGCCACATTTTCAGAATAATCACTGACCGTGTAAATCACTTCCATTTAGATTTATTTTATATAAATATCTCCTAAATGGGCATCCTTAAAATCTGGATCCCTCTGGATATTCAGCTGGAAACCCCTGTAATAGTCACCTAACACTTTATGAGCTTATTCAGTCTTTGATCAGCACATTTAAATTAATTGCACCATGTCAGTGCACATATTTGCCATGTCCTGAAAAAGTTTAACAAATACGGTATAAGGAGAATATAGGAATAGGTATAGGAACACCCTGACCACCAGGCTATATATATATATATATATATATATATAATGAAAATAATAAGGATTTTTTTGAGTAAAATTGCATTACCGTATTTTCCGGCGTATAAGACGACCTTTTAACCCCTTAAAATTTTCTGGAAAGTCGGGGGTCGTCTTATACGCCGGGTACAAAATTTTATGGTATTTTTTCATGCGCTTTTTCATAGCGAGGACTTCACTCGAAGGTGTCAGACCGCTTCACAATACAAAATAACAAGAAACAACACACCTTATGTTAAAAAATACAGCCACCGACCCTGGCAACGTCCAAAAATACAGCCACCGACCCTGGCAACGTCCACACCCAGGCCCCGCGCCATGAATTGTGCAAGTATCGAAAGCGAGCGTGTTTTTGTCATAGCGAGGACTTCACTCGAAGGTGTCAGACCGCTTCACAATAGGAAATAACCAGAAACAACACACCTTATGTCAAAAAATACAGCCACCGACCCTGGCAGCGTCCACACCCAGGCCCCGCGCCATGAAGTATCGAAAGCGAGCGTTTTTTTCATAGCAAGGACTTCACTCGAAGGTGTCAAACCGCTTCACAAGCGAGCAAATGGCGCCATGAGTCTTACCTCGACTGCCGCTGCCGCTGTACACGCGCCTCCAACCGCTTGCACATCCCCAGGCAGACGAGGCAGCAGGACGAGGCAGCAGGACGTCCGAAACACGGTACATGGTAATGGGCAGCCAACGCCGAAGATGGCAGCGCCCGGTGTGTTGACACGTTTGGCACGTTTGGCACGTTTTGGCACGCTCACCTCTCCCCTTGGCATGGGCGTGGCATAGAAAGGGGACTGTACAATGTTCCCAAATGTTCCCGAAGGCAGTAGAGCACTTGCCGTGATTGGCTGGTTGTTGCTAAGAGGAAAAACAGTCTCGTGACCAGATAGCGTATTTGCCGTACCGTACGTGTGGTGTTGAAGACAGTCTCTGCACCTGTCCATTCTGTACAGCACCAGTACCGTACATCGAGTGCAAATGGCTGACAGTCAAGAACCCGGCAAGGCTCCAGCAGCACATTCCGTGCAAACGGCAGACAGCGAAGAACCCGGCAAGGCTCCAGCAGCGCATCCAGAGCAAATGGCTGGCAGTCTAGAACTCAGCAAGGCTCCAGCAGTGGCAAGGAGAAGAAAATATGAAGCCAGCTACAAACTCAAAGTTGTGGCTTTTGCCACGGAACATAATAACTGTGCTGCTGCTAGGCAATATGGAGTGACAGAGAAGATGGTTCGGGCCTGGAGAGCAAATGAGCAAGCATTGCGGAGTATGCCAAGGGGCAAGTGTGCACTAAGAAGAGGCACCGCACATTGGCCAGAACTGGAAAAGCATGTAGCAGACATGGTGGCCGAGCATCGGCAAAGCGGGTATGTCGTGACCCGAAATAAAATCCGCTTGGTTGCACTTCAGTGGGCCAAATCTAATCCCGATCTCAGCCACAGATTTAAGGCCACTGTGTCCTGGTGTACCAGATTCTTGGGAAGGCATAATCTGGTATTGCGGCAAAAGACAAAAATTGCCCAGAAATTACCAGCGGATCTTGATGCCAAAATGCATAGCTTCCATCGCTACGTCATTAGGCTGCGCAATGAACATGTGTATGCGCTAAGTAGCATCGGAAACATGGATGAAACTCCGATGAATTTTGATATGATCGCCAACAAAACTGTCCATCAAAAAGGCGAAAAGACAATTTTAATAAAAACAACAGGACATGAGAAGTCCAGTTTCACTGTGGTACTTGCATGCACAGCTGATGGTGGCAAACTGAGGCCAATGGTTATTTTTAAAAGGAAAACAATGCCGAAACTCAAGTTTCCTGCTGGTTGTTTTGTGCATGTTAATGAGAAAGGATGGATGGATGAAGAAGGGGTAAAGCTATGGCTTGATAACGTATGGAGCAGGCGACCAGGTGGACTTCTACAAAGGCGTAGTCTACTGGTGTGGGATATGTTCAGGGCTCATTTAACTCCCAGCACCAAGCAAAGGCTGGCAAGACTGAAAACGGATGCTGCTGTTATACCTGGAGGACTGACATCGTTGGTGCAGCCACTGGATGTGTGCCTAAACAAGCCATTTAAAGATCGCATCCGAGAACAGTGGAATGAGTGGATGGTTAGCGGTGAAAAAAACATTCACAAAAGGAGGAAACATGCGTGCGCCACAGTTGGATGTTTTGTGCAACTTTGTCATAAAGGCCTGGAACGACATCGATGCAGAAACAGTCATAAAGTCTTTCAAGAAGTGTGGCATATCGAACTCATTAGATGGTATGGAGGACGACTATCTGTGGGAAGGTGAAGAGGATGCCGAAGAAGAGACCACATCATCTGATACGGAATTGGTACAAGATCCGTACGATGACTGCCTTACAGATGTACCACAAGATCTCATAGACTTACTTATGAGATCAGATGACGAAGAGGAGGATTTTGAAGGTTTTTAAAGGGAACGTTATAAATCCTGTAGAAATCGCTTGGATTTATGGGAAGTTATGGAACGTTTAATGCACTTGCACTGTTTCATGCACTACGTTATTTATGTTTGCCGTTATTCAGAAGTGACAGTTTTTGATATGGTTTTAAATAAAATGTTTCCGAGTAAAGCAAGATTGTTTCTACAACCAATTTCTTTGCGTTCAGTCTTTCAGTTTGTAAAATAAACGCTTATAGGTACCCACTGCCCACTGATAAAGCCTTACTGCTCACCCACAGGGAGGAGGACTAGACTAATACGGTAAGTTCAAAATACCGGTACATACCTACTCGGAATGGCTATGCTGCGCTGGAAGTGGGGGGTCGTCTTATACGGCGAGTATAGCACTAAACCTAAAATTTTTCTGCCAAAGTCGGGGGTCGTCTTATACGCCGGGTCGTCTTATACGCCGGAAAATACGGTACTAAGAAATGTTTTCCCATTCTAATTAGAACAGTCAGTTATACAGATAAAGCCACGTGGTAAAATTTGGTAAACCGTGGAGTCAGCTGTCTAAGGTCTAATGATAGCAATCAATTGGAAACATGTGGTGTTGAGCATGTGATAGAAAATTGTAAAATAATCCTATGAATACTCTTTCAAGGTTCTATTGGTTTAGGGGCACTTGTCCAGACACTTGTGGAATCCTTATCGTTTGAACAAATGAAACTGATTACAAAATGCACTTGCGTTATATCAAGAATGTGTTTTATGCCTTTGCGCTGAAACGGTAAAAAATATGATGATAGGATGTTTATATTTTGTTATTGGCGTTTGCCCTAAACATGAATTATCTCTGTTTTTTTGCTGAACAAAGTTTTCTCTATTTGCAAGTGCTAAAATGGCCACCGCATTAGTAGACGGTCTGACCAGGATTCGAATGTCCTTCTACACTGTTTGCTACCTTCTTTGTGTATTTTTAGAAGTCTGTAATGGCGGCACAAACATCGTGATCAAGGGAGCTTGACTCCCGAAACGCGTTGATGGATGTAACTCGTAAAATAAATAAATAAGCCTGAACCAACGATACCCTTGCTCGAGTGCGGATGATTTCCTTGTGTAATGAATGGATATCCTATTATATATATATATATATATATATATATATATGTTCGTTCCAAAGTGCCCACCTGGCAAGCAGCACTCAGACAACAGCTTCGAAGGTAAAACCTTTATTAGGTATGGGCAAAGTCCCGCTAACTGCATCCTTGCAGCCCTGAATTGCCATCCGCCTGACGCGTTTCGAAGCAAAGTCTTCTTCCTCAGAGGCGTGGCAAAGGAAGTGCATGTGGTCCACTCACAGTTCTTTTAAATTTTCCATGCCCAAGAGCATTCTGGGAACTGTAGTGTCCTTATCAAACCCTGGATGGGTGCACGAATCACACTGCTGGATTGTAGAGACCTTGGATAGATCTGAGGAAGAAGACTTTGCTTCGAAACGCGTCAGGTGAGGAGGTTTTTTCCGTGATGGATTAAAAAGCTTAATCAAATCCTAGAAGAGTGCGGTGATTTATTTCAATTTGCTTTGCAAAAGTCTAAACGAGTCTTGTCCTTGACTCGGCACCGGCACCAGCTGAATGGTCGCTCCTCCTCCAGCAAGGGACATTTGCTTGAACATATATATATATATATATATATATATATATATATATATATATATATATATATATATATATATATATATATATATATATATATATATATATATTAGCTGGGGCGGCCAGTAACTTTAAAAAGTGGTGGGGCGCAATGCCAAAAAAACTCACCGAGATGCTGCTTTGCTAGCCCTCCATGTCTCTTCTCTCCTGGCAGATCGGTAAGTGCTCCCAGTTTAGTAAGTAAGGTGCAGCGCAAGAAGTCATACGCACCTCAAGTGTTAACAGGGGCTGCACAGTTAGTGACAGGATGGACGGGTGGGGAAAGATGCATGTTAAACAGTGAAAGAAGCAGCATTGATGAGCAGGAAAGGGAAGGAAGGTGGTTGACTTTCTGCCAAGTACCGAATCCAACCAATCCTGCAGCTGCGCTCATGCTGTTTCGGCATGGGAGTAGCTCCAGAGCTGGTCGGAGTAGGCTCACCCAGCACACATATTGAGGCTGGGGGCCAGTGCCAGCAATCCTGCAGCAGGGGCGTAACACAGGCCCCCGCAGTCCACGCGGTGCGGGGGGGCCCCTAGCTCCAAAGGGCCCCCTCAGCACTGCACTCTGGCCAGAGAGCTCCTGATTGAGCTCGGAGGGGGGCCCTCTAACTACCGTGCACAGGGAGGCCCCATCACTTTTCGTTACGCCAGTGCCCCACAGCTGTTTCACACCGCTGGGATTGCTGGCTCCGTATATGCGCATGTCTGGCTCGCCGTAGTAAGCTAGCCGGCCAACCTGACATGCACACTCGGCACTGGTAGTAGTTTGCATTCTCGGGAATCAGTCCCGCCCTCACACTCATGGCCAGCGGTACACAGGCAGATAAATTCATATAATATACTGACCCTTTTACTAATTTATCTGTGTACCTGCTGCGCTTGCAGCGGGTGAGGTGACGCTCCTTCGCCCTTCAAGAGGAACCGCTACTGTATATTAGGTTTTAACTGGTACAAATGAAGTGAGCATTTTTCCCAGGTAGTATTAATGTTTGTTAAATTGACAACATTGTGAAATATTGCTGATGCTGAATGTGCCACATCGGGCTGCATAATTGACCTTTTCTAGCTGCATAATGTAGTTAACGCCGCCACATAATTTGGTCTTCAGTCGCTGCATAGCTCCGGTGACCCAGTCAGTGATTCGCACATCAAGAGACAGATGAGCTTAAGATGCACAGTATTTAAATGGTAAATATTAGTATGCCTTTCATTATAAATCGGACCCTCCCTCTTATGCTTTGTCTACACCACTGACCATGAGGTGCCATCTCCAGGGGATTCCCTAGCGTTCTGAGAGAGCCAGTACTTTCAGCTTCTGAAGCTTAGTTTTAGGGTTGCTTGTAAATGGGGGCATCAGTGGACTCCGCCCGCAGCGATTTTCTGTTGGTGAATGCGGCTACGTTATGGAACTGGGTTAAGCTTAGAACGTAGGCCCAGATTTATCCCTAAGAGACATTTCTAGGGTGCGTTAATCCTCCTTTTATAAAGAGGATTATTCCTATTTATTCAGAGCTGCAGTATTTAGGGTAGTAATCCCTTCCACCGTAAAAATTGCTTTTTAGCTTTGAGATTTAATGAAATCATCCGCCAGCGATTCTAGTGGTATTTTGTATAAAGGCTTTTCTGAACAAGGTTCCAGCCTGCATTTGGTGACTCACAGTATGAAGTTGAATTCTTTCCTTGACACAAATAAATGATAACACTACTGCACAATTCAAACTCCTCACCCACACTTTCAAGGCGCTGCTACATAACACTGGCTCAGCATACGTTAAAAATCACATCTGCCTTCACAAACCTTACAGACACCGCAGCTCGTCCGGACTCTACTTGAACACATCCCACGCATACAGAAAACAGGATCCGGCAGTTGCCCCTTCTCCCACAATGCCCTAACGCGTGGAACAACCTGCCGCTACACATAAGAGCCTTCGCATCACTTCTTGAATTCTGCAAGAATCTGAAGACCTATCTTTTCGAGTAGTCCCGCTAGGCCCTAGGTTTGGCTGGTCTCACACCTGTCCGGCTTCAGGATCCCCTCCTGGCTGATAGTGCGCACTACAGATCCAGGTAACAAAAAATATCAGTTTGTACAACACATGCTATAGTTATGCTATGTTGCTAGTATTTATATGTTGTGCTAATCACCGGTAGAGCATTCAGGTGCCCTAGAAGGTGTAAGCTGGATTGTCTGAGAGAATCCTATTGGAAGAGCCAGCCAGCAGTAGATCCAAATAAAAGACACAAAAAGTCCTCCGGCACACACAGCCGTACATGCAGCACACAAGAAGATCCTGAAGAAGACCAGACACATCTTATTCGTTCCATCATCTCATACGAAACATAACTGAGCAATACTATACAAATATTCAGTAACCTGTCTTACTGAATACTTACTGAGTGACCAATCCAAAGTCCCTTAGTATTAAGATCTGGGTATCTGATCTTTTTTAGTTAAAAGACATGATGACATTTCATATAGAACTGTTTATACGTTACAGAAAATAACAAGTACCTCTGCAATCTTTTATTTAGTCCTGACGAAAGCAGCTTAAGTCACCCAGTTCAAATTCCTTCTTAATATACTGATCTTGGAACAGGGCTCTAATTATGCTTCAGTGTGCTAGCCGTGTATGCTCTCCACGGGCCGCAGCCTAGACATTTGTGGGTGTCTGCTGGAAATAACTAGAGTGCGGAAGAATAATGCAGGGATTGAAAAGATGGCCGACAAAAGATGCTCCTGAAAGAGGGTGGTAATAAAAACAACGCAGACGGCATCTGCAAGATCAGCAGTGTGTCTGGAATTGATTCGTTATTGCTTGTGAAACACCCAAGGGGCGGATTTACTGGAACACATGTTACAAAGCTGATATTTAATCTGGGCTACATAGCTAAAGAAAGAGCTGTGGTTGATTTAAAAAACAAAAAACAAAAAAAACATACCTGTCAGGACTCTCGTTAGGAGGCAGCTTGCACCAGCCCATTTCTCTTGTTAGCGCCGCCTCAAACAGAACCAACTACTAACCATTAAAGTGGGGAGAGGATGTGGTGTAGTGGCCAGAGCTGCATACTTCGGTGCTGGGGAACCTGGTTTGAGTCTCGGCGGCAGCTCAGCATCCTGTGATTCTGGCCAAATCACTTAATCTCCCTGTAAATGAATATGTCCTTAACTGGTGCTCATGAAGTGTTGATAATTAAGGGCTGGTGCTGAGCACCAGAAAGCACTGTATCAAATCGACCGACACATTATTGAGGAGGGAGGTGCACAGAGCGATATATGGATTTACTATTCTTATCTCCACATTTACATACCTTGAAGATGTCTATATTGTCAAGGTACTTGGATGTGGAGTTAGGTATAGAAAATCAATATAAACGTATTTTTCATTATTTTGTCTCTCGATATTGTAGGCACGAAATTCTGGCTGGTGGATATTTTGACTTTTTTTTAAATTTATTTTTTAGAGTTTTATATATTGCGAACTAGACCCGATACATCGGGTATTAGAGCACTTTACATAAGCATCAGTTGCGTTACATAAGGACACATTCATGTTTTTTGTTAGGCACGAGGAGATTAAGTGATTTGCCCAGAATAAGAGAATGTTGAGCGTTGTTGCCGAGACTCGAACCCGGTTCCCCAGGTCCGAGGTCGACTGCTCAAGCCATAAGGCTATATCCTCGATATTCCTGACCCGCCCAGTCCCTGATGCAGTCCCATTTTGTCAAACCATTGAGTTAGATCCCATTTGTACAGCTCCGACGGGTAGGGCCACGGGGTGAGGGGAGTTGTTGGCGGTTTAAAGGGAAGGTATGGGGAAGGGTTGTAGGTAACAGGAATTGCAGATGAAACCCTGATGCGCCCTGAGAAATCAGGAATTAGTGGGGTTCTAAATCCGATTCGGCCAGTAATTCCCCCTTTCCCCCATAAATTACATTCAGAAATTTTGGCTGAAGTCCCTGGATGAAATATGCCAGGTCTGCGGATTTACTGCAGTTTTAGTAATTCCCAAAGTGGTCGCTAACTTGGTAACACCCATTGTGAAGTCCGAGAGCGTGTAGTCAGCCTTTTAGCTTCCAACTTGTTCTTTGCTCTAATCCTATGAATGTTGTAACTGTGCTTGAAAACCTTACATGGTGTAGGCTATAGCAGTGATTAATTTATAAATAAATGCCAGTGCCCAAGGTATTTCATGGAATGCCAGTGCAGCTTACTCCACCCATATCCCCAGATGCCAGTACCATTGATAACTGCTATCAATTAAAGTCCAACAGATGTGATAAATCTATCTGATCCAAAGTAGAGAGAATGGTCAGGTTGACCTGGTATTTTGTTTTTTAATTGTATGTAATTGCTATACACTGTTGCTGATGTGTTCTGCTAAACAATAGTCAGACAGCGCCACCATGTGATAGAATGTCAGTAATAAGTGCTGTGTTAGGAAAAAAGTGCTGGTGCCAAGCACTGTTGAATACCAGCACAAATTAAGCAACACATTTGTTTCACATAGCTGCTTCACACAATCACCCTTCTTACAAAAAGAGAGAACACAGAATCTTTGTGCTCAACACATGAACATTTTTTAGTATAAAGACTAGGGCCTAACTTTTGACTTTATCAGTGCACTGGGACTCTTAACGCTAGGTTTGCAGACGGAGAAATGCCCTGTTTGGAACTTGTGTCTTGCAACTTTAAAGTTGGATGGCTAATACTCAATTTTACTTCTAACTTCTATTAACTTTTGTTGCAGATGTGTCGCCCATTGTTGCCGGCTTCATTGGTGCCACCGCCCTGGTAGTGTCTGTCTCAGTGACCGTGTTCATCTGGACATGCTGCCACCAGCAGTCAGAGAAGAAGCAAAAGAACCCACCATACAAGTTTATCCACATGCTCAAGGGGATAAGCATATATCCAGAGACATTGAGTAACAAAAAGAAAATCATCCGGATCCGGAGGGACAAAGCCGGCACAGACCTGGACACTGGGAGGAGTAACCTCTTAGTGGATGCCGCAGAGGCTGGTCTGGTAGGATCTGCGAAGACTCCGCATCTGATCAGCCCTTCAGGGGGCATGAACCAGCTACCAATCAAAGTGGATTTTGGGGATGAGCTGAGCCCAGATCAGTGCCTCACCTCCAATAGTAGTAAGACACCCTCACCATCCTCCCCCGAAGTCGAAGCATCATTGGGTTCATTGACTCTCAGCGTGGACTACAACTTCCCAAAGAAAGCCCTTGTGGTGACAATCCAGGAAGCGCACGGCCTGCCAGTAATGGACGAACACAGCCAGGGTTCAGACCCTTACATCAAGATGACCATCCTGCCCGACAAGAAACACAGGGTCAAGACCAGGGTCCTACGCAAAACCCTAGACCCTGTGTTCGATGAGACCTTCACCTTTTACGGAATTCCTTACAGCCAACTGCAGGACCTTGTCCTCCACTTTCTGGTCTTGAGCTTTGATCGCTTCTCCCGTGATGATGTCATTGGCGAAGTCATGGTGCCTCTTGCAGGCGTAGATCCAAGCACTGGGAAAGTGCAGATAACCCGGGACATCATCAAAAGGAATATTCAGGTGAGTACATTTCCCTCCTTCTTGTGTTTCTTAGATGAAAGTGCAAATCAGTAGGGTAAGTTTGTGTATAAAATATTTTATTTGTATATGGACAGAGAGCTTCTGTATATATCAAGTAGATCAACACTGTTTTCCTCTTTTCTTTGAAAACTGTGACTATCATTCTTGTGAATTTATAATGATTTATGTGAGTTTGTGCAAGTTCTAACAGTTGCAATGGTATATTAATAGTTAATTTTATATTTCATCCTTGTGCTTGCTTTTTTAATGCAAACAGAAGATATAATTGTGTGTTTTATTAATAAATTACGTAGCCCAAAAGAATTGATTATGCATGAAAAACACATTCATGCAATTACATCAACATGTTTCAACCATGGCAACTTAAAGAACCTTTATTAGGCTTGACTGCATAGGCAGTGTCATTGCATAGAAATCATAAATATCTTAAGAGCACCCAAAATTTGATAAGGTGAGGTGGGACTGTAGTCCCATTTCCTATCACATAACTGTGTTTAGTTCTTCATGGTTTGTCAAATAATGAAGCATTGGTAAGCCAAATTCATTTTCTAGGAACATTTCAAAAAATGATCTATATGTATATTCAGAAGTCTGGTCCTTCCTAATAGAAATACACAAGCTATCTCTCTTTCTAGGATACTTTATTTGAAATCTACTCTTGGGGTACCTAGTTCACATAGGTTGTAGCGATGAAATGGGAGCGAATGAGATAATCAACATATCTGGGGTGCCATGTGGCCAGATGGCTGTATGTTTCTGGAGCACCATGTTTCCAGGGTGCACATTCATTGTACTGATACTGCATAAAACTGCTAAATTGTGGTACAGTCCGTCAATTCAGATGCGTTTCAGATGGTCTCATGAAAATATAAAGCAGTGTTATAGTTCAACTTGTTTTTAATTTGAGTTTGTGCCTTCTACTGAGAAAATACTCTAATAACAATATAGAACTGACACAATCACCAACCAATAGCTGAATTTAGTAATTAACCTGGATTATATGTTCTCTGAATGACTCATTTTGCATCTCTGATTTGCCCTTGAATATTTATCATCCTGACAAGCGAACGTTTTTAAAATTGCCCCCCTTCATGAACTCCTTTACTTCTGAAATTGTTTCTCAGAAGCCTGTTCTTAATATTTTCTATTTTGTTCTGAAATTAATTGTTTTACGCTCAGCTAAGTGCAATTCCGTTTTGGAATGGAAGGTTCATAACCTGTTTTGCATGAAGATCACTCAAAACCATCATTCAAATAGATGAGATATAAAGTAAAAGAATACAATAAGTGGCATAACAAATCATAGAAATGACTCCGTGTGTTGTGAGACTAGGACAACAGTGTAGTCTTCTATTTACGTGGCTTCGAATGCAGTAAGAAAGACTAAAAAAGATAATGTCAACTAACAACACCAGATTGACTCCTGCTCTTTCCTACATGGCAGAATCTCCTAAACTACATTATGGAAGGCTCGTCGTTGAAATGCATTTTATTGCAATGCACTTCAAATTAGCTGACACTGCTTAACAGAATGGACTTCAGCACCCCAGAGAACGCCCTTCCACTACAATCTTGGACACAAGCTCAAGAGTTTCGAACATAAAGCGTAAAGTCGTTAGGGAGCCACTGCTATAAAGTTCGTGCCCAACGGTAAACTCTTGTCTCTTGGTTAAGTTCATTGACTGCTTCCCATGTTTTGGTAAAATGTCTGTCTCGAAGCCCAAGCATAGCAGCACAATCTTTTCCATGGTTCCCAACCAATTTTCAGGAGTATTATTTAGGATTTCCTCCCTCTGAGGAAGGCTCGAATACATAACACATTATCAGGGTTTGGTGCAAGACGGGACATCTGTGGCACCAGGCTATGTAATTCCTACACCCACAAGCACAGTACCCTCTCCGAGGGGTATCACTCCACCCCATATTCCCTTGGAAATAACCCCAAACTACCTCTTAGTGGTAGATGACCTCCTTGAGCAGAGGGATTCCATTGTATCTTCAAGAACTCTATCTGAGCCTGTGTTTAGAATTGAAATTACCACCAGCAACTGCCTGCTTGGTGCTGTGTAAGCTGCATTCTACACTCCAAATATATATATATATATATATATATATATATATATATATATATATATATATATATATATATATATATTACCTACTGGCGGTCGCCAGTAGGTAGTTATAGTTGGGGTTTTTTTCAATGTTAAATCTCAAAATTCTATTTGGAATAACTTTGGCGCCGGTTGACGAATCTGACTGAAAATTTCCTCAAAATGGCCTCGCGGCGTTCCGGTCCTTCCCTGAAAGTTTGGAGGGGATTCGTCAAGCGGGGCCGAGATAGAAGCGGGGTCCCAAAACGCGTTTCCCCATGTTAATTTCCATAGGGCGGTCGATTTCACTTTTAGCCCGAACGGCTGAATGGATTTCCACCAAACTTGGCAAAATTGTATGGACTGGTAGCCCAATGTGCCTTTGCTATGTCTCAAGATAAGTGCTCCAGTGGATTTTGAGTAATTTAGGTTCAAAAATATATATATATCTATAGGCGCGCTCCGGTGCGCGCACCGGGGAGCGCACCAGGCGCGACACGCGACTTGCGCGCGGAAAGCTGATTGGCTCACGGGTGTCTGTAAACATTCGAAACAGTCCGGAGCGGCCGCCATCTTGTGTCTCGGTAGGATCGAGACACAGGAGGTGACATAAAAAAAAGGGAGAAATGACTATAAGGGGGCAGGATAGACCCCCTCCTGACCCCCTAGGTTTGATGTGGGGGCTAAAATAGGGTCCCGCGGGGCATATAAAAAAAAAATTCGATTTGCGCGGGGGGAGCGCCCGGTACGCGCACCGGGAAGCGCACCGGGATGGGTCACTTTTTAAAACCCTGCGCCACATTATACCTGCGTCAGGTATAATGTATGCAGAGGGGGCGATCCCCCGCATAAAGCTTTGTAATAGTGACGCAGTGAAATCTATGAGATTTCACTGCGTCACTTTTAGGATGCAGTTGCGTCAAAATCTTGCGCCTGCCTCACAGCAGGCGTAAGACTGACGCAAGACCTTTCACATGGTGCTTTCCCCATGTGAAAGGACGCATTACTGGAGTTGCGTCACTTTTGTGACGAACTCCAGCAATGCGTCACTTTTGTGTTTACAGATACGTCAGAAATACTGACGTATCTGTAACTCCTTGCGACATGATTCGTCATTCATTAAATATGACACATCTGGAATGTCGTAAGGAGTGCGCACAGAAAAGTGACGCTTCGCTGTTTTCACGTAGCGATGCATCACTTTTCAGAAATGAGGCCTCCAGTTTATTCACTGTCACCTCTACGACCCTTTCTTGCGTCAATACGTCCCTTTTGCATACATTACAGCAGACGTAGTAATAATGTGGCGCAGGGGCTTACAAAGTGATGCAACTACCTAGATGTGTCACTTTGTAAATATGACTGAATAAGGTGCATTTTTTACAGCACTGGTGCGTCACAAAAAGTAAAGCATCGGTGGCGTTAAAGTGACGCATGGCCTCATAAATGAGTCCTTCAGTCTTCTACTCATGCGTCATATTAAATTTATGACGTATTATGTTGGAAGTTCTTTTAGATACGTTAGTATTTCAGACGTATCTGTAAGCGCAAAAGTGAAGCATTGCTGGAGTGTGTCACAAAAATGAAGCAACTCCAGCAATGTATCCTTTCACATGAGGCCAAGCCCCATGTGAAAGGGCCTGCACGCCTGCTGTGAAACAGGCGTAAGATTTGGACGCAACAGCGTCATAAAAGTGACGCAGTGATATCTCATAGATTTCACTGCGTCATCTCTACGACCCTTTCTTGCGTCAATACGTCCCTTTTGCATACATTACACCTGACATAGGAATAATGTGGCGCAGGGGCTTACAAAGTGACGCATCTACCTAGATGCGCCACTTTGTAAATGTGAATAAATAAGGTGCATTTTTTACTGGACTGATGCGTCACAAAAAGTGACGCTCTGGTGGTGTTAAGGTGACGCATAGCTTCATAAATGAGGCCTTCAGGCTTCAACTCCAGCAATATATCTTTTCTTACCCTTCCACACCCCCGTTCCTTTTCAACATTTTCTTTGAATATCAACATTCCCTATATTCACTCTTCTTCTCCTCACTTTCCTTCCCAACACTCACCTTCTTTCAGTCTCCCTACTTCACTTCCTTTCTCCTCTCATACCTTTCTGTTCTTTCTTACTCATTTTCCTTTCCATTATCAATGCACTCCATTTAACTTACTCTTTTTCATTTTTTAAAGAATATAGCTCTTTGATGAGAATTGGAGGTAGTTCTGAAAAGAACTTTTTGTTTTCTTCTTTTTTCAAAACCGGAACAAAAACAGGGACTGGAAACTGCTCAGCAGGAGCAAAAAGAACAAAAAAAATTAGAGGTGGAAAGGGCAGCGATGGTTTTCCAATGCTCGAACCATGAGCTGTACATTTTGTTCCCCAAAGGTAAGGAGTTGATTGCAGTATCTGCATCTGAGGGCACCATGGTTAAAAGCAGGTTGAATATTTGGCACGAGCTCCTGCAATTGCCCTCTCCCAGAAGTAGTTGCTCCTCCGGTGGATGTAGAGGCCCCATCACTGGGAACCTCTTGTGCCAGAGCCCTGACACTTTCCCGGGCAAAATTCTGGGGGTGCTTCCTCTCCACATGCCGGATCATCGTGAAGTTTCCAAATGAGTATTTTTTTAAGGGGTTACCCCGTGACAGGACTTCTTTGCAGATCCTGCACTCCACTTTTGGAGCATTCACCTTTTTTTGGTTAGGTGATATTTTAAAAAATTTCCAAATAAAACCTTTCGTTGAGGAGGCTCTTCATTGATGAATTCAGGTTCTTCATCACTGCTGGATTCTCTGGCAGCCATGGTAAACCAAGAAAGATCCAGGAGCAAAAAGGCATGTCTTGCAGTCACAAAAGTGAAAGAAGAAGTGAAGGAAATGGGTGGGGATTTCATTCTTTGTAAAAAAAACTGTTAGCAACCAATGAAAAGTGTTATTTTAAGGTCACATGACTTGACGCGCTGAGTCTGCGCGCACCGGAGCGCTTCCGGGACGCGAACGTAGGCGCTTCCGGGGCGCATACGCTGCGCGAACGTAGGCGCTTCCGGGGGCGCATACGCGGCGCGAACGTAGGCGCTTCCGGGGGCGCTTACGTTGCGCGCCGAAGTGACGTCATCATAGTTTTACGGAAATGCAAAATCATTTTCATTTCCTTATAAAAAAAAAACTGCTTTTATTTGTATGGTACGAAATGTTTTGCGTTTTTATTAACTTTTCATTCATATTTTTTTCACGAACGAAAGTAGCGCTCTGGGTGCGCTTTCCGGAGAGCTTACCGGAGAGCTTACCGGAGCGCGCACCCAGAGCGCCCCAAAAAAAAGGATAAAAGAAAAAAAAACATTTAAAAATTAATACTTACACAAAACAGCAAATTGTAAAAAAAACCATGGGTTAGATACTCGATATAGAAAGGAATTAGCATTTAAAAAACCTATGAAATTCATTGAAAAAAACATAGGTTTCACACCAGTTATAGTTAGGAATTACCATTTAAAAAACCTACTAAATTCACTGAAAAAACCATAGGTTTCACACCAGTTATAGTTAGCTGGAAATTTTACTCACATAAAACCATTGAAATTCCCACGTTATAGTTAGTTGGACTCACTATAACTTGCGCGCCTGCAATGCACTGCTGATGACGTCACATATTACATCACTCATGACATGGTCAGTGACATCACTCATGACATCACTGATGACACCATCCTTGTGACAGAGTGAGAGACCTCCTTTCAGTGTAATGTAAGCCTTGAAACACATATTCAAAAATAGTATTTAACATTTTCAAAAAAATGGAGCTACCCATACCAGTTACAACAAACAGTTCAGTAATTCCACCATCTATATACACATCCACTCATTCACCAACAGTTCTATATAGTCACTCATACATATACTCACTCATTATATGTAGTGATACACCTATACATCCTGTTACACTTCGACAGTCATCCAAACTTTACTCACACACATATTCACACATGCAAAAAAACTATTGAACATCCATTTATTTGCATATACAGCAATACACACACTACCACTTCACTTCTAAGAATACTTACACATACTTACTCTCTTAAACAATCACTTATAGAAACACATACTTATTTAAACAGGAACTCTTATAATCTCTCACTCTCACATATACTCACTTTTATAAATCAATACTCACATATACTAGATTAAAACATATGTCGTTACTGAAAAAGACAATAGTGAGACAGTCGTTTACTCACTAACATACACATATACACTCTCATCCATCCATACAGTCCTGTACATATGCTGTCTTCAAAACACATACAAACAGTGAGTCAGTCACCAACCCATACAGCCACTTATACACAAAGTGAAACACTGATACATACATTTCAATATTTAAAAGTTACTTGCTAATATATGTATTCACTAAGATACACTTAATAAGGCAGTTAACCAATCAATTCTTTTAAAAACAAACATCCATTTACACACTTATTTAACCATTTATTCTTCCATCGTACTTTACAAATACATATACAAAACATATTTATTTTTCAGAAAGACACACATTCACTGGATGGTGTCATCAGTGATGTCATGAGTGATGTCACTGACCATGTCATGAGTGATGTAATATGTGACGTCCTCAGCAGTGCATTGCAGGCACGCAAGTTATAGTGAGTCCAACTAACTATAACGTGGGAATTTCAATGGTTTTATGTCAGTAAAATTTCCAGCTAACTATAACTGGTGTGAAACCTATGGTTTTTTCAGTGAATTTAGTAGGTTAAATGCTAATTCCTAACTACAACTGGTGTGAAACCTATGGTTTTTTCAGTGTATATATATATGTATATATATATATATATATATATATACGCTGTCTCTCTCATCCAAATGAAAGCTGAATAGACACTCCGTAGGTTAGTTATCTGGCTTGTTTATTTTCAAAACATCAACACGTTTTGACCGTTACCTCACGGCCTTGCTCAGTATAAGTATATTTAATTAACAACTGTATGGAACTCGATCATGTAATTATTTGGTGCCTCTTATGGACATAGTGTGTAATTAACATAATTTAAGCCTGGAACTAATAGGTGCTTATGCATTTAATTGACAAGTAATGAGAGAGCTATAGGGAGAAAAATTCAGCCCACCATGATGGCCGTGATTTTATTATCAAAGCTGGCAAGTTACCTGGACCATCAGCTCTTGTTAAGTTTAGGGTCTTTATCGTAGGAAGGACATTTTCTACTAAAAAGTCTGGTTTTAGATCATCAACCAGGCCACTCCAGTCCCCTAATACTACAAGTAATGAGCTCTCGTACACATAACGAAACGATTGGAAATTCACCCTGGTCCAGCATGTGCATCTGATGGCCGAGGTGTCATTTTGTCTATGAGCCATGTAATTGTTCCATAGATGGCTGATTGGGGCTCACTCTCTGAATGAACTACGCAGATCCGTCAGTTGACTACTCATTGTCCCTCCCTTCCTATGTCACTTTGGTAAGTCATGATTTGGAGACCGGACAATCTGGCTGCAATTAGTACAACACCCTGTGTCAAGTCCATGCCATGCGTCCAGTGGCAGCCAGCACGGATCTGGAGTGGTGGGCGAGGGGGTAAAACAGTTTATAAAATGAAAAAAAAAACACTTACCTCCTCTCAACTCTGTCCTTTCTGTCTCTCCTCTGTCGCCGAACAGAAAGAAGCCATGCTCCCCAGAGCCAATCACAACACTGCAATTCAGTGTTGTGATTATGGGGACTGGGAGCCTGGGCATGTTCTCCACCCAGGCTGTAATGGAGCCTGGGTAGAGAACTTGCTAAGTGCGCATGACTGTTTGGTCGGCTCGAGGCGGCCGGACAAAGCATCATGCGCACTTCAGTGTGCCACCACTCCTCCCCTGCCCTGCTCTGTGAGCAGAGCAGCCCTGCCCCCATGCTTTCACAACAGGAACCAATAAAATGATGATAACAGCAAGTTATTATCATTTTATTTTTCCTTTCCTTTGCTGCTGCAACCCAGTGGGGCGACACTCCTCCGCTTTAGCGGAGGAGCTGCCACTGCATGCGCCTGTCATAATTTGGTGATAGTTCTGTTGGTTGCAAGAAACTAAATCAAGACTACAACTCCTATAATTTCTCTTGATCTGATGGATCACAAAAGACACTACAAGCATCTCCCACTTCTTGGCGTTAAGGAAGGAGCTCTTTATTTGACTCTTGGAACCCTGTGCAACTTCCACTTCTAATTGAAAGACAAATGAAAACATCAACATATTGTACTTCCATTGGTGAGGAGAATGAGGCTGTAGATATCACGCTTTTCTAAGGTAGCTTTGATGTGAACCCTTGATATTTCCTACCTGTATTGGAGCCAAGAAATGAGCAAAGGCTCACAAAATGGCTCCAAATATATAGAATGTCTTATAGACATGTCATGACAGATGATATCGCTGTTTCTAATGGCGCTAAGAAAGTGTCCATGAATATCTCTTGTTTCCAATGGGACTAAGAATGGAGCTGTGGATGGCTTCCACATCTAAGAGAGCTAGAAATGACAGCCTACATATCTCCCACTTTTCATGGCGCTACAAATGAGATCCCAGATATCTCCCACTCTGGAAGGATGGACCTGTCCAATAGGCTCCTTGGTGTCTCTCAAAAAGGAGCAACAGTCGGCTCAAGGCCATCTCCCATTGCTTAGAGCTCTGGAAGGAACCTTCGATATCCCTCTTGCTATCCAATATGCACAGATCTTCTTTCGGAGAAATATCTTCAGCTGTTTCTGTTACTCCATAACTAACATCTACGTTCACTTCTGTGGGCTTTCTGATGGGCATCTATTTCCAACATTATATCTATCTGGGCACTTGATTTAGTGGGTCATTTTACCTCTAGTGATAGAGAACTTTTATAATCATCTCATAGGCCCTTCTTCTGTCCAAGCTGCATTGACACCAGCTGTTGGAAGAGAGAAATATATGTTATAAGATCTTTATTTCCTTGTCTCAGGGATATAAAACTTGTGTGCGCAGCTTGCTTCGTCTGATATTTTCCAAATACTGCTCTGAACTGAGTAGGGAACTGGTCGCAATCTGCAATCCAAGGACTCCGGTTCAAAGATCAGAGGGGTGTCCCTTGTCATGGCGTCTTTAATCAATAATGGAGAACATTAAGCCGCATTTGACGCAAAGGTCGTTCTAAGCAGTGCAGCCGACATTGCGCCTAAAAGGGTTGAAACACAGATGATCTCTTCCAAACTGCTCCAGACCAGATAAAAGTCAAGAATTTGCAGAAGTATTGTTTTCTATTACATCTATTGCTGCTATATGAGTCTGTTCGAGAGGATAACTACCACTCGCCGCAGGAACCGTGTCTAATGTCCTAGTAGTGCGGGAGATGGTAGTGTACAAAGCGACCATTTTATTTAGGCGAATTAACAGAAAAGCCTTGCAGGCTGAATCTAATTCATCCTGAATAATATTAATGACTTGTGCCTGAAATGGTCTTTAAGATGGGTTCATGGGCCCGGAAAACTTGAACGTTCCGAGAGCTCGCCCGACTGAGAACCCCTGATGTCCCTAAATCTGTAGACAGTTTATCAGCATCCTCAAATGCCCATAGAACGAACTCTAAGAAAAGCAGGGAAACGGATAGAAAACAGTAGGACTGGACGCACCGTCTACGTGAATTTGTCTCATATGTTGGTGCTGTATGGAAATTTCTACCAAACAAACTTGGAGAAATTGAGGAATTGGGGACCAGCTTTAATTAGGAAGAAGTTGATAGGAGTTTTGAAAGGTAATACATAGAGTAAGTCAACACTAATAGACAGATAATGAATGGCTTATCCGTCGAAATGGTGTAATGCGCCAAAACGCGCTCCCATAAGTAAGAATAGGAGGCAGGAACCTGAGGACACCAGAAAAATTCAGAGCACCAGTTGAGGAGCTAAACATAAAGCAGGAACAGAGAAAATGAAGCTGCAAGGACATATCACTGGCGTGTACTACAGCGAAGTGAGAAACCATGGTAAGTAGGCAACATGCTCCCAGGCTTTTGCTCAATTTTGAAGGGAGTCTAAATACAGACTCTTCCACCAGTGCCCCAGATTTCCCAGGAAGTAATCATGTGCCTAGAAACTATGTTATGCAGGCTAGTGTTTGAGTGACCCAAATTTCCAAACCCTTTTTCTCCAGACTATCCAGGCTTTTCCACCCTATGGGTGGACACAATGTGAATGAGCTTTCCAAATCCTGACAGTGTGGAGAAGATATTTCCCCAGAAAAGGGTGGTGGTGGTGTCGGTAGAGGCAGTGCGCAAAGGAGCTAAGTCGACAAAAAATATTAGAAAAATCAGTGTACCTCCAGCAGGAGCCGCTGCAGAATCCAGGACAGTAAAGAAGATACGCCTCCCTCTTGTAGGAGGTAGAAGCTTAAAGAGCTCAGACAGGGCAAGATACATAATCATTCCTGATCTTAATTCCCTCGCTACCCTCATGGATTCGGTCTAAAGCCTCCAGGCCCAGGGGAGCCCTGGCATCTGTAATTAGATGTGGGGATTTCTAAGTTCACTGCAGCTGAGAGGAAGGGAGGCTCATCTGTGGCAGTCAGAGAATGAAGACTGGAGATTAGGAAGGAAGCTATTTGGTTATTCGGTCTGAACACGGATGGATGATACGCTATCTGAAATTGTTGCTGTATTTTGGGTGGATTCTGACTTTGGAGAGTTTATTACACGTAAATAAAGTATTTCATGTAAATAAAGAAGTATACCAGTGTCACAGGGAATCATGCGTGGGCTTCGGCGTGTCCAGATTTCCTCTTAAACCTTTGTTACAGATATGAAAAGTTCCTTCTTTTTTAGTATGCAGACTAGAGTCACTTTCTAGCCATTTTGTAAGCTCACATGCATGACTGAGTCCTGAGAGAGAGCTCAAAGAGGATTATAAACTATCCCCCTGAGCGCTTTAAGTATTTCAAATATAGGATCTGCCCATGGAATTGTGTTAGAAATACACAATTATCTTTAAACTCATTAAAATGCGTCCAACTGAGTTTTGCATGTTCCTAAATGTAAATTTACCCTTAAAATACTTTGCTTTTAGAAGTATTCTTAGAGTAGATATGATTGTGGCCAAATGAAACCAAATACTATGATTTTGGAGATATTCCTAGTATAAAGATGATGGTGGGCGAATGAAACTTAAAGGATTTATGACCGCGCCCCTTCTTGAAATCAGCCGCGGCCCTGCAGGTAAAGCCAGGTGGGGGGGGGATTTAGATGGACAATGACAAGGAAAAATTGTAAGTTATTGAATTTCCCCTTGTCATCGTCTGTCAAAATCCCCCCTACCCCCACCACTCATACCTGCAAGGGCCGCAGATGGATTGACCAACATTTACAAGCGATTTATGTGCTTTCTAAGACCAAGAGGGTGCTGTTTGCTTGTGTATCGGTTCAGTAACAGCAGGAAGGGATGTTAATCATATGAGATACATTGGCATGCAGTGTGTTTGTCTCTGAACTATGGAGGCGATTATGATGGCGGATGGACCTGAGTCCGTCCGCCACCATAGAGTAGGAGGGAACCTCGGCCACCCTGGTGGTCACATCCTCAATCTTTAACATTGCGGCGGGTGCAGCTTGAAGCTGCACCCGCCGCAATGTTAAAAATGCATGCAGAGCATTTGCGTGCACAAAGCAGCAGGCACCGCGCGGTGCCTGTCGCTTTGTCCATGCAAATGCAGAGGGTTACCATAGGTACCCCCCATGTGCACCCCCCACCCCCCTTCACCCAGGGGGCCCGCAACAAGCCCCCGAGGTGAAGCTCCGTATGCTTTTCCATGGCGGAAAAGCCGCCGTGGAAAAGCATACTTTGTACTCCATCCTAATATGGATGGCGGTGTCTGATAGACACCGCCAGCCATGTTAATGCTTTCCGCCGCGGTCGCCTTACGACCGTGGCGGAAAAGCGGAGGACTGATTGTAAGACCCACCAGCCATCCTAATTTGGCGGTGGGTCTTTCAAGCCTCCGCGGCGGATTTCCTGCATCCTCCGGGCCGGCGGTGGCTTCCACCGGCCCGGAGGATGCGGGAAATCCGCCATCGTAATGACCCCCTAATTGTCGAGACTGATATACATTGGAAAAGTGAAGTGTGGGTCACACCACTGGAATAACAAAGGGAACTGTAGGTTATGACTGAAGTCCACTGATAGAGCGGTCCGTGGATCCCATTAACGCTCTTCAGGATTGAGGGCCATTGGCAGAAATGTGTGTGGGACTCAGAAATTGAAAGGAGGAAAACTGCAGACCAGGATTCAGTGACCTTGGCTAAATTCTTATTGTTGTCCAACATTCAGGTACTAAAATGGTGTTGTGTATAAGGACTGAGATGCACGGCCAGTGTTTTTGGCTGTGGGTCAGTTCTAGAAATAGATAGTTTCTGTTGGTCAGAATCTGGGGTGCTCTGCCAGAGCTGTGTGTCAGTCTCAGCACTGCGTTAACGTCCTGCAGCACAGGACTGTTGTGGGCTATGAGCATCGAGCTCATCACAGTGGTGTAGCAGCGGTTGCTGCAGGTCGGGTTTGAAGTAGACTGCAAGGGTGGTGTGAGGTTATCAGTACTGAAATGCAGGCTGGTGCTGTTGGAAGCTCCTGAAGTGCATTGGCTGACCTCTGTGAGGGTCAAGCTTGAGTGGAATTGCCAGAGATTTCAGTCCTGGCTTTCAGGGTTAGTGGTAGGTCAGTCTTCAGGTGCACTGGCTGAAATGTGTGGGTTCAGTGTGGAATAAACTAGAAAATAAGATCTGGGTTTTGGAGGTGGAAGAATAAGCCGTGCTGATGGCGAAGGGCGTCCTTCTGTCTGGCAGCCTTTCATTAGTTCCACTTTAATAATTTCCTGCAGAACAGAATCCTGTTTTTTTTCTTCTTGGAGAACTGTCTGAAGAGCGAGGAATGGGCCAATGAAAGCGGCTGGGAGGATGAATCTTTCCGCCGCGGAGAGCCAAAAGTGGGCTAATGAAAGCCTCAAGCACTGATGGCGAGCCGTTCCAGGACAGAGAACCATGAAAGGATTAAATGGAGTGGCAGGAAGGATGGGGCCTTCAGACGCAGACGTCTAGATTGGGCTAGTGAGGTTGGCAGTGAGGGGGGTGGGGCTAGGGCGGTCGTGCATTCCACGACAGAGATGCTCGAATGGGCTAATGGGGACCTCAGGCAAGGATGGCTCTTCTTTCTAGGGCAGAGAGCTATGAATGGATTCAGGAGAGTGAAAGGGAAGGCTGGGGCCTTCAACAGGAGCCTAGTAAGGATACAAACAAGGTAATGAGAGCTGAAAGCAAGAATGATGAGTCTGTCCTGTGCACAGATAGGTCAACTGTTGTTAACACACCACCGTCCAGCCACACCCCTTTTTCCTTAGGGCCATGCCAAAGTAGATTTTCTTCTTAGCCCTGCATGGAAAACAGACGAGTATTTCCCACCCCCTCTATATTATGCTGCCAGAAGTATGAGGGTGTCCACATACAGGCAGGCCTGCCAGAGCTTGTATTGCTCCTATTTATTTATTTATTGGTTTTATATACTTTCCACTAGATTTGCATGTAAATGCTTAATAGAGAACAGTGGGAGACACATAATTATAAGAAAGTAAGACGTCACATGTTCCTTTGCCAGATGCTATGAATAAACAAAACACACAACAGCATAGTCGTGCAGCGGATGCTGTGTGGGCAGGAAAAGTGGAGGGAAGAGAAGAGACTGGGGAGTAAAAGGGTGTAAGAAGAAGGGGAAGCATATTGTCAAATATCATAAGCATAAGAGAAGCTCATACATAGTCATAGGTTTACTAATGAATCACCTGTAGAACATTTCCTGGGTCTGATTAGTGATTGTCAACAGTTCCTGTACTGGTGGGGGAAGAGGGGAAGCCATGCCAAGGGTCTATGGGGGGTCGTGGGGCCTGGATCTTCAAGGTAGACTCTAAATAGATGAGTCTTTAGTCATTTTCTGAAACTCAAGATGCTCTATGTTGTTCTCAGGTGAGGAGGCAGAGTGCTTCAGGAGCTAGCGGAGGAACCTGAAAAAGATTGTTGCAGGTCAAAGGTGGACTTGAATGTTGTTGTTTCAAAGATCAGAGCGGTCTCTCACTCCTTGAGTATCTTGAGCCTCCTGAGATGGCCAGGAGGTGTGCCTTGGTGCAGCCCTTTGAATGCTGGACAATATCTTGAACTTGACTCCTGCTTCTAGTGGGAGCCAATGGAGTGTTTTCAATATTGAGGGATGTAGTCCATCTTTTTACTCTCTGTGATGATGCACACTGTGGAGTGAAAAACGACTTTTAGGGGCGGTTGAGAGAAAGCCTGTAAGGCTCCAAGTGTGGTGTTTCTAGAGTCTGTTATGGGTGTTATGAGAGCATTAGCGGCAGTTCTAAGCTGATTATAGGAGAGTTGTTTTATTTTATTCAGTTAATGTATTATTTATTATTATTTATAGGTTATATATAGCGCTAACTAGACCCAAAGGTATCCGCTCACTTTACATGATCGTGAAAAACACAGTAAATCAAAAATGCAATACCATATGAAGCAAGACTTAATAGATTCTAGTACACACAAAAGATGACCAAAGAAAATTCACTAGGCAATGAGCGTGGGAACCAAAAGGGGTCAAAAGAATAGTATGTGTTAAGGGAGAGAAGATCTAATAGACAGCAGAAGCAAACAACCGACTATAACAGAGGGTCTAGTCTTGTAACGAGAGATAATTACCAAATTCAGTAAGCTTAAGAGTTAAAGTATTTGTTGAGGAGGAGGAGGAGTTTCAGGTCTCTTTTGAAGCAAGGCAAGGAAGGGTTGCATCTTAGATCGCTAGCTAGAGAGTTCTACATGCTGGGCGCATTTTCAGAAAAAGAGCAGGTCTTAGTTGATGTCTTTTTTAGTTTGAGAGGTAGGAGAAAAAGTGCATTGGAGCTTCTCAAAGATCTGGTTCTCCCAGTTTTCCTGAGCTTGTTGTCTAAGTAGTTGGGGGTATGTGAGTGAAGGGCTTTGTGGGTGATGCAGGCAGTCTTGTATGTACATCTTACCTAGATGGGAAGCCAGTTGAGGATCTTGAGTGCAAGCCAACAAACATCTGTTATGAGCTGGGCTGCCCTGTTTTGAACTGATCTAAGGGGGGGTGAGTTTTCGGCATCCCTGTGAGGATGGCATTACCCTAGTCCAGTTTGGAGAGGACATGAGGTTGAATGAATGAATGAAAGAAAATGTATAACACGCAACTAAAACCCGAAGGCATCAAGGCGCCTTGCACAACAATCTTTAAATAATCTGAGAGACTGAATGATGTAATTTTCTTGATGTGTTTTAGTGTGTAAAGCGCTCCTTTGGCTGAGTTTTTGACGGGATCCTTCATTGACATGTTGTCAAGGGTGAAGCCTAGGGACTTTGCGGAGTTGGATAGAGTGAGAGAGCAATTTAATGCATTCAGGTCACTGAGCCATTCGTGGATTGGTAGGTGGTTGCTTTTGAGGTAGAATAGAATTATTTCTGTTTTGTTAAGGTTTAGCTTTAAGTGGTTAGAGTTAACCAAGATTGTATCTTGCACAGTGTGGCGTTGAGATGTCGGATGTCACTGGGTGATTTTTTTATTTTGTAATAGAGTTGAGTGTCATCAGTATATAGGTGATATTTGATCCCTGCATGCTTCAGGATGTCAGTAAGGTTGAAGCTAGCGGATTATGCAAATGTGTTTACGTGGTGAGACATTGCGATTGGGACGTCAATAACGAATCATAAGTATTTGATGCTTGTGTTCCATGCTGGGACAAATCTGACTATAGCTCTCGTCAAGATCAGAGGTGTCGAATTTGTGATCAAGACAGAAGCAGGACTTCAGTTTTGTCCAGGTTCAGTTTCGAGCAGTGTGTGTTGAATGAGTTGTGTACTAACTTTAGAGTATGGATATTGTTGACTAGTTATACCATTAAGTACAACGTGTGTCATTGTGCGTACTGGTGCAGTTTTAAGCCTGAGTTCTCTAGTATTAGTCCCAGTGGTTCCACTTATACGTTGAAAAGGATCGGTGATCAGGCACACCGCATGCTACCTTCCCTGGTTGAGGTGTATATGGAGGTTATTTATGAGAGACCCCTTGATATTCTACTGATTAGGTGTTATTAAGGGCTAACTTAATAAATCATCTGGATTAGAATGACCACCATAATAAAAGAAACTCTGTGATCATGAATATTAATATTAAGAATATATAGTCCCCCAAACAATATTGATCACACATCTCTAATCAATTAGTTTATAGCTCCTGGTTTGTTTTGCGGCTTTATATCAATGCTTTATTTATTATTGAGTCATATATAACACTCTTGCATACCTGCAAAAGACTGAAGGATCTCCCACTTAAAACCTGGAGGGGGAATATGTCCCCCATCATCTGCTTTCTCTTGCCTCTCTCACTGATTGGGAAAGTTCATATATAACTCTCTTCATAACTTTCCAGGGGAGCTGTTGGGTGCCCTGTCACTCTCAACCACAATATTGCTATTTTCAATCAAAAACAATGCTGTAATACAGAAAGCAGAGCTTTAGCATGGTGAAACTGAAAATTGAAGCAAAAACTGCAAGGGAACTAACATTTTGCTCATTTGGATTTCAGCAGCACTGACCCAAAAATATGTGGCAATTTGCAGACTGACAAAATTTAAATATTATTCTGTTTGTTTTGCACAAATGAAGCAAGGCCGCTTTTCAGGCCTAATTTGAAGAACGATCTAATTTTAGGCTGTGTACAAACTCAGCACACAAACATGATCAATGTTAAGATGTCTGAAGGCCTGTAATATATATGAAACCCTCAGAATATATATATATATATATATATATATATATATATATATATATATATATATATATATATATATATATATATATATATATATATATATATATATATATATATATATATATATATGAAACTGAGGCACCGCACATCCCTGTCATATGTATGGAATTGTCACTTAACAATGGAGACCCAAGTCTTTTATACACCATTCAAATATTGGATAAATTGATGTATCAACCTCACAGCTGGGGAATCCGGTTCGAGTCTTGGCAGGTACGCAAAACATCCTGTGATTCTGGGCAAATCACGATAAAAGATGTTTAAAATGAGTATGAATGGTTGAGGAAATGGCTTAAAATTGATGGTGTTTAGAGATTACCGTTCAAACAGCAGTATAAAGCAAATTTGATGTAAAGTTTGTTTGCTACAAGATAGCGCTATTTTTCAGGCAGGTTGAAACAGACGTCCTGCGATGGCGTATTAAGTGAAGCGCCATAGTTCTGCATTCAACAGTCCACAAGTTTTCCACCTCAAGACAGACCACTCTTGCTTGGAGCCATCATTCACACATACATTCATGCTCACTGTTAAAGTCATTAGATTGACCGTAGTGGACAATTGCTTTTTACCCAACCACCGTGGCAGTGGTTTGCTTGGCTTATACTGAGCTTTACAGCGGCCATTTCGAGAAATAGTCCTCAGCTCTCTCGACAATGATGTGTCAGATCTGGGATTTATCTCATAACGAAGGTGTAAGCACCTTGATTGTTAATTGACCAGCTGAGCATAAATGAGCCGCTGTAATGGTGCAATCATTTTCAAATGAATAGCAGTGAGATCAACATTGCTTATCCATAAATTAGAATATGAGAATAAGCCATTAAAAATTGTGGTTGTAAAACATCCAAGGCTTTAGACGGACACTAAAATCCAGTAGAATGCCTTTGATATCCCTGTACCTACTAATTTAAGATAGGTGGCCAGTTCCGACATGTTGGAGGTGCTTAATACTTGTCCCCAATGAACACCTGAGTTACCCATGATGCACTTCTGTTGTGTAATGTACAGTAGCCTACTACAGAGGTAATTTTTATATCTTGCTTCCTTTAAAATGAGAATATATTAGTTAATTTATCAGGTTTTCCATGTGAAAACCGGTTAATGTCAGGTCAATAAAACGAGTAAACTTTAAAACCACAACAAACCCGTCCCCTTATTTACTATATAAATTAACCCCTCTCTCAAAGAGTAATATGTGTTTGAAAGATAGATTAGGTAAGACCCATTTTCTAAAATCGTAAGTACTACACAAATGATAGGTTCCGGTGTCACCATAAGTGAGCCCTTGCTTCCAGAATGGTGGAATTCCATTCTGAATATAAGGTAACCACAGCGGCGGCTCATCCGCAAAGTCTACGGAGCGTCGCCCCACTGCTCACTGAGCAGTTCAACACCGAAAAATGTAATGATAATAACACGTTATTATCATTGTATTTAACTGTACTGGCTCAGTTGGTTGGGGCAGGGCTGGGCTGGTCAGAGCTGGGGGAGGACTAAGAGGCACTTCATAAGTGCGCATGACAGTTTGGCCGGCCGTCTTGGGCCCCCCAAAGAGTCCTGCACACTTAGCATGTTCTCCACCAGGCTGTATTGCACAGCCTGGGTGGAGAACATGCACAGTCTCCGAGCCCCCTGTCTGAGCGCTGAACCACAGCGCTCAGACCAATCACAACGCTGCTGTCATGCAGCATCATGGTTGGCTAGGGGATTCTGGGAGGCTGTGTGCAGGGCCAGAAATTCCTGCTGCTGGAGAAGAGTAGGAAGGGGAGGTGGCGGCCAGCCGTATCCAGGTAAGTGCTTTCATTCCAGCCCCCGCTGCACCACCTCCATTCGGTAGCAGCCGCTACTGGGAAATCAGGCTACAAATGAAGGAAGTTCCCACTGAGCTACTGCAATCTGATGTACCTAAGAACATCATACGGCACATACCATGTAGAATCTTACACTAATAAAACATGATTGTGTTATCCACATCTCAACTCCACCCTAATGTACTAATTCATTTCATTACAGGAGTTTGAAATGTCTCTATTTTCTTCATAAGAAAAATTAGTCCGTATTGGGCAACTGTGAGCGTCGGGGAAAGCATGAGATATTTTCACTAGTTTCGTGTCTCTGAGCTAAGGAGAGTATCGGGAAAACTTGGGCCTCCCGAGTAGAGATTCAGAAAAAGGCTAATGAGAGCTACAGGAAAGGAATGAGATTTTCTGTGGCATAAGCAGCACCCAGCATCCTCCCGAAACCGACAGAGCACCCTCTGCATCCCTCAGGGCTATATGGAACAATGACCCAGTTTCCTTCAGATTCACACAGCTGGAAGCTTGCTATACTCCTGCTGCTCTTGAAGAAGCACTCTGGATCCTAGCATCCCATTCAACTATCGGCCAATCTCCTTTCCTCCTTTTCCTTCCCAAATCCCTGAGAAAGTTTCTCCTTGCCTTAACATAAATCATCTCCTCAGTGAAACCCATACTGCCTGAAGGCCTTTTCATAACACAGAATTAATCATCCTTGCTGTAGTAGATGAACTCAAAGAAATACTAGACCACTGTATCACTCAGTCTCTCAGGAGTGTTTGACTTAGTTCCTCATTCTAGTGTTGACAATTATCTTTTTGGCGATGAAATTTGCCATCAGCTCTTGGCTGGGTGAAGTCCTTTTTATCCAAACAATCTTAATCTGTCATGCTTACTCTTTTTCACTCATTTAACACATCCATCATATACAGAGTTTTCCAAGGCTCCTCATTGAGGGTAACATTTACATAGTTCCAGGTTCAGTGCCGGTAAGGCCTTATGTCTTTCAGGTTATGTCCTACTCAGACGATACCCAAATACTATATTATTGATTTCCTCCTCTCCCATTCCAACGTTTTAAACATTTCATGACCTATGAAATAGGATATATTTATGTATATTTATTGTATTTTATCGGGTACTTTTATGGGTATTTCATAGCTGAATAAAGAAATAAATTGAAATGATACCCAAATACTGATTTTCTTCTTGAATAAGATTACCTTAACCAAAGAATGAGTCTGTTTGTCACTCCAGCAGCACCCCAGATGGAAGCCAATTGCCTGAAACTCAACAGTGATGAGGCAAAGGTCTTTCTGTTTGGAGGTCAATATTCAGTTTGGTCCCCCAACTGTTGGCTCTCCAATCTGGAAACCATCCCCACCCAACCACTGCAGCCAGAAATCTTGTTGTGTTTTTTGGGCTGTAATCTATCTTTTGCCCCTCAGATCAATTGGATTGCTGGTTCCTGCTTTATGTTTCTCAAAATGCCAAACTGACAGTCTGCCCCTATTGGACCACACAGTCTCTCAATATCTGATCTCTAGACTTTGGTAATTCCCTATATTTGGGTCTTCTGGAATGTCATACCAGCCGCCTTCAAGTGCCTACAGAGCTGCAACCTTGATATTTCTAAAACTTCACCCTCGCCAGTCTGTGGCCTCTGATGTCAGAGAACCCTGCTGGCTCCCTATTCTGAAGCAGCCTGTGTTTAAAGAACTGTGCATAGCGCACAGCGCTGTTACAATTCAGGACCCACATATCTCAGATTCAGATGTGTTCCAAATCATCCTGCTCAACCTCTCTGATCAGGCAACACCGACATGATGCGATCACCTCTGGTTAAGAGAACTAGGAAGGGTGGCCGATGCTTTTCATTTCTTTGTTCTAGATTGTGGAACACCTTACCCGCCAGTATTAGACACACCAATTCCTTAACCCTCTGCAAGAAGAAACAACTCCTGTGCTGTCCTAATGTTTTTGATCAGTGATATTTTATATCCCCAAGCTCAAGGATGCAGTTTTTAGGTAACAGTGTGCTTTATAAATCTTTTAACATAGTATAATATAACACAGACTCCCCTTCCCAGAAACCTCTTCCCCCACAGGGCCCTTTAACCTAGCATCCTTTACACCCTCGGGATAATGCTGATGCCACAGAGATCCATCTCACTACATACTTTACACCCATGTGGAGGCTCTGGTCATCTTCCCTTAGGCCTATGTTGAGCTGCCTCCCAACACTAAAATAGAACCACAAGGATCCTCCTCCTAGCAACATCTTAGGGCTCATAAGAAGCTATAAACGTACATATCTTCTTTCAGGGCCTCATGCCTCTACGAACTCTAATGCTTCAATTCCATTCCTACATGCATCTGTTGATCTGCATACTATCAGCTTACGCATAGTCCATATCCACTGTCGCGGGGGCAATGCCGTACCTCCACTAACCATCCTTTGGGCCCACTTGTAATCATCATAGAGTGCCCACCCTCACTGAGTTACTGCCTGACACCATCGGAATCTCTGTCCACCATTGTGTATTGCTATACAGACCCTGTGCTATTTTTCGAGGTCATGTGGCGTCTCTGTCTGCCTTTATTGTAGCCACGTAGAGCTGTTACCGAGAATTATTTGGCCTTCTCTGTGCGACACTAAGCTTACATACCCACAGACCTGTATTCACAAAGCCAGTGCACAGCAAAGAGGAAGCATCTTTATTTAGAGTCCATTGGGAGTCATCATCCAGCACCCATTGGGCCCATTAAGAGCCACTGCCTATGATCCATGCAGCCTGCGCACCAGCTGCTGCAAGGAAATCTTATGACCCTCCTGGAGCCACTCCAGACCTATGGGCACCGGCGATGCTGTTGCCTAGTCTCCGCGCTAAGACTGTTGCAGAGACATTATGCTGCATCATCCAACCTACTTAGAAGGCCATCCAGCATCATTCAGGCATGTGTGTACCCTCAGCTTCATCTCCTGCAGCTACACTGAAGCCCTCATCCTCGTATTATGTAAGTCGGGTTAGGGTCAAAAAGTAACTTCAATTATTATCTCTGGAAGTGACAGGGTTAGTTAGATGTAGCCATTGAATCAAGACTAAGGGTTCCCTGCTCTAGCGTATGGACCAAAGTCCCAACTTAGTGCGCTTTTCTGCCTTCTCTTTGGACACTAGACAAAGATGGGGTTCCTGGTGGTCATTGTCAAACCTACATTTCACTGAGACATCCTAAGCTTTAATACTGAAATGAAGATTCGGGTTTGACATAAAGCAATATCAATTATCCCCAACCCACCTGACTTATTTGCAGACTTGGGCCAAAAAAGCACAAAGGACCTGAAGGTTGTCAGGTCCCCGAAGGGCTGAAGATAAAATACCAGAGTGCACTATTTTGTGCATGTTTGCACACTGTCACAGATGGATACCATTCACCCTGGCCAATATTGTCTAGCATCACAACCACCCAAACACACTTTTAAAAGCACACCATACAAACAATGTGAAAATACAAAGAAATGCCATGTTGAATGTGAGCACTTTATAAATTGTCCGCGCTATAGCAAATGGTAGGTCCTTGCTCCTCGAGTGATGAAAAAGGCATATTCCTCCCAAGATCTTTCAGATACCACCTGGCGTCAGTTCAGTCCATCAGCTGGTATGATGGGGCTGCAGCCACCCTCAGCACTGGTGGGATACACTTTGGACATGTCCCAATCTCTGCAGGGCCTATTCAAACCTATCCAGTGTAATGGCAAATTTCAAGTCCACAATGGCTGAACATAAGGCAGGCCAGGATAATGGTAAAGAGAGCGGAATGGCAGCTTTTTTAGCCATTTGAGGGCTTTTGTCACTCAGACACTGGCTGTTCAGCCTCATTTGAACCCGCAAGCAGATGCTGTCCAGCTACATGCGGTCTCATGTACATCTGGCACCCAAAATTTGCACCAATCCTTTGGGCCCATACCGAAGCCCAGCCCACCATGCTTCAGGCGTTGGGGATAGTAAGAAAATGGAGTTTGGTCCTTGGACGGGGGGCAGCTGGACCCAATATAGCAATACAAAAGACAATTTGCTAGCCCTCCCACTTATTTCGTCTCGCTTACAGCTCATGAGACTCACAAACAAAAGGCCAGATCAATTTGTTTGTATGGGTAATTTTATTTAACCCTTTTACTCATATTTTTTATTGAAATTTATCAATTTCATGGGCAAGAAGAACACTTCATAAACACTTACAAAAACATTTACAAAAAAATACAAAAACATTTACACATATTTACACCTACTAGACACGTATCACATATACTATGTATCAACCAATAAGCAACAAACTTCTCATGCGAATGGTATTTCTCAACTCTATGAAGAAAAAATCATTGATTTTTGAGAGCTAGTCAAACCACTGTTAACCGAAAAAGGTGTACAAGAAATGTCTACGGCAGTAATCAGAAGACAAATCAAATTATTTCCAACACAAAATGATTGAACCCAGAAGGGGCACTGATTCAGGATATCTATCTGCCGTTTTGCCGACGCGTTTCGAATCTGTGATTAGTTACAGATTCTCCTCAGGGCTCTCTCAATGTTTTGATTCTGCACAAAAAATGAAAAACGAAGTTTGTTTTAAAAGTTTGTAAGTCATTATTGCAAAAGACCCCCTGCTATTGCTGTGCTAAAACAAGTTGGTTTACCTTTATGTCAGATGCGGAGGGCTCTCGTGGGTCGGATTGGGCACGAGAGGCTGTGCACCACAAATCAAATAGGATGGAGCTTTAATTCTGTAAAACATTAATTCACAGACTTACAAGGCCATCTAAAGCGGAACCGAGTGACTACTACAGGCCCAAAAGCGGCACGTTCATACCTCAATCGAGTCTGGCGTTGATCTCTACATCAATTCCTCATTCTGCTAGTTTTGCTTAGTTTGTGCAACCTATAAAAAATGAAGGTCGCGCTCAGTTTCGGTCTTCATTATGACACTTGGACATTAATGGAAGTGAGGTGAAATTGTTTAAAAGACACATACCTAAGGTTTCAGATTTTTGCACAGGGCGGCGGTCGCCATGCCGTGTGTTTGGTTTCTTTGTTGAATCCGATCTCAATTGGTGGCGGGAATGAGTGTTCCCTGTCCTTTACAGCAGCGCTGCTTACTCGCGCTATAAAACAAGAGTGGGAAGGGTAGGGGTTAACTTAATCTTTGCCACGGAGCGCTGCCAGTGGAATACTGTTTCATCTCATCGGAGCGTGACTCGCACTCACCTTACTATCGCCCAGGCGAACCAGGAACTGCTTGCGTTGAAAACGCCTGGTGGCTGTAGCGGGCTCTTACATCATAGCGAACCAGGTGCGGGGCATTCTGGGAGTTGTGGTTCAACAGGGGAACATTACAGTCTTGAAATTTCAGAAAGTGCGTTTAACCCCGTCTGGGTAGTGTTGAATTTTAATATTAGATAAGCTTCTTTTTTCAGTAAGATTTGATCTACATTCACTTCTGCTTTAAGTTGATTGATATTAAAGAGCACGGTCCACTTGAACTCGTTGTTGCCGTGTTGTTTGTCGACGTAATGTTGCACAAGGGGCGCAGTTAGTACTTTGTTTTTGACCCGTGATCTGTGCTGTGTCATACGGGTATTGACCTGCTGGTTGGTCTTGCCAATATAGATTTTATTGCAGGGACAAGTTATAGCGTAGACGACATTATGTCTTGCAATTGGTAAAATTGGTATGAGACCAAGTTGTGTTGGAATGTTGAAAAATCGTGCCCTCAATGGTTGTATCGCACGCGATACAATTCCCACACCTGTGGTGTCCTTCAATGGGTTTTAGGCCCCATTTAGACATCAAGTCACTTTTCGGTTTTACTAGTCTGATGTCTGCACGGACTAGTTGTTGACCAATGTTCTGATTCCTTCTAAAGGCGAATATTGGGCGGGGGATAGGTGTCTCCAATTGTTCCAACAAATGCCAGTTTTTTAATACCATTTGACGTATGTTGTGAGTTTCGGCACAGAATGTCGTCACGCATACTAGGTTCTCAAGGTCACGTTTAACCTTTATTTCAAGGAGGCTCTCTCTTGGGGTGCAACGTGCTCTTTTGAAAGAGTGTTTAAGAAGCTTTTTGGGGTATCCCCGTTGTGTCAATTCTTCACAGAATTTTGATCCATGTTGGTCAAATTTTGCCAACTCTGAACAATTCCTCCTGATTCGAAGGAGTTGACCATATGGCAGGTTTGCCCTTAAGTTCCTGGGGTGTGAGCTCCCATAGTGGAGTATGGTGTTCCGGTCTGTCGCTTTTTTGAAAAGGCAAGACTTAAGGGACCCATCCACATCTCCTACTTCCACATCTAAGAATGTCATTTTAACATTACTTGAGTCAATTGAAAATTTAATGTCCTTGTGTCTATTGTTGAGCCACTGGTGAAAGTCACTCAACTCAGTGTAGCTCCCCTGCCACAGGAGCCACACGTCGTCAATGTAACGATACCAGTGCACAATATGGTTCATGAAAGGGTTGTCGGCCTCCACATACTTTTTCTCGTACTCTGCCATATAGAGTACGGCCATTTCGGGGGCATAAGGGCACCCCATCGCGGTGCCCTTGATTTGCATAAAAAAGTCGTTGTTGAAACGGAAATAGTTTCTTTTGAGGGTTATTTCGGCCAATCGTAAAATGAACGATGTTGGGACCCTGTGAGGTCTTTCCCTTAGGTCTAAATAGAGTTCCAGAACCTCCAACGCTTCGTCTTGCGGTATCTGGGTATAAAGGGACGTCACGTCCATGGTGACCATAAGTTGTGATGCCCGGTCGAACGGGGTCCCTTCTACCTTAACCAGGAAGTCAGTGGTGTCTCTTAGGTAGGACTTCACATTTGTTACAAAGGGTTCAAGAAGAAGTCTATATACTTAGACAGGGGCTCGAGGCATGAATCACAGCCAGACACTATTGGTCGCCCCGGTGGATTCGACAAGTTCTTATGGATCTTTGGTAAGAAATATGCCACAGGAGTTCGTGGGCATTTCTTAACCAAAAACTCACTTTCTTTTGGGCCTAGGAAACCACTATCTTTGCCTATTTGGACAATCTCTGTGATTGAAGCCTGAATCTCTTGCAGCGGGTCCTCCTGCAGTTTTCTATACCATTCTTGTTTTTTTACTTGCAGTGCCCCTTCCGCTAGATATTGTTCTCTGGGCCATATCACTACCGCTCCGCCCTTGTCGGCTTGTTTGATAATCAGAGAATGATCTTCTTTCAGGTTTTTGAGGGCCAAACGTTGTCCCTTTGAGATATTTTGCTTGACAAATTTGTGTCTGTTCTCTAGTTTGGTGATTGAGGACAACAAGACTTGTTCAAACGCATATACCTGTTTCGGGATATTTTGGTTTGGGACAAAGGTGGTATAGGTTGCACAAACTAAGCAAAACGAGCAGAACGAGCAGAATGAGGAATTGATGTAGAGATCAACGCCAGACTCGATTGAGGTATGAACGTGCCGCTTTTGGGCCTGTAGTAGTCACTCGGTTCCGCTTTAGATGGCCTTGTAAGTCTGTGAATTAATGTTTTACAGAATTAAAGCTCCATCCTATTTGATTTGTGGTGCACAGCCTCTCGTGCCCAATCCGACCCACGAGAGCCCTCCGCATCTGACATAAAGGTAAACCAACTTGTTTTAGCACAGCAATAGCAGGGGGTCTTTTGCAATAATGACTTACAAACTTTTAAAACCAACTTCGTTTTTCATTTTTTGTGCAGAATCAAAACATTGAGAGAGCCCTGAGGAGAATCTGTAACTAATCACAGATTCGAAACGCGTCGGCAAAACGGCAGATAGATATCCTGAATCAGTGCCCCTTCTGGGTTCAATCATTTTGTGTTGGAAATAATTTGATTTGTCTTCTGATTACTGCCGTAGACATTTCTTGTACACCTTTTTCGGTTAACAGTGGTTTGACTAGCTCTCAAAAATCAATGATTTTTTCTTCATAGAGTTGAGAAATACCATTCGCATGAGAAGTTTGTTGCTTATTGGTTGATACATAGTATATGTGATACGTGTCTAGTAGGTGTAAATATGTGTAAATGTTTTTGTATTTTTTTGTAAATGTTTTTGTAAGTGTTTATGAAGTGTTCTTCTTGCCCATGAAATTGATACATTTCAATAAAAAATATGAGTAAAAGGGTTAAATAAAATTACCCATACAAACAAATTGATCTGGCCTTTTGTTTGTGAGTCTCAGGCGTTGGGGAAGCACCTGCCCACCATTCTCTGAGCTTAGAACAAGTATATGCCCTCCTAAACGAAGCCTCTGCCAACCATCTGCTAAGCTTACACAGAAACAGAACTTAGTGTACCTGTTGTTCCTGATGGAGCTGCCACACTGCATCCTTTATACTGTCATCCATTCTTTAGTCCATGCTTTCATCCAGTGCACATTTTTGCAAAGTATCTTTAGGGAATTATTATTTGCAGCATGTACTGGGCCATGTGAATTGCTGCTTCATTTAAGCTGAAGAGCGCCTCTACACCTTTTGGTCGCGTTGAGGAATCTCCCAGCATCTTTTGGACCCTCTCAGTGCATACCAACATGCTTTTACCTCATATGGGGGTGTCTCTGCTTTCTCCTGCAAGTAAAGATCCTCTGGACATATTGTGGGAACGCAATACTATATCTTCTGCTGGCAGTGTGGGAGCTTTCACATCTAATCAGTGGCAAGCTTCTTTCAGAATTATAGAAGGCTCTTTCCAGCACCAACCGTGTCAATCAAGCTTCATAGGGTGGAATAGTTAATCCTGCCCATCTGTACATGAATGATTATCCAGTCATAAGTGTGATTACGTATTCAGTACCAATCCCCAGGCAACCCCCCGGACTAAAATTAGATAGTTACGACGGGAATAATTTTAATACTGAAACATATTATAGTATGTAGGTTTTAAAGACTGTCCGACGTCTTCATGCATGCATACATAAATCCTTTCACTGAAAACTTCAATAACACTGTAAGTATGCCGTTCCTTCACTTTTAATGGAGCAGCAGTGTATGAACATGTGAAGATTTTCTTTACCAAACCTCCCACATTTTTCATGATATTAATATCACAAACCATGTTTTAAAAAGTTTTCACCATGTTCGTTTTTATGCTGAAATCTGGGCTCATGACGCTATTTTAAGTTCTATTGAGAAAAGGGAGCTCAGGATTCACCCCTTATAAAGTCATGAGGAAAATAATGTTAAAGTTAACTTGTTAGAATACAGAAGATTCATTTTAAGCACATGTAAGCGCTCACAAGGAAATATTGTGTGTTTGCGTAGTAAAGCTACACAAGGGCATAGATGTATAGTAAATGTGTGACAATCTACAAACCTTTTGTTGGCTAATAGTCAAGATTTACCTACAACTGTGGTTGTCTTAATAAACACTTCTTGCCCCTTTAAAGATCAGAACTCTAAACTTTCCCTAGCAGTGCCTTCCATACTTCTTTAACATGGGGCCCTTAAGATGGCCCTGAGCAAAGGACATTTGTTTTGAAACATTGGATGCCTACACTTTGTGTTTTGTGCTGTTTGGAATTTTTTGTCAACCTTCCCCAGTAGCTAGACATTGGCGGGATATTCCAGACGCTGTGAATTTACTACCGATCTCTCTACTCTGTAGATTTACTAACTTTCTCGGGGCTCTGTGAACTCTCCACATTTCAGGAGGTCTCTATGACCTTCCCACACTCTCGCTCTGCATGAATTTACCACAGTATTCTCAGGTTTACGACAATCTGTAAGTTCACTGAATAAACTAAGTCTACACTCCTTACATTTGCTGCAGTTCTCAACACAGTGAATTACCAATAATTGTACATTTGTGAATTTATCCCAGTTTCACAAATGACATTAGGGATTTGCCTAGTAACATATTACAATCATACACATTCTTGATCATGCACAATGTGAGTGTACCCAGTACATAGATTCAGTGAACTTAGAATATTTATCTGCTCTGTATATCAGCCTTAGTTTTTATACTTTTTAAATGTACCCTATTTATATTCAGTCGTATTTTATCACACTCTTGCAGTCTGTGAATTATGACAGCCCTCTACTTTTCATGCATTTACCACTTCAGGGAATGTAAAATAATCTACTGTAAATTTGGATATGGACATGGGTACGCTGGTTCGTTGTTATTCATGATGTAGGAGTGTACGTCATGTTCTGCTGTGTGCTCTAAAGTTCTGCTTCTTACTTCTTGCCCATTTCCTGCCCACAGAAGAGTGTAAGCCGCGGAGAGCTGCAGGTGTCACTGTCCTACCAACCGGTGGCGCAGAGGATGACCGTCGTAGTGCTCAAGGCCAAGCACCTACCCAAAATGGACATCACCGGTCTCTCAGGTAGCAGCTATTTACTCCAACTTGCCTGGTGTAAACACTTTTACTTATGTTCCACATTAACCTTCCACCTGTCACATGCAGTCTGTACTCTTGTGTAACCACAAGCCCATCAATCATGAAATCCTGTCTGAACTCTAGTAGGATGTGGCGTAGCATGGGTGGGGCCACTTGGGCGGTTGCCACGGGCGCAAGATTCTTATGGGCGCAACATTTTAAACTGGGGTGCACAATATTAAAAAAATCCTTGCGGTGCCGCTGGAATTCCCGAACTTCCCCCCCAGGACAGTGCATGTGAATGGCCTGAGGGGCTGGAGATACATTCATGGGATAGTAGACAGACACCATAGTACTCCACTACTAGGGAGCGCCAGATTACAACTCAAGGCCCCATGTATGGCCATGTTCATGAGAGATGGAAGATGCAAAAATACCAAAATGTCTTTGTGACTGGGACCCCGAAAATACCTGCAACGCAGCTATTACGAGTGATGAGCAGTCGAGACCCATCACAATCTCAAACTGAATCAGACTCCGGTGTGTGGGGGGAACCGCGGACTCCGCTAAAAGGACACTCTGGACTACCGAAAGCTGCTACCCTGCTATACTATATAGTGTGCTATAGAAATGCCCGATTACAACATGTCAGACACAGCTGCGTCATGGTCGCCAGTAATGCGAGCAGACTCCTCCACAGCTTTACTATCTTGGGATAGAATATTCTGTTTTCCACTCAGGCCCCCTTGCCATTGACTCTCTGTAAAGGCTGGAGAGGATTCCATATTTCAAGTTGAAGGGCAACATTACAGAATTGTCATTTTTGGTCCATATCACACGCAGTCCGTATAACAAGTAGTCCTTGCCACACCATTACATTGCTGCAATATCACAATATAAGTTTCATTGATGTGTAGTGAATATTCCTTGCACAGTCTAGTGAAAAGGTCTGGACTGGTGATCCTGTTACTCGCATTTTCCCAGTGGCTGCAGGCTAGGGAGCTGCTTTCAGAGCTGATGACTGTAGCGTAGCCCGAATGAAAATGGTTCTAGTGCAAGAAATGAAATTGGCACCCCGCCTGCTGTTTGAATGATAAAATACTGAAATAATCAGGGTTCAGTGGATCCCTCAGAGCTTTGGGCCACAATGCCACTGCACCTGCTGCACCAATGAAAGCTACGCACCTGGCTGGTGAGTAGCAGCGGTCCGTGCAGGTAAGCGTGGTGGGAGGGTGGGGCGGGCGGGAGGGAAGTCAACAGATGACGGAATACAGCAAATTCAATAGATAAATCCTATACTGTTGTCTGTCGACTTCCCCCACCGCCCGCCTCACCGCGCTTACCTGCATAGACCGCCGCCGCTGCTGGTGAGCTGCCACGGCTAAACCATGAAAGCCTTTGGCCACATTCAAGGCCCGCAGCTGATTTGAACATTTGTGCCAGGGCTGATTATGGTTTTATAGTCAGTCTGCGCATATGAATGTCGCACTATCATGTGCAAAGTAGGAATAACATAAACATACCACACCATGCAAGTAATTAGCACATCATCATGATGCTGTCAGTGTATGACACCATCACATGCAAAAAAGAAAATAATGTTCTTTATATTAAATTATTATAACTTTCCTTTGTGGGATAATAGTGAGAGCTGGGTGAAAGAAAGTCCCAGGGTTTCTGCCTTTTGAGGGTTGGTACGGGAGGACTATGTAAGGGTGCAAACAGTACTGTGTGGTCAACACCAAGCGTTCGCCTGCAAGGAATTTCATGTCGGGGCCCATCAAATAATAACAAAGGGCTGATATTGTCCGGTTAGGGTCGCACGTCATGATACGGATGTCCATATCACACCACCATTTGCAAAGAATGTGATGTCGTCAAAGTCCCTTCCTCTTGTGCAACTAATATCTTGAGGTCAATGCCACGGTATCACGGGCACATCTCACCCTGTATCCTTCCCCCCTGCCCGGGACAACGGTCTTGCATCTTTTGAAGCCACCAGAGCCATCCCTTCTCTTCTTGTTGGCATTTCTTTGGGACTTGGAATATCAGTGACAGGGCTGGACTGGGGAACCAAAGCAACCCTGGCAAAAAATGGGCAAACTCACCCCCCCTCTCCTTGCGCAATTCCTCGCCATCAATTCATCCATTCTCTCTCTCACTCCCCTCTTCCCTGTCTCTGACCGCCCTCTCTCTACCTTACTCCTCCCTCCATCTCTTTCTCTCTCTCTCTCTTGAAGGCTTCCCATACCCGCTCCAATTAACCCCAGTGAGCCGAGGAAAGTGACAGAGGCACCAGGAGCAGCTCTGGGCTTTCCAAACCGGCTTCCAAGGGCTCCGGTCCACTGGGGATATGCCCAGCGGAGAAAAAAAGCCTGCTCGGCTCTGAGTACCACCATACTACACTAATATTGAACCTTTAACACACCAATGTGGTACCTCTAGAGCACCAGGGATGTACCCCATGCGCACCCACTGAATACTTGGAATGATCCAATACCGAACCAATGGCTTGCAACCAGTGCTCTACGGCCAGCACTATACCTGGAGCACTGCAATACTGAACCCATGGCCTGTTAATATTGCACCTTCAACACACCAGTGCGGTAGGCAGCTCTAGCGCATCAGTGATGTATGCCTAGCACAAGAATACCGAATCCATAACTGTACCCATAGCGGAGACACACAGACATACACTGTATTTAGAGCACACAGTATCAAACCCGTAGCCCACCAGACAGCTTTGTACGCCTAGCACACCCATGCTATACCCAGAGCACAGCAATACCTGACCCATAGCCCACCAGCCAGTGCTGTATGCATAGAACACCCATGCTATACCCAGAGCACAACAATACTGACCCATAGCCTACCAGACAGTTCTGTATGCCTAGCACACCCATGCTATACCCAGAGCACAGCAATACTGACCCGTAGCCCACCAGCCAGTGCTGTACGCCTAGCACACCCATACTATACCCAGAGCACAGGAATACCTGACCCATAGCCTACCAGCCAGTGTTGTATGCCTAGCACATAAATAAACAAAGTGGAATCCACTCAAGTGATAGTGATCCCTAGAGTGATGGGGAACAAACAGTGTTGTTTAAATGCCCCTCACACACCAACAGGCCCCTTGGTGTCATGCTTCATCATCGGGGCCTTCGCACCCCTCTACGGGATGCGGCGTGCTACGACTCGCGAGTACGCAGGAGCACTTGAAGTGAACTATGTGTGGGGGTGTGTGTTTAATACAAGGATGTGAGTGAGGTGAGGTGAAAAAGGTGAGTGGTTAAAAAATACCTGGCACGTGGGAAGAAAAAACTTTAATAAATCCCCGGCTGGTATTATTAAAATTTAAAGTGCAAGGCGTGGTTTTAGAAAGATACGTATTAGGGTATCAAACCACTGTGTTAAAAGTCAACATGTTTCGGAGGTCGAAGCCTCCTTCTTCAGGACAAGGGTGAATGCACTTACCCTCCCCTTACTCACATGTAAATATGTAAAAGTGAAAAAATAAAAATTACCACAATGTGTAATGTTCCTCACAATGTTTATATGTAAGTGAGTGTAGTTGCGCCCAGTTGGCGTGAGAACCTGTGGAAACAAAATCATAGATAAACATACAAATCTAAGTATCACAGGCTAAGAGGAGAAGAACAATGCTTCTCTGAAAAAACATCAGGTAGAACCCAGAAAAATAATTGGAACCTGGAACAGAAAAAGAAGAAAAAGGACACTACAAACATACACACATGCAAACCAACATAACTCTCTGCTCAGATGGAATGAGAGCAGAACAGTGAGGACAAAAGATCTTACTTAAAGTTCCCAAATACAGGACTTCATGAGCCTTTAACGTATATTGGGGAATCCTTCCTTTCTAATCAGAAACCTAGGGAATGAACATCAGGGATTTAGTAGAAAAACTTAATCATCAGAGTGCCACAGCTACAATGTGAAACTGCTTCTCTTGGTGGTCTTATAACTCACGGTTACAGCAACAGCTAATCGCCTGCCTTCCCTCAACGCGGCTCCGATGAACTGAGCTGCAAAGGGACTAGGGCCTTTATATATGCTTGCCTGTGGGTAATTAGTGGAGGTTGATTGAATAATGCAAACCGGTATATGCCCAAATACGGAGAGAAATCTCCAAATGTCCGGTATTGCGCTAGCGCCATACGCTGATCCCTTGCGCATGCGTACAAAAGTGACCGACAGACGCATGCGCGGCAGACTAAGCTAATGCGCCTGCGCAAAAGGAGACACTTCGTGAGAAACACGAAGCTGTCGGAGTTATTATACACGCCTGTGAATGAATGGCGATCGGAATACTAATGTGCAGGGACACGGATGCAAAAACCAAGTGTACACCAATCAGGCAGGGAGGCAATGGTCAAATGAAATAAGCACCCATGGCGGCAGTAGTAAATCAGGTTATTGGTTGGAGGTGCACCTAAATATTGAAGAGCTGCTCTCACGGATGTATTTAACATGCAATGATTCTTAAAGAAAAATTGTCATTTAGAGAGGACGATTAAGACCAGCTCCCGAAGGGGTTCATCATCCATCAAAAACTCGATGGCACCACGTTGTGCCGATGCACAAAACCCTACAAGTCCAGCAACAAGCATTCGCTGCATGTAACCATACGTGTACTTCAACCAAAACCTATCATGACGATTGGTCAGATCGAGTGCTACCTGAGAAGGTTCCATGGGATGCAATCATTCAGTCCAGTGGTGTCGGTTCCCAACCGAAACACCCACCGTTGTTCTTTTTCTAGGAGACCTATCTCTGAGGGCAGTTGTTCAATTATTGTCCACTGTAGCTCATTCACACAGTGTTGATTTTCAATGAAATGGGTTGACATTTTGGTAGTTAGCTTCTTGCACCTGATGGTGCTCTTGTGTTCGTTCAGCCTGACCCTCACAGGTCTGGTGGTCATTCCCACATATTCCTTTCCACATGGGCAGGTAATTAAATAGACTACATTTTTACTGTTGCAGTTAGTAAAAGCACGCTGTTCCCATGTAGTCCCATTGGTAAAAGTTAGGGTCTGGGTCTTTTTTGTGAGGTGGCAGTTGTTACAGTTACCACATGGGTAATGTCCATGTATGCCTTGCAACCTCGTCTGATCCTTGACAGGTGGGGGTGGTCGAGTGTGAACGAGCATATCCCTCAAGTTCCTACCCCTTCTGTGTGCAAAGAGAGGTTTCTCCAACGTTAAGCCACCACTCGTTAAAGTGCGCCAATGTTTGTGGACCAATTTTGTCACTTGGTTGCTGACCGGACTGTATGTGGTAACACAAACCGTCCTGTTTGCGGCATCCTCCCTACGTGGATTGTCCTCCAAGAGGGCATCCCGGTTGTTGTTTCGTGCTCTGGTAAAGGCTTTTTGGATCACAGTTTCCGGGTATTTTCTTTGTCTTAGTTTTGCACTCAGATCCTTGGCTTGAGTTTTGTATCTGGCCACATCGGTACAGTTCCGCCGAAGGCGTAGGAACTGCCCATAAGGAAGGTTCTCTCTCAGATGACGAGGGTGAAAGCTGTCAAATCTGAGGAGACAGTTCTTAGCCGTGGGTTTGAAGTGTGTTTCCGTTTTTAACATGCCGGCTTCGTAATAGATATTTAAATCTAAGAACACCATGTTGGTATTAGATGCCTGGTAGGTGAATTTCAAAAAGGCATTCTGATTGTTGAGCCAGTCAATGAAATCAGTTATCATGGTTGCGTCTCCATCCCAGATAACCAGGATGTCATCTATATACCTTCGCCAGGTGCGAATCCTCGCCCTGTGGGGATTGTTTGGGTGCAAGATTTTTGTGGATTCCAAATGGTGGACATATAGTCCAGCCAGGCTCGGGGCAAAAGTACTGCCCATACTGGTCCCATGTTTCTGCCAGTAAAGGGTGCCCTCATATTCGAAAAAATTCTTCGTGAGTGCCAGAGAAATGCACTCCATCACTACATTCCGTGGGGTGTGATATTCCCAATTCGTAGAATGCAGTACCTCTTCAATGATTTGGATGGTCTCATCGTGGGGGAGACTCGTATAGAGGCTCTCCACATCCAGGCTTAGCAACATCTGAGAAGTAGGATCAAAAGTCTGATTATTCAGCAGTTGTAATACTGCTTTTGTGTCTCGTAAGTAGGTGTCCGTAGCCTGTACAAGAGGTCTCAAGAAAGCATCCGCGAACTTGGACAAAGGTTCCAGGATAGATGAAATTCCCGAAACAATGGGGCGACCAGGTGGGTTCGCCAGGTTCTTGTGCACCTTAGGGATGGTGTAAAAGTAAGGAATGCGAGGGTTCCTCTGGGTCAGGAATTCGGACTCCTTTTTCGTAATCCAGTCATGTGTAAGTGCCTCTTCCACCATACCACCTATCTGAACTCTTAGAGATTCAGTGGGATCCTCCGTAAGGATCTGGTAGTTCCTATTGTCAGAAAGAAGCCGCCTACATTCTTGGTCATAGGCTATGGTTGTTTGGATGACCACTGCACCACCCTTGTCTGCTGGTTTTATAATCAGGTTTTTGTTCATCCTTAGTTCTTTAATGGCCTCATTTTCTGTTCTGCTCATATTCTGAAAGACCTTCTGTCTGGTTTCCAGATTTTTCAATTCCTGCATCACGGCTTTTTCGAAGGCCAATATTTCCACAGGAAGCTGGTTATCAAGTGGAGTGAATGTTGACTTGGGTTTTAGACCAGTGTCTGAAGTCTCTGTTGGTAAATCTTTGTCTTTGAAGAATGCCCGTAATTTTATAGTTCTTATAAACTCCTGCATTTCCTTATGTAGTAGGAAAATGTCTGGTCTATTGGTTGGAACATAACCCAGGCCTTTATTCAGTACCTCTATCTGCAGGTCTGTCAGGGGCCATGGGGTTATATTGATGACTAAGTCCCCCTGTGGCTTGTTGACGCCTGATTGGCTGCCATGCTCCTGGTTACGACCCGCGGGTCTGCCTCCTCCGTGGGCTGCCAATTCACATTGTTGCCCTTCCTGTTCCGCCCTCTGCGGGATCCCTGGCCCCAAGATAAAAAAGGTTGTTGATTTTGGGGTGCATTGGTTTGGTCTGGGACCCACTGGGGGTACATTGGTCCCATTTGAGGTGGGACAAACTGATACTGCGGGAATTGAAAGGGAGGTTGATAAGGGTTGAATTGGGGGCCTTGGAAACCACGCCAACCTCTTTGACGTGGGAACTGGGCTCTTTGTTGACGAAAGCCGCCTCTTTGCTTTCTTTGTTGGAAGCCTCCCGATTTATTACTGGAGTTACTGCCATCTGAGTTGACACTATCTGTATCACTCATATTGTCCTTCATGACATAATCTGCACGAGTATACGGGTAGGCTCTCTCAGGGGTAAAGCGGTCTTTGTCTTTTTTCAGTTTGTTAAATTTGCTTTGTTTTAAGCCCGCCTCAAATTCTTTCATCTGTTGGTTCAGTTCCTCTAAACCCTTCTTGAGATCCGCTGGTGAAATGAAGGCCTTAAGCTGTACTTCAAGTCTTTGGATCTCTACTTTCAGCTCAACTGACTTCCTGGCTGCCGTCTGGACTATAAGTACTAGCCAATCCCTGGTACAGTGCCAAGAGATAAGTGACCATGCCTTTTTAAAAACAAGGTCGTCCTGGAAAATAAACGGTTCAGTTTTAACCAATAGACCGATACAGATAGTGTCAACTCAGATGGCAGTAACTCCAGTAATAAATCGGGAGGCTTCCAACAAAGAAAGCAAAGAGGCGGCTTTCGTCAACAAAGAGCCCAGTTCCCACGTCAAAGAGGTTGGCGTGGTTTCCAAGGCCCCCAATTCAACCCTTATCAACCTCCCTTTCAATTCCCGCAGTATCAGTTTGTCCCACCTCAAATGGGACCAATGTACCCCCAGTGGGTCCCAGACCAAACCAATGCACCCCAAAATCAACAACCTTTTTTATCTTGGGGCCAGGGATCCCGCAGAGGGCGGAACAGGAAGGGCAACAATGTGAATTGGCAGCCCACGGAGGAGGCAGACCCGCGGGTCGTAACCAGGAGCATGGCAGCCAATCAGGCGTCAACAAGCCACAGGGGGACTTAGTCATCAATATAACCCCATGGCCCCTGACAGACCTGCAGATAGAGGTACTGAATAAAGGCCTGGGTTATGTTCCAACCAATAGACCAGACATTTTCCTACTACATAAGGAAATGCAGGAGTTTATAAGAACTATAAAATTACGGGCATTCTTCAAAGACAAAGATTTACCAACAGAGACTTCAGACACTGGTCTAAAACCCAAGTCAACATTCACTCCACTTGATAACCAGCTTCCTGTGGAAATATTGGCCTTCGAAAAAGCCGTGATGCAGGAATTGAAAAATCTGGAAACCAGACAGAAGGTCTTTCAGAATATGAGCAGAACAGAAAATGAGGCCATTAAAGAACTAAGGATGAACAAAAACCTGATTATAAAACCAGCAGACAAGGGTGGTGCAGTGGTCATCCAAACAACCATAGCCTATGACCAAGAATGTAGGCGGCTTCTTTCTGACAATAGGAACTACCAGATCCTTACGGAGGATCCCACTGAATCTCTAAGAGTTCAGATAGGTGGTATGGTGGAAGAGGCACTTACACATGACTGGATTACGAAAAAGGAGTCCGAATTCCTGACCCAGAGGAACCCTCGCATTCCTTACTTTTACACCATCCCTAAGGTGCACAAGAACCTGGCGAACCCACCTGGTCGCCCCATTGTTTCGGGAATTTCATCTATCCTGGAACCTTTGTCCAAGTTCGCGGATGCTTTCTTGAGACCTCTTGTACAGGCTACGGACACCTACTTACGAGACACAAAAGCAGTATTACAACTGCTGAATAATCAGACTTTTGATCCTACTTCTCAGATGTTGCTAAGCCTGGATGTGGAGAGCCTCTATACGAGTCTCCCCCACGATGAGACCATCCAAATCATTGAAGAGGTACTGCATTCTACGAATTGGGAATATCACACCCCACGGAATGTAGTGATGGAGTGCATTTCTCTGGCACTCACGAAGAATTTTTTCGAATATGAGGGCACCCTTTACTGGCAGAAACATGGGACCAGTATGGGCAGTACTTTTGCCCCGAGCCTGGCTGGACTATATGTCCACCATTTGGAATCCACAAAAATCTTGCACCCAAACAATCCCCACAGGGCGAGGATTCGCACCTGGCGAAGGTATATAGATGACATCCTGGTTATCTGGGATGGAGACGCAACCATGATAACTGATTTCATTGACTGGCTCAACAATCAGAATGCCTTTTTGAAATTCACCTACCAGGCATCTAATACCAACATGGTGTTCTTAGATTTAAATATCTATTACGAAGCCGGCATGTTAAAAACGGAAACACACTTCAAACCCACGGCTAAGAACTGTCTCCTCAGATTTGACAGCTTTCACCCTCGTCATCTGAGAGAGAACCTTCCTTATGGGCAGTTCCTACGCCTTCGGCGGAACTGTACCGATGTGGCCAGATACAAAACTCAAGCCAAGGATCTGAGTGCAAAACTAAGACAAAGAAAATACCCGGAAACTGTGATCCAAAAAGCCTTTACCAGAGCACGAAACAACAACCGGGATGCCCTCTTGGAGGACAATCCACGTAGGGAGGATGCCGCAAACAGGACGGTTTGTGTTACCACATACAGTCCGGTCAGCAACCAAGTGACAAAATTGGTCCACAAACATTGGCGCACTTTAACGAGTGGTGGCTTAACGTTGGAGAAACCTCTCTTTGCACACAGAAGGGGTAGGAACTTGAGGGATATGCTCGTTCACACTCGACCACCCCCACCTGTCAAGGATCAGACGAGGTTGCAAGGCATACATGGACATTACCCATGTGGTAACTGTAACAACTGCCACCTCACAAAAAAGACCCAGACCCTAACTTTTACCAATGGGACTACATGGGAACAGCGTGCTTTTACTAACTGCAACAGTAAAAATGTAGTCTATTTAATTACCTGCCCATGTGGAAAGGAATATGTGGGAATGACCACCAGACCTGTGAGGGTCAGGCTGAACGAACACAAGAGCACCATCAGGTGCAAGAAGCTAACTACCAAAATGTCAACCCATTTCATTGAACATCAACACTGTGTGAATGAGCTACAGTGGACAATAATTGAACAACTGCCCTCAGAGATAGGTCTCCTAGAAAAAGAACAACGGTGGGTGTTTCGGTTGGGAACCGACACCACTGGACTGAATGATTCCATCCCATGGAACCTTCTCAGGTAGCACTCGATCTGACCAATCGTCATGATAGGTTTTGGTTGAAGTACACGTATGGTTACATGCAGCGAATGCTTGTTGCTGGACTTGTAGGGTTTTGTGCATCGGCACAACGTGGTGCCATCGAGTTTTTGATGATGATGAACCCCTTCGGGAGCTGGTCTTAATCGTCCTCTCTAAATGACAATTTTTCTTTAAGAATCATTGCATGTTAAATACATCCGTGAGAGCAGCTCTTCAATATTTAGGTGCACCTCCAACCAATAACCTGATTTACTACTGCCGCCATGGGTGCTTATTTCATTTGACCATTGCCTCCCTGCCTGATTGGTGTACACTTGGTTTTTGCATCCGTGTCCCTGCACATTAGTATTCCGATCGCCATTCATTCACAGGCGTGTATAATAACTCCGACAGCTTCGTGTTTCTCACGAAGTGTCTCCTTTTGCGCAGGCGCATTAGCTTAGTCTGCCGCGCATGCGTCTGTCGGTCACTTTTGTACGCATGCGCAAGGGATCAGCGTATGGCGCTAGCGCAATACCGGACATTTGGAGATTTCTCTCCGTATTTGGGCATATACCGGTTTGCATTATTCAATCAACCTCCACTAATTACCCACAGGCAAGCATATATAAAGGCCCTAGTCCCTTTGCAGCTCACTTCATCGGAGCCGCGTTGAGGGAAGGCAGGCGATTAGCTGTTGCTGTAACCGTGAGTTATAAGACCACCAAGAGAAGCAGTTTCACATTGTAGCTGTGGCACTCTGATGATTAAGTTTTTCTACTAAATCCCTGATGTTCATTCCCTAGGTTTCTGATTAGAAAGGAAGGATTCCCCAATATACGTTAAAGGCTCATGAAGTCCTGTATTTGGGAACTTTAAGTAAGATCTTTTGTCCTCACTGTTCTGCTCTCATTCCATCTGAGCAGAGAGTTATGTTGGTTTGCATGTGTGTATGTTTGTAGTGTCCTTTTTCTTCTTTTTCTGTTCCAGGTTCCAATTATTTTTCTGGGTTCTACCTGATGTTTTTTCAGAGAAGCATTGTTCTTCTCCTCTTAGCCTGTGATACTTAGATTTGTATGTTTATCTATGATTTTGTTTCCACAGGTTCTCACGCCAACTGGGCGCAACTACACTCACTTACATATAAACATTGTGAGGAACATTACACATTGTGGTAATTTTTATTTTTTCACTTTTACATATTTACATGTGAGTAAGGGGAGGGTAAGTGCATTCACCCTTGTCCTGAAGAAGGAGGCTTCGACCTCCGAAACATGTTGACTTTTAACACAGTGGTTTGATACCCTAATACGTATCTTTCTAAAACCACGCCTTGCACTTTAAATTTTAATAATACCAGCCGGGGATTTATTAAAGTTTTTTCTTCCCACGTGCCAGGTATTTTTTAACCACTCACCTTTTTCACCTCACCTCACTCACATCCTTGTATTAAACACACACCCCCACACATAGTTCACTTCAAGTGCTCCTGCGTACTCGCGAGTCGTAGCACGCCGCATCCCGTAGAGGGGTGCGAAGGCCCCGATGATGAAGCATGACACCAAGGGGCCTGTTGGTGTGTGAGGGGCATTTAAACAACACTGTGTGTTCCCCATCACTCTAGGGATCACTATCACTTGAGTGGATTCCACTTTGTTTATTTATATGACTCGGGAGACTGAATCCACTGACTCTCTCTCTCCCCCCTCCTGTTAGAACTTGTATGCCTAGCACATACATACTATACCCAGAGCACAGCAATACCTGACCCGTAGCCCACTTAGCCAGTGTTGTATGCCTAGCACACCCATGCTATACCCAGTGCACAGCAATACTGACCCGTAGCCCACCAGTAGCACCGGTAACATAGGCGGGCAGTACCCATATGGCGCCTGTGCTGTGCCCCTGACACACTAGTAATGTACCCCTAGAACGCTCTTACTGTACCTTCAGCACATTCTTACTATAAAAAGCGCACCCCAATACTGTTCCCATAGTGCATCAGTGGTGAAACCCTAGCACACCAGTAATGTACCTGTAGAACACCAGTAATGGGACTATAGCGCAGTGTTATACACCAGTGCCATATCACTAGCACACCAGTGCTGTATCCTCACACACCAGTGCGTTACAAGTACTTCATCAATATCATACCTGTGCGTGGAGAAAGACAGAGGCCTCGTCATGTCAGACCTCGTGACGGGGAGTTACAAGTTAGCTGCTTCCAGCGAAGAGTGACCTGGGACCCACCAGACACTCTAAAAGTGGTCAGCCAGGAGACAAGAAACACTCCTTACGCTCATATAATACACTGTCTGGCAGGCATCCCACTTGGCTGCTCGCTGGCAGGCATGTGGTGTCGGCGACAGTCGGGCAGTCACAAGGCCCTTATTGCAAACGGAGCATAGTATACGTTCACACATCAAGACACAGTCACAAGGCGATTTGTGTGCAGGTAAAGTGCCACAGTGTTGCACGCTGCATGACAGAGAAGCATCCTAAGGCAGAGACATCACCGTTGGTGCAGAGAGAAAGGCTTATCCTCCTGGTTTTGAGATTATCTCTGCCTCGCACATTGAGGGATGGACATAAGCTGTATATTGAGAAACAGGCAGAGAGAGACTCTCACAGCTTGCACATATTTATTTATGCGATTATACATTGCATGTACTTTAACCAGAGGTGTCAGAGCGCTTTACAATAGATCAAAGTGCATTAGATCAGACATTACAGGTAACATGGTAGAGATGAGAAGAGGTATGACTACTTGAGTTACGCAGAGTGATGGATACATATTTACAAAATATAGATTCACTATAAATTACACATTGCAAGCAAGTTTTGGAGACCTATAGCTTGTGCAGGACATATAACTATATTTACAAAATATAGATTCACTAAAATGTGCACATTGCAAACTAAAGTTAGAGCAATTAGGGTTTCAAAAGTACATATTCCAGCGTTGAAGCGGAAGGACAAACTAGTTCTCCAGTAGGAACATGAAACAGTCAGAGAATTATTGGTAAAAGTGTCTTTAGAAGAGAAGGGTTTTAAGATTCTTTTTGAAGATGCAGAAAGAGGTGGTATTGCGGAGGTATGGAGGAAGTGAGATCCAAATTCTGGTCGCATTACAGGAAAAAAGATGGCGCCATAAGTCTTTCCCCTTTGAAAGTCTGAGGTTCGAGCAGTAGGTTTCAGCATTACATGAGGGTCTTGACCCACCTGAAATTTCAAGTTTGTTTGCTGGATAGCAAGTGTTGGAAGTATAAATGGCTTTATGGGTGATACAAGCAGCCTTAAATATTGACCTGGCTTCAATAAGAAGCCAGCGGAGAGTTATCAGCGTAGGCGTGATGTGGTCATTTCTTTTGGCCCTGTAGACGAAATGCGCAGCTGAATGAAGGATGGGTTTTAAAGGAGAAAGGGGAATCTAGGGGGGCCTGCAAGGAGTGAATTACAATAATCAAGTCTGGAGAGTACCAAAGATTGAACAATTTTTTTCAGGTCTTGTTCAGAAATGAAACATCGGATACCCCTGAGAAGGCGAATTTGGTAGCATGCATTTTTGGCCATGGTGTTGATTTGGGAATAGAGGTTAAGTCTGTTGTCCAGGATGACTCCTAGGGATTTAGCACTGTCAACTAAGGAAAGTTTGCAGTTGAGAATGTTCAGATTATCCATCCAAGATTGCACAGGAGTTGGGGAGTTTGAGATAAGAAGGGACTCCATTTTCAAAGGATTTAGTTTTAGGTAGTGAGATGTCATCCATTCTTGGATAGAGTTGAGGATGGTGGCGAGGAGTGAAATGTCATCTGCGGCGGACTCCTTGAGGTAGAGTTGGGTATCATCAGCATAGAGGTGATAAGGTATCCCAGACTTTTGTAGTAGTTCTCTTAGAGTTTCCATGTAGAGATTGAATAGGATGGGAGCGCGGATGGAGCCTTGCGGGACACCAAGATCAACAGCCTATGATGTTGAGAGACAGTTTTTAATTTTGATAATCTGAGATCTGCCTGTGAGGTATGATTCAAACCATTTAAGAACTATGCCTTCAAAACCCATTCACTGTTTTAGAGTTGTGAAAAGTGTGCATCGGTTTACAGTGTCACATAGACAGACAGGTGGCACAGGACCCCAGATGAAGAGAGACAGCCATGACCCTTCACATAGTCGCAGAGACAATCACAGGGCAAACAAAGGGCTAGTCACATAATCCTAAAGAGACAGTCACAGCCTGCACGCTGTGAGGAAGCTGGGCACCAGGAAATGGCACTGCACAGTACAAGACAGCTATTGCGACCTTTTAGTCCATAGAGACAGTTACCTCTCTGCACGCCAATAGACTGTCATAGCCATCATCACACCAGAAAAACACATACAAATATTAGAGGTTCACAGACCTGGCCAAAGCAAGGCTCTCTGTGAGACTACACACAGTCAGTCTCAACACTGTGACTGTCCAGAGAAAAGGGAGCAGCTGCTTAACCTACTGAGAGGCAGGCTCTCCTGCCTTCAGCAGCAGAGGATCAGTCAGAGCTAGACTAGGTTTAAAGTGCAGCTTGGAGGATGCACGGTCAGCGCGTAGCAGGCACCATCTGGTGCACCATTGTGAAGGCTCTCTCTCGCCCTGCATGCAGCAACGAGCCTGCCTACCTGGGCGGGCGTCGGAAGAGCACAAATCTTTGCATGCTGTTCCGCAAGGGAGAGCGCCGTGAACTTGCTTCTACGGAACTTCAGCGCTGCACCGCCAGCAACGCACTAGGACTGTGGCCCCGCCCCCTCCATGTGCCGGCAGCATCACAGCCCCGCCACCCCACTAGCATACATCCCAGGGAACAGGTAGGGCTGCAGTCAGGAGAGAGAGGTGGCCTACTGGCGGTCACAGGGGTCATAGCAGCCGCTAAATTACTAAACCCCATTAGCACCAAACCAGCCCCCACACTCCCAGCTTCCTGGGGGAACGCCCGGTGCCCAGTAGGGCCAGTCCGGCCCTCATCAATGGCTTGTGAGCGGTATGCATTGTTGATAATGTTATTTACCACCAGTGGGCCAATAGGATACTGGCAACCTAAATCCACATCATGTCATGAATGCTACACCAATACCTCCAACAAATATGGCATCAATATTACACCATCACATACAACCAGTATAATTTCATCAGTATCAGTCTATCATGTGTGACTAATAACCTGCGGTCCAAATCAAACCGTGTGCAGATAGCATGTAGTAATCACGTCCATTCATATCACTTCATCTGCGTTACACCACCATATGCAACCAAAATTATGCTATCAGTATTACACCATCAGATGCAAATAGGGTCATCAGCAAAATCACTACATCATGTGCAACTTATAACTTGATGTCCTATTCGCACAATGTGCAATTATCATGTAGTCAGTGCTACACAATCACATGCATACATTTCATGTCATCAATATGATACTATCACGAGCAATCAACATCATCCCAACAATATTACACCATCACGTGTAACCAGTATGCCATCAATATTTCACCTTGAAATGCAACAGTATCATGTCTTCAATATCACCCCATCATATGCCTATTATAACTTCATGTCAAACTTGCACTGTGCAGATATCCTGTAGGCAATATCTGATAAACATGTGCATCTATATCACATCATCAGTGTTACCACATCACATACATCCAGTATATTACACCATCACATGTAAGCAGTACATGTCATCATTATTACATCATCACATCTAACATATATCCTCATCAGCATTTCTTAGTCCGCTATAACCAGTATTATGTCTTCATGATTAAACCATAACGTCTAACGATTTTCTTGTCATGTGCATTACACTATAACATGTAACCAGTATCATGTCATCAACACTACACCCTCACATCTTAAGAATATCATGGAATTTGGCCTTATAGCCCGCTGCCGAGGGCTATACTGGTTGTTAAAGACCTTGAACCTGAGTTACAGGTCTGAGTTGCATGCGAGGGCCTATAACAAAGGAGAGGGTCTTTAACAACCGGCATAACTGGAGGTAGAAGGGTAGAATGTTCTAAATTAAAAAGGGAGAAACAAAGACAAACATTGGAATGTTGGAGCAAAAGGCTTATACCAGCCATTATAAGCTCGAAGCTACTCCATTATATTAAATGGAGCGCTCTACATCCCGAAGTTGTAATCAATATTATACCATCATATATAACCTCTATCTTGTCAGTATTACAATGTCACAACTAACTAATATCATGTTGTCCATATTAAGCCATCAGGCGTAAACTGTACCATCTCATTAACACACACTTCTTAGCTGGTCAGTTTTCTGTGCTCAGCCCTCCGGTTTAAGTGACCATCCCAAGGCACTGACTCAGATCACATTATCACACCCTATCTGAATAAAGATTCCAAGACAGAAAAGCGCCTATAGGAAAGGAATACTGTCATGCATGAAAGACCCCGCATCACATGACACAGTTAAACAAAGTTTCAAACGCAGGTATATCCCTGAAGAGGTAATAACTGTAAGACATAGTACATGCACCGAAAAACTGACTAAAATTGAGGACCAAGTGGAGTTGGAGGATCTGTTATGCTTCCATCTAGCAACTATTATGTCCCTACACTTCACCCTTTCCCTGGTATCCATTTCTTCTTACCACAGACAGTTCCTTAACCGCATATTGGAATCCTTAACCTGGTCTAACTCCAGGCAGTCTACACTCTCCCACAGCAACTCCAGTTATAACCCATAGGTACTCTAGAATCAACAGGAGGGACTAGTTAGTATTACCACACAGCTTCTTAGCTATGTGTCCACATTAGGCACAGAAACCATAGCTAACATTCCAATTTGCCTTTTCCCTTCTCATGCAACCAAAACCTCTTTTGGCTATGCGAGCATTATACAATACTGACTTTAACACAAACATTAGAGCAGGCCTTTCTTCATTTATTTACTGATCCCTTCACTAAGTTACCCATTCTCTCAGCCATTAAATCCTCACTTTCACTCCGTCACTAAAACAGCAACTCTAGCATTCGTTCCCCTTACTTCCGATCAGCCCCTTTCCCCTTTGCGGTCACTCAGCACCTGTATCTAGCACACTCCTCTTTACTCCATCTTTTTCACAGTCGCATGCATATATCCTCACTACTTCCCTCGTTCCTTGTAAACATTGCAAGTGTCTCTAGATCTGTGTCATTGGTCTTCTTTTCTCTCACCTCTCTCCCGTGCAGATCCCTATGTCAAGGTCAATGTCTACTATGGCCGTAAGCGCATCGCCAAGAAGAAGACACATGTCAAGAAGTGCACACTCAATCCCGTTTTCAACGAGTCCTTCATCTATGACATCCCTGTGGAGCTGCTGCCTGAAATCAGCATCGAGTTCCTGGTCATCGACTTTGACCGCACGACCAAGAACCAGGTGGTGGGTCGGTTGATCCTAGGTGCTCATAGTGTCACCGCTGGCGGCGTGGAACACTGGCGGGAGGTTTGCGATCACCCCCGCAAGCTGGTCGCCAAATGGCATAGCCTCAGTGAATACTAGAAGTGGATTAGGGTGCGAAGGGATCCCGGGTGGGTTTGGGGGGGCAAAGGGTGCCCACGGCCCTCTTGTATAAGAGACTTACACCTTGTTTTAGCAGTAGATGACTACTTTATGATGCTGATCCTCTAGTGATGTGATTCCCCAGGGGTGCTGACGTTCAAAGATGCATCGTTTTAAATAATTAAAAGAACAAAAAAAACACAGACTTACATATACTAACAGTATAATCACATTATTGCATGCCGATCTACCCAGTGAGGATTTGTATAAACAACCAATGTCAAACAACCGATGTTCGCGATTCTTTGTCACTAAGGTTGCTCACAGTCCTGGGCTCTTCTTTTACATGCCATTGTAATCTGGCAGTATGCCAAATTGGTTGAATTGAAGTGATCCAAGACTTCACTTAAAATACATTACGTGGTGTCCCAGTTGCATGGAGACCGTGTATAATCCTAGTTGTATACTCCCCACACTGATGACGACACTTAGTGTGCTGAGATGTTCTTAATGCATTTTCACTTAATCCTAGCCCTTAATCTGCCTTCATGTGCTAAGTGTAACTCTTTTTGGTCTTTTTGTGCCAGTTTGACTTGGTCGTCATCAGTGCTCGACATTTCTTGTCTTGCGTGAGGTCTTCAGGTTTGCATTAGCGGACTCGCTGCCCTCGAAGTTTCTTTTTCAAGTTGTTTATTGGAAAAATCAGAACAATAATTGAGCAACAGAGAAAAGGGCAAGATGTTAACGCTGTAGTGTACCATGTTCCTGCGGTCGAAATATCGATCTACACCGATATCATAACAGGAAGCAGAATTAATAGTAAATCTGTGCTTACCTCAACAACATTTGGGAAGAAGATATTTCTGTTTTGATATATCTTTTGACATGCTTGTGAGGTACATTTTCGGTATATGTGTAGTATCCCTGTGGTATATACGTCTGGTTACGATACACATGTAGGCCAATATTTTCTGGATTGAAAATGTGACGCACAACATCAAGTGGGGATTAGAAGCAAACATGCTGTGCATCAGTTTAGGCAATCAGGAAATATCTCTCATTAGACCCGGGGTCTCCGAAAGACCAAAAAAAGCATGGACCAACCGGTACGAACTGGACATGTGGGTGACCTCACCCTAGTTATACTGGGATTTTTGGGTCGCCATTTTGTCTCTTTGGTTTTTAGATTACTCTACTTGGATGACAAACTATAGATTGAAGAATACGTTTTTTTAAAATCTGCATTGCTTCACTTCTTCATTAGAGGTACATCATTTCTTATTAAATGTTGCTAAAGTTAGTAAGGAAAATTCTTCATGTCCTGGAGGCCCTGAAGTAGTTAATGGGCTGTAACTTGTGTTACAAAACAAGTAAGCAATACGATCAAGTGACCGCAGCAGCAAGCAAGTAGTTAGACCTAGCATTGTTGCAGCGACTTCCATAAGCATACTGCTACACCTTTTGAGTCTCTCAGGTGTGTGAGATAAGATATTTATTGGAGGGGGTACCATATTGAAAAACAAGAGTGATGAATAACAATTTGGAGAGTGAGTAAGGCTTGGACTGGCCCAGTTCACTGATGTGTATTTGAGGAACCTTCTTGTTTGGAGGATGAACATGCGTTCGAAGAAAGCTGATCGAGAGGTATGTGTAAAATTCGCAGGATTAAGTATAAGATTTCCTTTCTGGTACCTGAAAATCAAACTCACTGCATTTGTTATATATGCTATTCGCAAATAGTTGTGTCAATGCTCTATAAGGTGTGAGGATGTTTCCAACACAGAACAACATATAGCACATACTGCCAGACTCCTCCTCAATCTCTGTCATACCTAAAAAAGCGCTTCTATTTTACAATGAAAGTAACAAATATTTTATTACACTCTCGCGTTAGTTTTCGTTCGCTTCATATATCATCCTCGAGGCGTTGACCATGATGTGTTTGCTAGTGTGAGGATGGCACATTGGCAATAGCTACAGAAATAAGAGCTAATCTTTCTAGATCGCACAGCACAAACTGAGTTGCCTTTTGGCACTTAGATAGTCAATGTTCTAATAATTAACATACTCAGTCGTATTTTTCTCCAACCTGGGAAAGGTAAAAGGCGGAGAAGGCAGTACCAGGATTTCAATCTATGACTTTGGGGTTTTAACACTAGCGTTGGGCACATTAATCTACTGAGCATCTTACTATGAATTAATCTACTGTTGTTGAAGAAACTAATGCACACTCACTGAACCTATTTTGCCAAAATATCACAGAATACGTTGCGGATAGATATAGCAGATGCCCCAACGTTGGATTTATCCATTGACTATTAGTCGCTGGTTATAAAATGATGCTTCAAAAAGTTATATCTTTGTATCAATGCTGTAAGTCATGATATCCAAGCAAATCTGTTCTAATTTCAATCCAGATTGTACTCTACACATCCAAGACTGTTATAAAAAAATGTTTTTTAGGCTGTCTTTCAAAATGGCAGAGAATTTGGACAGTTTTTGCCTCTTCAGCCAATACAGTCTAGTTTCACAAGAGCTCTGGCCTAACGATGGAGATGTCAAAGGTAGACAGAGACCGCCATGTTCTATTTCCTTCCGTTCATTGCTCTGTGGTGACCTCCAACTGGATAGAACATATTGAACCGGAAGTGTACATACATCTGTGTTTCCTTGTTAAGATTTTGATGATATTGTTTACAGTGTTCTGTGTGAAGTGGCATGAGGCCCTCATTAAAGGGCAAAGCCCACCATAAAAGTCTGTAAATAAAGAAATAAACCTGACGTTGACAGTGAGAAGGTTCTCACAGATGAGCGTTGTTTGTCGTTCTTGCCACTTTCCGACTGCCTAAGGATGTTGATGAACTGCTGAGCCGCGCTTTGTGTTTAACTGTTGTTAGATTGTTGACATAGGTAGAAATCTAATGAAACACCTACATGTATTGCCACTGTTTTCAGGAAAAATTCCCATATTTGCTCAATTTTTGAAGCTTTGCAATGGCAGAAGCAAGTACTGAATGCAATTCTGTATAAAGTCCCTCTTAATTTTTAGTAACTTGGTACTTTGGCCTCTGTTTTTTAAAATAACATTCAGGAAGTGTTTACCCAGATCTAAAATTCTATTGAAGGGGTCTCTTATTGTGTTTGTTGTTGAAAGATTCACTTGCAATAAGTGATTCTTGAGATCTCTGGGAACTGGTCCTCTCAGTGGCAGGTACAAGCAGAGCTCTCAAGTCTGCCAGGTATGAGTAGGTCTTTCTTACTTTTATTATGTGGAATTCAGCAGTGCAGGAGCCAGAATGCTGAGAAGCTACTGATACCTAGCATGAGGCAACCAGAGAGCTGGAACAGACAGGTCAGGCCAGGCTGGCATGCCTGAGATAGAAAATGTGGAGGTCTAAAACAAGACAGCAGATCTACCCATTTCTGATATTGGACAATCTGAGGCCTAGAGATGACAGCACTTGGTGAACTTCTCACACCAGACAAGAGGCTGCTTGAGAGAGATAGACAATAGAAAGGACTGAATTTACTATTCACACCTGGCGAAGGACAACCCTCTCATGAGACAACTTGAGAGGTTGAAAAAACAACTCTCGACCCCCGAACACAGCAGTTTGAGAGCTAGAACAACAGGACCAAAGAATCTGCCCACACCTGACTTGAGACAAATTGAGACCTAGAAAATAAGGATAGGGGGAAATACTCACACATGAAAAAGGAACACACTAAGACCTATAACAGCGAAGGACTGCATGAACTACTGACACTGTAGATGGAATAACTTGAGCATTTAAAAAGTACAGTAGACAGTGATTTATTCCCACATGACAAATAACTACTCAAGACTTCTGACAAAAGAATAATGTAATGCAGTACACACACCTAACATGGAACAGCTTGAGGTCTCTGCACAGACTGGCTTTTTTAAGGTTGGGTTTGTTCTGCATCCTTCATTTATGGTTTCCTATATAAACTTTGGACTCCTTCTTAGTGATTAGACTTCTGGTAATCTAGACAGCACATTCTGTAGTTGCATAGGTCTGGTTCTCTTTTCTAAAGGCGCAGAAGAGCTGTATTGCTATATATATATATATATATATATATATATATAGCAATACAGCTCTTCTGCGCCTTTAGAAAAGAGAACCAGATATATATATATATATATATATATATATATATATATATATTTTAGAAATGGCTGCCTCAGAGTATTTCAAGTGATTTAGAAATCTGTGTGCCATTTTTTGTGTGGACGGTTCTTTGTTCGATCACCACGGCAAAAATGTGGAGCCGCATCCTGGTCCACGGTCAGAAAAAGGTAGAGTGACATTGGTGCTCCCAAGATGGCAGCTGCTCCGGAAGAATATCAGATATAGAATAGGGGATGAAGAAGAAGTTACAGTGAAGGGATGCTTCAAGTAAATAAAAAAAACAGATAAACATAGCCACCAACACGATAAAGCGTTTTCTATAAAGAAAAGGCAGAATAAGAGAACGAAAGTTGGCCGCGGCCTGGATACTGCGAGCAGCGTTGCAGCCTGCCTGCAATCATGGGCGATTTTGGGGGAGTTACATCACGAAGCCATGAAAATGAGGAGGTCCAAAAAAGACTAGAGTCTGACAGTACTGTGAGACTGAACTATTGTGATAAGAGCCCCTTCAATATTTGCATGCTTTAGTTGTAGGAAGAGTGAAATATAGTCAATTTTGTAGGGGTGTGTGGAATTGGTATAATTTACTTCAGAGTACTTATGCAAAAATTCGAGAATATTATGCAAAATTATGATTCTGCCTATTTTACTGACAATATAAACCAGGAGAAAAAGCTTGTCCAACTCCTCTGTAAAAGCTAGAAAGCTGCTCAGACCTTGATTACGAATTAGTCTGTATTTTGCGGACCCTATGTAAACCCATGTTTGCCCATGAGTCAGAATTACAGGTTGAATGGGATTTACTGCATTAAGTAATTGTTGTTCCATAGAATATCTCACCGTTCAGTAGGTTTCGGCTGGTCATGCCTGCCTCAACAGTGGGAAAATGTACAGCATGTATCTTCTTGGGGCAAAGGTTTCACTGGAACCTCTGAACAAGGATGCCAATCTTCTGGACATACTAGAATATTTCTTCCTGTTTAGGTTTTGCCTGCACAACGCTTGTGCCGTGCTTGCGAAATCTCTAGTATTTACACAAAAAAAAATAAAAGGGGCTTAGAGCCCTCCCATTACTTGCCTTTACTTACCAGTAGCTGTCTCCCACATGAAGAAGGGCCAGTTAAAGCCTCAACAGCGGGTCTTCGTCAGGACTCAGTGAAAGAATAGGAGCAACCTATTGGGAAAAGGACAATTTGCCCAACCTCATTAAAACCAATTAAAAAGGTGTATGTAATAGTGCTATCTCTTCTAAATGGAAAATGCATTCTCACCTGGAATTTTCAGTCCTCCGGTGAGGAAATAGCAAAATGTATTCAAAAGACAAGGCCTCACTGGCTCTACGCCTAAAAGGGATCATTGGTTTTAAGGAGGTTGAGCAAATTGTCCCTTTTCCCAATAGGTTGCTCTCATCCTATTCTTTCACCTAGTCCTGATGAAGACCAACTCTTGAGGCTTTAACTGGCCCTTCTCCCCTTCGTCGGGTCGAAACGTTTACATCTTACAAAGCCTGGATTGGATTATTCATTCTTAAAAGAGACAATTATGATTGAGACTATTACCCTTCAATGAGATCATATTTATGATGTACAATAAATGTAACAGACAGGCTTCCCTGTAATAGCTATGTTATATGTATGAGGTCTGCTTCCTATTTCCGTTCTCTATCCAAAATTTCACACATGGGCACTCTTTCTGAGCACCTTTAATCCCTTGTCCGTCTATCTGGAGCGACCGCATGTAAATAATAAAAATTACACTGTCAAGTTGCATATATAAAAAACTCATGCATTTACTTCTTTGAGGGTGATAACTATTGATGTCACTGTATACTCTCTTTCATATTGTTAAAAGTAATACCTTACCCCCTACCTCAAGGTTGAGGAGGTTGGTTTGGACATATGAAAATAGGATAAACTAATCAGTTTAACCTTGTCCTTTCTGTTGGTCTCTCAAATTGCACCACAATGTTTTTGCGCATCACACTTTACTCAGGTCCTTTGGGTTATTGTTGTGTTATCCCATTGATATGTAAAAACTGAAAAAAATAGTCAAACATCTATTCCGCCTTTTTAAATAGCAGCATGATGCTCGGCGACCGGATGTTCAAACTTCCTCTCAAGGCTAATAGAAATCATGATATGTCTCGATTCGACTCTAAATTTGTTTATAACGGAGTTGGTCAGGCAAAGCTAATGGTAGGGTAAACAATCAAGTAATCCACTTGTGCTTGACCTTGATCTAATTTTGTGGCAATCTCGTAGCACTTAATTGTAGATGGAAATTATTGTTTGAAATAGATAGCGAGGCACCAAGCTCCCCTAACAACTTGGGGGGTAGGAAAGTAAAACACTAGGAATCCCCAACACCAGTGGCGGCTCCTCCGTTAAGGTGGAGGAGCGTCACCCCACTGCTCAGAGAGCAATAGTTAAAGAACACTAAAATCATTATAACTAGCGTTATTATCATGTTAGTTTTTCTTTCCTGGTGCGGGTGGGTCTCGACTGCCAGAACATGTCCCAGGCTCTCATTCCCTGCCTGAGCACCCATCCACAGCGCTCAGACCAATCACAACGCTAAGCGCTGTGATTGGCTAGGGGAGTCAGGAGCCTGGGTGCTTCGTGTTCCTGCTTAGAGGAGCGAGAGGCGGCAGCGAGTGAATCAACAGCTGACTGGGTGGCTGGCCTGAAGGTAAGTGTTTATTTTTCCATTTACAACCCTCCCCGTTCCCCCGCCCCGGCACCACCGGTAAATAGTGGGCGCCACTGCACAACATTTTGAGATGAGTGTCCAGCTACAAAAGATTTTTTTTAAATCGGCTGCAAAAATAGTATCAAATGGGTAAAGAATGCAACTAAACAATTGGGAAAAAATGCATTGTGACATCTCTCACTTGTAAATACTTTAGGATAGGTTTCCCTGGGTACACCGGTATCTTGCAAAAGGTAGATTATAAGGTTTACCCACACTTTCTTCCTGTGATAGGCATACAAAGACAACCGGATTCGATATTCTTCATTCCAAATTGTACTCCGCTGCCATCCTTCCCACCAAACTGTCCATACATGTGGTGTAAGCCCCCACAGCTTGACCACAAGTACAGAAACGCCAGTGCGGTCTGTGCAGCGAGCGTACCTACCTACACGATGAGTGGGGTGTTCAATCACACGTCGCCCGCCTGCACAAGAAGTGTGCCGCCTGCATGCCTGTAACGTCTGGTAACCTATCAACACACTTCTCGGTACAGGTATAACAGCATCTTACGCTAAGTATACCTTCATAAGTTCGAAGATATACAGAACACTCAAAGGTGGCAAACACAAATTGTTGAACCTGAGCTCTCTAGCCACTATCATGACACTTGAATACTGAAGGCAACTCGCAGGAGCGACTTGGATCTCCAGAGCACGTACAATCACACAATTCCGCTCATTGCACGTGGAGCCGCAACTAGTGCAAACAGACGTGTGGGTGCAAGGAAGTAGTCTATACCATCAAAAATTTGGACAGTCTCAAATTCTGAAACAGGGTAAACACCACCAGACAGATATCTTGCATGCCAGGGTAAAATTATTCATAGCCCTGAAGTAAACTAGGCATGATTTGGCACATGGGCTTCCGGTATGTGTAACAGGTGCCCATACTGAATTGATATTGGCTACTTGGCACCAGGTGCTGCACCAAGGCTGTGCTCATAAACCAATAACACGAGTCACCTAAACTCACTGTACCTCAGTGGACTACCATCATGCACTAACTTAACCTCGTACCTACGACCATCATCCATTCTAACACTGCGCACACACACACACGCACACATTTTGGGGATGGTTATTGACGTGGACATGAACAAAAGGCAGGGGTTTGATGCTTTTAGCCAAAGGGAAATGGCCATACTGGACCAGCCTTGGCCCTTATTTGCAAGGAAATGTGGGTTTTGGCTCAGCCCTAAAGGCTCTTATTTGCAAGGAAATATTCCTATAGGATCAGCCTTAGAGTCCCTTATGTGCAAGGAAGTGGCAGACTGGATCAGCCTTAGAGGCCCTTATTTGCATGGAAATGGGAAAAGTGGATGATTACCTTTTGGTATCAAAGGCCTTGCCCTGTCATTGCTGTTAGATTTGATGTTTTTTGCCAGCGTATAATCCCTCTATCATCCTTTACCTTTACTGATAGACACTGCTCATGTTGATTTTCATCATGAGGCTGTCCTAGTCCTCTCTTCTGTTTAATCTTTGCATTTCCCCACTGGCTTACCTTGTTGAGTTGAAGCTTGTCGCTTCAGTCTGTTTCTATACGCCAATGACACTCAGATTATCGTCCTAATATCTGGCAATAAACAAAACTCGTCCGCTCAATTGCACAAGTGTCTTACTGTCCTGGTTTTTGGATTAGAACCAACCAGGGGAAAACTGAAATTGTGCACCCTTCTATCCACTCTCCATTTTGGGACTTGTCCTTCTGGCCAGATGTTTCGAGGACTATGTCATTTCCAGTTTCTAGCATAAGCAACCTGGTCGTCCCATTGGACAGTTCTCTATCTTTGTCAGACCAAATCTCCAGTGCATCTTAGTCTTACTTTTTTTCAAGTGTTCTGAAGCACTATCTGCATTTGGTCACCCTGCCACAGAAGTTACAAACATTGAATGCTTTTATGTCTACTCGATTGGACGATTACAAGGCTGTTTATCTTGAACTTCCTACTTATCAGATACAGAAGTTGCAACTGATCCAGAATTACCCTGTTAGGATTGTGGTGGTCTTTAAATCTTAAGCCCATGTTTCTGCTGCTTTATGCCGTGTACGCTTGCTACCGGTGAAGCAACGAATTTTGTTCAAGTTTATGTGCGTGGTTCATAAAGCATTATATGTGCCTTCATCAGTTTCTCCCTAATTCTCTAGATTTCAATGGTATTGTCTCAGACGCCCACTGAGATCCGCTAACCATAAATAATTACATTTTCCCTAAATTTGCCCAGAAGACTGTTTGCGGCAGAGCATTTTCTGTAGCAATTGCTATACATTGGAGTTTTCTGTCATTACTGCGGAGATCTGATCAAAGTCTTTTGAAATGTTCTGAAATTGCTGAAAACTTGACTTGTCCCCAAGTTACCCCTAAGGATTCCTCAATTAGTTATCTTTCATATTGTATTGCGGCCTTAGTGCACCAAAATGTAGGCTCTCTAGCACCAAGAAGCCCTGTTTTGAGTGTACTCTACACTTAACCCTTTAAGTGCTGCCGTCGGCCAACGGTCGTCGCAAGCACTACCTTGCCAGTGCTGCACACGACTGTTGGCCGACGGGACTGCACCCGTTATTCGAACGTTCAGCACTGGGCGCTGAACGTTCGACGCTCCTAAGGTGTTAATAAATCCCAGAAATAAATAAATAAAGATGGGCAGAGTAGGTCAGCCTTAGAGGTCCTTTAGTGCTAAGAAAGTGTCCAGTGGACCAGCCAGGTGCTGGTATCTGAAAGGAAATAACCAGCCTGAGCTCCTAGTCTGCTTTGAAGTTTCTGGAGAGGACCAGGCTGCAGGTCAGTACCTGTAATATAATTGACACACTAAATGGTAATTGCATTTACAAATACGCAAAATGAGCCTGTTTGGTCTTCTGTATTGAACGGGAAAACTGGATGAGTATGGGTCATTCTGTTTAGTGGCAATGCATAGATCTGGGGGGGGTCACTGACGGTCGAGAAATGTATTTTAATTTCATTTCTATAGCGCGGACTACCCCTGAGGAGGCTTTCAAGCGCTTTACAAACGGCAGCATGTTATTCCAGACACAAGGTTAGTGGTTAATCCAGTAGTTGTTAGTTATTGTTGGTTATTGGGATTAGCTTTGTGCTCTCAAAGACACCATTCCATATTTGTGGTGCATGGGGGGGGGGGGGGGGGGGGGGGGACCCAGGCGCGAGCTGGTCTTTCCCTGGGTACTTTCGCGCGAGGGAGCTGGAATAGGTGGGGGTGATTAGGGGGAGGTAATAAAGGGAAGTCAGGCTGGCGGTTGGGTACTGCGTAGCGGGAGGCAGGGGAAGGGAGGTTCTTTTTGCCGGCTCGTGTTCTTGTTTACCTTAGTGGGCCATGGTGGAGGCGGCCGAGGTGCGGAGGGCGGTGCAGCTGCTGTGCGCTGCAGGACGAGAGGACCTTCTGCGGCCCGGTGTGACGACGGGGGCGTGGGTGGGGCTGGCCCGCCCCCCCTCGTAAGGCTGCTGGGGGCGTGTCGCGGGCGGTGACTGCCTGCTTGTCACCCGACCCGGACGACGACGAGGATGGAGAGGCTGCCACTCCGGCGGTCTTGCGGCTGCCGGCCCAGGTTCCCACAGACTCGGGGCCCCCGCCGGTTGACCCGGGCGCCCACCAGCAGGTATGTCTTTTACCATTGCAGAGTGCTGGATTGCGTGGGGCGCCCGGGGGGAGGCGGGGGTGCTCTTTGGGCCGGCAGGCCCTGCGTTCGACCGGGCCTCCTCCTGTCAAGACCAGGAAGCCTTCTTTGGTTTCTGGGGGCAAAGCGTGGGCGGAGCCTTGATTCGAAGTGCTCCGCCCGGGCCCATATTGCTGCTACTGTTCCCGGGGGCCCCTCCCCTGCTGTGTATGGTTTGCAAGACGGGGCTTCGCCCTATTTATGGGTAAATGGGCAGTGCTACCTGCTGTCTCCTGCCACCCCTGTGTTGGGTCAAGCCCCCCCCCCCCCACTTCCCCAGTGATTTGGCTCAGGGCTGCCCAGAGCTTGCCCCCCCCCTGCGGCGATGCCTGTTTTTTCCCTCTCTGGGCCCCCCCCCGGCCACTGACTCTGTTAATTTTGGTGAGGTGTCCCCCCTCCCCCCCTCCTGGCCTCCAGGTCCATGGCTCCTGGTTTTGCCCCCCCCCCTCCCCCTGTTTCCCAGCAGTCCCTGGGCCTCTGGTGGGTTGGGTATGGATCTCGGGGGGGGCGCCCTCTGTCCCCAGCCAGGTGCTGTTCCCGGCCCCTCGGGTCCAGCCGGGTGCTTCTCAGGGTGGTTTGGCGACCGGGTCGGGTGGTGTCTCTGGGTTGGCGCCGGTTGCTGGGTCTTCAAGGGATGTTTCCCTTGCCTCTGTGGGGGGGGTCTTTCTGCTGATTCTTCACAGTCTGGCTTGAGCGGCCGCAGTTTTTCAAGTTGCTCCTCCGGCTGGGCGGCTGTTGCCTGGTTCTTCGGGCTTGGGAACTGTCCCTACGGCTGTTTCCAGTGGTGGGATCACGGGAGAGTTATCTGGAGCGGATCTCTCTTCTGCAGTTTTGTGCGCGCGGAGCTTTCATGACGTTGACTGGCAGTTTTATGATTGGGGAATTGGTGATGGGGCGCTGCCAAGTGGCAGTGCAAACGTTTCATTTTCTGGGGAAGCTTTCTATTTGGATGTTCGGAATGATCACTTGGAAGAAGGGGAGTTGAGGGATAAGGAGTTTGGGCTTTTGGCAGGCCGGGCCCAGAGGGGTGGGCTGGGGCAACCCCCTGTTTCTCGTATTTTGCAGGAGTCATGTGCGGACCACGCAGCGGTACGTGAGACAGCGAGGAGTAGGCCAGCTACAAGGGATCAGGTTGATGTTCAGCAGTAGTCGGCACAGTTGCCAAGAGGTAAGGATGGTTGGTGGGCCGTGTGGAACCCAAGGGAGAGTCTCCCTGTTAAGAGTACCAGATCAATCGGTACAGGTGATGGGGTTATTGGCGAGCGAGTCGCTCTGGCGCCGAGGCTTGAGCGGCCTGTGAGTTTGAATGTTTCTGATGTGCAAACTACAGGGGATGTTTCTACAGTTGGGGATGGGGTGGCTGCTGAAAAACCTGTCATGCAGCGGTACGTGAGGCAGCGAGGACTAGACCTTCTGAAAGGGATCATGTTGATTTTCAGAAGCAGTCGGCACAGTTGCCAAGAGGTAAGGATGGATGGTGGGCTGTATGGAAACCAAGGGAGAGTCTCCCTGTTAAGAGTACAAGATCACTTGGTATGGGGGATGGGATTGTTGGTGAGCGAGTCGCTCTGACACCGAGGCTTGAGCGGCCAGTGGTTTTGAATGTTTATAATATGCAACCTACAGGGGAAGTTTCTACAGTTGGGGATGGTGTGGCTGTTCCAAAACCGGTTACGGAGGATAGTATCCTGCCAAAAAGATTGCCATGAGTGTGCGCAGTGTGAGGGGCGGCATGCTCTCACACAGTGTTTTTCCCGGACAGCGTGTTGGAGACCAGGGGAGGGGTTCAGGGGGTAGGGGACAACCTCCGCACTTTGTACATGAGGGCTCCTACTCCTATTAAGCAGGACATTCTGGATTTGTGGTTGGTGGACTATCCTGACTTTGAGGCTGCTACGACTTTGTCCTGGGGTTTCAGGGTTGGGTTCCGGATTGGATATCAGGGTCCCCGGGTGGGTCGGTGGTCTGACAATCTGAAGTCTGCGAAGGAGTGCCCTCAGGTTGTGCAGAAGAAGTTGGATGCTGAGCTTGCAGCGGGTCGGATTGTTGGTCCTTTTCTGAGTTGTCCTCTCCCTGATTGGATCGTCTCTCCGCTGGGGGTGGTCCCAAAAAAGGCGGTGGGGGAGTTTCGCCTCATCCATCATCTGTCTTGGCCTGAGGGTGCATCTGTCAACGATTTCATTGACCCAGCTGACTCCACCGTGACATATGCTTCAGTGGATGACGCCTTACGGCTCGTTTCGCAGGGCAGGTGCTGGGGCTTTGCTGGCAAAGAGTGACATTCAGTCGGCTTTCCGGCTCCTACCCATCCATCCGTGGGATTTTGGTCTCTTGGGCATGCATTTTGGGGGATGTTTTTATGTCGATAAAGTATTACCCATGGGCTGCTCGGTGTCATGTTCCCGCTTTGAGACCCTCAGTACATTTCTGCAGTGGCGCTTCACTTTTGTCAGCGGCCACGTCCTGGTCTGCCATTACCTTGATGACTTTCTTTTCATTGGTGGGGGTCAGTCCGGGCAGTGTCAGGCGGCTTTGGCAATCTTTCAGGCTATGACCAGGGATTTGGGCGTTCCTCTGGTGCCGGATAAGACCGAAGGTCCCTGTACATCACTGACTTTCTTGGGGATTGCAATTGATACCACGACTATGATGGCGCGCTTGCCTGCTGCTACCGTGCGGGAGATGACTGATTTCATACGCTTGGTGTTGGGAGACCACAAAGTGGAGCTGCGGAAAGTCCAGAAGCTTTTGGGGTACCTCAATTTTGCTTGTCGGGTTGTTCGGGCGGGTAGGACGTTTTGTCGACGTCTGGGCCTCTCGATGTCTGGCGCCAGCCTTCCTCATCATCGTGTGCGCATTACAACTGCTGTCCGTGCTGATTTGAATATCTGGTTGCATTTCCTGCAAGATTTCAATGGCGTGTCCTTGTGTTTTGCGGATGAGGACATGGTGTGGCAGGTGCAGCTTTTCACGGATGCATCAGGAGCTCACGGCTTCGGCATCTTTTGGGAAGGTCGTTGGTGCGCGGCTGGCTGGCCAGTGCGCTGGAAAGAACAGGGTCGCAGCATTGCGTTTTTGGAACTCTTCCCGTTGTTGGTTGCTCTGTGTATCTGGGGGGAGGAATTTCAGAATCGCTCCGTATTGTTTCACGTGGACAATATGGCAGTAGTTGACCTTGTTAATAAACAAAGGGCCCGCGATTTGCGGGTACTAAAGCTCCTGCGCGCCTTCATGTTGCGGTGTTTACAACTGAATATTGTCTTTAAAGCTCGGCATGTTCCTGGAGCCACTAATTGTATCGCTGATTCTTTATCTCGCTTTCAGTGGTCCGAATTCCGCAAATTGGCTCCCGGGGCGGACCTGGAACCAACGGCGATCCCACAGTACGTATGGGACTTGGGGGATTGAGGGTCCACCATTTGGTCGAACATTTAGTAGCTGCCTCTACACGGCGGAGTTATTTGAAGGCCTGGCATGAGTTTTTGCAGTTTGGTGAGGTGTTGGCAGGTCCGGTCAGGGCTGGGTTATCTGATGAACAATTCTTATTGCAGTTTGTTTTACATTTAGCGGACAATGGCCTCTCTCACACGACCATTTCGGGCAAGTTGGCCGGGGTGTCTTTTTATGGTCAGCTTTGGTGAGGGGAGGGATCCGGTTGGGGGGGTGTTGGTTCGTACAGTTCTGAAAGGGCTGGGTAGGCTTCGGGCTGGTGGTCAGAAGCTACGGCAGCCGGTGACCTTTGATTTGCTTCAGTTGCTTTTATCGCACTTGGAGGTGTGCTGCTATGATGCTTTGGAGTGCCACAAATTTCGTTTGTGCTTTGTGTGGTTACTCTTTGGGGCATTTCGGGCCTCTGAACTGCTGGGTTTGAGGGGTAGAGTGGGAATGACCAGCAGCGAGGTGGTGGTGGAACATGACCGGGTACGCCTGTGGCTGAGGATGTCTAAAACTGATCAGATGGGGAGGGGTAGGTGGGTGTTTTCTGGGTAGGAGCGGTGTGTCTGCATGCTGCCCTGTGGGGGAATGGGAGGTTTTTGTGTCTTCTCCTCATTTTCTCCCGGGGGCAATTTTTTGTCATGCTGATGGCAGTCCCATCCTTGTTTCTCAGTTGTTAGCTGTCCTCCGCAAGGTTTTGTTGGGCCTGGGGAGGGATCCTTCTCAGTTCGGCACCCATTCCTTCAGGATTGGCGCGGCGACCGCGGCCGCCAGGTTGGGGTGGGATTGGTCTTAAATTCATCGTATTGGGCGTTGGGCGTTCTAGATGTTGTGAGAAGTATGTGAGCGAGTAGTCCGCCTTTGCTTTGCCTAACATTTCTTTTTCTCCTAGGTCCTTGGCCCTCAGTCGCTGGCTACAAAAGGAGGGTGTGGATCCTGGGGCACTCTTTTGTTAAACGGGCTGCTGTAGCCGCTGCGCGTCAGCTTTGTGGGAGATCTCTTGGTTTAAGCAGTCTGACACATGAAGTCTCCTGGCATGGCACAGGGGGCATGCGCTGGGGCGGTCTTTTTCCCGCCTTGGCTTATATGGTTTCAAAGGGTTGGGGGGGCCCTTCGGATCTACTGGTGCTGCATCTTGGGGAAAACGACTTAGTTTCTCTATCAGGTTTGACTTTGCTAAAGTTAATGAAACAAGATCTCGAAGTCATCAAGACCACATGGGTGAGCACCATGGTGATATGGACTGAGTTCGTGCCTCGATTGCAATGGACTGGGGCAAGGAGCTATTCCGCCATGGAGAAGGCAAGACGCAAAGTGAATAGAATAATGCGACTTTTTTGTAACCATTTATGTATATACAGTTTGGCTCATCATCATTTGAAAGTTTCAGAGAAGCATTTATTTTGTGAGGACGGGGTCCATCTGTCTACATTAGGCATTTCTTTTTACCTTCTGGAGCTCAGAGATTTAATTGCCACAGTTCTTCAGGTGCAGTTGTGGTGTGCTCCTTCCCTTCCTTCTTTGGGTGGGGCGGGAAAACGCTAAAGGTTTTCCTGGGTGGCGGTTTTTGCTAGTGGGGTGGGCAGCCTGGAGCGGGTTGGCCATCCTGAAGGGTAGCTCGTTGGGTAATCCTGGGGGTATTAGTCAAGAGTTAGTTTCGGGTTCTGTTAGGTAGGGAGTTTAGGCATAATGTGTAGATTGGAATTTTATGATATAAATAAATAATTAATGTGTTCAAGAAATGTATTATGCACCTGTCTTAAAATAAAGTGGCCTTTCTTGCTCCTTGAAGAAGTGTGGACAGTGATTTCTTGCGCGATAAATTAGTGCCAGTTGGGTGTGATCATTATTGGAAGGGGGTGAGCTCATGCAGATGCTGGGATTAGTAAATGAGCGTAGAGGAGTCTCTCAAGCCAGCTTGTTCCTCGCATCGCACAACTGGTGGTGTTGAGGCGCGAATAATACAGGACTATGCATTTTAGTGCGGTGATGCAGACCACCACACTAAATTGCATTTGTCTAACCCCAGATGCGTGTTACTTGGCAGGACTGGGAGGTTATTAGGTGTTGCGAGGCTGCAGGGCGTAACTCTCAGAGAACAGTTGGGTCTATTGTGATCTTCTCTGCTCGTGGCTAATCTGGATAGGCCCTGTTTTTGCAGGAAACTAGGTAGTCTAGGGCCATTGTTGGCCGTGCCATGAGTCCATATGTTTTTATTTCGACTTTCATTCCCACTTTCATGCTGTTCCTGGGCATGCACCTTTCGACACAAAAGTACATCACAGTACAAGCTAAAAGCACATATTCCATCAAAAGAAACATGGGGGAGTCGGGAGGAGGCACTAAAAGGTACCAGCGTGCGGCATGAGTCACTCGGGGCGGGAGGGAGCACTTTGTCGCGAGGCTCAGTATGAACGCGCGCGCTCGGAGGGAACACAGGCCAGGCTTTTATCGAATGCATGGCGGCGGCGAGCGCGAGCCCCGGTACTTATTACTTCGATGAGTCACTCCACTTATAAAGCAGAAAGTAGAGCCACCAGTTTTATAAAAATAAAAAAAAACACATAAAAAAAAAAGTTTCGTGTTTTGTGCGTCTATTTCTTGCTGAAAGAATCGTCTTCCTCGTAAACAAGGCGATTGGCGGGTGAATGATGATTTGGGTCACTGTTTGGATTCTGCTGGTCTGCAGTGAGGAGGACTCCCAACCCTCCTTTGTTACAGTTTATTTATTGTACTTAAATGGTATGAGTAGTGTACCTCTGTGGCGCTATGTTGGCCTGGTCTGATTTGGTGGTGATTCGGTGAGCACGGTTGAACTGCCCGGTTAACATCGAGCAGGAGGTTGCTGTAGGGTGACCAACTGGCATTGGTGCAAATTCAGGACGGTGAGTGTAAAAATTCAGGACACAAATTCAGGACAGGAGGTAAAAATTCAGGACAAAACTTCAGGACAATTGGATAAGTTTTACAGACACATCAGAGGTCGTGCAATGGTATATAAGTAAGCCCAGCCATATCGAAACATATTCAACCATTTGCAAACCTATCCATCATGTATCCTTCCATCTATCATTTCACTCATCCATCCCTTCATCCATCCTTTATCCATCCACCCTTTCATCCTAGCCATCTGTATACTCATCCATCCACTCTTCTACCCATCCATCCTTTCACTCATCCATCCAGCCATTTACCCTTTCACCCATCCAGCCATCCTTTCTCTTACTCATCCATCCACCCAGTCACTCATCCTTCCAACCATCCACCCTTTCAGTCATCCATCATCCTCCCTTTCTCTCTCCGTCGTCCCTTTCACTTAGCAATCCTTCCTTCCATCCATCCATCCACCTAACCATCCATCTACTCATCCACTCATGAATCCATCAATTGACCCTATCACTGATCCAACCTTTCTCTCATCCATTTATCCTTTTACTCCTTCACTCCTTCACTCATCTATTCATCCTTTAGTCCATCTACCCTCCCTTTCACTCACTCAACCATCCTTACATCCACCCTTTCACTCATCTGTCCATTCACCCTTGCACTTATCAATTCATCAATCCATCCATCATTTCACTCATCCATCCACCCACCCACCCACCCACTCATCCACCTTTTCACTCATCCATCCTTTCACTCATCCATCCACCCTTTTACCCATCTAGCTACCCTTCCACCCATACATCCAGCTATTTACATGTTCTCCCTTCCATCCTTCCACCACTCACTCATCAATCCATCCATCCTCTTTTATTATCCATCTATTCAATCTTTCATTCATCCATGCACCCTTTCACTAATTCATCCAGCCATCCACCCATCCCTTCACTTACTCACTCGCCCACCTTTTCATATTCATTTTGAGCTGAGCCTTTTTGAGCTGCAGAAGCCATACCTGGACTGGGACAGAAGCCACCCAGGGCAGAGACAGGGTCCACCACAGGTGGGGGGGAGGGGGAGGGGGAGGGACAGGAGCCATCACTGGGGGAGGGGGTGGGAAGGAGGGGGACCAGGATCCACCAGGGTGGGCACAGGGGTGGGCATGCAGTATCCTAGTATCATCTTGGTCTCTTCCAGGGTAGCGTAGGGCTCCTCACCCCCTCCTGGACAAGACAATGAGAAGTCAGTCTCTCTTTCGAAAATGTTACTTTTACCAGCCCCCGCTGTGATGTACAGTACTTAAAGGAGATACTCCGAGAGAACTGATTTAACTGATTGTCCTCCTTACTTTGTTAATCAGTGTGGGTGCGATTGTGCCATTTCTTTATTTTATTACATTAAAGACTGCATGTTTGAAGAATCGAGGTTTGTTTACAATTTAGTGACCGTTATTAAGCTCTGTGCTGTGATGAGAACCATGTGCTGCCTCGGTGTAATCCAGACCGGTTGTAGGATGTTTGGGGCCCTGGGCAGAGAGGGAATGTCTCACACAAATTGCAGATACAAGACGCATTCAGGGCTGTTTGCATCTCAATAGATGCCCCTGCTCCTGAAGCTGCAGCCCCTCCCTCTCAGCCACCTTCAAGCACCGCTTAACAGCTCATCAAGTGTTGGAGGTGTGAGGGGTGGGGGCGGCAGCTTCAAGAGCAGGGGCATCTATTCAGATGCAAACAGCCCTGAATGCGTCATGTCAAGTCAAGAAGGGAGGTGAGTGGAAGCTGTGCCGGCTTTAGGGATGTGCGACCGTGCCCGGTTAAAATTACGGACAAATGGCGTCCGTTAAAGAATCCTTCACGGACAACGGACAGACGGCCGAAATTACGGACTGTCCGTGAAATTTACGAACGGTTGGTCACCCTAGGTTGCTGCCAGTTTTCTTGACCCATCTGATACAAACCACATTTGTGAATGGTGGGCATACCCCAATGGAGTAAGCCCTGCTATCGTGAAGGGTAGATAGGGCGCATGGCTGTAGTGTGACCAGTATGAGAAGCATTGGTTTTGTGCCCTGTCATGACACAGGTCCCAACTGATTTTAAGAAGAATTATTAAAATTGAGTTCATCTTATTAATGCTATTTTTTATTAATATTGAATTATTAATCCTGTTGCACTCCGATAGTAATATATTTTGTTTATTTTTTTTAAATTAAGGCTTTTTAGGTTCAAAGATGATCCTCCGCTTGCCTTTCTATATGTCTTGCTTTTTTTTTAGGTCTGGCTTGACAGCAATGCTGGGGGACCTTATGTGATCAATAAAGAAAGAGCTTTCAGAGTACCACGAAGAGAGGGTCTTCGTCTCCACCGGTACACAGTCAAAATATCGAGTTGTAAATATCGACCTACCATAATATCGAGTCTGAAATATCGAAGGTGCATAATATCGAAGGCAAGAATATCGTAGGACAGAATATCGACCCAAGGTAAGTAATATCGAAATACTTAATATCGATGTAAGTAATATTGAAGTAAGTAATATCGATAGCATATATATCGATGTTACTAATTTCGATGACACTAATATCGATATTTGTATTATTGTATAGTTTTTTATTATGTATGTGTTATATGTTTAATTTAAGTATTTAAAATAATTACTATTATATGTGTATAAATGTTATATAATAATAAATAATTTTATAAGTAAATTTTATGTTTTTGTACCGGAGCGGGTTGTGGGTTTATAGGGGAATAGGGTGGGAAGTAATTTAATTATGGTAAATTGTTTAGTAATTAGTAGGATTAATTAATTAATTATAATTAATTGGTAATTATGTGAAAATAATAGGAAAATAATTTTAATTAATTTAATAATTGATATATATATGTTGTGTAGCGGGTTGTGGGTTCATAGGGGAATAGGGTGGGAAGTAATTTAATTATGGTAAGTTGATTAATAATTAGTAGGATTAATTAATTAATTATAATTAATTGCTAATTAATATTGATTAATTGGGAAAATAATTAATTGATTAATTGATATATATTTTCTGTAGCGGGATGTGGGTTTATAGGGGAATGGGGTGGGGAGTAAGTTAATAATAATTAATTAATTAATATATGTTTTTATAAATTTATATTTAATTTATTGGGAAATAATTAATATTAATTAGTTAATTAATTATTATTATTTTGTACATATTTAACATTATTAATTAATTGGTAATTAAAAAATATTAATTAGTTACATTAATTAGAGTAATTTATTGATATATAATTTTTAATTACTGTTAATTAATTAATTGGGAAAAAATAATATTAATTATTAAATTATAATAATTACAGCAAATTTGCTAATATATTTACTTTTTTTGTTATTGTTTATTAATAATTAATTGCTAATGAAATAATATTAATTAATTTTGGGTAAAGGAGTATTTTTAGTGTTTAGGGTCAGTTTTGAGTTTTTGGGTAAAGGGTTTATTTTAGGGTTTAGGGTCAGTTTTCAGTTTATGGGTAAAGGGGTATTTTTAGGGTTCAGGGTCAGTTTTCAGTTTTTGGGTAAGGGGGTATTTTTTGGTTTCAGGGTCAGTTTTCAGTTTATGGGTAAAGGGGTATTTTTAGGGTTCAGGGTCAGTTTTCAGTTTTTGGGTAAGGGGGTATTTTTTGGTTTCAGGGTCAGTTTTCAGTTTATGGGTAAAGGGGTATTTTTAGGGTTCAGGGTCAGTTTTCAGTTTTTGGGTAAGGGGGTATTTTTTGGTTCAGGGTCAGTTTTCAGTTCTTGGGTAAAGGGGTATTTTTTGTGTTCAGGGTCAGTTTTCAGTTTTTGGGTAAAGGGATATTTTTAGGGTTCAGGGTCAGTTTTCAGTTCTTGGGTAAAGGGGTATTTTTTGGGTTCAGGGTCAGTTTTCAGTTTTTGGGTAAAGGGGTATTTTTTGGGTTCTGGGTCAGTTTTCAGTTCTTGGGTAAAGGGGTATTTTTAGGGTTCTGGGTCAGTTTTCAGTTCTTGGGTAAAGGGGTATTTTTAGGGTTCAGGGTCAGTTTTCAGTTTTTGGGTAAGGGGGTATTTTTTGAGTTCAGGGTCAGTTTTCAGTTCTTGGGTAAAGGGGTATTTTTTGGGTTTAGGGTCAGTTTTCAGTTCTTGGGTAAAGGGGTATTTTTAGGGTTCAGGGTCAGTTTTCAGTTTTTGGGTAAGGGGGTATTTTTTTGGGTTCAGGGTCAGTTTTCAGTTCTTGGGTAAAGGGGTATTTTTAGGGTTCAGGGTCAGTTTTCAGTTTTTGGGTAAAGGGGTATTTTTAGGGTTCAGGGTCAGTTTCAGTTCTTGGGTAAAGGGGTGTTTTTTGAGTTCAGGGTCAGTTTTCCCTACTGTTGTACTCTCTGGAGTAGGAATAGAAATTTTTAGCCTTACGCTATCCAACGTTTTATTTAATTAATTGTTAAAATATCAAATATTTATTTTATTTTTTATATTACTTACATTTTATTTATGTTACTCTTTTATGTTTGTAAATGTGTTAGTAAATTAGAATATATTTCATTAATTTATACATTCGTAAAATAAGTATTAATACTTATTGTTCAGTGTATATATATTACATATTTACTGTATATATTTAATTAATGTATTCTTAATATATGTATTATTTATTACTTTTAAATATTATTAGATACTTTTAAATATGTTTCTTTTATTTATTAGTCTTATAGACTTAATTTTACATTTCTATATTAAAAAAAACGATATTTTTAACATCGATATTTTTTACATCGATATTTTTTTTTCGATATTTTTGTACTTACCATGTTGTAGATAGGATGTCGATATTTTTGCCCTCGATATTGTTGACTCGATATTCTTGTAGGTCGATATTTTTGTAGTCGAAATTCTGTCATAGATCCGTCTCCACCCTCATGTTGGTTCCCACTTGTACAGAATTTGATTGGGCTAAACTTATGTGCTTACAATGAAAAAAATGCTTGTATGGAACTTTTTGGCTTGTAGCAAAGCTTATAATCTTTAAACGAGGACTAAATTAGTTATTGCGATCATGTAGTTTCAAAAACAAGAGAACCAAAGGTTTATTAGGGATTAAGGATAATCTGTAGTTAAAAGAACTATGGTCGTCAAGCAATAAATATGACCACAATACTGTTGGAAAAGTTATAATTTCCATTAAATGGTTCCAATGACTAAAGGATTTTTTTTTTGTAAAAGTCACATTAAAGAATATACCCCGCCAGGATAATTCCAAAACAAGTGTTAAAACCAGAAAAAACAAAAAACATACAGGCAGAGAACAAAGTATGACCAGCAATTATGTGCTAAGTCAGGGTCACTGCACCCAAGGAAAACCGGTTATACAAAGTTTAGCGGGCCAGAGTGTGGGTCAATGGCGTGTTGATCCCTTTATAATGTGGGATCATCATCAGGACAATTAATAATTTGCCTGAAACAAAACTCAATAGTCCATTGATGAATTTCAACATCTGGCAATTAGGTTAGTCCAGGGAAGCTCAGCGTGGCTGAGTCAGGTGAGTAATAGAACATATTCCATGTACTGACAGGCTAGCCCTCTGTTTAGTTCAACCCTATACTCAAGAACTTGGTTGAATCCCGAATTAATCCTGAATCACATGATTTTACGAGACTGTATTGTGCTGGATAAGTCTAAAAATCAAATGGTTGGCGTATGTTAAAAGTATGTTATTTAAACTAGGACGACCAGAGCTTTTTGAGGACCCTGATAGGATGCAGAAGGAGGACGTGCTGTGGGTATAACTGAATTTTAAGAACCTCCTGTCGGTGGGGCGAGAAGAACTGGAGCTATGTAAACCTTTAGTTAGGGCCCATTACTTATTAAAAACATCTATTAACATTGAACCTTACCTGTTAATTGTCAATAAGTAATACCATCAATGGCTCCAAACTAGGCTTCGTTTTAATTTGATTAATTTAACATTGGGGGATCATCAAGGTTGGCGTAACTCTGAAGATGCTGAACCTTTCCAATGTGATAATTTCTCGCCCCAGGACACACTACATTTTATGATGTTCTGTGATTTTTTTTCCCATATTCGCATGAGATTTTTGTTACCTATTTTGAGAGGAAGGGGTTTCACTCAGGTTAGACCAGTGCTAGTTTTTCTTAAATCTTTGTGTAACCCTGGTGATATTTTTAACATTGCATCTTTTTTGGTAGCAGCAGTGAGGATTAAGAATCAGAGAAATTTGAGGATGATCTTACCTTAATTTATTGTTTGTAGTCTACTGCTATCTTCCGTTAAGGGGTCTGAATAGGTGACAAGGTTTATTAATGAATTGAAATATCGTCCATGTATTTTAATTGTCAAGTCTAAAGATTTGTAATATTGTTTGTTTGTGTTTTGTTTTTGTGCTTTTATGATTTTGAGTAATCAATTCAATTCAATTTTATTAAATATGATTTTGGAACTCCGAAGAGATCCACATATTATACAATTACAGACAAAATATAAAATTTAAACCGTATATGACAACTCATGCAGGCAGTGATTATACAAAAACAATATACCGTTCTACTAATAAAGTTCTAAGAAACATTTAAAAAAGTTAAAAATTTTGTTACAAAAGATTCCATTTGGGGTACTGAGGATAGCATCCAAAAAGGCTGTTGCGGAAGAAATACCAAACTGGGCACATGCCGGTTTTATCCAGAGGCGACGATAGGTCAGTAATGCTGGACAAACTAGCAAGACGTGTTTGGAATCTTGGATTGCAAGATTACAGTAATTGCATATATTAGATATGCCATACCATTTGGCAAGCAACCTATTCAGGGGGAGCGAGTCCTGCCTGAGGAGTAGCCAAAAGCGGCGTAAGCCGTGAGGGATGTTCCATGACAGGTAAGGTTGTACTTGTCTAATTGTACAGGAATCAACAACTTGTACTGCCCCCTTTTTTTGTATTATCAAGTTCCGATCCCTCTCATAACTTAGCTTCCATGTAGCTTGTTTTAATTGTAATTTTAATTGATTCATGGGAAGCTCTAGGATAGATGCTTCCTCCAAATCCAAAAGAGTGATGGCTCTCCTATAGTTCTTTATGAGGGTGGAATATTCACTTAGTGGGCCCTTCAACTCTTTTGTAATGAGAGATCTAAGAGTAGTTGGCTTTCCTTTAATCAAGCAAATAGCCCAGCGAATCACTCCTGCAAGGCCCTGTGCCCAGCTGCTCCTCAGCCCAAGTTCTAAACGCAGGGTTGCAGCACTACAACTGTTGTTAACCGAGGTTAAGTTTCTCAGTAGGGAGCCCTCAACTGTATCCAAGAAGCCCCATTCCGCTAGGTCAATTAATTCAACTCCATAGAGCAGAGTCGGGGGGACTTTTGCCCGGAAAGCCTCCAGCAAGTGAACAAAGTGTCTTTGGCCTGTTGATTTATACAATGCTCTTAGTCCTTTACCCTGAGCCTTTGCTTTTCGGGAGCTGTTTTCAATATGTAATTTGTTACCCAAACTACTGGAGATAACCATACCTAGGAAAACATACGTTTTTACTCTTTCTAATTTTTGGCCTCCCAATTCCCAACTGATGTGGTCCAACTTTAATTTATTTCGTCCTTCCAAGCACATTATCTTACTTTTAGAAATGTTTATTTTCAAGAAATGCTCTTCGGAGAAGGTATGTAGTGCATGTAGACGATTATTGAGACCCTTAGGGGTGAGATCTAAAATTAAAATGTCGTCCGCATACATTAGACAGGAGATGTGTCTTTCGCCTAAGCGTGGTGCAATTCCTACACATGTCGATAAGGTAAAAGGAAGGTCGCTAACATAAAGGGAAAATAGGAGGGGAGCTAATAGGCAGCCCTGTTTGAGGCCATTTGCCGATGGAATGAGTTGGGAGAGACCTCTTTCACCCCCTAGCAGTACTTTACACCATGTGGTGTCATGCAGGTCCTGGACCAAACATAAGAGTCTGTGTGGCATTCCTAAGTTGTGTAGCTTTCTCCACAGCACCTGACGGTCGACTTTGTCAAAGGCCGTGGAGAAATCTATGAAGGCCGCATAGACTCTCCTTTTTCTTGCTCTTATATACTTATCAATTATTACCTGGAGGGCGGTTAGATTGTCCATGGTCCCATGGTTTTTCCTAAAGCCTGTCTGTTCAAGTGGGAGGACGTTTGAAAACTCCACCCATGCGTTTAACCGTTTAAGCAGGCATCTAGTAAAAACTTTGCCAATTGCATCCAGCAATGCAATCTGGCGATAGTTCTGGGGGAGGAGACGGTTGCCCTTTTTGAACAATGGGACCAGGATACTTCCCTTCCAGGAAGGTAGAACCTTTCCGCTTAATAAGCAGATATTGAAAATTGGACACAAGAGCTTGCTCCATTTGACCCTGTTCTGCTTTAACACATTGATGGGTACTTCATCGGGGCCCATAGCCCCTGAGCTTCTCATTTCCCCAATGGCAAGGTCTATGTCTTTTTCTGAAAAAGACTCTAGCGGAGGACTTATTTCTAATGGCCGTGCTGGGGGAGATGCAGTGTGGTTACTAGCATAGAGGTTTGAGACAAAATCCCTCCATATATGTTCCTCAATAGGGATGGGAAGCGGACTAGTTCTCGTTCCGCACCCCTCACCTATAAGGGACCAAAATTGTCTCATTTCCCCGTTAGTTGCTGCTTCCCTTATTTTTACCCAGAGGACGTCCTCTTTTTCTTTGCGAAGTGCAAGTAAAAGTCTTCTCCTTTTCCTTCTTAGCGTTGTTATTTGACGAGATATGGCGTCAGTTCTATTTAGGTATTGTGCTCTTATTAGTTTATTCAGATCTATGTTGAGCAGTTTCAGGGGACAGGGGATTGTTATGATGGACTTTTTCTTATTCTGTTTTTGTACCCCTGTTATTACCGACTTCAGAAACAAAGAATAGAGTTCGATTTCGCGACCATACCAGGAGGGAAGCTCAGAAATTGCTATATCTAGCATATCCTCCAGGTATCGATGAGCCCTTGCGTTCCAGTAGCATCTTCCAGAACTGTTACCAAAGTTTATTTGGTCACTGTTCAAAGACCATTGATCGCATTTGGGGGGGTTTACATTCATTGAGATGGATAGTATTCTATGATCGCTGAATATGGTATCAATTACAGCGATATCCTTTAATAACTCAAATGATTGAGACCCTATTATAACATAATCAAGAATTGATTCCCCTTGATACGATTTGTGAGTAAAATTTGCTGGGGAGTCCGAAGGGAGACGCCCATTTGCAATTATCCCATCCATTTCCGCCAGCTCGTTTAATAGTAGTTTACCCCGTTTATTTGTTAATATGTTTTCGGGGAACGTTGCTCGAGGAATATGGAGTGTTTCTTCTCTTATTTTGTCGGAAAATAAATTTAAACTAAAATTGGAAATCTTGCAGTTCAAGTCCCCGGTTAGGATGATAACCGTTCTAGGGTCTTTCTCCTTAATAGTCTGTATATGGAGGAAGATTTTATTTAAAATTACATTAAAACCTGCTTCAGGCGGTATGTAAGCATTTATCAGAGCCAGGCAAATTCCGGCTGAATGGTTGCCTGACCCAAACAGAGTTACTACCTGGAAAAGTTTACTTGGGTCCAAGAAGTGATCATAGTCCCAGTTTATACGGTTAGATAGGAGACAAGCTATACCCCCACTGGCGTGGCCTTTTTTATTTGCAGTGGCGCTACCTTCCAGTGCGTAATAGTCCTTCCCTGATTGGATATTTCCATTGCACCATGTCTCCTGGAGGCATATTATATTGGCCTCTAGCGACAAAAGGAATTGTATTTTTTCCGGATTATTTTTTAGACCTGCTGTGTTCCACGATATTATGGATAAATCTGTGCTAAAGGTGTGGATTAGATAATCGTTTGCTTGAAGATTTTTCGGACAGTACTTTGGGGAGCCAATGCCATTGGTCTTTTTCCTCTCCCATAGTGGTTTGATAAGTTAAGAAAGAGGATTTAGCATAGGATACTACACGAGAATCATTGGACTTGCTTATTTTTAATTCTTTGATTTCGCCTAAATAGTTTATGTTACCTGTTGCAGCTAGCAGCAGAGAAGAGGGAGGATTCTGTTGAATTAGTGATTTCGGGACATTATTCCGTCTAGTATGCATTAGTACAGGGATTACGTCTATTCCTCTACTCTGTAGGTCTTCTGCCCGTTGAAGAATGAGGTTAGCAACTAATTTGGAATGAAATTTTACCCTCGTGACCGTCCCCACTTCAGATTTTAGTTGTAGAACTATGTCTAGGTCGGCTGATTGAATAAGTTTCAAATTGGCGGATTCTTGAAAGTATTTCAACAAGAGCGATCTGTTTAGGATGCAGTCAGCTTCAAAAAGGGGGAAGAATTCTACCCATACAGTATCTATATTATTTTCCATGGATTCTTTACCCGGGATACCCATTGAGGGTGCTCCCAATGAGGTGGTTATAAAGGGGTTAAGTGATGAGGTTTTTTGGGCAGGGGGATTTTGCTCATACCCTAAGGAGATTGGTTTATCTACCTCAATGGCACCTTGTGGGCAAACACCCAGGGTGGTTGCTCCCTGGTAAGCAAGTGCAAAAGGATTGAGTGGTAGAGCAGCTTGGGTAAGTGGATTTTGCTCCTGACCTGGAGAGGTCAATTTGTGTACCACTTTTGTATCCCTATTATTATTGCCTTGCTGACCGAAGGTAAATATATTAGCTGTTGCGGGTAAAGGGGATATGTGTATGGGTAAGGGGGCTGACATTGCCTTAAGTGGAGAGGCAGTGTTTTCTTTGGTTGACATATTGACAAAGTTTTTATTTTTTCCCACTGCCATCTGTGCTTGGGGTGTCGCTTTCTGTAAGGGGGAGTTTAAGTGTTTTCTAAAAAGAATTTTCCTCCGCCTATTTTTTTCTATCCGTCTTAACAGTTTCCTCTTATGTTTTCCGTTCTTTTTTATAGACTCAATTTTTCCTCTATTATCAATTTCTCCCAGGATGGCAACCTCCTCTATATCCCCATCTCCCTTCTGCTTCTTAAAGATTGGGAACAGTTCATTTCCAGTTTTTAGTGGGGTTTCTCCATGAGGTTTTATTTCAGAAACGTTACTGGGCGAACCATTTGGGCGGGGTGGATTTTGGGGAACACATATTTTTTCCTGTGCTATTTTTGTAATGATTTCGGCTACTGGGGAGTGAACTTTTATACCTATCGTATCTGAGGCCAAGAGAGGAAAGGTGGGTACCTTCCCATCCACATCCTTCCCCCTTTGAGACCTCAGCAGGACTTGTAGAATTTGCGTCACTGTATCAAGCACACAATCGGATCCCCCTACAAATTTTTCCAATAATTGTAAGATGGAAGCCAATAGGTGTTCTAAAATGTGGAGGGAATCCGAGAGCGGCTTATCGGGCCCCTTACATTGGAAGGTATTTATTCCGGTCAAGTTTAAGTTAGGGGTAGAGGAGAAATGAGAGTGTGAGGATTTAGATGGGGTACTACTGTAGAGATGTAAACCGGCAAGGTTTGACATTATCGGGGTGTTCTGGGGTATCTCGACTTTTATAGGGTCAGATTCTAAATACCGTTGACATAGGACTTCATCTAAAATCATTGGGGACAACTCATTGTGAAATGACATTTTAGAGTGTGAAATGTTAGCTGGCTGAGTGGCATCATCGTGAGGTGTCATCATGATATTTAAGTTATCTTGCTCTATGTCTTTTTTTGTTTTTATGACTACCTCTGGTACGAGGTCAATGTTATTTTTCAGGGTTGAAAATAAGGGGGGTGAAAACTCACTCTTGTGAGGAGATTGTGACACCCTTGTTGGTCCTGGACTTGTGTCAACGGTTACCTTTTTAGTTTCAGGGCTCTCTCGCAGATTGTTGGTGACAGAATCTAAGTGGGTAACTTCAGGGTCCTTTGGGACCATTGCATTATTGTCCACCCCTGTGGCTTTGTTTTTACCCTTTTCCCAGAAATTAAAAAGCTGACAAGTGCCTTTCATGTTGGTAGCTTGGCTGTGTTTGTTTCGGAGGGGATTCGATTTTGTTTTAGTACTAGATCTTCCTACTATTATTTTCCCAGATCTCAATTTCTTTGTCATCGTTGCAGACGAATAGTGTCGCGGATGAACAGAGGTACAACGTGGCCAAGGGAGTTATGGGGCTCTGGGATTACGCTACCAGGAAGTATTTCTGGGGTCTATTGCTTAAGTACAGAGCCTGCAAACACTAACTGTAGCTACAGACTCACACGTAATATATGACAAGAGTAAGCTATGGTTTACCGGGAATAAGGGAGTAGGCCTAGCCTGGCCTTCTCGTGCCTCTGAGGGCCTCAGAGGGCCCGCCCTTGTCCCGGGCTTCTCCCGGGCGCTACCCGCGCGCTACCGCGCTGCGGTGTGCAGACACTCTATTAATACGTCACGATGGTCACGAGGGCATGGCCTACAGGGAGAGCGTCACCAGGTGTGATTGGTGATTCACACTGCTGGGACTCTTGGGAGACTGAGTCCAGCAGTGCACACGCTCGCAGCCCTGAAAGCCTTCAGCCCAGAAGAAGTGGTGACAGACTGCAGCTGTGAAGCGGGACCCGCGGAGCGGGTCCGGCGAAAAGTAGCGCCTAGCAAAGCGCTTCCAAGTTGATTAGCAGAGCGCTTCCAAGGGGTCAAGCAGAGCTTCCTCTGTCCTCCAGCGCCAAAGCACAGTCACGAACACAGCAGGAAACAGCAGGATAGAAATCCGCAGATTAGGCAGATCCGGAGCCTTTTCTCCTCACAGCTGGGGGCGTGGCCTACAGGGAGAGCGTCACCAGGTGTGATTGGTGATTCACACTGCTGGGACTCTTGGGAGACTGAGTCCAGCAGTGCACACGCTCGCAGCCCTGAAAGCCTTCAGCCCAGAAGAAGTGGTGACAGACTGCAGCTGTGAAGCGGGACCCACGGAGCGGGCCCGGCGAAAAGTAGCGCCTAGCAAAGCGCTTCCAAGTTGATTAGCAGAGCGCTTCCAAGGGGTCAAGCAGAGCTTCCTTGGTCCTCCAGCGCCAAAGCACAGTCACGAACACAGCAGGAAACAGCAGGATAGAGTAATCGAATTAAGTGGATTGACTGACTGACTACTCCAGATGAATGTGGACTATGAAGTGAGCACTTAGGGTCCAGCCATGTTCCAAAATGGGATCACTGTATAAAGCCGTATGTGAAACAGAAGTTAATTGTGTCCTTGTCAGCCATCCTGAAGAGATAACTTTAATACAGTTGCACCAGTTTTTTTTTTAAATCAATTAAAATCCATAGATCATTTTGTGTTCTATCCAAACACTGACCTTGTCCTGTGTCTGTAGCATCTATACCATGCAGACCATTGACTGACTCAAGATTAACCGCTGCCAGCACCTTCTCCAGCACTGGGGTAAATTGACATCAGGAGGAAGGTCTTGGCCTGTTTCGCAGCTCTACTCCTGTGCCTCAGCAATTTTGTTTTTGATTCAGCCCTTTACTTCACCATTTTTTGTACTTGTCGTTTTTTTTATTACTAATTAGACTACCAGTAACCTTCAACAGAATCAATGCGCAGAGATCATTTTTGGTGCACAACTGTGTTTTGTAGGAACTTTGGACCAAACGAGATGAGACTCATTAGAGATGATGTCATCAGCAAGTATCTGTCGCAGAACTTATTTTGATGACAGAACTGCCTCTAACTGACAGTTATACAAAGTGGCCATTCAACATTTAATGGGACATAACCCATTGCCACTAGGGAAATAAAAAAGGCAATACCCTAATGGGGCCATCTGGTGACTGACATCACAATTTCTCTCAAAACCCAAGCTGACATAATCAAACATTGTAACATTCTTATTTCATTTTACTTTAGGCAGAATTTGTACACAAAGACACACGAGTTCAAAAAGGGGAAGGACAATTCTAAAACACTTTTCAATCATCAGCAATAATCAATATAAATTACAAATCAAAAGAGGTGCAATTGTTCATACATAGTATGGACCAGAGGTAACTATTATTGCCAATCAAGTAAAAACTTCAGAAAAAAAGATTGAAAGCATACTAAAGTGCAAAAAGCAAAAAAGAGCAAAAAAGAAAACAAATTCATAACTAAGGTTCCTTGAGAATATGGTAAAGTGCATAGACAGGTGAGAGTAAAAAGAGTAACCGAGCACCGATAACCCTCATGATCATGTTACATGATGAAATACAGATCGCCTCTACATTAAAGTGCAATAAGACATCACAAATACAATCATTTGCAATCATAATTCATTAAGTCAACAATTCAACCATGTGGAATATTAGAAAAATACTATAGCCAATCCTTCGGAACATAGAGCAAGATTCAGCTTAAGGGGAACCCAAACTATCCTGAACTGCAGAGCCCATACTTTCAATTAAATTGAGACATTGCCAAGAGGCATTACATCTCTTTAAGCCCTGACCCTCTTTACGTAGGCTTACTCAAACTGCTTTGTTCTAATCATTTTATTCAGCCATCCTTGATATACTGGGGCCCTGCAGGCTCGCCACAGTTGCAGAATCAAAGAACGGGATATCGTAAACACAATTACCAAGAATCTCTGTCCTGATTTCACTATTATTGAGGATTGACCATTTTTAAAAAGTACAAAAGCAGGATGCACATCAATTCTTACCCCCAAGGCCGAGCTTAAAACAGAAAACAGCTGCTGCCAAAAGCAAATTAACGTGTGGCAAGAGGAAAAAGTATTAAGCCACCCCCCTTACAACGAAAACAACAATTATCAAGCGACTGAACCATTCAATTCAAGGCTGCTGGAGTTTAGTAGGCCATCCAACGAGATAGGAACAACATCCCTTTGAAGTCAACTGCTGTCAACGACTTATGGCCTAGTAGTAGTCTGCCAATCCTGCTACGAAAGATGGCAATGCATTGTTAGCCAGATTTTTACTAAAATATTTTTGATCACATTCTGTTGCACCCCTAGATTCCATATTAGCTTGTGCCAATTCCCTACACCAACGTTCTTAGACCTAAAAATGCACCAAGTGCAGGATGAATATCGGAACTGGGTTCAAATTGATAAGTGCTGATAAAGGTGTGATCTGATGATAACCCAGAAAAAGCCGCTCCCCTTGTTCAAATTGTTGAAATTTCCTGCTGTGTCATCCATCTGCCTTGGAGGAAAAATGCCCCAGCTCTCTAAATCCGGAATAATTCCAAAGTCTAATCAGGGCAGGAGAAATTGTTAAACCAAGATAGTCAAAATCCTGGAGTGTATGAAACATCACTGGACTAATGCATCCACTGCAGGGAAATGTGTTCGACCTCATGGTCACAGGTTCAAATCCTGGCGGGACCACTCAGCCTTTCATCTATCTGAGGTTGATAACATGAATACCATTGAGTTGGGTAACAATAAACATCTGTTATTCAGCACCAAGAGACCTATGGGTGACTGTGCGCTTTACAAATACACGTTATGTTTTGTTATGTGTTCAAAAGTCTAACACTTAGATCTTGTAAAACCTTATATATGGTCTTTTTAGGAACCATAATAAAAACTGGTAGTTTAGTAGCAGCACCCTGCATCATTTTATCCAGAAAAAAAGAACCCATTGTTCCTCTGCCATCCAACACCCTTGCACAGAAATCAAAAAGGGTCACCTGGTAATATATTTGGACATGGGGAAGAGCCAACCTGCCCTGTAGTGTATTCAATTGGAGAGTGGAGTATTTAACTACAGACGGACTGCCAAAAGAGTACACTCAAATCGACAAAATAACAACCATTCACTTCAATGGGAACAATAGAAAAAAGAAACAAAAGCAATGGAACAATAGATATTTTACTAAGATCAAACTTACCCACCACGGTCAGCAAACTCCTGCTTCAGGCTTTCTCTTCCCTTTTCTCGAGGGTAATACAGCGGCTAGCCGAAATAGGACACGCCAACCGGCCGGCCGCAGATCAGAATTACTCCCGACCAGGCATGTTTGTCGACACGCCCTCTGTAACCACAACGGCATTTGTAACATACCTGTATTGCCCTCATGTATCGGTTCTGTACTGTATATAAAATAACCTTCTAATAAAATACTTTGAAATAAAAAAATACAAAAAAGAAAAGGCTTGGAATGTTCATAAGAGACAAATACCCCAAAATATCGAATCGGATTATGGGCTCTGTCTTGTGAATGCAAAAGGACAGGGAGAGCATAGACAGGAGAATTAAAAAGAAGAACCTCAGTTTACTTTGGGATGATCTTATAATTCCAATACCTTTAAAGCGATCAAATTCATCTCGAACCTGCTGGATATTGCCCTTTCCCAGCTTCAGATACAGAATGACTTCCTCTGCAAACATTTTAAGCTTAGCCAGACCCGGGAGAGGGGCTTCAGTAGCCTGAGATGTCCTAATCGCAGGAGGCTCTATAAAAACGTTAATAAAATGGGTGAAAGGAGGCAGCCCTGAAGGGTCGCCCAATTTATCGCCATTGTTCCTGCTAAATGGGAATCGACAAAAATGTTCGCATTGGTCCCATGATATTACTTTTGACTTTAATTTCATAAAACCTTTGCCACCAACTTGCTTCCTTTTCTGACCAAATTATTCTTTTTTTTTTAGAGAAGGGCGTGTAGTTTCATCCTATTTTAAGGAATCAACTATTGTTAGTTTCTTTAAAAAGGGCAAGAATCCTAAAGAGGTTAATTCATGCAGGCCTATTAGTCTGCTCAACGCTGATTACAAGCTCTTTATGAAAATATGGGCAACTTGTATCACTCCGGTTGCTCAGGCTGTAATTCATAGTGGCCAGTCAGGTTTTGTGGCAGGGCGGTTGATGGCATCAAGTACGGGCTTTCTAATTCAGGCAATTAACTTTTTCTCAGTTAACCGTACAAACGTGGTAGTTATTATGTTCAATGCTAAAAAAGCATTTGATCTGGTTAACTGGGACGCGCTGGTTTTTGGTCTGGAGAGATTTGGTTTTCCTCTCCACTTTGTTAGAAACAAATTAACATTTACAATAATTACTTCCTAATATGACTGCCTCTTCATGCAGGCGGAACTTCCAGGAACTGTGCACCGAACACTGCTCAGCACTTTTTGCGAGTTCTCCCTGCCTCGCCAGTTCCTTCTGTACAAATGTAAATGTAAATGTCAGGCTAAAACACTTTTCCCTACACGTCAGAATACTTTAAATGGCTGCACTACTCCATTTCCGGTGCACTTGCGCATCTGCTGGAAAAAAACAAGAATACACATGAAAGAGAGAATTTGTACATTTTCTACACTTGCTAAATATCACTTACACTTGCAAGCACGTTACTGTTGTATGTATGTTTTTTATACACATTTTTCAAGGTATGTACGACTGAAATTCACTAGCCCTTTGGCGTTGCTTTAATCATGCCAAGTGCTTTAAAGGTATAAGAAAACAAGATGGTCCTAGACATATATAAAAGAACACAAATCAATGTAAGAATTGTTATTTAAGCTCAAAGGAACAAATCCTGCAGCAAAAAAGGGAGGAGAGATGGAAAAACAATAACCAGCCAGATACAAGTATTAATCATTCATAGTACCCAACATCCTTATTCAAAGAGTAAATCTTTTCATCGGTCACAATATTTCAATTTATTTACAATATTTATAAAACATATGTACACGAATACAATTTTAAATAAAATGAGGTAAACTGCCAGATGCAGTAAGTATGTGACCGATGAAAAGATTTACTCTTTGAATAAGGATGTTTTTCCATCTCTCCTCCCTTTTTTGCATTGATTTGTGTTCTTTTATATATGTCTAGGACCATCTTGTTTTCTTATACTAATTGATACCCAGGTCCTTTGACTTGTAGGGGTAACGCCATTTATTTAATGACAGTGCTTTAAAGGGGCAGGTACTGTCCAGTACTGAGTACCTGCATTTCTTTAGTTTGAAAGGGAGATTACCAGCCCTTCACAGCCGGGGTGCAGCACTTGTTATGGGTCATAGCAGCACTTTTAGACAGGGGGTGTCAGGTACTGAACACCTGCACTTTTTTTTTTACTTTGTAAGTCAGAGAACAAGCATTTCTCAAGCTGCTTATAATACTTTTAAAAGAGGTGGGGGGGGAGGGGGGAGTGCGTGCCACCGCTTTTGTAAAGTCTCTGTCAGGTTCAGAGTGCCTGCACTTTTTTTTTTTGGTAAGGGAGAGACGCAACACTTCCCAGGAGGGTTATACTACTTTTATTTAGAGAGTTCCAGTAATTTTGGGCAGTGGCTGTCAAGTACAGAGGATCTACACTTTTTTCATTTCATAAGGGAGAGAACAAGCACTTCTCAGGAGGGCTACAATATTTTCAATTGGGAGTCGCAGCACTTTTGGGTAGTTACTGTCAAATACAGAGTTCCTGCACTCCATATTTGGTAAGTGAGAGAACCAGCAAGTCTCAGGAAGATTACAATACTTGTAAAGGGGGCAGTACCAGCACTTTTCAGTGAAAAAGAGCTACTTTTACATAGCGACTACAAGCACCTCTAAACTTCCATTTCAACTCTTACCAGACCTACATAGAAGCTGTTCATTAAAATTTTACTTTCGAACTAACAGAGTCCTAAAAAGTAATTACTTGACCAAATTTAGGTGAGTACCTCAGACGCCGCCGTTAAAACTCAAACACTTTTATCTGCGGGTAAAACGCAGTTCTCAGCAGCAGACGCATTGGCCCTCTGAGGCTAGCTACATGGACCACCACACTGCCCCTGCTATTAAAGAGGAGCACGGAAAGTAGGGCTTTATTAATATTCATGTCTTCGCTCTGAACAGACGCGGATGCGGCTTTAAAACTCGCCGAGGCGCAGTCTTTTGTTTATGTCAATTAAGCGCCGCCATGGACGTGTGGGGCCAATACAAGAGACAATAAAAAAAGTTATAGCCATTGTGAAACAATCTTTGTAGCAAAATCAGTGGGCCTGCAGTGTTAGTAAACTGCAGTGACGAGCGGCGGAGGCAAATATGGAATGTGAATATTTTTTAATTGCCAGGCTGTCGGTTCAGGATCAGAAAAAATTACATGGGCCATTAAGTGAAACATTATCATAGTAATGGGGCTATTATTAACAGTGCTGCAGCTTTCCTCTTTTCAGTGAGCAGGCTCTGGGCCTGGGGCTGTCTTGAGGCAAGGATGGCCCAGAGGACCAGCCACCAGGGAAGAGACGAGACCTAGTGCCAATATCGGCCACACTCACCAACCCTCCCACAGCAACATACCGGTAGCATAAATAAGCAGACAAGACTACTTTTTTGGTGGAGGAAATTGCTGCAGGTTTATTAGCATACCAAATATGCCAACATGGTGGGTTATCTTACAGGCGATCCAAAGGCAAGCCGCCCCTCGCGGCCTACCACCTGATGGGCCAACTTGCATCGTGGCCTTAGCCCCAATTGGTGCTTAGCGGTTGTGTTGAGGGGATAGCCCCTCCCACTTCTGGTGAACCATTGGTCCACCATATAACTCACCCCCCCCCCTGCGAGGGGCGGAGCGTTCAAGTGGCCCCCGGTTGTACCGGTTCCAACCGCCCGTAGGACAGATAGGGCGCCGTCGCACCCCAGAGTCCATCGCACAGACTTCCTGGGAATATTCGGCCTCAGCACCCTTTGTGCTCCTGAAGAGGGTATCCCTGAGTACCTTACCGCCTCTGGATCGCCATGTAACTCCGCCACAGCCCTGGGTGTAGCGACTGTCGCAGCCAGGCCCCCCCACCAAGGCCGGCATTCCAACTTACATCCTGCTAATTCTAGGGCCTCTCCCCTATCCAGCAAGAACTGGTCCATGCTAATACTGGACAGATGTACCCCATCGTCCTAAAACACCCTGTGAATTTGGCGTGTAGCACCCATGTCTAATGAAGCTAAACCCCCTCTGCTCAGTGAATTTACGCATAGCGCAGATGAACCTCCTGCACTCAGGCTCCATCGCCTCCCCGACCGAGCTCCATGCCACGGGAGCCGGGGGTGATTCAGACCACTGAAGTTCACCTGTCCCCCACTGATTGCTAATTTGCACCGTGTGATCTTCGAGGTCTTCTTCTAGGGTGCATTACTTCGCCACATTGACCAGACAATGTCATAGTTCTTTTCGATTTATCCCTGGTGAACATAGTAATGGTGTCACAACAGATTTGAGGGAATAAGTGTATGGTGCCCGTTATTAGACACTGCACCCTTTCGTGATGTGACAACTTACGCAGCCCACCCTGCTTGCTGAACACCTTCGACCGGTCACAGATGCCCGGTCCCTGCTATCCACCTGTGACCCTTGATACTTACACCAGTAATGGTTTCAGACTACAAGATTTTGTGTCAAATGTTTCTCTGTAGTCCCTTTGGTGTATCCGCTGTGACCCTTCTGTGTCCCTGCAACTGCTGTGTCGCGCACTATGGCCCTTTAATGCCCTTGCCCGTCCTTCAAAGACACCTGACAACCCGATGCCCCCCGCAACTTTGGTGAGGAGTTTTGGGCCCAGCACACCCAGTCTGTGCTTCTAACATTTATCTTCCCTAGAGGCGCCAGTTAGTGTGAGTGCCTGTCAATGGCCATTCCCCCCTTTTGATGACTATCCTGCCATGGGATATGTGACATAAGCACGGGTGTCCTCGTGTATCTGCCATGTAAGAGGGGACACAACATGAACAAATACTTGCCCCTTCTTGAGCAGTGGGAACGGCAAAACAATCCTTCTTCAAACATTTTAGCCGAATATTCTCTGACCCCATGTTCCCCTCAGCTTATTGCACCGCAACCGACAAGTTAGCTGGCAGCTTCTGCAAATGCCTGGCTCCCTGGCAATAGGGCGGGTCTTTTTTGTCTGTCCTGGATGGTCTCAAGGATCCAACTCTTGGTGCATGCTTGCAACCCTTAACATTATCACATTAGTTGAACAATCCCACTGCCTGGCCGCAAGCTTAGCTAACGTCGCAAACATTGTCGTTATGCCATCTATGGTGTTTGGCTTCCCTTTGTTCCAGAGGAGAGCAGCCCTGTCTGGCGGAGTGTGTACTGGAGGAGATGTGTCCTGGTAGTACCATTGATACAAGTTCAAATGTCACTACTTCGCAGTACTTGGTGTGTTTAATAAAACTAATAAGAGGTCTAATAAATCACTCAGGCATTCCCCGCTTAATTTAGGCATGTTGGATTGAGGGGATTCTGTGAAATCGGTCAGATATCTCCCTTGGCATACCATCCCTTTAACACAAGGTTTACCTCTTTAGGCATGTCACTAATTGTCTTCATCATGCGTTTAAGGCTAGTTTGCGATCTGCTTAGAGAACATCCCTTCTAACACACTGTGTAGAGTAACTATTCATAACTGTGGAAATTCTTGCAGTATTACATGCTAATTGGGATGATCGTTAGTTAGCCCTGACAGGGAGTGCTCCTGTGAAAAGAGGTAGGGACCACCACCACCACCACCACCACCCCCAGCAGGTGAATCTGTCCAGGTTTACTTTACCATGACCCCTCCTATGCCCTTGGGAATCACCATAAACAACCTGCAAGTGGCCATGTGGCAGGCACCCAGCGAGACCTGCCAATCCTTTTTCCTTTCATCGCTTTGCCGCATAGCGGCAATCACTGCTGCAGGTGTCTTGTTGCAAACCACTGCTCGCCAATCTTGACCAGTAATGTTTAAAATTGCTAAAGATTTGTGGTTACCTCTAGCGGGTAGTTGGAACATATAGCATGTGTGCAGGTCTAGAGGAATCAACACTAATAACTGTGCAATTGTTTGCGCTCTGGCCTGTCAAAAGTAAATGTCAGTCCATTATTACTGTGTGCAAGATCCAACAGCCAATGTGTTTGTTCCCTGTCTTTACCGCATTATGAAGAAAGCTTGCTGACAGTGGTTGACCTGTAATATTCACTGAGGGTGCATTGTTTGCACCCAGGTTCATCTGTGAGGCCCTTGTAAAGGGAGTGTTCCAATTTGTAATTCCGCCTACAACCTACTAAGTATTTCTCATTTTGATTTTAGGACTTAGTTGCATGCACTGCACCACTTAAAAAAAAAAGCATTAGCGAAGCCAAGTCTTGCCTTTGTGACCTATTGTCATTGCCAATGTTTTTTTAACTATGCTTCACAGCTTCCAGGATGCTGTGCAGCATGGCTATAGTAAAAAATAAAAACAGAAACACAAGTGCCTTTGATGTATCCCCCATTTTATTTTGTAGGCACGTGCACCACAGTTGTATCAGTAATTAAAAAGAATACAAAAATGGGCAAAAGAGTTTAAAATGATTTTTGAAGTAGGTGGGTGGACCGGAAGCAGTATGGGTGAGGGAGGAAGGAATGGTGAAACAACATAGGACGGTGGTTGGAGAATGGTGAAGCATGACAAGCGTGGGGTGGAGTGGAAGAAACACAGGGAAGGGTGGGAGGAATAGCGAAGCAACACTGGAGCGTGTGGAGAAGCGGAAGTAACTCAGGAGAGGACGCAAAAGCAACAGGGTAGGCAATAGGGGACGCAAAAGTGCGATCGGAGCAAAAGCAGCACATGGGTTGTGGGAAAGCAACACAGAAGCCACAGACAGGTGGAAGCAATGGAGAGAAGCACAAGGTGAGAGGAAAAGGGAGGAGGGCGAGGAGAAGCAGTCGGACAGCAGACTGCAACACAGAGTGCAGGGGAGAGACGTACACAAGGAAGATGGCTCGAAAACACATGCACTGTAATGGAGTGCTTCACACAAAAGGTAAAGGTAGTACCTGAAAAGCAAGCAGTAGAAGCACAGATGCCAGTCAATGTAAGAGACTGTTAAGAGGCAGTGCTCCATGGGAGGGACAAACACAAGATTGATTGCCAAATAGGGACACAAATAAGAAGTAGGCAAATAAAACTAACCGATTGTATGCAATGGCAGGCCCCATGCCCTGTATGTTCTGGTTAGGCACAGTATGCCTCGCAACAGACAGCGCATGCTTAGTCTAGTAGGCTTGAAATGAAAAGCACTGGTTGGACACTGATTTACTGAATGTTATTCTGTGCATTGCTGTGTTCTATGTAGCAGACAGCACAGCCCTTTGTCTGCTTTGGACTGCTTTGCCTAGTTACCTTTAGAGTCAAACTTTAAAAGGGGCCCCAGTTTTAGGATCTGGGATATGGATGCCCGAGGCCACCCAAAGTGAACAGTGGCGGCTTTCGGCAATTACAAGTGGTAGAGTTGAGGGGAGAGGAGAGGTTGGAGAATAAAAAAAAAGAAAAAAACCCTGCCTGCTGCTCCGCTCTGCTCCCGCTGCCAGCCGCCTTGTTCCTCCTGCTCCTCACATTCCGGAAGCTGAAAGGGGATGGTCCTTCAGGGCACAGGCTCCCCACCCATTCCAGACGCTTCTTTCACATGAGAACTGCACCACGATTGGTCTGAGTGGCCTTGTTTGCCGCTCAGACGGTGCCAGGGAGCCTGTGGGGCTTCTCCAACTCTGCTGTATAATACAGGATAAGCATAAGTGTGCATGTGTGTTTTGCTGGCCTAGGACGGCCGGTCAAACACACATGCGCACTTATAAGTGCACAGTACTCCTACCTGCACAGACCCGCCCCCTACCCACCACTCCTGTCGGACGAAATGAATCCGACAGAGATAAATACAACTATAATAATGTGTTATTATCGTTTTATTTATCATCTGCTGGCAGTGGGGCGACGCTCCTCCGCCATTACGGAGGAGCTGCCCCTGAAAGTGACAGACCCCAATTGACAAAACGTTGTATTGTAATGTATGTCTGCTTCAAACATCTGTGTCTTGGTATAATGCTGCGTTTCCTCATTCCATGTGGACGTTTACTGAGAAGAAAAGAATATCTTGGTTAGATTCAGAGTGGTCACTGTTCTGTAAGTTCCTAACTGGACCAATATCCAAAAAATTGATTCAAAACTTAGCTGCTCTTTTCTAGTATTTTTTACTGCCTTGGAACCTTCTGAACCAGATTTGTCAAATACTAAGAAGAGGTTTTACAATGTGAACTCCTTGCCAAACATCATAGGAAGCAGGTTTATATGGTGAACCCGGCAGCACATGCAAATGGAGCGGTTTCCACAAAGTGCAATCTCTACAAATGCAATAGCAAGGGGTTTTCAATTGTGAACCTCACTGTCAAATATAATCTGAAGGGTTTTATATTGTGAACACCAGGACAAATACCACAGAAAGCGGCTTTACATTTTGCCAATAGATTTACTTTATTGCTTCTCAAATGTTATGACAAAGCCAGTAGACCTCTCATTTTACATTGTGATTGAGTTAACATAGCGGGTAAACATAGCCGTGTCAATTGTAAAAAAGCCTCATGTTTTCCAATAAGCCTGTAGGAAGCATTTCTGGATTTTAAGTTTAAAGTTTGGTGGCACGTCACAGATAACAGGAGCAGACTACGTTTGGAGGGTTTGCTGCTCTCTGTGATACCTACTGAGGGTATGTGATTTGACCCTTGATTAATCTGCATGGACACTAGAAGCAGCCTTCCTGTTTGTCATGCCAACCAAAATCTCCTGCCGCCTCAGTGTAAACTGAAGGATACTGAGGGTTCAAGGAGGGACCAGGCATTACGTCCTGAGATGTCATATTAACAATTCTCTTATACCTGTTTATTGATAAATTAAAGTTCCTACATTCATTTTTCACTATATCCCACACTGGCCTTGCATTGTCCCTGTGGCATCTATTCCATGCAGACCATTGACATGCTCAACATCCGCCGCTGCCAGCGCCTTCCACTGCATCAGGGTAAATTGAACATCCCTGGCCCGAGGCGCTGCTCCTTGGCCTCATCAATTTGTTCTTGATTCTGCCATTTATGTCTTACCATTTGTTTTGTGGTTGCCCTATTTTATTTGTTTCTAGTTAAAAGATCCTTAAGTTTCAACAGAATCAATGCACAAAGATCTTTTTTTGGTGGGTAGTAGTGTTTTTCAGGTGCTTCGGATCAAAAAGGTTGAGGCTGAGTCTGATTTCATCCGTCTATCTGTCGTTCACCTCCTAATAATTTAGGTTTGTGCTTTCCATTAGCCGTGATGTAGAACACATTTTGATAACAGAACTACTTCTATTGGGCAATTATATCCATTCACCCTGTAATAGGCCCTAATAAAACTATTACGACGGAGTAATAAAAAGGGCAGCACCTTAAACGGGTTATCCAGGGAATGATGTTGCACTATATTTCAAAACCCAGGATGACACCATTAAAGGAACATTCCAGAACAGTGGTTCTCAACATGTGGAAAGGATGTGGATGTAGCCGTATGGCTAGAGCGGTCGACCTCGAAGCTGCGGAACCAGGTTCGAGTCTCTGCAATGACGCTCAACATCCTCTGATTCTGGGCAAATCACTTAATCTCCCCGTGCCTAGCAAAAAGGAATGTGTTCATCTGTAAGAAAAAAACTGGTGCTCATGTAAAGCGCTCTGATACCCGATGCCTCGGGTCTAGTTTTGTGCTATATAAAAATCAACAACAAAAAAAGTGGTCCGAACTACATCAACAACACTGCGCCTGCTCAGAAAAGGAGCGGGGAAAGAAGGGCGTTATTAACATTCCTGTTTTTGCTCTGAACAGACGCAGATGCAGCTTTAAAAAATGCAGAGGCGCAGTGCTTTGTTTATGTCAATTAAGTGCCGCCAGGGACATTGTAGGTCCATAATACAAAAAATAATAAAAAATTATAGTCATCGAGAAACAGTTTTTGTATCAAAATCAGTAGGCCTGCAGTGTAGTAAACTGCAGTGACGAGTGGCGGCAAATATGGAATGTGACTATTTTTAATTGCCAGGCTGTCGTTTAAGAAGCTGGAAAAATTACAGGGGCCATTAAGCGAGGCATTATCATAGTAATGGGGCCATTATTAACAGTGTTTAGTCTTCCCCATCTCAGTGATCAGGCTTATGGCCCAGAGCTGCCTTGACGCTGGGAGGGGAGAGACTCCCTTCTGCCTATTAGGCACAGAGGACCATCTGCACGGAAGGAGACGACAACACTGTCGCAGAGATTTCTCCACTCAGATCATTACTGGAGCAATGTCCTCTTCCCTTCTTCCGCCATTGACAGCAGAGACCTTTGTGCAATATTGTGGACTGAGCCGCCCTCTGTCCATTAATGGAACAGTGCCCATTTCTCATACATGCCTACAGACCCGATTCAGGCGGGAGACTCCCAATTTATTCTGGTCAAAATTGACTTTATTTTGTTTGACTCCCACCTAAAATTGCCTCTGCATCAATGTAAGCCAATGAGGAAAATACATTCTCTGCACAAGTTAGGAAAGCGTGTCTGTGCACGTGACCTTGAGATGTGCATGCCAGGCAGATCAATTTTAAGTGTAGGGAGTCTCTAGGTGCCAAATGGGTGTCTGGCTTTGATGGACGTGTGACTACAAGCCCCAGCCTGGATCATGGTGTAAGGTTTCCCTACACTTGAAATTGATCTACCTTCTAAAAAAAATGTTTGAAGGTACAACGAGAACCGTAAGTCATTCGGTCCCTTTGTGTTACTGCCTCAGGTTAGGGTGCGCATACCGCCAGGGCAGTAGGTCCTGATGAAATCTGCGTGAGTAGCTTAAGGAAGATGAAACATGTAGACCACTGTTTTTTGTTACACCACAGGATGTAACTGGTCAATCTACCCATTCTACAACATCCACCACCCTGTTTTTACCTATTACCTTATTCCTCCACCATTAAATTCTCGCTGGGCAAATAAAGGTAATTTTAAATCATTTTTGCACCATCACTTTTTCACTTTCCCAAAAAAACCCGCTCTGCTGTAACCAGGATTCGTAGCACACCAGAAGTGCACTCGGCCTCTCTGGTGGGAACCCTATGATGAAGCATGTCACCTACTAGGTTGTGAGGGAGGGTTATTTTATAAAAACAAGAGTGACTTCTCTTGCTGGCTCTTGAATCTTTGGCCTCCCCCAATATTTATACGCAGTTTCTCTTTAGTCTTTTGGGCAGAGAGTGTCTGTGCTCAGCCCAAACCAGTTCTGTCCTCTCTGGTCCGGCTTCCCGGCAGGAGGTGGAGAGAGCATTGTCCAAGACAGACCAGGCCCATTCAGGTGCAAGGGAAATCTCCTCCCACCACTCTAAATGCGGACGAGACCTATCCAGGTGCTACTGAAACTCCTCCCACTACTCTGAATGCAGCCCAGGTCTATTCATCCCAGCCCTGACTCATCCAGGAAAGGCAGGACACACCCCAACCCCCCCGTAGCTGTCTACAGTGAATGCACATTCCCAGCCCCTGTCACTCCACGGCCAGTCAATCCACAACCCAGCAGATGCACACAGGATGGCTAAGCAAGAAAATACCCACTTTCTAAAAGTGGTATTTTCAAACACAAAACAGAAAAATCAACTTTAATAAAAGATGCATTTTTACATTCTGAGTTGAGGCATACAAACTCCATTTCTCTACCTCGTCCTATGGAAAGTTATACTTGTAAGATGTTACAAAGTACCTCTCATTCTATCCTAAGGGATAGATAGCCTTTCAATAGTAAAAAGCGAAATGCACGTATTTCACTATCAGGACATGTCACACACACCAGGACATGTCCTACCTTTCATAAATACTGCACCCTGCTCATAGGGGTCACCTGGGCCTTCCTTAGTGGTGACTTAAATGTAACAAAAGGGAAGGTTAGGGCCTAGCAAGTGAGTGCACTTGCCAAGTTGACATGGCAGTCGCAACTGCGAGCAGACATGCAGTAGCAGGTCAGAGAACTCTTTGTAAGGCTGCTCGTGTGGGTGGAACAATCAGTGCTGCATGCCCACTAGCAGCATTTGATTTACAGGCCCTAGAGCATACACAGTGCACCATACTAGGGACTTAGTAGTAAATCAAATAAGACAAACATGGAAACACTAATCCCTAATACAATTTACATGGAGAACATATGCACTTTAGCACTGAATAGCAGTGGTACAGTGCCCAGAGTTTTAAAACCAACAAAAACAGGGTCAAAACAGGAGGCCTAATAGCAAAAAGTCTGGTGATAAACCCACTGAAAAAGCCAAGGCTGACACAGCCCCCACCATCCCGTTGGTGGTGCCAATGCCCTGTTTGGGGCCACCACATGGAAAAACCATCAGCAGAACTAAGCCCCACAGGGTATTATGGGGTACTCCCTCTGTCGATTGGTGAATTATTTTAGTGGCTCAGCTGCTGTGCATACATGCGCAGCCTCATAATGCATGGTTTTATTTTTGTCTTTCGTCTGCATATTTTGTTGGGGCCATCCATGCTGCCCAGCCGGCACTGGTGTTTTCTGGTGTGGGAGCCGGCAGGCAGGGTGTTGGGTCTGTGGTGGCTGCCACACTGCACCAGACACGGGTACAGGATGACAGAGCAAGTCCACCTTCACTGTGGGAGGGAAAGCAAGATAGTGCTCTCCTTTCCTTCGTCCAGCTGGGGCCCTGGGATGGTCCCTGGGCCTTCCATTTGCTTGTATTGGCTCCCTGAGAGTTGTAGGCCCCCGGGTGGCATTCCAAACACGGGTAAAGGGGCCCCTGCATTGCCGGACCCCTGAGCAGTTTTAATCACAAGGGCTGCATTATCCCCTGGGGTCCCGGCCCTCGCAGTGAGAAACCTCTGAAGCATCGGTGGAGCATCATATGTTCATTGGACCGATTTTGGACAAGTTAAGATGAGCAAACTGCGCAGGTCTAACCACCAGCAGCAGTTGCAGTAGGCCTCAAAAAAGGAGCTGGGCTTACTGGCTCCCTGTGCCAGTTTTTCTCTTTTGCCTGGTTTCTGGTGCTCTCTTCTCCTCCTGGGGCATGGAAGTCCAGGTCATCTCCCAACTGGTCCTCTGGAGGTATAAGGGGGTCTGCCTCACTGGCCCTGGAGAAGCCCACTTGCCTTGGAGTCAGTCACAGACAAGAGTCTTTTGTCCATCAGGGCATCAGGGGAGTTGTCCTTCCAGCTATCCATGGTGTTGCGAGGCACTCATGGGTAATCCTAGGATGCCACTACACCCATCAACATCTGGTGCCATCAAGTGGTGTATGTGCACAGCTCTTCTGGGGGCTTAAGCTCCACCCCTAGCTGACATCACTGCCTGGGTCTTTCTACCAAAACTTCTAAGAGGTGCCCCTCTGGTATTCACTCCAGGGTCTGGCCTTCCTCCTTTGTTTGGTGGACCTGGCCTGTTCCAGCCCTGCTACAGTGTGACAGCTACTTACCAGATGCAGATTTTCCTCCTCATCTAAAACTAAGTAAGGCCCTGATAATTGCTTTTTTTGTGTGGGGAGGTTTTGCTCTCTCTGCGGAGGAGCAGAGTAATTACCTTGGCCCAGTAGAAAGACCTGGAATCTGATTTTGAGCTGAGCCAGAGAAATATGATATTTTTTGGATAACTCATATGGTGTACATGTATATTATTGGGACCTGCATATTCAAACTCTATGTGCATGTGTCACCCTAGTGTCCCACCTCACTGAACTGTTTAGGCCTCAGTGGATCAAAACTACAAATTAAGGCAGATCTCCCCTGTATGTGTGATACAATGACACTGCAGATAATCCAGCAAACCCTAATGACCTATCTATTAGTGCCCACTAATATTATAAGGTCTACCATAGGTCCACATCTACCCCTCCAGAGTCCCTTCTACTGCAAGCTACCATGGGGCAATTAACCTGGGTGAGCACAACGATAGACTCACACACATAGCCCGGACATGTGTGCACACCTTTAACCAGTCCAGTGTCCCAGTGGCGTACCATTACCCGCCTCAGTCCTTAGAGGTGAGGGGCGGCCCCTGACTGGGCCCAGAGGGGGTGGGCCTCCTTCATGTTACTTTGCGGGTGGGCCCCTCAAATTTCGTTACGCCACTTCAGTGTCCCTTTCCCTATCTGTTTCAATGGAGTGAATCTTATCTTTTTAAAACATTTGTTGTGTGATACTCTGCCTCACTTCACTCTCCTGTGCACTTCAAACAGCGCTCCTAGCGCTGCAACGATCGCCATCCATCGCCATTACTGAGGGCGAGGCGCCACGGCGGACACGCCCACCTCAGCTGGCCACGCCCCCTCCCCTGTCACTATAAAGTGCGCGCGGCTGGAAAGCGCGTCACTTTAATTTGGGAGTCTCCTGAGGCGGAAGCCGGGAGTGAATCTTATCTTTTTAAAACATTTGTTGTGTGATACTCTGCCTCACTTCACTCTCCTGTGCACTTCAAACAGCGCTCCTAGCGCTGCAACGATCGCCATCCATCGCCATTACTGAGGGCGAGGCGCCACGGCGGACACGCCCACCTCAGCTGGACACACCCCCATGTTCCCTCTCGCACGGACATAAAAGATGTGCCTCGCCAGGAAGCGCAGCGGACGGGCGCAGCGGGCGCGCCGTCAGCGCGCCGAAGGCGCGCCAAAGGCAAGCCCGTCTGGGCCTGGACCGGGCCCAGGGCCAGTCCCCCTGCCTCTCCCACCAGCCCCTCCCGCATCTGCTGGACTTCTGCCCAACTTCATCTGCTAAACTCGCATCTATGCCCGACATGCCCCCGCTGTAGCCCGACTCATCTGGAAACCGCTCACTATCTCTGCCCACAATGCAGCTTTACGCTTCCACCCTGCCAACCCCGTCTCCCCCCTTGCTCACTATCGCATTCTTCTTCCTCCAATCAGCCCACTCTACGTGCAGGTTTGATTAATTGTCGATCTCTGCCCCGTCACGCAAACGACATCTGGATGTCCATCTCGTCTGAGGAATGGGATATTCTTTTCCTTACCGAGTCCTGGATCACAGACTCTTCCTCACCAGATATTTATCTGGCCATCCCCCCAGGCTACGACATCAAATGCCTGAATCGAACCGGAGGCAAGCCTGGTGGCGGTCTTGCCGTCATTCTCAAATCTTCCTTCCTACTTACTTTCACTAGACTTAGTGAAATAGGCACCATCGAAGCTATGTACTTTTCCATCTCTGATAGTGCGTCTACAATTCTAGCGGGCACACTCGTCTACTGTCCCCCGCCTGTCTCCACGCCCTCTCTTAACGCCCTTGTCCACTTATTAGCCGATCTCTCTATTAAACATCAAAAATTCCTCGTTCTGGGCGATTTTAACCTCCACATCGACAACCCGCTTTGTGCTAAAGCTACTAACCTAGTTGACACCATGGAAAGCCTCAATCTTAAGCAACTGGTTGCAGGTCCCACGCATGTGGCAGGCCACACCCTGGACCTCATCTTCGCAAACTTTCCGCTCATCACCGCCCTCCAGCCTCTCCCTCTAACCTGGACCGATCACTTCCTCGTACCATTCTCGCTTACTTTAGGAAGCAAATCTGTCCAACCGGTTCATAGGAAGGAATTAGGACGAAAGTGGCATAAGGTCACCTGCGCTTCCCTGGACCCCATATTCCACTACCAATCGGAGCACCTCTCCCCGAACATTGACGAAAATGTCGCGAGGCTAAATTCTACTCTCCTTAAGGCAATTGACTCCATCTCCCCCCAGATAACCATCTCCTCCACCAGGTCACGGCCCTCGGCTCCCTGGTTCTCCACCTCCCTTCGGGAGGAGAAAAGCAAGTGTAAGGCTCTGGAACGCAAATGGAGGCTCCACTATGACGCTGATGCCAAACAACTCTACAGAATGGCCCTCAAACAATTTCTTAAACTGAAAAAAGGCGCTATGAAAGACCACTTCGCCACCCAAATTAACAGAGCAAAAAACTCTTCAAAAACGCTCTTTAACGTTGTTAAAGACTTTATTAACCCTCCGGCTAGAGCCCCCCAGAATACCGCTAGTCAGGCCCTTTGTGAGGGACTCTCAGATTTTTTTCTAGAAAAAATAAATAAACTATGTGTCTCCTTCCCCACTGAGACAATCACTTCACCTCCTGCTCTCAATCCCCCGGAGACTCCATCTCTCCGTGCATTTAACAAACTTAGCACGGACGAGGCCATTAGATTGCTCATCGCCTGCAAATCTGGCGCCCCCACCGATCCTGTTCCCGCCAAAATCATGGGAGAACTGGCACCCTCACTGGCCTGCCCTTTCCTCTCCGTCTGGAATGCCTCCCTTCACCATGGCTTCTTCCCCACCACCTGGAAGGAGGCACTGGTGATCCCTATTTTGAAAAAAGCAGACGCGGACCCCTCGATCTTTTCCAACTACCGTCCCATCTCCCTCCTTCCCAAACCTGCCAAAGTCCTGGAAAAAGCAGTTCAGCTCCAACTTACTGATTACCTAGAAAGCCACTCTCTGCTTCACGGATCCCAATCCGGTTTCCGAGCAGGGTTTAGCACCGAGACGGCCCTGCTGGAGGTGTCGGAGACCATTCGGGAGTGCGTGGACAGGGGCGAGGAGGCCATGCTGGTTCTCCTCGACCTGTCCGCAGCTTTCGATACGGTCTCTCACCCCATCCTCCTGGACCGTCTCAGGCAGATAGGCATCGGTGGCACTGCTTTCGGCTGGATAGAGTCCTTTCTCTCATCTAGAAGTCAGAAAGTACTACTGCGCCCCTACAAATCACAGAAAAAACCTCTGTCTTGTGGGGTGCCACAGGGCTCCGCCCTCAGCCCTCTATTCTTCAATGTCTATCTGGCCCCCCTGGCTGACGTTGTGGAGTCCTACGGAGTCAGGGTGGTATCCTACGCCGACGACACTCAGTTGGTGTTTTCCTTTCGGGACCACTCGGACTCCGCATTCCTCAACTTTCGTCAATGTCTGAATAACATCAGCAGCTGGATGACTACGAACCATTTAAGATTGAATGCAGATAAAACGGAGGTTCTGTTTTTCAATCAGAAAACCTCTATTCCCTCGCCTTGGTGGTGGCCGACAGCTCTTAATCCCGCCCCAACCCCGGTTCGCTCGGCGCGGAATCTGGGTTTCCAATTTGATGACTCCCTGTCATGTAAAACCCAGATTAATAAGGTTACCTCTGCCTGCTTCATGAAATTACGGATGATAAAAAAGATCCTCCCGTACCTTTTCACGGACTCCCGCCGCACAGTCACCCAGGCCCTTATCACGTCCCACCTGGACTATGCGAATAGCCTCTATGCAGGAGCCCCGCAGTACCTGATCGGCAGGCTGCAGATTGTCCAGAATGCTGCGGCCAGGCTGATCGGTAACATCCCCTACCGTCAATCTGTTTCTGCATATCGAAGGCAACTCCACTGGCTCCCTGTGGCCAGCCGCATCCAGTTTAAGGTCCTCACCCTCACCTATCGAGCCGTCAACAACTTTGGTCCTACTTACCTGAAAAATCGGGTCTCGATATCCTGCTCCACCAGATCCTTGAGATCCAATGACCTCCGCCTCCTCATCTCGCCCCGCTTCAGACTTTCCAGAACCGGTGGCAGAGGTTTCGGTGTCATTGCTGCCAGACTTTGGAACTCCCTTCCTCTTGAGCTGAGGTTCTGCCCCTCTGAAACTGTCTTCCGAGCCAAGCTCAAAACCTGGCTCTTCTCCGGACTCTAACTCCCCTGCACCTTCCTTTCTCTTCCCGTCTCCACTCAGTTACTCCTGGATTTCAGCGCCGGGACACCCCTTCGGGGGTAGCTGCGCGCTTTACAAGCTCCATAAAATAAAATAAATAAATGTAGTCTTATAATAAATGACGGACACTGGCGGTAAATACACACAGTTCAATTACCATGAGTGAGACTCGAGTAGTGAGACTCACTAGCAGTAAAGGTCCAAAAACCAAGCGATCAAAATGTGAAAACCCCGGGTGGATTAAATGGGCGAAACCATTTTGCTACACTGCTTCTGTGCCCATTTCCCTCCTTCCACCATTGAGGGCAGATACCTTCCTCCAACATCGGGGGCATAGACACCCCTTCACGATTTGAACGCCGAGGCAGCGCTCTACTACTGCACAGTCATGTTTTACCACTAAGCCAGACAATCTCCCTCGAGCTCTGAGACCTTCAGGGCTGAATCGCTGTTGGGGTCACTTGTGGGGCAGAGAGTTCACTCCTCCATAGTAGAACTGACCTTGCTGCTAAGGACAGAGACTCACGGAGAGGGATTGAACTTTTGGGAAAATAACTCCACCTTTGATTCGAGGACACCCCCACTCACTGGAGTAAGATATCTCTTTGTCACTGAGCAAAGAGACGCCACTATTAGGCAGAGTCTCTTCTACACCATCAAAATCATAGATTTGAGCATTGGGTACGAAGAATCCATTTCACCAATGGGGGGAGTTACCCTTCACCAATAGGAGCAGAGGTTCACCTGGAATCATAAGGAGTACAAACTCAACCAACCAGAATTAAAAATCCAAAATGTGAGGCAGAGACTACCCTTCTCCTCAAGGTCAGAAGCACCCATGCAAAAAGGTAAAGATAGAGGTAGCGCCCTCCCTCCCCCATGAGGTACATTCAACCCATCATCAATTGAGATGGAGGACTTCCTTCGCCCGTGCGGTAACAGAATACCTTGTGGAAAGCGGTGACTACCCTTTAAGGAAGCAGACTTCCTTCCTTCCAAACCTGGGGCAGACATTTCATGCAGGAGTTTCAATGGAAGATAAGAGACTACAGCTGTGTGGACACAGAATACCCCCAACCATCAGTGGTCAAGAATTTGTAATCATGTAAAGAAAGCCTGCATTTTCTGCAGCATTCTCCTCCGCCAGTAGGGGGCAGACTTCCATCTGGGGACTCTCTTCAGCTCCTGGCTGCTTCAATTCAACAGCTAGATTCATCAAAGTAAAATCGGCTCGCAAAGGGCCAGATTCTGAGAATCTGGCCCATTGCCAGCGCAATTTTTGCATTTGGGATTCATCATCCCAAATGCAAAATTCGCTATTATAGAATTCGCAAATTTGCGAGGAATTGCATTTAAGGAATCTCTATTTGAGATTCCTTAAATGCAATTCATGAAATATTTAAAAATTGTGAATTCGCAATTTTGGGCCGCTATTTACCACGAAGTCAAACCTCGTGGGAAATAGCGGAAACTTAGAAAAATGCACTTAAGTGTATTTTTCTAAGTTGTACTTTACGCACACACATGTCCTTGGGACATGTGTGTGGGTAACACCTGCATCCAATATCATTTCAAGGGTGCAACAGGGTGTCCTTTGGACACCCCTGCACCCTTGAAATCGCAAACTCAAAATGCGAATCGCTAATAGCGAATCGCACATTGATATGTCTTCCCATTCATTCCTATGGGCGTTTAGGCCCATAGGAATGAATGGGGAGTTATTCCTTATTTGCGATTAGCAATTAGCTAATCGCAAATGAGGAAGCTGTAGAAATCGCAATAAATATTGCGATTTCTACATGAATCCCATTTCGCGAGTCTGTAATAGCGATTCCTTAATAATCCATATTACAGACTCGGAAAACATGCCGATGATGAATCTATGTGTAATTCCTTCTAATGAAACATGTATTTTTATTTAGTAGGAGATGAAACTTCATGGAACATCCATTATCAAAGTATGTTTTCTTTGCTGTAGCAAAAGCTCGATCGATAATAAGGGCATCATGGAAATAATTTCTGGCACCCACATTGTCTCAGTGGCTGTGAAAACTGAATAAGATCAGCCACCATATATATGCATTGTTTTATCGTCAACATAAAGGTAGGTTATGTTATGTTATGTTATGTTATGTAACAAGCATTTATTATGCGCACAGCTGCTCCAGCAAAGGAGCGTCCCGGCGCCTGACAAGGAAGCAACATAACACAACTTAAAAGAGTGGGCTGATAGGTCATCTTTGAAAAAACTGGGATATATTTTGTATGACGCCTAATTACTGATTAAATTGATATTTATATCAGTATTTCCTGGAAACGAATTATTTCATATATAATTGTTTAATTGAAGTTTTTCTTTTCCTTTTCTCATTGGCTGCAGAGACTCCCTTCTACCACTAGTGGCAAATAACCACTTCACCATTGGGAGCAGAGGCTCCTGTTAGTCAATGAACTTAGAGACCCCCCTCCATTTTCTAAGATAGGGACCGGGCCAAACCATTGTGAGCGTGGAGGGGGCATTCTCCATTTGAGGCTAGAATGCCCCCACACCAGTTCTTTTTTATGCTGCACATGTTCACCTCTCAGGACAGATACCCCTCTCAGGAGATTCTATTTGTAGGGCAGATACTCCAACCTTGTAGACAGAGAATTCTGTACTGGGCAGGGAACCTTGCTTTCAGGTCTGAGGAAGAGATCCCTCCACCAATGAGGCTGCGGCCATCCTCCACCAACCCACCAGTGGTGTACCGAACCCCGCTGCCCCCACCAAACCATCATTACTGGACTTCACTTTATGGCCTAGACACCTTTTCCAGCAAGGGCACCCTGGTATTTCTTTTAATTGATGTAATTATTTTTTGGGACCCCAGACAAAATATTTTTTTCCTCTTCTGCCTTAAGCAGCCAACCCCCTCCTTCCACCCTTACCCAGCACCTGTCCCACCAGCTCATATTAACAACTGGCTCCCATCAGGTGGTAAATGTGAACTTAAAACTCACAATATCACTAATTCCATGAGGTTTGACACCCATTTCATTCATTTGGATTCTTTATTCGATGATTAAAAATCACCATAAAAGTACAAACATTCAATATACATTGAGTTCATTTCTTTTAAAAACAAACCATCAAATTAACATGTAACCTGATGTAAGTGCAACAGCAAAGTCCCAGTGAAATGAATGAATAAAACATTATGATCCATTTAAAACAATCACATAGTTCTCACAGTTCTCACAATTCCCCCCCCCCCCCCTAGTTGCTCTTAGTCGGACAGCTACTTTTGACACCCAAAAAAACAGGTCTGCCCATTTATTACCCATTCCATGGGGTTTAACTCGTAATTGCGTGTTATTGGAAGGGTTTTACTGAACTGAACCTGTATTTACAGATGCCGAGTTTGTGCTCTGCCCGTACCCCGGCACTCGTAAAGCGACACATAGCACAGTCAGGACACTGCCTGGTACCAGTAATAAGCCTAGCGCCTGAGGACAGTCTGCACCTCAACGGAAAGGAAGCACATGCCGGACATTTATGAACCATTAATTGTAATGGGGGAACCCTGTGTCCCTCAGAACCTGGGTGTATATGATAGCTGCTACAATGTGTTCTGTCAACACCCCTACCAATGGAAAAGAGACACCTCTCTTAAAATAAGGCTTTCCATAGCAGGGTAGGACTGGGACAGAAAATAGATCTAGGCACCAAAATAAAAGAAGCCACTGTTACCAGGGCTCGAGTCGGGGTACCACGTGGGTGGATGGCGTCCCTCCACTTATTTTATCGGGTGGACGCCGTCCCCCCTGCTAAACAGCTGGACTTCACTCTTTGGCCTCTCTCGGACGAGGTCGGAGCTCCCAGCACGCTGATCACTTCCGCTACTGAGCGGGGAGGAGTTGTCAGACAGGGGCAGCTCTGTCTGACCCTCCCTGCAAGGAAACCGCGACCCCCCCCCACCGGCCTGCTCCTCCTCTGTGCCCGTCACCCCATCCCATTGCTCGCTTGTACAACCCCACTCACTGTATCCCAGAACAGCGCCCTCTCCTCCTTGGAGCTCCTCGTCGCCTCCTGCACAGACCCCCCTCACCCCTTCGCTCACTTCTACAAGCCCCCTCACTGTATCCCAGCCCAGGGCACATGTGCCAATCACCCCCGGCTCCCGCCCCTTGCACCTTTCGTGACGTCACTTCCTGTTGTGACGTCACTTCCGGTGACAGCGTCCCCCCCACTTCTTTTTTTAGGACTTGTGCCCTGACTGTTACTGTAATAGACAGCTAAAAACAGGGCCCATATTTGCAAATTGGGGCTGGTTTTAACTTGTAAAGACACGCTGTATAATTGTTTTGCAAAGTATGGAGGACTGCATCGATGTGTGCATGCTGCAGCCAATGTTTGTTTTAATATCAGGGAAATCAACAGACTATAAAAGCGGGCTACAAACAGCCACACACTGACCTGTCAGTCCAGCCCTTCCAGCACTGCCAGGCTGCCCTATAGGCCAGCCCAACCCTATTACATAGTTGTCAACAGAGCGCCCCTTCCCAGCTGCGGCCCGTGCAGGTAAGAGCGGTGGAGCAGTGGGGCCGGGTGGGGGAGTATTTTGCCAGGCGACGAGAGAAAATTAATTAATTATTTAATTTTTCCTGGTGGTCGTCTGTTGAATCTCACCCCCCTCAACCCGGCCTCACCGCTTTCACCTGCACGGGCCGCAGCTTCACCTTCCATTAACCCTTTCGACGCTCATGACGAGCTCAGCTCGTCATGAGTTACGTCTGTCGTACGCTCATGACGAGCTGAGCTCGTCATGAACCGCGGGTTTTCGCAAAAGTCAGCGCACAGCGGGAAAACCCGTAGCGCGCATGGTGTTAAGAGGCGCTCCCGGAATTTGACCACAGCGATGACGTTAAACGCAGAACTCTGCATCAAGCACATTAGCCCATTGAACTTTCGTTCAGACTGCGGACCTTATGGTAAAAGTAGACAGCAGGTGATGGTTTGACGGTGGCACAGGTGTTGCTTGTGCCTTGACTTCAACATATAATTACGACTGCGTGATGCAATGAGCGTAGAACCGCTCATCATGCATTTCCTCCCTCGTTACAGCTGTCTGTCTTCGTCCCCTTGCTCTCCTGGGAGGGTATGTGCAGGTACGTTTGGAGATCTTAAAGCAGGAGAAAGTGTGGAGTCGGAAGGTTTGTGGCTGATAAACATGACAACTTCAAATATTATTTACTCAATATATATACATTATTAATTTTGTTCCTACACCTTCTACTGACCAATATACAGGGATATTCCAAGGTCAAACGTTTTTTCGAGATTACGAAACAGGATCACATTTAAATAATGATCAAACAGTTTAAAGTTAACAGCAATACAAAATGTTTTCCCCCATTGGTGCACAGAGATCTTTCATTGCTGAACACCGAGGAACAGAATTAGAGGGTACATTGGTCATCACACTGGAGGATTTGATCGAATATATTTTATGAGAGAAATACACAATGCTTCTGTGTGTTTTAACAATATTTTATCGTCTGGTTGCAAATATGAGGCAAACAGGCGCTTGGCACATGAAATGACCAAAGCCCAAATATTTGAGCCAACTTCTGATGCATACTGCAGACTGCAATGAACAGTGGGTTATGTTTTTTTTTAATTTTGATATTTATGTGTATTTATAGAGCGCGGACTTTCGCTCCGGAAGGAGCATCTTGGCGCTGTGCATGCGTTTAGTTGATAGGAGATAGGAGATACGTGGTGAGAATCTGGGACTAAATGGCTGCCAGTACAGAGGTGTCAGGTTGTTGATACACCCATGTCTTAAGGAGTGGTTTTATTTAGCGCAAACTTGACCTGAAGGTATTGGAGCGCTTTACATGAGCACCAGTCCCGTAACACAAGGACACATTCATTTTTGGCAGGCACGGGGAGATTAAGTGATTTGCCCAGAATCACAGGATGTTGAGCAAACCCCGAGGCTCGAACCTGGTTCCCCAGCTTCAAAGTCAGCAACTCTGGCTGTTAGGTCACATTATCTCTTCAACAAATAAGCTTTATTGTGACACAAAGCATTAAAAAAAAAGGTAAAATAATGGTATATTATTAAAAAACAATAAAACCAACTTCATTAAAACTTACATTAAAAACATGAGGCAAAAATAATCATAATAAATGTCCCCCTGGGCCGTATAGCATATAATGCAATCTCTTAATCACTTTAGAGCGGTTTTGTGTAATAAAGAATCATTATTAAACAGATCTAATCGTATTGCATGTATTGTGACAAGAGCATATTCAGTTTAAAGCACTTCATATATAAGAGCATATATATATATATATATAGCTTAGTTCACATTTCATCATAAAGTGTCCTGTGCATATTCAATAAGTCCTGGGTGTTCTTCACAGGGAAACTTCCATGAGGGGCAATGCATCACTAGTCATAACAAGATAAACAGTGCTCGCCATATATTATACAGTACATCACTATTTGGTACAAGAGGAGGGCCAAGTCTGTATATAGTAACTTATGTTCTCTTTACCACCAAGCCCGTCTGCGCCTTTTGTCTTAATCTCCACATTCCCAACAGGGTCGGACTGGGAACCCAAAGCAGCCCTGGCAAATTTATCAGTCCAGCCCCCAGGGGAGGAAAGAGGGGTGCAAGTGTGAAGCACTGCTACTATTGTTACTGGGGGCCGATATTGCAACAACTCTGCAAAATAGGCCCCAAGTAACTAAACTGGTCACAGCAAAACCGGCCCCCAGCCTTCCAGCCTCCCAGGGAAATGCCTGATGCGCACTACAGCCAGTCCGGCCCCGATTCCCATCAGGAATCTACCTACACCAAACCCGAGTAAGTGTCATCAAATTTAAGCATCCTAGTGGCCATTTTAAGTTGTCTAACTCCCAGGCTCCGACACAGTGGAATGATCCATCTTTTCTTGCAGTTCATATATAAAGGACAGAAAACCAAGACGTGTTCAACAGTTTCTTTAGGTGCACCGCACATTGGACTCTGGCACCAGGAGTCTCTGTTGTAGATATCAAATGTATGCGGATGTCCTCCATGCGGGCTCTTAACGCTCCGGATGTGATGACGTGCTTACAATAAAATCCAGACTTGGATGACTAGAAACCAACTTTGCCTCTGTATGAACCCCTGTGGGGGCCCATAGGCAGTCAAAATATCAGGGGCCCCTTGCAAATTATCTCCTAATACGTTTTTTTTGATTTTACCAACCAACAATTTTAATAAACCAATACATTTCATGAATACTGTATTTTCTCTATGGAGTTTTTAATGTAATGTTTTCGTTTCTTTGAGTTGATTCATTTTTTTCTGTCTTTTGGAAACAATTTCAGAAAGCTTGATTGTAATTTTCTTTCAAGATCAAATCAATATTATGTTGATCCGTTGTTGCGGGCCCTCTAAAAGGAGTGGGGCCCGTAGACCAGTGTCTACTTTGCCTATTTGGTTATCCGGAACTGTCTCAATGTGAGGAATACATAAATGTTCTATAAGGTCCTAAACTTACACCAGAGAGTTCTTGCTGGCTACATTTGATGAGACACAACAACAACAAGCATTGGAAATGCAATAGGTCTCGCATTAGGAAAGTTTGAGCTATTGGTATTGTAAATGACACTTTTTTTATTTATGCGTTGGTTTTGAAAGTAGCAAAATTAATAGCTTTGTCAGTTACAATGTCAATAGTTTTAACTTTTGCAAATGTGACACCTATAGCATTTGTAATGCAATGTGTGTTCTATTTACGTGACTTAGATGTATTGATATTACAAATAACAATGGCTTTTAATTTTGTAAATAATTAATACTTAAATAAAAGTTATTGTAATTTATAATGGCAATAGCTTAAACGTTTGTAAATAACTTTTGTGAAGATTATGTTCAGTGTATTTTATTGTGACGATAATCCAAGAACATTGCATTTGCACCTACACACACAGAGCCACACACATGTAGATGTGGTGGTGGTGGATCTGGGGGATATGGTGGTGGTGGATGTGGTGGTGTATGTGGTGGTGGTGGTGGATGTGGTGGTGGTGGTGGATGTGGTGGTGGTGGTGGATGTGGTGGTGGATGTGGGGGTGGATGTGGGGGTGGTGGTGGATGTGGTGGTGGTGGTGGAGGTGGTGGTGGTGGTGAATGTGGTGGTGGTGGTGGAGGTGGTCGATGTGGTGTTGATGTGGTGGATGTGGTGGTGGTTGTGGATGTGGTGAAAGTGGTGGTGGATGTGGTGGTGGAAGTGATGGTGGTGGGTGTGGTGGATGCGGTGGTGGATGCGGTGGTGGATGAGGTGGTGGATGAGGTGGTGGTGGATGCGGTGATGGATGTGGTGGTGGTGGTGGTGGTGGTGGTGGATGTGGTGGTGGATGTGGTTGTGGTGGTGGTTGTGGTTGTGGTGGTGGTGGTGGATGTGGTGGTGGTGGTGGATGTGGTGGTGGATGCGGTGGTGGTGGATGTGGTGGAAGTGGTGTATGTGGTGGTGGATGTGGTGGTGGATGTCATGGTGGATGTGAAGGTGATGGATGTGATGGTGGATGTGGTGGATGTGATGGTGGATGTGGTGGTGGTGATGGTGGATGTGGTGGTGTTGTGGTGGATGTGGTGGTGGTGGATGTGGTGGTGGTGGATGTGGTGGTTGTGGATGTGGTGGTTGTGGATGTGGTGGTTGTGGTGGATGCGTTGGTGGATGCGTTGGTGGATGAGGTGGTGGATGAGGTGGTGGATGAGGTGGTGGATGAGGTGGTGGATGAGGTGATGGTGGATGAGGTGGTGGTGGATGCGGTGGTGGTGGATGCGGTGGTGGTGGATGAGGTGGTGGTGGATGCAGTGGAAGTGGTGGATGTGGTGGTGGATGTGGTGGTGGATGTGGTGGTGGATGCGGTGGTGGATGTGGTGGTGGATGTGGTGGTGGTGGATGCGGTGGTGAAGTGGTGGTGGATGTGGTGGTGGTGGATGTGGTGGTGGATTTGGTGTTGGTGGATGTCATGGTGGATGTGATGGTGGATGTGGTGGTGGATGTGGATTTGATGGTGGATGTGATGGTGAATGTGGTGGTGATAGTGGATGTGGTGGTGGATGTGGTGGTGGTGGTGGATGTGGTGGATGCGGTGGTGGTGGTAGTGGTGGATGGGGTGGTGGTTGTAGTGGATGTGGTGGTGGTAGATGCGGTGGTGGTGGATGCGGTGGTGGTGGATGTGGTGGTGGCTGTGGCGGTGGATGTCATGGTGGATGTGGAGGTGATGGTGGATGTGTTGGTGGATGTGGTGGTGGTGGTGGATGTGGTGGTGGTGGTGGATTTGGTGTTGATGGTGGATGTGGTGGTGGATGCGGTGGTGGTGGTAGTGGTGGATGGGGTGGTGGTTGTAGTGGATGTGGTGGTGGTGGGGTGGCGGTGGTGGATGCGGTGGTGGTGGATGCGGTGGTGGTGGATGAGGTGGTGGATGAGGTGGTGGATGAGGTGGTGGATGAGGTGGTGGATGTGGTGGTGGATGTGGTGGTGGTGGATGCAGTGGTGGATGTGGTGGTGGTGGATGTGGTGGTGGTGGATGTGGTGGTGGTGGATGTGGTGGTGGTGGATGTGGTGGTGGTGGAAGTGGTGGATGTGGTGGTGGATGTGGTGGTGGATGCGGTGGATGTGGTGGTGTTGGGGGATGTGGTGGTGGATGCGGTGGTGAAGTGGTGGTGGATGTGGTGGTGGATGTGGCGGTGGATGTCATGGTGGACATAAACAAACAGCACTAGGAGCTCCCACTAGACAGACACCTGTGTGTTACACATGCCTGCGTACAGCTGCACACTGTTTTTCCACATGTGGAACAAGTCTCTTGAAATGATACCACCTGGACAAGGACGCAGGTACCACGGGTGGGTATCTAAAAGTGAACCGCTTATTAGCGGACACAAAGTTGCTGATATTGCATCTTTCAGCGAGCGACATGGCGCACTAGATGAATGAAACAGCCAGACCATCGGTGTCTAGAAAATAAAAAAACGATTTATGTTTTTGTGAACACAGTGATAGCCAACAAGATGCTATGTTCCCAAATCGTAAGAAAGTGCAGGCAACTTTTTTTTATAAACATGCACCGATGAAAATACGAGCCCTGGGCCTTCGCGTGGCCACTCACCCGGAAACAGTGACAGCACAACAGAATAATTTTCCGAACATTTGCAAAGATAGCCTATTTTGCCAACAATCCCTGTGAGCCAATACTCACGTCTTCCACATCAAAAACATACAGGTCGGTTTATTGAGCCTACTTTACCCAGCTGGAGAATGACCAGGTATTCCAGAGCTATCTTTTTTTCAAATGGATGGATATGCCTTATTTAATGTCTGCCAGTGGTTTCAAAGTCTGCATCTCAAAGAAGATATCCCACTGTAAATTATTTCCCGTAATTTGCAGTGCTGAATTCATTTGCAGGATGTTTAACAAATCAAGTTAAAGACGGTATTTAGTCTTTCGTTCTGGTTATAAAAAAGCGTTCACAATGACAATGTTCCTCTGAGACCACTTATCAGGGCTGACAAGCTCCCCTTGATGTAAGCATCTACCAATGAATCCTCAGTGTGGGAGAAACACTGTGTAAACAGAACTGTCAGCAAAAAGTTACTGTCCAATATTGCACTGTTAATTTTTTTATAGACCTTTTTAGGGTCTATATAAAAAAGTCAATGTACAAAAAAAAGCACACTTCAGCATGCATGTTTTGAATTGCCTTGCACTGCGCTTTGAATTTAAAAACCTGATTTTAAATATACATTGTTTCATAAAACATTTTAAATATGAGCACAACATCAACAAAATATACATCTCTCGAAACAATGCTATACATATCTGCCGTCTTAGTCAAACAGTAAACATTAAACAGATGTGTAAATGCTCCAAGTATTTCTAAACATTATTATTACAAGTAAGTAGCAACATGTGCAATATAGTCCAATGTTGCTATCCCCGGGTTCAAGTGAGATTTGTAAGCCGGTCATGCCTTCGGCCACGTGGTTCATGGCTCAATGATGACTAATCTTTAGCTCTCCCAGCCATATCTGGAATAAAAACCCACAACTTACGAATAAAAACTGGCTGAAAACCTCACTTCAGTCAGTAACCAAGTAACCTTCTACACAAGAACGTAACCAAAACTGCAGCGCATAGAGAAGTACCCCTTCGTTCAAATGTCCCTACCACTAATTCTTCTTTGTTTTTAGACTTTTACTAAAAGGTAAAAAAAGTAAAACTTATTCTAGACCACACTATCCCAAAATATCAATCTTTACTGATACAGTGTTCTTCTGTCTCCGACCAGCATATATGCGTTTCTTCAATACACCATCCTCCCACACAAAACCTACATTCACAAAGAACGGCCTGCACTATGTTTCCATAAAATAACCTTGAAACAAACAAGGAGAAACACGAGAGACGGCCAGCGGCCGTCAAAGTGAAAGTACGGCCGGCTGAGGGAATTGCTGTGGGGAGGGGGGATGAGAAATGCGACACGGCGGTAAAGGGAGGGGGCGGAGCGGGGAGAGCGGCATGAGGGTGTGAAGCAGCAGGGGAGGAGTGCTGCTGGCGATTGACTGGCGATTTGATGATGTGCACGCGCATTTTAGGTCAATGCGCTTGCGCATTGACCTAAAAGCCCACGGGCACAGCATCAAATCGCCAGTCAATCGCCAGTCTAGGTAAAGCTTATTTAAGCCCCTATAGAGCTTCGCCAGCTATGCGCATGCGCACAGCAGGCGAGCCCTAAAAAGAGAGGTAGGGAGAATGAGGAACACTCTCAGTCCCCGGTTATGCTTTTTAAACAAGAAAAGAGTGACCAAAGGGCACACGTAATTTGAAGAACAAATGGAGCAGCTGGGGGGATGAAACTAACCCCACTCAGGTCCGTTTAGAAAGCCCTCACTCACCAACCTGGTTGGTGACATGCTTCATCATTGGGCTCCACTGGAGAGGCCGAAAGCTCCCCCAGTGTGCTTCGACGCTAGATCTACTGCGGAGCGGGTTTTGTGAAATAGACGTGAAGCGAATTAATTAGCAGTGGTAGTGATGGTTAAAAATGTCTTATGTGTCTCAAAAAATGTTTAATGTTTGATCACTAGGACATAAATAAAAAATAGTGTAGGAAAATGGTCCAAATAAATTGTTTGATTATTTCCAGAAGTTTAATCGTCAGTCAACATGTTTCTGCCTTGAAACTGTGTCAATTTACCAGTCAAGTCAAGTCAAGTCAAGTCAGAGAATTTATATAGCGCACTACATACCCAGAGGGTCTCAAGGCGCTTAGAAAGGGGAGGAGGATTACTTGTCAAATATCCACGTTTTAAGTTGCTTTCTGAATGCTAGGTGGTTCTGGGTAAGGCGAAGGTAAGCGGGGAGTGAGTTCCATGTTTTAGCAGCCAGGTATGAGAAGGATCTGCCTCCCATGGTGGTCTTGTTGATGCGAGGTACAGTGGCGAGGGCTTGGCTGGAAGAACGTAGTTGGCGGGAGGGGGTGTAGAAGGACAGTCGTGAGTTGAGGCATTCTGGTCCGATGTCGTAGAGTGATTTGTGTGCGTGGGTTAGCAGTCGGAAATTGATTCTCTTATTGACGGGTAGCCAGTGGAGGTCTTTCAGGTGACCAGAGATGTGTTCGTTGCGCGGGATGTCTAATATGATCCTGGCTGAGGCGTTTTGGATTCGTTGGAGTTTCTTCTGGAGTTTAGCGGTAGTACCTGCGTAGAGGGTGTTTCCGTAGTCCAGTCGGCTCGTGACCAGAGCATGGGTGACTGTTTTCCTTGTTTCGGTGGGGATCCAGCGAAAAGTTTTTTTGAGCATGCGGAGAATGTTGAAGCAGGATGAGGATACGGCGCTGATTTGTCTGTTCATTGAGAGTGAAGAATCCAGGATGACGCCTAGGTTCCGTGCGTGGTCTGTCGGGATGGGTGCTTTTCCAAGGGCTTCCGGCCACCAAGAGTCGTCCCATGCAGAGGGGGATGTACCTAAGATGAGGACTTCTGTTTTGTCTGAGTTCAGTTTCAGACGGCTTCGTTTCATCCATTCGGCAACTTCTTTCATTCCTTCGTGTAGGTTAGTTTTGGCGGTGCTGGGGTCATTGGTGAGAGAAAGGATTAGTTGAGTGGGCTCATGTATACGTTGAAGAGGGTGGGGCTGAGTGAGGATCCTTGTGGTACGCCACAGATGACTTCAGTGGCCTCGGATTTGAATGGTGGAAGGCGGACTCTCTGGGTTCTTCCGGTGAGGAACGAGGTGATCCATTCAAGTGCTTTTCCTTGTATTCCGATGTTATTGAGGCGTTGTAAAAGGGTGCTGTGGCAGACTGTGTCGAATGCTGCAGAGAGGTCGAGGAGGATGAGGGCGACTGTGTCTCCATTGTCCAGTAGAGTTCGAATGTCGTCTGTTGCTGCGATGAGGGCGGTCTCAGTGCTGTGTTTTGCTCGGAAGCCAGATTGTGAGGAGTCGAGGGATTTGTTGGCTTCGAGGAAAGCGGCGAGCTGGTTGTTGACAGCTTTCTCGATGACTTTGGCCGGGAATGGAAGGAGCGAGATGGGGCGGTAATTTTTGAGTTCAGTGGGGTCCGCTGTGGGTTTTTTCAGAAGGGCGGTGAGTTCAGCGTGTTTCCAGTCTTCCGGGAAGGAGGCGGAGTTGAAGGAGCAGTTGATGACGTCTCGGAGGTGCGGTGCTATGACGGAGTCTGCTTTGTTGAAGATGTGGTGAGGACATGGGTCTGTGGGGGATCCTGAGTGGATGGAATTCATCACGCGAATTGTTTCCTCAGTGGAGATTGGGTTCCAGTCGTAAAGGGTGTTCACGGGGGGAGAATGTTCAGCAAGTGGTTGGATGGGTTGGTCTCCGGGTTGGTTGTGGAAGCTGTTGTGGATGTCTGCAATCTTGTTGTGGAAGAATGAGGCTAGGGAGTCGCAGAGGGCTTGAGAGGGGGTGATGTCGTTGGAGTTGGCCGAGGGATTGGAAAATTCCTTGACGATGTTGAAAAGTTCCTTGCTGTTGTGGGCGTTGTTGTCAAGTCGATCCTTGAATGCTGTTTTCTTGGCCTTTCGGATTAGTTGGTGGTGGGTGCGGGTGGCGTTTTTGAAGGCGTCCTTGGTGCTAGTGGTTGGGTCTTTTTTCCAGGCCTTTTCAAGGGAGCGGCAGAGTTTCTTGGACTTCTTAAGATCATCGTTGAACCATGAGGCCTTCTTGCTGCCAGGTTTGCTTTGACGTTTTTTCAGTGGTGCTAAGGTGTCGGCGGTGTTGGATAACCATAGGGTGAGGTTGGCGGCGGCTTGGTTTGGGTTAGAAGAGTGGGCTGGGGTGTTTAGAAGGAGCGATGCGGAGATCTGGTCGGTGGTGATTTTGTTCCAGTTTCTTTGCAGAGTTGGTTGGAGGTGGTTGGTGGGTTTTGGCTTGTTGTAGGTGAAGTGAACGCAGCTGTGGTCAGTCCAGAGGAGATCCGTAGTGTGGCTGAAGGAGACATGATTGCTGGAGGTGAAGATGGGGTCGAGTGTGTGACCTGCGATGTGGGTGGGGGAAGTGACTAGTTGTTTAAGTCCGAGGTTGGCAAGGTTGTCCAGGAGGGTGGTGGTGTTGCGGTCGTTGATCTTTTCAAGGTGAAAGTTGAGGTCTCCCAGAAGGATTTAGTCTTTGGAGGGGAGCGCGTGTGGAGTGATGAAGTCCGTGATGTCTTCACTGAATTTTGCGCGGGGTCCTGGTGGTCTGTAGAGGAGGGTGCCTCTGAGTGTGGTCTTGGGGTCGATGTAGATTTGTAAGTGAAGGTGTTCGGAGTTGGCGAGGTTGGCGTCAGAGCTGGTTGAGATGCGGATTGATTTCTTATGGACGATAGCGATTCCTCCTCCTGTGTGGCCGGTACGGTCCTTGCGTGTGATCTTATAGTCTTCAGGGATGGCAATGGTGATGTCTGGGGCGGAGGAAGCGTTCATCCATGTTTCTGTTAGGAAGGCGACGTCTGGAGAGATGGTGTCTAGTAGATTCCATAGGTCAATGGCGTGTCTGTGGACCGAGCGGGTGTTGAGAAGGATGCATTGTAGGTGGTTGGGGTCGGGAGTCTGTGGAGTGGTCGTAGCGGAGTAGATGTCGGAGCCGCTGAATTTGCAGTAGTAGCAGGAGAAAGGTCCATGGGTGTGTCCAGGAGCTGCTTGGACGCAGTTGGGGGCGCGACCGGGGTTAAGGGCTAGGAGGGTGGCGGCATCGTAGGTAAAGCGGGAGGGCTGGGCAGCGCGAGGGGCAGGGGGACTGGCGCTGGGATAGTAATTATTTTAAATACTTAAGTTAAACATATAACACATACATAATAAAAAACTATAAAATAATACAAATATCGATATTAGTGTCATCGAAATTAGTAACATCGATATATATGCTATCGATATTACTAACTTCGATATTACTTACATCGATATTAAGAAGTTCGATATTACTTACCTTAGGGTCGATATTCTGTCCTACGATATTCTTTACTTCGATATTATGCTCCTTCGATATTTCAGACTCGATATTATGGTAGGTCGATATTTCCAACTCGATATTTTGACTGTGTACCGGACGTGATATGTAAAAACAGTGTGAAAGTGCATTAAGGGGGAGCGTACTCCTCCTTAGGTACTCTTTGATTAGGAAACCTCAAAAATAGTAATGATTCACCTGTGGAAGAAAAAAGGACGAGGACATACATATACGAGACAGGACACACAGTTCAAATTGGTCTGTGCTCATAGGTATGTCTACAGTGCTCCAGTTGTCAAGGAGGAACAGTGGCGTTTGGCGGGCTTGACGGGTGTGCGTCACCGGCTGTCGCTTAAAACCGCAGAATACCGAGAGATAGCAACAGAGGCGGCAAAGAAATTTGCAGCCTTCAAGGAGGGCAGAATATATGACCAGGTAGACAAGGCGGGGAAGCTTCTTGCCTGGCTCGACAAAAAGCAACAAGCAAATAGAGTAGTGGCGGAACTTCGGTCGGAGGCTGGCACGTTACTCACAGAACCGCAAGAGATAGTCGCGGAATTTGCCCGACATTTCCAAACGAGTTACCGCAAAGAGTCTGACCGCCTGGAGGAAGACTCGATTGAGCTACTGATGGATCTTAAAATGCCTTCCCTCTCTGATGAGGAACGTGAACTCCTGGAAGGACCGCTCACCACAGCGGAGGTGGAGCGTGCTATCAGGGATCTGCGCCCCGGGAAGGCACTCGGGCCGAACGGCCATCCGATTGAGCTCTATAAGTTCAAACCAGAGGTCGTCAGCCCATATCTCATACGCATGTTTGACGGAAGTAAGTCAAACGGGCCACTGCCCCGGACCAAAGACTAGCGACAATCGTGACGATCCCCAAAGAAGGCAAGCCTAGGGAACTATGTACATCGTACACGCCCATATCCCTGTTAAATGCGGAACCAAAAATCCTAGCGAAAGTCCTGCCAAACAGACTCCAACCTGTCCTTAACACCTTGGTCTACCCGGCCAATCGGGCTTCATGGCCCGCCGGAACACGGCACTTAACCTCCGTCGACTGAACGGGGTCCTGGGGAGGTGCCAAACCTTGACCGAAGATGCAATGGTGGTGTCGCTGGATGCCACCATGGCCTTCGACACCCTCGAATGGCCATACATGATGGCGGTCCTCCGTAAGCTGGGGTTCGGCCCCAGTTTCATAGCCTGGGTGCGACGAATCTATTCGGAACAGGTAGTTGTGAATAATAAAGCCTCTGAGACATTCACACTGGGGAGGGGGACACGCCAGGGATGTCTGCTTTCGCCCCTCTTATTTGCTCTCTCTGTGGAACCACTGGCCACCTGGATTAGACAGGATGTCTCCCTAAAAGGGCTTCGATGGGCAGACGGCTGGGAAGATATGATTTCCCTGTACGCGGACGACATCCTCCTTTACCTTTCCCGACCTAGGAAGTCACTGATAGTAGCCCTTGACATCTTTACAAGCTTTGGCAGAAACCCTGGGTACAGCATCAACTGGAGCAAATCTCATTTGTATGTCCTCCATGGGGACGCCCCCACTCTGCCGCGAAATTGCCCCATACAGGTAGCTACCGAAGGCTTCACTTACTTGGGCATATTTATATCCAAGGACAAGGCGGCGACTACGAACGGAACTTGCTTTCGCCCCTTCGGAGACTCCAGCGTGACTCCGCCACCTGGCAGAAGCTCCCCGTCTCACTACTGGGCCGTGCGGCGCTATTTAAGATGATGGCGCTGCCGCGCTTTCTCTACGACCTACAGAGCTACCCAGACTTGATCCCACCCACTTACTTCACTGCGGTGGAGGCGGCACAGCGAAACCTCCTATGGTCTTGGGCGCCTAGGATAGCGTTGCAGAAATTGACACTGGGCTGGTACGACGGGGGGATAGCCCTGCCCGACATCCGTAGGTACTACTGGGCAGCACACCTCTCGGCGATTAATCAGGGCACCTACTGTGATGGTAACGATCCAGGGTATGGTATGGACAGGTGGCTGCTGCCGGGCGGGAACTATGAAGCGGCGCTGTACTCCCGACCAGGCAGACATGCTCTAACGGGGCCAACACTCCACTCGGTGCAACTTTGGCATAGGGTCCAACGCAACATGGGCTGGCACAACACACTTACCATGGCCACCCCGCTTTGGGTCTCGGAACGACTCGGCCTCCTGGGTCGCACTAAAGGGTTCAGGAACTTTGACCTGATCGGTATTTCCCAGATAGGGGACCTCTGGGACTCCGACGGGATCAATTCCTTTTCCTACCTACAAACTACATATGAGCTCGCGGACACTGAGCACTTTAGATACCTTCAAGTATGCCACTCACTGCAACCCCATAATCCGCAGGACACGGTACCCCCAAGCTTCCCCCCTCGAAGATAGACTGCTGGATGGCCATATACAGGAACATACTATCTCACTCACGTACAAGAAGCTGATAAATAACCTCCCCGAGTTACTCTTGGGCCTTAAAGGGAGATGGGAGGCGGAAGGCTTGGAAATTGATGAGGAGGAGTGGAGAAGTGCGCTTGCCTCCTCTAAGGAGGTAGCCATTTCGTCGCAGTTGCAACTTGTTCAACTTAAAATCCTCCACAGGGTATACATATCGTGTACAAGGCTAAAAAGCATGGGCAGAAGTGAGAGTGATGCATGTAGGAGGGGATGCGGTGAAGTTGGCTCTTTCTTTCACATGCTGTGGGAGTGCCCACTACTGCAGGCGTTTTGGGGGAAGGTAACACGCTGTATGCAGGAAGTGTGGGAGGTAGAGTTGCGCCCAGAAGCGAAACGCTGTATCCTTAATATCTGGGAGCCAACCGACTTACCGGCAAGAGGCAGGCTCTGGACAACGCTCGGCCAAATGGTAGCCAAACGCAACATCGCTAGACTTTGGGGGGAGGCCACACCTCCGCGACTCACTGAGTGGAAACGGGACACGGACTGGTGTATGTTGCAAGAGAAGACGGTGTATGTGGCCCGGGGGTGCCCCAAAAAATGGGGGGAGATATGGAAAAAATGGAATGACTATAGGAGAGGTATCTGTGAACCACCCCTTCCCCGACGTTCCACGCCTGAGACAGAGATATAATGTTCTCGGAAACTGCTGCCATGCTGACTGTGCCAATGCTGAAATGTAATGTCTCTAGCTTGATCTACTGTGTACCCCTCATGCCTGTTGTGACCTGGATATCTAGTGTCTGTTTGTTTAAATGAAGAGAGTTTTAAACAATAAAAAAGGACCTTGGTTAGACTAGCCGATTCGTTGAAAATCCATGTTATCGTGCAGTACACTGCGCTAATTTGCTATCCATTCCCAAACGCCACCAGACCGGGAGGTTGTCAGTCACTGGCTGTGTGATATGCTCAATTGCCCTGTTAATTATGCTGCCGGCCTCCGGGTTGTAGGCTTGAAAGCTGTGTACATGAAGCATATATGAATAAAGGTCTTAAAAAATAAAAAAAAAATAAAAAAAGGAGGAACAGTGGGTGGCGATCTAGCACTATAGTTAAAACGAACCTCTGTCCCTGGGATAAAACACGCTACAAGTTAGGGGTGTAGTGGGCTAGCGGTGGTTCCAAATAGTTGTAGGGTAGCCCTTGCTTGAGTGCTCGCACGTGTTGATTAGGATCAATGGGCCTGAAATGGCCAGTGACCTCACCTAAAACATAAAGGTCTAAAATAAAATAAAATGTCTCATTTGAATGGTGGGTCAGTTACACACCATGCATCACGGGAGGGGGGTGGTGGCGTAATTGGTACACCCTTTGGGAGAGAAGAACGACATATACCAAAGGTTAGACTCATAAGTGAAGGGACCTTCAACTTAGCTTAATCATGCCGGGCCGTGAAGGGACCTTCGGTTTGTCGCGCTGTTTCTGGTGGAAAAGCGCCACTTACGCCCTCGACGCCAGGCACCCTCTTGGAACCTGCATACACCCTTGCAAACCGGATCCTGAAGATAAATGCGGGGATCGGAGGAGCCGTATAAATGCCTTGGTGAATGCGCGGCAGACTTCCGTGATGGGCGTGGCAGCGGGAGTGGCTGGGGGGAGCTGGCCGAATTGAACAATATGGAGTGGTCTGTGGTGACGCTGTGCGGTCACGTGGGGCGGAGAAGTGATGATGCGGCGCCAGTATGCGCTCATCTCTAAATAGTAAAACTTTATCAGAAATTGGACAACGCTAAGTACAGCGGACACGTGTTAGTGTTCACATCTCCATAACAACTCCTGTCAAAGGAAAGTACTCTGCAGTCATGCGTCGTCAAATCAGAAGAGAGTCACATGGTGCATTGGTTGTGTGATTCGAAGCCAGGGCGGAAGGGAGAAGTGATGATGCGGCGCCAGTATGCGCTCATCTCGAAAAGTAAAACTTTATCAGAAATTGGACAACACTAAGCACAGCGGACATGTGGTAGTGTTCACGTCTCCATGACAACTCCTGTCAAAGGAAAGTACTCGGCAGCCATGCGCCGTCAACTCAGAAGAGCGTCACCTGGTGCATTGGTTGGGTGATTCGAAGCCAGGACGAAAGGGACTGAAAGCTCTTGATATCAAAGTGGCCCAGATGGTATAGGTATTAAACATTACGATATGTCCTACCATATCGGGTATTGCTAATGTAGTAGATTCCAAACCATGTCTAGTGGGTTTCACTAACCGGTTCCACGGTTAGGAAATACAAGTCAAGGATACAATTAGAGGCGTGTCATAGTTGCTATAGTGACATTCTTGTTTCAGCACTGAATTCAACGGAATGTCATCATTGAGTCCTCTGAGATGAGTCCCCAACCTGTACACCCATCTTTCGGAAGTCAGCCGCGCATTCACGAGGCATTTATACGGCTCCTCCGATCCCCGCATTTATCTTCAGGATCCGATTTGCAAGGGTGTATGCAGGTTCCAAGAGGGTGCCTGGTGTCGAGGGCGTAAGTGGCGCTTTTCCACCAGAAACAGCGCGACGAACCGAAGGTCCCTTCACGGCCCGGCATGATTAAGCTAAGTTGAAGGTCGCTTCACTTATGAGTCTAACCTTTGGTATATGTCGTTCTTCTCTCCCAAAGGGTGTGCCAATTACGCCACCACCCCCCTCCCGTGATCCATGGTGTGTAACTGACCCACCATTCAAGTGAGACATTTTATTTTATTTTAGACCTTTATTGCGAGCACGCAAGCAAGGGCTACCCTACACAGGGCCGGCTCTAGGCATGTGCAAGCTGTGCACCTGCACAGGGCCACCAAACCCCAGGGGCCACCACGCCAATATATATCCTTAATACAATAATCCTCTGAGGATGGATACATATTTGTGTGGTGGCCTCTGGCAGGGATTTGGCGGCCTCTGGCTCTGTTCCACTTCTAAACACCCTGCCCCCCTCCCCTCTTTACTGGCCTGCACGCTCCGCCCTGCCCGGACCCCCTCATCCGGGCCGCCTACCTACGCTCCCTGCCCAGGGCCACCATGAGCCTAGAGCCAGCCCTGCCCTACAACTATTTGGAACCACCGCTAGCCCACTACACCCCTAACTTGTAGCGTGTTTTATCCCAGGGATAGAGGTTGGTGTTAACTATAGTGCTAGATCGCCACCCACTGTTCCTCCTTGACACCTGGAGCACTGTAGACATACCTATGAGCATAGACCAATTTTAACTGTGTGTCCTGTCTCGTATATATATGTATGTCCTCGTCCTTTTTTCTTCCACAGGTGCATCATTACTATTTTTGAGGTTTCCTAATCAAGGAGTACCTAAGGAGGAGTATGCTCCCCCTTAATGCACTTTCACACTGTTTTTACATATCACGTCCCGTGGTTAGGGTGGGCCTTAGAGTGCCCATACCGCCAGGGGTTAGCTCACTTTTTGTCCTGATGAATGCTTGGTAAATTGACACCGTTTAAAGGCAGAAACATGTTGACTGACGATTATACTTCTCGAAATAACCAAACAATTTATTTGGACCATTTTCCTACACTATTTTTTATTTATGTCCTAGTGATCAAACATTAAACATTTTTTGAGACACATAAGACATTTTTAACCATCACTATCACTGCTAATTAATTCACTTCACGTCTATTTCACAAAACCCGCTCCGCAGTAGATCTGGCGTCGAAGCACACTGGGGCGGCATTCGGCCTCTCCAGTGGAGCCCAATGATGAAGCATGTCACCAACCAGGTTGGTGAGTGAGGGCTTTCTAAACTGACCTGAGTGGGGTTAGTTTCATCCCCCCAGCTGCTCCATTTGTTCTTCGAATTGTGTGTGCCCTTTGGTCACTCTTACATTTGGTGAGATCACCCGCGTAGCTAGGGGGGGGCGAGGGGGGCGGACCGCCCCAGGCGGCACTCATTTTGGGGCGGCGTTGGAAAAAGTGCAAGCAACAAGCTCACCTGCAGCGCATGCACCATCACCTCCTAGCATAGTGGTGGTGCTGTGGTGCGTGCGCGACCAGGTCACCCCCGAGGTCAGAGGGGAAAGACTCCAACGATCGAGCCCCGGCCGGCACCTTCCCTTTGTAGGCGTACATGAGCGCAGCATTGCGTGCGCAGGCCTCGAAGTCGAACGGAGGCGCGCAGGGAGTCGCCGGGTGCTGACTGTCTTCTGTTGTGCGCAGCGCGGCAATAACCCCCGCGGGCCGCGTTCTGAACGCGGCGCGTTCACATTGCCACAGGGGTGCATTGCCAATCCCACAGAGCACAGACATGTAGTGGGGAAACGAGTGACATGACCCAGAGTGAGTAATGAGGGAACTGAAGGCGGGCGGCGCCAGTGGCATGCTCGTCGTTCGCCCAGTAGTTACTGGTGAGGTCAGCTGGACACACACCTCTAGGCAGGCCCTGCCACGGCACAGTTTAAATTTGGCAGCCAGCTCAGCCAAGAAGCGCCCCCCCCCCCCGACGCCCCCCCCCCCCCCCCCCCCCCCGGAGCTCGCAATGCGTTCTGCTATGAGGCCCCGCCGGGGCCCAGTGCGGCTTAATGATTTGGACCATGGCAGCCGCTGTCTCGCCCTAATACAGTCCAGTGCAACCTGGGGGTAAATTGATCGCTACTACTGGTCGAGTCGTTCGCCCAGTAGTTACTGGTGAGGTCAGCTGGACACACACCTCTAGGCAGGCCCTGCCACGGCACAGTTTAAATTTGGCAGCCAGCTCAGCCAGGAGGCGCCCCACCCCACACCCCCCGCCCCCGAGCTCGCAATGCGTTCTGCTATGAGGCCCTGCCGGGGCCCAGTGCGGCCTAATGATTTGGACCATGGCAGCCGCTGTCTCGCCCTAATACAGTCCAGTGCAACCTGGGGGTAAATTGAACGCTACTACTGGTCGAGTCAGGCTCATGTTGAGGCTTCTTCTGGACGGCAGCCGTGCTGCCTGCTCGTATGACGTCGCAGCTGTCTCCTACCATCTATCGGGCCGGGAGCTCGTTCGCTGACCTACAGTAAGTCTCACTCAACTAGGTTCTTCTAATAAATTGAGCGCATCATCATTTAACCTGCAAAGTGAGTTACAGCCGTTGAACTCTGCATAATTACACTGCCTACAGTCTGCACATTCGCATAATAAACGTTCTGTGCTATAAAACTTTTAAGAGATCGTCTGCCTCCGGTCCTCTCCTCGCATGTCAACTTGACCTGGCCCAGTGTTGTAGCAGCTGTAGAGGTGTATTATTTATTTTATTTATTTTTATATATTTTATGTGGGCTAGTGCACTACTATTGTAATGGGGTCAGGTGGAGGCCCGTGATCAGATAATGTCAAGCAGCACCATTTAGGCTGATGAGCAGGTCGCGATTTCCCAGCCTAACCCAAGATGTTGGCCACCAGTCACTGCCATTGTCATCCCAATTCCTCTGTTCCGCTGTTCATGTCCAAAGCAGATTTATTCCAATATGCATATGAGGTCACTCTCCAGCACTTCTCACTGCATCACACCGCTAGACTATTGCACTATGCAGTTCAGGCCATGACCCACAGGGTCACCCAATTGAAAGTTACCTGTGCCAGCCCGCTTCCCCCAGTACTTAATTGACTCCTGCAGAGGGCACAGCTCTAATTTGCATGTCCCCCACTTGGCTGCAGCTTACCTACCATATGTTACCTTTCGTGGTGCTGAGAGCAGGTCCCGATCGAAGCAGGCCACGTGGTCTCTTCTTGAAGGGCCGCCAGTCCCCCCTCAGGTCCCATTCTTCACGTTTCCCTCACAGGATCTGCAGAGCTCCAGGCTCATCAGCTCGTGTCCAGCTCCAATCAGGCGGGCCTGTGGTTTCCGATCCTCCAAATCCCTCCGATGCACTATGGTTCAAAACTTGCTAGTTTGTGTTTGCTTCATCTTTCGCAGTTATATGCTGTGTCTTTTCTGTTCCTTGTGTGTCTCTGCAGGGCAGATGTGGTCAAATATTAAGGGCGCAGAGGGAGAGCTTCCCCAATTTGTGTATGCCATGTTTGTCTGTTAGCCCCCCCCCCGCCCTCCTTAGCTTCTAAATAATAACAATGCTGCAGTGTCATGTTGTCGCACATCTTTTACCTATTAATTGTGATTTCATCATTCAGCCCTGCTACTGTAAGCAAATGTACAGCTGAGCTCTGCATTGCAGTCACTGTCTGTGCAAAGTTGAGTTCAGCTTCAGTGAGGCAGGCTCAGGCTCCACGCTGGGTCCTCTCTCACATCTTAGTGCCCTTCCATTTCTGGCACTTTGCAGCAGTTGTAAGATCTGATTAGAGTTTCTCGTTGCTCAGATGGGCGTAATTTCTAATAATTATAGGTTTCCCTCATCTTCATTGCTTGATTTTGCTCATGAGAATGTGTCACTCATAGTTGTTGAAATGTCACTCATTATTATCCTGAAATTATGAAAATGTCACACACAACAATCACCTTGGCAGTTATGAGCCTATAGGCGTTGACTTTTATTTCTATGATATTTGTGTATATATATATATAAATGCAATGAAAAACTGTAAGATGTTGAAGCAGCTGAAATCAAAGGGCACTCACCTAGTAACCTTGCAAACTGACCGTACTGTAAAACAATTGTGTAACTGTGCAGCTGAACACTTCCCGCCCTCACAATGCTTGTTTCTAGTCACTCTTTTACGTTTGTGGTGACACTTACCATGTTATCTTTGACTTTGCCATAGTTTCCCAAAATGACAATTTAATGTATCATATGGGTGAAATATGGTATGATAAAGTCACTTGCTCGGTGTTGCTGCAGATATCACGGCACAGCAACATCAATTTCCTTACAGTTAGTTGTAGGCACTGTGACAGAGTGTGAGAGCCGGGCCTGGCTGTCATTGCTGTAAACATGGCTCAAGATTGGAAACATGTGTCTCCCGGAGCTGTGAGAGAGCTATATAAATGTACAGTATAGTTACCTAACCACGCTTCCTACCACTCTCATGTAAGTCGGGGCAGGCAGATGCCTTTCAAATCTTAGAACAAAGGGTTCAGGGCAGGAATGTTGCTGGTACATCGCAGTTTTAAAAGCAGCCGCATTCCAGCTCGAGACGCTGGGAATGGGTGTGAGCAAATGCAGCGCGGTGGCTAACAGGGCACGGTACTCTTTCTCTGCACCACTGCAATGCATCATGGGACTCGTTTGTGTGTGTAAAAAAAAAAAAAAACACAACCTCGCCACTAATAACACAGGACATGCTGCCACTCAGAGCCTATGCTTGCCTGTTTACTGTGCTGCCTGTTTTTATTACCCTAGTGCTTGCGCTGAGAAATAACCACTTTTGCTTCAAAATTTCCGTTTGGCGCAAATATTTTCTTGTCTCTGGTGAGACACTAAAAACGCACACAACATGCGCCCTTTCTTTAAAAATGCAAATGAGTAAAATATCAGATTACCACATTATCAGGACAATACCTGCCTTAATAATGTCCAGAGGGCTTGTGACACATTCGTATGGGAGGGGGACTAAAATGTCCTTAAGTCACAGAAGGTAATAACCAAGAGAAAGAAACAGGATTGGGAACACCCAGTGGTGCTCGAACAATTTTCAGAGTGGTGTCGCTGCCATTAATGCTTCATCACTGAACTAAAAATGTTGCATATATATCATTAAAGCATGGTGTGTTCGTGCACTGTCATTTATAGACAGCACAATCTCCATTGAAGGGATCACTTAACTTGTAAAGACACAGTTTTACAGATAAAACTAATGTAGCGCACAAACGATGTGTGGAAATTGGGTGTCAATCAATAAAACAAACAGGATTTGCATAGCGCTACTTATCACCTGTGAGGGTATCTAGGCGCTGGGGGCGGTGCTGCTGATGAAGGACGTTAATCGAATAACCATGTTTTTAGGCCCTTCCTGAAATCCTTCAGGGTGGCAGTCTGTGTGTTCTCCTTTGTACTGCCGGTCACCAGTATATTCAACTGTGTAGCCTTGGACCGTGTCATGTATGTGCATGTAACTTACATGATCGAGGTAACTATTTGCGGCGATACTACGTGTCTCTCTGTCCTTTTTCTCCCGCACCCGACCCCCCTCATCCCCCCCTCCAGGGGCGGCAATCTGAGGGATAGCCCCGGGCGCCACATGCTCTAGCTACGCCCCTGGGAGAGATACAACAGCCAGTCCAATTAGCCAGGAGACCAAGACTTGTATTAAATGTTTCAAATGTTTCTTGGCCAGTCCTAAAAACAACAGCGTTGCTACTGATGCAGTCGATCAAGGCAAGCCACGAAAATACACGTATTACTTTGACGAAGAAGGCTTGTCGTCTCACCAAATAAAGAACGGGTGCCATATGCTAAAAGCGCCTACTCAGTTTTACATCTCTGCTATTTCCGTCACCCTGACCCGACCAGTTACCGAAAATAAAGAGGTTTGTCATAGAACGTTCAGTGGCCGCCTTTACACTGCGTATAACGGCAGCGCCACCTGGTGGTTGGACGTCGAGATTACCGTGCTCTTTAGACGAACAGCATCACCATGTTATGATGTCTTCCATAGCCAGCAGTACACACTTAAAACGTTGCCTGTAATTGCTATTTTCAGGAGAACCTCGCAGTCTCAGAAGCCATCGAGTACAGGCCGACAAAGGTCATCAAGTAAACACTACTTTCAGCCCGTAATTTAAAGGCAATTGACGTCATCACACCGGTGGAATCGATTAAATATAATTGGGTAGAGACAGGGCCGGTCCTAGAACTTCTGTGGCCCCGGGCGAAAGGGAAGATGTGAGGCCCCTCTAATTTGCATGTAACATCCAGTCGCGGCCGGCATGACTCGCGGGTGGGGGGTCTCGCGGGGTTCTTGCGGGAGGGTACGCAGGGGGGTTAATATAAAACTAAACTTCCCTTTCCGGGTCTGGTGTCGTCTCTGCTCTTCTGCAGCCTCCCTTCCCTTTCCTAAGCCAATCACAAAGCTGAAATGACAGCGTTGTGATTGGTCCGGACGGTGACCAGCCAGACCAAAAAGGCCAGAGTGCGCATGACTGGTTTGGTCGGCCCCAGAGGGCCGACCAAACAGTCAGAGCCCTTAGCAGTGTGCAAGCCACTCCTCCCTTGCCCTAGAGTAGAACCCTCCCCCACCCAAACACTTTTGCTTTCTCGCAGTGCGAGAAGCAGAAACATAAAATTTTAGTTTTAGCATTTTATGTTTCTGCTTCTCGCTATGCAAGAAAGCAGTGGGGTGACACTCCTCCGCCCTAGTGGAGGAGCCATCCTTGGTAACATCACAAGAAGTGACATCACAGAAAGTGATATCGCAGAATATTGATCTTATTTGGCATCACTAAAAAGATCTAATGTGGATATCAGTAACATGGATAAAAAGATAAATATACAAATTAAATAAGTCCATATATTTTAAAACTGTATTAAATGGATTACATTTGTCACTAGGATGGAAAAGCTAGGTTCAGGTCTAAACAACGATGGATATTTGTTACTCATGTTAACTGATTGTTTCCAGATGACTGCATGATAAACATTCCAGTTCTGTCTCATAAAGGGGGGAGATCCTGTGGAGGTAATGAGGGGCGGGATCATTCAAAATATAAAATTACACAAGAGAAAAGCTCTCACACCATGGATATAATTGCAAATTTCAAAAGGCTCCCTTGTCTTTCTGTGCCATTATTGTGCTACCTTAGGATGACATTAATACTTAGTAATTTGTTTTAACATAAATCCTCTCACCAGGATCCCAGAGTCATAGGACAATCTTTTTTATGTGTGGGCTCTTTACTCGCCAGAATTATGTTAAGTGCAAAAACACAACACATATAGTACAAAATTACAAGACACAATTGCAAACAAATAAAGATTGTACATAAACAAAAAAAGACTTAGAACAACCTAGACCACTGCTAAATCATACATTGACTTGAAGGTATGCTACAGATTCAAGGGGTTGTCAAATCAACGTTTTTGATTTGGTGGTAGAACTGTAGGAAGTAGAAGTGGCCAGCTTTAGCGCTGGTGGAGCCCTGTGCGACAATGTTGGTGCCCCCAATGACTTGCTCTGCCACGGATTCCCTCACTACCACCCATTAACAGTGCCTCTCAAGTCTCCATAACTACACTCTCTCTCAGATGCATTTAATTTGCACGGTCACTCGTTTTAGCTCTGTGCGCCATGCACACACCTTAGCGCTGAAGCGCTAGGGTGTGCGCATGAGTGTAGCATAGGTTTTGTACAGAAGGGTACCCTTCTTGTGCAAAAAACTCTGCTGGGTGCGATACATAGCTTTTCCCACTTTGCATACGTGCTGCACAGTGTAGCGCGCATGCAAAGTCGCAAAAGCATGGAGAAATGAAAGCTTTTCTCTTGTTAGCGCCTGCTTTCAAGGGGCGTTAACTTTTGTCGCAAAACCATGTTCACAAATCTTTGTAAATATGGTTTTGCGTCAAAGTGTATGGGTGGTTACATGGGAACGCCCATGTACCACTCCCTCGGTGCAAAGTAACGCAAAGCAGTGCTTTGCGCTGCTTTGCACTACTTAGAGGGTCCTTTCCAGCGCAAAACAAGTTTTCGCTGGAAAGAAAATAACAGCAAAGAAAAAGATTGTGCTGGTTAGCGTCACTCTTGTGATGCAAAACCAGCGCAAAAGGATTGAAAATCTCCCCTTCATGTTTTATCTCTCTCTCACCTCTACCCTCCATTCGCTGTTTCTGCCTCTCAAGCTTCCACCTCTCCCCTACATGCCTTGCTATTCACCACTCTTCTCTCCGGCCTCTTACCCTGCTTCACCTCTTGTGCCAGGACGCAATACAGGTCCCTGCAGCACAGATGGGCACACAACAATTCTGAGGGCCCCATCTCACCAGGGGGATCCCATTCAGCCTAGGGCCAATGAATATCTGAGAGATGTGGGAGACTCTGGGGTCCATTATTACATTCTGCAGAACGGGGACCCCATCATTTTGTGTTACACAACTGCTCTTGTGTTACTTTTCAGATGCGTAAAGCAATGAATGGTGAGTGGCTTGAGGGGTTATATCACTTGGGTGTATCTTGGAGGGTTCATTGCACTCCCCTTGGGGTGATAAGGATGAGTGTGGGATCACCCCCCATCCCTCCCCATAACTGAATGTTAGCATATCCACTAAACTTTTAAAGACCAAATTGCTCATTCTTCTTTCAATTCATGTCAATTACATGAAAATAAAAAACACCAAGTGCTTATAACTGGAGTATTATTATTTATGTTTAACTCCTTTTATGTTTGTTTTGTATGAACATGCTTGTTTGAGAAAAAAAACAGTTGCAAAAAAGCGAAAAGAATAATAAGCCCTTTATCCATTTTCTGTCTTCTCCCTTCCATGGAAGAAGCAGCGCCTTTTGTGATGTGAGATCACTCTGTGTTTTTGTGTTGTGAGCCCTGCAGGATGATCTGCGTTTCATTCATGCAGGGGCAGGGCTCACTTCACACCTCACAGTTCAAGTAGCTGCCTAACTGCTGTTATGGAGATGCAGCGATTAGGCTGATCACGGCCACAAACACAAACCCGCCTTGCCCACTCTGCAGCATCTGAAAGGATGGGGTGTCATATTGCTTTTTCATTCCATGGCGCGGTGAGGGGGCCCGCCGTGGGCCTCGCACACTACACCATGGCTGTAAACGCCAAGGGAGGCGGTTACCCCCCTGTCACTCTTACAATGGCACACTTTAAAAAAAGTTGATGGGCTCGTGGGGGGGCCCCATCAGCCGCGAGGCCCTGGGCAGCCGCCCACTCTGCCCATGCCTAGCGCCGGCCCTGGGTAGAGAAATACACAACGGGTCTATGCGTTTTAACAATATTTTACCGTGTGTTGGCAAATCTAGGGCAACCTGGACAGCCTTTTGCTGATATGACAAGGCTAGTATTGTATTGAATTGAACTCATATATGCCAACATTTTAGGAGAAGTAAATGGGAGATCTTTAAAAAAAAGAATCTGGAGAATGTATTTCTCCCATTGACTTCGATTGAAGCACAGGCTGTTTCAGGTGGCAGACAGACAAAATAAAGGCATTTTTGGCCTCAGTAATCGGCTACTCTCACATCAGAAACAAGCATTTGCAATGCAGTAGGTCTCGCATTAGGAAAGTGTGAGCTATGACACATTTTTTAATATATGTTGGCTTTGAAAATATATATATAAAATAATAGCATTTTAATTCACAAAGCCAATAGCTTACACTTTCCTAATGCGAGTCCTATTGGCTATGGCAATGCTTGTTGGTAGAAAGCAATGACTGTTGTGGTGCTGAGTGATGATGTGGTTCGGCTGAGTGATGTGGTGGTGCCCCTGAGTGATGTGGTGGTGTATTAGAGTGATGTGGTGGTGCCCCTGAGTGATGTGGTGGTGTATTAGAGTGATGTGGTGTTGTCCCTGAGTGATGTGGAGGTGTTCCTGAGTGACGTGGTGTTGTTCCTGAGTGATGTGGTGGTGTTCCTGAGTGATGTGGAGGTGTTCCTGAGTGATGTGGTGTTGTTCCTGAGTGATGTGGAGGTGTCCCCGAGTGATGTGGTGGTTTCCCCAAGTGATGTGGTGGTGTCCCTGAGTGATGTGGTGGTGTCCCCGAGTGATGTGGTGGTGTCCCCGAGTGATGGAGGGTGGAGTTGGAGGGTGGAGTAGGAGGGTGGAGTTGTAGGGTGGGGTTGGAAGGTGGAGTTGGAGGGTGGAGTTGGAGTTGGAGAGTGGAGTTGGAGGGTGGAGTTGGAGAGTGGAGTTAGAGGGTGGGGTTGGAGGGTGGAGTTGGAGGGTGGAGTTGGAGTTGGAGGGTGGAGTTGGAGTTGGAGTTGGAGGGTGGAGTTGGAGTTGGTGGGTGGAGTTGGAGTTGGTGGGTGGAGTTGGTGGGTGGAGTTGGAGGGTGGAGTTGGAGAGTGGAGTTGGAGGGTGGGGTTGGAGGGTGGAGTTGGAGGGTGGAGTTGGAGGGTGGGGTTGGAGGGTGAAGTTGGAGGGTGAAGTTGGAGGGTGGAGTTGGAGGGTGGAGTTGGAGTTGAACAGTGGAGTTGGAGGGTGGAGTTGGAGGGTGGAATTGGAGGGTGTAGTGTGGAGTTGGAGTTAGAGGGTGGAGTTGGAGGGTGGAGTTGGAGTTGGAGGGTGGAGTTGGAGGGTGGAGTTGGAGTTGGAGGGTGGAGTTGACGTGTTTTTGCTGAACGTTTGTTCGTGGCTGTGAGAAGTTGGCCCGATATGCAACGTTCGCTATTCTAGCGACCGCTATGTATCGTTACAACGACCCTTATGGTGTTTGGTTGTAAGTCAACCTATAGACCAGCTATCCTAGTAGCGTGGATACGAGCAGTCTAAGGCTAAAGACTCGAGAGGGCGCGTTAAGCCAGCTGTTTACCACACATATACCCCTTGAACACCCAGTGAAAGGACACCACACAAGTGTTATGAAAATAAACAGTATATTTATTAAGAATCACAACAGCCCTGTACTCTTTATGAGGACAGGGTACTAAGCACAAACCAAATCTCTTTAGCAAATACTTCAAGTGCACAGTTTAAAGACAAGTGTCCGAGGACACGGAAAGGTTAAGGCAAGTCGGAAGCGAGGGACTCGGGACCCTAGAGTAAGGAGGCTATGCAGGCACCGAAATGCCGAGTTACCTAGCCACGAGGGCTGCGGCTGCACAAGTCTTACAGGCGTCGGGGTCTTCGCTGACGAGCCAGGAGCCGGAAGAAAAGGAGTTGCTGGCCGGCGACCAGTGACGAATAGTTCGTAGAGATCCAAGCCTGGATCGGAGATTGATGAAACCTGAAAGCAGAGGGGACCAAGTTCGTACTACTAGCCAGTAGTCAGAGGGTACCAGGAAGGCACCAGTTGGCCGTCACCTCGACCAGGTGAGTGGGCGACGCTTGGCTCTGCAGTCTCACGGACCAGGAGGCGTTGTCGGCGACCACGGTGGAGGTGCGAGCTGTCCCACGACGGATGTCGCTGTCGGCGTCTTGAGTGGACCAGGAGGGTCTGGGGTGCTTCTCAAAAGATGGAAGCAAGGGCCAGTCTGGAGCAACCAGACCGGCAGTGTTGATTCTTGGTCGTCGTCACAGAAGGGCACAAGCCAGCGGCTAGTGACCAGACAACGTGCTGAGCAGCGAGCAGAAGGGCCCCACGCAGATCGTGGAGATACTGGGAGGCTGCACTTCGGTGCTAGAGCGGCTCAGGGTCGGGGCTTCTCGGACCCCAGAGCACTCACCAGAGAGTTACCTCGATGGTCGTGCTGGTTTTTAAGAGCGTGCAGGTTCTGATGATGGCCGGTCCCTCGAGGTCTCGTCGCACCCACAGATCACAGCTGAGCTGATGACGTGGGTAGAGGTCAGAGGTGCCAGGGAAGCCGGTTCTCGTCGAGCTGGGCCGTCGGATTCCTTGAGGAAGGACTTACAGCAAACCGCAGAGTTCTTAGATGGTGCCCGCTGATGCAGGGTGACTACTCCTTAGTCACAAGGGAGAAATCTTAAGAAGAGTCTTGAAGTCCTTTCGTAGAAAGTATTCTTGATTCAAAGATGATCTAATTTGGAAGGGTCCCCGCTCCGGCCTTTATCCTAAAGAAAGGGGTGGGAACATGACTAGGTCCTGCCCTAAGGGTGGGACCAGGAAGGGGGGTAGTTACACCCCTCTCCCCTGCCGGACTTTCCCCAGGCCAGGGCTGTCGCCCCTGGAACTGGTTCTAACCGGCAGATGCGTAGTGAGCACCGGGGTGCCACTCCGCAGTCACCTTCTCGCAAAAGCCCTACCTACCCAGAATACACAAACCCTGTCTGGGACGGTGCGAACACCGCCCTCGACAGGAAACCCTTTGTCCAAGTGCTCCTCGCTGGAAGGACTCCCAGCAGCAGGAGGTCAGACTTGTGTCTGTGGTGGCAGCATCCATTTTGTGGAACTGAGGCCTTCGTTAACTTTAACCGGGGTTCACAGTTACGTACATGTCGTGTCCCTCTAGAAGGGCGGAATGCTAACCTCGTCGCCAGAGTTGGTGAGAGGACAGCATCCCGATTCGTATGACACCTTACTCGACATGTCTTGATAACGCGACACCGAAGTTACCGTTATGGTACGCGTTATCATGGAACAGCCATGGGGTCTTGATTCCGCAAACTGCAACCGGGCTCGGCTCGGGCCAGAGCTCAGTTCACACGAGCCCATGCACTCTGCCTTCAGGATTGTCAAGGCCTGCCATAGGAGTGACTGATAGGGACTCGGGTGTCCATTGGAGGGTTAGATATAGAGCTAATATATCTAAAGCAAAGGGTGATTACACGACTTCGCCCCAGCTGTCATGCAGCCAGTTGTGTCAAATTTAGGAGGCCAGCCAGGTGTGGCATAATACATGCTGCAGCCCCTGGCGGCCCTGGGTACACCTACGCCCTGAGTTACAGGGTCTGATAAGGGGGCCCAGTACCAATTGGTAAATGCACCTAGGGTACATCTCGTAATTTAGAAAGAGAACAGCCAGGCTGTGGGTCTGATTGGCAGGCCCACAGCCAGAGAAAGTCGTAAACCAGTGAAACAAAAGCGAAAAATCTGGGCGATCATGGGATTGCAGACCCTACTCTCCTACATGACCCCCCCCCAAACGTCGGAACAACTAACTAACCTTGACCAGGTAAGTCTTCTTGTTCTAAGTGGAAATATCTGGAGAGCCCATCGGCATTGCCATGATCAGTACCAGGTCTATGTTCCACTGTGAAGTCCATCCCCTGTAGGGAAATGGACCACCTAAGCAGTTTGGGGTTTTCACCCTTCATCTGATTTAGCCACAAGAGGGGCTTATGGTCGGTCTGAATCTTGAAGTGAGTGCCAAACAAGTATGGCCTCAGCTTCTTCAGGGCCCAAACCACAGCAAAGGCCTCCCTCTCAATAGCTGACCAATTCTTCTCTCTAGGGGTCAGCCGTCTGCTTATAAAAGCAATGGGCTGGTCTTGACCATCAAAATTCAGTTGAGAAAGAACAGCTCCCACACCCAACTCAGAAGCATCTGTTTGGACAATGAATGGTTTGGAGTAGTCCGGACTCTTGAGGATAGGTGCCGTGCACATGGCCTGCTTTAGGTCATCGAATGCTTTTTGACAGCTCGCTGTCCACTGAACCTTTTTTGGCATTTTCTTACTTGTCAGTTCGTTTAATGGTGTCACGATGGAACCATAGTTCCTGACAAACTTCCTATAGTAACCAGTCAGGCCCAAGAAAGCTCGAACCTGAGTCTGGGTGGTTGGAGGAGCCCAGTCCCTGATTGACTGTATCTTGCTCTCCAGTGGCTGAACCTGACCTCCACCGACAAGGTGGCCCAGGTATACAACCTGTGTCTGCCCTATCTGGCACTTGGTGGCCTTGATAGTGAGACCTGCTGCTTGCAGTGCCTCTAACGTCTTCCGCAGGTGGACCAGGTGATCCTCCCAGGTGGAGCTAAAGACAGCAATATCGTCAAGATACGCCGCACAGAAGTCATCCAGCCCAGTAAGGACATGATTCACCAACCGTTGGAAGGTGGCAGGTGCATTTTTCAGACCAAAGGGCATCACCACGAACTGATAATGCCCACCAGGGGTTGAAAATGCTGTCTTAGGCTTGGCGTCCTCAGCTAACCTGATCTGCCAATACCCAGCTGTCAGGTCAAACGTACTTAAGTAGTTGGCCGAAGCCAATCTATCGATAAGCTCGTCTGCCCTTGGTATTGGGTGGGCGTCAGTCTTAGTGACTGCATTGAGACCCCTGTAGTCTACGCAAAACCTCATCTCTCTCTTACCACCCTGGGTGTGAGGTTTCGGCACTAGAACTACGGGACTAGCCCAAGGGCTATCCGAGGGTTCAATGACTCCCAGCTCCAACATTTTCTGCACTTCACTTTTGATGCAGTCTCTGACGTGATCAGGCTGCCTGTAGATTTTACTCTTTACGGGCAGGCTGTCACCAGTGTCGACCTCATGGGTGCACCAATCGGTCTGACTGGGTGTCAGAGAAAACAGATGTCGGAACGACTGAAGGACCTGTTTACAGTCGCTCTGTTGATGTTCGGAGAGGCTGCCGCAAAAGACAACACCATCTACCGAGCCATCGTCAGGATTCTGAGAGAGCAGGTCGGGGAGAGGGTCACTCTCCTCCTCCTGTCCTTCATCTATGGCCATGAGCAAACTCATGTCCTTCCTGTCGACATATGCTTTTAACCTGTTGACATGAAGCACCCTGTGGGGGCTCCGGGGAGTTCCTAGGTCGACCAGGTAGGTGACCTCTCCCTTTTTCTCCAGGATGGTGTGGGGCCCGGACCATTTGTCCTTGAGTGCTGCTGGGGCCACTGGCTCCAACACCCACACCTTCTGTCCGGGCTGGTAAACAGTCAAGACAGCCTTTTGGTCATGCCAAGCTTTTTGGAGTTCTTGGCTGGCCTTAAGGTTTTCGGATGCCTTTTCCATGTACTCAGCCATCCGCGAGCGGAGACCGAGCACATAGTCCACTATGTTGGCTGCCGGCTTTTTGAGAGGTCTCTCCCATCCTTCCTTCACCAAACACAGGGGTCCTCTTACAGGATGTCCGTACAAAAGTTCAAAAGGGCTGTAGCCAACCCCCTTCTGTGGGACTTCTCTGTAGGCGAACAAGAGGCAGGGGATCAGGACGTCCCATCTACGCCGAAGCTTTTCCGGTAGTCCATGAATCATCCCTTTTAGGGTCCTGTTGAATCTCTCAACAAGCCCATTGCATTGTGGATGATAGGGTGTAGTGAATTTGTAGTTGACACCACATTCCTTCCACATAGCAGTTAAGTAGCTCGACATAAAGTTTGCACCTCTGTCAGAGACGACCTCCTTAGGAAAGCCCACCCTGGAGAACACTCCAACTAGGGCTCTTGCCACGACAGGTGCTGTAGTGGTCCTAAGGGGAATAGCTTCAGGATACCTGGTGGCATGATCCACTACCACCAGTATAAACTTGTGCCCTGATGCTGTCGGTGGTTCCATGGGACCGACGATGTCGATCCCCACCCGTTCAAAGGGCACCCCCACCACAGGCATTGGTATAAGGGGGGCCTTTGTCGTGCCACCTGACTTACCACTGGCTTGGCAAGTGACACAGGAGCGGCAAAACTCCTTGGTATCTTCGTTCATGTGAGGCCAGTGAAAGTGCGAGACAAGCCTGTCCCACGTTTTCGTCTGGCCTAAGTGACCTGCTAAGGGAATCTCGTGGGCCAAGGTAAGTAGGAAACCACGCTGAGACAAGGGGACGACCAGCCTCCTGGTCATGCCAGGCTTGGGGTCTCTTGACTCAGTGTACAGGAGTCCATCTTCCCAGTATACCTTGTGGGTACCTGTGGCGTTCCCAGCAGCCTCAGCAGCAGCCTGCTGTCTGAGGGGTTCAAGAGAAGGGCAGTCTAACTGGTCCTTCCCCAGGTCTTCCCTTGAGGGTCCCCCTGAGCCCAAGAATTCAACTTGATCAAGTTCGAACTCTCTCGGCTCAGTTTCCCTCAACTCCTGTAGGTCAGCCTCCTCTGAGACTTGATCCTCGACCTGGGGCAAGGGGGAAGGCGCAGCCTTAACCCTACTGCTCTTTTTCTTGGGAGGTGTCTGGTCCGTTGTTCCAGGATCCAGCACCTGTTCAGTGGGGCATTTCCTGACCTGTGACCTAGTCACAGCGAACACATGTGCTGGCAAACCTAACATTTCCATGTGAGTCCGGTGCTCCACTTCTGACCATTGTGACGACTCCAAATCATTGCCCAACAAACAATCCACTGGGAGGTCTGGACTAACTACAACCTTCTTTTGGCCAGTTACCCCTCCCCAGGAGAAAGCTACAATTGCCATACTGTGATTGGTAGTGACATTGCTTGCATTGGTCACCAGGAATTCTGTACCTGGCATGATCTGTCCAGGGTCCACAAAGTTAGGCGTCACCATGGTGACGCTGGCACAAGTGTCCCTATAGGCCTGAGCCATCTTTCCATTTATAAAAGGCGTCTGTCTGTATTTGCCCAAAGTATTGGGGCTTACGTCAGGGGACACGTCCACGTCCCCTGTACTGACAAGGACAGCCTGAGTGAGTGTGCCAACTAAGTTGTCACGCCCCTCAGAACCCAGGGTTAACCCTACTAAACCCTTGGGAGGCGCACTACCACTGCTGACTGTACTAGGGGGCACAGGTGCCTTAGGGGCTGCAGTGGCAGGAGTCTGCCCTCCTCCTTTCTTGGTGCACTCACTAAACCAGTGAGACTTACTTTTACAGTACTGGCACCATCGTTTGGATTGGCCTTCTTTCTTCTTTTGGGGAGCCTGACCCCCACCCTCTTTGGGTTGTTGGGGACCTGTCGAAGACTTCTGGTCATTTTGTTCCCCCTTAGAATCTTTACCCTTCTGGTCTGCTTTCTTCTGACCACCTTGATTCTGGCCCTGGTTCTGTTTAACTCTCGTACGAACCCATTTGTCTGCCTTCTGCCCCAATTCTTGAGGAGAGGTCAGATCCGAGTCGACAAGATGCTGATGCAACAACTGGTTCTGACAATTGTTTAAAATTTGTTCTCTCATCATCAAATTATACAATCCTTTGTAATCAGTAACCTTACTGCCCAGCAACCAGCCCTCAAAAGCCTTAGTGGCACAATCGACGAAATCAGACCAATCTTGAGACTGCGTTTTCTGGGTATCCCTGAACAGCACCCTGTACTGTTCAGTGGTTAGGCCGAACCCTTCAACGAGTGTATTCTTCAAGACTTGGTAATTGTTGGCGTCCTCCACCCTTGTGGTGAGGAGCTTGTCTCTTCCTTTACCTTCAAAGGAGAGCCACAAGATAGCTGCCCACTGACTCTGGGGAACGCCTTGCACAGTGCAGGCCCTCTCCAAAGCAGTAATCCATTTGTGGATGTCGTCCCCTTGTTTAAAGGGGGGCACTATCTTCCCAAGGTGTTTCGTATCGAAACTCTTTTCCCTATTACTAGGTACATTGCTGCCACCAGTGGGGACTACCCCACTTAACTGTTGCTCTCTAGCGAAAGCAAGCTTTTCCTTGGCCAGGGCAAGTTCTTCCCTTTCGATCCGCAGATTAGCTGCCCTTTCTTTCGCTTCGTACACTCTCCTCTGAGGGGACGTCATCCCTCTTTGAGAAGAGTTGTGAGAGCCGTTGGTACGAAGGGATCTGCCAGAGCCTCTTGATAGAGATCTGGCTCGTCCATTCCCCATGTTAAGCTGACCTGATAGTGGCCCCAGGGGTCCCCCAGTACCGCTATCATGTTTGCTTAAGTTGGACCTGCTTAGTCTGACGACTTCTACCTGTCCCTTATCTGCCTCGTCCCCAGAGAGATCCTCATCCTCATCCTCCTCCACATCCCCGTTCTCGGTTGCGAGGTGAATGAGGTCAGGATCGTCCCGGGTTCCCTCGAGGGGAGGCATGTTGTCTCCTTCTGGATTAGAATGGCTAAGAAGCTTCTCAGCCTTTCTGGCATCATAAGTCTCTAGGAGACCAATCAGAAAGGAGGTGGTGGGGTTAGCCCCTTGCTTAATTTTCCTAGAGGTACATACTTGTCGTAACTCATGGAAGTTAAGCGCAGTATATCTTGACGTGATGACCTGTGGAGGGTCAACTGACACAAGGGGAGACTCAGAGTTTCCTCCTTTGTCCGACATACTGTTTCTAGTGTGGTGTAAGTGATGCACCTACCTACACTATGTGTTTACCTACTTTTCCCTTGCTAAGAGTTGTAGCCAAGGTGTGCTAAGCCTTGAGGAGCTACAACAGCTGGTTCAGTAGAACTCAGAGTATTCTAAGCTTTAGTTATATGTACTAACAGTACTTGTGCGATCTTTCAACAAGATATTCTTAGGATACGTGTGGTAAAACAACAGCAAGCTCAAATCCCAACCGCTGCCCACCAATGTGAGAAGTTGGCCCGATATGCAACGTTCGCTATTCTAGCGACCGCTATGTATCGTTACAACGACCCTTATGGTGTTTGGTTGTAAGTCAACCTATAGACCAGCTATCCTAGTAGCGTGGATACGAGCAGTCTAAGGCTAAAGACTCGAGAGGGCGCGTTAAGCCAGCTGTTTACCACACATATACCCCTTGAACACCCAGTGAAAGGACACCACACAAGTGTTATGAAAATAAACAGTATATTTATTAAGAATCACAACAGCCCTGTACTCTTTATGAGGACAGGGTACTAAGCACAAACCAAATCTCTTTAGCAAATACTTCAAGTGCACAGTTTAAAGACAAGTGTCCGAGGACACGGAAAGGTTAAGGCAAGTCGGAAGCGAGGGACTCGGGACCCTAGAGTAAGGAGGCTATGCAGGCACCGAAATGCCGAGTTACCTAGCCACGAGGGCTGCGGCTGCACAAGTCTTACAGGCGTCGGGGTCTTCGCTGACGAGCCAGGAGCCGGAAGAAAAGGAGTTGCTGGCCGGCGACCAGTGACGAATAGTTCGTAGAGATCCAAGCCTGGATCGGAGATTGATGAAACCTGAAAGCAGAGGGGACCAAGTTCGTACTACTAGCCAGTAGTCAGAGGGTACCAGGAAGGCACCAGTTGGCCGTCACCTCGACCAGGTGAGTGGGCGACGCTAGGCTCTGCAGTCTCACGGACCAGGAGGCGTTGTCGGCGACCACGGTGGAGGTGCGAGCTGTCCCACGACGGATGTCGCTGTCGGCGTCTTGAGTGGACCAGGAGGGTCTGGGGTGCTTCTCAAAAGATGGAAGCAAGGGCCAGTCTGGAGCAACCAGACCGGCAGTGTTGATTCTTGGTCGTCGTCACAGAAGGGCACAAGCCAGCGGCTAGTGACCAGACAACGTGCTGAGCAGCGAGCAGAAGGGCCCCACGCAGATCGTGGAGATACTGGGAGGCTGCACTTCGGTGCTAGAGCGGCTCAGGGTCGGGGCTTCTCGGACCCCAGAGCACTCACCAGAGAGTTACCTCGATGGTCGTGCTGGTTTTTAAGAGCGTGCAGGTTCTGATGATGGCCGGTCCCTCGAGGTCTCGTCGCACCCACAGATCACAGCTGAGCTGATGACGTGGGTAGAGGTCAGAGGTGCCAGGGAAGCCGGTTCTCGTCGAGCTGGGCCGTCGGATTCCTTGAGGAAGGACTTACAGCAAACCGCAGAGTTCTTAGATGGTGCCCGCTGATGCAGGGTGACTACTCCTTAGTCACAAGGGAGAAATCTTAAGAAGAGTCTTGAAGTCCTTTCGTAGAAAGTATTCTTGATTCAAAGATGATCTAATTTGGAAGGGTCCCCGCTCCGGCCTTTATCCTAAAGAAAGGGGTGGGAACATGACTAGGTCCTGCCCTAAGGGTGGGACCAGGAAGGGGGGTAGTTACACCCCTCTCCCCTGCCGGACTTTCCCCAGGCCAGGGCTGTCGCCCCTGGAACTGGTTCTAACCGGCAGATGCGTAGTGAGCACCGGGGTGCCACTCCGCAGTCACCTTCTCGCAAAAGCCCTACCTACCCAGAATACACAAACCCTGTCTGGGACGGTGCGAACACCGCCCTCGACAGGAAACCCTTTGTCCAAGTGCTCCTCGCTGGAAGGACTCCCAGCAGCAGGAGGTCAGACTTGTGTCTGTGGTGGCAGCATCCATTTTGTGGAACTGAGGCCTTCGTTAACTTTAACCGGGGTTCACAGTTACGTACATGTCGTGTCCCTCTAGAAGGGCGGAATGCTAACCTCGTCGCCAGAGTTGGTGAGAGGACAGCATCCCGATTCGTATGACACCTTACTCGACATGTCTTGATAACGCGACACCGAAGTTACCGTTATGGTACGCGTTATCATGGAACAGCCATGGGGTCTTGATTCCGCAAACTGCAACCGGGCTCGGCTCGGGCCAGAGCTCAGTTCACACGAGCCCATGCACTCTGCCTTCAGGATTGTCAAGGCCTGCCATAGGAGTGACTGATAGGGACTCGGGTGTCCATTGGAGGGTTAGATATAGAGCTAATATATCTAAAGCAAAGGGTGATTACACGACTTCGCCCCAGCTGTCATGCAGCCAGTTGTGTCAAATTTAGGAGGCCAGCCAGGTGTGGCATAATACATGCTGCAGCCCCTGGCGGCCCTGGGTACACCTACGCCCTGAGTTACAGGGTCTGATAAGGGGGCCCAGTACCAATTGGTAAATGCACCTAGGGTACATCTCGTAATTTAGAAAGAGAACAGCCAGGCTGTGGGTCTGATTGGCAGGCCCACAGCCAGAGAAAGTCGTAAACCAGTGAAACAAAAGCGAAAAATCTGGGCGATCATGGGATTGCAGACCCTACTCTCCTACAGTGGCCATTTACAAAGTAGGCATGTAAATGTGCTCAACATCTGAAGTTTCGTTTAGTAAGACAGTACATGATAAAAAAGCCTGACTTCGCGTATCTGTACACTCGGCTGAGTGATGTGGTGGTGCCCCTGAGTGATGTGGTGGTGTATTAGAGTGATGTGGTGTTGTCCCTGAGTGATGTGGAGGTGTTCCTGAGTGATGTGGTGTTGTTCCTGAGTGATGTGGTGTTGTTCCTGAGTGATGTGGTGGTGTTCCTGAGTGATGTGGAGGTGTTCCTGAGTGATGTGGTAATGTTCCTGAGTGATGTGGTGGTGTTCCTGAGTGATATGGTGGTGCCCCTGAGTGATGTGGTGGTTTCCCCGAGTGATGTGGTGGTGTCCCCGAGTGATGTGGTGGTGTCCCCGAGTAATGGAGGGTGGAGTTGGAGGTTGGAGTTGGAGTTGGAGAGTGGAGTTGGAGGGTGGAGTTGGAGGGTGGAGTTGGAGAGTGGAGTTAGAGGGTGGGGTTGGAGGGTGGAGTTGGAGTTTGAAGGGTGGAGTTGGAGATGGAGGGTGGAGTTGGAGTTGGAGAGTGGAGTTAGAGTTGGTGGGTGGAGTTGGTGGGTGGAGTTGGAGGGTGGAGTTGGAGGGTGGAGTTGGAGGGTGGAGTTGGAGGGTGGGGTTGGAGGGTGAAGTTGGAGGGTGGAGTTGGAGTTGGAAGGTGGAGTTGGAGGGTGGAGTTGGAGGGTGGTGCTGGAGGGTGGAGTTGGAGGTTGGAGTTGAAGGGTGAAGTTGAAGGGTGAAGTTGGAGTTGGAGGGTGGAGTTGGAGGGTGGAGTTGGAGTTGGAGGGTGGAGTTGGATTTACAAAGTAGGCATGTAAATGTGCTCAACATCTGAAGTTTCGTTTAGTAAGACAGTACATGATAAAAAAGCCTGACTTCGCGTATCTGTACACTCGGCTGAGTGATGTGGTGGTGCCCCTGAGTGATGTGGTGGTGTATTAGAGTGATGTGGTGTTGTCCCTGAGTGATGTGGAGGTGTTCCTGAGTGATGTGGTGTTGTTCCTGAGTGATGTGGTGGTGTTCCTGAGTGATGTGGAGGTGTTCCTGAGTGATGTGGTAATGTTCCTGAGTGATGTGGTGGTGTTCCTGAGTGATGTGGTGGTGCCCCTGAGTGATGTGGTGGTTTCCCCGAGTGATGTGGTGGCGTCCCCGAGTGATGTGGTGGTGTCCCCGAGTAATGGAGGGTGGAGTTGGAGGGTGGGGTTGGAAGGTGGAGTTGGAGGGTGGAGTTGGAGTTGGAGAGTGGAGTTGGAGGGTGGAGTTGGAGGGTGGAGTTGGAGAGTGGAGTTAGAGGGTGGGGTTGGAGGGTGGAGTTGGAGTTGGAGGGTGGAGTTGGAGATGGAGGGTGGAGTTGGAGTTGGAGAGTGGAGTTAGAGTTGGTGGGTGGAGTTGGTGGGTGGAGTTGGAGGGTGGAGTTGGAGGGTGGAGTTGGAGGGTGGAGTTGGAGGGTGGGGTTGGAGGGTGAAGTTGGAGGGTGGAGTTGAAGTTGGAAGGTGGAGTTGGAGGGTGGAGTTGGAGGGTGGTGTTGGAGGGTGGAGTTGGAGGTTGGAGTTGGAGTTGAAGGGTGAAGTTGGAGTTGGAGGGTGGAGTTGGAGGGTGGAGTTGGAGGGTGGAGTTGGAGTTGGAGGGCTGAGTTGGAGGGCGGGGTTGGAGGGTGGAGTTGAAGGGTGGAGTTGGAGTTGGAGAGTGAAGTTGGAGTTGGAGAGTGGAGTTGGAGTTGAAGGGTGGAGTTGGAGGCTGGAGTTGGAGGGTGGAATTCGAGTTGGAGGGCGGAGTTGGAGTTGGAGGGTGGAGTTAGAGGGTGGAGTTAGAGGGTGGAGTTGGAGGGTGGAGTTGGAGGGTGGAGTTGGAGTTGGAGGGTGGAGGGTGGAGTTGGAGTTGGTGGGTGGAGTTGGTGGGTGGAGTTGACGTGTTTTTGCTGAACGTTTGTTCGTGGCCATTTACAAAGTAGGCATGTAAACGTGCTCAACATCTGAAGTTTCATTTAGTAAGACAGTACATGATAAAATAGCCTGACTTTGCGTATCTGTACTCTTTTTTTTTTTTACTGAATGAAACTGAAAAATAAAGCTACAGTGAGTGCTACAGAAAGAACAATGTTTTGGGGCGCATTGAAATGATTTTTGTTGAACAAGGCACTAGCGGGTTCCATAAATTCCTTTACAACAGCACTTTACACGGTTCTTAAATGCTAAAAAGAACAAGGAAGAGGTAGAGGGTAATTCCATCCATATGTGAAGTGATGAAAGCGAGCATCAGGTAATTATTTATGCAAGGAGAGCCCGTGTGGATGAAATTTCAAGTATGGTGGAAAGACAAAAACACTTAAGTCGTATATTTTCGGCAAAGGAATGAATGGCGGAAGGGGCAGAATGATGTTTCTGCCCATGGAAAGAGAATGAGGACCAGATTTTCTAACGCATGCAACGCAGTGCTGCGTGAAAATCTGCAGCACTGCGCTGCACGAAGCAGGAGAAATAGTGCAATGCTACATATATTTAATAAGAGTTACTCACTGATCTCACTAGAAAACAAGCTCTCTGCATTGCTGGGGCGGGGCGGGAGCGCATTCCTTTGAAGTCTGATGGGGGAGCGGGGGAGCGGCAGCCTTTGAAGTCTGATGTGAGGCACAGTATAGGCATTTGACACCTTAATTGATTAGTGAAGGAGACAGCTCGCTGGAGGTAGGTGAGACAGACATGACCGAGAGGTGGGGATTAGTGAAGGAGACAGCTCCAGCAAACTTTCCCCGGGGAGCGGCAGCAGCTGGTCTTATCACAAGGAGGATTAAAAAAACAATCTCTCGGCATTGCTGTGGCGGGGGCGGGCAGGAGCGCATTCCTTTGAAGTCTGATGCGGGGCACAGACAAATGGTGGTTTGTGACGTGCCTGGTTTGTGCACGCGCATAGGTCACATGAACTGTGGCTAAACCGCTGTTTTGGCAGACTTTTCGGACCGCTTACTAGAAATCTCGACAAGCAAGCATTGCTAAAGCAATGCTTTAGGTCAGGGGTACTCATAGTACGGCCCGCGGGCCAGTGGCGGCCCGGCAAGCCTTCCCTGGCAGCCCGCGGACCCCCGAGACATCATAACTGTGTTTCCCGAGTTTTTTTTTAAAGTGTCTGCAGCAGCGAGAGAGACTCTTGCTGCTTTGTGGGGGCTGCCGGCCGGGCGATCCTAGGAATGGCCAGAGTAAAGCTGCAGGGGCCTAAGGAGAGGTGAAATACAAAGGCATCATTAACATGCAAATGGTCTTTTAATGACCAGGTGCGGCTGTGTGTGTGTGCCCCGGCTGGCGCACAGGCAGGGTGAGGTGACAGAGGGAGTGGGAGGGAAAGGGAGGGGGAGGGGGACGGAGAGGGAGAGAGAGAGTGAGAGGGAGTAAGTGAGTGAGAGGGAAGGAGGGAAGGAGTGAGAGGGAGGGAGTGAGTGAGAGTGAGAGGGAGTGAGGGAGAGGGAGTGAGGGAGAGGGAGTGAGTGACTGAGAGGGAGTGAGTGACAGAGGGAGTGAGAAAGAATGAGTAAATGAGTAGGAGTGAGTGGGAGTGAGTGAGTGGGAGTGAGTGAGTGGGAGTGAGTGAGTGGGAGGGAGTGAGTGGGAGGGAGTGAGTGGGAGGGAGTGAGTGGGAGTGAGTGAGTGGGAGTGAGTGAGTGGGAGTGAGTGAGTGGGAGGGAGAGTGTGAGAGGGAGAGAGAGAGGGGTTGAGAGTGAGTAAGGGAGAGGGAGTTAGTGAGGGAGAGGGAGTGAGTGAGGGAGAGGGAGTGAGTGAGGGAGAGGGAGTTAGTGGGAGTGAGTAAATGAGTTGAGTGAGTGAGAGGGAGTGAGTGAGCGGGAGTGAGTGAGAGGGATGAAGTGAATGAGAGTGAGTGAGTGGGAGGGAGTGAGTGAGAGGGATGAAGTGAATGAGAGTGAGTGAGTGGGAGGGAGTGAGAGGGAGGGAGAGAGAGAGAGAGAGAGGGAGGGAGGGAGTGAGAGAGTGACTGAGAGAGTGAGAGTGAGTGAGAATGATTGAGTGAGAATGAGTGAGAGGGAGTGAGTGAGTGAGAGGGAGTGAGTGAGAGGGAGTGAGTGGGAGGGAGGGAGTTAATGAGAGAGAGAGAGTGAGTGAGTGAGAGGGAGTGAGTGGGAGGGAGGGAGTGAATGAGAGAGAGAGAGTGAGTGAGTGAGAGGGAGTGAGAGGGAGGGAGTGAGTGAGTGAGTGAGAGGGAGGGAGTGGGAGGAAGGGAGTGAGAAGGAGAGGGAGGGAGGGAGAGGGAGGGAGAGGGAGGGAGTGAGAGAGTGAGAGTGAGTGAGAATGAGTGAGAGGGAGTGAGTGAGTGAGAGGGAGTGAGTGAGTGAGAGGGAGTGAGTGGGAGGGAGTGAGTGAGAGGGAGGGAGTGAATGAGAGAGCGTGAGTGAGTGAGAGGGAGGGAGTGAATGAGAGGGAGGGAGTGAATGAGAGGGAGTGAGAGGGAGGGAGGGAGGGAGGGAGGGAGGGAGGGAGGGAGAGAGAAAGGGAGGGAGGGAGGGAGAGGGAGGGAGTGGGAGAGTGACTGAGAGAGTGAGAGTGAGTGAGAATGAGTGAGAGGGAGTGAGTGAGTGAGAGGGAGTGGGAGGGAGGGAGTGAGTGAGAGGGAGGGAGTGAATGAGAGAGAGGGAGGGAGTGAGAGGGAGGGAGTGAATGAGAGGGAGTGAGTGAGTGAGAGGGAGGGAGTGGGAGGGAGGGAGTGAGAGGGAGGAAGAGAGAGAGAGGGAGTGAGAGAGTGACTGAGAGAGTGAGAGTGAGTGAGAATGAGAGAGTGAGAGTGAGTGAGAATGAGTGAGTGAGAGGGAGTGAGAGGGAGTGAGTGAGAGGGAGTGAGTGAGAGTGAGAGTGAGTGAGTGAGAGGGAGTGAGTGAGAGTGAGAGGGAGTGAGTGAGGGAGTGAGTGAGAGAGAATGAGTAAATGAGTGAGTGAGTGAGTGAGTGAGAGGGATGGAGTGAGTGAGAGGGATGGAGTGAGTGAGAGGGATGGAGTGAGTGAGAGGGATGGAGTGAGTGAGAGGGATGGAGTGAGTGAGAGGGAGGGAGTGAGTGAGAGGGAGGGAGTGGGAGTGAGTGAGTGGGAGTGAGTGAGTGGGAGTGAGTGAGAGGGATGGAGTGAGTGAGAGGGATGGAGTGAGTGAGAGGGATGGAGTGAGTGAGAGGGAGGAGTGAGTGAGAGGGAGGGAGTGAGTGAGAGGGAGGGAGTGAGTGGGAGTGAGTGAGTGGGAGTGAGTGAGTGAGTGGGAGTGAGTGAGTGGGAGTGAGTGAGTGAGTGGGAGTGAGTGAGTGGGAGTGAGAGGGAGGGATTGAGTGAGTGAGTGAGTGAGAGGGAGGGAGTGGGAGGGAGGGAGAGGGAGGGATTGAGTGAGAGGGAGGGGGAGGGAGGGAGAGGGAGGGAGAGCGAGGGAGGGAGAGAGAGAGAGAGGGAGAGAGAGGGAGGGAGAGGGAGGGAGAGAGAGAGAGGGAGAGGGAGGGAGAGAGAGAGAGGGAGTGAGTGAGAGGGAGAAAGTGAATGAGAGGGAGTGAGTGATTGAGAGGGAGTGAGTGAGAGGGAGAGAGTGAATGAGAGGGAGGGAGTGATTGAGAGGGAGGGAGTGAGAGGGAGGGAAAGGGAAGGAGACGGAGAGGGAAGGAAAGGGAGGGAAAGGGGGTGAGACAGAGAGTGAGTGAGAGGGTGGGAAAGGGAGGGGGACAGAGAGGGAGTGAGAGAGAGAGAGGGAGTGAGAGAGAGGGAGTGAGAGAGAGGGAGTGAGACAGTCGGAGTGAGACAGAGGAAGACAGGAGAGAGGGAGGGTGAGAGGGAGAGAGAGCTAGAGAGAGGGAGGGAGACCGAGAGAGATGTGTGTATGCCGGGACGGCTCAGTGGACGAAGGCGTCCGCTGCAGGGACCTATGATCAACCTCATGGTCAGTTTTATGTTGTTGCTCTAGCCCCTCCCCCTCCCCCACTGACCCTGCCCCCCCACCGATGCGGCCCTCGGACACAAACCAAACTGTAAATTTGGCCCCCGAGAGAAAGTTTGTGAGTACCCATGCTTTAGGTCGAGGCCTAACAAGCATTTGCAATGCAATAGGTCTCGTATTTACGCGAGTCTGAGCTATTGACTTTGCAAATGACAATGCCTTTTATTTTCGTTTTCGTTTTTTAAACCTAAATAAAAGGCATTGTCATTTACAATGCCAATAGCTTAAACTTGCGTAAATGCAAGACCTATTGCATTGCAAATGCTTGTTATCTTCTGTCGCTGCTGTGACATTAATGTGACATTGTGTCTTGTAATTGTTCACTGTCTGCTATGCTTTATTAAGGGACTTGTTGCAATCTGTTTAAATCTGATTGTTCAATGACAGAGCTCAATAAAGAGACTTTCAATAATAACAGCTTTTCTCCATTTTTTCATTTGTATAGCTGAGATTTGTGCACAATTCACCAAGGGGGTACCGTGAGGGAATAAAGGTACCACCACTTGTTAGTTAAAGCACCTAGAATCTGCAGAAACACGGTAGGAAGCGCTATAAGAAAGAACGTTGCTGATATTATTAATGTGTGCTGAGAGAGCTCCATGCGCTATGTATGAGTTTGCTTCACCTCCTCGGAGACCAGGTGTCCGAGTTAAACTGATTGTTGTCTCGTGTAAGTGTGTGGGTGTGCCCTACACACAGCTGGGAGACCCGACACACTCCTGCAGAACACTCTCATACACGAGGGAGGTCTGACACCACAGAGAGAATGGCGGGGCACTGATCACGCTGAGTGCTGGCGGAAGTGAGGGTGGTACAGGTGCATGGGCATTCTTGGGGTTCGAGGTGCTGCATGCGGCACTTTTTATATTTACACGCATAGATATTGTACACCATGACATTAACCCTGTTAATAAACATGTCTGGGACCAAATGAGGCCTATGGGTTTGAGTAAGTGATGCAGGGAATGGCCACGTCACTAGTTGATGTTGCTATATAAATACAGGTTGAAAGCACGAAGAACAAGTGCGTCTGTGGTGTGAAAAAGCAATCAGTGGTGAAAAAAGGTTCTCCCACTCCACTAGCATAACACACTGAAGTCATACCGCAGAGCTTTATGGATTTCTATTGGTGTCGCTGAAAGAATGGCTCAGTGAGCTGAATGCTCTGAAGGTCAGACTTCGCACCTTGAAAAAGCAGACACAATATTCCATTTATTTCTGAGGTGGATAAATACAGTACCATAAATAGAGTAATAATGGCCTTTTTTATTCACAGCGCTTAGGAATGGGAGAAGCCTTGTATTTAATGCTGTGTTTATCATGAACATTAGTTTTTGGTAGCTGAGCACGGTGCAGATCAGCAAAGATGAGCATTATCAAAGCTTTACAAATGCCCCAATAGTGACATCTCAGTGCATGCATGGTGCAACAAGGATCACAGATGCAGTACTGGATCTCCGTGGATTCCTGTGTATTGTGTGGACCTATCGCTCTCTCAGGAATGGATTTGTAGTGGGTGGTGCTGATCAGCACACATAACTAAAGCACATGCGGCACTGGAAACATGATAGTTGGCACGGCCCTGCAGACTAAAGGCTTTGAGGGTTAATGTGCCTCTTGCAAAGCTCTGCACTTAACCTGTGATTCTAGTGTCTGTATCCTAATAAGAGAGTACAGTGGAACTCATGTTTTCTGATTAATTTCTCATACGACATGCTGCTCACACGTTCCTATCCCGGAAAGTATTTTTTTTAATACATTTTATTGAAATTCATCATTACAACACATCAGCAGCAATAATTTCAAAATCGTTTTGTATAAAGACTATCTGGATGTGTTCCTTTATGCAATGGTTACGTAATACTTTTATGGCTGTGTACAAAACATATTTACATTTAAGGGATTTCTTGTACGGCTTACTAATTAATTCTTCTCCGCCGATAACATGAGTGGTAATTAACACTCAATATTACACTCTAAAAGAATTCTGTTTTATAGCGTGGTTCATAAATGGCCATTATTAACATTTATATGGTGTTATACAAATATTTTTGCATGCCATGTTGTGGGTTGATTTATTTGAGCTGCACATGTAAGAGGAGAATATTAATATCCCATTCAAACTAGGGTTGTTCGAAACGGCATCCTTTTTACTCACAAAGTTTCATGAAATTGTATGAAAACATTGCAAACTTTTAAGTGAAATGTGATTTGCTGGTATCATGAGTCAATCGTATGAAATAATAAAAAGAGACATTACTCATAGGCGGAGTATCTTCAGTAAATGAGAAATAACTGAGGAGCCAAGATAGAATAATAGATGCAAACCCATCAACTCTATCGCGATTCCCTTGTGAAAATACTTGAGGGTGAGATATTTAAACAACCATTGCTTTATAGTAACCTTTGGTCAAAGAGTAACTAAGTAAAAGGTCACTATTCGTTGTTCCCGAAATATAATATTCTGTCTAATTGTCATCTATAATCATGATTTTCTACATTTAAAAATAAATCTTAGGATGCACTGAACCAAAATAATGAGATAATGTCCACACACGTAATGTTGGAATTTAATTGTGTTTATTATTTATTTTTAGATATTTGGTCTGGTTTTATGGAAAAAATCTTATTTTTAATCTGAGTCCTGTGGAAGGTGTTTAGGAATTACAAGACACACCGTAACGCGTCGACATGTGGACAAAATAATATATTGTTTTTAACAGATTTGTATGTATTACACACACTGGGGTATCTTATACCATTTGAAGAAGTGTATATAAAGTAGAGTGGTTGCGCTAACAGTTTCTTGAAACTATAGCATGAGAGAAACAAAATATTCTATGACATAGAGTTTTCTATACATGAAGTTTAGGAAAAAGATTTGTTTTGAATCCCACATAAAAATGTCAAATTAATATTTATCTTGTCTTAGGAAATTGGCAGGTGTTTTGATAAGTTGAGATTACAGACCTGTGTGCATAAAGATTTTTTTATAAATGTTCTTACAAATGTATTTTTAATCTAAATGTGATTTAAGGCTGAATTTTGGCCTGTAACGTGAATAATAAGGTAAAAGAATAGGTTATTTGAATTACGTTGTGTGATGATGATTAATAACTAATTGTAATCTTTTGGTTCAGTGTAAACTAATAGAGATATCTTTACTGGAAGTATACTACGACACAGAAGGGAATTTTTATTTTCACTGGTATCGGGTACTCTCCCGCCTGAATCATGTCTATTTGCATATATCTGATGTATTAATTATTTAATTTTCCTTCAGCATCGTCCCTTGAAATCCCCCCTTACCCCGCCCCACCGCCCGACCGATGTTACCTGCACGGACCGCGGCGGCTGGATTACAGCATTTATAAAGCCCTTAACACCCCTATGTGGCGCATCGAAGTGCATATCCATATGGTTACCATCCTACACCCTGTGGATATATGGTTTGAAGTGTGTTGTCTTTGCTGTTAGCATATGTGGGAAGCGTTTCCATGCCTGGTGTGAGGTGTGGTTATCATGTTATGAAACACAGTGCTTAGCAGTGTGATGGATAAGGACGTATGAGAGATAGATATGCAATTTATTATATAATTCCTGTTATGCTGGGAGCTCTGAGGAGCTCTGCAGGAACCCTTGTCATGTCTGTAGTTTAATTGTGTTTCAAATCTGATTTCTTATGGTGCCAGAGGCCGGAGGTTGTAACTCTGAGATCTAGTGGATCCGCGGAAATAACAACTATAGACAGTGCTTGAAGTGGGAAAAATAAAAGTGCAGGTACTCTATGCCAGAGTACCTGCTTGTTTCTGAGAAGTGCAGATACTCTCTAATTAAAAGTATTACGTCTCTCTTGTGAAGTGCCGGTGCTCTCCAATTAAAAGTATTACATCTCTCTTGAGAAGTGCTGGTACTCTCCAATTAAAAGTATTAAGTCTCTCTTGAGAAGTTCCGGTACCTCTCTCTTAAAATAAAAATGTATCGGTACTCGGCACCGGGCAGTACCGGCCTATTTAAAGCACTGGGTATAGATAAGGAGTGAGGGGAAATCCGACATCTGCCTGGATAAACCGTGTTTCAGTTCTCGTTTATAAGTTTACCATTTAGAGAATTCAAGTGAAAAGAGTTGCCAAGATGCATCAGGTTACAGCTTCCCTTTTGTCATCATAGGAAGTCAGTGCTTGGAGTACATAGCTAATTAAGAACCATGTTGGGAAGCTAAGCATTGCCTGGTATTTGCCCCCCTCTAAAATATAATACACTTAGAAAAGCAACTGCAAGAAAATTAACCTCAGAAATATTAGCGTGATCTAACGTATTTCTAAATATTTATAGATGGAAAAAGGGGTAAATTACCCTCTTTTAAGATCTTTTGTGTAAAATATGCTGTATTGTGTATATTATGTATTATGTATTATGCGTCTGGCCCTTCCACTACCTCTAAACATAAATAAATGATCAGTATTTTTCTCTGAGGAAGAGTGTTGCCACCTCTTTCGGATGACAATGACGCCAGTTTGATATTTTTTGATATTGTGGATAGACCAGGAGCTGGAACCTTAAAGATAGCTCATGTAAATGTTGATATATTTTAATAACATGGCAATTATGTCTTTGTTTGCTCTAATAATAATTTAGGATTTTTTATACAGTTCGAAAATGTTTCTGAAGTCATTTCGTCTTGTATTTGCTGCTTTGTTTCTGTTTCAAATAAATAAATACATACTGGATTGTGATGGATTTATAAGTCTTGACTTAAAGATACTAGTCATGATAGTAAAATACTGGCCGGGAAGCAACTCTGTCTCTGTCTGTCAGACCTCTAATCCTATTGTGTCAGTAGCCAGGCAGCATCCAGGAAACACCTTTGAGCCCTATGGAAGCAGGAAGCAGTCAGAAGGTTGCGAGCCAGGTATGAGCACTCTCAGGGCGCACCCGCCAAGCTGACTCGCCTAGCCCTGCTCTATTAACTGATATGTTATTTGATGCCCCATCCCTTCCAATAATGCTGAAAATTCTATTCACACTTCAACAGATTTGAACAGTTTTTAAAGCTTGAGATCAGGATTGGTGGTGTATGTTCCATAAACACGTGACCTCAACGTCTGTAGGGAGCCTGAATAAACCTCTTAGGTGCTGAATCAATTTTTTGTATTTGCTGATTCTATTTCTTCTATTTGTTACAAGCGCGACATACATCTTGACAAGTTAATTCCTTTAGGATCATGCCATTCCCTCATGATACAAAAAAGAAGAAATTTGTCTAGAAGGGATTTTGTTTGATAAATATTTTTGGAGATATTATCTCAAAGGTGTTTCTCAAGGTTACACCCTAATTCCGTTCCATCGCGGCTCTGTGCCGTTTGTGTGGAGGGCAGGGTCAGCTCTAGGCATGAGCGAATTTTGCGGATCTCGCGTTCGCGAATTTTGCGGATTTGCGGATTCGCAATCCGCAAAATCCGCGAATTCCCGCGAATTTGCGGATTTTTTTTTTTGTGTTCGCCCGTGTTTCTGCCAGTTCGCGAGGGTTTTGTACACTTTCGCAAATTGCGAACTTACCTGTCGGGTCGCAAGTTTCGCGAACTTGTTGTTTCTACGTGTCCAGCCTGTTTGGGACACTCTTCTTCATCACTGCCACTCTCTGTCACCACTGCCACTCTCTGACTACTCATGCCACCCTCTGGCCCACCCATGCCACCCTCTGTTTCATCACCACACCCTCTGGTTGTCCAGTGTACATTATTTTCGGCAAAGCAAAGCACACCTTCCCTGCCTCAAGTGACCTGAATTAATTTGGGGCTGATTAATGTGTCACAGAATATTTTTTTAGCTGGCACCTGCTTCCTTAGTGCGCCCTGATTAGTGATCTTTTGCACTTGCTAAGTGCTTTCATTGTTGCAAAATTAGTTACAACACCTGCCCTGCCCCAACTGACAATAATGAATTAGGGGCTGATTAATGGATTTTAACTTCCAGCCTGGCTCCTGCTTGTCTCCCTTAGCTGTAATTCAGGACCTTTGTGGCATATGTGTAACTATTCTGAGGTTCAGAGCAGGGTCACATAATAGTTTCAACTGGCAACTGAACTCTGGAGGGGCCCCTCAGGAAGCACTACAGGAAATGGCTACTAATGATGAGCCTGAACTTTTGAACCTGGTAAGTAGTTACTTTCAGTTTTGCTAAGATCGTATTTCTGCAATTTTGCACTTATTCGCGGGGCGCGAACTCACGCGAACTCACGCGAACAGTGCGAGCAGTGCGAGCAAAATCCGCTGCTCGCGGATTTGCGGATTTTGCGGGAGATTCGCAAATCTCGCGGATTGCGGATTTCCCGAAAATCCGCAAAATCCGCGAGCGGAACGGATTTTCCGCCCACCCCTAGTCAGCTCCATTGTGCCTTAGCGCTGGCTCACCAATCCCAACGGAGGTAGGGTTACAGCTGGGGGCGGGGCACAGGATATAAAATGGCCACCCGGAAGCGCAGCGGTAGAGCGCAGCGGGAGCGCCGTCTCCGCGCCGAAGCCGCGCCTAAGGGGTGCCAGTCTGCGCCAGTCCGCGCTGGACCCGCGCCCAGCGCTCCTTCTCCTGACCGTGTACCTCGTAAATCTAGTAAGTTCCAGAAATATACTTCTTCTGACCTGCTAGATATAAAAAACACTATGTTTTGGAAAGATTGCCCACATTTTAATTTAGCAGAGTGTTCTAACATGTCACATATAATTTGCCCAAACTGTAATTTTAATGTAACAGGTTCCCTCACCCAGAAACCACTGATATCAGGAGCTTCTAGTAACGAGAATACACGCATTAAATGCGCACTGGTGAATGCCAGATCTATGTGTAAACATAGAGAAGATGTGGCCGAACTAATTTCGGCACACAAATTAGATATTCTGTTTATAACAGAGACATGGGCCGACCTGGCTTCTGACCCTGACCTTGTAGCAGCCATCCCGGAGGGCTACTATATCACTAGACAAGATAGACCGACAGGAAAAAAGGGGGCGGCCTTGCCATTATTTTACGGCTAGAACTAACACTGAAAACATGGACACTAGATAACATTCCGGCAGAAACATTAGCCTTCTCCATTACTCTATCTCCTACCCAAATGTTTAATGGAGTTCTACTCTATCGCCCCCCAGCCACTAGAATGCCTTTTCTCCAATCTATCAGTATCTTATTAGAGCCAGTAGCAGAAGCCTCTGAATATACTATACTAGGAGATTTTAATTTTCATTTAGAAGAAACAGCAGATAAAGACACACTGAGCCTTATTGAGGATTTTAAGGCCGTTGGCCTAAACCAGCTAGTCACTACAGCCACGCACAAAGCAGGTCATGTTCTCGATGGCCTATTTACAAATAACCAGGCCATTACTTCCCCCACTGTTATCCCTATTGTATGGTCAGACCATGCAGTAGTGGTCTTTCACGTCCTTGTTAAAAATCATAAAAATCAACATTCGGCCAAAAAACAACCTAGAACGTGCAGGGACTGGAAAAATATAGATATAAAGACACTATCTGAGAAATTGGAAAATAACAAGCCATCTAGAACGCCAGACCCTCAACTGGCAGCAAATAACTATAACCAATGGCTTACAGATACTTTTAATCAAGTAGCGCCTATTAAGAAATTGCGCCCCAATCGCGCAACACCATCAGCCCCTTGGTTCTCCGAAACTCTAAGACTAGAAAGACAGAAATGCCGCAATCTAGAAAGGTGCTGGCGAATCAACTACGACAACAACGATAAAGAGAAATACAAACAAGCATTATCAATATACAGGAAGCTGTTAAGACTGGAAAAAAGTAAATATTTTACCGAACAGATAGAAAAAGCCCAGAATTCCAGTAAACAATTATATCAGGTAGTGGCAACACTAACAAATACTCCAACAGCAAATACTACAGATGTTACTCAAGAGTTCTGTGATCAGATGGCTGATTTTTTCAGGACCAAGGTCACAGAAATCTATAATAAATTCAACAATAATATAACAGGGGAATCATCAGAGAGCCACGAGAACGCACAGCTCATATCCTCTTCTCTGAATGAATTTATCCCCCCATCACTTTCAGAAATAAAAGACCTTATTAAAACAACTATGTCAGGTTCTCCTTTGGATCCCTGCCCACCGGTCATCATTAAATCAACAACCGAGGTAGTAGCCCCAATTTTGGAGAATATCTGCAGTACCATTTGCGAATCAGGTATTTATCCTCAAAAATGGAAAACTGCTATAATAAAGCCAATGCTAAAGAAACCCACTCTTAACACCTTGGAATTAAAAATTTATCGCCCTATAGCAGCCCTCCCTTTTCCATCCAAAATACTTGAAAAGGTTATAAATAAACAGCTGGCCAGTTACATTGATCACAACAATCTGCTGGATAACTCCCAGTTCGGGTTTAGGCGAGGCCATGGAACGGAGACGGCGCTTATAAAGGCTTCCGAAGAGATCAGACAGATCATGGACCAGGGTGGCACGGCAATCCTGATCTTGCTCGATCTCTCGGCGGCTTTTGACACGGTCGATCACAACATCTTGATCGACCGTGTCACAGCTATGGGCATACAGGGCAAGGCTGTGGAGCTCCTGGTCTCTTTTCTATCCAACAGAGAACAATCAGTAAAGATGGGGAATTTTTATTCACCCACATTTGCGCTGCCTTGTGGAGTCCCCCAGGGATCCTCGCTAAGTCCGACACTTTTTAACATCTATGTGTCGGACTTGGCGAGGGTCATTAAAATCCATGGAATGGGAGTGACTTCATACGCCGACGATACTCAGTTGGTGTTAGCAGTACATAAAAATGGGAGTGAGGTAGCGGCCAACTTTCAGATAGGCATGAGAGCTATTAGTCACTGGATGGACAATAACTGTCTGAAATTGAACACCGATAAGACTGAGGTAATGGTGTTTGGGGACCTAAAACCAGCTTGGTCCCCGGTCTGGTGGCCTCCAGAAATGGGTAACCCACCCATCCCAGTTTCGAAGGTGAGAAACTTAGGAGTGCTGTTTGACAGCAAACTGAGTTTCACCAATCATGCCAATGCAGTGGTCTCCTCCTCCTTTTACACGCTACGAAAAGTGAAAAAGTTATTACCTTTTCTTCCCCTGTCTGCCGGGAAAACACTTATGTCCTCCTTGGTGTTATCCAAGGTGGACTACTGTAATGGGCTTCTGTTGAATGCCCAGGAGCAGGTCTTTAAGAAATTGCAGATGGTGCAGAATGCTGCTGCACAAATCCTGACCAAAACTCCTAAGTTTGCGCCCATTTCCCACATTGTCTACCAACTTCATTGGCTTCCGGTGAGAAAAAGAACTAAGTTTAAGGCATTGTGTATTATCTACAAGGCGTTGAACAGCCAAGGACCTGACTTCTTTAGGGAATCACTGTTGGTTTATGTCCCTAAGAGAGCTTTAAGATCTGCCTCATCTGCTTCCCTTTGTATTCAACGAGTTAGAACAGTTACATGGGGAGACAGACGCTTCTTGGTAGCTGCCTCGAGGCTCTGGAACACCTTGCCCCATCAAATAAAATGCAGCCCGTCACTGATGATCTTTAGAAAACAAGTAAAGACCTGGCTATTCAGTCAATAAATGCAAAGAAGTTTTCTCTTTATCTGCCTCTCTATCAGCCTAGCGCCGAGACACCATTAGTGGTATTTGTTTGCGCTCTATAAGTTTAAAAAATAAATAAATAAATAAATAAATAATTAGTGGTGAACAACAGTTTTAATCAAGCAATTCATGAATCATTTTCAAAGAAGCATATCATTTTGAAGAAAACAACAATTAAAATATAACACACGGGGCTAAAGTCTACTTCAAGAAAAACATATATTTAATATATGATGAATCAGGGAATTAAAGGATTAGAAACAACGAATTATAAATCGTGAGGTAGCGTGAATTAACCTGCACAATAGCTATGTTGACATCTTTTCACAAGTACATAGAAGGATGCTATTAGATAGATAAACAGGTCCTTCAAAACAATCAATGTCAAACGAAAAAGATGCCGTAGTCGACGTTTCGGTCTGTGATGGCAATGAGACCGTCAGACCATCTTCAGGACAAAAGGTTGGTGAAAAGCCAAGGAAATCTCTTAATCGATTCCTGAACATGAATCAGATAATATTCTCTGGATTCAAAAAGAAGCTTGTATAAGGTACTCGTAATTGTAGTATTGTAGAGTTTATTTATCACGCTGCAAGCCGTCAGTAATGTGTTCATAGATAACTCTTATGAAAGGTACTGGAATTCGTGGAACTGTGGAATCTATTTACCACGCTGCAAAATACAGGCGGTCAGCGATATATTCATAGATGGCTCTTCCTACGTTGTGAAACTCGATCAACACGATTGGGCTCACATCAATTCGGACCTGAAGCTGAATTCACTCATGATGACATCCATAGCACAGCTAGGAATAGGAACACCCAACATTGCTGAACTCTAGGATTGATGCTGGAGAATATCTTCACAAGGACCAAGAGTCTTAGAAACTGGAAAACCCATATTTCCTCTCTGTGTTAAAATACATGGTAAAAACTCACTATCCATATATATTACTTTCTGAGCCATGGACATATACTCATCAGAATCATTTGAGTTCAAGTCATAGAAACATAATCTGCAGGGACATAAATATTCTTCGCAGATCCAGCATGGTCTTTCTTTTGCAGTTTCCATTCATAGCCTTGTGATTCTCTGCTCACCTTCCCTCCTTCACAAATGTTTTGATCTCTTACGAGAAGAGGTTCTTGAACCAGTAGAAGAGGATGTATGTTTCTTTTTCCTCTCAAGGTTTCCTATTGTAAGGAAGATAATACATCAATAGTAACCAGGAAGAAATTGGCAAGAGTGATATCCACGCTCAACTGAGCCACAAATCACTCATTAAACAGCCCTGGAACACTCCTTAGAGCACTTGTGTGTTGTAGAGCACAAGTGGCAGTATGTGCATATGCACTCCAGACACTATTCAGCCCCACTACCTCCAAAGCCTGAAAACCAGGCAGAGCCGGGCAACACCACCCTGATGAAGTCCTCAGGTCTAAGCAGAGGAGGGGTATTTAAAAGCCAGGGCCATTCAATGGACAATTAATGGACAGCATACCATCTGGTGTGCTGCTCTTAGAACGCCTCTAACTTCATTCAAGCCCAACAGGGAGGAGCTCGCCGAGGCAAAACATAAGATGTTCGTGCAACTCTAATCCATGCCAAAGTCAGGGACGAGATATCGCGCCAACATATAACCACCGGCCTTTAAATATCGACGCACAGAGGCAGGGCTTACCTTGACTTTAAATACAAAGATCCCTCACACTATGTCCCAGGCCTACTGCTCCCTCTTTGTACCGCAGTCTCTTCCAAGCCCCCAGGGAGGGAGTACACAGATGCATCGCTGGAGGACTAAACAAAGCAGGGACCAGTATCCCCAAAGTCCTCTTCTCAACAGAGACATGAAAAAACACGAGGATTCTGGGAATGCCAACCCGCCTATGGCACTGAAGGACCGGTTTGTCAGGACTTATATTGGCAGCATTTTCTGAGGTATCCCTGTTTCTGGAGGAGGAATAATGACTGGGATAAGGTTGGGTGATGTAGACATAATACAATATACCTGTTGGTGCGGTGCGCTAGCAGGATCCTAACTGCAGGATACCGCAGGAGTCACTGAATGTACATCTGTTTTCATTCATTCACATCCTACAGAATAATTGAGATGGCAATATTAAACAGTCATGTCTTTTATCACAAGAAATATGCCATGTGGCCTTGTTTTCAACTATATGCAACATTGTATACCTTTGACACAACCTTTTATACTCTTGGAGGCAGAAGGGATAATGTTGATACACTGGTGTTAAATACTTGTCCTTGACTCTCTGCTTCCAAACTCAATTTTTTCTGCAATTCCACTTTTTCCTTATCATTATTACTTCCTCCTTTTTTTCTTTTCCATATCTTATTCGCGATTTGTTTCAATATTACGTGGCGACACAATTGTGTTTTAATTTGCAGCTTCTGTGCTTCTTTTTTGTTCTTTGCAAAATGTTATATATAAAGTTTTTTTTTAAACTGGTGTTTATGTTCTACCTTGCCAGAGAGAATAATTTTCTGTTGATCAATAATAGTTGGAACAAAGCTAATAATCTTTATATTGTGTTTCATGTTGCATTTCTGCCATCAGAGTCTGATAAGTAACACGTGCTACTATTTCCCAATTTAATGTTACTCCATTGTCCAACCTCAGGAGGATGGACCGGTGAGTATTTGTTCCCAAGATTCAAACCTGTGATCATCAGTTCACCGAAAACATGAATGAAAATCAAAGCAAGTCTTGGCTAACCTGCCAATGCTTAGGCAATTTTGTGAAAGTGCTGCGTTGACAGAAGTACTTTGGCAAGCAATTCCCACTTGTGCAGCGCCATCTTTATAAATGGTGGAGGGGCTGCCGTGGGGCTGGCTGAGTCGGAGCCTCCGCTCTCTGAAGGTATACTCACTCACACAGCAGTGCTTAATTTGTAAAACAATAAGTGCCAGGGCTGTCATCAGGAGGCCACTGCAGCCTACACCACCCATTGCCCCTGTGATGCTGCCAGTGACAATAACAACACAACTACTAACACTCACACTCCTACAAGTGTGACAATTCAGACTATTCCAGGCCCCCCAAAGCTATAAGAATGGCTTGGGCGACAGGTAATAGTCATTTTTAATATATATTGATTTAATAATTAACTGTTGTTGTGGTTATTGCTAAATTAGCCAGACAGCGCTGCATTGTGGCAGATGGTCACAAGCGTGGGTGTTGACAATTAAATGCCGGTGCCGAGCACCAGAAACCACCGGCTGAAATTAAGCACTGACTCAGAGCTATGTGAAATCCTTCATCTTTATCAAGTTCTTTGTGTTTGACTATTAATTACCTTGTGTTTTAGAAATCATAAAAGAGCATGCGTCTCCGTCAAATATCTCATCATGGGCTGAGTTGCATATCCTGTCCTGTTTTTTTAATTTTTTTACATATTTATGATGGTGTCATTTTGCTTTCCCATTACCAACACAGGACTACAAAAAGCAGAGTACAAATGGAACACAGTTCTCGATTACTCATGCCTGACACCTACCTACCTGAGAGCTCCTGTACTGCATTTAGGCCTCCTTTCATGTTATTTGCCATGTGCTTGAATACAAATGTTCTGATCATGAGAGGGAACTAATGTTGAGCCAGGTTACAATAAATAATCTCCAGAAACGACTGCCTATTGCACCAGAGCATTATCAGTGCAAAGACCATAGCAGGCATTTAAATATACAAAGTCTGACAGGGCATTTGGTATTGACCTTCACAGTTTACAGACACTGTTAGAAAGTCCCTGGCAAAGTCTACCCTTCCTCTTTCCTGGTGAGGATGGTTGTGCAGCTTAAAATGATCATCACGCAAACAATTTTCTAACGTTCTCTCTTCCTTAATCAACAAAAATGTGATCAAATTGCTTTGGTCCGTGAAAACCCCATAATCTCCCACTTAAGAATCTCCGGAAAAATAACCATCTTTTGGGCAGTGGGAGTCAGTCACCTATGGTCTAACCCCGCCAGACCCGTTCCATCACATGTACATTCTACATTAACCCATCACATAACATATGCATAGATAGGAACCCACACTGGAAGAGTGCTTCACCATGCTCTCTAAAAACAGGACATGATAAAAACTTTAAACCAAATATATCAAACAGAAGTGGAATTATGGGCTGGCAGGTCTATTCAAGTCTTAACCAAGTTTTAGAACAATTCCATCTCTTTCATAATATCAAGCTCAACTTGATCTACCAAATTTAGTTATGCAGAATCCTTAAGCTGTCAACAAATAGCTCATTTCAATTTGTACCTGACACCAAGACTGATAAAATGTATAATATGCAATTAACTACTCTCAAAGTTGCTGCCATCTACTAGGCCTTAAAGAATTTTGACCTACATACTATACATTATAGTATTGTTGGAAATGGAGCTCATTTATGCATAAAGAAGCAACTTCACAAGCTTTAAGATTAGACTCATATAACATAAAGTTCCAGGTCAGCCTCAATGTGTCAAATTCTATTCTTTATCACCCAGTGTGTCCTTTGCACCAGAGGGAAGCTTTTGATAATATGTTTTTCCTCAACGAAATGCAAAAACGAATTATTATTAATCTCTCTTTAGCACTTTTCGTAACAAAGTATGACGCTGCCCTAGTCTCCCAATTCTGTCTTGTCCATTTACCAGTTTGATTTCTTTATACTAAGCAGTTATGTGAGCACTTATTACTGTGTATCAAGCGTCATGTCAAGAACTTACCGAAGGTTGCATCCATTGACGAATCAAAGGAGTGTACCCGATTGGGAACATCATGCTCAGGTAATACTGAGTGTTGGCGCTATCTAGACCATTTCGGCTTCTCTGCGGTGTGTCCTATGAGTAGTGGTAGGGCTAGGCCTGAAGGTCAATGGTGTGGTCCATAAATCCCGCATGGAATGGAGGATGTCAAACTTGGGCATCTTCTTCAATATCCAAACGAACGCCATCACTTTCTGAAAATGAGTGTGGGCAAACCTTGTGAGTGCTCTTCTCAAGATAATGGATGGACCATAAAGCATTAGTTAAGATTCCCAATCTAAGATGGCGCTTGGGTTTTTTCCTGTGACATCCGTTTAAAACATAAGAGATACAGTCACGAAAGGAAGATGTGCCACAACACATTTGTTACCTTATTTGTTTGCCACATTCTTCACTTCCTTGCTATTCTTTTTGTTCCAGATTGTTGATTCTGCAGATTGTTGTTCTTCTGGATCACTTCACCTGGATTCTTGCTTGGCTCTTTCCTCTTCCTGGTGTCAGGAGGAGTTTGGTGCCTTTATGATTACTTCAGTTCCAAGCTTCATTTTCATGTAAGCACTATAAGGTTACCAAGGAAGTTTTTTCCCTTTCATAGATTTTTTTTTTACTTACTGGAACTCTCTTAAGGAGATACTTGACACCTTTGATGTATATCATTTTGCACAGTTATACCATGGCTACTGAGAGGATTTGCCATTTGCTCAGACTATATAAGATGGTAACTCAGCTGACCTTCTCAGCATTCAGTCCTCCACAGCCCCAGGCAGAGGAAGATGCGCTGCCCTGTAACTCTGTCTGTCCTACACCAGTTGGATCCCTCTATAAGGGATTTACAACAAGAAGACTCCTGTTTGAACTCTGTGGTTTTTCTATTTTGTGACCACTGGACACCTGGGCTGCACATCTGGGTTTGACCACCATCTGTACAGGAATGGGTATATATCCCTATTCCGGGATGTAAAATCCTGGGGAGAGGGTGTAGCCTTATGGCTAGAACAGTCGACCTCGAATCTGGGGAACAGGGTTCAAGTCTCGGCAAAGGCGCTAAACATCCTGTTATTCTGGGCAAAACATAATCTCCCCGAGCCTGACAAAAATGAATGTGTACTTCTGTAACGAAACTGGTGCTATGTAAAGCGCTCTGATACCTGATGTCTCGGGTCTAGTTCACACTGCATAAAACTCTAAAAAAAAAAAATTTGGTCTCATCCTATTGCACGTCTATGTTTTGTGCCTCAAACTAGATGTCTGAGTCTTGGAAACTTTATTTACCAGTCTCATGCTTGGCTTCAAGAACAACAACTTCTAAGCAAACTGAAGGCCACACAGTGAGATTTGGACCAATGTCCCAGATGCCTCAGAGAATATCCAATAAAAACTATTTACAAGACCTTGGCTGTGCAGAATAGTGGGAACAACATGGGGAAAATAGATGACTAAGGATAAGGGACGAGGAGTTATGGGCTGGCAGACATAGTGCACCTACAGCAGGCTATCTCTCCATCTTTCACACATCCTCTATGGAAGATCACACATCCTCTCCTCTATGGAAGAAAGTCATACACAATCTCATGTGAGTCATGCATCAGCCCCATTTACATTTTTGGCATAATTTTCATATTTTGGCATAATGGCACAAGTGGTGCCTCATCTTCCCCCAAATTAGGCTGATCACAATTATATTCTCTTTTGGGACCACCTGCTCCATGTTGGCTCCTCTTTTGTGGACCCATCACATGGGGTACCTGTTGTGTCATGCTGTTGTGTGTGTATGTCTGTCAAGGCCTACCCTGGTGGCATGTGTGGCCCAGTACTTAATTTGTAAACAAATAAGTGCCAGGGCTCTTGTTAGGAGATCACTGTTGCTTGAACCACCCATTGCCTCTGTCAGCACTACTAATGATAATTCAGACTTTTTATACATTAACAATGACTAATACATGCTATCCAAGCTATTTTTATAGCTTTGGGCGGCAAGTATTAGTCATTGTTTTTGAATATATAATTATTAAACAACTGTTGTTGTATTCATTCCAAAATTAGACAAACAGCGCCACCATGTGACTGGCTGTCATAAGTCCTGGTGCTGATAATTAAGTGCCGGTGCCAAGCACCAGAAACCACCGGCTCAAATCAAGCACTGTAATGTGGCCACATGGCATAAAACATGGGGTTTGTTGCACATAGAAAGCAGTCAGTTTAACCCCTTGGCCGCAGCGGTAATTCCACCGCGGCGCTGGGGGGAGGGGTGTCGCGCAGTGCCACCATGCTTGTGACAAAACCACTCCATCGGTATACAACGTTTATAACGCAAGCGTTACAACGCCATACCTTTACAACGCGGTCGTAACAACGAAAGTTGTTACCACGCATTGCGCTGGGGGGCGCTCAAGGATAGTAAATGATTTAATTTACTATCCCAACACCTTCCCTACTATCCACGGGGACTGGTGTTGGAATAGTAAATTAAATTATTTAATTTTGCGCCCCCCCCACGTAATGCGTGGTAACAACTTTCGTTGTTACGACTGCGTTGTAATGGAATGCGTGGTAAACGTATGCGTTCTAACGTCATACATCCCACTCCATCACGAGCCACGGGTGCGCTGTGCTCATGACGGAGTGGTTCTGTCACGGCCCGCCCGCTCATCAATTCACCTGGGCAGGGGCGGAATTGATGCAGCGTAGGCGGAGCGGCCGCGGCGTGTTGGAACCACTCCATCATGAGCACAGCGCACCCGTGGCTCGTGACGAAGTGGTTCCGTCACTAGCACGGAATGGGTTAAATGTGCATGTTGTTTACGAATGTGCTTGGTATCCATTCAAGGCTACATACCAAACCCTGGTTACCCAACAGCAGGGCTGCCTGAAGTACCACCCTGGCGACTTGCTGGGACATCCTGTGCATACAGATGATAAACAGCAAGTCATAGCTGCCTTTGGAAAGGGGGCTTGGAAACCATGCCTGTACTGCCAACCCTAGGATGAGAGCATCTGTGCCCACTGCAAACTTCATATCACGTATTAGTAAACTGGTGACCCCGGCAATAGCGGCTACCAAATGGCGATTGTGGCTGTTTCACCTAAACAATGACTTTACAGTGGCATGAGAGACTGACCCTAGGGAAGAAATCACTGATTCTTGTGGAGTTGTGGGTTGGGCGGACCGGAATAACAGGCTGGGAGGCCGGATGTAGTGAGCTAAGTTTTCGGATTTATTCAGAGGTAAGGCACACACAGTATTGTTCCACAGAGATATAGGGAAGAAAGTCCGGAGGGAAGCGTTGAGACGGGTGGGTTCTGATGTAGGGTTGATGTCTTGGTCGGGATCCTCTGTAGGCTGTTGTCATCAGATTACGGTCGGGTGATGGGTCTCCTCGGAGATATGTAAGAGAGAGAGTACAAAAAGGGGTTAGTCCAGTTCAGCGAGGACTACCGAGTACTTCCACCTTCACCGGGAGTGAGTGGGCCAGGAAATGAAACGTGTGGGAGGTGGGAAGGGCAGATGGGGATAAGGTCGACTGAGCAAGCGGGAAGGGTAGAGTGACTGGGGTGTCCGGGGTCAGTGCGAGGATATATATACAAAGTGCTCGTGATGCTTCATTTATCTATGGGGATAGTGCAGGGTGCTCGTGAGGCTCTATATACAAGGCTTTACAGGTATTTACAGTATATTTACAAAGGGACACGGAGAAAGGATAGAGTGTACTCATGTGCCCCGCCGCAACTCTCATCCGAGTTGCGGCCGCTCTCCAGCCACCTCCGGAGGTCGCCACCAGTCCTCCGACCACAGGTCCTCTTCCTCGTTCTCCTCTCCGCTTTCCGCCTTCTCTCCGATCTCCTCCTGCCTTCCGCTCTCCGTCGGGGGTTCCGCGCCGTTCGCTGTCTCCTGCCACGAGTCCGCTGGGCTGAACGAGGTCTTGTCTGCTCTCCCGACTTTTCTGTGTTCCTGGTGGAGCGTAGTTGACGCGCTTCCGCTTCCGGATGGGTCGGGTTCCGGGTCACCAGTCGGGAACTCACTTCCGGTATCCGGTTTGTCGGGTTCCGGGTCTTCGTGGGTTAGCGGATCCTGTGGGTGAAGAGAGGAAGTCCGATGACCTAGGGATGCTGTTCGTTCCGGCGTGGGGGTGGGAGACCCCTGTCTGTTCCACCCTTCCGATGAGGTAGGGACCACTGATTTTCCACATCCCCTTTCCCTAGCTGTCTTACTAGTAGGGGTGGAAGGAGCTGGATAACGTGAGAGGTAATCAGCATTGCCCTGGTCTAGTCCCTTTCGATGTAGTGTTTTGAAACGAAAAGGCTGTAGAGATAGGAACCACCTAAGAACCCTGTCGTTGTGGCCCCGATTGCGGGCCATCCACTCAAGTGGAGCATGGTCCGTGTACAAGATAAACTCCCGGCCCTCTAAATAATACCTGAGACTGTCCACTGCCCATTTAATCGCCAGAGCCTCTTTCTCCACGACCGCATAGTTTTGCTCACGCTGAAAGAGCTTCCGGCTGATATACAGAACCGGTTTTTCGACCCCTTTTTCATCTTTCTGGGACAGGACCGCCCCCAAACCCTGATCGGAGGCGTCTGTCTGCAGGATGAAAGGTTGGGAATAGTCCGGACTGATTAACACGGGTTCCGATAACAGGGATTGCTTGAGTAGGTCAAAGGCCTGCAGCAGGAGAGGAGTGGGTTGCTGTAACTTCTCTTCAGTTCTGGAGGTCTTTTTCAACAGGTCTGTCAAGGGAGCGGCTATCTGGGAGAAACTGGGAATAAACCTCCTGTAATACCCCAGCAATCCGAGAAAGGCACGAAGTTCTCTCTTTGTATGAGGGAAGGGTATGGAGTGTATGGCTTGGATCTTATTGTTTTGGGGACGAATGACCCCTTCCCCTAACAGATACCCCAGATACTTCACACTTTGGGCCGCCAAGGTGGTCTTGGCGGGGTTGATGGTAAAGCCCTGACTACCCAGGGAGTGCACCACTGTCTGTAAATGGAGTAGGTGTTGTTCCCAGCTGTCGCTGTATCTAAGTATGCCCCGGCAAAGCTGGCATGGGGTCGTAAGACCAGGTTCATAGCGCTTTGAAATGTCGCCGGGGCTCCATGGAGCTTGAAGGGCATCACTCTGAATTGGAACAAACCCTCAGGGGTCGAAAATGCTGTTTTAGGTTTGTCTTCCGGTTTTAAAGGGATCTGCCAGTACCCTTTGCACAAGTCAAGGGTACTGATATATTTAGCTTTGCCTATCCGTTCCACCATCTCGTCCACTCGAGGTAGGGGATAGGAATCAAAGGCCGAGATTTTATTCACCTCCCTGAAATCTATGCAGAAACGGGTGGAGCCATCGGGTTTGGGTACTAAAACGATTGGGGAGTTCCAACTGCTGTTAGACGGTTCGATTATACCCATCTTCAACATTTGGGTTGTCTCTTCTTTTATAACTGCTCTGCGTGCTTCAGGGATCCGGTAGGGTCTTTGTCGCACGGTTTTCCCTGCTTCTGTGTGGATTGCGTGCTCCACTATGGTGGAGTGTCCGGGTAGGGAGGAAAACACTGCTTGGACCGAGGACAAGGCCCGTTTAAGGTCCTGTTTGTTTCTTTCAGGGAGGTCAGGGTCTATACAGCCCTCAAAGGGCAGAGAGGGCGAGCCTGTCAGGACTGGGAGGGGTCCCTCCCACTTCTTTAACAGATTGACGTGGTAGATCTGGGTGACCCCTCGGTTGGCATCTAACTCCAGTTCATAGGTGACGGGAGTCACTTGTCTTAAGATAGGGAAGGGGCCCTGCCAATGTCCCATCAGTTTATGGTCGGAGGAGGGCAGGAGCAACAACACCAGGTCTCCTGGGGTGAAAGAACGGGCCTTAGTTCCTTTATTATACTGCTATTTTTGAGTGACCTGCGAAGCTGTCAGATTCTGTCTCACTGTTTCTCTGATTTGGGTTAAGTGGTTTCGGAGGTTGTCGACATACTCGGGGAGAGGACGGGTACGGTCTGGTTTGGCTTCCCATGCCTCGCGAGCCATGTCTAACAGGGTCCTCGGGGCACGTCCATATAACAATTCATATGGGTAATACCCTATGCTACTTTGCACTTTGCAACGAATGGCGAAGAGGGCGAGGGGAAGCATCTCCTCCCACCTTTTGCTCTCAAGGCCCAGGAGCTTTTTCAGGGTGGCTTTTAAGGTGGCGTTATATCGCTCCACCAACCCGTCTGTCTGGGGGTGATATGCCGAAGTCCTTATCTGTTTGATACCCAAATTGGCGCATACTTGACGCATGAGGGAGGACACAAAAGGCGTACCCTGATCTGTTAAGATCTCACGAGGGAATCCTACCCTACTGAAGATGGAGATGAGGGCCTTAGCTATGTTTTGTGTAGTGGGTTGCTTCAAAGGGATGGCCTCCGGGAACCGGGTAGCATAATCCACTAACACCAGGGCGTACCTACAACCCGTCCTAGAGGGCAACAGGGGTCCTATCAGGTCCATACCCACTCGGGAAAAAGGGACATCAATAAGAGGAAGGGGTTGGAGAGGCACTCGGGGGGGCCGATACCGGCTGTTTCTCTGGCAGACCGGACACTCCCTACAGTATTGCTTTATTTGGCCATGAACGCCCGGCCAGTAGAACTTTTCGAGGATAGTTTGCCCCGTTTTTTCATCACTGAAATGCCCTCCCAGCAAGTGACTGTGGGCCAGATATAGGACTTTGTCCCGAAATAATCCGGGGATGACTAACTGGGTGGGGAGCTGGGGCCCCCCTTTTCTATAGAGGAGTCCATGCTTGCGAAAGAAGTAAGGACCTACGTGCAGTGGGTCCTCATTGTCCAGGGCACGATTCCAGGCTTCCTGTGATACGGGATCCTCTTGCTGGGCGGCTCGGAATTCGCGGTCCGTTTCCCAGGGATGAACATCGACATGAGCAGGGAATGCACCTGTAAATGTTCTTTTTTCTCTTTTCTTAGTCTTTCCGGGTTTTGAGGGAGAGTCCGAGGTCGGAGATCCATGGGGAAACGGGGCCTCCGCCCACCATTTCTTTAGTGAGTCTGTAGTGTCTTTCAGGAGGTGGGGAAGACCACTATAATCACTGCCTAATATGGCTTGTTCAGGGAGATTAGGAACCAGCCCGACTGTTAGCATACTACCCTCATCTGAGTGTTGTTGTACCCTTACTTGGGCTGTTGGATAGCTCTTGGTGTCACCGTGGACGCATTTTATAGCGACAGTCCCAGTATGTGGTCCGACAGGATGGGGTAGTTCCTGGGGTCGTAGGACGCTATGTCTGCATCCTGTGTCCGCCAAGGCCATCATACGGTGTCCATCAATTCTCACTGGGCAGCGAAAAGGTGGAGGGGTGACTTCGTTGGTGAGGCATACATAATTCTGTGCCATCCCTATGTCCATGGGCTCCTCCTTTTGAGGACACACGCGGGCTATGTGTCCGTACCCTCCGCAGTGATAACACTGAGGACCTGGTGGGGTAGGTCGAGGCAGGACTGGGTAGGGCATCAGGGGAGCTGGATCCGGTCTTCTGACCGGGGGAGGTGGTCTTTGGGGCCGTGAGTGGTTGCCATGTGGAATACGTGGATGTTGTTCTTCTTTGACCCGTTGGGACTCTTGGGCTCTACTGTAGGCGCTGGCTATTTCCACCGCGCTGTCCAGAGTCAGGCGGGCGTGTTGTCTCACCCATTTTTGGGTGGCTGGATGAAGAGAAGCCAGGTACTGTTCCAAATATATCTTTGAGAGGATCTCGTCCTTAGTGGCGGTGGCCGGTTTTAGCCATCTGTTTGCCAAGTCCTGTATCCGGAATGAGAGAGCACACAGCGTATCTTGGGGGCCCTCTTTGGCCTGCCGCAAACGAACCCTGTACGTTTCGTCGTCGATTCCCAGTCTCTCAAGAATGCAGGTTTTGACATCTTGGTAGGGGGTCACTCCCTGGATATTGGCCTGCTGATAGGCGGCCTGTAGTTCACCTGTTAACAGAGGACCAAGGTAGTGGCTCCAGCGATCGGCAGGCCATGCGGCAGCCTGGGCCAAGCGCTCAAAATTTGTGAAAAAATAGTCGGGGTCTTCACCCGACACATATTTTTGGAGGACTACTGAGGGTAAGGATGTGGTGGGCCTTTGTTGCCCCATGACTGTGGTCAGTTTTTCGAGGGCTTGGTCCTGAGCAGTCCCCTGTCCTTTAAGGACATCGTGGAGTTGGCCACGGTCATCCTCCGCGGTCTTGAGGAACCGCTCCATCATTTTGCCAAGCTGCTCCTGGCTCTCCGCTAGCTGTTTAACTGCGGCCTCCATGCTTCCGGCGGATCCCACTTCTGACACCACCTGTGGAGTTGTGGGTTGGGCGGACCGGAATAACAGGCTGGGAGGCCGGATGTAGTGAGTTATGTTTTCGGATTTATTCAGAGGTAAGGCACACACAGTATTGTTCACAGAGATATAGGGAAGAAAGTCCGGAGGGAAGCGTCGAGACGGGTGGGTTCTGATGTAGGGTTGATGTCTTGGTCGGGATCCTCTGTAGGCTGTTGTCATCAGATTATGGTCGGGTGATGGGTCTCCTCGGAGATATGTAAGAGAGAGAGTACAAAAAGGGGTTAGTCCAGTTCAGCGAGGACTACCGAGTACTTCCACCTTCACCGGGAGTGAGTGGGCCAGGAAATGAAACGTGTGGGAGGTGGGAAGGGCAGATGGGGATAAGGTCGACTGAGCAAGCGGGAAGGGTAGAGTGACTGGGGTGTCCGGGGTCAGTGCGAGGATATATATACAAAGTGCTCGTGATGCTTCGTTTATCTATGGGGATAGTGCAGGGTGCTCGTGAGGCTCTATATACAAGGCTTTACACGTATTTACAGTATATTTACAAAGGGACACGGAGAAAGGATAGAGTGTACTCACGTGCCCCGCCGCAACTCTCATCCGAGTTGCGGCCGCTCTCCAGCCACCTCCGGAGGTCGCCACCAGTCCTCCGACCACAGGTCCTCTTCCTCGTTCTCCTCTCCGCTTTCCGCCTTCTCTCCGATCTCCTCCTGCCTTCCGCTCTCCGTCGGGGGTTCCGCGCCGTTCGCTGTCTCCTGCCACGAGTCCGCTGGGCTGAACGAGGTCTTGTCTGCTCTCCCGACTTTTCTGTGTTCCTGGTGGAGCGTAGTTGACGCGCTTCCGCTTCCGGATGGGTCGGGTTCCGGGTCACCAGTCGGGAACTCACTTCCGGTATCCGGTTTGTCGGGTTCTGGGTCTTTGTGGGTTAGCGGATCCTGTGGGTGAAGAGAGGAAGTCCGATGACCTAGGGATGCTGTTCGTTCCGGCGTGGGGGTGGGAGACCCCTGTCTGTTCCGCCCTTCCGATGAGGTAGGGACCACTGATTTTCCACAATTCTACACTAAACAATAGAAGGAATATAGAAACTTTTCCTGACACATCCAAAGATGAGGATAAAAATAAACTATGACAAGACTACGACAGCACTGGATGCACATCTGTTGTGATGCAGCAACAAGAAGAGGGAACTCGGCATAGCGTGGGTTGCCAGCTCTTGGGGCAAGGCAAGTATCCTTCCACTTTTCTTTTAAAATGTTGTGCCCTATTAAAATTTTGCGCCCCTTAAAATGCACCTAAGAATTTCGCGCCCAGAGCAAATACCCCTGTGCCCCCCTCAAGCTACGCCACTGAGATCTGACCATTTGTCTGCCTGCCTCAGGGAACTAGCCAGCATGTTCTCCAAAGATGGCCAAGTCAGAGAAATGCAAGCTCAAGTCACTCATGGCTCCTGGCCATCAGTACTCCGAAGACTAAGCTATACTGAGCCCAGATTGAGTTTAGACGTCATCTCACACTTGGAATGTCACACAAAGTCTTGCGTACATTTCACACAAATGGAGGATGCAGAGGCCCAAGTTCCAGTCCAGTCTGAACCAATTGCAGATCCTGCTGCCTTTTGTAAAAAGCATTAACAAGAAAGGACTGTGCAGCATACGTGTTAAATACACCGGAGAAACCGACAGCACTCTGGAGACAATGTGAATTATATTCACTAAGTAAGTTTAGCAAGGGGAAAAAAGCTCAGCTTGTAGAAAAGTAAACCATTTTGAAAGAACAAGTTGCAGCATGCACCTCAGCTCACTCGCCGAACTCGGCGCTAACATCATCGCCCCTACAGACACCTACAACGGACAAGGCATTCCTGATTTTGTCTGGAAATGACTACCACACCCAAGCTCTCACAGTGAACGTGTAGCAAGATAGTTCAAAGGCATCTGTCCATTGTCGTCATCGATATGGATGTCTTCAAAGATATTAAATTATGCATCTATGCGTACAGATGTTTTAAGCCACTTCTGGGGGAGGGCCTTTTCCCAAAGTAGGAGTTGGCAAATTATACATTTTGCGCGCATGTCCAAAAGAACAAGGATTAACTGCGCCCATTCCTTGGTTTGGCTGAGTATTACTCACAGTTTATTCAGGATTTTTCTATTTGAGTATATCCTTTTGGAGTGTCTTGAGAATTAACAATGACAGAACCTTGTTGGCTCCTGATGAACTAGATAGAGTGTATTGCAGTGAAGGCTGCTTTAGAATGTTGAGTTTGCAATTACACACACACAAATTAAGATGTGTGTTTCTAAGCTCCATGTGTGGCGTAGTCATTGGCAGGTACCCCAGCTGGGAAGGCGCAACAGCTTTGAGGACAGTATTGGTATGAGTGAAAGTAGTTGAGATAGAGCAGGAACCAGGAAGAACGTCGCTTTGCTACAAAAAAATGGCAGTAATCTGGCAATATTCTTTGGGAACCATTTATTTTAGTCATCACCTGTGCAGGTCCATGCGGCACATGCAAAATATTAAGCGATTCACCATTTTGCTTGGCTTGGTATGCACCTTTCCTCCTCTGGGTTAATTGGGGGTTGAAGTGACTGTCCAACAACTTTTCACAATAATCTTCATACTTCTATCAGGCAGATTCTGGAGCAGTTTCCAAATGTCTTCACCAGTCTAAATGAAGCAGAAGAGGACACTTCATAATAGAGAGAGGCAGAAAGAACTAGAGAGACCTAGATTTGTGTGAATCTAAGGTATCCATCTTATGTATTACAATTTTTTTCTCAAGCCTCTTTCTCATAAAGTACACGTGTACCTTTCCACCTTTTGAGTCTATTAATAGGGTTGCAACCTTTCCAAAGATAAATACCTGCCATTTTTTGTTGTTTTAAAAACCTACAAAGGCTGGGACATGATGCTAAATAGGACTTAAAACAAAACTGTATGTATTCTATTGTAACATTACTTTTTTGCCTCTTTACTTTAATGAGTAGTCTGAAATTGGTAACGCAGATCTAGAACACATTTAAAAGTGCTTTCTAGATGTAGTTGGTGTTTGAAGTATGTACAGATAAGGTCTAAAAACACTGGCTGTAGGCAGTGGCGGCCGCCACAAACAAAGGGTGGTGAGGCGGGTGGTGGGAATGTGTGAGGGGGAGCATGGTTGGGGGGGTTGCTCAGGGGTGTTAGAAATAATATATTTTATAATACGTACTTTCAGCCGCCGGCCCCCTCCTGCGTCGCATTGCGCCGTCTCTCCTCTTCCTGGTCCCAGCAGCACCTGGGACAGCCTCCCATCCGATCCCTGTGCTGCAGAGCAGTGCATGAATTAGCCTGAGCATGCTACAAAGACCTCCGCTCAGGCCAGGGGGTCTGTGGGGGGTTCTCCAGCCTGGCTATTCAATGCAGACAGGCTGGAAAAACCTAAATGCACATGTTTGTTTTGGTCGGCCTGAGGTGGCTGGCCAAAACACATATGCGCACTTAGGGAGTGCACATCGCACACCTCCTCCCTACGCCCATGCCTCGACCCCGCCCCTCCCTATAGTGCTGGCTCAGAGCCTGCAAATGCAAAATAAAACAGTGCAAAAACATTGTTTTATTTTTCATTTGCTGGCATTGACCCAGGCAGTGGGGCGACGCTCCTCCCCCATTGCAGAAGAGCCGCCGCTGCCTGTAGGGGATTTTGCCCATTTTTATACCAGCGTGGACATTAAAATACCAGAGGTACCGGTATAAAACTGGCCGGGTAGCATCTCTAGATATTAAGCAGCTTTGTAGGATCATCCCTCTGAAGTCAATAAAGATAAAAAAATAATTTGGAAGATAAGGAAGGTTCTCATGGCAGATGGCCCATCCCACTGATGTCAGCTCTGCCAAGTACCACGCATCAGGGGTTAGGCTAACGCATTATAGGTCTGGTGTACTCATTATCGCACTAAAATGCATTTGTTGTGCATTTATAGTGCCCTTGATCACCACCCTAGATGAGGTGTGCTAAAGCTGTCAGTATGAGCTACATACTTAACTAAGCGGCTTTCTAGGTAGCCTGCTAATTGGTTTGCTATGTCTGTGCCTCTGACTAATTAAAAAATGATGTTCTGTGTTTCGTATTCTGTCTTGAATGATAGTGCTACGGTCTCTGTGGTATTACTCCTGGCCTTTTCCTTTTTTACCAGCCAGAGAGCAAACTATGTAGCTGGACCATGTGGTCTGACTGTTAGACACTCTGAGCAAGGTGAATGTGAAACATTATAACTTTAACAGCCAGCAGTGGGCGTGGTGGATATGGGCAGAACCTTGTCTTGCTATTTACTAGTGCCAGGCACCATCCTGTAAACATTCAAGAGATGATGGGCCCAGAAGAGGTAGTGGACCCAGAGCTGGGAGGCGGTAGATTTGTCGTTTTTCCTTGCCACACTCGCCTCTGGCCATTCACAATGCAACAGCTCTCAGCAGGTCAACTCAAACTGGCATGTCTGTCTCCTTGGCACACCATCCCTGTTCTGGCTGCAGGATGGTATGTTTTCCCAATTCTGAATCTGGGCTTGGCAGCTGGCCTCAAGTAGTTCTGTTAGCAGGCCAGTCCCCTGCAAGCAGTGGACTGCTCATCTTGTAACAGGAGAGACTGCAGTACGCACAATCCATTGTTCTGTCATGCTAAAAGCAGGTAGGGTTTTAATGTATTTGTACTCAGAACGCCTCCAACACCTCTCAATATAGAGAATCATCTCTCTAGTTCTGACATCGAAGTAGCTTGGGCAGCCGTGTATGTGGTCATTTCAAATGTCTGCACTGCTGCCTCATATTTAGATATTTTCACTATTTCAGGCGCCATTAACAAACGGGTACAATTCTGAGCACTCTCTTCCACAGTGGCCATTTTTCTTCAGTAAATACAACAGAGAGGGGAGTGGAGAGAAGAGTGGATATGATCTCCCCGGACACAGTTTATTAAACAAGAGGACTCCACAGAGGTGTGGTATAGTATGGTCCCTACAATGGTGGGGAGCACACAGTGTTCTTTAAATACCCCTCACACACCAAAAGGGCCCTTGGTGTCATGCTTCATCATTGGGGTCTTTACATCCCTCTGTGGGACGCGGCTTGCTTCTGACCAACGATTACGCTGGATCACTGATTTTAAATCTCTGTGTGGTGCGTGAGGGTATTGAATGATAAGTGAGTGGTGGGATCAAAGTGAATAAATGTGTGTATGTTAAAAAATACCTGGCACGTGAGGTCTAATACAATTTTAATGGGCCTCCGTGCTGGTATTGTTATCTTCAGTGCCAGTTTTTAATACCTCTACAGCTGCCAAGGTTTCAGATTGCTTATGTGTGACATTTTCATAATTTCAGTGTAATTATGAGTTATATTCAATGACTATGAGTGACACTTTCTCGCGAAAAAAATCAAGCAATGTAGATAAGGAAAACATATATGTTTCAGAAATTACACCCATTTGAGCAACGAGAAACTCTAAGAAGATCTTAAAACTGCTGCAAAGCACCAGAAATGAAAGGGCACTAACCTAGTAAAATGTAGTAACTCATAGCTAATCGTCATAAAATACTGTTTGTAAATATGCTTGGTTCACTTTCTTTTGTGAAAACTGTCACTAGACAAAAGCTGATTTTGCTCCAGCACTCAGTTATTCGCCAGTTATCTTGACATGTTTATGTTTCATGAAAACTCCTGGATCACACAAAGGATTCAGCCCAATTGCCAGTTGGTTTTACACTCATGTCATTTACACAAAGCACCCTCCACCCCTCAGGTGAGTGCCAGTTGCAGGGTGTGACAGAAGTTCCACAAATAAGCAAAACGGATATCATGATTCCAATAACCAATCAAGATTTCATAACGTAAGCATGCATTTATCAACTATTTCTTTACATTTTGTGTTTTTGTATTTACCTGTATGTTACCAAAATGAATGAACAACAAAATAGTTATAGAATATTTTGTTTTTTTAATACCATGTCTTTGACCACTTTAAACACACAATGTGGCAGACATTGTCCCCAAATGCAGTGGATTTCAGGGCCAGCTGGGCTGGACACATTTGTGATTGTGCCATAGAGGTGCTTCCCGAGTCACTAGAGCCAAGCTGAGACAGAGAGTGTTTTTGGCCAGGGTGGGCAGGGGGTCACGGGCCGTCAGAAGTGGGGTGATATGGGTCTGAAGCACCGCAGGCTTGCCGGTGATTTTCTTGGCATTTTACCTCCTGCAACAAACTAGCCATTTCATTAAGAGTGCTCAGAGAGAAGCTTTTAATTTCTCCAATGCTTGCCTAGTTGCTGCACTTACAGATTTACCTCTAGTCTCTTGTGTGTCCCAGTCAGTTGTCAGGTAGACCCCATTAATCCCGGACCGCAGAGACCTTGGCTACGGCCTTTATTGAATTACGAATTTGAATGGACATTTGACTTTGCCTTGAAAAAGCCCACCGCCCAAATAGGCCTTTTGGGCGAAACACGTGTCGGCTGTCCTACTATACTGTGAAAAATGAAACAAAACGTAATCACGCTCTACTTCTGAAGAACGTTTGAATTTTCTTATAATTTTTTACTGACAATTGAGAGGGCACAAACCTCTACCTCTCCTCACAGACCCCATTAATAAGCTGAGAGTAGTGCTACTCGTATGGTAAAAGCGCAGCCCAGCCCGCCCGCAGCACCATCCAGCACAGTCTGAGTGGCCTGGAGCAAACTGCAGTTAGTGAGCAGAGTAGCTGTAACAGGCTCAGTAGCCAGTGCCACAATGCTATAAATTGAATGGATTCGCCTAGTAGAATAATAAATACCTTAGAGTCAGTGAGTGACAGTCACTCAGAGCAAGCTGTGGCCCGGTCCAGGGAATCACACTGGTGGCATTCAAAAAAGCCAGTGGCAGCTGCACAGAGGCACCAAACTCTCTCTGAGTCCGGCGGCCACGGTCCGTCTGGTCAGCTAAGTGAGGTTTGGACTTGTGTGGAATGCGGGATCACGCAGAGGAGGCTGAGGAACGAACTGGAGAAGCACAACACTAGTGGTGCGAGCAGCTCTGCGGCTTCCGGGCTTTAAAAAACATAACTGCCAACTGCTGCCTACTTGCACCGTGTATATTAAATGGAGGGGTTCAACCCATGTAGTCAGTGGGACCTGGGTAATACGTTTAGGATATATAAAGGGGTCCCTGACTAAACACACAGCACTTACAAAACATTGCTTAGTTAATTGAATAAGACACAAATGATGGTAACCAGTGTTTTTATTATCACTGTACCAGTAGAGAAAAAGCATTAATATCACGATTGTTAGTGCAATATACAAAATTCAAAAAAGCACCCACCAGGGAGGGGGGGGGGGGGGGGAGAGTGCAAGGGAAGGGGTTATTTTATACAGAAAATTAGTTAACTTCACTAATCAAAAGGTTCATTAGGCACCAATACACAGCTGGAAAACATTATTGTTGATCCATACTTTTGAGATCAAGGGAAACACACATTTTAAACAACAGAACATATCATATGCAACAGAAACTCCCGTGATGATTATCATTATCAGTTTTGGGTTGAGGAGTTCTTGGAGGTAGATGGTAGTCTACGTTTCGACCCAAAGGTGTAGGATACTTGATCCTTACTCGCGGGTCTTCATCAGGACGTGGGGGGAAGTGGAGGAAAAAGGAGTGGGGCTGTGTCCTAGGTAAGAAAAGGAAAAAACGCTAAATTACTACCAACGGTCTCGAAAGAGTCCCGGCATAGTTTAATTACAGGCCAAAGGGCCTGTGAATAAAGGCATTAAAAAACATGCTTCAAAGGAACTTAGAGGGACTTAGGGAGGAGGTCACTGAGGACAAAGTACAGCATACTAGGATGACCCGGCACACTGAGGGTCTGAAAATGCGTGTTAATAGACAAATGGTCTCGTAAAAACGGCCACCGCACTGACAGTAACAAGGCCTAGTCTGGAATTAGCATAAGACAAAATGATTTGAAAAAATGGGGCATTATTCACCTGGTTATAGACGCCAGGGCAGAATATATAGATTATACGATTATGGCCGCTTTACTGGGGACGCGGGCGTCCGTCTGTAAAAACATCAAATGAAGAGCAGGACATCAGAAAAATGCGGGTTGAGTTTAGGCAAAGAAAGAGTTGTCACATACACTTTAATTTAGTGCAAAGCACTCACCCAGGGAGATAAAAAACATCAAACTCTCACGAAGGCGCAGTCACGGCACATCTCCTCGGTAATTGAAGTATGATTTTTTGAACGCGTCCACGGCGTGGATCGCGCAAAGAGGACCGCCGTCTGAAAAAACGAGTTACCGCTCGTTAGAGGTGCCCAGTGCGATTTGGTATGAAAAGCTAAAGCGCCGATCCAAGCCAGCGGACTTACCCGTGGTCGGTCCGCGAGAAAGTCAACGCGTGTCTGACGGGAAACCAGGAAGTGTTACCTTGGTAACCGAGTCCGGTGTTTTTTATAACCTCCTAGAAGAAAGACTGGAGGCCGTTGCTGGGTTACCAGGAAAAACAAATCTCAATCTCAATGCAGACCCACGAGGTTAATTGCAAAAAAGGTTAAGGGGGCAATATTAATGATTACCAATGGGATTAAGCCTGTTACAAACCCGAGGGGTTACTGGAACAATTGTCTCCACAGAAAACATTGCGCGATTGTAAAGCTTTTATACATGCAATAAATGGTCGTATTTACAAACATGGCCAAACCATGAAATTGCGGTGAGGGCATTTTGAGATCCATTGGGCTGTACAACATTATACACGCATAGATTACCAATTTCTGAGCATCTGCTAAATAGAAACTTAAAATGAAGGCGTGGACCTGCCACACAGGGCGGTCAAACGCACCTCAATTACAATTGGAAGTACAAAAAAACATCGGGTCTTTTCAAAAGTGTAACATAGGTCAGCATTGTTCTCCAAAAGGCAGACACAGTATAGTACCCCATTAGACGCACTCAAGACGTTCAAGCATCTTATTGTGGCGTGGACCAACCACACATGGTAGTCAAAAACGCCTAACGGTCAACATTAGAATGTGTATCCTTAACATATACATGGTTAGTTTGTCTGCAACCTCTGTAGTGTAAAAGGATAAAGGGTGGACTTACCAAACATGGTAGTCAGACGCCTTTAGATCAGAAAGAGAACCTCTAGAAAAGATGGAATAGGTTTTGAGCAAGCTAGTTTGGTGTAGTGTAGACAGATCAGAGTGTGACCATAAGGAAAAAATCACAAAGTGGCCATTTGCGCAAAACTGCTCTCAGATTCATTCAAACCCCTGGTCACGGAGTCAAAGAAACGGATCCATTTGATCTCCCTCACATTGAGGATGGGTGCGATGTTGCCACCCCTGGGGCCCAATCGGACCTGTTCCAGGATTATCCACTTTAGGCTTTCCGGAAGATGATTGTGAGTGTTACAGTGTTCAACCAAAGGGGCTCCTGTAGTCTTGCATCTCACCCGACTGCAATGTTGTAGAAAACGCACTTTCGCACGCTGCTGGGTTTGCCCCACATATATCTGGTCGCAGGGGCATATTATACAATACACCACATTTGTGGAGTTACAGTTGGTATGTGACTTGAGTAGTACTTGTTGTTGCTTATGGGTGAATATCTTAGTCTGAATTGTCAACGGGCAGGCTTTGCAAGACCCACACCGGAAATGTCCCACAATCGGCGGCAAGTTCCACAGGGTTGTGATTGTTGATGTTGCTGGATTAGGGAGAAAAGAGCGTACCACATGGTCACGGATATTCCTAGCCTTTTTAAAGGCATGCAGGGGGGGGGAGCTGATGTTGAGATCCTCCGAAATCAGATTCCAATATTTATTGACAGTTTTTTTTATCCTGTTGCTCTTTGTGGAAAAAGTTGTCACACAGATCATGCGATCATCATTAACATTTTGTCTCTCTCCTGGTTCCAGGAGAGTCTCTCTGGGGTTGAACCATGCTCTCTTCATGGCTTTCTTAACCAAGCGTCTGGGGTATCCACGGTCAAGTAATCTGCCCATCAGTATTGAGGATTGATCCATATAGTCCTCCTTTCTGCTACAGTTGCGGCAAATCCGCAAAAACTGGCCAAAAGGGAGGTTATCCCGGAGCCCCCTGGGGTGATGACTTGAATACAGCAGGAGGGAATTTCTCTCCGTAGGTTTCCTAAAGAGATTCGTTTTTAAGGTTTCATTCTCCACAAATATTGTTAGATCCAAGAAATCAATGGATTTCTTATCAAATTTCATTGTGAACTTAATGTCAGGGGATCTATCATTGAGCCAGATGAAAAAATTGTTGATATCTTCCTCAGATCCCGACCAGATACAGACCACGTCGTCTATGTATCTCATCCATAGGTTTATTCGGGATCTGAAAGGATTGGCGTTGGTGAGTATAAAAGTGTCTTCATACATTGCCATTAAAATTATGGCCAAATCCGGAGCAAAGGCCGCCCCCATCGCCACACCCTTAGTCTGGAGATAAAAGCAGTTCCGAAAGATAAAGAAATGTCTCATCATTGCAATTTTAAGCAATAGGATAATAAATGATGTTGGTACTTGAACTGGTGCCTCACGTTTGTCAAGCGCAATCGACATTGCGGCCAGGGCCTCCTCCTGGGGTATACTTGTGTACAATGACACAATGTCACATGTTACCAGGAGGTCTTGTGTGGAATCAAAACATTGTCCATCGATCAGATTGATCGTTTGAGTAGTATCCCTGAGGTATGTAGTTGTAGCCTCAGCCAATGGTTTCAGAAAAAAGTCTATGTACCTAGAAAGGGGTTCCAAAAGGGAGCCGCATCCCGATACGATAGGGCGTCCCGGGGGCTTTTGGAGATCCTTGTGGACTTTAGGTAACGTGTAGATGGTGGGAAGGCGTGGATGTTTCTGATTCAGGTACTGAAATTCGTGTTCCGAAAGGAACCCTTGTTGAAGGCCATCTTGGGTAACCCTCAGGATTTCAGACATTATGCTTTGTGAGGGATCACCGCCCAATTGTCTATAGCTGATCCCATCATTTAGCTGTCGTAAAATTTCATTGGTGTAGTTGTCCTGGTCCTGTATAACAATCGCACCACCCTTGTCCGCGGGTTTCACCACTATTCCACTGTTGTCCCGCAGGGACTTCAATGCACATTTCTCCGCTTTGCTGGTGTTATATTTGGCGAAACTGTTGTCTTCGAGGATGATCTGTACATCACGTAGTACTAGGCTTTCATACGCCAAAATGCGTTGAGTCATGGCATATGTGGATGGTACAAAAGTCGACGGTGGCCTCAAGGTGGTGGTTGAAGGGGCTTGTTGGGAAGGTTTATCCTTGAAGAAATATCGGAGTCTTATCTTCCTGAAAAATTTGTGAAGTTCGACCACAGTGTTGAATGCATCCGGTATGGAAGTAGGAACAAAAGATAAACCACGGCTTAATACTTTCGTTTCATTCTCCTGGAGGGTGTAGTTCGAGATGTTGATCACAGGGGAAGTTACCTCTACCACCTGTAGTTCTTCCGGCGTGTGGATCTCTCCCCGTGTTCCTCCTGGGGGAAACTCACTTGCTTCGTGCCTCTCCCTCTCGTGGGATCCCACTCCTGGCCAGAATTGGGTTGGCCCCTGGCCGCAATGTCGATTGCGCTTGACAAACGTGAGGCACCAGTTCAAGTACCAACATCATTTATTATCCTATTGCTTAAAATTGCAATGATGAGAAATTTCTTTATCTTTCGGAACTGCTTTTATCTCCAGACTAAGGGTGTGGCGATGGGGGCGGCCTTTGCTCCGGATTTGGCCATAATTTTCATGGCAATGTACGAAGACACTTTTATACTCACCAACGCCAATCCTTTCAGATCCCGAATAAACCTATGGATGAGATACATAGACGACGTGGTCTGTATCTGGTCGGGATCTGAGGAAGATATCAACAATTTTTTCATCTGGCTCAATGATAGATCCCCTGACATTAAGTTCACAATGAAATTTGATAAGAAATCCATTGATTTCTTGGATCTAACAATATTTGTGGAGAATGAAACCTTAAAAACGAATCTCTTTAGGAAACCTACGGAGAGAAATTCCCTCCTGCTGTATTCAAGTCATCACCCCAGGGGGCTCCGGGATAACCTCCCTTTTGGCCAGTTTTTGCGGATTTGCCGCAACTGTAGCAGAAAGGAGGACTATATGGATCAATCCTCAATACTGATGGGCAGATTACTTGACCGTGGATACCCCAGACGCTTGGTTAAGAAAGCCATGAAGAGAGCATGGTTCAACCCCAGAGAGACTCTCCTGGAACCAGGAGAGAGACAAAATGTTAATGATGATCGCATGATCTGTGTGACAACTTTTTCCACAAAGAGCAACAGGATAAAAAAAACTGTCAATAAATATTGGAATCTGATTTCGGAGGATCTCAACATCAGCTCCCCCCCCCTGCATGCCTTTAAAAAGGCTAGGAATATCCGTGACCATGTGGTACGCTCTTTTCTCCCTAATCCAGCAACATCAACAATCACAACCCTGTGGAACTTGCCGCCGATTGTGGGACATTTCCGGTGTGGGTCTTGCAAAGCCTGCCCGTTGACAATTCAGACTAAGATATTCACCCATAAGCAACAACAAGTACTACTCAAGTCACATACCAACTGTAACTCCACAAATGTGGTGTATTGTATAATATGCCCCTGCGACCAGATATATGTGGGGCAAACCCAGCAGCGTGCGAAAGTGCGTTTTCTACAACATTGCAGTCGGGTGAGATGCAAGACTACAGGAGCCCCTTTGGTTGAACACTGTAACACTCACAATCATCTTCCGGAAAGCCTAAAGTGGATAATCCTGGAACAGGTCCGATTGGGCCCCAGGGGTGGCAACATCGCACCCATCCTCAATGTGAGGGAGATCAAATGGATCCGTTTCTTTGACTCCGTGACCAGGGGTTTGAATGAATCTGAGAGCAGTTTTGCGCAAATGGCCACTTTGTGATTTTTTCCTTATGGTCACACTCTGATCTGTCTACACTACACCAAACTAGCTTGCTCAAAACCTATTCCATCTTTTCTAGAGGTTCTCTTTCTGATCTAAAGGCGTCTGACTACCATGTTTGGTAAGTCCACCCTTTATCCTTTTACACTACAGAGGTTGCAGACAAACTAACCATGTATATGTTAAGGATACACATTCTAATGTTGACCGTTAGGCGTTTTTGACTACCATGTGTGGTTGGTCCACGCCACAATAAGATGCTTGAACGTCTTGAGTGCGTCTAATGGGGTACTATACTGTGTCTGCCTTTTGGAGAACAATGCTGACCTATGTTACACTTTTGAAAAGACCCGATGTTTTTTTGTACTTCCAATTGTAATTGAGGTGCGTTTGACCGCCCTGTGTGGCAGGTCCACGCCTTCATTTTAAGTTTCTATTTAGCAGATGCTCAGAAATTGGTAATCTATGCGTGTATAATGTTGTACAGCCCAATGGATCTCAAAATGCCCTCACCGCAATTTCATGGTTTGGCCATGTTTGTAAATACGACCATTTATTGCATGTATAAAAGCTTTACAATCGCGCAATGTTTTCTGTGGAGACAATTGTTCCAGTAACCCCTCGGGTTTGTAACAGGCTTAATCCCATTGGTAATCATTAATATTGCCCCCTTAACCTTTTTTGCAATTAACCTCGTGGGTCTGCATTGAGATTGAGATTTGTTTTTCCTGGTAACCCAGCAACGGCCTCCAGTCTTTCTTCTAGGAGGTTATAAAAAACACCGGACTCGGTTACCAAGGTAACACTTCCTGGTTTCCCGTCAGACACGCGTTGACTTTCTCGCGGACCGACCACGGGTAAGTCCGCTGGCTTGGATCGGCGCTTTAGCTTTTCATACCAAATCGCACTGGGCACCTCTAACGAGCGGTAACTCGTTTTTTCAGACGGCGGTCCTCTTTGCGCGATCCACGCCGTGGACGCGTTCAAAAAATCATACTTCAATTACCGAGGCGATGTGCCGTGACTGCGCCTTCGTGAGAGTTTGATGTTTTTTATCTCCCTGGGTGAGTGCTTTGCACTAAATTAAAGTGTATGTGACAACTCTTTCTTTGCCTAAACTCAACCCGCATTTTTCTGATGTCCTGCTCTTCATTTGATGTTTTTACAGACGGACGCCCGCGTCCCCAGTAAAGCGGCCATAATTGTATAATCTATATATTCTGCCCTGGCGTCTATAACCAGGTGAATAATGCCCCATTTTTTCAAATCATTTTGTCTTATGCTAATTCCAGACTAGGCCTTGTTACTGTCAGTGCGGTGGCCGTTTTTACGAGACCATTTGTCTATTAACACGCATTTTCAGACCCTCAGTGTGCCGGGTCATCCTAGTATGCTGTACTTTGTCCTCAGTGACCTCCTCCCTAAGTCCCTCTAAGTTCCTTTGAAGCATGTTTTTTAATGCCTTTATTCACAGGCCCTTTGGCCTGTAATTAAACTATGCCGGGACTCTTTCGAGACCGTTGGTAGTAATTTAGCGTTTTTTCCTTTTCTTACCTAGGACACAGCCCCACTCCTTTTTCCTCCACTTCCCCCCACGTCCTGATGAAGACCCGCGAGTAAGGATCAAGTATCCTACACCTTTGGGTCGAAACGTAGACTACCATCTACCTCCAAGAACTCCTCAACCCAAAACTGATATTGATAATCATCACTGGAGTTTCTGTTGCATATGATATGTTCTGTTGTTTAACATGTGTGTGTCCCTGGATCTCAAAAGTATGGATCAACAATAATGTTTTCCAGCTGTGTATTGGTGCCTAATGAACCTTTTGATTAGTGAAGTTAACTAATTTTCTGTATAAAATAACCCCTTCCCTTGCACTCTCCCCCCCCCCCCCCCCCCCCCCCCTGGTGGGTGCTTTTTTGAATTTTGTATATTGCACTAACAATCATGATATTAATGCTTTTTCTCTACTGGTACAGTGATAATAAAAACACTGGTTACCATCATTTGTGTCTTATTCAATTAACTAAGCAATGTTTTGTAAGTGCTGTGTGTTTAGTCAGGGACCCCTTTATATATCCTAAACGTATTACCCAGGTCCCACTGACTACATGGGTTGAACCCCTCCATTTAATATATACTTCGAGCAGACGCTGGTCTGCGAGGTTCTCTTTCTCTCATACTTTGTATACCTATCTCCTTTTCATTTTTGTTTCTTAAAGGATTCCCCCAACCAACATGGTTGATAAGGAGGTTCTTTCGTACACTGAGGACTATATTAAACAATTCCTTTCAGACTCTGCTAATACTTTCTTGTCCTCAACCACACCTGTGATTGATTTCTCTCTCAATGACAAAGTCAATCAACTGGAGCGCCTAGAGAAAAAACTAATTAGAACCAAATTGCATGGACATTTCCTGGCGCAGTGTCTACAATCCAATATTATCCCTGTAGGCTTACAGGTTAAAGTGGAACCCGCTATTTTCATCGACGTTCCCAAGTTTCGAGAAGGCTTCAGCTTTGTCGCGAACAACTGTTCGCGACATTGGATGGTCCTGGGCATTGAAACAGCAAGCGAACAAATTGCCATTCTAACTAAGCAGATAGCTGACTTAAAAGCTGAGATAAGTGGGGACTCCACCCTCACTAACTCAAAAGAGGCATTGACGAAACTGGTGGCGACCCTTCAGGATTTCGAAACGACCACAATTAAAAAGAAACTTGAGAAATTAGCCCGTGATGTGAGGTCATATGACAAAAAAAGAACCTACCCTTACCTGCAGGACGAATACTATAGGCAGGATAACCAAGGAAGATTCACGAACAGAGGCCGAGGGGCCTATAGGGGCAGAAGAAACTTTACAACTTTCTCTGATTCTTCGTATAGTTCAGGTGAAGACACAGAACGTGCTGGTCCCAGTGGCACACACGGATACCAGGACTCCTACGGACCTTCCTACCAACCACCTTTTTTAGGACAGGGAGGATGGAGACCGCCACGGGGCAGAGGGAACAATTGGAGCAGGGGCCCTGGCAGGGGCCAACCCAATTCTGGCCAGGAGTGGGATCCCACGAGAGGGAGAGGCACGAAGCAAGTGAGTTTCCCCCAGGAGGAACACGGGGAGAGATCCACACGCCGGAAGAACTACAGGTGGTAGAGGTAACTTCCCCTGTGATCAACATCTCGAACTACACCCTCCAGGAGAATGAAACGAAAGTATTAAGCCGTGGTTTATCTTTTGTTCCTACTTCCATACCGGATGCATTCAACACTGTGGTCGAACTTCACAAATTTTTCAGGAAGATAAGACTCCGATATTTCTTCAAGGATAAACCTTCCCAACAAGCCCCTTCAACCACCAACTTGAGGCCACCGTCGACTTTTGTACCATCCACATATGCCATGACTCAACGCATTTTGGCGTATGAAAGCCTAGTACTACGTGATGTACAGATCATCCTCGAAGACAACAGTTTCGCCAAATATAACACCAGCAAAGCGGAGAAATGTGCATTGAAGTCCCTGCGGGACAACAGTGGAATAGTGGTGAAACCCGCGGACAAGGGTGGTGCGATTGTTATACAGGACCAGGACAACTACACCAATGAAATTTTACGACAGCTAAATGATGGGATCAGCTATAGACAATTGGGCGGTGATCCCTCACAAAGCATAATGTCTGAAATCCTGAGGGTTACCCAAGATGGCCTTCAACAAGGGTTCCTTTCGGAACACGAATTTCAGTACCTGAATCAGAAACATCCACGCCTTCCCACCATCTACACGTTACCTAAAGTCCACAAGGATCTCCAAAAGCCCCCGGGACGCCCTATCGTATCGGGATGCGGCTCCCTTTTGGAACCCCTTTCTAGGTACATAGACTTTTTTCTGAAACCATTGGCTGAGGCTACAACTACATACCTCAGGGATACTACTCAAACGATCAATCTGATCGATGGACAATGTTTTGATTCCACACAAGACCTCCTGGTAACATGTGACATTGTGTCATTGTACACAAGTATACCCCAGGAGGAGGCCCTGGCCGCAATGTCGATTGCGCTTGACAAACGTGAGGCACCAGTTCAAGTACCAACATCATTTATTATCCTATTGCTTAAAATTGCAATGATGAGAAATTTCTTTCTCTTTCGGAACTGCTTTTATCTCCAGACTAAGGGTGTGGCGATGGGGGCGGCCTTTGCTCCGGATTTGGCCATAATTTTCATGGCAATGTACGAAGACACTTTTATACTCACCAACGCCAATCCTTTCAGATCCCGAATAAACCTATGGATGAGATACATAGACGACGTGGTCTGTATCTGGTCGGGATCTGAGGAAGATATCAACAATTTTTTCATCTGGCTCAATGATAGATCCCCTGACATTAAGTTCACAATGAAATTTGATAAGAAATCCATTGATTTCTTGGATCTAACAATATTTGTGGAGAATGAAACCTTAAAAACGAATCTCTTTAGGAAACCTACGGAGAGAAATTCCCTCCTGCTGTATTCAAGTCATCACCCCAGGGGGCTCCGGGATAACCTCCCTTTTGGCCAGTTTTTGCGGATTCGCCACAACTGTAGCAGAAAGGAGGACTATATGGATCAATCCTCAATACTGATGGGCAGATTACTTGACCGTGGATACCCCAGACGCTTGGTTAAGAAAGCCATGAAGAGAGCATGGTTCAACCCCAGAGAGACTCTCCTGGAACCAGGAGAGAGACAAAATGTTAATGATGATCGCATGATCTGTGTGACAACTTTTTCCACAAAGAGCAACAGGATAAAAAAAACTGTCAATAAATATTGGAATCTGATTTCGGAGGATCTCAACATCAGCTCCCCCCCCCTGCATGCCTTTAAAAAGGTTAGGAATATCCGTGACCATGTGGTACGCTCTTTTCTCCCTAATCCAGCAACATCAACAATCACAACCCTGTGGAACTTGCCGCCGATTGTGGGACATTTCCGGTGTGGGTCTTGCAAAGCCTGCCCGTTGACAATTCAGACTAAGATATTCACCCATAAGCAACAACAAGTACTACTCAAGTCACATACCAACTGTAACTCCACAAATGTGGTGTATTGTATAATATGCCCCTGCGACCAGATATATGTGGGGCAAACCCAGCAGCGTGCGAAAGTGCGTTTTCTACAACATTGCAGTCGGGTGAGATGCAAGACTACAGGAGCCCCTTTGGTTGAACACTGTAACACTCACAATCATCTTCCGGAAAGCCTAAAGTGGATAATCCTGGAACAGGTCCGATTGGGCCCCAGGGGTGGCAACATCGCACCCATCCTCAATGTGAGGGAGATCAAATGGATCCGTTTCTTTGACTCCGTGACCAGGGGTTTGAATGAATCTGAGAGCAGTTTTGCGCAAATGGCCACTTTGTGATTTTTTCCTTATGGTCACACTCTGATCTGTCTACACTACACCAAACTAGCTTGCTCAAAACCTATTCCATCTTTTCTAGAGGTTCTCTTTCTGATCTAAAGGCGTCTGACTACCATGTTTGGTAAGTCCACCCTTTATCCTTTTACACTACAGAGGTTGCAGACAAACTAACCATGTATATGTTAAGGATACACATTCTAATGTTGACCGTTAGGCGTTTTTGACTACCATGTGTGGTTGGTCCACGCCACAATAAGATGCTTGAACGTCTTGAGTGCGTCTAATGGGGTACTATACTGTGTCTGCCTTTTGGAGAACAATGCTGACCTATGTTACACTTTTGAAAAGACCCGATGTTTTTTTGTACTTCCAATTGTAATTGAGGTGCGTTTGACCGCCCTGTGTGGCAGGTCCACGCCTTCATTTTAAGTTTCTATTTAGCAGATGCTCAGAAATTGGTAATCTATGCGTGTATAATGTTGTACAGCCCAATGGATCTCAAAATGCCCTCACCGCAATTTCATGGTTTGGCCATGTTTGTAAATACGACCATTTATTGCATGTATAAAAGCTTTACAATCGCGCAATGTTTTCTGTGGAGACAATTGTTCCAGTAACCCCTCGGGTTTGTAACAGGCTTAATCCCATTGGTAATCATTAATATTGCCCCCTTAACCTTTTTTGCAATTAACCTCGTGGGTCTGCATTCACTCCCCGAGATTTGTTTTTCCTGGTAACCCAGCAACGGCCTCCAGTCTTTCTTCTAGGAGGTTATAAAAAACACCGGACTCGGTTACCAAGGTAACACTTCCTGGTTTCCCGTCAGACACGCGTTGACTTTCTCGCGGACCGACCACGGGTAAGTCCGCTGGCTTGGATCGGCGCTTTAGCTTTTCATACCAAATCGCACTGGGCACCTCTAACGAGCGGTAACTCGTTTTTTCAGACGGCGGTCCTCTTTGCGCGATCCACGCCGTGGACGCCTTCAAAAAATCATACTTCAATTACCGAGGCGATGTGCCGTGACTGCGCCTTCGTGAGAGTTTGATGTTTTTTATCTCCCTGGGTGAGTGCTTTGCACTAAATTAAAGTGTATGTGACAACTCTTTCTTTGCCTAAACTCAACCCGCATTTTTCTGATGTCCTGCTCTTCATTTGATGTTTTTACAGACGGACGCCCGCGTCCCCAGTAAAGCGGCCATAATCGTATAATCTATATATTCTGCCCTGGCGTCTATAACCAGGTGAATAATGCCCCATTTTTTCAAATCATTTTGTCTTATGCTAATTCCAGACTAGGCCTTGTTACTGTCAGTGCGGTGGCCGTTTTTACGAGACCATTTGTCTATTAACACGCATTTTCAGACCCTCAGTGTGCCGGGTCATCCTAGTATGCTGTACTTTGTCCTCAGTGACCTCCTCCCTAAGTCCCTCTAAGTTCCTTTGAAGCATGTTTTTTAATGCCTTTATTCACAGGCCCTTTGGCCTGTAATTAAACTATGCCGGGACTCTTTCGAGACCGTTGGTAGTAATTTAGCGTTTTTTCCTTTTCTTACCTAGGACACAGCCCCACTCCTTTTTCCTCCACTTCCCCCCACGTCCTGATGAAGACCCGCGAGTAAGGATCAAGTATCCTACACCTTTGGGTCGAAACGTAGACTACCATCTACCTCCAAGAACTCCTCAACCCAAAACTGATAATGATAATCATCACGGGAGTTTCTGTTGCATATGATATGTTCTGTTGTTTAACATGTGTGTTTCCCTTGATCTCAAAAGTATGGATCAACAATAATGTTTTCCAGCTGTGTATTGGTGCCTAATGAACCTTTTGATTAGTGAAGTTAACTAATTTTCTGTATAAAATAACCCCTTCCCTTGCACTCTCCCCCCCCCCCTCCCTGGTGGGTGCTTTTTTGAATTTTGTATATTGCACTAACAATCGTGATATTAATGCTTTTTCTCTACTGGTACAGTGATAATAAAAACACTGGTTACCATCATTTGTGTCTTATTCAATTAACTAAGCAATGTTTTGTAAGTGCTGTGTGTTTAGTCAGGGACCCCTTTATATATCCTATACTTGCACCGTGGGCGGCCGACCTATGAGCCCTGTTTCTTGACATGTCATTGGGCAGAAATCATTCAGTGCTGCAGACTCTCCATGACACCATCATGTCACATGGTGAAATAAATCATGCTGCGGTGTGGGTGATTGGAGCCAGTAAGGAGCGTTGTCAAGCCACCCCTCCGGCAGTGATCAGTTACGACAGTGGGCGGGCTGCTTTTACTCAGTGCTAATTATGCAGCTAATTATAGCAGCACTCCAGCTTGACTGCTGAGGATGAGCTATAATGTGTGACTTTCCATTTTAGTGGGGTGATGCGGGCCATCACACAGAAATGCGTTAGTCTAACTCCTGATGCAGGGTACGTGGCAGGACTCTGCCACCCGAATTAATGTCGAGGGAGGGCAGAACACGAGCGTGGCTATTCATTTTTCCAACCATAATTGCTTCGACTTTTCTTAAATGTAATCTTGTGTGAATTTGCAACTGGTATATGTGTAAATATAACCACTATCTGTAATAGGCATATGTACTTACTACCATTCTTATGTGAGTCTAGAGTTTGTCTGTTTCATATCTTTTATGAAATTCATGTAGTCTGAAGTCCTTATGTAATGTAACTGGTTCTATTGTAAAGTGCCCTGACACCTTCGAGTAAAGTTTGCGCTATATAAAAACGCATGAATAAATAAATGAATACATAATGCTTAATTTCTGTGGGCCCCAGTGTCTTTGTGACTATAGTAGTTGTTTTGTGTATTACTTTCGAAAACGTAAATAAAACGTTAAAAATAAGCCTATTTCTTAGACTTCGTCACCTATCATCTCATCAAAACATACCTTAAATCTCTTCTCTTCCAAAGACACTTCTAGAATTAATCCATCCCTTTTCATGTCCCTCAAGACCCTTGGCATTCACCTGAGCCCAACGTTGTAAATATGTATTCTATACCTGTAATTTGTTTTTTAGGTCAAAGCCTAGCGTAAGACTGCGCACATGCTCAGTCTTGCTGGCAAGATTTAGTGTTATTGAGGAGCTTTCACTAGCGGGCTTTAAGCCCCGCCCCTCTTTCCCATTGGCTGGCGTCACCGTTTATGCTAAACGGTGGCTGGCCATTGGGAAAGAGCATTCTATGACGTACACTTTTCTCTTTTTGAGCCGTCCCACTTGGTTCGTCTGACTTACTTCTGCCGTAAAAGGTTTAGAACTGACCGGTGGCACGTGTCCAGAGCGTGCTGCGCTTATTTTCGCAATTTTGCGAGCCTTGCTGCGATATTTTAAAAATCATTATTTTTGTCATTTACTTTAATTTTATTTCCCTTCTCCCCTGGTTTTAACTGTCTGGCCCACTTGCCTGCACTATAATTGGACAAAACCACCGCTTCTTCTGCGGGTCCGTTCTTTGATCAGCTCCACTCCGGCGGACATCTTGGGGGAGAGAAGGACGCCTAGTGGCGCCATCTTGGTTGACGGTCTAGTCGTCATAAGGACGCTAGACCTCTATTTAAGGCGGGTAAATTAGACGGCTAGTCTTTAGAACTGACCGGTGGCACTCGTCCAGAGCGTGCTGCGCTTATTTTCGCAATTTAGCGAGCCTTGCTGCAATATTTTAAAAATCCTGTTTTTTGTCATTTACTTAAATTTTATTTCCCTTCTCCCCTGGTTTTAACTGTCTGGCCCACTTGCCTGCACTATAATTGGACAAACCACCGCTTCTTTTGCGGGTCCCTTCTTTGATCAGCTCCACTCCGGCAGACATCTTGGGGGAGAGAAGGACGCCTGGTGGCGCCATCTTGGTTGAAGGTCTAGTCATCATAAGGACGCTAGACCTCTATTTAAAGGTGGGTAAATTAGACGGCCAGTCTTTAGAACTGACCGGTGGCACTCGTATAGAGCGTGCTGCGCTTATTTTCGCAATTTAGCGAGCCTTGCTGCGATATTTTAAAAATCCTGTTTTTTGTCATTAACTTTAATTTTATTTCCCTTCTCCCCTGGTTTTAACTGTCTGGCCCACTTGCCTGCACTATAATTGGACAAAACCACCCCTTCTTCTGCGGGTCCCTTCTTTGATCAGCTCCACTCCGGCAGACATCTTGGGGGAGAGAATGACGCCTGGTGGCGCCATCTTGGTTGACGGTCTAGTCGTCATAAGGATGCTAGACCTCTATTTAAAACGGTCATGCTAACGCGCAGCGGGCTTGCGCAGCGGGCTCGCCGGTTTTCTGCCGGAGTTACGCCTGAGTTCAGCCCGTCTGCGCCCGTCAGCGCTAAGGAGGCGCCAGAAGCCAGAGTCGCTGCTCCTCGGTTCTCTATTGCTTCAAAATGTGAGTTGTATTCTCTCGCCACATTGCTATCTCTCAAACCTCCCCTGCGCCCTTGTTTTCGTACTAGAGGTCCGGAGAGGGTAAGCTGTGAATGTACCGCTCCTTTGGAGATAGACACCAATCGCACGTATATAAGTAAAAAATCTAGCACACAGGTAGAAATGGGGCATACATCGATCCCTATGAAACCGGGCCTCCTTATTAACGCAAGGTCGCTTGTTAAAAACAACATAGCCTTTAGTGAGTTCGTCCTCTCTAGAGACCCTCCTTGGGTTTTCATTACGGAGACCTGGGGCTCTGAAACTGCTGGTCCCGACCTGGTGGATGCAATCCCAGAAGGATATGCTTTGTCCAGGCTGGACCGCGAGCAACTGAGAGGGGGTGGTCTCGGGATTCTCTGCAAAGAAGATTTTATTTGCTGCATTGACCCGCTATCATCTCCCTCGGATAAGCTGGAGCCCCTGTATTTTTCCATACAGCCGAATTCCACTACATCTTTTTCTGGCATTCTGTGTTACAGGCCCCCCGGTTCCCGCTCCACATTCACCAACGACATGCTTCTATTATTAGGGCCCTTTATGAATAGAGCGTGTTTTACTCTCTTAGGTGACTTTAATGTTCACCTGGAAAAGGCTGAGGACACCGACACAACTTCCCTTGTGGAAGGTCTGAAGGCATACGGGTTTAACCAATTGGTTACGAGTCCGACCCATCTGGCGGGTCATACGCTAGATGGTATCTTTACGAACGACGATAGGCTCACCATAGGGACTCCCAGCCCTCTTACGTGGTCTGACCACTTAGCTGTTCCTTTCAATTTGAATATGTCTGTGGAAGTTCTATCCAGAGGAAACTCATGGGAGATCAGAAGAAACTACAGAGAGGTTAACAATGATACGTTGGCCCCGTTGTTTCCTCCGGTCAGTACTTGGTCGAGATCAGACCCAGATGTGGCTGCTCAGAACTGGTCGAATGGGCTAGGGGGAGCTATGAACATCCTAGCACCCCCTAAAAGGCACTATATTGCCAGAAAAACCCCATCGGCCCCCTGGTACTCTGAACGACTTAGAGGGTTGCGGCAGAATCGCAGACAAAAGGAGAGGGCCTGGCTTGCAATGCCCAATGACTCGAAGAAAATACAACATAAATTAGCGCTTAGGGAATATAAAAAAGCTATAATGGAGGAAATAAGGAAGCACTTTAATAAGATCACTGCTGGGCTGAGATCATCTAGGGAGCTCTTTAAAACCATAAACTCCCTCTCAGTCCCCAAGTCAGCTAACTCTGTGACTGAGTCACAGATGTTATGTAACAACATTGCTGACTTTTTCCTAACCAAAATAGCTGATATTCATTCTTCATTGGAAACCCTTAACCAAAAACTGAATAGTGAAGCTAACTCCCATGCCCCTATAGTGCATTTGGATGACACGAATATAGATGGGGGATCCAGCTCTACTCCCCTCTTCTTGAAATTTACTGAAATGTCCTTTGAGGAGCTAAACCGCATCTTAGATGCCACCAAATCTTGCTCTCCTTTGGACCCTTGTCCTCTGAAAATATTAAAGGCCTGCAGAAGTATCCTATTACCGTCTCTACTTAAGATTTTAAACAGCGCTATCAGGGAGGGAATGTTCCCCCAAGTGTGGAAACTCGTTGTGGTTAAACCCCTCCTGAAGAAGGCCTTTCTGAACCCGGAAGTGCTGAAAAACTCGCTATTACGAGCACCGGCAAAAATACTTGAAGCCCATTTAAACCGGCATTTGACAGCATTTCTAATTTCTAATTTAAAACATTTCTAAAGCGCAGCGTGCACCGTGCGGTTTCTTGGCGCTAGTGGGAGGTTCGGCAGCTGAGGGAGAAGACAGGAGAGAAAGGTATGAAGAATTAAACGGGGAAGGCCTGATTGAAGAGGAAAGTTTTTAGATCCATGCGAAAGGAGAGATAATGGGTGGCAGAACGGAGATGGTCAGGGAGGGAGTTCCAGAATGTTGGAGCCAGGGTGGAGAAGTTGGTCCCGCCCCACTTTTTGCGAGTGAAGCGTGGGATCTGAAGAAGAGACTTAGAGGAAGACCGGAGCTCTCTTGTGGGAACATAATCTTTTATTAATGAAGAAATGAAGGCGGGGGCAGTGCCCTGGCGGGCCTGGAAGACCATACAGCCGGTCTTGAAAAGGGAGTGTTCCTTTACGGGAAGCCAGTGAAGCTCCCTGAGAAGGGGAGTGGAATGGTGGAAGCGTGGGAGGCCATAGACCAGCCGGGCCGCCTGGTTCTGGATCATCTGGAGTCTTCACAGGCTGTACGCTGGGATGCCATGATAGAGGGCGTTGGCATAGTCCAGCCGCGATATCACCAGGGCGGCCATGATCAGCTTAAGTGCCTGAGGAGAGAAAAAGCGGGAGACAGAACAGATGGTGCGAAGAGTGAGGAAACAAGAGGAGACCACAGAACTGATTTGTGAATGGAGGGTGAGCTGATTATTCATTTTGACACCCAGTGTTTTGACCGTGGTTGAGGGGGAGGGTGCGGGACCAAGAGAGGAGGGCCAAAAGAGGGAGTTCCAGGGGCTGGATGAACCACCGGTGAGAACCAACTCGGTTTTGTCCGGGTTCAGCTTAAGGTGGTTGTGGTTCATCCAGTCCCTGATGAATAACATTGTTGACTGGAAATTAGAGACAGAGAGGGAAGAGGAGGACAGATCAAAGATGAGCTGGAGATCATCCGCATAATTGTACACTGTGACCTCCAGCTGCTGGAGTGCGAAAATAAGAGGAAAGATATAAAGATTGAAAAGTAAGGGAGAGAGAGAGGATCCCTGGGGAACACCACAAGTGACAGGAAGAGGAGTGGTAGTAAAATCTCCTAGCCGGACCGCCTGGGTGCGGTCCCTCAGAAAGGAGGAGAGCCAAACCAGAGCTGATCCCCCGATTCCAGCCGCCTTGACACGGGAAAGTGGGATGGTATGGTCCACCGTGTCAAAGGCGGCGGATAGATCGAGGAGGACCAGTGCCTGGTGTTTGTTGTCATCCATACCCTTTCTGAGGTTGTCTAAGACTGAGACCACAACCGATTCAGTCGAATGCCTGGGACGGAAGCCGGCCTGGCGGGATGCCAGTCCCCCATTAGCCTCAATATGGGCGCTGAGTACCGCGGTGACGTGGCGTTCCATCACCTTGCCCAGGAAGGGCAGCAGGGAAATGGGGCGGTAGTTGGCCGAGATGGAAGGGTCCGCGCCAAGTTTCTTCAAGATGGGCACTATGGTGGCTGCCTTTAGCGCAGGGGTCACTACACCCTGTGCTAGGGAGCTATTGAGGAAGGTGATGGGGGGTTCAGGACAGCAGGAGTAGATTTGCTGCAGGATTCGTGCCGGGCAGGCGTCCGCCGGGGAACCCGACTTCACTTTGGGAAGTATCTCCAGAAATGTTTCCTGAGTGAGGGGGGGAATGGAGGTGAGGAGGCATTGGACGGTGGGGGGGGGAGGTATCAACAAAAGCAGACGAAGGTGGAGGGATGTTGGCCTTGATAGTTACGATCTTGTCCAAGAAATAAGTGTTGAGTTGATCGCAAAGAAGCTGGGAAGGAGGGATTTGGGGTGAGGTTCGGTCTGAGAATGCCAGGTCATTCACTATGCCAAAGATTTCCCTGGGTTTATTTTCGGCAGATGTTATTTTTGTTGAAAAGAAGTTTTTTTTTGCGGCGAGAATTGCAGTTTTGTATTTGGCCAGTGCTGTGAGAAAGTGAGTTTTTGATAAGGGACAGTAATTTTTCCTCCATTGCCTCTCCGCCCGTCGGACGCACAGTTTAAGCTCTTTCAGGTGGTCGTTAAACCATCTGTTGGAATCCTTAGGTCGCCGGATGGAAATGCGACGTAGGGGAGCCACTGAGTCACAGCCTCCAGCCAGCCAGGTGTTAATGGCATTGGCTTGAGAGGCAGATGATAAGCCAGAAAGGGTGGGAGTGGAGTTTCGAAGCAGGGAGGTCAAGGAGGGAAAATCCAGTCTGTTCCAATTCCGCGCCCAGGTGTTTTTGGCATGCGGAGTTTTGGGTACCGGGTTACAGGAAATGGAGAAAGAGATGAGAGCATGATCGGACCAGGGACAGGGAGAAACTGCCGCCGAAGCCACTGGGAGGTTGAGGGACCAGACCTGGTCAAGTATGTGACCATGAGAGTGAATGGGGACAGTTATGTGCGGTACAAAGTTGAGGGACAGAAGGGATTCTGTGAATTCTTTTGAGGCCGTACACTCATTTGGGTCTGAAGGCCAGTAATTGAAGTCCCCTAGCACCAAGACCGAGGCGTAGTTGACCACCAAGTTAGCCAGCAGGTCTTGAAATGCCGGTAGGAATGAGGACGAAGACTGGGGAGGGCGATACATTAGGAGGCAAGTGATCGGGGGGGAGGATAGAAGTGAACGGGCTACCAGGAAGTCAGTGGGGGGGATGGGGGGAGAGGGAAGTGATTGAAAATTCAATTCCGACCGAGCGATTAAGGCCACCCCACCGCCAACCCTGCCTGCCGGGCGATCGGCACGTAAGGCCACGTAGGAGGGGGGTAGGGTAGCCAGAAGAACGGGGAGGGAGGATTCACAGAACCAGGTTTCGGTCAAGAGCAGTAAGTCAGGCTTCTCTGAGTCGAGTAGGTCAAACAGCTCATGGTGGTGCTTGACCGCTGACCTGGTGTTGAGTAGGAGGACAGACAGTGACGGAGTGGCCGGGTGAGGGTCGGGTGGGGAGGAACCAGGTGGCAGGGGAGCACACAACGGAGGGTGTGGTATAGGAGGGGAAGAAGGGACAAGGCCTAAAGAGGAGACGAGCCTGCGGGCGGGATCCGGAAGTGGCCAATTGCCTTGGAGGGCGGTAAGTTCCTTGGAGGAGTAAGACATGATTTTGGCATGGTGTCGTGCCCCTAGCCCCATCCGGCCGCGGACGGGCGCAGACGGGCTTGCCTTAGGCGCGCCTTCGGCGCGCAAACGGCGCGTCCGCTGCGCTCGTCCGCTGCGCGTTCTGAAATTGCACATTGATATAGGCGGCCTCAAGGGCGGGAAGGGGGCGTGGCCTGGAGGTGGGCGTGGCCAGCGGCGATGATAGCCGGTTGGAGGGGGTCACGTGAGCGATAAATCCGCTACACGGCGCCCTCTTTGTGCAAAGTACAAATAGCAGCAAGTTACAGGTTTAAAAACACAGTAATCACAATTTTAAGAACTTCTCCCGGCTTTCCGCCTCTGGAAAGGGAGAATCGTTTGGATTCCTCTCAACATGGATTTCGCGTGTCCCTTAGCATGGAGACTGCCCTTACGGTGGTGGTAAATAATATCAGATCTGAGGTGGACAAGGGCCAGACCGCTTTGTTGGTCCTGCTGGATTTAACAGCAGCCTTTGATACCCTGTCCCCCTCTATCCTGGTGGATAGACTGAGGGGGATAGGGGTCGAGGGTAGTGCCCTGAATCTTTTGTCCTCTTTTCTGCACCACAGACAACAAAAAGTGAAACTTGGCGATTTTATGTCCCCCATCCAGGCGGTGTAATGTGGAGTCCCACAGGGCTCGGCGCTTAGCCCGGTTCTGTTTAACGTATACGTGACCCCCCTTGCCAAAATAATAAGAGCATTCGGATATCAGGTGCTATCTTACGCTGATGATATACAGATCATTGTTTCGACAACTCAGTCGGGGCAAGACTGTGCTGCAAAATTCAAGACCTGTATGGAATCCGTGTCATCATGGATGATAAGGAACTTTCTCAAGCTCAATGGTGAGAAGAACGAGGTGCTGGTATTTGGTGGGAATCAAGATCTGTGGAGTGAGGAATGGTGGCCTACCTCCCTGGGAGAATGCCCCCGCCCGGCCAAATTCGTGAAGATCCTACCCTGTCATTTGACCTACAGGTCAACAGAACGGTTGGCACCTGCTGTACCATCATTCGGGCCCTTAAGAAGATAGCCCCTTTTCTACCTCCTGAGGCACGTAAACAATCTACGGTCACCCTGGTATTGTCGAGGATCGACTATAGTTACGCTCTTTATGGAGGTATAAATAAGAAAGCGATCCAAAAATTACAGGTAACCCAGAATGCGGCTGCCAGGCTAGTTTTGAATCTGCCCAGGCGATCGTCAGCGACAGCGGCCAGAAGAGAACTGCACTGGCTGCCCATTCAGGCGAGAATATCATTTAAGATTCTCTGTTTTGCCCACAGTGTGTTCTTTGGATCAGGCACAGAAGGGGTTGAATCCCTATTGACATCCTACACTCCCAGCAGATGCCTTCATCTGCCTCGAAAAATCTGCTCACAGTTCCGAAGGTTAACAAGGCGAGATGGGGCGGTAGAGCTTTTTCCTTGTTGGCTCCGAAACTATGGAATTCACTCCCTCCCGAAATTGCAAGACACCGTCTCTGACAATCTTTCGTAATCTTATAAAAACATGGCTGTTCTCCCTAGCCTATTAATTCAGATTCTTTCAGTGCTTCTTCTCTGTTGATGTTTTGCCTCCGGTTTGTTTCTGTTGTTTCCATCTGATAGCGCCTTGATGCCCTTGGGGGCTAAGTTCACTTTGCGCGTTACAAATTACCACTCATTCAATCATTCATTCATTATCTTTTTGGGGGCAAAACACATGGCCCCATAAAGATAACAAACCTGGCCAGGCCGTCCAAGTGGGACTTCGTTGCTCGGCACGCAGGTGCGTTTCCCAAAAAGCCCGTCGGCTTTGGAGGCTCGCAAAAGCCCTTAAGTAGAAAGCAAGGATGGGCGCACAACGCTGGCCTCTCCACCAGATCGCCCCTCAGCATTCTGGAATTAGTAGTGCGAGTAGCATAAGAAACAGGAAAGTTCAAAGTGTATCGCCTTGGATGGTGCAAATCAGTTCTTGAAAGTTTGGTAATCTCTAGACCCGAGACATGGCCCGGGTTTTGGGAATTATATCCCTCATCAGTAGAGATAAAGATCAGGGGTGGTCACGAAAGCCGCCATAGATCCGTCAAGGGCTTCGTTGCCTGCTCAGCACGCAGGTGCGTTTCCCAAAAAGCCCGTCGGCTTTGGAGGCTCGCAAAAGCCCCTAAGTAGAAAGCAAGGATGGGCACACACCGCTGGCCTCTCCACCGGATCGCCCCTCAGCATTCTGGAATTAGTAGTGCGAATAGCATAAGAAACCGGAAAGTTCAAAGTGTATCACCTTGGATGGTGCAAATCAGTTCTTGAAAGTTCGGTAATCTCTAGACCCGAGACATAGCCCGGGTTTCGGGATTTATATCCCTCATCGCCTTCACCTTGAAAACAATGTTCCATGGGTCAGGGATGTCTGGGCGACGAGACTATTCATTCAACATCTGTACGGATAAAGGGAGGCTTTCAGACTACAACGCCTTGCTTTGCCAGTCTAGGCGCTAGTGACCCACTGTTGCAAATGTTATTCCCCTGACAGCAGTTAAGACGCCTACTCTGTTCCAGAGCATCTAACTTTCCAGTACATGTGCTTAGAAGCGACTTTCTGATGTACAAGCACTTTATGAACAATGCAATAGGCAGGGAAGGCGTGTGGTTGGTGAACTGTTTACGGAGATTGGCAGTGGTGGTTGGCAGTTTGTGGGGGATTATGATCCGGAGAAGTGCCCCCTTAGTTGCCACAGTGTAGCCCTCTGGGCAATTGAGTCGAGAGGAGATTTGCAGCTGGTGATGTGATTCTTGGGGTGTCTGGGTTTATTCAGGTGGCAATCCTTGTGAGGGCTGCTCAAGCCCCGAATAAAACCCTGTGTTCCACGATAAACCTATGTAGTGCCTTGAGGGCGGAACTGATACGCTAGCTATGGTGTGTTGCGAGAAGTTTCATGTTAGTTGGTGTTCAGGAAAGAATTTTTGGGGTAGACCACGCTCTTGAGAGATGTGGGCCATGAACTGAGAGAGATGCTAATCTATACAGTACTCTCGGACTAGAAAAGGTATGATCAAACGTATCTAAAAAAAAGAAAAACTAATTTTGACTTGGCGCATGGCCTATTTAGATTTTGCTTTTATCGCTTATTGCTTTTATTAGTTTCTTTGCTTTTGTTTTTATGTATACTACTGTTATCATCTATGGTTTTCTTTAACTACATCATGGTAAATAGTCTCAACTCTGGAGGAGTCCCGGGGTGGGGGAAGGGGGAGCTCTCCGATGCAGTAACAGGAAGGTATATCACATGTGGTAAAGTCGCGCAGCTTGTAATGGTACAGCAGGTGCAGTGGCACCAAAAACAGCTACTGCTGAAGTTTTCTACCCAGCCCGTGGCTGGGGGACCTATTTTCCTTGCTTGTGCCCTCGCTACTGCTTTGGCTGTGGTTCAGGTGCTCCACATTTTAAATGGTGGATGTGTTTGGTGTGCTTAGTGCTTTTGGGGAGAGAGCGTTCTTACGAAAGATCAACCTTGTGTCTCAGACCTGTACCCTCCCGTCTGCATTGTCAGGGTTAGGGCCACAAAGTACCTACAGGCCGCCCATCAACCCGTGCACTCGAAGAAATCCACAGCCTGCACTGACCGCCACTGCCCCCTCCTTCCGCTGCTCCCCGCTCTGCCTCACACTCACCAGTCTTCCTGGACCCCCTCCCCCGTCTCCGGGGCCGAGGTCCTGGCGCTCTGCCTTCGCGCGCTCCTTCCTGGAGCAGGTGAGGGTCCTCGCGCACCTGGGTCTGACCACACTGCCCGCGCTATGACATCTCTGCACACTCAACTGTGCCCGCCCGCCTGGTCAGTTTTTGCATGATCCGCTTTCTGCCTGCAGCGGACTAGAAAATTAATGAATTGTACGCTGCCTTTTTGCAGTGATCCATTGACTGCCACAAAATTACTGCCCAGGCATGCCAACTTACAGATACATTTCACAATGGGGGAGGATGTTTGGGGGTAGGATCTTATAGGGGATGTGTCTATGAAGGGGCAAAATCATAAGCCAATTGCGTTTACTAGGCATGAGGGCACAAGGTCATGAAGAGGGGTCGGGGCTTTGGGCTGAGATCTGACCCCCCAACATCCCTCCCCCCAAAACAAAAGTTTCTGAAGCTACCACTAATGCCCTGGGGAGTATGTAAAAAAAATGCCCATGAAACACAGCAGCGCCCACCCTCCAGATACGAGCTGAAAACCCACATCCCACAACCCACAGCCCACACCTACAGTGTGAGACACAGCAGTGTGTACGAGAGACAGCAGTGTGAGACACAGCATTGTGTGTAAGAAAGACAGCAGTGTGTGAGAAACAGCAGTGTGTGTTTTCTAGGGAGAGACAGCAGTGTGAGAGACCTTTTATTTATGTTTTGGTTTTTGAAATGTAGGAAGGTGGCTACCTGACTATGGTTACCCCAGATTTTGCCTTGTGTTTAGCTGGTTTTCGACTTAGTTGGCCTGGTTCCCTGCTAATCAGGGCCCCAGGCTATCTGCTCTCTCTGGAAAATGGATTCCATGTACCCTAGGTGCATAACTAGATTGGCTTGGGTCACCTTATCAGCCCCTGTACAGAGCACTATAGGTGCCCAGGGCATAGGTGCATCCAAGGCCTACCAGGGGCTGCAGCATATCTTTTGCCACCCTGGCTGGCTATCTAAAATTGACACAACTGGCTGATCACTCAGCTGGGGCAGGGTGGTGTAATCACCCCTTGCTTAGATATAGTATGCCTATATCTAAACCTATCTGGACACATATAAACCTGTGAGTCACTCCTATGGCAGGCCTTAACAATCCTGAAGGCAGAGTGCATGGTTTAATGTGAGATGGAGCTCTAGCATGAGCTGAGCCTGTCTGCAGCTGTCGGGACCAATTCCCTAAGCTGTTCCGGGATAATGCCATACCATATACTCTTAAGTGCATTATAATCCTCGCGGTTATATGTTAACTTTGGTTTGGCTTTATCAAAACATGTTGTGTAAGGTGTCATACGATTTGGAATACTACCCCCTCGCCAGTCCTGGCGACGGGGTTGCATTCCACCCCTCTAGAGGGGACGACATGTTACTTTTGCTAAAACACGGTTGATTTTAAAAGGAGCCTCAGATCCACAAAATGGATGCTTCTGCCACAGACACGAGTCTGACCTCCTGCTGCTGACCGAAACTCAGCAGAGAAGGCCTGGACAAAGGGTTTCCTGTCACAGGGAGGTGTCACACCACCCCAGACAGGAGATAGTGGATTGTAGCAGGGAGGTTTGAAAGAAACCAGACACTGCCTGGGGAGCACAAGGCTGCCCCTTGCATAATCTGGCCAAACCGGTTCTGGGGCACACCAGCCCCAGTCCCAGCGCGGCCTGGATCAAAGGAAAGGGGTGTATCCACCCCCTTCCTGGGTCCCACCCATAGGAGGGGACCTAGCAGGATATCCAGCCCCCAAGATTGGTATAAGAATGGGAGCAGTGCCAAAGCAATCAGATTATCCTGACGAAACATAAGAAACGAAACTCTGGACCCTTCGACATCCTACTCAACGTAGAAGACTGAAGAATCTCCCTTGTGGTCAGGGAGTGACCACCCTGTGCTAACAGGCACCATTCAGCACCTCGACGTCTGCTTTGTTGCAGTTCCTGCTGGAACTCGAGCAACAGAGATCGACGAGATTAAGCTTGCCTGCCTTCCTACAGCCCGATCCACAGTCCCTGCAGAGCTGAGACCCGTGGAGGCGACCGGAAGCGTGGGGCACGCCATCTTGAAAAGACCACAGGACGCTGACCGTGCAGCCCACGAGTGATCCTGGAAGCTGTACACTGGGGTCTGAGAAGCCCCAACCCTGAGCTACTCCTGCACTGAAGCTCACCCCTCCACACTCGACGAGTGCTGCGTGGGGCCCTTCTGCTTGATTTGGTTCAACGCGTTGGCCCGGTCACTTGCCAACTGGCTTGTGGCCCCTGTGCCAATGAAAACCTAAAACCGACTTACGATTCTGGTTGCTCCAGACTTGCACCAGCTCCTGTGAAAAGGAGCCCCCACTCTGACCCTCCTGGTCCGAGTGAGAAGCGATCTCCTGATCCCGCGTGGATTGCTTTTGCCAAGTGTTGTTTGCTCCAATCTTGAAGCCGACAGCGCCGCCGGTGAGAGCCTGCGTGGGACAGCTCGTGACCCGCTCCTGGACGTCGCAGATGCCCCAGAGCCCACGTGCCAGCGGAGAGAAGCTCCTCAACAACCACCTGATTGCGCCCGACATTGCCTGGTTCCATCCTGGTTCCACCCTGGTCACTGCTGAGTGACCCAGACTCTGTCCCCTCTGCTTTCAGGTACTTTTCTACTCTGATCCACCCTTGGATCACACCGGACACTTCTCCTTCACATCGCCTGCAGCATCTTCAGCTTCAAGCACCCAGAACCTGCGTGACAAAACCCGACGCCACTTCGACCCTGTGCACCCACTTCATGTGGGTGAGGTAACATTGCAATGCCAGTGTTCCCACACTGGTACACACCTCTAGGGTCTGTGTCTAAAGTTTTGTCCTTCTAGGTTCAGCGGAAGTATCCTAAAACTCTACTTGTTTAACTTTTACGCACCATTGACTTTGCATTGGTGCAAGCCGCACTTTAAGTGCTGCACCCGAATCCCGCGGGCTTTTCCCGACTTCAGCATTGCTAGTCCCGACTGCTCCCAGCGCTTCCCTAGGCCCTAGGCCTAACCACTGTTCAATTGGTATCTCTTATACCACTTTCTTAATATATGGTTTGAGTGGCCACCCGCCCTAATCCATAATTGTGCAACTTTGTATGTTATACTGTGCTTTTGATTTAACGCTTGTGCCCCTTTGCTCATAAAGAGTACTGGGGATTATTTTAGAAATAAACACATATATTTTTATAATATATACTTGTGTGGTGTCCTTTCATTTGATATTACAGGATTGTATTTGGAAAACTTATTAGCGCGGGGACACACCGGTGTGCGTAACTCAGCGCTCTACAAATGCCCCTATTATTATTTTTTTTATTAAAACAGCTCGCCTAACACGACCTCTTAAGTTAAGCCTTTAGGCTGCTTAGTCCATGCTACCCCTAGGATAGCTTGTCTAATAAGGTTGACTTACAACCAGACACCATAAGGGATTGTTTAGACTGATACAAGGTGGTTCCAGAATTGGAAACATCATATATCAGGCCAACTTCTCACATTGGTGCGCAGCAGTGCGGATTTGAGCTTGCTGTTGTTTTACCATTGCAATCTTTTTATCAAATTGGAAGATCACATCAAGTACCTTAGGTACATATAAATCAAAAGCTTAGCATATTAAGTTCTACTGAACTTAGTAGTGGTAGATTAAAGGGATTAGCACACCCTGACTACAACTCACTAGCAAGGTACAGTAGGAAAACACTTAGTGTAGGTAAGTGCACCACTTACACCTCACTAGCAGTCATGTCTGACACAGGAAGAGCTTCAGGCTCTGCCCCTGTGACAGTTGACCCTACCAAGGCAACTTCCAGCTATGACAAACTTAGCCACAAAGACTTGGGTGCCTTGTGCATTGCAAGAGGGCTAAAAAAGGGGCACAACCCCACCATTCCTTCCCTGATAGTCATCCTGGAAAAGGATGACTTAGATAAGGAGAGTGCAGCTCCCTTAGATGTAGGTGATGGAGTGAACCCCCCTGAGAATGAGACTACTCCAGAAGAGGAAGAAGAGGAGGAGGAGGAGGAAGAGGGCTCAGAGACAGATGAACCTGAGAATCAGGATCAGAGGGTGACCCAGGTACATGTTGGCAGGCTTAACCAAACCAACTTGGACCTACATAGGAGTGGAGAGGGCCAGCACCTCCCCAGGTCCCATAACATAATTCTCCCAGGCAACAGAAGGATGAGATCTCATTCAGGGGACTCTCATATTTCTAGTGCCTCAAGAGAATCTCAAAGGGGAATGACTTCCCCCCATAGGAAAGAGCATAGGGCCAGGATGAGGGCTGTCCAACTCCAGATAGAGAGGGAAGAGATAGCCTTGGCTCAAGCTAAACTTGCTTTAGCAAGAGAAAGAAAATTGTGTGGATTAGATTCCACTGGTGGCAGCAATATTCCTAAAGAGAAAGACAGGTCCTATAATACTAGAAACCTGACAAAGATTGTGCCCCCCTACACAGAAGGGGGTGACATCCACAAGTGGATAACTGCTCTTGAGAGAGCCTGCATGGTACAGCAGGTTCCTGAGTCCTGAGGAACAGTGGGCAGCAATCTTATGGTACTCCTTTTCAGAGAAAGGGATGGACAAGCTCCTCACTGTCAGACATGAGGATGCTAAAAACTACAAAGTCCTGAAGAGTGCTCTAATAGATGGGTTTGGCTTAACCACTGAACAGTACAGGTTGAAGTTCAGAGATACCCAGAAGACACAGACACAGGACTGGACTGATTTTGTTGATTGTGCAACTAAGGCTCTGGAGGGTTGGCTACATGGCAGCAAAGTACATGACTTCACAGGATTGTATAATTTGATTATGAGGGAGCAGATCCTAAGTAATTGTCAGAACCAGCTCTTACACCAGCACCTGGTGGACTCAGATTTGACCTCTCCCCAAGAATTGGGAAAGAGGGCAGATAAATGGGCCAGAACCAGGATTAGGCCTAAGAATCACGACCATAACCAAAAGAAGGAGTCTACCAAGCCTCAAGATAAGGGTGGGGATAAAAGTAAAGAAAAGACTTCCCCAGGGCCCCAAAACTCCAAGAATGGGGGTGAGTCCCAAGACACTTCCTCAACTGAAGAAAAGCCTTATTGTTATGCCTGTAAACAGGTTGGGCATTACAAAACAGACAACTGTTGTCCCAAGAATGGCAATAAAGAGAATATACCTCCAAAGCCAGCTCCAACACCTCCTGTTACTGTCAGCAGTAATCCCCCAGGAAGTGGGAGCACACCCAGGAATCTGGGTGGGTTTACTTTTGGAGCCCAGGTGGACCCTGGCCTATCCAGGTCCCCATCCCCAAATAATCTTGTTTATGAGACTGGCATGGGGTTTGTCAACTTCTCCCATTGCCCAAATACCTTGAGCAAATATAGACAAGAACCCATCATCAATGGTTTGAAAGTTGAAGCATTTAGAGACACAGGGGCTAGCATCACCATGGTGGCTGACTGTATAGTCCCCTCTAAGCAACTTTTACCTGGTGCCACATACCAGGTAACAAAAATTGATGGCATCCAAACAAATCATCCCATGGCAGTAGTAAGTCTCAGCTGGGGAGGTGTCACTGGCCCAAAGAGAGTGGCAGTGGCACCAAACTTGCCTGTAGACTGCCTACTGGGTAATGATTTAGAAATCTCAGCCTGGGCTGAGGTTGAACAGGAAATCCATTCTAGAATGGTAAACTCCAATGGAAAGGTTAGTGGGGCTGTACTGGCTATAGCCCCAATTCAAGATGTCCTTCCTGAAAAGGTTGGTAGGGCTGTGCAAGACTCAGCCCCATCTTTAGCAGAAGCTCTTCCTAAACAGAATAGCGACGCTGTTATGATAACAGCAGAAACCCAAACTGAGTCTTCTCCTGAAAAGGTTGGTGGGGCTGTGATGGCCACAGCCCAAACTCAAACAGATACGGTTGTTGTGAAGCCTGAAATGATGGATCACTCCACCCAAACTGAGAGCATGGAGGAGGAAGAGAAATCTTCCCCTCACCAGACATTAGGACAGGATCAGCCTCCTCAGGGAACTGATCTTACCCCTGATGAAGGAACTGCACCAGAGGTTGTTGGGCCTGGCCTGACAGAGCCTCTGATGGCAGTGGACCTTTCTCAGGTGGGACCCAGTCTGGAGCAGGTAACCTGCCCCTCTCTACCTTGCCTTAGTCAGCCCAGGGCTACAGAGGACAAGAAGGACAGTGAGACCCAGAGGGCCCCCTGTCAAATAAAGCACCCCCATCAACAGATTAGGGGCACCGAAACTAGTAGCCCTAGTGAGGTGAAACCTTTAAAAACTCCTGAGGGAGCCCCCTTAAAAGTAGTTAGGGACCTCCCACGGATGGATTCTGTTGGGCACAGCCAAACCTGGGACCCAAAGGGCCCAAACCTGAACTGTCCCTCCAGCAAGCCAAACAGAGGGACCCAGCCTCCAGCTTTAGGTAGCCAGAGGCTGACCCTGAGAGCACAGTGCAACTCAGTTGAAGAAAGAAAGGCACACATGGTGGAAGATAATTGGAGGAAGCTGAGCCCCAAATTAGTGGAGCCTCACTTCAATACTCCATATCCAAACCAGCCTTTAACTTTGCTTAAACACACCCACTGTAGTGATTCCCTATGGTGGAGACCCTCTAATACCCCAAGGGTGAGGGACTGCTTAGTGGACCATGAGACAGGGGGTACCCATGCTAGTGCAGGTACTTCCTTATTATGCCACTCAGGCAATAAAGGCTTACCTGGACAAGGATAGCCTTATCTCCTTTCGTTTGGGGGGGGGGGGGGGTTGTGTAGGAAGGTGGCTACCTGACTATGGTTACCCCAGATTTTTGCCTTGTGTTTAGCTGGTTTTCGACTTAGTTGGCCTGGTTCCCTGCTAATCAGGGCCCCAGGCTATCTGCTCTCTCTGTAAAATGGATTCCATGTACCCTAGGTGCATAACTAGATTGGCTTGGGTCACCTTATCAGCCCCTGTACAGAGCACTATAGGTGCCCAGGGCATAGGTGCATCCAAGGCCTACCAGGGGCTGCAGCATATCTTTTGCCACCCCTGGCTGGCTATCTAAAATTGACACAACTGGCTGATCACTCAGCCTCAGCTGGGGCAAGGTGGTGTAATCACCCCTTGCTTAGATATAGTATGCCTATATCTAAACCTATCTGGACACATATAAACCTGTGAGTCAATCCTATGGCAGGCCTTAACAATCCTGAAGGCAGAGTGCGTGGTTTAATGTGAGATGGAGCTCTAGCATGAGCTGAGCCTGTCTGCAGCTGTCGGGACCAATTCCCTAAGCTGTTCCGGGATAATGCCATACCATATACTCTTAAGTGCATTATAATCCTCGCGGTTATATGTTAACTTTGGTTTGGCTTTAGCAAAACATGTAAGGTGTCATACAATTTGGAATACTACCCCCTCGCCAGTCCAGGCGATGGGGGTAGCATTCCACCCCTCTAGAGGGGACGACTATGTTACTTTTGCTAAAACGCGGTTGATTTTAAAAGGAGCCTCAGATCCACAAAATGGATGCTTCTGCCACAGACACGAGTCTGACCTCCTGCTGCTGACCGAAGCTCAGCAGAGGAGGCCTGGACATAGGGTTTCCTGTCACAGGGAGGTGTCACACCACCCCAGACAGGAGATACTGGATTGTAGCAGGGAGGTTTGAAAGAAACCAGACACTGCCTGGGGAGCACAAGGCTGCCCCTTGCATAATCCGGCCAAACCGGTTCTGGGGCACACCAGCCCCAGTCCCAGCGCGGCCTGGATCAAAGGAAAGGGGTGTATCCACCCCCTTCCTGGGTCCCACCCATAGGAGGGGACCTAGCAGGATATCCAGCCCCCAAGTTTGGTATAAGAATGGGAGCAGTGCCAAAGCACTCAGATTATCCTGACGAAACATAAGAAATGAAACTCTGGACCCTTCGACATCCTACTCAACGTAGAAGACTGAAGAATCTCCCTTGTGGTCAAGGAGTGACCACCCTGCGCAAACAGGCACCATCCAGCACCTCGACGTCTACTTTGTTGCAGTTCCCGCCGGAACTCGAGCGACAGAGATCAACGAGATCAAGCTTGCCTGCCTTCCTACAGCCCGATCCACAGTCCCTGCAGAGCTGAGACCCGTGGAGGCGACCGGAAGCGTGGGGCACGCCATCTTGAAAAGACCACGAGACGCTGACCGTGCAGCCCACGAGTGATCCTCGGAGCTGTACACCCTAGTCTGAGAAGCCCCAACCCTGAGCTACTCCTGCACCGAAGCTCACCCCTCCACACTTGACGAGTGCTGCGTGGGGCCCTTCTGCTTGATTTGGCTCAACGCGTTGGCCCGGTCACTTGCCAGCTGGCTTGTGGCCCCTGTGCCAACGAAAACCTAAAACCGACTTGCGATTCTGGTTGCTCCAGACTTGCACCAGCTCCTGTGAAAAGGAGCCCCCACTCTGACCCTCCTGGTCCGAGTGAGAAGGGATCTCCCGATCCCGCGTGGATTGCTTTTGCCAAATGTTGTTTCCTCCAATCTTGAAGCCGACAGCGCCGACGGTGAGAGCCTGCGTGGGACAGCTCGTGACCCGCTCCTGGATGTCGCAGATGCCCCAGAGCCCACGTGCCAGCGGAGAGAAGCTCCTCGACAACCACCTGATTGCGCCCGACATTGCCTGGTTCCATCCTGGTTCCACCCTGGTCACTGCTGAGTGACCCAGACTCTGTCCCCTCTGCTTTCAGGTACTTTTCTACTCTGATCCACCCTTGGATCACACCGGACACTTCTCCTTCACATCTCCTGCAGCATCTTCAGCTTCAAGCACCCAGAACCTGCGTGACAAAACCCGACGCCACTTCGACCCTGTGCACCCACTTCCTGTGGGTGAGGTAACATTGCAACGCCGGTGTTCCCACACTGGTACACACCTCTAGGGTCTGTGTCTAAAGTTTTGTCCCTCTAGGTTCAGCGGAAGTATCCTAAAACTCTACTTGTTTAACTTTTACGCACCATTGACTTTGCATTGGTGCAAGCCGCACTTTAAGTGCTGCACCGAATCCCGCGGGCTTTTCCCGACTTCAGCATTGCTAGTCCTGACTGCTCCCAGCGATTCCCTAGGCCCTAGGCCTAACCACTGTTCGATTGGTATCTCTTATACCACTTTCTTAATATATGGTTTGAGTGGCCACCCGCCCTCATCCATAATTGTGCAACTTTGTATGTTATACTGTGCTTTTGATTTAACGCTTGTGCCCCTTTGCTCATAAAGAGTACTGGGGATTATTTTAGAAATAAACACATATATTTTTATAATATATACTTGTGTGGTGTCCTTTCATTTGATATTACAGGATTGTATTTGGTAAAACAGCTCGCTTAACACGACCTCTTAAGTTAAGCCTTTAGGCTGCTTAGTCCATGCTACCCCTAGGATAGCTTGTCTAATAAGGTTGACTTACAACCAGACACCATAAGGGATTGTTTGTACTGATACAAGGTGGTTCCAGAATTGGAAACATCATATATCAGGCCAACTTCTCACATGAAACATAAATGAAACGCTGTGACGGCGTGGAAGGAACAGGACGTAAACTGACTCTGTTGTAAATAGGGCTTTATTTTCTTTAAAACACGTTTGTGTCTACTGATCAGTCTTTCAGCTGCAAAGCTTGTGGGATCCGTGGTGACTAGAGGTATCCAGGTCTTCTAGGCAGCTGACTGGTTGGATCTTGAACTTTCTTCAGTCCGGATAGTAAACTGCAGCCCAAAAAGCATAAAAGAAATAAAGGAAGAGGTCAACTAGCTGCTACCTGATAGGCAGTCCAAAAAGGGGCCGTGAGTGAGGAGACCCATGTGGCACTCCTGAACTGTGCACTATATATACAAAGGTGGTTCTGTGAGGGCGTGCGGTGTCTTAAACGCAGGTCAGGAGTGTGAGGGATACGGGAGGGGTTCGATGAGTGCCTAGAAGCGAATACGCCGCATAGTGATCTATGGGCGACCCCGCCTCCCCACCAACCCCGAGATACGCTCACGTACTTGAGATAGCCATGCTCTCCTGTGAACGTGGCTCGGGGATACATGGGGTCGTTGGCCTCCTGGCTCTGCTCCTGCCGGTGCTGGTTCTTCTCCGCTGAATGGCTCCACAATAAGCCCGAAAGGTGTTCCGCTTCTTCTTGCTCCGGTCGTGACTCCCCTGCTCTCCTCTTCCGCGTCGGTGACGTCACACGCCTGGAGATCGGTTTCCGATGTTATATCCAGTCTTTGACCTGCGGTACTCTCATGGGGCGGAGCCTCGTCACAGTAGAGGATCCAGTTAAAGGAGCCCTGCTCATTTTCGTCATTGTTGTCTTGCTCTGTGTTCCATGCCCAGGTCTCCTGTTGAGAGAGAGAGGGGGACGGAGGTAAGGCAGTCCACTAGTCCTTCGTCTCGTCTGGTGACCCCTGGGCCCGGTCTGCCCGGTCACAAACGCATTGTTATTTGCAATGTCAATAGCTCAAACTCGCGTAAATACGCAACCTATTGCATTGCAAATGCAATAAGTCTTGCATTTGCGAGAGATTAAGCTATTGGCATTGTAAATGACAATGCCCTTTATTTATCTGTTTTCAAAACCAACACATAAAAAAAGTTTGTCATTTACAATGCCAATAGCTCTAACTTTTTCGAAGGCGAGACCGTTGCATTGTAAATGCTTGTTGTGTTTGCCACCTCTTCTTTTATTTTACTTTTTTAACCATCCCGATTGTATTTGTAAGGTGTAAGTATGTAAAACTCCTTATGTAACGTTCTTGGTTCTATTGTAAAGCGCTCTGACAGTTCTGGGTAAAGTCCGCGCTATTTAAAAATGCATCAAATAAATAAATACAATAACCATCCCGATTGTATTTGTAAGGTGTAAGTATGTAAAACTCCTTATGTAACGTTCTTGGTTCTATTGTAAAGCGCTCTGACAGTTCTGGGTAAAGTCCGCGCTATTTAAAAATGCATCAAATAAATAAATACAAAAATAAAAAATCATGAACTTCCCGTGCAGTATGCCTTTTATTTCTATCATCGTCGTGTTCAGTCCGTCTTTAGTGTCCATACCTGTCACTCCGGCGTCGTTGATCTCGGCGGCGTTATCGCGAGAGGATGCTGGCTATTGAGCCCGGAGCCGGGAAGGCGGCAGAGGGGAGGCGGAGACCGGCCTAAGTGGGGCCCCGAGCTCGCCGCGCACCGTAAGAGTTCGGGGTAGGAGGAGCGGAGGGGTCGGGCGGATCCGCGACAGCCTGACCTGATGCTCCCCGATGACCTCTGACACAATCTGCAGATAGACGCTCCCAGCTGCTGGCCTGACCTCCCCGACCCATACTCCCATGGCTGCAAGCACCAACCGCTTCAACGACTCCTGTGGTTCCTCTGCCGACAACATACCGCCCATTCGGAAAGACCACCGTAACCCACCCCCCTTTGTGCTTGGGAGTATACTCCACTGGAGTACAACACTGAGTGTAAGTTAGGTTGTACTATGGGTTTATTTACGTGATGATTCTGCAGTGTCCCTATATATGAGCACAGAGGCATTCCATAGATCTCGTTTGGCACGTGTTATAACTTGAAAACAGTTGTTATATCACCATCATGTAACTTGGTTGACCGTGCACGAATGCTTTGTCACTTTAACATGCGATTTCAGTTCACTTGAAACTGCATCTCACTGACAAAACAAACATTGGCTGTGCTAACAGATGTTGCCCATCCATGTGTAACGCTAGCTGTTGGCTTTGCCAAAACAGTTGATGCCGTTGCCTATGTGCACAATTGGTTATTTCGTGATGCAGAATGGCATTAGCAAAATGCTGTCACAGTGTGATGGCATATATGTGAGTACAAAATTATAAAAGCAAATTCAAAATACTGGAGGAAAAGCAACTTTGGATCTTATAGTAGCTCAAAACTGTACATTGAATCCTATGTTTTCAGTCTATATAAATGGCATATTTATTATTGGGCGTGAGCAGTAGACCAGTGGTCTTCAAACTTCTTGATGTTGAGACCCTCTTGTCAAACCTTTTTAGGCGTAAGGACCCCCTCTGACAAAATTTTCTAGAAACAGGTTCTCATCAACAGCATCTATCGACAACCATAAATGCCCATGTTAGACCTGGCATCCTTTGGCATGTTTCCCGTGTTTTTTTCCTTTCTGACCTTCTTATGAAATACAGTGATTCCAGTCCTTTTCCCATCTCAAATTGCTGCCTAGCACCAACGTAGCAGGACTGTTTTTGAACGGGAAGAGGCACCTACCGTCACCAAAACAATCCTGAGGGACGTTTTCCTATTTCTACGTGAGCAGCAGAATGCAGCACACATGGAAAGATGAAAAACGAGGAGAAATGAAAACATTTCTCCTCGTTACGCTTCTGCTAGAGAGGCATCCATTTTTGGAGCTTCCCCAAGTTTACGTGATTTTGTAAATAGGGGGCAGCATCAAACTCCATGGGCTTTGCGTGGGAACCCCATGCAAAGCCCATGGAACACCTCCTTGATGCAGAGTACGGCAACGCAGTGACTTGCACTGCTATGTCTTACTCCATACCTATGAGGCAATGCAAAGCCATGCTGTGTGATTTTGCACTGCCTCATAGGTATGATTGAGATTCTTACGCCGCTGGAGCATAAAAAAAAGTGATGCTTTGGCGATGCAAGTCTCTCATACATGAGCCCAAAATATTCTGTACGTTTTAAGGTTTTCACCTTAAGGTATCTACATATAAAATAATGGGCAGCGTAAATCAAAAATAAATATAAAAAAGTTATTGCTCAGTGGGAATTACACTGTAGTACATTATGGCATTTCAAATAGTTAATGCACTGCAGAGGTTTGTGTGTAACCAGAGAACCATACAATTAAATCTTGATTGGTGCAGTGGAGAATAGTGATGTGAATTTTTAGTGGTATGAAGTCACAGCCTGTGATGGAAAGCACTGTGAATATGTAAGTCAATGTTTTATACTTGCATTACATACATGGTAAAATAGAATGCTGCAAAACGTGCAAGTAGTTTTAAGATAAAATTATGCTTTCAAAATGTTAGGTTTTAATAATCCCGGAGTATATGCAATGCAGTTTTTTTTTTTTTTTTTACAACTGTCCCTTCAACACCTCTTTAGGGGCACTAAGGGCTGCGTAAATGCATTAAAATATAAAGCAAGAACTTCCCAGCCCAGTTGTTAAACTCTTTGCACTTCTACTCAATAAAACACATCTTCTGTCTTCACAAAGAAACAGAACTGCTCCCAAGCATCACTTGCAGATTAACTGATGAGGCACATTTGCCTTTCATTCAGGGAAGCAGCTGATAATCTCAATTAGCGATCCCAGCTGTCGTTTTGCAGGTACAAGTAAAGCTGGGGAATCTGCGACCCCCTTCCTAGAACTCCACGACGGTCGCGCCCCACAGTTTGAAGACGTCTGCAGTAGACTGCTCTGTTTGTGGACTTTTTCCCACTCCTTTTAGAGTGCAGAGTTGTGGAACACTCTGCGAAGTTGTGCGGAATAGAGTTTTTCCTCTCTCGCGTTAACAGGAGTGAGGAACATACACCGCTAGCCCACTTTCTGGCGAGAGTTCTCAGCTTGGGTAGTCGAGGCAGGTCGCTACCGCTCGCATTGAGAATCCTGCCACTCGCTTTGATGCAGCTGCTGCCAGAGTAGAACATCTACTTTAGCAGCAGAAATACGTTACGCCCTCTTGTGCTGTGTGTTGTGTCGTTAGCGCTGATTTACGGCGCGAGTCAAACGGCCAGCGCTAAAATCAGCGTGATTTGCCTCACTCCGCTGCTTGTGGAACTCCAAGGAGCTCAGCAGAGTTTTTCTGTCACTTTCCGGAGTTCTGCCAAAGCTTATTTATTATTCAAATGCTATTCATTCAGGGAACTCGGTAACATTTATCAAGAATAAGGACGTTTATGAATGTAAAGAGAAATGCTTTGTAAGAACTAATCAACTTTCCACAGGATTCAGTGGGTCCATTTTGTCCTGTGTTTTGACCCAGGGAGTATATTTATGGGCATCCCCGTGAAGTGTCATTTTAAGTGCACCATTTGCTTTAAACACCAGCTGAGTGAGCGCAACAGATGACTCTTCCCCTGGGCGCGATCAGAGACTTTGTGTGCCAAAGCTTGCACTTTCATGCAATATGTGAAATTCAGGAGATCAATCTAAAACCACCCTTAAAAATCTATTCTTTAGCTATATACCAGCAAAAATATTCTTGTCACTGTGCTTTTGAAAGCGAGATTGGAGGATTGTAGCGCCAAAAGAGTGTTGAAAGAAATAGGAGCTGGGGGAGTGTCAGTCGCTCATTTTTCTCAAGAATTGTGCTTGTACTTGACACCAGAGGTTCTAGGCATTGGTCTCAGTTTATTAAGAGACCGGTCCGGATGCTCTCCGATGCCCCGAACACGTGTCTAGGGTGACTGAGCTGTAGCCCCAGACCATCCGCTGATAATTGTCCATCTTCCAAAGGATAAAAGGCTGATTTGGCGGATCAGACCTGTGACTTACACATACAATACAGTTCACTTCTGTAGAGGGTGCTCAGGTTGCTTAGCTGCGTCTTGTTTCATATTATCTTTTAAGAACCGAGTTGGCCAAGTATTCTTTTTAACTATATTTGTAAGGAGTGAGATTCTGGCTCGTTGGATGGGGTGGTGGGCCTCTAGTTCTGTACTTAAGTACTCTTTATCTCGAATAGTTATGTTTCAACAGTAAAACAGTGACTCACTGAAAGTTTGCACAGTGCACCATGACTCACATTTGAGCAGGTATTTGTTGTGTCTGTTCACAAGTTTCTTAGACACTGTTTTCTCTGCACACAGTGACTAGTGATTCACTGTGGTCACAATGGTTAGGAAGATCAAGTATGAAAAGAAGAAATACCATGATTGCTTTAAAAATAAATAACTGATAAATATGGTATTAGATTAGAAACAGTAAAATATTTTTTTGTGTGTTTTTTTGAAAGTACTTGATTTTCACAAGGTATACAGAAGGCATATAATCGGTTAAGTGGGTGTGACCTAGTTTACATCTGCGTATAAGGCATTATTCGTCCTTATGGACACCATTAACCCAACCGGGCGTACATTTGTTGAAGAGAAAGGGACAGGCTGAGGAAAAGGAAAGAATGATAAGTAGTGAAGAGAAGATGGGGTGCGCAGTTAAACTGTACATATTTTGTTACTCTGGAGGATTACTGGCAACTTAACATATTTAATGTACACATAATAAAGAACAATTTTCTTACATACAGATGTTCTTTCAGGCAAGGGCTTTTTTCATGGGGGTTCAAAAGAGTCTAGAAACGTGTCCAAGGGCTTCCAATTCAACCTGGAGGACGACTTCCAGGGGTAATTTTGTAGTGCTATGTTGTCCGCCCCTCTGAGGTGGTTGATCAAGTTTATCCAGCTCTTGAATGCAGTCTTGCTCGTGTCCTTCCAGTTGGCAAGAACCATTTTCACTGCAGAGGTTAGTAGCAGGTCCTATAAATCTCTATCAGAAGCATTTCGCAGGTTTGTGTTTATGCATGCCGTGGGCATGTTGAAGGAGTCTCTGACCATAGTACCCTGAAAAACCACACTCATGAGGGCAAACACTTTGTCCCAAAACGATTTAAGTACAGAACACTGAAAGATAAGGTGGGTTAGGTCCCCTGTCTCACAATTGCAGTTCCAGCATGTTGTGTTTTTTCTAAGCCCTAGTGCAAATCGGGCCGGGGTCCAAAATGCCTTGTGTAGTAGCCAGTATTTGGTTTTGATGAGAATTGGAGAGATCTTATTATGTGAAACAGATCTCCATATTGCGGGCCAGTCTTGTTCTAGGAGTTTGTATATTTGCGAGACTTGGTGGCCCAGTTTGTTTATATTTGTCACAAATAGGGAGATTGATTGTTGGGCGGTATTTAAATTGGCTTTTGTGAGGGCCGATCTGATTTTTAGGAAGTTGTAGAATTCGATGTCTGCCAGGCCGTACCTCTCCTGAAGGGTTGAGAATGTAATTGGGTATCTGTTCCCTTCTAGTTGAAAGGGGAAGAGTATCCCTTTTCTTAATCCATGTGTCTGGCTTCTGGACCGGCTGATAGCCAGAAACCGGTCCTAGGATGCTTGATTCTGGTCCAGGAAAGACATGGCTTGGCAGTTCGGGCTAGACTGTTCCCATGAGGCACAGGGTCAAGGCTGATTTGCATATGGCCATGTCTGAACTGGGGTGGTGTGGAGTGCAAACAAAGAGATGGATTTAGGCCCAGATCTCTGTACTGGGGTGAATGTATGAAATTGTTCTGCATTCTGTCCATCAATTGTTGTTTTTCCAGTAGACAAGGGGCTACAACGCCCACCGATATTGTTAGAATTGCTGGGCTTCTGTTTGGCTGTAGGTCTGGCTTCCTCCTGTCTCTGTTGAAAGATGTTTCATTGCTATTCTAATGCTGTTTTCGTTCTCATGCTGAGGGAAAACATGACTGCTTGCAAATAGTAATTGGAAAATGTGGTGCTCATGGTCAAGTTGGGCTGCACGTCTGGGGTTAAGATGAAATTGTAACACTGCCTTCAAGTTGGCAGCTCAGCTTCAATATTTTGTACATGTGTGTGGCAATAGAGGGCTGAGAACCCACCTCTTTGTTCAGTATCAACACAATTTAGGTTTCAGAGATAAAGAGCCTAAGAAGTGTAAGTTGGATGTTAGTATAGGGTAAGTGCGGATGTCTATTTGCATTTATTTTGGATTAAGCTATTTATTTTAGATTAATCTGTTTTGGTGGGGCATGGTTCTGTTATTACATGATTAAATCATCTCAAGCGGATTGCTATTAACTATCATCCTTATGTGTTTATTGCAGCCAATTTGCTCTCACACTATCTCTAAACTCAGTGGCATCGCAATTTTCAATAATATGTTAACATAGTCTCACTTGAGTGAAAATATTTTGATGCTATTGCTTGTACTTCTCGGTATCCTCTCTAAACTTAGAGAATTGCCCAGCATTAAGGCGGTAGCTGGGTGACAAGGAGACCTTCCCCTCCTTTCCACTGACAGCTGACTTAAGAATAACAAGGCTGGGGACTTTTCCCATCAATTAACCCCCTTCCCTCACGCTCTCTCCATACTCTTCTCCCATTCTGTTGTGGTTTGGCGATTGAGTTTCTGTTAGGATAAAAAGTTATTAGGCCATGTGGAGTTTTATGCCCTGAATGGGCAAGGGTCAGTTTTTGATGGCGGAGGTTCAGTCTTTATGTTGGTAGTCACTCTTGAAACACTAAAACATCATCGACCATTGTGGACTCCAGTTTGTGAGGGAGCACACTTCAGGATGAGAATGGGAACCACCTTCTTGGTCCTTTTAAAACAGTATATGTGAAGAAAAAAATGTGGCTGTGGTGGAATCGGGTAAAATGTAGAGCATGTGGCTGTTGGTCATTAGTGGAAAAAGGTGTGAAAATTGATGAAGGAAATTTAGAGAGACTGTTCAAGAAAAGAGGTGTCAGAAATCAAGGAAATATGGTGAAGGCTGTGCCAGGGTGATCTGGTGATGATGTTTTTGTGGACTGAACGAAAACCGTGGAGTGTGAGAACTATGTGGAGTCCATTGGTGTGGATAGACAAAGTTATCTGTAGCTTAGCCTTTTGGTAGAGACTGGGCTGTATAATGAGTTACACACTGTGAACACATGTTTGTTCTTTGCTCTCAGTTGTTTGTTCGTTCTAGATGTGTGTGAGTCTTGTGGTTGTGTGTTCGTGTGTTGTGTGTAGGTGTTTTGATGTAGGGAGGGAGATGTTTCGGTTTGGCAGTTGTGTTCCTGTTAGGATGGAATTTGATTAAACCCTTAACTAGTATATCTACCTTGACAAACCCCCCCCCGTGTGGATTAGAGTTTGTGGGAAGCACACTTAATTGTGAAGCAATGTACATGTCCCCTGTGATAGCTAGTTTTAAGGCAGGTATGTGCTGACCACACTTGATTGGGAGGCTGCACATGGGGCGTGGTGGTATCAGTATCTTGTCAGGTCCACAATGTTGTGAAACTGAATGTTTCTGCATACTAGTGTACCTGTGTCCTTCCTTCCTGTACCTCTTTAAGTGCACAGCAATAGACCATCTTCATTTGGTCTTGGTGGGTGTGGGAACATGTCTAGAAGATGGTCACTATTTTCTTGCTGGGTCTCCCCATGTGATCTGGTTAAAACCTTAAGGGGCGCCATTCCAGTTGCTGTATAAGTGCTACATTTATTCTTCTGTCACAAATATAATTTAGTCTTTCTTTGGAATCTTAAAAGATTACATATTTGAGATTTTGTTATGTTTTGAGGTCTTTCTCGTGCCAGTTCAGAACCGCTTTTCTTTGATCAGGGAGATTTAAGCTGTTGACTTTTCCAGTTTCAATTTAAAATGTAATGTAGTGAAGAATATAGGTGAAGGGTTAGGATATTACCTGAGCCTGTATTGGGAAACCTCTATGGAATATAACACCAACTCCTCATCCAACTGGACGACTTAATTAAATTCAAGCGTACTAATAAGCTGTCTAGGCATTGGTACGCAAACGACTATAGTAAAACAATAGTTTTGCTAAAAAAAAATGCTAAAGTATGTAAAAAGGGAAAGAAAAAAATTGCCACTCAAGCAATAGCCGTGTGTGTGTGTGTATATGTGTGTGTGTGTGTGTGTGTGTGTGTGTATATATATATATATATATATATATATATATATATATATATATATATATATATATATATATATTCTGAACAACTACAAGCATCGGAAAGCCATGCAGGTCATTAAAAATTGTCAATTGTTTTGAAGTTCCAATTTTGAGTTTTGTTTAAAAAAAGGCCGAATTTTTGCCAGTACACAATGAGCCAAATGTTTGGGTTCTAGCTGGTAGATGTAACATTGCTGTTGCCTGCCATCACAGACGACAACCCTTGTAACACCTCGCAGATCAAGTCAATTGAGCGCAAATGATCTTCCGTACTGCCTGCAGCCGATGCTGGGGCAGCCTGTGCGCCATCCAAGGCCTGGGTGTCAGCGGAGCAGCCGGTATCCATTCCAACAGGAGCAGAGATTTCCTATGGAGGCTCTTAAGAATGCCGCCATCAACATAGAAATACACTGGGGACACTGCAGAACATGGGCTGTTATCGGGTCCAGTAAAGCATTAACATCCGGTTGTGCAACTAATGGAAGTGTCAGACAGAGATCCAACCTACACTCTTCTCCGCAGAAAAGGCATCGGAGAACAGGTAGGATGCAGTCCATCCAGACTGGATTAAATGACAGGAACCAAGAGGCACTTAGTTCCCGTAGGCGAGGTGCGCCTAGATGTTGTACCATGCGATCACAGTATTTACGCTCCAGGAGCGCTTTTTCCATTTCCTTGGTGACTGGGACATCCATAGCGTAGCAGAAAAACTACAATCAGGATACCTGCTATTAGAAACCGGATCAGCTTACGTCCTCCAAAAATGCTTCAGAATACGGAGTGTATAAAGTTTGGTATAACTCCAAGGACCGTCTGAAAGATGCTTAACAGTCCTGAACCTATGGTCTTAAATAGGTGGACTATACCAGTCGTATCAGACATGTTAAAGATACGATTCACCATTTCTGTGAAATGGCGGGGCAGTTTGTACGTATGAGTGCCTGTATCTCAGCCGAGGACCTTGTGTTCCGGAGATCAAATGTCTCCCGGGTGGAGGTTAAGGGTACGGTTTTCTGTAGAAGCATGGCTTTCATTCTGCACAGAGTATCAAACAGTATAAAGGAAACATTCAACGAAGGCCATAGCGGCTCCTCCCTGACTGTGTGTGTCAGTGGAAACAATATTTGCATACAGCATGTAACCCGGGAGCTCACGGTGACGAGCTATGCGATGCCCGGAAGCATCCCACAACGTCCATGATCTTTCAGCATCAAGTAACTCCCATTTGAAAGGAGCCTGAATACTTTGGAAATCACGGCTGCCCGGGTACCCCTCAAGTGACAGGATAGGATCGCTACTGAACCATTGCAGGCCCCGTGCAGCATAATATCTTGGCATATGAGGGATCCATTTAAAGCATTTGTGCAGTTTATACTGCTTGGAAATACTTCCAGATCCCCACTCATGCATCAAAATCAGTACAATAATTCCCAAGATTCCTAGATGAATTTCCTATCCATCGCTCTGCTTGCCTGTTGTTGACCGTACCGAAACTGGAAAGTTGGGACCGGTAATGTTATATGGCCATGGATCAACCACTCTGTGGACGGTGATTCTGCCACAGTAAAAGGTAATCTATCCAGTTTTTTAATACCGAACATTGTATTTTTCGCTCTCCTCTGTGCCATTTTTATCTGTTTTTCTGTTAGATTGTATGCAAAAAATAGTGACGTACTGCTGATCAAATGCCAAGGCACTTAATCTGTGCGCAATGATAACAGCATACAGCTCAGTAACATAATAATGTAATTGTGACTGCCTGTGCTGTAGTATGGATAAATCTTGTTCTAGTACATCAATAGCAGAAGATACTATGTTGCCCACTGAATAAATCCTGGAAGTTAACATAGTCATGCCATTGTCCACTACGGCTAAAGCCTTTTTGAAATTGATCCCATCTATTTCTCGTAGTCTCTTGTTGGGAGATTTTCCACATTTCGTTATAGACGGCATAATAGAAACGTTTTTGACGTGGCTTTCTTTGACCTAAAAAAAAATCCCATAAGTCCACATCCTCTGTAAGTAAGGATAAGTGTTGTTTCGCCTGTGTTAGTGTTGAAGTTTTTAGCCAATCGAGGCATAACTTCCCAACACTGTGATGTCCCCACCCCTGGATGTTTTCTTTGTACATAGGGTCTGGCCTATGGATACTGAACCCTTCGGTTGTACCCCTGAATCTTTCCTGACCTCTATTAGTGTCAGGAAACTAACTAACCATCCCATCCAATTGGGTTCTAATCTATTGTATTGTAAAATGTCATCTAATGTAGTAGCCCCATTCAGTGATGTTAAATTACCCTCGGTCTGTGTTGGAATCCGAGGTGTGTTCAAATCCTTATTCTTGGCTATTCCAAGGCAGGAAGTCTGTTGCACAGTATCATTTAGAAATATCATCTGCTGAGGAATGAGACATGCTCTAAATAGCGCTTCTGTTTCCTGGACTTGACAATCTCTAGAACCCCAGACTGATTTTAAGTCTATAGTGTCCTTTCATAAGTCGAAACCCTTTTCAGACAGTTGGATAATGAAGGAAGCAGAGTAAATTTGTTTGGTGTTAGTCAGCATATTTTTCTGTGCTGATGTAAGTGCAACCCTATAGTATTTTGAGGTGCGTTCTGAAAGGTTAAACCCTGAAAAATCTGAAAATATTTGTGCAAATGTTTTCGAACTACTTTTCGTGGTGTAGGGCAATGTTCCCATTGGTGATGGGTGAAAAAATTCCTAGGGGTACTGGATTTGTGTAAAATTCCTAGGGGTACTGGATTTGTGTAAAAAAATTATGACCATAATGTTGATAACAATACATTGTGTTAAAGTCTGATGTGTCTTCTAATATTTCATTACTAGAAAATGCAGCAGATTGTTCTAAATCAGACAACATATTGTTCAGTTTCGAAATCCCAATCATCAGAAAATGAACTGGAGGTAATGATATCATTTAAGGCAATTTTAAATAAATGGAGTATTTTTAAAAGTTCGGTCGGACCATATATATCATAATCAACCTTGTCCCATACTGTACCATCAAGTATAGGAACTGCTGTAATGTTCACTGATGACAAGTCTCTTTTTCACGATGTGATGCTTTAGCTGATGTTTATTTTATTTTTGAGTGAGCCACCTTTTAAGCTATTATATTTTTAATAGATCAATTTATCAATACTACCAAAACAGAAGTAATGCAAGAGGGCAGGTGTCCTGTTTGGTGACAGTTTGACACAAGTAGGTCATGTCCAACAAGCATTCTCGGGGGCAATTTGCACTAACAGGTCTTTCATGATTGAATTGCAAGTTTGGAGATTGCTTGTTGGGACCTTTACTTGAAGGCTAAAGCAAAAGTAGTGCCTGTTGCCACTTCTGGTTATCTGAGGTTGGTTCTGGAGGCCACCCATGATTTTAAAAGGGCCTGCAATATCAGTCACTCTGAGCAGGCCTACCATGGTGGTGTGGTGGTACTATGCATTGAACTGGGTTTGTGCTTGTTATTCCTACCAAATGAAGTAGCTAGCATAAAGTTATCACTGTCCTTGAAACAAACTAACCCCTTAATGGGAGCATACCCACACGACTAACGTCAGAATGATACAAGTTGTGTCCGCTGGTCAAGACAAAAATTGAAGGTTTTGTGCACAATGTATGGCTTTCTCTGTGAATCAAAGGCAATATGCAAAGACCAGGCGCTACTAGTATTGAGGAGTCAGACGAAGCAGGAAGCATTTGAGATGGTTTTTATTGCAGCTAGGCAATGCATTGAGAATAAAACAAATCTTCTATACTTCTACAAAGCAATGGATGTTCCAGGTGTAGCAGAACATTCACTGAATGTACCTAAACCCAACTTGTGCTGTAAACGTTTATTACTCAGGATGGTGTTGTCATCAATTGACACATCTGCTCGGGCTTTTAGTCTATAAAAATATAATTATTCTCTGTGTAGACCTAATAGGTACACATCTTACTTCTTTGTCCAAATCATATGGCTCTGAGGATAAAACAACTAGAACCCGACAGCCCTTATGTCATATATGGAATCCTGTAGTAATTATCAGTACTTCACAATCTTAGGTGACTTCAACTATCACTTGGAGTTGGCTACTAACTCAGACACGGGTAAACTCCTAGATTTAATAAAGGCACATGGCATGCATCAACTTGTGTCTGAACCTACACATTTAGGAGGCCATATCTTAGATGGGCTTTTCTCAAAACACCCAGATATTTCACTAGGTGGTTTAGAGGCACTCCCATCGACTCACCACAAAGCAGTATTCTTTGAGGTTAGGGCCAGGGAACTGGGGAGGTGACCCTCTCATAAAGCCACTAAGGTGACGTTTCGTCGCTGGAGTAAGGTAACAAGGAGTGGCCTAGGGGCGGCCCTTGACCGTTTCCCTCCAATCTTAGATAATGATAATTAAGTGGCTGCTACTCAGTTCCATTCTGGTGCTCCTTGATTTGTCGGCCGCATTAGACACCCTGAATCACACGGTGTTGGTGCAGCGACTACAGGAGATTGGAATCAACTGGGTGGCTCTTGCCCTCCTTTCCTCTTATAAACAACAGGAAACATAGCCTGAACTGGGAGGGTCTATAATCTGACAGTTTTAATCTACCCTGCGGGGCTCAGCTTTGTCGCCAACACTGTTCAATGTATACGTGAAGCCATTGGCTAGGCTAGTAAGAAAGCATGGTTTTACTTCTGTGTCGCATGCTGACGACTCACAGCTGGTGATATCCGTCTCAGATAAGCCGGAGCTAACAGCGGAAGGATTCCATGCATGCCTGACGGACGTAATGGAATGGATGAGTTGGAGCTTTCTAAAAATTATTACTGAGAAAACAGAAGTGATTGAATTTGGGAATGAACCACCGATGTGGAGCAATCAGTGGTGGCCGCCGGAAGCCGGGGAATGTCCTTTACCCGTAAAGAAAGTGAAGAATCTTGGGGTCATCTTTGATGAGAAACTTAATATGTCAGCTCAGGTGAATAGCTAAAAATCAGCTAGGTTTTTTCCTACTTAAAACCCTGAGGAAAATCTTCTCTTTCATTCCACTGGCACTTCAGAAAACAGTTATGGCCGCCCTTTTTATGTCCAGATTGGACTATTGCAATGCGATGTTTTTGGGCATTGACAGTTATCAGATCAGCAAACTTCAATTACTGCACAATGCTGCCGTTCGAGTGATTCTAAAGCTTCAGAACCGCCATCCCACGACTCAGGGCAGGAGAACACTACACTGGCTCCCTGTCCTGCAATGAATTGAGTTCAAAGCACTCTGCTTGGTGCATAAAGCACGGTACGGGGGTGGCTCAGATGACTGTCAGAACAGGCTCAGGCTCTACACACCTTCGTGTGACCTACGCTCGGCCAACCATGGCCTGATCTGTGTCCCTACATACAGACGAGCCAGATGGGGGGGGCCTTTATTTTCTTGCTGTGCGGCCCAAATGTGGCACCAACTACCGGTGGCCCTGAGACTGCAGCCAAACCTTTTATCGTTCAGGAAAATCTTAAAATCTCGGCTGTTTAATGCCGGTTAGTGGCTAGTCTATCCCCATGCCCTGCCTCATTTACACACCCCAGCGCCAAGACGCCTCGGCATTCGAGCGCTTTACAAGCATTTTCATAACACTATATAACATTTATTAGAAGTGGTTTCCACACTGTTACACCAGCTCTCCTGTTTCTTACTTGAACAAAGCATAGACCTGACCTTATTTTTAATGCCTGTAAGAAAAGTTTCCCATGATCTCTCATTTTTTTACAATCTTTGAAGCTTCTGTCCATATGTTGGCAAATCGCTTGCTATTAAGTATTTTCATTATTTTAGTAGTTAATTTGTTTAAGTTTAAATGTTTCGTTTTGTATTATATATATAGACGCTGTACTGTTTTCGTTAAGTCAGACAAAAATGTCTAATAAATGAATAGACCTCCTACACAATACCACACTTCTTGTTGGGAAACTATTGTAGCCATATGTACAATTTTGTTTCTTCTTTCTTTCTTGTCGCCCAGTTATTCTTTTCCATCTCTTTTGCTCCCGTTGCCCTTATGGTGACTTAAAACAGATTAGAAACATAGCAGAAATTTCACCATCCATACATGAGTGCTTAACCTGCCACTGTATTTACCCTCTTATGCCATGCTTTGTAATTGAGACACCACATAGATTCCTAATTTTAGTGAAATAAAGTCTGGATTCTATTAAGCATCTGCTAGCTAGCAATTTAGTTATGTTCGTTATTGTCACTGACAGGTGCCAGCAATGAAATAGACCTATTGCTTTAACTTGTTAAATACCCAAATAGAAAGTGAAACTACAAACACAAATGTGATCCTTCAGTGTCCTCTCGTCCTAGTTGTAGGTTCTGGCTCCCTCTATGGTGTCAAGCCGTCTAATTTTCCTGCAGATGGCACCTCTGTATTTTTTTTCCCGTAGTATTGTCTAGTGGGCTTTTGTTTTGGATAATGTGATTGGTGAATGTCCCAAACTGACGTTTTCCCTGTGTAAACCAAGCTAGTGGTCTCGCCATGCATATCCTCTCTGAAGGAGTTCAGCTGCCAACCAGCCTTTCAAACATTCTGCTGCAACCCATGCCCTCATTTCTAGTTTTCTTCCATCTGCTATTGGGCTTTCTGGTATCTGTTAAGTGGGGTAATGTTGCGTCCTAGTTTTGCTAGAGAATCGTAGCTTGAGTGGATGGGCATATCCCATTTCCTCTTTAATTTCTGTGCCTGCACGTCCTCACTGATCTTCTGTTTGTTCACTTAAAACTGAGAACTATTAGTCCTTATATACGAAAGGGGAGTTGTGCTATGACACCCACAGATCGAAGTTCTACTCTTTTGCCTGTGCCCACTGAGGTACTTGGTGTCTGCATTGGCTGAGGCCAGTTAGAAGTCCTTTAAGTTTCATCACAAGATCAAAGTTCAGGCATCAAGACTCCCCAGCTACCCTAAAATATTTACGTTATTGATGATCAGTTTGTACAACTTGGTGGCTTCCCCTTTGATGGCCTGAGCCAGGTTTTGCACATCTCAGTGTCCGACCTAACATTCATAATAGTGGCCCACAAGCCATTCCAGCCAATGTAACTTCATACGGGAAGGAAACCGACCATAGCAGGCTTGATGACACATTGCATGTTAAATAGCATTCCATTGCCAACCATTTCGCTTCTGTGATGTTTTGAACTCTGTGATTGTTTTACGATTTAATATGTGTGCTGCGGGTTCTGTTCCAGTATGTTTTTGAAGAGGAAAGATCTGCTGGAGCATATGTTTTCATGATATGTTCTCTGTGTGAGTGGCTCAGGAAGGTATTGTTGCCTTTTATCTCCGTTCTTGGTTGCCCTCATCCCTTAAAATGATGATTTCAGTATGCCTTAAATTAAAGAAACCTTTCAAATATGCAGTGTTGGGGGGGCACCATAAACCAGATACCACTTGGCAAAGTGATCAGTACTAATTGTGTTTTTTGAATGCTGAAAGTGTTTGACTGCTGTCAAGAAGCATTTCCCACTTCCACCATCTTTTTTGCTCACCATTACAAAATCTGCCTTTTGAGGCCTAAAACGACTTTAAAAACCTGCTCAATTGGCCCCTTAATATTCAAATTTTTTAACAAAACGAAAAGAAAGTAAATTGCTAAGTGCTTTATGCCAAACTTGAAGGCTGAAATATATGAAGTGGCGTTCCTGGTTTTCGAAAACATGCTTTAGTCGAAACCGCAACAGAAACTGGTCATTTCCTTTTGCTGCTATTTCTGTATTGACATTTCAAAGTAAGTCTGGAAAAGTGGACATTGTTTTGAAAACATACACGTGACCCTCAGGGGCCAATAATCAGTTGCATCTTTTGTGGACTGCCACATTTATAGTTCTTTCTCAACTAATGAAGCTTTCTAAGTTAATGATAAAATAAAATGAATAAAAGTTTAACCAATACCTACAGTCTTAAAATTTTGAGTGATACAATCTTGAAAACAATTATTCTAACATATTGTGATATTGAAAAAATATTCCCAGGTAAAGTAAACCTTAATGATAAAGCGAATATATGGCATTAGTATTTTTAGAGAGACATAACATCAGATCCAAAATATACTTGTATGGCGGAAACTGCGAACAATTGTATATTTAACTAACAACATTCTAATCATTTTAACAAGCTCTTTATTATAATCCTTGTGCACACAGTCACTCAGGCATATGTCATTTTCCCACTGTCTTAAATGCAAATAGACACACTATTTATATGTATCTTTTTTTTTTTTCTCCAGGTTTCACTGTGAAACGGGCGTTTCTCTGAAATGGAACCTTCTGTAACCCGTCAACCCAGTGCTGCAGCAGCTCCGCAGTCCCGGGAGTACAAGCTAGTTATGCTTGGAGCTGGTGGTGTGGGGAAAAGTGGTACGTTTGAAATATACCAACTCTGGAACGCCTGAGGCGGTCATCTCAGTGGTCCTATAGTAAAACCTAATATCACATCCCAAACAAATTTTACTGATTTATTTGTTGTGTGTTTTTAGAATGAATCTTGTAGCAGAGTCCTATACAAATAACTAGGAAAGGTATTCAAATTTCATAAAGCTGAATGGGTTTTTGGACTAGCATTTCTTTCCAGAAGGTAAACCACTGAATTAGCCAATTTAATTTACAATAGATTTGGGGATCTCAATTGCACACTGCCGGTCTTGCTGTTGAATGCAACTAGTGGTTACCTGACCATGTCTCATAACTCCTTTGTTTTGTAGTAATATCTAATGCTTACTTAGAGTGGTAGTCTTAGTTATTTTAAATAATTTGCAGCAAAGCACTACAAAGCAGTAATTTGTTAAAGTGAAGTCCAAAATTGTAGTATGTTGACTCCGGGACATGGTGCCACCTCCTAGCCTTAAGACAGTTTCTCGTAGCCCTCCTCTCATCGACTCGAGGAGGAGTATAGCTGTACTATAGCAACAAGCTGGAGAAACGGACGCCATTTTGGGATCGGGCAGGCGGCTCCTATATCCCTCTTCCTCTTCTCTTGAAGATAAATTAGTCTCAATATAAAAGGAGGAAGTCTTGAGGCGCTGTTGGTTATAAGGTAGGTGGATGGCAGTGTATCAGCAGGATATTTAAATTCTAATGATCCCGGCCGCTGTAGCTCTTGTCCAGCTTCAGTTCAGCGGCCATCTTGGTACTGTCTGCCTTAGTGCTGAAGGGTCCTTGGTGTTCATTGAACCAACTAGCTCTGGCCTCTCGCTGCCCCATTGCTCGACAAACACCCCCCCTCCCCCTTCGAACGAAAGATACCATTGGGACCGGCTGAATGTAACACCAATGTCAGAATTCCCTTGCCTGACCTCAAGACTGCTCCCACTGTAGTCCCGAACACGTTGTGCCACTACTCTGGGACATAAACTGAACTTCAACCTGACCTTAAACCTATCCCCCATCATGATAACCCATCAGGACTCGGACCTTGTCGATCTCTCCTCCGACATTGGAGACCTAGCTTTCTGGCTGAAGCCCGGTGGAGCTACTGGATAGCTAAAGAGGAGATGGGTCGTGGTCTTCCCCCTCGGCCGTCACCTACCCTGCCGGTTCTAGGACAGACCTACCTTCGTCTCTCTATTGTACCTCCCTACTTCCCCTTCACCCTACCCCTCAACGCTCCATTCATCCTGTCTTCTATGAGTTTACATGTTGTTCTGTGGAGACCTAGTTATTTGGCTGATGCCCGATGGAGCTACCAGATAGCTATTGAGGAGATGGGCCAGTGACTTCCCCCTCGGCCGTCACCTACCCAGCCGGACCTTGGGCTGATTTTTCCCTTCATCTCTCCGTAGTTGGCTATGCTCTTGTAACTGTAACTTGTAACGTAATAATCCTAAATGTAAAGCGCTCTGGTACCCCCTGGGGTCTGTTTTGCGCTATATAAAGCATTAAACCAACAAAGCCTATTTAGTATGGACTGCATAACGTTTCTGTGCAGCCTGTCTTAGTGTTCTTTTTCCAAGGTCAGATTCCTGATTTTAACAGGCTTTTGGGCAACAGGAAAGAGAAAAGACAAATTGCTGCACAAAATGTATTTATTTTACCTAAAATGTTTGTAATGCCTCTTGTACAATCCAAGATTACTGAGCAAACCTGGGATCGTTCATAAAAATCAATGATAATTTTTTTTAAAACAAATACATACTCACTCTTTTGAGTAAGTGCAAACTGATCTTCAAATTGGAAGATTGAACCCTTTCCTAATACTCAACACTTTGTGTTAATCAATTGAAGAAGATATCCAGTGAGAACGAGCCATAGTTCCCTCTCGGACTTCTTTTTCATTTGTACCATTATTATATGAAAGCATACCTCAGCACTTCACAAAAGAGGCCTTAATTTCACTGCAATCCTGCCAAAACGATTTACCTGCAAACGTGACATTGTGAAAGTCTGATGGTTTCATGTTGAACCTCCAGTGACCATGATTTATCGTCCTTAGTAACATTGTGAAGCTGGCCTGCTTCACCACGTCCTTGCTGGAAAAATATAAAAATATTTTCAGTCCACACAACCTCAGAACGGTGAGTTAGTCAGAGTGGGACAGTTTTATTCCGTACTGTTGAAGTAGTGATGTGATTTATTCTGTAGTATTAAAGGAATGTCTTTCTGTGGGAGAATTTTTAGAAGCTAAAATTAAAAGATACATTTTTTATTTTTTAAATTACAGTCACATATGTTAGGTAAATATAATGGAAAATGTATTTTTCATCTCAAAGCCTCTTTTCAGATTGGGCATCAACAGTAGTTGTCTCTTCTTGCATTTGTTCACTCCTTAAACCACTGAGCACAGCTGAGAGCTTGTCCTTCTGTTGCTCTTTGACTAATTATTAGGCTGAATACAGATCCCGGATACTAGCCTGTGAGAGAACCTCTCAAAAGTATCATGGGGTGGGGGGGGGGGGATCAGGCGTTCTCTTCTGCTAGCTTTCCACAGAACCCTGCCAATGTAAGCCTTGTGACTGGAGTCTTCTGTCCTTCGAATTCGAGGACAAGCACAGTTTTCGAACACCCTAGATCGTTGGAGGTGATTTGCCGTGCTATGTCTCAAATCTTTATAAGGTGCCATTCCCAGCTGTTTGTTCATTTCTCTACTGTGAGAAGTTGGCCTGGTATATGATGATCACTAATTCTAGTGAGCACCTTGCACCAGTCCAAACGACCCTTATGGTGATTGGTTGTACGTCAACCTTATAGACCAGCTATCCTAGTGGAAGCATGGACAAAAGCAGTCTTAGGCTAAACTCAAGAGGGCATGTGAAGCCAGCTGTTTTACCATATGCAATCCTTTAAATACCAAATGAAAGGACACCACACAAGTTGTATATTACAAAATATATGTATTTATTTCTAGAATAATCCCCTATACTCTTTAAGAGCACAGAAGCACAAGCGTTAAACAAATAACTTAATATAACCTACAATAAGCTGCACAATTATGGATAGGCCGGGTGGCCACTCCAACCATATATTAAAAAAGTGGTATAAGTACCACGTCACGAACAATGGTAAGGCCTAGGGCCTTGGAAATCGCTGGGCCTACACTGGACTAAAGAAGGTTAGGACAAAGGAGGCCCACAGGATGCGGGTGCAGTGTCTATAGGCAACCGCGTTTACCACACAAGTCAATGGTGTGTAAAAATCAGAAAGTGATAGGTTTAGGAGACTTTCGACTGGACTAGAATTTAGCCACTTGAAACTAGGACACTAGGGATGTAAATCACTACAGGGGCACCGGAGTACCCTCGTTACCTCACCCACAGGAAGCGGGTGCATAGGTGCCAAAGTGCGTCTGGTTTCATCGTGGAGTTCTATGGAGCTTGGAGGAAAAGATGCTGCAGGCGACCAGGAGAGAAGAGTCCGGTTGGATCCAAGGGTGGATCGAAGATTTAGAGTACCTGAAAGCAGAGGGGACAGTCTAGTTCACTAGCCAGTGACCAGGATGGAACCAGGCAATGTCTGGTTGCGATCAGGTGCTGTCGAGTAGTTTGTCTCCGCTGCAACGTGGATCAGGAAGGATCGAGAATGACCAGCTGGTGAACACAAGCTGTCCCACGAAGGCTCTTGCTGTCGGCGGTGTCGGTTCTCGAATCTGAGTCGCCAAGCCTTGGCAAATACAACCCACGCAGGACTCGAAGATGTCTTCTGGATCGGACCGGGAAGGTCAGATCGTTGGCTCCTTTTCAGAGGAGCTAGGGCCAGTCTGGATCTACCAGACCAGCAGTTCAAAATCGTAGGTTCATAGTCTCAGATGCCACTAGCCAACGGGCAAGTGACCGGACAACGTGGCGAGCAGGAAAAGTGCAAAAGGGCCCCACGCAGCACTCGGTGAGTGTGGAGAGGTGATCTTCGGTGCACAGGCTGCTTGAGGCTGGGGCTTCTCAAACCCCAAAGTACAGCATCGAGGGTGCCTTGGGAGCTGCACAGGAAGCACTTCGTCGACTTTCCAAGATGGCCGGTCTCACGTCTTGTGTTGCCTCCACGGGTCTCAGCTTTGTTGGGACTGTGGATCGGGCTGTCGGAGGTCTGGGAGTCTGGGTCCTGTCGGTCTGTCAGTCGAGCTCCGGCAGGAGCAACGACCAAGAAAGCCTTGATGCGCTGTTGGTGCCTGCTTGCACAGGGTGGCCACTCCTTGACCACAAGGGAGATTCTTCAGTCTTCTACGTCAAGTAGGATGTCGAAGGGTCCAGAGTTTCGTTTCAAAGTTTCAGTCAGGATGATCTGATGTGCATTGGCACAGCTCCTACCTTTATTCCAAATCAAGGGGCTGGATCACCTGCTAGGTTCCTCCTATGGGTGGGACCCAGGAAGGGGGTGGTTACACCCCTTTCCCTTTGTCCAGTTTTGCGCCAGAGGTGGGGCTGGAGTGCCCCAGCACTGGTTTGAACTGGACTTTGCATGGGACACCTTGTGTGCCCCAGGCAGTGTCTAGTTTCATTCAGCCCTCCCTGCCCCAATCCACTATCTCCTGTCTGGGGTGGTGTAACACCTCCCTGTGACAGGAAACCTATTGTCCAGGCCTTCCCTACCGGAGTTTCGGACTGCAGCAGGAGGCCAGACTCGTGTCTGTGGCAGCAGCATCCATTTTGTGATGCTGAGGTTCTGGTTGGATTTAACCGCGTTTAAGGAAAGTAACACGTCTTCTCCCTCTAGAATGGTGGAATGCTACCACCGTCGCCAGGACTGGCGAGGAGGTAGTATTCCAAAGCGTATGACACCTTACACGACATGTTTTGATAAAGCCAAACCAAAGTTAGCAAGTAACCGCGAGGATTATAATGCACTTAAGAGTATATGGTATGGCAATATCCCAGAACAGCTAAGGGACATGGTTCCGAAAGCTGCAGACAGGCTCAGCTCATGCTAGAGCACCATCTCACATAAAACCAAGCACTCTGCCTCCCAGGATTGTTAAGGCCTGCCATAGGAGTGACTTATAGGTGTATATGTGTCCAGATATAGGTTTAAACATAGGTATACTATATCTAAGCAAGGGGTGATTACACCACCTTGTCCCAGCTGAGTGATCAGCCAGTTGTATCATTTTGGATAGCCAGCCAGGGATGGCTAAAGATATGCTGCAGCCCCTGGTAGGCCTTGGATGCACCTATGCCCTGGGTACCTATAGTACACTGTACAGGGGCTGATAAGGTGACCCAATATCCAATTGGAGATGTACCTAAGGTACATGGAGTCCATTTTACAGAGAGAGCACATAGCCTGGGGTCCTGATTAGCAGGATCCCAGGCCAACTAAGTCGAAAACCAGCTAAACACTAGGCAAAAAAATCTGGGGTACCCATAGTCTGGTATCCACCTTCCTACATCAACTTTAAAATTCACTTAGAAAAGGACCACAGTCATAGAATGTAATCTCTAGAGGTTGTTGTCAAGTTACAGTCCTGTCACAAGTTACAGACTTTTGATGAGTAAGCTTCTCCCATTACAATGAGAGCCTCCTAACCCTCCTCGTTTACCAAAGGTATCTTAGGGAGCTATTGGAGTGTCAATTCATGAATCAACCACCATACCATCAATTGCCACACTTTTACCATAGGCAAGTTTTGATTCCTTCTTTTCGAACATGCTTTAGGGAACTCTATTTATAAGGCTAAGACTTAGTATGTTACTTACTTTCTATGCTGATTCTAGATGTCAAAAGTACATTCATACCAAACTATTACAGAACGATTGTGATGAAATGCAGAATGCACATTATATTGATGTCTTTCTCTTTTCTGAGCATGCTTTGATATATTTTTGTTAATGTTGGCTTGCATTGCAGGCCTTGGCGCTTCCTAACAGAGGCTGTGCTATTGCCTTAAATGGATATGACTGATTTATCAGGCATAAGTGTGCTAGGTCTAGGTTTTGGTTTTAGGCCTCCATCAACACAAGTCTCTTTACTCATCTTCACAAGCAAACAGTGTATGTGGTAAATTGTCACATGCACTATATCTGCAGGAGAAAGATTTTTCCCTTTTCTGCAGTGGCTAAACTATGCTTGCAGGTTGACCTAGTTCGCATTTCGAGCTGGTGGTCTTCTCAAAATACAACAGTTGTGGCCTCTGTGTGCTTCCTAGTCCGCAAACAGAACTATTGTTTTCAGTCATGTTTGCAAAATAAGTGACCCTAGTGTGTTAGCGCCTCTTGCTCAATAGTCCCTAATGGCAAAAAGGATATAAAAATCCCTAGCAATCGGAGCAGCTCTATTAGATGCTGGGAGAGGCTGGCAAACATGGATTTTATTAGAGACTGTCTGCCATCGAGGTACGCAGCACTCAGCAAATATCTTAAAATGTTAAATGATCCCTCAATAGAGTTTGCCTAAATTCTGCATACCATCTTAGACTAATACCTTCGGAATGTGTGATGAACCCTTTATGGGACATAGCTTTTACTCTTATCTGATTATTTTTAATTAGTTATTTATAGTTATCATGACCATTCTTAAACATACTATTTGTTCAAGAATAACATAATAAATTCTAAACCATCATAATATAGCAATATTTGTGTCTCAGCACAGATGTTGGTGTTTTAGGTCGGGACTTCGCAATTTCAGTGCAGATGTAAGAGATTCTCTGACTAAATTGTTTTAGACTGCATGAGAAGAACTTATGTGGAGAGATGAGAAACACCTGCTCGTTTTCCTAATCTCCTCCAGTGACGCAATTTCTTTTAAGGACCTGAGAAATCTGACCTCCTAAATAGTTGGGGTGCCTATTACACCTAGATCTGAGATAGTTTGGACGAGAGAGACCACGCTCGACAAAAGCTCTGATCCAACTGTCTTGGTACTTGACTACATGTCTGTGAAACCTTTGAGTGTCTTCCTTTTTTTGTTCTACACTTGCAAATTATGCTCCTTCTAGTTTAATGTAGTCTCCTTTTGGATATCTGTTATAAATGTCTTGAATCATATTCTGGAAAAGGAATATTGTTCGCAAAGTAATATTAACCTGTTTCTCTATGCAGCAATGACCATGCAGTTCATCAGCCACCGGTTTCCTGAGGACCATGACCCCACAATTGGTAAGGTTTTGTAACCGAAGTCTGCATGCGTTTACCATAAAGTGCCTTACTAATTCTGTACAGGCTGTCCTATATATGTCCATTCTGAATACCGGAGTTCATTAGCATTTGCTAAAGGTTAAAAATAAAATATACACTTTAACATTGGAGGAACCTTATAATCCCGGCCACTGTAATTATGTGGCAGGAGAGAGCCAAATTGTGTGGCAGGGTTGACTAAATTATGCAACAAGAAAAGACAAATTATGCATCATAGTTTCTGATAGTTTTACTTAATTATTTTGACATTTTTACCCTTGTTCACACTTTTTGGGCATAGATTGCACCTCAGTTCCAGTTTAACATCTAAACATAGCAATAAGCAACAGCAAGGTGACTGGTCAAACTTTGAAAATGGCCTTCCAGTGCGCGGAAACAAGTCACTACGATTTCAGTAACGTTTGAGCTAGAAACAATTTTTTGGGTAAAATCTGCAGATTATGCAGCAGATTAGGCCTGGGCGGTAAAATTCCGTTCCGCTCACGTATTTTGCGGAATTTGGGAAATTTTGCGTTCCGCTGAGAACGCGGAATTGCCAAAAATGTCACAGCTTCACCAATTTTTTGGGTGGTTCGCGCTTTCAAAATGCGTGTTTGCAACAGCGTTTGAGAACAGGAAAAAAGCTTTGCGAATGGGCGGAGCAAGCAATTCCGTGTGTTCGCGGAACTCTGCATGCTCGCAGAGATTTTTTTACTGTTTCGCGGAGCGCGACTACACAAATTCCGCCCACCCCTACAGCAGATAATGAAATATGTGGCAGTCATAATAGTGCAAAAAAACGCAGCTGCCTCACAATCTCATTATTACCTGTGACCCTGCATATAATCTGGAAATATTATGTAACTGTAAATTGTGACATATGTGACGTAGTACTGGGAAAATTCAAGCTAATCGTTGTATTTTACGAGGCTCTCCAGTTAGAGAGAATACTCACTTCTAGCTGTCCAGAAACATCACTAGTTCAAAACAAAAGTGTTGCACTCTGATAAAAGCATGTGTGTTTCCCATTTGGTTCAAGCTATGATTAAAATAGGGACTAAGTAACAAAAAACACATTAAAACCTGTTTTTCTTCTGTACCAATTTATCATTTTAGTCGGCTCTTTCAATTAAAATGGTTCTGCTATTTAGGCATAAGTAAACATTGACTCCTTTAATAATGGAGAGCAGTTTCATTGATTAGGGCAAAGACCTGGGACACAAAGGCTATTCCAACTCACTTTACATCGGAGGACCTGCCTACCCATAATGAAAGCTGTAAGGACGGCAGCTGCTCCAGTTTGTCAATATATGCAGGCCAGCCATAGCCCAAGAAAGGCAGTGTGTTTGGTTATTCTTTGGAGTGTACAAGGAAAATCTCTGAAACTGTCTTCCGGGATAACTAAGAAAAATGTTTGTACTTCCAAATATTTGAAGGGTGCTCACGACACACCTGTTCAGGTGCCTTACATTATGCCCCTCTGGTAGTCACACTGTCAGTTTTGTCCAGGACTAATGTACCCGCAGGAAAACCTTTGGATACACTCTGTTGCACTGTCTGTAATAGGAGTATGAGCCAGTGTAGTATAGCTCACAAAAGTGTATTTAAATATTTTTATAGAGTTTTTTTCTAAGATTCTTGGACAAAAGGCAATAGTTCAAACAAATAAATACCTTGCCAATATTAATTCTTAGAAAACAGTCTCACAGTTCCAAATGATTTAATCTTATTGACTGTGCGGTTAAGTGGAAATTCAAGCATTCGTAAACATCTTCGAGAATAGAGATAAATTAATCCCAAAGCTAGGTTATTTCTTTGATCGTACACGGTGTGGAAAGTGATAAGTTTATTTCAAATATGATTTAATACAGTAAGCAAAGAGCAAATGGAATTAATGAATATTTCTGTAGGAATGTATATAGTTATAAGTGGTTGATCCATATTTGAATTATGGTTGTGTAAGTGAGCTATTGACCATTGCCCTTGAAACCGAATTGTAGATTCATCTGATAAGCTGTGGTAATGTGCTATATTAACATTTATTTTTCCTTCAATTTGCAATCCTAAAATGTGTTTTTACGTGCGATAAGGTTTATTATTTAATGACCTGTCTGTCGCAACCAATGCGTTCTGGCTTGTGGTCAGTGAGGTGATCACCTGGACAGTCATTGCAGAGCTGGATTTTGCTCTCGTCCAGCCCTCCCGGTGGGACTGGCTTTTGGGTCTCTTCTCAAACTGAAACGGGCCAGATGAGTTTAGGAACCAAGAATGATTTTAGGACACCTGCTAACCCCGCACTATGGATCTCTGGAGCTTCTATGGGAACAGCAGGAGTCTAAACGCACAGTCCTCTGAACACTTAAACCTTTTAATCCATTTCTGTATAGCTCTAGTTTGAGTATGTGTACTTATTTTTGTTCTGGATTACTTTTACAAGTGGCATTAAATATTTTGCTAATTAAACAACAAGACCATGGAAGTCGCTGATTGGAAGATTCCACGATGGCCAGTGATGTATAAATGTGGCCGTCGGACAATTCATGCTAGGCCGAAAATCTTAAATTCTTGGTCGGCTTTACTGGCAGCCATCCAGAACTATTGGTTTCGTATGTAGTATGGCCACTGATTGAGTGTACATCGCCTGGCGTTGACTTGTATGGCATACTGGGTGTCATGCATAAACAACTTTGAGTAATCGAGTCTGAATAACATTGTTCTAATATGTTCTTATCAGCCCATATTGGCCCAAGGTTTTTCATTCTATGACTTATAAAAGGTGATTTGTTGCCACTCATCCATCGAGCTATATCGTTCAGGATCTGCTGAACTCGACTTGAACACTTCTACAAATGTTTTAAAACCTTTTCTCTGGATTTAATTGTTATTGAAGCTATGGTATGCTTTCAGGCCTGTTTATCACATTACTATAAAATGAATGATAGAAAATAGCATTGTAATGTTTGATATCTGGCTCCAGCATCCTGTTTTATGGTTTAATTATTCTCTAAAAGAGGGCATTCTCTAGGCAGGTAATAGGGCCTGCAGGGTATGTCCTATCGTTGAATTGGCTGTGCCAGAATTTGCTTTTCAAGAGTTAAAAATTGACAATTCTTCATAACACTAACCACTTGAGACTCCCCATAAAGTGTTGGCATAATCTCTGGAGATATCAAACAGTATTTATTGTAAACTGTGAATTTCTTAATATTCTTCAGGATTAGAAAATTTCCAATATTTCTTTTTTTTACTGGAGGATTTAAACATGATTTGTCCTTTTCCAATTTAGAGGATGCTTATAAGATCCGGATACGAATTGACGATGAACCTGCTAATCTGGACATTTTGGATACTGCTGGACAGGTAAATGTTTATTCGAGCATGATTTTTTTTTTTTTTTTAATTTCAAATCTTTTTTATTGAAGAATAAAGATAAAAATAAAGACAATACAATAAATCTTTAAAGGCACAAATGAACAAATTCTTGGTATCATGACACTTACAATAATCAAAAAGCAAATCAAGGGAAGAAGATAAGAAAAGGGAGAGAGAGAGGGAGAGGAGAGAAAAGATAGAGGAGAAGAGAAAAAAAGAGGTGAGAAGAGAGAGGACAGGTGTATCCATAGGGCAATAGTAGTTGGTTTACCCAGACTTGGCACACTGTGTGTGTAGCAGAGAATATACAGTAAGTATACAAAAACAGAAGCAAACACCTCAAATTCCACCTAGATTCTGTCTAGGAAAGCAGAGTGTTGAGATGCATATCATGGTGGTTCAAAGTGGGAGGATGACGCATCCAGGGATGTCCAGAGTTTTTTGTTCGAAGGCTTCCAAGTGGCTGACTGTAGTGCAGGATTATCTGCCCCTCTTAAAAATGAAAGCCATTCCAGCCACATTTTGAAGTTGACTTCATCAAAATTTTTCCATTTGTAGAGAATGACCTTGCACGCCAATGTCAGCATAATATCAAGCAATTGTCTGTCATGTATGTCCGGCAATTGTGTTTCCAGAGGACCTAAAATGACCTAAAATGACATATATGAATTCCTGGACAGGCGTGATTCCAAGCACCTGTTGAATGTATGTAAATATTTTACTCCAAAATGATCGCAATAGGGAACAATGAAAAAACATGTGTGCCAAGTCACCAGGAGCTTCTTGGCAGTTCCAACAGGTAGGCGTATCTCTCAGTTTACATTTAAACAGTCTCTGGCGGGCCCAGAACACTCTATTTAACAGCATATATTTCGTTTGACATAGGATCGGGGATATCTTGTTTGCCAGTGCGGTGTTGTGTATCACCTCCCAGTCTAATACAATGCCTGTGGAATTAGGTTCCGATTCCCACTTACTTTCGGTCAGCCTATGTGGTTTCTTGGGTAGGGGGAGGAGCAATTTATATATTCTTGATACAAAATGGTCAGCATGGTATAGTATTCGTAGCCGGGTCACAAGCCAGGGTAAGTCTGTATTGAGGGGACATTTGGAGATAGCGGCCTTCAGTTTTAGGAACTGGTAAAATTCTATGGGTGGTAAGCTAAACTTTTCTTGCAATGTCTAAAAGGGCAGGGGTCTGCCATTATCATATAGGTCATTCACTATGTGTATACCTTTTCCAGCCCACACTTCCCAGTAAAGGGTTTTCCCTTCTATCCGGATCTTAGGGTTATGCCATAGTGAGAGTAGGGTGGATCTCTTAATCACCAGAGCAGTCTTATGGTACTGGTCTAGTCGGAGAAGTGCTCTTCTGGTATTTAGAAGGATGTATTTAGAGTGAGGTATATGGGCCAGATCCATGGTGAGGAGAGACGAGAGGGGTGCATCTGCCATTAACGACCGTTCAATAGTTAGCCATACTGGAGTGTAGGATGTATCCTCAACCAGCCAAAGGGCCCCTTGCTTACAGAGGAAAGCCGTTTGGTAGTTCCTAAACGAGGGCAGGCCCAGGCCGCCCTTATCTTTTGCTAGTTGCAGCTTTTTAAGTGATAGCCTGGCTTTTTTCCCTCGCCATAGGAACTCTCCGAACAGCTTGTCTACCTTCTTAATAAATTCGTCTGAGAAAGTCATGGGGAGCATGCTAGCCAGGTAGTTAACTAGAGGCGTGCACATCATTTTTAGAGTCTCAACCCTACCCCACCAGGACAAAAATTTTGGTGACCAGCTGTCTAGCAAAGTGGATATCTTTTTTAATGTTGAGTCTTCATTTAACTTCAGAGTCGTAATCAAGTCCTTCTCAAAGTCTAGGCCCAAATATTTGAAAGCTTTCGTTTGCCAGGTAAGGCCAGATGCTCCCAGAATTCCTTTATCCCCGATGTTGTTTAGTAACTTAACCTCTGTTTTATCCTTGTTTAATTTATATCCTGAGACTCTAGAGAACCCCTCAATTGTGTCCATCAAGGCCGGGATAGCCTCATCAGCTTTTTCCGTCAAGATCAGGACATCGTCGGCGTATGCAGTCAATTTTACAGTGCAATCACCAAATGGAACCCCAGCAATGGCTTCATTGTGTCTGATATGCCACAAAAAGGGTTCTATTGCCAATAAGAACAGAGAAGGCGATAATGGGCAGCCTTGTCTCGTCCCTTGTTTTAGGCAGAAAGAGGAAGAGAAGGAGCCGCCCGCTCTGACCTTAGCAGTAGGGCCGGCATACAAAGCCATCACGAGTTTAGTAAACGTCTCTCCTAGGTTGAAGTTGCGTAAAACTGCCTCAAGGTAGGACCAATCCACCTTGTCGAAGGCTTTTTCCGCATCTAGTGTGACTGCCACCGTGGGGGTTGTCAAAAGCTTCGCTTTTTCTAGAGCATGGGCCAGTACTCTGGTGTTATCACTAGATAGTCTATGTTTTAAGAAGCCCGCTTGAGACGGATGTACTAGGGTAGGGAGGACTTTTTGCAGACGGGCTGACAAGATCATGGCCAGTAATTTACAATCAAGGTTAATCAGGGAAATCGGCATGTAGTTCTTTGGAAGTGACGGGTCTTTGCCGTCCTTAGGCAGGACTGCAATAGTCGCCTCTGCCAACGTGCCTTTGACTTCTCCTGACTCCGTAAATTCGTGAAAGAGGTTTAGAAGAGGATCAACCAAGTCCGTTGCAAAACTTTTATAAAATTTGGCCGTGAAGCCGTCCGGACCTGGTGCTTTCCCACATTTTAACCCCCTGATCGCTTTTTCCACCTCATTAGCCAAGATCGGCCCATTCAGACTGAGTTGCTCCTCAGGCTTTAACTTTGGTAGTACACATTCTTGGAGATATTCCTGAATTTTGTCTTCCACCACCAACTCGTTTTTAGCGTATAGGTCCTCATAAAAGTCTTTAAAGACCTCGGTTATCTTTTGGGGGTCCGAATGAGCGACTCCCGCCGAGTCCCTGATAACATTAATAGCATTCTTTTGTACTTTAAATTTTAAGTATGCTGCCAGGCTCTTACCGGCTTTATTAGATTCACATAGCTTAAACCTTCGCTTCCTATCCAGCCACACTCCCGCCCTTTCGCTCACTAGCTTGTTATATTCGTATTTTCTGTGGGTCATGATATTGAACGTTTCCTGGTCCCTTGTCATTTGGTGTTTGTTCTCTAAAGTAGCTATCTCAGCTTCCAATCCTTCTAACTTCGCATTACAATCCCTATTCATTGCTGAACGGATTTTGATGCACACCCCCCTTATTGTACTTTTCAAGGCCTCCCATCGCACTAGTTCTGAAGTGTCCCCTCTCACATTAGTCTCCAAATAAGATCTAATAGCCTCCAAGATTTTAGTCCTATTCTGTTCTTTGTGCAGGATTTCTTCATTGAGTCTCCAGGACGTTTGTTTAGGGGACGGTTTAATGTTACTGATGGATAGAGATATACATGAATGGTCCGACAGTACCCTTGGCTCAATTGAAGTATCCTCTATCCTTGCTACGCCATTTTGTGTAATGAAAATGTAGTCAATACGGGAGAACGAGTCGTGAGGGGGAGAGTAGAATGTGTAGTCTCTATCAGTAGGGTTTTGTATTCTCCACGCATCAATTAAATGGAATTGTTGGCATAGTTTGATGAAGGCATTATGTGACTTGTTTGGCTTGAATGTACACTTAGAGTCCCTATCTAAGGCCGGGTCAAACGGAAGATTAAAGTCACCCCCAATTATGTGTATCGCCGTATCAGGTACCGTTGCAATCTGCTTGACTAAATCCTGCCAGAATTCTAAATCATTAGTGTTAGGTGCGTAAACATTAGTGACAAAGAATTCCGTGTTATCCCTAGTGAGTTTCACCGTAACCCAGCGACCTTTTTCATCTGATGAGGATGGCAGTAGCTCTACCTTGGACTTCTTTGACATTAATACCAGAACCCCATTCTTTTTACCGAGTGCACTAGATCCTACAACCTCTGTATAAAACTTGTTGCGCAGAGTATAGAATTGTTTAGCATCCAATTTGGTTTCTTGCAGCAGAACAATGTCCCCCTTTTGTCTCCGCACATAATCTAATATCTTTTGTTTTTTAACGGGCTGATTCAGACCCTTAACATTCATGGATAAAACTTTCAATCGATCAAGAGAGGTTGTACCAAGTGGAGTGGACAGTGTTCTATGTGACATTTACAACGGTGTATGTGTCATGGTTGTACCAAGAGAGCCAAGGGAAAACATAGTACTCGGCGCATCATGTAAAGGACATATTGTTCTGCTACTTAAGATGAAATACAGTCGAGAACCACAACCAGATACTTGGGTACCCAAGGATATAGCACGCCTGGTCTGAGTATAGATATACAAACACATCATATGCATGATACAACTTGTCCAATCAAGAGAAAAGAGATAGATCAGAAAAGAAAGAAGTGGTACGGAGAGGAGAGGAAAAGGAAAGAAGGTGTATGAAGGAGAAAAAAGGAAAAATAATACAAAACATAGAACACAGCACCCATCCCTCCCAATCCCACGCAACCCCCCACCCCACCCACCCCAATTGTGATACAGAAGCATGGCGACGTGAGGAAAACCGCAGTAACCCCCCCCCCCCGCCTAAACTTAGTCATGTATAGACATTGGAACAACAATACATAATGAAAAATGCATATAAAAGGCTATGCAAGCAGTGGAACGTTGGAATGATGCAGCAAAACCGACATGTGATCAACAGCGCACACTCACTATACATTCCTGGTAAATCAGAATAATTTCTGAGTGCTCACTAAACTATGATTATCGAGCAGAAATTTGAGAATACATCATCATGGCCCATTGGAAGATATTATAGCGTCATATCCCACATCAAAGGCACGAAATGGCTAGTAGAATCTAAGTCGTCGCATCAGTGGCGAATAACCTACGCAAAGAACAGTAGAACATCAGTAATCAAAGAGACACAGTATTGCCAGAACGAATCCGGTCTACTCCGAGTAACCTGACAGTGTACCAAAGTCTGGAGTTAGACAACACGTTACAATGTATATATCACCGGCCATCGTCTCATTGGAGCCAACAAGGCGAGCCAACTTTAGTCAAGAGGGTCAGATCAATAGCAGCTGGACCACGCCAGCTTGAACCAGAAAGGTAAATTAAAGAGACTTCCAGGACATCATATAGCTTCTAGTGATGGGAAGTTTCCGTAAACTTGAGACCTATCCTGTAGGAACCCAGCAATAGACAAGCGCATCAGGCTTTTAATAACAACAGAACACAGAAAACTTTATGATAAGACCTAACGTGGTCACTTGTATCCTGAAGCAGAAGCCGAGGCCGATAGACCATCCGGGTTATTAGTTTCCATGTCGCGCTCCATGTCTCGTTCTTCCACATCCTCAAGCATGCGTTTGAGCTTCATTGGGTCCGTAAAGTAGTGAGCCGATCCTCGTATCTTCACCCGGTATTTCGCTGGGCCTACAAAGCCAAATTGGTACCCCTTCACTGACAGATGTGGACGAAGGGCGAGGAAGGCCTTCCTTGTTTCGACGGTCTCCTTACTGTAGTCTTGAGAGATATAGACCGTGGTGTCCTTCCACAAAATATGATTGTGTTTTCTCACGAAGGCTAGGATTTGCTCCACATGTTGGTAGCGTAAGGGTTTACATACGATGGGTCTTGGTCCTCTCTGTGTTTTAGTGATTCTCCCTGGCACTCTATGCGCTCTATCAAATTCCAGAGGACTTGCAAAAGTCATGTTTGTGGCTTTAGTGAACCAGGATTCCAAGAACTTGATGCATGAACCTTCCGACTCTTCTGATCCTTCCGGAATTCCAAAGATGCGTAGGTTCCCCCTCCTGTTCCTGTCCTCCAACTCGGCTAGTCGTCTGGTTGTCTGGTCAGAGGAGATGTGGAGGTGTTTCAAGGCCGTTGAGGTTTTAACCTCTATGTCTTCCAGGCGACTGATCCGGGATTCTGTTTCTGTTAGACGCGCGTTAGTGTCTCGGATATCTTGACGGATTGCCACCACTTCCTCCTTAGTGACCTTGGCTAAGTCCTTCACCTCGTCTAGCCTATTTAATATCATATCCAGTGCATCCGGAGTAACTTTCTTTGGCTTGTTTGGTGACCCCGGGTTCGAGTGGTCCGATTTACGTCTCTTAAGGGTTCCTTGATCTTTGGTATCCATTGTAACCTTCTCTGGGATGCTTAGGTGTTTAGGCAGCAACTTGAGAGCTCTCTTCCGGCACTCACGCAGCGCAAAGCAGACAGCACCAGCCTAAATAGGAGATTAGTCAGCCAGCACCTAGATCACTGACATTAATAGCATTACGCAGCAGGCATCTGAGGAGTAGAGCGACCCATTTGTTCATTTATCATGTGCACATGGTGTTAGTTGAGACTGGGACATTAGGGAGCCCCCTGTGGGTTGATGTCGAGCAATTCAGGTGTTCACTTCAGCAGACTTGGGTTTCCATGCGCAGAACATCAGCCAGCATGAACAACACGTGCATCGGAATCATTAGAGAGTGCTTTGTAGGTTAAAGGTTTTGTAGGTTAATGATATGCATTCCAGGCACACAGAGCAGCAATTATCACCTCTTTCTGGAATTCTGAATGTGCAACTGAATCCTTTCCCACATGTCTAATTGGCTACCAGCAGTGCTCGCCTGGCGTCAAAAACGGTCTATTTAGGTAAAGTTAATGTGGGAAGAGACCTTGCTTCGGTGCTCAGGCATTACCGAGTGGCGGCCGCCATCTTGGTAAAGGTCAGTGAAGTCTCTGTATGGCCGATCCCACTGCACTCATTCGATCGGCAAAAGTCAGCTGTCTGCCCCCGTGCGCTAATGTCCGTGAACGCGCTCACCTATTGCAGCTTTCCTTGCGCTGCCGGGTTTTCCGCTGTGTTTCTGTGAGAGCTTACTTCGCGCTCCGCTGTCCGTCCCTCAGCCGCGCTGCCGCCATTAATGTCCGAAGCCTCAGTCGGTGCAGCTCTTGATCCGCTGCAGCCCCGGACACGGAAATCAGCTCATCACGGTCAGGGAGTGATCCGATTCACAAATCTTCGGTCACATCCCCGCTGCAGGTATGGAAAGGCGTTCCAATTTTAGGTAAAGACGCTCGTGGCGGGAGGAGAGACGCTTCAAACCGCCATCTTCCTCGTGCTGTCAGTGTTCAGTGACACATACTTACTTTAAACTCCTTTGCATGCAGTAGAAACGTATGTTCTGTTTAACAAAAACGAATGCAGTACACAATGTTTTGACTTTTGATCTTATGGCTTTTGCAAATTTTAGGTAGTATAACTTTAGTAGATCACACATTACTGTAGCACATTCTTTTTATTTGTATGGTTTTGTGAATGAAAACAAACATAACGTGTCTGTATTCAGATATAGTCCAACAAAAGACTACTTTTAAAAACTGCACACTGAACAAATGTGGCAAAGAACGTGCTGCTCGTGATCATTCGAGAAGAATTACTATGCAATAGAACACAATGTCAGTAAACTTTCTTGCCAGGATTTTGAAAGGGAGGTACATTTTCAGTACACTTAGTCTGCAGCTCTTGTTTAATTTGTTGTAACAAACTCCCACTTTTGAACTTTCAGTAACGATCAACTCGGGGTAACCGTCTTCTTTTGAAACCTTGCAGGATAAAGTAGATCTGACACACACTTTCGTTTTGGAGATAAAAATGTGGCAAAAGTGATTTTGAAGACCGCAGGAACAATAAGGGCCAATTGGCACTTTCAGATTATACGTTCCTTGAGAATTCAGAGAAACGGACTATCTGTTAGCCTCAATTGAGTTCTCACTTCTTGTGGAGGGAAGTTCCACAGCATCTGACCCAGGACCAGCCTACCTCATGAGAAGTGGACTAGTCTATTTGACTCCTTTTATTCAGGCATACTGCATAAGAAATGCCACCTGCAGCTCCATGATGCTGCCAGATAAATGTGAGTGCTGAACAAGTAACTGAGTGATAAACGCCTACCCCCAATAAAGCACTTTATCGGTTTTGCTGCCTGATGTGAACAATATTAAAGTGTTTTATATGCGCACTAGCCAGATTGACCTACTGCCTGGTGTTCCATACGTGGTTTTAGTCTTGACACAAGCGTGCCGTTAACTAAAAGGCGTGGCCAGTACTTGCTGCATACAGACTAAATAGACAACATGTCTCGTTGAGTAATTATTTTTTATGGTCTGTGACACACGCGTCTGGTCAGGAATACATCTGGGTCTTAATGATGAAAATCAGTTTTATATCCTTTTCACTTTTTCATTGTGAATTGCCAGCTACTAATAAAACACAGAGAAGATCCAAAATATATTTTACTTGCCTAAAAATACTCTCATGTGGAGTAGTACCTTTTACTCCCAAACAAAACATTTTGCTCTCAACTTTCAAAAGTGGGTAATAAGTGAGTCTTTCTAAAACGTTATCTTGAGGCCTGATATCACTATTTATTTTCCTAAAAAAAGATTTAATTTTTCCTTCCATTTGAAATCCTAAAATGTGTTTTTACGTGAGATAAGGTTTATTATTTAATGCCCTGTCTGTCACAACCAATGCGTTCTGGCTTGTAGTCAGTGAGGTGATCACCTGGACAGTCATTGCAGAGCTGGATTTTGCTCTCGTCCAGCCGTCCCTGTGGGACTGACTTTTGGGTCTCTTCTCAAACTGAAACGGGCCAGATGAGTTTAGGAACCAAGAATTAGTTTAGGACACCTGCTCCTTCTGCCGGTGCCCATTGGGAGAACCCCAAAGTTAACAGGACCAGTCCTGATTAGAAGACATTTGCAAGGCTGCAGGGATCCCTAAAGGTAAGAGTGCCCTATTCAGAAAATGTTGTATGCATTTTGGACATCTTGTGGCTCATCCTTCACTGAGGAACCCCTGAGTACACATGGATAAGTGTCCCAGGAGAGACCTAAAGATGCATGAAGGTCAAGAGGGAAACAAGCATTCAATTCAGCAAGGCCTACAAACATGACTGTCCTGCAGCTTCTTACTCTTTTTATACACAAGGGGTCATGAGCAGAATTTGTGCCTCTTTATAACATGCAGGAGTTCGCTGAAATCTTGAAGAGCTGGAATCTAAAGCTGCCATCACTGAAAGGCCACCAAAATAGTTAGAGCTATATAAGAGGAGATTACTAGGGAAATGCACGATTTCACAGGAACGAATGCCATTTTTACAAATAAAGTATGTAGTCGCCAAAGGGTAGATATTGTTGTTCAGTGATTGTGGTGTGTTTTGCTGTATGTCAGAAGAACAAGCTATCCTTCGTGATGATGAAGTCTTGGCATCCCTTTTGGACACTTGCATTCTTGCCACACTCCACTACGGGCTTGAGTAGTTGTGAGCTGTGTCCATCTCTTGCTACTCATTCTTAAATATGCCAATTGGGAAGACACTTTTCATGCTCTGAAAAGCTGTCATTCTTTTGTTTTCAAGACGGTATAAACAAGTGCCATGAAGGGATACTTGTCGGTTTCCAAAGTAGGTGTTTTTTTTTGGAGCAAACATTTGATTTCTCCTGTTCATAAATTGTCAGGAAAGAACAGCAGATTGATGTCGCCACCTGTGTCCTGCTGTGCATAGCCCCTGTGCATGAAGCCCCAATGGATCCGGTTGGGCACAAACCGTGTCCAAAGGCTGTGCCATGCCCCCAAAAGTTTGATCTGCTTTCCCAAAGGCAATTTGCAACTGGTTCAAAGGAACTTGGGCTGTTCAGGTGGTGGCTGTAGTGGCCACAGGCTATGTGCAGTGGACTCTGAAGTCACGAGGACTGGGTGATTGGAAATACCATGTGGCCAGTGCCTAAAATACACAGCCAGAGTCTGTCCACAGTGTTTTCTTTCTTTGGCACCAGGCCAAAATATATTCCATTTAAAAAGAAAAAATCAGAACAACTTTAAATAAGGTTTCTAGTTATTTCCTCAAAAGTAAGGTTTACTTAAAACTGTTTTTAAAAAAATGTAAAATCTTCATTAGAATTGATATTATGGATAGTTTTAATGCAAAACTTAAACTAGCATGAGCAAAGCCAATAGTTCTTGCCTTTGAAAGGAAGTATCCGACTTTTTGGATTTGCCAGTGACTTTTGCTAATTCTGAACCGTATTAGCCAAAAAAATGCCTTTTGGTCTGGCTATATTGAGAAAATGCATGTATGCACAGGCATACAGAAATATCCAGACTGTTTGTCCCATGTAATTGTGTGACCAAGTCGGAGGAAAATGGCACAATAAGAGACAGATTGCACTTACAAATAGAAGTGAGTATTTGTGCATGCTTTGGTTTTGATACCGTAGCACTTTAAAGGCACACTATCTCCACCACCAGGAAATCCGCTCATGGCCTAACACTTTCTATCACACCATCCCAACTCTTCCCAGGCCGAGCCACCATCACTATCTACAACAGGATCATCCTATTTCAATCCACAGACAGGAACCTTGACCTACTCGACAAGTTGTTCCCCACTTTCAAAAACACATCTCCAACTGTCGGACCTCCAATCCTAGCACCTCTGACTACACAACACCCCCTACCTCTAATCGCCTATCTGCCCCCACCCTCAACCATTCTAACCTAGCACAGCATCAGAACGTCATCCACCTCTCCCCTCCCCCCAGCACTATAGTCATGCACCCACCCGCTGTAGCTATTTCACACCCCTCAATCACAGGCGTAGATCACTCCCCTTCATACATCCTCCACACCCCCACACCCTACCCCCCACCTCACCCCCTCCCTCACACTTCCTACTAGTCTCTCAGAACTACCCACCTCCCTTAACTTAACTCCCCCTCCCCGCAACAGGACCATCTCCCATCCATACCCCCCCCCCTCTCAGTCCCCACTACCCCCCTCTCCCAACTAGTCTCTCAGAACACACTAACTCCCTTACCTTAAGTCCTCCTCCTCCTCCTCTCAACAGGACCCTCCCCATCCCCCCCCCCCATTCTCAGTCCCCACTACCTTACCTGCACCCCCGCCATCCCTAGCCTACACTCATCCCCCAACTCACCTACGCCGCCTCCCAACAACGCCCTCACTCATACCACCAACCTCCACCCTACTTCATCCACACCCTTCGCCCCCAAACTCTCTCACCTTACGAATACCAACCCACATACTAATATCACAAAGCCCTGCATTTAACCAGCGCACCCCCACCCCCACTCCAGTACCCTGTTCAATCATTCACCCTTGGTTCCCATCCCCAACACCATACCCAATCCCACACTGGACAAGATTATGTCCACCCTCCTCCAAGTCAAAGAAGATCTTCACACCATCAAAGAACTTCTCTTCATACACCCCAGACACCCCCCAGCCACCACCACTTCCCCGCCCAACAAGTCACCCACCCTCCCCACTGACCCTCTCTCAATACGCCCCACATTGGACCTCCATCCCCAGTCGCAATCACACCAACCGCCCCCGACGCGCCCTCAATCCCCTTTCGGACCACGACATACACACCCTCCTCCGCTCATATGTCCCAGTACCCCTAAACCACACAACCACCACACACCTTTCCATACCCACGATTCACTCAAATCCCCTTAGGCCACCCACACAAAACAACAGAAGCTCCGTCCCCAATAACCTTAGAAAAGTCCCCCTCTCTCTGGAACCCTCTACCACCCTTTTCACTCCCCGACTCAAATGCATACTACTCCACTGCAGATCGGCCCCTAGACTCTCCTCTGACATCGCGGATCTCATCATAACAATGGACCTTGACCTAGCCATTCTGACCGAAACCTGGCTAACTGAATCTTCTACACCTATAATGGACATTCTAGTCCCCCCCAACTACCACATCATTAGACTTGACAGGACCGGCAAGATGGGCGGGGGAATGGCATGCATTTTTAGGAGCAACCTCTCGAGCGAGGGCAAACCTGTATGCTCTCTACATGTCATCTACCACCCACCCGGGGACAACCTCACCTTCACTCAACAACTCATGGACACGATCTCAACCAATTCCGGACGGCAGAACACTCAAATCTACCTTGGTGACTTCATTCTCCACTGGAACGATCACAATGACGCGGTGGTGAATAGTCTTAAAACTTTCTTCAACGCGCTTGACCTCACCCAAATCTGCAACAGCCCGACCCATGACAAAGGCTCTATCCTCGACCTTATCATCGCCAAAGAGGACTCTACTCAACTGGGGGCAATCCAACCATGTGACTGGTCAGACCACCACATTATCACATTCTTCATCAACGAAAAAGTTAAACTTAACCCGGCTCAACCCACCAAATCCAAGATCTGGAAAAAGGGCCTGAAGAAACAACCCCAACTCCTTACCTTCCCACAGCTGCAACGTCCTCCTTCCCCCTACCGGCGCCTTTGACGTTCAATCTCTGACCGACCTCTACCTCAACTCTATGACCTCAATATTCAATGAAGCCGCCCCCCTGCAACTGAAGAGTCTCCACCAAGAACTCTAACCCATGGTATGATGGTAGACTCAACGAAGATAGACGTGCCATGCGAATGGCAGAGCGTACCTGGAGATCAGACCCCTCAGCACTGCACCTTAAAAGTCTTAAGAAAAAGAGAAACGCCTACTTTAGGATAATCAAGCGCTCAAAATCAGATTTCTTCAGCCTCCAGCTCAATCAAGCAAAAACCGACCAAGAAAACTGTTTGAACTAGTCAAAACTCAAACCAAGGAACAACCTCTTCAATCAAATAGCACAACCGGCGATATACCATCCTGTGAAGACTTCTCTGCTTTCTTTAAGCTAAAGACTGCTAACATAAGAAGCGATCTCCTCAATGATGTAAGCCGCTACTCCAGCCCCAACAGCATAACTTCCACTCAACCTAAAAACAACGTGGCATGGTCGTCCTTCGACACCTACTCAGAAGAAACAATTTACAAACTGCTCGGCACCTTGAAACCCTCTAATCACCTCACAGACCCCTTACCTGGTAATGCTGTAAAAGACTTCATCCCCCTGCTCCTCCCACTTTGGACTAAAATCATTAACCGTTCCCTTCAACAAGGACTTATCCCTGACTCCCTCAAGGTGGGACGAGTCACGCCTATAATCAAGAAACCTACAGCTGACCCTGCTGACCTACAGCTGACCCTGCTGGCCTAAACAATTACCGCTCTATCACCAATATCCCCACCCTGGCCAAACTGCTGGAAAAATGCGTACTACTCCAACTGACAAAACACATCGATCAGTTTGTCCTCCTCAACCCTCATCAATCAGGCTTCCGAGCAAGACACAGTACGGAAACGGCTATGACACACATAATTGATGACGCCCTCCAAATCCTAGATCATAACGACTCCTGCCTCCTCATCCTACTCGATATCTCCTCAGCATTGGACACAGTCAAACATGAGAATCTTCTTGAGCTGTTAAACACAAGAATGGGTCTATCTGGGACTGTTCTCAAATGGTTCACTTCCTTTCTACTTAACCGGTCTCAGAAGTTCAAGATCAACAACGTGTTATCCCCATCTATGCCTGTAACATTGGGCGTCCCACAAGGATCTTCCCTATCCCCAACTTTGTTCAACCTAGTCATGGAACCACTCACCACCTTGTTACAAGCATCTAATGTACACTTTCACATGTACGCCGATGACACTCAACTCTATCTAAAACTACAATCCCTGGAAGACATCAAACTTGTGAACTCTACGCTCAAACACCCAATCATGGGTGGCCGATAATCACCTCAAACTAAATGCTCTGAAAACTGAGTTCCTTCTGATCTCACCTCCTGCAAAAATCTCCACCACCCAAACTTGGCTCAAGCACCTAACTGCACTCAATGTCCAACCCACTATTGTGGACTCCCCGAAATCCTTAGGCATCACACTTGACGCCAATCTCAACATGCAGCAGCATATCAGCAAAGCAACTAAGGGAGCAAATTTCCAAATCAACACTTTGAGGAAACTTAAACCCTTCCTCCCAGCTAAGGACTTCCAAACTGCAGTACAAGCCCTAGTCATCCCACGCATAGACTACGGAATCGTCGCCCTTTGCGGACTCCCCCTATCGACAACCGCACCCCTAAGAGCCTCCTTGAACGCTGCAGCGAGACTTATCACTGGATCAAAAAAACATTTGCATATTTCCCCTGACTTAAAATCCCTGAACTGGCTCCCTTTTGAAGCCAGAATGCAGCTGAAAATTGCTTGTATGACTCACATTGCTGTACACCACAAGTCACCCAACTACCGCACTCAAAAGCTGACTATATCAGGGGGCTCGAGATCCACTAGAAGCACAAAAAATCTCCTCCTGAAACCGCGAAGATTCCGGAAGGAAAAAACATATAAACGCTCCTTCTCTGGAATGGCACCCAGGATCTGGAATGCACTCTCTCCCGAAACCAGGCTTATCTCCTCCACTGCATTTTTTAAGAAAGAAGTAAAAGCCATCCTTATGGCTAAATTCACCTGAACTCTTTTTTTGGATGTATCAAAGACATTGCACCGACTTTGTATTATTTGTTTATCTGATTGTCTAATGTACTAATTGTTTATCTGATTGCTATCCTATTTTGCTACTCACTTACTACCTACTACTATTTTGTACCCAAAAGTTTGTTTAATCACTCTCTTGTTTCCCTTACCCCTTGTTTCTGTAAAGCGCTCTGATATCTGCAAAGATCTTGTTCGCGCTATATAAAACTTTGAAAATAAATAAAATAATATTGCTAGCATGGCACTGCTTCATTTCCCGGTCTTGTAGAACTGTACTGCCTTTGACTGACATACTTGTGCTTAAACCTAAATATGACAGACTGGAATGTGTACAGAATTTCAGCTCATTACTGGAGCAAAGTAGTTTTTAAACTCTTTTGGGAAGTTTAGGTTGCAGTACCCTTAGAAGATATTGTGGGCCTTCTAAAGGTACCACATTGGCTTGTCACCACAATACAAAATGCGTGGTACGGACAAGCGATAGACTTTTTGAAAGGAGCCTTAGCGACCAGCCTGCAGGTTCCAAGTAACTGCGGGTGGTATGTCCCCTTCACCCGTGGGTTAAGCCTCAGCCTCTGCGCCAGTGGCTCCACGTAGAGGGCGAAGAGGAGGGGCGACAAAGGGCACTCGTGCCTCTCTCAATAGTGAACTGGGGAGATGTGCATCCGTTGACGCGAACCGTAGCCATTGGGAATTTGTAACAATTCAGAACGTACGTACGGAACCTCACGCCCAATCCTACCTTCTCCAGGACTTTCTCTAAATAAGGCCAGTGGACCCTATTGAACGCCTTTTCGGCGTCTAAAGCCAGCATGATGAATTCCCCCTGCGTGTGTATAGCTTTTTCGATAAGGTGCAAGGCCTGCTTAGTATTATCAGAGGTTTGGCGTTCCGGGATAAAATCCGCCTGGTCCAGGTCGATTAGGCCTCCCAAGTGGGGCGCAAAACGGGCAGCTAAAATCCCAGTGTATAATTTAAGATCAACATTAAGGAGAGAGATAGAACGGTATGCCCTGCATTGCGACTTATCTTTCCCCGGCTTAGGGATGACCGCTATGGAGGCCTCTAGGAGATCCCCTCGGATCGCCCCGGGTTCTGAGAAGGAATTAAAAAGGCGCGTGAGAAGGGGAGCGACCTGAGCACAGAATGTCGTCTAAAAGACCGCGGGAAAGCTGTCTGGCCCAGGCGTTTTCGCCAACTTGAGGCGTGAGATGGCAGTGATAACTTCCTCCGGCCGAATGTCACGTTCGAGATATTCCGCCTGGTCCTTTGTAAGGACTGGAAGGGGGACGGAGTCAAAAAAAGCCTCTCCAACCAAGTCCTCAAAAGCGGAACTAGCATAGAGGTCGCAAAAAGCACTACCAATATAATTATCTTCCGAGATCGCCTGCCGTCTCTCCGAAGAATTTCCTGCACTTTCTGTTATCGAGTTTCGCGCAGCTTGTGGACGAGCAGGCGCCCACACCTATCGCCTCCAGTGTAATAGGCTTGTCGTAGTCACAAATTCCGCCCTATCCTGGTCAATGGCTGCTAGTTGCTGCCGAACAGCTTTAAGTTGCTTCCACACTCGAGGGGCCCCCATTCTCTGGTGCATTTGCTCCAGTTCCTTAGTCTGGTGAGTGAGTTCTTCCCGCTTACGCCTACGATCGACATTGTCTGCGGCAGAAATTGCTATAAACTCTCCCCTTATGACTGCCTTCAGTGCTGCCCACTGCGTTGCAAGTGTGGTGTCCCAGTTGCTGTTGTGAGAAAGATAGTGATGACGCTCTGTACCCGTCTAACCATCTCTTTGCGGTGCAGTAATGTCTCCCGGAGGTGCCAGGTCCGCAGCGCACGCTGGGTTGGTGGGAGGGAAAGAACAACTGTCACTGGGGCGTGATCAGAGAGGGAGGCAACCCCGATCTCCACCTCAGTCGTCAGCGCATGTATGGATGTCGATGCTAGCAGATAGTCTAGGCGGGCGTATGTTTTGTGTGCATTAGAATAATATGAATATTCCCGTCCCCGGGGGGTGAAAGCTGCGCCATAGATCTTTGAAACCTAACTCATGTAGACGGGACAAACCCTCCAAGGAAAGAGTACCAGTTTGGGAGGTGCGCTGACATGACCGGTCTAAGGTATTGTCGAAGACCAAATTTAGATCTCACCCAACAGAACTTGGCGGTCTGGTGTGGCCGAGGCTTCTGTGAGGGCTGAGTGAAAGAACCTTTCCTGGCCTTCATTGGGGCCATAGACTGAGCCAATAGTGAACGTGGAATCGCTTAAAGAAAACCTGTAAGTCAACAGCCTTCCTTTTACTTCTGCCTCCTTGTGTATGACCTTACCCTTGAACCGCTGAGCTACCAGAATATCGACTCCCGCTGTTTTGGTATTGCCTGAAGAGAAGAACTGATATGGGAACTTCCGCGAATGGAGGCGGTGGCAATCTTTCTGTAAAAGGTGTGTCTCCTCCAGGAGACAGATATCTTAATGGGATTGCTCCAGGTACAAAAGGACTACTATGCGCTTTACTGGATTATTCAACTCTCTCACATTTAACGTGAGTATTGTAAGCTCCGTAGCTGGCATCTACTCTGTGAGGGTTATTAAAAGCAGAAGGAGCACGCTAACATTGAAATAACTAAGACCTAGGGTGTCGCCCCTCTCTAGTAAGCCCGGGCAGTGTGTATCTACATCAGCCCTAAGCGCACGGGGGACAAGGAACACCGGAACCCCCCAAACCTACCCCACCCCAAAGTAAACACCCAATACGAAGAAAGGTGAGCAAAAAAATATTGTCCATCATCCGTAGGTGATTGGAAAAGTAGTGAATCTGGATAGTTTGTCTATATCTCAACAGCCACCTCCGGCCAATGGACTGGGGAAAAGAACAAGCAAACAAACGGCTGTGGAAAATCATGAGTCTGCCAGGTTGGGACGAGATCAGTTCTGAGGAGACCGCCTCCACTGCGGCCCGTTGGCCTTCCATGATCTCGGCTGCAGGAGGTTTCTTTAATCGGCGCCGTCTGCCCTGTTGGCACCATCGGGGCTTGGAGTCATCTGATTCCACGGCATGGTTCGTCGAGTCGCTCTCCTCGGCAGGCGGGTCGATGCCCAGGAAGCGGCAGGCCTCCACAGGGATCGTAGCTGATAGTTTATTGTCCAGTTTGAACACTAGGCGAAAAGGATGGCCCCAGCTGTAGGAGATGTTATGTTGTAGGTGGGCCGTGATTGGTTTGAAGGTTCTGCGTGTTTGCAGAGTGAGGGCCGACAAGTCCTGGTACAGAACCGGCGACTGGTCTCGAAGGACGGGGTGCAGCTGTCGGGCATTTTGGAGGATCTCTTTCTTAGTGCGATAGTCCTGCACACATACCAGGATGTCTGGCGGTTGAGCCGAAGGGGCATGCAGGGGGCCACCCTTTGAGCCCTTTCCAGACGGAGTTCCGACTCCAGTGGGCGCCCCAAAATGTGATTGAAACGTTCCCTTGTGTATCTAAACTGGTCCTTCGTATCATCGGCCAATTTCACGCCACGGATCCTTAGATTATGGCACCGGGAACGATTTTCCAGGTCCTCAAGGTGAGTCTGGAGATCGAACTGTTGATCGTGGATCCGAAGGATTTCCTGCTGAAACACTGCTATTTCCATGTCCTTCCCGTCGCTCTTGTCTTCTAGCTCGACAACTCGCTCGCCTATTCCATCCATGTCCCTGCGAATCTCCTTTATCTCCTCCATGAACTTCTTCAGTGTGTGGATGTCCTCCCTCAATGTAGTAAACAGTGACTCCAAGAAGGCTTTGGTAATTGGCTCCGATCTGTCCTCCAGCCTGGAGGTGGGCTGGGTAGAACTTGAAGCCATGTTGAGTTTCTGACTCGCCTGGGCCTTGGTTAACAAATCTTTCAAAGTCTTATCCTTATGCCCTCTGGAGGTGGATATTGCGCGTTCCGGGCACCACAGTAGTCATGAACCCAACGCACCCACCGCCCAGCTTTGCTCAAAAAATTCAATAGTCCTGGATGTCCGCTTGTGGCAAGCAGTGGCCGATCCAACCTGTGGGTCGTGGCTATTCCCGGCACCTGTATGCCCCACTCGAACCCTGGTGTATCCTGCCGCTCCGCCCTGTCGTAGAGCGACCCCGACACAGTCCAGTCACTCCAGTGCAAGCTAACAGCTCTCCATGTAGCACAGTACCCGCGCCAACACCTGGAAGCCAATCCGTGCTCCGCCACGCCCCGGCGGTCATATACCGTCCGTCCGCGAGGTCGCTGCCCCCCACTTCCTTGTGTCGCACGAGGGCCCCTTCGTGATGTGCAGGGCCATCTCCCACCCCGAGGCAAGTTCCGCAGAACCTTTTTGGCATCCCCCAGCTGAGACCTGTAAAGGCGAAACTCAAAGCGGGCTCCCTTCCCGCCAGGAGTAGGTCGCTGTGTGCTCCCCCAGTCTCCGCTCACCTCCACAAATATTCAAATATCGTACCACCCATCCTCCACTGAGCAGACCGTTGTGCCGCGTACCAGCTCGCCCCTGTCTCTCCAGTCGAGCACTCCCCGGGCCTACCAGAGACCGGGCCCATGCACAGGTGTAGCTCGCTCCTTCCTCCGCTCCCCAGGCCCAGCGAGCCGTCAACTGTGACTGTCTTCCCCACGACACCCAGCTGCTCCTCTAATTGCGATGTGGACGCTGGGGTGATGCAGTCACCGCTCTGGGGGAGACCCCAGATAGTGCCGCAGCCTCAATCACCGGGATCCAGGCCCAAAAGGAAGCGCCTCTACAAAATGGCGTGCCAGTCCGTCAGTTTGCTCTATGGCGCCTTGCTAAGTGACCAATAGCACCCCTCGCTGCTCTGCTAGGAGCTGTGTCCTTAGCCAATCCTTCTGTGCACCATCCGCCAGCCAGCCCCTGCAAGTGTCACTGATAAGGCCCACTAGGCCATGCCACGATGTACGCCGCCCTTCACTCCAGGCTAGCCAGCTGCCGTTGCTCTCCTGGTGATGCCAGGCAATCTTCAGCCCCACTCACCGGCGGTGTGCACAGTCCTCAGCCAGCGGGCTCCTCCACGTCCCACGACCACCACCGAACCGACCAGGTGGGAGGCCCGGTCCTGGGCCTGTGCAGCGCCACGCCCGCATCTCACTCCCTGCGGACAGGTGCTCTGAGACCACCCCGTGTCGTCACACCTACTGGTCCGTCCTCGCTGCAGAGGGGATCGCCAGGCCCTCCATCCGCCACACCACTGAGGGGCGTCCCAGTCCTCTCCGGAGGGCCTGCACTCGCGGCTATGCCAGCCCAGGCGCGGCGGGTTCTTCACAAGATGGCGGCCCGACTCTCAGCCGCGGGGGTCCGCCAGTCCGCAGCCATCCGTGCCGCCGCTCCTAAAACTGAAGCTCTAGTGCCGCCTCTCGTGCTCACTGACCTGCTGGGGGTTAAAGCGCTGTTCCCTGGGCCTCTCACCGCCCAGCTGCAGGTCCCCGGGCCTCTCCTCTCATGGGCGGCAGCGAGACCGGTCGCCCTCAGTCGAGGACAAAAATGTCTCCCCAGCAGCCGCCTCCATCTCAGTATGCTTCTCTGCTGATTAGAGACCAAAACAGCCTCGAATGCTTAGGCCGACAGTCCCTGGATCGGCCAGAAAGCCGGTACTGTGTCAGGCCGTCGGCGGGAGCTCCAGAGCAGTAAGTCTGCTCACGCCGCCATCTTGGCCACCACAAATTAATTTTAAAGAGGAGATTTTCGAGGGGCGTGGCTAAGATGGCAACTGAGTAGGACGTGCCCGCTCGTCGCTCCGACCCCCAGCCTGGGCCCTAGCCACCCTCAGCGGATCACTACATAGCTTGCCCAATCCTGCTCCGAACCGGCACTGGTCCGCAAGGTCGGATCCCTGGATTTGGTGTGGCACCGGCTCTTCGAGCTGACGGATGGCACTTTGATCGGCACTCGCGCGTGGTGGAAGGCCTCGGAATTTATATCTTTCCTAGGTGACCCATCCTACCCATTTGGCCTGGGATAAGGTTGCGGTCTCTAGACGACTTAGGACTTTTCCGTCTTCGATTACGCCTATAGCCCATAACCCCGACTTTACACTGGGTCTGGATGCGGAGAGGTTCCGTTACTGGACTAAGGAGACTTGCCGTTATGTTGGCCACCTTTTTGATCTCTCAGAACCTTGATCCTTTACGAATCGTCGCAAAGAGCAGGATATACCGGAAACTGAGCGTTCTCGATATCTACAGGTCCGGCACTGGGTGCTAGGTGGGGAGGTGCGGGGAGGCACAGAGAGACACCTCGCTCCATTTGAGAAGTGGTTGCTCACGTCACAATGACGCCCGTTTGACCTCTGACTTATATAAGTTTACCAAACGCACCCCAGACATTGGGAAGACTCCGAGTCAGCTACAGTGGGAAGAGGAGTTAGATAGGACCATGACGCAGAAAGAATGGCATGATATCTTCTACAGGGCTCGTCGCACAGCCCGCAACGTGGCCTCTATCGAGACAGCCATGAAAATAGCCACCTACTGGTACCTGACCCCTGTTCGACTCCATAGAGGTAACCCATTCCATAGCCCGCAATGTTGGAGAGCCTGTGGCTCGCTGGGTACCCTCACTCATTGACTATGGGATTGTCCTACCCTAGGCACGTATTGGCAGCAGATCCTTGATGACATGGACTCCCACTTTGACACTCGGATCCCCCGTTTTCCAGTATATATCCTACTGGGCCTATCCAATGCTATTACGTTTCCCCTTAAATCTCGGAGGGGCAAACAGATGGCACTCGCCCTGGGGCAGCAGTACAAAATATACTTGCCCGTTGGGGTACTACGACGGTCCCAACCCGATGGGTGGCTCCATAGACTGTGGAACATATTGGGGATGGAGAGGATATCTCTTTCACTGACAAATCCGGGGCAGGTTTTCACGAACTGTGGGAACCTTTCCTCACTCTACTGATGTCAGTATTTGGGACAAGTGAGCTCTGTAAATTCTGAGACTCCTGTGACGCGCTGACCCCCTGCCCCTAAGCAAGTAACCTGAGCACTCCTGCTATCTAGAGCATCTATCTATCTTTTGACATTCTCAGCTCACAGAGATATATCTAGCACATGGATGGAGGGAGGGAGGGGGTTTCTTTTTTCGTTGTGGTTATCGTATGTTTGCCAAATGTAATAACAATATTGCCGGATTGCAGTCCGATGTGTTAGTTGAATCTCCTGTCTTGAAACTCAATAAAAGAAATTTAAACAAAAAAGAGGAGATGTTCTTTTAAATGTTGAGACTGTAGATATGCATTGCAAGTTAGGACACATTTTGCATTTCACAATGTGCTTAAAAGTGAAAAGCAAATGTGGACTCACAATGGGCGGAGTTGTGAAGCACTAGAGTCTTGAAGGTAAGTCTTTCTAATCTGATAGCGGTTGTCCTGAATAAAACTAGTGTTCATGTCCGTGGCAGGCTGATGGGGCTCCCTCAGGAAGTGGGTGTAGCGGTTTCTAAAGGGTATGGGGCAGATTGGCACAGCAGTGGAAGGCAGCAGATGGCCTAGTAGGGAGGGAGAAACACAGAGCATGGGGAGGAGGGGGGGGGGGGGAGTAGCCCAACTCGAGAAAGCAAAAAAACACATGAACTTCCATTGGTTGCTGAAATGAACAAACCAAAAAAGTAGTTCCCTAAATGTAAGCAGTGGAAGGATACAAGTCATTAATTTAAAAAAATGGCAGAGAAGCTATGCTCACTGGTAAGGAGAAGCACACGAAGGAAATGGAAAGCCATCAAATAGGAAGCAAGCAAATGAAAGTGACAGGAACGCCAACCGACGGTAAGCAATTGGCGGGGTGTAAGCCCACTTTGATTTTGGTTTGGGCCACAAGGGGGGTTTTCTTCCCAAAGACTACTAAAAGCTGTCTAGTAAGCGATACTTATAAAATTTGCAAGTTAAGTGGAACCTTCACCCCAACCAGCACTCAGCCATTTCTCACTGATCAGTGATTTTTAAAATTAATTTATTTATTGCTAATGTGTTTATGTGTTCTTGTGGCTTCTTATAAATGTATGAATTTCAGAACCAGATTCTGAGTAGATCATTGGAAAATACTGGCTTATTCCAATGATTCACTCTCATAACAATGCACATTTGTTTTCTTATACCCTTTATGGATGCCATTTAAACCATCTTATTGTTTCAATGCAGGCGGAATTCACAGCAATGAGGGACCAATACATGAGGGCTGGAGAAGGGTTCATTATTTGCTATTCTATAACTGACCGTCGCAGTTTCCATGAGGTCCGGGAATTCAAACAGCTCATATACCGTGTGCGACGGACAGACGATACTCCTGTGGTTCTTGTTGGGAACAAATCTGACCTTTCACAACTTAGACAGGTAACTTTTAGTGCCACTAAAAGGGTTGCATTTATTATATTACAATGTTAGATTTCTTTACCGCAGCTTTTGTGGTATAATCACAAAATAAGATAACAGATCTGCATGCTTTTCACTTGGATCATATAGTGAGCAGACATAAAAAGAAAAAGAAATGTGTCTACTGGTGAAAAATTGTCTTTGTTCATGTGACATATGATTAGAGCCATAAAAAGCCTGACCTGTTCTCACCACCTTGCGCTGCCACCTAAAAGTGGAATCGCCTAGAGCCTTGTGCACATTTTGTGTTTACTAAGTTATATTAGCTTCCAGCCGGAGTAAAGCTTTTTAATGTTTCACTATAGGAGTATAGGTTCTCACAAATTATTCACTTGGGACACACTGGCACTTGGTATACTGTGTATGTATATGTTTTGGATACTATGTATTGATAATCCCCACTGTCTATGTATGTATAAACTATGGAAATATCTCAACAACTGACTGAGTACATACTTTTTATGTTTTCCATATTTAACCACCGGAGCCATTGTTGTTTTGCCATAAGTAAAACTTGGGACATAATAAAATTAATTAAATACAATAGGTGTTCCTGCATAACAGAAATGCATATCTCTTCATTCTGTATACCTGTACCTTGTTCTAGTGTATCACTAATATTACACCTCTAGACTATCCACTGTTGTAGCTGTACCCTCCTCCTCTATCCCAGTACTGCACCGACTGCTACCTCATACTCTTATCATTACTACTACTATGCTACCTCATACTTGTACTTTTACTATTAGTGTGTTTATATCTATGCTACGTCGTCACCCTTCACATACTATTACTACTATTAGTGTGTTTATATCTATGCTACATCGTCTCCCTTCGCATATTTCTGTCTCCATCCTGTGCGGTAAGGTGAACCCACTCCACTCCGCTCCTTGGACTGCACCAATTAACACCTCCTACTTCCTGTTTTCGTTTTATTTTGAGTCTGATTGTGTTTATTGTACTTAGATTTTGATTTTGCCCATGTTTATAACGACTGCTGAATCTGATAGTGATTATTGTATTTAGTGATTTATATAGTGACTCATTGTATTTTGAGTCTGATTGTGTTTATTGTATTTAGATTCTGTTTTTGACCATGTTTACAATGACTGCTGAATCGGATAGTGATTATTGTATTTAGATACAGTGATTTAGACTTAGATACATGCTACCTCATGCCTTTTCTTAGACGCTACCTCATTTCCCTTTTGGTTGCTCGCTAGTGTCGCTTATAACGCCCTAGCTCCTACACCTAACACTACAGCCTCTAAAAATGGAGCGCAGCGGCAAGCACACTTTTAAAATTAACTACCCCTCCACCCTCACCAAAAAAGCCATTAAACGTTTTAAACATAACTTCATGAGGTCGCACCCTGAAACACCCTTTGCCGACACCTACTTTTCACCGGCCAATGGAGCCATGAAAACTGATATCATTTTCCACACCTCTCGCAGAGCCCAATGGAAAAAAGCGTTCCTAACCCTACTTACCGTCTCCTCCACCAGGAAAACAACTCATGGCCTAACTCTCTCTATCGCACCCTCCCACCTCTTCCCTGGCAGGACTACCATTACTATCTATAACAACGGGATTGTCCTTATTCAATCCACGGACAAGAACCTGGAACTACTAGACAACCTATTCCCCAAGTTCAAAGAGCACCTCTCCAATCCGCGGACCCACACCCTGATCTCCACCAGCACCATCACCCCTGACATCGCAGCCCCCACCCACAACACCTCTACCCCCAGCACCCCAGTAAATAGCCCACCCGTTGTTAACACCCCACATTCCCCAACGACAGACTCCCCCAGCACCCCAGTAAATGGCCCACCTGCTGTGTCTAACACAATCGCCGCCACCTCTTATACTAACCGACCCTCTAACGTGATCCCTTTTACCCCCACTCACATCCCCTCTATCCCTCTCCTCCCTGACATAACAACCCACACCTGCAACACGCCTCCTGCACACACCACCGCTCGGAGTCTATCCACCCTCCCCTCCCATCCCCCCCACGACAGACGCCCTCCCCTCCACAGCACCCTCCCCACTCTCACCCGCGACACTCCCACACCTGACAAAATAACTCTCACCCACAACACGCCACCATCTGATAACATCACCACTCAAAGCCTATTCACCCCCCCCTCCCACACCCCCTACGGCGAACACCTTTCGCCCCCCAGCCCCCTCCCTACTCCCACCCACGACACTCACACCCTCCCAACGACACACACAGAACATACCACCTCTCCTACCTTAGCATCCCCCTCTCTCCCACCGCCTACTCTCAGCCCTCACTACCCTCCGGTCTCCCCCACTGTCTTTGGCCTTCACTCACTCTTCCACTCACCGGCTCCCTCTCCCACAGGCAGCACTACCTATGCCTCCCACCCACCGCCATCACCGCCTGCCTCACTCACACCCCCCGCCAATAACGCCATTATATCCCCCCCTTCGATTCCCTGCCCGCTTTCTAGCTCACTATACACCACCTTCGCCATCCCCAATGCTCCCCCTGACCAGACTTTACCCACCCTCCAACAAGTCAAAGAGGATATTCTACAAATCAAAAAAGATGTCCGCGCAATCAAAGACCTGCTCTCATCACAGCCCAGTCCTCCTCCCATCATCCCTCTACCCTACAAAGGACGCACCCGCCCTACATACCCTCGCCTCCAACGTCACCCGCGCTGGCCGACTATCCCCGTTCGCAACAACTCCCACCGCCCCCGCCGTGTCCCCAACCCACTGTCGGACCGCGAACTATGCTCACTACTACGCTCTTATGGCTCGGGTCCGGTAAAACACATACCCAGCACACACATCCCCATACCCACTATTCTTACAAACCCTCTGAGGCTCCCAACACTCAACAACAGAGGTTCCGTCCCTAACAACCTCAGAAAAGTTCCCCTCATTCTAGAAAGCTCGACCACCCCTCTCTCTCCCAAACTCAAATGCATCCTACTCAACTGCAGATCGGCCCAGAGACACTCCTCCGACATCGCAGATCTCGTCTCAGATAGGGATCTGGACCTAGCCATTCTAACAGAAACTTGGCTCACTGAAGCCTCTACTCCGATTATGGACATACTAGTCCCCCCCAACTATCACATCATCAGGTTAGACAGGTCTTCAGACAAGACGGGCGGGGGAATTGCATGCATCTTTAAAAGCAACCTCTCAGTTACTAAAGTCACCTCCCCCTCCCTCTCCTCCTGTGAACTCCTCTGCCTCGACATTACCAGCGAGGCCAAACAAGTTTGTGCTCTACATCTCATCTATCACCCGCCTGGTGACAATCTCATATTCACCCAACAACTCATGGACATGATCACTTCCAATGCCGGTCGGCAGACCACCCAAGTCTACCTGGGTGACTTCAATCTCCACTGGAACGACCAGAAAGACACAGTGGTAAACAGTCTCAAAACTTTCCTTAATGCACTTGACCTCACCCAAATATGCGATAGACCAACACACGACAAAGGCGCGATACTTGATCTCATCATTGCCAAAGAGAATTCTACACAACTGGAGACGATTCTACCCTGCGACTGGTCAGATCACCACATTATCACCTTCTATATCAATGAAAAAGTTAAACCTAACCCGACTCAACCAATCAAATCCAAAATATGGAAAAGGGACATGAAGAACCTCAACGCCTCTACTCTGCCTCCCCACATCGGCAATCTGCTCCTCCCCCCTTCAGGTGCCGCGGATGTTCAATCACTGACTGACCACTACCTTGAATCTATGAATACATTAGTCAATGAAGTCGCCCCACTGCAACTGAAGAGAGTCTCCACCAAAACTTCCAACCCCTGGTATGACGACAGACTCAATGACGATAGGCGGTCGATGCGAATGGCAGAGCGCACTTGGAGAGCGGACCCCTCAGCACTGCACCTCAAAAGGCTCAAAAACAAGAGAAATGCCTACTTCAGGATAATAAAGCGCACAAAATTGGACTTCTTCAGCCGCCAATTGGACCAAGCAAAAAACAGGCCAAGAAAACTCTTCGAACTAATCAAAACCCAAACAAAAGCACAACCCCTACAATCAAGTAGCACAACAAGCGACACCCCACACTGTGAAGACTTCTCTGCTTTCTTTAAGCTAAAGACTGACAACATAAGAAATGACCTCATCATGGATGTAAGCCGATTCCCCAACCACACAAGAATGGCTAACACTCAACCTAAAAACATGGCTTCCTGGCAGTACTTCGATACCTACTCGGAAGAAACAATACACAAACTGCTCTGCACCTTGAAGCCATCTAACCACCACACAGACCCTCTACCTGCTAATGCTGTAAAAGACTTCATCCCCCTGCTCCTCCCTCTTTGGACCAAAATCATCAACTGCTCCCTGCAACAAGGCCTCATTCCGGACTCCCTCAAGGTGGGGCAAGTCACTCCTATACTCAAGAAACCTACAGCTGATCCGACTGACCTAAACAATTACCGACCCATCACCAATATTCCCACACTGGCCAAACTGCTGGAGAAATGTGTCCAACTCCAACTAACAAGACACATTGACCAATTTGACCTCCTCAATTCTCATCAATCAGGATTCAGAGCGAAACATAGCACGGAAAAAGCTATGACACACATAATTGATGACGCCCTCCAAATTCTTGACCGCAATGAGTCCTGTCTCCTCATCCTTCTTGACCTCTCGTCAGCATTTGACACGGTCAAACATGAGAACCTGCTGGAACTGCTAAGCACTAGAATGGGTCTATCGGGAACGGTTCTCAAATGGTTTTCGTCCTTCCTACACAACCGATCTCAGAAGTTCAAGATCGATAATGTGCTATCTGCACCTGTGCCTGCGGATCTAGGTGTTCCACAAGGATCCTCCCTCTCCCCCACTTTGTTCAACCTCGTCATGGAACCGCTCGCCACCTTGCTCCAAGCTTCTAATGTCCAATTCCATATGTACGCCGACGACACACAACTGTACCTAAAGCTTCAATCTCCGGAAGATATCAAACATCTGAACTCCACGCTTATTAACACTCAATCATGGCTAGCCGATAATCACCTCAAACTAAATGCTCTGAAAACTGAGTTCCTTCTCATCTCACCCCCGGCGAAAATTTCCACCACCCAAACATGGCTCAACAACCTAACAGCACTTAATGTCCAACCCACCATCGTGGACTCAGCGAAATCTCTAGGCATCACACTGGACGCCAAGCTCAACATGCAGCAACACATCAGCAAAGCCACAAAAGCAGCTAATTTCCAAATAAACACACTGAGGAAAATCAAACCCTTCCTTCCAACTGAAGACTTTCGAACTGCTGTACAAGCGTTAGTCATCCCTCGAATCGACTACGGAATTGTGACCCTCAGTGGACTCCCGCTATCCACAACAGCACCCTTAAGAGCCTCCCTGAACGCTGCCGCAAGACTCATTACTGGCTCAAGAAAACATTCGCATATTTCCCCAGATTTAAAGTCCCTAAAATGGCTGCCGTTTGAAGCCAGAATACAACTAAAAATTGCAGTTATGACACACGCGGCCGTGCACCACAATGCACCCAACTACCTCGCTCAAAAATTGTCCATATCAGGAGGTTCGAGGTCCAATAGAAGCTCAAAAAATCTACTCCTGAAACCCCGTAGATTCAGGAAAGAGAAAACCTACAAGCGCTCCTTCTCAGGAATGGCACCCAGGATCTGGAATGCGCTCCCGCCTGAAACTAGGCGTATCTCCTCCGCTGCACTCTTCAAGAAAGAGGTGAAAACCATCCTTCTGGCCAAGATCTCCTGAACCTTATAGGTAGTGGTTCAGAGACTCTACATTGCCTGGCATCAATGCTCACCTGTCCTTTGGCATTATACCTCTACCTGATGGTGACACTACTTCGCCTCTTTCGTCCTACCGACCAATATATGAGACACATTGGGTCACAGATTCACCCTCCCGATGCCCTCACTCAGAGCGCTCTCTATACTAAAACACTGTTATAAGCTTGCCACACACCCAAGTTGTACCTGTACACCTATATAATGTGATCCATGACTTGTGCAGTTTTATTACCTGTTCACCTGACTGTATATTGATTTGTTTATGTATGTTGTTTTATTATTATCCTTCATGTTAGTGACTACTACATTGCTCCCATCACCACTGTTCTTTCCTACTGCCCCTACCCTGCCATTGTGAAGCGCTCTGATATCTGTAAGGATCTTGTTCGCGCTATATAAAACTTTGAATAAACTTTGAATAAATGTCAACTTCTACCTAGCTAAAGTACATATCAAACCACGGCCCTCCAACAAGAAAATGCAACTATCATAGGGTAATCGTTTCTCAATCCATGGACCCTTGAAAATGGACTGACCACTTAACACTGCACATAACATTTCAATTTCTGTGTTGGATTAGCAGGATAGCTGGTCTAATAATTGGGCCAGTTCTTTCAACTTAGATATTTTAGACCTTTCAAAGATTTGCCTCAGTAAAGTCATTCACATCATAAAAGCATAGATAGTTGTCATACTTTCTGCTTAGTTGTCCCTTTCTCCATGATCTGCCAGCATATAGCAGCCCAAATCCAGAGCTGTCCACACAGTCTAATGTTCATAACATTAAACAAACCAACATTTCAACTTCAGCAAGTCTAGGGAGTGATTGGGCCTTTGAATCAACCCTCAAATCCATTAGGGTAAGTGGGGGGAAATATACTGGGCTGCTCGCCAATGCTTCCGTTTCCAACAGCTGCAAATCTCTAAACATGGGTAGGTGTTGGTAGAATAAAAGAAAACATTTGTTAACGTTCTGGCCAAGGCCTCGTCCCAGAAATATCTCTTTTGTTCAACCCTGAAGAGAGAGTGTGTTGGGAGGAGGGGGGGGGGGGGTAAATGGACTGGCACCCGTATGATAGGAACCATTACTTCATCAACATGGAGGATGAGTATACATAGACGCAGCACACATCAGAACAACAGAGTTACATTAATGTCTTAGTCCCATTGTGTTTAGTTTAACACACAAATTAATTTCCTCTCCATCAGGGTATTAGACTGTTTTTCAAGGCCCATTTCAACAAAAAAGCAAAAATAAACCACAATGATGTATAGATGCTGTTGTAATAAGCCTGCATGAGCACCAACTTCATTATCTAATCCAGCAATGGCAAAACCCGCACTTGGCTTCAATTGGGTTGATGTCAAACGAGCTAGAAAGAAATACATCTGTAATACACACCGTGGGCACTGGGTGATGTCGTTATGCTATGCATGTGAAGTAGAAGAACTATATTCTCAATTCTAACAACCTATCTAAAGTGTAATTATCTTTGATATGGTTCTGCATTTCTTATTAGCGTTTACAACAAGCAATTTATGCTGCTGGTTGTCTGATGCTAAAAAATAAAACAAAATGGACCTTTGCAGAATGCAGGATCATCTAACTTCTGTGTTGTATTACAATCTCTGGAGAACATGAAAGTAGGACAAGTGGCAAGAGGAAGGAGTATACTTTTTGGGCAACAGAGGCGTACATTTTAAAAGTCGAAGTGATCTCTTCTCCTGGCACTTTGCTATGATGTAAATTAGGAATGTGAGGTAGAAGAGGGACAAAGTTATAATTGATGTGTCTTCTGACAAGCTTTAATTAGTCTGATTTGAAAAAATAGATATTAGTTTTATGAAAATTGTGGCCCAAAGTCAATGTTTACTTGTGTGGTTAAGTCATCAAAGGTTCAAGGTTTTTTCAAAGATTATTTGTGTATCGAACCAATATACTAAGCCACTCTACTTTATCCAGTGTAATCTTCTCTTGTTCTAAGCCTCCTTTTGTATTTGGATGTGAGGCATTTGCTATGTGAGTAGAGTATGCTTACTGGGAAATGGAGTGCATGCTGTGGAAAGTTCTGGTTATTTGAGCACTCACTGTGAGTCCTCTAGGGAGTCCCTTAGGAGAAAGTCTGAACTTAACTCCTAACTTCTGGCAGGGCATGGAACTTAAGTAAACTTATACCTGAATTTGAATATACTTTGTGACCGGCTGGGTGGGGGAAAGGCAGGAGACGAGTCTTTGTTGTGGTCAAACTAGGTTTTATTGAGCTGAACAACTGATCAGTACAGGTTTTCCTGGTATGGATTCTTCTAGGTGACCTGCTTCTTTCACGCCGACTCTTGCTTAGCACTCCCTCCTCTCCTTCGGGTGGGGCTCCGCCTTCTTCTCTCCTCGGGATCCGTCTTGACCCAGGCTCCACCGAAGGGGGTGACAAAACAGAGGGGATATCAGTACAGGTGCCAAAACAAATACCAGTTTCAGGGAAAGGGGGTGATGACCAACTCAGTGCTCGTGGAAGTACCAGGATAGTGAGGGACGTGTGTCAGGGGGTTACACTAGGGCTATGGGACTCCTCTTCTCTTGCACCGCACCCAACCCGCTACCCGGTCACGCACCTCTGTTAGCCACGCCCCTCCAGGGGAGTGGCTGGGCGATGCGTGGGTCCGTTGGCCTCCTGGCTCTGTAGATCCCACTGCTCTCCTTAGGAACCCGATCCGGCGGCTTCCCGGCGTCTTCCCCTCTGTCGGTGAATCCTCCGTCCAACCCGTCCTTCCTTTACTCTTCTCCTCGTCGGATTCTCTCGCCACCTCCTCCTCCGCTGTTGATCTCGCCTCCGATGTTACTCTCCACTCGACTCTCTCCTTCTGCTCCCCGACTACCACGCTCTCGTTCCTCTCCACTCCGCCGTTCTCTTCTCTGCTCCACGCCTCTCCTCTCCACTCGCTGACCGCTCCTTCGGTGTCCAGACACACCTGGTCCTGCGGATGGGCGTCCTTTATGGCTAGTGCTGGCTCCTCCTCCTCGTTACTCACACCTGGCCAGTTAAAGGGCCCGTAGTCCATATCCTCATCGTCGCAGCTATACCTCTCCTCGAATCTGTTCCATGTCGGGGCCCCGGACACCTGTGGAAACAAGAGGGGGGGTCACAAGTTATGGGCTCACTCCGGGGCACAGGGGGCGGGGGCCACCCGTCCCGGTTACACACCATCCCCCCTGGACACTTCCGTTCGGGAAGTGGATTTCGGGACAGGTAGTCGGCACCAGTGTTGTCAACTCCCTTTTTATGTCGGACTGTAAAAGCAAAAGGCTGCAGCGCCAAGAACCACCTCATTACCCTGGGATTGTTGGACCGGTTACGGGCCATCCATTGGAGGGGGGCATGGTCCGTATACAGGGTAAAGGGCCGTCCTTCAAGGTAGTATGCCAGTTTGTCCACGGCCCACCTGATGGCTAAACTTTCTTTCTCCACGGTAGGGTACTTGAGCTCTCGGGAACAGTTTCCTACTAACCTAGAGAATAGGATGGTCTGCCCCGTCCTCCCCAAGTTCGGATAAAACCGCCCCTATACCATAATCCGAAGCGTCAGTATGCAGGGAAAAGGGACGTGTGAAATCCGGGGAAGTCAGGATTGGAGTCGTGGTAATCAGACGTTTCAGTGCTGAAAAGGCTTCCAGCATCTCGGTCGTGGGGGTCGACAGTTCGGATTGTCTGACTTTGGCCTGAAGGGTGTCTCTGAGCGGGGCGGCGAGCTGGGCGAATTGTGGAATAAAGCGCCTGTAGTATCCAATAAGTCCTAGAAAAGCACGCATCTCCTTCTTCGTGCTCTGGAAGGGGGTTTCTGCTATTGCTCGGACCTTCTCAATTTGTGGCTCAATGAGGCCGTGCCCGAGCACGTATCCCAGGTACTTCACCTTCTGAAAAGCCATGCATGTTTTCTTCGCGTTGATTGTCAACCCTGCTCTATCCAGGGTACCCAACACCTGATCCAGATGGGATAAGTGGGTCGGCCAGTCAGGACTGAACACAACAATGTCGTCCAAATAGGCCGACGTGAACTCCGTAAGGTCTTTTAATACGTTGTTCATAAGCCTCTGAAATGTGGCAGGTGCTCCATGGAGTCCAAAGGGCAGGACTGTGAATTCGTAATGTCTGGTTTCTGTAGAAAAGGCCGTCTTGTGACGATCTTCCTCCCTCAGGGGCACTTGCCAGTATCCTTTGGTTAGGTTGATGGTACTAATTTCCCTTGCATCGCCTAGCTTTTCTATTAATTCATCTATCCTGGGTATCGGATAGGCGTCAAATGTGGAAATTTAGTTGAGTGCGCGGAAGTCCATGCAGAACCGACGGGTTCCATCAGGTTTTGGTATCATTACTATTGGACTGGACCAGTTACTCTTTGAGGGCCGGATCACTCCCAACTTCAACATATCGTCCACTTCTTGCTGGATTCCGCATCGTCTGGCTTCTGGGATGCGATATGGTCTTATCTTTACCACCTTACCCGGATGAGTCCGTATCTGATGTTCCGTCAGAGAGGTCCGTCCCGGCTGGTCTGAGAAGTCATGGGAGTGCTGGTGCAGGGTTGCCATCAGTTCTTTTTTTTCCGGGGACCGTAGCTCGTCGTTGATCACAAGATGTCGTAGGGTGCTCCTGTCTGCTGGGGTTGTTGGCTCTATCATATGGACCCCTGCAGGCGGGGGAACCAACCACTTTTTGAGCATGTTTATGTGGTACACTTGGGTTTTCCTGGGATGGATCTGAAGTTTATAGCTGGTATTTCCAATAGTTGATATCACGCGATAGGGTCCTCCCCACTCCGCCTTGAACTTCTGCGTGGAGGAGGGCAACAGCACTAAAGCCCAGTCGTCTTTCTGCAATCTTCTCCACCGTTTTCCCTTGTCATAGGCCTGTTTTTGTTTTCGCTGACTTTGTTCCAGGTTGGTATATGCCAAGTCTCTCATCTTCCCAAGTTTAGACCGGAGGTTTCGGGCATACTCCAATGTTTTCAGTGTCTCTTCGGGGGTCTCCTTCTCCCAGGCCTCCTTTGTCATGTCCAGGAGGGATCGGGGTTGTCTACCGTACAGCAGCTCAAATGATGAGAATCCGGTACTGCTCTGTTTTTGTCCCCATATCACATAAAGTGCCACGGGTCAGATCTGGTCCCAATCCGTACCGTTCACCTCCAACATTTTCCTCAGGGTGGTTTTTAGTGTTCGGTTGTACCTCTTTACGAGACCGTCTGTCTGAGGGTGGTATACCGCGGTCCGTATTTGGTGGATGTTTAGCAATTGACAGACCTCTTTCATCAATTTAGACACAAACGGGGTCCCTTGATCCGTGAGGATTTCTTTGGGGAACCCCACCCGTGAAAAGAGTTCCAGCATTTTATCTGCTACTTGTCTGGTGGTGGTGGTGGTGGAGTTTAACGAAAATGCCTCGGGAATCTAGTGGCATAGTCCACCATCACTAGAACATTTTGGTGTCCTTTCCGGGTCTTCGGGAGAGGCCCGATGAGATCCGTTCCCACTCGTTCACTGGGTACCCCAATGATGGGTAACAGTTGTAGGGGTACGGCTGGGGGTCTGGTCATATTCCTCTTTTGGCAGGTTTCACACTTCTGGCAGTATTCCATGGTGTCTTTATATATTCCCGGCCAATAAAAATGGCATAGGATATTCCGGGTGGTTTTCTCGGCACCCGTGTGGCCGGCAACCAGATGTGCATGTGAGTATAAAAGTACCTGCTCCCTCAATGCCACGGGAACCAGTAGTTGCTCTGGCTCCACTTTTGCCCCCTGTCGGTACAGGAGATAATTTTTCGTAAGAAAGCGAGGATAGATGGGGGGGGGGGGGGGGGGGGGGGGGGTCTGTCCGTGCGTCCTCTGAGCGCTGTCCCAGGCATTGAAGAGAGAAGCATCATTGGCCTGGAAGAAGCGGAAGCTGCGGTCCAGGATCCATGGCTCCTGGGTCACAACTGCGGATTTAGGGTGGGTGTCCGGGCGTTTCCCCTTGGAAGGCCCATGCTCTTGTGAAACATCTCCAGGAAGGCCGGGTTGTCTGTCCCTATGATGAGATCTTCCGGGAGAGAGGACAGTACACCCACCTTAATGCTCTGGGGCCTACCTTCCGCGGGGTATATGGGGAGGAGCGCGACCGGATAGGGCCGGACATCCCCATGAACACACCGTATGTATACTTGGTCATCTGGGAGTAACTGAGTGGCCTTCACATGTTGGGTCTGAACCATCGACTGGCGCCAACCGGAGTCTAACAACGCTTGTATGGGGGTCCCATTTACCCTCACACTCACTCTAAAGGCGTGTCCCATCTCCGCCGAGTACAGCACGGTTTTGGGGAGGTATCCAACCTCCATTGGCTCTTCGGTTGTTTTCCTCCTGGGACACATCCTGGCTATGTGTCCCCAGGTGCCACACTCAAAGCACTGTGGTCCGCTGTGCGGCGGTGGTTCGGGTCTCCATGGTTTTGGTTTACCGGTCTCTGGAAGCTTTACCGGTTTCTTCTCCGTTTTCCCAGTCATTTTCGGTCTCTCGGGTTCCCACACCGAGTGGGGTCTTGGTTGGGCCCTCATAAAGGTAGTGGCCATTTCCACGGCTTGGGCGGTGGTGAGGTTGTGGTTTTGTCGCAACCACCTCTGCGTGGCGTATGGAAGGGCCTCCAGGAACTGCTCTAGATGCACCCTGTCCATGATCTCCTCCTTAGAGCAAACGGTGGAGGTCAGCCATTTGTCGGCCGCCATCTTCAGACGGACGAACAAAGTTTTGGGAGTCTCCCCGGGGACACCCCTCTCTTTCCGGAACCGGATGCGATACGCCTCGGTATCCAGTCCCAGATGATCAAGAATTATCCGTTTAATGTCTGCGTAGGCCGTGTCCCCCGTCGGGTTTGCCACCTGGTATGCTGCTTGTGCTTCCCCTACCAACAAGGGGGCCAAAAAGAAGGGCCACTTGGCTACGGGCCACCCACATGCCCGTGCGACTCTTTCAAAATTCAGGAGGAACGAGTCTGGGTCCTCCCCCGGTATGTATTTTTGAAGGGAGACCCCTCCAATGCTGTGGGGCACAGCTCCAGTAGTCGGGGCTACTGTAGCAATGACCGGATCCAAGGCATGCGCAGTCACGGCGGCCTTCATGATCTCCCTGTCGGCCTCTGCCGACTGAATCTGTTTCTCCATCACCCATTCCAGCCGTTCCTGTCCTTTCGCCAATCGCTGCAGGATTTCTTCCATCTTTGTTAAGCAGACGGAGGGGTTGCCCGCATTCTCCACCACTGTGACCGGCTGGGTGGGGAAAGGCAGGAGACGAGTCTTTGTTGTGGTCAAACTAGGTTTTATTGAGCTGAACAACTGATCAGTACAGGTTTTCCTGGTATGGATTCTTCTAGGTGACCTGCTTCTTTCACGCCGACTCTTGCTTAGCACTCCCTCCTCTTCTTCGGTTGGGGCTCCGCCTTCTTCTCTCCTCGGGATCCGTCTTGACCCAGGCTCCACCGAAGGGGGTGACAAAACAGAGGGGATATCAGTACAGGTGCCAAAACAAATACCAGTTTCGGGGAGAGGGGGTGATGACCAACTCAGTGCTCGGGGAAGTACCAGGATAGTGAGGGACGTGTGTCAGGGGGTTACACTAGGGCTATGGGACTCATCTTCTCTTGTACCGCACCCAACCCGCTACCCGGTCACGCACCTCTGTTAGCCACGCCCCTCCAGGGTAGTGGCTGGGCGATGCGTGGGTCCGTTGGCCTCCTGGCTCTGTAGATCCCGCTGCTCTCCTTAGGAACCCGATCCGGCGGCTTCCCGGCGGCTTCCCCTCTGTCGGTGAATCCTCCGTCCAGCCCGTCCTTCCTTTACTCTTCTCCTCGTCGGATTCTCTCGCCACCTCCTCCTCCGCTGTTGATCTCGCCTCCGATGTTACTCTCCACTCGACTCTCTCCTTCTGCTCCCCGACTACCACGCTCTCGTTCCTCTCCACTCCGCCGCTCTCTTCTCTGCTCCACGCCTCTCCTCTCCACTCGCTGACCGCTCCTTCGGTGTCCAGACACACCTGGTCCTGCGGATGGGCGTCCTTTATGGCGAGTGCTGGCTCCTCCCCCTCGTTACTCACACCTGGCCAGTTAAAGGGCCCGTGGTCCATATCCTCATCGTCGCAGCTATACCTCTCCTCGAATATGTTCCATGTCGGGGCCCCGGACACCTGGGAAACAAGAGGGGGGTCACAAGTTACGGGCTCACTCCGGGGCACAGGGGGCGGGGGCCACCCGTCCTTGTTACATACTTAAATAGATGTGTTGAACTAAACGTTTTTACGCATGGACAGAGAATACTACAAAGTAGCTAGGAAAATGGGAAACGTGTGCCTGGTCGAATATTTACACACTCGGAACTCTGTACAGCATACATTGCATTTCCCAGTCATTTCACTTGTGACTACTTGGCTCACACTGCAAATGAAACACACACACGCATCCCCCGCCCGCCGTTTTGTGCTGGAAATAATCCTTCCACTGGACCATTTCTCCAGCATGAGTGTACATAGGGGAAAGCTTCTTGCTGTAGAAAATGGTAGTCCATAAAGCGTAAAGCCACCATTACTGGCAGAAATTAGGCTGCTCATCCCCAGCTCTCTCACAATTAAAAAAAATAGGAGGAAATGTTTTGGAGATATGCAAGAATGCAAGCAATTGTTAAAAAAAAGGAAATCATTATTAATAAGACTTCTTTATGTATGATGCTACTGTCTGTATGCCTCCCAACAAAATACCAAGCTGAATCGAAATTTGCCTAGCTTACGTAACGGTAAGTTTCAATTCTATTAAGGACACGGAGGCGAGGATTATGCTATATCTTCCTTTGCTTTATTACCATAAAGACTCCACAGCAGCTTAGGAAAAGATATAATAACAAAAAATGCTTTAAACATAAAGCATTGACGTGAAGTTCAACAATCAAACAACAACTCCCAAGAGTCTCTTTGCATAACAATAGTCCATAGTCCTTCCACTCTGTCCATCATCACTATATAACCGGACTTCTCATCATCTTCCTCCTCTTTCTTCGCGCAGATCACGCTTGAGCCTCATTGATCCTGTTTAGCACCGTCGTTGCCTGTCGAAAAAGGAACAGCATCAGCGAGGTGGTCCAGGAATGCGACAACAAGGCGAGGAGCATTCAGTGATTAACACAGTACCGACAATGTAAAGGAAAACGCTTTACTTACTGCCATACGGGTGGGTAGAGACACCACTGTAGCCTGGGTGGGATAATCCTCGCCTCCGTGTCCTTAATAGAATTGAAACTTACCGTTACGTAAGCTAGGCAAATTTCGATTCTATGTCGGGACCGGAGGCTTCAGATTATGCTAGTTCAAAGCTTACTTACCACCAACTGGGCCAAATCCACCACCGGCTTAAAATAAAACCTCTTGAAGGTGGAATCCGAGGACCAATCCGCCGCTTGCATTAGGTCCTCCAGACGAGCACCCACCGAGAATGCCTTAGAGGCCATGGCCCCCCTGGCGGAGTGTGCTCCAAAGAGAGAAGTATTGATGCCTGCTTCCTGCATGACCCACCGCACCCACCGAGCAATAGTGGGGGAGGAGACAGCTTTGTGTGGCCTCCGCAGGGCAATCAACAACTGACGCTCGCCCGGAGGGCGTAACTCCAAGGTCAGGTCCTCATATGCTTTGAGGCATTGCACAACACACAACTTAGAAGTGTCAAGAAAAGCTGGATATGAAATAGAACGCGACGACGTTTTCGTGCGTCGGCCTACCGTAAAAGTAACCCCATCCGGGGAAAAGATGCGTGCAGAGACATCCAGCGCGCGCACATCAGAGACGCGCCTACAAGAAACCAAACATAACAACATGGCTAATTTCGCCGACCGCTCTTTAAGCGACAGATAGGAATTGGCCGGCCACGACAGGAACAAATTCAGAACCAAATTGACGTCCCAAAGGACGGAGTACCTGGGTTCCGGAGGCAGCGCGAGGCGGACAGCTCGCAGAAGCCGGCACACAAAAGGATGTTCCCCTACTGGGTGGCCATCGATGTTGTCATGGCCAGCCGAAATCGCCGATCGAATAGCATTGATCGTCCTATACGCTAGGCCCTTGTCGGCCAAATGCGCCAGGAAGTTCAGCACGGGAACGAGGCCCGCGACCAAGGGATCCAGATCCCTTCGTAAACACCAACGCATCCACTTAAGCCAAGCGGATCTGTAACCCTTCGTCGTACTATCGGCCCATGCTTTGGAGAGCAAGTGCTCAGCCGACCCCGAAAGGCCCGGGATCGACCAGCGTCTCCTGAGAACCTCCACGCCACGAGGCGGAGAGAGTTCTGCATGACTAGGGGATGCGGTTCCTGATCCGGATTTGTCAGGAGCAGAGGAAACAGGGGGAGTAGGATTGGAAAATCCCAAGAAAGTTCCAGAAGAACCGGAAACCATACTTGCGACCTCCAGAGCGGCGTAACCAACACCAGTTCCGCACCCTGGCGGCGTATTTGAGCCGCCGTTCACATTATCATGGAGAACGGGGGGAACGCAAACGGCTGTTCCCAACTCCAATCCTGTAAGAACGCGTCCGTGGCCTCCGCTAGAGGGTCCGGCCTCCAGCTGTAGAACCGCGGCAGCTGGTGGTCGAGACGGGACGCAAAGAGGTCCACCGAGAAGGGACCCCAGAGGGAGTGTAGCCACCGGAAGACCTCCGGATCCAGTTTCCACTGGCTGGCGTCCCTGAGATGTCGGGAGTGCCAATCCGCTACCTGATTGCACTGGCCTGGCAGATACTCCGCCGTCACCGCAATGTGACGGGACAGGCAATAATTCCAGAAGTCCTTCGCCAAGTCCGCCAAGGCGCGGGACCGAGGACCTCCTAGATGGTTCACATAACGGACCGCCGAAATATTGTCCATCCGTAACAGGACACAAGCTTTGACCGAATCTTTGGTCCAACAACGAACCGCGAAGGAGCCCGCAAGGAGCTCCAAACAATTGATATGCAATTGTTGTTCTTCTGAAGACCAGGCGCCGCCGGTGGAAAAATCCCCGCACCGGGCGCCCCAGCCGGACCTGCTGGCGTCTGACTCTATGATCAGGTCCGGAGCCGAACCGAAGATCGCCCGACCATTCCATGCCTCCATGTGAGACAGCCACCATGACATTTCCTCCTTCACTTCGTCCGTGAGGGGAACCCACTGGTCGTAACCCATCCCACGGCGAAGATGCTGCGCCTTCAGGTGCTGGAGAGCCCTGTAGTGCAGCGGGCCTGGGAAAATCGCCTGGATGGAGGACGAGAGAAGACCCACCACCTTGGCGATATGTCGCAGGGACGTGCGATCCCTCGCGATCGTCTGCCGAAGCAGGTGTCGTATCTTTGCGACCGCCCGGCAGGCTCAAGACCGCCTGTACCGAGTCCACCACAAAACCTAAAAAGGTGATCTGCTGAGTGGGAACCAAAACCGACTTGGAGCCGTTGATCACGAACCCCAGCCTCTGGAGCAGGCCGACAGCTTGACGCAGCTGGCCCGCCAGCACCTCTGGGCACTGCCCCATGAGGAGGATATCGTCCAAGTACACTAGCATACGGACCCCTTGACTTCTGAGAAACTCCACTACCGGGTGGAGGACTTTCGTGAAGCACCACGGGGCCGAAGACAGACCGAACGGCAGAGCGGTGAATTCGAACACCCTGTCGTCCCACAGGAATTGTAGGAAACGATGATGAGGGGGGTGGATGGGGACGACCAAGTAGGCGTCCTTGAGATCTAGTCTCACCATCCAATCCCGAGGGAGGAGCACATCTCGAAGGAGGTGGATACCCTCCATCTTGAAGTGACGGTAGACCAACCACCCATTGAACTCTTTGAGGTTGATCACAGGCCTTTTGCCCCCATCCGTCTTGTCCACCAAAAAGACGTTGCTGAGGAACCCATGTGGGTGGCGCGTTGATAGACGGATGGCTCCCTTGCGCAGCAAGTCCGAGATCTCCCCGTCTATCAACCGCGCGTCGGACTCTGAAAAGACCATCGGGCGCGGGGGCATCGCTTGAGTGGGCCGGTCGTAAAATTCTATATGGAAACCTCGTACAGTTTGTAAAACCCAAGCGTCGGCAGTGAGCAATTCCCACTCCTCGTAAAAGCTTGCCAGCCGCCCCCCAATTGGAACTTGATCCAAACAAAGTACACTTACCGGGGGCATTTCCTTGACCGGAGTTCTTCTTGAACTCTCTGCCACCGAAGCGCTGTCCTCTGGTGGGGTAGAAGTTGGTATAGTTGGCAGAGGTCTGGTATTGACCTTGTCCTCTGCTGTTGGTCTGCTGACCACGGCCGATCGCGCGGCCCCTACCGCGACCGGCCCCTCAAGAGAAACGCTGGTGGAACACCCTCTTGATGCTAGACTGGGCCTTATCCAGCGACGTGAACGTATTCACAAACTTGCCCAGCTCCCTGATGAAGGGCTCGCCGAAGAGGCCACCCTGGGCCACAGCACCCGCCTCCGACGAGGCCAGGTCCCCCAACTTCGGGTCCAGCTTGATTAGGAGCGAACGCCGCCTCTCAGTTGACAGGGCACAGTTGGCGTTGCCCAAGAACACAATCACCCTCTGGGCCCAATTCGAGAGCACCTCCGGTGAAATGGCGGTGCCATTCACTCTAGCCTCCTCCGCCATGTCGAGGATCTTCGTGGCGGGCCCGACCGCGTCCAACAATTTGTCCTGGCAGGCCCGCCAGGACCGGTCAATCCCCTTCCTGGGGTCCTTCATAAACTTCGCCAGGAAGGTGGCCATCTTGGGGTCCAATTCCGGGGTCATGGCCACTTTCCCTTCCAAAGTAGGCCGAGGGCACTCCCCACGTAGGCAACCCCTCGCTTCCTTTTCCAGGGGCTTGCGCAGCCTGCCCGCGACAAATTTCACCACCGTTTCCCCCGGTGCCCAGGCTGCGGACCGGGGGTGGACTATCTCGTCCGGGTCCAACATGCCCGACTCATCCCGGGGCATCTCCTTGGCAGAGGGCGCCGGAAGCCAAGATCGGGTCGACTCCCCGTCGTCATCCGTGTCAGGAGAGTCGTAGATCGGGGACACGTCCCCTGAAGCACTAGGATCCACCAAGGGTGTAGGGGGCACCGCCGTCGCCTTAGCCAGGAAGGCGTCGCGAAGACGCTCAAAAGCGCCCCTGTCCACCCCTTGGGCCTCCGATGACGGCCCCTCCTTATAAGGCCTCTTCGGGGCGGGTGGCAACCCGCCGGATGTCCCCGGGAGCTCGGGGGACGGAGGCACATGCGCCGCTGCCAGCTTCGCGCACTCTTCCACGATGCGGGCGGAAAGGCGGTCTTCCATGGGGCCTACCACCTCCGTCACGCAGCGGTAGATGGAATTGTCCACCGCCTGGTAGAACTCGTCGTCCTGCAGATAGGGGCAGGGTTCCTCCTCGTATTCCCCTTCCATCTCGGAACCAAGGGCAAATGTGGGGCACCCAAGTGGGCGGCAACCGAGAAAGTTCTCGAATGTGGGCAGGCCAAGCGGCTGCGATCACGTTTTGGGCCAACTGACGTGGCAGGTGGGCTGCACCAACCCCCAAGCGCGCAGACCCTCCTCGCCGGGACCGGGTCTCCGTACCCCTCAAGCGCGCTAGGCCACTCGGATAAAGAGGTGCATAAGGGACACCCGAAGGTGATTCACGCGGTCCGAGCCGCCATACAGACCCCAACGGGGCGTCAAGAGTAGGAAAATTACAGACCCGGGGCACCAGGTGTCAGAGGGGTACGCGAGGGCTGGCTCCTGCGCAAGCAGACTCCACGACGCGGCTCCTGGCACTGCGGAGGCGCGTCGAAGGGTCGGCGAGACAGGCCGCCCCCTGGCGGTCTATGTACACACCGCACACAAAAGGGAAATAAAGTCGCGTAGGAACGAAGAACGTTCCCACAACTGGGGACTCTGTAAGGGAATAAACCATGCAATGAGTCCCCCCCCAACGATCGTACACAATACAATCAATCACAGTTGAAAAGGGAAAAATATAGGAAAGCACTTATCTGGCTGCGGGAGCAGCGAAGAAAGAGGAGGAAGATGATGAGAAGTCCGGTTATATAGTGATGATGGACAGAGTGGAAGGACTATGGACTATTGTTATGCAAAGAGACTCTTGGGAGTTGTTGTTTGATTGTTGAACTTCACGTCAATGCTTTATGTTTAAAGCATTTTTTGTTCTTATTATATCTTTTCCTAAGCTGCTGTGGAGTCTTTATGGTAATAAAGCGAAGGAAGATATAGCATAATCTGAAGCCTCCGGTCCTGACATAGAATTACAGTTTAAAAACGCTGGCACTTTTTCTCTTAGTGGCAATGCTCTCTTGGAATTTCTCTGTTTTATTTCTGTTAATCTTTGTATCTAGTTTGAGACACAAAATGTGTGTTTGATGGAGCGTGGCTAAGTATATTGTTTTATTGTGTTGCAGGTCTCCAAAGAAGCAGGCTCCTCCCTAGCCAGGGAGTTCAGTTGCCCCTTCTTTGAAACTTCAGCTGCCTACCGCTCGTACATTGATGATGTGTTCCACGCCTTAGTGCGGGAGATTCGCAGGAAGGAGAAGGAGGCCGCGCTGGCCATGGAGCGAAAATCCAAACCTCGCAGCACTCTTTGGAGAAAATTTAAATCACCCTTCCGAAGGAAGAAGGATTCTGTCACTTGAAGCTGTAATCTGCTGGTACCTTGTGAACTGCAGCACCTAACCAAAGCAGTCCAGTCACCGGAGCGCCTTAGCACTAAACTTAATCCAGACGATATATTATTTTGCAATATGAAAATTAGTTTATAGGACTGAACTTCGGAGGAAGTTTTTTTTTTCTTCTTTAGACGCCTCCGACTGTTGAAAGAAATAGTCTCCTCAATTTTTATGGCTGATCGTGCCTTTAGAACACTGGTTCTCTCTTACTAGACTTTGTCTTTCTCTGAGAGTTGCCTCCAGTGTTATGAGATGAAGTTTTGAGTGCAGCCATCCGCATTCACGCTAGCAGACCAGTGCTTGCAGGTGACCGCTTGTATCGGTGGGACTCCTGCTGGTGACTCCACATCTCTGAATTTCCAGAAGACTACACTGAAGCCACAGAGTTAACTATCCCATTCTGGTGTTAGTTTAAGTTCTTTCTGCATGTGATGGAAAACAAATGAGTATTCTCATAAATAGAGAATGGAAAATTATGTTCATCACTACATAAAGTGTGTATTCGATGCAAGAAGCCCTTGGTTGCTCTCACAAGCCGCTTTATTGTGAATCAGGGAAACAAGTTTGCCTTTCTCATTAACTGGTAAGCTGTGTAGCACTGACAACAGTGTGCTAGCAGCACCTACCTTCATTGCTGGACAGATTGAGTTTTGTGCTCTTCCACAGTCTTTCATTGATAACTTGATGGACGGTAGGGGTGTTGTGGTGTAACAGCCCTTCACCTCTAAGCCTGGGTTGCTCTTATTTGGTGCCGATTTATAAGACGTTTAACATCTATGGCTGGGTGAGGAAGACATTTTGGGGCTTGGTAAAGTAATCTCAAAATTCTGACTGATTTGCTCGGGGCTAAATCATGCTTGTTTAATTATGAATAGTAGAATTGCATGATCCCTGCTTCCGATACAGCTCCTTGATGTAATTTTTGATAGCACTAGAAAGTAGAGATGTTCATGAAAAGAATCATGCCTTTAAAATCCAGATGCATTTTACTTGCCTAAAGATATTACAACTTTCAAACCCAGGACGAAAAATGCTGTTAACTCCCAAGTCTCCAGGTTGTTTAAATCTACACTATTTTGGGGGTAATTTTGAATTGACTGTTATCGCACCCTACAACTGAAAACAATTCCACTGACTGTTACAAAAGGCAGTTGCGGGTTTGGCAGTGGCCGTTCGGTGCAAAATGGATATAATGCAAGCCATAAGCTATGAAGTAGATACAAGCTCCTTTTTTGCTGGAAATTTACTATTCTATTGCAATGCAGTGGGGTTAAAATGTTTAATTCCATAGATACTCCCTTTCCCACCCACAGACACTAGAACCTGGCACTTCAGGTTAGCACTGTTAAACCACTTTACCAGTTTTTGTTTTTAATATCAAACACCTGTTCTTGTTCAGTCATATTGAGCTGTACAAGAGTAAATGTAAGTAAATTAAAAAAACATGAATGTTCGGATCTTCGCAACAAAAAAATGAATGTTAGTAACTTGATCTCAATAAGTAAATTGTATACACACACCCAAAATAAGATACTAAATGGATTGCATGTCAACATTGAAATTAGAAGTTCACTTGTCTTATGAAGAGGGACTACCTTCTGGTGATAGTTTTTAAAAAAAACACTCTTTGTTTGCAAGCATTTGATTAAAAAATACAATAGGGGTCATTCAAAAGCATTATTGTATCCTGCCATTTTTGGAGTCTGCTTGCCATACTGGCAAAAAATTAGCCATTTGTAGGTCTCCAACACAGTTTACGATAGAACTACATTCCATTTGCAGGGTTTCTGCATGGTGACAACTCATTTCTTGCATCTCCAAAACACATTGAATATGGATTGTATTTTGTCATGGTGTCTTTCCTGACCATGGCTCTCTTTTAGTGCCTGACAGGTGAAGTGAAGCCTTACGCCATGAGCCCATCTGCTTCGATTTTAAAAGTTACGGGCGCTATGGAAAAAAAAAAAGAGTAAGGGACTCTCAAACACCAAAAGCATTACAGTGACATACAAGTGGATGAAGTGCACAGTACACAAGCTGGTAACATAGCAGTCTTTTAGCCTACTTAGCTGTCTTGTTGTTTTATAGTTTCAAAAATACGATTTGACAAGCACATCTGAGTCTCCATTGAAGTATGGCAGTTACCGGAGACTTGAAAAATATTTTTCAACTGTTCTTGTATTCATAATTGCTTCACTGCAAGTACTGTAACATATTTTGTCACTGTAGCTTTGGTATAGGAATATCGTGAGTAATCCCGACAGCCTGACTCAGACACCAGGACTGTAGCAGTCCTTCATGTGCCTCAATTTCCCTGTAGGCCGGTAGTCCTAAGTATTTGCTGTTTTTTTTATTTTTATGGAAAGATGACCAATATTTTTCTATCACTTCTAGTGCTGTGGATGCACAGCACATAATGTAAACTATTCAACAGTATTTTGTACAAGTCTATATTTTGTGAATGACTTTATTGGAATTATCTATGAGCAGGAGAGGAACGGATAGCTGAAGGACTTTTCCAACCTTCTTGCAGATTCCAGTGTAAATTATACTTGTTGGATGTGAAAATAAATGGTTGTAATTTGAGTATTTTAATCCGTTTTTATTGTGTTACCAGACTTTCTAAACTGTAAACTGTTACCGGAGAATACACCAGATGGGATAGGACATTTTGAGTGGGAGGGGTGTGGGCGTGGTATGGCAGAATGTGCAGTGGTTTATAGACCTGGACAATGTTTGTGGCATTAATAGGCATGCTATTTTATAGCACACATTGTGTGCCCTGTTCTGTCGGGGCAAGAAGCCTCCTATTTGAACTCCTTAGTGGAGTTTTGGTCTAAAGGCATGAGTTTTCAGGGCAGCTTTGAATGATGCTATGGCTCCTTGTTCCTCAGGAAAGGAGTTCCAATGAAGGACTGCCTCAATGCTGAAAGAGTGGGTCCTCGATGTGGTAGGGCAGGGTTTTTGCGATGGTGGTTTGTAATTGGCAGAGAACGGATGGTGATTTACCCCCCATGAATCCTTTGTCGTACGTACGTGAGCCTATTAATTTAAAGACACCCTTTATTGGGTTTTATTTACTTTCCAATATGTGCAGCAACAATATTTTATAGTTATTGTGATTTATCGAAAGGTTAGTAAGCCTCATAAATGAGAATGTAAACCATGCAATAAACATGATCTAGTAGAATTGGAATGGGAATATCTTCAAGGAAATTGCTGTTATGAGGATCAAAAAATGCATACACAACTGTACGTGGGGGGGGGTTGAAGGGGTGGCACTTTGCTTGTGACCACACATGAGAAGGCTTAAGTTGTACTGCATTGAGGTAGTTGCATCTGGCAAAGCAAGCAAACGTCTTTCAACATATTGGCCTAGTTTCAATAAGTCTCAGATTTGAAGAGGTCTGCATGCAGAGTGGACCCAACAACAGTAGAGTTTGTTTTGGCACTGAGATTATCTTAAAATGGAAACACATCCTCAGTGGTCCAGATAAGAGAAAACCGGTATGGTTATGCAAGCAGCTATTAAGTACATTGTATCACTGGAACTGCAAGCTCCTTGAAGAGTAACTCTTCATAAAGTAATTAAAAGTATGGGCATGTAGCAATATTGTAGTAGCTTCATCTGTCTATGTATGCATCTGGTTTGTCCTGTGTCAAGAAAAAGGGATAGTATAGTGACATGATGTATCTGATGCATAGGCTGAGTGGGCATGCTGTAGAATGTTGAGTGTGAGTGCAGTAAAAATGTAATGATGCTTGGCAGGTTGGTGTCCCTTGGAGCCTTAGCCCTTGGGTTAAGTACCTCACCAGCGCCAAACAATTTTTAGGTTGAGCCTGGGCAGCGTATGCGCTGCTGCGAGTCATGCAGGATTGGAGTATGCACTTGAAGCCCGCACACTCTCCACCCATATTTTTAATTGGCTTGTGTCATTGTCCTTCGTAAATACTGGCTTCTGATTCGTAAAGCGGCTTGTTAGTCCCTCCTCAGTACCGCCTTGTCTTCATTTGTAACCTCCCATGAGGACTGGCCCTTTTACTTCGGTTACACAGTACGTCGTCTTTAGTCTGTAATCACTTTTTAGGTTTTGCCTCGCCGAAGGATGCGCTCTGCGCATCCTTTCGGCGCAGGCGAAATCCTGTTGAGTTCCATAGTGTGGCTTGGTTCGGCCCTCGTCCTTGATTGGCTGGCTCCGTAAACGGAGCCTTGCCATTGGACGAGGGGCCTGTCCGTCAATGCCGGACCAGACACGGGGGCGTTCCCGACATTCTTTGGCTTTTGCCGACGTCACGGGACGCCGGGAACGCCCCCGTGTCTGGTCCGGCATTGCCGGCACTACTGCGTCTCTTCTTCCCGTTTCCCGCCCCGTGACTGGCCGGCCGGCCAATCCTAGCGCGGCCGGCCGGAAGTGCCCGCCCCCCCGCAACAAGAAGGAAGACGGCAAGCAGTATGGCGGCGCCCGCGGGGTGCTTCCCCGAGTAGCATTTGTTTTATCGACACTGAGGGGATGAAGTCTGAGCGGGCCCAGCCTTACTTGGAATCTCTGCCCTCCAGATTACAGCTGATCTCTGCCGCGGCGGTCCAGCCAGATCTCGTGCACCCTCTACATTAGGGTGAGTTGAGTGGCAGGAGAGCCAGGCATGCCCCATGCAGCAGACAGCTTTTCTTTACTCTCTGTATTCATTTATACGTGAATGAATGAAGCCTCTGTTTATACTCTACGGAAGAAGATAACCTTTTCGTGGACCACCAAAGCATTTTTTCTCTCAAGTAAGCACAGGAGCGTCACATTCTTAACACACTCCTTTCTGCCTCCCAGAATAAAATAGGTTTTCTGTTAAACACCTGCGATGTTGCAGTGTGCAGAAAACGAGTCTACATGTCTGCACGTCCTGTAATAAAAGGCGTGCCACTTTTATCTTGCATATCCGAAGTATGTTTTAAACCATCCTCAGTTTCATGTTTCGTTGTGCCCACACTATAAGGAAGTCTCATGTTCCATTAAGAAGCTGCCCTGCAGCGCAGCACTGTACATGTCACGTGGTATGTTGATATTTATGTAGCGCCCAGTCTGACAGGAGTGTGACCTCGCAGCACTATGGGCTGTCTGGGGGCGCCTCGGCAAGTGATTCTAGGCTTTCGATTGCTCCTAGCGTGTGACTCATTGTATCACGACGACATGTTGTGTGTTTTGTTCTCTGGCCCCTCTGTTTGGGGAGCTGTGCCCTGTTCGGTGAGCTGTCATTGTGTGGGTGTGGTCTCTGAGAGGTGTGTGGTGTGTGGGTGTGGTGTGTGTGGGTGTGGTGTCTGTGTGGTGGGTGGGTGTGGTGTGTGTGTGTGTGTGGGTGTGGTATCTGAGAGGTGTGTGGTGGGTGTTTACCGATTATTTATGCAAATCTTAGGTGAGTAAGATGCCCTTTGTCCGGTTAGATGGAACCTCGAGCCTCACGTTGCTGACTGTTGGATGTTTGTGCGTGGTGTGCACGAGGCAAGTGCTGCCATGAGCAGCACCATAGCCTGGAATATTGTTGTATAAACTTCTATGTGTTTGTTTGTGTGCGTGCGTGCGTGCGTGTGTGTGTGTGTGTGTGTGTGAGCGTGCGTGCGTGTCTGGTGTTGGGTTTGTGTTACTATCCTTGTGGATACTTCCGTGTGTAAACCCACTCACGCTGTGGTGACTTCATTGCACTTTGGGGTCCTGAACCCAGGTCCCCACAAGCCAATTACTTCTAAACTATAGAAAATGACCCCAGAAACATCTGCAATGATTTTCACACTTAAAAAAACTGACCTTGTGGGGACCTGTGTTTCCAATGTGTGTTTCTTTTTTTGCTCAGTCTTGCTCCTGTAGACAGGAGGTGGTACTGCAGCCTCAAACACCCCTTGGAAACCCAACACACTTAAGGCGTGCCACTTTTATCTTGCATATCCGAAGTATGTTTTAAACCATCCTCAGTTTCATGTTTCGTTGTGCCCACACTATAAGGAAGTCTCATGTTCCATTAAGAAGCTGCCCTGCAGCGCAGCACTGTACATGTCACGTGGTATGTTGATATTTATGTAGCGCCCAGTCTGACAGGAGTGTGACCTCGCAGCACTATGGGCTGTCTGGGGGCGCCTCGGCAAGTGATTCTAGGCTTTCGATTGCTCCTAGCGTGTGACTCATTGTATCACGACGACATGTTGTGTGTTTTGTTCTCTGGCCCCTCTGTTTGGGGAGCTGTGCCCTGTTCGGTGAGCTGTCATTGTGTGGGTGTGGTCTCTGAGAGGTGTGTGGTGTGTGGGTGTGGTGTGTGTGGGTGTGGTGTCTGTGTGGTGGGTGGGTGTGGTGTGTGTGTGTGTGTGGGTGTGGTATCTGAGAGGTGTGTGGTGGGTGTTTACCGATTATTTATGCAAATCTTAGGTGAGTAAGATGCCCTTTGTCCGGTTAGATGGAACCTCGAGCCTCACGTTGCTGACTGTTGGATGTTTGTGCGTGGTGTGCACGAGGCAAGTGCTGCCATGAGCAGCACCATAGCCTGGAATATTGTTGTATAAACTTCTATGTGTTTGTTTGTGTGCGTGCGTGCGTGCGTGTGTGTGTGTGTGTGTGTGTGAGCGTGCGTGCGTGTCTGGTGTTGGGTTTGTGTTACTATCCTTGTGGATACTTCCGTGTGTAAACCCACTCACGCTGTGGTGACTTCATTGCACTTTGGGGTCCTGAACCCAGGTCCCCACAAGTGTGCAGAAAACGAGTCTACATGTCTGCACGTCCTGTAATAAAAGGCGTGCCACTTTTATCTTGCATATCCGAAGTATGTTTTAAACCATCCTCAGTTTCATGTTTCGTTGTGCCCACACTATAAGGAAGTCTCATGTTCCATTAAGAAGCTGCCCTGCAGCGCAGCACTGTACATGTCACGTGGTATGTTGATATTTATGTAGCGCCCAGTCTGACAGGAGTGTGACCTCGCAGCACTATGGGCTGTCTGGGGGCGCCTCGGCAAGTGATTCTAGGCTTTCGATTGCTCCTAGCGTGTGACTCATTGTATCACGACGACATGTTGTGTGTTTTGTTCTCTGGCCCCTCTGTTTGGGGAGCTGTGCCCTGTTCGGTGAGCTGTCATTGTGTGGGTGTGGTCTCTGAGAGGTGTGTGGTGTGTGGGTGTGGTGTGTGTGGGTGTGGTGTCTGTGTGGTGGGTGGGTGTGGTGTGTGTGTGTGTGTGGGTGTGGTATCTGAGAGGTGTGTGGTGGGTGTTTACCGATTATTTATGCAAATCTTAGGTGAGTAAGATGCCCTTTGTCCGGTTAGATGGAACCTCGAGCCTCACGTTGCTGACTGTTGGATGTTTGTGCGTGGTGTGCACGAGGCAAGTGCTGCCATGAGCAGCACCATAGCCTGGAATATTGTTGTATAAACTTCTATGTGTTTGTTTGTGCGTGCGTGTGTGTGTGTGTGTGTGTGTGAGCGTGCGTGCGTGTCTGGTGTTGGGTTTGTGTTACTATCCTTGTGGATACTTCCGTGTGTAAACCCACTCACGCTGTGGTGACTTCATTGCACTTTGGGGTCCTGAACCCAGGTCCCCACAAGCCAATTACTTCTAAACTATAGAAAATGACCCCAGAAACATCTGCAATGATTTTCACACTTAAAAAAACTGACCTTGTGGGGACCTGTGTTTCCAATGTGTGTTTCTTTTTTTGCTCAGTCTTGCTCCTGTAGACAGGAGGTGGTACTGCAGCCTCAAACACCCCTTGGAAACCCAACACACTTAAGGCGTGCCACTTTTATCTTGCATATCCGAAGTATGTTTTAAACCATCCTCAGTTTCATGTTTCGTTGTGCCCACACTATAAGGAAGTCTCATGTTCCATTAAGAAGCTGCCCTGCAGCGCAGCACTGTACATGTCACGTGGTATGTTGATATTTATGTAGCGCCCAGTCTGACAGGAGTGTGACCTCGCAGCACTATGGGCTGTCTGGGGGCGCCTCGGCAAGTGATTCTAGGCTTTCGATTGCTCCTAGCGTGTGACTCATTGTATCACGACGACATGTTGTGTGTTTTGTTCTCTGGCCCCTCTGTTTGGGGAGCTGTGCCCTGTTCGGTGAGCTGTCATTGTGTGGGTGTGGTCTCTGAGAGGTGTGTGGTGTGTGGGTGTGGTGTGTGTGGGTGTGGTGTCTGTGTGGTGGGTGGGTGTGGTGTGTGTGTGTGTGTGGGTGTGGTATCTGAGAGGTGTGTGGTGGGTGTTTACCGATTATTTATGCAAATCTTAGGTGAGTAAGATGCCCTTTGTCCGGTTAGATGGAACCTCGAGCCTCACGTTGCTGACTGTTGGATGTTTGTGCGTGGTGTGCACGAGGCAAGTGCTGCCATGAGCAGCACCATAGCCTGGAATATTGTTGTATAAACTTCTATGTGTTTGTTTGTGTGCGTGCGTGCGTGCGTGTGTGTGTGTGTGTGTGTGTGAGCGTGCGTGCGTGTCTGGTGTTGGGTTTGTGTTACTATCCTTGTGGATACTTCCGTGTGTAAACCCACTCACGCTGTGGTGACTTCATTGCACTTTGGGGTCCTGAACCCAGGTCCCCACAAGCCAATTACTTCTAAACTATAGAAAATGACCCCAGAAACATCTGCAATGATTTTCACACTTAAAAAAACTGACCTTGTGGGGACCTGTGTTTCCAATGTGTGTTTCTTTTTTTGCTCAGTCTTGCTCCTGTAGACAGGAGGTGGTACTGCAGCCTCAAACACCCCTTGGAAACCCAACACACTTCAGTAATCTGATCCGCAGGCATGAAGCAGGTAAGTCATTTCAAAGGGCGTGGGGGAGCAGCAGGTCTCAGCTGTAGTTTGACCTGAATACAAAGGCCTTTCAAATGTTATGTAGATGTTTTATTTTAACTTATAATTCCAATGATATTGTTGTGTTTGCTTCCTCTATGAGCCAAGTATATTTTTAAGATGTATGAAAGCATGCCCTTAAACAGTTCAGTCCAGTTTATTCCATTGCCTATGCCTGACAGGTCAGTTATTTTAATTCCAAAGTCCTTCGTCATCACCTGACCTCAGCCACAGCTATGCCGCCAGTCCGGTACTTTTGTGCCCAAAATAACTTTTCTCTTTGTGATTTTTGCAAAGAAGCAGCAGGTTTCTGCTAAGCTTTTGTGTTTCCATGCGAGTATGAGAATTGAGACTTTCTTATAGTGAAACTCGCCCATGTAGCCCCCCCCTCCACACACACACTTGCACTGGTGCCGGTTTCCACAGATATCAATGCGCAGGAGCATCGGTCCCGCGCGGCACTTTTTTACAGACAGGATTTCTGCGGATGGAGCGATTGCTGGTTTAAAACTGCAGCAAAAGCAGACAGTGCACCATTAAATAAATCCCTTTATGTCTCTGTCTGCAATAAGGGACCCCAACACTTGTGAATCAAAGAAAGGAGGTGGCCTCGCCCTGCATTCAAACCAGGGGCGCAGCTCGACACTTCGGAGGGGCGAGGCTGGAGGGGGGGCTGACACACCAAGCGATGGAGGCAGAGCAAAGACTTGTATTTATTTATTTATTTTGAAAGTTTTATATAGCGCAAACATGACCACCGAGGGTATAAGAGCGCTTTACAGATTATGCATCAAAGGGTATAAACATAGAAATCAGAATAAACAAAGCGACAAAATCAAAGTCTAAAATTGTCCAACAATCTTGTGAGGGAAAAGTAAACACACAACAGTTTGGCTCCTGCTAGCTGGGGCCCCATAATAAACCACCCGATACAGATCGGGTCTGTCGCCCCTCGACCCCTCCACTTACTGTTCCAGACCAACAACTATCCCCCCTCCACTGGCTCCCCGGGCTCGAAGGGCCCACTTGATGACCTCGCCTGATTCACCTGTCTGTTGCAACCAGACCACAGACAATGCTTCAAAGGAGCACTTATCACCCTGTGCAAGTCATTCTAGCCCAAGAGGCTGAATAGAGTTGCTGTCTTTCTAGCCCTGCTGGCTCACTATTGGAACACCGGTCCCCAAGACTGCTGAGGGCCACCATAGAGTACTTCACAGGCACGAGAGATTAATCCCACACTACAACCCGTACTCACGAAAATCCGACTGCCCGTCTTAGGACCTTAGCCGAGCGCAGCAGCGCCACCACCATAGGCTTGGGGCTCGGAGCCGCACCATGGTGGACCTGGGCGGCTGCCCCAGGAGACACCTCTACGAGCCCCTGCCGCCCTCCGCCCTGCTCTGCTGGGCCCTGCTGCTGCTCTGTGCCCCGGAGAGCTCCGCGCTGGCAGACTTCTCAGTAAAGACCCTCTCTGCTTCCCAGCCTGCCCTCTCGCAACCTACCCTCTCGCAGCCTGCCCTCTCGCAGCCTGCCCTCTCGCAGCCTGCCCTCTCGCAGCCTGCCCTCTCGCAGCCTGCCCTCTCGCAGCCTGCCCTCTCGCAGCCTGCCCTCTCCCAGCCTGCCCTCTCCCAGCGTGTCCCCTCCCTGCCCTCTCCCAGCCTGCCCTCTCCCAGCCTATCCCCTCCCTGCCCTCTCCCAGCCTGTCCTCTCCCTGCCTGTTGTCGTGTCCCGGCGGCAGCAGGCAGCAGGCAAGAGCATGCACTGCGTCCCCGAAGTAACAGCCCTAAAGCAAGCAAGAAGTACGCCCCCTCCCACCAATCCCTGTTGGGTAGTGGAAACTGTCCAAACTGGGGTGCAGACAGCCCCTCTCACCTTTCAGCCTGGTACCACTGCACCAGCCGCACTACTTCCCTACTGACCATTCTCCACTTCAGCCCCGTCTAAATTACAATTCCTGCTTGTGACCCTTTTGCCTGCTTGTGCTAGTTTTCGTGACCCTGTTGCCTGCTTGTGCCTCCGTGTGCCCCTGTTGCCTGCTTGTGCCTCCGTTTTCGTGCCCCTGTCGCCTGCTTGTGCCTCAGTTTTCGTGCCCCTGTCGCCTACTTGTGCCTCTGTGTGCCCCTGTCGCCTACTTGTGCCTCCGTGTGCCCCTGTTGCCTGCTTGTGCCTCCGTGTGCCCCTGTTGCCTGGTTGTGCCTCTGTGTGCCCCTGTTGCCTGCTTGTGCCTCCGTTTTCGTTTTCGTGCCCCTGTTGCCTGCTTGTGCCTCCGTGTGCCCCTGTTGCCTGCTTGTGCCTCCGTGTGCCCCTGTTGCCTGCTTGTGCCTCCGTGTGCCCCTGTTGCCTGCTTGTGCCTCCGTGTGCCCCTGTTGCCTGCTTGTGCTGTGTGGGTGTGTGTGGAAGGCTCTGTGTGGGTGTGTGGAGGGCTCTGTGTGGCTGTGTGTGTGGGGGGCTTTGTGTGGCTGTGTGTGTGGGGGGCTCTGTGTGGCTGTATGTTGGGGGCTCTGTGTGGCTGTGTGTGGGGGGGGCTCTGTGTGGCTGTGTGTGCGGGGGGCTCTGTGTGGGTTTGTGTGGGGGGGCTCTGTGTGTGTTTGTGTGTGTCATTTGCTAGAGATAAAGCTAGTGGCATTGTAAATGACAATGCCATTTATTTATGTTTAAAAAAAACATAAATAAAAATAATGTCAAGAGCAATGCCAATAGCTCTAACTTTAACAAAGGCAAAACCATTGCATTGTAAATGCTTGTTTCTTTAATGAGTTTCTCTTACTGCAGGCATGACATGCGCTGCTGCAGCTGGTTTTGAAAGTAGCGGGCATGCCATGCTTTAGCTTCAACAATCGTGGCCTGCTGACTGCTCAATATTATTTCTCCTCTCGCAGCACGGCGCCTGCTTTCATATTATCAACACGGGTGCAGAGCTTTAATCACCCATAATGTCCACAGTACCATCCCACGCAGCTCTTCAAGAACTATTACTTTGCATTTTTTTTTTTTTTTTTTTTTTTTTTTTTTAACAGTAGCAACACCCCTGCTGACCGGGAAACTAAGCGAACAATATCGGCCGCGTGGCTCACCCAACTCTAATTAAACATCTCTGCTTTTATTTTCACAACAAGGGTGCCGCCTTTTGTACACTCTGCTCCTCATTGCTGTTAATGTGCATTTGTTTCTACCTACAGTACGGATGCTGCATGTAGTCACAGCCCACTAAAACCTAAACAAACCATGGCGGCCGCACAGCTCGACTAACTCTTGTCAACAAATCAACATCTCCGCTTTGTTGGGGGGTGGAGCGACACGCTGCCTTCCAGCCTGCTTTGATTTTCATCCGTAGGTGCAAGAAGATTCACCTTGTGCCATAGTGAAGTCTGCACCGATGGCTAACACTCGGAGCCTCAGCATGCAGCCAGGTGTGCTCCGGGCTACTTAATGGATGTTTTTGCAGTGGAATTTGCCAACCTAAGCCTCAGCAGGCTGTAGCAGCAATGCCCAGTCAGTCGCCTGGCCTGCCTCTCCCTCAACCTGCCACGGATCGGGCCCTTTCCACCCCCGCAGCATAGTCTTCAACCCCCCCCCCGGCCCACTGTCTCCAACCCCCAGCAGGATGCTTGTTACACTACTGCTTTGTGGGCGTGGCTGACCATGGGCTCATCGCACCCGAATCCGTGTGTTTCTTTCATCCTGCGTCTCAGGCCTATAACGTGCCTTTGATGAAGCTTCTGCTTCTCTCTGTTCTGACGTTTGTGCAAGTGATTTACGCGTTTCAGAAGTGCAGAGGACTACACGTCTTAGTGTACCTTCTGTGTTGTTGATCGTCCCTTGCCGGAAGACATGCGGTATTCACTTAAATGTCGTTTCTTCACATTATGCAAACATTTAGTGTTTGAGTGCGCACTCATAAATGTATTCATGGCGGCTGTGAGTGAAGGATCACCAATCCTTGCAACCAGTTAGTACAATCTGTGATTAGCAAAGGTGACTTCTCAATGAAATCCTTTGAGTTCATGGGACTGTTGTAGAGGAACCTCCTGACTTGTCTTCACAAGACACTGAGGGGGGCCTAAGGATTTTAGGGGCTTCACCTTCTAAATGCATGTCCACCAGCTCTGTTTGTGTTCTCCCGCTCTCCCTCTCTCATATCATTCCAAGCACCAGTTGTGTCTCCTGGCTAGAGTCCACATGGCTTACCTTGGTCACCCTTCTTGCAGGGTCCTTTAGAGATCCTACGGCAAGGTCCTCCTGCTCAACAGCTGAGTAGGCAGTGCTGCTGTAATCAATTGTTTAGCAATAGGAAGTTTCCTGAGTCACTTGAAATGACACTTAATAGATATGGTTATACAATTAATAGAAACCGATTGGAAGCATCTAACCCCAAAAATGCAGACCAATATCAAATTTAAAAAATCTGTATGCAAAAAAAATCAGCATTCATAGAACATTACAACCTGATCTCGAACTATCAGAATGGATGCTGTCCAGGGGTTATTACTGAGTTATCACAGATTGCAATGTGCAAGGATATCAACATAACTGTAGATTATAATAAAAAAGCCACCATCTTCTTACTTGATCTGTTTTAAGATTTGAGCATGGTTCAACATCCTCTACTACAGGTTTCAAAACTTTACAGTTCAAGGTAGCTTCCTGAATTAAATTAATTCGTTCCTTGAAGGCAGGATGCCCAAAATATCATTACCAATCAAACCACAGGTGAAGCAGAGCGCATTATTTACTGTGCAAACTACAGAAATGGACCTCTTGTCCTAGTACTCTGCACTAAAGCCTCTTCCTCTTTACACTCTGTGCTTCGAGTCAAAAACACACATCAGCGGAGCCTCCTTGTGCGTCTAGCATGCCACACTAGAACTTAGTGCCTACTCAAACAAGCATTTGCAATGCAATAGGTCTTGCAGTTGCGAGAATTTGACCCATTGGTATTGTACATGACAATGCCTTTTATTTGTTTTTTAAACACCTAAATAAAAGGCAGTGTCATTTACAATGCCAATAGCTCAAAGTTTAAAAAAATGCAAGACCTATTGCATTGCAAATGCTTTTCTTCCTGCTGTGCTGATTTACCATCTCCCAGGTTTTGCTTGGGATTTCATAGCATACCTTGACGAGGCATTCGCCCCTAAATGCATTAACTACGCAAAATCTGCTATCTTAGGTGACTTCAACATACATTTGGACAAAACATATGATCCTTTATCCATCCGCTTTCGGTAATCTCTAGCTCCTCTCGATCTTACACGTGTGGATACGGGCCCCTCGCTCAGAACTGGCCATGCATTGGTGGCATCTTGTCCAATATAGTGGTACTTTGGGGGATCCCTGAACCAACTACTTGGTCTGATCATTTGTTACTTCTGTTTTCCTGGCCTATGGTAGGTCTTAAGGAAAGTAGATCACTCAGTCGGGTGCATGGGAAAAGATCCTGGAATAAGGTATCTCTATCTTACCCTAAGAGGGTCCTTGATAAATTACGACCACTGTGCACGGACAATGTTGCTGAGGGCAACCAGGCCATCAGCACCTGGCTCCTGAAAGCAGCGGACTCAGTGACCTATCCGAAGGGAATGACTGCTCGCTCATCCCGCTTGTTTATACAGGAACTAACCCTTGAAAGATCCTTTTGGAAAAGGGTGGGGAGAGCTTGGCTGTGACTGTATCAGTAAGGAGACAACAAATTAGCCCTCAATGTTTATCATAGCATAAAATTTGCTTTTTACACCCATCATATCAAAGACGCCTATTACTATAGGAAGGGGCTCTCCAGCTTCATGGACCGTAAAACTTTGACCCTACTGCCTGAAGGCAATCGGGTCCTTGTGATGGACTAAGCGATTTCTTTGAATAAAAGATCAGCAATATCCAGGCTAACTGAAGGGGGGGTGGAGGGGGGGGGGGGTGTTTCTAGACGTTTTGATCTGGTCTCTAGTCTGGGTGATTTGGCAGGGCCCACAGCTGAAACAAAGCTGACATTCTTTCTACCTCCCATGACATAGGATTTGAAGGTGATGTTTGGATACTGCAGAACAGGATCCCAGGAAGGCCCTTGTCCACCTCCTATCCTGTAGACCATTCCTGACAATATTGCCCCAAATAATCAGGAGTTGTTTTCCATCTAGCTCCACTCGGGTGTCAGGCCAGACTCCTAGAAGAGGGCTAACATTGTCATCCTTCTTAAAAAGTGTAATGCTCACCCAGACATATTCACAAACTTCAGACCAGCCTCTTTACTGCCAGCGACAGCTAGAGTTCTGGAAAAGGTGGTGAATTGTCAGCGCACTACTTTTTTGACATGCAATAATTTGCTACACCTGTCCCAATCTAGCTTCAGAGCCCGTCACAGTACGAAGACAACGCCCATGAAGGATTCTGAATCCATGAAAGCTAGCCTTGATTTCGGTCTCAATGTGCTCTGCTGCTGTTGTACATGTCCGCAATATTGGACACGGTGGACCACAGCATTTTGCTACAAAGGCTAGAACATCTAAGGGTGATTGGACCAGCCTTCAGCTGGATGGGAAACTTTTTGGAGAACCGAGAGCAGGTAGTCTTTCAAAATCAGTACCAATAAAGAGGGTAAACTACCTGGGAGCTATGCAGGATTCAAGTAAAGGAAAAGTGGACTGTCTGTTAAATCTATTCAGCACAAATACCACACACTGATCACAATCAAGTGTCCAACAGTGCACCAGATATTATTCTTTCTGGGTTCAATGGCATGTTCCATTGGCATAATTCCTCATGCCTGATGGTATATAAGGCCACTTCAGGATTTTCAGAAAGACTAATAGTGTCAGTGGCCTGGGAGCTGGGACGAGTTGATGCTATTGTGCAACAACCACATGAAAGAAGTTGATTTTAAATTGACTTTTCCAATACACACAACAGTCAGAGAGGCCTCTATGCAACATTGGTGAACTGATTTTGGATATCTTAAAGCTGAAGGCACACAGCCTCTACAGGAACTACACTCTGATCCACATGCTACAGCTCATGAGAGAAAGAGAGTGGCATAGTTTGGCTCTGGAATCACTCTTGCCAACACTGATCAGCGAGGAGCTACTGATGCAAGCCAACACGTACAGATATACTTATTAGGAAAAGAAAAGAGCAAATTATATCCTGAGAGAATGCAAAATATGTATTTACATTAATGATCTATTTTTAAAAACTTGGGACTTTTGCAATAGCAAAACCTCTATAATTTCATTGGTTAGGTAAAATATTGAAACAACTTGTCTGGTAATAGTCTTAAGTCCAGACAATAGTGACCAAAGGGACCGAACTTACAGAACTTGTTTATTAATTAAGAAGTGCGCCGCTATCAAGCTTGGTGAAAACTATGACAATTAGACAGATTCTGATAATGGAAATGAAGAAGTATTGTACAGTGATTGCAAACTGCCAACTACAGATGTGCAGGATAAGACATAGTGGGAGAGCCAGTGAGAGAGAGGGACAGAGTACTAATTTTTTTATTTCAACCTTGTGTTATTTCACATTATGTACATGGACTTTCTCTTTGAACCAATGCAGTTTGATATTTCATATTTTCAGAAAATTCATCAGCCACCCTATTTTTAACCCAAATATCAGGTGACCAAGAAAAGCTAGAATACAGAGGCTTGACTCCTAATTCGGATTTAAGAGTTAGGGGATCATTTATGGGTTAGAAGAAAGGAAGGACTGCAGTAAATTGGCTAATCTTCCACTCTGCCTAACTCCTAGTTCCAAGCCCTGTCAGTGGATCCACCGCTGGCAGTCAACCAAAGGTTTTTACAACGGAGTTGCTGCCTTCCATGGATCTGGAGGTGCGTCTAATCCGGTCCTCCAAATCCATATATTCACTGCCTGTGTCCACCATGCAAAATGATAACCTGTCTATTAAAGGCCACAAGTCGATTTGATTTACTTTATTTCGTTTGAAGCCCAGAAAAGCAGCAAAAAATATTTTTTAAAACTTCATATTGTTTGAAAAGCAACAATACAAGACTCAAAAGAGTAAGAGCCGCAATGTCCCCGAGCGAAGCGATAATTCTAGCCTCGTCATATAACTCATCCACCACCACCCACTCCAACTCCAAGATCCAGGTAATCACTGGACACGGAAGAGACCGTTCACACCCCATACCCCCAAGACCACAAGCCTTCGTCACCAGCATCCCCAGAGCCCCCTTTAAGAATAACTCCGTAATAGAGGGATCCTCCACAAACTGCATGCTCGTTAACTGCAGATCAGCCATCAAACATGTCACAGAACTAGAGCATAGAATTTTTTATTATTTATATTGCAGTTACCTAAAACCATTTGCAATACATCTTGCATGCCAATAAAAGAAAGGTTAAAAAGACGAGAACTATATAAAAGACATAAAATAGAACAATAAATTCTAAGAAGACATTTGTATATAACACTCTCAAAACAGTATATAAAAGACAATAAATGTTTATGTATATCTATACATTTGGTAATTACTAAAATAATATCTTCTCCGTCTGATTAATGGGACAAGTTGGCTTATTAAACTGAGTTGGCTTTTATCTTGCTTAACCCCTTGTCTTCCATAAACCTATTTCGAAGTTCGGCCATATATTTCCCGAACCTGGCCAGGTCCGATGGAAGAGTACAGGAGAAAAGTACCGAAACTGCTTCTTTTACTGTTCGAGCCCCATGTCGTAACCAAATTTGTTTTAAAAAGGATCGGTCGGGGCGAAAGCATCGCAGGGCAGCAACAAATCATGTGTAGCAGAGATTAGTGTTTATAGTTACAGAGTCTGCATCTTATTTTCTGTTCAAGGGACCTCCACCCTGGATTTAGCTCTTATTTGAAGGGGCACTAATCTGGCCCATATGATGTTTTTAAGTGCTTTCCTTCCAAGTGCTTAATGAAGATAGGGCTAGGTTCTATGCCCAATATATGATGTTGCCAATCCGGGTAGCCCTCTTCCTGTTACGAATTCTGCTAGGTCATTTGTATGTGATAGATGGGAACATTGTTTATTTATTGCATTTTTAATCGCCGGATAGTTTGTTGGTGCGTCCTTCCAATTTTCAATTGCCAGCCCCAATGTTTCCACTGCTTTATCCTTGCAGCTTTGCCACGGGTTGATGGTCCCTCCGTAGATTGGATTGAGCATACTGCCACAGAACTAGCTGAGAACATCCTCACTCACGACATAGACATCACGTTTCATCACTGAAACATGGCTGAATGAGCCCCCCTGAAACTAAAGAGTCCGGAACATACCATCAAGATCATGGTTCAACACAGACATAAACTCCGACAGAAGAGAACTAAGAGCTGCAGAAAGACTCTGGCGCAAAATCCTGTCCACAATCCTACGAAATACACTGAAATCAGTTCGTCGAAAATATAAAAACACACATAATGAATGAAATATCTTCCTTCTGCAGTGCCCTTGCAAATGCTAAAAACAGGCCCATAGAACTCTTCAATCTCATTAGGCAACAAACTTCCAAACCCACATCAACACTAGCTACGGCCTCAAAAGACCTATGCGATAACTTTGCCAATTTCTTCACTGACAAAATCACCAAGATAGAACTCTCCTTGGACATTCACTGTAGCCCCCCTGCCAGCAATTTGCCACTAGAAACAGAAGAGACTACTCCCAGTCACCCCGCAAACCTATGGAAATCTTTCAATCCCATCGCAGAAGCAGAGATAATCAAAATGATCTCCAACTCCAAACCCTCAGCACACTTCCTGAATCCCATACCTGCCTAACTGGCCAAAAAGCTCACACTCTCCCTAGCCCCACTCTAGACTGAGATTATAAACCGCTCCCTAAGCACTGGAACCATGCCGGACTGTCTCAAAATTGGCCACGTAACACCTCTACTGAAAAAAACGGGCTCCGACACAAACGATCTGAACAACTTCAGACCCATCTCCAACCTCCCTCTCCTTGTGAAAATCCTGTAAAGATGTGTTCTCCTCCAACTTGCCCAACACCTGGAAATCACCAACCTTCTTAACCCTCACCAATCGGGTTTCAGAAAATTATACAGCACAGAGACAGCGATCCTAAATATAATAGACGATATGCACAAATCCCTTGACACAGACAAATGCTGCCTATTCATACTCTTGGACAGGGCCGGACTGGGAAGCAAAACCGACCAAGGCAAAGTGCTTGGCCGGCCTCCCCTCCCCACTCGGGTGGGGGGGGTGTGGGGTGGGGGGGGGAGGGTTGGAGGTGCCGCCGAGCTGTCTGAGGGGGCTGGTTTTCAGCCGATTTTGGTACAGAGCCGATTTTGCAGCTAAACGGCCCTGTAACAAAAACGGCCTCCAGGGGCCCAAAACCGGCCCCCACCCGTGCGGCGCACCGGGGTATTGCCCGGTGCCCGCTATGGCCAGTCCGGGTCTGCTCCTGGACCGATCGGCAGCTTTCGACACAGTTGACCACAAAACTTCTCATCAAGACACTTAAAGAAAGGGTTGGAGCTGAAGAGGTGGTCTTACAATGGTTCACCTACTTTCTACATAACTGCACGCAAAAAATAAAAATAAAAAACTTCCTGTCTGACTTAGTCCCTGTTAGCAGGGGTGTCCCACAAGGATCAGTTCTCTCGCCGCAGCTTTTCAACATCTATATGGAACCACTTACCCTTATTTTGAACAACAACAACATACCCTTCCACCTCTATGATGACGATACCCAGATCTATCTGGAAACCACCTCCATCGAAGACATTCACAGACTAAGCGACACTCTGAAAAAAGTCGAGCACTGGCTATCACAAAACCACCTGAAACTAAACCAAGACAAGACAGAAATCCTCCTCATCTCCAACAAGGAGAAGAACCCCCAAATCATTGAATGGTTAAAAGCTCTTGATGCTCTCCATCACAAACCCACCCCAGACGATTGTGTAAAATCACTGGGAATCACTCTGGACCCTAAGTTAGACATGAGCGAACACATCTAGAACACTGCAAAGAGCGCCTTCCTCAACCTACTCAAAAAAATAAAACCCTTCATCCCGCCCAATGACCTCAAACAAGCCATTCAATCCCTAGTGCTGTCAAGACTGGACTACGGAAATGCAACCCTCACAGGATCAGCAAAATCTCCCCCAGCCCCCCTCAGACCAACTCTGAACGCAGCAGCCAGAATGGTCACCGGAGTCAAGAAATATGAACACATCTCGGCTGCACTTAAAGAACTAAAATTGCTCCCAATCGAATTGCGTGCAAACTTCAAAACTGCCTGCCTCACTCACAAAGCGCTACACACAGGGAATCCCGCCTACCTGGCCCCTAAACTCTAGAAGGCCGGTCAGATAAGAAACCTAAGGAGCACAAACACCTGACTCCTTATCCCCCCGAAAACTCGAAAACCGCATCTCGCTCCTTCGCAAGAAATGCACCAAAAATCTGGAACTCCATTCCTATTCATATCAGGACCAATCCCTCCTTCCTAATTTTCAAAAGGCAGCTCAAACATCTCTTCCTTAATCGATCCCTCACAATTGGATAACTAAAGCCTAAATAACCGAAACCTGCTTATAGCAGCTCACAGACACTTTGACACTAAGACCTAACCTCACGAATCTCACCCAGAGCCACAGAGCTTCTTCAACGTCATCGCTGTGTAACGTCACAAGACACTGGACACCCTACGATGCTAACTTATCTTTCGAAGGACAATGGGCTCTCCCCCGAAGATACTCTGCGATTCGTTCTGACCAACTGTACATATCTTTTTTTTTTATTATATATTTTTATTGAAACACGACAAAAAACAATGATCAAATAGTTCATACCGACATATATATATATATCACAAGATACACTTAATAATACATAAGGGCATTTAACAGAAACAGAAAAAATGAATAATATGACATTAAACGAAGGAACAAATGAATATACACATGGATTTTTTTATTTTTTTCAAGCCTCATAGAACTCTGAAAAGGTCCCCCAAATTTTCAAACCCAATATCTTTCTCCGCCTTGATGCGGAGAGCGAAAAAAGACTCCACTCTAACTTATAAAGTTTATACAGCCGTGCTTGCAACTGTTGGAATAGTGGAGGCTTTTCTTGAAGCCACTCTGTGGCAATACAAAGCCGAGCGACAGTCATTGTGAAGAAAATAAAATATTGAAAACAATAAAATTCATTAGTTCTACTATCATTAGGGATCTTCCCTAACATCATCATAGAGGGGGTGATCTTTAAATTAACCATAAGAATTAAGGACAAGAAGTTTTCAATATCCTGAATAAATCTTCCTAATGTAGGGCAAGAAAAAAAGATATGTACACTGTCTGCATTATCAGCTTGACAACGAAAGCATTTACCATCAGAACCTCTTCTCCATTTTAACATTCGAGCAGGTGTATAATACAAATAAAATAAACTTTTAAAAAATTGAGCTTTCAGATTTGCTGACATCAAAACCTCTTTAGAGAGCAAAATCAAATTCTCAACAACAATCTCATTATCTCCCAATGAATCCCCCCACTTTGCCTGTATTTTCTCCAAATCATCAGGCTTCACTTCAATAAACATACGATAAAGAATGCCGATTTTAACTTGTCGTGCAACTCCCTCTACTATATTGAGCTTTTTTAAACATAGTTTATGTCTTATAAGGTAATCCCTTATTTGTAAGAATTTTAAAAAATAACTTCTGGATAAATCAAACTCTTCAGACATTTCAGTAAATGATTTACATTTGCCTTCATTCGCAAAAAAAATCCCCCAAACATGTCACCCCTTTTTTTTTTTTGCCAGTTCCTGGCTGATCCATCCGAAAATATGAAAGGTAATGATCTAACGGAAAAATATGGGGTGTAGTATGATAATTTCCCTATATCAATGGTACAGGCCACCCATTTCCAAATTTTATGAGCACTAATGAGAACCTTAAATCGGGTCCTCTTGTAGTAATTACCATCGATTTTATTAAAGCAAATTTGTCTTGCATGTGTTCCTATCAAAATCTCAAATATAGAAGGATGATTATGTACATACTCTGAGGAATCTCTTATTAACAAAATTTTCATTTTGAACAAAAAGCATACTATATAATATGAAAAAAAATCGGGTACCCCTAGGCCACCCCTTTCCATGGGCAAAATAAGATACTTCATCGCCCGCCTAGGTTTACCAGGACTCCACATAAATTTCCCACAGAGTGACTGTAGAGCCTGCAACTTAGGTTTTGGAAATTCTAAGGGTATGGACCGAAACAGATAAAGAATTTTAGGGAGGACATTCATTTTTATTATATTAGTCCTACCTATGATGGTCAAGTATAACCGATCCCATTTCTCCAAAGAAGTCTTAATTTTCTGATAGACATTGCTCCAATTTACATTAACCAATTCAACCATATCTGTTTTAATCCGTATCCCTAAATAAGTAACCTCTCCGACCACCCTCTCATCCTCCCAAGTTATGGCATCTGAGCAAAGAATCTGAGTTTTGGCTGCATTAAGTTTATACCCAGTTATCATCCCGAAGTCTTTAGCCATCCTCTCAATCTCTGGGATAGCAGTTTCAGGTGTATCTGTTACTACTACTATATCATCCGCATATGCGAATACTGAAAAAGAAAAGTCAGAGACAATAAAGGGAGGAATTAAAGGGTTTCGACTTAATAATTCAATAAAAGGGTTAATATATAGTGAGAACAATAACTGGGAACAGGGACAACCTTGACGTGTCCCTCTAGTGATACACTCAGAAAGTCCTCCCGAAGCAGATATTTTTGCAGTGGGATTAAGATAATGTATTTTTGACCAAAACCCATTTTGTCCATTAAAGTCCAGAGATACTCCCAAGACACTCGATCAAACGCTTTTTCCGCGTCTAATAAAAAAAGCTCCAATTTCAGTTTGTTCACAGCAGCCAAATCGAACAAAGTAATAACTTTATTAATATGGTCAACGGTACTTCTTTTAGGAATAAACCCATGTTGGTATCTGGATACTAATAATGCCACAACCCCGGATAACCTATTGGCTAATATCTTCGAATATATCTTATTATCCACATTTAACAGTGAAATAGGTCTGTAGGATCCTACGCAATCAGTGGGCTTTTCTTTTTTGCAAAACACAACTATCGTTGCTTCAGACCATGTAGCAGGGGGATTACCATCCTGAGCGGCTAATATTACCTGATATATCTCATCCTTTAAGATGTGAAAAAAGCGTTTATAGACTTCAGCTGGCATTCTGTCTGGCCCCGCAGCTTTACCTACTGCGAGACTATTCACTGCAGTCTCCACTTCCATCATAGTTCTAGGTAGATCTAGTTCCCCAGCTATTTCGGGGTCTAACATCTTCAACTCTATCAACATTCTATCGTACCATTGTTCATCAGTAAGTGAACCATCCTCCCTGGCGTAAAGATTTGCATAAAAAGTTTTAAATATTTCTAAGATACGTTCTGGATCAGAATGAGAGTCCCCCCGGGAATCCTTCATTGAACATATATTCTGGGCTGACTGCTTCATTCGAAGTCTTGTAGCCAAGGTTCTACCTATTCTCTCACCGAATTCATAACTCGTCAACTTAAAGGATAAAAATGTCCTTATCCCAAAATCCCAAGATATTAGTCCTAGCCTTGATTACATAATTTTCCTCTTTGAATAACCCTGTATTGCCCTATGCGACCTTTCTGGTTAAGTGAATCTCAGCTTTAGTCAAAAGTTCATATAGATTATCCTATTCTTTCCTTAAGTTCTTTCGTTGCCTGGCTGCAAAGCTAATGCATTCTCCCCTAAACCCTGCTTTAAATGTATCCCATACTACGGAAATGTTGGCAGTACCACGGTTTTCATCAAAGAAGATTTGAATCCAGCCCTGCATATGTGTAATAAATTCAGTGTTTAACCCTAGCTTCCTATCATATGAAAAGCTGGATTGTATCTTTCGTTTGACTAAGTGATGGATATCTACCACTATAGGAGAATGATCCGAAGATACCCTGGGATAAATTCTAATATTAGTACCTTCTAATAAATTTCGGGGTATAAAAAAATAATCTAATCTCACAAGCTTTTTATGAGGGTGAGAATAAAAAGTAAATCCACTGTCCTTCTCTCGTAGCATACCCCAGGTATCCACCAATCCATGATCTTGTAAAAGATTCACAAGTGCCTTGTACACCCTAGGCTTCCGTCCCTTATAGATTGCCTGCGAGTCCCTTAAAGCACTATTAATCAGATTAATATTGATATCGCCACAAATCACTATGGGCTGTTGAAAGTTGACCAACTCCATATTGATCTCTACTAATGGATCAGGGTCATCTAGATTAGCCCCATATACCGATACTAATGTAAGTTGACTATTTCCAGTTTTTAGTTCCACAATGACCCACCGGCCCTTTTTATCTTCTACTTTGCGACCAACTGTTATTAAGTTGTCTTTAATTAATATAGCCACCCCACGTATCATACTAGATTGTTTAGAAGCAGATACCAACATAAATCCTAAGTCTTTTAAGATCGCCCTTTTAACCCATGGGATATGCGTTTCTTGTACACAAACAACATCAGGTTGTATATATTTTAACTCCGCTGCAACTTTGTGTCTTTTTATTAGATTATTTAAACCTGCTACATTCAAAGAACATATTCTCAAACTATTTCCCGCCATTTCAACTCAAAATCAAAATCATAATTCCCGATTTTGCCAATTGTTAACTCATAAAGATAAACATAATATCGACAATTCAGCCTTCCATGAAAAACAGTATACTTTTCAATGTGGCGCCCTTTTTTCTTTTTAGTCGTATCTTTCCACCATGTCTTTGTCGTGATCAATTTTCCCCCCTTTTTTTTCACCCCCCCATGCCCCAATACCACCCCAAAAAGCAGTCCACCCACTCACCCCCCCCCCGTCCCCCACCCTGTCCCCCACCCTTCATAGAGGCTTTAGGACTTATGGTCCTGTGATGAAAGTTTGCCACCGCCTGCCAACAGAGTTTACTGGACATCATCTTTAACGACCCCTTAAATCCTTCACTAAAGGTGAGAAGTTCTCAACTTAATACATCTGATTGAGCTTTTAACCCTACAACCGGATTTATAGAGACAGCAAGAATTCTTTAGCAGCAGTTTCGGTCATAAAGAACCTGGCGCGCTCTTTGTGAATAACTTTGAGCTTTGCAGGAAACATTAAATAAGCCTGCGCACCTTTACCTTGAACCTGTGTGATGAGCTGTCGAATCTGCCATCTTAGCTCTACAGACTGTTTACATAAATCCGGTCTAACAAAAAATTCGCAACCAAGACCTTTACATTTTTTATCCGGGCGAGCCTTTATGAATAGCTCCTCCCTTGCTTGGAAGCTATTAAAGGCTACTAATATAGCACGTGGCTTTTTGTCTCTAACATTAGCGCTAAATGGAAATCGGTGGGCCCTCTCCACCTCTTGGTCCCAATCCCATCTCCCGGACTCTGGCATAACCGCCTTCAAAAGAGACACTATAAAGCCTCGTGCATCAGACCCTTCTTTCCCCTCCTCAATTTGCAGAAACCTCAAGTTATTCCTACGCGATCTATTTTCAATGTCCGTAAGCTTACAATTAACATCTTGCTTAGTCGCCATATGTAACTCGATATTTTTTCGCTGCTGAGCCATCTCATCTTTTAATGAGGATATGCGTGCTTCTGCCTCAGTTGCTCTTGCTACAAATTCTGTATGAGCCTTGACTAATCTTCTCACAGAGTTCTGTAACTTCTTGCATGAATTCTGTACCTTAATGCTGTCCTCGCAGTTTTCTTGTCTATGCTGCATCATAGTCTGATAAATCAAATCTAGTGAAATGTCCTCTATACCCTCAAGGGCCAAGCCCATATTAGTATGCCCAGTATTGCTATTATTAACAGCACCGTCTTGTTCTTGCTCTTTACCACTCATGTCCAATCTGAATCTACGAACGGTGCTTTGATCAGGGTATTCTCTCTCCATATTTTCATCTAGACTGCTATGAGCGCTATAGCCACTTTCCTCCTCTAAACCGCCATCTTCCATACTCATCCGTGTGGCATATAGCTCTACCAAGCTTTCCGAAGAGGACATAGAGTGCTCTGACAACGAGAAAAAATCCGCTGAGTCAGTGTCTCCTGCAAGTGGTACACCTGTATCTGAATTTGCCGCTTTTTTGTTCTGCTTCTGAGAGGTTACAGAGAGAGAATTCACACTGGAGCAGTCTTTAACCGTTTGTGTAGTCAAATCTTCTAAAACACTAAGAGCGTCCCCATTAGTGCTTTTATTCGGCGCTTTCTCCTTATCTTTCTCCTTATCCATTGTGGTTATTTCAGAACTGGAGGTTAGACTGGATATCTGCGGGATCTCAGGAGCACTCCCCTGATAATTAGCGGCTCCCTGCACTTCTACCGCTTCAACCACCGGTTGCCTTTTCTTTAAAGTCGATTTATCCACTTCTTTATTTTTCAAAGACGTGAACATGCCAGGAATCTTTTTACGGACAACAGCCTCCCCCTCTCTCCCTGTTGAATTCGCTGCTGAATTCTCTAGCGATATACTGTCTGTACTCACTGCGGGAGGAGGGGGGGGTCAAAACTCCAACAGATAGCGCTGGTCCTTTACTCGGCGAAGTCTCAGCTCTGTTGTTCATCTCTGTACCCGCTCCCTGGCCTTGCGCTCTCCTTCCCTTCAGCCGCATGCCTTTTTGCGATGTGTCCGGAGCAGCGTTTTCACTTCGCTCCCTGTTCACCACGCCGTTCTCCACGCTGTTCTCCTCCGCTCTGCCTTGCTTCTTCGAGTGAGGGCGGGTCTTCCACCAGGTGAGCTGCGTTAGCCGGTCAGCCAACAACTGCCGAAGCGGCGTATAGCGCGTCCTAGGCGGATACCGCCGCCAAATCCAGAGCCAAGCCGTCACCTGCCAGGTGATGAAAGATTTTCGAAATTGTTGTAGAGGAACCCGTTTCCCTTAACGTTTTCCTTAACGGATATGAGGAGTGTCTCAGCTTCGCCGTATAATTTCCACTTTCTCTCCGCTTCTCACCACTTAAAAGTCCGCTCTGTGGGGTCCGGCAGGAGCCACAAACTTATGCGTCCGACTCGGACGCCATCTTGCCTTCTTCTGTAGAAAACTCGACCAACTGTACATATCACTGTGTAAATTTGTCCTACGTGTGTTAATGCTGTAAAGCTCTCCGATACCCTCTGGTCTAGCTAGCGCTATAGAAAACTTTTAAATAAATAAATACAACTGTCTCAAATAGCATGTTTTGCAAAATAATGGTATAGGTTCCAGGCCTTATGCAAAGATTGGTGCCACATTTAAAATAATATAAAATACAATAGTCAAATATTGAATATTACTTCCAAAAGGTTATTTAAAAAGCTTACAAATAAAAGCACTTAAAAGAGCAATTGTAAAAAAAAATCAAAAATATTTATCTGACCGATCTGGTTCTATGTAGGCAACAAGTGCAAAGGTTCATTTTAAGATGGCACTGTTACATAAACTATATGACTCAACAAACTATTGAATACTTTTATCCTGATAGTTAATTAGATCTTATGCACAGGAGAAACAGCTGCTATCTATTTTACTAGTTTGAAGTGAATAGGCCAAACTGATCCTAGGAATTTGGCAACAGAAAATAGAATGCATGGCCCTATATCTGACTTACAGATCCTGAAGCCCAGCTTTAGGTGGCGTATTCCCAAATATTCCCCTGACTAAGATGAATATATAGGTGTGACAGTATGAGTGTATATCACAAGAGGGACCTTTCGTTGTTTTTGGTATTCCCAAATATCTGCACAGGGGCACAATCCAAGGCCTTTATCTCTTCGTTCTCGGACAGAAAAAAAGGAAATGGTCCTCTGTAAGAAAGCGTTTCATCAACCTCCCTACATGCAGGGTAAAGTATGCTGTCCTCTTGACGACCCCTCCAATGACTAGAAAAGGACACTAGCAGTAGTGTACCCGGCCTAAATCTTATGTACAGTAAACTAGTAAATGGAGGGTAAATCTCATCAGAAAAAAAATCTAACTTTGGTTCATACCTGTGGTTTAAGAGGAACTCGGCCGCCCTGTGACGGCTTGTGGATAGGATAAGTTTTAACTATTCGCTATCCCAGAACACTAGTTTTACTTTTTTAGCAGAGTAAAAGGTAATAAACACTGTAATGCCAGAGATCCGGCAATCCCAATGCATAGAGGGGCTCTTTCACATACTTCAGCCATGACAATACAGTAGTACTCCTAGGTAAGCCAAGGATTCCTTTCAGCCCAGTTCTAAAGGGATATAGCTCAAGGGTCACCTATAGTCTAAGCCAATACAAGATTAGTTTCAGCCGGAAAAGGCAGTAATTGGTTGAATATCCAGGTCCACTCTAAAGAAGGCCAGGGGTGTACGCTGGAAGAGTTTTAACACCACCCTCAAAAATGTATTTTCAACCACCTCTAGAGCATCTGCGTTGGTATAGCCCCAGAGCAACAGGTGTCAGCTGCCGCTGCTTTGGCTCACCAAATTTCCAACAGTGGAGACATTGGGTGGAAAGTGGAATTTTTTGCAAAGTTCATCATGGCAGCTGCTCCGAGATTCAAAATAAGCACACTCTGTTAACCGGCTATTCCATGGTTTGCAGCCAGAGAGGCAAATGCCCACCTAGTCAAAGTCTGCTACTGTTTCCAATTTTTACCTCACCATCCCACAAAATTTACGATGATGTATTGCCATAAATTTACTTTTGTTGGTGTGGATGGCTAAGCAATTATAAGTGCAAAAAAAATTAAATTGATCAAGCAGGGTTTCCAGACCCTTGTGTTAGTTTGTTTTTTTACACCAAAAGGGTGTCATCCGTGCAGAAGAATGCAGTGATTTTTATGCTACCCAGGACAGGGGACTAATTTTCACAGTCAACCAGGAACTCTACGCAGTTGTTTATGAATAGCAGAAAAGAGTTGGGGCTAAGGCGTATCCCTGCCTGACACACTTGTCAACAGGTATGCAATCCGTTGTTTCTCCATTAGGGTCCCATCTAATTTGGGCGTAGTTCCTAGTGTGGAGTCACACTATAATTTTGAGTAATCTCGGGGGAAGGCCTAGGTCCCTCAGGACTATTCAAAGACTATTTCTTGGGACAAGATCAAATGCTGCCTTATGGTCCACAAAGGCGTAAATACTGCTTCCATTAATCTCCTGTGGGCGTGGGAGTAGGGACGACCGTGACACCAGGTAGTGAGGTCAAAGATGGTTTTATTTTTATAGTTCTCAGGGGTTTGGACATAAACTTCTTTCGATTCCGCAGGGTCAATCTCTCTCGGGCAAAAGCACTTGGGTCCGTGGCAGTGGTCTTCTCCCGTCTTTTGGTGGGGCTTTGATGGGTCGTCACTCTGGATACCGCCGGCTCCGTGACATGCAAGAGACCAACCAAGAGGGAGGCCGTTAGATCAAGTCCTCTAGGGGTGGTGCACCAAGAGGGACCGGGTAATGTGAGGGCAAACCCAGTGAAACGTGCTCCATCTTTGTACAGTGCTCGGTGAACAAGGGGGGGGGGGGGTTGGAGGTGAGGTACCGGGGAGGAAAAGGGTAATGGAAGGGAAGGGAAACTACAGAGGGGAGGGACGAACCGGGACTTTTACACTATTTACACTCGAGCACTCCGGCTCCCCACTCAGGCTGCCCAACGCCGCCGTACCTGTGACAGCCACACTCCTCCCTCGGGAGTGTGGCACGGCGGTTCACGGGGTCGTTGGCCTCCTGGCTTTCCTCCGTTCTCAGTCCCTCCGTCTTCTCTGCGATGTTCCTTCGGGATGCCACTATCTTTGTCTCCTCCGCTTCCTCTGCTCTGCTCCTTGCCGCTTGCTTCTGCCTTCCGCTCCTCTGGGGTGATCACACACCCTGCGTACATCGCTTCCCGACTTTTGACCAGTCTTCTCTCGCTGACGTCCTTCGGGGCGGTTCCTCCTCCTCAGATGCGAACGCCCAGTTAAAGGAGCCGCTATTTTCTTCCTCGTCGTCAGGGCCGATCAGACCGTCCTTCCACTGTTCAGTCTGTAAATAAGGTGGCGATGTATGGTCAGCAGGGCAAGGACTCCACCATTCACGAGGGGTACGCATCCCTACCTCGTTACACACCTCCCCCCCTGGATTCACCCGATCGGGGAGAATAGGCATCCTGGAAAGAAAATCTGCATTCCCGTTGTCGATTCCTTTCCTGTGTATCACCGTGAAGGCAAAAGGTTGTAGGAAAAGAAACCATCATAGGATTCTAGCATTTTGTGATCGGTTTCTTTGCATCCATTGAAGAGGTGCATGATCAGATAAGAGGACGAAGGCCTTTCCCTCCAAGTAGTACCGCAATTTGTCTACAGCCCAGCGGATTGCCAGGTACTCTTTTCCCACCCTGGGATACTTACGTTCCCTTGGGTGGAGTTTCCTACTCACATAGAGTATAGGGTGTTCGGCTCCGTCTTCCCCTTCCTGGGATAATACTGCCCCAATGCCAGTGTCAGAGGCATCAGTAGCTAGGGAAAAGGGTTTCTCAAAATTTGGAGGAATTAGGACTGGGCTTGTAGTGATAGCATTCTTCAGAGTTTGGAAGGCTTTTTAGGCCTCTTCTGAGGGAGGTTTCGGAATGGTGTTTCTGATGTTTTTCTGTAGGAGGTCAGTTAGGGGACTAGAAAGGTCAGCAACATTTCTAACAAAGCGTCTATAATAACCAATGAGGCCCAGGAATGCCCTCAGTTCCCTCTTAGTCGATGGAAATGGAGTCTCGGTTATGGCTCTGATCTTCTCCTCCTGAGGGGCTATAACACCTTCCCCTAGCATAAACCCCAGGTACTTTACTTTTGGGAAAGCTGCTCTGGACTTCCTCGCATTTACATGCAGTCCGGCTGTCTGTAGGGCGGTTAGGACTCTGGTTATGTGTCCCAAGTGTTCTTCCCAGGATGTACTAAAGATGACTATATCATCCAGATACACCGAGCTGTATTGGGAGTGGGGAGCTAACACCGTGTTCATTAATCGCTGGGACGTGGCCGAGGCTCCATGTAGCCCGAAAGGGAGAACGTTTAACTCAAAGAGCCCATCTTCCGTTGCGAAGGCTGTTTTGTGTCGGTCCCCCTCCCTTAGGGGCACCTGCCAATACCCTTTGGTCAGGTCAAATGTAGTTATATATCGAGCTTCCTCTATCCATTCTATTAATTCATCCACCCGGGGTATGGGAAATGCGTCAAAGGACGAGATAGCGTTCAGGGCACGAAAGTCCATACAAAAACGGGTAGACCTGTCGGGTTTTGGAACCATGACTATGGGTGATGCCCAGTTACTCTTCGAAGGTCTTATTACTCCTAACCTGAGCATTTCCTGTACCACCTTCATCACATCGGCCATTTTGGCTGCTGGAATGCAATAGGCCCTCTGTTTAACTACCTGTCCTTCTTTTGTATTGATTTGGTGCTCCGTCAAATGTGTACACCCCGGGGTGTCCGAAAATAACAGGGAGAAAGGGTGTAGAGTCTTTAATAGCTCCTGTCTTTCTGTCTCAGTCAACTCTGTATTCACTGGAAGGTGCTCCAAGGTCGACCGGGTGCTACTGAATGGTAGCGCTAGATTGGCCGGGCTAGGGGGCTGTCCTATCCACCGTTTGAGGAGATTAATATGGAAGGTTTGTCTCCTGGTAGGGGACATTTGTAACCGATATGTGGTTCGCCCAAAGGACTCTATGACCTTGTAGAGGCCCCCTCCACTCACTCCTGAACTTTTGGGTGGTAGATGGTAGGAGCACAAGGGCCCAATCCCCTTTTTCTAGGGTCCTCCACTTCTTGCCCTTATCGTAATGCCGTCTTTGGTTGTTTTGTTTTTTTTCTAAGTTTGAGTATGCCAAGTCTCGTAGTTTACCCAGTCTGGATCTTAACTGCTGGGTATATTCCAGTAGGGTTCTCTGTTCGGCTGCCTCCTCTCTCTCCCAGGCTTCCCTGGTTATCTCTAGAAGAGACCTTGGTTGGCGGCCGTACAGGAGCTCAAACGGTGAAAACCCCAAACTGCTCTGTACTTGGGCTCTCACCACATACAGGGCCAGGGGTAACATCCTGTCCCAGTCCTTAGTTTCAGCACTCAACATTTTCTTTAGGTTGTTTTTAACGTCCTGTTGTACCTCTCTACGAGGCCATCCGTTTGGGGATGATAGGACGTTCGGATGTGGCGGAGGTCCAGCAACTTACATACCTCTACCATCATCCGGCAAACAAAGGGAGTCCCCTGATCCGTTAGGATCTCCCGCGGAAACCCCACCCGTGAGAACAGCTCCACCACTTTTTCAGCTACGTTCTTCGTAGTCGGGGCGCTGAGGGCGAAGGCCTCCCGGAACCTTGTGTTATAATCAACCACCACCAAGGCGCAGGTATGTCCTCGTGAGGTGCGGGGTAGGGGACCGATTAGATCCATCCCCACCCTCTCCCATGGGTTGCCTATTATGGGTAGCGGTTGTTGGGGTACGGCTGGAGGTCGGGTTAGGTTTTTCTTTTGGCACACCTCGCATTGTCTACAATATGCCTCTGCCTCCTTGTAGATGCCTGGCCAATAAAAGAGCCGCAATATATTTTGTGTCGTTTTCTCGGTCCCACTATGCCCAGCCGTTAGGTGGGTGTGGGCGTAGAAAAGTATCTGCTCCCTGAATTCTTTTGGCACTACTAGTTGGATAGGATCCCCTGCTTTCCCTTCCCTGTACAGTAGGTCGTTTTCTATTCTGAATCTGGGGTACCCCTGGGCAGGGGTGGTCTGTGCGATGTGAGCCGCCTCCCACGCATTCATAAGGGAAGAGTCATTGGCCTGAGCAAATTTGAAACCCCTATTCAAAGCCCAGGGTTCTATGGACAGGTAAGCCCCGGCAGGGAGGTCTTTTAGTTCTCTTTTAAACAGGGATAGGAAATCTGGGTTATCTACTCCTATTATTAACTCCTCTGGTAAGGATCCCACCACTCCCACTTTCACTGAACAAAGCTTCCTCCCTATAGGGTGAAGGGTTATGCGAGCCATGGGGTAGGGTTTGACGTCACCGTGAACGCACCTAATGTGCACGGTGCCATCGTGGCCTATCTGGGAGGGGTGCAACAGTCTTTCCTGGATGACGGACTGCCGACATCCGGAATCTAACAGGGCTTTCACTTGTTTACAATTTACCAGGACCCTTACGTAGAACGAAGGGCCCATTTCTGCGGTGTACATCACTGCTTTGGGTATGTAGCTAACCTCCATTGGTTCTTTGGTGGGTCTTCGGTGGGGGCACATCCTGGCTATGTGACCCCAATCCCCACACTCAAAGCATTGGGGCACCTTCATCGTGGGTGCTTCCGGTCTATAGGGTCGTGGTTTGAGTGGCTCAGGGACCGTCTTCTTTCTTTCCGTTTTGGAAGGAGTCGCGTTGGGCCTGCCACTCCTGTTGGTATCCCAAGGAAAAGTTTGGGGTGCTGCCCAGTATAGTTAGCTGCCATCTCGATGGCTTGAGCCGCTGTTAGTCCGGGATGCTGTCTTAACCATCTCTGGGTGCCGTATGGCAAGGCTTCCATAAACTGTTCAAGGATGATACTGGTCATGACTTCTTCTTTACTTCTAATTCCAGGTCTCAGCCATTTCTCTGCGGCCATCTTGACTCTTAGGTACAAGTTTTTGGGATTCTCTCCCGCGATTCCCTTCTCCTTTCTGAAGCGGAGCCCGCTCCGCATCCATTCCTAGGTGGTCCAGAATCACCTCTTTTATGTCAGAGTAGGAGGAAGTCCGAGAATGGTTGGCAACCTGATATGCAGTCTGGGATTCTCCTGTCAGTAACGGGGCCAAGAAGAAGGGCCATTTTTCCTCGGGCCATCCACATGCCCTTGCTGCTCTTCAAAGTTTATGAGGAATGCGTTGGGATCTTCCCCGGCCACGTATTTCTGCAGAGCCACTCCTGAGGGGTATGGTCCCACTGGTCTTCTGTCCAGGTGGGTTGCGGCGCTTGGGGCCTGTACAACCTTTTGTAGATTGTCCATCTGCTGTGTCATGGTGGTTCGGAATAATTCCCGGTCGGCATCCGCGGTGTAGATCTGCTGGCTGATTGCCCATTCCAGCTTTTGTTGCCCATCTATAAGAGTCTGAATCACCTGGTCCATCGCTGTGGTCGGTTCTGAAGGGGCGGATCCCACTTCTGACACCAGTGTGGGCGTGGGAGTAGGGACGACCGTGACACCAGGTAGTGAGGTCAAAGATGGTTATATTTTTATAGTTCTCAGGGGTTTGGACATAAACGTCTTTCGATTCCGCAGGGTCCATCTCTCTCGGGCAAAAGCACTTGGGTCCGTGGCGGTGGTCTTCTCCCGTCTTTTGGTGGGGCTTCGGTGGGTCGTCACTCTGGATACCGCCGGCTCCGTGACATGCAAGAGACCAACAAAGAGGGAGGCCGTTAGATCACGTCCTCTAGGGGTGGTGCACCAAGAGGGACCGGGTAATGTGAGGGCAAACCCAGTGAAACGTGCTCAATCTTTGTACAGTGCTCGGTGAACAAGGGGGGGGTTGGAGGTGAGGTACCGGGGAGGAAAAAGGTAATAGAAGGGAAGGGAAACTACAGAGGGGAGGGACGAACCGGGACTTTTACACTCGAGCACTCCGGCTCCCCACCCAGGCTGCCCAACGCCGCCGTACCTGTGACAGCCACACTCCTCCCTCGGGAGTGTGGCACGGCGGTTCACGGGGTCGTTGGCCTCCTGGCTTTCCTCCGTTCTCAGTCCCTCCGTCTTCTCCGCGATGTTCCTTCGGGATGCCTCTATCTTCGTCTCCTCCGCTTCCTCTGCTCTGCTCCGTGCCGCGTGCTTCCGCCTTCCGCTCCTCCGGGGTGATCACACACCCGGCGTACATCGCTTCCCGACTTTTGACCAGTCTTGTCTCGCTGACGTCCTTCGGGGGCGGTTCCTCCTCCTCAGATGCGAACGCCCAGTTAAAGGAGCCGCTATTTTCTTCCTCGTCTTCAGGGCCGATCAGACCGTCCTTCCACTGTTCAGTCTGTAAATAAGGAGGCGATGTATGGTCAGGAGGGCAAGGACTCCACCATTCACGAGGGGTACGCATCCCTACCTCGTTACATCTCCACAGTTTTCCATTTAAGCATTAGGAATCTGAAGACTTGGTCCACAGTACTAATTTTTGGGCGAAGACCCACTTGAAATTGAGAAAATGTTATTTTCTTCTTTCCAAGAATTCAGGCGGCCATAATCTGTTTGCTAAAAAAAATTTGGGTCGTATAGATCAAGCCGGTAATTGGCTGGGTTGGTTTTCAAATCTTTCTTGTGGACTGGGACTATTTCTGCACCGCTCCATGAGTGGGGAATTGGTGCTCCAGCCAAGATGGCATCAAAAGCTCTTTTTAGATATGGCATCCAGACGTTTGGCTTGGATTTGTGAAGGTCACCAGGAGTCTTGTCTGGGCATTTCCAGTTTTCATCTCTCAGATAGCTCTCCATGTTTCCTCAAAGGTGAGGGACAGTATTGTATTACACAGAAGTCCTGTAAGATCAGCTGATTGAGAGCTTAGCTCTACAGTCTGCTTCCCCCATTCGGTTGAAACGGGGCCTGCGTTAGTGTTTCTCGCCACACCATGAAGAGAACGAAAGTGGATGACCCAGTCCTTGTATTAGATTCTGAATGCATCAAAATACTTTTGCCTCCATGGCTAAGTATACAGCAGAAAAATACTGGTTCTGATTCTAGATAGCATCTAGCCTGTCCCCCCAAATAGAAGAATCCAAGGAAATCTTACCCTGTTTTATAGTCTCTTTATCTAGCCCCAGCTAGTTGGATATGGGTTTGAGAACCATTTTTGATGCTTTTTTATCAACGCAGATTTAGCTGCTCTGCATTCACTGTCGTACCAAGAAGGATTGTCTCTGGTTCGAGAATTGCATCTGGGGTTAGATTTAGTAAACCATTTTTACCTCAGTGTCTCAAAACAATTATCAAGTAATTTCATAACAGCTAGCAAAGGGAGCTCAGGATCACTTAGTGCAGTTAAAACCGGGTTTAAGCTATGGTATCATTGGCTAAGAGTGGTATTATTGGTAAAAAAAAATGGTAACCCATTTTTCATTTCTCCTATTATTGCTGGCGGTCAGTTCCCCATTGGGAAGGCCAGAGCAGAAGCTGGTCTGGCCAGACTACCTGAAGGGTTAGGAGAAAAGGGAAATGGCCGCTTTCATTCCTAGGCTGGACTTCCATGTTGATGACAGCTGACCAGAAGTAGAGATCTAGAAGGAAATAATCAATATTGTTTCTATACTCTCCCCTCCTCAATGTGGGTTTTCTGGTTATAGGTTATATTTGACAGGGTACGGGCATTGCAAGCTCTCAAACAGCATGACCGGTAGACATCAATGATTTATAGTACTGCTTTAGAGTTACTTGTTAAATAGGGGCCTAGTTGCCGGGGAATACCCCATTGCTGGGCTTCCTCACTGCAATGTTGGCCAAAACAATAACGTAAGTGCATACTGCTGATGTAATATGTAATGTAGAGGGCCTATCACTGTGTGATACTGCAGTGGGTCTCCGACCTGAGTGTTTGATGGTGCCCAATGGTTTCGATACTATATCCCTTCTCTGGCCAACTTCGGTAACCTCTGGCTGAGCCCCAAGCCCTGGGCCCCCAGATGCCATAGAGGGAACACCCAGACCAGGATTGAGAGGTGTTGTGATGCTGCATGTGGCTGCAGTGTGGGGAGTAGCACTGGCACCTCTCCCTTGCCCCAGGGTGGCATCCCATTTCTTCCCCACTTTTTGGATGTCCTTAGCTTTTAGACTCGATGGATGACAGCCGGGAAAAAACAAGTGCTAATTTAGCATATAGGATACCCACAAATTCAGCTTTGAGTGAGTTGACCCAAGTCCCCTGCACAAAGCGGACCTTGCTGGAAAGAGGCCTCCGGCGGAGAATCACATTTGGACTGGGTAGGTTTCCCTCTAGTGTTGGCAGACCTCCTCCAACGTTTACATGCTGGGGTCGAACTTTGTGGTGTCCCGGGGCCAGGCTGGATTACCAGCGATGAGAAGTTGCAGCCAGACATGGGCCCAAGGCTCACTCTGTGCAATGGGGGCCCTTCCCCGGTCAAGGACCATAGCAATCCTCCTAATTAAATGCCAAGAGAATCTGGATTTCATCAAAGACACAGAGGTTAATATTATTCTTTTAATCCAAACTCCACTAAGCCTCTTTGAAGTATTTATTTATTTTTATTTAAGAGGTTTTATATAGTGCTGGCTCTACCCTGGGGTATCAGAGCGCTTTACATTGGAATGACGACAGTACATGGAATACAAAACAATAGTAATGAAATGCAGCATTAAGATATGGTAGGCTTGAACAAAATGAGTAATGTATCTTGATTTGGATAACAAGTGCAAAATGTAGCTATTTACGAGACAACATATGAATAAAATAATTAAAAGCTATTAAACAGTATAAAGGAGGTAGACTTAGTTTTTGTCAATGAGGAAGGGTTAGGCGAGTGTATTGCATCACAAACGAAATTGTTCTAGAACAGAATACAGCTAGACCCTAGTAGGCAGGCCCACAGTACAATCTGCCTCTTTGAAATGCGGTCCTCTCCATCCGGTATTATGTAAAGTCCAAAAATGATATGGCACAACAGGTTAATGAAGAAACTCCTCAAATAATGAAGAACTTGCATTGCAGAACCAAGAAAAGAAGGCACTCAGTTCATAGAGGTTTCCAGGTGATGGAGACATGTAGACATGAACTACTGGGAATTATCCGAAATTGAAGCTGAATATTGGAACATCTTCCATAGGTGTAAGACATTTTAAATAAATAGCGCAAATACAATGTACATAACAATCTTGAATTATTAAAATGTTACATTTTGTTAACCTCCTTTAGTTTTGTATTGTTTGGTTTACTTTTTGTATTATTTATGTCAGCATCAAAACCCTTCAAACAACTTCAGGGATGGGAGGGTTGGATAAAGTCCGCTTCTGTGTCTTTAATGAAATCCAGATTCTCTTGACATTAATTAGGAGAATCAATATTTCATTACAAGCCCGGAGGCTACCATTATGCATGTTGGTAGTCCTGTAAAACCACATCCGACATCTGCTCGGTCGGTTTACAGTAATGTTCGCAAAGGTATTTGTTTGACTATTCAGCAGCCCTAAGGAGGTCCTCTAGTCTTCCACCTTTCCAGAAGGATTGGCTAGCTATAGTTCCTCTCATTGAGTGTGCTTGAAACGTCTTGCGGTCAAAACCTGCCAAATTCATAGTCCATTTAACCCACTGTGCTATTGAAGCAGATGTTGCACAACACCATCAGAACGATGCACTCTCATTCTGGAATCTTATTCTCTCATGCAATCTACTACGCACACATTTTTGCAAGAGTCAAAGCTAGGATAAAACATTGTCTGACATAGTCTTAGTTCTTATAATAAAAATAAAATCTCACTCTAAAGGTGTAGTAAACCCTGTTACTTACCTCTAAATCTTTAACATCTGATACACGATGGCAGGAAATTAAACTGAGAAGAGAAGCTAGCTTCATAGAAAGTCTCTTCTGATCTAAATATCTGTTAATAGGCCATGCTGTAAAAAGATCTAGGATCTGTTTAATGTCCCAAAGAGTCTCATATCTAGGTCTGGGTGGTCTCCCTAACCAAATGCTCTTTAGAATCCTAGATACTATGACATTTTTACCAACGCTTCTACCGTTTGCTAACCTGTCCTACAAAAATTGCAGATCTGTAACAATTAAGTGACCTAGAACGAAGACCCCTATTAAACTGTTCTACTAAGAAATTATTCTCGTCAACTATAGGAGCTTCCACAGGATCCAAGTCCCTCTCCAAGCACCAGTGTACAATTGGTTTCCATATTCCATTGTATCTATAGTGGGTATGTGGAGCCCAGGATTTCTCAAGGAGCTCTTCAGCCCTTCTAGAAAGACTGACATCTCACTAGATCCCCTGACACTTTCCAGGCAAAAAGGTTCAAAATTCCAGTCTAAACCAGAGGGTGTTCTCTTCCATTTACGTCCCTTAAAAAACCTCCCTCTGCCGGTAGAAGCAAGGGAATATCGCAGGCCAATTCCAAGGTCATTGGGAAAGCAAGCCTGGGACAGGCAGAAGGCAGTTACTAGTACCAGGGAACATTGCTCCTGTCGTACCTTCTGGAAAACCCTCTGGATCATTGCAAAGGGGGAAAGGCATCAGCTCTGGTTCCCTTCCAAGGTTGCAGGAATACATTGACTGCCTGAGGACCCGGGTCTGGCATTCAGCTGAAGTACTTCAGTTGAAATTTCAACCTGCTTGCAAGGAGATCTACCTCGAGTTTCAATCTGCTGCAATATTGTTTTTCTCTGGTAAGTACTCTGCTCTCAAGCTGATCTTGTATTCTAGACAGAACATCCTAATTCTTTTGGCCAAATCCGACAAGACTGAGGATTTTTAAACCCCCCCCCCCCCTAACTGATTTATGTATGCAACTGCAGACACATTATCCATTATCGCTTCTTGTAAGGTTGCTTTGTTCTCTTCCCTAATCTTAAAACTGTGACTGTGTTTGAGGGAATTTGCGGGGGGGGGGGAGGGAGGGGGTTAGTAGTTGCATCGGGGACACACAAAGTCTGTACCTCGTTTTTACTTTAGGAGGGCCACTTGTTTTGATGCTGCATTTTTATCAGTTTTTCTTTTAAAAAACCGACCCTAAAACAGAGTGCAACTTTCCCTCGCTCCTGGGCGGTACTCCTGGGGGGTAATCCTCGAGACAGCTGCCATCTTGGACGCGACCCGCGTTGCTAGCGGTCTGCATTCTAGATGACTCGCGCTGCTCGCCAGCTTCAGGCAAACCTTATTTAGCCGGGCTTGTTCAGCAGAGCGGCGCTTCTTGTAAAGTTGCTTTGTTCTCTTCCCTGATTTTAAAACTGTATTTTTGTGACTGTGTTAGAGGGAATTTGGGGGGGAGGTTAGTGTTTGTATCGGCATTGCTAGCGGTCAGCGTTCTGGATGACACACGCTGCTCGCCAGCTTCAGCCACACCTCTTAAAGCTGATGCCTACCCGGAAGCACAGCGGACGAGCGCAGCGGGCGCGCCTTAGGCAAGCCTGTCTGCGCCCGTCCGTGCTTAGTCAGCGCTCAGGGCAAGTCACTCTGCCCGGCACGACAGGGGTAGCTTCGGCAGTAGCATCATCCACTTTACTAGTGAGGGGCTGAAATCCTTGAAACCCACTTCCTGTCCATCCCACAGAGTTTGATCCACGGGGCCTTCTAGGGACTTTGCTTGTGTAGATTGTGGCTTCAGATTTGCTTCTGAGCCCTTGGCAACGGCTATACCTGTGAATACACCTATGGCGGCGAACATTAGTGCCTGCCTCATCAACGCCAGATCAGTGAAGAAGCATTATGTTGATGTTGCCGATTTGATTATGGACAATGGTCTGGACATTTTGTTAGTCACTGAGACGTGGTTTGATGCCTACTCTAACCCCATAGTAGCACTGGCCACACCTGCTGGTTTCAAAGTCCAACCGGTGGATCACCAGATGGGCAGAGGTGGTGGCCTAGCCATCTGGTTTAGGGATGGCTGGGCCTTTCACAGTGAACCATCCTCCTTTTTGGGGGTCTGTGAGTTTCTAAACTTTAGCATACAATTCTCTACCCACTTTACGCTTGGAGGGGGGTCCCTGGTCTATCGACCGCCTGGACCGTCCAAGAACTTTTTGGACTCTTGTGGGGACGCAAAGGCTCAGCGTACATTGCGCTTCTCAAAGTTTGTGTTTCTCGGTGATGTTAATATCCACCTTGACCACGCTGAGGCGTCTGATTCTTCAGCCCTTTTGGACGCTTTCTACTTGGCAAACCTTTCACAAAGAGTCCTGTTTCCCACCCATCCTGGAGGGCACACCCTAGATATCATCGGGCCAACTTCCCTATATTGGTGAAGAGACCGAGGCTGGTTGCTTTCTCCGACCACTTTCCCATTTTCTTTTCTTGGGCATTGAAGAATCCCTCTCGACGGGTCCACTGCCATTGCCCCCCAGCCTGTAGGAGACTGAACTCAGGGGTGCTCAGTGCTTCTCTGGCTGCTTCCCTCCCCTCCCTTTCAGGGGACTTGGAGGATAACGTAGTCCAGTTTGCTGATTGGATTACTGGCTCGGTTGCTTCTCTGTCTGCTCCTTGTCAGTTTAAGTTGAGGAGAGAGTCCCCCTCCAAGCCTTGGTTTTCTTCCAAGTTGAGGACTCTGAAACATGAGTGCAAAATAGCAGAGAGCGCCTGGCGTGCCTGTGGCTACCGCCCAACTGACAAAAACACTCTCAGAGCTAAACAAAGACTCTATTACGCGGCCATCAGAGAGGCCAAAGGCCAGTTCTATGCCACTCGCATTGAGCGAGCAAAAAACAATTCTAAAGAAATCTTCTCTATTGTACAGAGTTTTTTGGCCCCCAGTGCACAAGTGGCTGTCACACCGGTTTCAGATACTTGGTGTAACTCCTTGGCATCATTCTTCAAGGATGAAATAATCCGCATCTAAGAATCGTTATCCATTTCTCCTGGGAATCTCGGTGCGGTGTTATCCTTACCTGTTAGCAGGGATGAGCCACTCTCCACCTTTTTGGAGTTTAGGCAAGTTAATTCTGCCAGCTCCCTTAAAATTCTGAAGGCCCTTAAGTCTGGCTCACCCAAAGACCCCTGTGCTGTCAGGCTTTTGTCGGATCTGGCTGACACCATAAATACAGAAGTGAATCTCATGATCAATAAATCACTATGTATGGCTTGTGTGCCTAAGGCTTGGAAACATGCCCAGATTCTTCCATTACTTAAGAAGCCGTCTCTTGATCCTTCGGTCCCGGAGAATTACCGCCCTATCTCGCTGCTACCTAGTTTGGCGAAAGTATGCGAGAAGGCTGTTACCTTCCAACTCACCAATTTCGTTGAGGAGGAAAACAGGCTTCATCCGGCCCAGTCGGGCTTCCGCGCTGCTCATAGCACGGAATCCGCATTGCTGGAGGTCACTGAGGCAATTCGGGAGTGTTTGGATGCCGGCAGGAGAGCAGCATTGGTTATGCTTGATCTCTCGGCGGCATTCGACACCGTCCCTCATGCCTTGCTCCTCAATCGCCTATCTGATCTAGGCATCTCCGGCAAGGCTCTTCAATGGATTAGCTCCTTCTTGGAGGGCCGGCAGCAGCAGGTCTGGCTCCCCTGAGTGCCTATGCGTCCATGTCTGTGACTACAGGGATGCCGCATGAATCCTCACTTAGCCCCCTCCTGTTTAACATCTATGTGACTCCGCTGGTGTACCTTGCGGAGTCACTGGGGGCTAAGGTTATGGCATACGCAGATGATACCTAGCTGTTGTTTACATGGCCCAAGGTGGAAGACTTTGTTGGATAGCCCAACACTGCTTATCCTCAGTCTTCCACTGGTTGGCCAATGCTCAGCTGAAATGTAATGAAGGGAAGTCGGAGGTGCTGCTGTTTGGCTCCTTTCAATCGGATTTTAGAGAGAGGTTTTGGCCTCCCGGTTTCCCCTGTCCCTCTTAAAGAATAGGAACCGTAAAAAACCTTGGCGTCTGGTTCGATGAAAATCTGAACTTTGACACGCAAGTGAAGAAATTGTCCGGGCACCTACTTTGGCATGCTTAAGAGCTTGAGGAGGTTTCTCCCCTTTTTGCCTAGCACCTCCAGAGAAACAGTGGTCCGTGCGTTAATTCTGTCTCGCTTGGACTACGCCAATGCCCTATTGGTCGGCTGTCCGGGGTTCCTTCTAAAAAAATTGCAAGTGGTGCAAAACTCTGCAGCTAGACTTCTCGTGGGTTTGTCTCCCAGGGACAGTGTATGGACACATTTGCGTGCCCTGCACTGGCTTCCAGTTGAATCGCGCCTGAAATCTCAAATGCTGACAATTGCTCATCGGGCCCTGTATGGCATCGGCCCTATCTATCTGCAAAAGAGATTCACCTTCTATGTGCCAGGGAGACAGATTCGGTCCTCTGCTCAATTGCTGATGCAGACCCCGAAGTTCAAGCGCCAGTGTTTGGGTGGCAATTCCTTTGTGAGCAGGGCCGGTTGGGCCTGGAATCTGTTGCCCTTAGACCTGCGGAGCATTCAAGACTCATTGCTGTTTTTAATCAGCTGAGCGGGCATTTCTTTCTTTCAGAAGCGAGCGCCGGAACACTTTCAAGTAGCCGTGAGCTTTACAAATTAAATTTAACATAATATTTTTACCAGTCCAATTCTTAATCTGGCATCTTGATCTAGGATCACCCTGTCCCGATACCATGATCCTTTTCTTAAAACTCTCGCTTTCACCGTCTGTAGAGCTCAATAACGTAATCGCCCTGGAAATATGGCTTGAATAGAAGAGGAAAGGAGACCTAGTAGCCTGGTGAGCTCTCTCAAGGTTATAGAATCCTAGAGGGGGCGTGGCTTGGGCGCCGATGGCGATGGTCGCCTGAGAGCTCGGCTCCGGGACTGAGCCCGGAATTATCCTGTAAATCGGAGGCTGCGGGGCACCCCAGACCCCGCATTCTGCTGAGCGGACCGACGGAGACCTGCCGGGGCCCCTGGTGGGGCTCGGACGAGGGTTGATCCGGAGTGAAACCGAAGTTTGCGGAGTTGCGGAGTGCGACCCAACATGGCGCCCGGACTTCTTTGTCCCCCTGGTCGGACCCACTGATTCGGAGGAGCGTCGCGAGCAGCGACTGGCGCCCGGCTTTGCCATCCCCGGCTGCTCTGTGCACTAGATATCAATTTGATCGGACTTTTTACAACGAGTCTGCACTCGGTTGGGTGACTGGGCGGATGCCCACGGTATAGGGGACCCCGGGAGCGGACGCCCTGTGATCCAGGCGGTGGCCCAACTCACGACACCGCACCTAGCTACGTTCTCCTGGCCAGTCCACTTCCATGGGAGGCGCAACACTTTGGCGCCACAAATCATCCGGTGGAGTTGGTGACCCTCACCCCGGGTCTCTAGCGGCTGAGCGGGCCTGCCCGACTCGGCGGCGGCTGTCTCCGCCCCCTCATCGGTGCCCTCGGACGCCGTGGCGGTGGCGTGAGCCGAAGCGGAGAAGTCTCCACGGGCCCTGGAGAAGGAGGTCTCCCATACTTGATTTGAAGACCAGTAACCGGGAGGGTCGTGGTCGGCATCTGCACCCGGAGACGCCTACTCCGGGACCTTCACGGAGTGCCCCCGGTGACATGGGGAAACCTAGAGGAGCCAAGGGGACTACCCCGACTGCCTCGGACTCGGAAGCCCAGGACAAAGAGGAACATGGGGACTCAAAGAGTTCTGGTGGCGCACCGATGCAACAACAGTTCGACCGCGTCCTGGAGGCGATAGCGACCACGAGATCGGCCCTCCAACAGGACATTGCCCAGGTGGCGACGAGCCTAGGCCTCCTCAGAGCGGACCATGGTAAACTGTCGGACCGGGTCAAGGAAGTGGAGAGCTCGGTGAAAACCTTGGAGCCGGCGCAGCGAACCTTGGCTGCAACGATGAAGGATGCCTTATCCCGCATTGCGACCCTGGAGCAGAGGGCGGAGGATGCGGAAGGCCGCAACAGAAGGAACAACATCCGTGTAGTGGGCCTCCCGGAAAAGATCGAGGATGGCGACATGGTGACATACTTGGAGACCTGGCTCCGTGACACGGTGGCCCCGGAGGGGCTATCCTCCTTCTACACTCTGGAGCGTGCCCACAGAGTCCCGGCGCGGCCACCGCAACAGGGGCGCGCCCGAGACCGGTGGTGGCACGGTTATTGCACTTTCGGGACAGGGTCTTAATCCTCAATGCCGCCAGACATAATGGTCCATTCAAAGTGGCGAACAGTCAGGTGAACATCTTCCCGGATTACACCTACGAGACTCAACGCAAGCGGTTCTCCTTCCCGGCGGTCAAGCGCGAGCTCAGGAGCGAGGGCATCCAGTACTCGCTCCTCTATCCTGCGAGGCTCCGCATCATTGTCGATGACAAAACTCAGTTCTTCGACACCCCGGAGGATGTCTGTGCCTGGCTTGAGCTTTACAGGGCAGGGAAAGATGGCTTCGGCTCCTCGTCCCAACAGGCTGATGAGCCGGAACAGAGACGGCGATCCAGGAGGATCAGGAATCGCCGCGGCCGCACAGGAGGGCCCTCAACTGCAGAGACGTCGTCGGAACGGAGGGGAGTGTTGGAAGTCTTGTCGGAGTTGTCTGGTGCACGGGACGAAGCCATTGAGGAGGAAGGCAACCCGGGTGATGAGGAGGCACCATCGGAATCGGAGGACTCAGTGACTGATAGTGCCCATACACCGGTGATCACACCGAAGTCGGTGGAGGACCTTTTGGATGGACAAGGGTAACGGGGTGTGCTGCCTTATTTTGGGTGGGGGCCCGGCAGGGGGGAGGCGGTTGCCGTCCATTGATGCTGACAAAGGGGGAGGGAGGGGTGGGGTGCCCCTGTTTCTGCCCCGAGGGGTTTTTGGTACTGTTTAGGGCTTGTTTTAGTCCTGGTGGCCTGAGCGTCGAGGGCCCACTGCCTCCGCCCGGCCCGCACCTGGCCCTTAAGGCCTTCCTACGGTGGCGACCGTAGGAGTTGTAGGGGTTGTTGGGTTGATAGAAGGCGAGGTTTGGATGGGATCTGGATGGCGCAGTTTGGGTCCTGTTCTGGGGTGGGTGGGTGGGAGTTCGGTTTGTTCTTGGGTTGTTTGGTTTTAGTTGGGGAAAATGGCCGCCATCAGTGCTGGGATGGATGATGTCTTTTCTTTGTGGGAGCCCGGACGGGGAGACTGTGCGAGAACAATATGGGACAATGGCTGATGTTGCTAACTTGAAATGTGTTACTTGGAACGTAAGGGGGCTTCATACTATGTCCAGGCGCCACAAAGTCCACGCTTATTTAGTGCGTAGGGGAGTGCAAATGGCGCTGCTGCAGGAAACTCATCTGACCAAGGCGGAAGGGGCGGCGCTACAGCGTAGATGGAGGGGACAGGTCTTTTCCACGTCGTACTCCGCGTATGCCAGAGGGGCGCTAATATGGATCAGAGCAGGGGTCCCCTTCCAGGTCACGAGAACAGAGATAGATCCAGAGGGGCGTTACGTGGCCATCTCGGGCACTCTAGGAGGGCTCGTTGGCCCACTTCTTCTCCGGGCCCCTTCTGCTTGGGGGAGACTTCAACTCCGTAGTGGACGTGGATATTGACCGCTCCCATCCCCCACTTCCCGATTCTCCGGTTCGTCGCACGGCTAAGGGTCGTCAGGATTGGCAGACCCGATGGGGTTTGACGGACATCTGGAGGGCGCATCACCCCGCATCTAGGGATTATTCATACTTCTCGGGCCTGCATGAGTTGCATGTCCGACTGGATGGCTTTCTTGGGTCGCCCGAACTGGTTTCGGCAGCGATCCGATCTGAGTACTTGTCCAGAACCATTTCAGACCATAACCCACTCCTGCTGGACCTTCGCTGGTTCCCCGGGGCGCCGGCGGTCCCCACCTGGAAGCTGCGACCCGAGATTCTTGAGGACAGTGTTTTCAGAGCGGACCTGGGAGACAAGATATTGGAATATTTTGCGTCCAACGGCGGCACCGCGAGTACACGAGCGTTAGAATGGGACGCTTTTAAGGTAGTGGTGAGGGGTTACTGTATTTCTAAGAAAGTGGGCATGAGGCGCGTTATTCTGGCTGACTTAGATGCAGCGGACCAGCAACTCCGCGAGCTTGAAATTCGCCGCCCTGGACACCCGGAATTGCAGGTACGAACGGCGGAGGCGAGGGAAAAGGTAGCGGCAGAGGTCGAACGGCTTCGCTGTTTTGATTATAAAGCCTATACGGTCCGATCCATCGCAGAGGGGGACAGATCGAGCGCGCTGCTGGCATGGTTGGCCAACCCTACGCGCCAGTCCCAATTGACGACAAGTATGCGTGAGGCAAACGGCACCCAGGTACACACTCAACCGGAGATTCTTAGCTGCTTCCGGCATTATTATGAACGTTTGTACCGCAGTCGCTCCGCACGAGACCCTGCCCGGCTCGATAATTATCTACGTCCACTGGAGCTCCGCGCAGTGGAGCAAGAAGTGGCGAAGGCCCTGGGGTCCGACATTGCATTGGAGGAGATCCGCGGCGCCATTAAACGGATGGCGAGAAACAAGACCCCGGGCCTGGATGGCCTACCCGTGGAGTTTTATGCAGCTTACGCTGATCTCCTAGCCCCTCGATTGTTGGTGGTCTACAGGGAGGCGAAGAGACTGGGGCGACTCCCGAGCTCGATGTGTGAGGCGCTGGTGGTTCCTCTCCTCAAACCGGGACGAGACTCGTCCGACCCGGGGTCTTACCGTCCCCTATCGATGTTGACGGTGGACTATAAAATACTGAGCAGCATCTTGGCCTCGAGGCTGCTGGGACACATGAGTTCCCTAGTGCATGACGACCAAGCTGGTTTCATCCCACGGCGAAACACGACTATGAATATTCGCAGGCTGTTCCGTTTGCTGGGGGAACCATTTGTAGATGCCCCGTCCCCGGTCGTCTTGTCGGTGGACCTAGAGAAGGCTTTTGATAGCCTCGAGTGGGACTACCTCTGCACGGTGCTGCGGAGATTTGGCCTCGGGGAGGGCTTTGTCAGGTGGACCGCGGTTCTCTATGCCTCTGCATCAGCCAGGGTCCGGGCGGGTCCACTGATTTCCTCACAGTATCCGGTAGAACGAGGCACGCGGCAAGGGTGTTCATTGTCCCCACTTCTCTTTGCGCTGGCGGTGGAGCCACTCGCGCTGCACCTTCGATCGGGAGCCCACTATACGGGCTTGTGGACGCCTGCGGGCCCGCATTATGTTTCGCTGTATGCGGACGACCTGTTGCTCTTCCTAGAGGACCCGCTCGACGCTTTACGTGGAGCGGCGGTGGCGCTCACAGAGTTTGGGGAGGTCTCGGGCCTCCGAGTAAACTGGTCCAAGACCTGTCTCTTTCCGGTACGCAAAGGTGCTCCCGCCCCTACCCTACATAGGGAGATTAGATGGGAACCCGACTGCTTTAAGTATCTTGGGGTGTTCGTCTATCACGACCAACCCGACCTCCTGGATGGGAACATTGCCCGCAGCATTCGAGCACTCCGAGGCTGCATGGACTTTTGGGCCACGCTGCCGCTTTCGGTGGCGGGACGGATCGCCCTGCTTAAAATGGTGGCGCTTCCCCGGCTATTATATTACTTTCGGACTCTACCGATCTGGGTCCCACCGGCCACGTTTCGACTGTTACGCTCTATGGTGGTCGGATTCCTCTGGGGGTCGGGCCGCCGGCGGGTAGCCCTCAAAACCTTGATGAGGCCGAAGGACGAGGGGGGGCTCGCGGTGCCGGACTTTGAAAAGTATTATCTAGCGGCGCAGCTCCAGACCCTCACCCAGGAGATCGCCAGGGAATTCCGGGGCCCGGAAGACAGGAGGGGAACGGGCATGGCCAGGCATGTTCTCTCCTTTGTAGCGCTGCGACAACGTTTGGCCCTGCGGGATTTGTCGATGGAGGAGCGGACTGTCCGCCTGTGTTGGAATCGGGCTCGCGCCCGAGGCCAACTGAGAACACCATATGCGCCTGAAATACCGTTGGGGATGCTGACGGCCCTCCCCCATGGAGGGGATTGGTCACGTTTGGCGGCCTGGGAGGATGCCGGCTTACAGCTGGTTGGAGATCTGTACGAGGACGGAGTGCTCTTGTCCTTCCAGGATCTTATCGACCGCTTCGAGATCCCCCGTGGTGATTTTCTGCTGCACTCGGCCATTGTCCGAGCAATCCAGGCACACTGGAAGAGCGGGCAGGAGGAACCCCCCTTATCTCAGGTGTGCCAGTACGTGATGATGTCTGCGGGCACGGTGAAGGCGGTCACTTGCCTTTACGGCAGGTTGATTAACGAAGGGTTGGCTCCCCTCACCACTCTGAGAAACCGCTGGGAGGAGGACATTGGCAGGGAGATCCCGGAGACGACCTGGGCCCAGTTGGTGAGACGAGCCTGGAAGGGCACACGTAACGCCCGTTTCCAGCTGGTCCACTATTACGTGCTCCATAGAGCGTACCTGACCCCAGTGAAAATTAGGCGGTATTTTGCCACGAATTCGGCGGAATGCCCTAGGTGCCCAGCTCAGGAAGCGGACCTCCTACATATGTTATGGGCCTGTCCGGGATTGTCGTCTTACTGGCAGGAAGTGGGGAAGACCCTGGAGGAGGTGACGGGGAGATCCTTATCATTTGATGCGGCGGTGGGGCTCCTACACTGGTTCCCCCATACCCCCAGGAATAAAATTTCTAGTAAATTTATCGACCTAGGGCTCCTCCTTGCTAAACGAGAGGTGACCAGGAACTGGAAGGCACGAGTTGGTCCGACAGGCAGCAGATGGCACAGTGAGCTTTTGAAGTGGGCGGCGGGGGAGAGCGCGCTGAGATATCAACTGGCTTGGAGGCAGCGTAACGAGAAGGCGCAGGAGGCCGCGTTGGAGTGGGAAATGTTGGTGCAGGCCCTCAGGGATTATTGTGCCCCCAGCGACTCTGAAGGTGAAGAAGCGACTCGCCCCGAGTCCCGGTAAACATTTGCACTGTTAGTCCTATTGTTGTCCCCGTGGGTCCCATGGCAGATCCTGTGACGGTGGCTCCCAGGCGCTAGTGGCGGGGTTGGGTGGGGTTTCTTTTGGTTAGTAGTATTTTGAGGGTGGGGGTTTCTTTTGGGTTTATAGGCTTGTGTTGGAAAAGCAGATGACGGACAGTGGATCATCCGGACCAGCTCAAGCGTCCTGCTGAGCCCCCATTGCATATCGCCGCCCGACCCCAGGGTTGTGGGCCGGTTGGCTGTGTACGAAACTTACGGTGGGGGGCCAGAGGGTTTTACTATGTTGATATTGCTTGTGATACAATGCTGGTCGATATTGTAACGATTTACTAATTCCTGCAATAAAAATATATTTAAAAAAAAAAAAAAAAGGTTATAGAATCCTATCTGAACACAAACCTTATCTCCTTTCGAATCTTGGTAATTTTCATCTCTGGCAACAGAAGAAGGGTCTTTATTGTGTGCCGTAAAACCCCAAATTTCCAGGGACCTTCTAGGAACGAGAATGGCCTTCTCCTAATTTATGATCAAACCTAAACTCAAGAAGATTTACCACAAATTCCAGAACCTATAAAATCTGAGAATGATATTGGAATATTATGAGGATATTGTCTAGATAAACAATTTACTGTATCCCCCTCTCACTCAGAAAGGATGCAGCCACTCTGTACCTTGGTAAAACACAAAGGAGCTGAGGATAGGCCGAAGGGAAGTGCCTGAAACTGGAAAAAAAACTGTGATTCTATATGAAGGTAACCTTGAGACTCCATGGTCATAGGCATGGTGAAGTAAGCATCCTTCAGGTCCAACTTCATGAGCCTGTCTTTTTCTAATAGAATGTCTCTCAAGAGGTGGATTCCCTCCATCTTCAAATGTCTGTAGACTAGAAATCTGTTCAGGTCTCTGAGATGTAGAACTGATCTCCATCCTTTGTCTTTTTTCTACACAAGGAGGAGTCTACTTACAAAAACATGGCATTCCCAATGAACCTCTACAATTTCACCTTTTTTCCATGGAGACCACCTCTTCTTCTACCACCTTCTATTGCTCTAAAGTAAGTTTCAATACTCTTGGGAGAAAGGACTGGACCGGGACCTCTGCAAAATCTAATTTGAAGCCTTGGATGGTTTCTAGAACCCAAGGGTCTTGTGTAATTAATTTCCAAGCAGGAAAAATAAATATGTGAAGTGTTCGTGCTCATTCTGAAAATTAGATCCTTGTCCACCAGATCTGAAGCCTCTGGTGCAAGTGGTTCGACCTAGTTTAGGGTATTTGGGTGGTAACCTCTACCAAAACCTCTTTTGTCTGAAGTTGGGCCTTTGTGTAACTTGGCCAGTAGAAAGGTCCCTTGTTCCGGCCAAGCCAAAAACACTAGGGTTAAAAATCCTTCTCATATTTGTCTGTGCTTTGTCCAAGGCCATAAACGTAGCCTCAAATTTTTGTATTGTTTTAATCATATTCTTTCTGAACAGGAGGCCTTTGGGGGTTTCGGAGTGTTCTTTATCCGCCATGTCTCCTAATTTTGGGTAGATCTTGCTTAGGACACCCCTACGCCCTTCAGCCCTGCATTGGCATTTCCTAGGAGGATCAAAGCTCTCTAGCTCCAGCCGCTGAGTAGATTAATATCTACTGGGTTCCCATTAATAGAGACCTCTTCCATGCTGATTATTCTACCTAGGAGGCCTAGGATGTCGAGATGGTGATCTTGGCAGGTCTTAAGGAATCTCTCCATGCCTTTTCCGGGGTCTCTCCCCAGCTTGAATAAAAATGTGATAAGTTCAGGATCTAGGTTCGGTGTTAGTCAAACTTTCTCTTGGATCACTGGTCTAGAGCACTCGACTCTCAAGATGTTAGGTGCCTCTTTTTCTAGGGGATTTCTGATCCATCTTCTGATAAATTTCCCCACATGATCTTGAGGCCACCATTCGGCACTTCTTGGATGCCTGTTATGTGAAGAAAACCTCTCCTGACCAAGGGGGTCCATTATTATCCCCTTAGAGGATGACGGACATTCCTCCTCTGTGAAGAGATCATCAATGTCCATATCATCCTGCTCCAGGTCAAGGATGCATTAATCAAGTAATTCTTCACTCTTATGCCTTGCTCTTTCATGACATGTTGCAAGGTCTCGCACACACAAGTGCGCATCTCCTGTTGTATAATTGTTTTTAGTAATTTATATTAGGGGCGCCAGTTCGTTTAAGCTAAACCGTAGCAGAGGATATATATATATATATATATATATATATATATATATATATATATACACACATATATACTTATATACACACATATATACACGCATATATACTTATATACACGCATATATACTTATATACACACATATATATATATATATACATACATATACATACATACATACACACTTCACCAAACCAGAAAAACTGTTGGAAGGATTAATTAGCCCCTCAACAGGAGTAAGAACCATGTAGCTTTACCTAATATGAAAATAACCTAGCGCTAAGCTTTTACAATTAATAATAGGAAATAAAAGACACTACCGCCATGAATATGGTTTCTGTAATTTGGAAATCTGTATGCAAAGGCCCAAGGCTCACTCTATCTTGGACTATCTGCGCACAGCTAACTCAGTCTCTTTAGATAATACCTCAGCCAGAAAGCCACTGATGGTTGTACTCCGGGCAGGTGCCGGGCGGATAGGCATTTGGCAGGGGTAACCTTTCTTTTCCCTACAGTACGAGTGCTGCCCAAGTATAAAGAACGTTAAGTAAGAACAGGGTTGACCCAAAAAGTCGCTGGGACCTGGGTAGCTAGCGTTAAGAATAAGGGGTCCCAGTGAACAAGAACATATAATTACACACAAGATAATAAAGCTAGTAAACAAAGATTCAATGCCTCTATAATGTTTTAATCACATTATAGGAAAAAATGCATGATTGTATATTCAACAAAGCATATACACTTATAGCGGTATTGGTGCCCCTGAGGGTGGAGGGGGAGTGGTATGGTGAAGGTATAGTGAGGGGAAGGATAGGTGACAATAAAAACGTGATATTGATCAGGTAATAAAAGCGGAAAATCAAATGTTCAGTAGTACACAAGATAAACCATAAATCATTGTTATAATTTCAACATAGCACATGCCCCAATGTCCAGTTAATGCAAAATTGGTGGGTTGATTAGGGCTGTTGTAGGGTAAGGGTGGGTGTCGACGTTTCGACCCTGGAAAGCAGGATTAATTCACAGTCCTTGCACACGGGTCTTCATCAGGACGGGCAGTAAATAGGGGGCAGCCAACCTGATATTTAAAAATGGAGATTTGTTTAGTTAATTCTGAATTGAAATATATTCAAAGCTTGACTAGGTGGGTAGGGTATGCAGACATACCTGAGTATGTCCAGTGGGGTAATGGAGTTGATCCAAAGAAAGGTCCTTAATATTAATTCAAAGGCCTAAGACAAACCAAACATAAACTTATTAGAATTAATTATATACTCGAATTACCAAGGCCAATTAAGGAAAAGCCAATAGACTTACTAAAGTAAAGTTCGGGTTCCTTGAAAGGTCAGAAATTGCTGGATGAAGAACCACTCGAACCATCTATCAAAAGGAGAAACACCACTTAGGATTGGACCCTCGATTTTTAAAAAAGAAGGGTAAATTGTGGATCAGAGTTAAAGCGGAGCTTACCGAATGGCTTGAGAATCCGCTCGTCTTAGCTTGAGGCAGAAATGCTGGTTAGATCCAATTGCGGTGTCTACAAGAATAAAAGGACCGCAATCGAGTGTCAAAATATTAAATTCAAAGGTTAGCGCGGGAGAGTGGAGCAGAGTGACGCGAGCAACCGGAGAGTTTGTAAGCTTACCGGTCGGCTTTACGCTCGGCGTCTGACTCGGGTTCCTCGCGGTGAGAGAGCTTCCTGATACTCAGGTTGTTATGGTAACCTAGTCACATGGGATGGTCAGGAAAGAAAGACTACGAGAGTCGCCCGTTGCCATAGTAGCGTAATCGGGTTTCGTAGTTGAATGTTCCGCGTGTTTCATAAGAGGGTGAATAAAACCACATAAATGAATCGACAATTTGGGCAATGCAAACCTAAAAGGGGTAATTCTGGAATCATGAGGTTAAAACGGAGCCGATCGAATGGATGATGTTGGTGACAACGACCAACCATGGTTAATAGCCAATCACTATGGCAATATTCTCGGGTTGGAAATGCAATGTAATGTTGCTAAACCAGTCCGTGATTAATGTAGGTATCAGTTCACATAAATACAACATGAAATAAGATGGTATCATCATTGTTAACACATAACTGCGTACCTATGCCATGATGGTAAAGCAGTATATATTCACATTTCGCCAGATGTTGGTGTCAACGACCAACCATAATTAATAACCATGCACTATGGCATCATTCTCAGGTTGGAAATGCAATGTACTGTTGGTAAACCAGTCCGTGATTAATGTAGGTATCAGTTCACATAAATACAACATGAAATAAGATGGTATCATCATTCTTAACACATAACTGCGTACCTATGCCATGATGGTAAGGCAGTATATATTCATATTTCGCTAGATGATAGATATGCACACATCGTATCAGTATCAACCAAGATAGTATGTCAGCCAGTAGGCAACAGATAGCCCATACTCAATGTTCTGCGTACCTGTCCCATGACGGTATAGGCAGTTGCAGTTGGTTAATAATAATAGTGCACAATGGATGGTTATATTCGAGTAATTCTGTAGTCTCATGTGGAAATCAGTAGCATGCATTACGTTAAGGTGGCAAGTTGCGAAAAGGAACTATCGTGTTCATTGAGACCTGTATTTATAGAGTCAAAGAAGAACATCCATTTAAGTTCCCTTATGTTAAGTATGTTGGATATGTTCCCACCCCTGGGGCCAAGGTTAATTTTCTCAATTACTAGCCATTTAAGACTATCAGGTGGATGTTGTGCTGATCTGAAGTGGTCAACTAAAGGAGCACCGGACACCTCACATCTGATGCGGCTCATATGTTGCAAGACCCATCCACCATGAACCCTGTGGTGAACATTTCCAATTACGTCTTGAACGAATCCGAAACACGTGCATTAAGCAAGGGACTATCATATGTCCCAACCAATAAACCTGACTCATTTACAGTTCGTACTGAACTGTTTAAATTTTTCCGGAAAGTGAGACTGAAATATTTTTTCAGAAATGCTGGGCCTTACAAAAATCCATCCTGTACTGGCCTGAGGCCTTCCTCCACGTTTGTTCCACCGTCATGCACCATGACCAATAAAATTCTGGCGTACGAGGCAGTTGTATGGAGGGATGTGAACGCTACTTTAATGAATCAGACCTATACCAGGTATAATACAAGTAAGATTGAAAAGGATTCTCTTCAGTCACTGGCTAACAACCCTGAAGTGGTGATTAAACCGGCGGATAAAGGTGGTGCCATTGTGATTCAGGATACCCAAAAATACGAGTCTGAGATTCAACGACAACTGATGGATGGCGTCAGCTATCAGAAACTTCGATCGGATCCCTCACAAGCAATAGCACGTGAAATCCTGGAAATCACTCAGCTTGGATTGGAACTCGGATTCCTATCAAAACATGAATTTGATTATCTCAACCAGCCGCACCCACGTTTAGCCACGATATATACTCTCCCTAAAATACATAAGGACATGGCCAACCCTCCTGGACGTCCGATTGTATCGGGTTGTGGCTCTATTCTAGAACCATTGGGAAGGTATATTGACTTTTTCTTAAAACCATTGGCGGAGGCTACCCAGACATACCTAAGAGATACTCCTCAAACCATCAACCTAGTCGAAGGGTTACCCTTTGACCCGACGCAGCAATTATTGGTTACCTGTGACGTGGTATCTCTATATACTTCCATCCCTCAAGAGGAAGCATTAACAGTCATCATGAGGTACCTGGAGTCTAGACCAGCACCCAAGCAGGTGCCTTCTGAATTCATCATTTCCTTACTTCGGGTCGCAATGACTAAGAACTTTTTCACCTTTAAAAATGATTTTTTTCTTCAAATACAGGGTGTGGCAATGGGGGCTCCCTTTGCCCCGGATGTAGCCATTTTATATATGGCGGCTTTCGAAGTAAACAACATACTCGATGCCTATAATCCTTTCAACAACCATCTTAATATCTGGGTACGTTACATAGACGACATTTTAATACTTTGGAATGGTGATTCGACCACCCTAAATGAGTTTCACCTATGGCTAAATCAGCAATCACCTTATCTTAAATTTACTATACAATCCAATAATCAAAGTATTGACTTTCTGGACATCACCATTTATCACCATCAGGGCCAACTTCAAACCACATTGTACAGAAAACCGGCGGAGAGGAACTCTCTACTTCAATATAGTAGCCACCATCCACGTGCCCTCCGGGACAACCTCCCATTCGGTCAATTTTTACGGGTCCGAAGAAATTGTTCCTCCAAAGAACATTACTTCCAACAGTCGGAGGTACTAGCAGAACGTTTGAAAATCCGTGGCTACCCAAAACGACTGGTGACTAAAGCTAAGAAACGTGCGTGGTTCTACCCCCGGGAGGAACTCTTAAAGACCAAAGACCCAATGGATAATCAGCAGGATAGAATTGTCTGTGTGACGACCTTCTCTACCAAGAGCAACCTAATTAAGAAGATTGTAAATCACCATTGGCAACTGGTTGCAGACGACATACAGCATCCCGACACCCCACTACATGCCTTCAAAAAATCCAGAAGTGTGAAAGACTATGTAGTACGCTCGCTTCTTCCATCCAAGGCAGATCCTACCATCAGATCTCTGTGGAATCTCCAGCCGATCATTGGCCATTTCAAATGCGGCCAGTGTAAAGCCTGTGATAACTGCATGCAAACCAAAGAATTCATACACAACCAAAAGAAAATCCAACTGAAATCTCTCAGCAATTGTAATACCTCGACAGTGATTTATGCGTTTGTATGCCCCTGCAACCTCATCTATATTGGACAAACCCAACAGAAAATCAAGCAAAGGGTCTTGCAACATATGAGCCGCATCAGATGTGAGGTGTCCGGTGCTCCTTTAGTTGACCACTTCAGATCAGCACAACATCCACCTGATAGTCTTAAATGGCTAGTAATTGAGAAAATTAACCTTGGCCCCAGGGGTGGGAACATATCCAACATACTTAACATAAGGGAACTTAAATGGATGTTCTTCTTTGACTCTATAAATACAGGTCTCAATGAACACGATAGTTCCTTTTCGCAACTTGCCACCTTAACGTAATGCATGCTACTGATTTCCACATGAGACTACAGAATTACTCGAATATAACCATCCATTGTGCACTATTATTATTAACCAACTGCAACTGCCTATACCGTCATGGGACAGGTACGCAGAACATTGAGTATGGGCTATCTGTTGCCTACTGGCTGACATACTATCTTGGTTGATACTGATACGATGTGTGCATATCTATCATCTAGCGAAATATGAATATATACTGCCTTACCATCATGGCATAGGTACGCAGTTATGTGTTAAGAATGATGATACCATCTTATTTCATGTTGTATTTATGTGAACTGATACCTACATTAATCACGGACTGGTTTACCAACAGTACATTGCATTTCCAACCTGAGAATGATGCCATAGTGCATGGTTATTAATTATGGTTGGTCGTTGACACCAACATCTGGCGAAATGTGAATATATACTGCTTTACCATCATGGCATAGGTACGCAGTTATGTGTTAACAATGATGATACCATCTTATTTCATGTTGTATTTATGTGAACTGATACCTACATTAATCACGGACTGGTTTAGCAACATTACATTGCATTTCCAACCCGAGAATATTGCCATAGTGATTGGCTATTAACCATGGTTGGTCGTTGTCACCAACATCATCCATTCGATCGGCTCCGTTTTAACCTCATGATTCCAGAATTACCCCTTTTAGGTTTGCATTGCCCAAATTGTCGATTCATTTATGTGGTTTTATTCACCCTCTTATGAAACACGCGGAACATTCAACTACGAAACCCGATTACGCTACTATGGCAACGGGCGACTCTCGTAGTCTTTCTTTCCTGACCATCCCATGTGACTAGGTTACCATAACAACCTGAGTATCAGGAAGCTCTCTCACCGCGAGGAACCCGAGTCAGACGCCGAGCGTAAAGCCGACCGGTAAGCTTACAAACTCTCCGGTTGCTCGCGTCACTCTGCTCCACTCTCCCGCGCTAACCTTTGAATTTAATATTTTGACACTCGATTGCGGTCCTTTTATTCTTGTAGACACCGCAATTGGATCTAACCAGCATTTCTGCCTCAAGCTAAGACGAGCGGATTCTCAAGCCATTCGGTAAGCTCCGCTTTAACTCTGATCCACAATTTACCCTTCTTTTTTAAAAATCGAGGGTCCAATCCTAAGTGGTGTTTCTCCTTTTGATAGATGGTTCGAGTGGTTCTTCATCCAGCAATTTCTGACCTTTCAAGGAACCCGAACTTTACTTTAGTAAGTCTATTGGCTTTTCCTTAATTGGCCTTGGTAATTCGAGTATATAATTAATTCTAATAAGTTTATGTTTGGTTTGTCTTAGGCCTTTGAATTAATATTAAGGACCTTTCTTTGGATCAACTCCATTACCCCACTGGACATACTCAGGTATGTCTGCATACCCTACCCACCTAGTCAAGCTTTGAATATATTTCAATTCAGAATTAACTAAACAAATCTCCATTTTTAAATATCAGGTTGGCTGCCCCCTATTTACTGCCCGTCCTGATGAAGACCCGTGTGCAAGGACTGTGAATTAATCCTGCTTTCCAGGGTCGAAACGTCGACACCCACCCTTACCCTACAACAGCCCTAATCAACCCACCAATTTTGCATTAACTGGACATTGGGGAATGTGCTATGTTGAAATTATAACAATGATTTATGGTTTATCTTGTGTACTACTGAACATTTGATTTTCCGCTTTTATTACCTGATCAATATCACGTTTTTATTGTCACCTATCCTTCCCCTCACTATACCTTCACCATACCACTCCCCCTCCACCCTCAGGGGCACCAATACCGCTATAAGTGTATATGCTTTGTTGAATATACAATCATGCATTTTTTCCTATAATGTGATTAAAACATTATAGAGGCATTGAATCTTTGTTTACTAGCTTTATCATCTTGTGTGTAATTATATGTTCTTGTTCACTGGGACCCCTTATTCTTAACGCTAGCTACCCAGGTCCCAGCGACTTTTTGGGTCAACCCTGTTCTTACTTAACGCACTTCGTGCAGACGCTGTCTGCGAGGTTTTCTCTTCTTTGAATTAAGTTCTACATGATAGGGTATTTATATAACTATGGTTGAACGTGAATTGTTATCATACTCTGAAGACTATATTGACAAACTTCTTGAGGATCCCAGCAACAATTTTTTGACAACTGATGTGCCAACTTTAGACTTCAGTCTTAAGGATAAGATTCAACGGCTAGAACGCCTTGAAAAGAAATTAATCCGTACCCGCTGGCACGGGCACCTGCTCACCAAATATCTCAAGGAGAACATTATCCCGATTGGCCTACAAATAAAAATCGAACCTGCTATCTTTGTTGAAGTTCCTAAATTCAGGGAAGGGTTTAGTCACATATCGAACAATTGCTCTCGCCACTGGATGGTGCTTGGGATAGAGACAGCTGCCCAACAGATCCAGGTACTGACCAGCGAAATTAAATCACTACGTGCAGAGATCGCCGCAGATGCTAATCTGGAAGGAGCAAAAGAAACACTAAACAATCTGGAAGCCACTCTAAAGGATTTTGACCTCACCACTCAGAATCGTAAATTAGAGAAACTCGCCAGGGACATAAGATTGTACGACAAAAAGAAAACCTACCCCTACCTGCAAGACGACTATTATAAACAGGACCAACAAGGAAGATTCACTAACAGAGGGCGAGGCAGTTTCCGCGGTAGACGGAACTATACAACCTTCTCTGACTCCTCATATAGTTCCGAAGGGGAACAGGAATTCGCTGGCCTGAATCGTCAATACAACTACCCTGACTACAGTTATCAGTCACCACAGTACCAACCTTTTTTAGGCCAGCGACCCGCACCATGGCGCCCCCCGAGAGGCAGAGGCAATTTCTCCAACAGAGGTCAACCCCGGGGACAGAATCAGAGCAACACCAACTGGGACACCGGACGTGGTCAAACATCCAAACAGGTTCATTTCCAGCAGGAGCAACACGGGGAGAGAACAACCCGGAACAAAACTTACCGCTGGTAATACAGACATCCACCATGAACCCTGTGGTGAACATTTCCAATTACGTCTTGAACGAATCCGAAACACGTGCATTAAGCAAGGGACTGTCATATGTCCCAACCAATAAACCTGACTCATTTACAGTTCGTACTGAACTGTTTAAATTTTTCCGGAAAGTGAGACTGAAATATTTTTTCAGAAATGCTGGGCCTTACAAAAATCCATCCTGTACTGGCCTGAGGCCTTCCTCCACGTTTGTTCCACCGTCATGCACCATGACCAATAAAATTCTGGCGTACGAGGCAGTTGTATGGAGGGATGTGAACGCTACTTTAATGAATCAGACCTATACCAGGTATAATACAAGTAAGATTGAAAAGGATTCTCTTCAGTCACTGGCTAACAACCCTGAAGTGGTGATTAAACCGGCGGATAAAGGTGGTGCCATTGTGATTCAGGATACCCAAAAATACGAGTCTGAGATTCAACGACAACTGATGGATGGCGTCAGCTATCAGAAACTTCGATCGGATCCCTCACAAGCAATAGCACGTGAAATCCTGGAAATCACTCAGCTTGGATTGGAACTCGGATTCCTATCAAAACATGAATTTGATTATCTCAACCAGCCGCACCCACGTTTAGCCACGATATATACTCTCCCTAAAATACATAAGAACATGGCGAACCCTCCTGGACGTCCTATTGTATCGGGTTGTGGCTCTATTCTAGAACCATTGGGAAGGTATATTGACTTTTTCTTAAAACCATTGGCGGAGGCTACCCAGACATACCTAAGAGATACTCCTCAAACCATCAACCTAGTCGAAGGGTTACCCTTTGACCCGACGCAGCAATTATTGGTTACCTGTGACGTGGTATCTCTATATACTTCCATCCCTCAAGAGGAAGCATTAACAGTCATCATGAGGTACCTGGAGTCTAGACCAGCACCCAAGCAGGTGCCTTCTGAATTCATCATTTCCTTACTTCAGGTCGCAATGACTAAGAACTTTTTCACCTTTAAAAATGATTTTTTTCTTCAAATACAGGGTGTGGCAATGGGGGCTCCCTTTGCCCCGGATGTAGCCATTTTATATATGGCGGCTTTCGAAGTAAACAACATACTCGATGCCTATAATCCTTTCAACAACCATCTTAATATCTGGGTACGTTACATAGACGACATTTTAATACTTTGGAATGGTGATTCGACCACCCTAAATGAGTTTCACCTATGGCTAAATCAGCAATCACCTTATCTTAAATTTACTATACAATCCAATAATCAAAGTATTGACTTTCTGGACATCACCATTTATCACCATCAGGGCCAACTTCAAACCACATTGTACAGAAAACCGGCGGAGAGGAACTCTCTACTTCAATATAGTAGCCACCATCCACGTGCCCTCCGGGACAACCTCCCATTCGGTCAATTTTTACGGGTCCGAAGAAATTGTTCCTCCAAAGAACATTACTTCCAACAGTCGGAGGTACTAGCAGAACGTTTGAAAATCCGTGGCTACTCAAAACGACTGGTGACTAAAGCTAAGAAACGTGCGTGGTTCTACCCCCGGGAGGAACTCTTAAAGACCAAAGACCCAATGGATAATCAGCAGGATAGAATTGTCTGTGTGACGACCTTCTCTACCAAGAGCAACCTAATTAAGAAGATTGTAAATCACCATTGGCAACTGGTTGCAGACGACATACAGCATCCCGACACCCCACTACATGCCTTCAAAAAATCCAGAAGTGTGAAAGACTATGTAGTACGCTCGCTTCTTCCATCCAAGGCAGATCCTACCATCAGATCTCTGTGGAATCTCCAGCCGATCATTGGCCATTTCAAATGCGGCCAGTGTAAAGCCTGTGATAACTGCATGCAAACCAAAGAATTCATACACAACCAAAAGAAAATCCAACTGAAATCTCTCAGCAATTGTAATACCTCGACAGTGATTTATGCGATTGTATGCCCCTGCAACCTCATCTATATTGGACAAACCCAACAGAAAATCAAGCAAAGGGTCTTGCAACATATGAGCCGCATCAGATGTGAGGTGTCCGGTGCTCCTTTAGTTGACCACTTCAGATCAGCACAACATCCACCTGATAGTCTTAAATGGCTAGTAATTGAGAAAATTAACCTTGGCCCCAGGGGTGGGAACATATCCAACATACTTAACATAAGGGAACTTAAATGGATGTTCTTCTTTGACTCTATAAATACAGGTCTCAATGAACACGATAGTTCCTTTTCGCAACTTGCCACCTTAACGTAATGCATGCTACTGATTTCCACATGAGACTACAGAATTACTCGAATATAACCATCCATTGTGCACTATTATTATTAACCAACTGCAACTGCCTATACCGTCATGGGACAGGTACGCAGAACATTGAGTATGGGCTATCTGTTGCCTACTGGCTGACATACTATCTTGGTTGATACTGATACGATGTGTGCATATCTATCATCTAGCGAAATATGAATATATACTGCCTTACCATCATGGCATAGGTACGCAGTTATGTGTTAAGAATGATGATACCATCTTATTTCATGTTGTATTTATGTGAACTGATACCTACATTAATCACGGACTGGTTTACCAACAGTACATTGCATTTCCAACCTGAGAATGATGCCATAGTGCATGGTTATTAATTATGGTTGGTCGTTGACACCAACATCTGGCGAAATGTGAATATATACTGCTTTACCATCATGGCATAGGTACGCAGTTATGTGTTAACAATGATGATACCATCTTATTTCATGTTGTATTTATGTGAACTGATACCTACATTAATCACGGACTGGTTTAGCAACATTACATTGCATTTCCAACCCGAGAATATTGCCATAGTGATTGGCTATTAACCATGGTTGGTCGTTGTCACCAACATCATCCATTCGATCGGCTCCGTTTTAACCTCATGATTCCAGAATTACCCCTTTTAGGTTTGCATTGCCCAAATTGTCGATTCATTTATGTGGTTTTATTCACCCTCTTATGAAACACGCGGAACATTCAACTACGAAACCCGATTACGCTACTATGGCAACGGGCGACTCTCGTAGTCTTTCTTTCCTGACCATCCCATGTGACTAGGTTACCATAACAACCTGAGTATCAGGAAGCTCTCTCACCGCGAGGAACCCGAGTCAGACGCCGAGCGTAAAGCCGACCGGTAAGCTTACAAACTCTCCGGTTGCTCGCGTCACTCTGCTCCACTCTCCCGCGCTAACCTTTGAATTTAATATTTTGACACTCGATTGCGGTCCTTTTATTCTTGTAGACACCGCAATTGGATCTAACCAGCATTTCTGCCTCAAGCTAAGACGAGCGGATTCTCAAGCCATTCGGTAAGCTCCGCTTTAACTCTGATCCACAATTTACCCTTCTTTTTTAAAAATCGAGGGTCCAATCCTAAGTGGTGTTTCTCCTTTTGATAGATGGTTCGAGTGGTTCTTCATCCAGCAATTTCTGACCTTTCAAGGAACCCGAACTTTACTTTAGTAAGTCTATTGGCTTTTCCTTAATTGGCCTTGGTAATTCGAGTATATAATTAATTCTAATAAGTTTATGTTTGGTTTGTCTTAGGCCTTTGAATTAATATTAAGGACCTTTCTTTGGATCAACTCCATTACCCCACTGGACATACTCAGGTATGTCTGCATACCCTACCCACCTAGTCAAGCTTTGAATATATTTCAATTCAGAATTAACTAAACAAATCTCCATTTTTAAATATCAGGTTGGCTGCCCCCTATTTACTGCCCGTCCTGATGAAGACCCGTGTGCAAGGACTGTGAATTAATCCTGCTTTCCAGGGTCGAAACGTCGACACCCACCCTTACCCTACAACAGCCCTAATCAACCCACCAATTTTGCATTAACTGGACATTGGGGCATGTGCTATGTTGAAATTATAACAATGATTTATGGTTTATCTTGTGTACTACTGAACATTTGATTTTCCGCTTTTATTACCTGATCAATATCATGTTTTTATTGTCACCTATCCTTCCCCTCACTATACCTTCACCATACCACTCCCCCTCCACCCTCAGGGGCACCAATACCGCTATAAGTGTATATGCTTTGTTGAATATACAATCATGCATTTTTTCCTATAATGTGATTAAAACATTATAGAGGCATTGAATCTTTGTTTACTAGCTTTATTATCTTGTGTGTAATTATATGTTCTTGTTCACTGGGACCCCTTATTCTTAACGCAAGTATAAAGAACTCCAGGAGAAGAAAACAAGAAGACTGTAAGGTTGGATCTGCAGTTATCAGATACCTGCCACAGTCAACAAACCAATAGCGGCTAGTGGGCAACCTAGCCCAACTTTTCTCAGGCACCGCAAGTGATGTAATAGCGCTATAGGGGTTGCAGCCTAAGAGAACTGTGGAGGCCCCTTACGCAGGAACTGAGAACCGGGCAGTGGCAATGACCATGATCCTGGCCTGCTGGCGGAACAGCATTTCTAAGAGGCAATAGTTCAGAAACGTTCAGGTGAATGAAGCAATGGCCTAAGATACCAAACTACTCCAAAACAGCCCTGCACATTACAGGTTAAGGGGGGTGTTTTTGTATTACTGCATCACTAACTGCATATGCAGTAGTAGCTTGATCACAAACCTCCATACCCTGGACAAAGCAGATAGCTGCTGCCACCCCCCACAAGCCACAGCCACAAGCGTGTGATATAGCCTGCTTCTTTTACTCTTGAGTAGCGATATTTCTGAGCCCCCAATGCAGTGGCAGGCACTGATTGATTTGTCCTCTCGGTGTCTGGACCAGATCTGCCTTCAGGATCAGTGTAATAGAAGAAAGAAACTGAAATGAGACCCCTGCCCCCAAAGCCTCACCTCTGGTAACCTAGCTTCCCAGCCATCCCGGCCACCATACTGCTGTACGCCTCTTAATTCACCCGGCTCTCCAAGGAAATTGAGGGCAGTGATGGTTCATGAGCAGCATGGTGAGCTGAGCAGTGCCTGCAGAGAGCCACATGCAGACCTGGGGTGCTTGAGAGACAGTCTCATATGTTATGTAGGAAAGTGGGTTTCTGTTGCAGTAACCCCCCACTTTTTGCCAGACTACTTATACACTTTTTCTGGGGCAGCCCTGGGTCCCTGCCAACCAGGTTCCCAGGGACTGTGTTCTTTCCCCAAAACTAACCCAATTGGCATCTCTGGCCACAGGTCAGCCCCTGGTAAATGGTACCACAGGTACCCCGGGCACTGTGACCAGGGAAGACCTCTGCATGCTGCAGCATCTATTGTGCCACCCTTAGAGGCCCTGTACCTTTACACACACACACTGCCTTGTAGGCTGCGTGTTTCGGTGCAGAACAAAGTGAAGAGTCAACATGGCACACCTCCCTGTGTGCCATGCTTACAAACCACTGCCCTGGCATAGATCAGTCACCCCTCTAGCTGGGTGCCCTACACCAGTGGTGAGGGTACTGTTACATGAGCCCTGTACCCCTACAGTGTATAAGCCCATTCTTAGACAACATTGTTAGTGCAGTGCTGCCATTAAGAGTATATGGTGCTGGGAGTTTGTCATTATGAACTCCACAGCACCATAATGGCTACACTGAAAACTGAGAAATTTGGTACCAAACTTCTCAGCACATTAAACCCACACTGATGCCAGTGTGGGATTTAATGAAAAATGCACACAGAGGGCATCTCAGAGATGCCCCCTGAAAACGAACCCACCACTAGTGACCAGGCTTAGTGGCTGTTTTCAGCTGCCACCACCAGACATGTTTCTGGACTCCTAGGTCGAGAGCCTGCTGCTCTGGGACAAAGTGCCAAGCCTCCTCCCCCAGGATGGGCAGGGTTCACAATGGGGAAGCCTCAAAGGCATGCCACCTTTCACAAAGGGGAAGCCTCAAAGGCATGCCACCTTTGTGAGCCTCCCCAGACCATTTTCTGCTTTCAGCAACTGGTCTCCACTGGTTCTACCCCCCATTTGGCCAGGAGAATCGACGGGAAAAACAAGTGAGATAGAGAGGTGTGCCGACCTCTGCCAACTCCACCCCTCAGATGGGGGAGGCGAGGTGAAGCACAACTCCGAGTCCAGGCAATCTAGAGGACGGGGGGGGGGACCCAACCAACCAGGGACAGGCTCCTGCCTTCCTTCCACTGGAGGGTGGCACAATAGGGGGTGAACCCACCTCAGGAAAGGGACCCATTGGTTCTGCCCTTTATCTACCTGTAACGCTCCTAAGACTAGTATTTAGGGGTCACCATGAACCTTGCTTCCTTAGATCTAGAAATGACAAGAAAGAAGATAGGAAGGACCAAAGAGCTATGCAGAGCTAACGAGGACAACGTCCACTGACCTGGCCCCAACCCTAGAGGCCTGTCTCCCCTCGAACCTGGTCCTGTGAAACCCCGGTGTGTCCTGCAGCCAGCAACCTCAAAAACCCCAGAGGACTTGCCTGCCTTTACTTCGAAAGACTGCTTCTCCCGTGAACACCAGATTTCTTCAATTGCAACCTCTGGCAGCAGCCCGAAACCGCGAATCCAGCCCACTCTGCACCCGCTGAACCCGGCCAGAGCTCGAGTGGAAAAACACCACTAGGAGGTCACCCCGGTGATCCTGAACCGAGATTCGGCGACCCCTGACCTGCCTCAAGCCTCCAGCCGACACCTGCAGCCTAAATCCAGAAGGCCACCCTAACCACGACAAGAAGCTGGTAAGAAGATCCGACCCCAACAGGCACCCCTGCACCAGACGCCCCACAGCCTTGTGTGCCCCAACCAACGGTGCCTAACCAACCCTTAACTTCCCGACTTACCTCTCAAAGTGGTGGTCGCACCCAGAAGTCCTTTGTTTCACTGCCTGCAGTGCTTTTGAAAACCGGAGGTTCTCCATTGGAAACCACAGGGCGCCTGACGTCGAAACAGCACTCTGCACCCTCAGTGCCGCTGAGAGTGCACCTTTTGTGCTATTTTGTTTTTCCATTTGCCCTGACCTTAACTCTGGGAGCTTTGCTCCCACTACCCTGTGGCCTGCTCGTTAGCAGCCACCAACCGGAGGCCCCCTATCCTCCACTGGATAACATTGGGCCTCAACACTGGGCACCCGGCCGCCCTAGTGTCGCTGAGGGTGGAACAAGAGTGCGTCACTGACCCTGGTGGACCCCTGAGTCTAATCCCAGAACCTTAACTACCACAGTCGATAACTTACATGTGAACCGATAACCTGTTTTTCCTCCATAGGATAACATTGACAATTTTCTTCCAAAAAGTTTTTAAGTGTGGGGTTTTGAAATCTAAAAATATTCTTTAAAAATCGCATGAATACCCAAAAAAGTATTTACTTACCTGTTTGTAGGAAATGTCCCTGTGCTGAATCTAGGTATCCAGCACTGAGTTAGAAAAATAACGTAAGAAGTAACTTATCTATAATTTACTGAAAAAGCCTATTCATTCCAATGTACTGCATTTGCCAAGTATTGCAACTTACAGCATCTCCTGTAAATCAAAAAAAAGTACAATTCCTATTGCATTTTCAAACTGTTCTACATTCAGCAACTTATTACAGTAAAGTAGTTAATGCTTACCTGTGCCAAGCTTGCTTGGTTCTAAATTAAAACAACAGTATATTTTAAAACAATTGGCCTAGAGTTCAGTTCTTGAGTGTGTGAATTCATTTGCTGTGTACATCAAATGCTTAACACTGTCCTCTGGTACTGCCTTACTGCTCGACCACTCTACCACAAATAGAGAGTAAGGTTCTATCTAACTCTAACCTCTGCTGCCTACCTCTGGGTTCACCTGGACTCTATACACACTATACCTCATTTTGGTGTAGTTATATAGAGCCAGTTTCCTACACCGTAGTCCTGCAACAGCCTCCTGTGAAGTTTTCAGAGCAGTTCCTGAGCTCGTTTCCCAGCCCTTGACCAGAGCAAGAAACCCGACACAGAGGAGCGAGACAGCATGATGGTGGTGTATTGGCAACTTGGCTGCAACTGGCCTGTGGGCTGGCACGAGCTCAGCAGCCTGGTCATAGTTTGGGAATCCTAATAAAAATATAATGCCATATACTCTGAAAGTTGAATTCCTTAAAAGTTTGCAGGTGACAACAGGCCACATATTACAAGTATTCATAACAGTCAAAGCTAAGACATTCACAATATATCTCCACAGAAGCTGCGGAAAGCTGCTCTCCACCTATTGCGTCTGTGCATGCAGCAACCCGTTCGTATATGCACAGTTAGTAAATCTTCAGAATCTCAAGGGAAATGCCAGCCCTAGTGGGCAGTTCACCCAATTGTTCATGACAGCATGTTTCCACGATCTCTGCCTTCGTCAGGACCTGATGAAGGAGGAGAGAGCTGAAACGTTGTGAATCAAAGGGTGAACCACATAAAGGAGCGCTTTTTCCGTGCTATTCTGAGGATTTATTAATTGTGTGTGTACACATGAGAAAGAATATCATGATTTAGTAAATGAGTTACAATTGAAAACAAATTGTGACGTGATGAATTCTGACAAAGGTGGTAATATAGTGCTATAGGGGAAAGAGGTTTACATGGCAGCGGCATATTGCAAACTTAATGAAGCCATGTGTTACTATTTAGTCGCAAGGCAAGCTATGGAAGGTTCATGACCTAAAGATTTATTCTAAACTGCAACAGTGGAGAGATCAGGATCTCCTTCGTCGGGAGGAATATCGTTTTTGTAAAGAAAGATCATCCCGTCACACCGGTGTTTTATTTGATACCAAAAACACACAAAAATAAAGATAATCCCTGAGGACGCCTGATCATTTCTGCAATTGGCAGCTGTTTGGAAAATGTGTCCAGATACATTGACCACTTTTTGAATAAGATGGTTAAGAGCCTTCTGTTTTAGGTACAGAACACAGGTGATTTTCTAAAAAGGGTATATGACCTCCAGTGGGAGAAAGATTACATCCTGCTTACAGTAGATGTTACCTCACTGTACACAAGCATTCGTTACACAAATGGTATGCAAGCTGTTAGTCATTTCCAAGGCACCTGGGGCTAGATGTAGGTAATCTCAATTTACCTATTCTTAAATACCAAATTAGCTCCGAATCGGTATTTAAGAATAGGTAAATGGGATGTAGATAATTTTTTGGTAAAAATTACAGAATCGGTAAGATTCGGTAATTAAGAATCGGCATTTACCGAATTGGTAAATACCGATTCAGTAATTCCCATTCATTCCTATGGGCCTGGAGGCCCATAAGAATGAATGGGAATTACCGATTTGGTAAATGCCGAATCGGTAATAGGGAGAACCCTTTCAAGGGAGGCAGGGTGTCACATTGACACCCTGTTGCACCCCTGAATATTGCATGGGTGCACATGTGGCAAACATACATGCCCTAAGGGCATGTATTTCTGCCACATGGCACTGAATAAAAAGCAAAAAATTGCTTTTTTAACGTTTTTTGTTATTTACCACCAACTTGTAGTTGGTGGTAAATAACGAATCCTTACAGGTGAAAAGAACTCACTTGAGTGCTTCCTACATTTCAGATTCAGTAATTTACCGAATCGGTATTTAAGAATTCGGTAATTTACCGAATTCTTAAATACCGATTCGGTAAATTACTGAATCTGAAATGTAGCCACCTACATCCCAAATGCCAAATACCGGTCGGTAACGGGCAGGGTTCCTACATCTGGCCCTAGATCTTTTAAATTTTGGCAGCGTACTAAAATGCTGCTAGCAATGATTGAGCTGTCTTTGACAAGCAATTTTTTTCTTTTTAATGGTGAAGTATTTCAACAGCTATTAGGGACTATGAATCGCACCTGCTTCTTCCCTATTATGTAAATCTGCATATGGGCTGGTGGTAGGAGTAGGTGGTCCTTGCAGAATATCAGGTGGAATGGGAGGAACATGCCATCCATGGGAGTTCTTTCATAGACGACCTGTTCATTGTTTGGATGGGTACAGAGCAGTGTGAGAGATCATTTTTGGGAAGAATTGAGGTCAGTGATTTCAATTTACATTCTATGAGCAACCTATGTAAAACTGAGGTGAACTTTCTTGATTTGACTGTGCATGTGAGGGAGATGGGCTAGAAACAAACTTGTTCAGGAAAACAACGGCTGGGAACACTGTGCTACATGCATCAAGTTTTCATCCCCATAACCTGATAGAGAATATCCCTTACTGGGACTGTCTCCGTGTAAGGCATAACTGCAGCAAAAAACTAGAGAAATAGAAGGCAGTTAACGACCTGCGAAAAAGATTCAAAGAGAGGGGGTATACAGAAGGCCACATTGAAAGCAAAATCCAAACCCAGGAAATTAATCTGGTTCAACAGAAAGAGTAGTCAGAAAGGTATAAAATTTGACCCCATTTTAGGCTTATTACAACCTACAATACGCAGGAGGCGGACATTAGAGCCATCATGAATAAATACTGTCACCTAATTAGAAACAACCCAATACTGAGGGAGGTAGCCCCACGCAGGCCATGCATCACTTTCAGGAGAGCGAGGTCAATGAGACAGGATCTGGTGGTGAGCAGCCCCGAGAGTGGAAAAGAGGTCAAAAACATTTGGCTGATGGTGAGAAAAGGGTTCCAAAAGTGTGGGTAATGCAAAGCATGTCAGCACGGAAAAACCACAACACAATATGCTTCTCCCCTCAAAGTAATGTAAATGTAATGTAAAATAACTTTTGTATAGCGCATTCTATCACTCCAAGGAGCATCTTGGCGCTGTGAGCCACCCCAGAATAGAAAAGGGTGAGTAGGCTGGAAACAGCTCTCAGAGATGAATCATTACACCAAAGCCTTACAGGCGGTGTCAGTGAGCGTAAAAACCCAGGTCTTTAAGGCTTTCCTAAACAGAGATTCTGTTGAGATTTGACGAAGTGCGGGAGGAAGTTTATTCCAAGGTATGCACCAAACAGATCAAGGGACAGTATAATTGTAAAACAGAATATGCTGTGTATATGTGGAAATGCCCTTGTTGGTTGGTGTATGTTGGGAGTACAATACTGCTAGTTCATAAAATAATCCTACAGCTTCTGTGAGCCATCAAGAATCGAGATCAAGGTTACCCTGTAGCAAGGCACTTCGAAGAATTTCATAAAGGGAACACAGAGGGTCTTACATATTGCGTGATTGATGCGGACCCTAAAATGTGTGAGAAGGTGACAGGGTAAAAAAGTTGAGACCACTGGAGTCCAGGTATATCATAGAACTAAATACTAAGACTCCAGAGGGTCTCAATATGGAAAAGGACCTAGACACGCATTTGTAAATGGCTCAAAAAACACTGTGATGTGTTAGGACTGCTAAGAATCCCGAGAAGGATACATTCAACAGTATGAGAAGACTGAATGTGTCTGTCATGAATGGCAAATATAGTTAATTTTAATGATAGTAGTAGATTAAGCATTAGTAGGTGACAGATTTTATGGTGAGGGAATTGCCCGTGGCACTTTACATTGCTTTTAAAGATAAATAGTCAGCTCAGAATAGGGTATTAAGAAAGAGCCAAGGATAGAGTCAAAAGCTGGTGTACAGCATTTTGATGGATGCCAACATTGCCCACTTAGGCTGAATTATGTTGTTAACGATGGGGAAGTAATAAAAAAAGCTAAGAGATAATAATTAATGAAATGTTTGAGATAGGACCGGCAATGTGTGGCATACAGATGCAAACAAGTAATACTTAATTGTGAAGGTGTAATGATTGCACAAGAGGTAGTTTTTAAAGGAGTTTTCGTTAATGATCTATTATATATTTTATAGTGTATATATGTATAAACATATTTATAAATAATCCCTAAATTTGTCGGTTTTATAGAGATTATTTATTGATTAATGAAATACATAGTAATATTTATTGATTCCCATGTTGAAACAATGTGCACATGTTTCCACAGTACGTCCAGCATGTCTGTTATTGTCAGGAATTTTTATTGCCCATTTGGAGAGCCATTAGGTTTACAGAAGTACTGATGTGTACCACAGTTTGTCTATGATGTTTATGGTCACATGGTTTTGCAGTGTTTTAAATTTATAGAAAAAACGGCATCTCACCATCAGTGAACAAGGCCATGAATAGCCAAATTGCATTTGATGCAGGTCTCAATAAAAAGATAAATATATAAAATCCACATGTGGGTCGTCTTTGGAGGCTTTCGAGGAGGAAGGAAAACTATATACACAGTCGCCAGTAGATAGTTATGATTAGGACCTAGTTTCCATGGGAAGAAAGTTTTTTGTTTTGCCAATAACTTTGGGGCCATTTGATGAACTAGTTTCCCATTCACTTCAGCTGCTGTCTTGAAAATTTCGAGGTGATCTGTCAACCAGGGGTTGAGAAAACAGTGTGAGGGGGGGGGGCAAAACACTCTTTCTCCATGCTAATTTCCATAGGAATCTTTCAACCCGGCTACAGCCCAAACTGCTAAACGGAATTGCACCAAAGTTGGCAGGAGAGGTAGCTGTTGGCCCAGAAAGCACACTTTTTGTTAAATGGTGTAAATCCGTTCAGTAGTTGCAGAGAAGTTTAAAGAAAGTTCCAGTTATATATCTAGGGACGCACAGGATCCCCGACCCTTCCTGATCTCGTGCTGAGATCTGATTGGCTGCCAACACTTCAAACCAGGAAATATTGACAGCCATCTTGTGACTCGGTTGAACCGGGTCACAGAAAAAGCATTACAAAAAAAAGAAAAGGGGGCAGGGTAGAAACAACCTGACCAACTATGGATCTTGGGTGACGGGGGGAGGCGCACGGGCCATCCTCCTGCAGCTTATTATGCCAGGGAGCTTCTTCAAACATTAATGCGAGGGAGGCCCATATGGCCTCCCCTCCGCCCCGGGGACCTCCACTTTCGAGGGCTTATTTCTTTTTAAATAAGGGGGCCCCTCAGACCCCCGGGGACCTCCACCTCCCTGGGGCATTATGCTTAATCAATGCAATGCAATCACACAGAAGGGGCCCCCTGAGCAAATACATAGGCAGGGGAAACCGGGGAAAAGACACGTAATCTTCACAGAAAACCACCCCTCTTCCTGAGAAGTATTAGAAACATGATAATCGTAATTGATAACAAAAAACTAAATAAAAAGGTCACATACCCAAGTGAAGCAATACAGTGTCAAAATGCGAATAGGTTTCAAGCAAAAGAAAAAAACTTTTTTAAATGTTGATATCAAATTTATTATATCAAATCACAAAGAGTCATAATATATACAGTTAATAAATATTCAATGATGTTTTGAATGTTTTTTTGTTTTTTTTACTTGAAACCTGTCAGCATTTTGACACTGTATTGCTTCACAGGGGGTATGCAACCTTTTTGTTTTGTTTTTTGTATCAGTGATGATTAGCATGTTTCTAATACTTCTAAGGCAGCGGGTTTTCTGTTAATCAATGCGTGGGCCACAAGTACCCCGCAGCCCCAGGGGCCAACACATCCCTGAGGCAGTCATTTGGAGAAAAAAAATCAGGGGGCCACGCGGACCCCCCCCCCCCCGCCCTCGCCCCAGGACTTTATTTTTTTTTACATTGAGTGCAGGGCATGTGGCCCCCGCAGTCCGGGAGACCACCACCTCCCTGTGGTGAAATTAAGAAATGAGGAGGGCCACGTGCCCCCTCTCCTGGAGCCTCAGATGGACCTGGCGACTGCCACATCCCAGGACCGGCTCCTGCTATGGTCTCGGGTGCCCAAACCTGGGACATAGCTGTTTGAGTGTCCAGAGACCCGCACTACGAAAAAACAATGTAGGCTCCTTGGTTAACAAGCATTTGCAATGCAATATGTATTGCATTATTAAAGTTTGAGCTATTGGCATTGTTAAATAATGCAACACCAATAGCTCAAACTTTAATAATGCTAGACCTATTGCATTGAAAATGCTTGTTATTTTCATGTCTCTTTTATGACAATTGGCTGAAATAATGACTTTTGACTGACTGACTGGCATTGTGTTTCTCAAAATACAACCAGGATATATTTCCTGCAGACACTCTGCAAAAGGGACTGGAGTGTGTGCGCTGAGAGGGTGCTGTGTGCTGTGCTCCTATATGTGCAGTGTTGCCTGCATGTCCGCTCTGTCCCGGCAGCCTGCTCCCTTCAGACATGGATACCAGGGGGTCATTGCTGGAGCGGTGTCTGGCCCGTGCTCTTGGTTCTCAGCAGAGCACGAGTCCTAAAATAAAGAAGTGGCAAACTAATCAAGTGAGGCAGTATGCAAGTGACATCCTGGCATGTGACATCACAGCTGTGACATGACATCATGGTGCGTGACATCACACTTGGCATCACAGTTAGTGACAGCACAACCCATGACCTCAGAGGAGGAGACATCATCAGATATGACATCATATCTGAAGGCCTCACACATATGTTAGCAAGTCTATCATTAATACATTTGAGCGCATTTAGCATATACGTTTTCCAACCTCGGCTCCTGAATAAAAGAGAAAGCCTACTAAAAGGTAGAGTAATGCCAGTACGTTTGAGTGACGCACGTTTCGAAATGTTACATCAGTAAAAACATTTTAATACAGCACATTAAACATTAAAACTGGTAACTTACAAGATGATAAAAAAAGTCCACCTTTAATACAGTGGTCAGGCTGCTCACTGATGCTGCAGTGCAATGCCGGAGAGGCTAGTAACGTTAGAATTGGAACGGGCGTCAGAAGCAAAAAAAGCAGAGAAAGCGTTCGCCTTCACTTCCGTTTGAAGAAAAAACAAGCATTTGCAATGCAATAGGTCTCGCATTAGGAAAGTGTGAGCCATTGGTATTGTAAATGACAATTTTTTAAAATATGTGTTGGCTTTGAAAATATATAAATTAATAGCATTGTTATTCACAAAGCCAATAGCTTACACTTTCCTAATGCAAGTCCTATTGGCTATGGCAATGCTTGTTGGTAGCAAGTAAGGACAGTGCTGTTGTGGTGCTGAGTGATGCTGTTGTGGTGCTGAGTGATGATGTGGTTGGGCTGAGTGATGTGGTGGTGTATTAGAGTGATGTGGTGGTGTCCCAGAGTGATGTGGTGGTGTCCCAGAGTGATGTGGTGGTGTCCTTGAGTGATGTGGTGGTGTTCCTGCATGATGTGGTGGTGTCCCTGAGTGATGTGGTGGTGTCCCCGAGTGATGTGGTGGTGCCCCTGAGTGATGTGGTGGTGTCCTTGAGTGATGTTGTGGTGTCCCTGAGTGATGTGGTGGTGTCCCTGAGTGATGTGGTGGTGTTCTATAGTGATGTGGTGGTGTCCTAGAGTGATGTGGTGGTGTTGTGTGGCGTTAAGCAGTGTGAGGCGTGTAGCAGTGTGAGGTGTGCAGCCGTGTGAGGCGTGCAGCACTGTGTGGCGTGCAGTAATGTGAGTAATGCAGCAGTGTGCAGCGTGCAGCAGTGTGAGGCGTGCAACAGTGTGAGTCGTGCGGTAGTGTGCAGCAGTGTGAGTAATGCAGCAGTGTGCATCATGCAGCAGTGTGAGGCGTGCAGCAGTGTGAGGCGTGCAGCAGTGTGAGGCGTGCAGCAGTGTGCGGCGTTGTAATGGCCGGATTTTCTGCTTAGATGGGATCAGCCCCTAGGGGCCCCTCTAACCCAGCCAGAACGTAACCACATCCCTCCTCAGGACCATCTATCCAGGCACCTGGGTACCTACCTGAGGATGGGGAACTCACAATATACAAGCTCATATTATCAGAAACACCACTAAATCTATAGGGATACTAAGAATACTCACTGATTACTAAGGATATCTATGCCCTACACCACACTCATACCTTATAGTCTCGCGGCCACTCAGACCCAGACTAATCTACCCTGGGGCAGATATGACACACAATCCGGCGTGTCTACACACGTGGGTCTGCAGCCCCAGTGCTCTCATTTTCCAAACGGTCCACAATCTGGCAGACCTCCACGCTGGTATCCCCCCCAGCGCTCTCACTTACACACGGTCTACAATCCGGCAGACCTCCACGCTGGTATCCTCCCCAGCGCTCTCATTACACACCAGTATCCTCCCTGGTGTTCTCATTAACGCCACTTACCAATGACGACCACTTTCCTATGAATACCTTCAGTTATATGTTGGGAAGTCTCTCTCTCTATTCACTAAGGGTTTGCTACTACAATAATATTAGGAGTTAGCCAATTAATAATATGTGCCTTCTGCTCCTGGCATCAAAGGTCCACTCGCTCCCTATTTGTTTGATCACTACTTACCTGATCGGGATTTCACATCCGTTCACGCAAACAACTCTCAACTAGGAACAATATGTACCGTGATTGAACAAGAATACAAGGCACATGTCAGTTCACTAAGAACTAGGGCTGCTTTATTTTAACAATATAAACACATACACAGATCTGTATTATAATGGACACATCCACATGTAACTGACAAAGACTATAGATAGAGCACACCGCTGCAAAGAAAAGGATTAGCAATACAATAGCCTAGGGAATAAAGACAAGATTAAGATGTAAGTGTAAAGTAAACTAATATGACAGGACCGATATCACCTGATTAGTGGGAAGTCTTGTTCTAGCTGTCATCTGGGTTCCTCTCTCGTCTGTGCCTTGGCTCATCTCAGACTCTCTCTCTCTCTTGCACTCTTGGATACACCTCTGCGCTGATCACTTTGCACTGGACTCCTCTCCCCCACGAACTGTCTCCACCTTCCAGCTTCAGTCTAATGGTTTCTGCCGCTCTGATACTCGTTCGCTCCACTAGCTTGTTCACTCTGTTTTAAATGTCTCTGTGCCAATGTCCAATTAACTCCAGCTGCTCCCACAGGTTAATCCACGATACTTCAGTCTCTTCTAAAAGGCATTACTTCAGACTCCAGCTATTCACACCTCCTCCTGATAATTAACTGCTTCTGACTGCTTCCTTCAGTTCCAGCTCACTGACTGTCTGTTTGTCTTCTCTCTGTTCCAAGCATTTTCCTGTCTCTTCTCCTCTTGCAATTCCACTCCTCCAACTCTACCAACACTCTCTGCTCCTCCAATTCAACTCAGCTCTCTCTAGCTTGAACCCTCTCTCTCTCCTACTCCAACAGCTCCTCACTCTTCTACCACTCCAGCTTGACTCCTCACCGCTCCTCCAACTCAACTCGACTCACTGACTCCGCCTCTGCACTTCACTAATATAGAATGCTGTTTCCTCATGGAAAGTTCCAGCCATCAGCCTGCCGCCCACCAGATCTCTGCACCACTTCGCATCAAGGACACACACCCAGCTGGCCAGCCTTTTGTGGTGTCTTCGACACAGAGAATAATACAGCCTACCGATAAGGGCTGGCCCAGACCGGTTCTCTCCAAGTGAACAACAGCTTTAACTATAAACATTACCTTTACTCTGCAAGCCTCTCAGCTCCATCAAGATGGAGTCCCTCTAGTTCTAGGCCTGTAGGCCTGAAAGGGATGAAATACCCCTTAGCTCTGTCAGAATACCTACATAAACCATACCAATGTGTAATATAAAGTCAGGACCACAGGATCCAACCTCTACTATAAGAAATAATGACAGGCCAAAGCCAATAGGCAATAGATGGCCTCCTCTAGGTCTGGAAGAAAGGGCTTAAAAGGGCCACCACAAGCTAAGAATACCTATCCTAGATGTGAGCAAGATTAAAGTCTATATCACTGCTAAATAGAGCCAAAAACCCTGCCATTACAGGCGTGCAGCCTGCAACAGTGTGAGGCGTGCAGCAGTGTGAGGCATGCAGCAGTGTGTCATGCAGCAGTGTGCAGCATGTAGCAGTGTGAGTAATGCAGCAGTGTGAGTAATGCAGCAGTGTGAGGCATGCAGCAGTGTGAGGCATGCAGCAGTGTGAGGCATGCAGCAGTGTGAGACGTGCAGCAGTGTGTGGCGTGCAGCAGTGTGTGGCGTGCAGCAGTGTGTGGCGTGCAGCAGTGTGTGGCGTGCAGCAGTTTGTGGCATGCAGCAGTTTGTGGCATGCAGCAGTGTGTGGCGTGCAGCAGTGTGAGTAATGCAGATGTGTGCAATGTGCAGCAGTGTGAGGCGTGCAGCAGTGTGAGGCATTCAGCAGTGTGAGGCGTGCAGCAGTGTGAGTAATGCATCAGTGTGTAGCATACAGCAGTGTGCAGCAGTGTGAGGCATGCAGCAGTATGTGGCGTGCAGCAGTGTGAGTCGTGCAGCAGTGTGAGGCGTGCAGCAGTGTTTCCTTGTTGGGGATTATGTGCTGGTATGTGTCAAATGCTGCATTATGTGCTATATAGTTTTGCTCTTTTGTATTATCTGTTGTGTAATAAATTGTGAAGGTGCTGTGTATTACTCTATGCTAAGTTGTTAGAGGCATTATGTGTTTGTCGTTGAATCTTACTGTGGGGTTGGTTATGAATGGGGTTCGATGTTCCGTTGGGTTACGTCTTGTTTTCATGTTGGATTGTGAGCTTTGGGTTGTGTTAGGTATTCTGCTACATGTGGGTGTTATGTCAGGTGATGCATTACGTTATGTTTCAAGGTATTTGTATGTATTGAATGTTTTTCTGCAGCGGTGTGTGTTGTTTTGTGGGAATTTATATGTGGGATTGCTAGTCTGTGTCTTGCATTGTCTTATGTGTTGCGCTTTGTGCCCTATGCGGTTTATTGAACCATGGCGTCTTTTGTGCTGTATTTTCTTTAGAATGTGGTACTGGAGTGTCTATCGTGGCTGTTGTTGCAGACGTGCATTTATTTCTAAATTAACACATTGCAGAATGCAAGCAGGCCCATAAAATAGGGTGCCCAGAATTTTAAAGCAAACAAAAAACCAGGACATTTCCAAAAAGTAGAAGGGCTGCAATTTTACTTCAACACAGTGCACAGAATGACAGTGCTCCTTAGCAGAGAATTACAGAAAAGGCAGTAAGAAAATACATAAAATGCCATTTTAAAGCCAGTTGTATACCTGTCAATTAAATTGCTTTCTTATAACAGCTGCTAACTATCCCTGCTTTGCGAAACATAAAAAAAATACTTCCCATCCTTTTCAGCCGGCCCTCTCAAAAAGCAGTCGGAAAACTGGGAGTGTCCGGGCAAATCCGGGACGCCTGATCACCCTACCATGAAATGAATCTTAGGTGATCTTCCGTTGCGCGTGGTGGCGCTGGATGTAAGAGAAAAGGTGAGACCGGCTGGGTCTGACACCGCTTAGAAAAGTCACTAGAGAAGCCCCCCCTCCCCCTTTGACTTCCCTTGTCTGCTAGGCGTCAGGCTCTTCTTTGAGGAGAGACAGGGGGCGCCCCCAATTCACAAGTCTGTAGAGTTACAGTAAAGATGCAAATACCCAGGAAACGGGTGACTGTAAAATGGGATCCATGTGAATAAATCTCGTGTGCGCTGAGGTGTGTTTCCTGCCGCCTTCCTCTGTTTAGTGAAATTCAATAGGTCCTTTTACAGGCCATTTCTTTCCAGATATACGTAAATCCGAAATGCTGTCTATTAGAATAAGACCTACTTTAAAAATGTAATTTTTGCTTCAACAGTTTTACATTTGTACCCAGTGATACTTCAGCGTTTCACCCGCTGAATAGTGCATTGCTTTAAAACAGATAAAATTGGTGAAATTGTTGTGGAAATATTTATCGAATAAGGTGAACTCTTAACAAACAAAGTAAAATCTCATATGTTTGTTTCTTTAAAATACATACAGGGCTTGTATTCTATTGTAGAATATGTATAGCGCCTCATACGCTCATAAGGCCCACAAGCTCTTTCATGTGCTCACACAAGAGGATAGGCTACGCTGTTTGATGTGCGTGGCTTTGGAGAGTGTGGGGGGCATATTTATAAAAAATTGATCCTGCCCGATGCGCATCTGCAAACTGAGCTGAGCACAGAACTCAGTCGCATACGAAAGCGGTGACTGGGATGCCAGTCTGCACAACGGTTCTGCAGCGTAGCAGCCTTCTCTCGCTGCACTGCAGCTCAGTTTTCGAGAAGATTGCTCACAATTCAGTTCGGAGCAACGTCACTGCGTCTACAGAGACACTGGTGTCCATAGAAATGCAGCGTGAGAACCAGGAAGCAGCGGGCCAGCCAGACATAGACACTGAAGAGGGACTAACAGTTCCAACATTACTGCTTCAAAGTGCTGTTTGTGGCCGAAGACAGTTGACGGAAATTGAAGGATTAATCGCTTTTCGGGAAAACCCGCAAGTACGTTTTTATTCAGTTTCTTTTACAAAAGACGATATTGACCCTTATAAACGTTCCAGTTAAAGTAGGAAAAAATGATTCATTGCAACATGTTGTCATATTTTTTACGTCTTCTATAAAGATATACCAATTCTATGCCTTTCTGCAATATAGTTTTAGATCTCTTTGAGATAGCGCTGTCCAGGGTTCAACATTTACCACTGCATGATGGCCGTTAAACGTATACCATAACCTGGCGTTGTCATTTTGTAGTTTCGAGCCGGCGGAGACCAGCCATGTTAGAAAGGAGGCGAGAGTGCGACTCACCGTCTGTTTAATCTGCAGTAAAAACAAGCTACAATAAAACAAGACCGAGGCATTGCTGTGGGGAGGGGGGAGGAGAAATGCGACACAGCGGGCAGGGGAGGGGGCGGAGCGGGGAGAGCTGCTGGCGTGGGAGGGTGATTGATGGGCGGGGCAGTGCTGGGGAAGCCTTTGATGTGGCCTGGCGGCTGTGGAGAAATGCTGCTGGCAGTGGGTGGGTGATTGATGGGCGGGGCAGTGCTGGGTAAGCCTTTGATGTGGCCTGGCGGCCGTGGAGAAATGCTGCAGGCAGTGGGAAGGCTGGGCAAGCTCGTCCACGAGGAGTCCCGTGACTCGCTCGTCCACGAGGAGTCATGTGACTCTCTCGTGCACTGTCCAAAATCCGCCTGTTAGGAAAGGAATTTTCTGGGTTATAGGTTCGAGTAAACTCGACCTAAAAAAGCCTTTGATGCAGCAGGGGGCGGAGCGGGAAGAGCTGCTGGCGTGGGAGGGTGATTGATGGGCGGGGGGGAAGCAGTCTCGTCAGTCCTGGGTATGCTTACAGAACCGCAGAAGAACACACAGTGTTAGTGTCTGTGCAAAGCGCATTACCAGCACACTAATTCAAGCAAGTGATGGCGCTGTGAATTGCATGAGAAAATATTTTGAGGGAATGGGATAACAATAGCAATACCAGCACACTAATTCAAGCAAGTGCTGGCGCGGTGAATTGCATGCGAAATTTTTTTGAGGGGATGGGATAACAATAGCAATTGTCCATTAGTTTAACCCCTGGTTGACCCTTGGCAGGGCTGCAGTCTTACCGCGGGCACTTACCTCCGTATCCTGCTCCACTCACGGACCCCTGACATGCTGAACTAGCTTATTGCACGTAGCAGCCATGCAATCAACAAGGGGAACATCGTTGGTACTATCTTGCTAAGTGTGTGTAATACAGAACGTAGCAAATACACTTGCCCCAGTCCGTCCTTATTGCAGCGGGACATACATTGCAGAAGAATTGACGAAATACACAACACTTTTTATATTACAAACTACTTAAGATGTGTAATAGAGATATGACCAAAGAAACCCTAGTCCACGAGGAACCCTGTACCAGTAGAGATAACTGATTTTGCGTTGTCTGGCTTTTACATAATAAGGAGTGAAGAGACTGATTAGTGCCTTAGCCACATCCAACATTCACATGTGAAAATGATTTAACTTGCACCTTCTCATGACCTCATTATGTAAACAAATTAATAAAACTGAAATGCAATAAAATCAGCTTCTGGCACTATTCTTATATGTTCAAGATGCCCCTTTTTCGTTTACACACACACACATCAAGAGTGGTATCAACAGGATTTCCCTGCGTGTTAGCACCGAAGCAAGATGTGGAATAAAGGACAGAGTTGTCACATGATTACGAAGGAGGTTAAGTAGCACGGGATCGCCTGAACTCTTGTGTGGCATAGACTCACAGCGCCGTGCTCGTATGGTTCCCAGACGTCCCGTAACCCACTCAGCCAAACGTAAACTTTACACTCCTATAAAACCCCAAGCCGCTTGGTGTCAGCGCCAGGTGGATGGGACCACAAGCTCGCTTCATATATGCAAGTCAGGAGCAATTTCCCATTATTTGTTTCTTTTTTACTTAGGGGCATCTAATGGAAAGTTTGTTTGGTCCAGGAAAATGCAAGTGTTGCCCAAAAACAGGCGGCCTTCCTCCTCTTTCGAAACCTATTCAGAGGCCGGGGCTGGGCTCTTCAGTATTTCCGACGTCATCCGTTGAAGCCCACGAAAACATTGCTTCAGTAACTGTCAATGAACAGCAAAGATTGCAGCCTCGGTCAGTGTGACTCGCCGAAGAGGCGCTTCCACGCCCTGTCCGGGTTAGTAAGTGCTATATAAATGCAATTACAATACAATACAATACAATAACTACTTTACAGACATTGAGGACTCTGGAAAGTGCGGCCTGCCTCCGCTGCAGATGTGAAGGGCGGGTATGGCGGACAAAGGCAATAGAGGGGTAGGTGGGGCTTCGGAGTCTGCCGGGTGTCTTCGCCCCTAAATGGGATTTGAAATTATCACATGAGAGTAGGCTCCCGTCTTTTACAGTTTATGAACACCCATTGAAAGATGGGGTCCACAATTTCACTTTAATTCGATTGCGGTGCTTGTACTTTGATGTGTAACAAGTCCATGATATTTAAACAAAACAAGTGGGATCAAAAACCGTGGAACAGTCTTTTGGCGACTCACGCTGTTGAGGAAATATAAATTTTTAAGTAATCAATGTGTCCCCCCACTCGCACCCTATCCATGCACCCATGTTCCATGTATGTCGTGTAATTCCCTTCCCGTGCCTGCCATGAAGACGCATATGCATTTGCGTCCAACGTTAACATGTCAGTTATTCGGTCCTCCAAGAAAACCAAGTTAATTTGGCTTCTAGGCCTATGGTGCCAACGTCTTTACATGGTGCACTTTTAAATAACGCAAAGCACACGTTCTTCACGTTTTTCTGGCTCGGTCGAGCCAGGCCCTTAATTGAGGCTCCGAGTCTTTCCTGTCTCTGAAAGCTGCAGTTTAGGTATGCATCCCTGACCTCTGCCTTACTTCCTGCCCAGCGAAGCGGTGCCCGGCTCGGCCTGGCCTACCTGCCAAGACAGTATTTTGCCTACAGTTATCTGCTCAGCCTCCTCGAAAACACATTCCAGTCTAGTGAAATAGGTAAACATATTCCCGGCTGCAGAGCAAAGGGCCCGGCCTCCTGTCTCCATGCAAGTAATTTACTGAACCCGTTACCATGGTAGGCCCATGGCCCCCGCGCATTGCACCAAGACATGTATGCACCCACTAGCATTCAGTATTGAACGGCCTCTGCCCGAGAGACCTTTTCCTTCAGACAACACATCCTCCAAACACAAGATACCAGATGTGCTATAGGTGCAGGTCGTTCTGACATCCCAGACACCAGACTCCTCTACTAGTGTTAAAGTCAAGCCCCCCAGCTCTCCCCAGTTACACGTCATGTTCAGTTGCGCACGCACACAGGGTAAAGGTTTCTGCTGACCCTGCAGAATCTCTCTATGCATCCACCCACTTATGACACTTCTGTGACGTTTCCAAAACACACCTCCGTGTACGCCCCCTTACACGCCTTCTTTTACGCCCAGGTGTTCTTATCTCTCTTCTTTCACTTGTTACGCCTGCTGTATTCATTTCAATTATACTGTTTTACTATATATAATGTGTGATGTTAATAAAATGTTGAATATCCCTTCCTGAACCTTAGTGGTGATGGAACTCGATGTCCCGTTTCTCGAGAAACCTAATTAAAGCCCGTATGACTCAGATACCACGGACTCTGCCTCTCATTTTATTGAGCTATCCTTATTGTCATTTAATGCATAGAAAAATAGTCCCGGTAATTTTATTTACCACATAAATCTGGTGCCCGAATAGGGACCCCTCCCCTTCATCACGCGCCGGCGATGTACGCAGGCCCCTGACCCCTTCTACAGCCGTGACGGATTCCTGTGCACACCTGCGGGTTTTCCTGCTATCTCCCTCAGGCCCACGGAGGAGACGGAGACTGCGGTCCGGCATCCAGACGAGGCGGTGAGGAATGCGGAGGATCCCGACCAGAGCCCAAGCCGAGAGAGCAAGGTCCGAGGTATCCGGAGGCCCACCTGTTCCGAAGCGCATGCGTAGACGTCGTAGCAGTCCAGTCCAGTCCAGTTTCCGAGGCCTTCAATTTTGCTTCCCGGTGAGTACCGTTGTTGGGAACGCATCTAGACGGGTTCATTAATTTGTGCCCGGTCAAGACGGGTCTGGGTACACAGACCCGGTCCAGTCCAGACGTGTTCACTTAGATGAATACGGTATGACGTGTCTCTTTATGGGACCGGTATGTCTGTACTGTTTTAGCAGTGCATCTAGTGATTCAGTATTCTAGTATTGTTTCTCGAGATTTTCAGAGTTTATGTTTTCCTATGTATCAGGTAGTATCAGTCTGAAAATGTTTTAATGTGTTTAATGTCGTGGTATGAATGACTGTTTGCTATTCATTACTGTGTTTATTGTGTTCCCGTTCAAGTAAGTTCGAAAATGCCGCTGTTCTCGAAATTACGTCAGATAGGAACTAGGAAAGGGATACTCGAAGAAGCAGTTCCCGTCCCGCCTAGGGACATTCCAGGACATTTTATGTACCATAAGCATGGCTTAGATGCCATATTGTACTTAGACTTGTGGGTTGATTATACAAAGGATCTGGAAGAGAAATATAGATGGCCTGTCTCAGGGACATGGGATGCTGAATGCATCATGAGAGTAGAAGAAGCACTAAGGAAAAAGAAAGCCAGACAATCCCAGAAAGATGCCATAGAATTGTGGCGTAAAGAAGCGCATAGAAGAACAGAGAAAGAAATCAGGAAAGCAGAGAAAAGTAGAGAGGAATCTGAAAAAGCTAGAGAAAGAGAGCTACTAGAAGAAGGTGAACGAGTTAGAGCAGAACAATTAGACAGACAAAGAAATGCCCTTATTACAGGCATGTATCCTGTTCTTGCTGAGGGCCTACCCAAGGCGACCCCGGAAGTACCCCGTAACTTGCCGCCACCATTGGTCCCGACTAAATTACGTCATAATCAAACCGCAGCGGAAATTTTCCTTTCTTCTTATTTAGATGACACTGTCCCAGAATATGCAAACCGAAATCCTCCTCCAAATGTTCATCCTCCCAACCCTGTTCACATTCCCATTGATGACACGATTTCTCCCACTGTCTCATCTGCCACTGCTCCGGCCACTGGCCCTAGTAATCCTTTTAATGCGCCTGCAACTCAGGGCCCACCTGCATTACCTACACCTATTTTACCGCCTACACCGCCACCAGCGACAGCACAGCCAGTAATAGTTGACGATCCCGCTTCAGGAGGAGCAGTAGGAGGTCCCCTTATCACCCCGCCTCAAATAAAAAGAACCACACTCAGAAAAGCAGCATTACAACGCACACCAAAAGTAACTACATACACAGCCCTTAAACAGTACCTTACAGATTGTAGATATGATCCAGTACCAGGCGAAGACCAGATGATCCTATATTCAATACGTTTACGACGGGTCACAAACTATTTGACTATTTTTCCAGATATGAGAAAACATTTAGATGACATATATCATTTCATCAGAACGGGGGAAAGACCAGAAAGTATTCACGAGGCCATGGCACACAACAAGGTGGAGACGCAAAATATGATCTTGCAGTTTTTGATAAATTGTCTGATTAGGGAACAAGACCAGCCAGGTAAAGACAAAGAAGAGATGAAACTTCTGATTAAATGGAGTGACAACATAGCTGATGGTAAACATAGTAAACAAGCTTGTATAGAATCCATGTACAGAAAGATTCGTAAAGAAATTTTAGACATACACGCAAGGGAAAAAGCAGCGAGAGAAGCCGAGAAAGCGGAGGAAGAAGTCTCAGAGGACGAATATATAGAAACTGAAACCCCAAATACAATAGCGTATGTAGGTAGGGCGAGACCTTTTGAAAGACCTTTTGACAGACCCATACGTCTAGAAAACCAGAAACGTTTTCTTTCTCCCATACCAGAACAATGTTCTCTTGAACATTTATTCCAAGCCACCGATAAAGTATTGAAACAACGAATAGGTTACAGTGAACTTAGTACCATGCATGAACAGGAACTAGCTCGGTCAGCAGTCCAATGGGCTGGCAATACTAGCGTATATAAAGATGACATAGTAGCGCAAACGTTTTTGAATCTTTCCCTAGACGAACAGCGTCTAGCTGGTATGTACATGATCCAACACCTCATTACACTGTATGAAAGTCAGTATTCTGATCCAGGTCCCCTACATATTGTATTGGAAGAATTACTCCTAAAGAGATGGAGAGGCCTAGGTACCGATTTAATTAATATCATCCTAGAACAACGACATAAATACAGAACTTTCCTGACTCCACATTTCGTTCCTGTTCCACCTCCAGTAAGAAAACCATTTTACATAGACAGACAGAATCCTTTACGAGAAGTTCATCCCGTCCGGACGGAAGGGGGTGAGCGTGAACGAGTATTCGTATACACACCCTTGACCAAAATGGAATTATTGGAAATGAAAAAATTAGTGCCCTGTCATGATAAAGACCCAGCAGGGTTCCACCGTGAATTAAAAGACATGCTCCTCATGGGGGAGTATACCTATCCCGATATCCTTAAAATGTAAAAGGTACTGTTGCCAGCCGGCATTTCCGAAAAACTTAAAGAAAAAGAATGGGAAGTGGGAGAGAAAAAGATTGATTGGACAGTATTAGAAAACGAAGAAAATACACGAGTCCCTGGTACGGGTCTTGGGGAGAAAGCCAAAGCATTACCCGAGTTGTTAATACAAGTTTTACCAAGATTATTAACTACGAAAAAGGAAGACTGGGATGCAATCTCAGCCTGCAAACAGAAACAAGACGAAGACACTAGTGATTTTTACTCCAGATTCGAGAAATGTTTCATTATTAATAGCGGCCTGAAAACAAGTAGTGAATCGTATCCACATCTTTTTGTGACCAAATTAGTCGAGAATTCCTTACCACAGGTTAAGAACAGAGTACTGAAGGTCGAGAGTACATGGCAAGCTAATACCCCTTCCCAAATGTTACAAATGTTACAGTACCACCAGAACCGAATCAGAGAGGAACACGAACATGAACAGAGACGTATTAAAGACACGAAAATGAAAGTACTAGTTGCCCAGTCTGTCCCAGCTGACGGTCAGAAGAAGGGTATGGCACCGCCAGGTCATTCTGCAGCTCCTGTTAAAGGGAATTGCAATTATTGTAAGCAGCCAGGTCACTTTATAAACGAATGTGCCGTTCTAAAATACAATATTGCTACAGGCAGGACGAAAGAAAGACCGCGTCCACCTAGACCAGAACATGTTCCACAACATAGTCCGCAGAACACGCAACCTCCACAGAATGCACAACAGACAGTGGCTGTACCCCAGCCCCAACCCATTGCTGCCACGCAACATGTCACGCAACAAATGTACCAGTATGCACAGTCAGATTACCCTGATTATCAGCAGTATTCATGAAACAGCCTAGAGAGGGAGGTTGGCTTGCCCCTTATCGAGGTTCCTGTAGATCAAGAGGGTCCCTATGTACATAGTCAGGTATTAGGGAAAGACAGAACATTTTTGATTGACACAGGGGCGAGCAGAACTACCATCAGTCATGACGAGGTTCCAGGGGCACCCCTCTCAGGCTCACAGAATGTTTCCCTTGGATTTTCAGGAAAGCCTATTGTTAACGAAGTGTCAAAACCAGTTTCCTTAGAAGTTGGTCCATTGTCTCGTACTACAGACTTGTTACTTACGAAATCATGTCCTGAAAATCTGCTTGGTATTAAAACATTGAAAGCACTAGGAGCAGTAATATGTTGTTCTCCGGAAGGAGTGAGATTATTTTTACGTGATTTTAAAGGACATTATGTGTTAAGAGATTTTGATCCAAGATTACAGAATGTACCACAGCACTTATGGGCGCAAGGTCCAACAGATGTAGGTTGCATGCATATTACAGCTTATCGTGTTACTCTCAAACAAGGAGTTGTACTGCCACGTATCCGACAATACAAGTTACCACCTGAGGCTGTAGTAGCCTTACTGAAAATTATTGACGAGCTCATTGCACAAGGAGTGGTTGTAGAAACTGACTCCAATGTATGTAATTCTCCAATCATCCCGATTCTTAAACGAACTGACCCGAATGCACCACCGGTCTACAGACTGGTGATCGACCTTCGAGAATTAAATAAATGCATAATACCCCAGTACCCAGTGGTCCCAGACATCTCCTCTCTATTAACTGCCATTGATTCCGAAGCAGCGTTCTTTACCGTTATCGATCTCAAGAACGCCTTCTTTAGTGTCCCCATCCATCCAGAAAGCCAGTATCTCTTCGGATTCTGTTTAAATGGCCGAAGCTTCAAATTTGCACGTGCTCCTCAAGGGTTCACAGAAAGCCCTAGTATTGCAAAGCACTGAAACGACAACTAGACAGTATTCATATGCCTACTGACACTGCCCTACTCCAATATGTTGACGATCTGTTAATTACAGCACGGACCGAACGTGACTGCGAACGTGCATCACTGACTGTCTTGTATTTTCTGGCCGAAAAGGGGCATAAAGTGTCCCCTTCGAAGCTGCAATTCTGTGCCCAGCAAGTGGTATACCTTGGACACTTGCTGTCCAAGAGGGGTAGACAGTTGACACCTGACCGTATCCAGTTAATTGCACATCTGCCACAACCCAAGACACAAAAGGAAGTACGGGCCTTCATTGGCCTCACTTCTTACTGCAGACAATGGATTCCTCAGTATGCATATCTAGCCAAGCCACTCATACAGTTGACAACACAGGAGGCAGCAACTTCGACTGTCCTCCCTTGGACTCAGGAACATACACTTGCTTTTGATGAACTGAAGAAAGCCCTATGTCAAGCACCTGTTTTAGCAACACCATGTTACAGCAAACCTTTTACACTTTTTGTCACTGAACGCGATGGCACAGCATTATCTGTTCTCACACAAGATCAAGCAGGAAAACACAAGCCTTGTGCTTATTTTTCTAGTACATTGGATCCAGTAGCCCAGGCTCTGCCTGCGTGCCTAAAATCAGTTGAAGCAACAGCTCTAGCTATCAGACAAAGTGATTCCATAGTATTAGGACATCCCCTGACAGTACAAGTTCCACACTCCGTGGAAGTTCTCCTGAACCGAACCCAGACTCAACACTTGACCATAGCACGACTGACAGGATATGAACTGACACTGTTTCAACCACACATAGAAATCAGACGTTGCAACATACTAAACCCTGCTACACTGTTACCCTCGATTACAGCAGATCCTACACCACATGACTGCGTGGAAGTCATTAATACCGTGACAAAGCCCAGACAAGACTTGACAGACATTGCATTGCCCGACCCAGACCTGACACTTTACGTGGATGGTTCATGTATGAGAACAAGTACAGGAGAGTTAGTGGCCGCATATGCAGTGACCACTGAAACTGAAGTCATAGAAACACGTTGTATTGACACATTGTCTGCCCAAGCAGCAGAGCTCATCGCTCTGACCCAAGCCTGCATACGAGCCAAGAACCTGAAAGTAAACATATACACAGATTCACAGTACGCATTCGGAGTCGTTCACGACTTCGGTATCCTCTGGCAAGAAAGAGGTTTTTTAACTTCTCACGGCGCCAAGATACAACACGGTCCCCTCATTCAAGCTCTGTTAGAGGCAATACATCTGCCTGCATCCATTTCTATTATGAAGTGCAAAGCACATACGAAAGTCACCGACACCATTTCCCAGGGTAACGACCTGGCAGATCGAACAGCTAAACTCACAGCTCAGACTCAAACAGACATATCGACTGACGCGACAAAGGCTGAAGTATCAACACCGACACATTGTATGACAGTTAAGGATCCCACACTAGATGTACTCGACATACAGACACATGCAACTCCAGAAGAAATCAAGAAATGGACTGAACAAGGAGGGATCCAGACAGATCAGGGATGGATGACGAAGGGAAGAGCCACATGGTTTCTCCCCGACTCTATGGTTCAAGTTATCATTAATACAGCACATAGTCCAGCACACTTAGGAGAAAAAGCCATCCTAGACAGCATCCAGAATCTCTGGTTCAACAAGCATTTACGTGCAGCAGCAAAACAGAAAGTACGTACCTGCATGATCTGTTGTCAGTTCAATCCAGGCAAAGGCATTCCCGTGGAACAAGGTGGATTTCATCCTCCTGATCATCCTTTCGAAGTCCTCCAGATGGATTATATCCAGATGGACAGATGCCGAGGATTCAAGTATGTCCTCGTAGTTGTATGTGCCCTTTCCCGATGGACAGAAGCGTACCCAGTCCCAGATTATACTGCTGTAACCACTGCCAAACAGTTGGTCCGTGAATTCTTCCCGCGATACGGCTTGCCCTGTGTCGTGTACTCTGATAATGGACAGCCATTCTCGTCCGAACTGATGAAACAGGTATCACTCCTGTTAGGATACCAGTGGAAATTTCACTGTGTACGACACCCTGAAGCAGCCGGTCTCGTTGAGAGACATAATCAAACTCTGAAAACACGGTTAGCGAAGGTCTGTGCAGAAAAAGGAGTAGATTGGATGGTAGCCCTGCCGGTTGCCCTCTTTTACATGCGTATGGTAGCTCATTCCAGAACCGGACTGTCCCCGTATGAAGTAGTCTTCGGTCGTCCCCCAAATATGTGGGGTACGCCTATATCTCGTAAGATTACTGTTGCTGATAGTAACATGCTGACAGATTACCTGGCTTCCTTGATGTCTGCACTACTCTCTTGTCGTTCACAGGTCGCGGCTGCCTTCCCGGACAACACCCAGGTGAAACCGCATGAAATTGTTCCCGGAGACCTGGTGTTGGTCCGCAACTTTGACCGCTCAAGCCCTCTGGAGCCCAGGTGGAAGGAACCGAAATTGGTGTTGATGACCACGAGGACCGCTGTGAAGATTGAAGGAAGAAAAGGGTGGCTCCACTCCAGCCACATCAAACGATTTCATGGACTGTGTCCAAAGACATTTCCCAAGGACTGCCCTGATACAGACTCTAAACTCCCCCTGTTAGAGAAAACTCCACAACAGGAGTACAAAACAAAGTTGAGGTCTAGTAAGTCAGACAGCGTTTAATTGTTTAAGTCCCCCTCGGGTGAAGCGGTTAGACAGGTTTCTGACATGTACAAGATAGACCCAAATAGTCAGAGAGATAGGCGAATCAAAAAGAGAGAAAAATATTGCAAAAACCTGCGCAGCAGATGCGTCATTACTTAAATTTTTTTTTTTTTTTTTTTTTTGAAAACCTTTATTTGTAAAATGCACAATACACAGCGTCTGCCTACAACCCCTCGGGGCCGGCCGCTATGACATATGGGGAAAGGATACGAAAGAACCAATAGGACAGAACGCCTCTAAAGCAGTCCATGAGCGAAGAGTATCGTGTAGAACATAGAACCATAATATGAGGATAGGAAAAGGTTTAATTTTATGATTTTGTCGAGTACAACGTGGAAACCACGAAGAGAGTCAAGGCTAATCACTGACCAGGATAGCCATCATCGTTCAAGGAGCACCCTGAAGGAGGCATAATAGAGGAAGGCATTTGTCAGGAAACAGGAGGCCACCATCAAGGAACTAAGACCAAACGCTATGCAGAGAATGTTACAACACAATAAACTCCCTAAGAACACTGAACCCCGACCCCAGAAGAAACAAGGAAATACAGAAGAGAAAGAAACAGAAGAAGAGAAGAAAAAGAAAGAGGGCCATAGAGACAAAGAAAAACACGAAACACATCCCATCCCCCCACCCTGCATACCAGCGGAAGGCCACGGCCCACCCCCCCCCAATAGGCATGCCTGTCGCCCCAAAAGAACCCCAAGCGGGAAAGAGAGTATAGAGAGTGAGAAGACCATCTCAATCTCCGACTCTCAGAAGAGGTAGGAGGAGGAAAGTTCAACATACTCCCGGTCACCACCAGCCCCGTAAGCATCCCCAACCTCAAGTATCAGCTGCACAACAGAAGTAGCAAGCAAAGCTGGAGGTGGGGAGAGTCAATTCAAAATGTGCGAATAAATCAGACAATAAGTAGTCCCATCCCAGTCCCCGCCCGGCAATGCGTACAGCACACTAAAGAAATCTCCCAGCCCTGGCCCGATCTCAGGTGGCCCCACTCATCCGCCCCCCGTGGGGAGCCACAACCGTCAGAAAAAAGGAAACTGCCCGCCCCAGAGAGAGCAAAGAGGAAAGCAGCGTTAGAGTAGACTGGATGCAGAAAAAACGTCCCAACCCCGGCTCAACCAGCAAAGAAGCAGTTAACAAAGAAGCAGCCTAGCCCTGGCCCGATCGTGGATACATCCCCAAATACGCTCCCCGGAAAAAACCCGCCCACTGTAAAACAAAGAGACAATATGGCAGCAGAGAGAATGAAAGTGTCTTAGAAACATAAAATGGCCGTCGAAAGTCACCAGAAAATCCACCGACTACAATAGGGGGTTCCTCAGAGACTTGCAGAATGTACGAGTTCTTCGATAACAAAGTCGGAGGATATAACCCAGGAGCTATCGTTAGGGTCAGCAATGTTGTGGATAGGTTCCAAGGCACTCGCGATGTAAAATCCAACAATGTAGCACTCTCCGATGAAAGGGGAGACAAAGTATCCCAGACATCGTTGTCAGGCTGACGGTCTCGGGCGTCCATAGAATTGGAGGCGGGCAAATCTGTCCGGCGGGCAGAAGGTAGCACTGCATCCCCATGGGACGCAGGCAGAGACGAATGGAGGGTTTGCTGGATCAGAGCGTTGCATCCCTGCCGCAGCGCCGACGCCATATCGTTCAGCTTCCCTCCAAGTACCTGGTAGCCTTGGTGCATGTCGGCACGGAAGTCGCGCAGGGCATTCAGGATGGTACCGAAAGAAAGTGTGGGCTGAAGCCCATGTCTCTCACTTCCAAAGGAAGGCGCCTGAAAATCGGACCCCATCTCAGGCGGGGCAGCACAGTCAACTGGCAGGGACGGGCGCTCTCCCCCAAAACACGGAGCACCAAACAAAGCCATTATGGCACAAATCCAGGGTAATCGCCAGGATAAATGTGGCACAGGTGAGCGTCAATGTAGGACTTCAGTAGCACCAAAGACAATGTCAGTGAGTATCACATCGCGGAGAGGCGTCCCATACCGGAGCAGGGTAGTGAGGCTTGGGGTCAGGCAACCGCGGGCAAGCAAACATGGCCGAGCGACCCTCTCCGCATACGATCTGTCCCAAACAGAGGATCCGTTTCGGATTAGTGCCGCATTGGAGCAAGCGCTCACTTCTCACCGCATATTTCAAGTCTTCCCAAGCGGCGCCACACGGACAGTGCCTCACGAGGTTCCCACCGGTGCTCAGGTCTTCAGCGCCGATAGGGTAGGCTGGCCACCATCAGTCCTCCGGGGCACGGCAAAGAGCGAGTGTGCAGGCGGGGTCCAGGGCTGAAAGTCGTCTCGGAGCTATCTCCGGCCGCCGGGCAGGGAGAGACTCAGGGAAAACACCGCTGGAATCGGCGCCGCGCCGCACGCGATCAGGTATTAAATTTCACCAGGATATATGCCAGGATGTCGGTGCGGCGGACAAAGGCTGGCGGAGCCGGGAGCCTACAGGTCTGCTCCGATCGCCATCTTGGCTCCTCCCCTCCATTACTTTAATTTTTATGTTTTTTCTGAGTCTTACGATCATATGCATAAGTTTAATGTTACATGTTTTCTTTCCTCCTCTTGGTTCCCATGTACATCCTTCCTCTAATGACACTGTAGAGCACACTTTCAGTGACCTGCCCCCTCACGAGCTGTCATATAGACTAGCAATGCGCAACAATACTTTTATCCGTATGTTACACCATTCTCACCAGACCAGCAATGCCACAAATTGCTGGGTATGTGGCCGACTCCCACCCTATCAGAAATATAAGGGAGCTCTGCCCCTCTTTCCTTACCCGTTTACACATAATGGTTCGTGCGGAGCATGGTTTATTTTAATGTCCTCCCTAGACAGTAAGTCCACAGTTTCCCAAGGCAATTGGATATGGGGGAACCTGAATACAGTTATGAATAAAATATGTTTCCCAGACAAGGAAGGTCTTCCCCAAAGGACAGGGACCGATCTAGAAAATGAAGTGTATGGATTAGGTAATTTTACACTTAACCTCATGATTCTGAACGTCCAGTCCGAGACTAATTCGGACTTGCCGTTTATTACAGTCTTACCAGTAAAAGGTGAATTATGCGTCAGAAAGAATGGTTCAGTACATCTAGGACACAGTGATTGTAATACTGTGGTCGAATTCAGTGATAAAAGGAAGTCTACTTTCAAAGCTTCCCGCCATTCTTATTTTATATGTGGTCAGACAGCCTATGTACGTCTGCCCTTGGATTGGGATGGAACGTGTTACATCGCGTTCCTATTGCCACCTGTTTTCCTAGCCCCACCTGATTATCATCGAAATTCACACCTTGTACATGTAAGACATAAGAGAGACCTCCCTCCTGTTACCGATTATTCTGAGTCAGCATGGGACCAGTATAAGGATTATATTAAAGGATACTTCTGGTTCATAGGTCCCATCCAGAATAGTAAGATAATACGAAGATTGACCAGAACTCTTGAAGCAGTAGTGAACGAAACTACTTTTGCTTTAGGTAACCTGACCGAAGAACAGTCTGCTATGAGACTCGTTGTTCTTCAAAACCGCCTTGTCCTTGACGTCATCCTGGCCGATAGGGGCGGGGCTTGTAGAGTGATCGGATCCAGTTGTTGTATTTTCATTCCTAATAACGCACCGTCAGTGTATAAAGCAATAACAAGGCTTCATAATATAGCTCACCAGATGCACCAGAATCCTGGCACCTGGACTTGGTCCGGTTGGCTCTGGAGTGTGATATCCGCCTGGGGATGGAAAATACTGTCATTCCTAGGAATAATACTGCTTATAGTATTCAGTTGTTGTCTCTGTCTGCAATGTGGGCCAGCGATTTGCGGCTTGTGCGCCACAGCTTGTATTCCCCGTCCAAGTTCACGTTCCCGAATGAAAAAAGATGAACAAATGATGCTATACGAACAGATAGATAGTCTCATGAAAATAGACATATCCTAAAGGGTGAAGTAGGGGCCAAGGAGGGAATGAGGAAATAGAAATTTTTAAGTAATCAATGTGTCCCCCCACTCGCACCCTATCCATGCACCCATGTTCCATGTATGTCGTGTAATTCCCTTCCTGTGCCTGCCATGAAGACGCATATGCATTTGCGTCCAACGTTAACATGTCAGTTATTCGGTCCTCCAAGAAAACCACGTTAATTTGGCTTCTAGGCCTATGGTGCCAACGTCTTTACATGGTGCACTTTTAAATAACGCAAAGCACACGTTCTTCACGTTTTTCTGGCTCGGTCGAGCCAGGCCCTTAATTGAGGCTCCGAGTCTTTTCTGTCTCTGAAAGCTGCAGTTTAGGTATGCATCCCTGACCTCTGCCTTACTTCCTGCCCAGCGAATCGGTGCCCGGCTCGGCCTGGCCTACCTGCCAAGACAGTATTTTGCCTACAGTTATCTGCTCAGCCTCCTCGAAAACACATTCCAGTCTAGTGAAATAGGTAAACATATTCCCGGCTGCAGAGCAAAGGGCCCGGCCTCCTGTCTCCATGCAAGTAATTTACTGAACCCGTTACCATGGTAGGCCCATGGCCCCCGCGCATTGCACCAAGACATGTATGCACCCACTAGCATTCAGTATTGAACGGCCTCTGCCCGAGAGACCTTTTCCTTCAGACAACACATCCTCCAAACACAAGATACCAGATGTGCTATAGGTGCAGGTCGTTCTGACATCCCAGACACCAGACTCCTCTACTAGTGTTAAAAGTTAAGCCCCCCAGCTCTCCCCAGTTGCACGTCATGTTCAGTTGCGCACGCACACAGGGTAAAGGTTTCTGCTGACCCTGCAGAATCTCTCTATGCATCCACCCACTTATGACACTTCTGTGACGTTTCCAAAACACACCTCCGTGTACGCCCCCTTACACGCCTTCTTTTACGCCCAGGTGTTCTTATCTCTCTTCTTTCACTTGTTACGCCTACTGTATTCATTTCAATTATACTGTTTTACTATATATAATGTGTGATGTTAATAAAATGTTGAATATCCCTTCCTGAACCTTAGTGGTGATGGAACTCGATGTCCCGTTTCTCGAGAAACCTAATTAAAGCCCGTATGACTCAGATACCACGGACTCTGCCTCTCATTTTATTGAGCTATCTTTATTGTCATTTAATGCATAGAAAAATAGTCCCGGTAATTTTATTTACCACACTGTATAAAAGCAACTGAAAAAGGTAAACGTTCAGTCTGTTGTTCACCTTTGAATATTAGCACAGTAAGCATTTAGAGAGCCGGTGACAAGGGGATACCAAATATTACACAATGCCGGGGCAGCTGAACATTTACCCTGTGAAAATCCACAACAATAAGCAGCTTACGGGGAGAAGTTTAAATAGCGGAGATACAGGGTGCATGTATGATTAATGTAGAGAATGTTCGTGTGTAGTGTACAGTAGGGACTCCCTGGCCATCTGAAATACAACTGGTAAAGTAAAGCTCGTCGTTACCGTCAGTCGAGTTTGTTTACCTTCGGTCGAGTTCATTCTAAACAAACACAAAAGCAACTGAAATAAGCAAACGTTCAGTCTGTTGTTCACCTTTGAATATTAGCAACTTAAGCCTTTAGAGAGCCGGTGACAAGGGGATACCAAATATTACATAATGCCAGGGCAGCTGAACATTTACCCTGTGAAAATCCACAACAATAAGCAGCTTAAGGGGAGAAGTTTAAATAGCGGAGATACAGGGTGCATGTATGATTAATGTAGAGAATGTTCGTGTGTAGTGTACAGTAGGGACTCCCTGGCCCTCTGAAATACAACTGGTAAAGTAAAGCTCGTCGTTACCGTCAGTCGAGTTTGTTTACCTTCGGTCGAGTTCATTCTAAACAAACACGTACTACAACAGGAACAAGACGTCAGCGCTTCACGTGAAATGGATCCCCCCAAAAAAAGCCTTTGATCCAGCAGGGGGCGGAGAGCAGGGGGCGGAGCGGGAAGAGCTGCTGGCGTGGGAGGGTGATTGATGGGCGAGGGGAAGCAGATCCCTTTGAAGCTGCTGCCTGCTTGTGGGGACTGGGAGGAAGGGTGACAATATGGGAGGAGAGATGCTGGCCTGAGGCAGAGCGCACCATATGGAGAGGGAGGGGGTGGGCTGAGTGCAGGAGAAATGCTGCTGGCAGGGGGAAGGCTCGGGCAAGCACGTGCACGAGGAGCTTGTCACGTGATTCGCTTCTCGTGAACTGTTGAATATCCGGATCGTAAAAAGTCAGCTTTGTGGATGGACGGCATTAGGTCTCTCTACAAGACCTAAAAAGAAGCCCTTAGTGGTGCGCGCGCGCCACTGCGGGCCATGGCCTATTGGTGTCTATTACGCGCACCAAGCGCATAATAGACACCAATAGGCCGTGGGCAGAGCAATGCGCCCGCCTTTGGCCAATAGCTTGCAGTCTTTCATTAAAAGACGCACACTAGGGCCAATGGGGAAGCTGAAAAGGAAACGCACACGCACAAGCGTGTGCGATTCCTAGGTAAGCTCAGATTACCCGTTTTTCCCTTACAAAATGTCTTGTGCTGCGCGAGCACTGCTACGCAGTGCACCGCTAGGCGTGAGACCTAAAAATTGGCAGGGTGTGCACATCATTGTGTCTTCTACCTGACAGAGTTCATGTGTTTCTTCTTCACCTCCTATAGCTGACCGTGTAGATTTCAGACCTCACAGAATTTCTTTAGCTCGTATAAGTTTATGTGTGTATATTAATTTGCTATAGGTGCAGTTTATGGGAGTAATGTATACTTCCGAAAATCACCTGCTCTTTCTCAAGTGCTAGTGCTCTGTATTTGTATATTTTTGGTCACTCACATACATAGCTCTACATGTATATATTTTCAGTCAGAGTTTATGTGCGTCTGTGTATGCATCCACACCCCGTGTGTGGTGTCCCTAACCAACATTTTTATATTTTACGTTTCACAGTTCATGTATTCTACAGCAGGTCTCACCCATAAACCCAGACCTGCCTGTCCCTCTATCTACGCTTCAAGTGGCAAACCTCACATTACTGCCGATATCCCTGACTCAAAGCAGCAGCCTGACACATTTTCTTATGGATTAGCCTGGTAATACCGTTACAGGAAATTACTTTTCATATGATTCACTTAGGAACAGTACATTCTTTGGATGTGGGATTAATTAATTCTGTGTTGCTCACTTCCACGCTTCTCCATTGTGTTGAGATAATCTGATTACTTTTTAGGTTTAAAGCATTTTTATTATTATAACAAAAGGAACATGGGGAAGGGAAGTGGAGGTCAAGGTTACATACAGTACAATGAAGAGATAAAAGAGACATGTCGCAGCAGTTCTAATCGAAAGGGGGGAGGTCGGTGGTCCAGGAGGGGAAGGCATCAGCCGTAAGGCAATAAGGTAGCGCGTACAGCTCTCCTATATTCCCCGACCCCCCCAACCAAAGCTAAGAGCAAGTAGCTTCCTGCAACACAGTCAAACACAACGCAGTCCCTCCAAGCCCCCCGCCCCCATAAAAAAAGAAAAAGGAAAATAATACCCCAACATCCCCGTCCAATAGCCCTCAGTAAAAACATCCGCCCCGAACAGCCTACCCCCAACCCCTAAGCCCTCCAGCCCCATCCCTCCTAATCCGCCGGGGCCGCCGGTGGCGTGAGCCTAAGTAGGCGCAGGTACCTCGGGCATGTGAGCTCCCTAAATTCTGTGGACAGCAGTGCCAGGAAGGGGTGCCAGAGCTCCTCGAACTGATCTACATTCCCAGCCACTGTACGCGACATCTTCTCCATACCCAGTACCTGCCAGAGTCTATGTAACCAACCAGTGATGGAGGGGGTCGCGGAGGTGCGCCAGTGGACAAGGATATTTTGGACCGCCGAGCCTAGCGCAATAGCAATCTGCCTACCCCTACGGGACTTCAGCGGGTACATCAAGTCATTGGGGAGGCCTAGCAGGACATACGCTGGGAAGCGCGGCAGTTCAATCTCAAAGTGTCTATCCACCTCGTCCAAGACCTCCTTCCAGTAAGCAGTCAGTACCGGGCAATCCCAGAGAATGTGTGACAGAGTACCCTCCTGTCCGCAGCCCCGCCAGCATCCCTTGTCGGTGAGCTTGTGCATCTCATAGAGCCTCTCCGGGGTGTAATACCAGTAGGTGGACACCTTAGTAAAAGTCTCCGTCAGCCCAGTGTGGTATGCAGAGTGCCTCGCCCGATATGCGATCTTGTCCCACTCCTTGTGGCTCAGGGTCCTGCCCAACTCTCTATGCCAGCGCTCCCTCCCCGGATTATGGAAATGAAACGGCGGGGGTTGAAGAAATTTATATAGATCGGAAATAGGCTTGGCGTCCGAGGTCCGGGTCACTAGCCACCGCTCGTAAGGAGTGATTTGACGGGCCGCGACGTCGCGCACCTGGGGTTGGAGAGCCCAGTGGCGGACCTGCATATAGCGCAATCTGTCCACCTCCGTCAAACCAAATTCCTGTCGGAGTTGCTGGAAAGGAAGCACGCCCTCCGGCCCGTAAATCTGAAAAAGTGCCCTGCAACCCGCACTCACCCAGTGGGTAAAAGCTCCCGGCTCCAGGCCCGGAGTAAAGTCCGGGTTATCAACTATGGGTGTAAACGGTGATGGGAAGGTAGTCAGCTCGCGAAGCTCGCAAACCGCGTCCCACACCCGCAGGGGAACCCGGGTGACAAAGGAGGCGTAGAGGTTAGCCGGGCGGTGTGCGCGCCGCAGGAACGGGACCTCCTGAAGGGTGCGTCCCGCTACCGCCTGATCCTGAAAGAGCCAATGCTTGTCAGATTCCCACCTGCTCCATTCCACCAAATATCGGAGTTGCGCCGCCTGAAAATACTTCCGGAGATCCGGGATACCAAGACCTCCCGCCTCCGGAGCGAGCGTGGAGAGAACTCTCTTCATCCGAGGCTTGCGGCCTTGCCACACAAAACGGGAGATGTCAGCCTGCACTTGCTGTATCCAACCCACAGGGGGCTGGAGAGGTAGAGCGCGAAAAAGGTACAAGATCTGAGGTAGCACCGTCATCTTCACCGCTGCAATACGGCCCAACCACGAGAGCAGGCCCTTGTTCCAGCGGCCGAGTTCCTCCTTAACCTTCTTACTAAGGGAAGAGTAATTCGCCTTAACCATTTCAGGTAGCGAAGGCGCCAGCAGGATCCCCAGGTATGGCGCCGTGGATGAGGACCACTGCATGGGGAAAAGACGCTGAAGGTCTCTCCTGGTGTCCGCGGTGAGCGACACGTCCAGGGCAGCCGATTTGGTCATATTCATTTTAAAACCGGCCACGCGAGCAAAGGCGTCCAGTTCCTGGACGCAAGCAGGGAGGGACCTCCTGGGGTCATCTAAAGTCAACAGGACATCGTCCGCATACAGGCTAACAGCATGGGTATACTGACCCATCTTAACCCCAACAGCGTCTGGATTATCGCGTATCCTCTGGGCAAACGGCTCCATGTAGAGGGCGAACAAAAGCGGCGAGAGGGGGCAACCCTGTCTCGTACCGCGCTCAATGACAAAGCTACTCGAGCTGAGCCCATTGACCCGAACTGACGCCGATGGTCTTTTATAACAATTGAAGACCATGGTGCGGAACTTCTCACCGATTCCCAGTTTCCCGAGAACCAGCTCAAGGTACGGCCAATGAACTCTATCAAAGGCCTTCTCCGCGTCGACCGACAGTAACATCCGCTCCCCCGGGACGCGCGAGGCCTTCTCTAAAATGTGCGTTACCCTCTTGGTGTTGTCAACTGTCTGTCTACCGGGTACAAAGCCATCCTGGTCCGCCTCCACCAGACCCGGTAGGTGCAGGCCAAGTCTGGCCGCTAGGATCCCCGTGTAGAGCTTAAGATCAACATTCAGAAGCGAAATAGGCCTATAAGAACCACACAGGGTCCGGTCCTTCCCGGGTTTCGGAATGACCGACACAGTCGCGGAAAGAAGGTCCGGCGGGATAGCCCCCGGTTCGGAGAAGGAGTTAAACAGGCGAGCCAGGATAGGCGCCACCGTGGAACAGAAGGTCTTAAAGAACAAGGCTGTGTAGCCATCCGGGCCCGGGGCTTTACCGTGTTTCAATCGCGCTATAGCGGAGATAACCTCCTCAACATGGATGTCCCTTTCTAGGTGGTCCGCTTGGGCGGGCTCAAGCACCGGGAGGGTCACAGACTCCAGATAATCCTCAGCGTCCCTCGGCGAGGACGGTTCTGCGGCATACAACTCCTCATAGAAGCTACGAAAGGAGTCTGCTATCTCTGCGTCACCGGAAACAGAGACTCCGTCTGCACCCACTAGCTCCCTCACCATATTGCGTTGCTGCGCAGCCCTGAGCCGATGGGCCAGGAGCTTACCGCATTTGTCCCCGCCCGTGTAAAAGGCATGCTTCAGACGCAACGCCGCATATTCCGCCCGGTCAAGGTCCAGCGCAGAAAGGAGTTTCCTCGCCGCTTTCAGTTGCCTCCAAACTCGAGGAGCCCCTGTTCGGCGGTGAACCTGTTCAAGTTCCCTGACCTGCGCAGTCAGTTCGTCCCTCTTGCATTGTCGCTCCCTGTTCTCGGCCGAGGAAATGGAGATAAATTCCCCCCTGAGGACAGCCTTCAAGGCCGCCCATTGCGTAGCTTGAGACGTGTCGGAGTTGCCATTGTGGACCAGATAGTCCTGAATGACCTCCTCCACTCGTTTCACAACCGACTTCTTGTGCAGAAGAGTATCCCGGAGCCGCCACAACCCTCTGGAGGGGGAGGCCGCCGGCCATGCAAAGACGCCGGAAACCGGCGCATGATCGGACAGGGACAGGACCCCGATGTCCGCCGTCGTGGCGGCCGTGCGTAGCGGTCCACTCACCAGGAGGTAGTCCAACCGCGAATAAGTGCGGTGCGCGTGAGAGAAATAGGAATAGTCCCTATCGGTGGGGTGCATAGTGCGCCAGAGGTCATGCAGATCCATCTCTGCAATCCGGTCTTGCACCGCGCGGGAAAGCTCCCCCGTCTGCGGGGAGCGCTGGGCAGATCTATCCATAGCCGAGTCGAAGACAATGTTCAGGTCTCCCCCCAAGACAACATGGCGATCGGGCGAGGCAGTAACATCCACCAACACTGATTCCAGGAAACGATCCTGGTGATCGTTCGGGCTGTAAACGGATCCAACCGTGAAAGCAATACCCCCAAGCCGCATCCGATACACTAGGAGCCTCCCCTTTTGTTCGGCGTATTTGTACAGGACCTCGCCCCTGAAAGAGCTAGCTAAAAGAATGGCTACGCCTGCAGTCTTGGTCGCTGCCGACGAGAAGAATTGGGTGGGGAATTTGGCAGAGCGCAGCCTATGACAATCTTTGGGTAGGAGATGAGTTTCCTGCAGAAGGCATATGTCCGCCTGCGTCCCTTCTAGTAGGGATAGGATCGCTCTGCGCTTCACGGGATTGTTCAGACCCTTAACATTAAGGGTCACCACTTTCAAGGACGGCATCTCCCCCAGGGAACCGAGGCGCTATGCAGCAAGCGAGGGAGCAGCGGTGGGGGCGCGCGGGGCAGGAGCTCAGGGAAGGCCAAGACCGACCTCACGCGTGGTTGGGCATTATCGGACGGGACCCCCCCCACAACAAAACAATTCTTAAACCCCCCCAGAACTAACCCATGGCAACCAGCCAAAACCACAAACAAAGAAAAACATCCCATTGTCTCAGTCCAGCCCGATCGGGCAAGTCTGTAGAAAACAATCAAGTGGACGTTCAGCCACTCACCTCCAACCAGTCCCCCCCAACCCCCAGCCCCAACTCAGCATCGCAGAAGCTAAGCATCTCTCCCCCGGAGTGAAGTTAGGCCGTCATGGCCACGCCGTTGGATTCAGGCAAGTTCCTGGCCGCTGTCCTCAGGGCTTCCTCCATATCCGCTCTGATGGTAGGGGAATCAGGGCGACTCGCAGTCGCCGACGATTGTCTCCTCGTCGATCTTCGCCGGCTCCGTCTCTCCGAGCGCCTCCATGTAGGCGTCGCCCCGTCTTCCTCCGCGGCTGTGAGTCCCAGTACCCCACAGATGTCTTGGAGGGAGCGCAGCTGGTGCAACACTCCATTCCACCTAAAGATGAGGCGAAAGGGGTGACCCCAGGAGTAGGGCGTCTCGTGCTCCCGCAGAAAGTCCGTAGCTATCCGGAAGGACCTGCGCTTCTGCAGCGTGATGGCGGACAGGTCCTGGTAGAGCGCCACTGGCCGCTCCCTGAAAGTTAGGGGCTGCTGCCTGCGGGCCTCCGCCATGATGCGCTCCTTCAAGGGGAAATCAGGCAGGAACGCCAGAATGTCCGGTGGGGGTGCTGATGACTGGCGCTGTCGGCCCACTCTGTGCGCTCTATCTATGCGGATCGGAAATTCTGCATCTTCTCCCAAAATCTCTCGGAACAAGTCCTGTAGATAGGCCACCAGATCCGACCCCTCGTCCGCGGATGGGACACCCCGCACCCGGATGTTGTTCCGCCTGGACCTGTTCTCGAGGTCCTCAGAGTGGGCCTGGAGCTCGACACACTGCTCCCGGAGACGGAGAACGTCCTGCTGGAGATGGACTATCTCCTCATCCCGGCGCTGGGCCGCCGTTTCCACCGTGTCGACCCGCTCGCCAAGGCCCTCCACCTCTCTTCGCACTTCTCGAACCTCGCTGGCCACCTCCTTTTTCAGCGTCTGGAAGTCGTCCTTGAGGGAACTAAATAAGTCCTCCATAAAGGACCTCGTAACCGGCGGTTCGCCCCCAGTTGCGTCTGCCTAGGCCCGGGAGGACCCCGGCGACGGCTGCGTCCTGTCCCTCAGCTGCTGGGCCCTGCTGAGCATGTCCGGCAGAGTGCGGTCGCTCCTTCCCGAGCCTCTTCTCCCAGCCATCGTGGCCGCTGCAGTGGGCAAGGCCCAGGGCCGGCCGCCGTAGATGCGTCCAGTCGCTCGTGGGCACCAGATGTGAGGCCCGGCCGAGGACAAAGGTGCTGCGTCACAAGCGACAAAATGGCGGCCCAGTCCGGGGCGAGACAGTCGTTGTACCGACCAGGGTGGCAATCGGGGCTAAAATCAGGGTCTCTCAGCAGCGCACCCCTCGGTAAATTAGGTCAGGAGCCAAGGCAAAAAAGAGGCCCCCGCTCGCCCAAGGCACCGGTGGAGGTCGCCAACTGCAGCATCACAGGGAGAAGATGGCGGCAGGGCGGGCCCGTGAGAGCGGGCCAGGCTGGCGAAGCCGCCAGCGACCCCCGGGGCACAGTAAGCAAGAAAGGTCCGCAGCCAGTGTCTCACAGTCTCGCCAGTGGGTCCATCCAGGCCAGCGGCCGCGTTGATGCTTCCGGCCCTCGTCTCTAGATCCGGGGCCCTCGTCACACCATACACCGTTGTCGGTATCGAGGAACCAAAGCGGCAGCTGAGGTCCAGGGTCCGCTGCGTGGTGGTGACACCGGTCACATAGGCTCTGGTCAGGGGGTGCTGTTACTCTCCGGAGCACGACGGGTCCGAACACTCGGGATCACTAGCTTTCAACACCAGGCCCAGCCGAGGCGCCTGGACAGCAATGCAATACGCTCCGCCTCCTAGGCTCTCCTCTGCGCTCCGAACATTGAGCAAACTTTCGGAGTACTTCCCCCAGGGCGATAGGAGTCAAAGTGGTATCAATAGGTGCACCAGGAACTCCGGCACAGTCCCCTCACCCGCAAAGCAGCTGCGGGGGGAGAGAAGCGCAGAAATCAGGGCACGAGCTGAGCCGGGCTGGAGGAGCTACGGGAGGAAGCGTCCGCTCACCCCGCCATCTTGGCCACGCCCCGCTGATTACTTTTTAATGTGAAGGCATTCACCCCAGGATAAACTCTTAGGTCCAGGATTTTGCATCAGAGGATTGCATTCTGCATTGTGTTTAAAGACATGTACTTACCTCAGCAGGTTATTGATACCACAAACTTTGAGTTGGAAGGACGCACAGCTGTACATAGGCTATGGCGAATCGCAGTACCAGAGCTGAAAATCACAGATTTATCAAGATCTGAAAACAAAATAGTCGTTTTAAAGGGGCCAGCCAATGATTGATGTCACAATATGTGACATCACCAAACAACGGAAAGTTCTAAAATGCTTATTGTTGGTGACTGTTAGTGTTTCAGGATCGGGTCAGGATAATGGTTCCTGTTATCAATAGAGGACCCCTCTCAAAATTGGATTGGTCTTCTTTTTACAGCTAGTTTTTAATTTGAATGTCTGAAAATGAATTGTTGCTCCTCTGACAATGGATTTATGTTACTTTCTTCTCAGAAAAGATCATTAATTTATAGTGTGTTCCCCAGGTGAGCCGTAATTAAGGCAATGCCCTTCACTTGTCTGATATAAGCATTCTGGCTATATTGGTTTACACTTGAAATCGAGGTAGTTAAGTATCTGTTTCTCAGTATAGGATGTTTTTCAACTGTTCAAAAAGTAGCATTTGGCATAACAACAGAAAAGAGCAGAAAGTGACTACAAACCTACATCAACATCACGAGGATGCCAAGATAGTTCGGTTTGTTTAGTAGCACTGAGTTGCGGGTAACCTACAGAACAAGTATTCCAACTTCAGTATGGCCAACTCATCAACACTGAAGTACACATAGCACTGATTATTCAAAGGCCGAGCCTCTGTGCTCCATAAATAGTCAGTATTGCCGTTCACTGACAACGATGCTGCTTTCCTAATGACACCATCCACGACGGATTAATACATCTGAAAGGTGCTAGGCCAACCATGCCCCACCCTGCATGCGCTTCTGAAGGGAACACTACTGTCACAGTGCATACTCGCCTGTTTCTGCTGTCCCTTAACCTGGACTCAGGATCAGCAGAGGTGCACGGAATCCGCTTTGTAAACATGTTTCTTAAGACTGTACCTTGAGCTTCAAAAGCAACATAGGATGCGAGCTGGACCTGTACAGAAAGATGGTGGGTCCTGCACCTACCTTGCATGTGGCTAGAATATCAAATGCACTTGCAAGGGAGAAACCTTATAAACAGCTACTATTGAAAATGTTTGCATAGGCGATCAATGTGCATTACAAAAATAAACGCTGTGACAGAGGGGGAGGTTCACAGCCCCTGGAGACAGGAGCCCCTTCTGTCACAGAGGGTAAGGTTCACGGTCGCAGGAGACAGGAGCCCCTTGTACGAAAATGAGGGTGATCCTGGAAATGCAGGCCTGCCGGAACTGCTCTCTGGAAAAAAGAAGCGAGTTGCACTGCTGCAAAGGTCAGCAGTCTGGCTGAGAGCCGGTTCCCACAGTGTCAGCTAGAACATTGTGTTTCTGAAGGAGGAAATGGCAGGAAGTACAGGATTTAGAGCTCATCAGGGCTGTGTGGGGTGACAAGATGACTAATCGCAACACTGACTGCATGTGTGAAACCGACTTGGAGAAATCAAGGTGTGACATACAACTGTACTAGAGACCAATACAACACACCCTGTAGCCTTGAGAGATGGTAGGCTGGCATGCACAGTGGTACCAGAGTCCGCTCTCTCATGGCAACTGTTCCTGCGGCCTTGTAGATGATATCATGGGGCTATGTACAACTGTACAAGGTACAACCACAATGAAGAATCAAGACGGTAGCTAGACTGTGGATGTCAGGATATCATTTACGATGTACTGGTAGCCACGAAACTGTAGAAGTGTTGTCCAAGCACCCTGATGGATACCAAATTATCGTGTATAGTTGTGCCAGGAATTCACTACAACATAGAAACAGCTCACCCAACCTTGCGGATCTAAACCACTTCAATTTAGGAGCAGCCACTGCAGTCTTGAATATGTGTTGGTGCATTGTACAACTATATCAACAAGCACGAAAGGCATCCCAGGGGCTGTATATTGGCACAGCACCAGTCTTGGCGGGGAGCAGAGGGGTCAAATTGGTTTGAACAGGTTCAGATTAGTTTACTTTTTTAAATTACCCGTGCAGGACAATAAATACCAAGAAGCAAATGGAAGGGAAAAAAGCAAAAGACGTCAGCGGTTCTTTTATTTTGTTGCTTCCGTGTGAAATGGATCCAAAAAATTAAGAAGCTTGTGAGTGGTGCGCGCCACAACGAGCCATGTGGTTTCACTTATCGTGCCTGTGTCTGGGCACGGTAATTGAAACCACGTTACGGCCTATTGGTGTCTATTACGTGTTCCAAGCGTGTAATAGGCACCAATAGGCCGTGGGCGGATCAATGCGCCCGCCTTTGGCCAGCAGCGTGCAGTCTTTCATTAAAAGATGCATGCTAAGGCCAATGGGGTAGCTGAAAAGGAAACGCACACGCACGAGCGTGTGTGCGATTCCTAGGTCAGCTAGATGTCCCTTTTTTTCACCTACTAAAAGGTCTCACAACCTGTGCGTGCACTGCTGCGCAGTGCAACGCAGGTCGCGAGACCTAAAAAAGCGACAGTGCTAGGATTTGAAGAGAGGTTGAGGGGACGTCCCTAGGCTGGAACTGGAGTTGCAAAGCCTTTGAAACTACTGAAGTCTGTAAGGAATTTTAGATTCTAAAGAACCACTAAAATACTGGCGTGGGAAGACTTTTTCTTTTTGACGACCCCCAAAACATTTGAGCCCACACTTCAACTAGGTAAATTTACCTGTGATCCAGGAAATCATACAGAACATTAAACAAACAGAAGTGCAAGCATTTTAAACTTCCAGAAATCTATATGCAGACAAGAAACCCAAAACTATATTGGGTGTCTGTGACGGGGCGCATGTATCGGAACATCAGGCTAATACAGAATGGTGGTCAGCCACACCTCTTTTACCGTGCCCCTTGTCCCCACAGAGTTCTCCCTCCTCATGGAACGAAGAAGACGAGTCAGGCTGGATACCGCACATAAAAGCGGAAGGTCCCTTTAAGACCTTAGACTATGGAGACGCGACTCCACCCACAGACAGCGTACCGACGTCAAAAGCCGGAAGATCAGAAACCTCACCGGACGGCGTTTCCCTAGGACTGGACGAGCGAGTGGAAGACGAAGGGAGCTGCCAGGAACCTGAACGGAGGGAGAGAGAGACGCCTGGAGGCCAAAGTTTCCACGCTGCGCCCCGCCACGTTCCCACGGGAGGAGCGTGGCTCCAAGAGGTACGGGGAAGGGTAGCAGGTTGGGTCGAGCGGAGGAAACAAACTTAATTGCGCCTGCCCGTAGATAAACCCTGATCCCTCTGCCTACTCACGAGCACTTCCTTCACTTTTGTCGGTATACTAGATACTTGCACCAATTCACGCCGGTTACTCCCTCACTCCCGGTCCCTTGAAGTAACGTTCTATTGCATTGCCCTGATTCCCGTTTCCTTTTCTTTTCCGGTACGGGAGCGGAGTTAAGAAGACGACGCTCGCCTCAGAGCACAGCCACCTGTTCCCAATCCGGACGTACTGAAGACGAAGCTCATATGCTAGAGAAAGGCGTATTTCTGTAGCTGACTCCAAAGAACTGTGTTCATGAAAAAAACTTACATCCCAATAAAGCCCTCCTTAAAACCCTTGCTGAAGGCACCTGTGTTCCTCTTTTCCCCTACTCCTACCTTAGAACCGACAGTAGCCCCTACAGATCCCCACGTTCCGCCCCACACGGGACAACTGGTGTCAGAAGTGGGATCACCATCCTTCTGTAACGAAAAGATGGCGGCCCTAATTGACCATATAATCAAGGGACAGTGTTGGAATTAGGTAGCCTGGCCTAGGGCAAGACTAACATTTAGAGGCACAGTGTAAAGGTTGCAGACCACCCAAAAGTAACTTCACGCAATAGCACTCAAAAAGAAAAACACTACACCAAAATTATATGAAAATACGTGTTGCTTTATATAAAAATAATATGCTCTGTGTGGTCAAGTTTCAGTAACTCACATATAAATAATTCAAATCAGTTTAGATCACTTTCAGGGTCAACAATTACACGTTTTAAATCATTAGCAGATAATCACTTGTTTTACATTACTAGCTGTCACTGTACTTCTGGATTCTGATCACGCTTTTTCATTAGAGTAACTGTACCTCAGAATCAATTAAGCCAGATATGCCCCGCTAGAATCTTGGGAGAAAGAATCTACTACACAGTATAAGCACAAATACGTTTCAATTCTAGACCACATTAGCAATCAGCTTTTGTAGTAAAGACAATTCACTTTAAACACAACTGGCAGATATCTCTTACACTTCTGATAGCTCAGTTAGGCATTTACTATACTCAGCTCACTTTGTATAATTCCTCAGATCAGTATTACTCTTCTGTTTGGCAAGAATAACCCCTTTTATTAGACCAGGGTAACCTTTCCCTTTAAATAAATAGCATTTCAGTTCACTTTCTCATCTGGTAAAAGGAAGGAGTGAAGACCTATGGATGCCAGCTTACAACAGTACCCGGTCAGGGATTCCCCATAGACGCTGTACTCTCAGAGTCAGAGTCTCAATTCATACAGTTGCTGCAGTGCAGACAATCTCCCAGGTAACCACCTCCTTACTTGTGTCTGTCGTTGTTGCCTCAAGGGTAAGGCTGATCAAGCGCGAGGGGCTGGGGAAAGGAAAGCTGACGAGGCTCTCACGCCCCACAAGACTTCCCAGCACAAGCCTGCTCCTCCGCGCTGCTCCCGCTCAGGAAACCACGAAGGCAGAAGCCTCAAAGCCCCCAGACCTCTTCCGGCCTTGCAACTCTCCCTCCCTGCCCGAGCCGGCTCCTCAGCGCGGCGCTCGAACAGGAGGGACCAGGCCGATCACTCGGCCAGCTGAAAACCCTTCCGGCGCTTCTCCTCAGCGCCGATCTCCTCAGCCACTGCTCTAGCGGGCATGCGCGGAAGCGCTCTGGTCGAAGACGCGTCTCGCCGGTCCCGCTCCAGGGAGAGACGCTACACGCCTGGGCCTGCTCACTTCCTTGCCCCTCCTTCCGGGGATAGCCACCTCCGAGGGGGCATGCGCGATGGCGCTCTCACTTCCCTCAGCTTGGACGCTACCGGCAACGCAACCACAGCGCGGTAGGTGCCCCCGGGGTCCCGCTCACAAAGGGAAGCCTCGCAAGGCTTCTAAGGCCCAGTGGATCCTGCGGGGGCGCTGCCACGGAGCGCGAACAGTGCCCCAGGGGTCCTGCTCTCAGATGAAGTCACTGACCCTGTTCCTCAGCTCCCACTTTCTACCAAACGGATGGGGATGCCTGCCACACGTCACAGGACCAGTTTGGGGGTAAGGAAATCTGGTAAATGTCCAATGGAAGTTCTTCCTTTCCACACTAAAGTGAGGAGGGGGGTTAAAAACGGGGAGGCTCCTTCAGACTGAATCCACAGAGCTCTTCCTCAGCACTAATCCCCTATCCCTCCTTACTGGGCAGACTAGGGGCACAGGGGAACTCTCAGCTCAGCTCCCAATACTGCTAAAGGTAACCCCTTAATCTACCTGCCCAGGATCAGCAGGATGAGCTAACTTGGCTAGGACAACAGGACCAAGGAGGGGGCAAACCTTGACAGAGGGCTACTCTTGTAGAGGGAACCACCCTTCAGAATCCTACCCCCACTAGACCTCAGCCTTCACTCTAGCTGCTCCTCACTGACAGACAAAATGGCTGTCCAGCATTCCGCCTTATATAGGCTGCCCTTCAGTGGTCCAGAATGGACCAGAAGGTTCTGGAATGCCCTATGTTGGGCTATGGCCAGGTTCTGTTGGTGACAGTTGGGACAGTTGGTGGCCACCATTTTAGGTGGTGCCAACTTTCCTGTCAGAACAGGCCTCTGGGCCTGAGGTAAAAGATTATGAGGGGGGAAGAAAACACCTATCCCCCTGACCAACACCTACAAAAAGTCAGTAGACACAAAAATTAACAAGGGTTTGAGGGGCAAAAAGGGGACAAAATAAATAAAAATTAGGAGGGACTTCGCCAAAAAGCCAGACAGGTCTAACAGACAGGAAAAGTTGGAAAAAGCTATGGAAAACCAAATGTCTACTGCACAAGCAGACCGGGATATGTTCACCTCCACCATAACAGCTCAGTTGGAAGGTCTGAAGAGCATAACCCCTCCCCCACAGGTTGTCTCAGGGGAAGTTAGAGTACAGAATCCCCATCCGCCGGGCGTAATCCTACAGAAATACGTCCCCGGTGAAGATCCGGACGCTTTCCTAGTAAATTTTGAAAGGGCAGCGCGCGCCCTGAGTAGGCCAGAAGACAAATGGCCGTTCTTTCTAGCGCCTCTGCTCACAGGCGAAGCACAATCTGCATATCAGGCTGCTAACCCACTTGGTATAACGCCGTATGCCACCATTAAAATGGTGATCCTAGACCATCTAGGTTTGGACCAGGAGGCCTATCGAGTACGGTTTAGAAAAGCAAGAGGCGTCCAAGGCGAGAACCCGAAGACTCTCTTCTTTAGATTGAAAATGGCAGCAGACAAATGGTTGCGCCCTGATGTGTGCAGTAAAGAGTACATACTGAACAAGATCTATCTAGAACAGTTCATGGAAGCCTTGCCTTACGCCACCCAACGCTAGCTACATCAACACGTGGGTCTTACTGTTGAACATGCAATAGAAATGGCTTCCCAATATGCTAGAGCTCAACCGAAACCTTGTACTTGGGAACCAGAGAAAACCATAAAGTGGCCCCTCCCCCTAAGATGGAAAAAAAACCAAAGGGAGGAGTAGAGCTGCCTCGGATGTTACGACCCACAAGTGTAATATTACCTCCAAACAAAGGACCCCAGTGCTTCGATTGCGGAGAGTGGGGCCACATAGCAAGGATGTGCCCCAAACGTAAGCCACCAGAGGAACCGATGGAAGTCGGCTATCTCCCAAGAACCGTGATGTACTCCGCAGAAATGGGCAGCACCTTCTATGTGAGTATGAGGATGAATGGTTACACGGTAAGAGCCTTGCTAGATTCAGGGTGTAGACAATCAGTAATACAGACCAGCTTCGTCAAGCCAGAACAGATGAATCCAAAAGGGCCTGTTTACATAAGGTGTGTACATGGAGATGTCAAACCGTATCCTGTAGCATCCATTACTGTCTCACTTCCTAACAGGGAACCATGTGGGTAGGGGTGGTGGACTCCCTTCATGAAGACATGATCTTGGGCACTGATAACCCTGAATTCTTGTCCCTCTTCAAAGAGACCCTGTCACAAGCGAAAGAGCAAGACAGTGTTCCCTCATACCTATCCCCCGAGCCTTGGGTTATTGACCCAAGTTTTCGTTTCGCCCAGAGTGAGGATAGGACTTTGGTCAACGCATGGGAAGCTGCGCACGCTACTTGTAGTACAACATCCCCTTCCTTCCCTCGCTTCCTGATTAAAAATGATCTGTTGTATAGGCAAAGTAAACCAGAAGGAGATTTACAGTTGCTTGTACCCCTGTCCTTTAGAGAACAGGTTCTTTTTTTTGCTCATGCCCATCTGACGGCTGGTCACGCGGGGAAAGAGAAAACCACCGATAGCATTACTAGACATTTCTTTTGGCCAGGGATCTATAGAGACGTACAGAATTATTGTGCTAGGTGTGAAGTCTGTCAACGACAAAATACACGCAAACCGACCATGGCCCCATTACAAAAGATGCCCATCATAGGAGTGCCATTTGAAAGGGCCGGTATGGATATCATAGGCCCCTTGCCTAAGTCCAGTAGAGGATACATATATTCCCTTGTGATAGTCGACTATGCCACCAGGTTTGTTGAAGCCTTTCCCTTGCGAACCACAACAATGGCAGCCATTGCTGAAAAGTTTGTGGAATTGTTTTCAAGAGTAGGGTTCCCCAAAGAAGTGCTGACTGACCAGGGGACCCCCTTTACCTCAAAGTTGATGAAAGAAGTATGTGCTTCCCTGGATATTAAACACCTGAAGACCTCGGTGTATCATCCTCAAACCGATGGTCTAGTGGAGCGCTATAACCAAACCCTCAAGGTAACACTGAAGAAAATGCTGACAGCCGAGGGACCCACCTGGGACCGGCTTTTGCCTATAGCCCTGTATGTGATAAGGGCCCAGAAACAAAGTAGCCTCGGGTGCTCCTCCTTCGAACTCCTATATGGAAGAATACCACGATCCCTGCTAGAAATCACCAAAGACATGTGGGAGAACGAAGAGGCCGAAGAACAGAAGAATATGTTAGAATACACGACCCAACTAAGAACCAAACTAGGGAAGCTGCAAGAACTAGCCTACTCTAACTTGGAAGTACAGCAGAATAGGTACAAAAAACCTACGACAAAGGAAAAAAATTGAGAAAGCTGGAAAAAGGAAGCTGGGCCCTCGTGTTGTTGCCTTCTAGCACGAACAAGCAAAAACACGAATGGCATGGGCCATATCAGGTTATTGACACCATCGGGCTGACGACCTACCGGTTGCGACTTTCTCCTTCCAAACACCAGACGTACCACATCAACATGCTAAAAGAATGGCTGGGACCGGTACCTCGAAAAGGACATTTTGTAGGACAGACGGTTATGGAAAAAAGCTCTACACTGGAACATCTGGTTGTTAATACGGAGCTGTCCTCAAAAGAAAAGGAGGAGTTAGCTGCTATTCTGCAACCCTTTGCTGACATCTTCTCCGACCTACCCGGAAGAACCACCCTCGCGGAACATCGCATAGAAACCATACCCGGGAAAGTCGTGAAACAAAGACCATACAGGATACCGGCTGCTCGAAAAGAAGCTGTCCGAAAAGAGGTCCAAGATATGCTACAACTAGGGGTCATACGCCCCTCCCAGAGCCATTGGTCGTCGCCCATAGTGATGATACCCAAACCGGATGGGTCCAAACGTTTTTTTATGGATTTCCGAGCCCTAAACGCAGTGTCGCATTTCGATACCTACCCTATCCCAAGGGTGGACGACCTGATAGAGAAGATAGGTGACGCCCGCTATATAACCACCATTGACCTCACAAAGGGATATTGGCAGGTGCCCCTTCGAGAGGAAGATCGGAAAAAAACTGCTTTTGTGACAGATGACGGGGCTTATGAGTTCACGGTTTTGCCCTTTGGCTTACACGGAGCCCAAGCGACATTCCAACGCTTAATGAATCTGGTGTTACAGCCGTACACTGCGTTCAGCTCGGCCTACTTGGATGACATTGTCATATACAGTCGAGATTGGAAGGAACATCTATTACATCTATCAACCATCCTCTCTGCATTAAGGAAAGCGGGACTACACATTAATGCAAAGAAATCAAGAGCCGCTTTTCATACCGTAAACTACCTGGGGTATGTCCTGGGTGAGGGATCGATAGCCCCCCAAAGTGAGAAAGTACGAGCAATTACATCAGTCCCTTTCCCTTCCAATAAGATTTGCGAGCCTTTTTAGGACTGGTGGGGTATTATCGCAGATTCATCCCTCACTTTGCTGAGATAGCAGCCCCTCTGACTGACCTCCTCAGAAAAGAGACAAAACCCAGTGACTTCCAGCAGCCCTCCCCTGAGTCCCTCCAGGCTTTTCAGTTCCTAAAAACTACAATGACCACCGCCTCAATACTGACCTCCCCTGATCATTCCAAACCTTACATATTAGCCACTGATGCCTCCAACGTGGGCTTAGGTGCTGTCTTGTCCCAAATCAGCAAAGACGGGTTGAGCACCCAGTGTTGTATGTAAGCAGGAAGCTGTTCCCGAGAGAGTGCAAGTATTCTACCATTGAAAAGGAGGCACTGGCCATAAAATGGGCTATAGAGAAGCTTAGATATTATTAGGAGGGGAAACCATTCATCCTTCATACAGACCATGCGCCCCTGAAGTGGATACATCAAAACAGTAGTAATAATCCTAGGGTCTTGAGATGGTTCTTGTCCCTACAACCATACTCCTTTACCGTACAACATCGAAGAGGGAAGGACAATGGTAACGCTGACTTTCTGTCAAGGCTGCTCACTCTCCCCGAACGGGAGAAGCCAGGGGGGGAGGAATGTGACGGGGCGCATGTATCGAAACATCAGGCTAATACAGAATGGTGGTCAGCCACACCTCTTTTACCGTGCCCCTTGTCCCCACAGAGTTCTCCCTCCTCATGGAACGAAGAAGACGAGTCAGGCTGGATACCGCACGTAAAAGCGGAAGGTCCCTTTAAGACCTTAGACTATGGAGACGCGACTCCACCCACAGACAGCGTAACGACGTCAAAAGCCGGAAGATCAGAAACCTCACCGGGCGGCGTTTCCCTAGGACTGGACGAGCGAGTGGAAGACGACGGGAGCTGCCAGGAACCTGAACGGAGGGAGAGAGATATGCCTGGAGCCCAACGTTTCCACGCTACGCCCCGCCACGTTCCCACGGGAGGAGCGTGGCTCCAAGAGGTACGGGGAAGGGTAGCGGGTTGGGTCGGGCGGAGGAAACAAACGTAATTGCGCCTGCCCGTAGATAAACCCTGATCCCTCTGCCTACTCACGAGCACTTCCTTCACTTTGTCGGTATACTAGATACTTGCACCAATTCAGGCCGGTTACTCCCTCACACCCGGTCCCTTGAAGTAACGTTCTATTGCATTGCCCTGATTCCCGTTTCCTTTTCTTTTCCGGTACGGGAGCGGAGTTAAGAAGACGACGCTCACCTCAGAGCACAGCCACCTGTTCCAAATCAGGACGTACTGAAGACGAAGTTCATATGCTAGAGAAAGGCGTATTTCTGTAGCTGACTCCAAAGAACTGTGTTCATGAAAAAAACTTACATCCCAATAAAGCCCTCCTTAAAACCCTTGCTGAAGGCACCTGTGTTCCTCTTTTCCCCTACTCCTACCTTAGAACCGACAGTAGCCCCTACAGATCCCCACGTTCCGCCCCACACGGGACAGTGTCCTAGTTAGACCATCATATTATTCACTTTGTTATCCATCTAACAAAACAAATTCAGAAGCGGTGGTGAACAAAACAATTGTGTCCGCGTAGCCCAGTCAAATGGATTAGGTATGATGACCCTAATCACTCTTGGAGTGTATCTTTGCTTCCAAACAGCCAACATGCCCATTACATTTACTGTAGCCTTCATTAAATTAGGATTTACCAACCTCCCTACCAAATTTTACTCCAAATAAAAGTGTTATGGACACACCTCAACACTTGATATTTACATCTTCCTGTGAAGCCCTCTTATCTTTCCGGGAAACCCTAATTCAGTTATAGAGCATATGGAGAAAGTATTCTTCAGAGGAGGCATGGAAGAGGGGCCAAACAACTTACCTACTGTGAAGTGGCAAAAAGAGCCAAAATTATACTATTTTAGCCACTCTCTTTAAAATATTTCTCAGCATTGCAAATTTGGATTTTATTATTGGAGTTCTCAATGGCTCTCAAGTCGCTTGTAATAATGTCCATACATTTTATCTGCAGATTAGATATAACGGTTAGGGATTTGTTCTAGTAGTCTCTTGTCCTTTCACGGCATAATTGTTTCTTGCTTTTGCCTGAAGTCTGTTATCTGTCTTGTCAATGAAAGTGCGGAAAATTATGTGAACTCTAAGCTCAGCTACCACTCCTTTGGACCATTGCCTGCTTCAAATGATTAAATGCCATGTAGATAAGCATAGTCCAATTTTCAATTATTTATTTAATCTATTCATTAAATAAGGAGTAGAACAAGAAAAAAAATAAGAAGAAAATGTATGTGCCTTCTCAATGGGAAAAAAATAAATGTATCTGCACTTCAATTTCATATTTCTCATAGCATTTTAGACATACTGTTTAACCCATCAGCACAGAACAATAAGATTTAAGGACTCAAGGCACACACATTTCAAACAATGATTGAAAGCACTAAAAGATATTGGTTGGTAAAGCCTTTATCGATAAATGATAACTGCACAGCAAATCCAGTCTTTCTTTTTTTAACTTATTAGCTTCAAAAATAAAAATGTCATCTGATCAATGTTTTCATAGAAAAATAAATAAAACAAAGAATTCTGAAACTGGGCCTTGGATATCATGGAGGGATTGTAAAGTATGCACTCCAACAGAATACAAACAGGAACCCTGACAACATTAAGCACCCTAATGTATGGAGTACAATTACTAAGGTAGGTGATAAACTCTGTCCCATTCTATGCCAATGTGGGCATAGCAGTACAAGAATGCCCACACTATTATTGGTGCCCAGGGCCACCCTTCAATGAAGAACTTTTCCCAGTATATCTTTCCTACATGCTCCCCTCCTAGAAATACTAGGTTGGTTAAAATCAGCATTGAAGTCGCAACTGCAGCTAGTGTTGCGTGGAACCGTCGCTGCATCTCTGGAGAAAGTTTCTGACAAACGGAGCTTCGGACAATAGCGCAGGACAACAATCTCCTGATGATATATTCTGTGTTGATACCAATCCAATTTAGTACGGCCCAGCACCAAAGATTTTGATGCGCCCCATGCCAGTAGGTCACAAATGCAAAAGTAATGCCTGTGGATAACAACATCCCTCCATGGCCAGACTTTGAACCTCCCATTGGTATGTAAATGTATCTGATCAGAAACCTATGAAGTCCGACGTCAAAAGTTCTCCACATCTCAGTGAAACTATACATTGTACTGACACAGCGTGGCAAAGGCAGAGGTCTCAGTCCGTCTATGCGTACAACAACGGCAGGAAGGCCATAAAGAACCAGGTATTTCACATAGAAAAAAAGCACATGTGCTAAAGCCAAGCCCCCTAAAGCCCAGTGGGATGTAGTTCTCAAAAAGGCATCACTGGCGTACATCTCATGAATGTGCATGAGATGAATCATCAATTCTGCAAGCCACCACCACCAGAAAAGGCGGAATGCACTAAGGATGCCAACAAGCAGGTCAGTTTTTGGAGTGGAGGTCTTTTGCTTCTGCATCTCTTTACGGAATTCATCAAAGTTCATGATAGGCCCATTGTGGAACATGGGATAATAGAACATGTACAGCAGCAGCCAAGCCAACGAATACCCACTCTCCTGATCTTTCTGCTGCCAGCAGTACTCCAGACAGAAGCTGGTATAAAACAAGCATCGCACAGCCAATGTGAACTGGAGCAGGTAATACTCATTCTCTGTTCTGTACCAAGCCCTAGTTTCTTCCTCAATTGCCTCAACCTGTAGAGTGGCGAGCAGAAGAAGAGAGCAGACCCAGGACAGCACAGGTATCCTCAGCTGGGCAACAGTGTAAGACACAGCGATGTGGAGCAGGAGTAGTCCAAATCCATGGATCCCCAGGAGAAACCAGCAGGCAAACATGCCATAGATCATTAGGCACCAAGGTTGTAGAGCTCTCAGGAAGTAACGGGATGCTAAGGACATCACGATGTGCCCAGTGAGAGAGACAAGTAACCGCACCCGAGCCCATCCTGTCCAGAAGCTCCACTCGAAATCCAAGGTATCCTTTTTAAGGGCCCAAAATAAAGTGCTCTCCTCAGAGTCAACACCATTGTCATATTCTAGAATGTACTCCTGAGACAATAAATAAACCTCATAAAAGGAGTAAATGTGGAAGCCCACAGAAACGAGAAAGTAGAAGTTCATTTCCCATTGTGGCAACAACATTCCCGTCAGCTTTTAATTATAAAGTCCTTTGTTCAGTGCCAACATATCACTTACCAATATGCAGCACCATGGTAAGTGTGTCTTCTATGTCTATGATCTCGATGTCCCATAGCTAATAAAAGACAGTCTCTCGTTTAATGGCTTATCATTCAATTTTTCATCCCTTCTTTCAGTGAGTCGTTATCCTTTGTCCGGGTCTTGTTTCTGAATCTAGTCTCTAAACGTTTTTAAAGAATTAGAAGCCTTAGGCATCCGTGCAACATCCTGTCAATGAAAGTCGTTGGAAGCCTTCTCACTTTCTTTTCCCCCCAAAGCCCGTTCCTCAAAATGGCATCCTATCCCAAGTCCGTCCTTTATTTCTCTGTCTTCAGCACTCTGCATCTTAAAATGGCTGTTCGCCGCAGTCTCTTTTTTATGTCTATTCAACCCAGGTCTCCCACTGTAGCTCGCTCAGCGTCACAATATCGAGCATCCTGTGCATTCTAGAGCGTGCCACGACCAGCAGAGTGAAAATTCGGGAGACTACTTGAATGCCATTTCGTTAGGACCGGGAAGGGCGAGAGGCATCTTATACTGGAACGAACCTATACCTGCGCAGAAAAATATAAGCCGTAAATTAGGTAAGAACACGATAACAGTTTAGGGATGCGTGTCTTCACTTTTTACAACCGATTAACAATATTGAGTATCTGAATCGTCTAAAACGTTATTTATTGATTCCATTGGACCATCTATTTTACTCTTTACAGTTTTCTACTCGCTTGTAGCCTGGAACCCAAGTCGAATATATATATTTCAAGATGTCTACTGACGTACCCATCCCACTCTGACCCACACTGGCTGATTACTACGATGCCATATACACGATGAAGGCCCCCTCGCTGCGCTACGGAAGTTCCTCTGCGTGCTGACGTTCAGCGTCCTACGTCGATCCTACTGCAGGCTCCGGATTTTGCGCTTGTGTCGAAGACTGAAGATGTACGGGCGGGTCAACAGTAGCGGGTCTCAAGGAGGGTAAGAGTAGGGCTTATTGACACGAGAAGTCCGAGACAGGGAATGGGACCCCCTGCGGTGCTAGGGAGAGTGGCCCAGGTCCGTGACCTGATTAAGCCACACCGGAGTCGGTGTTTACAAGGGTCCAAACAACCGGCCATAAGGGAAGGCAAACCCACGATGAGTTGGAGGAGTTTTGCGGTTGTGGTGTTGACAGAGAGGGTCGATCCTGTGTGGGCAGACGAGATGTGTTGAAGATAATGTATCTGTAATTCCAGCAAAAGGCTGGTGGTGTGCACGAGAGGGTCGTTTGAGAGTGGCCTAGTGGGCAATGTACGTGCCTTGGGGGCGGGTGTGGTTTAACTGGCGGTGCGATGACGGAAAAGACCCCGATAGCCACCTTGAACAACCAAATCCCATATTATTTATTTTGTAAGCGCTCACATTGTGTTTGTGCAAGTTTGATGCTAACATTCAATATATATTTCATTTGTGGAATGTTTTTGTTGTTTGGAAGCTGTATTATGTTATAAACAATGAGGAGGGAAAGAGAAGCTGTGATCTTTTCGGCTTCCAATGGTTAGTACTAAAAATCAAAATGGTCCTGTATAACGAGGGTCTTGGTTGTGTTGGTACCGTCATAAAAACTCTCATATACGTACACAGAAGCATTATTAGAAAATACTGTGTCCCGGTCTTTGGAACGCAGGGATACATTATGCCCATGAGTAACTAGTTGGTAGAAATGTGTTCTTGTCGAATGTAGCACAAAGGAAAAGGAGCCTAATTTATTGACTCGGACAAGCATTCTGACACTATTGTTTTCTCCGGTTGGGGTACATTTTTATTTAACTGATAGCCCTCAACTGTATGGCGATTTGCAAATGTAAGAACAAATATCTATTTCAGTGTTTAAAAATGCTGGAAGTGGGGACTTCCCTAGTTGGCATTGCTTTCGTAATTCTGAACCTGGCCCTTGTGCAGTAAACATGTCGAATTCCTCAATACCATTACACTTTTCAAACAGTGTTTTCCGAAAGCTAGCACCAGATTTTGTCAATATTTCTTAAATCAGACCCCCTCCATATTTGTCAAACGGCCCCAATGTATGGTTTATGTTCTTGTAGTTTTTATTTGGAAGTAACATTTCGTATAGAAATGTAACCAGTGAACATGAACCTTTACATATAGATTCAGACTGCTATGTTGTTAAGAAACAATGTTTGGATTTTGCAATATTAGCTACAGCTCTGTCGGTCACAACTGGGATTACCTGTGTAAAGGTAAGCTGTAGCTAGTTGGTCAGAAATTGCAGCTTCCAAAATGTCACAGAAAATAGAAAGGCTGGTGACGAGACAAAATCCTGTTTGGGTGAAGGCAACATGTTCTTACTGGTGGCCTTGTATTGGATCTTTATTGTCAAGGGAGAGTACCTTTTAACTTTTGTTACAACAATTCAATTGCAATCGAATACTTATACTTTCCACCTTAATCCTCTGGCACATTCAAAACAGCTGAGCAATATATGACTCTGTCATGATTTGTGTCCTGTGTGACTTGGCGGTAGTCATGCAACCCCAAGTGTTAAGGTGCAGGCAGAAAGGCAACGCAAGCCAGCCTCCTCTCTACACGTATAATGTATTTTATTGTGTTGCAACATTTGTATAGCGTTTACGTACCCCCTATGTAGGGGCATTGGGGTGCTTGCCTACATGGATAGCACACTACACTGTTGTAGGGTGTGTGGTTGAAAAGATGTTTTTGTTTTGATCCTTTGTTGGGAAGTTTTTCCAGGTTGTGTGCGAAGACCATAAATATGCTGTTATTTTATGGGACAATTCTCTTGGCTGTGTGATGGATGAAGAAGATGAGATAAGCACACCATTTATGTTTTTTTAGTCAGCTGGTATGCTTGAGTAGCTCCGCAGGTCCCTTTTTTTTGGTATTTCTTATGTTCATAGTCCATTTAGCTGGTTACTGCACTAGGTTGTCCATTTTGAGATACATTGTTTAATGTTTATGATCCTGAGGGGGCATAGGTTAGAAGGAAAAGTGCTGTAGAGATCGGCTGGGATTTTCTTTTTTCAAAATTATACCAAATCATTGTGGTATGCCATGAAGTGCCTATAGAATGTAGTTGGTCTGGACCTGTAGCGGGAGCCTAAATTAGAGTTCGCTGTTGGACAGTGGTATGTGGTAGATAATTACTCTTACCCCCCATCCATTGTTGTTTTTACCACCATGCCACCTCAGTTTGCACCAAGCTGTATGCAAGTCAGTCTTGACCATGTAGCAATCAAGAGTCCAGCCCAGATCCTCCCAGTTTTTCTGTGGTCCTGTGCTGTTTAGTCAGTATAGCATAGTTTCCGTCAATACCACACCACATGTTTGTGTATATATTGCGTGAAGTCAATGTAATACATGTGCTCTAGTTTACTTATAACGTGAAGCCTGACTGCTGTTTTTTAGGTCGAGCATGCGCTGCTCTGTGGGAGGCTTCTTGTGAGGGCTCAAAACTTCCTGGAGACTTCTCAGTGTGGGTCTGGAAACTCCCACACATTCCATTGGCCTTTGCGTTTGGCTTTCAATAACGAAAGCACGTAATTGGCTAAAGACAGGTGCATGTCCCGTCTTTTCTCTAAACGTTCACTCTCACAGCGTTTGGGTCTCAGGACCGAGCAGGCTGGCAGCTGCATTCCTCCCTTGTTGTGTATCATGTTACTAATTAAACATAGCACAGTCTCTTTCAGTTTTTCGACTGCGCTTGTTTTTAAAAAAAAATGTTTCCTGCCCGTCGACATTCTGTCTTTATTATTCTACATACATTTAACTTATTGTTCTGAGATTTGTTCCTGAGCCTGTTTGGAATTAGATTGCGTGATGCTGCGGTGAGTGCTGTTGTCGGGCGGCCGCCATGGGCTCTGACCAGGTTCAGTAGTAATCAGAGCTGCCAGGTCAGTGCCTCCATATTGCCCACACAGTCGTCACTTCTTGCTGTTAGATCGGGCACACTCGCCAACTGCTTGGACGTTTCCCCACAAGTAAGACGCTTTAATGATTATCCAGGCATTCCTCTATTCCCGGTCCAAGGGAGTTGTCACTTTCACCGCGCAAACTCGATGACCTCCACTTTTATTTTAAATCTCCTCTCCGACTACTTGGTCCTTGTGCTCTCCACGAACACCAGAGCACTGCTAAAGGTGAAGAGTTTATTTGTGTTCAGGTGTTCATCACTCGAACTCTCCTAAGTGCCCCACCCCAGAACGTCGTTCGTTTTAGTGATGAAAGGCAGTGAGACTCCCAAGACTTTCGTTGCCGCTTGGTGCAAACCACCTCTAATTCACTCTAAGATTAGTGATCAAAATAACGAGGCTGGCGCTGGGAGTTGGTAGGCGAAGGACAAGTTTATTGCTCTAGAGGAGAGTACATCACTTCGGACACCGGGGCTCTCGTCAGGAGGTGCTCTGACAACTTCTTTGCTGCTCGGTCTTTTATACACATTTCAGTTAGTTTATTGGTGGTCAAACATCCTTGGAATTCCTGCCTCCAGCAGGTTCCCACACAGACCCTGCAGCTGTCGTGGTCCCCCCCCCCCCCCCCCCCCCCATCGAACAGATGATTGCAATCTTGTAGCTGGACATTCCGACAGGACCTAAGTGTGTGGGATCGGTCAGATCTGAGGGTTTGTGCTATTTATTAAATCAGACTTCTTTGTTCTAAAAGTTCGGCCATGTGGGGGCAAGAAACTGTCTGCAGGGGTCGGTTAGTGCCTGAGACTGGATTTGAGCAGTCAGGTGCGGTCAGGGAGGTTATCAGGAGTCCTTGCTCATGTTCAGAGGATGAAAGGACAAATGGGTTTAGGGCGGGAAGTGGCTCCGGGGCTTTGTCATGAGGACAAGGTTTTATAACCCCAGTATGTTTGGTCATGCTTGGTCAGGGTGTTGGGGATGATTGCGAGGTCAGGGTGAATCATAGGGGACTAGCAGTGAATGAAATGGCTGCGATATCTGAAATGGTTGCTGCTTACGCGCTCGCGGAGGCCTTCGCTACACAAGATGGTGCCGGCAAGGTTCATATTTATCGTCTTATATTCAATATTAGGTCTTCTATTGATGCCCCCTCCCTTAGCAGATCAAAGCGATACAAAAGGGGGTGATGGACGGAGTGTTTGAGCAAATCAAACACTCACTCCCAGTCAACTGATTTGGGTTTAATCCATCACCATTCTTTAGCTCACTCAGCCACCCCAGTTCAGACATGGCCATATGCAAATCAGTCTGACCCTGTGCCTCATGGGAACAGTCCAGCCCGAACTGCCAAGCCATGTCTTCCCTGGGCGGGAAACAAGCATCCTGGGACCGGTTTCGGATTCATAATCCTCATCAGCCAGGCTATCTTAAAACCAGTGGCCAAGGGACTCACATCTGAGCATACCCTGCCAACTTAGGGCGAACAAAGCGATACAAAATGGGATGATGGACGGAGCCCCCCTCCTTTATGTAGCATACCTGGCTGAGTTAATAATACCAAGGCCGTTTCCTGCCTGTAGCCAGCGAACTATATTTTTCAGTCAGGCCTCTCTTCGGCAAAAATATTCCCCGTTAAGCCAGACACATCGCCCAGCCTCGCCTCCATTTTAGTGGAATTGGGGACTCCCCCCAGCAGGTCTCTTACATAAAGTGCCCGGTCTGCTAATCCGCCGCCCCCCTCTTTGCATTCCGTGTGCTGAGCATCACCCCCTCAAGGGCTGACATCTCCCAGTGCAAAATTACTGCTGCCTCCGATACTGTAGTCTCAATAAAGGAATGATCGGCATTGGAAAGATATAGTGTTTAAACAATGGTTTATGGCACATGGGCACTTTTGGGTGCTAAACGCATCCTCATGTCTAAAATGGACACTTAAACACATTTTGGCGCTGTATGGTGGGTTTGTCTTTCTCTTTATTTTCTGTAACATGTGGGCAGGCACACTCTCATCACCATTATATCTCTTACTATTACAAGGGCACTACATGTTCCACCCGCCCATCTATAGTATAATACCTGACCCTTGCAGCTTCTTCACTCTCTTGTGGCCTGTACAAGCCCATCCTGGCTTGATTGGAGGCTCACTCCCCCGTTCACTAGTGGCATGTGAAGCATCAGTAGATGTTGTAGCACCCCATATGTGCTGCATAGCCAAAAACTTAAAAGGTCCCAAAGGCAAGACCTATTGGCTATGCCAATGCTTCTTAATTTATTGAAGAATATCTTTTTTATTATGCGAGTTCACTGATATCTAACAAGCTTCCTGGCTTAAAAAAAAAGAGAAAAAACCTCCAGTATACTAGGGGTTAAAATGTCATGTCAGGAGAGGGACCACGGCCGTGCAATTAATCAAAGGTTTTTATCAAACAGGGTTTCATTGCTCTACTGAAGGGGCTTGTAATTTCTACCCTTCTTAACCCCTTCCACACTCATGACGAGCTGGGCTCGTCATGGTGTAGCCTCCTCGTACACTGATGACGAGCCCAGCTCGTCATGAATAATGGGAAAGTCAATAAGTCAGCACAGGGGGGGGAAAGCCTTAGCAGCCATGGAGTTAATTTTGATTGCTGTTTGGTTCAAAGTTTTGGGTATGAGATACTTGGAAATGCCCCCTCCCGTGCAAGCCTTCTTGGTTTATGTGATCTGGGCGGTAAGGAAGTTAGCTGATTGCACTGCACAGACAGGGGCATGCTTCTTCAGCAATAGAGCAATTCATCACATTGTTGCAGAATACTGCATGCCATAATTCTACCTTTTGAAATCTGCGCATTGAGCCGTTGGTTTCCCATGAAAGTTCTGATTGGTCTAAGTGACATGACTAATTTTGGGCTCTCATGAAAGTGTACAAGGTGGGTGATATGGCACCAGGTGGTTTTGGCGCTCACTCTTGACCTTTACATTTATTCGTAGTGCAAATTATTATGGTGCTCCAGGAAGGGGGAGACCACCCCAATCCCCAGAGTTTGATCCCTAGGGATCTACCTTAGAAACAACTCAAAACCCGAGCACACACATGCCAGTGACCGTTAGTAGTATACAACATAGATGCTCATAACAGTATTTATTTTCTTGGGCTTTTAATATCTACTTTGATTATCCAGCCAACACATGTTTTGTTGTCCGGGGAAGTTATCCCACTACTTCCTCAGGGCTGTCTTGATGCAATATAATTCCACTCGAGTATGGACGTACTCGAGCAGGACAGGTCACAGATACTAGACACGCTGCTCAACTGTTCGTCAGGCCGCATTCAGTGCCCTTCGTTACCCTACCTGACGAAGCGCATCAGCATATGTGTAATTTCAGAAGACTAACCAACTATTTGCCTTTAACTTGTTCACAATAAATCTCAGATAACAATTTAATATCTGCTAACCAGTGGCTGGGGCTGAAGTACAACCGGCGCGGAGGTTTCATGAATTAAATTGCCTCAAGACAGCCCTGAGGAAGTCGTAGGATAATTTCCCCTGATGACGAAACACAGGTTGGCTGAATCATCAAAGAAGATAATAAAAGCCCAAGATAATTAATACTGTTATGAGCAACTATGTTGCAGTGCTCCAGACCGATGGTTGTGTTCCGTGCATGGCGCACACCACCCCTACCAGCTCCATTGAAGCTGTGGACTAATTCCACTGTCTCCTTGTAGTTTTTTCATAGGCCAATTTGGCTTGGAGTCTGAGTGCCATACATGACCCGCACCAAGCTTTTGTTCGAGCTCCGTTAGCCCGGGGTATAGGTTTGTTTCAGTGTATGCTTAGAGCTGGTACTGCAGAGGTACACTTTTTTTTGTCACATTGCTGATATTTTAAATATTAATTAAATACTGCTACTCTACGTAAATAAAGTGATCAACTATGAGAGGCTCCCAGGATGTCAACAAGTACTTTTGCAAGTTATGAGCAAACCTCTGCAGCACGCTTGAGAGCTTTACCCGTGTTATTCTTTGAAATGTGTTTCAATTGCCTTATTTTAATACTTGTATGCATACAGCCTCCATAATAGTGTGTGTGTGTGTGTGTGTGTATATATATATATATATATATATATATATGTATGTGTGTGTGTATATAATATATATATATATATATATATATATATATATATATATTATAGGGCAAGCCTCGAAAATGGGCTTCTGGGGCACAACAGACTTTGCATTTTTAAATCAAAGCGCAAAATAATAATTCTTAAACATCACCCAATGGCTGGCAAAAAGTAAAGAAGCAGGAGTGAACCACGAGCACCATCAGGCACTGCGACTCACTGTGGGGGTTCCACCGGGGGCGAAGATTTAAACAGAGTGCATTTCCTGTTGGTTCACCATTACCTGAATAGACGTTACGGCACACCTTTGAAAAAGTTCTAGTAAGAACGAAACATATACATACGCGAATCTGCTCAAATAAATTGCAATCGGATTTTGGCTTATATTTGGACTATATTCTTTTAGGGGCGTACCCCCACTAAGTCAGATCTACACCATCAGCAGTCACTACATTGGGCATGATGTGTGAAGGTTATACCCATGGACCTAAAACGATAAGCTGTAAATAATAGTTTAGCGCCTGAGACTTGGCATGCTCTGGTGGAACTCTCACCAGGCTTCACTGAACCATAGCAACAAAAAAGTACTGAGCACCAAAAGGCATGCCTTAAAGTTGCAACTTTAAGTTGCAAAACCCTTTGATCAGGAATCGTGTCACCGAAACCCCAACCTTGATTCGATCACATGGCAGGGAAGTCAATATTTTGTATTAATCTTACTTGAGTGCTGCCTTCAAAATCAAAAATGAGCTTTACAAAGCAGCACCACCAAAAGCAACATTGCAATTCAAGCTTACAGTTCAGGACAGTATAAAGCACCTTCAAATATTTTTTGACTAGTACAATGATGCTTTTCACATAAAAGTAGCTATGCATGAATTAATCAGAACCACCTGGAACTCCCTTACCTGGATCTGGACCCTCCGCCCTCTGTGCCATTATAACAGTCACTGCTCATCACTGGGATTCCCAACAAGGCTGAAATGCATCTGGCATTGTCTTTCCCCTTGTAGAAGGGGTAAAGCAGGACTGTAACCTTTGGGTGACCTACAGCCACTTTTTAGGTCGAGGTAATATCCGGGCTGCCGAAGGCAGGACCGGAAGTACCTAGATTTAATGTTTCTCAGTGTGGACTATTTGTCCCGCCTCTGTTTTTGCCTCTCTCCCATTGGCTGGCTTCCTAAGCGGAGGCCAGCCATTGGAGGAGAGAGCTGTCCCTCCGAATAGGCTCCGTCCTTTTCGGATTTGGAGGTGTGTTCGGTGTTCTTCTTTCCACTTTTAGGCCACGCCCATTCTGAGAACACCGAACACGCCCCAATGCGAAAAATTTGGAACGTTCTGCAGCCACCATTTTCTTTCCCCCCGCAGTGAAGGTGAGCCTCGAGCCTCTGCCCCCGTTTGTGCCGTTTTTAGTACTCCTGCGCCCCTGTTTGTGCCGTTGTTCTAGCTTTCTTTTATTTATTTAATTCACCGGGAGCCGGCCGTCTCTCCAGTAGTGGACATTCAGCGAGAGGGCCTCGCTGGGGGCAGTCTTGCAGCGAGCGGCAGAGGCAGCGGGCTCCTTTGCCAGTTGAGCTTGACTGGCGAGAGGAAGTACGCAGTTTAATATGGCTTCTCAAATAAATTATTGAACCCGTTCAAGACACTCCGCGTCTTCCTCACTACAATGTCATGTCTTTTCGCTAATGTGCGCGTTCAAACAGCGTTTACATCATCTGTTCCTGCGCCGGAAGAGGTCCGCCAAAAAGGTCCAACAAAACGGAAGTAAACACTCATGCCATGCTCTTTGGGCAGTAAATGGTGGTAGATGCTTTCCGCTCTGAGCTGGAGGTGCACAGGCGTGCGCGATGTGGGCATGCGCTGTGCTCCGGTCTCAAGATGGAGGGTAGCCGTTGGTATTACAGCCGGGAGCTCCACACACAAACACAGTCTGTGTTTGTGTGTGGAGGGGCTCTGTGTGTGTGGGGGGGGGCTCTGTGTGTGTGTGGGGGGGCTCTGTGTGTGTGTGGGGGGGCTCTGTGTGTGTGTGGGGGGGCTCTGTGTGTGTGGGGGGGCTCTGTGTGTGGGGGGGGGCTCTGTGTGTGGGGGGGGCTCTCTGTGTGTGTGGGGGGGGGCTCTGTGTGTGGGGGGGGCTCTCTGTGTGTGTGGGGGGGCTCTCTGTGTGTGGGGGGGGGGGGCTCTGTGTGTGTGTGTGTGGGGCTCTCTGTGTGTGTGTGTGTGTGTGGCTCTCTCTGTGTGTGTGGGGGGGCTCTGTGTGTGGGGGGGGCTCTGGCTGGGTACCTTTTTTGTGGGGGGCTCTGTGTGGGGGACTGTGTGTGTGTGGGCTCTGTGTGTGTGTGTGTGGGCTCTGTGTGTGTGGGGGGCTCTGTGGGTAGCTTATTTTTGTAGGTGGCTCTGTGTGTGGGTGGCTCTGTCTGTGTGTGGGGGGCTCTGTGTGTGGGTTTAGAGATTAAGCTATTGGCATTGTAAATGACAATGCCATTTATTTATGATTTAAAAAAGTCATCAACAATGCCAATAGCTCTACCTTTAATAATGCCGAGACCATTGCATTGTAAATGCTTGTTAAACACTATCGGCCGCCGAGAGCCACTCTGGCTGTACTGGAGTACCAGAAACGTCCTCAACAGTTGCCCTCTTACTCCAGGTGTATGATTTGTGGATGTATTGTATACAGACAACAACCTTTTTTCAGAAGGATTTAAAAATATTCTAGCTGGGACACTAAATTTAACCTAGACTTCTAGGTGATGCATTTGTTTTACTATTTTGTGCAAGGGGTGAACGTTTTTAGGTCGAAGCCTGCATTGCAGGGCATTTGCCCTGCTGCAGGCAAAGACCTATTGTGAACAGGGGAATTTCAGTACTGCGTGAAACCACGCCCTCTTTTTCCATTGGCAGGCCTCGCGAAACGGAGGCTTGCCATTGGAAAAAGCTCCTGTTTAGCAGATTTGTCTGCTCTGGATTCCGCCTCTCGAGGACTCCATGACCTGCCTTACGGTAGCACGACAATATTTTCAGAAATATTGCCTTGGCAACCATGAGGCAGGTCAGGGAGTCCTGGAGGGGCGGGATTCAGTATCCTGTTTCCTCGGCGGTGGAGCAGGTAGGGGAGAGGCGGTGCTTGTTATTTCTGCCACTGGGGGGGATACACGCTGCGGTAAAATAGGCTGTATATTCAAATTATTCGACGCAAAATGTGCAGCCCTTGCCCTCGGTGAGTATCTGGTCAGTTTAGGGGGAGATATTCCCTCTTGAGGAGCAGCCCCCTTCTCCATGCAGTATGGGGAAAACCTTTCTTAAATTGGAGCATGGAACACTACTATCTAATTTAACTACTGTGGTGCCAAAAAGTAGTTTCCAACCTAAAGAGGAGCATTCAAACTGGTTATCTGCCGAAGAAGTCCTCCCTGATGACGTGCATTGGGCCCCAGCCTTTCCTACCTGCTCTGAGGAGAGAACGGAGATCTCCAACTTGTATGCTCTCCCTCGCTCTCCACACACCAACAGGGGAAGAAGCTCACTCCGCCTCCATTCGCTTGCTGCTAACTCCCACCTCCAGCCAGAGCTCCGTATGCCTGGACTGAGCTCACCAGTATCGAAGTCGTCACAGCCAGGGAAGCGTGAAAGAACTAGAGGGCCGACCGCCGCAACCCCTGCCTGGAACGGCGAGGGCGGGTCCCCACCTGCAAACACTATGCAGACCTGCGCCAGAGCAATGCAACAGCGGTCTGAGAGCAAACAGCACAAAAAGCGTAACTTCGAGTCATAACCAAGATCAGAAAAACCTGATTTTTCCTAACAGAAATATATTCCCTATTGATTGCAGGGTGCAGGAGACGCTAGAAGAGGTCGACAATCCTTATTTTCCCACCACCATTACGAGCCCGAGAGAAGTGTGTCCGCGGCTGTTCAAGTGGCGGCCGCCATGTTCCTCGAATTTTAGTCTTTGTCCAGGCGCATGAATGCTAACTTCAGATGGAATGAGTATCATTGGTCGAAGTGAGACTGAGGTCTGAACTTTGTAGGAGTTAATACCTTTCCAGCTGTGCCGTTTCATAGCCAGTGTGGCTTTATCCTCCTGTAAGGAAAGTGGCCTGGTGTTAGAATTATTATTTTTTTTAACTTTCTTTATTGGTTTTATACAACACTCGATATGATTATTAACAGGATCATGCATGTGCACAGTTCAGATCATAGCATGGCACATATCAAGGCACAACACGTTGTCTGCAGTTGCAGCAAGGGGGGCAAGGGGCACACACAGGGGAGATCCACAATACAACACACAATTATATTTGCTGACCTCCCAGGCATTTCATTGGCTTGCAGCTATCTACATGAAGTGAAGTTCGACTACATCTGAATATAATCCATGCAATTCGAGATTGACATCTACAAGTCCTCACAATAGAGTTTCCAAGACCTTTGCGTACCTATCTGAAGTGTTCTATGGTATTGGTCACTGCGACTCCGCTGGTGGGCTCTCTCGTGGATTTGCCAGCAAGTAACATGTTAGGGGTGACCAGATATCTCGGGCCTGGAGGTACTAGGCAACAGCTCCGCATAGTTGGCGAGTTGTTCCTGACAATAGACCATGTCGTCAAGCCAAACCTTGAATTTAGGCGCCCTCCCTCTACCCCACCGGCAGGCCACTCGCCTCTTAGCCATGAGTAATGCAAGGGCAACATATTTTCGATGCGTCACTTGTACCTGTTTAACATATCCCAGCAGGGCCATCAGTGGTGATAGAATTGAAATATCTCTTAAATTCTTTGGGTGAGATTTGCAGGTCCCATATGTTTTCTGCATGTAGAGAGTGAGCCCAGCAAAGATTGCTCAATTACAAGCAGTCTCATTTAGACAAAGTAATAAGCACCATCAAGAGTGCAGTGTGATCTACGTATGGAATATGAATGCTGCATAAACTTGAAATGCCAACTGCTGATGTGAATTTATTAAGAATCTGAAATTAACTGACCAAATCAAAGAAAAAAATTTGCAGACAAACAGAGGGATGATGAATCTGGCAAAGGTGCATGTTACCAGTGTGGGACAACTTCACATTTATCATTGTATAAAAAATTGTTCGACACGTAACAAACAATGCCCAGTGGAAAGAAAGACCACTTTTCCGGAGTATGCAAAGTTGACCAAGGCGAGTATATACAGGTGATGAGGAGGAAGATGGCATAATTAGTTTGGAGGATGACATGGAATATCTTGTCCTATAAGTGGCAATTCTGGGAAAGAAAAGGATGAAAGTCAACCCAGATGTTTGGTGCAAATCATTAAGTTGGATGTGGAAGTGCTGGTAGACTGGCTCACGTATACCATTATCTCAGGGGAAACGTATAGGAATTTAGCTATCAAGGAGCTATTAAGCGCTTAGAGAACCCGGGGTTATATAGCGCTATATAAATCGAAATAAATAAATAAATAAATAAGGACAAACTGTGCATCAACCTCATCGTGCCAGAACCCCGTGGTGGGCACAAGATCAAGGTGCCAAGGCCTGTAGTAACATTGGTTAGATGTCAGATTACTTTCTATAGATTAACCCCTTCAGTGCTGCGAACGTCCAACGGTCGTCGCATGCACTACCTCCCCAGTGCTGCGCACGACCATTGGACGTCCATTCAGCACTAGTTCCAATGGACAGCGCAGCACTGGGGAGGGATATTTGCGCTGCATCAAAGGGGTTAAAAAAGGTATGTTTTCAATATTTACTTTAATAAAAGCAAGGTATATTTACCGCGTAAATGAAAGGGGACGGTATTCCACATTTTTGCTGCTGGAATGAAGAAAGCTTTATATCCATAAGTAGAAGTCAGTGCCCTAGTAATTTGAAGCAGGCACTTTTGTTTGGGTCGTAATTGTCTGGCTAAAGGGTCTCCAACGTTCTATGTTATAAGAGCTGCTTAATTATATTCAGTGAAATTCATCTTAGGCTACTAATAAGAGTATTGTAATAGTGACCACCTCAGACAAGATTACATTAGCTGCCACCCTGTGCCAGATCACCCACCATCAATGGTTACCTCAGTGCGTCAGGCAGGTTTGCCAGCTGTATTGTAAAAAAAGCATTTGCAATGCAATAGGTATCGCATATACGCAAGTGTAAGCTATTGGCATTGTGAATGACAATGCGTTTTATTTATGTTTCAAAAACCAAAACTTAAATAAAAGGCATTATCATTTCCAATGTCAATAGCTCAAACTCGTGTGAATGCGAGACCTGTTGCATTGCAAATGCTTGTTTCAGCGTGCAAGCGCTACATCTTTGGCCTGACCTTTGTTTCTGCTACTATTCGCTGCTGACATGATTCCAAACTTAACCACACTACGCTGCTAGCTACCTAAGCCTCTCACTCCAGCATGTATATTGTTAATGCATCCTCCTCTGACCAGACCCTCCAACTCCACCCTCCAAGACGTCACTCGGGGAACACCACCGCGTCACTCGGGGGGCATCCCTCTGGGGCACCACCGCATCATCACTCAGCACCACAACAGCACTGTCCTTGCTTGCTACCAACAAGCATTGCCATAGCCAATAGGACTCGCATTAAGAAAGTGTAAGCTATTGGCTTTGTGAATAACGATGCTATTAATTTATATATTTTCAAAGCCAACACATAATAAAAAGTGTCATTTACAATACCAATAGCTCACACTTTCCTAATGCGAGACCTATTGCATTGCAAATGCTTGTTTCCAAAGCGAATTAGCGCTACATAAAAACAGCACAACTTTTTAGGTCTCGCGCCTGCGATGCATATGGCGAAGCCATATGCCATCGCGCAGGCGCGATACTATTGCTGCCGGGTATGCTTCCCAGGAGACAGGAGATGTCACGAGCACGCTCTGGAAAGCGATCGGCGCCGGCCGCGCGCGCGCTTCCCCATCTCCTGTCTCTCTGGGAAGCACACAAGCAAGCCCCGCCAAGGTAACTTGAAATAATCTTTATTTCTTGTACAGACTGACGCTCGGAAACACTCGATGTGAAGTTCTCCTAAGTCATTTAACCTCGCTTATGGTGAGATTAATCTAGTGACTGGTGGGTGTGGGTGCTGGGCTAATCGCATCGGAGCTCCCTCTGGCGGCTTGTGATTGTAGTGTAGCCGGAGACTGAGCTCCCTCTATCGGCCGGCGCCCTTCGCTGTTGCTCTGAAGGAGCCCCCCTCAGATGCTGCGGCAGCCTCGAGTTGCGCAGTGTTGTCCCTGGACACCTGCGAGAGGAAACTCCAGACGCTATAATGTAATGCTGGCAAACAAAAAGTTTTCACTACGACGCGCTATATAAAGGTCTCATGTGGAAATATTTTACACCAAGGGTGACTTTGCAGAGAAAGGCCCACTATCCGTGGACTCTGTGCTTTCCATCCCCAACTTACAAACATATCACTGCACGAGCAGTAGCACAATTAAACAGAATAACCCAGCCCAAAGTAGCAGTTGCACACCATGGCATTATGGGTATGCAAATGAGCCCAGGAACGGCTTCTTTCTCCACATTGCAGTATGCGACCTGTAAAAATTGAAGGCAACATTTCAAGTCTCGTGGGAAAAAAATGTCAATTTTGCAGTGAATCTCGCGTTTATTCAAAGACAGTTAAATAAGTCGCACACACTTTCTTTGAGATATTCAGGACCGGCGCAAAATACAATTCAGTGTCAAAATTACATTCTGTTCGGTTTTCATAAGTAGACGTGCTTCGCTGGAATTCATTCGCCTTGACCCATCCCCGAGATGAAAGTTAACATTGAAGTGCTTAAAAATTATGACACAAAAAAGTAGTTTGTCAAAGGCCAGTGCTGCTGTACAGGGCGCACTTTATAGCCAGCCAGCAGACACCACTGATGTTTATTGTGGCCACGATCTGTATATTTCACAAAGTTTCCAGCAAGCAGAGCCTGTGACTCTGTACAGGGTCCTGAGATTGCTTGCACCCCACCTGCTAGGGCTTTAATCACAGAAATGTAGGGCCTCAGTCGCGGCAAGAAGGTGGGTGTGATCTGTTCTGTGTTGCCGACCAGCAGACCCTCTGAAGCTCATTGCTGCCCCCATCTGTACATTTCAAAGAGATGCCTGCCAACAGAGCACACAGTCTGCAGGGCTCGCGCCACATCTCTTACGACTTTAATCACAGAATACAACATCTCCAGTTCCCGCAAGATGGTCTCAATGGCACCCTGGGGGGCGCTGGGCATAATTTGGGTGTGGGGGTGATTGTCCCTCGTCAGTCTCCTGAAGGGGCAGGGCTCTCTTTGAGGGCAGCTGCGCGCCCTCCTGCCCTGTCTCTTCCCCATGGTTGGAAGTCTAGCTCCTTACAGATGACACTGCGCGGCTCTAGGCGCTGCTTGGGTGAGGGCAGTTCTCTGCAGACTGCTGTTCCGATGACAGTTTGAAACCAGTGATTGACTCGGAGGCAGTTCTCTGTATTTTCCACAGGTACAACAGTAGTTGTGTGATTGTGTTAATAGATTTTCTTTTCCTTCAGGAGGTCGAAGTGAAGTTCTCGGGACTCAGTGCTACAAAAGTAGTTGTGTGATTGTGTTAATAGATCTTCTTTTCCTTCAGCAGGTCGAAGTGAAGTTCTCGGGACTCACTGGGCACCTTCCTCAGTCATATGAGGGCCGGCCATTTTAACCTCACTTTTGGTGAGATTAATCTAGTGACTGGTGGGTTTAGATGAATCTATTGACTGCTGGGCTAATCGCATCGGAGCTCCCTCTGGCGGCTTGTGATTGTAGTCAGGAAAAGAAAATAGCCAGAGAACTGCCCTCACCCAAGCAGCACCTAGAGCCGCGCTGCGCAGTGTCTTCTGAGGACGGACTATCACCCCCACACCCAAATTATGCCTAGCGCCCCCCAGGGTGCCCTTGAGACCATCTTGCAGGAATGAAGGCCTGGACTCGACAAACTTAATGTGGAGAAAATGGAGGGGCATGATTGAAATAGAGAAGCCCGGGAAACGAGGCAGATTGATTGGAATGAGAGGATTCAAAGCGCAGTAAACTCCAAACCATTATGGATGTCCTGTAGCGCTTGAAACGGTGTAATCTTCATAGAAGCCACCAGTGAGCTTTGTGCAAGTTCAAATGAAGAACAGGGGGCAGAAAAACAGATATCTAGGACAAAAGTTTGGGAAAGGATATTAAGAATGAGCAGAGTGGGAGGAAAGTGAAGGCAGGTTGGGGTGCTTGCTAGAATTTGAGGAAGAAGTAGACGTGTGGGTTGTAAAGAATAAAGGAAGGCAGGTATGTTGTACAGAAAAAAATACTTGGTATTGGCACTTCACAGCTCGCGTAATTATTAATGGTATTTGTGTTATTGCTCATGCTGAGTTCCTGGAGTAGCAGATGTAGATGTTTGATCACTGCCTGCATAGTTATGATATGCAGACTCAGGACTCGAATCCAAGCCCACATCACCAGGATCCAACCTTCTCCGGAGTTGAAAACCCATGTATTCAAGCAACTTCCATAACTGTGTAGCCTCTTCAGTGCTATCTGCTCCTAAAAGGAGGAGGGGGTAGGGTAGACATGGTCCTTTCCAAGGGCAGTGGTGTTATGGGTTAGTCCACCGCTGTGCTCAAAGGCAGTGAGGTACATTTATTTTCCCCCACATTTTCAGTGGGTACTTGCTGTCCTGCAGCAACATTTGCAATTGTGAACTGGGCACCGGGGCAGTTGTCCTCTATACCACATTGAAAACAAAATGAGGTGTGAAGGGTCCTTGTGATAGCTGCAGTAGCACCCTCTCTGCTTCTGAATAGGGTGCTGGAGCATGTTTAGCTGTCCTGGTCCTTCTTGGCCTACAATTCTTTGAGGTATTGTCCCCGTCTTCGAAATTTAGGGGCAATGGATTTCAGGACACTTGATAGTTATCAAACTAGTACCATAAGATCCAACATACATCCTTAGAAATAAATGACATTTCCTGAAAAAAACTAAAGTTTAAGACGACAAGGGTGAGCATGGTTTTAATAGTGGCTACAGTGCAAAACCAAATTGTCTGCCAGGGTTTCTGTTGCTTTGTCAAGCCTCGCCAAAGTTACCATCAAATTAAACAAGCATTTGCAATGCTACAGGTGTCGCATTTACTAGAGTTTGAGTTATTGGCATTGTAGATTACAATGCCTTTTATTAATGTGTTGGTTTTTTAAACAAATAAATAAAAGGCATTGCCATTTACAATGGCAATAGCATAAACTCTCGCAAATGCGAGACCTATTGCATTGTAAATGCTTGTTATATATGAATCTGCCTCAAAGTAGTGCATTTAAAAAAAAATGCTCTCCTTGTTTGGTAGATTCCGGTCTGTGTTGACACACACATATATATAATATATAATATTTGTTACTTCGGGCAACAACAGCCGCTTTGCTGTACAACATGGCTAGAAATCATTGGGAAAGCCAATGGAGCTTGTAGGCAACACCAGTTGACTTTTACAGTGCTTGCTTTTTTCATTATTTCTTCACTTCATCCTTATTGGTGAGTAGGTCAGTCTTTCTGATTGGGTAAAGAGCTGAGAGATAAGGTGGCAGTGCAAGTTACAAGAATGTAATTTCTGTAGTCTGTTTACTGATGCAATGGTTTGTGCACTCTTTTACTGATAAAGACGTAATTCCCCCCCCCCCATTTTTTTTCCAGGCGCCGCAGTAAGTGGGATGTTCCTGGCGATTTTCCTTCATCCCAGTCCTATGCCAACACCATGGCACACAGCAACACTGCTACTATGTCCCAGGCTGGTAGTACTTTCCAAAACTTCCAAGGTTTATCTGGGAATCCTGGCTACCAGAATTCATCTGCTGGAAATGCTGGATACAATTATCAAGGTTCATCTTCTGGCAGTATTGGACAATCCTTTTCTGGCAATATTGGATATCAGGGCTCGTCAGCTGGGAACACCCGCTACCAGGAATCACTTTCTCAGAATACAGGCAACAGAGATCCATTTTCTGTGAAGAAAGATTCTGATAATGTTTCTACACCGTCAGGGGCATTGGATGCCGCTGCTGCAGTGGCAAGGAAAATCAATGCCATGCTTGTAGCAAAGGGCAAGCTAGTACCCTCCCAAACTGCTGATAAGGTAATTTTTCCCCATTTATTTACCAGTAATGCAGAAGTCATTGTATAACCACCTATCTTGTAGGCTTCTGAGATTCAACCTGGATCGTGCATAAAATCTATTGCATTGTTCTTTCAGGTTGATATATGTTGGAGAATTGCATGCCTTACATACTTTTGCTGGTTACTTCTGGTATAGTTTAAAAACTTAGTAGTGATCCCACAACATAACACTTCCGATATAGCACCGAAACATTCATCGAACCACACACCTTATATGGTGTGGCATGCTATTCATATAAGAAAGCACTTCAGCACCCCACATAGTCGTAGTGGGTGCTATATAAAAGCTGCCGCACAATAGCTGGATGGACCTGTGAGGTGACATTTGTGTAACATAACTAGTGACATTAAAAGTGTATTAATGAAGCTGCCTGGCGCTCGGGGCTTTCTTGTTATAGTTTTCAATAGGCCAGTTATATGGACACTCCAGCATATTGTGAATTCGGGGTTCACAAATTTTGCATACTATTCGTGAGCTCCCATAATGATTGCGTAATTAAACTAACTTTCTGTAAAAAAAAGGGCATTGACCAGCATTTTCTCCCTGTTGCATTAGTTACAGTTCCCTTGTTTTATTAGTGTAAAAAAAATCCTTGTTCTTTGCTTTGATTAATTGGACGTCGTGGAGTACCTCTGCGATTTTTAGGTGAAACCTTTGCACCGTCATGAGAACCCTTTCTTCTTTACTAGCAGCATTTTACTACTGCCTGCCTGGGGAGTCTGAAGACTGGGAGCAGTGATAAACATCCGAGGTACACTCAGCAGTAAGAGGCATGGCTTTCCCACATCTTTACTACAGGAATTGCCTTCCGATATATGGAAACCCTGAGTAATTGAAAAAGTGTATTTGAGGAGGAGCTACGCGGGCATCCAAGATGGTCGCGTGAGCAGAGAGCTCCCGAGACCCGCGCCGCCCTTCTTGATCTATCCTTCTGATATCCTGGTTACTTCGATGGGCTTTTGAAGTACTACTCGTCCTGATGCTGCTACACTTTTCCGGGCCGAGATCGGACCTCGGGAACCCATTTTACGTTGTCCTAAGTTTTCAGGCCTAGCCCCGGACGGGACCGGGGACTCTGCTGCTTTGAATGGCCGTGCAGTAATGCAACAACGGTCGCCTGGCATTTGCTCTAGCGGGGGTGTCGCCACTTTCACTTTCGGTTTCTGTTTCCCTGTTGAATTGATTGCCGGAGAGCTACACTGCCTTCCTGACTCCGGTGGTCTGACCAGCTGTGCGTCTGACCAGGCCTTGGGCCGGCGATCTGCGGTTTTTCGTGACAGTGTGGCTTTGGAGTCCAGAAGGTCGCTGCCATCTTATCGCAACCGCGAAGACCCAACGAGGTGCTGATTTCAACATGGCGACGAACCCAGAGCTGGATAAGCGCAGGAAAGTCACCAACCGTGGGGGATCGGTCCAGACTAACGTGATAGACCGTTATACTCAGCCAAGAGGCTCCCCCAGCGCTGCTGGCCGCGGTACTGAGGACATGAGGACGGACCTGGTGGCCGCATCGGAGGTGTCCCTTCAAGATCTAATGGCCGCCATTTCGGGACTCAAGGCGGATATGGGTCAACAATATGAGGCCATCGTGTCCAAGATAGACACGGTGGCGGTTGATGTCACCCTTATTCGAGCCGACCTGGCTAAAACTAATGAGAGGGTCAAGGAATTGGACCTTAAGGCCACCAGTCTGGTTACTGATATGGCGGAAGCACAATCGGAGATCGGGAATCTCCGGTCATCGCATGATCTCTTGACCAGACGTATGGAGGAGTACGATAACCGGGCCCGACGGAACAACATTCGCCTGGTCGGGGTGCCGGAGGACAGCGGTACTACTTCGATTTACTGGTCGAGGAGTTGATTGTTGGCAAACTGGCTCCTGCAGGCCTTAGTAAGTTCTTCGCGGTGGAGCGTGCATACCGCTTCCCAGGTGGACAGGTCAAACCGGGGGCTCCCCCTGAGGCCTATTATTGCTAGGCTATTTCATTTTCGAGACAGGGACGCCATCCTTCAAGCCTCTCGTAGACATGGCCCGCTGAAATTTGAGAACCGCTCCATTTCCATCTACCCTAATTTTACCCCTCAGGTGCAGCGGCAACGGTCTGGATTCCTGGGAGTGAAACGCTGCTTGAGAGTCTTGGGACTCAAATATGCGATGTTGTTCCCCGCTCGTCTACGTATTGAGTACAGAGAACGTGCTTTCTTTTTTGATCAACCGGATAGTGTTAGTGACTGGCTGGACTCATTGCCGAAAGATGATGCCGAGAGCAGAGGCCCCGGAGGCGCGGACGGAGGTGCATCGGCACAAGAATGACTTTGGGTCCTGGGGTCCGATTCTTAGTCGTAACTATTTTTATATGCTTTCACTTCTCGGCCCAGGGGTGGTGCAGGTTGGGATAGTCTCTCCTTTCCTCCTCAGGGGTTCTTTGTGTAGATTTTTGAAAGGGGCGACCGCACTCTGCAGTTTGGGGTGGCTTATGAGTCAGCAGGGTGGGGGGTGTTGTAACGGGTTTTTGGTTGGGAGGTGGGGGGTGGGATTTTGGTTGTTTTTGTGTTCAATGTTTTTTCTCACATGGTACTTTATCACTTATGCATATCCTTGCTCTGAGGTTTTGGGAGGCGGTGGTATGGGAGTCATACTGGAATGGGGGGGGCGACATGAAAGTGCTATCTTGGAACGTTAATGGTTTGGGGATAGGATTAAACGTGGTATTGTGCTTCAGTTCATTAGACGCCACTCCCCTGATGTTGTTTTCCTCCAAGAGACCCACTTGATAGGGAATGCTTGTTAAGCTCTTGACCGCCGAGGATACCGACTTGTGGCTCACGCTGGCTTTACATCCGGCTCCCGGGGGGTTGGCATAATGGTGAAATCCTCCTTGGCCCTTGCAATTGGCGACATCACCCTCGATGATCGGGCCGATTTGCTGCTGTTTCGGGGAGATGGGAGGGAAGATTGGTTGTACTTGTTGCTGTTTCTATTCCCCCGGGACTGCAGGCCACCACTTATGCTGACCTGGGTAGGACTCTTCTAGGGCTTCCAGATGGCCTCCTGATCATGGGTGGGGATTTCAATTCAGTAATATCGGGCGAGTGTGACCGGTTACCCCCCAGGGTTCTACCATTGTCCCAGATGTGGCTGACTGACTTGCTTGAAACCTTTGGGCTGGTGGATGTTTGGCGGATGTTGCACCCCACGCAAACTCAGTACACTTTTCACTCCGGTGCTCATGGTAGCCTCTCGAGAATTGATTATTTTTTTATGTTAACTGCCAATTCCTCCTTGGTTAGTGGGATCCGACATCTCCCTAGGGGTATTTCTGACCACTCCCCTCTGTTACTTGAGGTCTCGGTGGGTGGCTTTTCTGGCTGTAGAGTCCCTCCTATTCCTCCCTGGCACTTTAAGAATCCTCAGCTTCGCTCGAACGTGGTTAAGGCGATCGATTATTACTTTGATGAGAATGTGGGATCGGTCGCTTCTCCTACAATTCTGTGGGAGGCCTTCAAAACTGTCATACGGGGCTCCGCGCTGTCCCTTATTGCTGCAGATAGGAAGGCGAGGAGGGAGGCTTTGTCAGCTCTTGAGGCCGAAATAACAGAGCTCGAAACTGAGTTGGGTAGAGATGATACACCTGCGCTCTTACATTCCCTGGAGCTGAAACAGGCAGATTATAGAGCCCTGGTCACTGACGCTGCCAAGGTGATGTGTATGAATCAGTTAGGTCGTCTATATGATGTGGGCGATAAGGCTAGTAAGCTCCTGGCGTGGTTGGACAAAGCTGATAGATTGAATTGTGTGGTGCCAGAAATAATCCGTGAAAATGGTGAAAGTGTGACTGACCCGGGCGAGATTGTTGAATGTTTTGTGGATCATTTCCGTTCAGTATATGGATCTGTGAGTGACCGTGATGAGGCTGATTCCTGTTTGCTTTTGCGTGACATCACACTGCCTTGTGTGTCGTAGGAGGATAGACTGGCCCTAGAGGCGCCGTTCACGGTGGATGAGATTGCCAACGCCATTAGGTCCTTGCGACCGGGCAAAGCAATGGGGCCCAACGGCTTGCCTATCTAACTTTACAAACTAAGACCGGACAAAATGGCCGCCCATCTGCGTACTATGTTTCTTTCTGCGTTTGAAGAGGGCCTCCTTCCCCCCGAACAGCGCCTGGCTACCATAGTGATCATCCACAAGGATGGCAAACCTCGTGACCGCTGCGCCTCGTATCGTCCCATTTCATTGCTTAACGCTGAGCCTAAGATCCTGGCCAAAGTTCTGGCTAATCGTTTATTGTCAGTGATTTGTGACTTGATCCATCCGGATCAGTCCGGTTTTATTCCCCATCGGAATACGGCTCTCAATCTTCGTAGACTCCACAGTGTCTTCGCGAGAGCTGAGACTCTCTCTGAACCCACAGTGGTGGCGTCCTTGACGCCACAATGGCTTTTGACACCATTGAGTGGCCGTACTTATGGGCTGCCCTTTCTAAGTTTGGTTTCGGTCCTGGTTTCATTGCATGGGTGCGGCTCCTGTATGAGCAGCCATTAGCCCAGGTTGTAGTTAACGGCAGAGCTTCTGCGTCGTTTCCATTGGGACGTGGCACTCGTCAGGGGTGCCCACTCTCCACTTTTCGCATTGGCGATGGAACCCCTTGCAGCGTGGCTCCGCTGAGAGCCATCAATAAAAGGGATCCAGTGGACACCGGATCTGGAGGATCGCGTCTCGCTATACGCGGACGATATCCTTCTTTATTTCACGTCACCTCAGAAGTCTCTCAATGTGCTCTTCGATGTTCTCACCTCCTTTGGGAAGAACTCCGGGCTTGTTATTAATTGGACCAAATCATGTGTCTGTTATAGCGGGGGTATTGCCTCCGCTACCCCGTAGATTCCCGATTCACGTGGCCGCGGATGGCTTTAAATATTTGGGGATTTTTATTTCTATGGACTCCTCCGTTCGCTATGACCGTAATCTCTATGCTCCTCTTCGTCGCCTCAAGCAGGATGTACGAAGGTGGCGTGATTTGCCATTATCCCCACTGGGACGAGCGGCACTTTTTAAAATGATGTCCCTCACCAGGTTTTTATATGCCCTACAGAACTTTTTCGATCCTGTTCCTTCCCGTTATTTCCGTGAGGTGGAAAGCCTTCAGAGGCAGTTAATTTGGGATGGACGGGCTCGTATCTCCCTATCAAAACTCACGCTTCCATGGTATGATGGCGGTATAGCTTTGCCCGACATCAGGCGTTACTATTGGGCCTCGCACTTGAGTGCGATCAACCATGTGACTTATTCTCCAGGGCCCACTCCCGCTTTCGCCATGGATAAATTCCTGCTGCCGGGCGGTAACTTTAATAGAGCCTTATATTCGAAACCACCACTCCGGCTTCTGACTGGCCCGGCGAGATGTCGTGCGTGCCTGGAAGGACGCGACTGTGGCTACGGGTTGGAGTGATAGATTGACACGCATGACCCCACTGTATGATTCTGAACGGCTGGGTAACCTGTGGCATACGAAAGGGTTTGATAGATGGGATATGATTGGTATTAGCAAGGTGGAGGATCTCTGGACCAAGGGCACAGTCAAGTCCTTTGAGGCCCTGAAGTTAGAATATCAACTGGACGACAAGGAATATTTTCGCTACTTCCAGGTACGGCACGCCCTGCTCTCAACCTTCCCCCCCCCCGGGGACGGAAATTCCCCAGTCGTCCCCGCTGGAAGACCGCATTCTGGATGGCCATGTCCCGGATAGTACGATTTCCTTAATCTATAAAAAGCTCATCAACACCAGGGCGGACCTTCTCCCAAGGAGGTGGCCATTCCAGCTCGGCTGCGCTTTGTACAACTGAAGATCCTCCACCGAGTGTATGTGACTGGTGTGCGTCTGGTACGGATGGGGCTCGCAACTGATGGATTGTGTAGGCGTGGCTGTGGGATGAACGGCACCTTTCTTCATTTTGTGGGAATGTCCGGTTATTTCCGTCTTTTGGTCTAGGGTGCATGATGTGATGGGGCGAGTTACTGGGGTCTCCCTTCTTCCTGAGGCGAGACGCTGCCTGCTTAACGTGTGGGAACCCACAGATTGTACGACCGCTCAGACCTTCTGGGTCACCCTAGGCAACATGATTGCTAAAAGAGACATAGCGCAACTTTGGGGCTCCCACAGACCACCGGGAGTAAGTGCCTGGAAAGATAACATGGACTGGTGCATGTTTCGGGAAAAGACAGTCTATGAGGCTCGAGGTCGTCCTAAGAAATGGGGTAGAATCTGGGCACAGTGAAATGAATACCGGGGAGACATTTGTACCCCACCACTTGATTATACTGAAACTATTCCTTCATCCCCGTAATTGATGTTGCTTTTGATTAGCATCCATTTTTTTTAACATCCCTTTCATTGTCTCCCTGCCCCCTGCAGAACTGGTTCCATTCTCATATGTCGATTTCCCCCCCCCCCCCACGTGAACTAGATATTGTTGCCACCATGTGAGTGTCTTTGTTGTTTGTTTGATTTCAACAAAATTGCAAAATTGAACCTTTCTTATCCTTTCTATGATGAACATACCGCTGCACCGTACTGAATCGACTTTCGGCTTTTCCGCAATGTATTGTGCTTATAATTCACTTTGATGTCATAGCGGCCGGCCCGATCGGGTTGTAGGCAGACGCTGTGTACTGTGCATTTGTTTAAATAAAGGTTTTTAAAAAAAAAGTGTATTTGAAAGACAGGCTGTACGTGACCTGGCCAGCTGTATTCATTCTACACCGAGGCCCTGGATCCCGAGTCACTTTTTAAGCTACTTAGTCATTTTTTAAGCTACTTAGTCATTTTTTAAGCTACTTAGTCATTCGGACTACCAGAGATAAATATTTTCAACCACATGTGCTATCAATCAGTCACGATTTTATAAACTGCAGCTAATTACCCGATAGGGTATTCAGGCCCTTGCAGGTCCCATAAGCTTTTTTGAACAGCCAGGTCTTGAGGGCCATTTGAATTTCTGGAAGTGATGTGATAGTCTAGAAGTTTGTGGGGGGGGCTGTTCCAGATTTTTGCTGCAATGTGGGAAGTATGGGCAAGTGAAAGGAAGTGGAGTGTAGTCTTTGGGTGGTGGTTAACATTGGTGTTGTGTGGAGCCGTGGAGTTGCTTGATGCGGTTTGATGTGGGTTTTTCGGGGACGGTCGAGAATGGGTCTGGCTGTGGCGTTCGGTATGGTCTGAAGTCTCTGTGGGTGGTGTGCGCACATTCCAACGTAGAGGTCCAGTCGGCTGGTTATGAGGGCTTGTCACAGTGCGTCTCGTTTGTAGTGGTAGCCACTTGAATATCTTGTGTATAATGCGCAGAGTGAGGAAGCATGCATGGTGAGCCTGTTGTCAATAATGAATTAGAGGTTTCTGGTGTGGTTGGAGGCAGTGGGTCCTAGGTCTGATGGCCACCAGGAGTCATTCAATGTCTTGCTGCTGTTGCCAAAAATCAGTACTTCTGTCTTGTCTGTTCTGCTACAGGCAGTTGTTCTTCATTTAGTCAGCGATGTTTGTCATGTGTCTGTGGAAGTTGGTCCTGGTGGTGGTGGGATCGTCTGGGAAGATGAGTTTGGTGTAGTCTGCGCCAGAAATTATGTTGAGGCTATGGGATCTAACTATGCGGACCAGCGTGGTCATATATGCGTTTAAGAGCGTAGGCCTGAGGGATGAGCCATGTGGGACACCGCAGATTATCTCCTTGGGTTCAGAGGTGGGTCCGCTGGGTTCTTCAGGTGAGGAAGGAGGTGAACCATTAGAGTACGCCCCCTTGGAAGCTGATGTGTGGTGGGATACGATGTCAAAGGATACTGTGATGTTGAGGTGGATCAAAGCTGCTGTTTCTCCTAGGTGGAGGATGGTGTGGAGGTCATCGGTGGCTGCGTTCTGGTTGGTTTTGGTGCTGTGATTGCTGCAGATCTAGATTGGGATGCATTGATTAACTGGTTCTGCTTAAGGTGTGTCGTGAGTTGATTGCAGATTATCTTTTCCAGTACATTCGCTGGGAGCAGAGAGAGTGGCCGGAAACGTTCGAGTTTGGTGGGGTCGGCAGAGGGTTTTTTGGGTAGTGGTATGACTTTGGCGTATTCCCAGGTATCGGGAAATGTTCAGTGGTGATAGGTGTTGAGTAGGGTGGTGAGTTCCTAGGTGATCCTTTGGTTTATGAGTTTGAAGATATGGTGTGGGCATGAGACTCTGGGATGTTCCAAATCAATGGATTTCATGGTGAAGGTGGTGTCCGTTACGGTGATGGTGCATCTGTCAGAAGTCCGTAGGTGTGGGCTGGGGTTTGAACTTTCTGTATAGGGTCACAATCTTGTCGTGGAAGAAATTGGAAAAGTTGTCGCACAGCTCCTGTGATTGCTGATTATTTTGCTGACAGCCGGGTTGGAGAATTCTTTAACCATGTTGAAAGTTCCTTGGTGGTGTTGCAGTTGTTTTCGATGCATGCCACAAGATCTGTCTTATTTGTTGCCCTTAGCAGGCAGTGGTAGAGGTTGAGAAAATTCTTGAAAGCTGCCCTGTTGGGGGTGTCCTTGCTAGTACGCCATATCCTCCAACTGTTTTGTCTAGTTTCGCTGTTCTGGGTTTTTGGCTGTACCAGCTGTCCTTTTTGGAGGATTTTCCCTGGATGTTGCTCTTGATGTGGACCATGCAGTATGCGCAATGAGTGATCCAAGCGTTTGTTATTCACTTATTGTTCGAGGTCCATGTCGGTTGCCGAGTTGGAGGTGTTGAGGCGTTCATTCCAGCAGGTCTCTGAGATTTTATTCTGCCTTCAGTGGGGGGTGTTGGTCATCTTGAGGGTGGTGATGTGGGGGCTGGAGATGCTAAAGTGGGCGATGAAGTGATCAGTTAATGTCAGTTCTGTGACGTGGCCCTTTTTAGGTTTCGCTGGGGGGCGGAGCCGTTAGGCTCCTCCTCCAGAGAAATCTGTAGTTTCTAGTATGGGTGACTTGAACACGCCTCTCTGCTTCATTGGCTAGCTCCATAAATGGAGGCTAGCCATTGGAACAGAGAGGCGTCCGTCAATGCCGGACCAGACACGGGGGCGTTCCCGAGATTCTTTGGCTTCTGCCGACGTCACGCGACGCCGGGAACGCCCCCGTGTCTGGTCCGGCCGGGTCGTGTTTGCTGCTGTCCTGCCTTGTGTCCCTCCTCCCGCCGTTTCCCGCCTCCCTCCCGCCGTCCGTTCCTCTCGTGTCCTTTCCCGCCCCCTGTGTCTTCTCCCGCCGTCCGTTCCTCTCCCGCCCCCCCCCCCCCGTGTCCTCGTAGGTGCTGCCGCCATTTTTTTTTATTTTTTTTTAATCCGCGGCTGCCCACGCCGCACTTGTGCCAATTTTCGTGCCTCACGCCCCCTGTGTCCTCTCCCGCCCCCTCCCGCCGTCCGTTCCTCTCCCGCCCCCCCCCCGTGTCCTCGTAGGTGCTGCCGCCCGTCAGCTGCTCGGCACCTTGGCCGAGGCACGAAGGGGCTGCGACCGCATTGGTGGCTCGTCGACAGAGGCGCGCTCTGATTGGCCGCTGCAGTGGGCCTGTCCCCGTGAGCTGCGCCGCCGTTGGTTGGAGCCTCGCCGCGTCATCAGGATCTGCCCCGGGAGCCGCGCTGTGAGTGGCTGACTCCGGGGGAACCCTCGACGTCAGCGGAGGCCAGTGGGAGCTGCGACGGGGGCCGTGCCTGCGAGGGTGAGTCTTCGGATCTGTCAATTCTGAGTCCTGCATTCTGGCTGGTCACGAACATATCGGCCTGGTACCCCGCTCGTGCTGCACCCCTCTGTCTCATGCTCTCTACTCTTCTTATCTTATGTGGCCCTTTCTCGCAGTGGTACCATCATGAAATCCCGGCGCGCACACAATCTCCCTCTCAGCGACCGTCCATGCTGACAGAGAACAGTATAGCGCTGCATGACATTACTAGGGCCTCACAGAGCTGTCTGACGAAGGTGTCTTGTACATGCACATCCCCGTCCACCTTCACACCACCTTTCTTGCACTTTCTTTCCCCATCACTTCGCCACCTCCCCCAGCGTCCCTCAACCCTCTCCCCGGGTACTCACCACGCCTCTCCCGATGTCCTGGGCTTTTGGGCGCCCCCAGCAGCCTCCGACGAGACATCCCAGTAACGTCCAGAAACGCAGCATAACGCACGGCAGGGTGGTTGGTCCGGGGCAGCAGGGAGAGGTGTAGGGGAGAAAGTGCAGAAGGTCACACGTATGGTGGGTAAGTTAAGGAGCGGCAGGTATCGAGGAGGCGAGATGCGCGCGGGGAAGGTGCTAGCGTGAGATGTGCATGTGTCGTGATCAGGGATTTACCGGGGTAAAATGTGCATTGGGTGAGTTGTGCGCGTGAAACGTGCGTGAAGTAAAGGGAGCGCGAGGAATGCGATAAGCAGGGGAGATGTGGAGTATTCAAAATATACAGATGTGCAGCGGATGACGTATAAAGGTGATTTGCGGGCGCGAGATGTGTATAGAAGTGCAGGAGAGAGATGTCTCAATAGATTGTACAGGAACGGTGTGCGCCCCGGGTGAGATATGCGCTAGGTAAGTTTTGCAGGAGGTGGCGTACTGGCAAGAGATGGTCGCTGCACAGCAGGGCAGACGCTCGATGGGGATAGGGTGTGCAGGAGGAAGATGAACGGGGCACATTTAAAGGAGGGTCGTAGTGCACTCCCAGCAGCGGTTGCAGCCTCACTGCACACACGCCCAGCATCCGCCGTCAAGAAGCCTTCCCGCACTGACCCAACCCCGCCCCTCCCCCATCCGGCCACTCCCGGCTTGTGCCAAGCAGCTGATGTTTGATTGAGAGGCATTACTGCGGGGATAGCGAGGCATGCCAGGGGTTAATGCACTGGTCGGGTGTGGGGAGTCTGCGTGTCCCTGCAGGTTACAGTTTTTAATCGCAGGAAGACAGTTCAGTGGGTTAACGCGCCCGCAGCAGAGAGCTTGAATAATAATTTTTAAATCCCGCCCCTTTGTCCCGGGCCGCGCTGTCATTGGCTGCCGGCCCGGGACCTGACATGTTTTTTATCGTCTTAGTACTGCAGCACGAGGGCTTTTGAAAACGTATCCCCATCCATTTTATGGCCTCTTTTGTATTAGGTTTTGCCCTAAACTGTAAAACAGCAAAGTTTCGGCATCCTGTAGGCTCTCTTCTTAGCAGAGACTTGTCATCATCCAGACTTCATTGCCAGTTCCTTCCCCAGCCGGGGACACACTTCTTTGCAGTTGTTGTATATGGCCGAACGTGGCCTAGAGGCTTCAGAACGTGTCACATAAGCACCAGCATACTTTGCAAGAGGTTATATTTTTATTTTGAGGTCCATGAAGTGTTCTGCCCAGAATCTCAGGAGGTGGAGCCGACGCCGGGGATCGAACCCGCATCCCCCGTTGCAAAATAGGCCCCTCTGGCCTTTAGGCCACATCTCCCCGCGACCGTGAGAACTGGTACACCGTTGTGACTACCGATACCCAGACTTGGGATTCCTTTATTCTCACGAGGTGGCATACTTTCCTCCTGCGCCCTCCTCTTTTCCTGAGTAGGAGGGGCATGCTGGGGATTGCGTCGTGTGTAGTTTGGGGCTGCAGGCCTTGTATGCCGTCGGTACGTGTGAAGCGTGTACCTGCTGAGGAGGAACATCGAAACGGTCTGATGTGCTCAAAATCGCACGATTTGCAGTCACGTGCCGAAGCAAGGATTAGAACCCAGGTCCCTATGTTCCAAAGTTAGGAGCTAGGCGTTTCGCCACTAGACCAGCGATGGTGTGACGAGCGCTGGTACCTCCACCGCCCACACCCTCCCCAACTTGTGAAAAGGCTGCAGGAAATTGAACTCCTGTCCTGCAGTTGGTGAAATACAGTTTGTTTCATACTTGTGCAAAGCACCATTGATGCACCTTTTTTGTGTCATTTAAAGATCCTTGTCTGACCCCCTCTAAAGGGGCTAGTATAAGGTTAAGAAAGCTGGACTAAATTTCTTGGCAGAAAATAGGAGGCATTATTACATCGGAGCCGTCTTTGCTTTTGCCTGTGGTAGATGAAGTACATATTAGTTGTACTTTGCGCTTACAATAAACTCAGATTCACAGTTTTCTCAATAGGAGCAAAATAAACCTAAAGTTCACTTCATTTTTAAAAAACATTTTTATTCCTTAAATGCATACAATCATATACAACACAAGCAGGATAGTCAAAACTATTTTTTTCTAATTAAAAAAGTAATACAAACTATGCCTTTAAAAATTATCTATACTTCTGACCCTGCACCTATAAACTTACCATTCCTTTTAAAATTTGCCGGAACACAAAGAATACAAAAGGGAAGCTGGGAAAGGGCATTGAAGATACTCTCGTCTAATGGTATCCCGTTTTAGTTGGACAGTCTTTAAAAAGTCCAGAAAATCATACATGCAACATAACTTTTTTTTAAACTTTTGAAATATAATTTATTTTCATAAACACTCTTACTTGTTCTTCCATTTCATCAAGATGCCTTTGTACATTGTACCTCCGCTGCTCTAATTTTGTCTTCTTTTTTTATTTTAATTATATATGCTGTTTTTTATCACTTTTTTTGCCTTTTAAATACTACAGTAAACATTACATACATTGAGATGCTCAGCTGAATAACAGCACCACGACAGAATGTGACGATATATGCAGTTTAGTGCTCTATTAGCCTTTGTCAGGATTTCTGCTATAGAAAAACGGAGAATTCAATCTGAAAAACAATATTTTATCCTCAATCGTTTACCAGAACATTTAAAACCCTATGAGGTCCGATCATTGAATATCATTATTTTTCTTAGCTAGAAGCCTGTCCAATTAAGTTAATTTTTCAATTACTCATTCCAGATATTTATGCCAGGTTAAATTTCTGAAGGGTTGCATTTGAAACTGTAGATCTCATTATAAAGGTTTAACTTGTGCTATTGTTCCCGAGAAAAATGGGATAGACACCCTATTCTTTGTCGTGTCAATCTCCGATTAATATCTGAGCCAAGTCTGTTAATTTATTAACAATTTTGTAGCTGTACCTCCAAATGTACTTCCTTCACAATCATTGCTAACCAGTTACAAATAAGGTTTAAACTAAATTCTGTTCTGGTCTTGATCATGTGATTGTAGTTGTCACCGGAGCACCGAGGATGATCTGTTGCTGTTGCAAAAAAATTAGAGACTAAAGGATCAAGCTGTTTCTGTAGGACTAAAAGCTTCCAGGAGACATTCCATTGAAAGGACATTTTCCACATACTTATTCATTTAGAACATAGATTTTTCATATTTGATTGAAAGGGCGTATTTTAGTCCTTTTTTCAAGTTGTTTAGCTTTAAACTATTAATTGTTGCATATTCAAATACAGATTAAGGGGCTGATTACGAGTCTGGCAGTTCGTGGACCTTCGGGTTTGCAGTGGTCCAACTGCCTGATCACTACTTTGTGTCGTTCAGGTGATGGACCGCCGGCTGCCATTCCCTGACAATGGCACCGCGGAGAGGCGATCCAATATGCTGAGCGAGTATTGGCGCATTCTCGCCGAGCATATTTCGAGTTTCTTCACGGCCAGCCCTTTCATGGCGGTGAGCCCGCCATGTAAAGGCTGGCGGTGGAGAAACAAAGGGGGCCATACGGGGCCCGCCCTGGGGTGCATTCCGGGGAGCACAACATGTGCCCCCTTGTCTGCTTGTAACTCCAGTTCCAAGCGATACAAAAAGGGAGGATGGACGGAGCGTTTGAGCAAATCAAACACTCACCCCCAGTCAACTGATCTGGGTTTAATCCATCACCATTCTTTAGCTCACTCAGCCACCCCAGTTCAGACATGGCCATATGCAAATCAGTCTGACCCTGTGCCTCATGGGAACAGTCCAGCCCGAACTGCCAAGCCATGTCTTCCCTGGACCGGAAACAAGCATCCTGGGACCGGTTTTCGGATTCATAATCCTCATCAACCAGGCTATCTTGAATCCAGTGGCCAAGTGAGCAAGGGACTCACGTCTGAGCATACCCTGCCACACTTAGGGCGAACAAAGCGACACAACCCCAGTTCCAGCACGGCATTGACTCACATTTAAACTGCGGTGCCACGTACCAGGGATTGCCCCGTCTACCCGGACATAGCGCGTGGGTAGGTTGCCGGCGCTAGCTCTAATTAGAACAGGTGAGTGCTTTCACGATACTGGGTGGCAGCAGTATTACCCTGGACTGCTCCCGGAGTCTAGGGGTTACCGACGCGGAGCCTACACTGCCTACGGACTAGCAGAGCGTGTGGGCTTGTCTCTTTCCAAGTGCCCTTGGCGTGCTTAATTACTGCTCGAGGGGGACTCTGCCATGATGCCACCATCTACTGCCTGCGCGGCGGAGCACGGTTTGGGACGTATCCTGTCACCTGACGGGCATTGGCCTGATTCGGCTCCGGTGTGACGGTCTCGATGTCGGTATTTTTTTGGACTACCCTTACTTGGTGTAAGGAACCACGCCCTTTGGATACTGTGGCGAGTGATTGAGCCACACGTAGGTGACCCCTTTGGGCTTGGCACCTCCTTGCCTTTTCCTTCCCCTGACCTCACAGGGTCCGGTGAGTTGACCTTTAGGGTCTCCAGACTCTCTCCCTTACCAAGTGGGCCACTCCTCCTCCCCCACTACTTTTGTTTGTAGGTGCATCTCCATGTCTTTCTCTCTCCCTTTCCCTACGACAACCACCTTGAGGTGTCCTACGCCGGGGAGACGACAGGAGTAAGCGCACCTTTTGCTCTGGGTAAGTCAGGCCTAACGACAGTACGCTTCATTTGTGTGTTGTTAACCAGCCATGTTTGGCCCCCTCCCGTTTTTAACTTGTCCTCCCCACCTGTGTATCCTTACTATGTAGACTGTATAACACACTGTCTCTTACTGTGATGGATGAACCTTACTATGTTACTAAGTACGCTATGACATAACTGACCCCACGTGCGGCTCTTGGAATTATGCTCTGGGGCTCTGTGTGTGTGTGGGTGTCTGGCTCTGTGTGGGCGTCTGGCTCTGTGTGGGCGTCTGGCTCTGTGTGGGCGTGTCTGGCTCTGTGTGGGCGTGTCTGGCTCTGTGTGGGCGTGTCTGGCTCTGTGTGTGGGCGCGTCTGGCTCTGTGTGTAGGCGCGTCTGGCTCTGTGTGTGGGCGCGTCTGGCTCTGTGTGTGGGCGCGTCTGGCTCTGTGTGTGGGCGCGTCTGGCTCTGTGTGTGGGCGCGTCTGGCTCTGTGTGTGGGCGCGTCTGGCTCTGTGTGTGGGCACGTCTGGCTCTGTGTGTGGGCACGTCTGGCTCTGTGTGTGGGCACGTCTGGCTCTGTGTGTGGGCACGTCTGGCTCTGTGTGTGGGCACGTCTGGCTCTGTGTGTGGGCACGTCTGGCGCTGTGTGTGGGCACGTCTGGCGCTGTGTGTGGGCGTCTGGCTCTGTGTGTGGGCGTCTGGCTCTGTGTGTGTGTGTCTGGCTCTGTGTGTGTGTGTGTGTGTGTGTGTCTGGCTCTGTGTGTCCGGCTCTGTGTGTGTGTGTATTTGTGTGTGGGGCTCTGTGTGTGAGCAATGCCAATAGCTCTAACTTTTCCAAAGGCGAAACCATTGCATTGTAAATGCTTGTTAACACTTGCTGGAGGTGAACATTGGGTCCAGCGTGTGTCCTGTGATGTGTGGGGTCTTGGATGATCTGGGTCAATCTAAGCCTGCTCCTGCTGTCAAGATGTGCAGTGTTTTTGTCAATGGGTTGTTGATGTGAAAATGTAGGTCGTTGGGAAAGATTTAATCCTTGAAGTCGACTGCTAGGGGTACTATGAAGACTGCGATGGTGTTGCAGAAGCTGGATGTCTGTGTGTCTAGAGCCCACAGGGAGTTGATTCAATTCTGTTTTACCATGTGTGTGGGGCAGGCACTTTGCATCAAGTGTTATGGGCAGCTGTTTGGGAGGCAGGAGGGTTGTGACATATAGAGTACCCTTCAGGGCAAATGGATAGTGACTGAGTTAAAGATAAAGTTGTGAGGGCAGGTATCAGCCAGGATTTGACGTAGGTGTAGGAATGTGGCAGGCAGACTGGTGATGCAGGGGTTGCATGGAGAGGCTAGTGGTTCAGTGGGAGTTATTTAACAAGCGCTGGCAAAGCCAATAGGACTAACTTGCAAGACAAGTGCTATTGGCTTTGTAAATGCAGAGTCGTGGCCAGTGCTGGCTGCTGCAGGTGTTTTTTTTTTAATTTTATTTTTTAAACAAAAAACATTACTATTACTACTACTGGCGGGAGAGATGATGGGTGTGAGGAAAGACTAGAATGGAGTGTAGGGTGGCAACACAGATAGAGAACATTTCACCTACCGGAGTGTGAAGACCTAGGCTTTCTACCAAAATTCAGTGCTTACTATGTGCTCAGTCAGCTACTTTACTAGCATCAACTGTATCTATTGTATTTTGTTATCCCCTTTTGAGTTTTGGTTCTTCCATTATGGTTCAGGCAGCATTCACCTTTTGATTTCTGTGGAATCCACTAAGTCTTCGTTGGAAGCCATAGACCACGGCCTAACAATTTGTACAGTGTGCATCTCAAAACCATAAATAAATACTGAAAGTTGGTCTGTCAAATACAGAAACTATGATAATTCAAAAACAAAAATTATGCAGAAATCGCAATTTTTGTTTAATGGGAAGGTTGGAGCTTTTTAACTTTCAGTTGTTCTTCTAAAAGAGGAAGTGTTGTGCCAGACTCTACCATAGTACTAACGTTTTTTGCTTTGAAAGACTTTCAAAGATTTCTAATGTTGACACCAATTCTTCTGGTAAGACCACCAGTCTTCCATACCTAATCCAGTTTGCTGTACTTAATAAAATACACACAGAAAACACCATTACGTATTTATACTAGACCCAAACTGCACCTTCTGCTTTAGAAATATTTGATTTGTAAACCAGAGAGATCACCAGCATCCATGCCCTCTAATATCTCCGCCTTAGATATTTTCATGGCCATTAGAATTAGTACTATTGAAGTTGACAATAGTAACACCTAGTGCACTTGTCCTCCCCCCGCGCGCGCACACACAACCACACACACAACCACACACACACACGTCCAAGAACAAAATTATTAACAAGTCAAAGAAAGCTTTATTCAATTGCTATATCAAACAATCATAAAAGCACATAAGAAAAGCACTAAAATACATATCAAGCAGTACATGAGTTAAAAATTATCCTAAAAATGTACACATAATCTATAATGTTATAACGTTAAAAAAACAGTATTCAATTAAGACCATCGTCCGATTAGAATCGCCTAAATAAGCATACTTTCCTATGACTCAGAACTTCCTTCAGAAAAATTACAATTCTAAAAACACTATGCTAGTTATCTAGGTGTTGCAGTGCGAGAAGAGCAGGTCGACATTGGCGGATCCCAACAATTTTAAAACTGGTACTAAGTACATATTCCTTACATGGGGATATAGAATCTACAAAAGACCACATGAATCACAGATTTGCTGGAGTTATCACAGGGGCAGGGTTGAAGGTTATGAGTCCAGTCGTTCATAGTAGGTAAAGTGACTAGTCTATGAAATACCCCCAACCTGAACCTAGTTAATAAAAACTTATTGTATACTCCGGGTACAAAAGTCAAATAATGTTGAAGGCTAAAAGTGGATAAAATCAACTGGTGATTCAGGACTGTTGGATTCAGTATCTCGGAAGAAATTCTAATAGTGTCCAACAACAAGCGGCCCTCCTTTCGTAATTCTTTTCTTTTTATTGTCCCAATAGTTCTAGGGTTATTAAAACAGTCTTTACAACCAAGATCTTGTAGGAAGTTGCAGACGTACCTTATCCATGGGATCTTTAGGACCCTTTCCAGTTTCAAAGTATCTAGTAGAATATCTCGGATTAATTTTGCCTAATCTTTAGTCCAGAGCCTGTGCCATAAGAGCACAGGCTCCAGCTTTATTAAATCCGAGATGAAGGGAAGTCCCCAATCCTGCTCGTAATCCGTATTGCAGGTCGGATAGAACAGAGTTCTCCTCTGCCCAATCCTGGAGGCGTTCTAAGATTATCCTAAATTATTAGCAAATTCATAGACCTAGGTCTGCTCCTGGCCAAGCGGACGCATCTGCAGGAGGCCCAGGAGCAGCTATGGACTAATGCCTACGCAGCTCCAAGACCACTCTGATCTGTAGCCTCGTGTATAGTAATGGTGCTGCCCATGCGCTCCAGGTGACATTCAAGGGCAGCAGCCCCCTCTACAACTTAGTCGCCCCACAGAGATAGTAGTCCCATTGGTTTATTAGGGCTCGCCTGCTGATGCGCATGCGCATAGCTGGCGAGCTATATTGCAGCTTAAACAGAGTTCACCGAACGGCGATTTGTTGCAGTGCCCGAAGCGCGTGCACATCAAAGCCACCAGCCTCCTCGGGCATCTCAAGCCTCCCCCAACAGGCATTTCTCCTCCTTAATTATTCACTGCACGGCCGGCCGGCACATCAAAGGCTGCTGCTGCCGGCTATTCTTCCCTTCTTGCCTCTCCCCGCCACCCCTTCCCACCACAGCAATGCCGAGGGATTGTTTATATTGCAGCCTAACCATCTCGCACGCTGCTCTTAAAACAATGTTGGTCATGATATAATTAAACGCTCTAATTATTTTATCAGGGCCACACAGAATTTTATAAAGTCTTTTGCTGGCATTTTCGTTTTATGCTGATTGCAATTTTACACCTTTCACACGCTGGCGATTTGCTTCAAAGGAACACATTAATCCTGCATCCCGTTACTAGAGCTTTCTCCTCTTCTGCTATATATGGGTTTTAGTTGAATTTCATTGATCTCTTTTACTAATGATTTATAAAAAGTGCCACATACCACAAAGCTCCACCGATGCACCCACCACACAGCTCCACCGATGCACCTACCACACAGCTCCACAGAGGCACCCACCAATCAATCAAATTAAAGCATTTATATAGCGCACTACTCACCCAGAGGGTCTCAAGGCGCTAGGGGAGGGGGGGTCCGCTATTCCTCGAACAGCCAGGTCTTGAGTTGCTTCCTGAAGGCGAGGTGGTCCTGGGTCAGGCGGAGGTGGGTCGGGAGGGAGTTCCATGTCTTGGCGGCGAGGTAGGAGAAGGACCGTCCCCCTGTGGTGGCTCTTCGGATGCGGGGGACGGCGGCGAGGGCGTGGCCGGTCGATCGAAGCTGGCGTTTGGGAGCGTAGAAGTTGAGGCGGCTGTTGAGGTATCCTGGGCCTTGGTTGTGTAGGGCTTTGTGTGCGTGGGTGAGGAGTCAGAAGATGATTCTCTTGTTGACCGGGAGCCAGTGCAGGTCTCTCAGGTGTCCGGAGATGTGGCTGCGACGGGGATGTCCAGGATGAGTCGTGCTGAGGCGTTCTGGATCCGCTGGAGTCTCTTCTGGAGTTTGGCGGTGGTTCCGGCGTAGAGGGAGTTGCCGTAGTCCATACGGCTGGTGACGAGGGCCTGGGTGACCGTCTTCCTGGTCTCGGTGGGAATCCACCGGAAGATCTTGCGTAGCATGCGCAGGATGTTGAAGCACGACGAGGAGACGGCGTTGACTTGTCTGGTCATGGAGAGGGAGGAGTCCAGGATGAAGCCCAGGTTGCGTTCGTGGTCTGTTGGTTTGGGTGCGCTGCCTAGGGCGGGGGGCCACCAGGAGTCGTCCCAGGCGGAGGGTGAGGATCCCAGGATGAGGACTTCCGTCTTGTCCGAGTTCAGTTTCAGGCGGCTGTTCTTCATCCATTCGGCTACCTCTTTTATCCCTTCGTGAAGGTTGGCTCTGGCGGTGGCGGGGTCGTTGGTGAGTGAGAGAATCAGCTGGGTGTCGTCGGCGTAGGAGATGATGTTGAGGTTGTGCTGGCGTGCGATGTCTGCTAGGGGGCTCATGTAGACGTTGAGGAGGGTTGGACTGAGCGAGGAGCCTTGAGGAACGCCGCAGATGACTTCGGTGGCTTCAAATATGAACGGGGGGAGGCTGACTGTGTCCTTCTGGCGAGGAAGGAGATGATCCACTCCAGTGCCTTCTCCTGGACTCCGACGTTGCCGAGGCGCTGTACTAGGGTACGGTGGCAGACAGTGTCGAAGGCCGCGGAGAGGTCTAGTAGGATGAGGGCCGCTGTTTCTCCGTTGTCGAGCAGAGCTCGGATGTCATCGGTGGCTGCGATCAGGGCGGTCTCGGTGCTGTGGTTGGCCCGGAAGCCAGACTGCGAGAGGTCGAGGGATCAGACTGCGAGAGGTCGAGGGATCAGACTGCGAGAGGTCGAGGGATCAGACTGCGAGAGGTCGAGGGATCCGTTCGTCTCGAGGAAGGCGGCCAGCTGCTTGCTGACGGTCTTCTCGATGACTTTGGCCGGAAACGGGAGGAGCGAGATGGGGCGGTAGTCTGGAAACGGTAGGAGCGAGATGGGGCGGTAGTTCTTGAGGTCGGTGGGGTCGGCTGATAGCTTCTTGAGTAGGGCGCTGAGTTCAGCGTGCTTCCAGCTCCCCGGGAAGGGAGCGGTGTTGAAGGAGATGTTGATGATGTCCCGCAGGTGGGGTGCGATGACAGCGTCGGCCTTGTTGAAGACGTGGTGAGGGCAGGGGTCGGTAGGAGATCCGGAGTGGATGGAGTTCATCGTGCGGACGGTGTCTTTGGTGCTGATCGGGGTCCAGGCGCGGAGGGTGGTGGTGGGGTCGGTGGTTCGGTCGTGGCGTGCGTCGGTTGAGTGCTGAAGCTGTTGTGTATGTCTGCGATCTTGTTGTGGAAGTAGGAGGCGAGGGAGTTGCAGAGGTCTTGCGAAGGGGTGATGTCGTTGTTTCCGGCGTTTGGATTGGAGAGCTCTTAGACGATGTTGAAGAGTTCCTTGCTGTTGTGTGCGTTGTTGTCCAGTCGTTCCTTGAATGCGGTTTTCTTGGTGGCGTGGATGAGTTGGTGGTGATTTCGGGTGGCGAGCTTGAGGGCAGTCATGTTGTCCGGAGTTGGTTCTCTGCGCCAGGTTCTCTTGAGGGCTCGGCAGTTCTTCTTGGAGCTCTTGAGTTCGTCGGTGAACCATGGGGCTTTCTTGCTACCGGGTCTGCTAGGCGGGGTCTTCAGAGGGGCGAGGTAGTCTGCGCAGATGCTGATCAACTTCGCGAGGTTGGTGGCCGCCTGGCTTTGGTTCGTTGCGCTGGTGGGAGAGTTCATGCTCAGGGAGGTCGCGAGCTGGTCGGCCGTGATCTTGTTCCAGCTTCTGCGTGCAACCTGTTGCTGGTGGTGTTGGATCGTGGTCCTTTTGAAGCTGAAGTGGACGCAGCTGTGGTCCGTCCAGTGGAGTCCGGTGGCGTGGCTGAAGGCGATGTCCTTGCTGGATGAGAAGACGGAGTCGAGTGTGTGTCCGGCGTAATGGGTGGGGGTGGTGACCAGCTGCTTGAGTCCCAGGTTTGCGAGGTTGTCCAGCAGGGTGGTGGTGTTGCGGTCGTTGTTGTTCTCCAGGTGGAAGTTGAGGTCCCCGAGGAGGACGTAGTCAGCGGAGCAGAGGGCGTGCGGGCTGATTAAGTCGGTATTGTCTAAGCTGAATTGTGTGCGTGGTCCCGGGGGTCTGTAGATGAGGGTACCTCTGAGGGTGGTCTTGGGGTTGATGTGGACCTGGAAGTGCAGGTGCTCGGCGGGTGCGAGGGTGTCGTCGGTGTTGGTCGTTATGCGGATGGTGTTCCTGTGGATGATGGCGATGCCTCCTCCGGTGTGGTTGATGCGGTCCCTTCGGATGATCTTGTAGCCGTCTGGGGTGGCGATGTCTGGCGCTGAAGAGGCGCTCATCCAGGTTTCCGTGAGGAAGGCGACGTCTGAAGTTGTGTCGAGCAGGTTCCAGAGCTCGACGGCGTGTCTGTGGACGGAGCGGGTGTTGAGCAGGATGCATTTCAGGTGGCTGCTGCTGTTGCTGTCTTGGTTGGTGCTGGAGTAGTGCAGGTCCGGATGCAGGTGAACTTGCAGTAGTTGCAGCAGAAGGGTCCGTGGGTGCGTCTCGGGGTGGCTCGGTAGCATCCTGGGGTTCGGCCGGCGTTGAGGGTGGCGGCGTCGTACGTCCGGCGGGTGGGCTGGGGTCTGCGGGGGCCAGGGGTCCTGCGCTGGGCGTGGTCCAGGCGCTGATGGGCGCAGTCGGGCTTATCTTTGGCGCACCTTCGGCGCTCAGTCGGTGCTCCCGCTGCGCGCGGTCGCTCTGGGGGTGTCATAAGAAGGGGGACGGGAGGGCGGGTCAGCTGGGCGGCGGGAGCAACTAGGCCAATGGGCCGGTGGTGGACGGGGCCTGTGGCGAGCTGCGGCGGGAAACTGGCGAGCGGGCGGCTCTGCTGTGGCTGGGCCGCTCTGGGGGCCAGGGGGGCGTCTGCGGCGGAAGAAGAAGGCGTCAAGGCTGGCAGGCAGGAGGCGGCAGGAGGAGCAAGGGGGTGACCCGACCTGGTGAGAGGCGCAGCGGTCACACCACACAGCTCCACCGATGCACCCACCACACAGCTCCACCGAGGCACCCACAATACAGCTCCACCGAGGCACCCACAATACAGCTCCACCGATGCACCCACCACACAGCTCCACCGAGGCACCCACCACACAGCTCCACCGAGGCACCCACCACACAGCTCCGCCGAGGCACCCACCACACAGCTCCGCCGAGGCACCCACCACACAGCTCCGCCGAGGCACCCACCACACAGCTCCGCCGAGGCACCCACCACACAGCTCCGCCGAGGCACCCACCACACAGCTCCGCCGAGGCACCCACCACACAGCTCCGCCGAGGCACCCACCACACAGCTCCGCCGAGGCACCCACCACACAGCTCCGCCGAGGCACCCACCACCCAGCTCCGCCGAGGCACCCACCACCCAGCTCTGCCGAGGCACCCACCACCCAGCTCTGCCGAGGCACCCACCACCCAGCTCCGCCGAGGCACCCACCACCCAGCTCCGCCGAGGCACCCACCACCCAGCTCCGCCGAGGCACCCACCACCCAGCTCCGCCGAGGCACCCACCACCCAGCTCCGCCGAGGCACCCACCACCCAGCTCCGCCGAGGCACCCACCACCCAGCTCCGCCGAGGCACCCACCACCCAGCTCCGCCGAGGCACCCACCACCCAGCTCCGCCGAGGCACCCACCACCCAGCTCCGCCGAGGCACCCACCACCCAGCTCCGCCGAGGCACCCACCACCCAGCTCCGCCGAGGCACCCACCACCCAGCTCCGCCGAGGCACCCACCACCCAGCTCCGCCGAGGCACCCACCACCCAGCTCCGCCGAGGCACCCACCACCCAGCTCCGCCGAGGCACCCACCACCCAGCTCCGCCGAGGCACCCACCACCCAGCTCCGCCGAGGCACCCACCACCCAGCTCCGCCGAGGCACCCACCACCCAGCTCCGCCGAGGCACCCACCACCCAGCTCCGCCGAGGCACCCACCACCCAGCTCCGCCGAGGCACCCACCACCCAGCTCCGCCGAGGCACCCACCACCCAGCTCCGCCGAGGCACCCACCACCCAGCTCCGCCGAGGCACCCACCACCCAGCTCCGCCGAGGCACCCACCACCCAGCTCCGCCGAGGCACCCACCACCCAGCTCCGCCGAGGCACCCACCACCCAGCTCCGCCGAGGCACCCACCACCCAGCTCCGCCGAGGCACCCACCACCCAGCTCCGCCGAGGCACCCACCACCCAGCTCCGCCGAGGCACCCACCACCCAGCTCCGCCGAGGCACCCACCACCCAGCTCCGCCGAGGCACCCACCACCCAGCTCCGCCGAGGCACCCACCACACAGCTCCGCCGAGGCACCCACCACACAGCTCCGCCGAGGCACCCACCACACAGCTCCGCCGAGGCACCCACCACACAGCTCCGCCGAGGCACCCACCACACAGCTCCGCCGAGGCACCCACCACACAGCTCCGCCGAGGCACCCACCACACAGCTCCGCCGAGGCACCCACCACACAGCTCCGCCGAGGCACCCACCACACAGCTCCGCCGAGGCACCCACCACACAGCTCCGCCGAGGCACCCACCACACAGCTCCGCCGAGGCACCCACCACACAGCTCCGCCGAGGCACCCACCACACAGCTCCGCCGAGGCACCCACCACACAGCTCCGCCGAGGCACCCACCACACAGCTCCGCCGAGGCACCCACCACACAGCTCTGCCGAGGCACCCACCACACAGCTCTGCCGATGCACCCACCACTCAGTGCAACCACAGCATCACTGGTTCAAATATGTTCTTTCAATGTTTCAAGCTGTTTTCAAGCTTTCACGCTTTATTTCAAATCACAAAAAGATGTTAATATTTCACTTCTGTTCTTGGATTTTCGTCACAATAAAAAACACTGAACAATCTTTACAAATGTTATTTACAAAAGTTTAAGCTATTGCCATTACAAATTAAATTAATTATTTAAGTAATTATTTTAAAAAATTAACAGCCATTGTTATTTGTAATATCAATACATCTAAGTCACGTAAATACAAAACATGTTGCATTACAAATGCTTTAGGGGTCACATTTGCGAAAGTTATAACTATTGGCATTGTAAGTGACAAAGCTATTAATTTAGCTATTAAAAAAAAAACACATAAATAAAAAAATTCATTTATAACACCAATAGCTCAAACTTTCCTAATGCAAGCCCTATTGCATTTCCAATGCTTGTTACAGATTGCACGTAACTAACACACTGGGGGGGGGGGGGTGGAGGATTGGTAGGGGATGGGAAGCTTCACTGGTTGCAAACATTTGTTGTGATGACCCTATGCAATGGCCAAACATTTGCAATGGGCATCGCATGGTGCTCCAGTTATGCCATAGATAACCTGCATTGCACTGTGACCTTGATCCCTATTTGGGGTGTGTAACCGAAATCCCCCTTGTTGTTTCGTATGTACGAAAATCAATAACAATTGTTTACATTAAAAAAAATAGTAACACCTAATACATTGGTACTATAACTCGCGTGTTTGTCAGAGAGCAATCTAAGCCACCATTTCAGTCTTGTTTGCAAATTCTTTCTGCATGATAGATCAAATATTGGGTAGTGTCTCTTGATGTTACAGTTGGGAAACCTCCTTCGATCGTGTTGGCTGTTATAGACCAGTATGGAGATCACAAATTTCTTCTCACTTTCAGAAAGGTTAAACTTTTGTACTCTTTATTCAGTTCAGTAGATTTTTATTTCGATGATTACAAACCATCCTAAAAAAGCATTTACAAAATTCATTAATTACATTTTGTGAACCGTTCGTCATTAAAAACAAAGTTAATACGATTAAAACATGTGGCATTATATACATCTTTGCTCAACCTCTCATATTTCTTAATCTTACTGCTACTTTAAAAAAATTCATAATAGAACATAAGGTGCGCATGTCATTCGCCTTTTGCAGAAAAGTAGTGCAGTGTTAGCATGACGGAATTTTGCCTCTTTTAGAATATCCACAAGAAATCTGCGACGAGGATTCTGATAAAAAAGAACACAAAAGTACAAAATGAAGGGTGTCCTGCGGAGACCTATTGTCGCAGCCGCAGGCACCCTTCTGCTCAATTGTTAAAAGTAAAACCTGATGGATTAGCCAAAATGTTATGTAACAAATTGAGCCTAAAACGACACATTAAAAATCTATCCTGCTGGTTATACATCAGAAATAAATAAGGTTCCATACCCTCTCCATTGCTTACTAAACTATGTGCCACAACTGATCTTTTGGCTAATTCGGAGCTTAGTTTAACCAATTCAAATTTTTCTTGTAGCTGTTTTTTAATTTGATGTTTACAAGAGGTGGCAATTAAGGTCAGATCACTAAAGAGTAACTGCTGATCGATAGATCCTAGTGTATCCTTAATATAGTTTAGCCAAGGGATTTGGAGGCACTTATCCTTTTGTAAACAATCTCCGACTATTACCCTACTTAACTCTGCTTCGGGGTTTACCCAAATTCTGAGCCATGTCATAATGGGCCTCTCCTTCACCTGGTCTGATAAATGGGATCCCAAGCTCAGTGTGTGCAATTTCTGCTGGGGTACTCGGCGATATCTTGAGGATCCTGCGTAGGAATTTGTCTTCCTCCAGTTGTAAGTATCTTGCATCCCTAAAACCCCAAAACCTCTGCACCATACAAAGCCTTTGCATTGCTTACAGCTACATATAGATTCATTACTTGCTCTGGAGACAAACTACCCAGCCTTTGGGCAAAGTTTAGAATCGCACCATTTGCAGAGACCAGCTTTCTACACCTTTCCTCAATTAAAGAGTCAAACTTTATCTCCCCGTCAAATAAAATTTCCAAATAGGAAAAGGTGCTTACAGTTTCTAGTGTGTGGGACCCTATTTTAAATGAGCATTTCCTACAGGATTTTTTACCCGCCACCATCACGAAGGACTTGCTCAAGTTCACGGACAGATCTAAATTATCCATGAATTTCACAAAGCCGTCAATGAAGTGTTGTAAACTCAGAGCTGTTCGTGCAAGCAGGACCGCGTCGTCTGCGTACAGCAGTACCGGAATATGAAATGAAATGAAAGGAAAATAAAATTTATAAAGCACTACAGTTGCCCTGAGGCGTCCAGGCTCTGTGACTACACAGAAATACCTTCAGAGGAACAGGAGTAGTTTGTGGTAGCTAAAATAGAAAAGTTTTAAGATGCTTCCGGAAGCTAGTTAGGTTGGAATTGCATCTCAACTGCAGAGGGAGGGTGTTCCACAATTTTGACACATTGTACGAGAACGAACGTCAACCTGCTCTGGCTCTAAAGATTCTAGGAATTTTGGCCAGTGATGCAGTCGAAGATCGAAGCACCTTGTTGGGCAAGTAGGGGGAAATCGGGGAGCGGTTGATTTCTGGACCAGTTTCCCAAAGGGTCTGATGAGCAATGCACAGCGCTTTGAACTTCACTCTGTCCCTGATAGGCAGCCAGTGTAGCGTTCTTAGGCCATTTTTTTTATTTAAGTTCTTCGTGGGACTCTCAGTAGCGCACGGGCAGCACAAAATTTGACCCGTTCCTGCTTTGGGGCAATCCACGTTCAGGGCAACCAGAGTTCTCTCCAAATTATTTATATGTAATGAAAATAGAAAGGGAGCAAGGATACACCCCTGCCTCACTCCGCTGGTGCACGGGAAGGTATCTATACCCCCCCCCCCACCCAGGTCCAGGGTCAATTCCCAGATTACTCATCATGGCCCATAATTTGTGTCCATATTGGGTGTCTGCTATGGTGTGGTGCTCTTCAGTCCCGGCCATAAGACGATTTAATACAGCCCTACCCAATAATTTAGCTGACGCATCAATCAACAATATTGGTCTATAGCATTGGGGATTGTCCCTACTCCCCTTTTTGAAGATAGGGACAAAGAATGCGGTGGACCAAGATCGCGGGAGCCCGGATTTTATAGCTGCATTTAACACCCTAGTCATAATGGGAGCCCAGAGGTCGATGTTACTTAAATAAAGGTCTGGTGGCGTGCCATCAGGCCCGGTGCTTTATTTCGGGTCAGTCCTTGGATAGCTTGACTAATTTCTTGAAGTGAAAATTCTAGTTCCTTGGGCCGGGCCCCGTTCCAACCCCCTTCAGAGATTGTGTCACAGCTATGATTGTTAAGACCCTTAAAATGAACCACCCACTGTTCAAGGCGTTGCTGTCTTGGAAACAGGGCCTGTTGATAATTTTCCAGAATTCGTTAGAATCCCTATTTTCCCCTGCCTTCCTCAGGTCTGCCCAAACTTCCGCTTGCAGCATAGTCTTCCTCTGTTTTACCTTAGTTTTATATGTATGTCGGCAGAGGGCTACTTTCTGCTTATCCCTAGGCTTGGTTTTAAGACATGATTTTAAATCTCTCAGTGCTCGAGAAAAGTTGGTGTCAAACCATCGTGGTTGTGTTACGTTCTTTCCGGGGCCTTTTGCTTTCAATAGTCCGTCAACCAAGTTGGTTAAAGACTCAAACACTGAGACCAGCGGACCACCCTCTACTGAAGGTTCGAGACAGTCTAGGATCTGCTTTTTACCCTTTTCTATTAAAGTTCTGTAGAACTCATGGGCATTAATTTTTGACCATCTAAGACTCCTCCCCTGGTCCACTGGGCGCAGCTCGATGGCTGTCGGGATACTCCTTATGGAGTGACTGCTATATGTTAATTCCAGAGTCAGCGGGTTTTAGTCACTAAAAGGACTCCAATCCGTTCTCACCTCCTTTTTCTTGGTCCTTTGCAAAAATAGATATCAACATATAATCTATAATGGAGGAACATCCTCTGCCTTTGAATGTTGGTATAAGAGTACCCTCTTTACCAGATCAATTGTGTGTGTGCGAGCGTGAGTGCCTAATAGCTTTATTAATGTTGTTCCCTCCTTGTTATGCTCAAAATGTGGCCCACTCTCTACCGGGCACGATGACAAATCAGGGCTTACTAAAAAAGAGTTCTGGACATAGATGGCAATTTAGATCGCCCATCACCAGGACAATCGGTTCTCCTCCCCCTTTCTTTTGCCTGATCTCTTGATTAAGTCTGTTATCTAGTTCCTGGATTACTGCATTAGTCCCATCTACAGGCCAAGTTGGTTAAAGACTCAAACACTGAGACCAGCGCACCACCCTCTACTGAAGGTTCGAGACAGTCTAGGATCTGCTTTTTACCCTTTTCTAATAAAATTCTGTAGAACTCCTGGGCATTAATTTTTGACCATCTAAGACGCCTCCACTGGGCGCAGTCGGGATACTCCTTATGGAGCGACCGCTATATGTTAATTCCAGAATCAGCGGGTTTTAGTCACTAAAAGGACTCCAATCCGTTCTCACCTCCTTTTTCTTGGTCCTTTGCAAAAATAGGTATCAACATATAATCTATAATGGAGGAACATCCTCTGCCTTTGAATGTTTGTATAAGGGTACCCTCTTTACCCGGGACCACCAGATCAATTGTGTGTGTGAGAGCGTGAGTGCCTAATAGCTTCATTAATGTTGTTCCCTCCTGTTATGCTCAAAATGTGGCCCACTCTCTACCGGGCACGATGACCAATCAGGGCTTACTGGAAAGAGTTTTAGACATAGATGGCAATTTAGATCGCCCATCACCAGGACAATCGGTTCTCCTCCCCCTTTCTTTTGCCTGATCTCTTGATTAAGTCTGTTATCTAGTTCCTGGATTACTGCATTAGTCCCATCTGCAGGCCCTGAATTATAGATGTTGAATATCAGCAACCTCAGCCCGTGCCCTTGAAATACCACTGCCTGGAGGGTATGTGACGTCCAAGAGGTCTGTGTCCATGAACCTTCTAAATCAAGGTCAACGTACAGTGCTAGCCCTCCCTTTGCCCTACCTGATCTACCTTCTTGAGCCGGCACAAAGAAACATTTATAACCCTCTATTTGGTAGAGGGAGGATTCTGTTGCCCACGTCTCCTGGAATGCTAATATATGAGAGCCGCTGAGATTTTTTTCTCCAATCCCCATTTTCAAATTTCCCCTACAGGCCTGCAATATTCCAGGACATAAAATCAGACCTTCACTAGGTACTTTTCCAATCTTCCCTCCCTGGTTATATGGCCCGGGTTCATCCCTCCTGGGCGACATGACCCCCTGATCTCCCTCTTCTCCCTTTACTAGGGGTTCTACCACTTTCTTTTCTTGATAATTTTCCAAGGCCCCATTTACTCTACATTCATTTCCCACCCTTTTGGCCATCTTCTCTTGACATTTCTCAGTTTGGGGTAGTCAATCATTTTCATCAAGGGACAATAACGGACTGAATCTGTTTACCCATTGAGGGTAGCCCTTACTTGGTGTGATCTGGCCTATCTGCTCATGCATTCTAACCCAGTGACTAGCTGGTGCCCTTCCTGTTCTACCATTGGTGTGGTTCAGAGGGTGTATGACCCGTTTCCTTGGATAGAAATATCCTAATGATAGGGAGTGTATGGTGCTAGTCTGGTTCCTGTTATAGCTGCCTAATCTATATTCCACTAAGTTAGTGTTACTAAAATTCACCACAATGCAATCCCCTGTGATATCTTTCTTCCTGCTGCCTAGCCAGTTAACTCTTCTCACATGAAGAATCTCCCCACATTCCCCACCTTGCAGGGGCCTGTCTGTATTCAACCTCTTAGTTATCTTAGATTTTATTTCTATATGTGATTCTTTCTCCACTGCCCTAAGTTTGGGTACCCCGGCAAAAACAACAACATAAGGGCATGCTTTAGGGGGCAAGTTTGTATGTGGTGCAGGATAGTCAGGTCTATCATTCGGCTCATGGCCTCTCTGGTTTCTTTCAGTTAGGGTATGAGTTGTTGAATTCCCTATTTGTGTTAACAACACATTTGTTCACTGTTGAGCCTTGTCAGTATCCTTTCTCCCCTCCTTCTGTGTGTTTCCCCTCTCTACCTGAGCTGTCGATTTAGGTTTTATCATGGACTTGTACAGTAGTACATTGCTCATTACTAACACAGTCATTATTGCCAACTGTTTGCTCAGCTGGCGTAATGGCTGCCAAGTTGTGATTTGCTGTTAGGTTACAGTTAGTAGGGCCCTTTGGCTTTCCCAGCTTAGTCAGTTCATTTATCATTTTGTCTAGTCTGCTAATTACTGGTTTTAGCTGGCTCATAATAAAGGCTTCTAGGCGTTTTTTGGAGATCTCCTATTACTTCATCCATCCATTCTGGTGGAGCTGGGTGGCATGCCGCTGCTACTTTCGTACCTTACTTAATTTATTTTTCCGAGGTTGGCCCTTCCTACCACCCCCTTGTTTGGATTTTTTACTTGTGGCATTGTTTCTGTCCCTAGTTGTATCTGCGGCAACCTGTGCTGCCACCTGCGCACAAAGAATATCTTCAGTAGAATTTTCCGATGTGTCAGTATGAGAGATTGCTGACATATTTAAGTCAATAGGTTGTGTAGGTGTGTCTGGGATAGGTATTGGTGAAATGCATAAGCTTCTCTCTGTACGCTCAATCTCCCTGTTGACTTTCCTCAACATAAAGTCAATCGCGGTGGGTTTTTTTTTTTTTTGGGACAACGCACTATTTGTCTCAAGCCCAGAAGAGTTTAGGGTGCGGGACGAGTGTGCTTTGCTCGTAGCAGAGCGCGTTTTCGCTTTGTTAGACATGGCTAGACAATAACTAAACAGAAGGAGGGGAGGGTACCAGAACTTGCACTGTCACCTGCCCACCACTACCCTCCCTCCTTAGTACGTAGGCTAGTGAATAAGTCCTCCCTGCTTCAAGACCGAGAATAGGAATTATCTCCTCTCTCTCTCCCGCACTTGCACAATAGATTATAGTCCACTATTTGTACCGCCTTCTAGAAACAGTTCGAGGCTGGCTGGGCGTCGAGGTATCGTACTGAATAGGGGTGCTCAATATCAATGTACCTTTATAAGGATCACAAGGGGGGTGGCCCAGCCTGGCCGCTGATGGTCACAGATGGTCCCGCCTTTGTCCCGGGCTTCTCCCGGCGCCCTCCCGTGCGCTGAGGGAGCCTTTATGCGCCTCCTGGTGCTTTCCTCTGACGTCCGCTGCTAATCACGGGAGTGGGAGGGGCCCGGCGGAGCCAAGCGCGGCCAGGGGAACAAGCGGAGCAAAGCCCGGCCCTTAGATGCTGGTGCTGTGGGGATTCAGGGCTCGGCGGAGCCAAGCGCGGCCAAGTGGATCTGGAGGCGCTGCGCCCGGCCCTCGGGAACAACTGGAACAGCAGGTGAGACTCCCCCGGACTCAGCACAGAGGGAGCCTTTATGCGCCTCCTGGCGCTTTCCTCTGACGTCCGCTGCTGGTCACGGGAGTGGGAGGGGCCCGGTCGAGCCAAGCCCGGCCGGGGGAATAAGCGGAGCAAAGCCCGGCCCTTAGATGCTGGTGCTGCGGGGATTCAGGGCTCGGCGGAGCCAAGCCCAGCGAAGTGGATCTGGCGGAGCTGCGCCCGGCCCTCAGGAACAACTGGAACAGCAGATGAGACTCTACTCTTTATTATTTCCTGGTGTTGGAGCTGCTGTCCTCTTCAAAACTGGTAAACATTAATATCTAGTTGGGAACAGGTTTGACCTAAATTGATAGGTTATATGCATGGCTACAGCTTCCTTAACTCTTATGCTAGAGAGTAGGGTGCTGGTGAAAAAACAAGTGAATCTGATTCAAAACTTTGTGTTCGATCTTGGGCTGTGGGCGGAAAGAATACATTTGTATTCTCTGAAGGTGAAATGTTTTTATGAATGTGTTAAGCCATGTTTATTTTAAAGTGATTTATCCTAAGTTGTTTTTTATTAAACTTAATACTAGACTGGCACTTTTCGTGGTTCTTGCCAGTTGCTCGCTAAGAAACCAGAGTATTCACCGGTGCACCGTTTGGTATTTCCATCCTTTTGTCCATTACCCAGTCTCCCCATAGGTGGAAATCTATAAATACGCATTTCTACTCCAATTTGGTGGTTGGATGACTATATTTCAATACAGCATGCACATTGACGTTTATGAAGGTGGCATTTCTCCTGTGGAGCTTTTCTATCTTCCACATCATAATATATAGAGCAAAATAGTTTTTGTAGCTGCATATGTACTTTGAATCTCGGACGGGTTCTAAAAGTCAACATTGCGAGGAGCCAAGCTGCCTACAAAATGTGGCTACTTTTTCATATATAGAAATTGAATCCCAGCTCTTGTTAGTCCACAAATTGAAACGCCATTTGATTTTTGTCGAGGTTGATCCCTCTTTTCTTATATTACTGTAGTTATTTTTTTTTACCTCGTCCCCATGGTGTTTTATTGCCTCAGTACTTAATTGTTGTGGCAGATAAATTGTCTTGCACTGTTTAGTCCACCCTAGGGTTATTGGGTGTACTTCAAAAAAGTAACGTATTTTTAAATGGAAAGAATGTGCCTTGTTATCTTGTCATGCTCTGATCTAAAGAACTTTCTCTTGCAGTTTCTACCAGCCATGAAAGTCAAGGATGATTTGGTTGTAGCAGAGGTGGAAATCAATGACGTTCCTTTAAATTCGAGAAACTTGCTGACAAAGGGGCAGACCCAGGATGAGGTGCGAATACAATTGATCTATTCCCATTAGATGTACTCAGTGTTTTTTTTAAAGGACATGTTTAGACCTGTTTTTCCCTGCGCCCTTGGGAAGGTTTTTCTTTTCAGTACTATTTCTTTTGACAGAGCCTATTGGGTGATCATCCGAGTGGTTAAAACACCTGAATGGTTTCATCTCGTGGGTAGTTCTTTATTTAAACAAGCAGGGTGTGCGGATAACCTAGAAGGAAAATGTGCTCACTTTTGACATTATTCAATTTGCTATTTTTGCATGAAGCAGCTAGATCTAAGGGGTATTGGAATGTTTCCATTATCTGTGAAGAATGGAACCAGAGTCAGTAGGATGGTCTCAAAGGCTCATTGGATTCAGTGCTTGTTCTGTGTGTAATTACTGGGCACAGGTTCAGTTTGAAGCACATCTAACTCCGTTTTGAATCCGCTAGAGATCTAGGACTCGTAAGCCATTTTTCGGGTAATGTTGCCTGTCATTTAAATTACAGGAGATCGTTGAAGTCGTGCTGTGTGTAATATTAAAGGCTTGCCATTCTTTCAATGTTAGATTAATTTACTGCCACTAATTAAGGATGAGTATCTTTAACAAAACACTGTAATTTTCAAACTGTAAAGCTTGATCACAGGAGATTTTGTTTTCCGGAAATTCTGTGAACGAATCTTGGTGTATTTCTTACAGATAAGTCGCTTAAGTGGAGCTGCCGTGTCCACACGAGGCCGTTTCATGTCAAATGAGGAAAAAGCCCTCATTGGAGCTGGGTAAGTGTTTTTCTGTTTTTGTTATTATAGTGTAATTGTAACAAAGTTTAAAATGAGGGTTGCTGTTTCATCATTCTTCTAAACTGGATTAAACTTGTGTGGCTTCTTTTTCTGTAAACCTGTAATTTATTTATTTTTTTGACTATAGGGAACGCCCTCTGTATCTACATGTCCAAGGCCATTCGCGGGACCAGGTGGAGAGTAAGTACCGTTGGTGTTTTTGTCTTGTTCATTTTGTATTCTACTATTGAGATCATTTGATGTTGAATCTGTCAGTAAGAACACTATTTAAGAGCAATTGAGATCACAGCCTTCAATCTGGAATTCTTACATTTGGGAGCATGTGGCGAGTTAGTAGCATGTGTGCCACCATTCCATAGTCATTTTTGTAAGTTGTACGCTACTGCTATTTTGCCTAGTACATTTTGGATGTATTACACATGAGTATGCCTAGAGCAGGTGTCTCCAACCATTGGATCACAAGCTGCTAGTAGCTCCCAGATACGTTCAGAGTACTTCGTAGCTTTGAATTCATTTTTAAATAAGCACTGGTTCACATTACCCTTTTAAGGCCAAGGGGAGGCTGTGTTTATTTTATCATCCAGTTGTAGTTAGCAGGGCCTGATAAGTTAGCAGGGCCTGATAAAGAGCAGTGCTGGAGTCAGATTTCTGATCCAGACTAGGGCTGTGTCACAGATGCGAAGAACTGAGGCACTGATGTATTTAACTCTTAAATAAAAGTCCTTAACTCCATATTAGAGCATGATAAAATTATATTTCTGAATGCTTTTAAATGGGAGAACAGTACAATTAAACTTTACTTTAAATGATTGTTATTTCTACATTTTAATTTTCTCCCATTATAAAGTGTTACATTCACAAACCGGCATCTTGCTCCCAGTGGCCAGTAGACACAATGCCATATTTGTAACTGAAGAACAGTCATTTTTTAATGGGAGAAATTTAAAGTGCAGAAAATTGTTCCACATTTTGAACTTCTTTGCAGAACAATTTTCTGCACTTTAAATGTATCCCATTTAAAAAGAAATGGTTGGAGGTTTGTGTTATGCATGTAACTGTGCCATATGGCGAAAGGTAAATCCTGATGCACTAGTACATACGACGACACAGGCTCTCACCCATACACCCATAGCCCATTCATACTCGCACATGCTCACACATCCCCAAAGAGCACACTATGACATCCATGGCAGCCCTGTCATAGTGCCTCATGTCAAAGTATTTTGTTCAAACCATGGTATCTGCCTTTATGGACATTAGGCTTAAAGTCAATGAAGCTGGGCTTGGAGTTGTCTGGAAATCATGCATGGGTTGTTTAGCCTTCAGTAGTTCACAATTTTTATTAAAGAAATGGTTGAAGACACCTGCCGTAGAATCACTGAAAAAAATGAAAATCTTCCACCATTTACCCCTTCAAAAAAATTTGCAGCATGCTGTATACAATTATCTTCTGCATACTTTTACAATTTTCCTATCTTTGCAAAAAACTGTTAACGAAAGGTGCATGTAGTGGGACCTAGGATAAAAGACACCGCTTTTCGTACCTGTATTTGCCACTCGTAATATTGCGTATATTTTAAGTCTAAAACTGTTAATTCACAAAGTAGCAGGATCCAGAAAGAGTAGAATTATTTATATTCACCAATATGAAGCCCTCCTCCCCTTCTTTATACATATGATGAGGGATTTTCTAGAATAATCATTTCGTAGGCTATACCGTTGTCCAGCCCTAATCAACATGCCCAGACATTACAAGGTCCGTTTTAGTGGGAAGAGGGTGGTGGTTTTTAACGAGCCAACTGTTTCACAACCACCACCCCCTTCTTTCATAAGGGGACAGCCTATTACCAATTTGAAGTGCCCCAACTCTCGCAGCATCAATAAAATGAGCCTCCATCAGTTCCAGAAGATCTCCTGTTGCCAGTATCTTTATCGCCAGTGGAGCTTGTTTTCTAGGTAAGGTAATAGATCAAGTCAGAAAAATAGGTGCCTGGCTTCCACCCTCATCATAAATTTCTTCCTCGCTTTCTCCCATGAAACCTTTTTTCTCCACTCGACTGTCTGCTTGCTCATTGTAACTCTACTTCCTAAACATTGACCACCTCGCTGTTTATTCTGTGTATGTCTATGCACGGGATGAATCGGTGCTGGTTAAACTGTTTGTTTTATCTCTTCGGTCATTGATGCAGCCAGGCTCTGCACTCTTAGTCAATAAACGCGGAGGTGTACCCCCCTTAGTATGTTTAAAGTTTCTGTCCCGGGCATCAGTTTGGTGACTACAATAACAAAGGAGCTCCTGCACTCTTTTCCCCATCTCTGATATTTATCCCTCCTGGATTTTTGGCAAAACCCTTTCTTGATCTTGTTCCATTTCTTGCACCCTATTAGTTAAATTATCCAGTGTGTATTACACTGCATGTTACTAGTTGTGTGGTTATTTATATGCACTGCATTGTGGCTCACCATGCCAGGAGACACTGGGTGCCTCCCAGGGTGGATCAGTGAACCGTGAACTGATGAACCTTTCAGAAGCTTCAACGGTGTTCAGACATCTTGGTATCAAGCCATGCCTCTTCTCAAGTTGTGAATATTTACACAATTATTACGGGTGAAGGATATTTGGAATTGGATTTCATAAATGTGTATATACTTTATAAGCATTATAGTTATTGATAGTATCCCTATCTTTTCTGTTGGCAGAGGTTTTTAGGGGATAATACAGCTCTAATTGAAATGTTTATCTCAAAATCATTGGACCAGAAATTGTTTTTGGTTTACAGTAGCTGATTGTATAGAGCAATTATACAAATGTATATCTTGTAATTTCAGTAGTGAGTTTAACTCTGTATATTAATAGACACTGCAAAGAATTTCAGTGTAGTCTGCTTGTTGACTTCAAATCTTTGTAGGACTACAGTTCTTTAGAGAGCTGTAAATCTTGGTTCAAGTTAAGTAGCAAACTAAGTAATGCAGCACTCCACGAAATAATGCACTGCACATAATATGTACATAACATGGTACACCACCTTAAGGATTGATATGCATCTTTATATTGTTAGTATCAAGTAAAACCTGGGGAAGGCTTCAAATCTATCTTCTGGGTACGTGGAAGATTGCTATATGCAAACATAACTTTTCATCATACAGAAACCCCACAGGAAAGCAATTCTGGGCCGGTAGTTGGTACTTTACTTGTAGTTATCAGTTGCATACCCCCTCCTTTTCTTTATATTCTTTGTTTGCTGTCTGTGAGCGAGTTTTTGGTTCTGTCCAGAAGAGTAGCCTTTTTGTCTAACAACTGAAAAGCCAGGGGTTTTAGCTATAACTATAATGTGCGTTATCTACACACATTGAGGAGTCACCCTTTTCCAGCAGCAGTTTGAATGGAATTAATTGTGGGGACTAGTTTGTCTTTTCTTTTTCTGAGTGTAGTTAATATGCCTGTCAACCGCTGCCAACATTTGTTCTGCCTTTTATTATTGCATGAGCCAGCTGGGTCATTCTGATTTAGGTAGACCACGACCAGGGTTGCCTAGCACTCATCATAGACTGCAGCAAAATATACTCCCTGTGCATGTTATTGACCATATTGGGAGTCCTCATCCTATGTGGTGGACTTGATATGCTATAATTTCGTACCAGTTTAAAAGAATAATTTGTCCATTATCACTTTTGCATGGTGGATAAGTGAGCTGAGTGGTGATAGGGAGTTTTTTCCTGGTACAGAAGTGTTTTTTTTTATCTGGTTCCCTGAGACCCATGCAGTTGCAAAGCCTCCATGATGCCCTTATCGTGTGAACTCCCCCTTGTTCTGTCATGTTCTTTCTTTGCTTACTTGTATTTACAGTACTCCATATATAATGTAAAAATCCACATAGTGAGGCTGGGTAACCTCCTTAAACAGTATCTTCGGCATTCAGCCCACTTGGGGAAAGTGAAGGTGTATGGAGTATGTTGTAGAACTCTTCAGTGCCTTACTATCATTCCTTTTATTGATGTTTAAGAGGCTCTGCTGAATGTATGGGAGTGTTAAAGCTGTGTGTTTTTTGTATGTGATAAAGATGGACCTTGTATCAGGAAAGTTTGATTAATGCAAATCTATTCACAAAATCTAATCCTTTTACCAAAGTCTGCTCGTCAAGCAGAATGGTAATTAAAAACAAGCATTTGCAATGCAATATGTCTCGCATTAGGAAAGTTTGACCAGTGGTATTGTAAATGACAACATTTTTATTTATGTGTTGGTTTTGAAAATAGCGAAATTAATAGCTTTGTCATTAACAATGCCAATAGTTATAACTTTTGAAAATGTGACACCTATAGCATTTGTAATGCAATGTGTTATATTTACGTCACTTAGATGTATTGATATTACAAATAACAATGGCTTTTATTTTTTTTAAATATTTAATACTTAAAAGTTATTATGTATAATGGCAATAGCTTAAAATTTAGTAGTAAATAACTTTTGTGAAGATTATGTTCAGTGTATTTTATCGTGACTAAAATATAAGAACAGAAGTGAAATATCAAACATTTTTGTCACATTTGTAATAAAGCTTGAACATTGAGAGAACATATTTGAACCAGTTGTTGAATGGCTGTACAGATTGATGGTGTGGTGGCGCTGAGTGATGTTGTCGTGGCGACAAGTGATGCTGTGGCGTTCAGTGATGCTGTGGCGTTCGTGGCGTTCAGCATGATGCTGTGGCATTCAGTGATGTTGTGGTGCCCCTGAGTGATGCTGTGGTGCCCCTGAGTGATGCTGTGGTGGTTCGATAGAGGGAGGGCGATAGAGAGAAGCGTGCACTGACGGCTGGTGGTGTTTGTGTCTGGTGAAAGCGTGCACTGACAGTTGGTGGTGTCTGTGTCTGGTGAAAGCGTGCACTGACAGCTGGTGGTGTCTGTTGAAAGCGTGCACTGACAGCTGGTGGTGTATGTTGAAAGCGTGCACTGACCGTTGGTGGTGTCTGGTGAAAGCGTGCACTGACAGTTGGTGGTGTCTGTGTCTGTTGAAAGCGTGCACTGACCGCTGGTGGTGTCTGTTGAAAGCGTGCACTGACCGTTGGTGGTGTCTGGTGAAAGCGTGCTCTGACAGTTGGTGGTGTCTGGTGAAAGCGTGCTCTGACAGCTGGTGGTGTCTGGTGAAAGCGTGCACAGACAGCTGGTGGTGTCTGTGTCCGGTGAAAGCGTGCACTGATGAGTGATGGTGTCTGTGTCCGGTGAAAGCGTGCACTGATGAGTGATGTCTGTGCGTGGTGAAAGTGTGCACTGACGTTTTGGTTTTCCCAATAAATCCTCCTAACCATAAACAATTTACATCCTGGAGTTTCAATTGCGTGACCACAAATTATTTATCAGCCCTCTCCTAAAAAAGGTGATGCAAATGATGATGGTTTGGATAGTTGGGAGAGGCGATGTGGTTTCCAAGACTAAGTTTCCACTATCTAGAATTTGAGTTGTTGACACCAACACTAGGTTGTTTGTGCAGAGCCCAGGCTGACATCCCTGCAGTTGAATTTCTTCATCTGCCTGCCATAGGTCCTAGCAAAGTTGCTGTAATCTTTAGCTGGGAACAGAGATCGGAGCGAGATGGAAGCCCTCCCTGTTCGAAACTTCAAACTCAGAAATAACTTACTGTGCAAGGAGAGGTCTTTGAATTGTGTGTGCTTGCAAAGGGTGTGTTATCTAGGACAAATGCTGAGGGTTTCATTTAGAGGTAATGCAGCAATTCAGGGAGGAATTCTAGGCCCGAAGACCATATAGGCGATACCAGAGGACGAAGAAAATATCTACAGAGCTCTAGACAACAAAAGCAAAGAAAATGGAAGCAAAAGTATGCAGTGCAGACACATTGATCTGAATGTCTACAAAGAGATTTGTGATTTGTATGCAAGCTTGTACATTGTGGCTTTGGGTAGATGAGAGGATGACTTTAGCTTAGCCTGGGCAGAATGGAGAAACAATGTATTTAAGAAGTATAGGCATGAGTGAAAATTATGTTGCCCTCTTATTGGTGGAAAATGAAGGTTACAAGAACTACAGTCAGTAAAGCTTTGGTATGGCTAATAGCTGCACCCAAAACACTCCTGTATTTTAAATTTTTGATGAAATTTAAGGACAACGGTGCTGTAATATTAACTCACATCGTTGCTGTAAAATTAACCATGTGGCAATAACTAATTTACTTAATTGGATATCAGGGCTATGAAAGAAGAGTGGAATGTGAGACCTGTTTGAGGCAGCTGCAGGACTGTGTGTGGTATTGGAAGCCATAAGGGTGGGGGAGGGAGGGCGCAGGCCTACTTTCCGAGGGACTGCATTTTTAGTGAGCTTTTTCATTGGTACTTAAAAAGCAAAACAGCAATTCATTGTTGTTACAACATAAATGCAGAATGCCTGCAAACGAACTTCTGAGCTGAGGTAGGAAACCAACAAAAAGCGAAAGGTCACTCGCGGGTGAGTAGAGCAAATAAACATGATATGGAGAGGTCCTGAAAGCACTCTAGCGTGAAGGTAGCTGCAGGCGAGGACTGCAGGCCGCAGGGCTTCGTTCTGGGAAAGTCTCAGGACACATGTGAGCGCTTACCGCCTTTAGCTACCGAGTCAGCCGTGGGAGACACCGCTTCCTACAGAGGAAGCGCCCAGGAAAGTCGAGGCAGTGAAATCGGAAAGTGTGGCCATACATTAGATCTATTTGTGAAGGTTTGAGTAGTGCAGAAGACGCCACTGTTGACGTCAGAGCTCTTTAATCCCCTGTGTAAACAGTGCTGGTTACAGGCTGCAGAAAGAGTAAAGAAGTGTACGAGGCTGTATTCTCAATGCGCCCATATTCGCATAGCAGGTGACGGTCATTCCCCACCCTCAGAAGCTCAATGGGCAAAGCTTTGACGAGAATCTCTTTCCAAATGGCGATGCTGAGCTAGAAGAATGAGGTGAACAAGCAAAGCAGTAAGGGGCTTCGGATGGCAAATTGGGAGCATTTGGCGGCTGCTGTGATGGTCTGAGTGGCCCTGACATCAAAGCGGCCGCAAATGCTCCAGCGCACATGAGACCTAACAAGCTCTCTGCATTGCTGTGGCGGGCGAGGCATTCCTTTCAAGTCGGATGGGGGGGGCAGGCAAATGGCAAGCGCACGCACGAGCACATGCACTGTCGATAATCCGCATTGAAAAGCCCCTTGGTAAGCTTTCCTGGAGCAGCTCTCTCTCTCGCATAGCTATTGCTTACGCAAAACGCTAGGCGAGACCTAAAAAAGCAAGACAGGCTGGTTAGTCCATCAAAAGTAGTCTTTGACGGCATAGACAATCCATCCATTTTTATAACCATTCAGTAACATATTTTTATTCTGTAACGTTGCAAAAGATTGCCTTGAGGGGAAGCTCTATCCCTGCATTAAGTCTTTATTTATTCCCAACAGAAGCGGTAAACCTTATAAAAGAGATAATCACTAGCGGCATGATGAAGGCTGCAGCTGGAGGTGCCGTTTTTAATGGTGCGACCGTGACGGTGTATCATCAGTCTGCTCCCTCCTCTCACCTGCCCCAAACTGGCGGCCCGAAGCAATTCCAGTCCGGGGTAGGTAAAGTAAGAACAACAATCTATATTTATTTTTGATATGTTGATTTTTTGCACAGTGATTTCAGTAATTAGCTTTGACATAGTTGTGTGTGCAGAACTGGGTTGGAGGCTTTGACTGCTCTTAGGAATATGTTTGCCTCTTTTTCGAACTCTGAAATATGATGCATCTTAGATGACGAAGATTCCCAAGACAACTGATATTATTGTATATTAAGTAAAGTAGAAGTTATCGGGGGTCTTGGAAGCTTTAACTCTTTTCAAACTATCCACCTCTTCCTGTTGGTTAGTCTGCCCTGTCCAGGCCATGCCATTAAAACATTTATGGAAATGCTTTAGGATTTGACGTTTAGTATCAGAATAAAATATCGTGCATTACATAATATAGAAGCAAAGCGAAGTTGCGTGATGAAATGTTCCACCAAGGGTATGTGGTATGGTGCAAGACTGTAAAAGGATTTTGCGTAAGCTTCTAAGTCCTGAAAGGAAAGATTGTTAGTTTTAATTTGACTTTCTTTTCCTTCCGACCAGTAACCTAAAAGGCACATTTGTGTAACAGTTACCCTGAATTGTTATGGGAGTGGTTCACTGATGCATAGCCTCTTAATGGTAATTAATATTGTAGATGATTGCTCGAGGTGAGGAAAAAAAAATCCTTGCGCGGGGTGCACCTGGATTTCTTTAGATTCCTTTTTTAGCTTCGCAGTTAATTTATTTTCTCTGAAATCAGGTTACTGCTGTTCTTTGAGCGTAGCCAATGTCTGTTTGCACCACCCTCAGGAAGGATCATACATTTTTAAGGCCCCTGAACCAGGATTTTTTCATGTCCATCCAAATGGATCCAATGTGCTTGAATGGTAATAATGATTGAGATTTAATAACTTGTTTGTGGTCCCATAAAATGTCATCCTTTTTTGGGCAAATGGCAGTGATTATTGTTTTAGTAGGTCGAAATTGTGTATTAATCTTTTTTTTTTTTTGTGCTCCATGTAGTATTTTTGTAGTGTTTAAAGCAATACGTTTTGTTTGTGTGCTTATTGGAGGATAAAGAAGGCTGGGCCTGTATAGTTAGGTTCCGCTGATACCATCTTCCTAGAAAAAAAGGAAGCAGAGAGCAGTCCTGTCTAAAGAGCAGCCAAGGACTGACTGCACTGTCCGACAGTTATTCTGGCAAATTTCTGTTTGCCTTGATTTTCTTACGAGTGGGTGAGTCATGTCTTGGATTCTCATAATATGATTACTGTCTGTCTTTGCCAGATGCACTACGTGCAGGATAAACTGTTCATTGGCCTGGACCAAGCGCCACCCTCATTTAACGTGAAGGAGAAAGTGGAGGGGCCAAACTGCTCGTACCTACAGCATATCCAGTTGGAGACGGGAGCCAAGGTTTTTCTGCGCGGAAGGGGCTCTGGCTGCATCGAACCTGCATCTGGCAGAGAAGCCTTTGAGCCGATGTACATTTATATTAGGTAATCGGAGATGCTCTAGGGTCTGCAGGGACCAAAGTACATTTACACTGCTCATCTATCCTCTCCCAATTGCATATTCTGCTTCTCCATTATTTCCATATTGTTAGACCTAAATAAAGCATTTTAACTTGTTTTAAGAATAAAGTAATGTTATAAGCTTTTCTGCAGAGATCTCTGAATGTTGGTCACTCCTTCTTTGGCCATAAGGGATTGGTACAAACTTATTTTAACTATCAAAATTTGAGGCTCTTTAAAAGCCAGTGGGGCTGCAGGAACTATGCTGTTTAGGACTTGACCACCTATGTGTGGCAGAGTAATTGAATGTGATGTCACAGAGCTTTTTCTCAATAGTAGTTCTACTTTTTGTCATGTTCTTCTGCAGCCATCCTAAACAAGAAGGGCTGACCACAGCGAAAAAACTCTGCGAGGATTTATTGCAAACTGTAAGTGATGGCAGCATAAATGTTCCACTCATTCAGTTCCTTAAAATAACAACCCATCAGTATCTTAAGTTCACTTTCCGATTTTTTTTGCATTGAACCACAGTTCATGTCCTTTTGGTCAAGTAGTCACTCTTGTTATAAGTAGGTTGGACATCTGCTGTAACACAGTTGACCGAATGCTTATAATCTGTCCCAATTGCATTTAAACTAATTGTTTGTGGCCAGGCAGTCTGGAACTGTATGTATGTTCAAGGTCCCCTGCTTGACTGAGTAGAACATGCGCCCCTGCCTTGATCTCTAGCCACAAGCAGAAATTATTTTTATGCCCATCGTGGTACACACAGATATCATTCATGTGGATTGGAGGTACAGTTTATAACTCAGATTGAGTCCCAGAGTAGGGCTTTTGGTGCCCAAGGGCATGTCATGTTGAATTCACCCTTTTTTTCGTAAAGCAGGACTACAGTCAACTCAATGGCCTGAAGAGGGCTGACAGTGGTGACAGCAGTACTTTTTCTAGTGGCAAGTCAAGCACTTTTACCTATCCTTGGCAGACAGTCTTTAAAGTGGTAACAAGTACTCTGCAAATGGATCCTTCGCTCCTTTGTGTGGCGTAAATGTTGCGCAGGTCTGCAGTTTAGCATGTGTTAAAGTTGTGTTTGAAGTGCATGTGGGTGTAACAAGGCTGTTACAAAGGGCAGTGAGGTAGCTGGGTGTCTGTTTATTCTAGGTATGCAGTACAGAACATAATAAGCTGGAGAAAGAGACCTTTCTCTGTAATATGCGGCAGCACTGTATGCTTTCCTAGTAGATAATTGTGGCTGGCTAGCCGCAGCAGTGTATTTGGAGGTTAATCCGGGACTTCTGTTGCGCTTCTCACTTTTCTTGGTGCACTTTTTTCTGTGTGGACTTCCCAGCGTGAAGGAATGCAAATCGGAAATGGAACAGAGATAGAATAGTGAAAGGGGACCTGAACCCGGATCACTGCTGGCGCCGGTCGTGAGACCCACTGCGGAGTCGCCTGCGAGTTGCCTTGGTTGCCTGTTGAGTTGCCTTGGTTGCCTGCGAGTCCAGCTGTGGAGGTCCGGTCGTGGAAGGGGACCTGGACCGCTGCTGGCGCCGGCTGGACGTTGGTAGCCCCACTGCGGAGTTTGTTTCCTGACTGCCTGCTTTTACGGCCTGAGATCACCCCGGTGTCCCGCTCATGCTGGGGGTGTTCGCCCTATCCCGCCCGGTGAGCGGTGTGCCTGCCTGTTCGCCTTGGGGCTGAGCCTTGCGCACCACGGCGACACCAGAGGAAGTTGCTGCCAGGGTGAGCTCGATCCCCCCCCCCCCCCCCCCCCCCCCCCCCCGCCCAGCCCTAGCGATATCGTGGATCCGTGTCCGGGATCCAAGCAGATGAAAGGGTGTGCGGACTGACCTGGCGCAGGCGAGCGAGAGCGCCCCCACCTCTGTGGAGACTCTCGTGGGAGTGAGGAACGTTCGCTCGCGTACTCTGTTCAGCCGGATGCCTCCTCCGTTTGCCCCCCCCCCCGCCCCCAGCTGGGCAATCGGAGCGTCCCCGGTGTGCTCAGCCTGGGTGATCGGTCAGTGTCAACGCAACACTGCCTTGAAGCTACGGATTTGTAAAACATCAATGCAGTTCGGGCGACCACAATGAGCACGCTGTTCCTGAAGGTATCGCCACAAAAAATATTATTTCAAACAATCTTTATGGTTTCTTATAGGGGTACCTGCATGTAAAATTACTATTGCGGACACAGCAGCCCCTGCACTTTCCCTTACCTAAAATCGCGGGGGCCATAAACAGGAGCCATAAATCGCCTCCACTGCCCACCAGATGACCATGAGGCTGCATTCCATTGCGTTCAGGGGTCACCAAAAACAGATAAGTCTCTCCCCTCACCTCCATGCAACTCAGAAACTCTCTCCTCCCTGCCTAGCAACATAGATGATGGACTAACTCGACTTCCCCTGGATTAGAAAGGGAAAATAAACTCTTAACACATCTACAATAGACAAGGGACTACTACATAGGACTCTGGTCCCTGTATATTCTACTCTGGCGGCCATGTTGGACTAGTCCCCCACTTTGGTGGCCATCTTAGATTAGTCATCCAACTCAACAACTGCCCACACCTAAGGCTATCTTCATTCTCTTTTCTCATCAGGCCTACACCATTGGAACCTCACATTCTCATCTATGCACACCCGCCCCTCTTCTACCTACTTACCCACTCCTCCTCTGTTATGGAACGCATGGGCAAGCACACTTACAAAATTAACTACCCTCCCGAGTTATCCAAAAATAACGCCAAACGCTTCAAACACAACATCCTGAAGGCCCACCCTGAAACCCCGTTTGTGGACACCTATTTTTCACCGACCAATGGTGCCACGAGCACTGATTTCATTCTTAACACTCTACGCAGAGCACAATGGAGGAAAGCCTTCCTCTCCATTCTCACTATCTCCACCACCAGAAAAACCGCTCATGGCCTAACACTTACTACCACCCCATCCCAAACTTTCCCAGGTAGAGCAACCATCACCATCTACAACAGCGGTACCATCCTATTCCAATCCACTGATCAGAACCTGGACCTGCTCGACAATTTGTTCCCCACCTTCTTCGAACACCTCTCTAACCGGCGCACCTCCTTTCCTAACTTCTCAAGTTACACAACCCCCCCACTCCCACTTCTAATCTCCAATCTAACTTGCCTATCCTAGCACATCAGCTGAACGACACACACTTCTCCCATCCCCCCAGTGCTGTAGTCAGTCACCCACCAGTTGTAACCTCACCTCTCATCCACGCAAGAGGACTACTCCCCCCTCATATATCCCAAGCGATGTAGTCGCTCACCTACCGGATATAACCTCTCCACACCCCTCACCCAATGGCAGAGATCTCTCCCCCTCATACATCCTCCATACCCCCCAACTCTCACCTCCTATGAATCTCGCAGAACCCTCCATCGGCTGGAACCTATCCCCCTGCCCCGCGGCAGGTCCAGCTCTCACACTATCTCCCCTCCCACGCTTACTCCCCACTACCCCACTCTCCCAACCAGAGTCGCGGAACACACCACCTCCCCTACCTCAACCCCTCCTCCTCGCTCCCCCCCCCCACTCTCAGCCCCCGATACCCTCGACACACCCCCACTGTCTCCAGCCTCCCCCCACCCCTCAACTCATTTGCTCCGCCCCCCTCCAGCACCCCCACCTATGCCTCCAACACCCCCCTCCCCACCCCTCACCCACATTCTCTCACACCCATCGAATGACACCCCACTCACTATTACCTCAGAGCCCGGCATCAACGCTAGCATAGCCCCCCCCCCCCCCCAGTCCCCATTTCAGCTCCCTAATCAACAATTCGCCCACGGCGCCCATCCCTCCCTCCCCCCCTAACCCTCCTCTGGACATGATTATAGCCACCCTCTTACAAGTCAAAGAAGAGCTCCACACAATCAAAGATCTACTTACCACACTCACCAGACAACCCTTACCTATCACCGCCCCCTCACGCAACAAACCCCCCACCCACCCTACATACCCTCATAAATCATACTCCCCGCGTTGGCCCTCTATCCCCGCCCGTAATCACACACGCCCCCGTCACGCCCTTAACCCCCTTTCGGAACGTGACCTATGCACCCTCCTTCGCTCATTCGGCCCTGGTCCCTTAAAACACTAAACCGCTACACACCTCCCCATTCCCACAATCCTCACTAATCCCCTTAGGCCCCCCCCCCCCACTCTGAGCAACAGAAGTTCCGTCCCCAATAACCTCAGAAGTCCCCCTCTTTCTAGAGCAATCGATCACCCTTCTCTCCCCCAGACTCAAATGCATCCTTCTCAATTGTAGATCGGCCCTGAGACACTCCTCCGACATCGCGGATCTCATTATAGCATTGGACCTCGACCTGGCCATTCTGACTGAAACGTGGCTAACTGAATCTTCTACGCCTATAATGGACATACTAGTCCCCCCCCCAACTACCACCTCATTAGGCTCGACAGGACCGGCAAGACGGGCGGTGGATTCGCATGCATTTTTAGGATCTAATCAAAGCTCAAACCAAGATGCAACCTTCACAATCAAACAGCGCAACAAGCGATATTCCACACTGTGGAGACTTTTCCGCATTCTTCAAGCTAAAGACCGACAACATAAGAAGTGATCTCCTCATTGATGCAAGCCAATAGTCCAGCCCCATCAGAGTGACTACCACTCACCCTAAAAACAATGCATCACGGACGTCATTCGACACCTACACTGAAGAAGCAATTCGCAAACTGCTCACCACCTTGAAGCCCTCTAATCACTTCACTGACCCCCTACCTGCTAATACTGTGAAAGACTTCACCCCCTGCTCCTTCCACTCTGGACTAAAATCATTAACAGCTCCCTTCAACGAGGCCTCATCCCAGACTCCCTCAAGGTGGGGCAAGTCACACCTATACTCAAGAAACCTACAGCTGACCCGGCTGACTTGAACAACTATCGCCCTATCACCAATATCCCCACCTTGGCCAAGCTTCTGGAAAAATGTGTACAACTCCAACTGACTAAACACATTGATCAGTTTGACCTCCTCAACCCTCATCAATCAGGCTTCCGAGCGAAACACAGTACGGAAACGGCTATGACTCACATAATTGATGTCGCCCTCCAAATCCTTGACCGCAACGATTCCTGCCTCCTCATCCTTCTTGACCTCTCCTCAGCTTTTGATACTGTCAAACATGAAAACCTTCTGGAGCTGCTAAAGACCAGAATGGGTCTATCCGGGACTGTTCTCAAATGGTTCGCTTCCTTCCTACATAACTGTTCACAGAAGTTCAAGATCAACAACGTGCTGTCCTCACCGGTGCCGGTAACTTTAGGCGTCCCACAAGGCTCCTCCCTGTCCCCCACTTTGTTCAACCTCATCATGGAACCACTCGCCTCCTTGCTTCAAGCATCCAATGTACTCTTCCATATGTACGCCGATGACACTCAACTTTACCTCAAGCTACAATCCCCGGAAGACATTAAGCTTCTGAACTTCACACTCCGAAACACCCAATCATGGTTGGCCGATAATCACCTCAAATTAAATGCTCTGAAAACTGAGTTCCTTCTGATCTAACCCCCACGAAAATTGCCATCACCCAAACCTGGCTCAATCCGCTAACTGCGCTCCATGTCCAACCCACCATTGTGGAATCCGCGAAATCCTTAGGCATTACACTTGACGCCAAGCTCAACATGCAGCAGCACATTAGCAAAGGAGCTAACTTCCAAGTCAACATGTTGAGGAAACTTAAACCCTTCCGATCTGCTGAGGACTTCCAAACTGCCTTACAAGCCCTAGTCATCCCTCGCATAGACTATGGAATTGCGACCCTTAGCGGTCTCCCTCTTTCAACAACCGCTCCCCTAAGAGCCTCCTTGAACGCTGCCGTGAGACTCATCACTGGTTCTAGGAAACACTCGCATATATCCCCTGATTTAAAATCTCTGAACTGGCTGCCCTTTGAGGCCAGAATACAGCTGAAAAAACATACAAACGCTCCTTCTCAGGGATGGCGCCCAGGACCTGGAACTCACTCCCGCCTGAAACTAGGCATATCCCCTCCACGGCACTTTTTAAGAAAGAGGTAAAAGCCATCCTTATGGCCAAGTTCACCTGAACGCTTCTGATGCTGGAACAGGGACGTCTGTATCGTTGCTGCTGTACTGGTTACCAGTTTGTTTATTGTATTTTTATCTGTACATGACTGATATCCTATTATGCTATTTCACTTACCACCGACTACCATTTTGTTCCTAGTAGTCGGTTCCAACTTCCTTCCTGTTGCCCCTACCCCTTGTTCCTGCAAGCATTAAGAAAGAGGTTATAGCCATCCGTTTTGGCCTAAGCTCACCTGGTCTCTATTGTTGCTGGATCTAAGACTCTGCACCGCTTTTTGTTTTATTAGTTACTTGATCGTTTACTGTTCCTCATATATGTACACGATTGTTATCCTATTCTACTAAGCTATCATATTGTACCCAATACTGTATATTGTACCCTGTCTCTGTAAAGCGCTCTGATATCTGCAAAGATCTTGTTCGCGCTATATAAAACTTTGAATAAATAAATAAATGTAGAGGGAATTCTTTTTGCCAATTAGCACTGTTGACTAGTGAAGTCTGTGTCAAGGGCTACAGGTCTCCAGTGCAGTGAGTTTAGAGAGCCTTAACAGCACCAGATATTTCAAATTAGACTGATTTCTTGTTAGAAGTAAGTCTTTTGCTTCACTTACGGTCTTCCCTTATGACTCTGACTCTACACAGTGCACCGCCCTACTCTTCCTTGTTTTGTTTAAGGGATCCTACATTGTCTCTGCAGCTCCTCTCTAGCCTTTTGTTGACACATGTTCAGTTGGTTGCTTCCAGTCACTTATTCAGTCCCCTAGGACTCCATTCTTAGGCTTTGCTCAAGCATTTTATTGACTGCTAATCTTTAACCACCAATAAAAAAAAAACACGCCGTCTGACAGCCAATGGCGCATCCTGAACCCAACCTCAAAGCAGTTGGTTAACAGTGGTAAATGCAATGTAGAAATACTGACACCAGGGAGGAATCAGCACGCACAATTATTTGAGTGAATGTATTCTAAATAATAATTTAATTTAAATTGAGGTTTACGGTTTGTAATTCGGTTTTATAGCTACCTTCCCATAAAGCCCCTCACTGTGTTCCTTCCTCGGCGTCTGCAGTCTCTGCTTACGATGACTCAGTTCTGTGAGACTCTTACAAGAGGTCCAGGCTTTGTGAACCTTTACAGCTTCTTCAAATGGACTGAAATAGGCCCTGCACCCAATGTTATGTTCACAAAAGCCTATCTAACAGAGCTTGAGGGACTTTGATAAAATTGTACTCCTATTTTGCTTTTGGTACTGAGGCTGCTGGCGGCTCTTTCCCTCTTTCTTTCTCTCCATCTCCCTCTCAATTTGTCTCGCTCCTCCTCACCGGCTGAAAACCGTAAACACAAATGGCACTTACCCTCTCTTCCTCACCTGTCATTCATTTTCGTGTGAAATTGATCCAAAAAAGAGGCGGGGGAAACACATTGCTTAAAATTGCGTCTTTTTCTGACATTTTTCCCTCCCAAATTGCAGCCTTTGGACAGAGAAACAAAAGGAAGAAAAACATTGTTTAAATAAGACAAAGTGGCCTGATTGGTTTTAGTCGCACCCAAACACATTAGCGCCACTTTACAGAGTTTGCCAGTGTAGCGCCACTATGGGGAATAGTCTCCCCACCCCTTTTTAGGCCTCTGGCTCTGCATACACTGCGCAGCAGTGTCCGCGCAGCCCAGAGTCCTAATCCCGGCATTTTGAAAATGGACCTTGGATTTCACATAGCTTGTGCGTGTGGATTTCCAAGGTCCAATTTCATTGGCCTTCGGATGCGTGCTGTTTTTAAACAGAACACGCAATTTGCCGTAGGCAGTCGCCTAGCTCAGCCTATGGCCTATTGGTGTCTGTTACGAGTTATAAAAGCCAAAGCGATCCAAGCCCAAAAAGCCTGTTTATTATTTGAAGATGCAAAGGGCAAAAAGAAACCCAAAAGGCCCCTCCAGATTTAAATGCAGAGAAATCGCACGTGGCAAACCCTCAGGAAAAAAACCTCTACCCTAAATGGGAAACGGGAGGGTGAAGTTGACTCATGATGGGGATATCTGGGTGCTGAAAAAAGGCACTCTGTAGTAGAGGCCAAGAAGAAAGGTCTCGACGTCACAAGGATGAACAGCCTCGAGGCCAAATTGAAGCCTTGATTAAAAGGAAGTGAGATAATGGTGGCATTTACTCCGCAGCCCCTGGCTTTCCTTTGAACCATATACAAGGGACCAGTTAGGTAAATATGCTAATTATGGCTGTGACTTAATCTCTTGTTGAAAGAGGGAGAAGAGGCACTGTACCACTAGCTAGCAGAGAAAGTGCACAGGGATCTACATCCAGCAAAAATATCGGGTCCAGCACAGTCCGAAACATCCGGGGTGACGGTGCTGAAAGGGTAGATTTCCAATTATGGCACGTCACACTACAGTGGGCCATATGAGCATGGTTTTCTGACTTAGGTGTGCTGGCACAGAAAAGTGTGATGCCACTATGAACACGGCAGGACATTCTAACCATGTAAGGGGGCAAAGTGTCCCACCCGTAACCATAAAATCTTTTTTGCAACATGGCTCCTGAGTAACTAGAATTTGAACATCTGCAACTGCTCAAAAACGTGGGTGTCCTCCAAGGCGTCAAAGGGTTCCTGGAGAGGGTGAAAAGATTATCACCTCCAGGAGCAGTTCCCACACCCACATTTGAACCTTACTCCTGAGGCGGAAGTCGGGAGCTTTAGGTGCGATTTTTAATAATTTTGAGTCACTTGTTTAACAAACTGTATTTTATTCTCACCTTACTTGTGCTCACTCTTGGGGCAGAAGCCCACCCTCTGTCATCCCGCACAGCCGATTTGAACGCTGTCGCGGACTTTAGGGAAACAAACATTTGCGGCCGCCATCTCCAGCGTGCACCCAGGCCACGCTCCTTCGAGACCACACCCCCCTTTCTACTATAACATGTGCATCTATCGGAAGCGCAGCGGACGAGCGCCGTTTGCGCGCCTAAGGCAAGCCCGTCTGCGCCCGTCCGCGTCCGAATGGGACCAGTGGCCAGCACTCTGCCTATTTCACACAATATTCCCCTGCGCAGCTACTTAGCCTTCAAGGCTCGTGGCCTCTGGGTGATATTGTAACAGCGCGCATTAACAGATTGGGTCTGACCCCTCCATCCGCTTCCCACCATTCCCCCCCTCGGTCTCCTCCACCTACCAACTGTTCCTGCTCTGTTCCGTCGGCCCGCCCTTCCATCACCACTTTATCTGCTTTTTACCTTAATACCAGGTCAGCTGTTAAGCATTACTATGAACTCTTCACTTTATTGGACCTGCACAAACCCGACCTCCTTTTTCTTACTTGGTTTTGTGACAGTTCCCTTCCCCCCTTATTAGCCATGCTTCCCGCATCATATTATGCACTTCGCGCCGATCGTCCCCCCCGGTAAACCGGGTGGTGGCGTCGCCCTGATTGCCCTCAGAGAAATAGTTTTTCAACCTCTAACTTTCTCCCCTATCGGCTCTTCGGATTTTTTAGTTGCCCGCACACTCTTTCAGTACTCCGCTCACTTGTGTGCTGATGTACCGCCCTCCCTCTTCTCCTCAACTTTTTCTGCCGTGCTTCCAAGACTTGGTGACAACCCTAGTTGTAAACAACTCAGCCATTTTGGTATTAGGAGACTTCAACTTTTGGCCTTCAGATCCGGCCGAATGTTCAACATCGAAAGAATTTTCGGAGTCTCTCCGTTTTCCTAATTTTTCCCCAGTTGTGCACTCCCCAACCCACTGTCAGGGCCACATCCTAGACCAGATTTGGTCCCTCAACTGCCCGGTGTCGTCTTTGACCATTTCCCCTTGCACCTGGTCCGATCATTTTCTCATCTCCTTTTCATTATCCCTTAGCTCAGCCCGTAAGTCATCCCTCCCTAAAAACATTTGGGCCCGCTCCTGGAACCACGTAGATGTGACCTCCCTGTCTGCTACACTTTCCGCCTCTCGCCCGGATCTTCACGGGCAGTCATCTCTCGAACAAGCTGATTCCATCAATTCTTGGCTTTGTTCAGGTTGCGACTTAGTCGCTCCCTTAAGGCGTGTATCATCCAGACGCACCAACGACTCGAATCACTGGTTCAATCAGGAACTTAAAGTTCAAAAACTTAACGTCCGTCGAGCAGAACGCTCTTGGAGGGGGGGCTACTGTCCAATACTAAGAAATCAATACATCACCCTTCTGGCCCAGTACAAAAAAATCCATCTTGGTCAACAAGAACGCCTACTTTTCTTCTAAAATTCTAGCCGCCGAAAATCAGTCCAGAGAAATCTTCACTATTGTGCACGACCTTGCATACTCTGATAGGGCCTCTCTCAAACCCTCCCCCTCCCAGCATCTTTGTGACTCCCTCAGTTCTTTTTTCCTTGATAAAATTTCTACCATTAAAGCAAATATCCCCCCTCCTTTGTCAACCCCCAATGTCCCCCCAACATAGCAAGTCTGGACTTCATCCCTCTCCTTATAGAAGAATCCTTTCTTTCTCTTCTACCGATGGTCAAGTCCGGTTCCCCCTTAGATCCCTGCCCTGCACATATTTTGAAACAGATTTACTCTGCATGTGCCTCGCCTCCCCTCACCCTTCTCAATAGCTCGCTATTACAGGGCATTGTCATCCCACCTCTTAAATCGGCCCCCATCCTACCCATTTAAAAAAAAATGGAGCGGACCCCTCAGTACTTGTCAACTATCGCCCTATCTCACTCCTGCCCTTTTTGGCGAAGGTTCTGGAGCGCCATGTAACCAGAACGCTGAGCACCTTCGTGGAGGAGAATAGGGTATTAGCCCCCCGGCAGGCTGGGTTCCGTCCCTCACACTCCACGGAGTCCGTTGTATTATCGGTCCTTGACAACCTCAGAGAGGGTATGGACACTAACCATCCCCAGGCCCTGGTGGTCCTCGATCTCTCCGCCACTTTTGACACGGTTGATCATTCCATCTTATTGTCCCGTGTCAGAGCGGCGGGAATCGGAGGATCGGCCTTGGTCTGGCTTTCCTCCTTTCTGAGTGGCCGCACCCAAGCAGTGCGCTTTGGTGATTTCTCAGCGGACTTCCAGCCGGTCAAATGTGGGGTCCCCCAGGGTTCATCCCTCTCCCCGTTGTTTAATTTGTATATTGCTCCTCTTATTTTTGCCCTCCAACAACTAGAGGTCTCCGTCTACAATTATGCGGATAACCTCCAGCTTATTTTTTCACTATCCTCCTCCCCAGAGTCCATCTCTAATTTTCAAACTGTCATGACTTTCATTCAGGACTGGATGAATCACAACCACCTGAAGCTCAACCCCGACAAAACGGAGTTGGTGCTGACAGGTGGTTGCTCCAGTCCCTGGTTCTCTTCTTTCTGGCCCCCCTCGTTGGGTTCTCCCCCAACCCCATCCTCCTCTGTAAAAACCCTTGGGTTTAAACTGGATCATCAACTTTCACTTCACTTCACTCCCAAGTCAGCACTGTGGTGTCGTCGTCTTTCCTTTCCCTTCGCACTATTCGCAAAGTCTCTCGGTTTTTAGGTCGAGGGACCGTTAAGCTCCTTGCCCCGTCTCTTCTCCATTGGCTGGCTTCCTAAATGGAGGCCAGCCATTGGAGGAGAGATCCGTCACTCCGATGTAGCCCCGTCCTTTTCGGATTTGGGGGCGTAATTTTTGCTGTTCTTTAGATAGTGACGTCGTGCGTCACTCAAAACCGCAAAACCACGCCCCCAATTCCGAAAAATTCAGAACCCTGCGGCAGCCATTTTCTTTTCCCCGCAGTGAGGGTGAGGCTTGAGCCTCTGCCTCTGCCCCCGTTTGTAGTGCTCCTGCACCCCTGTTTGTGCCCCAACTATCTCATTGCACTGTGCATCGTTTAATTTGGAAAGGATTGAGCTAAAAAAAAATGATGTGCTGCGACCGCCGTCTCTTTAACCCGACAGTCTACGTCCCGAAAGTCACAAGACAACACGCCAGCAAAGTGCCCAAGAGTTAGGATGGGGCGACGCAAAACTTTACATTGTAAGTAAATAGCTCTTTTGTTTTTCAAATGTGGCTGTACGTGTTTGCTGAACATACACAGGACAAACTTAGATGGTGGGATGGGATCTTTGTACTGCTCCTATCTGCTCGCAAGGGTGTTTGCTTCCCGTCCGCTCGCCCTGGGAGCGCGCTTTCACCACCCTCATCTGGCGCCGCCATGTTGAGCCTTCATCTTCCGACGGCGTTATACACCATTTCCCTCCGCACCGGACAGCAGCGCAGCCAGGACCACCTCGTCACAATCCTGCTCCGTTGCATTGTAAATGCTTGTTATAGTCTTCAGGGACTTAGTAAGATCACAGGACTGCCGGCAGAGCTGGGGAAGAGTCAGCCACACACCCGTCTACCCGACTTTTGCTCCTCGAGGAGCAGCACTGAGTTGACAATCTTGTGTCTGTCTGCCTCGTAGAAGTAACGGGGAGGGTACAGCCCTTGCACCCACCCCCGTTGAGTCATGGGCACTGACCTTTCCCAGTGAATCCGCTCGAAGAATGCCAGGTTGTTGCTATCATTAGCACAGTAAAGGACCGCTTTCTTAAAACGGGCGCCCATTTGTGCAGGTCTGGCAGTGAGCGCCATTACTCGAGTGTGCACGTTTTGGCAGGTGTTCCAGTAAACTTTGCCGCCTGTTAGTTCGGTCTGCAGTCTCTCGGAAGGCATGCTTTAATGTATGAGGTGTTTAATGCTCGCAGACCTGTGGAGCGGTGAGAGGCCCTCAGTTGTCACCCGGGCAGAGTTTCAGTGAAAATCACCTTTTGCACATCCTTTCTCCTGGTCTCACCTTCCTGGCGTAGAGGCAGGTCCGCCTCCTTTTTGCCAGCGCTGTGATGACTCTTGGAACTTCAGAAGTAGTGTTTTCCTAATTGTCTAACGCATTTACGACTTGTGTCTTGAAAAAAAGAACAAAAACAATTTTTGTTGCGGCCTCAAGAGACGCAAGTAAGCTTTTACAGCTCACCCCCCGCAGTTCCCTTCATTCCATCGAGGGGGAGTGGCAGGGCCGATACTGCCAAGCTTTCAGTGCCCGGCACTTCCTGTCAAAGGCTTCGCACCTGCACTTCTAAGCAGATCTGCTGCACTAGACCCATCACTTCTCAGCAGGTCTTGCATACTCGTACCTGCACTTCTCAGCTTCATTGGTATGCTAGCTCCTGCATTTCTCAGCAGATCTGCTGTACTGTCACGAGCACTTCTCAGCAGACCTCGCATACTAGCAGCCGCACTTCTCATAGCATTTGCTTTCCCTCTTTCGCACGTAAGCACTTCTCAAAACAGGGCTGCTGCTCTACTAATGGACGATGTAAAGTAGATTCTAAGCAGGGTTGCTTCTGTTCTAATGGGACACTGTAAACATAATTCTAACCAGGGCTGCTACTCTTCTAATGGGACTGTGTAAACAAGCTTCTAAGTAGGGCTGCTGCAGTAGTAGTTTATACAGGGCTTCAAGAGGTGCGGGGCTCGCCATTCACAGACCTGGTAAAAATTAAAAACCAGCGCTGAAATACCGCCCTTCTTGACCCTATAGTCATGTGACCCGAGTCTAGGCCTGGCCCAGAAGACTCTGAGGAGGCTGTGTGATGCTGCGGTGGCTCGAGCTCCTGCAGCTTTGAGAAGTAAGTGGGAGTCGTGGGGTGCTGCAATGAAGCCTGTGCGTGTGTGATTAGGTAATTCCAAAAGAGAGCGCACTATCGGCAGATGTCACAGTGGGTGCCGGTCGTGTACAAAAATCACTGTAATTCACAGAAGATTTGTAGTGTCCTGCATGTTGCTCTATTGCTAATTTATTATTTACCATCTTTGAAACTGTTCTTGTCTGCCTAATTGGGGTGAAAGGTGAAGTGGGCCTCTTTCGATTAGAACGTAGCATTTTCCCTTCCATCTCTCTCCTCCAATCTCAACCATACCCCATACCCATTTTTTTTATTATCTCTTTCCCTCTCACCTCCTTTTGTCTACCTCCTCCACTCTCCCTGCTCCCATTGTCGCTCTCCTCCTCTCGCTCCATTTTTTCTCTTCTTCCTTCGTTTTTTCCTTCTGACCCCTTAACCTCCACCTTTTAGTGCTAAAAGAACCCAGAGAGTCCTCCTCCCCCCTTTCAAATCAGAGCCCACCGAAGTCATCTGCGGCGTACCACAAGGATCATCACTCAGTCCCACCCTCTTCAACGTTTACATGAGTCCCCCCGCATCCATCGCGTGAAAACACAACCTCAACATCTCCTACGCAGACGACACCCAGCTGATCCTCTCCCTCACCAAAGACCCAAACACCGCCAAAACCAATCTACACGAAGGAATGAAAGAAGTAGCCGAATGGATGAAGAACAGCCGTTTAAAACTAAACTCGGACAAAACGGAAGTCCTCATCTTAGGATCATCCCCCTCTGCCTGGGACGACTCATGGTGGCCACCGGCCCTGGGTACAGCACCCATACCTACAGATCACGCACGTAACCTGGGCTTCATCCTAGACTCCTCCCTCTCGATGACCAGACAAGTCAACGCCGTCTCATCCTCATGCTTCAACATCCTACGCATGCTCAAAAAAATCTTCCGTTGGATCCCCACCGAAACAGTCACCCACGCACTGGTCACTAGCCGACTGGATTATGTAAATACCCTTTACGCCGGAACCACAGCCAAACTACAGAAAAAACTCAAACTCATCCAAAACGCCTCAGCCAGACTCATACTAGACATCCCCCGTCAAGCTTACATTTCCGGTCACCTGAAGGAACTCCACTGGCTCCCCGTGAACAAGAGAATAACATTCAGTCTCCTCACCCACGCACACAAGGCCCTCTACGACCTAGGACCCGAATGCCTCAACACACGACTGTCCTCCTACACACCCACCCGCCAACTACGATCATCCAATCAAGCCCTCGCCGCAATTCCGCGCATCCACAGATCCACCATGGGAGGAAGATCCTTCTCCTACTTAGCGGCCAAAACCTGGAATTGTCTCCCCACTCACCTCCGCCTTACACAGAACCACCTCTCCTTCAGAAAGCAGCTAAAAACCTGGCTATTCGATATGTAATGCACCCACCCTCCCTCAAGCGCCTTGAGACCCTCTGGGTGAGTAGTGCGCTATACAAATTCCTGAACTTGAACTACAAATGGAAATAATAAGAGGCAGAAGTGTGACCGGGAATGTGCGACCCCATTCTATCACTCCACGACCCCCATGGGGGTCGCGCCCCACAATTTGAATACCCCCTGGTGTAGAGCCATTACGAAATTGGTCACCTCTCGATTATTTCAAAAACACTAATAAAATTTCTCTTATAATAGGAATTGTGTAAATGCCCCACACCGCTTGGGTATCACTGCAGCCAATTTGCGCACACAATATATAATACCGATTTTTGCCTCGAGGACTGTGCTGAAAATGCACTGTGTTGTCCTGTTTTCCTACACTTCCTGGGAAGAGAGTAAGAGGCCCTTTTTTCCCCATTAATGACCTTGAGAATTTTAGGCTTGCGCACTGTTCGCTTGTAGCAATTTGTACCTAGTATCAAAACCACCTGTGCAAGTTTGGGGTTCCCTGTCCATCACTGAGTACATTAAATCATACTGATGTACTAAATGACATTTAATAAAGGTAATAGATTTTAAACCTGAACATTCATGAAGTCCATCATGCCTTCGTGATGACGTCATTGGTTTAACAAAGAGACAAGTCGATTTGGCGTGCCTACGTGACTAAAGAAGTAGAATAATTTTAGTATACGGTAGTAATATTATTGTCTAATCTGGTTAGTACTCTTCCCTCAGCTGAATTACTTCACTGTGCTCGCAAATGTGATGGCAACTTGGTAAAGTGATTTGCCCAAAATCACACAATCTGATCAAGCAAGGAAGCTGAGATTTTGATCCCAACTTCCAGACTCCAATATTGCACAAATCAGCCATTGTGTGGATATCTGCTTCTCGAATATTAAACACCATAGACAAAGCTCTGGGTTTATATTTCTGCGAGTAACTTTGCACAGTGTTGTCAGTAAATTGTATGTTGCATCAATATGACGCAAAAAATCTTTCCTACGAAAAGGACAAAGTTAAGGGTAAAAGCAATCCAAGAACTATTTGGGAAGTGTCAACACCTCACTGAAAGCAACTATATACATTTGCATAACAAGCACGTTTAAGAGATCCCACGGAGCTCTTACAAGCATTCACAGGGACGGGCGAAGCACCGCACGGCTGTACAAAACTACCTCGGCTGCAGACAAACACGAATGCACACTTTCTGCGTTAAAACTCCCTTAGCAAGTAAAAGCAGTAAAGTACCCGTGGGGGCAGAGAGGAGTGTGGCACTTAATGCACAACTGAACTGCAGGCGGTCAGCACTGCCTAACACTGGTTTCAAGAGCCTGCTTTCCATGTGGCCACTCACTGCCTGTTGCCTCGGACTTCTGCTGGACTATCAGCCTGATTTCTATGGTCCTTGAATTGGATACTTGGGGCCTCGCTTTCACCTATGCTATTTTCACGTATTGATGCAGAAAGGAAAACAACCACCTGCATTTGGTAGGGGTGCACTTTCCGGCATGCGAAAAACTGCACTTCAGCAGAAAGGAAATATTATCTGTTGAACCGAAAAAAATGGAAAACTGCAGAATTAAGCACACCCTGCACATTTGTGTGCAATCTACACGTCTCCAGCATTGTCATTCCCAATTTAATGAAACGTCATTCCCAATTCAATGAAACGTCCTCTGCCACTCACAATAACACCAGCTCAACCTACAATGACAAAAATTTCACTGCACAAAAAGTCTTATTGGTGTGATGGTCAAAAATATCAAAATCGCAAACTTTTGTTTCTGGTCATTCCTCACACGTCCTCTGAAAAGAAACCTCTCAACTACCAAAACGCTAAAAAAAGGAGCGTAATTCAAAGCTCATAGTGCAATGGTATACAGCAACACTGAATTCACTGGGTGCTTCACGGAACACGACCCCAGCAGCCTTGAGACACTTGACTTTTTATTTTCTGCAAAATCCTTCAGTGTGACAGGGAATGTGCGACCCCCCCTTTCTATCACTCCACGACCCCCATGAGTGTTGCGCCCCACAGTTTGAAGACCCCCTGCCCTATGGTCTCGCCTTGCTGGTGTTCATCCATCATATATTCATTGAGGCCACAGGACCAGTAGCTTGGTCGTCGTTCCTCAGTTGGACAGTACTGGTGCCTGCATTGGGAGAGAGTGTATTGATGTGTTCACAGGGTATGCATTGTTGGAAGCTCCAATTGCTTGATTTGAGTTGGTAGCAGAGCCAGAAATTCATTAGACATTAGGGCTTTTGACTTTGCCCAGTATGTGGTGTAATTTACTTTCTTTTTTTTATCATATCATTTTTCTCAAATATGATCGAGTAAAGTCTTAGTTTGCACCAGTGTTATAAGTAGGCACCATCATAAAAAGCAGATTAACAGTCCTCTATTTTTTTTGATTTTGTGTAATGTTAAATTTACTAGAAGGTTAACAATCATCTTTGTCTCTTGTAGGTACATACGGAGTACAACAAACACATAAATCAGATGACTGGTTCTATGAATATGGCAGGTACAGAGTTAATGTTCTTTATTTGTGTGTGGTTGCTAAGCTAGTTAACAACTGTATTTGCCAGCAGAGTATGAGAGAGTAATCACTATTTTATTTGAATTGTTCAGGCTGTGTTGGTTTCGTAGATCAAGCAGTAAGATTGCTGCAGTGCAGCAACGTTAAATTGCACCAATTCTTCATTTTACACTTTGCTACGCGCCGCGTATTGCAATGCAGAAATATGTAAGTGCTGTTCAAACACTTTAGTCTGTCATTTGTAAACTAGAGCGCTTCTCTCCCCAGGGTTTGGTTTGCCTTCAATGCACGGTGCCTCTCCTCAAACATCGTATTATCCATCTGACGATTACAATGTAGGTTACTCTCTTGGCTCACCACCTAATCAAGGGCAGGCCTCGTACGGTGGAATGGGCTCTGACGATCGGTTATTAGATCCCTCGATGGGAGCGCCCACGCAGTATCCAATTGTGCAGGCCAACAGTAGTCAGGTGAGATGCGAAGCATGTGGACATGTTTGATCTGTGCAAAAATGGTAATAGTTCATACGTTGTCGATACAGTTTTAAAAATAATTGAACATTTTTCAAGACGGTTGAATGTTTTAGTGAAACATGCTTGGTAGAGATTGCTCTTGTAAGATGTAGGGGTTCTTCTATGCCGGATCGTAAGCGTCCTATGTGTGGGAGTGTAAGTCCAGAGGACACAATTTTACCTACCATATAATGCCATGGATTCAGCTGGGGTGTAACCTCTAGAGGTCATGTGGGATTCATCTTTAACGTATTGTCACCGGGCCATGGGCGCAGATAGCCAACATGTCTGTAATGGATGTAATCCCTGATCTTTTTACTCCTCCTGATTGTTTTAATGTCGAAGTAAATAACTAAAGTATGTATTTTGCATTGTTTCTATTCAAAGAAAATGAACACATTTTGCAGTAATATGGTTAGAGTTAAATTGATAGACTAGCCAATCTCTGTTCAGGGTTCTTAAAAAATTCACACTTGAGGATGTGTTCACACTTGAGTGGAGAAGTGTGGCTCACTGGTTAGAAGCGGCAGACCCTGAAGCAGAGATCAGGCCCGGGACCAGGGTTCAATTCCCGACACGGCAGGGTCTTGGGCTTAATGTCCGTGGACTCGATAATTCTCTCGCCTCAGCGCCTACTCTTATCATGGTTCCCATGCTGCAACTCTGGGAAATAGCTTGCTTAATCTCCACAACGGCCCCTACAACGCTGGGATGCCTGACTTCACCTTGGGGGAGCCCAGGAGGGGCATCTCACAGGGAGAGCCAGGAAGGGTTACACAGCGTTATACAGCGCCGGGACGCCCCGTTGCTGGGGCAGCTGTGCGCTTTACAAGTATACTACATTTACAGTAATGATCCCAAACCTTAATTCATGCTTTAAACTTGTGTATTCATGCCCTTTGTTTTAGTTGTTTTCTAACTGCTCGTAAGGAACTATTAGAGTACTTATAAACTAATTGAGTAATGAGGTCTTGTTTTGACACCTGGATAGATCAAGAACTACTTGATGTGACTCCTGCAGATATTGTGCTGTTATAGTGGGAACTTGGCAACTAGTAGTTAAATCTCTTACTTTCCCCGTTCCGCAGCGAATGGCTCCAAATTTCAGCTACATGGCATCTGATATGATGAAGTCATCTGAGACTGGAAGTCTGCAGTCCATGGCACAGAAGAGACGCTTCCGGGAGGAGCTCCCGAATGAGAGAAACTCTCGGCTGCTTGGCTACCAGGTGCGCCACACCGACCCTTTATTTTTTTTAAGTGCTTTCTATCTTTCCAATCACTCCTGTAAATCTCAATTTCTTTTCTCAACATATATGAACATCATTAGAAAATACAAAACACCAGAAATATAGCCCACCCCCAAAATTTCATATGAATTCAAAAATAATGCCTTTCTGTTGTGAACTCTTCACCTATGTAGTCTCCGAGCAGTGTTTGAAATGCAGCTTCGATTAAGACCTTACTATATGAACACCTTACTTGTTTTCCTGCATGAAGACCATAGCTACATTGGGCGGTCCCCTTGTGGTACTGACCTTCACATTAATTTCTCAGCATTGCTAAGGTATGTGGACTACATTAACCAGAGGTGCCACTTTTCGACAGTCCTTACTGGCCTATCTCCTAGCATAATTTGTGATTTCCTTTGACAGAAACATTGACCAGTACACAAGCTACTTTCCCTTCAAAATCAGGGGATTTGGCCTCCATAAACATAAAGTACTTCTTCTTTATTGATCTGTGGCAAGGCTCACACAGATGGACAACATAACGTATTGCAAAACTGTCCGTCTTTCTCTACTGATGTTGCATATAATAATCTTAAAGGATGGTTTTTTTTTTAATACTAAAACATTTGTTGCCTCTGTCCCCAGCTGCTCCTTATGTCTGCTTTGACAAAGAAACAATAAGGAACACTTCCATAGTGTACCCGGCAGTGGGAGCCACAATTTAATGTTGTATGCCAAGTGATGTAAAGAGCATCCTTTGTAGTTCTCACTTGAGTCCTTATCCATTTCAGTGTTTTGGCATGCTAAGATTGTCATTGAAATGACTGAATACATTTGTAATCTTCGTACTTTGGGGAAAATTACCACAATTACTTGGATTCCCTCTAATTAGGCATCAATTTGTTTATAAAGTCACTCGAGTGAACTGCATGAGGGTGCATAACTTCACTCAAAGCAAAGTCCCTATTCTAGCTCCCAATGCATTTCTAAAACTCCCCTGCTACATCTTATTGCAGCTCAAAGTCCTGACAGGCTTACTCCCTTGTTAATGCTTGATGTCTGAGTAATTGGCAAAAAGACATCCCTTGACCTTGTTAATCATGATGACTTTCAAATTGTCCAGAACCTATTCTGGTCTCTTTTTTTTAAATGTTGCATTCAGGCCTTCCACAATAGAAGTCCAGCAACTTTCCTTAATAAAATAGGAAACAGTCTTTATCCAAGCTGGCTACTGCCAAAGCATATGGTGCTGATGTGGGTTTATTCAGCAGAGCATCAGTTCCCTAATTGTCATTTGTAAGGTTCCAGGGCTCCCTCTGCCTCTTGTCTTAAACCATATAACTCTTATTCTACATTTAATGGGTATTATTGGAGATTTCATTGATCTCCCATTCACTTTTGAATTCTCATATCCCCGCACTTGAATGGGTGTGGGTAAACCCCCAGCCAAGGCAGAATTGCTGCTAATGTTGTGTTGCGAGATGGTGCCACAGTGACGTTGAGGAGCTGGACCGTAAGTAATTATTGTAGAGTCGCTAATGCTAATGTGTGTTTTTCTGCTCATAGCATGGACCCATTCATATGACTAATTTAGGTACAGGCTTCCCAGACCAGCGAGGTGCCGACGGAGGTGGCAAGAAGAGAGGTGGTTCCCAGAGCAAAGAGAGAGAGAGGGACAGGTATGTTTAAGCATAATAAATTGACCCTTTGCTATAGTAAAGCAATCCAGCGCACTATGAGGCTCTCTGAAGTATAGGCAGTTTGAAGACTGTATTGATGAAGCTCACCAACCTGAGCACCAGCATTATAAATCAAGGTTTATCTTGCATTTGTTACTGACTCCTGTATCTTTGTTGGAGTTTTTTCAAAACACTCAACACATCTGGTAACGTGGCTGCAAGAGCACCTCCTTACTTCATATGTATGTGGAAGCTGTTCCTATGTTTTACTATGAAATATTAAGGTGAAATTCGTTTTTTTTGGTTTTTTTTAAATAGAAATACAAAAGCAGTCTACTCTTAGATAATAGTGTTTGGTACCCCTGAAGGCCCAACGTTGGGACAGTGACTTGAGCCTTAGTGTGTATTGCTTCTGTGGTTTCTTTTTGTCCATTTCAAAAAGAAAATGTTTGAATATTGCAAAAATTGAAGGTGCCTCACTGAACGGTCATCCTATTTCTCATGCTGTAAGCAATAGATCATTTTCTGAACATTATATATAGATAAAAGGGCTTTGTTACATTAATGGTTGGACATTTTTTTTTGGGCACATTTCTGTTGATTGTTGAACATGGAAGGCGAACCTAGCAAGCAGTTTACCATCCTCCACCCCGGCCGGGGAATACCTACTGTTTAGTGATGGTGCCAGAAACTGCTTCTACAGCGGTTTTAAAACTGACTTAAATGGTGGAAAAAACATATTAATGTGAGTCCAGTGTGGTACAACTCCTCCAAACCATGTAAATTCTCCCTCGCCGCTTCCCTTTTAATGGTAAATTGAGTTGGTAAAAACAAGGTTATTTTGCACTGTGATTTTATGATGTGTGTTCTAGCCCTGAAGAGCACTGTTCAAATGAGCACATGGCCACTGCTGGTACTGCCACCATGCTGTTCCCTTAAAGATCGAGAACTAGCACTGGTTTTGCAGCTTTAATCCTTTTCTGGATTCACCTGCTGTGCATCTATTCTGCCCTCTAGTGATTGGGTCCAAAACCGTGTTTTGTCCTTCTGGCTTTTTTTGTAGACCACCATTTGGTGATAAAACTATCCCTTGTGTGGTGTCAGATGGCGACCCAGACATTCCTGTCTGTCGCCACCATCTTCAGATCATTTGTTCCGCTGATGGCTCTGGAGGCAAACCGGAGGAGTTCTGAAGAATCTTCAAGGATCTGCAGAGACTAGAAAAGAAAAGCCTACCAAAAATCACGGATGCCGCAAATACCACCGAAGTCTGTGAGAAGAGCAGAGCTAACCTCAAGGAGCGGGTACCTCTCATGATCATATGCTTGTATGGTATGATTGCATCTCTTTATTGCCATTGTACTGCACGTCCGACTTCACATGCATCTGCTCCAAGAATGCTTATCGGAGCAGTGGCTACAGGTAAAGGCTCAAAGGAAGGATCTAATGGTAAAGACCAAAGCTCTGTGCAGTGGTGGAACAGCGACAATTTGCAACAGGGCAGGCCTTTTCTTTTACCAGGAGTGGACAACGAATTTGCAGACCTGCTCAGCAGGATGCAGCACATCTCTCACTACTTGCATATGTGGTCAGGAAACCACAGCAAACTTCTCTCGCATTGATTCTAGTAGCTCCCACATGGGCCGGACAACCCTGGTTCCCTATCTTCCTCGAGCTCGCTGTAGTTCGCCACCAGAAGCTCCCCAACAGGCCAGACCTTGTCACGAAACACCATGGAACCCATAGACATCCTAAACAACTCAACCTAGATATTTGGCTCCTGAAATCCTAGCATTTGAGTACCTGTATATCTACCATGAGTGCATGCTTATCCTCAGGGAGTCTGGTCAACCCACCACTTGAGCCGGTTAAGCTGCTGTTGCTAGGGTTCGAATTCCTTGATAGAAACAGAAGACCAGGCATTTGGCAAAGCAAAAACTGTTAGAACAGTTTGTCCAGAACAGTTACATTCAGGAGGTGTGAGGGACTGTCTCGATGTACATTGGGTTCGTGTGCATCTTAGATATAGTATTACAGCAAGCAGAAAGTGTCTGGCCTACCATATATGGTGAGGAATATTAGTTGCTGCCTTAGTCCTAAATTAATGGTTAAATGGTTACTACGGGTGGGTCTTGACCTTGCGTGGACACAGTGGTGAATGTGTTTAGATGTCAGGCATAGAGGTGCGTCATCACTTCGTGTGCTAGGTCCTGATTGGCTATGTGTTCCTAACTTATGTGGCATCTGACTTCATGGTGTTTTCAGAAGCGCACATACCCTCCCACAGGCTGTGCTTTATTGGTGGCAATCTCCACTGACCGTCATACTGTTGCACCCTATCTGTGGGATTGATCAAGAGTTTCCTGCCCATGTGTTTGCCTGCCAGATATGCACTCTCCCATCTGCTATGCACTCCCACCTGTGATCCATCAATCAGCAATCCTGGTCCTAGGTTACAGGGCCTGCCTGACTACATATTTACATGTTGAGGTAGATGTGGACTTCAAGATGGGTGGTTCTATTAATAAGGACGACAGTTCATTTTTATTGAGCGCATCGATGTCCATATTAATGCTGCAACTTGGACTACTACTGCCTTCTCAACTGCATCATTACTTTAAAACCAAAAGTACGGGAAATTAACTTTTTAACTTGCAACGTTCAAGACTGGCATATACATCTATTCATTATATATTTGGCTGCAGTAGCAGCAGAATACTTGCAAAACCGTATGTTTGAGGCATATGAGCTGCAGATAGTACACTGTGCATTAGATCGCCACCTGGTGTTGGGCTCGGATGATTGCAGGTTGTTGTCTTCTTGGAAGAAGTCTTTGTTAGTCCCAATAGGTGACTCCTCCCTTGGACAATACTGCGGGTGGGCAAAGGCTCCATCCTCAGATTGTTTTTTTCTGCCACTGGGTTCGGGTGAAAGTTTCTCCGCTCCAGCCAGAAACCGTTTTTCTGCAACTTCAAAGCGCAGAAATTAATAAAACTATTACTACCTGCCTTCGACATCGACTGCGGCACCTTTCGACGCCAAAGTTTCTATTCCGGTCATCCAAGTGGGCCTTTGAGCCTATCGACGCCGTGCGGCCTACACCTTATGGAAAGGACTCCGTTCCGAAAATGCCCGAAATGTCAAGCAAAGTTTCCACATAGCGACCACCACAAGGTCTGTAACCTCTGCCTGTCGCCGGACCACAAGTCGACCTGCACAGCCTGTGCGTCGTTCCGCTCGAAGAAACCATCTGAGACCGGAGGGCCCGTCGACACGAGATGAGATCAGCCCCAGCACCGGAAGACATCTTCGACGACGAGGCTCCACTCGTTCCAGAAGAAGACTCACCAGATCTCCAGATTGTGTCCGAGGCAGATGACTCCGATGACTCCATTCCATCGGGTCAGCGCGTGAGTACTACTGCCCCTGCACCACATACGCCCAAGCAGAAGGCAAAGGTCAGCACTGGGCCCCTTTGAGACCGATCATCTACTTGGAAAGTCCCGCCTTCCGGCTCGACTCTGAAGAAATCTTCCACGCCTCCCGATGCCTCGTCACCGACCCAAGTCGACGCCAAAACACCCTTCGGCTCCGACACCGAAAGAAGTGCCGGAACATGTTTCGGTCCCAAAACCGAAACCAAAAGACGCACCGGCTCCAAAGCCTCACACGGTGTCGAACCACACAGCCTGATTCTGAGGCCTCCGAGCCTACAAAGAAGCCGAAAACTATGCCTGCGGCGCCGTAATTGTAATTGTAAGCACACTTATAGAGCGCAGCTGTCACCCAGAGGGTATCCTGGCGCTGTCCTCATCCGGACGGACAATATGACAGCCATGTACTTATATTCAAAAACAGGGGGGGGGGGGGACACACACACTATCTGCAACTGTCCCAGCTCGCACAAGACATTTGGAGATGGGCCATTCCTCAAAACATACATCTGTTAGCGGAACGCCTTCCAGGAGTTCACAATCAGATAGCAGATCTGTTGAGTCGGCAGTCACAACAGATTCACGAATGGGAATTGCATCCACAAGTTCTTCAGCCATTCTTCCAACAGTGGGGTCATCCACACCTAGATCTGTTTGCCACCCACAAAAATACAAAATGCCCAGGCTTCGCCGCCAGGTTTCCACACCCACGGTCCGAAGGCAATGCAATATGGATGAACTGGTCAGGTTGCTTTGCGTACGCTTTTTCGCCTCTCCCGCTAATTTCATTAGTGGTACGCAAGCTCAGACAACAGTCTCTCAAACTAATCCTTATAGCTCCCACATGGGTACGCCAACCGTGGTTCACCATGCTGTTGGAACTCTCTAGTTCCACACCAAAAGCTGCGGCTCACTCCATCTCTGTTAACACAGAACCATGGCGAAATCAGGCACCCAGACCCGCACCAACTGAATCTAGCGATCTGGCTCCTGAAGTCCTAGAGTTTGGTTACTTAAACCTACCACCGGACTGTATGGCCATTATTAAAGAAGCCTGGAAACCCACTACCAGATCGTGTTACGCTGCTAAATGGAAAACATTCGCAATTTATTGCCCAAATAATCAAATTGACCCCTTGGATGCTTCCATCCAGAATATAATTTGTTTTGCAGCGTGAATCTTTCTGGATTCACTATGCTGTGCATTTTTCCGCGGTCTTGTGGTTGGGTCCGGAATCTTAGTCTTTTCTTTGTGTGTTTTTTTTTTTTTTTTTTCGTAGCCCAGGTGGGCGTCGACGTCCCACCTTTTGGTGTATTTCCGGTGACGTCGGCACGCTTCCTGCGGAAGCACCCACTCTTGGGCGCCATCTTCGGATTTTTTTTTCCGCGGTTGGGTCTGGATCGTTCCCGAGAGGGCTCCAGACATTTTTGGAGAAAAAGAAGAAAAAAAGCCGTTTTTGGACGATAAACATTGGAGAAGAATTCAGGAGACTACATCATCGAGAAGATCGACAGAGGGAAGAGAGTTCTAGAACTTCGATTTTCAATCGAGAAATGCGAGCGCAGGGGGCCCCCTGAACGCATGAGATGTACAAGACTCCTTTCAAGTGCTGCGTGAATTGCCACCACAAGTACGCACAGAAGGACCAGCACCCGGTTTGCAACCTCTGCCTACCGGTAGACAACGAGAGCAGCGACTGCTACGCCTGCTCCGCCTTCACCCCGAAAACTCTTCGAGTTCGAGCGAGACAGAGTAGCCAACTCCACGATGCAGGGCAAGGGCCAGCGTCCATCCCTTCGAGACCTGGGTCTATCTTCAGACATGAAGACAACAACGCCGCCTGACGAAGACGACTGCTACATGGTCCTAGAGACCGATATTACGAAGACTCCAAAGAAGGTAGGAGACTCTACGGCCCCTAAAGCCCCGAGAGACCAAGAGTCTCGAAAGATCGAGGGAAAATCCTCGAAGGCGCCGAAAGCTTCGGCGCCCGCACCTAAACTCGGGCCCAGCGGATCCTCTGAGAAGGAGTCCCCGGTGCCGAGAGCTGAAGAACAGCTAAAGCCGTCGAAAAATGTCTCCGAAAAGGAACGTCCGACGCCGAGGGAGAAAGACCCGAAAAAAGGCCCTGACGCCGAAGATAAGCTCGGCGCCGAAACCTTAGACGCGAAAATTTGTTCTGCGCCGAAGAGATCGGCCGACCCATTAGACGCAGATCTGGCTGCCGAAATGGAGAAGAGGCGTGTCGAAGCAGAATTGGAAACATCCTGCAACGAAAAAAGGATTTTGACGCCAGGATGAAAGACTAAATAATCCCGACCAAGTCACAGGTGCATGAGGTTGTCGAGGAGGAAGAGTATGAAGTCTAGGAACAGTTGGGGAATGTCGAAACATTCGACGAACCGGACGAAGACTAGGGCTTCGACTACTATGAGGAGGACGACGACCGCAGGAGGCTCCTGGGTTCGGCGACCTCTGAAAGCCAGGAGATCGACTGGCAGGATGTCGACACAGAGTCCCGAAGAGAGCGTCGACACTTATCCTTCGAGGCCTTCGCCGCCAGATGACATTGGCGTGTACAACACGGTCATCAGGAATGCAGCGGCTGTCTTCAAGGTGAAACTCGACGAAGAGCAGCAGAAGGCTGACTTTCTCCTCGAGACCTTGCTCCCCACACAGACCAAGAGCCAGTACCTGCCAATGCTAGAACGTGTCATGGCACAAGGGAAAGAAGCCTTCAGGGAGCCGGCTACTTGCAAGGCAATCACCCCAAGGACTGAAAAGAAGTACAAACATTCATCCAAGGACTCAGCCATATCCAGGGCACGGTCTCAGCAGACTCAATCATTGCTGCCACAGCAAGGAAGAGGGCTAATGTGTCTATTACCTCAGGACCACCTCCAGACAAGGAGAGCAAGAGGATGGACTTGGTAGGGAGAAGAATTGAAAGGAATGTTGCGATGCACTGGCGAATGGCCAATTCCAACACACTACTAAACAGACATCGGTACCAAATCATGGAGGAACTGGGCAAGTTGGTGAAAAACATGCCTCAGGAATTCAGGGAGAGAGCTGAAAACCTAGTCTAAGAGGGGAAGAATGTGGCAAACTCTTGCATCAAGACAGCTCTGGACGGAGCAGACACCTCCAGTAGGCTCATGATGATGGGCATCACTGAAAGAAGACAAGCCTGGCTCAGGGTGTCAGGCTTCAAGCCAGAGGTAAGTCACAGCATACTAAATACCCCGTTCAACGGACAGACCTTGTTCTGTCCCCAGTAGACGAAAAGCTCAGCCAACTAAAGGACAATGAAACGGCAAGGTCCATGGGGGCATTGCAGTTCAGAGGGTCCAAAAGGGACACCCCATCACGAAGGCCCAATGGCAAGGGTGGGAACCAGCCAGGAACATCGCACTAGGCGTTCCAACAATACCACCAGACGGAGAACCAAACACAGCAAGGCCAGCAAAAGCAGTCCTGGCAATACCAGCAGAGGGGCCAGCCCTTTCGCGGGAGAGGCAATGGACGGGGCCAGAATAGGAGGGGAGGTCAGCAACCCCCTACCAAGTGACTTGGTCAGGCAACATGTGCCCACCCAAATAAGAACTTCCAGGGTGAGGCACGAGAACAGCACGAAGGGGTCAGGCGCACTAAGTACCTGCTGGCATGTGGGAGGAAGACTAAAATATTACTTCCAGGAGTGGAAGAAAATAACTTCAGACAAATGGGTTCTAAACATCATGCAGTTCGGATTCTGCATAGAACTGGAAAAGACACCAACCAGCAGAAAGCCAAAGAGAAGGCAACTAGCAAAGAAAGAGCTGCAGCTACTCCAAAAGGAAGTGGGAGAGCTCCTGCAAAAACAAGCCATAGAACCAGTACCTTACAGAGAAAGGAACAAATGGGTGTATTCTACGTACTTCCTGGTGCCAAAGGTAGACGAAACAATGAGACCCATCCTGGACCTAAGGTTTTTAAAGAAATTCATAAGAACGCAAAAGTTCAAAATGACATCCCTGCAAGAGGTGCTCCCTCAATTGCAAAAAGGAGACTTCATGGTCACCATAGACCTAAAGGATGCCTACCTGCACATACCAATGAACAGAAGTCACAAACATCTGCTCAGATTCGCCATAGGGGAACACAACTATCAGTTCACAACCCTAGCGTTCGGACTAAAGTCTGCGCCAAGGGTCTTCACAAAGTGCCTAGCAACAGTCGCAGCACACCTAAGAAGGGAGGGAATACACGTATACCCTTACCTGGACGACTGGCTAATGAAAGCAAGGTCATACCAGATATGCAAGGAGCACGCACAGAGAGTGACCAGAACACTGATGGACCTGGGACTCTCCATACACTGGGGGAAATCCTCAATGTAACCAGAACAAATAAAGATCTTCCTGTGAGCTCAGATGGACACCGTACAGACCAGGGTGTTCCCAAGCTAGAAGAAGTCAGTTGCACTGGTGAAGTAGACAAAACTCTACCAGAGGGGGCAAGCTCTGACAGTGAGAACAGCGAGCAAGATCATGGTGAATGCATGATGCCATCATGCCCTAGTGCCAAATGTGCGGCTGCACATAAGACCTTTGCAGGAGTGGTTACAAGGGCAATGGTGGTCACAAGCAACAGGGCGTTGGGAGGATCTAGTGGTTGTAACGCACACAGTGCAGAAAGAAATGGCATGGTGGAACATGGAGAACCTGACATGGGGAAAGCCTCTAACGCCGCCAACGGTGACCATCACCACAGATGCATCCCAGAAGGGATGGGGAGCTCACATGGAGAAACTCAAAGTGCGGGGTCTGTGGACACCAGCAGATGCGATAAAGCACATCAATTTCCTGGAGTTGAAGACCGTTTTCCTTGCTATAAAAGCCTTTCAGACAAAACTGTACAACCAGAGGGTGTTGATCCAGACGGACAACACTACAGCGATGTTCTACATAAACAAGCAGGGTGGAACACAATCGGCCACGCTCTCGAAGCTGGCGCAGGAGATATGGACTTGGGCCATCCCTCTCGACATAGACCTGCTAGCCATTCATCTGCCAGGAAAGGACAACGTAGAAGCAGATTGGCTCAGCAGACAGACATCGTCAACCCACGAATGGGAGCTCAATGCACAGGAGACAAAAAGGCTGTTTGACAGGTGGGGGACGCCGTCGGTGGACCTATTTGCAACACGCCAAAATGCAAAATGCCGAAGCTTCGCATCCAGGCGGCCGGGGAGGGGTCCCTGGGGAATGCCCTATGGATAGACTGGTCGAGGACATTTGCTTACGCTTTTCCCCCGATACCACTGATTCACAAGGTCCTCAGCAAGTGCAGGGCGAGCAACATGACACGGATACTGGTCGCACCACAGTGGGCCAGGCAGACATGGTAATTGCAGATCATGGAGATGGCACAGAGCGCACCCCACAGATTCGGAAGGAGAAAGGACCTGCTCACCATGCAAAACGGGCAGGTACTACACCCAGAGCCAGAGAGCCTGAGCCTGGTAGCGTGGCTCCTGAGGACATAGAATTTGCGCATCTGAAACTACCAGAGAGCACCCGGAGGGTACTTGGGGAGGCACGGAGGCACAGCACGCGAAAGTGCTATGTATCAAAATGGAAGATATTCACTTCGTGGTGCAGGAGAGAGAAGCTGCAAAATAAGATGCAAAGAGACTCAACGGTGCTTAGATACCTCACACACCTACTAGACAAGAAACTAAGCTCATCCTCCTTGAGAGTTCACTTAGCAGCAATAGTGACTTACACAAGAGGGGAGACGTGTAAGAGTTTCTTCACCTCACAAGTGGTTAAAAGATTCCTAGAAGGAGCAAAGAGGATTGCGCCTCCAAAGAGGGTGCCACCACCTGCATGGAACCTTAACCTGGTACTAACAGAGCTGATGCAACATCCTTTCGAACCAATTCACAAAGCATCCCTAGAGAGGCTAACAATGAAAACAGCTTTCCTGGTAGCAATCACCTCGCTGCACAGGGTAAGCGAACTGCAGGCATTAACGTTACAGGAACCCTACATCCAAATTCCCAATGATAGGGTGGTAATGAGAACAGACCCACACTTCATGCCAAAGGTGGTGTCAGGGTTCCACATGAATCAAACTATACAAATACCAAGTTTCTTCCAGAAACAGCCAACAAGCGCTGAACGAGCTCTTCACACCCTGAAGGGCTGTCGTGCACTACATTGAAAGGACAAAGGATCACAGGAAAACAAAGCAATTCTTTGTTTCCTACGCAAAGAGCTTCATGGGAAAACCAGTAACTAAAGGAACAATTGCGAGATGGATCGCACAGACAATACAATTCTGCCACAAACAGGCAGGGGAAGAACTGGCAGGGGGGACACTGGCCCACTCTACCAGGAATAAGGGAGCTACAATAGCTTTCCTGGCCAACACACCCATTCAGGACATATGCCTGGGGGCAACATGGGCTTCAGTGCACACGTTCACGAAGCACTACTGCATGGATATACAGATGAACAAGGAAGCACAAGTCGGACAAAAGGTGCTTCAACACATATTCAATAACCAACGCTCATCTTCTACCCTGCCGCCACAAAAATTAGAAACCGCTACAAAGTCTATGCACAGCATAGTGAATCCAGAAAAGATTCATGCTGCAAAACAAATAGTTTCTTACCTGTCTGTGTAGTTTTGCAGCTTGAAGATCTTTCTGGATTCACTAGCGAACCCACCCACCTCCGCCAGAAAGATGAGGCTGGAGAGGAAGGTGGGTGATAACATGGACAGCTACTTGAACAAACAAACCTTGAAGGTTAAAGCGGTGAATGACTTACAAGAACATTGCCATTACTTCGGTAACAGAACAAACATGAGAAAAAAGAATCCAAAGATGGCGCCCAAGAGTGGGTGCTTCCGCAGGAAGCGTGCCGACGTCACTGGAAATACACCAGACGCCACCTGGGCTATGGAAAAAAAAGAGAAAAGACTACGATTCCGGACCCAACCACAAGACCGCGGAATAATGCACAGCATAGTGAATCCAGAAAGATCTTCAAGTTGCAAAACTACACCGACAGGTAAGAAACTATTTGTTACTTTCTACATCTACAAAGGTCTAATTTGGCATATTCTTCCATACGCCTGCACCTTGCAGCAATTGCAGCTTATTTACAGAACAGACAACATCTGTCTCTCTTCAGAGTTCCCGCGATTAAAGCATTCATGGAAGGCTTAAAAAGGATAATCCCACCCAGGTTGCCTCCTTGTCCTGTGTGGAACCTAAATCTTGTCCTTACCAGACTTATGGGACCCCCTTTCGAGCCCCTACATAGATGAGAGCTGCAATTCCTTAAATGGAAAACTGCTTTCCTTGTTGCTATTACCTCTCTCAGAAGAGTAAGTGAAATACAAGCTTTCACTATACAAGAACCATTTTTCCAAATACATCCTAACAAAGTGGTTCTTCGACCTAATCCAACATTTCTCCCAAAAGTTGTCACTCCTTTTCACCTCAGTCTGTAGAGCTACCTGTGTTTTTCCAAAACCAGACTCAATAGCAGAAAGGGCTTTACACACCCTAGATGTTAAAAGAGCTCTACTCTACTATACCGACAGAACTAAATCATTTCGAAAAACTAAACCACTGTTTGTCGCTTACTGTCCTCCGCACAAAGGCAACCCCATCTCCAAAGTGTACACACATATGCTATATAATAGCTAAACGTACACTAATAGTTGCTCCTAAAGCACACTCCACTCGAAAAATAGGAGCCTCTATGGCTTTCTTAGGAAATATACCAGAGGACATATGCAAGGCAGCAACATGGTCTACACCACACACCTTCACTAAACACTTGTGTTGATTTGCATGCCAAGCAGCAAGCTGCAGTAGGCCAAGCTGTCCTTAGAACTCTTTCAAAATACTGCAACGGATACAGTTAACCACCGCTAGAGGGGATACTGCTTCACAATCGATGCACAGTGTACTATCTGCAGCTCATATGCCTCGAACGGAAAATGCTACTTACCAGTATGCATCTGTTCTTGGCATGTAGAGCTGCAGATTAGTACACGCCCTCCCGCCTCCCCGGGACATGTATCCGTTCCAGTTTTCATCTTACTTAGATGCACACGCATGGACATCCTTCTTTATTTTTACTGCCTCCATCATTTCCCATCATGGCGAAAAACAATCTGAGGATGGAGCCGATGCCCATGCGCAGTATTCTCCAAGGGAGGAGTCACCTATTGGGACTAACAAAGACTTCTTCCAAGAAGACGACAACCTGAAATCATCCGAGCCCAACACCAAGTGGGGATCTAATGCACAGTGTACTAATCTGCAGCTCTACATGCCAAGAACAGATGCATACTGGTAAGTAGCATTTTCCTTTTCAGGGTACCTGTAATTAGGGCTTTTTAACGAAGGGCTAATGAGTCATCCCTTCCAGACTAACTCCAATCCTTTCCTGGAATCTTAATATAGTCCTCACAAGATAAAAAGGGCACCTCCCTTTTGATCCCCCTTCATTCTTGTCCGTTACAATTTCTGTCCTGGAAAGTGGCTTTTTTAGTCACTATTCTCACTTAGATGCGTGAGATTAAAGTGCAAAATTTTTAAGAACCTTTTTTCAAAGTATATTCCGAATCTGTAAACCTAATCCAAAGTTAAAATCATCTTTTCACCTTAACCAAACCATAGAACTTCCAGCTTTCCAACGACCGTAGCAGAGAGGGTGCTTCATACACTAGATGTTAATAGTCCTTGTGTACTAGGTTGATGGGCCACAACCATTTCGAAAAACTCAGTAATTGTTTGTGGCTTTTTCTAAACCACGTAGAGGGACTGCTATTTCAAAACACGAAATTGCTGGCTGGCTAGTCAAGTGTATTCAGACCTATACCAAAGCCAAGGACCACTCCTGACACTTCCAAATCCACATTCTACTCTCAAAAAAGCAGCTTCAATTACTGACCTTTTGTAAAGCTGCTACTTGGTCCACAGGTTCTGCAACATCCTCTAGTTAGCCATAGCCTTATTGGGGAACGGCTTTCTGGTCTATGTACAGCATGTGTATCTATAGCTACGTGTAACAAACAGAATGTTACTTGCCTTGTAGACCTCTGTTTGTGGCATGTAGTGCTGTAAATTCACATGTGCCACCCTCCTTTCCGGAAACCCTTGGTTGTTGCAGATACTGTGTGTTTACTTTTCTCTTTCTTAATGCATGAACATCTTTGTGTCACTTTAATCTCTAATGAGGAGTCAATATCTCATAACTAAAAATACTACCTGGGGGGGGGGGGGGCGTTTATCTTTTTTTTTTTTTAATATCCTTTTATGTCTTGTGGCAATTACCGCGGTCTCGCCAGAGACCTATAGTCACCGGCTCAGCCTCCCAGGAGACAAGAGATGGCCACTCTCATTTGAAAGAATCTGATCGGAGCAAGCCGCGCACACGCGAACACGCGCTCCATTCAGCAGGCCGGAATGAGCTTAGAATGCGCGCTTAGACTTAGCTTTCAGTTTCGTTCTCTGGCACTGCTGTCGGTGGAATGGAGGCGGATGGCCTGAGCCTGCAGCACTTTCCAGGAGCCTCGCCTGGTTATTTCATACCAGACGCATTTCCTACCACAGTTTGTATTGCCCTTTTCTTGTTGATCTCTGACGCACGTTCATTTGTAAATATAAAACCCGGAGAGACCCTTGCTCATAGCGCTGTCCTTCATGGCTCAGGCACTCTCTTTGGCCAGGACTATCCTTCCCTCTGGACAGGTTTTTATGTTCTAACTGCTGGCTAAAGATCTCCTCTGTTGCTCTGGCAGTGCCCCCTTGCTCTTGCCTAGGGCAGCCCCCATCCCCTCCTCCGGGCCCCTGATGGGTGACAGTTATAAGCCGAGCCCCCCCACGCGGGGTGACTGGAGCCTGCCGGGGTGTGGAGCTCCGGCACCCGTCTCACCGGTCAGCACGGTCCCTCTCCGGCCCCGGTATTTCTGGCTGCTCAGCTGGGTTATTTTGAGGCGGGCACAGATGATCCCTTTTCATGGCTGCCGCCCTATGACCCCCGTGCGCGTTTTCGTGAGTGACGCAGGCAACGCAATGGTAAAGGGCGAGATGAATTTATTTTTTAACCTTTTGCTCATGAATTTTATTTTGGACACTGCTGGAAACCGAAGCCTACCGTGTATTTACAGAAAAGGAACACAGGCCCCATGCCTTCCGAGCGCAGTCATGCCGGGAAGCCTCAGCCGCAGCAGTCTGTCAGGCTTTTCACAATCTCAGGCCGCCGTTAGTCCTGTTCTAGACCACAGAAAAAAAACTTTTTGTGTCTAGAAGGGACTTAATTTTGTAGGAAGTTGCAATCTGTCCAGGCTGACCAGTGTTGAAAAAAAAAAATCACTTTGGCTTTGACAAGTCTTTTAGAAGTTTAACTTGTCGGCCTGACGCAATCCTAACAGCAATCTTTCCCTATAGTACTGTCCCTGCCTTAGGTTGGCCCACTGGCCTAATGTGACCTTATGACCCCCAGCCACTGGGACAGCGTGTATACAGGCGTAGTCTTTTGCAGCTTTCCACAAACCACTGTGCTCGAGGAATTCAGTAAGATTTGATCAGTTCTCAAGCTAGACTACAACTCCCGGAAGGCAGTTGGTTACCAAAACCAAGATCCATAAGCACTGGCAAAGCCAATAGTTCTGCAATTAATGTGCTGTTGCATGCAGCATTAGGACATTAGAGGGAGAGAGGTGTAGCATGAGTAGACAAGATGGTTTAGCATTCATATAGAGGCGGAAGGATGTACCCATATAGCAAACTGCTCTGGTGTGGGCCAAGATTTCATTAACAAAGTTTCAAACCAGTGGCTGATACTGGCTGGACAAAGAAATCCAACAGTTGAAAGGGGTAGATTCAAAGCCCACTCTATGTATATTGTTAGCAATAGGTCTATCACTGTCAATAACCAGACCTAAAATGCTAGGTCCTGGTGAGCAGAATAACAAGCATTTACAATGCAATAGGTCTCGCATTTACACGAGTTTAAGCTATTGGCATTGTAAATGACAATGCCTTTTATTTGTTTTAAAAACAAAAACAGGGGTTGCCCTTTTACTCTCCGGGGATGGCACTACTGGATGCTGCCCCTTTCTACCAGGGGTAGCATTTTAGCCCCACCCTCTTGTCACTTGTAAGGTTTCGTTTGACTCTGCCTGGCAGATGTGACCTTCCTGCCTCTACAGTGGGTAGCTTAATGTTCTAGCTTTGTTATGGGGCTTACTCGCGCCACATGCTGGGTTTTGCTTTACTCTGTGCTCCCTGACAGTTGTGGGCATATTGCCGTTTGATGAGAGATAAGTGCACCCCTTTCCCTCATGCCGTATAGCAGGTGTGGCCCTCCGAGCCAAACCATTTTTTATGTTCTAATAGGTTGACGGGAGTGCCCACGAACACTTCCGGGCTAGGAACGCAGTTCATTGTTACTTCGCCACAGCCTATCCCAGCATGCGACACCTGTTTTACCTTCTAGAGTTGGTCCACCCTCCTGTCACTAGCCACGACTCTTCAGAGCTCCCCACAAAGCCCTCCAGTGTGGGAGAGTATCCTATCTTCAAACTCTATGCTTCAGTGATGTCACCTAAAAAACTTCAGATATTGTACCACTGTCAATTATCTGTGTTGACAGGTACAGCAAGACTACAAGAACAGTGCTTCCTTATGAAAGCAGTTGGAAATGTATAAGCAAAAATAAAATTAAAATGCTTTTAAAGAATTACTTGGACTAATTTATCAGAATGGCGTGTTCATGTCTTTCTAATGCGGCATATTAGTTTTCACTTTTATATAGCTCAAACTTTACCCGCAGGTATCCGAGCGCTTTAAATCAGCATACCTATAACAAGCAAGACTAGCACTCTATATTACTGCCAACTTTGCTTAGCATAAGCAACAGCTAACCATTCACAAACAATGTTTCTATACCAATTGCAAATTAAAAAAAATAAAAAATTGCAAAGCATTGTCATTTACAATGCCGGTAACTCCATCTTTAATGCTGTGAGACCTATTGCATTGTAAATGCTTGTTTTATTATCCTTGTGAGTACACAGTTGGTGTTAATTTTTTTCTGAAACATCTTGAGAAAAATCATTCAAACATGGGTTCAGGGTGTAAAATGTGTAAGTTATCAACCTTTGTACCGAAAAATCCCTCAAGCTACAGTTGATGTTTTTGCTATTGGAGGATTAAGAAGGTTGGGCCTATGAAGTAAGGCTCTGCTGATACTATCCTCCTAGAGAAAACGGAAGTAAAGAACTGTCCAGTGTTAAGATGAGCTAGTGACGTATTACTGCTTCCCACATTTGTTCTTATCTGCTTATTGTTTAGTTCTAGTGGTAGTATGCATGATTGCTGGGTTGGCTTTTAACAGTCTTTGAATTCGCTCAATGTGATAATTGGGGAGATGGTAATTTAGCTTTCCACAGTGTTATATGTTCTTTGTAGGCAGTGTAGAATGGCATCTAGTAAGGACGATGGTACAGTACCCAAGCCATCGTTCATTTCCCCTAAAGCACAGACAGGTTAAAATAAAGCCCATCCGTTAAGAATAAAAAGGTATTTAATTTTTACCTGATACTGCCTATACTCTAGCCTGTACACTTTTATTTCCTTATTTGTGCTCCAGTGCCTTGAAGTGTGATCACCCCCAATGTCCTTTCAATAGGAATTTAAAGTCCTTTTCTGCAGTTTGGTAATCAAACAAATATTGCCAGTACTGTATAAACCAAATTGCTGTCTGAAAGACCACTTAATATAACATGGATATAGTCAATTGTTTTCAAGTGTATGAGGTATTTTATTTATATTCCTTATGGTAATTCAGTACCTCATTCACTATTCTAGCAGCTCTTGATGCGTAAAGTTGGGGTGTCATCACAGTCTGCAACGATCTGCATAGAAAGATAGAGAAGGTACTTGGTGAAGAATGGTCAAAGGAGTGTAGATTAGACCTATAGTGTGTTTACAGAGAATGTGAATGTGCTTTGTGTGGTTGTGGCTTATTACTTGGACTCTGTTTTATTGCCCTCTGCCCCTCCGCATACCATCATTTCTATGTACTTGAAAAGTTATGCTTCTATGTAAAATTCAGAAAGGTGACTAAACTTTCTTGTAGGCTGTGGATGTATGAGTAAATAAGAGTTTTACGTGCATGGTGAAATTAAATTGGAGTGAGCCTGTTCCATGCTTGGGTAGGCAGCCCGCTCTACAATTAAATCATGGCTGCCATTTTTTTCAGGAACGTGATGTCTTCATCGATTCCACCTCTTATGGGCATAAAAACCGAACTCGCAGAGAGAAATGGTTCCCGAACTTCGTCAGGGAGTCACGGTGAGCATAATTCCTACAGAATATGGCCTGTGAATGTCCAACTGTGAGCAGGTCTGCATCATAGTTTTCTTTTGTGGAGCTAGCTCCCTCATATTGAATGTTGGATATTTAGTCCCTAAGATCAGATGATTGTTTGAGACTAAGCATATTCATTGTTCTGAGTAACCTAATTCAGAATAGTTCTGTCCTGACATCGTGTGCATCTTTCCATGTTGCAGGTCTAGAAATCCTTTTAAAGGGTTGCAAGAGGCTACCATGTTTCTAAGTAAAATTATATATGGATACAGGAGGCTGTTAGCTTGCCAGGTTTGGATATCAAAGCCCTAGGCCACCATATTAGACTATTTAATTTTTATAAATTTATTTATTTTCAAAGTTTTATATAGCGCGAACACGATCTTTGCAGATATCAGAGCGCTTTACAGAAAACAAGGGCTAAGGGAAACAAGAGGGTGATTAAACAAACTTTTGGGTACAATATAGTAGTCGGTAGTAAGTGAATAGCAAAATAGGATAGTAATCAGATAAAAAAAAATACATGTTCAGATCTGTCACTATTGAAGTGAGGTCTCTAATGGCTTTTTAAATTAATTTAACTGATTCTGATTGCTGGCAGGCCTACTCTATAGCATTACATATGTCTAGCTAATCTACTGTTATTAGCTGGATACCTGACCTTAAGCTTGCTCGTTCCTGTATACTTCGTTAAGAGGGTTACAAACCATGTGCCCCAAAATGCAAATGGTTGATTTGAAGGCACTCTACATCCACTGCTGCCTCCCAGAAGAATGCACAAGAGTACGGCCTCATAGGTCAGTACTGGGTACTAGACGGTAATATAAATGGTAAGTGGCATACCCTCCAGTGTTTCCATTTAGAAGAGCTATAGTCTGAGCAAGGCTCGTTTGGCGCTCCTACCATAATCTGCTGTCTCTCCTTGCCTGATACCTGACCCTTTGCAAACCTGTAAGTTAGCATTCCGTTGTTCAATCATACCCTGATCCAAAGACAAAAAAAACCGCTGTCCCGTTAGATCCAGGTTGGAGATTGGCAATACAGCAATTTTACTTGGGATGTTTATACTTAATGACTTACACATATAGGGGCATGTGCAACACCACTATTCCTTACCTAACTACCTCTCTGTAGGCACACCACCCCTTTTCATATCGGCTTGACAAGGGTCATACTCCTTGAGCTTTTCTCACCCCCCCTCCCCCCCCCCCGCCCCCCCCCCCCCCCCCCAACACACACACACACACACACACGCCCCTCCAAAGGTGACATGTGCTCGGTGAAGCCCTGTTATCTGTGCTGCAGCAAAAGATTTACTTTTCCTCCTTCCTCAGTATGGTTTGTTGTGTTGACTGACTTTAAGCAGTCATGAGTTGTCTTAACTTGGAGCTTTCCCTCAGAGAAGGAGTAGAAACCCTATCCAGTTAAGAGGAGCATACCAATCTTACATAAACACAGTGGAGCCCAGCATTAGAGGTGTGCTGGACAACAGAGCTCCTTCACCACTGGCAGGCCACAAAGCACTTCCTTTGAGGCACTGCACTGCAAAATAATTATTTTATAAGCGTATAATACACTATTGGGATGGTCACATATATAATCTCCCACATATCAAGATGGATTCTTAGTTCGATAATTGAATGCTAAAAATTTCAAATTGCTACATGCCAACTGGAAAACTCTGCTTTCCCAAATGTGTCTGAAATATGTTTGGCGACCTTTTACACATTTGATCCATGGAGACAGGCAAGCAGTCTGTATTTTCTGTGTTTGAGCCTGGCCATCAATATTACATGTTTCCTTAGTGAATCAGTAAGCAAATGCAGTTGCTTGTTTTACTAGTTAAATATCCGTGATGACCCAGAGGACAGAATAGCTTTCACACTTGTTTAATATGTAGTATTTAACGTTGCCCTGTGACGACATGTTCTTAGCATGTGTGGTTGTATATGCACATGCTAATCATACTCCTGCCATCTAGTCTTGGGCCTGAACTGTTGCAGCTTGTTTTTGTTCGAAGAACTCTTTATAATCATAAGGTTCCATGCAAGTCTTCCTCTAGTTGGTAATACGCATGGCCACCAGCTCTGTTAGATAGCGAACTATAACTTCTTAGTGTAGACACTCTCTTGGACAGAGAAGTCTGTCCAGTTCCTCCCGCTCAATACCACCCCTGATACTTTAAAAGAGTAGTTAAGGGCACAGGTGGTTACAAGAATAGAAAAAATCCAGATTTTGCCCTCTGACTCCCACATACATAAATATTCATGTCCCCCAGACTCCCTCCTGTTAGACTCACTGCTGTTCATGCGGCAGGGGCGACACTCCTCAGCCTGACAATGGGAAAAAGCGCATAGACTCTGCATCATATCAGGGGGCAAAACCATCTCTAACTTTGCCATGCGTTGTGTCCGTGACTCCGCTGGCACTGGAGCAAAGGGAGGAAAAACATCTATCATACTTATGCCAGGCACCTTATATCCGGGTTCAAGCCAGAATAACAGCATTTCATCAACCTACTGTTTGGAGGGCATCCCTTCCGTCATAAGTTGAGATGCTTTAGAAAATAAAAAAGGACACAGAACCCACCAAGGCTATGGGTGTCCTTAAGGCCTCAACAACTGGACTTCTCTTTCAGAAGGCACGATACGGTGTTGGGGGTCCCAAGCCATCTCCATTGACCATACCCAGTCATACCAAAGGCAGCAGCAAGCCTACCACCAACAAAGGGGGAGAGGGTAATCACTACGGTATGGACAGCCGCTCAGTGGTGTCGCCATAAATCTTAAAGTTGGTGAATCCGATTAGCAGGGGACCTACCCTCCTAACACTCAGGAGTATTGGCTCTGCACTCCTGCCGTCTTCGGGTTCTTACCCCCGAGGGACACCTTTACGGTTGGTGTAACTTGGTTAGGGTATGGTTACTCATCTTCACGTGTATATTGAGCCACCCCTCAGTAAGTAGTAAAAATGGGTTTACCGGTCCTGAAGAAATGTAATGATCTTAGCCGCTAGAAGTCACGAAACATGTAGACACATAGGATTATTATATCCTTTTCTTGCAGCACTGAATGTTTTTTTAATCGTAACATGGCACCCCCTAATTAAAGTTGGCTCGGCTGGTTCTCAGTTATTTTTAGCTCACATTCTCCCTGCACTATACTCACCTTTATATACACCACACATACACACCCTCTTAATCGGCCAAGATCACAGGTAAAAGATCTTGGCAAAGAGCCCCCTCGCGGAGCCCATTGAGCATTGCAGCACCAGCCCAACGAGGCGCTGCCCGATGATGAAGCATGACACACTTTGGGGTATGTGAGGGCTCTTTCTCCTATTGGGAGCACTTCCCGCATGTGCCCCTCTGGTTAGGACCGCACCTTCCTTCCCATTAAAGGAACAGCATACCTCCTGTTTTCATTGTCCTAAAGGCAGTCACTGCCAAAGTGTATCAAAGTGACCGTAGGTTTGCAGTAATTCAGCACCTACTGCCTCTTTTTCAGCCGCATCTCTCGCACGGAAAGATAATGCGCCTCCTAGGGATGATTGCCTCTTGCGTAGCCATAGTCCCCCATTCCAGGCTTCGCATGCATCCACTGCAAGATGTCCATCAGCACAATGGTGAAGAGCAGAGTTTTGTTGGGAAGATCTAGTGTTCATAAGGGCGAACCGGCAACTTTTCTACCATAGTAAAACAGCAACAACCTGTTGCAGTGAATGCCCTTCATTGACCTCATTCTGCACGTGACCATTACAACAGATGCATCACTCTCCAGCTGGGTGTTGCATCTGGGAACAGTACAGTTGAGGAACCTCCTCAACGAGGTTTCCATATCAACCATTGAGAACTTTTAGTTCTTCAGCTAGCCCTGACAAGTTTCTGTACAGTGTTCAAGGCAAAATAGTCCTGGTGTGAACATCCAACAAGACCCCATGTGCTGTCACTACAAACTGGGCAGCACACAATCTGTGTGGATAGGACATTGGGCGATTCACCACAGAATACACCTCCTAGTAAGAGTGCTTCCCAGGAGGGCGCAACCATTTTTTTTTTTTTGCAGACCCTCGCAGCAGAGAGTAACAAGTGTGGGAACCATACCCAGAAGTCCTACTCCAGTACCTCTGCCAGTAGGGGTGGGCCCAGAGATGGATCTATTTGCCACTAGCAAAAACTTTAAATGCCCAACCTTTGCCAACAAGTTTCCACACGCCCCGTCCATAGGCATTGCTCCATGGATGAACTGATTAGAAATCTTTGCCTACACTGTTCCTTATCTATCGCTCTCCCGTACATAGTGAGGAAACTGCTGCAAATATCCCTGACCTAGTTGGGCCAGACAACCATGGTTCTCAACCCTTGTAGAGATGTCCATCCTCCCCATAAGAAGCTGGACCTTCTCGAGCTGAACTAAGGCAAAGTCAGACATGTGGACCCCCGACAGCTCAGCCAAGCAAATTGGCTTCTGAGGATTCGGTTACCTTAACCTGCCCGAAGAACACATGAACTTCTCAAAGAAGCCCGAAGAACAACTACACCTGCCTGCTATTCTGCTAAGTGGAAGAGGTTTTTCCACTACTACTTTTAACTGTATAGACCCACTAACCCTGGCACATTAAAAAAAAAATAATACATTTCACGGATACTCTCTACCTCGATGTGGCTACATCTAGCTACTGTTGATGAATGTATGCTGAATAGGGAACATCTCTCGATTTAAAATTCCGGACATCAAAACTTTCATGGAAGGCCTTAGATGAGTCATCCCACCAAAGGGTACCAGCTGCTCCAGCCTGCAATCGTAATATTGTCCTAACCAGACTCATGGGACCTCTTTTCAAACCACTGCACTCATGCCCTTTATAGTTCCTCTAATGGGACGTCGCATTTGTTGTAGCTATTGCGTCCCTCAGGCGGCTAACCACTGCTCAGGGAAGTTCTGCTTTACAGATGATGCAGAGCACCTATCTCCAGCAACAAAACCTATGAACGGAATACTTTACTCTGTAAGCATATGTTCGTTGCATGTAGTGTAGATTCAAAGGCGTCACCCACCTCTCCTGTAGCCAGCGCTTGGTACAGATCATAATTTCAAATCGTATGTATCTCATTTGCAGCACAAATGCAAAAACAGTTGATGGACAGAATGCAGAACAATGTCATACATTCACCCCAGTACAGAGATCTGGGCCTAAATCCATGTTTTTTTTGCACTCCACACCACCCCAGATCAGACATGGCCATATGCAAATCAGCCTTGACCCTGTGCCTCATGGTAACAGACCAGCCCGAACTGCCAAGCCATGTCTTCCCTGGACCGGAATCCAGCATCCTAGGACCGGTTTCTGGCTATCAGACAGGATAGCTTGACTCCAGTGGTGTGGAGAGCACGGGACTCAAGTCTGAGCACACCCGTCCCACTCAGGGTGACAAATGCAAATACAACAGTTGATGGACAGAATGCAGAACAATGTCATACATACACCCCAGTACAGAGATCTGGGCCTAAATGTCACCCGAGTGGGATGGATATGCTCAGACGTGAGTCCCATGTTCTCCACACCACTGGAGTCAAGCTATCCTGGCTGAAGACGCCTGATAGCCAGAAATCGGTCCTAGGAGGCTTGATTCCGGTCCAGGAAAGACATGGCTTGGCAGTTCGGGCTGGACTGTTCCCATGAGGCATGGGGTCAAGGCTGTTTTGCATATGGCCATGTCTGAACTGGGGTGGTGTGGCGTGCAAAAAAACAATGGATTTAGGCCCAGATCTCTGTACTGAGGTGAATGTATGACATTGTTCTGCATTCTGTCCATCAACTGTTGTTTTTTCATTTGCAGCACAAGCATAGTCACCATACTATCCTCCTCACTACTTGCTCTCACCCTATGGCAAAAAATAATCTAACAATGGAGTTTGTGCCCATGTGTATTACCAGTTAAAGGAGGGTAGTTGCATGGTGCCCTGTGACTCCAAAGACTTCAAACAAAAAACAAGTTACAGCAGTCTGAGCTAACAGATGGTAGGGGTATGCAGAGACTGAATCTACAGCAACTACATGCAACAAACAGATGCTTAGAGGGTAAGTAATATATTCCTTCTGTTCACAAGAGTTACTGACAAATATACTTGCCTCATCTCGTGAACTCTAAAGAGAATACTTGTGTGGGATGTGATGTTCTGTTCCCTGCGCCCCATGACATCAACACTACACATTTTATACATTCTGCTCTTGCAAGCGTCTTCAACCTAGTTTGTCATCTACAAAAAAAAGCCTAAAAGGTGACTGATTCATCTTTTACACCCACCTAATTGTTCTCTTTTGTTGTTCTGTGTTCTCTTTTTTTTCTTCTTTCTCTGTTCTCTTACATGTGCCTGATGAATCGGTTTGCGGATGCTGATGCTGTTTCGTGCGACTTCCAACGTGGGGGCTGCCATTGATCCTGTGGGATCTTGAAACGGTGTCAAACTAACAATTTTACTATTAACTTCAATTTTCTTTTAACTTAATCGACCATTTGTCTTTGTTTGTTGGGGATGGGGTGTTTCTTTTTCTTTTTTCTTTTTTTGTTCCCAGATTTTCCAAGTAAAAAGATGAAGACTTCTGCAAAAGAAGGGGGATTGGTAGCATATGCTGGAGACTCTTCAGATGATGAAGAAGAACATGGCGGTCACAAAAAATCAAGTACATTTGGACAGAGCTGGAACTCTAGTCGACAATTTCCATCTACCATGCAGCCACGTACCCAGCAACCAATGCCTTTCTGGATGGCACCATGACCGAAGCTGTCCAGAGCGAACTTTCAGTAGCAATAATGCAGCATGTAAAATTAATACTTTTTATTTAAACTTTAAAGAACAACTATTTCTTACCTTCATACAATGTGAGGTGCGGTAATTTCTTTTGTTTCCATTAGTTTGATATTCTCCCAATGGACTTGGCACCTACTTTTTTGTCCAATTTTGAAGGTAAAGAAAAATTTATGAACGGCGTGTAGAAAAAAATGGACAGGGTGGTATGAGAGCAGGGATTGTTTTCAGCTAACACCTTTTATGCATATTTATCTTATTTTTTTTAGTCTTGGAACTACTGTTCCTGGCTTTATTGCAATTAAAGAAATTGTATATGGAGCTGAAACGAGCACGGGCAATGTGCCGCTGTCTGTCAAGTGTCCTTCATTAATGAAAGTCTGTTATGAAGAGCCAGTGAAAGGGTACAATAACGTATTTTTTTTTCTAATGGAAGGGCAATGCATTTGTCTTGCTCTTCTTTTTCTTTTTTTTATTACTGAAAGAATACTAAACCTGCCAAAATGTTTTTCTTTTTATCAAGGCTTTGACACAGTCTGTCAAGATTCACACTTTTCTTAAGCTTGTTGCCCCAAAAATATTGCAGTGTCCCAACAGTGATATACATTTGAGCCTTACACCTTTACCTTGTTACTGTGGCACTTACCTGATAATTATCCCTTGTGTCTAAAGCCATGGCCAACAGAACTCTTATCGCCTCTTGCTAGATGAGTGTTTTTTTCCTTCATTTTTCCTTTCCAATTTGGCACTAACTTTCCAAGTGAAGTTTGGACAATTCTGATATTCTATGACACTGTGTGTTCAGAATGTTAGCATGTATTTTTTTTTTTTTGCTCCCTATATTATGGGTGCGACATCCTGCCCCTTCAGTTGATTATATTGAAGTTCATTCCCCCATTTACAGGGATCTAATGTATTTGCTTGCAGCATATTTCATGGCTACCTGTTCTTCCCGTTTGGTTTGCTTTTACAGCCATGTCTTTGCATCAGTGCTTCTTGAGTGATGCTGGAACATTTGCCCTTTTCAGTTTTTGAAATTACCCTTTTGACTGTCAACATCTGTAGCACACTTTGGACTCTGGGAAATGGAAGTAGCATACAAATGTTGCAGTATCTTGGTTAATAGACTATTTTCAAAAACCTAGAAACCTTGCAAAGAATTCTAACCTAACTGCTTTTTTGTAAGGGACCTTTTCCTCCACTAGTTAAGGTTTTTTTGTTCTGGTAACTAAGCTGTGCAGTTACAAAGCTTGAACTTTCCCAACCATTCTAACATACCCCACACTTCAAAACAATCCTTCCCTTCTTCCTCAGTCTCAACACCCATGTCTAAGGTTTGTTTTTCGTTTGCCTGTACTATTTTATGTGGCAGACTTCAGGTGCTCTACTTTTAAGTTGTAGTTTTTTTTTGGTCTGGTCACCACAGATGCTGATGGTACTCCTAGGCTTGAACTCCCAATAGATTGTGCTCCTTCCCTGTTTTTCTTAATTTTTCTGGATTCGTCTCTGGAGTAGCCTTCACCACAGGGAGGTTATTTGCAAAACATTTCTGTATGCAGTACACGGACTTTTAAAAAAAATGCAAAAATATTTTTAAAAAATGCTCAGCCAAGCTCCTAATCCCAAATAGCTAATTTTCTACAGTTGGCCAAGCATTGTTTGTCTGGGAAAGACAAGATCCATGGATGCCGCCTCCTTAGTGGGGAGGGTATGTAAGGAATGCATTTTCACTGTTAACTTTGTATCTCTTTCTTTTGTGTGGTAACAATTAAGTACATCCATAAGACAGTTGCTGACTTTGAGTGCAACAAAAGCAGAAAAGGTGTGAGGTCAATCTCTTTAACAGTTAAGGCGTTGCATCTACCTTTTTTTTGCGTCCACAGTGTTAGATTTTCTTCTGTTAAAGACCTGAAGATCTACCAGTACGCTCACCCAGATATATTTAATTTTTTAAATATTGTAATTTTTACAAAATTTGGTTTGGCTTATACATATTTTTCCTCCTGTTAGAAGAGCATCTTCCGTGGGTTTTAATTACAAACCTGGCTCAGTCTTTTGAAAGATGTGACCTACTTTGCTAAAGTAGTGGCCTAAAAGGCAGCTTAGCTCTGATCATTGTTGCTCCTGCTTGGAAGCTCTAACGTTTAAAGCTCTGAACAAGAGTGCAGTTTTAGGATGTTGTACTTCTTTATACGATGTACAATTCACACTTGTCTCAATTCTCTTTTTCCCATACATCTAAATTCTCTACACCAATTTTGCCTTAAAGACTGACCATACACTCTATAATTTAGTTGTTAGGTGGGAATTTAACTGTTATTTGGATCCTACAAATGCTTTTGTGTTCCTCAGGAGTTATTTTCCTCTCTTATGTAATTCTCTATCGGAGGGAACATGTTGAATACTTCAATTTCAGCAACTGATACCATACTTGAAATGCCATTTCTCCTCCATCCATTATATCCTCATACATTTAGCATTCATGCTGTAAATTTTGACTGTAATACTCACAGCATTTGTCCAAGATAAGGTGAGCATCTGGAGCTAGGCTCCCCTTTTTTGTTGCAGCCTATATACCTTTACATCTGTTACAGGTGCCATCAAATGGTACTGTGCACTTCAAAATTTCTGATTGGAAGTAAGAATACATTTCTTATCCTAATTACTAGAGTACTCTTAAAACTGAGCCGTCACCACCTGAACAAGTATACTTTGCATTCCTAAATGCAAATCTAAAAGCTCTTGAGAACATGTGGGAGACAAGATGGGGGCCACACATTTTGTTGACTCACAATTCAGTGTATTTGGGGTATGTCTGTACAGGCTGAGCATGTTTTGAAAGCTTGGGGGGGAGCGGGGGGAGAATCTGGTAACATTTCCTTTGAGTTGCTAGGCGACAGTTCAGACTTGGGTAATAAAGAATTCATTTTACCTGTATACTGATTGATTAATTAGATTTGCTGAAGTGCAGTAAAAACCAACTAGAACAATTTGTTTTAATAGCCGTTTAAGTTTTGCGAACCATTTGAAATATTTGATGAGTTTACATGTGAATATTCCAAAAACATTTACTAGAGATTCCAGTCTTACACCAGTAGTTTTGCTGCTGGCATATGTGCTTTTCGAACATGCTCACATTTCAGTAAATATTGCATTTGTATGAAATAATTTTGCTTGATACGTTGTACATTTCTCAAAACTGAATTTGTAAATAAATGTAATAATATTTTGCTGTATGTTTTTTATTCGATGAATGTAACTATGGTGGTCTTGGGCATTAGTTAATTTGTGCATCACAAATAATGACTTTGCCCTCCGTGCAGATATGTCTTTAACTGAAGTGTCTATTCATACCTGATTCAAAGGATCCTCTAATCTTCCACAGATGAGTAGCTTGGGTTAAAATAAAAACCAGGTGGAAGCAAAATGTAATTATTAGCTTTCTTTGGAAGATCTTCAAGAGTGGATGAGGCAACAAGAAAGGGGTGTGGGCATTGTGAATTGGATACAAAGAAAATACCATGCATCTGTGTGCATTGTCCCAGAAACTGTATAATTCTAAATGTTCATAGCGTGTGTGGCCATGGATAAACATGCTCTGAATGCTCATATTAATGTTGAGCCATATTTTTCTGCAAAGAAATTTAGAGTTACAAGACTTATTCTGATTACATCTTCGGTCCACATGGTACAGCGATAATGGTTCCATCTTAATTTTTCTTCTGCCATTGTGTTAGGTTTTTGGAGTGCTAGTGATGGGAAGGACTCATTCTTCCCCAGGTTCTTCTGCACCAGCCTTTGAGTCTTTTTTTCAACTACTTTGAAAACAATGGCTGCTCAGTCTGTATACGGTCAGTGTATTTTCAGCAACAATGAGATGTTACACAATCAACATCTCACCTATCCGTACTGATGTTTCTTTGGCACTTTCACGTCCTGTTCCAGAGAATGACTGTGGAGTGTTATGGAACAGATACCCTTCCAGTTTTGGTCTGAGATGGCGTCAAGTACCACTTGTTAGATCTTGTACAACCTTTGTCGCTGGAGCACGACATGGCCCCCCTGCTGAGCCTTTCACTTAAAGAAAACTCCAGACCTAGGGGCCCATTTGCAGCAAGGTCAAACTAATTGCAAATCCTTAAGAGGTGCCTAGAGAGCCATTTGCTTCATGAAATGTTTATCAGCCCACATGAGCAACTGCCTCTGAAGCATACCTTCTCACTTAACTTAAGGGTTAGCTCACTCAGCCAGACCCAAACTAATCAATGTTAGAATGGCAACTAAGGACCTAGAGTTCAGGTCTGGCTGGCAAAGGAGAGTTTGCTGATTTTGCACAAGATGTGAAGGCCCACTAAATAAACCTGGTATACAGCAATGGTTTGTCCATTACTGCTTTAACACACATTTAGAGCCCCCTCAATATGTCTGTTCAAGATATTTGCTACCTGCTATAGCCTCAAAATGCTAGGTTTGCATGTATGTACTTTCATACGCCCACATTTCAGTGCAGTCATAGCATACATGCAGAACAGGGAATGTGAGTACCTTTTCAAAATCCAACCTTAATGTATTTCCTTGTATGGCTTATGGGCCTAGGTTTTTTTAACCATTCCACTCCTGTAGTCTGCTGTTTTTAGTCATGGAAGGTGACCACCTCAATATCAGTCACCTCACTCAGCTGCATCAGTGAGTTACTAGCTTTAACCATACAGGAACCTTTTAATCCAGTTCACATGGAAAGTTTATTCTTAGTACTAATCCTAAGTTCCTATCAAAGGTATATGACACTGTTTTCACATTAATCAAACCATTCAGCTGCCCATTTTCCTGCACCATGATTCCGTAGAGGGAAGACTTTTCACATTGGATTTTTAAAAGGTGCTAATGGATTACACTGACGGGACCAAGGCCTTCCCTAAACAAAACAACTTGTTCGAGGCATATGAGCTGCAGATACTACACTTAGCATTAGATCCTCACCTGGTGTTGGGCTTGGATGATTGCATGTTGTTGTTGTCTTGGAAGAAGTCTTTTGTAGTCATAAGATAGGTGACTCCTCCCTTTGATGATAGTGCGCATGGGCATCGCCTCCATCCCTAGATAGTTTTTTTCTGCCGCTGGGTTCGGATGAACTTTTTCCGCTCCGGCTAGAAAAGGACTTTTCAAGCACTTGGAAGCGCAAATAACTTTACCAAACTGCCTTCGATATCGACCAACATCGTTTTCGACTCCCAGCAGCTCGATTCCGGTCGTAGACGCGGGCCGTTGGGCCTATCCAAGCCGTGAGGCCTACACCTCCTGGAAAGGACTCCATTCAAGAGATGCCCCGAGTGTGGAGCAACATTTCCACACAGTGACCACCATGAGGTCTGCAACCTGTGCTTATCGCCAGAACATGACTAATCAAGCTGTACAGCCTGCGCTTTCTTTCGCTCCAAGAAAACCATCTGGGATCGGAGGGCCTGTCGACACGACATGCAGAGATCAGCTCCAGAACCGGTGGATATCTTCGACAAGGAGGTTCCGCTCGTTCCCGAAGAAGATTCAGATCTCCAAATAGTATCGGAGGCAGATGACTCCATGCCATCGGGTCAGCGCATGAGTACTACTGCCCCTGCACCACACACAACACCCAGATCGAAGGCAAAGGTCAACACTCCGCCTTCGGGACCCAGTCGCGACCGAAAAACTACTTCGAAAGCCCCGCCATCGAGCCCGGTTCCGAAGAAAGTAATCAAGCCTTCAGGTAGCTCTGTATCGAGCAAGCCGCACGTGCTGACCCCACAAGCTCCCTCGGCACCGAAACCGAAAGAAGTCTCCGCTCCGAAACCGTCTACTTCTAAAGACAAAGGTATGAAGCCAAAGTCTGAAGCCGACAAGACCAGCTTCCACTCCGAAGCCATCGTCTTTGGTACCGAAACCGACAAGGCCTGATTCCGATGCGCCCAAGCCCTCAAAACAGCCTACGACACCGAAAACAACACCTTCGGTGCTGAGAACTATGCCAAAAGACAAGGTAACGCCTCCTAAGGCTAATGACAGGCAGCAACCTCGTCCGGAACCGAAAAAAATCAGCGCCGACAATGCACCCTTCTCCTCCTATACTTCCTTCTCCCGTTCCTCTTATTAATTCACCACAGATTTCTCCTCCACATTCTCCTCTTCGGTCTTCACACTCACCTCAAAATGATGAGTATAGTTTAGGAAGAGGGATGGGTCCAGATGAGCCTTTACCATACCCTGTAGATGATACAGACTGGGAGTACCCAAACCCACAGGATGTGCCAGATATCCCTGACCCACAGTCATAGCCATCAAAACCTCTGCCAGAGGATATCATTAGGTTCGAGGCATATGAGCTGCAGATCCTACACTTAGCAATAGATCGCCACCTGGTGTTGGGCTCAGATGATTGCAGGTTGTCACGAGATAGGTGACTCCTCCCTTGGACAATACTGGGCATGGTCATCGACCCATCCTCAGATTGTTTTTTTCCGCCACTGGGTGCAGATGAAAGTTTTCCGCTCTGGCTAGAAAAGACTTTTTCTGCAATTTCGAAGCGAGAAACTTTAGATAAACTTATTTCGACATCGAATAGACTTTTCGACATCACCAGCTACATTCCTGTGCGTCGACGCGGGCCGTTGGGCCTATCGGCACCGTGCGACCTACACCTCATGGACAGAACTCTATTCAAGAGATGCCCGGTATGTAGAGCAAAATTCCCTCATAGCGACCATCACGAGGTCTGCAACCTCTCTCTCGCCAGAACACGACGAGTCGACCTGTGCCTCCTTCCGATCGAAGAAAACCATTTGGGGTCGGAGGACCCGTCGACACGAAATGAGATCAGCACCGGAGGCCATCTTTGAGGAGGAGATCGTCGACTAAGATGTCTCAGAGGACGAAGATCCAATCGAAGATCTCTCCGAGGACGAGGCTTCACTCGTTGCTGAGGAAGATCCGTCTGATCTCCAGATCATATCGGGGAGGAGGACTCGGACGATTCGATTCCATCTCGACAACCTGTGAGTACCACTGCCCCTGCACAACATACACTACCCAAGACAAAGGCAGCGGTCTGCACTCCGCCCATGGGGCCTAGTCGAGCCTGAAATTTACCCTCTGACGCCCCGCCTTCGGGCTTGGCTCCGAGGAAAAAGAATACGCCTTCCGGTGCCTCGGCACCGAAAAAACATCATGTGCCAATTCCACCTCCTCCATTGGCACCGAACCATCCTTCGACACTGAAGGATTCTTCGACACCGAAGCCAAAACGCCCTCCAGTGACCAAAGACCCTTCGGTGCCGAAGCCAAAAACCGTGCCGGACCCGAAAGCTTCGACTCCGAAACCCTCCGGTTCCAAAAATAAAGAAGGGAAGCGCGATTCCGGCGCCGCAGGCCCAACAAAACCTGTCTCCACGCCGAAATCTACGATATCGGTAACAAAGACTCCAAGGCATGATACAGACAAGCCTAGACCACCTTCGGCACCGAAAAAATTGCCACAGGACTCAATCACTCCTCCTAAGGCAATGAACACTAATCAACCTCTATGGTTGAGAAGTGTGGATCACTGGTTAGAGCAGGCAGACCCTGAAGCAGAGGTCAGACCCGGGTCTAGGGTTCAATTCCCGACGCGGCAGGGTCTTGAGCTCAAATGTCCATGGACTCGATAATTCTCGCTTCGGTGCCTGACCTAATCATGGGTCCACACTCTGCAACTCTGTGCATTAAGCTTGCTCAATCTCCACAACTGTCCCCCCCCCCACGGCGGAATGCCTGGCTTTCACCTTGGGGATGCCCTGTAGGGGCTATCTCACAGGTAAAAGCCAGGACGGGTTCCCAAGGCAAGCGCGGAGATACCCCTTCGGGGGTCGATTCAGGCGCTATATAAGAAACATAATAATAATCGGCACCGAAAAAATCAACGCCAAAGAAGATTATAGAACAAGAACTGTTTAAACCAGATCCTAAACAGAAAAAAGTCTATATTAATCCAAAAACTGGACATGTGGAAGCAATTCCATATTAAAAAAAAAGACCAGAAGCAATTCCGTATAACAAAAGACCAGCAGACACACCACTTCCACCTTTGGTTCCTGCCAAAAAGAAGGAATGTGCAACTTCTCCAATGCACCCTGCCTCTCCTTCACCTTCTTCCCCTCCTAATCCCTACATTGAACCTATGACTTTTCCTGTTCAATCTCCTGCATCATCACACCACACTGACGAAGAGTATGATTTAAGTGGGGGCAATGACGTAACATACCCTTTAGATGAAGATGTCAACCCCCAATATCCCAAGGAGGACGAGGCATATGGTTTTACACCAAACAATGCACCAGACATCCCTGAGCCTCAGTACTACCCAACAACACCTTCCCCTACAGAAGATAGTATTGGGTTTAATCATTTATTAAACAGAGCTGCCCTTTACCATGGAGTGTCAACGCACTCTGATGCCATTTGAGGAGGATTTCTTACTGGACACTTTTGAGCAGTCACAAAGGTCTACTCAAATATTACCTATAATCAAAGGAGTTATTAAACATGCTCCGAACATTTTTAAAGATCCAGTAAGATGTAGGGTACCAAATCCCAGAATAGAGAAAAAGTATAGACCAGCACCTGCTGATCCGGTCTATATTAAGGGACATCTGCCAGTAGACTCTTTAGTAGTGTCAAATACACGTAAAAGAGCAAACTCCCGAACTTCTGGTGAGACCCCCCGCCTGACAACGAATCAAAAATTGATGCGTCAGGAAAAAGGATTGCTGCACAAGCAGCAAACATATGGCGCATAGCAAACACACAAGCCTTACTCTTACGCTACGACAGGGCTCACTACGACCAACTAGAAAAATTAATGGAACATCTCCCAGATCAATACAAAGATCAGGCAGCAGAGCTCTTACAAGAAGGCAAACTAATATCCAATGCCTCAATTAAATGCGCACTAGATGTAGCTGACACAGCATCCAGAGCAGTCAATACTAGTGTGATTCTCAGAGGTCATGCATGGTTATGTATTTCAGGTTTTAAACCAGAGGTACAAACTACCATCCTGAACCAGCCCTTCATTCAAAACCAGTTGTTCGGGCCGGAGGTAGACCACACACTAGAGAAGATGAAAAAAGACGCTGACACAGCGAAGTCTATGGGTGCATTACAATCCACCCAGAATAAAAGTTCTTTTTGCCGCTCCTTCTATAGAGGAGGATCAAAGCAAACAGGTCCAGAGACCACATCATCTTTTAAGACAAACACACAAACTTCCTCTCATAAAGGCTACTTTAGAGGAGGATACAGAGGCAACAACAATAAGGGAAGAGGCAGAGATAATAACAACTGCTCCTCTTCCACTCCCAAACAGTGACTTCCCTCTGCCTCCCCTACAGCATTCCACTCCTGTGGGGGGCAGGCTTTCACAGTTCCTACCTGTCTGGAACTCCCCTCACAACAGACAGGTGGGTAAGAAATTATCCAACATGGTTTTGCAGCGTGAATCTTTCTGGATTCACTATGCAGTGCATTATTCCGCGGTCTTGTGGTTGGGTCCGGAATCTTACTCTTTTCTCTTTTTTTTTTTTCTTTCCGTAGCCCAGGTGGGCGTCTACGTCCCACCTTTTGGTGTATTTCCGGTGACATCGGCATGCTTCCTGCGGAAGCACCCACTCTTGGGCACCATCTTCAGATTCTTTTTTTCTGCGGTTGGGTCTGGAAAAGAAGAAAAAACGCAGTTTTTGGACAAAAAATATTGGAGAAGATTTCAGGAGACTACATCGAGAAGATCAACGAAAGAGGGAAGAGAGTTCCAGAACTTTGATTTTCCATTGAGGAATGCGAGTGCAGGGGGCCCCCTGAATGCATGAGATGTACAAGACTCCTTTCAAGTTCTGCGCAATTGCCACCACAAGTACGCACAGAAGGACCAGCACCCGGTTTGCAACCTCTGCCTACCGGTAGACCATGAGAGCAGCGACTGCTCCGCCTTTATGCCGAAAACTCTTCGAGTTCGAGCGAGACAGAGGGTAGCCAACGCCACGATGCAGGGCCAGGGCCAGCCTCCATCCCTTCGAGACCTTGGTCTATCTTCAGACGAAGTAGACAACCATGCCGCAGACTAAGACAACGGCTACACGGTCGTAGAGACCGATATTACGAAGACTCCAAAGAAGGTAGGAGACTCTATGGCCCCTAAAGCCCCGAGAGACCAAGAGTCTCGAAAGATCGAGGGAAAATCCTCGAAAGCTTCGGCGCCCGCACCTAAACTCAGGCCCAGCGGATCCTCTGAGAAGGAGTCCCCGGCGCCGAGAACTGAGGAACAGCTAAAGCCGTCAAAAAACTTCTCCGAAAAGGAACATCCGAGGGCGAGGGAGAAGGACCCGAAAAAGGCCCCAGTGCCGACACCGAAGATAAGCTCGGCGCCGAAACCTTTGACGCCGAAAATTTGTTCTGCGTGGAAGAGATCGGCCAACCCATTAGATGCAGATCTGGCTGCCAAAATGGAGAAGAGGTGTCTCGAAGCAGAAATGGAAAACATCCTGCAACAAAAGAAGGATTTCAACGCCAGGATGAAAGACTACATAATCCCGACCAAGCCCAAGCCACAGGTGCATGAGGTGGTCGAGGAGGAAGAGGATGAAGTCGAGGAACAGATGGGGGATGTTGAAACATTTGGCGAACCGGACGAAGAAGAGTCCTTCGACTACTATGAGGAGGACGACGACCGGAGGACGCCCCTGGGTTCGGCGACCTCGGAAAGCCAGGAGATCGACTGGCAGGATGTCGACACAGAGTCCTGAAGAAAGCGTCGACACTTATCCTTAGAGGCCTTCGCCGCCAGATGACATTGGCGTGTACAGCTCGGTCATCAGGAATGCAGCGGCTGTCTTCAAGGTGAAACTCGACGAAGAGCAGCAGAAGGCTGACTTTCTCCTCGAGACAGTGCTCCCCACACAGACCAAGAGCCAGTACCTGCCAATGCTAGAAAGTGTCATGGCACAAGGGAAAGAAGCCTTCAGGGAGCCGGCTACTTGCAAGGCAGTCACCCCAAGGACTGAAAAGAAGTAAAAACATTCATCCAAGGACCCAGCCTATATCCAGGGAACGGTCTCAGCAGACTCAATCATTGCTGCCACAGCAAGGAAGAGGGCTAATGTGTCTATTACCTCAGGACCACCTCCAGACAAGGAGAGCAATAGGATGGACTTGGTAGGGAGAAGAATTGAAAGGAATGCTGCGATGCACTGGCGAATGGCCAATTCCAGCGCACTACTAAACAGACATCAGTATCAAATCATGGAGGAACTGGGCAAGTTGATGAAAAACATGCCTTAGGAATTCAGAGATAGAGCTGAAAACCTAGTCGAAGAGGGGAAGAATGTGGCAAACTCTTGCATCAAGACCGCTCTGGACGGAGCGGACACCTCCAGTAGGCTCATGATGATGGGCATCACAGAAAGAAGACAATCCTGGCTCAGGGTGTCAGGCTTCAAGCCAGAGGTACAACACAGCATACTGAACACCCCGTTCAACGGACAGATCTTGTTCGGGGCCCCAGTAGACGAAAAGCTCAGCCAACTAAAGAAGGACAATGAAACAGCAAGGTCCATGGGGGCATTGCAGTTCAGAGGGTCCAAAAGGGACACCCCATCACGAAGGCCCAATGGCAGGGGTGGGAACCAGCCAGGAACATCGCACCAGGCGTTCCAACAATCCCACCAGACGGACAACCATACACAGCAAGGCCAACAAAAGCAGTACTGGCAATACATGCAGAGGGGCCAGCCCTTTCGCGGGAGAGGCAATGGACGGGGCCAGAATAGGAGGGGAGGTCAGCAACCCCCCCACCAAGTGACTTGGTCAGGCATCATGTGCCCACCCAAATAAGAACTCCCAGGGTTAGGCACGAGAACAGCAGCAGGGGTCAGGCGCACTAAGTACCTGCGGGCATGTGAGACCAGTGGGAGGAAGACTAAAGCATTACTTCCAGGAGGGAAGAAAATAACTTCAGACAAATGGGTTCTAAACATCATGCATTTCGGATACTGCATAGAACTGGAAAAGACACCAACAAGCAGAAAGCCAAAGAGAAGGCAACTAGCAAAGAAAGAGCTGCAGCTACTGCAAAAGGAAGTGGGAGAGCTCCTGCAAAAACAAGCCATAGAACCAGTACCTTACAGAGAAAGGAACAGAGGGGTGTATTCTACGTACTTCCTGGTGCCAAAGGTAGACGAAACAATGAGACCCATCCTGGTGCCAAAGGTTCTTAAACAAATTCATAAGAACGCAAAAGTTCTTAATGACATCCCTGCAAGAGGTGCTCCCTCAATTGCAAAAAGGAGACTTCATGGTCCCCATAGACCTAAAGGATGCCTACCTGCACATACCAATGAACAGAAGTCACAAACATCTGCTCAGATTCGCCATAGGGGAACACCACTATCAGTTCACAACCCTAGTGTTCGGTCTAAATTCGGCGCCAAGGGTCTTCACAAAGTGCCTAGCAACAGTCGCACCACACCTAAGAAGGGAGGGAATACACGTATACCCTTACCCGGCCGACTGGCTAATAAAAGCAAGGTCATACCAGATATACAAGGAGCATGCACAGAGTGACAAGAGCACTGATGGACCTGGGATTCTCCATACACTGGGGGGAAATCCTCAATGGAACCAGAACAAATAAAGGTCTTCCTGGGAGCTCAGATCGACACCGTACAGACCAGGGTGTTCCCAAGCGAGAAGAGGTCAGTTGCACTGGTGAAGGAGACGAAACTCTACCGGAGGGGGCAAGCTCGGACAGTGAGAACAGCGAGCAAGATCATGGGCATGATGGTATCATGCATTCACCTAGTGCCAAATGTGCGGCTGCACATGAGACCTTTGCAGGAGTGGTTACAAGGGCAATGGTGGTCACAAGCAACAGGGCGTTGGGAGGATCTAGTGGTTGTAACGCACACAGTGCAGAAAGAAATGGCATGGTGGAACATGGAGAACCTGACATGGGGAAAGCCTCTAACGCCGCCAACGGTGACCATCACCACAGATGCATCCCAGAAGGGATGGGGAGCTCACATGGAGAAACTCAAAGTGAGGGGTCTGTGTACACCAGCAGATGCGATAAAGCACATCAATTTCCTGGAGTTAAAGACAGTTTTCCTTGCTACAAAAGCCTTTCAGACAAAACTGAACAACCAGAGGGTGTTGATCCAGACGGACAACACTACAGCGATATTCTACATCAACAAGCAGGGTGGAACACAATCGGCCACGCTCTCGACATAGACCTGCTAGCCATTCATCTGCCAGGAAAGGACAACGTAGAAGCAGGTTGGCTCAGCAGACAGACATCGTCAACCCACGAATGGGAGCTCCATGCACAGGAGACAAAAAGGCTGTTCGACAGGTGGGGGACACCGTTGGTGGACCTATTTGCAACACGCCAAAATGCCGAAGCTTCGCATCCAGGTGGCCCGGGGAGGGGTCCCTGGGGAATGCCCTATGGATAGACTGGTTGAGGACATTTGCTTACGCTTTTCCCCCCGATACCACTGATTCACAAGGTCCTCAGCAAGAGCAGAGCGAGTAACATGACACGGATACTGGTCGCACCACAGTGGGCCAGGCAGACATGGTATTCGCAGATCATGGAGATGGCACAGAGCGCACCCCACAGATTTGGAAGGAGAAAGGACCTGCTCACCATGCAAAACGGGCAGGTGCTACATCCAGAGCCAGAGAGCCTGAGCCTGGTAGTGTGGCTCCTGAGGACATAGAATTTGCGCATCTGAAACTACCAGAGAGCACCCTGAGGGTACTTCGGGAGGCAAGGAGGCCCAGCACTCGAAAGTGCTATGTATCAAAATGGAACAGATTCACACTCTGGTGCAGGAGAGAGAAGCTGCACAATAAGATGCAAAGGGACTCAACGGTGCTTAGATACCTCACGCACCTACTGGACAAGAAACTAAGCTCATCCTCCTTGAGAGTTCTCTTAGCAGCAATAGTCACTTACACAAGAAGGGAGACGTGTAAGAGTTTCTTCACCTCACAAGTGGTTAAAAGATTCCTAGAAGGAGCAAAGAGGATTGCGCCTCCAAAGAGGGTGCCACCACCCGCATGGAACCTTAACCTGGTACTAACAGAACTGATGAAACATCCTTTCGAACCAATTCACAAAGCATCCCTAGAGAGGCTAACAATGAAAACAGCTTTCCTGGTAGCAATCGCCTCGCTGCGCAGGGTAAGCGAACTGCAGGCATTAACGTTACAGGAACCCTACATCCAAATTCACAATGATAGGGTGGTAATGAGAACAGACCCACACTTCATGCCGAAGGTGGTGTCAGAGTTCCACATGAATCAAACTATACAAATACCAAGTTTCCAGAAACCGACAACAAGCGCTGAACGAGCTCTTCACACCCTAGACGCCAGAAGGGCGGTCATGCACTACATTGAAAGGACAAAGGATCACAGGAAAACAAAGCAATTTTGTTTCATACGCTAAGAGCTTCATGGTAAAACCAGTAACTAAAGGAACAATTGCGAGATGGATCGCACAGACCATACAATTCTGCCGCAGGCAGGGGAAGAACTGGCAGGGGGTGGGACACGGGCCCACTCTACCAGGAAAAAGGGAGCTACAATAGCTTTCCTGGCCAACACACCCATTCAGGACATATGCCTGGCGGCAACATGGGCTTCAGTGCACACGTTCACGAAGCACTACTGCGTGGAAATACAGATGAACAAGAAAGCACAGGTCGGACAAAAGGTAGTTCAACACATATTCAATAACCAACGCTCATCTTCCACCCAGCTGCCACAAAAATGAGAAACCGCTACAAAGTCTATGCACAGCATAGTGAATCCAGAAAGATTCACGCTGCAAAAGGAATAGTTTCTTACCCCAGTATTGGAACTTTCATAGATTCCCATGCTTTGTATCATTCCCCGTCGTCGGAATGGGAGTCTCGGTAACAAAAATACCATAGCTGTAGGTACAAAAGACAATGGAAAAAGGCCTAGGCCTCATTACCTTTTGTAGCATATCACCCTCTTTGTGCAAAAGAGACCAAACTTTGGCCTCAGCCAATCGAAAGTGCCTCACCACTTAGAACCTTCCTGAAGGAACCTCAGAGCCTCAGATTTTCTACTGCACGTTGTGCTAGGGAGTCTCCTTTGAGCTCTGCTCAACTTCTACTCTTCTAAAGGATTTCTTCAGGTTTTTTCTACAGGATTTTCTTCAGAATCTTTCAGATTCTCTTCAGGATTGTTGTTACCTTCCAGAATGTCGGAAATTGAGAAGAAAAAAGCGCTTTTCAAGCCTTGTTCCTCCTGTGGCAAGAAAAGGCTTTTTGTGGAGGATAAGCATAAGGACTGCATTTATTGCCTCTATCCTGACCACCAGGCTGCTGCCTGTTCAATCTGTCGCACTTTTTCTGCCAAGACCCTCCGGGACCGTGAGGGTAGGCTCCTGACATGGCTGCAGAAGCTTAAATCAAGGAAGGGTACGGTCTCCAGTGACAGTGAGGATGCTGGATCGATGGCTTCTACTAGAAGGTCAGTGAAAAGGGGTAGGGGTTCCCCTTCTACTTCTGTGGGAAGATCTTCTAAGGCCTCAAAAAAGACCCCCAGTGAGTCTGAGAGCCCCGGTCCCAGCAAATCTCCTCACGGAAGTGTAAAGGAGAGGGATGGACCTTCTACGCCGTCTACAGGTGCGAAGACTTCCACAGCCTTCAAAACACCTTCATGCCAGTCTTCTGAGAGAGCTTCTAAGTCCTCGACGACGAAGACGTCGACAGCGCGAGGCCCGTCGACGAGAACATCGAAGGCTCCGTCGACTAGAGGTTCGTCGACGTCGAGACCGTCGACAGCGGAGTCCTCACCGTCGACGGAGAAACTAAAGGCGCCGACGACGAAGGTACCAGCTTCACAGGTGTCGACGAAGGAGCCGTCGACGCCGAAAGCCCCGTCGACGTCCAAACTCCAGTCGACGACGAAGGCCCCGTCGACGTCCAAACTCCAGTCGACGACGAAAGCCCCGCCGACGACGAAAGCCCCGCCGACGACGAAAGCCCCGTCGACCGCGATGACAACGGTGTCGACGACTGCGGTCTCGTCGACTACTACAGTGACTATGACGACGGCTGGTGTGTCGACAGTTTCATCGTCGACGACCCCTATCTCGACAGCGTATATACAACCGTCGACTACTGAACCCACGATCTTGTCCACAGAAAAGCAAATCACCATTTCTGTGATGCGGATCACGCCGGAGATGACTTCTCCAAGGACAGTGTACCCTCTGTTACCAACAATGCTCATTCAAGAGGGACAGTCAGAGGAAGATGACCAAGATGCATATAGCTATGCCAATAGTCCTTCACAACTGTTTGTCAAATGCCAGGACACTGATTCAGAGGGCGAATACACCCACGAACAACATGATCATAGTCAGCAGCAGCAGCAACCTGACCAGGAAATGGTTTCAGTGCCAACATCTTTCCTGCAGGATCTACATAGGATGCTGCAGGACTAGAAGTCTAAGGCCAGTAGACCTTTGCCACATACATCAACGCCTGTTACACCTTCAGGGGTTCAGGCGTCATTGGTGCCACCTACTTTCTCGGCTCCAACTTCTCCACAGCCTCAAGCATCCGTTCATCAGGATTCCTCTGGATTGCCAGGATCGCATGATGTTGATGAATCCTCGGATGAGGATCAGCAGTCGGATCATGTCTCTAATCCCGACACGGAATATGATGAATACGTTATTGACAATCCCGCGTCACCAAATCCGGACCCGGCGGACTCCCCGCCAGTGGATATTGGGGGTTTCCATCAGCTAATGGCAAGATTTAAGTTAGCAATGCCTAAAGTCACCACTGATCGTTTCTTATATGACTTTAAGGAACCCTTTTGAAAAACTACCAGATCTATTCCAATCGTGGATCACCTATGGAAAGAGGGCGTAAAGACCATGACACACCCGGCGACGGTGGTGCCGGTGCTACCGCGTCTCGAAAAAAAGTACCAAGCGACCGATGATGCCCCAGCGGCCTTGACAGGTCATCCACGACCAGACTCGGTGATCTCGCAGGCAGCGCAGAGAAAATCGCGCAACCCTTCAGCACCGCTGACAACTCCTCCGGACAAGGAAGGGCGGAGGTTAGATAACGTGGGGAAAAAGATTCTCAGCGATGGCAAGTTTGCTGGTGCGAGCAGCTAATGCCTTGGCGATCCTGGGTAGGTACGACTGTCAACTCTGGTGAGATGTCGCCCCGTACCTGGACCAGCTGCCTCCTGAATCTATGTCGGAGGCAAAGAAGGTTTTGCAGGAGGGAGAAGCAACGTCAATGGTAATCATCGATTGTGCAATGGATATTGCGACTACTGCATTTCGTTCACTGGCTGGTGCAGCAGTACTCCGTCGCCAAGGGTGGCTTAAAGCTACTTGGTTCCGACCCGAGGTCCCGAATAAAGTATTGGATCTCCCCTTTGATGGAGAAGCGCTGTTCGGCAAACTCATTGACGACACCCTGCAAGATATTAAAAAAGACACAGAGACCGCTAAGTCTTTAGGAACACTTCAGTACAGGAAGTCTCCTTTCAAGGGCTCCAGAGGCAGGGGTAGTACTTACAGAGGATCCTTCCAACAACAACGCTATTCCAACACAGGATCCAGTTCCCAGCAACACCGCCAATCTTACCAACAGCGGCAGGGCCAGTCTTCCAACTACTCCAGGCCCTACGGTAAAGGAAAGCAGGGGGCGCGAGGACGAGATTCGTCCAAGCGCCAATAGCGGCCTCCTAGCTCTTCCTACTGGACCCTCCTCCAGGAAGTCATCAGTTGGAGGCAGGGTCAACAAATACCTTCACAACTGGTCCCTAATAACATCGGACCGTTGGGTGCTCAACATCATTCGGAAAGGGCATACCTTAGAGTTCACTCAAGTTCAGCCACCCAAGCCCCCGGCAGCCACTCCTTCAAAACACCAGCGTCTCCTTCGGCTCGAAGTTCAACAAATGCTCCGAAAAGGGGCGATAGAGCCAGTTCCATCGAACCAAAGAGGCCAGGGATTTTATTCCCGGTTCTTCCTGGTGAAGAAAACGCTCGACAAGTGGCGCCCCATTTTAGACCTCAGGGGGCTAAACACCTATCTCATTTCTCTGTCCTTCAGGATGGTGTCCCTCCAGGATATCTTGAAGCTCATCAGCCCGGGGGATTACATGGCCACACTCTATCTCGAAGATGCCTATTTTCACGTTCCGATTCACCCAGCGCACAGAAGGTTTCTGCGATTCACAGTAGCCAAGAGCCATTACCAATTCAGGGTTTTACCCTTTGGACTCCGCTCAGCCCCAAGAATATTCACAAAAGTGCTGGCTCCAGTAGCAGCTTTCCTGCGGAGACACAAGTTTCAAGTCTTCCCCTATCTGGACGACTGGTTACTGAAAGCTCCGTCCAGAGCAGCAGCGCTCCAGGCGGTTCAAGCATGTACCAATTTATTCCAAAACCTGGGTCTCACTCTAAACGACGAGAAATCTTGCCAGATCCCATCCAGAAGAGCCCGGTTTCTGGGAGCCATCTTGGACTCAAGGCTTTCACGAGCATTTCCTACTCTGGAAAGGAGGCAAAAATTACAGGCGATGGCCCAAGACTTGCAAACAAGAAAGTCTCTTTCAGTTCGCCGCTACAAGTCTCTGCTGGGAGTAATATCATTGTGTATTCCACGGATCCCTCATTGCAGACTGAGAATGCGTCCCTTGCAGGAACAACTGGACAATCAATGGTGGCAAGTCCACGGTTCCTTCGACGACAGAGTGGCTATCACTCCGGAGATGAAGAATGCGGCCCTATGGTGGACAGACCAAAACAACTTGTCCCAAGGCCTATCCTTCGAAAGCGACCCGTCTCCACAAGTGATAACGACGGACGTGTCGTTGGAGGGTTGGGGAGCAGTGCTGCAGGACCTACATGTCAGTGGTCATTGGTCACCCCAGGAAAAACGCCTCCACATCAACCTGTTAGAACTCAGGGCGATACGTCTAGCTCTGCAAGCGTTTCTTCCTCGCCTGGAAGGTTCACAAGTGCTTATCAGGACGGACAACACCACGGCCATGCACTATGTGAACAAGGAAGGAGGGACCAGATCGTGCCCATTGTCACAAGAAGCCCAGCAGGTTTGGGAATGGGCGATCCGACACAAAATGTCTCTGATAGCAGAACACTTGCCTGGCGTCCTAAACGAAAACGCCGACAGACTGAGCAGGTCATCCTCGGTCAGCCACGAATGGGAGTTGAATCAGGAAGTCTTGGAACAAGTCTTCAGTCGGTGGGGAAGACCGGACATCGACCTGTTTGCCACTCCGACCAACAAGAAATGCCGGTCTTACGCAAGCAGGCTTCCCCATCCAAATTCTCTGGGAAATGCCCTTTCGATAGCCTGGTCGAAGACATTTGTCTACGCTTTTCCTCCCATTCCTCTGATACCACGACTAATCAAGAAACTCCAGGTGGAACCGTGCAGGATGATCCTGATAGCCCCGGCCTGGCCGAGGCAGTTCTGGTTCACGAAGCTCCATCTGTTGTCGATTGCTCCGCCCTTACCTCTACAGATTCTGCCGGATCTTCTCACGATGTCCGAAGGACAGATTTTGCATCCAGACCCTCAGTCGTTACACCTGACTGCATGGCTCCTGAACGGCGAGAATTTATGAACCTGCCATTATCAAAGGAGGTTAGAGAAGTTCTGTCCCAAGCAAGGGCCCCTTCAACTAACAAAACTTACCGCCTTAAGTGGAAAAGATTCTGTTGTTGGTGTCGACAGCAACACATTGATCCATTCAATTCCAAACCTCATCAGGTCCTCCCTTACCTGCTGTCCTTGGCCAAGTCTGGTCTAGCCCATTCATCAATTAAGGTCCATTTGGCCGCTTTGTCACGATTCAGGAGGACAGAATCTGGGCCTTTATTATGGTCTTGGAGAATAATCAAACAATTTCTTAAGGGCCTGTTCAGGGTCTATCCACCGGTGAGACCGCCTCCTCCAACATGGCATTTGAATCTGGTCCTTTCTCAGCTCATGAAGGACCCTTTTGAACCAGTCCATCGTTCTGACATCAAATACCTTTCGTGGAAATTGGCTCTTCTCCTCGCTCTCACATAGGCTCGGTGTGTAGGGGAGTTACAGGCCTTGACCATTCAAGAACCTTTCCTTCAATTCAAGAGGAACACTGTCATCATGAGGACTAACCCTAGGTTCATGCCAAAGGTTCCCTCGGATTTCCATTTGAATGAACCGGTCATTCTGAAAACATTTTTTCCTCAGCCTTCCACACCGGCGGAAAAAGCGTTGCATTCGTTGGATGTGCAACTATGCTTGAAGTTTTATTTACAACGTACCAAGGATTTTTGAAAATCTTCTCAACTGTTTGTGGCCTTCGGGGGACCGAGTAAAGGCCTTCCACTATCCAAACAGGGTGTTTCAAGGTGGATCACAAGCGCTATACTACATTGTCACAGGACTGCTGGTAAACCTCTGACTGGGAAGATACGAGCGCATTCCACAAGATCTGTGGCTTCCTCCACAGCACTCTTCGCAGGGGTGCAAATTAAGGATATCTGCAGAGCTGCAACCTGGAGCAGCATCCACACCTTTACCAAGCACTACTGCTTGAAATCTCTGCAACAGGAGGATGCAGCAGTAGGACAGGCTGTCCTGAGGAACCTCTTCCACTAATGGTGAGCTTTCCTTTCTTCCCACCTTCCATTTTTCACATTTTGTATCTAATGTCATGTTCTCTACTGCTATTATTTACAATGCAAAATCTGATACAAAGCATGGGAATCTATGAAAGTTCTAATACTGGGGTAAGAAAACAAGTTACTTACCTGTAACTTTAGTTCCCCAGTATTGGTAACTTTCATAGATTCCCATGCGACCACCCACCTCCCCGGGGAAAGCTCAGCCTACAGCACAAATGGTGTCTCAGTACACAACGGCTACGAAAATCTGAGGCTCTGAGGTTCCTTCAGGAAGGTTCTAAGTGGTGAGGCACTTCTGATTGGCTGAGGCCAAAGTTTGGTCTCTTTTGCACAAAGAGGGTGATATGCTACAAAAGGTAATGAGGCCTAGGCCTTTTTCCATTGTCTTTTGTACCTACAGCTATGGTATTTTTGTTACCGAGACTCCCATTCCGACGACGGGGAATGATACAAAGCATGGGAATCTATGAAAGTTACCAATACTGGGGAACTAAAGTTACAGGTAAGTAACTTGTTTTCTTACCTGTCTGTGTAGTTTTGCAGCTTGAAGATCTTTCTGGATTCACTAGCGAACCCGCCCACCTCCGCCAGATAGATGAGGCTGGAGAGGAAGGGGGTTGAAAACATGGACAACTACTTGAACAAACAAACCTTGAAGGTTAAAGCGGTGAATGACTTACTAGAACATTGCCATTACTTCGGTAACAGAACAAACACGAGAAAAAAGAATCCGAAGATGGCGCCCAAGAGTGGTTGCTTCCGCAGGAAGCGTGCCGAAGTCACCGGAAATACACCAAAAGGTAGGGCATCGACGCCCACCTGGGCTATGAAAAAAAGAAAAGACTACGATTCCGGACCCACCCACAAGACCGCGGAATAATGCACAGCATAGTGAATCCAGAAAGATCTTCAAGCTGCAAAACTACACCGACAGGTAAACTATTCGTTACAGCCTAGAACTCACAGCAACCCCCCCCCCAAACATACCACCCAGGCAGCGTCCAATGTCTACAGACCATATAACTCTGCTTCAACAGGAAGTTCTAGCACTTCTACAAAAAGATGCTATTCTAGTAGTTCCTTTTGAGGAACAGGAGTTTACTCCCTGTACTTCCTAATTCCCAAAAAGGACGGGACATTAAGACCAATTCTCGACCTCAGGCCCCTCAACCACTACATACAATCAGATCATTTTCACATGATCACTTTACAACAAGTACTCCCATTACTACAACAGGGAGATTTTCTGTCCACACTAGACCTAAAGGACGCCTACTTTCACATTCCTATACATCCTGCGCACAGGAAGTATCTAAGGTTTGTCATACAAGGACAACACTATCAGTTCAAAGTCCTTCCATTCGGGGTCACAACAGCACCACGAGTGTTTACAAAGTGCTTAGCAGTAGTAGCAGCAGCACATCTCAGAAGACAACAAATACATGTCTTCCCTTACCTCGACAACTGGCTCATAAAAGCAAGATCGTTCAACCAGTGTGTACAACACACAAAACAAACAATTCCAACATTGTACGACTTAGAGTTTACGTTAAACTACACCAAGACGCACCTAGAGCCTTCGCACGCTCATCAATATCTAGGAGCTACCATAGACACATCTGCAGCTCTAGCGTATCCCAGTCAAGCCAGAATTCAAAATATTCAGAACTTAGTCTCCCTTTTTCAATGCCAGCACTCTCTCCAAGCCAGAGTGTTCATGAAACTAATAGGCATGATGGCGTCTTGCATCTTTGTAGTTCCTCACGCAAGACTGCAAATGCGCCCACTACAAGAATGTCTAGCACAACAGTGGAATCTGGCTCAACGTCAGCTCACAGACCTGGTGTTGGTAGACAGCCGTACATATCGCTCTCTTGAATGGTGGAACACCAAAAACTTGTCAAAGGGACGGCCGTTCCTAGACCCTGTTCAACAGATAGTGCTCACGACAGAGGCATGCGTCACAGGATGGGGAGACCATCTCTTGCATTATACCACACAAGGTCAGTAGAACAATCAACAGAAACAGTTCCACATCAACCATTAGGAGTTGCTAGCAATTTTTCTAGCACTCAAGACTTTTCAAGTACAAGTACAAAACAAAGCAAAAACAGATTCAAGAATGGGAGTTGCTCCCATAAGTTCTACAACCATTCTTCCAAATGTGGGGGCATCCACAGATAGACCTGTTTGCCACCCACGAAAATGCAAAATGCCTAACTTTCGCCGCCAGGTTACCCCACACACACGGTCAGAGGGGAATGCAATATGGATGAACTGGTCAGGCAGATTTTCGAACGCTTTTCCACCTCTCCCACTCATTCCACTAGTAGTACGCAAGCTCAGACAACAGTCTCTCAAACTAATGCTAGTGGCCCCCCACATGGGCGCGCCAGCCGTGGTTCACCACGCTACTAGATCTCTCACTCGTTCCGCATCAGAAAATACGGCTCACGCCATCCCTGTTAAAACAGAACCATGGAGAAATAAGGCACCCCAGAACCAAGCCAACTGAATTTGGCGATCTGGCTCCTGAAGTCTTAGAGTTTGATTACTTAAACTTACCACCAGACTGTATGAATATAATTAAGCTAGAAAACCCACTACCAGAGCATGTTATGCTGCTTAGTGGAAAAGATTTGCAATATAATGTAACAACAATCCAGTTGATCCACTGGATTTTTCCGTCCAAAATATCATTTGCTACCTTCTACACCTACAAAAGGCCCAATTTGGCTTATTCTTCCATATGCCTGCATCTAGCAGCAATTGCGGCGTATTTACAAAATACACATCTATCTCTCTTTAGAGTACCTGCAATAAAAGCATTTATGGAAGGATTAAAACGAATAATCCCACCTAGGTTACCACCTGCTCCAGTATGGAACCTAAATGTGGTCCTTACAAGACTCATGGGCCCCCCTTTTGAGCCTTTACATAAGTGTGAACTGCAATTTCTAACATTGAAAACTGCTTTCCTTATTGCCATCACCTCTCTTGGAAGAGTTAGTGAAATACAAGCATTCAAATACATCCTAACAAAGTGGTTCTTAGACCCAATCCTAAATTCCTGCCAAAAGTGATTACTCCTTTTCACCCAAAACCAATCAGTAGAGTTACCAGTGTTTTTTCAAAACCTGGACTCTGTTGCAGAAAGATCTTTACACACCTTAGATGTTAGAAGAGCTCTACTATACTACACAGACAGGACTAAATCCTTCAGAATGACAAAACAATTATTTGTTTCTTTCTCTCCCCCACACAAAGTCAATCCCATCTCTAAAGGAGGAATTGCCAGATGGATTGTAAAGTGTATCAAATATGCTATCAAAAAGCTAAATGTACACTAACAGTTCCTCCTAGAGCACACTCCCAGTGGCTGCTGGTGACATTTGTAAGGGGTGGGACGGAACTGATAATCATACTGCACCGTAGCGAGCGAGCCCGAACCCCCTAGGGAGGGTTTGGGGGGGAATTCCCCGCAAGAAAATTTTGAAAAAATAGTGGGAAAATGGTGCATTTTCAAGCAAATTTGAGAAAGCAGGAAGGTTAATAAAGCAATTGTGAAAGTGCAGGTATTACATTATTAAAGAGCTGTCATATAACATAGGTAGCTGCTTATTCAGTATACCACAGAGCTTTATAACCGACTTCAAGATACAATGCTGAGAACCTCACAGATTGTTTTATTTAAACTGCAAACAACAAAACAAACAACTTTTTTGATTTAAACTGCAAACAAACCCCCCCCCCCCCCCCCCTCCGGAGCCGGAATTGCCGCGGACTGCACAATGGGGTCACAAGCTTGTGAGAAGGACCCTAGACACTGGCCCTGAGGGTTCCACGCAGGCGACGGGAAACTCAACCCTACCCGGAGACCAGCAAATGGACAAACTAGATGTGATTCTGCAAGAAATCAGAGACTCCAGAACCGCAATGGAAACACAGATGGGAACCCTTACTACCAATCTCTCGCTATTAAAAGCGGACTATAGCAAACTGGCAGACAAGGTCAAGGACCAAGGGATAATGCTGTCAGACCTCACCCCGGCGGTGACAGAAAATACCACCTCCATCCAACAGATACAACAGCAAGTGAAGACCCTAATGGAACGCGTGGAGGATGCAGAAGGCCGCAATCGACGCAACAACATCCGCGTCATAGGGCTTCCGGAACGGAGTGAGGGGCCCCACGCAACGGAATTCATGGAACAATGGTTCCGGAACAACGTGACATCGGAAGCCCTATCGCCGTTCTTCTGTGTGGAGAGAGCTCACCGGATCCCCACCGGGCGGCCGAAACCGGGACTACCACCAAGACCACTGATTGTCACAATCCTCAACTACCGGGACAGAGACATTCTGCTGCAAAAGGCCCGGGAGAAATCCCTCATTGAATATGAAAACAAACTCATATCGCTTTACCCGGACGACACTAATCTAGTGCAAAAGCAACGGTCCTCCTACTTCGAGATTAAAAAGAGGCTCCAAAAAGCCAACCTCCGATATGCCCTACTGTTTCCAGCCCGCCTTAAGGTGATACATGACAATAAGACTCACTTTTTGAGAGCCCCACTGACCTGGAGGAGTGGCTGGAGGTGATGGACATTGAAGAAAATCTGGGAACATCCCAGAGATCGTCGGCCAGCGGATCCATAGACAGCGCAGATAATTCAGGAGATACCGCTACTACGCAAACTATGAAAATTAAACCGAAACAACGGAAACCCACTAAAACCCAACAGCAAGAAGGTCAAAAAGAAGCAGTTGCAATGGTGGGCTCCTTTCGGGAAGAGCAGGAGATCATTAATACAGACACTGAAGACAGTACTATACACTCGGACTCAGAGAACAGTTTGGTATTGTTCCCGACTGTAACGCCACGAGCAGCAGATGAACTTATGGACGCTGCCCAGGAGTGACTACGTAAACGGAGTGGGCCTGAGGCCCTAGGACCTACAAATATCCTTTTCAAGTTGAATTGATTGAAAGCTGGGCCGGGGGAGGAGAGGAGGGGAGATCTTGAGTTGGGGCACCGGCCTTGGTGCGCCGTCTATATGCTGCGGTCCGAATTACTTATTTTTGATTCCCCACTTGGACGTCGCAACTGACGGACCGCACAATCCACACTCCTGCAGAAAGGTGAGACACAGAAACACGGAAGTGGGCGAGAGCCCAACCCCCCCCCCCCCCCCTTGGAGGACACCAACTGTTGACACTCTTGGAAATAACTTCCCTGGCGGCACCGTAGAGCCGGCAGCATAGAGCTACAAGACTCTGTAGACACAGCACATGCTTAGTCGACCCCCCCAAAGGCGCATGCACCGCAAATTGTTTAGCTATGTTTTGTATTTTTTGGTTCGGCACAGCAATGATCTTAGGCTGCGCCTATAGAGTTCGAAGTTGGGGAGGGAGGGGAAACGTCTCCTGGCTGGCATGGACACTATAAACACCACATCATATAGCATTGGCAGGTATGACATCGGTACTCCAGTATGGCTGACACAAAGGGGAAGTATAGGCTGGCTACCTGGAATGTACGGGGACTAGGAGCAGTACAAAAACGACACAGAATACATGCCTTCTTGCTCCGCCAACATGCACAAATAGTATTCCTACAAGAATCACACCTGACGCAGGCTGAGGCACACACTTTGAGGAAAAAGTGGAGAGGTACTATATTCTCTACAACATACTCCGCCTTTTCCAGAGGGGCCACTATATGGGTACGCCACGGCACCCCATTTGTAGAACTTGAGAGGAGGGTGGAGGACCAAGGGCGTTATATCTTGGTGAAAGGCACACTGGACGGTACACTGCTGGTCCTGGGCAGCATATATGCCCCGAACTTTGACCAAGATAAATTCCTAGCAAGTGTGGGCCGGGTCTTGACTGACTGGATGGATATCCCCTGGATTCTGGGGAGGGGGGGGATTGGAATATGATCCTAGATGTTGACCTGGACAGATCTCACCCCCCCCCCCTCCAGACAACAGGAATACATAAGATGGCGGTCTACTTTCGAACCTGGCTCCAGTGTTGGGGATTGACAGAGGTATGGCGCGCCCTACACCCAACACACAGGGAATATTCTTACCACTCCCTAGTGCATGCCCTACACACCCGCTTAGATAGGATCTTGTGTATCAACTCCCTACTGACTAAATGTATGTCCTCAGACTACCTGGCAAAAACATTCTCGGACCACAGACCACTGACACTCGACCTACACTGGGGGAAAGTGCCCCCGCCAGTGCCCACTTGGAGACTTAACCCATTGTTGCTGGAGGATGGTCCATTCTGCGAACACCTGTCGGACACTTTAAATAATTATTTCAGGGAAAACTGGGACACTGCGTCCTCGAACCTACTGGTATGGGACGCCATGAAAGTTGTGATAAGGGGAGCCGCTATTGGGCGGATGGTGGGGGCCAGACAGGAAATTCACAGGAAACTGAGATCGAAGACCGCCTGAGAGACCTAGAGGCGGCAGCAGGAACAGACCCCGGACGCAAGGGAGACTTACAGGCGTGCAATATAGAACACGCAGAACTGCTGGAGACACTGAGTCATTGATTACAAGGACTATCTGAGACGCCAGCAGGCGGAGGCAGACCGATCTGGAGCCTTACTAGCGCGCCTAATCCGAGACAACCCTGAGGCCCCAGTGATTACGAGAGTTAGGGACGGGGAGGGCAGAGAAGTAATCACTCAATCAGATATCAACACTGCATTTAGGGTTCACCTGGAAAAGCTATACGCCCCTCCCCCAGAGGGCGGTTGGGATGACATGATGGACTTTCTGAGAGACCTCCCGATACCAACCTTGACCCGAGAAGAACAGGCGGGGATGGACGGACCCATTACGCAGCAAGAAATTAAAATAGCTATTGGCTCCCTTAACCAGGGCAAGACCCCCGGTATGGACGGCCTGCCTGTAGAATTTTACCAGACCTATTCTGAAACACTAGTACCCATATTAGAGAAAATATACAAGACGGCGTACGAAGTGGGCCACCTGCCTGCCACGTCGATGCAGGCTTCAATGATCTCCATACCAAAACCCGGAAGGGATACCCTTGACTTGAGTAATTACAGACCCCTCTCAATGCTCTCCACAGAGTATAAAATACTTAGCAAAGCTATCGCATTGCGCCTACAGTCCCGTCTCCCTGCTCTGATACACCCAGACCAATGTGGTTTCCTCCCGGAGAGGAGCACTTCCCAGAACACGAGGAGGCGCCACGCCCTCATGTCGGCCACACCAGCGGACCTTCCCTGGGCCGGTTGCATTGCCCTGGATCTCCGACAGGCATTCGACTCCCTGACGTGGGATTTTATGTTCGAGGTCATACGACGTTTTGGCTTCCCGGACTCCCTAATCAAATGGATCCGTCTATTATACACAAATCCGACAGCTAGAGCACGCACAGGCAGGTATATATCCGACAGTTACGACATATACAGAGGAACTCGGCAAGGTTGCCCACTATCGCCTCTACTGTTTGTACTGACACTCGAACCCCTAGCGGTAGCGCTCCGAACCAGAGCGGGCGAGGTGGGTATTTCCATAGGAGGAACACATAATTTGATATCAATATACGCCGACGATATTTTAGTGTACCTACGGGATCAAAACGGGACCCACTCATCTCTGGCAAATATATTTGCCCACTTGAAAACCGTATCGGGCCTGGCCATTAACCTGGCGAAATCCCTAGGTTATTATTTCCGCGAAGGGCAATGGCCCCCTCAAATACAATTTGGCGACTGTCGGATTCGCATAGAGCTGTCTACATTTAAATACCTGGGCATTAACGTATATAGACGACAGGAAGATCAGATTGAGGGTAACCTGAGGAGGGCAATCACTGGACTCTGAGGTAGTGTAAACTTCTGGACATCCCTGCCACTGTCTGTCATGGGTGGGATAGCAGTCTCCAAAATGGTTTTGCTCCCCCGCATACTGTATTACTTTGTAATACTGTGTCTTTTGCTGACTGCACATTTGCACCTCAGCTCGCCCTACCTCTCCCTTGCATTTCCTCGCCGAGCCGATCTTAGGACTGGTGCGAGTCAGGAGCGGGCGCCATCTTGGGGGGGGGGGGGGGGGAGGCAGACCGAGCGCTCTAGTTTCTGGCTGCCTCCCACCCTCCTCCTCTGGCTATAAATGTGTAACACCTTCCGACGGCGCAGCGGGCCGGCGCGCCAAAGGCAAGCCCGTCTGTGCCCGACCGGGCCAAGGGCCGCAGACCTCTGGCCTCTGCACTAAGAAACCTATAACATACTCCTCACTGGCATTGCACGCGCTTCGAAAACAAGATAATGGGAACTGTACTGTCTCTCAAAACGAACGCCTTAATACTGCTATATGCCCCACATGTAGCCATAAACTTGATGCGCCTCAGTTATGTAAACAGACTATGCCTAGCAATGTCAATAAGCAGACTTGGAAGCTTGCGAGTTTAAATTGCCGCGCACTCTGCAAACATAAATTGAATATTCACGACCTTCTCATAGATAAAACACTGGATGCTCTGTTTCTCACAGAGATATGGTTGAATGATAGTTCAGGTCCGGATGTTGCATAAGCACTACCTCCAAACTATGTTATACTCAGACTTGACAGGCTAAGCGATCAGGGGGAGGAATAGCTATCATTTATAAAAATTCTTATAAATGCTATCTTGAACCCCTATCCTTGAATGCCTGTGAGATAGCTTGTTTTAAACTCACATTACTTCCTACTTTTACATTAACTGGCCTACTGGTATACCGACCACCTGGTTCGGCAACAACTTGGACATCTCAGTTCTCTGATTTTGTAGGCTCTCTTCTGATTGACACTAGCACCTTTCTGATTGTAGGTGACCTAAATATTCATTTAAACGACCCTCAAAATGCGGCTGCCAATAATCTGATCAATGATTTGGCGGCCATGCATATTTTGCTTCATAATCAGGGGGCCACTCATAGAGATGGCCACTTACTCGATCCTATATTTGGCAACCTTCCTCAGATCCAATGCCTTCTTGCCTTACCCCTTCAATGGTCAGATCACTTTCTCACATATTTTACTATCCCTGGCGGGGAAACATCGTCCCCTCCCTACATATCATCCCTCTATGGTCACAGAAACTGGAAGAAACTTAATCTGACTCTACTGAATTCAGCGTTAGACTCTGTCCCTGAGGATCTTCTGAGTGACAAAACTAACATGGAGGCCATAGCTGCTTCAACGGACAGGTGGCTCCTGGGAGCCATTGACATCTGCCTGCCGCTTAATAAAAAGAGAATCAAACCTCATAACACTCCAGCACCATGGTCTAATGACACACTTAAGGCAGCTAAATCCAAATGTAAACGCTACGAGCGTGTCTGGAGGAAAGACTACTCTCATATTTCTGGGGAAACCTACAAAAAGGAACTCAAGCAATATCATAGGGAGTGTGCTGCAGCTCGTGCAGCCTATGTCACCCAGACTATTTCAGCTGCATCAAACAAATCGAGGACATTATTTAACTTAGTTAAAGAATTGGCAGGATCTAAGTCTACTGCTGAACCTCCCTCTTTGAACAATGCTCAATGTGATGAACTGGCTCAGTTTTTTACAAACAAAATTGAAAGAATCTATGATGATATTTCTAAGCAGCAGTCGGAAGAAACAAATAACAATATTGCCAATAAAAATCAGCAAACATAATCTGAGCTAACACATCTCCCTCTAATTTGCTGGCCTGAGATTACTATCAAAAATCTACAAGAAATTGTTAGGAAACTAAAATCGGGATCCCCGGTAGATCCTCTCCCTGTGTCAATACTCAAGAAACTTGACACTAGGCATTTGTCTTTATTTTGTAAAATCTTAAACCAGTCCCTCGTCTCTGCCACTGTCCCTATATCATGGAAACATGCCAAGGTCACACCTTTGTTGAAGAAACTTACGGCTGACCCGAAAGTTCTGGGTAACTTTCGCCTGATCTCTTTTGTTACCTGCATTTTTCAAACTTTTGGAAAAACATGTTCATAACCATCTGGCCCATTACTTAGAGATAAATGACATCTTCCATTCCTCTGTCGGGCTTCCGACCCGGTTCCTCAACCGAGACTACCTTGCTGGGGGTCATAGAACATCTGCGGAGCCTAGTTGACAAGGGACTCCCTGCTGCACTGATATTACTTGATCTCAGTGCAGCATTTGATACCATCTCGCACAGTATCCTGCTCGACTCCCTTTTTAATGTTGGCATAAGGGGAATTGCTCTTGAGTGGCTAACCTCTTTTTTTTTTTTATTTTAGATCAGCGCTCTTTCCAAATTAACTCCAACATAGGCACCTCTGGTGTCTATTAGTCCCCTTATGGTGTCCCCCAGGGCTCGGTGCTTAGCCCCCTACTTTTTAACTTATATGTGGCCCCTCTTGCCCGTATCGCGGAAAATGAAGGCCTAACCATGTTTAGTTACGGGACGATTCGCAAATAATTTTCTCTGTCCAGTACAAACAAGGACTCACCTTCGCCCCTGAAATCTGGCCTTGTCAATATCGCAACATGGATGCGGACCAATCTGTTGAAGCTCAACGGAGAAAAAACAGAGGTTCTAATCTTTGGCCCCAGCCATGATCTATGGAATGCCTCCCACTGGCCTTCCAGCATGGGTCCTCTTCCCATCCCATGTGACCAAGTCCGGAACCTAGGCACAACTATCGATAAAGGACTTACAATGCAGCCTCAAGTCGGAAAACTTACTGCCATGTGTTTTGTAATCCTGAGATGGCTCCGTAAGATTATATGGATGCTCCCGGAAGACACCAAAAAATCTGTAGTCAATGCCCTAATCACCTCTAGGCTTGACTACGGGAATGTCCTTTATCTAGGGGCAACCCAAGCTGTAATGAAACGACTGCAGCGTGTACAATATGCCGCGGCCCGTCTGTTACGCAAGTGCCACAGAAGAGAACACACGTCGGAACACCTAAAAATTTTGCATTGGCTTACAATTGAGAGCAGAGTAAAATTTAAGACTCTCTGCTTCATGCATAAGATAAAATTTGGTTCTGCCCCAAGATACCTAAAATCCCTAGTTCATGTCTATCTTCCCACTCGGCATCTGAGATCTTTTTCTCAGGGCCTTTTTAACGTGCCTAAGGTCCGGCTTTCCAGAATGGGAGGCAGGTCCTTTTCCTACCTAGGTCCTAAGTTATGCAATTCCCTCCCCCTAAAAATGCGCACTGAAACTAATCTCGGTACTTTCCGTAGATCTCTGAAAACATGGTTGTTCAACCAGTAAACCTGGCCTGGCTATCATCTCCCTCCCCTCCTTTCCCGCACTCAATCTCTCTACCAGTGCCGGGAAACCCTTTTTGGGTAGCTGTAGCGCTTTACAAATTAAATAAATAAACCTACCGGTCCTGCTCCCACAGCACATATTCACCACACTGAACACGATCCTAACCACTCTCATATGGGGCTCGGGGAGACGGCGAATAAGCCTCAAGAAACTGCAGCTGAGCACTAGACAGGGCGGCCTAGGTGTACCAAACCTACGAAGTTATTACTACGCAAGCCAACTGCAATGTCTATCACAATGGGTGGCGGGTAAGAACATACATGAGATCAATTTCACCCGACCCAACTAGCACGAGGAGAATTGCATTCCCTTCTGTTACCCAGAGCCAGGATCCCTCGAGATTGTCACCCCCTGCTACATACGGCCCTAATATGCTGGAGGAAGGCACTGACATACACAGCAGGGACCGCACCCTATGCGGATAACATTCACCTGTTAGGGATCCCAACACCGCAAGGATGCCTAACACAACACAGGATACGGCCCTGGGTGGAGGCGGGAGTGGATAGAGTAGGAGACCTGTTCGGATATGACACGCTACTGGACCACGCCTCCTTTGCACAGGCAACGGGAGCCCCAATGAGCGGTTTGTTAAGAGGCGATACTATCATAAAACGCAATGTAATTCTGGTTGTAATAACTCTGAGATGGACTAAATTACTATATTGGAGGGAAAGCTACATGTACATTAGCCCGATGTTAAAGGGAGAAAAAGTGAAAAGACTGCTGGGAAATGATATGCATGCATGTAAAATGTAATAACTGATACAGTCACGAATAAAGAGTTTTAAAAAAAAAAACTGCTAACAACAAAAGAACCAACTAAAGAGGTCACAAACGATCACCATTCAACATATTTACTTCAGCAAACTTTTCAATTACTTGAACGTTAAAGTCAGCAATATTTTAAACAAGCTTGCTCTCTATAGAGAGCATTGCCAACGCATTGCCTTCCTCTGCACCTGTTTCTGTTCCTTCTTCGATCTGTTTACTGCCAATTGGAATGTACTAATGGTGGGAAGATGGGTTTTTACAGTTGGGAACCACCAAATGTTTCCGTACTTATGTTCCGGGCCCTGAATACATGAAAGCAACCCCTTCTGACGTTTATAATGGGAATCAAGTTGTAAACCTTTGTGTATCATGTTAATCTATGGGAGAAATGTGTATAAAAGGAGCGACCCACAGTAGCAATTTGAAGCAGGCTCCGCGAACCTACATGTGATGTACTTCTCGTGACTTCTGTGTTCCCTGCAGTAATAAACCTCGAATCTTTGACGCCGAAGGAAGTGTCCCGTGTCTCTGTCATTGTACGCCGGAACAGGTTACCCACGAAGGTTTCAGGTGTTGTCCCCTGGCACCGCTGGGTCTTAGAAAAACCCAGTCCTTCAGTTGGCGCCCAACGTGGGGCTGCATCAGTGGTACCGGTCCAAGCCCGACGATCGTGAGGAACTTCGTGTGAAATCTCCGAGGGAAGGTGCACCCCGCTTCATCGATCCTGTTGTCGAAACAAGTGGCCCGACGACTTTTCCCGCGAAGATTCCTGCCTCCTGACGGCTGCGACGGACTGCTGCCCGGACTGTAGACCTGTTTTGGCGCCTGGTGTAGACCTTGGTACAGCGAGACGATTGACGGGCCTTCCTGGTGACGCCATCGATCTTTGAGTTAAGTATTTGTGGGTCGCTCCCAGAGTCCTTAGTTGTGGGTGCTTAGTTGTTGCATGGTTCCATTGCATTTGTGGTTCTTAGTACTTGGTTCTTTGTTGTGATATTTGACGTCTGCAGTTGCCAAAAACCGAGGGTTTTTGCTCTTTGCGGGGACTTGGTAAATCCCGTAACCCTTGAAGTTTGTGAAACTCAGCTAGTGTGCAAGATGCCTGGCCGTAGTACTTTGTTCAGTTGTTTTGGTCGTTGTGGTGCGGATTCCCGACTGGAGGACTCGTGTCCGATACCTCCGGTTGGAACTCCAACTTATGAATTATATAGCAAGCATGGGTTAGGTCCGATTACCTTTAATGCATATTGGATTCGCTACACTAGAAAGGACGGTGTCCTTAGTTGGCCACCTCATGGTAGTTTCGAGACCCCGATTTTAGATAACCTCGAGGCTAAATTGTTTAAGAAAAAATCAAGGCCGGCCATGTTTGATGCCTTTCGGTTATGCGCAAAGAAGCCAAACAGAAAGAAATCAGACAGACAAAACGTAATCAGAGAGATGGAGTTGCTGCCATAGTAAAGAAAGCAGAACAGTTTCAGCGAGATAAGGAGGAAAAGGACGTTTTTGATAGGCTTCAGCGTATGTCTATAGATAAATGTTACCCCGCTTTGCCAATGGAGTCGGATAAGAAAGAGGAGTCAGTTGAGGACCCTTTACTGTCCTACCTTCTGAAATCACCACCTCCGTACGCCCAGGGTACCGCAGTTCCTGTGGTTCCCCCTGTACCTGTTCCTCAACCTGTTCCTCAACCTGTACCCGTTCTTCCGACTGTTCCTGCTCCTTTGCCTACTTCTATTCCTACTGCTCCACCGCTTGTACTTCCTCATACTCCTGCTCCAGCTGCTGCTCCTGTTCTACTTACTCCTGCTGTTTCGTCTGTTTCCGACTCTTCTCTTGTTAATCCCCTATGTTATACTTCTCCATCTACCCGACGTCGTACCCCTTCTGTTGCTGCTAACTTCTTTAATTCTCTTGGACCTATTCTTGAGTCCGCTGGTTCGGACGGTCCCCAAAGACGTAGTCAGCTTCCCGGTAATAGGGAACGTGCTGCACTATATATTATGGCGATGGCTTGGATGAGATACCCTCTTAGAAATCCTCCACGTGCGGTGCTTGAGACGTTCTGTCAATTCAATATACCGACACAAAGATACGTTTTCGAAGAAATGTGTAAAGTTTTACGTGACCAAATATCGGCAGATGCATCGGACGATGTGTTGACTGCTTTGACTAATCTGCAGCTCCAGTTTTCGAGCGGAATGATAGTCGATTCAAATGTTCGACGCGCTGTTAAGCAGTTGTTGTCTTTTCGTCCTTCTATAATGCTTCGGGCATTGTTTGTAGAAGACATCGAAGGACCGCCAGCAGCGCCTGGTCAGTATCCCATGCGCAAAGTTCCACCAGTGTGGATGCCAGGTGATGCTAATGCTGTTCCTATCATCTTGCCGCATTTTCAGAGAGTATGGATTCATCTCCCGTGGAAACGATCGGAAGTTCTACAGGTGAAGCAATCTTTGCCTGACCCTCGCAAAAATCCTGCAGGGTATTATAAAGAATTATCGCAGCTTGTAGACGCTACGATAATGAATCTTGCCAATATCGATATGCTGTTTGGCAATCTCGTACCGCAACCGGTATGGGCAAAGATTCGTCAAGAAAACCAATGCGGCTGAATTAGGTGGTGATTGGGCTGCTCTTGTAGCGGCAGACACACGACAAATTGGTGGGGCTAAACCCGAACAACTCATTACGGCTTTGCCTCAGAGAATTATCGCTCTGATGAAAACGCTTATGCCAGCCATGAAGGTAAATTGGGACAAACTGTCCGCTTGCAAATAAAAGAAGGATGAGAGCGTCTCTGATTTCTTTACGAGATTTGAGGAGGCTTTCATTGACCACAGTGGTCAAGACATGGGTACCGAAGGCGGTCAGAGGTTGTTTGTGGACAAATTTGTTTCAAATTTACTGCCTGACTTAAGCAACAAATTGCGAAATTCTGAAAGTGCGTGGGCTGTTTCTACTTCTGCTCAAATATTGGCTACGGCTCAATATTATGAGAATAGGGAGAAAGAGGAGAACGATCGTGCTGACAAGAAAACAAAAGAGCTAAAAACTAAAGTGTTGTTGCAGCAGGCATACCCTCCGCGTTCGAATCAGAATGACTCGCAACAACGTAATCGATCGCAGTCTCAGTCAAATAGGTCACAATCACGAAATGATTCCTCTTCACAGAGATCTTCGTTGGGGTACAATCAGTGTGCCTATTGTAGACAGGAGGGTCATTTGAAATTCGATTGTCCAGTCCTCAATGAGCGTAATAGTGGTAATTCTTCTAGAGGAGGTCGTGGTGGTTCTCAACAGACATCACGTGGTAGAGGTCGCGGTGCTCAGAACGATCGTTCCACTAACACTTCTGACTCCAATAATTGTTTTGATCAGCGTGGATCGTCACAAGGGCGATCTGCTCAGTACAATGTGGATGATTATTACGTCGATCAGGATGCTGACAACGGTAATTACTAAGACAGCCATAGACAAGGAGAGGGAGTAGTATCAGTTCCGGTTGATCAGAGAGGGCCTTACGTCGCAGTTGCCACCTCGGGCATCGTTGAGCCTTTTCTGTTGGACACTGGTGCAGCAATAAGTTCCATAATGCATTCGAAACTCCCTGGCGCACCTTTGTCTGGCTTAACAAATGTTTCCGTTGGATTCTCTGGCGCCCCTGTTAGCAATCCGGTTTCGTGCCCTTTGCCTCTTACAATTGGGCCGCGTGAGCTGAAAGCTCCGCTGATTTTGACCACTGGGTGTGGTGAAAATCTCTTGGGCCTGGATTTGCTAAAACGTCTGTATGCGACTTTGTATTGTTCTCCTGCGGGAGTGAAGCTTACTTTGGGTGAGAGAGTTATCTCTCCAATGTACTTGTCTCTCGAGAAGCTTCCACCGGAATTGAGTTCTCTTCCTGCATCTTTGTGGGCAACAGGTCCCAATGACGTGGGCCTGCTTGACATCTCCCCTTATGTTGTTCACTTGAAATCTAATGTGCGATTGCCACGTATTCCCCAGTATCGTATCTCCCTTGATGGTGAACGAGCATTGTTAGCTATTATCTATGACCTGATTGAGAAAGATGTTATCGAGGAGACTCGGGGAAACGTGTGCAACAGTCCTGTGTTGCCCATTCTGAAACGTACTGATCCTTCGAAACCACCTGTTTATCGTTTTGTTATCGATTTACGGGAGGTAAATAAAATTGTGATTCCTCAGTTCCCTGTTGTGCCCGACATCACGGCGCTACTGACTCTGATTCCAGCCTCGGCATCTTGGTTTTCAGTGATCGATCTGAAGAATGCGTTCTTCAGCATCCCGATTGCTGAGGAAAGCAGAGACCTTTTCGGTTTCTCTCTTGGTGGCCGCAGCTTCTGGTTTAAACGTGCTCTTCAGGGCTACTGTGAAAGTCCATCGATATACAGTCAAGCCTTGAAGGGCCAACTAGATGCGTTTGTGTTGCCGGCTGGTGCAGCCTTAATCCAATATGTTGACGACTTATTGGTGGTTGCAGATACTCAGGACATTTGCAAAATTGCCACGGTATCGTTGTTGCAACATCTCTGTGACTTACATCACAAGGTGTCTCCTTCTAAACTTCAATATTGTTGTCAAGAAGTAACCTATCTAGGTCACTTATTGTCAAAGGAGGGAAGAAGGTTGACCCCAGAGAGAATTGCAGCGATTGCCCGAATGACTGTGCCAACAACTCAGAGAGATGTGCGTGCCGTTTTAGGTATCACGTCATACTGCAGGCAATGGATATTTTTCCTCGACCTTGGACCCAGTAGCTAGAGCATTGCCGAGTTGTTTGAGAGCAACAGCGGCAGCTGCGGTGTCCATCCGACAATCTGCAGGATTGGTCATGGATAATATGCTTACGGTGATGGTTCCGCATGCAGTTGACACTCTCTTAATTCGTACGAAAACTCAGCACTTGACGAGTGCAAGGTTGTCTGGGTACGAGTTGACGCTGTTGGCAAGCCACATCCAGATAAAACGTTGTAATGTCCTGAACCCGGCGACTTTGTTGCCCATTAGCATGGAGTCAGATGAAGTAACCCCTCACGACTGTTACTTACAGACTGAGGAGGAAACAAAAGGTCGTGTGGACCTTAAAAACACTCCTTTGGAAGATCCCGATGGGACCTTGTATGTGGATGGTTCATGTTTTAAATTGCCAAATGGTGATGTGACGACTGCGTATGCTGTGGTTACTTTGAATACTGTTGTGGAAACTGCGAGATTGAATCAGAACTCTGCTCAAGCTGCAGAACTGATCGCTTTGACTAGAGCGTGTGTGTTGTCGAAAGGGAAACGGGTGAATGTGTTTACCGACAGCCAATACGCTTTTGGCGTCGCACATAGCTTTGGACGTTTGTGGAGAGAGAGAGGTTTTATGACATCGCATGGCACTAAGATTCAACATGGACAGCTTGTGAATGATCTTTTGGATGCACTTACGTTACCTAAGCAGGTGGCGATTGTTAAATGTAGTGCGCATCGTAAGGTGACGGATGATGTTGGTCGTGGTAATGCGTTTGCGGATAAGACTGCTAAGGAGACTGCCCGGAACCTTAGCACTAGAATGTATGTGACGAGTTCGGTTAGGTGGCCTACAGAGACTAGTATGTGCGAGGATACCATTGAGAGTGTGAAAACAATACAGAATGAGGCCACCGAGACTGAAAAGACGAAGTGGAAAGAGAGTACAGGAAAGTTGGATGCGAATGGTTGTTGGATTGATTTGTCAGAGCACAAGAGGTGGATGTTGCCAGATGCGTATGTATTAGCTGTTGTGACGATGGCACATGGGTTAGCACATAGTAGCGCGAAAGGTATTTGTAAGTTGTTGTCCCCTGTGTGGAAGAATGATGGTATCACGAAGTGTGCTGAGAGATTGGTGAAGAATTGCATGATATGTATGATGTACAATCCTGGTAAGGGAACCCCTACACCTCCTGGCCATTTTGCTCCCCCTTCATGTCCGTTTGAAGTGATCCAGCTAGACTTCATCCATATGGAGCGATGCAATAACCTGAAATACGTTTTAGTTGTGGTTTGCGCATTCTCCCGATGGATTGAAGCCTACCCTCTTAAAGACAATACAGCTCTGTCCACTGCAAAAATCCTACTGAAGGAATACTTTCCTCGGTATGGAATGCCACGGATTGTATGGTCTGATAACGGAAGTGAGTTTGTGGGGAGTGTGATGAAGAGTGTGTGTAAGGGCCTTGGAATTACTCAAAAATTCCATAGCGCCAATCATCCCCAATCAGCAGGTTTGGTTGAAGGGTATAATGGCACCCTTAAACTCAAACTAGCGAAGATTCAGGCTACGACTGGTCTGTCGTGGCCTGACGCTTTGTCTCTAGCTCTGTTGTCAACAAGGGCGACTGTACACTCCCGAGTAGGGCTCAGTCCCTATGAAATAGTGTTCGGCCGTCCTGCGAATGTTTGGGGGGTCCCTAGACCGAGTGTGTTTTCTGATCTTGAGTATCCAATGTTGATTGATTATCTTCATGATCTGACTGCTAAACTGAGGTTAATTCACCAACAGGTCTTTGAAGCACTGCCAACGCAGACGGAGGGTCCAGGCCACCAGCTCCAGCCCGGAGACTGGGTGGTGACGAGGAACTTTGGAAGAAGACGAAATCTCGAGCCTCGTTTTACTGGACCCTTCCAGGTCCTCCTTGCCACTAGAACTGCTGTCCGTTTGGAAGGCCGGAAGAACTGGGTGCATGCCACCCACACCAAAAAGGTACCTATACCTTTACCGGCGGACTCGTGGGTGAGGAAAGGCATTGCTTCATCTGAAACGGAAAGATTGCAGACCTTCGTACCTTTTAGCGACGCCGAACCTGTCGGAGAATCCTCAGTGCAGCAGAACGACATTGTTGAACATTTGTCACCGCAAAGCTCAAGATCTGAACAATTGACTGATCAACAGAACTCTGTTCCCTCATCGGATCCATTGTTTGACGAACAGACACGTCCTGGAAAAAGCTGATACTTTTTGCGATCTAACACCAAGGACAAATAAAATTTGCTTTTATTCCTCGACATCTACGTTACCACATTGCCACGATCAGTCTAAAAACACTCGTATAACTGTGATTTTGTAAATATTGAGTTTTTTCCACATCTGTGTTTTTGCTTCCACAGCTGAAAGACTTTGTACATATTTGTGAAATTAAGATACCTTGCATCCAGGTGTACCGTAGGGCCGCGCGTGTACTTCCTTCTGGTTAGTAGGTCTTGGCACTAGGTCAAAGACCGTCGGTTCATGTGAACTCCTAGGGATTGACTACTGCTACACAGAACGAAGTGCGTCAAGAAACGTTGCGGACGGTTTTAGAGGATGGCGTTTTCAAAGCTTGTGGACTTGGAAAAAGCTCAGGCGCAAAGATTCAAACTGCAACAAATTACCCGTACCAAATGCTTTATGTTTCAGGTGTTCTTTCTGTTTCTAATTGTTTCCTCGTTATTGGGGGGTGGGGTATATTATATGATACAGTACTTCCTACCTTCTGCCATACCTACTCCTACTTCTGAACCTAAATCTACCACCACTGTGTCCCCTCATTCCTTCCATATTCTACCCCAACACGAGCAGGCTAGACGTGCAGAATTCAGAAATAATTCCTTTATTCAGCTCCTACATCAGCATCAGTTAGTGGTTAATACTACTAATTGTTGGGTGTGTGGGTTAATGCCACATACCACGAATAAGGGAATTCCATACTTGGTCCTTCCTTATAGTTCCCAGGGTTCAGCTCGAGCATTTCAAACAATGTTTCGAAGTGCACTAGATTCCTACCCCAATCGAGAGCCACGTCCTTCCCACTTTGGTCCTGGTCCGTATCACAAGCCTTTGGCTATAGCGATCGCTGATTTAGATAGGGATATCTATGAGCCGTCGCTCATCCCAGAGGAAGAGGTGCGAGCCTATAGGGACCTGAGTGAGGCTGAGTATAGTGCGCTCGTGGATGAAAGACCGCTTAGAAGCTCGTCTCCGATATGGATTGTACCCCACCTTGGTAATTTCTGTCTAAAAGGTCGTGGCCGAAGACCGAGAGCTTATCTTGGAGAGAGTGCTTGCTCCGAGACGTATGTCTTGCCGATGCTCTCGTCCCCTGTGTTTCTGACTGCCAAGGGTACGTACTTTGTCTGCCATGATCGCACGTATACGTGGTTGCCCTCCGACTTTGCGGGCACATGTTATATCGCAAATTTGTTGCCTCCGACGCAGATGCAGACTATCACAAGACTAGAGTTGTGAGGGGCGTGATTAGCGAAGAGGACACTGCCGGTCAAGAGGCAGGAGACTTTTTCAAGGGTTTCTTTCCGTTTTGGGGGCCTATGGTCAATAGTAGGAACCTGAGACAGTTGACCCGAGTAGTGGAATCGACAGCTAATATCACTGCCAGTGCCCTTGGTAATATCACCGCAGAACTTCAGGCGGATAGGCTCATGACGTTACAAAACCGTATGGTTTTAGACGTTGTTTTAGCAGATCGAGTGGAGTATGTAAGGTGATCCATTCGAGCTGCTGTATTTTCATTCCAGATAACGCTCCAACTGTCTATCAAGCCATCTCAAAGTTGCATAAAATCTCTGAGTCCATACACGTGGACGTAGGGGATTGGACGCTACTTGGGTGGTTTTGGGGCATAATGTCGACTTGAGGTTGGGAGATTCTGATGATCATCGGGGTTGTCGTAGCGTTTCTGTTCACGTGTTGCCTTTGTGTGCAGTGTGGTCCTGCCTTATGTGGGCTCTGTGCTACGACGTGTATAAGACGGCCGCCTGTTACCAAAGGATCTCAGATGGATAGAATTATGTTGCAACAACATCTAGATGGTCTGATGAATATCGAATATGATTCTGACTAGTGCTTGCCTACATGAGGGCAAAAGGAGCGTCTGAGGTTCCGTGACGATCGTAAGTGGTGTTTTTGACTCGCACGAATATGGTCGAGTCTGGTATCTATGAACCGCAAATGACGAGTTTAGTGGGTGTACGCAGTTTCGCTGTGCTAACCTAAACCGTTCGTCTGTTTCGTGGGTTTCTATATCTGTACCCACGGGTTCCATCTTAGATACGGCATCCATTCTGTTTCTTGCCCTCAAGTAGCCAGCAAACGGACGCTGTCCGCTTCGCGACCCTGGGATTCCCAAGACTCTTGCGGAAGACACGTTTCCTTTGAAAGTGTCTTTATGATGAGGGGGATGATACTGTAAGGCAGATGGCCCCGCTCGAGGCTCATCTTGCCGTGCCGGTCTATTGTCTCAGCCGTGCATCTCATTAGGCACGTCTCTTTGATGCTTGCAACTCGTGTTTCCCGACACCACCCCTTTTACACCCTTTCCGATCTCCCCACTGTTTCTGCCTTCCTCTGCACCTGTTTCTGTTCCTTCTTCGATCTGTTTACTGCCAATTGGAATGTACTAATGGTGGGAAGATGGGTTTTTACAGTTGGGAACCACCAAATGTTTCCGTACTTATGTTCCGGGCCCTGAATACATGAAAGCAACCCCTTCTGACGTTTATAATGGGAACCAAGTTGTAAACCTTTGTGTATCATGTTAATCTATGGGAGAAATGTGTATAAAAGGAGAGACCCACAGTAGCAATTTGAAGCAGGCTCCGCGAACCTACATGTGATGTACTTCTCGTGACTTCTGTGTTCCCTGCAGTAATAAACCTCGAATCTTTGACGCCGAAGGAAGTGTCCCGTGTCTCTGTCATTGTACGCCGGAACAGGTTACCCACGAAGGTTTCAGGTGTTGTCCCCTGGCACCGCTGGGTCTTAGAAAAACCCAGTCCTTCACTGGTTCGAGCTTTCCCTGGCTCACCCACCTCTGATGTGGGCCTGTTTATAGCTTGGTGACCCATTATGGAATGCTTTCCTTGATACTACCACGATAATCGCATGTAGCAAGAGTAAATGAATGAACCCTTCGACACCTTGAAAAGCTTTTCTGTATAAGTTCAAAACGACTCTGCGTTGCAAATATGGGCCAAATATTAGCGATCTGATTCAATGATTTTACTAAGGTGCCAGGCCCTATTTTCTGTCCCAATCTGTCCTTGGCTAAAGCAGTTACCGTGAGAAAGGGGTCCTTTTATAAACAACAGTCCAAACACTTGAAATGTGGGCATTGCAACAGTAATTGACACCAGTTTAATACCCAGATAGCATTCTTTTTATTTCTTGGATGTTTTTTCTCAGCCCAATCTGAGCTGTGAAATCAATCCTGTGCTTTCAAAAAGAGAACCCTGAAATCCCCAAGTTCAATTGCCGTTTGTCTGGGAGCTGTTCAGCTCTCCATGCAGAAGGTTTCGGCTTTCGCCCTACATTCAGATCCTGTTTCATCAGTCCGGCAAATTGGTTAAGTAGTCGATAGAGCGTCCCCTCGAGGGCCGCATGAAAGGAAGGAAGCAATCTGATTGAGACTGTGACAAAAGCAGTCCTTGTTAATGAACTGGCTGTGTGGCAATTTTGCGTGAGATCTATCTTGGTGTTAGAATGAGGTGTTTGTGTGTGCGCGCGCGTAGATGTGGTCGACGGGGGACATTTGTGCGGTGAAAGACTACTCCCTAAGAGTTGTGTAGTACTAGTAGTAGCCTAGGCGGCGGGCGCGGGTCACCGGGGTCAGTCATGTGAAAATACTAAGTATCCCCCGGCCCGGGCATATGTCAGGAAGACGTGTTCCTCTTATGAATATTATCATTATGATAATATTCGGAATCGGAACATGTCTTCCTACAGATATGCCCGGGCCGGAGGATAATTAGTTTTTTCACATGACTTTGCGGACGGTGTTGCGCTTCACGGCTCAGTTGGTTGTGGTTATCTCTGGGGTCCCCGTTTCCAGATATGACTCTTCGAAGCCAACTCTTCATACAATTGGACATGCAATACGACTACTCCTATGATGTGGTATTGCCATGCCTACCTGGTTAGACTTTCAGACCTGCCTGCTACAATATTAATAAGTGCTAAAAGGTTTGGCTCTAAATAGCATTATTGATTAATAACATACATATGAAATAGCATATTAGCATTACTCTTGTAGCTTTGGTTATGCTGCTAGTTTCAATTATAATCCTATTTCAGATTTCGAATCAGCAGCAAGAACTGCTTCAAGAAGTCAAGCTCAATGACAAACAATCTTTGCCGATTTCCCTCTAACATTTAGCGATGGAACCATGAGTTTCCAAGAAAAAGGAATGCATGCCAAAGCATGATAGAAACTTGGCACCTCGAAATGTGCACACATATAAAAAAACATCGCCTTCAAAACATCTGAACAGACAATGTCCGTCATTCACCTTAGTTTGTGACGGCATCAACATTTGTTAAACATGTCTATCTGCGTGATTCTGTGCACCCACTGCTTTCAGGCGCTGTATACTGAATTCTTTTATCAGAGTATTATGGAGTTATTGTGTTTATTTTTTACTCTTGAATAATGTGAATTAGGCATAGAGGTTTTAAGCTGTGGTGCAGACTGCAGCAGTAGTAAAGAAAGTGGCTTCGGGAAGTGCTTCCTGGACATTGGCTAATAATTGGTGATTGGCACATGCTTATCTCTTCCACATTTCATGTGCAGGGCCGCAGAACGAGGATGGCTGAAAGCCGTTTAAATGCTTTAACAATGCGAGTGGCTGACCTTTTATTATCGGCACAATTATCATAGGCTTTTCAAAAGTGCTCCTGATTGCAGTTTGCAAGCCTGGTAATCGCATGGGTTTACCACTCTAGTGGAATAGATCTATTAACATCTTATGGTCAAATGGGCTCAGGCCAACTTTATAACAAGCTTTCACGTAGGCTTCAGATTTTCTGAGGAATGCCAGCCTGACTAGCACCGCACGAGCAAATGGCTATTCCAGTCATGTCGAGGTGATTGGCCATTTCCAGAGTGTGCCTGCGGCCGGCCTGCCTACTACGGACGGTCGGGTCCGGACCGCCTGGTGCAGAGTTTCGCGCCGTCCACCACCACCACCACGTAAGTTTTTCCTGTGCCGGCAGACCTCTCCGCGGCATTCGACACTGTCTGCCACCGCACCCTAGTGCAGCGCCTCAGCAACGTCGGAATCCAGGAGAAGGCTCTGGAATGGATCATCTCCTTCCTCGACGGAAGAACACAGAGAGTCCGTCTACCACCGTACAAGTCAGAGGCCACCAAAGTCATCTGCGGCGTCCCTCAAGGATCCTCGCTGAGCCCCACCCTCTTCAACGTCTACATGAGCCCCCTCGCGACCATCGCACGCCAACACAACCTCAACATCATCTCCTACGCTGACGACACCCAGCTGATCCTCTCCTTGACCAACGACCCCGCCGCCGCCAGAGCCAACCTTCACGAAGGGATGAAAGACGTAGCCGAGTGGATGACGACCAGCCGCCTGAAACTGAACTCAGACAAGACGGAAGTCCTCATCCTGGGTTCCTCGCCCTCCGCCTGGGACGACTCCTGGTGGCCCCCCGCCCTGGGCACCGCACCCAAACCGACAGACCACGCACGCAACCTGGGCTTCATCCTGGACTCCTCCCTCACCATGACCAGACAAGTCAACGCCGTCTCCTCGTCATGCTTCAACATCCTGCGCATGCTACGAAAGATCTTCCGGTGGATCCCCACCGAGACCAGGAAGACGGTCACCCAGGCCCTCGTCACCAGCCGACTGGACTACGGCAACGCCCTCTACGCCGGAACCACCGCCAAGCTCCAGAAGAGACTCCAGCGGATCCAGAACGCCTCAGCCAGACTCATCCTCGACATCCCACAACACAGCCACATCTCCGGACATCTGAGAGACCTGCATTGGCTCCCCGTCAACAAAAGAATCACCTTCCGTCTCCTCACCCACGCACACAAAGCCCTACATGATCAAGGCCCGAGCTACCTCAACAACCGCATCAACTTCTACGCTCCCAAACGCCATCTCCGATCAGCCAGTCACGCCCTCGCCGCTGTCCCCCGCATCCGAAGAACGACAACAGGAGGAAGGTCCTTCTCCTACCTCGCCGCCAAGACCTGGAACTCCCTCCCGACCTGCGCCTGACACAAGACCACCTCTCCTTCAGGAAGAAGCTCAAGACCTGGCTGTTCGAGCAGTAGCAGCACACCCCCCCTCCCCCCCCCCCCCCAAGCGCCTTGAGACCCTCCGGGTAAGTAGTGCGCTCTATAAATGTCTTTGATTGATTGATTGATAGATGATTAATCAGAGAGTGAGTGACTGAGATGCATTTTTTAAAAAGCCCATGTGTGGCAGACAGTGCGGGGTCGTCCATGGCTAGTGGGGCAACGCCCCCAATGGACGGACCGCCACTGCACACTCCACTCGCAAACTAGGAGCCTCTATGACTTTCTTAGGAAACATACCACTAGAGGACATATGCAAGGCTGCAACATGGTCTACAATACTCACCTTCACTAAACACTATTGTGTTGATGTGCAAGCCAAGCAGCAAGCTGCAGTGGGCCAAGCTGTCCTTGAAACACTATTTCAGTATGCTGCAACAGATACAAGCGACCACCGCTAGGGGAGACACTGCTGCCCAATCGTTGCTAAGTGTAGGATCTGCAGCTCATATGCCTCGAACGGAAAATGCTACTTACCAGTATGCATCTGTTTTTGGCATGCAGAGTCCTACACGCCCTCCCGCCTCCCCAAGACTTGTATCCGTTCCAGTACTCATCTTACTTACATGCACACGAATGGACATCCTTTCTCTTAACTTCTACTAACTCCATCATTTCCCATCATGGCGAAAAACAATCTGAGAATGGAGTTGATGACCATGCACAGTATTGTCCAAGGGAGGAGTCACCTATCTCGTGCCTACAAAGACTTCTTCCAAGAGGACAACAACCTGCAATCATCCGAGCCCAACACCAGGTGGCGATCTATTGCTAAGTGTATGACTCTGCAGCTCTACATGCCAAGAACAGATGCATACTGGTAAGTAGCATTTTCCTTTTGGTTACCTGCTGAACAGAGCTGCCATTTACCATGGAGACACTATGCATTCTGATGAGGCAGAGGAAGATTTTCTGTTAGACACATTTGAACAATCTCAAAGGTCAGTTCAAAATCTTCCTATGATTAAAGGGGACATCAAACATGCTCCAGAAATATTTAAAAGACCCTGTACGTACTAGGATCCTAAACCCTAAAATTGAGAAAAAATATAGGCCTGCAGATCCAGCCCACATTAAAGGACAACTACCATTAGATTCACTAGTTGTGTCAAATGCTAGGAAAAAGGCAAACTCACAAACCTCAGGTGAGGCACCCCCACCTGACAAAGAATCCAAAGTGATAGATGCTTCAGGCAAAATAGCTGCGCAAGCTACCAACATATGGCGTATAGCTAACACGCAAGCCCTCCTTTCAAGATATGATAGGGCTCATTACGGTCAATTAGAGAAACTACAAAAACATCTACCTGACCAATATAAGGAGCAGGCAAACAACCTTATACAAGAAGGCAAGCTAATTTCTAATGCCTCGATCAAGTGCGCACTAGATGTGGCAGAAGTGCAAACTACCATTTTAAATCAACCATTTAATCAAAATCAACTGTTTGGACCAGAGGTAGACACAGCACTTGAAAAGATGAAGAAGGATACATATACTGCCAAATCTATGGGAGCTTCACAGTCCACACAAGCTAGAAGTTCCTTTCGGCGCTCCTACAGATAAGGGTCCAAACAGGCTGGAGCAGACAATACAACATTCTTCAAATCTAACACACAAAAATCCTCTAATGAGGGATATTTTAGTGGAGGATATAGAGGAAACCACAACAAAGGAAGAGGTCGGGTAACAACAATAATCGAACCTCTTCCACTACAGAACAGTGACTTTCCTCTGCTTCCCCGAAAGCATTCCACTCCTTTGGGGGGCAGATTAACACATTTCCTACCTGTCTGGAATTCCATCACAACAGAGAAGTGTGTAAGAGAAATTATCCAGTATGGCTACTGCCTCGAACTTATAGCAACCCCTCCACACATACCACCCAGGCAGCTTCCAATGTCTGCAGAACACCTTACTCTGCTCAAACAAGAAGTTCTGTTGCTTCTTCAAAAGGACACAATATAAATAGTTCCTTTACAACAGCAAAGAACAGGGGTTTACTTGCTATATTTTCTAATACCCAAGAAGGACGGGACACTTAGACCAATACTCGACCTCAGGCCCCTCAATCATTACATACAATCAGATAATTTTCATATGATCACTTTATAACAAGTGCTCCCACTGCTGCAACAAGGACGCCTACTTTCACATTCCTATACATCCTGCTCACAGGAAGTATCTAAGGTTTTTACTGGAAGGACAACATTATCAGTTTAAAGTCCTTCCATTCAGAGTGACAACAGCACCAAGAGTATCCACAAAGTGCTTAGCAGTAGTAGCAGCACATCTCAGAAGACAACGAATACATGTCTTCCCATATCTAGATGATTGGCTCATAAAAGCAAAGTCATTCAATCAGTGTGTCCAACACACACATCAGACAATTCAAACATTGCACGACTTAGTGTTCACAATCAACTACACCAAGTCGCACCTGCAACCCTCTCATATACATCAGTATGTAGGGGCTACAATAAACACGGCTACAGCTCTAGTGTATCCCAGTCCAGCAAGGATACAGAGCATTCAAACCTTAGTCACAGTTTTCCAACATCAACACTCTCTCCAAGCCATAGTGTTCATGAGACTAATAGGCATGACGGTGTCTTGCATTTTTATTGTACCATATGCAAGACTGCAGATGCGTCCGTTACAGTAATGTCTAGCACGACAGTCGAACCAGTCTCGAGGGCAACTAACAGACCTGGTGTTCGCTAGACTGCCGCACACATCGCTCTCTGCAGTGTTGGAACACCAAAAACTTGACAAAGGGGCGGCTGTTCCTCGAACCTGTTCCACAAATAGGACTCACAGCAGAAGCATCTCTCACAGGATGGGGAGCCCATCGTACTACACAAGGACAATGGACCATTCAACAAAGATTGTTCCATATCAACCATCTAGAGCTGCTAGCAATATTCTTAGCACTCAAAACATTCCAAGTACAAAACAAAGCTGTCTTAATCCGGACGGACAACATGACCGCTATGTATTATATACAAAAACAGGGAGGGGGGGGGGGGAGGGGAGCACACACTACAACTGTCCCAGCTTGCACAGAACATTTGGAGATGGGCCATTCCACAAAATATATATCTGCTAGCACAACACCTTCCATAGAGTTCATAATCAGATAGCAGATCAGTTGAGTCGGCAGACACAGCAAATTCACGAATGGGAACTACATCCGCAAGTTCTTCAACCATTTTTCCACAACTGGGCTTATCCAGACATAATTCTGTTCGCCACACAAGAAAACGCAAAATGCCCAACCTTCGCCGCCAGGTTTCCACACCCGTTGTCCTAGGGCAAGAGCAATGCGATATGGATGAACTGGTCAGGCAGATTTGCGTACGCTTTTCCGCCACTACCACTAATACCATTAGTAGTACGCAAGCTAAGACAACAGTCTCTCAAATTAATCCTGGTAGCTCCCACATGGGCACGCCAGCCGTGGTTCACCACACTGCTAGAACTCTCTCTAGTTCCACACCAAAAGTTACGCCTCACACCATACCTGCTAACGCAAAACCATGGAGACATCAGACATCCAGACCAAATCAAAAGAATTTAGCGATCTGGCTCCTGAAGTCTTAGAAGTTGGTTATCTTAACCTACCACCAGACTGTATGAACATCATTAAAGAGGCCAGGAGACTTACTACCAGAGCTTGTTATGCTGCTAAATCTAAGAGATTTGCCTTTTATTGCAACAATAGCCAAATTGATCCCCTGGACGCGTCTATCCAGAATATCATTTGCTACCTTTTACATTTACAAAGATGTAACTTAGCATATTCATCCATACGCCTGCACATTGCAGCGTATTAACAAAACCGACAACATCTGTCTCTCTTTAGAGTGCCTGCTATTAAAGCATTTATGGAAGGATTAAAAAGAATCATTCCCCGCAGGTTACCACCTTCTCCAATGTGGAACCTGAACGTTGTTCTCACAAGACTCATGGGACCTCCTTTTGAGCCTTGACAAAAATGTGAATTGCAATTCCTCACGTGGAAAACGGCTTTCTTTATTGCTATTACCTCTCTTAGATGAGTAAGTGGGATGTAAGCTTTCACAATACAAGAACCATTTTTACAACTACATCGTAACAAAGTGGTTCTAAGAAGTTATCCTAAATTCCTTCCAAAAGTCATTACTCCTTTTCATTTAAACCAATCTGTAGAGTTACCTGTGTTTTTCCAAAACCCTGACTCTGTAGCAGAAAGAGCTCTACACACATTAGATGTTAAAAGAGCTCTTCTCTACTATATAGATAGAACTAAATCTTTTCGAAAAACTAAACAATTGTTTGTGTCTTTCTCTCCACCTCATAAAGGCAACCCCCATCTCTAAGGGTGGAATTGCAAGGTGGATTGTAAAATGTATACAAATATGATATCAAAAAGCGAAACGTACATTAACAGTACCTCCCAGAGCGCACTTCACACGCAAACCAGGAGCCTCTGGCTTTCTTATGGAACATTCCCCTAGAGGACCTATGCAAGGCAGCAACATGGTCTACAACACACACCTTCACTAAACTCTACCGTGTTGATGTACAAGCCAAGCAGCAAGCAGCAGTAGGCCAAGCTGCCTTTAAAACTCTCTTTTAAACTACTGCAACAGATGCAGGTGACCACCGTCAGGGGAGACACTGCTGCACAATCAATGCTAAGTGTAGTATCTGCAACTCATATGCCTTGAACGGAAAATGCTACTTACCAGTATGTATCTGTTCTTGGCATGTAGAGCTGCAGATTACTACACACCCTCCCGCCTCCCCGGGACCTGTATCTGTTCAAGTTTTATCTTATTTAGATGCACACGCATGGACATCCTTTTCTTTACTTCTACTAACTATCATTTCCCATCATGGCGAAAAACAATCTAGGTATGGAGCAGATGCCCATACGTACTATCGTCCAAGGGGGGAGTCACCTATCGTGACAACAAAAGACTCCTTCCAAGATGTCAACAACAAGCAATCATCTGAGCCCAACACCAGGTGGCGATCTAATGCTAAGTTTAGTAATCTGCAGCTCTACATGCCAAGAACAGTTGCATACTGGTAAGTAGCATTTTCCTTTGCTTCTTTTGCTAACTTCACATGGAAACACTGTATCTACTAGCCTGGCATAGTGAGCCCATTATCAAATGTGTAGAAACGTATGCCAAGCATACATTAGCTTTCCTCTGAGAGCGCATTCTTTGTGAAACGAGAATTAGCAAAGCCAATAGGTTTCGTGTTTGCAGGAATTATTGGTTTTGCCAATTTCTTTAACCATGTTGGACTGGAGTGGAGTGGTATGGTGTACAGTAGACTGTAGGCGTGTCTAGAGTTCTATGCAGTGTTGAAGAGTGACACTGCAGTGGCATAGTGTGGCGGCCGAGTGGCAGTGGTGTAGAGTGCACTGGCCTAGAGGAATGCGGTCAAAAGCCTACGTCAGAGCCTCAGTTCAAGTTCTACAAGATCCTTAATCTCTGAAGAGATGTCACTCTAATGGGTTTTGTCTATGTTTTACACTAGCACTGCACTGATGAGCACTGTATTTTGGAGAAAGTAGAGCGCAGCTGAAACATTTTACTGGGTAAGTGATATTTAAGGGACAAATAATATTGCAGCTTTCTTTATTTAGAAGGCACTCCGAAGCCATCACACTTTACAGTACAAGGATATGTGTATTTTATGTCATAATGACGGACCTTTTCACTGTCCTAGAGGAGCTGATTTGTTTACATTGGGGGTGGGGAGGGGAGGTGTGCAGAGACCTGGATGTTGAGAGAGGAGATGAACTGAAAAAACAAGCAGTGCCTGAACACAAAAAAGGAAGCAGTGGAAGGTCACACACACTTGGCCCATGCTCCAGGGGAGGGATGAACAAGATAAGGACATGACTGAATGTAACCAGTGTTAAGCTATGGGTGGTGTGTAACCCCACTGTATGTTAACAAACTGACTTGCAGAGACCAGGCTAGGCAAAACCTTAAAAAAAGAGGGCGGGGGTCGTGAAAGTTCAGGAAACATACCGTTAGCAGACATCTGTAAAGCTGGCATTTAGTCACAAAACACTGCTGTTTGGACATCTGAATTCTCAAGCTACAGTTGTCCAAGTTGTGTTAAGAATGCTGTTTCAAACTTCTGCACGATCTGTTTGCTAGCAGACATGCATGCTATGAATGGAAAATGTTAACCTGTAACCATTTGATTGTAGTCCGTAAGGCTTTATATTCACAGGTACCCACCCTTCTACATGGAAGCCAGGGATTATCACTTAGTGTTCTAATTTTTTACATTCAAATCATACCTCTGTAATGCATGGTCCACTTGCCTTTAACACTCCATTCTTACTATTCACCCACTGAGAACTCCTCGTTGGACACTCAGTGTGATTGAGACCTTCACGCTGCAACGCTTTGCCGCATAGCGCTCTCGCGCTTTTTTAAAACTTACCGCTTCTGCTAGTTTGGTTATTTTTATTTGAGTTTCACCCCTGATTTTAATAGGTATTCCTGGCCCCCACTTGCACCATAATTGTCATCTGCACCGCTGCTTTGCGGGTCCGGGTCTGTGGGCTCCTAGCTTGCTGCTAGTTTTTTGGGCGGCATTTTGGGTGAGGACGCGCCGTTCTAGAGGCGCCGGACCGAGCGCTCTAGCCTTGCGGCCCTCCTCCGCCCGCCCTTCTTAAGGCTGGTCCCCTAAAGATCCACTGCGGCCCGCTCAATTTAGAGAATCTGCCTCCCTCTGTCTTCCCCCGCTTTGCAAGCTTATTAATATGTCCCTGTCCTCAGGCTCTGTTCCTTGTGCCTGGAAACAGGCACAGGTAATTACTATTTTTAAAAAACCTGCTCTAGATCCTCAAAAATCTGAGAATTATCGTCCCATTTCTCTCCTCCCGTGGGCTGCCAAACTGACCGAGGCCCATGTTAACACCATCTTAGTTAACCATCTCCATTCTGCGAATATCTTAGACCCTTCGCAGAATGGTTTTAGGCCCGGTCACAGCACCGAGACTGCGCTCCTGTATATGGCTGAACATCTTCGCATGTTGGTGGAGTCTGGTCATACGGCGGCACTGGTTCTTCTTGATCTCAGTGCCGCTTTTGACACTGTCTCCCATGACATTTTTCTCCTACGTCTGGTTGAGGCCGGGGTGGATAATCTGGCTCTTGAGTGGTTCAGATCCTTTTTATCTGATCGCTCCTTTAGGGTCACCACCCCTCCTTTTGAATCTAAACCTCATGCGATCGCCCAGGGAGTCCCGCAGGGATCGGCTCTCAGCCCCACTTTATTCAACCTTTATGTGCAGCCGCTAGCTGCTGTCGCCATGCGTGGGAACCTATCCATGGTGTCCTACGCAGACGACACTCAGCTGGCGGTTGCCATTAGTGGGGCCTCCGATCTTGAGGCTGCTAAGTTCCGTGAAGGACTTATATCCGTGGCTCGCTGGATGAATGACAATTTCCTGCAATTGAACGCCAAGAAAACCGAGGTGCTCATTGTGGGGAAACAAGCTCACTTATGGGGCGATAACTGGTGGCCGCACAAGCTTGGTCCTACCCCTACCCCCGTCACCGAGGTCAAAAATCTTGGGGTATGGTTTGATTCCCAACTGAGCTTCTCTATCCACACCAAAAAGATTGCTGCATCGTATTTCGGGATTTTGCGTCAGCTTCGATCCACTTTTAAATTCTTCGACGCTCCCACCAGACAACTCATTGTACAAGCCATGATTTTGTCTAAGCTAGACTATGCCAGTTCTCTTCTTCTTGGAGTTAATCAGGCTGAACTATTACGTCTCCAACGCGTCCAGAACGCTGCCGCCAGGGCTCTGGTTGGCTTACCCAAATTCTGTTCAGCCAGAAAAACCATTCACAAACTCCACTGGCTTCCGGTTTCTCAGAGGATAATGTTCAAATCTCTTTGTCTGTCGTTTAAAATCCTCAAACACTCATCCCCTCAGATTCTGGAGCACCTCATCTCCCCTTACGTTCCAGCACGCTCTCTGAGGTCCTCTGGTCTCCACCTAGCCATAGTGCCTCGCTTTAAGAGATCCAGGACTGGCGGCCGCTCTTTTAGAGTTCTTGCCGCCAAGCTATGGAACTCCCTTCCTGCCCACATACCTGCTATTGATGGGCTCTTCTCTTTCAGGAAGGCTGTTAAAACCTTTCTTTTCCCCCCAGCTCCTAGTGCTGTTGTGTTGTGGTTCTGTTAGACTACCTGTCCGGCCTTCTGTTCTGTCAAGCGCCAGGACGCCCCTTTGCTGGGGCATCTGTGCGCTCAATAAATCCGGATAATATAACATAACCTAACATAACATAACTGAGTGAGCACAATCTGAGGTGGGGCTGTTTTCCTGGTGCATTGTAGTTCAGGGGAGAAATCACAGAAGTATTGTGACATGAAACGTCTTCAAAGAAAAACAAGATGAGGACAACCAGGCTCTACACTAGATGGCAGGATTGTGCAGAGCATGTGACTTTACTGTCCAACACACTACAAACAGTTGGTTACAGGGTAATGGTTTCCTTCTCCATCCTTGAGCTGTATTGTGTGGTGGTCATCTCTAGATTCTATTTTTTTCCTGCTGTTGGGTCTGGATCCAGTGGAAAATTTGAGAAACTGAAGAAAGCTGTTGAACACTGAATAAGATTGGGTTGTTTGCTCCAAAGAACTGGGGTTTCACAATCCTAGCAGTCCATCGAAAGATGGAAACACAAGGTACCGGAGGGGAGATTAGGGATGGAGCTGAAGAAGAAGACGGACTACAGACAGAAGTAGTCTCCCACTACTTCAGAGTTGGCTGGGGTGAAACAAAAGCCCAAAGAGACACTCTGATCTAGGCAAATTGATACAGCGGAAGATCTGACAGGCAATCAAGAGCACAGGAGGGAGAAATCAGCCAGAGAGGAGGATACTTCAGGACTGAAAAAAGGCATCTGTGGCTGACACTGAAAAGAAAGCACTCTGCATCTAATGTATGAAAATGCGACCTGAGGCTGAACACCTGAGCCGGTGGAAGAGGAGGAGACATCCTTTGGACTTGAAGAAGAAGAAGAAGAAGAAGAATTTAACAGCTGCTCTGACATACAGGCATTTTCAAGGCAGACACCCATATAGATTGGCACAATGTCGATGCTGACAAGCTGGAACAACAAACAAAGGAATGTTGAAAAGCTTACTTCCATCACAGAGAAGGAGCCCATTACTCCTGGTGCTGCAAAGTGTGATTGACCGTGGTAAGGCGATCCTCAATGGACCAGTTATGTTAAAGGCTGTTATTCCATACATGGAGAGAAAATACAGACCGTACACACAGGACCCCACCCACATTAGGGGAATCCGTGCCTGCTGACTGTATCGTAGTCTCCATAGCCTGAAAGAGGGTCAACTTGAATGCATCAGTGGGCCAATCATCTGATAGGGTGAAGAAAGCAGGTAGACACCGTGGCAATTGACTTACAAATTCCAACACCCTCCTGAACTTGTGTGCAGCATCTCCTAGACCAATATCAGAAAAGAGGGAGCTCACTCATCCAGAATGGTGAAGGCGATTGATAACTCTTGCCTGAAATCAGCCCTGGTGGCTCCAGACACTGCACCAGAGCCAAACTTAAAAGACACTCTTAGCTAAGTGTGTCCAGGTTCAAACGAGGGTCAAGTGGTGGTGATAAACATGCCCTTCATGGGAGAATCGCTCTTTGGAACAGCGGTAGATGACTCCCTTCTAAGAATGATAAAGGATGCTGACACAGCTAAATCCATGGGTGCGCCGCAACTCTGGTGAGGAGGTGCTCCATGAATAAGAACTCAATGGGAAGGAGTTTCACAGCTATCAGCCTCCCATACATCCTTTACTATGCAGAAACCTAGCCACAGTACTCCTATGCAGGTGACGGAGCCTGCCATTTCAATGGTTGACATGAGGATGAGGAACAGCACCGAGTGCAGCTGCACAGACCAGTATGTAACTCCACAAACGACCCACTCCTACACATAGCACTAGTAGGGGTGTATAATTGGAAGACCACAGGGAATGGCCAATATTTGCGACAAGTTGATACTCAAAAGTAATCCAACACAGATATTGTATAAGATTCTTAAAACCATTCTAGGGGGCGTGGCCAAGATGGCGGCGAGACAGGACGGTGTTTTTCTGCTCCGGCCCGTCGTTGCCCGAAAACAGCACCTTTCGGAGTCCTGACACGGCTCCGAGAGTGGAATCTGCTCGGGCTTGTTCCAGAGAAGCCCTTGGTACAGTTAGGCGGCCAGAGACCTGATACAACCGGCATAGATTGTGGCCAGGAGCAGCCGGTGTCGCAGGCCGAGACAAGGGATAGTGCAGATGCGGGAGGCCTGAACTGACAGTGGTAATGAGACCCGGCGACTGTGGCCCTGAACACTCCCCATTAGGGAAGCAGATGGAGACACTGCTGAGAGGGACTGAGAAGGGGCGCCAGCCTGGTATCTGCAGTGGCAGGCGCGGACTGCCTCCGGCTCACAAACGGAGGCCAACACAAGTTGCGTGAATGATACCGGGCCGATGGAGTAAAAAAGCCAGGCCTGGACTTGAGCGGCGATGTGCTGCTGTGCCGAGCACAGGAGAAAGGCCATACTTACCGTGGCTCTAGCCCCCGAGGGCCAATGACCCGCCATATAGGGAACCACGGCTACGCAGCGGCAGGAACAGGTGAATGGCCTGCCGCATGACACCCCGGGAGCAGACACTGGATTGCAGCCTGGGCGCTGGCCCGTTCTCTGGAACTGCCTGACATCCATGATGGAGGGGCTCGGATGTAGCCGGTTGAGGAGCAGTATAATAGTACCTTGAAGGGTGGTACACTTGGGCAACGCATCAAAACAGAGGAGAGCGGCCTGAATAGAAGGCCGACTCGACATCACCCGGCCGCAGAGTCACCGACAGCACTCTGGCCCCCATAAGCACGCAGCAGGGGATTCCAGTGGTCACTTTTGAGCCTGGTGAGAAGTGCACCCACTCAAGCACTGCCCATTATGAACTGAGAACACTGCAGACTGAGCTGGGATTCTAAGCTTCTCTGGAGGACTGGGAATTGCGGCCCCTGATACGTAAATAAAGGGGTCTTAATTGCCACATGCCCGATTCCCTTAGAGGGCATCCTAGGAGTCGCCCTGCACTCCTGCCTCCACCGGAGTGTTAAACCTTTGGGACTTGCGCGGCCTCTGACTGCTGCGTACACTACACACAGCGAGACTATGACCTCCACTCAGGGAGAGAAAGATAAGACGTTAAAGGAATTATTTGCACGATCCCGGAGGGAAGCTATAATGGATCACCCACTCCTGGGCGAGCCCACCAATTCGCAGGCGGATGTTGTGAAGCCCTTTTCACAACTCTTCTCGTGGAGCCGCAAACAGTTAAGCGAGACCTCACATCCGAAATTAAAGACATCCGAAGAGATATGAATGAAATAGGGGAGTGCGTCGCCGCACTGGAAGAAGAGGGCGACAACAGGGACACTGGAATGACGGCCTTACCCAGAGTGGAGCTATAATGGATCACCCACTCCCGGGCGAGCCCACCAATTCACAAGCGGACAGCGCCAGGGTGGAACCAGTGACATAGGCTTTCCTCGAATCCCTTTTCACAGCTCTTCGCCTGGACCTGCAAACAGTTGAGCGAGACCTCACATCTGAAATTAAAAACACCTGAAGAGATGTGGATGAAATAGGGAAGTGCGTCACTGCACTGGAAGACAAGGGAGACAACCGGGGACACTTAAATGATCGCCTTACAGCAGGAAGTCATCCGCATCCATGAACAACAGGTGGACTTACAGACTCACCTCGAAGACCTACAAAACTGTTCCCACAGACATAGCATCAGGATCAGGGGGTGCGAACCAATGAACAGGCCAGGGACATCTTCAACTACATGAGTGATCTCTTCAATCATATCCTTGGCAACCCACTCAGAACAGACCTTAAAATAGACCAAACACACAGAGTGGGACCACCTCGCTCCGATAAAGCCCCACCGGCGGATATCATGGTCTTTGTTCAAGACTTTTGCATGAAGGAGATCCTCCGTAAGGCCAGATCAATGCACTCGATAACTTTCAGGGATCAGACCCTGATCTTGTATCAGGACCTTGCCGTGCTTACTCTGCAGGAACCAAAGTCTTTCGACCCATCACTATGTACCCCCGTCCGCGTGACATCTCATGCTCATGGGGGGCCACCCGTTTTGGCTCATCTTCCACCTGGACGGCAAACTACACCAGCTGCACTTCCTCTCTGAAGCAAGCCAGCTGCTAGGCGTTGTCTTTGAAGAAGGTGACGGAAGCCGCAGTCTTCCCCCCCTGGGCTGGGAACGCACAACCGAGGTGGCGGCAGGGGTTCAGAAGCCGACCGAAAAAACCCGACCCGGCAGAGTTCACGAAGGGGCAGCAGGCGGTATTGGAAGCCGTCCCAGAGGCGCTGTCAAAGACACAAACTTCGTGAACATATCATGGGCTGCCTGTCTTTTTCTTCTTGCACTGAGGTGGGCGGTGTGCGGGGGGACAAACTTGGCCACACTATGGTCCCCGCAAAGACTTTCTACAGATCATCCCTGGATGACGGACTGTATCCTGAACTCTTGCTCTTTATTCATAAGTTTGTTAGTTCATGAAGGGGTTTTCCTAATGGGGGTCCCCCCGTTCACTGCTCCCCGGCACACATGGGCTTTTTGGCACCATATTCGGCCCACTCCGCACTTGCATGCTAGCCAAAACGCACAGGCCCGGTCCTGGGTTCCTATGCGCGCTCTTTGCCCCTAGACCTCTAGATACTCCTCACTAACCTGAAGATCCTCACGCTAAATATGAGACGTCTCAATAATCCAATCAAGCCCAGGGTGATCCTCTCATACCTGGAGAGTACCAGAGCAGACATTTGCCTGTTGCAGGGGACGCACCTGCTCTCGAAAGACCGCCACTGGCTCAAATCTCGTATGTTACCCATGTAATTTTATTTGTCTGGTCCTAAGACGGCAGGGGTGGCAATCTTAGTTTCCCGGCCCTTTCAGGGGAAGGTAGTAGTGGCCAAAATCTGGGGAACAATTATACTAGTGAGGGCTGCCGTGGCACTCCTTAAAGTAATTTGATTTGTGGATAAATATTTCAATGGTAGTATAGTTTATAGGTGCTCAGGGAAACACCTCCTGGTTCCAAACAGGTGTCAAGCATATACAACAAATGGAAAGTCTTACGTCAGGTAAGAACTACCCTGAGCACTCTTGAAGCACAACCAAGTGCGTCACTGGAGATCAACTTGAGGTAAATCACTTAATGTTGAGTATTTTCAGATATTTTTATTCATCCAAATGTTTTAAATCATCCAAAAGATAATGTTCTTAAGTACATATTCATTCATATACTTGTACTTAGTGTCAAAATTCCATGACATTCATCACAAATGTTCAATTTAAGGTGACATGAAAACCCCAATGCATTTCGTGCTGATTTAGCACTTCTTCAGGGGGATGAGTTTCTGAAAAGAAAAATAACCATATTGTAGATATTTGCTGAACAGGAACTTCTATGCACACATAAAAAATTCTACGCAAAGTCTATGCGTAAGTCAAAGCAAAACAACGTGAGCCCCAGACTCAATACTAAGGAAAATAATCCTAATCAAATGAGGAACCATCATGTATAAACATATATTCCATGTAATAAGGGATTAAAAAGAAAACACATCTAAAGCATCAAGTGGGAAATGAAACAGAGACCAAGAAACCAAGGGATCGTGAAAGTATTAAAAGAACTCGTGAAATGGACAAAAAACGCATAGAAAAGAACGAAAATAAACAGTGAGTCAAAGGACGGTAGAATCCAAAGTGAAACCAAGATAGATGCCGGTGTCGAAGTAGACCCAAAATTCCCAATATCTAAGATGTTCACCTAGTATAACCGCCTGTGAAGCAAGACGGAAGAAACGCCACCTGAAAGACGACATGAACAGCAAACTTACTCGTCACCAGGAACGGGCAGAAACAGCAAAGGTGAGTCCGAGTCGGAACCCGGAAGACGCCGAGTCTGTGCACAGGCTACCATAGATAAAGGTAGTAAAAATCGAAGTGGGATTGCCGGTACGGGAGTTTAAAAAAACCGCGGAGTGCAAAGTAGGACTAAGGTAAATAAACAATGAAAATAAAGAAACATGGAAGGGTGATTATACAGAAAATAGTGAGAAGTGTATGAAATACAAGCAAATCTATGAGCACAATGTGGAAAACAGAAACAATAACAATGTAGACAGAGTGAAATCCACGCGATGTCCCAGTGATGGAAGAGACTACAAGAAGAAACTCAGAGAATTACAGTGTCCAAGGAAAATAAGAATGATTGAATGAATCATAGAAAGAGCGGCAAGGTAAACAAATTGTGAAAATAAACAAATTGCAAGCACAGTGTCAAATATAACACCAATATTGAATCGACATTCTATCATATACACAGCTATAAGAATGATCAAATCACTACGTAAACATATAATTACAGGTGACAACTCAGTTCAATTCTGTCATTCAACCCCTTGGGTTGAAGGGCTTGTAAATAGTAAATCCACTGTAGTTCCCGTTGTAACAAATATTTGCTGTTGTCTCTGTGAGGAACTTTGGTAACCATCTCCAAAATCAGATATCGGATTTGACTGGGATTGTGAGCGTGGGAAACATAGTGAGCAGCAAGACATGATTTCATATTTTTTGTTCGAATGTTGCTACGATGTTCATTAAGTCTGATTTTAATTTTTCTTTTCCGTTTTTCCCACATATGAAGAAACCAAATATTTCCAATACTCCTTCTCAGGGTTCTTACCAATAAGTAGTCCATTCAAAAGTGGCAAAGAAATCAACACAGAATCTGAAATATGAAAAGACATCTTTATTATCATTAATTGTGAGGCTCCGTCGCCCAGCCACTCTTAAAGCAACTGAATGAGGGAGTCTGCTGCATGGCCTTCGCACAGGCCTTTTATACAGAATATTCCGCCTTAAGCACACATTCCTGCTTTGAAGTGCATTATGTTGGAGATTCCCAGGACGTGCATAAAAAGCATCACTTTCAAGATAAGTCCAGGCTAAAAAAAGGATTGCACACATGCTTGGTTTCCTGTTCAATCAGGCCGGACAAACCCACCATAAAACCTTCAACCCAGAAAGATGAACATGTCTTAAAGGAAAGGCAGCAACAGATGGGACGGAGATAGGAGTGGTGGGAACGGTGCCCTAAAAGGTCGGACATGTCCTGCTCTTTGAACTTTATTGCGCCAGCTGCTGAACAAGGAACTGGCTTGGGAGGTTAGCCTCAAGCAACAGGGTCAGCTGTCGTCAGGTCATGCAGAAGTCAGCACAAACCCATGCTAAGGTTATGTCCTTTAAATGCTTGCTCTGCCATGGGGAGAGCCTACTGTAAGGGCAACGAATAACATGGCTGCTATTTACAAGATGAAACCCAAGTGTTCAATGCAAAACCTTCAAATGCACAGTGAATCCATTGGTGTAACATGACGAAAATACTCATGAATAACGCATTCATTATTTGCGGTTCACTGATACCAAATTCATAACAGAATCATGACATTTAAAACACAGGTTCAGAACCCCCAGAACCACACATAGGGGAGGCCACACGGGCATTTAAGCATGTATACAACATTGGTAGAATCTACAATATGGTTATTTTTCCTTTCAGAAACTCATCCCCCTGAAGAAGTGCTAAATCAGCACGAAATGCATTGGGGTTTTCATGTCACCTTAAATTGAACATTTGTGATGAATGTCATGGAATTTTGACACTAAGTACAAGTATATGAATGAATATGTACTTATGAACATTATCTTTTGGATGATTTAAAACATTTGGATGAATAAAAATATCTGAAAATACTCAACATTAAGTGATTTACCTCAAGTTGATCTCCAGTGACGCACTTGGTTGTGCTTCAAGAGTGCTCAGGGTAGTTCTTACCTGACGTAAGACTTTCCATTTGTTGTTCAAAATCAGGGGAAGACTGCTGCCTTATCAGTTCATTAATGGGGGGGACACATGCTGGTTATTGGGTCTCTGTACGCACCAAATGAGGGTCAAGAAAGATTTCTTCACGAGGCTCTGACTGAGGCCACTGCCACAGTTGAGCGCAAGTTACTCCTGGGTGGCGATCTTAATTTAGTATTTGATAATGCTCTTGACAGGTCAGCACAACACTTCGGCCAGGTCAGTACGCTTTCCTCCTCATGGTGGAACAGACTGGAGGAATTAGGCCTGGTGGACCTCTGGAGGTGTCACCATCCTCATCTTTGAGAATAGTCCTACTACTTTAGCGCCCATAAAACCTACGCAAGACAAGATTACCTGTTAAGCTCTGTGTCTGTCTGCGATATCACGACAGATGTCGACAGATGTCAAAATCTTAGTGGCATACAAGTCAGACCGTGCTCCCGTTGTGGTCACACTAACCCTACCGCCTACCCAACGGCCCACACGACAGTGGCGTCTTCGGGACACCCTTTTGCAGCGCGCAGACTTGGTCACACAGGTACAGCACGCTATTGATGATGTTCTATTGCACAATGACAATCCTGACACACTCCTGTCCACACGATGGGAAGCACTTAAGGCTACGATTAGGGGCAAACTAATTGCTGTTTCGGTGGCAGACAGGGCTGAGCGCGGGCTGAAGTGACACGACCTTGCGTAGAAAACAGGAATTAGAACAAATGCACCAACGAACAGGGGCACCTAGAATCTGGCACCAATTGACGGCAGCTTGGGCACAATTAGTGGCCACAGACCAAGACAGAGGGGAATATGCAGTGCTGCGCCACTCGTTTTACGTTGGGGGGGATCGGTTTGGGCGCCTGTTAGCGCACAAACTGCGTTAGACTAGACCGTTACAGGGGGTCCAGGAGATACGCGACCAGACAGGGAGACAAGTCACAGAAGATTCAGCTATAGCTGAGAAATTTGGGGACTTTTATGCCCAACTTTACCCGGGGCAGAGGTTGGCAGATGCAGACATCAACGCTTACCTAACAGAGGCACACCGCCATACACTAACCGTGGAACAAGCGGAGCAATTTGAGGGGGACATACGGGTAGAAGTGATAACGGCAATATCACAAATTAAATTAGCCAAAATTCCCCGGGCCAGATGGTTACACCGCCGCCTTTTATAGACCGTTCTGTTCCACACTGGCACCACTGTTAACCCAGGCTCTTTTAGTACCTCTGCATCACCAGGGGCGATCCCCAGATCCATGCTTGAGGCTGCAATAGTGGTTGTTCCCAAGCCAGGGAAAGATGAGACTAGCTGCGGAGCTTATCGCCCCATTTCTCTCCTGTACATAGACCTGAAACTATACATCAGGATCTTAGCACGTAGATTAGCTCCTTACATGCCAGGAATAATCAACCCCGATGAGGCGGGATTTATCCCCCAAAGACAGACCAGTGGCAACACTAAGAGGGTCTTACATCTTATAAAGCATCATGGATCACTTCATGCTCCTCACCATTGAGGCAGAAAAGGCCTTCCACAGGGTCCACTGGCCTTACCTGGAATTAATCCGTGTTGGCCTGGGAGAGAAAATGTGAGGACACAAGTTTTAACCTACTATCACTCCCCTACGGCGTCAGTTAGAGTTAACGAACATACCTCTGCTTCATTTCCCATAAGCAGAGGTGACCTCTGTCACCCCTGCTCTTTGCACTGTACATGGAACCGATGGCTCAGATAGTCAGAGAACACCCAGATATCACCGGCATCCGATTTGAAGGTGATGTCCACACCATAAATTTATAAGCTGACAATGTCCTAGTAACCTTAGCTGATCCAGCTGTGGCTCTGGTAGCTTTTCTGACGGAGCTTGACTCTTCATGAAGGCTTCCTAGTTCAGGTCAATATTGGGAAATCGGTCGCCCTGAACCTCTCCTTGTCACCACACGTGCAGGCATGCCTCCAAAATCAGCATCCTATACATAACTGGGAATCCAATTAGCGCCCACTCTGCAAATCACAGTGTCAGTTAATTACGCCAAACTACACACTCAAATCCGCTCAGACCTGCAGCGGTGGAAGCCTTACCCCATTTCCTGGCAAGGAAGGATAGCGTCCATGAAAATGACTTTTCATATATCATTGTGTAACATCCGCATCACATTTTGTATGGCAAACTTTTTAGTGGCGGCAGCTAGATCAAGATCACGTAAGACATTATAAGATTTCCCCGTATGAATTGTTTTTAGGTCTCGCCTGTCGATGCGCATGCGCATCGAGCAAGGCGAGAGTATTGCGAGTTATCCACTCTTTATCTGCACTGCAAGGAATCGTGGCGATTCCTTGCAGTGCCCGTGACTTTTAAGGTCAATGCGCATGCGCATTAAGCTTATGCGCATGCGCATTGACCTTAAAAGTCACGGGCGCGTGCATGTCCGTCTTCCCGCCGTCTCGCATTTCCCCTGTCGCACTTCTCCTCCCCCCTCCCCTCTCTTCCCTCCAGCTTGTTTTTTGTTTATTTGACCCGCTCCGCCCCCTCCCCTTCCCGCCGTGTCGCATTTCTCCTCCCCCCTCCCCTCTCTTCCCTCCGGCTTTTTTTTTGTTTATTTTACCCGCCGTGTCGCCGTGTCTCCGATCCTTTCGCTCTCCTCCCCCCTCCCCTCTCTTCCCTCCGGCTTCTTTTTTGTTTATTTTTTCTCCTTAAAACGGGCACCAGGAATAATTTAATTAATCTGTCATATGGATGGGTTTGATTTTTGTTACAGAAGCAGGGGTTTGCCAAAAATTAGCCAGTTATTTACTTTCACCTAGCATCATAAAATTCACGCGTTTTTCAAACAGTCAACGTTTTCCTCCCACACTTACCTGTATGGTGGAATATTTTCTCGCAGCTGGCTGTGTTGTTTTGTCATCTTTTTTTTTTTTAATTAAACCGTATACACGTCATGCTTCCTATATTTTTTTTTTGCCACTTTGAAAATGAGGTCATTCCGATGCGCTTGAGCGACATGAGTGACAAATTAGTGTACTCGCGCACAAAAAAACGCATGTTTGCGACACCCCAAAAAAATCTCCTGCAACATTTTTAAAATGCAGGAAAGTGTTTTTGCGTTGAGAAAAATAGCTTGGGCAATATTAATAGTTTCGGTAAAGTACACGTTTTCCGGCGAACGCTTAAACGCACAGAACTTTTTATCTTTTTACCTATTTAAGACTTTTTGCCAAAACGCCACAAGCTTCCCAAAATAACGCACCCCTAGCCCGTGGCATCAGTCGAGGCGGAGAGTGAAATAGCAACTTGTGTTTTGGAAGAGGTGTAAACTGGCTTGTTTACAGTGTTTTGTGTATGTAACATGTTTGGACAACGCACTGTAGAAAACAACAATTGGCAATCCAAATTCTATATCACAATACATGTTACATATATCCAGACATAACGGCCAATCTACACAGGTCTTTAAATAGCCAAATCACAGCTTAATAATGAAATTGGATACAAAGAGTAATAAATACAATCAATATAGAAAAAAGCAATCCCACCCAGTAGTGTTTTAATTGATAGTCAAACTAAAAGAAAAGTACATGTTACATGAATTTCCTTCTTTTGGTAAAGCTCTGGAAGTTCACCCTAGGGCCAAAGTCTCTGTCCAGTGCAAATCAAGACCCAGGAGCAAGTTATCCTTATTGAGCATAAATTGTACTCTGTTTGGTAGAGTCCTCCTTAAAGGCTCACCCACCACATGTTCTGTGTTTACATTGTAGCCAGAGGGAACTGGAAAGACGCCTTCATTTGCTCCCGCTTCTGGTAGGAGACTTGCTGCTTGCAGGAGTAGCTTTTGTCAGTCCAGGCAGGCTGAGTCTATAGACCGAAAGGGCTGATATTATAGGTCCTCCAGCATTAGCACAAGTACTTTATCACAGGGGGCCTAACAGAATAAAGCAGACCCCCCTTGGCTCCCTACCGGCTTCTGGATCATGTGACTATACTATGCAGGTGGAGCACACAGTCTGAGAGGGAGTGTTCACAGCAGTAGAATGGATAGAAGCGTATACACTTCTTTAATGCGTCAAGAACCGCTGCAGGCACACATCTTGATCACAGTAGCAAGGGCATCTGCAGATACATTTCTGTGTCACAGTGGTGTAGGTGGCCACAGTCTTAACTTTTTGGCACAGTAGCGAGGTTGGCTGTGGATCTGCGTTTCAGGCTCAGGAGTGTAATAATTGAGATTATAGTGCTCACCACTCCTGGGGTACGCAGATCACTTCTGTCTGTTTTTATTCTTCTGGCAGACCATTAACCACACCAGGATGGTGTTCCTTCTAGACACTCCCATCTTCTCAGGGTTGGTATGCTTCTTCCCCCTTGCTCCCCTACCAATTGCCTACTCACCCAGATGCCCCAGAATTGACACACAACCTTATGTCCAGGCTCTTACTTCACCACCCTGGTAGTGTTCATGCCCCCTGCTCTCCCTCAACCCCTCACCCTCAACCCCTCACCCTCAACCCCTCACCCTCACTCACCCTCACTCACCCTCACTCACCCTCAACCCCTCACTCACCCTCAACCCCTCACTCACCCTCAACCCCTCACTCACCCTCAACCCCTCACTCACCCTCAACCCCTCACTCACCCTCAACCCCTCACTCACCCTCACTCACCCTCACTCACCCTCACTCACCCTCACTCACCCTCAACCCCTCACCCTCACCCACCCTCACTCACCCTCACTCACCCTCAACCCCTCACCCTCACTCACCCACAACCCCTCACCCTCACCCACCCTCAACCCCTCACTCACCCTCAACCCCTCACCCTCACCCCCTCACCCACCCTCAACCCCTCACTCACCCTCACTCACCCTCAACCCCTCACTCACCCTCAACCCCTCACTCACCCTCACTCACCCTCAACCCCTCAGCCTCACCCTCACTCACCCTCAACCCCTCAGCCTCACCCTCACTCACCCTCACCCTCAACCCCTCAGCCTCACCCTCAACCCCTCACCCTCACTCACCCTCACTCACCCTCAACCTCATGCTAAAGATTTACAAAAAAACCCATAAACAATTCTAAAAGCACTAACTCTAATGCTGCGAGACCTATTGCATTTCTAATGCTTGTTTATACTCCTTTTTATAATCCTGTTTTTAGCTTATATACTTCGCCACATGAATTCGATTGATATTAAATTGTTTAATTGTGTTTTACTCGTACATAAATGTTTTTATTCTCTTTGTATGATTTTTAACTAAATCGAATAAAGATTCTTTGACTGACTGACTTATCTTATACCTCTTTCAAAAGCTTCATCTAGGACCTCCAACAGGTAGGCTAAATCGAGTACAGTCAGAACTTTCCCTCTTTATATGGCAGAGTCGTAAACCACGAATGAAGAAACACATTAACACCCTCCCACCTAATGAAGGTGGACTGGGGATTTCTGACATCTAACTCTATTACAAAGCTATGGCACCTAGTTGAATGCAATCGCACTGAGTCAGAGAAGCCCTTGCTATTTCAGAATCGAGCAGTAGCAGGCACATCACTCAGGAAGATCCCCTTTCTAAAGAAGCCACATAGACCCCCAACCTATATGCCTCCCACATTACCGAACCATCCTAACAACATTGGACCAGAATCACAGGAGACATAAGCTTCCCTGGTCCTCTCACTCCACTTTTCGTTAACCCAGAATTTAGCCCTGGGATAGGTGAGACTACCTTCACACACTGACGTGTTACGGAATGCAGCGCCTTGGGACACCTGTTTAATGTACAGGGGGTAATCTCTTTCCCACAGCTTGGATCTGAGTATGGACTTCCTGAGTCTCACCCCTTATGAACGTTGGCTTATCACAAGATCATCAGATAAGAAATTGATCTTGGTTCGCTACAAGATGCTGCTCACTCAATACACGCACGCATATAACACAAGCCGCCTACGCTGGGAGCAGAACCTAGGACGAGAACTTAATAGCAAAGAATGGGAGGGTGTATATTATAGGACATGGCAAACAACATGTGTCTAACTGAGACATTAACCAAGATAGCCACTTATTGGTACTACACTTCAGAACGCATCCACCGAGTCGGCTCCGCACAAAGCCCAGAGTGCTGGAAGGGATGCAGGAAAACGAGAACATTGGTCCACCTCCTGTGGGAATGTGAGCATGTACAACAGTATTGGTCTCAGATTCTAGATAAAATCGATAAACACCTAGACACGGACCTTCCCAGCATACACTCTTCTGGGACTGCTGAATCCCCTGACGTACCCCCTCAAATCCAGAAGAGGGCACCAGATAGTAATAGCTCTAGGAACGGCCAAGACTCCTCGAATTCCCTCGCACACACGGATTGGCTCCAGGGTTGTGGCATGTACTGGGGATTGAGAAGATATCGCTTACGCTGGCAGGGAAATTCTCGACTTTTGGGGATCTCTGGCAGCCACTCTTAGCCATACTTAGCCAAGAGTTCTGTCAACTTACGTGCCCCAGGTATCTACGTCTCCTACATCTGATGCGACTGCTCAACAGGACAAGAGACAACAATGAAATGTTCTATGCCCAAACATGATCCCTAACTTGCAGTGGACGGGGGAGGGCTGGGATAGAGCGAGGGGAGGAGTTTTTATTTTCTTTGCTTTTTCCATCCTCAGTTTGAATTTTGTGGCAAGTCGCCTACTCGTGCTCTCCTTAGCCCACGAATTGATGTTTCCTACACAGCAAATTGACTTGCTTGTTGTTAAACTAATAAAAAGATTTAAACCCAAAATTCTTAAAGCCACCGCCAAACATCACACCAAGGGATGGGGCCTGAAAACACCAAGGACACCATAAACTTGAAAAAGGAGTTAACAGACCTATGAAAGAAGGTTATAGAAATGCTTCCACGATCAGAAAGAGGACAAAGGGTGTGCCCAGCCTACTTCCTACTGTCAAAAAAGGACTTAAAGCTTATACTGGATCTCAGGGCACTAAACAGGTAAATTAAGACACAAGTTTCAGATGGTTATGTTCCCAGAAGTCATCTCACTTCTCAGGAAAGAGGACTACATGACAACAATAGACCTCAAGCACATGTATTTACACGTGCCGATGAACTGAAGAGACCAGATGTTTTTAATGTTTGTGATAGATAAGGTCCATTACCAGTTCACTCTGCTGCTCTTCTGAACAAATCCTGGTGTCTTAGCAAAATGTCTGGCCGCAGTAACAGCACACCTACTAAGGAAGGGGATTCATGTCTACTCCTACCTTGACACCTGGCTCATAAAAGCAAAATGCAGAGTAAAGACCGAAAGTCATACCAGCACTACACAAACTTCTTCTCCAATGGGGAAAAATCATCCACAGATCCAGAAAGAGAGAAGACCTCCCTAGGGGCCATACTGGATTCACAACATGAAATAGCATTGCATTTAGTAAGGTGAATCCAAACGTTAAAAATAAATTTTCCCTTTGGAGATAATAGTGGACCCAATGGTACTATATGCCAACTCATACAATTACTGCTCAAGTCTGAATGTGAAGGCACTTGTAGAATTTTGAATATTAAAAAAGGTTAAAAAAACCACAATTACATAAGGAAATTCATAAAACTATTATTCTTAAAAAAAAGTGGTCATCAATATAAACAGTGCTCCCTGGAAAGGAAAAGACAGAAGAGCCAATAACATTTGTCACCTGGCAGTCAATTTGAATAAAATGAACAGCACCTTGCAGAGAAAAGAATTCTCTGTCCTGTGTGATTGCTGACTCAACAAATGTAACCAACAACTAGCGTTGACGCGTTTTGGTGGTTGATTCACAATAAAACCACCTTCTTCAGGACACAATGCTTTCTTAACACCTTGGCTGCTAAGGCAATTCCCATCCTGTGCTGGAAATTGCTATTCTTCTGTATTCATGACGAGCTCAGCTTGTCATCAGCACAGCTCCAGTGTGCCTCATGACGAGCTGAGCTCGTCATGAGCAGGGAAGGGGTTAAATCCTTTCCTGTTTCATGTAGTGCAATAATGTGTTCTATACACACCTATTAAAAAAAAAAAAAATCGGTATACAGGTGTATCAAAGGGAACATTCAATTTTGTAAACACATTACCACCATTCACTTATTTTTTTATCATTGGAAATAATGGTTCATCTAAAAAGTATTTAAAATCTAATATTTCTGAATAGCTAATTTACAGATTGTCAAATATTATATAGGTGCTCACACATCCCCACTTGAGTTATTTAAAAAGAAGGGGGATTCCTATAAAAACATTTGGCAGTAACTCAACCACTGCTATATAGAAAGAACACCTACATGGCAAACATACCCACTCAGGCATCACCCATGCATACAGCTACACAGTTGTTAAAATGATTTGTACATACACTCGCAAGGGGTGAGGTGACTCACTAATTTACATTCGATTAGATAAAGTCCCCATTAACACTCAAAACTCACCGGTGCCAAAAGACACTCAGCGGGGTATCGTTTCAATCGGGTCAGATGATGCATGCAACTGATTCAGAGTTCATATTAAAAATTGTTAAATAAAATTCAGAATTAATATTCAATTTATTCAGGCTCTAATGTCGAATCCAACAAGCCCGAAAATCTGCACTTTTGTAAAAATGCCGCAATTTTTACAAAAGTGCTTGCGAAATCGGCAATGTACAACCCCCTAGACCTGTTCCCGTAGTTGATGATGTTCCGCCCCCACAGGGGCATCGAGAACAACTCCAGATTAAACTCTTCTCCCCTCAATCAGGTCACCTGCTGTCCATACACTCCTGTGAGGTGGAAGCATCATCTGATCAACTCAAGACATCTGATGGCCCAGCAAACTGGGAGCGCACTTTTCTCTGCAGTATCCCGATCCAATATAAATAAAGGACCTGATCCAAGCGGCCTTGAAAGCATATAAAGCACAAGGACAAAGAGCAACTCGTGTGTGGTTGCAGAACTGTGGGGTATCGCCAGCGCCTCTGACCTATCTTGGAGACCCTGATTAATCCCATTTAAAATATTAGGAGAGCCCCCGTACCTACTCCTTACCCGTTTCCTTGACATGATGTTAAATTTATAATATTAATTTAATTATATAACATTAATTTAAAGATCGACTTTTAAATGCCATATTTATTTAGGGCTAGCATGGGTGTGCTTTATTTTTTTCTATTTTACTGATATGGTTTTATAGGCTTTGTCCCAAAATGAACTATATTTGATTGATTGAGAATTTATTTTTACATCATTATGAGTAAAATAAAGTGCTGCAAAAATGCGGCTAAATTTCCATATTTATGCAGCTAAATTTCCATATTTGTGCCGCTAAATTTGCTAATCCATGTGTGAGAAAGTGCCATCTTTCTTGCATTGGTATGCCCCCACTTTTTGCTGAACTGCTTATGTGCTTTGACTGAGTGTGCCCGTGGCTCCTGCCAACCAGGTACCGAGGGCCTGTGTTCCTTCCCTAAAACTGTGTTGAAACTAAACCCCAATTAGCATCTCTGGCCTCCTATCAGCCCCTAATAAATGGTACCCTAGGTACCCAGGGCATGGTGACCAGAGAAGACCCCTAAGGGCTGCAGCACTTATTGTGCCACCCTTAGGGGCCCTGTACCCTGACACCCACACACTGCCTTTGCAGGCTGAGTGTCTAAGTACAGAACTAAACAAGGGCCCCCCGCCCTGGGCACTGCACCCAAACCGACGAACCACGCACGCAACCTGGGCTTCATCCTGGTCTCCTCCCTCTCCATGACCAGGCAAGTCAACGCCGTCTCCTCGTCGTGCTTCAACATCCTGCGCATGCTTCGGAAGATCTTCTGGTGGATCCCCACGGAGACCAGGAAGACCGTCACCCAGGCCCTCGTCACCAGCCGACTGGACTACGGCAACGCCCTCTACGCCAGAACCACCGCCAAGCTCCAGAAGAGACTCCAGCGGATCCAGAACACCTCAGCCAGACTCATCCTCGACATCCCACGAAACAGCCACATCTCCGGACACCTGAGAGACCTGCACTGGCTCCCAGTCAACAAAAGAATCACCTTCCGGCTCCTCACCCACGCACACAAAGCCCTACACGAACAAGGCCCGAGCTACCTCAACAACCGAATCAACTTCTACGCTCCCAAACGCCACCTCCGATCAGCCAGCCATGCCCTCGCCGCCGTCCCACGCATCCGTAGAGCGACAACAGGAGGAAGGTCCTTCTCCTACCTGGCCGCCAAGACCTGGAACTCCCTCCCGGCCGACCTGCGCCTGACCCAAGCCCACCTCTCCTTCAGGAAGAAGCTCAAGACCTGGCTGTTCGAGCAGTAACGCCCCCCCCCCCCCCAAGCGCCTTGAGATCCTACGGGTAGGTAGTGCGCTCTATAAATGTCTTTGATTGATTGATCTTTGATTGACAAGGAGTCGACATGGCACACAACCCTGTTTGCCATGCCCACTAGACCCACTGCCCTGGCGTACTTCAGTCCCCCTCTAGCTGGGTGCCCTATGACAGTGGTGTGGGCACAGGTGCATGAGTCCTGTGCCCCTACAGTACCCAGGGCCATTCCTGTGCACTGTAAGCGCAGTGATGCCATTAAGAGTATAAGGTGCTGGGAGGTTGTCATTACAAACTCCACAGCACCATAATGGCTCCACTGAAGACTGACAAGTTTGATATCAAACTTCTCAGCACTTTAAACCCACACTGATGCCAGTGTGGGATTTAATGTAAAATGCACCAGAGATGCCCCCTGAAATCCTAACCTACAATCCACGTCTGGTCTGAGAGGCTGCCTAGGCTGCCACACAGCAGACATGTTGCTGGACCCCTGGGTGGAGAGCCCCCCGCTCTCCTGGGCCTGCAGCAATGCACATCCTGGGCGAGGTGCTAGGTCTCCTCCCCCAGGATGGGCAGGGGGAGCTTAAAAGGCCTGCTGCCCTTGTGAGCTTCTCCAGACCACTTGCTGTACTCAGCAACTGGCCCCCACCAGTTCTGACATTCACTTTGGCGGGAAGACTTGCGGGAAACCCTACGTCAGGAAGGGGGGGGGGTGCCAACCCCACCCCTCAGGTGGGAGAGGCGAGGTGAAGCACGACCTCGGGCCCCGGCCATCGTGAAGATGGGGAGCCCTGCCCAATCACAGTTAGGCTCCTGCCCCTCCCACAGGAGGAGCAGGCTAGGGGGTGTACCCACCCCAGGACAGGGACGTATTTGTCCCTGCCCTTGCCCTACCTGTAACACCCCTAAATTCAGTATTTAGGGGCACCCTGAACCTTCTTTCCTCAGATCCCGATAAGAAAACAGGAAAGAAGATCAGGAAGAAGAAGACCCGCCGTGCAGCTGCTAACAACCGGACGACACCAACTGATTTGCCCCCAGCCCTACCGGCCTGTCGATCCTGGAACCTGCTCCTGCTAAATCCTGGCGACTCCTGCGGACATCAACCTTGGACAACCCGGAGGACCTGCCTGCCTTGACCCTCTAACAGGACTCCCATAGGCAGAAGCTCTGCTCCAACAGCAATACCCCTGGTGTCAGCCAGGAACCGCAAATCCAGCCCATTCTGCACCCGCCAAGCCCGGCCCGTGCCCGAGTGATCCAAGACCACGAGGACGTCTCCCCCGGCGACTTGGACCCGAAGTCCAGTGCCCAAAGACCCTCCTCGACGATGCCTGCAGCCTCAGAACCAGGGACCCCTCCAACCGCGACCAGCTGAGGGTAAGATTTCCCGATGCCAAAAGACACCCCTGCACCCTGTACCCCACGGTCCCCTGTGCCTTCCTTTGGGGTACCTCCCTCTTCTCCAAGATCCCAACTTACCTCTCGAAGTGGTGGTCACACCTGAAAAATCTCCGTCCCCGAGCCTGCAGCCTTTGTTCACTTTATAACTTTCCCATTGGATAACATTGAGCACCCGACGGCTCAAAAGCACCCTGCACCCAGTCGCCCAAGTGCCGCTGGAAGTGTAACTACTACCCTACTCTACTTCCCCTGGGTAAGTGACCTGGAGCTCAGCTCCCACAGCCGCGTGGTCTGCTTGCTTGCAGCCACCAACTGCAGGCCCCCTCCCCTCCATTGGATTGCATTGGGCCTACTTTCTCTGCACCCGTCTGGCCCAGTGCCGCTGAGGGTGCAACTACTGTACCTTTCCGACCCTGGGAGACTCCTGAGTCTATGCCCAGAGCCTTAACTTCACCAGTCGAGTACTCATCTGCAAACCGATAACTCACTTCCTTCCATAGGATAACTTTGACTGGTTTGACTCGAAAAATCTTTTAAGTGTGAAGATTTGAAACTTTAAAATAGTCATCTAAAATAAGCCGAATAACGAATTCCGAAGTACTCAGCTGTGATCAGGAGAGAAGTCAGTACTGTCCCTTGTAGCCCAGTACTGAACCGTAAAAGTAATCCTACCTGTGTTTACTAGTAAACTGAATTTTCTCCATAGGAAACCATTGACTGCTTTTCAGTGAAATTTCTTCTGTCTATTTTTGCAAACTTCAAATATTTCTTAAAAATCGTACCAACTACTGAAACGTAATTACTTACCTGTCTTAAGTAGAGATCCCAGTGCTGGACCTAGGAACCCAGTACTGAATTACAAAAGTAACAAGAACTTACTTTACCTGTGACCTGAATTTCCTCCCATAGGATAACATTGTTAGATTTTCACTGGAAAAGTGTGAACTTTTAAAATACAGTTATATTCGTTAAAAATCACTGCAATAACCAAAACGCTTTTACTAGACTGTTTTCAGCTTAGGTCCCTGGACTGAATCTAGGATCCAGTCCTGGAGTTCCAAAAGTAATCTATAAATTAATCCTCTGCATTTATGTAGAAAAACCCATTGAGCTCAATGTTAAATTGTGTTTAGAATTGTGTTGCCAACTGCAACCACTGTAGCTATTGTACTTACAGAGTCTATTGCCGTTCTGCAAAGTAATTACCTAAAGTCACTCATACTGAGAAAAGTATCTTTTGATAACTGTTGGTTTTAAAATAAAACAAATATATATTTTGATATAAAAACAAATTGGCCTAGAGTTCAGTTCTTGAGTGTGTGAAACCTTTTGCTGACTGAGTGTGTACAACAAATGCTTTACACTGTCCCCTGATACTGCCTTACTGCTCGACCAAGTTACCACTATAGAAAGTAAGGTCAGATCTGACTTGGACCTCTGTTATACCTCTGGGGATTGGGGACTCTATACACACTGTACCTTACTTTGGTCCAGTATATATAGAGCCACTTTCCTACACCATGCCGCTATATTCTGGGGGATCTGAATAATATTAAAAATGGAAGTTTATCCTTCTTCCATATACACCTTATTGAGTTACGTCCTAAGATATGGAATAAACTCAATTTAGTATTAGAACAAACAGGTTCTCATTTAGGGCATGTGTTCATCGATTGATTCTCTCACCGTTTCTTGTTTTTATAATTGTTCTGTAATCAGGGCCGGACTGGGAACCAGAACCAGCCCTGGCAAAGTGCTCGGCCGCCCCCCCCCCCCCCCCCCCGACCCCCCTCCGTGAGGAGGAGGGGGAGGGGGGCACGACCGCGCGCTGTGCCAGGACCGGTTTTCGGCCGTTTTTGTTACAGGGCCGTTTCTGCAGCATAGCTGCAAAAACGGCCCTGTAACAAAAACGCCCCCCAGGGGCCCAAATCCGGCCCCCAACCATGCGGCCCACCGGGGGATTGCCCGGTGCCCGCAACGGCCAGTCCGGGCCTGTCTGTAATTCCAAGAAGAGGTAAAACCTTGGGTCTTATTCTCCGATATTCTAGATAGACAGAACAAACTTTTATTTAGGATGAATTTTTCATCTATATATTTTTGAAAAACAAATTTAAACACCTATTTTTACACTATACTTAAACGATTCCCAATGATGTTTTTAAAAACTCACTCCATTTATAACACAAGGCCATACTCCATCAATCCAGAATCAATTTCTCAACTTTATTGAGTTGAGGGGTCATGTATTGAGCTGTAATTGATGTGTGCATGAGAGTGTACGTATGAGTTGAGTTGACATATAGTACCATTCGGTCCACTAGTATTCCCAAAGGGAAGATTTATTTTTAACGTTTTAGTTATTGGGTGCTCGGTCCCTTTGGCTTGCAAGAGTCCCTCTTCTTGATTTTCAGAATCCAAACAATGACAGAATGGTTTCACCTTTACCAGAGGGTACAGGCTCTGACAGTGAGGATGGTGGGGGAAAGTCATGGACATGATCGTATCATGTATACCCCTTGTAGTATTTAATAATTAAATAATACTATTTGTGGCATCCCATTGTTAACATGTTTGGAACGTTATGTATGTAACATGATTCTATGCTTTGAGAATGTAAAGTGGTCAGTTGTAACTGATGCTGGCTTGTGATGGATGGGATCTTTCTCCTGGATTAAACTGCATTGAACCAGCCTTCCTGTGTCCTCAATTATATCTATCAGGAATGCTTCACTGGCGTAGTCGGTAGTTGTGATGGAGAAGATCCTAACTCAAAGGATTGGTGAGAGATAAACTTTCAAATCATTTTGGATTTATACCAATTTCATCAAAAGACTTATTTATTTCATCAACTAACAAGCTGTAACATTTTGAACTAAAAGAACTATTGGAGGAACTATTGTTATCGAAACTAAAATAAATACTTTTATTTATTTTCCTGAATTCATGACTATAATCAGTATTTAATACTTGAGCTGAATTTAGTTAAAAGATTATCAGCTGTTATTTTTAACTTCAAGATTTGAGTGATCTTTAAAAGAGAAATTGAGCGTATGTTCCTTGTTTGAAATTAAGGAGCTAATCTCTTTTCGTCTGCCAACTGTGTATTACTCTTAATATTTGAAGTTAAGCATTGTTTTTGTATCCTGCGTGGATTGGATTTAGTCTTAAGATGTCAGTCATTAAAGTTTGATTCCGGAGGTGTTCGCCCAGAAATTACTCCCGTTATTTCTCTTACGGCCTCTGCATCATTTAAAAATAAAGCTGCGGATTTCAACGTGCTGACATTTGAAAATAATCCTCACGCATGCATTGTTTCAACAAAAGGTTTACTTCATTGGAGTTTGGAGCGTTACCGTCATACATCATTCTTTCACAGCGTGTCCCAGCGTCTTCATGAAGCACATCATAACGTCTCTGTTTCTTTCAGCACTGCGCTTCAAGCACGTCAAAACGTCACGTTAGCAGCGTCAAAACGTCAGGTCAGCAGTGTTCAGAATTGTTTGGTATTGCTTAGCAACGTTGCCATTTATCTCAACGTATTTCTCCGGTAGTTGCAGCGTTGTCTGGGATTGCTTAGCAATGTCTTTTCAGTGCTGAACTCCAGGAAGGTATAACATTTTTGATTTACACTTAAAGGTGGTCTTCGGTGATGCGCTCACCTAAACTTGCATGTCTACATTTCAGCAGTGACACGCACACTTAAGCTTGAAGCTTTATACCGAATGAAGTAAAAGTAGCGATCTACCAAGCTTTTCATCTAGGACACATTATTATTTTCTACATTGCAGTGTCACGCACACTCACTTCTTGGAAACTTAACTTGCGTGTCTGTAGTACAACTGTGACACACACTCTTGTGTGTCCATTGTGCAGGAGAGATCCAGTGATACGCACACTATCATCATTGGTGTCTTCTGCATAACAGCGGCACGCACATTTTTTTTTCTAGGAGATTTCATTTGCGTAGCTATTTTGCAGCAGTGATATGCACACTGAAAATTGAACATCACTCCAAGGACCAACTGCTTTGTAACATTAATATAATAGAAATTGAAGTTGCTTCTGTTATTGTGTCACAATGCAAAATGTTACTGCAGCCCCATTTTTCTTATCTAGTCCAGGTTCTCCTCCTATTAAATGGAAAGTTATTTTTGAGAGGTATGCAAGAGTATGTGGTCCTTCTCTCAGTGCGGAGAGGAAATCTGAAGTTCTTCTTCACTGTTTAGGGTCGGAGGGTCAGGATGTATTTGACAATCTACCTGATCTCTCTGCCACAGATGCCAGAGGCTTGAATGATTACGAAAAACTTGATAATCACTACCTTCCTAAGGTTAGTACTATACTGGAAAGGTATCAGTTCGCAAAGTGTATGCAAGCAGAAGAAGAAACAATTGAAGCATATTTGACTCACTTAAGGAAGCTTGCTTATTCGTGTAAATTCGATAATCTAACCGATGAGCAAATACTTGACCAATTTATGTTTGGATGCAACATAGAAAAGGTCAGGGAGGAACTCTGGTTGCATGACGAGTCCACATTGGATGAAGTCTTAACAGTGGCAAAAAGAATAGAGCATTCTCTAAAATGTGTGGCAGTTATAAAAAAGGATACCAATAAGGAGTTAAAGGTTCAAATTGTTAAGGAAAAATATGACAAGTCGATGTCGAAAAACAGGAATGATAATATAAAATCCGGTATTGAAAGGAAATGTTATAGGTGTGGCAGGTCTGATCATCTCGCCAATGATAAGAAGTGTCCTGCACTAAATCAAACCTGTAGTAAATGTAAAACAAGCATTTGCAATGCAATAGGTCTCGCATTACTTAAAGTTTTAGCTAATTAAGTTGTATTAATGAGAACGCCAATAGCTCTAACTTTTAGTAATGCGACACTTATTGCATTGCAAATACTTAAGGACTGAAGGGGAGGCAGGTAAAAAGAGAGAACAGCAACAGGGAGACCACGAAAGGGGTGGGGGTCGTGTGAGGGGCAGCCAGCGCACAGCTGTGAGGAAAGCAGCAGGAAAAGCGTTCGCTTTCACTTCCGATTGAAAAAAAGAGAAAGCCCGCGAGTGGTGCGCACGCGCCACTGTGAGCCATGGCCTATTGGTGTCTATTACATGCACCAGGTGCGTTATAGACACCAATAGGCCATGGACGGAGCAATGCGCCCGCCTGTGGCCTATTGCATGCAGTCTTTCATTAAAAGACGCACATAAAGGCCAATAACTGCCCACAAAAGGAAAAGCACACACAATGCGATTCCTAGGGCAGCTTCCAAACCACGTTTTTCACCTACTAAAGGACTGCGCAGTTCAACGCAGGGCACGAGCCCTAAAAAAGGGTCATTTCACATTGTTTTGCAAAACCAAGCAAAAGCGCAAAGTTAAGAAAGTTGAAATTTATAATGATGATGAAGTTGAATCTAGTTCTGATGATATTGAATGTGGTCAGATAGTGGTCCAAGTTGAAAGTAATCAACAACACAAACAGAGTCCTTTCGATGATTGAAGGTGAGTCAACAAGAGTTCTTTTTGACTCCGGTGCAAAAATTGCTTTAATATCAAATTAATTTTTTGTCAAGAAATTGAAAGAGAAAATTGTATTGCTAAAACCTGACATAATTCCTCTTGCTTATGGCGGTGAGCCTATCAAATTACATGGTTATTTTGTAGGTCTCATAGAATATAAAAACAGGTTTGTTTCTGGGAAAATGTATGTATCTAAGAGAGGAGACAGATTAATTAGTTGGTTACATCAAGGTGACTTAGGTGTTTACCTCGATCCCAAAGCTGATCCTCCAATTGAACTTAGAGAAGAAATTTGTTCTGTGTCAAAAAATGGTGGAGATGAATTTGTACACAAATTAAAGACAGAATTTCCCAACGTTTTTAAGGAACACTTAGGATGTTTAAAATCGTACTGTCATAAGATCAAATTAAAAGAAAATTCCATTCCCGTATGCTGTAAGGTGAAAAATGTTCCTAAATCTGTCAATAATGACATGAAAAAAGACATTCTAAAATTAAAAGAAGGAGGAATTATTGAGGAAGTTGAGGGTACAGAATGATCTGAAAGAAACAGGTTAGTATTAGATTCCTGACCTTAGAATATCTCCAGGCGTCAGACTGGATCCGGAATTTTTTGCGTAGCAGTACCCTTGCGCGTCGGTAGGCGTCGTCTGCGGCTCTGCCTCCGTCGTCGGCGTCGTGGGCGCCGTGATGACGTCGACGGAGTACTTCGACGCCGCCTCCGCGTGCTGACGTCAGTTCTTCTTTTTCCACGCCAACAGCGCAGATCGGGAAAAAGTGGTACCTTAGTCACTTTTTGACTAACTTTTTTGAGATCTTTTTGATAATTTCTTCGAGTCTTTGACTCCGATCGGTGCCGATAGGGATGCCAGGTTTTAAGCCTTGTGGGGACTGCGACCGACTGATGTCGGTCACCGACCCTCACCGTCGGTGTTTCCACTGTCTCGGCGCCGATCATGACGACAAGACCTTCTCCGACTGTCGGGCCTTAACCTCGAAGGCTAGGCGGGAGCGGTCCCGCAAGCGGCTCGAGCTCCGGCAGTCGGCCCCGCGCCGTGAGAGGTCCCAGTCCGGACGGAGGTCGAGGGACCGGTCGCAGGGACGGAGCCATAATAGCTCCGGGAGTCGACATCACTCCTCAGGGTCGAAGTCGTCATCAGGTTAGCACAAGAAGTCGAAGAGACGTCATCACTCTTGCGACTCACCCCGACGCTCGCGCGATGCGGCTGGGGTTTCGGGTGACCACCCACGCGGCTCCATCGGAGTCACGGGCGTTGCGACCTGCCCCATACCCTACTGGGCAGCAAGCGACGCCGAAGGAGATCGAGCGCTTCCTCATGGCCATGAGGTCCCTCACTCCTCCGGCGGGTTCCGCGGCGCCTTCGGGCCCAGCGGACCCGTCTTGGGTCCCTAGCGGGTCGGGTGCTTCGGCCCCGCAGGGCCCCACTGGATCCGCTTCTGGATCCGGATCGTCGCCGGTCGACCTGACGACCTCACTGGCGCCGGTTCCACAGGTGTCCCCAATACCTCCCTCAACCCAGTTCTGGCGTCGGAGCGGTGCCGCTGGGCGCCGCTCTCGACGCCGCTTGGGGAGTTCTACTTCAATGAACCGGCCCTGTCCTTTGACAACCCTGATTATCAGGAGATGGGTGATGAGTAGTATTGGGAGGGGTCTGAGGACCCTCTGACACGTGAGTGTCAGTCCCAGGAGGACTGGACAGGTGGACTTGGGGATGCCAGTGGTCTGGGCACTTAGCCAGAAATTGGTTTTGTCTCATCTCCTACCGTGGCTTCGGAGGAAGGGGCAACCTTCAGTGTGGTGTTGATGCGGGCAGCCAAGGCCTTGGGCCTTGAGCTACCCGTCGTGGCCGTGAGGCCTAACCTCCTCACTGAGGTCCTTAAACCGCAGTCAAGCTCAACTGAGCCTCTGCTGCCGTTTAATGAGGCCTTGACTGACGTTCTTTTGGGCACTTGCTCCAGGCCCGCTACAGGCCAGCCTGTAGATAGGAACGTGGCCAGACGCCACCGCCCGGCCCCAGGCGACCCTTGTTTCCTGTCCACCCACCCCACCCCAGAGAGCCTGGTCATCCAGGCCTCTAATTCTCAGACCGCATTCCCGTCGGCTCCGCCTGATTGGGAATCCAAGAGGTATGAGACTTATGGAAAGAAAATATTCTCCTCCCTTAGTTTGGGACTGCGGTCTTGCAACACCGCATGCCTCTTGGGCCGTTACACCCACTCCCTGTGGGACACGGTCGCGGACGTGCTGCCACAATGCCCGGCGGAGGTCAAGGCTAAACTCGCCCAAGCCCTTGTGGAGGGTCGAGATGCGGCACGTTTCTCCATCTGGTGTGGGCTGGATACCACTGACTCACTGGGCAGAGCAATGGCAACGACGGTGGCGATTCGTCGCCACGCCTAGTTGAGGCCCGCCAACTTTTCAATGGATGCCCATAATACTCTCATGGACATGCCGTTTGATGGCCGTCGCCTCTTAGGCGACAAGGCATGCCATGCCCTTGAGCGCTTTAAGGACTCCAGGGCTACGGCCAAGTCCTTGGGCCTGTCGGCCCGTGCCAGCAAACTGGTGCCTTTCGCGGCCAAGGAAGGGGCGCCCCCACACGTGCTGCCAGCCATGCACCGCAGACTAACATCCAACGCGGTGGCGGGCGTGGAAATCGCTGTGGAGGCGGTCGGGGACAACGGCGAGGCCAGTCCACACCTTCCCCCGCAGCATCCGCCTCAAAACCTTCCTGTGACGCCAGTGGGGGGCAGGGTTCACCATCACCACTCCCACTGGCGCACTGTCACATCGGACAGGTGGGTACTGCAAATCGTCCGAAGGGGCTACTCCCTCCCCTTCGAGACGACCCCTCAAGCCATGCCACCGCAATACCACCGCGTATCGGGGATCATATGCGGCTTCTGCAGGAGGAAGTTACGGCCCTCCTGGCCAAGGGGGCCATCGAGCGTGTTCCTGGGCCAGAAGTAGGGTGTGGTTGCTACTCCCGCTACTTCTGGTACCCAAGAAGAGCAAAGGGGGCCTACGCCCTATCTTGGATCTATGGAACGTCCACGGCTTCCTCCGGAAGAAGAAGTTCAAAATGCTGCCCTGGACCCAGGAGACTGGATGGTAGCGTTGGACTTGAAGGACGCTTATTTCCACATCCCCGTCCTGCCAGCCCACCGGCGCTACCTGCGGTTCACGGTAGGCCACGAGCACTTTCAGTTTACCGTGCTCCCCTTCGGCCTTACCAGCACCCACGGATGTTCACGAAAGTGATGGCGGTGGTCGCAGCTCATCTGTGCAGGCTAGGGGTTTCAGTCTTCCCCTACCTCGACGACTGGTTGGTGAAAGCAGGCTCGCCCCAGACATTCGACAGCCACCTCCAGACGACGGCAGTCCTGCACCAGCTGGGGTTCTCCATCAATGTGCCGAAGTCACACCTGTGTCCCTCTCAGAAGCTCCTCTTCATCGGAGCGGTTCTCGACTCGGCGCAGTTTCGGGTTTACCCCCCCGAACAGCGGGTTCGGGATATATAGGCTCTGATTCCGATCTTTCAGCCTTTATTCCGAGTCTTGGTCAGGTTGACGCTGCGGCTTCTGGGGCTGATGGCTTCCTGCATCCTTCTGGTGCATCACGCCCCTTGGCGGTTGCGGGCTCTGCAGTGGGACCTGAAGTTTCTGTGGGCCCAGCATCAGGGCAACCCGTCGGACCATGTCCTGATCTCGGAGGGCACTGCAAGACAGCTGCAGTGGTGGCTCGCGGACCGCGATTGGGTCAGCGGCAGATCCCTCTCCCTTCCCCAACCGGAGCACGTAGTTTTGATGGACGCGTCCCTCCAGGGCTGGGGAGGCCACATGGGAGAGGCGGAGATCAGAGGCCTCTGGTCTCCGGTGGAGTCCCGGCTCCATATCAACCTTTTGGAGCTGAGGTCGATTCGTCTAGCACTGAAGGCATTCCTCCCCTCTGTCTGGGGAGTGTAGTGCAAGTGTTCAGGGACAACACCACCGCCATGTAGTACTGCAACAAACAGGGTGGGGTGGGGTCGTGGACCCTCTGCCAGGAGGCTCTGCGCCTCTGGCAGTGGCTGGAACATCAGGGTGTGACCCTGGTGGTTCAACACCTGGCAGGTTCTCTGAACACCAGGGCGGACAAACTCAGCTGCCGGTGCATGATGGATCACGAATGGCGTCTGAACTCGGACGTGGCGCAAGGCCTCTTTCTGCAGTGGGGAGAGCCTTGGTTAGATCTATTCGCCACCTAAGAGAACGTGCAATGTCATCAGTTCTGCGCATTGGAATTTCCAAGGCGGCGCTCGCTCAGAGATGCTTTTCGTCGTGAGTGGAGTTGCGGTCTGTTGTACGCCTTTCCTCGTATACTACTTCTGCCAAGAGTGCTGAAGAAGATCAAACGCGACCGGGCCCAAGTCATCCTTGTGGCTCCGGACTGGGCACGAAGGTACTGGTTTCCCGAGCTACTCCGTATGTCAGTCGATCCCCCGGTTCGTCTGCCTCTTCAGGAGGACCTTCTGTCGCAGCAACAGGGGACGGTCCTCCACCCGAACTTGTCCAGTCTCCACCTCCATGCTTGGAGATTGAGCGGCGACAGTTGAGGCCATTTGACTTGCCTCCTGAAGTTTGTAATATCATTCTGGCAGCCAGGCGTCCCTCCACTAAGTCGGTATACGCCTGCAGGTGAAACATATTTGTGGCATGGTGCACAGCAAAGGCTGTGGATCCTCTCTCTGCCCCTCTTTCTGAGGTTCTTCTCTTCCTTCTTTCTCTTGCCCAGCGGGGATCTGCTCTGGGCACTATCAAGGGCTACCTTTCTGCCCTTTCGGCCTTTCTCGGCTGCCTGATCAACCATTTTTGTTCAAGTCCCCTATTGTAACTCGTTTTCTGAAAGGCATCATGCACACGTTTCCACCTGTTCCATTCGTGATGCCTCAGTGGGACTTGAACCTGGTTCTTACTTATCTGATGTGCGCTCCCTTTGAGCCACTTCACAACTGTCCTATCCACCTTCTTACTTTGAAGACTGCTTTCCTGGTTGCCATCACCTCTGCCAGGAGAGTGACTGAGCTCCAGGTTCTTTCCTCTAAACCTCCTTTCCTTTCTGTCCATCCGGACAAGGTTGTGTTGCGGACTAGGCCCTCTTTCCTGCCCAAGGTTGTCACGGCCTTCCACATCAGGCAGTCTATCACCTTGCCCACCTTCTTTCCGCCTCCGCATCCCTCAAAGGAGGAAGAGCGGCTCCACCGTTTGGACCCAAAACATGCGCTCTCATTCTATTTGGATCGCACACGTCAGTTCCGGGTGGATGGCCAACTCTTTGTTGGTTAAGTGGGCGCTAAGAAGGGACGGGCGGTACACAAGCGGACAATCTCTCGGTGGGTCGTCTTGTGTATCAAGGCTTGTTACTCCTTGGCAAGGAAGGAGCCTCCTGTTGGGCTGAGGGCCCATTCCACTCGGGCCACGGCGGCTACCACTGCCCTGGGTCGGGGATTCCCCTTGCAGGACATTTGTCAGGCAGCTATGTGGGCCTCGCTGCACACGTTTGCAAGACACTACTGCCTGGACAGTCAAGTCCGGAGGGATGGCTTCTTTGGCTGTTCTGTCCTCCAGGACTTTCTGGTGTGATTATTGGTTCGCAGACCCACCACCGGGGTTGGTATTGCTGGGGTATCTATTCTAAGGTAAGGAATCTAATACTAACCTGTTTCTTTCAGATGAACAAGTTACTTACCTTCGGTAACAATATATCTGTAAGGAACAGTAGTTAGTATTAGATTCCTTCCCGCCCCACCCATCCTCCCCGTTCTGCGAACCGATATCTAGGGTTAAGGTCATCCCCTTTCAGGGCCCTAGTTTCAATGGCACCAGTGTTGTTTTTTGACATGGCTCTGCGTTTTTGGCGCGGAAAAGCTGTGTCTAAGAACTGACGTCAGCACGCGGAGGCGGCGTCTAAGTACTCCGAAGACGTCATCATGGCGCCCACGACGGACGCGGAGCCGCAGACCACACCTACCGGCGCGCAAGGGTACTGCTACGCAAAAATTTCCGGATCCAGTCTGACGCCTGGGGATATTCTAAGGTAAGGAATCTAATACTAACTACTGTTTCTTACATATATATTGTTACCGAAGGTAAGTAACTTGCTCGTTGGCTCCGGTCGTGACAGCATGCAAAGCCAACGGGGATCTTCGTCTCTGCATAGATTTGAGACATCTGAATAAAAATGTTGTGGTTGATAGGTATCCTTTCCCTAACATTACAGAACTTTTGGTTCTCCTTAGTGGGGCAAAGATATTCAGCACAATTGACCTAACGTCTGCCTATCACCAGATTGAGTTGCATGAGTCTTCTAGAGACTACACTTCCTTTATTACGCCCTTTGGTACATTTAGGTTTAAGCGCATGCCTTTTGGGCTAGTATCGGCTTCTTCAGTATTCCAGCGGGTTATGGAAAAGGTCCTCAAGGGTCTTCCTGGTGTGTGTGTATATCAGGACGATATCTTAATATTTGCAAAGGATGTGTGTGAGCATGATGCAAGACTTAAAGCGGTTTTAAAGAATTTGAGCAATCCTAACCTTACCATCAATGCTGAAAAGTGTAAATTCAGATTCGATTCAATGAATTATCTTGGACATAACATAACAGGTGATGGTATTAAACAAAAGGCTGATTTTATTAATACGATAAATAAGATGTGTGCTCCGTTAAACAAGACTGAGCTTATGAAATTATTGGGCATGATTGAATACTATGCAAAATTTGTGAAAGGTTTTGCTGCTTCAACTGTTAATACGAGAGGTTTACTGCGCAAAGGTGTGGATTTTTTATGGACATCAAAGCAAAACTCAATGAAGCTCCATCTCTTAGAAGTTTTGATCCCTCTGTCAAACCGATCTTGATCACTGATGCAAGTGAAAAGGGGTTTGGTGCAGTCTTGCAACAACATAGTTCTTCAGGGATTCAAACTGTTATGTTTCTATTAAGGAGTTTGAGAGACCCTGAAATTCGCTACTCTGTGGTAGAAAGGGAATCCCTTGCAGTAACTTGGGCCATCAAAATTTTTTTTTTAATTCTTTGGGAGTTGATTTTGAGCTGCATTCTGATCATAAACCATTGGTTGAGATATTTAATAAAAAGGGATTGGATTCTATTTCAAGCAGGATATCTAAGTGGATTATAGGCTTGCAAGAGTATAGCTTTGTACTTAAGTATATACCTGGCATTAACAATGGGTTTGCTGATGTATTATCCCGTCTTGTTTCCTCAGATACCTCTAATGAAGATAGATTAAATGATGATGATGAATGGGTTTGTGTAGTGGACCAGGATATTATCTCTGAGGAAAGGTGGAGTGAAGAAGTTATTTGTGATCCGCTTTCAAGAGAGGTAATGTCTCTAGTTCAAAAGAGGTGGAATAGTAGCAAAGATGGCTCTGAAAACACTAAACCTTTTTGGTTATTGCGGAATGGGTTGTCTGTGGACAAGGGATTACTGTTTCGTGGCACAAAACTGGTTCCGCCTTGCAGTCTCAGGAAAGAACTGATTGATTTAGTTCACACATCTCATTATGGTATTTCAAAGTGTAAAGAACGATTACGCTTGTCGTATTGATGGCCAGGTATGGACAAGATGGTTGAACGGATCATAAGATATTGTGTTCCGTGTTTGTTGAGTGACAAATCTAAATGTACTCATGAGCAAACCATGATGTTAAGAAAGCTTCCTAACAATCCTTGGCAAGATATTGCATTGGATATTGTTGGAGCTATCCATGGTAAGGGCTTTACAAATTGCCGGAGCACTCTCATGTGAGTATACAGATTGTTCAGTAACAATTTACAGAATTCAAACACCAATTATGACAGAAGTAACAAGAGATCCAAAAGATGAGTGAATCTTGGAGTCTATAATGGAGATTACAGCCAGCCGATACGTGTTTCATCGCCTTCGCGATTCATCAGGGCTAGAAGGCCGTATCAACGTCAAAAAGGTCGCTTAGCTGGTGATAATTCCGACCCAGCCGGGCCCGTGACCTAGTAGAGCTGGTTCGAGTGCGTCCAGCAGCAGTCTATAGCCTTGTTTATGAATATAGAGTAAAGTCGTATTGTAATGGGCTCGGAGGTGACCCGATACAGTTCTTTGCGTGTGTGATTATCTTTATCAGAAAACTACTCTATCTTTTTAGAGATTCGTGGATATCCGTTGTTGTTGAACAGGAACTGAGCTCGGAGGAGGCGCACCCGCCGAACGCGCTGGAGAAGCCAACACACGGCTTCAAATACTTTCATAATTGGAACCGAAACGGATATCCACGAATCTCTAAAAAGATAGAGTAGTTTTCTGATAAAGATAATCACACACGCAAAGAACTGTATCGGGTCACCTCCGAGCCCATTACAATACGACTTTACTCTATATTCATAAACAAGGCTATAGACTGCTGCTGGACGCACTCGAACCAGCTCTACTAGGTCACGGGCCCGGCTGGGTCGGAATTATAACCAGCTAAGCGACCTTTTTGACGTTGATACGGCCTTCTAGCCCTGATGAATCGCGAAGGCGATGAAACACGTGTCGGCTGGCTGTAATCTCCATTAAAGACTCCAAGATTCACTCATCTTTTGGATCTCTTGTTACTTCTGTCATAATTGGTGTTTGAATTCTGTAAATTGTTACTGAACAATCTGTATACTCACATGAGAGTGCTCCGGCAATTTGTAAAGCATTTAGCAGTAGTTGTTTCTACTCTAGTGAGTGGTTTAGGTTTGTCCACTCGCCGAACAGCACCTAGGATATCTATAATATACAGAATCGTATGCGTATAAACTGGCAGTGCACCCATCCACAACTGAGTTAAAAACCTTCCTTTTTCTATCCATGGTAAGGGGTCATCATCATATGCATTAACAATAATTGACATGTATTCAAGGTGGCCAATCATTTTTTTTTATGTGGAATTGACACTAATAACATAATTCAGTGTCTAGAAAAGGTATTTGCAGAAGAAGGTATTCCAGAAACTTTGTTGAGCGACAATGGAGTTCAATTTATTTCTAAGGAAATTGAATATTTTCTTTCATCTAAGGGTGTTCTACATAAAACCTGTTCTTTATATCATCTCGAGGCCAACGGCATGATTGAGATATTTATTGGGTTGTTAAGGAAACTATTATGTTAGCAAATTCTCAATCTCTAGACTGGAAAAAAGAAGTTCTGAAAAAGGTGGAAGAGTATAGGTTGTCTCCACATGCAACCACTGGTAAAACGCCTTTTCTTCTGTTTAGAGGAAGAGTGCCTAATACGGTGGTAGGGCCTTTTTGGGTCAATAGGTATGAAGTGTCCAAAGGGAAAGAAAGTTTATGTGATGGTCGTGCAATACAAAGGAAAGATGAGGAAAAAGACAAACTTAGGAAGAAATATTTTGATTAAAAAAAGGCTGTTAAGAAAACCATTCCAAAGGTCGGTGATTGGGTAATGATAAAGTGTCTTGGGATGTTGGGAGGTTCCTCATCTAAATTCATGAAACCTGTTCTTTATATCATCTCGAGGCCAACGGTATGATTGAGAGATTTAATAGGGTTGTTAAGGAAACTATTATGTTAGCAAATTCTCAATCTCTAGACTGGAAAAAAGAAGTTCTGAAAAAGGTGGAAGAGTATAGGTTGTCTCTACATGCAACCCCTGGTAAAACGCCTTCTGTTTAGAGGAAGAGTGCCTAATACGGTGGTAGGGCCTTTTTGGGTCAATAGGTATGAATTGTCCAAAGGGAAAGAAAGTTTATGTGATGGTCGTGCAATACAAAAGAAAGATGAGGAAAAAGCCAAACTTAGGAAGAAATATTTTGATTAAAAAAGGCTGTTAAGAAAACCATTCTAAAGGTCGATGATTGGGTAATGATAAAGTGTCTTGGGATGTTGGGAGGTTCCTCATCTAAATTCATGAAACCTATAACAGTCATTAAAGTGTTTAATAATGCTATACAGACACAAGATCATAGTATTTGGAACGTAAATAGAGTGGTGGCTGTCAAGGTTAATCTTGATGGTAAAATTCAGGATAATTCATCCAACAATGATGACAATGTTATGCCCAGTGCACGTTGTTCAACCAACAAAGGTGACAATGTTATGCCTAATGGACGTTGTTCAACAAGGATTATTAAACTACTTTCTCATTATGATGATTTGGTATAATCATATAATTACTTTAAACAAGTTTTCATTTTTACATTTAGAATTACTGTTCTTATATTTGGTAAAGAAGTGGGTTGTGTAGTATTTCATAAATAATGAAATAATCCTATTTGTGGCATCCCATTGTTAACATGTTTGGAACGTTATGTGTGTAACATGGGTCTATGCTTTGAGAATGTAAAGTGGTCAGTTGTAACTGATGCTGGCTTGTGATGGATGGGATCTTTCTCCTGGATTAAACTGCATTGAACCAGCCTTCCTGTGTCCTCAATTATATCTATCAGGAATGCTTCACCCCTCATATCAAATGTTAGGCTCCACATGAGTCTGATCTGTAAGTGACTATAGCGATACTAGTCACAGGCGGCCAGGAGTTGTGTAGATCTAGTGGTTGTAGCAGAGAGCTTGCACAAGGAGATAGAATGGTAGAAAAGGAAGAACATCACAGTAGGTAGAACGTTCAGACAACCAACTCCCACGGTCAGCAATAAAACAGAGGTATCACATGGGCTGGGGGAGCCCCATGAACAAAGTTAACATCAGGGCATGTGGGTTCTAGAGGATGCAGTGGAACACTTAAGTATCCGGAAACTTCAGATGGTGTTCCTGGACCGCAGGATAGTCTGACCATACAGGAGGGCAAGGTTTTCACTTAGCTTGGCAGCATGGCTCCTGAAAACACAGAGTTCAGACATCTCCACCATATATTCAAATTGACTACATAGCCCCACTATACATAGCATGCTTACTCCATAAAAAGCTTCTATATAATAGGGCAGCCACGTCGTGTTTCAAGAGTGTTAGATGAGGAAACAGGTAATGAAGTATGCCACAGTAGGTGTGAGGTTTCATCATCCTGTCCAAAACAACTGGCGAAGATCATTCGGGAGAGACAATTTTCTGTCTATAAAACTGACCTTCTGGTGGACTGTACTTATTGTGTAATATAAGAAAGGTGGAAATTGCTAAAATTTCATGGTTTAGTTATAGAGTCGGAAGGCATTTAATAATAAAATGGAAAAGTCCTGCTATTGCCCACGTTTGCATTAGGTGTATTGGTTACGAAATGTGGTTCCAGCGTGTTCAAAGATCAACAAAGAAATAATTGATACAAAATTAAGGGATGATAGGAAATAAACATGCTAGGGCATGAAAACATAAGGAGGAGATTCTTAAGCCCAGTAAATGATGGTGGGAAAGCTATTCTATATGAGCAGTGAGCATTACCAGATACTGGAGCCATAGACACCCTCATAAATGAGGAATTGCTACCCACGTTTGGCACAGTGGATCTTAATCCACTGGATATCAACTGAATACCTTATGACGGCAAGCAAGGTATTAAGGTATTTGGAGACTTCATTGCCATTTAAGTGAATGGAGGTATGGGTGAAAGCGTATAATTCCAAGGATGCTTCTGCTTATTAAATAAACATGTAAAGTTTTTTTGTGCGCTAGTATTGCAGCTGCTGTTGCAACGTTTGTAGTGAGACATAATTGAACATTTAATTTACAACTTTTTTCATTGGTGCATTGTAAATGGCTCCCTTGCTTTAACAGATGCACATTCCAAGACCAATTTCCCATTATGCTACTCCAGGCTTCTATTTACGTAAAACGGTGTAAAATAGAATTGGATGTGAATTTTTTGTTGTCCTTGTGTCACCGTCAGATATTAGTGAGTTCGATTGAGAGCTGGCCTTGAGCAGGTCTTTTAAACCATTCAAAGAGAGAAGTATAAAAATGGTTTTAACATGGAGATTGCTTGGGGTACAAGTGCACAGCAATTGTATTTCTCCTAAATTGAGTCTAGTAAAAGCCATTACGGTTGCCCTGTCATCAGTGAGTAAAGATCAATTATGCTGCTCTCTAGCCTTGCAGAATAATATGCTTTATGTATTCCAATGTTTTCAGACAAAACTAAATGGTGAAGAAGTTAATCAAAAGGGTGAAGTTTGATTGGAGTGAATCTTGCGATTAAAAAGTTCTAAATGGAAATTGAATGTGTTTCAACACTTGAACCTTTTGATACCAGGAACAGACGAATTTTAATAAGGAGACCAGTAACTCTGGGCCCAAATTTAAGAAAGAGGGAGAGTAAACATGACTGCAGGATCTAATACCAGACAAATAACAGAAGCTGAAAAAAAATATTCTACTATCAGGAAGGAAGCCTTAGCCCTTCGGTGAAAAGTAGCTTTGACTTAGTTTAGGAAGTTTGTGTGGGTGAACTGACATCACAAGCCAAAGGGATCGCAGACCCTTTATGGATCTGTTCATGACCACAGGTACAGGGAGGACAACTCCCCAGAAATTAAAACGGATTATGCTGGTCACACAAATTTTATTTCAGTTGGAGTACTATCAGCAAGAAAAAATGTCCCTGCTAGTTATTCCTGATTGCCAATTGGGAATAATGAATAAAAGGTGAGTAGTGATGGTAGATGTGTAGTGGCTAGTTTGAGAAAGGTGACCAGTGAGTGTATCTGTAGGGAGGATTTGATTAAGGCGACTGAAGATCTGGTACTGGAAATAGTGATCCATTATATTAATAATGCTGACCGTCCAACAAACCTATAAATGAAAAGGTGAAGTCAAAGAATGTAGAATTGTTCTATGAGGTGGAAACCTATTCCAGAAGCAGGTGACGGTTTGAGGAGGAAATTTTGAGGTACTGGATTCAATCTTTTGATGCATGCGGGTCCTACAGGTATTGGAGCCACAAAAAGGACAGGGTTGACTTTTGGTGGCCATTGTTTTGGGGGATAATTCTAGGACATCTGTCTAAGAATCACATATGTTAATGTGCATTGTAAATTTATCTATATAATAAACATATATTTTTGCTGTTACCTTAATGTTTTCTCTATAATATATATATATATATATATATATATATATATATATATATATAGATATATATATATAAATCCAAATGATTGCATTTCTTCCAATACAGCTTCATTGAAAAAATGTTAGTGTGTTATAACCATGTTCTCTGTTTTCATATTGCCATATACAAATGTTAGGTATAATTCTTTAATTGTATGCAGTGCGTGAATTGCTTCATAATTCTTAGCAATATCACAACTTGCCTTTGAGAACATGTTCTCATATCTTTAACATTGCATACTCTTGGTGTAATTTTACTTGTGGTTAAGGTCATTTATCCAAGTATGAATTTGTATTTTGAAAATAACAAACAAACAATTATAATCATAAATGCATGCATTTGCATGCCAATGGTCAATTGTGCCTTGTGCAGTCTATAGAAGTTTTAGATTATCATTTTTGTGGGCCTTTTGGGATGTGGAATATAACACAATGGCATTGTTTAAACAAACCTTGTGGTTTTTGTATATGTAAATAATGGGTATAATATAAGCATTTTAAAATGCTTTCTTTTCATCCAAGGTCATAATGAGATGCACTGTACTGGGGCGTATTCACCACAGAGTGCATTTGCCTCCAAAGTTTGTTCAACTAGGACTCTTAAGAATTCCCTCATGTACTACTTGTAAACGTTATCTCATTGCATATGGATGGCTCTTATGCCTTTGTGTCTGGCTGATACTATATAAAACTCAAACCCATACAGATACTCTCTCACCTACTCAGACAGTTATACAGATAATCTGACACCCACTCAAATACCAGCCACTCTCAAATGGCCAATGTTTCTTTCAGATACCCTACCGAATGGGAAGGCTGGACAAGTTTTCAGAGATGGTCTATAAGGAAAGGGGCATAACTTCCACAATAGAAAAAATCTTTAAAATACTGACAATTTACACATTGAAATATTCTTTAAAATGCTGACAATCTATACAGCACACATCACAAAAGCCACAGTACCGTGGCATTTAAATGAAAGCAGTCATTATAACTAAGATCAGATATATTTACTGTAGTGCCCTTGCACTGTATACTTCGTTTACATACTAACACTTTGTATTTTTATCCACTCCAAATGTATCTCATGTAATGTCCACTGTGCAAACTCTGTGAAGCGCTCTGATACCTTCGGGTCAAGTTTGCGCTATATAAAACTTGATAAATAAACTCATGTATTTGCCGTTGTGCAAACTCTGTGAAGCGCTCTGATACCTTCCAGTCAAGTATGTGCTATATAAAACTCGATAAATAAAAGTGAACACTACTTTAGAACTTCCACCATATTGTGTGTGGTACAATTAGGAATTCTGAGACAGGGTGATGCCCACTTTCCATAGGAAGTGGTCATCTGGGGGGTGTAGTGACCGCCGGGGTAGGTAGCCCATTGGCTGCTACCCCTCACTTCCCTCTATTACTCTAAATTGAGTATTTACTGAACCCCCTGATACCAAGGCCTCTAAATTGAGTATTTATGGGACTTACTGATACCAAGACTTCAGATTTCTACAATCACAAAAGAAGTGGACTGAGAAGACTGCTGACCCGAGAACTGAGGAGCACAACTGACTTTGCGCCAAACCTTTCAGCTTCACCCGGCCCTCATGGATCTTCTGACTCTTCCTGCCACTTTGCAGACTCCAAGAAACCTGGAGGGCTGCCAGTGGTTTGCCAATTGCCATAGGAACACCCCTGGAGTAGTGGAGCTACTCCCCTGCAGCTGCAGGCACCAAAGAAGCAAGACACTGAATATCGGCATGCCAGGAAGAGGTAGCAGTGCTCCCACAGGTCAGATCTGTCCTCCCTCCAACTGTTGAGACACCAGGACCTGCACAGTCCCAATTCCTGGGAAACTGGACCCCCTTGCAGCAGCCAAGGCTTGTTGTTCTCAGACCAGACACCAATACCTAGAAAGACTGACCTGCACTTTGAGAAACTCCAGGGACAGTGAAACCCACATTATGAACAGCTCAGCTGTCCTGTTTGCCCCATCTGCCTTCACCCGACGCCTCAAAGCACCTATATATCCATGCTCCTGAGACCAAGAGAGGGGACGGTGCCAACGGGGTCCCCAGATCCACAAGAGCTAAGCCTACACTTGGATTTGCTCAGTGTGTACTTTTTCAGTCTCCCTCTGCAGTCTCTTTCTGCAGGCCCCCTCCAACCAAGAGAGACTCTTTCACCAGAATCTGACCCCAAAACACACCAATGCACCCAAGCCCCACAGCCTGAGTAAAAGTGGACCAAGGGTGTTCCTGTGTGCCTAAAGATCTCAAGGATCGAGCCCCGCTGTGGGTTCCCCGACTGGCCTCCCAGTCTCAGCCTACAGCTGCTTTGTAACTGGAGTTTTCTCCCATTGAAGTGAATGGGACACCTAACGTTGTGTCACCCCTTCTGCACCCGAACGTCTGAGAGCCTCCAGAGGTGACCTCTTAGTGTGGCCTTGGACCTTGCCCCCTCCTCACCTTAAGTCTTGAAGTATAGTCCCGTAAGTCGCTGACAAGTGTCTGAATGTAATTCATGTTTTTCCTCCATAGGATAACATTGCCGATCCAGATATGCACAGTGTCCATGTCTGAAAAATGTTAAAATTCATAACTTGAAGAGAACTTACCAATTCCGATGTAATCTAAATTTATATAAAAATATACATTTTTATAAATTGGTGTTGGATTTTTTTATTGTGTGTTCCCACTTACTGCTTTTTATGTGTGTGTGTGTAGTACATTTTTAGCACTACTCTATGATATGTCTACATGCTCGCTCATACTTCCACAAAAGAGAGCATCTGGGGTGTCATTTGTGCCTCTGTAATTCCTTTGGTGTTTGCCTGGACCTCTTTTTGGTCCACTATATTAAGAGCCAGCTTCCTACACAGAGGATCTACCGGACTCCCTACATGCCCCAATTAAGCAAATGTGAAGCTGCGACTCACCATTGTGCCTGTTGCAATTGGTCGCCACATAGGAAGATCAGAGTACTTGTTCTGAATCTGCCTTTGCAAAAAGGAACAAATGATGGATTCAATGCTGAACAATGCAAACATTCACCTCCCCCACACACACAAGGATCTGTGTTAAAGCCATTGTTCTTTTATTCACCACGCCACTCCAGTTTGGACCCAGCCATATGCAAATCATTCTTGATCCTGCTCCTCATGGGAACAGTCCAGCTCAAACTGCCAAGCCAGGTCCTCCCCGGACTGGAACAAGCATCCTGAGACAGGTTTCCGGGCATCACCCCTCATCTGCCAGGCTAGCTTGAATCCAGTGGCACAATGAGCACGGAACCCACGAATGGGCATACCTTCCCACTTAGCCACCAAGCTTTCAAAGGAAAAGATATGCATCCATGGTTGAGTGAAGGCAGAGGATGACACAGACTCAAGCCTGGGTGGCCTGCAGCTGCAAATCACAGGAGAGTGGAGGCACACCAGAGTTAATCACTCCACAGCCTCAGGCCCTCTGCCTTATGGGCACCTGTAGCCACAAAGTGAGCCAACAGCCAGCCAACAGTTTAGGGTGAGAAAGCGGCAAGGACACTGAAGAATATTAACATCTGGAATGAAAGCTAAACCCCATTGGAATAGAGGTACAAGAAAATGGCAAACAGAGAAACAAAGCAAAAGTTAAAATGCAGGCAAGGAGAAAAAACACAGACTGTGTATGAAGAATTTGCTATAAGGAAGAGAGCCAATGTACACTACTAACGAAGAAGCTAAGCAAAACAAGATGAATTTAAGAGAGTACTCAATGAGGTAAGAGCAGCAATCAAAAGAGCCGGTGTCCTGGAGAATAAAACATTTTTAATTATGACGTCACATACTGACTTTGTGATGTGCCGTTGTTGAAAGCTGCAATGAAAGGAGAGTTCCATATAATATGTATCGTTGCCAAAAAATCCATAAACTATGTTTTAGCCTTTTACACACTGGGAAGCCAAGTTATGAGTGCCAAATGGAAATATGCAAGAGCCCGACTGAATTAAAAAGAGTGGAAGAGCTTGATCATCTCGATCTCGAGCAATCTTGCAGAAAAGATCTCTTTTGAGCCACAAAAACCTCTCGAGCATTGTGGTACAAACTTTGATCGGCTATTGAACTAATGTCCGAAGGTAGTAGAGCCTTGGTAGCTGAACTGTCTCTCCACCACTGACCCATGGAAAACCCTCAGTCCTCAAAGACCGTGCACATACTCTACTAGTAAAAATACGTATTATCGATAAGCCTAATCTGTACTTACATTGACTTATTTAGACATTTTCTTAGTAAAGTCCTCTTCAGTTACCATATAGTTGGATCGCTGCACTTGGCTTAGGAATTTTGGACAGATGGGGTTAGTTTTGAGCAAATACTTTTAGGATGTCAGTTTCTCAGTATTGTCAGTGGAACACATTTATACATTGGAGTCAACTGTGCTTGATGATCAGTGGTGGAAAACGATAGTTCGCATTGCATTTGCTTTTTTTTTCTTTCTATTTATTTATTTTTTTATTTATTTTTTTCACTCATTATTCCAACTGTGAAGGACCTTCGCTGGTAAGCAGTAGCATATAAAATAAAGTTAAAAGTTCTGTGCTCAGCATTCAAAATGCACAATGATATTAGCTCCAACTACTTCCACACTCCTAATCTATGGCACAATTGACTGAACAATTCAGGTTTAAGTGGTATTACTCAAGGAAGTTGAACAGGCTGTATAACTCTAGATCTCTCTGCACTCTGATCTTGTAAACCAGCCAAATCCCAAAGTCTTTAAAAAAACCCTGATTATAAACTTAACAAAAACCTTTTCTACATTTAAGATGATGCCGGGAACAGGGGCCAGTGTCTTTTCATATTGACTTAGAGCCCATAACCCATTTTTAGATTCACTTTAATGCATTCACTGTTTAGTAAGGGATGGATTGGACAGTCTGTTTGTCTTTACCTCTTGTGCTTCAAATTGGAGCTCACAAATTAGAGGTTTATACAAAAATTAGACATATAGGCCCTCCTAACAAGTAAGAGGCTATATTCCTGACCCTTTTCAAAGAAGGGCGTACACAGGGATTTGAATCAGAAGTTATGTAATATTTATCTTTTTTTTTTCTTAACATTTTTTTTTATTTTGACAAGCAAGTCCAAGAATGCAGCTTTTTTCTTATACATACAAAGAAAGAGATTAATTTTCATTCATTACAGGGACAGATCAATGTTCAACAGATGAAAAAGAGACAGAAAAACAAATCACTGACAAACCATAAATCACATTTCTTGTCAAAATCGGTAATGTCATGTAAGGCAAAGAAATTCCATTGTCAGATCCTCTATAGATTACAAAAAATTAACCCAAATCTTTTCAAATTTATCAATAGCTTTTAAACTTCTACCCTTAGCCAGAGCCTTTTCCATAGTATAAATTTCATGTAAAAGATTCCACCACTCGATCGTATGAGGAGGGTTCTGCGAAATCCAAGCCCTAGCTACAACCAGTCTAGCACAGGACAGAGCTATGCTTAGCCAACTCCTATTTGTAATGCCCATGGGGTGTAAAGATAATAATACCAAAGGTGCAGTGATTGAGGTATTGATCAGCTGCTTTTGAAATAAAATATTTTCGATTTCTTGCCAGTATTTAGTAAGGAAAGGGCACGAATAGATCATATGTGTGAGGTCTGCTGCCACCAGACCACATTTAGGGCATTTTGTACGATCACTACCTAAAATACTTTGTGACCATTTGGATATTTTTAATGGAGTATGATAGAGTTGACTAACCGTCCTATATAATTGTAGTTTCAAGCTAGAAGAATGGACTAGTTTATTATTATTATCTAAAGCAGTTGAGACATTCTGGGGTGTCACTTTGATTCCTAAATCAACAGTCCATTTTGACGCCAATCTTGGGCAGTCATCCAATTTGTTTTGGCTGAGACATTTATAACCCATACTAATTAGTGACTTCGTTTTCGTAGAATATAAGCAACTCCAGATGTCTGAGCTGTTTATTTGTTTAAACTTCATTTTACGTATCAGATAGTCCTTGATTTGAAGATACTTGTATATCATTACTTCAGGCAGGTTATGCAAAGTTTGTAAAGTTGCAAACTGTAAGAAACCCTCTGAACCACATAGATCTCCTAGTGTCTTAATTCCGAAGTTAGCCCAGTCCCTCCCAGTTTTATCACTAAAGATATCAGGAAGCCCTGGGTTGTCCCAGAGTGGTAGCTCAGTATGAAAAAAGGAAGTGTCACAGTAAGTCAAAATCAAGTTCCAAATACGTACTGCATCTCTTGCGGTCTTAAATTTTACACGCTTAAAATAGTTAGGATCTTGCACTCTTCCTAAGAACTGTTTTGAGTTAGTGCCAAGCAAGAACTGATAAAAAAATATTGGTTTTTCAGCTAACAGACTACGAAGCCGGCCTAAAAAGGATGCAAAAAAATAGACTTTAAAGTCCGGAAAATCCAGACCCCCTCTTTCAAGTGGTAATTTATACTATGGACATAGACCTTCTGGCCTTTTTATAGCCCCAAATAAAACTGCTAAAAATTCCATCCAATTTTTTAAAGAGTAAATTGTTAACCCGCAACGGGATAGAGCGAAAAAAATATAAAAATTTCGGCAAAATGTTCCTTTTAATCAAATTAATTCGGCCAAGTAAGTTGAGTGGAATTTTCTGCCATTTTTTAAGCAGTGTGGTCACCTCTTTTAGTAAGGGATCATAGTTTAACATATTTATTTCATTGATCTTAGAAGAGATTTTTACCCCTAAGTAAACTGCGGATTTACAAAGTCCTGGGACTACAGAGTTAGCTTGATAGTTCATGATAATTTGTGTTTTATTGATATTTAGTTTATAACCTGAGATAGCTCCAAAGTTTTTAGCTTCCTCTGTAATCCCGAGTAGTGCATCCACCACATTAGTGGTGTAAATAGCTAAATCGTCCGCATATGCAGTTATTTTAAGGATTTTATCTTCTTGTTGCATAGGTACGATCTTATCTTGAGTTTGCAGGGCGGTAATAAAAGGCTCCATGGAGAGAGCGAAGAGCAGGGGTGAGAGCGGACACCCCTGCCGAGTCCCCCTTAAGATTACAAAAGTTGATGAAAGTGACCCAGCGTAGCTGATTTTAGCGTTGGGATCCCTGTATAGAGCCTGTATGCTTCTGAGGAACTGCTCTTAAATGCCGAACTGCTTCAGGACCCTCCACAAATAATCCCACCCCACTCGGTCAAACGCCTTTTCGGCGTCTAGAAGTATCATACCGAGTGGGGTGAGATTAGTTGCTGCCACATCCAATGCTGTGATGGCCATGTTAACATGGGTAGTAGTATCCCTTCCTACTACAAAGCCATGTTGTTGATCATTTACTAAATATGGCATGAGGGGTGCCAATCGCACTGCTAACAGCTTAGAATAGGCCTTGGCGTCAGCATTAATCAAAGAAATAGGTCTGTAAGACCCGCATTCTGTAGGTTTTTTTTCCAAAAAGAACATAATTTTGGCGGTTTTCCAAGAGTCCGGGGCCTTTCCTGTAACACTAATTGAATTAACTACTAAACAAAAAAAAGACAAAATTTCATCTGCACAAATTTTATATCGTTCGATTGGAAGTATATCTTCCCCTGCCGCTTTGTTAGGTGGAAGAGAAAACACTGCCAAGCGTAATTCTGCTAATGTATAATTCTCTTCCAATTTGTCGATGTTTTCCTGATCTAAGTATTGTTTTTTTTTTTTTGTTTTTTTTTTGAAAACCTTTATTGTGCAGTAAGGATGGTACAAATACGGGCCTACAACCGTCCGGCCGGCCACAATACGTTTATGCACATAAAGCAAAATATACGGTCCCCCAGCGCCAGCAGGCAATATGGCGACAAGTAACAGCAGTTATACTGAGTAGAATCCTGACGCCAGGGAAAGGAGCAGTGAGGTTAAAATTGTTAAGATTTTTAGTCTAAAGATAAATCAATGAAGAATAGAACCAAGGAGTACTGAGTCCGTACATTTACTTCATCACACGGGCAGGCAGCATCGAAAAATAACAACAATAATAAGGAATCACCCACCAATTCGGCAGTACAGTACGTAGCAACAGGAGAGTCAGCTAGCATTTACGCACCACCCACAGTACTACCCGCACCCCCTAATCCCTTATCGCAGACTCAGGACAGAAAAAAGGAAAAATCATAAAAGAAGATCATACATAGGCACCATAGAAACTTAACTAAAACTAAATATAACCCCCCACCCTACACACATGCAGAGGCTACGGCCTGCCCCCCCCCCCCAGCAGAGTGTCTGTCGCCCCAAAAAACCCGAAATATAGGAAGAGAAGAGAAATAGTGAGAGGAAAGTAGGAAAAGAAGAAAAAATTCACCAGTGATATAGGGAGCAAGGAGAAAGGTCCCTCCCTGGACTCCCAGAAATAAACAGTCGAGGAGGAAGGCCACATTATACACGCTCGGACATCGCCGGCCCATTAAGCATTCTACCCCCCAATATCAATTACCAGAGAACTTCACCCGAGATATAACCATTGGGGAGAGACAACAAATAATACACAGTGCCCCACACACAAATCAAGTCTCTCTTTGCCTCCACCCACCAGTACAGTAATGCAACTAGGGGATCGCCTAGCCCTGGCCCGATCTAGGAGGCAAATTGTCACCCAACCAACTTGGCAGTCTGCTGCAGTCCGCATTGACGTGGAAACATGGCCGCCTCGAGGATGGGGGAGGTGCACCAGCGCCGAGGAAGCTTCGCCTGTCCCCCGTAGATAATAGTCCCACAATAAAATGTACTTCCAGGGCATATAGGTGACAAAAACCACTGATCGACGAGATGATATTAGTCAAAGAAGGAGCAGGGGACAGGGCAGGAGAACAGGCTAGCGATGAACTGCGCAGCCGGGCTGGTACACGAGGTAGGCAGCCAGTCGAAGAACAAAGGGGAAACACTGTTGCAGCAACAGTGTCGACTAGTGGCAACAAATCTTCAGAAGCTCCAGCAGTGGTTCTATCGGTCGACACAGTAGTAGCAGGAGGTAGCGAGGGGCTGGCACGCTGCAACAAAGTCAGTCCTGGGTCCCGTCGGGGGCGAACCCCCTGCGTTCGTCTCTCAGCAGGGACACATGCATCAAGTGACTCAAACAGCACATTGTAGGTACGCCGCATCTCCGACCGTACCTCATCCAGGATCCTCATCACATCCCTGTAGGTGCATTCCGGCTGCGTTGCACGTGGTTCTCTAGTCACAGTGGCGGGGTCAAACACGGTCCCTTGTGCCAATGCGCACTTGCCTCCCCAGGAAGAGGTCGCAGTGCCATCTCCACAGCGTTGGTGATCAGGCACCGCCATCTTAGCAGCAGTCCACGGGGTGCTGGGAGGGGGAGAAACGGGGGTCACAGTCCCCGATCGGGAAATGGATGTTTGCCCTGCAACAATCTGCACCCCCTCCTGTGCGCTGCAGAAGCAAGGGGCAGCCGGTAGTGTGATAGGCAAACAGGGCCGTTTAAAGCTTACCGGCAACCAGCACAGCTAGGAGGAAAGCCGACCGACATCATGGCGGCCACAGACAAAGGAAACCGTGCGAGCCCTCTCACATGCGTGCCGGAGCTGCTCCGTGTGATCTCGGCTGGCAGTGAGCGCAGGGCATGGGCCAAGCCGCAGACGGGTGAAAGCACTCCCTCGTTACAGGCAGCCACCGCAACAGATTATCCCCTCGAGGCTTGTGAGGTCCGGCAGGCTCCAAGAAGCGGGCGGAGATCCGGGGCAGAGACGATCCTCCCAGAGCTCACGACTCCGGGCGGGCAGAGAGGTCAGAGGGACACCGTCAGGATCGGCTCCGTGTCCCGCGCATTTCGGGCGAAAGAAACCCCAGGATTGCAGGCAGGATGTAGGCGCGGGTCTTCAGAGCCGGTGGAGCCGAGCGACCACACGTCCGCTCAGGTCGCCATCTTGGCTCCTCCCCCTAAGTATTGTTTTAATGGTAATTTATCATTTATGTAAGATTGTATCTGATCTTCCGTATTCCTACTCTCAGGAGTGTACAGATTTTCATAATAAGAGGCAAATTGTTCCATAATTTGTACAGGCTGTGAGTATAGAATATCATTAGAACCCCTTATGGATTTAATTAAAGTCGTTGCCCGATCGTCGGCAACTTTGTAGGCCAAGAACTTCCCTACTCTATCTCCACATTCATATTGGGACAGTTTATATTTGAGTATTTTACGACTGTTTTTTTCCCTAAGTAAACTTTTAATAATTGAACGTGAAGTCATAAGTTTATTTTCCAATTGAGCAATATCTAGGCTACTCAGCGCACCGGCTCTAAGATTGTCAGCTAATTGATTCTCAATCAATAAAATATTAGCAATCGCTGCCTTAGTTTCTTTCCTTCGTAATCCATTAGTGCATCTGAAGCCCATGCCAAGTCTATTCGAGAGCAAAGTTTGTGGGGGGATGAATAATAAGTATACCCTGGTGTGCCCGGATAAAGGCTGCGCCATATATCTTTCACATATGTATCTTTGCTAATTCCAGGATTGCAGCTCTCGTTTTACGCATGCGTGGAAATATCCCTCTCTTCGTCACATCTTGTTCATAGTTTAATACACAGTTAAAGTCCCCCATCAAGATAAGTTCGCCCTCCCAAGATAATAATTCTACATTCAACCAATCAAATATGCGTGGTTCATCTCTATTTGACCCATAAATGGCACAGAAGACGTAATTACAGTTTTCTATCCGCATTTGCGCAATTGCCCATCGACCCCCATTATCTGCTGCAGTTTTAATCACTTCTCCCCGCATTTGTCTCTTCTTCAATATTGCCACTCCAGGTATTGGAGCATTTAAAGTAGTGCATACTACCATCTCATATCCCAGTTGGGCCAGAAGTTTTTTGTCCTTAAAACAAATATGCGTTTCTGTTAGCATAACCAGATGTGCATCGTACATTTTCAGTTCCTCGTAGACTAAGCTTCTTTTAGTCTTGTTATTCAAGCCTGACACATTCCAAGCTAAGCAACTACAATACGCCGTTTCGAGTGTCATTACAGTCATAAAGCTCTATCCCTTTCCTAAAGTTCCTATTAATTTCTAATCTTATGACTGCCAAGTTATTCTCACTTAGACTTGTCATGTCATTTTTTATTTCCCCCCTCCATACCCTCCTCCCACTCTCTACCACCCCCGTACCATAAGGAAAAAAAACCCTTACGCACCTGCTGCCGCTGGATGGGCAGCCTCCTGTGGGTGCAGCTATCCGTAGGACCCTCACCTTCACCCTTAAGTGTATCAGTCTGAACCCCCCCAAATGCAATATCAATTTGTCATCACCTTATCAAACACCATTGTAATTCAGAGAATATCAACATCTTATCACTTTATGCATTATGCATTGGTAATTTTTGCTAGAACCATCTCCGCTTCTTTAACCTGATTTAGGAAGTACGTATGACCTGCTTTGATGACTTTTAAGCAGGCCGGTTCCTGAAGAAAGACCCGTGCCCCTGTTGCTTTAAAAGAATCAATTAATTGACGTAGATTCCATCGTCTCTTTATTGTAGTCTTAAAGAGATCGTACCTAACAAAAAAGGTTACATCTTCTGTGACAATTGGGGGTTAGGTCTCGCTCTCAGAGAAACCGCCTGCCTCAGTAAAAAATTCCAAAAAAAGATCAGGAAAGGACGGGGAAATTTACTTCCCTTGTTTCTATTTACTAGCGGCAGTCTATGAACTCTCTGTAATTGAGAGTCCCAATCCCAGTCCGCCAGAGCTGGGAAGGCACGTTGAAAAAGTTTAACAATGTAGGCACGAGGGTCTGAGCCTTCCGACCCTTCTGGAATCCCGAAAAGTCTAAGGTTCTGCCTTCGTTGTCTATTATCCATGTCCTCAATTTTATATTGCAAAGCACAGATCTCTTCGTCATGACGGGCGTTCTTTTGTTCTGTATTTGCCGACTGTTCTTCTACTTGCACAACCCTCTGCTGTAATTCTTCTACCTCTTGGGTTATACTACTCATTTTTCTGTTAACTTCAAGCAAGTAGTTTTGCGTCTTGGTATTATCTTCTTTCAGTTGTAAGAAGTATTGTTGTGCTTCATGCTGCTGTTCGGTCAAAGTATGCAAAATTAAGGCTAGAGAAGGACTTTCCGACAATGGTGTGTCAGGCAGTATATCCGTGCAAGAGACTGTCTCAGGAGATACATTTGAGGAAGTGGACCTCCGAACGATCCTAGATGCCGGTCAAAGTGCTGCGCTGATCCTTTTGGATCTCAGCGCGGCCTTTGACACGGTGTCTCATAACATCCTCCTTAATCGTTTGGAGACCTTTGGAGTAGCTGAACATGCCTTGGAGTGGTTCAGATCTTTCCTCGAAAACAGGACTTTTCGAGTCTCCACCCCCCCCTTCCTGTCCAAACCCCACCCCATCCCGCAGGGAGTTCCGCAGGGCTCCGCGTTGAGCCCATCGCTTTTTAATCTTTATGTCCAGCCATTGGCGGCAGTGGCCAAAGAATGGGGCTTGACATTAGTGTCGTACGCTGACGACACACAACTGGCCATCGCTCTCTCAGAAGGCCCCAACAGATCATCCTCTAACTTTAAAAACGGACTCTCTGCGGTCGCACAATGGATGACAATGAACTGTCTTCAACTCAATGGCGGAAAGACAGAGGTGCTATTCCTTGGCAAAGACACCAGCCTCTGGAATGAGCACTGGTGGCCGTCCTCCTTAGGCACCATCCCTCCCCCCAAAACCCTAGTAAAAAATCTAGGTGTTTGGATGGACGCCTCACTCAACTTTCGGTCACATACCAAAAAAGTTGCCGGCACCTGTATTGGCTTGCTGAGAAGCCTCAGCCACATACTAGGCTTTTTCAACGCTAAAACCCGCCAACTCATTATACAAGCCACAATCCTCTCACGTCTGGACTACGCCAATGTGCTCCTTTTGGGTGCCAACAAATGCGAGATAGCGCGGATCCAACGCGTGCAGAACTCTGCGGCTAGAACTCTGGTCGGCCTCCCCCGCAGATGCTCAGCCAGATCGACCATCAAAAAACTACACTGGCTCCCCGTTGATTCCAGAATCAAGTTTAAGACCCTCATTCTGGCCTTCAAAATCTTCAAACTCAACAGTCCTCCATTGCTTCGACCCCTTCTCACCCCCTATGCGCCGTCACGGAACCTAAGATCCTCAAACCAAAACCTCCTACACGTCCCACGCATAAAACTCAGCCGCATGGGCGGCCGCTCCTTTAAGTTCCTCGGAGCCAAGCTGTGGAACGACCTGCCACAACACATTCGCTCCATTGACAGCCTACCGGTTTTCCGGAAGGCAGTTAAAACGTTCCTATTCCCTTGCCCGTAAAAACCCCCTCCTACCTGGCTCCTCTATTCAGACCAGGACCCTGGGTTCTTAGCGCCGGGACGCCTCATTGCTGGGGCAGCTGTCGCGCTCTACCAAATCCGAATAGAATAGAATGTATGTCCATATCGGAGTGGCCACTCTCCTCAACCATAACAGTTGTTGTAGGATGGGCTGAGTGTGCAATGTGAGTGAGGGCAATTCCATTTGTCTCTTCTCTACCACCAATCACTTCCTGCGAGCATCTCCCCCCCAAAGTCCTATCCGCAAGCGGTTGATTAAGGGATTTAGAAGAGATTGCATTGCCACTATCTTCTTGTGGGGGGGATAAGCAACTCCTGTGAGAAGTTGGCCTGATATATGATGTTCACTAGTACTAGTGAGCATCATATATCAGGCCAACTTCTCACATTGGTGTGCAGCGGTTGGGATTTGAGCTTGCTGTTGTTTTTGCCAAATATAATCTTGAGATATCATTTGAAAGATCACATAAGGTACCATAGGTACATATAACAAGCTTAGAAATACTTTGAGTTCTACTGAACCAGCTGTTGTAGTAGAAGGGAGTAGCACACCCTGACTACAACTCTTAGCAAGGGATCAGTAGGTAAACCCATAGTGTAGGTAAGTGCACCACTTACACCTCACTAGAAAAGCATGTCTACCACAGGAGAGAACACAGTGGCTCCCCTGGTGGCAGTTGACCCTCCACAGGTCTGTCAAGATATGCAGCCCTTAGCTTCCAGGAGATGAGACAATTGTGTACCTCCAGGAAACTAAAACAGGGTTCTAACCCTACAATTAACTTCCTGATAGCTCTCTTAGAGACATTTTATGCCAGAAGGGCTTCTAACCCAGGCCCATCTGACCCCACAGAGGAAGACATACCCCCACTAGAGGAGGACTCCAATTTCCCTGAAACTGATGAAGTGGAGGGAAATGGAGACTCATCTGATGGTGAGGTAAACCATGGTCAGGGAGGAGTCAGCAGACTTACCAGGGCCAACTTAAGCATGCATGAGAATGGAACTGGGGGACCCCCAGGCCCATCCTCAGGCAGGCTTAACCTTGGGATTAGATAAGTTAGGTCTCTCCCCAGAGGCTCTAACAGATCTATTCACACCCATGTCTCTCAGGCATCTTCTCAGAGAGGGATGACATCCCCTCAGAGAAGAGAGCATGAAGCTAAGATGAGGGAAGTCAATATGAGGATTGAGAGGGAAGAACTTGCCCTTGCCAAAGAAAGACTTGCCTTTGCTAAAGAGCAGAAATTGAGTGGGGCAGACCCCACTGGTGGCAGCATAATCCCTAGAGATAAAGACAGGAGTTTTGATACTAGACATCTGAGTAAAATAGTGCCCCCCTTTAAGCAAGGGGATGACATCCACACATGGATGACTGCTTTGGAGAGGGCCTGCACCGTCCAGTGCATCCCCCAAGTCAGTGGGCAGCTATACTGTGGCTCTCCTTTGAAGGTAAAGGTAGAGATAAGCTCCTCACTACTAGCGCTGAGGATGCTAACAATTACCAAGTCCTGAAGAATACACTGATTGATGGGTTTGGCTTAACAACTGAGCAGTACAGGTTGCTGTTCAGAGACACCCAGAAAATTCAGTCTCAGGATTCGGCTGACTTTGTTGATTGTGCCACTAACGCTTTTGAAGGCTGGTTACTGGGAAGTAAAGTTACTGATTACACAGGATTGTATAACCTAATTATGAGAGAACAAATCTTAAGTACTTGTCAGAATCAGTTGTTGCATCAGCACCTTATTGAGTCAGATCTGACCTCTCCCCCAAGAATTGGGAAAGAAGGCAGACAGATGGGTCAGGACAAGGGTCAAGCAGCAGAACCAGAACCAGGGTGGTGGCCAGAAGAAAGCAGACCAGAAGGGTAATGAGAATAAGCAAAATGACCAGAAGTCTTCAACAGGGCCCCAATAATCTAAGGAGGGTGGGTCCCAGAATTCCCAAAAGAAGAAGAATAATGGTCAGAAGAAACCATGGTGCCAAAACTGTAAAAGTAATACTCACTGGTTTAGTGAGTGCACCAAGAAAGGCCCAGCTCCTACCACTACTGCCCCTAAGGCACCTACAACACCTAGTTCAGTTAGTAGTGGTAGTGTTCCTCAAAAGGCTATAGTGGGGTTAACCTTGGTTTCTGAGGCAGGCCCTGACCTAGTCAGAGTACCTACCCAGGCTGGTCTTGTTTGTACTGGGGACATGGATTTGACCCTGGACAGGTAATACTAGGTTCAGACTACCTAGTGACCAATGCTAGCAATGTCACTACCAACCATAGTATGGCACTTGTTAATTTCTCCTGGGGAGGGGTAAATGGCCTCAAAAGGGTTGTTGTTAGTTCAGACCTCCCAGTGGACTCTCTTTTGGGCAATGATTTGGAATCCTCCTTATGGTCAGATGTGGAGTATAGGACTCATGTGGAAATGTTAGGTTTGTTAGCACATGTCCTTGCTGTGACTAGGCCACAGGCCAAAAAATGCCCAGCTGAACTAGTGCTGGATCCTGGAACAATGGACCAGACACTTCCCAAGAGAAAGAGCAGTAGGGTTAAGGCAGAGCCTTCCCCCCTGCCTCAAGGTGAGGATCAGATCTCTCAGGAGGCTGCCCCAAGGACCCCAGAAGGAACTGTCCTAGAAGAGCCTGAGCCTGAACAGGTTGAGTTTCTTGGGACAGGGGGGCCTTCCAGGGCAGACTTGAGGCAGGCTCAATTAGACTGTTCATCTCTTGAACCCCTCAGACAGCAGGCTGCTGCTGAGGCTGCAGGGAATGCCACAGGTGCCCACAAGGTATACTGGGATGATGGACTCCTTTACTCTGAGGCAAGAGACCCCAAGCCTGGTACTACCAGGAGGCTGGTCATCCCTTTGTCACTGAGAGGTTTCCTTCTCACCTTGGCCCATGAAATTCCTCTTGCAGGTCACTTAGGCCAGAACAAGACTTGGGACAGGCTTGTCCCACACTTTCACTGGCCTCATGTGTCTGAAGACACCAAAGACTTTTGTCGCTCATGTGTCACCTGCCAAGCCAGTGGCAAATCAGGTGGCACCACAAAGGCCCCCCTTATACCACTACCTGTGGTGGGGGTACCCTTTGAAAGAGTGGGGATTGACATTGTTGGACCAATGGACCCCCCAACAGCATCTGGGCACAGATTTATACTGGTGGTAGTGGATCATGCCACCAGGTATCCAGAAGCTATTCCCCTTAGGACCACTACAGCTCCTGTTGTGGTCAGGGCCCTACTTGGAGTATTCTCCAGAGTAGGGTTTCCTAAGGAGGTTGTCTCTGACAGAGGTGCAAACTTTATGTCTGGATACTTGCCTGCAATGTGGAAGGAGTGTGGTGTAAATTACAAATTCACCACCCCCTATCACCCACAGTGCAATGGGCTTGTGGAGAGATTCAACAAGACCCTCAAAGGGATGGTAAAAGGGTTACCAGAAAAGCTTAGGCGAAGATGGGACATCCTTTTACCCTGCCTTTTATTTGCTTACAGAGAGGTCCCACAGAAGGGGGTTGGCTACAGCCCTTTTGAACTTCTATTTGGGCATCCTATAAGAGGACCCCTGTGTCTTGTGAAGGAAGGATGGGAGTTACCTCTCAAAAAGCCTAAACAAGACATAGTGGACTATGTACTTGGTCTCCGCTCCAGGATGGCAGAGTACATGGAAAAGGCATCTAATAACCTTGAGGCCAGCCAAGAACTGCAAAAAGCTTGGCATGACCAAAAGGCTGTCCTTACTGTTTACCAGCCTGGACAGAAGGTGTGGGTGTTGGAGCCAGTGGCCCCAGCAGCTCTCCAAGACAAATGGTCTGGACCCCATACTATAATTGAACAAAAGGGAGAGGTCACCTACCTGGTAGACCTTGGAACTCCCAGGAGCCCTCACAGAGTACTTCATATGAACAGGCTCAAGGCATTTGTCAACAGGGAAGACATGGGCTTGCTCATGGCTACAGATGAGGGACAGGAGGAAGAGAGTGACCCTCTCCCAGACCTGCTCACTCAGAACCCTGATGATGGGTCAGTAGATGGTGTGGTCTTTTCTGACAGCCTCTCTGAACATCAGCAAAAGGATTGCAAACAAGTTCTTCAAACCTTTAGACAAATGTTCTCTCTGACACCCAGTCAGACAAACTGGTGCACCCATGAGGTGGACACTGGTGACAGTCTGCCTATAAAGAGTAAAATTTACAGGCAACCTCACCACGTCAGGGACTGCATAAAACAAGAAGTACAAAGGATGTTGGAATTGGGAGTCATTGAACCCTCAGAGAGCCCTTGGGCTAGTCCTGTAGTTCTAGTGCCTAAACCTCACACCCAGGATGGTAAGAGAGAGATGAGGTTTTGTGTAGACTACAGGGGTCTCAATGCTGTCACTAAGACAGATGCCCATCCAATACCAAGAGCAGATGAACTCATAGATAAATTGGCTTCTGCCAAATTCTTGAGCACATTTTACCTGACAGCTGTTTATTGGCAAATCAGGTTAGCTGAGGATGCCAAGGCCCAAACAGCATTTTCTACCCCAGGAGGTAATTACCAATTTGTGGTGATGCCCTTTGGTTTGGAAAATGCACCTGCCACTTTTCAAAGGTTGGTGAACCAAGTTCTCTCTGGGCTGGATGACTTCTGTGCAGCATATCTAGATGATATTGCTGTCTTTAGCTCCACCTGGGAGGGTCACCTGATCCACCTGAGGAAAGTTTTGGAGGCCCTGCAAAAGGCAGGCCTCACTATCAAGGCTACTAAGTGCCAGATAGGGCAGAGTCAAGTTGTATATCTGGGCCAACTTGTAGGTGGAGGCCATGTTCAACCTTTGGAGAGCAAGATACAGGCCATAAAGGACTGGGCTCCTTCAACCACCCAGACACAGGTCAGAGCTTTCTTGGGCCTGTCTGGTTACTATAGGAAATTTGTCAGAAATTATGGAACCATTGTGACTCCACTTAATGACCTGACAAGTAAGAAAATGCCAAAGAAAGTTCAGTGGACAGTTAGCTGTCAAAAGGCATTTGATGACCTAAAGCAGGCCATGTGCACTGCACCTATTCTCAAGAGTCCAGACTACTCCAAACCTTTCATTGTCCAAACAGATGCTTCTGAGTTGGGTGTGGGAGTTGTTCTATCTCAACTGAATATTGATGGTCATGACCAGCCCATTGCTTTTATAAGTAGAAGGCTGGCCCCTAGAGAGAAACGTTGGTCAGCTATTGAGAGGGAGGCCTTTGCTGTGGTTTGGGCCCTGAAGAAGTTGAGGCCATACTTGTTTGGCACTCACTTCAAGATTCAGACCGACCATAAGCCCCTCTTATGGCTAAATCAAATGAAGGGTAAAAACCCCAAACTTCTTAGGTGGTCCATTTCCCTACAGGGGATGGACTTCACAGTGGAGCACAGACCAGGGACTGACCATGGCAATGCAGATGGTCTCTCCAGGTACTTCCACTTAAAACAAGAAGACTCACCTGGTCAAGGTTAGTTTAATGTCCCTAAGTTTGGGGGGGTTATGTAGGAGAGTAGGGTCTGCAATCCTATGGTCACCCCCGATTTTTGCTTTTTGCTCCACTGGTTTACGACTTTCCCTGGCTGTGGGCCTGCTAATCAGACTCACAGCCTAGCTGTTCTCTCTCTAAATTGACAACCATGTACCTTAGGTGCATTTACCAATTGGTACTGGGCCACCTTATTAGTCCCTGTACAGTGTACTATAGGTACCCAGGGCATAGGTGTACCCAGGGCCTACCAGGGGCTGAAGCATGTATTATGCCACCCCTGGCTGGCCATCTAAACAGACACAACTGGCTGCATGACAGCTGGGGCAAGGTGGTGTAATCACCCTTTGCTTTAGATATAGTTCCCTATATCTAAACCTAAAATGGACACATATATTCCTATCAGTCACTCCTATGGAAGGCCTTATCAATCCTGAAGGCAGAGTGCTTGGAATTATGTGAGATGGTGCTCTGGCATGAGCTGAGCCCGTTTGCAGCTTTCGGAACCAAGTCCTTTAGCTGTTTCCATGATAACGCTATACCATATACTCTTAAGTGCATTATAATCCTCGTGGTTATTGCCAACTTTGGTATAACATTATCAAAGCATGTCGAGTAAGGTGTCATATGAATTGGAATACTACCCCCTCGCCAATTCTGGCGACGGGGGTAGCATTCCACCCTTCTAGAGGGACACGACATGTATGTAACTGTGAACTGTAAAGTTAACTCGAGCCTCAGCATCACAAAATGGATGCTGCCACCACAGACACAAGTCTGACCTCCTGCTGCTGGGAGTCCTTCCAGCGAGGGAGGCTTGGACAAAGGGTTTCCTGCCTTGGGAGGTGCTAGCACCACCCCAGACAGGATTTTGTGTATTAGGTAGGACAGGGCTGAAAGGAATGAGACATGCCTGGGGCACACAAGGTGTCCCTGTGCATACACCGGTCTAAACCAGTTCCTGGGGCACTTCAGCCCCAGAGCTGGCGCAAGACCGGACAAAGGAAAGGGGGTGTAACCACCCCCCTTCCTGGTCCCACCCAGAGGAGGGACCTAGTCGTAGTGCAGCCCCCTTTAGCCGAATAAAGGTAGGAGCTGGTCCCATTCCAAATTAGATTATCCTGATCAACTTTACAAGAAGAAACTCTGGACTTCGACGTTCTGCTCCACAGAAGACTGAAGAAATCTCCCTTGTGGGCAAGGAGTGTCCACCCTGCACAAGCAGGCACCATCAGCGTACAGCGGCTTCCCTTTGTCGTCTTCCTGCAAGGATCCAGACTTCAGAGCCCGACGAGACCCGGACTCCCAGACCTCTCCGACCTCTACCTACATCTGCAGCACAGCTGGGATCCGTGGGTGCGATGAGACACGTGGGACCGGCCATCTTGAAAGAAGCAGCACTTCGCTCCAGCACGACTTCAGAGGCATCCTCGTCCAAGTGCTTTTGGGACTGAGAAGCCCCGACCCTGGGCAGCTCCTGCACCAAAGACCAGCCCTCCAGCATCCACGAGATCTGCGTGGGGCCCTTCTGCCTGTTTGCTGCTCGACGCGTTGTCTGGTCCCTTGCCGGCTGGCTAGTGACCTCCTAGACGACGAACTCCGACAACTTCACTGCTGGTGTGGTTGCTCAAGACTGGCCCTTGCTCCCTTCCAAAAGAGGAGCACCCCGGACCCTCCTGGTCCTCTCCAGACGCCATTTCCACTCACCGCGTGCGTTGCCTTTGCCAAGGCCTGTTGAACCCGAATCCGGAGACGACACCACCGACAGCGAGAGCCTGCGTGGGACAGCTCTTGCCTCCATCCTGGTTGTCGAAGACACCACCTGGTCCACGTGGCTGCAGAGACAAGCGTCCACCTTCACCTGATCGCGACGACGACATCTGGTTCCACTCCTGGTTCCACTCCAGTCACTGGCTAGTGACTTTGAACATTGTCCCCTCTGCTTTCACATTCTTCTCTTCACTGATCCACCCTTGGATCATACCGGACATCTTCCTCCTGACCGCCTGCAGCATCTTTTCCTCCAGGCTCCATAGACTTCAACGCTGGAACCCGACACGACTTGGCACCTATGCACCCGCAGCTTGTGGATGAGGTAACACGAGCATTTCGGTGCTCAAGGGTAGCTTGACTCTCCTAGTGTCCAGTTCCACAGTCGTTTTGGTCCTATCTAGTCAGGGACGTCCGTACTCACCTTTTTCTTAAAACTGTACTGTCCATAGACGTTTATAAGCATCTCGCATGTGAGTTCACACTCTGCACACGCGCTCCGTGGGCCTCCTATTACTTACCTCAAGTTAGTATAGCGTGGTCCCAGCAATCCTGCAGCCTCTGGACAGCTCCATTCCTATTATTGACTTTCACATTCCACTTACTTAGTATATGGTTTGTCGTGCCCCTAGGGCACCATTGTAAATCGTGAAACTTAAACGTATTTTTCCTAAGAGTTTGTCATGTGCTTAGCCCTCTGACCTCATAAAGAGTTCAGAGGTGTATGTTAGTTAATAAATACTTGTTTATTTTCATAACAACCTGTGTGGTGTCCTTTCACTTGGTATTCAAGGGGTTATATGTGGTAAAACAGCTGGCTTCACATGCCAAAAGAGTTTAGCCTAAGACTGCTTTGTCCATGCTACCATTAGGATAGCTGGTCTATAAGGTTGACTTACAACCAATCACCATAAGGGTTGTTTGGACTGATACAAGGTGATCACTAGAACTAGTGAGCATTATATATCAGGCCAACTTCTCACAACTCCGTAGAGCTATTTCCTGATAGTCGTAAGGCCATGGTTTTGACCCCCCCTTTGGCCTGAATCCACTTCCGCAATGGGCTCTCGTCTACGATAGGTTTGCCTCTGGTATTTGCATATGATATAGCCGTAGAAAGAGTGGAGGGGTTGGTGTTTTTCTTATTCTTAGATTTGTTTTTGGCCTTACCCCTCCTTTTTTTCGACCGAGTTGTTTCATAACATCCAAGGAAGAGTCCAGCCCACCATTTTCTTCCTCATCAATCAGTTCCTCGTATTCATCGTTAGACTCATCCACTTTTTCCATATTCTCCAAGAGAAAATCGCAGGAGGGCCCACTTAGATAGTTACCCTCAAGGACTTTTTGCACCGTAACCACCTGAGTATTATTGCCAAGTTCCAAGGTATCACAGTTCGTAACATTTAGTACATTATGCAAATCAGCACCGCTTGTATCTGGCTCTGTATCTACTATCTCCAAGTCCAGCGCCTGCACCTTATCCTTGTCTGCCTTATCTGCCTTATCTGCCACTGAGACCTTTGTAGCCACTTCAGAGTTTTCATCACTGACAATGTCCTTGTTATTTCTTGGCTACAGGCTTCTCTCGACTCCTGTTGCTCATTCTCTATTGTATCTTTGCTTATTTGATCAATAGTGTCTGTTTTACTGTTCTTACTGCTGTTAGTTGCAGAGGCAGCGGAAGCAGCGGTTACAGTAGCCGTTTTCGATTTTATAGAAGCATTTTTATATGTCACAGTGAACAAAGGAGGTCGGATAATTTGCTGCTTACCAGGTACAAGCGCAGCATTATCCTGTCTCCCCGTCGTCTGTAGATTTTGCGAGCTTGCTCCTACTCCTGCTCCGGCTCCTTCTCCCAGTGGCGCGTTCCCTAGGGTTTTCGCAGGAGTCTTTTGCTTTTCAGCCGTTACACTGCTCGCAGCGGCCACGACATTCCCTTGACTGCTGCCCTCCTCCGCTGTGGCAGCCGGGACACCCTTCAAGGTCCGTGTTCCCTGCGGCGGGTTCTTTGGAGCCATTGTATGCCCTGTGGAATTCAGTCCTGGGCAGAATTTCCCTTGTGTGCCCGAGCCAGGGACGCTAGTTATCCTCCAGGTGTAGGGGTCAGAGCCGTGGCCCAGACCCGAAGAGCCGAGCCAAGAGAGCAGCGGCCAGCGAGCCCAGTGAGCCCAGCCTGCCTCAGGACAGAGGTCCTGGCCGACGTATACGCTCAACAGCAGAAGCTACATCCGCCGCTCTCCTACTAGCAAACGCCTACTTTCCTGAAGGTAATTACCACTGCTCTGAGAATGCAAAAGTAGTACGGGAAAGATTCTGTAGTCGGTTGTTTCTCAAGGTTAAGGTTAGAACAGCCTGGTCTCGTCAGGGGGCTATAGCCACCATTTACTCATCGAGGCGAGGGAGCTACGGACTCGAGCTGCACCGGGCGGCGTCTTCAATCCACCATCTTTTTTTCCCTACCCCCAGTTCGCATTGCATTTGCAAACTTTTTATATTCCAGAGTCAAATCATACCTGTCACTAAGGTCTTTCTTTTTAAACCTATTGTGGACAGGACCAATTCTTAAAACTGACTGGCTTTCGTGTCAAGCTAATTTGACTGCTTATTTCATGGCTTTCATTGCTGCTCTTGTGTTTGTCCGACACCTGCAGCATTCCCTCTTTACCATCTTTTTTGACTAGTTGACTTGCGCCCTTTAACCGCTCGCATTCAGGGACCTACATTTCTGTATCGCTTTTAGCACTTTGTGGGTTTGAATGTGTTTTTGCTCTCTCTCCTATGCTGCTTTCCCAATCACTACTCTGCGCTCCGTGTATGCTCCACCCTCCCCCTCAACTTGTCCATTGCAATCTACTCTTGCCAGTTTGGCTTTTTGCATTTTTTCTTGTTCTGACCCTCCACCAGACACACACACACACACTGCACCCCCTAAGTTCCTAATTCAATTCTGCTGCCACAGCCTACTCGGCTTTCTCACCACTAAGCTCTTCCTTTAGTCTTGCTTCCCCACTTGTTCTTGCTGCTCAACGGTTTTTACATTACAGCTCTTCTGTAGCTCTGCCACCCTTCATTCGGCCTATGTTTTTCTTAAAAAGCACTTTGATGGTCAAAATATAATTTTTTAACAATTTACTGCCTCAAGACCGATGTCTGCCATCCTGAATCTCAAAATAAAATAACAATGCCAGCCATGTGGTGATGCATGCGTGTGTATACGCCATCATGCTGGGCCGCTATAAGCGTTTTGAGGCATACTTGGGCACTGAGCTTGATGTTATTGTTGTTTTTTTGTATAATGCTGTTCAGCATCCATAAACAAGCATTTTTTTCAATTTTGTTGTTAAGGAACAGCACTGTCAAAAACCAGTGGCAAAGCCAAACTGAGTGCATTGGCAAAGCCGGTAAAAGGCAAGACCTAATGGCTTTACCATTTTCTTTTTTTTAAGCAGGTTCCAGATTATGTTAAAGGGGCGTCAATATGGAGGACAAACAAAATAGCTTTATAGGGACCCATCACAACATTGTCTTTCTAGGTTCTGCCAAGCAGACAACACAAGCTGTCTTGGTTGCGAAAGCCCTACTATGCAATTGTCGAACTTTCCCATTAGCAGCAGAACAGGATGAACATATGTGCCTTAATCCGAGATATTCATCCAACCCGACATTCTCCAATATCACATACTCTGAACAGTTGCAATGGTCAAGCAATCACAGGTCTTTGACTATGCCTCATGACCCAGCCCCTCAGTCACTCAACTACACCAGCCAACAATGCACATTGGCCCTGGTGGAACCATGTTGATTAGATTGTCTGAACTACCTAGAACGGAAAGAAACAGCTACTTAGTTCTGTCCACCTGGATTGGACCTCCAGGCGCCCAGCGGCACCTGCATGAGGGTGGCATTGGTATCATCCTGCCCCTGTAGACAAAAGGTTGTGGCCCAGGAAGCTGGCGCACTTCCAAGTCTGGAGAAATGTTTCCCCTAGGGTGGAGGTGCGAGCTTCCGTAGCTCCCGACAGCCAGAGAGAAATGTTTCCTCTCAGGCAGAGGTGCGAGCTTCTGTAGCTCCTGACAGCCAGCCATAGGTGCCCCATAAGGCACACCAAAACCCCTCGGGCCTGTCACGGTGTTCTCCACAACAAAGTACATTGTGGCATGGGTCGAGGGACAGGCAGCCAGCGACGGAGGTCAAGATGTCAGGCACTGTCATCCTCTCGATCTGGAGGTCGAAGATAGTCTCAGGTCATAGCATAGATCCTCCAACACCCCTCGGACACCACACGCTCCGGAGTGCAAGCTAGCACAGGCCCCTCAGACTCTGGAAGCTTTCCCTGCACTCCTCGAACTCCTCACGTCCCGGCAGCTCAGGTGGCGGCAAATCTTTACGAGCACACTCCTCTGCACAGTGATGACGGTGTACGTCAGGATGGTCCTTGTCCTAACCGACAATCACTTCTACATGTTTCCCCTGCACCCTACGTGGTCCTTACAATCTTGTGGAAATGGGAAGATTCTTTGTGTCCCTTTGATCTCGTTGAAAGGAGGCCAGCCAACCAGTCCTGGAACCCGGGTCATGACAGTTGGCACTTAGCTGTCGACCAGCAACGTCCACACGAAATCCACCAAGTGATAGTCCGCTTCCTGGAGCCCCACAAGCTCCAGGCCATCACAAGTCTTCCCACTTTCCCAAAGCGGCATTACCACACATGTAATGTTGAATCCACTTGCACTACCGGAGAGGATTTGCCAGTACGAACTCATCAATATCAAATACTATACTGCTACTATTCTGCCCATAGGAAATCCTGCTCAATAGCCTTCCCCTACATTACGCCATGCTAATCCAATGCGATAAGCAGGCCCGTACTGAACACACCACCTGGTGCCATTCATGACCCTTGCATGTGACGCACACACACACATGCCCTACCTCTTCCCAAGACCGCACCCTGTCACCCGGGAGAACTCTGATACAGGAAAAGACAAGCAGAACCTTGGCACATGGCTTTTTAAAAGCCAAGCCAAGCAACAGTAACTTGTGCACACAGGTCCCACCGGGGCAAACCTGTGGCACGATCGATGAGCTATCTCCGTAGAAGGCACAACCATGCTACAGGCCAACGGAGGAGCATTTGAGCTACATGCCCTGGGTATATGTCTTACCGCAAGACAAGAGACTTAAAGATAACTTGAATCAGCCAATCATGTATACACCAATCACCAGTATTTATATGACGAGCAAAGCACTTTGGCCCTGAATGGCAGTGTCAAACGCACTCCAAATCCTAAGGCTAACACCTAGATCAGCAGAAAGCTGGGAAGGAGAAAAGCAAAAAGTTGAGGGAAAGCACCCTAGAATGGGCTATTTCCAACAGCTGGTATTGTCCCTTGTGAGTTTTTCCCTTCCATGAAGCATACCCTCTTTATGGTCATTTTTCTTCCTTGACTTGTTTTCTTCCACTGCTCACTTTTAAAGAACTACTTTTTTCTTTTTCTTTTTCTTTCAGCACTCCTTCATAGTGCATGTTTCCACCTCCCTGCTTCCTGCCCCCAAATACCCTACCGCCAATCTGTTCTGTGTTGTTCTATTTTATGTGCTTCTCCCCCTTGCACACTCTGTGTTCCTCTCTCTCTCACATGCTTCTCCGCATAGGAGCCCAGTTGGTTTCAGGGTCTTATAGTGGTCATATATTTTTGGTGTCTAATGCACTAGGTGAAGAGAGATGTGTGCCATTGCTGGTCCCAGGTTTGAAACATCATTAAATAGCAAAGATGTGTAATGCTTCAGATCATACAACGTATAGGTTCAGATTTTTTTAATGAAATATCTAATTTAATTAATGATCTCTTTTTGCAAAGTTCTTTTAGATGCCTCCCGGTCACACTTTACAACTGTGGTAAAACAGCTCAATTTGTAGTATGCCTGCTTCAGATAGCTAGCCTAACCAGGAAGGCATACGTTGGAAACCCTGTAGGTTTTCAATCACTTTTGTTACGTAATGGTCTATAGAAGGGATTCTGTTGACCAGTGACCAAAGAATTATTCAGTGACAACAAAAAATTTGTATTGTGTGCTGAATAAATGGAATTTAGCGGGGTCTTATTAGTCATTTACTGAACACCAATTGCCTTCTAAAAACCACGACAATGGGAAAGTCTACCAAAACGTTCATGTAGGTTTTGCGCAACTTGTGAAGGAAGTGAAGCTGACCGTAACATAGGGCCATATGTATCAACAACCTGATTTGCAATTCTCAAATAGCGATTGTTTAGAAATCGCTGTTTGAGGATCGCAAATAGGGATGTATGTACAAAATCGTAATTTTTTGGTATTCCTTAATTGCAATTAGCAAATTGCGAATCACAATGAAGGAATAATTTCCCATTCATATCTATGGGCCAGGAGGCCCATAGGAATGAATGGGAAGTTATTCTCAATTTGCGATTCTCAATTTGAGAATCGCAAATTGAGAATAATTTCAAGGGTGCAGGGGTGTCCAAAGGACACCCTGTTGCACCCCTGAAATTAGCATGGGTGCACATGTGGCGCCCATACATGCCCTAAGGGCATGTATGTGCTTCACATTGCACTTTGAAAAATGCAAAAAAGTGCATTTTTCAAGGAATTTGCAAATTACCACCAACTTGAAGTTGGTGGTAATTTGTGATTCCTTAAGGTCATTGCAATGGTGGGACCAATCACAGTCTGATGCGATGAGGTATGTGGAGATGAAGAGCTTGACACAGGAGACTTAGACTTGCATACAAAGTCCTTCCTGATCACCACTACTCTGTTCAAGTTCCAAATGCGATGATCTGCAGTTTTAATCGCATTACCTAAAACCTTGATGACTTGTATAGGTTTTTAAAATGAAGCAGATACCATTTTGTTCTTCTTACAAGGATTTTTTATGAGAACCCAATCACCCACATGTACCACCGTTTTTTTAACTGAGTTCCTCAAATCATGAATTCTTTTCCTAGCTTGAATCTTCCTTTCTTGACCTACCTTCCACTCATCACTACCAGATAATGCTTTCAGATGTAAATCATTTATCCAAGGAGGAGTTACTAAAGTGTTAGCACTCCTACATCTGAAGAGTTCAAACGGTGTCTTACCAGCTGTGGCATGAGGAGATAATCTGTAAAGCTTAACCTTTTTAAAAACATCAGATCTCCAATCTGAACCTGCAGATTTAGCCATTCTAATAGTCTCTTTGAGCACACGGTTGAATCTCTCCACAGTTCCATTTGTCTCTGGGTGGTACAAAGATGATCTTTTATGTTTTATACCATGTTTAGACAAGAATGACTCCATTTCCCTAGACACAAGTTGACTTCCATTGTCTGTGAGAATAATGTTAGGAATACCCTCCCTGGCAAATAACTTCTCTAGAAAGACTATTACATGTTTAGATTCAATGCCACGAGTGATGGCAATCTCCGGCCATCTAGGAAAGAAATCAATTAACACCAGAACATACCATTCACACCCAGATGAATATATAGGCCCTAGGATGTCTAAACCCACTTCTTCCCAAGGCTTATCTGGAAGCGTTCTGATAACCATAGGCTGGACTTTGGGTTTCACTACCTTCTCACTCAATGCACATTCCATACAATCTCTAATTCTCCGCTCCACCTCCAAATCCATGCTAGGCCACCAGTATGATATCCTTAAGTTCTCTTTTGTCTTTGAAATGCCCATATGTCCACTATGTGCCAATGAAATAAGTTCACTCCTAATGGACATTGGTGGAACCAATCTAGTGCCTCTAATAAGCAAACCTTCATGTTCTGAAAGTTGGTCCTTAACATGCCAACATTTTTCTAACTTCTCATCATTTTTTGGTTTGACTTTCCAGCCAACCTTGATTAATCTTAAAATCTCCATGAAATTTTAATCTGCCTGTAAAGCCTCCAACCACTTATTCTTATCAATAACACTTTTCTCTACTGCACATACCATTTCATCCTCTTCACTTTTCCAATCATCCTCCTGATCTAACTCTTCTCCAGAGACAAGGCGAGATAAGGCATCTGCCACTTTATTCTCAACACCTGGTAGGTATTTGACCTCAAAATTATAATCTTGCAGTCCTACAACCCATCTTGTGATCCTACTTGACACTGCATCAATCCCTTTAGTTTTCAGAATCTCACACAACGGCTTGTGATCTGTTCTTACTTCAAACGAGCTTCCCCATAACAGGTTTTTAAATTTTCTTATGGCCCAATGGCCCAATAAACAGCTAACGCTTCACGTTCCACAACAGAATACCTCAACTCCGGACCTCTTAAGCTTCTTGATAAAAACAAAATGACTACCTCTTGTGCTCCAACTTCTTGTACTAGAACTGCTCCTAACCCCTTTAGGCTTGCATCTGTTATCAAAACAGATCTTTTCTTAGGATCAAAACTGTTCAACTTAGGGGCATTGTTCAATTTTTCCTTAAGAAAGATGAACTCCTTTTCACATTTATCACTCCACACGAACTCACAACCCTTCTTCAATAGTGACCTCATGCTAACACACAATGAGGCAAATCCATTTATAAATTTACTATAGTGAAGTAGTGTGGCTCACTGGTTAGAGGCGGCAGACCCGAGAGCAGAGGACGGCCCGGGACCAGGGTTCGATTCCCGGCGTGGCAGGTTTCTGGACCAGGGTCAGCGGACTCGATAATTCTCTCGCCTCGGTGCCCACTCTGATCAGCGATCACACTCGGCAACTCTGGGCATTAGCTTGCCTCATCTTCACTAACGGCCCCTCCAGACCGCCGGGGATGCCTGGTCTCACCCTGGAGATACCCATTAAGGGACCATCTCTCAGAGAAGCCAGGAAGGGTTTCGCAGCGGTCGAAGCGCCTTGGGACCCTCCGGGTAAGTAGTGCGCTATATAAATGCCTATAAATTACATTACATTACATAGCATTCCACCATACCTAGAAAGCTGATCAATTCTTCCTTGTTCTTTGGAGAGGACATTTTCATTATGGTACTGATTAAACTAGCTTTCGGTAAAATTCCACCTTTCGAGATTGTGTGACCTAGATAATCTATCGAGTCTCTCTTAAACTTACATTTCTCAATCTTTACAGTCAAACCTGATTCACTCAAACCCTTCAAAGCATCATTAAGTCTAGAATCATGCTCCTTATCACAAGTACCAAATGTAAGAATGTCATCCTGATATATTCTAACTCCTTTCAAACCTTTCAAGATACCTTCCAAAGCCCTTTGAAAAACCGAGGCAGCTGAAACTAGCCCAAATGGAAGTCTCACAAAACGGAATGTGCCAAATGGAGTTACAAAAGCCGTCAAATCCTTAGACTCATCATCAAGCTTTATCTGGTGGTAGGCGGATCTCAAATCCACAGTGCTAAAAACCTTTGCTCCCTTCAGCAACATTAACATGTCTGCAATTTTTGGTAAGGGGTAGTGATCTACCACAACACACTTATTCAACTCCCTGAGGTCTATGCATAAACGAAGAGAGCAATCCGATTTTTTAGCGGCTACAATCGGAGCAACCCATTGAGTTGCCTCTACCTCTTCTATGATACCCTCCTTGACTAGTCTTTCTAACTCCACTTTTACTTGATCTTTAACAGCAATGGGGACACTGTGTACTTTACAACAAACAGGTATAGCATTCTCCTTCAACTTAATATGATGATTATAGTTTTTCAAACATCCCAAACTTTCAGAAAAAACATTAGGAAAGCCCTCTTTCAATTTGTCACAAAAATTCATATCACAGTTTTGATTTACAGAAATAACGTTAGCATTTCCAATGGGAAGTTCTTTCAATATGATAGGGGGGAGAGGAATTGGGGTCTAACATTACCCCCAAATCTCTTTGATCAAACCAACTCAAAATGCTATCCCCCTTTTGTGAAATATACACTTTCGAGCTGGTAATCCTTCCTTTGTAGTCGATGGTTCCCATAAAATAACCTAAAAGTTCGATTGGTTTCCTACTGTATGCCAATGGTCTTATGTCGGGCGAAACATTTTTATTTTTCCTACTAAGTTCCTGAGATAAAATTCTTTTGCCACAATGGTGATTTTGGCACCTGAATCAAATAACACTTTAGTGGCATGGCCATCTACCAAAATCTCATCAGTGGGACAGTTCTTCTTTTTAGGACCAAGTACAACTTGAACCAAGATTTGACCACAATCAAACTCTTCATCATTTTCACTTGTTTCATCGAAATCATAATAAATCTCACTAACCTTTTGTTATACCTGGTACCACCAGTCCACGTAGGGTAGCCTGGCACTGAGTGACAAGACCTATCTCCAAAGCAAAAGTGTTATGCTTGCTTCACCTTTCACAGTAGCCCCGCGCTCATTCACTAAAAATGACACCACACCTTTTTATGAAAATATAGAATCCTTTATGTTCTTTTCAGTTTGATTCACGTTGCATTTACTTCAACATCTCTGTAATTTTCATGCAAAGTATTTGTCACCATAACTATGCATCAGGACACAATTTTAACAAAACAAGTTACTCGTTCTTAATTTTCAGTTTACAAATAGACCAATGACTTCATATACACTTCCTCCCAACTGTCTTGGTTCTTGTGTCATGAGCTAGAGAAGCATTTCATTCCCAGATCAATAACATCTCATTACAGCCCACAATTAGTAAACATATGTTGTGAGTTGTTGACTCTCTCTAGGATAAAGAAAAACTCAGCTAGTTCATTAGTTTTCCTGGGAAATGGTTTCACTTACAGATCTTTTCTCCCCCTTTGTGCGTTACAACATTAGGGAATTACAGACTTATTATCTCCTTAGTCGTATTACCCCTTCCTCATGGATAACCATTGTTGTCTGCGTAGGATACACTCTCTCAGTAAGCATCACAGATACAAACTCTTAATTAACCACAGGCACAATATGCAGTTCGTTGAAATTCCCCCAGAAGGTTGCTGCGTCATATACCTCTCCACCCGCTGACCTTCCTTACTTCTCCGGAGATGTCCCAGCTGAAGTCCGTGGGGTTTTATGGTCACTTCTATCACCTGTGGGAATCTCTAGGAAGCTTTGAGGGAGACAGGCTGATCTCTCCCAGCCAGTCGCTCTAACACACCAGCGTTTAACAGACCCCCAAAGCCGGTCCTGTATTTAGCCGAGGACCGAAGGGCCAACGAACTTGCTGGGAAAATATTTCCAATTAGGTTGGACTGACATACGGGAGGTAATTCGTAGGCAAGTCTCTCTGTCACTCGCGCCTCAGCTCCTGCGCTACTCCCTTTCCTCACGCTTTCCTTTGGCCGACTCCTCCCCTCCTGACCTTGCTGGTTCACGCCTTCTTTCTTCCCGGGGCTTCGCTACGCCTCTCACCCGGCACCAAACCTCACAGACGTCAACGGGGCAGGGTCCTCAATTAACTCGGCACTACAGCACTCGGAATGAAGTTCCCAGCGGTCCTGATACACTCCACTGCCCTCGGCAAGTCGCCGCTGGTTCTGTCACTGTTGCGCAGCGCCTCCCCCAATCCCGCCACTCCGGTTCTCACAGCTGCGGGGCAACTTCTCTGGAGGAAGGAAATCGCGATAAAGGGGGCGGTCAAACAAAGAGAGGCCTCTGACGATTTTAACGCTTGTGGTAGAATGGGAAATAATACAGCCTCCCGATTCTGTATTCTAGAGGCCAGCAGGGATAACGTTACAGGGCCGCTCTCAGGGCGTGCTTGGGGTGAGCACACCTCAGAGTCAGGGTCACACAACAGGCCAGCGCGGGACGTATTCAGCTCGCTGGGGTGGCGATATCAGCTCTCTGCCTCACTCACCCCTACTGTCTGGTCCGTACACTGTCGTACCTGCCACTGTACTCTGTTGGTAGGCCTGCTCAGTATTCTCCCAATTCCTCTTCAGCAAAGGTGGGCAGGGTCTGGTCAATGGATTGAGGGGCCGTATCACCAGGGGGGGCAGCAGCCTCAGAAGGAAGTCAGCCCCACACCGTGCATCAACCTCCTGACTCCACAGCCTGGACTCCAACTCCTCTCTCTTCAGTTGACTTCAGCTTCTACAAAATGGTCGCCCAACATTCCACTATTTATAGCTTTGGGTCCAGTGGGACTAGAGGGGTCCAGAAGGTTCTAGATCCCTCACTTTAGTCTATGGCCCAGTCCCTGAGGTAAAAAAATGCGGCAGTTACCAGCCACCATTTTGTGTGTCAATGTATCCAGTATTTTGTGTGGACAGCTGGGCCTCAAAAATAAGAGGGGCAAGGTAGCACCTAACCCTCATGGACAACACCAAAAATTCCAGTGGACATAAAAATAGAAAACTTAGGAGGCAGAAAGTAGACAAAAACAAATAAATATTAGGAGGGACCACCCAAAGGGCTGACAGGTCTAACACCTTTCCTTTGTAATCCCTTCCCTTGCAAGCAATAGAAAAATGCCCTTTCCTTTTGCACTTGTTACACGTGGCTTTCCAACCAGGACACTGCCTGTCGTTCGCAAAATGTCCCATCTTGCCACATCTAAAGCATTTTACTTGAGCAAAATCAAATTTTCTACCTGGCTTATCATTGGGAAACTTGTTAGTGGGTAAATCTCTCTTACCAGCTTTTTGACCAGTATTTTCTTTTTGCACATTAGAAGTTTTAACAAGATTAACAGTGTTTTTCTCTTTACACTCCCCATTCTTTTTTATAACCTCTACACACTTAATAGAGTGTTCAATCCACTTTGCTATGCTAATTACATCATCCAAATCGGGCTCATCTTTCTGCCATAACTCTTCCCGAACACGTTTGATGCTAAACCCCAACATAAACTGGTCCCTTATTCTTTCGTCAGTAGAGTTTGCAAGTATATGCCAGCTTCCTCAGTGCAGTTATATAATTCTCTATACTCTCTTCTTCAAGTTGTGTTCTGCGACCAAAATGATATCTCTCTAAAATGGTGCTGACTTTTAGGAGGTAATGTTTATCAAGCATGGCTATGCAAATCTCATATTCATTTAAATTCCTATCTTGCAGTTCAGGAAGGTGATCAAACACCTCTTGACCTTCTGATCCTAAGCAGTGTAACAACAAAGCCATCTTTCTTTCTGCACTTAAACTGGCTCCACATACCTTTGCATATCTTTCAAAAACCTTGCGCCACTTCTGCCATCTGATGGGGGGATCCCCAGGAGATGACAAGAAGAAGGGAGGTAATGTTACATTCTGCATTTCGCCTTCAATATATAACCTACAAGAACTTAACCATTGAAGGCTTAAAAATTAGCATAAATGTGAAGTTACAATGATGTAGAGTACATTAAAAGCTTAATAGTTACAACATTGTGTCTTTCAAGAGTACTGTAAATAAATTATAAATATCACCATTAAGTTCCCATCCTTCAAGAGACATGAATTCTTCCAAAGTTTGAAGATAAACAATATGCAAAGTTTCCAAGTAGTTCCTCAAAGGTTGTTTTACTCCTGATGGATTGAAACGTTATTAATCTATCCCGTTTAAAAAAAAAATGAAAATGTAGCTCTTCCAAAGTTAAAACGTACCGTGTGCACTGCAAATAGTTTAAAACGTTTTTTAACTACTTCGACTGCTTTAGATGGGGATGAAATTGTAAATATTTTAAATACAACTTTGGAAATGCCGAAAATGCCAAGACGAATCAGAAGATGTAATCCAAGATGGCCGCCGCATCGTGATGACGTCACGACGTTGCAGCGTGAAGACACGTTACCCAGAATGCTCCATCATCTAGCGCGTCATCATGAAGAAGGATGCCACACGTCACAAGGAGCAGTCCTATGGCAGTTGGAATGCAGTGATCGCTTAAGCGTAGATAACGTGGTGAGTTTGAAAGATGCTCCTGCAGTGTTGTTTTCTCTTTATTTATTAAAATTGCTCCCACAGCACTTCAGAGTTTGGCGATTGTGATGTTAGTTTGAAGAATGTTCCCGTAGCGCTCTTTTAACCGCATGCGCGCTAGCGGGTTTTCCCGCTGCGCGCTGAAAATTCGAAAATCGCGCGTTACGTGACAAAGCCAGCTCGTCATGCGCGCAGCGCAGGTAACGCCCATGACGAGCTGGCTTTGTCACCAGCACTGAAGGGGTTAAAAGAATGCTCCCACAGCACTGCGCTGCTGCAATATTAAGGTGTCTTTCACAGAGCATAAAGGTCGCTCTGGATACAGCAGAGCAATGATTTTCATAAAAATAAAAAGGCCAAATAAAACCAGTTGCAAGTAACCCTAAGCTGTCAAAGTATCTCCTAATGAAACAAAAATAGTGACAATTGTTTCATTATCAAAGGAGAATATATTATATGCTGGGTATACTTGTTCTATTAAAAGAAAATGACAGTACCTTTTAACACAAATCTTCCATGGAAGAAGAAAAGGTGGTATCCTTGTTGAGATCCTTTCTTCTTTATCCCGTCCTGTCGCCAAATGTAAAGAAGTCCAAGAGTTTTTGAGGGTAAAACAAGTATTTATTATACTTTAGGATCCCATCCACAGGATAGCTGTCATCAGTAAGAGGTCCAAGCTTAACTGTTCATATACTCTAAACATAACATTCCTAGAACCTGTACAGAGTGTGCTACTGCATCTGGCAACAAGCAGCAGGATGCAGGATGCCACAGTCAATTTGCATTTTTTTTTTGCTTCTTACATTGTGTTTAAGGAATCGCAAAATTTGCGATTCCTTAAATGCAACTGCAAAATAAGGAATCGCAAATTTAGCGATCCCTTATTTTGCACGCAGTTTTCTTTCATACATACCATTTAGCACTAATGCGTTCGCAAATGCCCTAAGCTCTAAATTCACGTATGGCCCTAAGCTCCCAGAAGGGGCCAAGGCTACTGTGGTATGCGCTCTAGCTTATGGGCGCTTACGCGATGACGCGTCACGCCATAAGCTAGAGCGGCACGGCGCACGCGCAGGACTATGAAAGAGAAGGCGCGAACAGAGCTGTGTCAGTTGGCGGCTGGAGCTGGTCATAGCCAGACGCTCGGCGCCCTTAGCGATTGAATTTCTTGTTGTATGAATAAACCTGTTTCCTCTACAAGAAGTCTCCGTGTATACTGTGGGGAAGTAAAGAACATTACAGTGGCGACGAGGCTGAGATCCGAACACCACCTGGTGCTTGGAAAAAAAGAGAAGAAACGAAGAAGATCACAGGATACCTCCACAGCCCACATCCACGGGCCGGTGAGGCACAGGTACTACACAGGAGCAAGGGCGTGGCAGCAGCGCAACAGCAAAGGAGGGAACGTTCCCAGGCACAGCAGTAAGTCGTGCGATCCAAGCTTCCAGAACCCCAGGCAGCACCCTGGCAACCAAGGGAGACACCCCCACCTCAGAAGAAGGGGGGAAGGACGCACAGGCAGCACACGCCACAAGGGATAATACCCCGGGCAGCCCAAGAGGTCCAGGCGACACGGCAGGGTACGCAGGAGCGTCCGGTGAGCCTACCCAAAGACCCCAGGAAGGAGGACCCAGAGGTGAAGCCAGAATGACGACTCAAGCGTCAACACTAATGGCACCCGTCCCGTTCCTGACCAGACCAGGCGAACCCCAACTAAAATGGGAAGATTGGAAAGAGTACTTCCTAAATTACATAGAAGCACTGGAAGACGAAAGCGAAAGTGAATACAAACCGGATAGAAAGAAAAGACTATTGCTCCACAATTTAGGCCCAGAAGGGGTAAGGGTCTATAAGAACTTGGTGCCCAAGGAGAGGGGTGCAGATGAAACGGATGTATTCGTGAATGCACTGGACGACCTGGACAGCCACTATCGCCCAGCGGTCTGTGTCTCGATAGACCGCTACAACTTCCAGCAGAGGAAGCAAGAGGCGGGAGAATCGATCGACGACTATGTGGCTGCCCTCCGCCGACTTGCAATCACGTGTAGGTACGGGAACCTGCAAGACGAATACATCAAGGACCAAATCGTAATGCACACCACCAGCAGGGCAGTCCAAGACAAGCTGTGGGCAATGAACGAGACCACCCTGAAGGAGGTCGTAGCAATGGTCAAAAAGGCGGAAATGTCGAAGAGAGGCGCAGACGCGGCGAAGAGAGAAAGCGCGCCAAAACAGATGATCAACAAAATAGACGAGGCACCCCACTACAGCAAGCAAAGAAGTGCCGGTGGAGACCTGAGGAAGGAGGCGAAAGGACCGGGGAAGCAGATGCCTCGCTCCAGCCAGGGGACGAAGTTCGCATGCTACAGGTGTGGCAGCGCCGCCCATGCAGCCCAGGACAGACGTTGTCCCGCGTTTCGCGCCAAGTGCTCGTATTGCGGAATGATGGGGCACTTTGAAAAAGTTTGCAGGAAGAAAGGGTTGAAGTCTACGGTAAAGTGCATTGAAGCAGCCACCGCAGAGGCGAGTGAAGAAGAGGAACCCGATGAGGACGACCTAGTACTATGCATAGAGGACCAAGTGCTGGACGTGTCGGGGAAACGTAGGGACAAGCCACGCACAGACATGCACATTGGAGGCGTCAAAGTCTATGTGGCGGTGGACTCAGGATCCCCCTGGACGATAGTGCAGAGGTCAATATGGGAGGAAGATTTTGCCCCGGCGTTGGGACCCGACCTATGGCCACCTGACATTAGACCCATATCGTACACCGAAAATGCCATTCCCCTGGTGGGATGCAGAGACCTGGAATTCGAGTTCAGAGGAAGGACGGCCACGTGCACGCTATATGTGGCGGAGAAGGGTCCGTCAGTGTTGGGATGGAGAGATGCGGGTGCCCTGGGCATCGTGCTCAACCCAGGAGGGAGAGAACAGATCTTGATGACAGAGGAGTGGCCCCTCTCGAAGGAGGAAGACTGGAAGGCAGCATACTCCAAAGTATTTGAAGGCACAGTGGGCAAGCTGGAGAAATTCGTGCACAAAATGGTCCTCAAGGAGGGAGCAAAACCGGTAGTGCACAAAGTTCGGAACATTCCAATTTCCACCAGCGAGGCCGTACGCCAGGAACTACGGAAACTGGAGGAGCTAGAAATCATCGAGCCAGTGGACAGCGCGGAATGGCTATCGCCCTTGGTGGTAGTAAAAAAGCCCAACGGCAAGGTCAGGCTCTGCGTGGACCTGAGGGAGCTCAACAAAAATCTCATAGTGGAGAGGTTCCCACTCCCCAGAATAGAAGAGATGTTGGCTAAGACCAAAGGGATCACGCACTACTCTACCATTGACCTCACGTCTGCGTACTACCAGATAGAACTGCACCCGGCGAGCAGGAAATACACGGCCTTCATAACGCCATTCGGGTGCTACCAATTTAGGAGGATGCCCTTCGGACTGGCGTCCGCCGCAGCCGTATTCCAGAAGCTCATGCACAGGCTATTCAAAGACATTCCGGGAGTGCAATACTTCCAAGACGACATCCTGGTGATGGGCTCCGACAAGAATGAGCACGACAAGAAATTGCACCAGGTGCTGGGAGTGCTACAGAGCAAGGGATTGACAGCCGAATGGAGCAAGTGTAAAATTGGGTCCCGCTCAGTGACCTACCTGGGGCACGAGATAGGAACGCATGGCATATTACCGAAAGAACTGAATGTCAAGGCCATAAAGGACGCCAAAGCCCCAGCGACCAAAGAGGAGGTGCGGTCATTCCTCGGCATGGCCGAATATTATAGTAAGTTTGTGAGACATTTCGCCACTAGGACGCACCGGATGAGGCAACTGATCAGGCACAACACGAAATTCGAGTGGGACGAGGAGGCCCAGTTGGAATTTGACTCCATCAAGGCATGCATCAGCCAGGCCATTCCATTACAGGGATATGTACCCACGGGCAAGACCATAGTAACCACGGATGCGAGTGACAAGGGCCTGGGGGCGGTCCTGGCGCAGGAGAGAACGGATGGAACGAAAGAAACAATCAGCTTCGCTTCGAGGGCACTATCCCCAACGGAACAGAGGTACAGCGTGATAGAAAAGGAAATGCTGGCCGTCACATGGGCGTTGAGTAAATTTCGCCAATTCATATGGGGCACGAGGTTCAGGCTCCAAACAGACCACAAGCCCCTCGTCAAGGTATTGACGTCATCCGGCCACGACACGGCCACCCCGAGAATAGCGAAGATGTCCCTGAAGCTGCTAGACTATACCTACGATGTCGAGTACCTTCCGGGCACGCAGAACAGGGTGGCGGACTACCTCAGCAGGGCGGCGGCGATGGAAGAAGCCCCGAGTACCACCCCCGAGACAGAGGAGATGGTCGCTTGTATGGAGGATCACGAGACAGCCATCAGCGCTCAGGAGTGGCAGGAGGCCTATGAACTTGACGAGGAGAAGAGAGAGGTCAGGAAACACCTCACGTTGGGGTGGCCGGACAAAAGGAAACTGTCGGAGAATGTCCGCCGCTTTTACGAAATAAGGGAAGAGTTGTCCTTGAGTGATTCGGGGATATTCTTATACCGAGGTGAGAGAGTAGTGCCCCCGAAGTCATTGATACCAAGACTGCTCAAAACACTCCACGAAGGCCATCTGGGCATAGTGAAAACCAAGGCGTTGGTCAAACAGACGTATTGGTGGCCAGGAATGGATGCCCACATCGAGAGGCAAGTCAGGGAGTGTGTGCAGTGCCAAGGAGCGGACAAGGTGCTCCGACCACTCCGACCGGCGCTGGGGAAGTTTGACACGCCACATGGTCCCTGGGAGGATGTGGCGATAGACATTCTGGGGCCGGTTCTGGACAACCAGGGAGTGAACAAGTACATCTGCGTGCTGATGGACAAGTATTCCAAGTGGCCAGAAGTGGACATACAGGAGTCGATGGATACGGACACGATCTTGAAATTCGTTACAGAGGTGTTCCTGAGGGAAGGAATACCCAGAACGATCCTCAGTGACAACGGGCCACAATTTGTGTCGGACAAATGGGGAAAATACATGAAACGCAACGGGATTGAAGTGAGACACACGGCGGTATACCACCCCGCGTGCAATGGCCAAGTCGAAAGGTTCAACAGGGTGCTCATGGGATCCATCCAGGCAGCCATTTCTCAAGGCAAGGATTGGGAAGTGGAGATAATGAATATGATATGGGCCTACCGGATAACTCCCTCGGTGGTAGGGTATAGTCCCTTTCAGGTGCTAAGAGGACGGCATCCATTTACTAGGGACAATGTGGCATGGAGGGAAAAGACCATCACCAGCAAATGGTCCCCAGCGGTAGTGCAAAGCAATCTAGAGAAGGCCCAGAGAATATATGCTGCGCACTACGACAAGCGACACAGCACTAAAGAAACGTCGCTAGAAGAAGGGGAGTGGGTCAGGATCAAACTGCCCACCCTCCAAAAGAAGGGCGACAGCAAGTTCAGTCAACCGCTCCAAGTTAAGGAAGTGCGGGGCAGAGCAGCCCTCCTTAGTGACGGAAAAGTCTGGTCACAAGATCGCATGGCCCGGGTCAACAAAATATTGGTCTGGCCGAGGACGGAGGAAGCAGACAGAGACACTGATCACCCAGAAGAGAGACTGCATCAGGAGCAGAACAGCCAAGGAGAGGAGGCAGGCGAAGTCAGTGAGGAGAGAGCCCAGGGAGCTGGGCAGGCCGAAGGAGGAAGAGCGCAAGAGAGTGCAGAGCAGAGATCGGTGGTGAGAGATGTGGGGATATCCCAGGCACAGACTGAGACGAGGGAGAACGTGCCGGTAAGATACACCCGCAGCGGAAGGGCAGTAGTGATGCCCTCTCGTTACAATGACTTTGTGGTAGAAAGACACTAAGGTACATGGCCCCTGGCGCCTCACATAGACTATGGGCACAGAGGTGGACTATGCCTTTATAGAAGAGGGGAACGTGCTTTCTGTGTTTATAAAGGGGGGAGATATGTGGTATGCGCTCTAGCTTATGGGCGCTTACGCGATGACGCGTCACGCCATAAGCTAGAGCGGCACGGCGCACGCGCAGGACTATGAAAGAGAAGGCGCGAACAGAGCTGTGTCAGTTGGCGGCTGGAGCTGGTCATAGCCAGACGCTCGGCGCCCTTAGCGATTGAATTTCTTGTTGTATGAATAAACCTGTTTCCTCTACAAGAAGTCTCCGTGTATACTGTGGGGAAGTAAAGAACATTACAGCTACAGCTTTGCTTTTAGCCAGGACACAAGAATGTGCAGACTGGCTCAAATGGTTGGCAACAACACATCTAGTTGCCACTGCATCTCCCTTTCAATGCAATTGTGTTTTAAGTAAAACGTGGACTGAGCCTGTGTTTATCCACTTCCAACAGTTAAATAATAAAATCTCTTTTTAACCGAAACCTCTTCCCAGCACCCAGTAATAACGTATACAAAACATGCAATCAAGATCGGGGCCATAACTTCCAGGGCAATGTCTGGACAAGCGCTTCCGGAGCAGTCAGGTCGTTTTTTCCGGGGCGGGTCATACTTTGTAACCAATCACAGAGCTTTATGGAGCTTGCGCGAGTAGCGTCCCTGTGCTGTCAATCAGTGTAAGTTTAGCTGTTCGATTGCTTAGCCTGGACTTCACGTGTTTAATAGTCTTTCATCGAAACTTGAGTACAAGGTAATTGAACTTTTTAAGATTTCCCCTTTGGGGGCACAAGAATGTGCAGATCTGACCACATTTCTGGAGATTGAGGGACCTGGGAGCAGATGTTCTGTTTTTTTGTGGCGGGGTGAAGGGGGCTGTATGCAGGGATTTTAGGATGGGGTCGCTGCGTTCCTATACGTGTTTTCGTGTCTGGGGCACAGAGGTAACCCCTGTGGGGTGTATATTCGCGTTTTAATCCCTGTGGGTTGGATATTCGCTCTCGGGTTTTGGCCAGAGATGCACGTGATTGCAGAGGTTACAACTCACTTGTTGTTTTGGAATTTGAATTTAAACGAATTAAAAGCTGATGTTGATTTGCAAACTGACTTCGAGGTTTTCCATTAGAGTTACCGCATGTGATGCCCGAGGCTAGATGAATGTTTGTGCATCTTTTCTTTTTTGGTTTTTCTTTTTCCATTTTTTAGCCTTTTTAATAGTGGTTGAGCTGATAGATGTCCTTTTAGAGCTTTAGGATGTTATGGAACAATTGGGAGAGGGTTATGTGGCCAAAGGCAGACAAGTTGTCGTTGAATGTTCATTGCTTCGTGTCCAGGGACAGTATGGCTAGATTTTAGGTTCTTCCCCGAACATTAAATTAACAGTTTCGATGGCAAAATGCAGCAGGAGAGTGTTCCAGGGGGGCATTTCTGCTAATTCAGACACCCACACTCATCAGTTGTTGCAGAGTTTTTACCTGTCATGTCGTTTTTCTCTGGTCTTCTGATCTACCAAAAACTTTTCTCTTTCATCAAAACTTTTCTCTTCCCACCAAAGGGTTTCTGGCAAAGCAAAGATGATAATGAGAGCTGAAAAGAAACAGGAGCGAAAGGCAAAAAAGAAACTGTCTTCAGAAGCAGAACATTCTCTGGAGAAAGACTGCAGGAAGGCAGAGAGTAAATCTAAAAAGAAAGAGAAAAAAATGAAGCTGACAAAAACAACCCAGTTTTCCGTAGATCCAAGCGAAGAGGAACCTGGAGAGGAGCAGAATCCTGTGCAGGAGCATCCAGAAGGGAGTCCCTCAAAAGACCAGAAAGGAACTAATGAGAAGTACCCGCCTAGGTTGGACCCCAAGACGGTGGGCTACTTTCGGAGGGTCGATGACACTCTTCAGCAGAAGTTTGACTCTGAGGAAGAGAAAAGTAGGTGCAGATGACATGATATGGTGTTTTATTCCTATAGCACTTTATACCAGTGAAGAGATGATGAAATGCTTTGTGGACAGAGAGCGCCCAACTCTTAAATGATTATATAGAATAAGGTTTACAGTTAGTCAGGATATTTACATGCAGTGGCATGCATCAGTAATGTTATTCTCATGCAAATCCTTTGTGTAAATTCCAGATATGGATGCCAGGTTGTTGCCTACTCGAGTTACGAAATTCTTCATACGATAATGGTATTATCATGTATATAGGTGCCTTAATTTTCTTGTAGTTTGTGATCCAGTTGTTGTGCTTTTCGGATTCACAGTTTTTGACCGTGGTATTTGGGCGAATAGATTTGGTACACAGGAGTAACGTACAATGCCATTTTGGCTGATGAGTGTGGTTATTTCCAGTAAATGCTTTTATTCAGTTGTACAGCTAATTAAAAGAAGTTGGGTACTTTCTGTGCTGGAATCTATGATCGGCTTACAGTTGTTCCAGTGTGTGTTGCCCTTCTAAACCATTCTCGTTTAAGGCACTGCAAACTTGCCCTTTTTTGGCAAGAAATCTGTCTAGAAATGCATGCATCTTGAGTGATTGCAACCCAGAATGACCTTGGCAATGGAGTCTTCTAGAAGCACTGGCCTTTTTTGTTTTGAGCCAAATTCCCTATAGACTAATTTGCTGAAATGTGGAAGGATGGAGAATCCACGACTTTTCTGATTGTTAACAGCACCACAGAGAAAGCTGTACAGTGTTCCATCTACAGATGTTTCAAAAGGATTTGAATCTGAATCTATAAAAGAGAACCATTAAAAAGAAATGTGTAATGCTATTTTATCCTGTAGAGCGGTTATTACACAAATCCAGACCCCCAAGTGATTTACAAGGAGACTGAGACAAGACTATATTGTGCCTATCGCTACAGTGGATTGTGGTTGTAATCGAGATACCTTGGTGCATGAGTCTGGAAGACCAGTCATCTTAATATTCCTCACAGAATATGTTTTACCTAACACAAATTACTTTGCACCCAATACTCTTATTATGCAAAACAATTATGCAAAATTATCAGATTGATTGCAACCAAGTCACACGCACAGACTCAATTGTTGTTTTTCTTTAAAAGTTGAATTCTTCATTCATGATCTTCCCTTTTACTTTTTTTTTCATAAACAATGCGTTTTGTCCCATCCGGGGCTTCTTCAGGGTTAGTGTAGGTATTTTATCTGTATGTCGTGTTAGCCGAATTGGTCTTCCCAGCGTGAAAAAGTGCAGAACACCATGAAATTGAAATCACTGTAGATCCTTTCTTAATGGCTCCTGCTATGCAAATCTGCCATCCTTGTAGGATGAGACCCTTTATGGTCCAGTGAGTTATGTAGCTCATGTGTGGTGTCTCATGCCGAAAACTACAGGTTGAAACTAGAATCTCGTAATGATGGGTAAAAGAAAACAAGTTGAGAATCCCTGCTGGGTCGGCAGTACACACTTAGTTCATCAGATGTGCTAGAGCTTGGTGGTTAGACCATGAACGTACATTCTTTTAGAGGGTTGGGGCCCTAAAATGTGTCTGCACTGTAACAATCTCATTTTTGCATGAAAATATGCTGTGTATTGAAAGCAGCACTCGCTGGTCAAAGGCATCAATTGAAATTGCCTAACACTGGAGAGAAGGCTTCTCTTCGGGTGTGCAGCACAACTAATGAAACCTTTACTTGTATTTCATAAATAATGGTTAAGACAAACAATTTCAATACATGCAGTGATTTTACACGCTTTAACTAAATTTTTATATTTGGAAAATATTCATGTGCTTGATAAACTTGCCTTGAATTTACACTTTAGACCCCAGGAACTGAACAGAGCAAAAAGTTTATGAGCGTGCAAGGTGGGTCTTAAGAGAAGCAATTTGTCTAGCAATCGCCAAGATTCAAAATGCAGCCCACGTCTGTCATCCAAAGTGATGTATGTTGGCATTTCATTATCAATGACTCGCCCTGCATCGCACGGTTGCGGTATGATTGACCTCACACTCGGGGGCGTGGCTTGGGCGCCGATGGCGATGGTCGCCTGAGAGCTCGGCTCCGGGACTAAGCCCGGGATTATCCTGAAAATCGGAGGCTGTGGGGCACCCCAGACCCCGCATTCTGCTGAGCGTGCCGACGGAGACCTGCCGGGGCCCCTGGTGGAGATCGGACGAGGGTTGCTCCGGAGTAAAACCGAAGTTTGCGGAGTTGCGGAGTGCGACCCAACATGGCGCCCGGACTCCTTTGTCCCCCTGCGAGGACCTACTGACTTGGAGAAGAGCCGCGGGCAGCGACTGGCGCCCGGCTTCGCCATCCCCGGCTGTTCTGGGCATTGGACATTTATTGGATTGGACCTTTTGCAACGGATTTGCACTCGGTTGGACGGTCGGGCGGGTGCCCACGCAGTGGAGGGCACCGGGATCGGACGCCCTGTGATCCGAGCGGTGGCCCGCCTCGCGACTCCGCAACTGGCTACGTCTTCCTGGCCAGTCCACCTACATGGGAGGCGCGACACTCTGGCGCCGCAAATCATCCGAGGGAGTTGGTGGCCCTCACCCAGGGGCTATAGTGGGTGAGCGGGTCTGCCCGACTCGGCGACGGCTGTCTCCGCCCCCTCATCGGTGCCCTCGGACGCCGTGGCGGTGGCGTGAGCCGAAGCGGCGGAATCTCCACAGGCTCTGGAGAAGGAGGTCGCCCATACCCGAATTGAGGACAAGCACCCGGGAAGGTCGTGGTCGACACCTGCACGCGGAGACGCCTACTCCGGGACCCTCACGGAGTGCCACTGGAAGCATGGGGAAACCTAGAGGGGCCAAGGGGTCCACCCAGACCACCTCGGACTCTGAAGCCCAGGACAAGGAGGAGCAGGGGGACCCAAAAAGTTCTGGTGGCGCGCCGATGCAGCAACAGTTCGACCGTGTCCTAGAGGCGATAGCGACCACGAGATCGGCCCTCCAACAGGACATTGCTCAGGTGGCGACGAGCCTGGGCCTCCTCAGAGCGGACCATGGCAAACTTTCAGACCGGGTCAAGGAGGTGGAGAGCAAGGTGGAAACCTTGGAGCCGGCGCAGCGAACTTTGGCTGCGACGATGAAGGACGCCCTATCCCGCATTGCGACCCTCGAACAGAGGGCGGAGGATGCGGAAGGCCGCAACAGGAGGAACAACATCCGAGTGGTGGGCCTGCCGGAAAAGATCGAGGATGGTGACATGGTGACATACTTGGAGACCTGGCTCCGAGACACGGTGGTCCCGGAAGGACTGTCTTCCTTCTACACTCTGGAACGGGCCCACAGAGTCCCAGCACGGCCCCCACAGCAGGGACGCACCCCGAGATCGGTGGTGGCGCGGCTGTTGCATTTTCGAGACAGGGACTTAATCCTCAATGCCGCCAGGCACAATGGCCCATTCAAAGTAGCGAACAGTCAGGTGAACATCTTCCCGGATTACACCTACGAGACTCAGCGCAAGCGGTTCTCCTTCCTGGCGGTTAAGCGCGAGCTCAGGAGCGAGGGCATTCAGTATTCACTCCTGTACCCTGCAAGGCTCCGCATCATTGTCGATGACAAAACCCAGTTCTTCGACACCCCGGAGGATGTATGTGTCTGGCTTGAGCTCTACAGGACAGGGAAAGATGGATTTGGCTCCTCGTCCCAACAGACAGATGAACCGGAACAACGGCGGCGATCCAAGAGGGTCAGGAACCGCCGCGGCCGCACGGGAGGGCCCTCAACTGCGGAGACATCATCGGAGCGGAGGGGAGTGCTGGAAGTATTGTCGGAGTTGTCGGGAGCACGGAATGAAACCATCGAGGAGGAAGAAAACCCGGGTGATGAGGGAGCACCATCGGACTCGTAGGACTCAGTGGCCGATAGTGCCCATACACCGGTGATCACACCGAAATCGGTGGAGGACCTTTTGGATGGACAAGGGTAACGGGGTATACTGCCTTGTTTTGGGTGGGGGCCCGGCAGGGGGGAGGCGGTTGCCGTCCTTTATTGCTGACAAAGGGGGAGAGAGGGTTTGGGGGCCTCTGCTTTTGCCCCGGAAGGTTTTGGTACTGGTTGGGGCTTGTTATAGTCCTGGTGGCCTGGGCGACGAGGGCCCACTGCCTCCGCCCAGCCCGCACCTGGCCCATAAGGCCTTCCTACGGTGGCGACCGTAGGATTAGTGGGGGTTCTTGGGTTGTTGTCAGACGAGGTTTGGATGGGATCTAGATGGTGCAGTTTGGGTCCTGTTCTGGGGTGGGTGGATAGGGGTTTGACTGTTTTTTGGGTTGTTTGGTTTTGGTTGGGGGAAATGGCCGCCATCAGCGCTGGGAGGATTGATGTCTTTTCTTTGTGGAGACCCGGATGGGGGGACTGTGCAAGAACAATCTGGGACAATGGCTGATGTTGCTAACTTGAAATGTGTTACTTGGAACGTAAGGGGGCTTCACACTATGTCCAGGCGCCACAAGGTCCACGCTTACTTAGTGCGTAGGGGAGTGCAAATGGCGCTGCTGCAGGAAACTCATCTGAACAAGGCGGAAGGGGCGGCGCTTCAGCGTAGATGGCGGGGACAGGTCTTTTCCACGTCGTACTCCGCTTATGCCAGGGGGGCGCTAATATGGATCAGAGCAGGGGTCCCCTTCCAAGTCACGAGGACAGTGTTGGATCCAGAGGGGCGCTTCGTGGCCATCTCTGGCACTTTAGGGGGGAGGGACCTGAACGTTTGCTGTGTATACGCTCCTAATGTAGACCAGACTGCCTTCCTTTCCAGGTTATCGGGCTCGTTGGCCGACTTCTTTGCCGGGCCCCTCCTGCTTGGAGGAGACTTTAACTCCGTAGTTGATGTGGACATAGACCGTTCGCATCCCCCGCTTCCCGATTCCCCGGTCCGTCGCACGGCTAAGGCTCGTCAGGATTGGCAGACCCGCTGGGGTTTGACGGACATTTGGAGGGCGCATCACCCCGCATCTAGGGATTATTCATATTTCTCGAGACTCCATGAGTTGCATGTCAGACTAGATGGCTTTCTTGGATCGCCCGAACTGGTTTCGGCAGCGGTCCGATCTGAGTACTTATCTAGGACCATCTCGGACCATAACCCCCTCCTGCTGGACCTCCGTTGGTTTCCTGGGACGCCGGCGGTGCCCACCTGGAAATTACGACCCGAGATCCTCGAGGACAGTGTCTTCAAAGCAGACCTGGGGGAGAGAATATCGGATTATTTTGCGTCCAACGGCGGCTCCGCGAGTACTAGGGCGTTAGAATGGGACACTTTTAAAGTAGTGGTGAGGGGTTACTGTATCTCTAGGAAGGTGGGCATGAGGCGCGTCATCCTGGCTGACTTAGACACAGCGGACCGGGAACTCCGCGAGCTTGAAGTTCGCCGCCCCGGACACCCGGAATTGCAAACACAAACGGCGGAGGCGAGGGAAAGGGTAGCGGCAGAGGTCGAACGGCTCCGCTGTTTTGATTATAAGGCCTATACGGTCCGGTCTATTGCGGAGGGAGACAGGTCGAGTGCGTTGTTGGCGTGGCTGGCTAACCCTACGCGCCAGTCCCAAACGACGACAGGTATGCGTGGGGCAGACGGGACCGAAGTATGCACCCAACCGGAGATTCTTAGCTGCTTCCGGCATTATTATGAATGTTTGTACCGCAGTCGCTCCGCACGTGACCCAGACCGGCTTGATAATTATCTTCGCCCACTGGAGCTCCGCACAGTGGAGCAGGAAGTGGCGAAAACCCTGGGATCCGACATTGAATTAGGGGAGATCCGCGGGGCCATTAAACGGATGGCAAGAAACAAGACCCCGGGCCTAGACGGCCTACCAGTGGAGTTTTATGCAGCTTACGCTGACCTCCTAGCCCCTCGACTACTGGTGGTCTACAGGGAGGCGAAGAGGCTGGGGCGACTCCCGAGCTCGATGTGTGAGGCGTTGGTGGTTCCTCTCCTCAAACCGGGCCGAGACTCATCCGACCCGGGATCCTACCGTCCCCTATCGATGTTGACAGTAGACTACAAAATACTGAGCAGCATCTTGGCCTCGAGGCTGCTGGGACACATGAGCTCCCTGGTGCATGAAGACCAGGCCGGTTTCATCCCACGGCGGAACACGACTATGAATATTCGTAGGCTGTTCCGTTTGCTAGGGGAACCATTTGTAGATGCCCCGTCCCCGGTAGTCTTGTCGGTGGACCTGGAGAAGGCTTTTGATAGCCTGGAGTGGGACTACCTCTGCACGGTGTTACGGAAATTCGGCCTCGGGGAGGGATTTGTTAGATGGACCGCGGTTCTTTATGCCTCTGCTTCGGCCAGGGTCCGTGCGGGCCCATTGATTTCATCGCGGTATCCAGTAGAACGAGGCACGCGGCAAGGGTGCTCATTGTCCCCACTCCTCTTTGCGTTGGCGGTGGAGCCACTGGCGCTGCACCTTCGCTCGGGTGCCCACTATACGGGCTTGTGGACGTCGGCGGGCCCGCATTATGTCTCGCTATATGCGGACGACCTGTTGCTCTTCCTAGAGGACCCGATCGACGCTTTACGTGGAGCGGAGTTGGCGCTCACGGAGTTCGGAGTGGTATCGGGCCTCCGAGTGAATTGGTCTAAGACCTGTCTCTTTCCGGTACGCAGGGGTACCCCCGCCCCTGCGCTAAGTAGGGAGATTAGATGGGAGCCCGACTGCTTTAAGTACCTTGGGGTATTCGTTTACCACGACCAACCCGACCTCCTAGATGGGAACATTGCCCGCTGCATTCGAGCACTCCGAGGTTGCATGGACTTTTGGGCCACGCTGCCGCTTTCGGTGGCGGGACGTATCGCTCTGCTCAAAATGGTGGCGCTTCCCCGGTTATTATATTACTTCCGGACTTTACCGATCTGGGTCCCACCGGCCACGTTTCGTCGGTTACGTTCTATGGTAGTCGGATTCCTCTGGGGAACGGGCCGACGGCGGGTGGCCCTCAACACCTTGATGAGGCCGAAGGACGAGGGGGGGCTCGCTGTGCCGGACTTTGAGAAGTATTATCTGGCGGCGCAGCTCCAAACCTTCACCCAGGAGATCGCCAGGGAATTCCGGGGCCCAGAAGACAGAAGGGGGACGGGTATGGCCAGGCATGTTCTCTCCTTTATAGCGCTGCGACAACGTTTAGTCCTGCGGCACTTGTCGATGGAGGAGCGGACTATCCGCCTGTGTTGGAATCGGGCCCACGCCCGAGGCCACCTGAGAACACCATATGCGCCTGAAATACCGTTGGGGATGCTGACGGCCCTCCCCCATGGAGGGGATTGGTCACGTTTGGCGGCCTGGGAGGATTCCGGTTTACAGCTCGTTGGTGATCTATACGAGGACGGAGCGCTCTTGTCCTTTCAGGATCTCATTGACCGCTTCGGGATCTCCCGGGGTGACTTTCTGCTGCACTCGGCCATTGCGCGAGCGATCCAGGCACACTGGAGGAACGGGCAGGAGGAACCTCACTTATCTCAGGTGTGCCAGTACGTAATGATGTCGGCGGGCACGGTGAAGGCGGTCACTTGCCTTTACGGCAGGTTGATTACCGAGGGATTGGCTCCTCTCACCACTTTGAAGACTCGCTGGGAGGAGGACATTGGTAGGGAGATCCCGGAGACGACCTGGTCCCAGTTGGTGAGGCGAGCCTGGAAGGGCACACGTAACGCCCGTTTCCAACTGGTCCACTATTATGTTCTCCATAGAGCGTACCTGACCCCGGTGAAAATCAGGCGATATTTTGCCACGGCTTCGGCGGAATGCCCTAGATGCCCAGCTCAAGAGGCGGACCTCCTACACATGTTGTGGGCCTGTCCAGGACTGACGTCCTACTGGCAGGAGGTAGCGACGACCCTGGAGGAGGTGACAGGGAGACGCTTATCATTGGATGCGGCGGTGGGGCTCCTACACTGGTTCCCCCATACCCCCAGGAATAAAATCTCTAGTAAATTTATCGACCTAGGGCTCCTCCTTGCTAAACGAGAGGTGACCAGGAACTGGAAGGCACGGGCTGGTCCGGCAGGCAGCAGATGGCACAGTGAGCTTTTGAAGTGGGCGGCGGGAGAGAGCGCGTTGAGATATCAGCTGGCTTGGAGGCAGGGTAATGAGAAGGCGCAGGAGGCAGCGTTGGAGTGGGAAATGTTGGTGCAGGCCCTCAGGGATTATTGTGCCCCCAGCGACTCTGAAAGTGAAGAAGCGACTCACCCCGAGTCCCGATGAACGCTAGTACTGACAGTCCTATTGCCTTCCCCGTGGGTCCAATAGCAGAATCCTATGTTGTTAGATCCCTGGCGCTGGTGGTGGGGGGGGGGGGGAGGGGGGGGGTTCTCTTAGTTAGTAGACATTTATGGGGGAGGGGTTTATTTTGGGGGTTTTAGACTTGTTTGGAAAAGCAGATGACGGACAGTGCATTATCCGGACCAGCTCCAGCATCCTACTGACCCCCATTGCATTTCGCCGCCCGACCCCAGGGTTGTTGGCCGTTGGCTGTGTACGGACTGTACGGTGGGGGGCCAGAGGGCTTTATACTGTTAATATTGCTTATGATACAATGCTGGTCGCTACTGTAATGATCTACTGATTCCTGCAATAAAAATATATTTAAAAAAAAAAAAATGATTGACCTCACACTCTATCACCATGGTCCTCAAACATTGTCACTGACACGTTCGTCAATCATATTGAGGGAATGTACAAGTCCTGCTGTGTAGTGTGAGCCAGGAATCCAAACAGAAATGATCTGGGGGGAACTGGGGAACTTAAACCAAACGATGACAAGTTGGAACAACTGTTGATTTCAGGTATTTGTGAACCTCTATGTCATAGGGTGATGATGACACTCAAGAAATGTAATGTAATTCTGGAGGTATTGGGCAGACTTGGAAATTGTATAGCGAAACTGCTCTTTGGGTCCGGTCTCTAGCTGGATAATGTTTGCCATGCCATAATGGTGATATTTAATTTGAATATTTTGGTCATCCATTTCATGATGGTGCTCACACATGGTAGAAAGTTGGCTCCCACATAATGGTAATAATGTTCGGTGTTGTGTGGCATCCATTGCATGATGGTGCCCACCTCTAATTTACTGCAAGTGCCTGGCATAATAATTTTGAAGTCTTAACATAATATGACTGTCCATGGCCCAATGGTGCCTTTCCATATATATAATGTTTAATGGTAATTCTTAGCACATAATGTATGAATTTAGAATGACATAGGGATAAATGTGATGCAAGACACAAAATATCCATGTCTGATGGCAATTACGAATGTTTGATGAAAATGACAAACTGAAGTCCGGGTACCAAACGTGTCTACAAAATTTAAAAGCTGGTATTTCAGGAAATGTAGTTTATTTTTCCAAAATGAAATGGTAGTATTACATAGTAAAATGTTTTTTTATAAACTAAGATGATGAAAGTAAAAAATGTGCATTTGCAAATAGATATTAATAATTTTTAGGAGATAATCCCTGCTTCCATCTGAGAATCTATCTAGCCTATACATTGAGCTTATCATGCGTGCTGTCTGAACCTGTAAACCCCTAATGTGAACACTAGCTCTGCTTAATGCACTTGTCAAATTTGCCAATATCTGATGTGTATTTTTCCACCCAGTCCCTTTCAAGGAGATTTTCTATCATTACAAATGACTGAGAATCAATGTTTTTACAAGAGATTGGATCGAAAAAATTATACAATATAAACTGTAGAAGTAATAGTGCTTATGAAAATGCATTTTCTGAAGTGCCCGTGGCACAGTTGGATTGTAGGGAAACTGCGACAGGTTTACGATTTTCTCAACATTTTATTTGGATGGGCAAATACCTAATATCTATCGGGAGGGTCAGACATGTTTGATAATATTAGTACACCTCCTCAATGCCCCTTCAAAACCCACAGCCTTTTAGCTGGTTCATGATTAAATACTTTTGTAAAATGCACTATTTGAGACCATCTTTCACAATTACTTGTGGAACAAGAAATACCCCCCTCTCTTGAACCCCATCTGCCAGAAGGAAGTTAGAATTGCTTTCTTCTCTGCCTTTGCGAAATACGTGGAGGTGGTTGTCGCTTTGGCTAAAGTTCATGAATCTTTGCTGGTGTGCTGTCTCTTGGGCCATGATCTTGCTCTTGCTGTCCCTGTATTAGAATGTGTGGTGCCAGTGCATGGTATAGAAAGCAAAATAAATTGTTTGCATGATACAGCAAATATATGTGTACTTGATATCCAGGTCTTATTAAGCTGGTACTAAAAAAGCCAAGAAGGAAAATTTCAGTTATCTGATGTACACACTGATCATGAACATGGCTCCTTCAAAGAGATCTGACCTGTGTGTTTCTTCATATAAGAAGAAGGAATAAAAGTAGCAGCACGCTTTTGCGTATAACTATATAATTTTAACAAACAACACTGTACAGCATTCTGGAAACGATACAGGAGCTGAGCATGAGTCAACCTCCTCCCCGCTCCATAGAACACCATTCAAAAGAGATGTATATAAAATAGTTAGCTATGACTTGGAAATCTGGGTCAGTGCCACAATCCGTTAGCGTGACTTGGGGATCTATCAAATTGGGACAAAGTAGAAAATGATCAATAACTATACATTTCATCATTTAAACTTTATTTCGGTCTTTTAGACCATAAAAACACATAAAAGACAAAAAGAAAGAACATTCCCATCATACACTTACTCGACAGTTGATTTGAACACATGGATTAGGTATTAGAAAGCACAAATTCATGATCCAGTCTTGATATATAATTAAAACTAATTATCAGAATAATTTATAATAAAAGAATATTTTACAACAATAAAACTAGGCAAGTTAAAACCTATTAAAAAACCTTCAATCACCCTCCTAATTACGATTATCAAGTTTGAATGATATCTAGTAACTCCACCAATTTCATTTTTTTAGTGTTTAAGGAAGATTCATCACTGGGTTTTTACAATAGGAAAGTGCATGTGCAAAATATGTCAAATATTTACTAGAACTACATAGTACACTATTACAGTTTCAAACCAATTTTGGCTCTAATAATCTTCACATTGAACAAAAATCTACTTACACAAAAGACCACCAGTTGCGTGGTATCCGTCCTCATTATGCGCTCAGCTTCTCTAAAATGCCTAATATTTAAGTTTATGCAGAGCGATTTAATCCATTTTTTCTTGGTATATCATATGAGGGGCAAAAGAAGAGTATGTGTGGGTCATCTTCCTTGACTTTTACCACATTTTTGCAAAACGTACACTTATCATAATCTTTGTCCTCCCGATTACTGCCCCATTTGGATTTATTATTGTTTGTTTGTAAAACCCCTTATCTAAATTTCAGGTATAAGGATTTTGCAATTTGTGGACACCCCTCGTCTAGAAACGGTTCAAACTGAGCTATACCTTTGAACAGGAGAAATGATGATGTTAAGGGGCCCAAACTTGAATCATGTAGTAATTTACTATTGATGTAAGACCAAAAAGATGACTTTACTAACTTGCGACATGCCATGGTCAACTCTAAAGGATCCTCCCAGTAGTGTGATAACCCTATTTTGTCTAACCAAGTTGATACATGTTGGAACCATGGTATAGCCTTAAAGAGTCCAGTACTCATTATCTCCTCTAGACCTTTTTAGGTTTCGCCTGTCGAAAGCTGCGCAAGCAGCGTTTCGCGCAGGCGAAATCTTTTGTCTAGAGTATGTGTGTGTAGTCCGCCCCTCTGTTCCATTGGCTAGCTCCATAAATGGAGGCTAGCCATTGGAACAGAGATCTGTACGTCAATGCAGGAGCAAATTCGTGGGCGTTCCCGAAAATTTTAGGTTTTTGCTGACGTCATGCGGCTGTGGGCGTGTTTTATTTTTTTTTAAGCATTGTTTTCGCCATTTCGGAAGTATCCTTTGCAGGGGTGGGTTGCGCGATGTCCCGCTCTCCGTTCCCGCCTCCTCCTCCCGCTGTCTGTGAGCCCGTTCCCGCCAGCCGCTGTCCGTGTGCCCGTCCCCCCTCACGCTGTCCGTGTGCCCGTCCCCCCTCCCACTGTCCGTGTGCCCGTCCGAGTGCACGCATCCCAGGGTCCATCTCATCAGTCTGAGACCGTCATTTTGGAAGAGGTTTTGCTTGACTTGTCCTTGTCGAAGCAGGCATCTATGGAGATCCGCATCAGCTTTTCCTGAATGTATTATATGTGGTGCACCTATACTCTATTTTCTGACAGTGCAATATGAGATTTACACAAACAGACCAGTGGCACACACATTAGGTATGTGGGAGATGAGGTAAAAATACATTTCACGTAGAATATGTTAGCCTATACATTTCAAAGCATCTCGTTCCAACAAATACGGAATTATTCTCTACCTGATTTCACAGCAGCAAACAAGCGTGTTAATGAAATTCGGCGATTATAATCTGTCGTCATCGGACAGTGGCGCTGACCGTGTCGTGAGTCATCTTGTTCGCGCCCTATATCTGGAAGTTGCATGATCCTTAGGTGATTAAACCAGAACCGCACGTGAGCTTAGTCAAAAGAAATAGAAATGGAACGTGGCTTCCTGGAATCGTGAGCTAAAGTATATAGTATTATTCACGCAAACCACCATTTAAAAAGGCGTGGCAGCTGCCCAATTATATAAAATGCAAATCTGATGAGACAGACACCCTTTAACTTGATAGTAAACTTAATTTTCTGACAGATCAATGCAGTTTGCCTTTCTGACCATTGCCGGAGGCGACGAGCCCACGCCTCCAGGGCCGGCTTTTAGAGTAGCATGAGGTGCCTTGTCCCAGCCATGCTCCTATATCCCCCGTTCCCCCCCCCCCCCCCTTTTTACTGCCGCTTACCCGGTTTGAACGCTTCTGAACATCTTATGCTGCTTTCCAGTCCGGCCCTGCATACCTCTCCATTTGGCTTCCCATAACATCGCGAATGTCTGAGCAGTCACGGACAGTGGCCGCTAACGGTATTTGCAGTAAAACGGTAGTTAAAGCCACAAAGGAGATTGCCCGTTGCAAATATGCCTTCAAGCCAAAACTCGTTGGTAGGGACAGTCAAAACGCGTTTTACTGAGTTTACAGCTGATTTCTTAGTTCCCCACGGACTGTCAATATTTTTCATTTTCTCCACCAAATTGTAGAATTACTTGCCAGACGTTCTAGAGCTGCCTAAATCTACTTGCATAGATAGATTGTGTAGCAGCTTCAGAAAGGTGCAGACGAGGGTCTGTGATATTCTTCATTCGCTCCCTGAGTTCAGGCCAGCCTGAATGGTTGTGTGTGTGTTAAGAGTATGCAGTGACTCTGTCCAGCCCTAGTCACCCTACCTCTTCTAACTACCAGGGCACGCACTTGGTTAGACATGAACGCTAAGGTTTTCCCAGGAAAACGGCGAGGGTGCATATAACCTTTCAAAAGCTCATAAAAAGTTGTTGACCGAAGTGTGGGAACAGACGGGCGAGCAAGATGGAGGATTTAACATCCGCATGCACATATTGTAGCCAAAGAGAGCTGTTCACAAGCGAGGAGAGACCCAAGGTATACAGTGCCTTACGTTCTAGAATTGTAGGGCTCCTTGAGACACACAGTGGGCGCAGTTTAATATACTTTTATTTTTCGCATTGGTCTAAAACATAAGAGGACTCTTCTCCATCCTCGCTACAGATTTGACACTTTCCCATAGAAATATCTTCATGTTTCTGCAGATTATAGTTTTCTGACTTTTTTGTCCTCTACTGGGAATTTTATCATTTCAAGGTCAATGAAATGAGTATGCGTTATATACATTTTCGTAGCTATGAAACAGTACAATCTGATGGCATCCAAACTTTTAAAACGTAAGTTAATTTGGTCATAAATTGAAGTACTCAGTTAATCGTCTGACAGCTAACTGTGCGGCTCTGGGTGTGTGTGTGTGTGGCTCTGGGTGTGTGTGTGTGTGTGTGGCTCTGGGTGTGTGTGGCTCTGGGTGTGTGTGTGTGGCTCTGGGTGTGTGTGTGTGGCTCTGGGTGTGTGTGTGTGTGGCTCTGGGTGTGTGTGTGTGTGTGTGTGTGGCTCTGGGTGTGTGGGTGTGTGTGTGGCTCTGGCTGTGTGAGAGGCTCTGGGTGTGTGGGTGTGGCTCTGGGTGTGTGTGTGTGTGTGGCTCTGGGTGTGTGTGTGTGGTAGTAATTGCTGTCTGCTGAGCTCGTCCGTAGGGTACAATAGATCTCACATTTGCGAGAGATTAAGCTAATGGCAATGTAAATGACAATCAATTAATCAATCAAAGACATTTATAGAGCGCACTACTTACCCGGAGGGTCTCAAGGCGCTTGGGGGGGGGGGGGGGAGGGGGGGTGCTGCTACTGCTCGAACAGCCAGGTCTTGAGCTTCTTCCTGAAGGAGAGGTGGTCTTGGGTCAGGCGCAGGGCGGTCGGGAGGGAGTTCCAGGTCTTGGCGGCCAGGTAGGAGAAGGACCTTCCTCCCGTTGTCGTTCTTCGGATGCGGGGGACGACGGCGAGGGCGTGACTGGCTGATCGGAGGTGGCGTTTGGGAGCGTAGAAGTTGATGCGGTTGTTGAGGTAGCTCGGGCCTTGATCGTGTAGGGCTTTGTGTGCGTGGGTGAGGAGACGGAAGGTGATTCTTTTGTTGACGGGGAGCCAATGCAGGTCTCTCAGATGTCCGGAGATGTGGCTGTGTCGTGGGATGTCGAGGATGAGTCTGGCTGAGGTGTTCTGGATCCGCTGGAGTCTCTTCTGGAGCTTGGCGGTGGTTCCGGCGTAGAGGGCGTTGCCGTAGTCCAGTCGGCTGGTGACGAGGGCCTGGGTGACCGTCTTCCTGGTCTCGGTGGGTATCCACCGGAAGATCTTCCGTAGCATGCGCAGGATGTTGAAGCACGACGAGGAGACGGCGTTGACTTGTCTGGTCATGGAGAGGGAGGAGTCCAGGATGAAGCCCAGGTTGCGTGCGTGGTCTGTCGGTTTGGGTGCGGTGCCCAGGGCGAGGGGCCACCAGGAGTCGTCCCAGGCGGAGGGCGACGAGCCCAGGATGAGGACTTCCGTCTTGTCTGAATTCAGTTTCAGGCGGCTGGTCGTCATCCACTCGGCTACATCTTTCATCCCTTCGTGAAGGTTGGCTCTGGCGGCGGCGGGGTCGTTGGTCAGGGAGAGGATCAGCTGGGTGTCGTCGGCGTAGGAGATGATGTTGAGGTTGTGTTGGCGTGCGATGGCCGCGAGGGGGCTCATGTAGACGTTGAAGAGGGTGGGGCTCAGCGAGGATCCTTGAGGGACGCCGCAGATGACTTCGGTGGCCTCTGACTTGTACGGTGGTAGACGGACTCTCTGTGTTCTTCCGTCGAGGAAGCAGATGATCCATTCCAGTGCCTTCTCCTGGATTCCGACGTTGCTGAGGCGCTGCACTAGGGTGCGGTGGCAGACAGTGTCGAATGCCGCGGAGAGGTCTAGGAGGATGAGCGCCGCTGTTTCTCCGTTGTCCATCAGGGCTCGGATGTCATCGGTGGCAGCGATGAGGGCGGTCTCGGTGCGGTAGTTGGCTCGGAAGCCAGACTGTGAGGGGTCGAGGGATCCATTCGTCTCGAGGAAGGCGGCCAGCTGTTTGTTGACGGTCTTCTCGATGACTTTGGCTGGAAACGGGAGGAGCGAGATGGGCGGTAATTCTTGAGTTCGGTGGGGTCCGCTGTTGGTTTCTTTAGTAGAGCGCTGAGTTCGGCGTGCTTCCACCTCTCCGGGAAGGTGGCGGTGTCGAAGGAGGTGTTGATTATGTCCCGCAGGTGGGGTGCGATGACAGCGTCAGCCTTGTTGAAGACGTGGTTAGGGCAGGGGTCGGTCGGAGATCCGGAGTGGATGGAGTTCATCATGCGGACGGTGTCTTCGGTGCTGATCGGAGTCCAGGCGCGGAGGGTGGTGGTGGGGGGCGTTGCTGCGGTCATGACGTGCGTCGGTTGAATGCTGAAGCTGTTGTGTATGTCCGCGATCTTGTTGTGGAAGTAGGAGGCGAGGGAGTTGCAGAGGTCTTGCGATGGGGTGATGTTGTTGTTTCCGGGGTTGGGGTTGGAGAGCTCTTTCACGATGTTGAAGAGTTCCTTGCAGTTGTGTGCGTTGTTGTCCAGCCGGTCCTTGAATGCAGTTTTCTTGGTGGCGCGGATCAGTTGGTGGTGCTTCCGGGTGGCAAGCTTGAGGGTGGTCATGTTGTCCGGTGTTGGTTCCCTTCTCCAGACTTTCTCGAGGGCTCGGCAGTTCTTCTTGGAGCTCTTGAGTTCGTCGGTGAACCATGGGGCTTTCTTGCTGCCGGGTCTACTGGGCGGGGTCCTCAGTGGGGCGAGTTCGTCCGCGCAGTTGCTGATCCACTTCGTGAGGTTGTCGGCAGCCTGGCTGGGGTTCGCTGAGCTGGCGGGAGGGTGCTGGCTCAGGGAAGCGGCGAGCTGGTCGGCTGTGATCTTGTTCCAGCTTCTTCGGGCAACCTGTTGCTGGTGGTGGTGGATCGTCGTTCTTCTGAAGGTGAAGTGGACGCAGCTGTGGTCCGTCCAGTGGAGTCCTGTGGCGTGGCTGAAGGCAATGTTTTGCTGGATGAGAAGACGGCGTCAAGTGTGTGTCCGGCGAGGTGGGTGGGGGTGGACACCAGCTGCTTGAGTCCGAGGTTGTCGAGCAGGGTGATGGTGTTGCAGTCGCTGTTGTTCTCCAGGTGGAAGTTGAGGTCCCCCAGGAGGATGTAGTCAGCGGAGGGGAGGGCATGCGGGCTGACGAAGTCGGCGATGTCCTCGCTGAATTGTGTGCATGGTCCTGGGGGTCGGTAGATCAGGGTGCCTCCGAGGGTGGTCTTCGGGTCGGTGTGGATCTGGAAGTGTAGGTGTTCGGCGGTGGTCAGGGTGTCGTCGGTGTTGGTCGTGATGTGGATGGTGTCCCTGTGGATGATGGCGATGCCTCCTCCCATCTGGTTGGCGGTGCGGTCCCTCCGGGTGATCTTGTAGCCCTCTGGGATGGCGGTGGCGATGTCGGGCGCTGAGGAGTCGTTCATCCAGGTTTCCGTGAGGAAGGCAACGTCAGGAGCTGTGGTGTCGAGGAGGTTCCAGAGTTCGATGGCGTGTCTGTGGACGGAGCGGGTGTTGAGCAGGATGCACTTGAGGTGGTTGCTGCTGGTGTTCGGCTTGGCGGGTGCTGGTGCGAGCCAGGTCCGGATGCAGGTGAACTTGCAGGCGTGGCAGCTGAAGGGTCCGTGGGTGCGTCTCGGGGTGGCTCGGTAGCATCCCGGGATTCGGCCGGTGTTGAGCGCGTTGAGGGTGGCGGCGGTGTACGTCCGGCGGGTGGGCTGGGGTCCTCGAGGGCCAGGGGTCCTGGCACTGGGCGCGGTCCAGGCGCGGACGGGCGCAGACGGGCTTACCTTTGGCGCTCAATCGGTGGTCCCGCTGCGCGCGTCCGCTGCGCGGTCGCTCTGGGGGGGTCATAAGAGGGGAGCCGGGAGGGAGGGTCTGCGGGGAGGCGGGTAGCGCGGCAACCAATCGGCGGGCGGGGGGGCGGGGTTTCGCAGGAGTCCGGCGGGAAAAGGAAAGCCTGGGGGCTCGGCGGCGGCCCTGCGGTGGCTGGGGCGGCCTTGCGGTGGCTGGTGCGGCTCAGCGGCGGTTCTGCGGCGGCTGGGGCGACGTGCAGTGCGAGGCACAGGCAGCAGGTAGCAGCAGGTGAGGAGGAGCAGGTGGGGGCGACCAGGCCAAGGGCGCAGTGGTCACTCCTGGGCAGCGCAGTGGGTCCCCTTAAGAGGGGAGCCGGGAGGGAGGGTCTGCGGGGAGGCGGGTAGCGCGGCAACCAATCGGCGGGCGGGGTTTCGCGGGAGTCCGGCGGGAAAAGGAAAGCCTGTGGGGCTCGGCGGCGGCCCTGCGGTGGCTGGGGCGGCGCTGGGGCGGCCCTGCGGTGGCTGGTGCGGCTCAGCGGCGGTCCTGCGGCGGCTGGGGCGACGTGCAGTGCGAGGCGCAGGCACAGGCAGCAGGTAGCAGCAGGTGAGGAGGAGCAGGTGGGGGCGACCAGGCCAAGGACGCAGTGGTCACTCCTGGGCAGCGCAGTGGGTCCCCTTAAGAGGGGAGCCGGGAGGGAGGATCTGCGGGGAGGCGGGTAGCGCGGCAACCAATCGGCGGGCGGGGTTTCGCGGGAGTCCGGCGTGAAAAGGAAAGCCTGGGGGCTCGGCGGCAGCCCTGCGGTGGCTGGGGCGGCGCTGGGGCGGCCCTGCGGTGGCTCAGCCATTTATTTATCTGTTTTCAAAACCAACACATAAATACTAAATTTGTAATTTACAATGCCAATAGCTCTAACTTTTCCAAAGGCGAAACCATTGCATTGTAAATGCTTGTTTATAATGTAAAAGCTTTCATGTTGACCAGATCTTTACCCAAAATAGAAGGGGGCGTAATGCAGCGTGATTGTCAAGTCGTTTCAAATTCAATTCCATAGTTATTGGAACAGTGGGGTCCTATTTGGAAGAGAAAGTAATTTGCGAAAAAAATTATTTTCTCCACTTTCAAAATTGCGTTTACAATAGGGCCCCCATATTTCTGCTCCATACAAGGCGGCTGACTGGGCTTTGAATTTAAAAACCTCAATGGCAGAAGATACAGCCTTTGAGGTTCTCCCCCCCCCCCCCCATGCTTTTTTATAATGGGAGCACAGTTTTGGAGCAAGATTATTCTATTTTTTTCCAGCTGTGGCTTCCAGGTCAACTTCGTGTCTAATGTGATACCTAAATAATTAAAACTGTACATATTCTAGTCTTTGACAGTTTAACTCTAAAGTCTTTTTGAAGGATTTACGAGAGTTAATAGACATATATTTAGTCTTGCTGGAATTTATTTCAAGCCCCTTGTTGGTACAATACAACTGGAAGGAATTCAGCAATATTTGGAGACCACTAGGGGTTTGCGGAATTAAAATGGTATCATCTGCAAAAAGTAATGCAGGTATTGCTTCGCCTCCCAGCCTAGGGGAATCGTTTTTACAATAAACAACAAAGGTACCAGAGGGTCTCAGGTAAATGTGCCCATAAACACAAGAAAACCAGACAAGAACTCACCCTTACAACCTGGTTATGTCACAGAGAGCTCTCCGTGGATGAGGACAAGTACCCATCAGTCACCATTCGGATCCGCCCTTCATCATTTGGGATTTTATCCGTACCACCCGTCAGAGATTATTGGTACTCTCCTAGGAGGTCAACCCGGTGGTAGGGGGTATCCTCACTAGAGTAAAGAGACCACAGTGTGGTATACCACTCGATGTAGGTGAGTGGTAGAAAAGATGGGACTGGGGTGTGCAGTGCAATAAGAAAGTGTGAAGAAAAAAGAAAACCAAAGTAAGTGGGTTTAAAATTGGTTAGGAATAAGCACCAGGTAAAGATTTATTTCAGTTGTGCTTACCATACCAATGTTAAAAACAGTGCGCCCGCTGACTGTCTGATTATGTGGACAGCCTCAGGACAAAATGGTCGACTAGTTTCAGCAATTAAAGGACTGATTTTGTCATTGCTTTCTTCAGGACCAAAAACTAAAAATAAAAGCTACTACACCAAGTGAACCGAGTTACACCCTAGAAACACAAAACAAGTGCATACAGTCACCTGTACGTTCTGGGTGTCCTTTACAGTCTGTGCAAAACACTGTGGGAAGAAGGTGAGGAGAAAAGCTTTCAAATAATAAATGGGCCATATAGTCCAACCAACAAATATGCTTTGGACTGGAACACAACCATGTGTTTTTAAGAAAAAGCACTACCTGAATGCAGACATGATTTAGATACATTTGGTTAAAAATTTTGAAATACCAAATGCTAGTAAACTCTTACCTTAACATGTAAGGTCAGATGGCCTCACCCCACCTGGCAGTGGCTCAGGGGAAAAATGAAGCACCGCTCTAGAAAACATGTAGGGCACACATTAACACATAAATTGCACGTGGTAGAAACAAAGCTCCTGTGGCTACCCATAACAGAAAATACATGGTCATCTAGACCTATCAGAGTAATTGAATTTTTCAAAAGAATTCTAAAAAAGGCCAGCTCAGCGTGAGTAGATAGCCCTATTGTGAATATGCTAGCCATAGCGCGAGGGTTCACCTTACCTAACCGTCGGTACTCCTGGCCGGCGTCCTGGCCATCTGGGGAGGTACCGACAGCTGGCGAGGGAGTGTTAATAAGCCCTGCCTTCATTGGGTGGAAGGTCACGTGGGGTTACTCACTCGCGTCTGAAGATCAGCGTTTATCCCCGTGAAGTGGTGCAGCAATACGCTGCCGAGCCGGCCAAATCAACAAAAAGCTGAGGGAAGGTTAAATCACACCAGCGCTGCTATTGGAAGCGCGGTGGTGTGACGCGTATACCTCGCGTGTTCTGATTGGACGACTCGTTGTTTAGAGCGGCGCTCCTATTGGTTGTTATGTAGGTTGCTCGCCTATTGGGTTTCATGTGGGTTGCTCGTGCCGGGTCTGCCTGCAATATTGAACTCCGGGCGCCTTACGCTTCCCCGCCCGCTTGTCTCTTTCAAGAGGGGCCCTAATCTTAGGGACAGATTGGTTCACACCAGGCCACGCGAGGAAATGCCCAGAGCTGTGGGCACACTGTGGAACCTTCCCCCTGTGCAGGGGCATCATCCCTGTGGCAATTGTCAGGTCTGCGCACAGACTAAGAAATCGCTGGAAATAGATATAGGTACCACCAGACAGTGGAAGCAAGTTAAGTTTACCAACTGCAACAGTGACCACGTGATTTATCTTATTACCTGTCCATGTGGTTACAGGTACGTGGGCATGACAACGAGGAAGGTCTGCATACGGATATCGGAGCACAAGAGCACGATCCGGTGTGCGAGACAAGCCACTAAACTGACTGCCCATTTCCTAGAAGCGAAACACCAAGCCACAGAATTTCAATGGACTGTCCTCGAGCAGCCGTTCATTCCCGCGCACACCACAGACGTGGCCAGTTATCTGCTGATAAAAGAACAGAGATGGGTTCTCAAACTGAAGACACATAAAGAGGGACTGAATGACGAAATCCCATGGTCTTCTCTGTAATAACAACATTGTCCTGCCACACCTCTGTTCAATTCAATACTGTACTATTTGAGAGATTTGAAGCAGTAGGTAGATAGGTATACCAGTCCCTCTGAGAGTATTACATCATGCCCTGAGGCCTCTGTCCGAGCGGGTGAACCATGGGCCATCATAGGCCGTATCACACCTGGCCTCAAACACACAGGCCATAGGGTGTAACTCTGTTTGTACTGCTATGGTTTTAGCTTAACATTTACATCTGCCCAGTAACCATAGTATTTTGACTAGACACGCTGTAGTTTATAAAATACTCTGTCTGTCTAAGGTAAACAGCGCTTTTAGATCACTAGCGCCTACCACCTATACTTATTTGTGTTATTAACATCATGCATTCCAAGCACGTGTTAAAACCCTCCTAATGTTCACCTATTCTGTCCAGTAACCAATAGTTTTTGACTAGACACGTTGTACTCCATTAAGCACTTTTTCAGTCTTAGGTAAATAGCGCTTTTACATCACTGATTGTAGCTATCATTATCGTGCACTCTCAGCACGTGTCAAATCCTTGCTGGTGTTTAACCATTTTGTTTACCCCCGTCTGTTTACCCCCCGTCGCCATGCCGATGCAGGCAGACCCGGCACGAGCAACCCACATGAAACCCAATAGGCGAGCAACCTACATAACAACCAATAGGAGCGCCGCTCTAAACAACGAGTTGTCCAATCAGAACACGCGAGGTATACGCGTCACACCACCGCGCTTCCAATAGCAGCGCTGGTGTGATTTAACCTTCCCTCAGCTTTTTGTTGATTTGGCCGGCTCGGCAGCGTATTGCTGCACCACTTCACGGGGATAAACGCTGATCTTCAGACGCGAGTGAGTAACCCCACGTGACCTTCCACCCAATGAAGGCAGGGCTTATTAACACTCCCTCGCCAGCTGTCGGTACCTCCCCAGATGGCCAGGACGCCGGCCAGGAGTACCGACGGTTAGGTAAGGTGAACCCTCGCGCTATGGCTAGCATATTCACAATAGGGCTATCTACTCACGCTGAGCTGGCCTTTTTTAGAATTCTTTTGAAAAATTCAATTACTCTGATAGGTCTAGATGACCATGTATTTTCTGTTATGGGTAGCCACAGGAGCTTTGTTTCTACCACGTGCAATTTATGTGTTAATGTGTGTCCTACATGTTTTCTAGAGCGGTGCTTCATTTTTCCCCTGAGCCACTGCCAGGTGGGGTGAGGCCATCTGACCTTACATGTTAAGGTAAGAGTTTACTAGCATTTGGTATTTCAAAATTTTTAACCAAATGTATCTAAATCATGTCTGCATTCAGGTAGTGCTTTTCCTTAATAACACATGGTTGTGTTCCAGCCCAAAGCATATTTGCTGGTTGGACTATATGGCCCATTTATTATTTGAAAGCTTTTCTCCTCACCTTCTTCCCACAGTGTTTTGCACAGACTGTAAAGGACACCCAGAACGTACAGGTGACTGTATGCACTTGTTTTGTGTTTCTAGGGTGTAACTCTGTTCACTTGGTGTAGTAGCTTTTATTTTTAGTTTTTGGTCCTGAAGAAAGCAATGACAAAATCAGTCCTTTAATTGCTGAAACTAGTCGACCATTTTGTCCTGAGGCTGTCCACATAATCAGACAGTCAGCGGGCGCACTGTTTTTAACATTGGTATGGTAAGCACAACTGAAATAAATCTTTACCTGGTGCTTATTCCTAACCAATTTTAAACCCACTTACTTTGGTTTTCTTTTTTCCTTCACACTTTCTTATTGCACTGCACACCCCAGTCCCATCTTTTCTACCACTCACCTACATCGAGTGGTATACCACACTGTCGTCTCTTTACTCTAGTGAGGATACCCCCTACCACCGGGTTGACCTCCTAGGAGAGTACCAATAATCTCTGACGGGTGGTACGGATAAAATCCCAAATGATGAAGGGCGGATCCGAATGGTGACTGATGGGTACTTGTCCTCATCCACGGAGAGCTCTCTGTGACATAACCAGGTTGTAAGGGTGAGTTCTTGTCTGGTTTTCTTGTGTTTATGGGCACATTTACCTGAGACCCTCTGGTACCTTTGTTGTTTATTGGTTCTGTTGGGGAAAGTACCCAGAGCTTGGTCTTTAAATTTCCCCTAGGTCCCCCTCCACCGTTTTGTGTTTGTTGAATCGTTTTTACAACCTTCCAGAGAACGAGGGATGTCATTTACATAAAGGCTAAACAAGGTGGGCGCCAATACACAACTTTGACGTACTCCCCGGCTCACAGGTATTTCTTTAGTAAGTTCACCCCTCTGCCCCTATCTCAATTTTTCATAATTACCCTCATGGAGCCTAATTATTTGGACAAGCAATTCCATTGGCACCCAGATCTTTCAAACAACCCCATAACAGGTTCCTGGGTACGAAGGCAATATATAAACTACCTTTCCTTAAGTTTATGTATTTCCAGCATATACACATAATTCTGAAGACTTGATCAATAGTGCTAGTCTTTTTCCTGAACCCAGCTTGATATTTTGAAAGTAAATCAACCTCTTCAATCCATGCAGTTAACCTAGATAAAATGTGCCTAGCAAATATTTTCTGTGGGATATCAATCAAACTAACTATACAACAAAACAAGACTGGTGATACAAGTGTTATGGCATTGGACGAAATTCTGATGGTATTGAATTGTAAACATTTCTATAGAAATCCTCATTTAAAGGCACCCTACTGTGTCAGATTCCTCATGATTGAGAATTTCTTCATGCATCCACAATACGTCCCTGTACTTGTGTCCAGCCTTCCTGCTCCCAAAAACACTTTTATAAGGCAAAATACACAAAAACTGGCTGGAGGCACCCTTCGGGTATCTCATGGCCAAGAAATTGGATAGAGACACCACCAGAACTCCGCTGCCAGTGTCGTGCCAATGGAGTGTCTCCATGATGAGAGTTTATCATTGAAGGGGTGGACCGATCAGAAGCCTTGTCAGAGTCGCTGCAGCTGACGGGGAGCGAGCGCGAGCGGAATGTCGTGCGAGCGCTGGCTCTGCAAAGGTTCGAGGCTCTGGAGAGTGGTTAACTCTTATGCATACCCTCGCCTATGCCATACTGTCTTTCTAACAGGTCTACATGCGATTGATAGTACTGCAGCTGCTGGAGGGTGGGAGAGGGGAGAAATAATCCACAACAGGGTTTTGCTACTGGGGTCAGGTGCCTATCGCCAACTCGATATTTACTTTCTTTACGCTGCATCACCCATGCAGGGAATTGCAGAGTTACTGACAAGAGAGAAGCCTGTATAGAGCCACCTTGAAACAACGACCATGACCACTGAGTCGACCAGTCCTTTTAACCAAAGAGGTCCTGTGTCTAAGAACTCAAATCAGACCTTGAAAGAACTATGGTGGAAGTCTTAAAGCCAGATCTGGGGAAATAATTATCTGAAGTAAAATCACACATGCAAGCCATAACCAATGAAGTGGAAGCGGCTGAAAAGTGATTAGATATAAACTGCTAATTACTGATCAGCTCGTGCACACTTGGAAGCTAAATCAAGGTGCTACAGGTCACTTGGAGGATCTTGAGAACATGTCCAGGAGAGAGAAGATTTGCATCCATTATTTGAAAAGGGTGTTTTCGAGCTAAGGGATAACATCATTTCATCTATTTTGCAAGACCCCCAGACCACTACCATTCAAATAGTCAGAGTACAAAATGGGAAGGCGTCGCCAAGAAATTAACAACATACTCAAAAAACATCTTAGTAAAACGGGCTGAATTTAAAGTCAAGGAAAACATTATGAAGAAGGCTAGATGTATGGCCCAGATTAAGTATGGAGGGTTCTTCAGTAGCTCTCTATCGATCTAGCAGAGATTACCCTGCAGAAAAGAAGCAGTGTCAAAGTATAGACACAGATAATGAACGAGAAACCGATCAAGTACTGTTGGACTTTTACTACAGCCCTGCAGTTCATGTGGAATGGATTCGACAAAGTAGTAGACAACCCAGAGGATGGTTGCAGTTCCTGGATTCCTCTAACTCGATACCAGGCCAGAGCACCGAAGCCCGGGCAAAACGATATGGCGCTCTAGGCAGGGAATGAAAGGTCATCCGAGGGGAAAGAGCATGAGGTCGAGGACAGACATTGGTGGACTGGCAAAGGCTCACTTTTACACTTGCATGTGTATACAGAATGCTTCTTAATCAGCTACACATGCGTGTGGGGCAGTGGAATATACACTCGCAATGTAAGATGAGGGGCAACAATAAATGTACCTCAAGCTTTGTGATTGGAGTGACTCCTACAGTGTCTTCGACTGACGTTACTTTAATTCAGAAGCAGGGGAATAAGAAGGCAGAGAGCTTGGAGTATAAGCCAATAGCGCTGCTCTAATAACAATGCCATTTTTTTTTCTCGAAAGTCAAGGCCAATTTGCTGACCAATTTAATGTCTTGACCAGGTGAGTTTCATAAAAGATAGACCGGGTGGTGGAAATGTAAGACCAGTAGCTCACCTCAGAGAAACAATCTCCCACAAAAATTGTCCCCGTTTTGAATGATGAGAAGGCGTTTGATAGGGTCAGCTGGAGCTATTTGGGACTAATCTTAAAAAAGACAGGTCTGATACCAAAATGAGAGGGTGGATTGTGAAGGACTATGTAGCTCCAGAGGCTTGAATAAGGGCTAGCCGCCACAATTCACCCCCTGCTCCTTACAGTGGGAAACATAACGGGATTGTCCCCTATTTCTTCTATTGTTATATTTGGCAGTGGAGCCTGAGGTGAGTGAGATACTTGCCAATGACTTAATCATACATGCCAACGGCTTAATCTGCGGGACTGTTTGGAGGGAACAGCATAAATTATGCTTTTTCGCTCTCAACATCTTGCTAATGCTAAACAAATATAGAATCGTCACTACCTGTAGCTGTAAAGCTTCAACGTATCATTGGAACATAGCTCAGGTTGAAATTAGCCAGCAAAAGTCTCAAATTCTAAGCTTATTCCTCCCTGACGATGAAATGAAAAAGATCAGCCTTATATACCTGTTTAGATGGGTGGCATTTTCCTTAGGATTTCTGGGCCTACGTCTCACCGACAACCTGAAGGGTGATGTTGAGCAATTGGTCCGATATGGCTAGTCATGGGGAAAAATGATTTAGCTCTCTGGTCCCCACTTTCTTTCACGGCTGCGCAGGCTCCATGTTGTCTAGGTGAATATATTTCCAAACCTATGATACTTGTTGCAGAAACTTCCCATAGCTATCCCTGAAAAGGAAATAGATTTACTTCAGGAGGAGTTGATGTTTTTGTCTGGGCAAAGGCAGACCACAAGTAAGTGCAAAAACCTAAAAGCACCACGGGAAAAGGGTAGCCAACATGACCGTATATCCTAGCTTTTTATAGAGCATCTCACCTTGGTACTCATAGTAGAATAGTTTACTCATGGGACAGTTAAAAATTAATTCTAATGGTCCGAGCAGAGGCTGGAAGAGCTTTATGGGCTCTCCACTGGCTCCACAGAGCTTTGAGGCCCAGAAAGACACCTCTATCTTTCTCAGTGAAGACTACAATGGAAGTATGGGATTGGGCAACCCAAGGTGGTAGACTAATGACTTTTCAATCACCCAAGACCCAATTAAATGACAATCTGGCATTTACTCCATCGCTGCAGGGAGACACTCTAAAAAAGAATTTGAGAAGGTAGATTGTAGAGAAATATCCGAGATGTTGATGAGTGATGAGATAAAATCATTTGAAGAATGAAAGGAGTTGAGAGAGGGATAAACTGCCACGCCTTTAGGTTCGCCACTGGATATTTATCCCTTAAAAACTAGAGTAATCGGAGACCTTTCTCAGACTGCGAATTTTGTAAGGACCCACCTGTGCAGTAAGGTTCTGATAACAGACATTTATAAGATTCTCACAATAACATGAGGAAGGAATATCTTGCGCTATCAAATCAGATGGGCGCATATTCTAAATCGAGAGATCAGCATTTGGAGTGATCTCACCACAATGCACAAAGGTGATCCGGGTGTACACTAATGTATCACTGGTACATGACTCCCAAAAAAACTCGTTGCATATACCCGGTCACACCTCATGCTCAAATCCCTTGCACAGCCTACCCAAGACATAATGCGCCACCTCCGCATAATAGAATGGGGATGAATTATATTCTCTGGGTCAAACAGTAGGTTTTTATTACATGTTGCCTGTGTTTTAGTCATGGAATGGTGCTTCACCTCTGGCTTTCGTGAGTCCCTTGCTCACTTTGCCACTGGATTCAATCAAGCCGGGCTGAAGACGGCTGGAATGCCAGAAACCGGTCCTCGGAAGCTTGTTTCCGGTCCAGGAAAGGTATGGCTTGGCAGTTCGGGCTGGACTGTTCCCATGAGGCACAGGGTCAGACTGATTTGCATATAGCCATTTCTGAACTGGGGTGGCAGAGTGGGCTAAAGAACGGTGATGGATTAAACCCAGATCTTTTGACTGGGTGTGAGTGTTTGATTAGTTCAGATGCTCCGTCCATTACCACCCCCTTTTGTACCGCTTTTGGCCGCCATAAGTGTGGCAGGGTATGCTCAGACGTGAGTCCCTTGCTCACTTTGCCACTGGATTCAAGCAAGCCGGGCTGAAGACGGCTGTAATGCCAGAAACCGGTCCTCAGAAGCTTGTTTCCGGTCCAGGGAAGGCATGGCTTGGCATTTCGGGTTGGACTATTCCCATGAGGCACAGGGTCAGACTGATTTGCATGTAGCCATGTCTGAACTGGGGTGGCAGAATGGGCTAAAGAACGGTGATGGATTAAACCCAGATCTTTTGACTGGGTGTGAGTGTTTGATTGGTTCAGATGCTCCGTTCATTACCACCCCCTTTTGTATCACCTCTGGCTTTGGCACCTCTTGGGGAGGGGGAACATCCTTTACAACTGAACTTTTACAACGCAGTACCGTTACCACACAGGTTTTACAACGAAAGTCGTAACAACGACTTGCGCCGGGGGGGGCGCTGTAGGATAGGGAATAGTTTAATTTACTATCCAAAACCTTCCCTACTATCCACGGAGGCTGGAGTTGGAAGAGTAAATTAAACTATTCCACTATCCAGCGCCCCCCAGCGCAAGTCGTTGTAACGACTTGCGTTGTAAAACCTGCGTGGTAACGGTACGCGTGGTAATACCACACATTGTAGCATCATACATCCCTTGGGGAGTGTCCGAATCGGATGGTGGGGAAGAGGACGCAGAAGACCAGTTTGCCAGGTGGGGCGTTGAACCCGTCAAGATCACCTAAGGATCTTGGGACGGCATGCTCCCATTTTCATGGTCCCGAAGCGACAATCTGTGATGGGGCATCTGCTGAGAAAGACACCCCCTGATGATGCTCTCAATCATTGGTCGTGATATTGTTAGATAAGGAGTCCTCAGGGGACCCAACCAACTCACGCCGTTCATAACAGACCAATGGCTGGCTAAAAGACCACCTTAGGGCCATATTAACAGAATCCGGTACGTGAGTATCCAGCACTTCCACCAACCTCTCTTCCATTTTATTCTCATGGGGCTCCGCAGCATATTCCATGTATCCTTCCCCCCTCGTCAGTGTAGTACACCATTCTGCTGCCAAGTAATTAATTAGACTGGTTTTAGACTGTTGAGATGTTAGAAATATGGTGCTATGGTATGCTTCTAACCGAAGAGCTGCTGCTGAGAATACATTGGTTTGTGGCTTGCCAGAGATTTCTGTTGTTGCGATAACATGTGGGGTGAGTTTGAGCAGAGAGATCTTAGTGGTTTGCGTGGAAAGCAGTAAAGTACAATGGGCAGTGCTCTGACAGGTGCCTAGAACTGCATTTTAGTTGTTAAAATGTTATTTTATTCTCTGCGTTCTGCTTTAAATGATAAACTTTTACCTTTTAAGATGTTGGACGGATGTGTGCGCCTCGAGGCTTATCTTTTGCCCAGCGCTTTAACTCTCTTGCACTTTAACGTGTATATGCTAATCACGAAGGCAAATGATTACCTAAATTCATAACATTTTGTTTTGGAAGGTCAAAGTTCTCCTGCTGTGCCTGGTTTCTCAGACGTAATGCAATCTAGAAGTACCCACCTTTGCTTGTTAACTAGGCTTGATCGCATACTGTTATTTTTAATTGTGTGGGATTCTATCAATTAACTGTCTCCTTGCGAAATGAAAAACAAGCATTGGTATAGCCAATAGGTCTTGCTTTTGGGATCTTCTAAGTATTTAGTTATGCAGCACAATATTCTTGGTGCAACAACAACTGTTGCATGGCTAAACACTTAAAAGGTCCCAAAGGCGAGACCTATTGGCTATACCAATGCTTGTTGCTATTTATAAAAACAGGTTTGATAAAACAATAATTATGACAACTATCGTGTTTGTGAACTGGTTTCATGTGAGTGCAGGGCTCCTTATGTTCCACCTGCAGATGAGCGATTGCTTGATAAAAGTGTCTGAATCTTAGCACTCCCACCTTCCCAAGCATAATTTGGAGGGGGTTCGGGAGGAGTAGTGCTACCTGCCATTTCTACAGTTCCTCTAAAAGATCAAAGTTTCTTTTTGGGGTTTAGCACCCCACTTATTTGGGGGTAGCATGAGATTCCTCAGTATTCACTTTACAGTGCCTGTGTCTCAATGTGTGTCTTCCTAACCTGGAATGCTGGGCTCCCTGTCTGAAGGATACATCTCTTATACTAGTGTGAATGTGTCTCTCTTTCCTATTTACTTCGAGTATTGGGTAGTTAGTTTACTGAAGGACCCTGGCTGACTGTAATGGTTTCTTTGCACCCCATTCTGCACCACCTGCACCCCATGAATAACGGAACAATTGGGCAACTGGGTGATCTTGGATTAGCTCGTGGTTCCCAAAGGTCACTTGAGCAGTAGCCCTGCCATTTACAGACAGTCTCACTTGCACCAGCCCTAGCTTTTTCACTGCCCTGCCTGGAAGTCTTACTTTTTAAATTATGATCCAGTCTTTTTTGTGATCTCTACACAATAACGATTAGATGCAGGAGTTCAAAACTTAAATGAAGAAATTGGAGTTAAGGTGGATAAACAGCCAGTATTGATTGGTGTGTTTTTAGTGGGTCCTTTGGTGAGATGTAGGCGTTGGGTCTTAAGACACACAATAGGACTACCATGACGCTTTGCAGTTAATATTGTAAACTGCTTACCAGTAAAGCCGTATTTTTGTATTTATGATGTGAATTCTCACAGTTCTAATGCATTTGTTTTATCTTTCCCTCTGTCTCCAGTGCTGTTTGTGAATAATGTGTTTGAAGAGGTGAAAGAGAACGAGCTCCCTCTAGCCACGGATATCACCGGCAGCCTGGTGCTGCAGAAGCTTCTGGTCTTGGCCCAAAGGCGCCAGCTGCTGCGCTTCCTGTCCGCCCTCAGCAGGGACTTCTATTCGGTCTGCTGCCACCGCAGCGGGGCCCACATCATGCAGACCACCCTGCTGCAGTTCCCACGGCTGCAAGAGCAGAGCCAGCCACCTGAGGACGAAGAGGAGGAAGAAGAGGAGACTTCTGAAACCCTGGAGACCCTGATACTGAAGCTATCTGCTGATGTGAAGGGAAAGTTTCTGGATTACAACCAGAACACACACGGCAGCTTTGTGGTGCGGACTCTGTTTCAAGTCCTGGGGGGTACAATTCTAAACCAGGAAGGTGCGAAGAAAGGACACCCTGGGCATACAGCCTCAAGTAAGCAGATGACACAGTAGCCCCAAAACTATTGACATGCACTTAGTGTAGTTTTTAATGTTTTTGATCTTCTATATAGAGCGAACAGGGTCCAAAGGCCTCAGGGCACTTTTATTATATAAATGCAAAGAAAATATAAAGAATACATTTAGTTGCATTGCTTAAAGGGAACTATAGTAAACATTTCAAATAGAAGCAGGGCTGCAGGAGCTAAATCAGAAGAATGTTTATCCATATGATATAATATTTAAAAGAGACTTTGGATAATTCAGTACCCAAAAATCAAGAGGTTAGGTCAGTTTTTCACTGTAATGGAGACCAAAAGTAAGAGGCCTATTTATTTAGTGTTGCAAGTGGAGGAAAAGCGAGGTTAGGAAGTGTCACTTAAAAAAAAAAAAAAGAAAACCCTCCCTTGCCACATTGATAGTCTATTCCTAATCGACGTGCACAAGTTGGCCCTTGCAACAGAAGTCCTTATGCCTGGAACAGGGATATACAAGACTTTACATTTTATTCTCACTCCAAGCAACCTGATGTTTTATGTGCAATTCAATTTATATGTTCTTGGGTCAAACCTAAGCTTCCTACGTTCTTCAGTATCTCGCACACCCTTACTCATTTCCAAATTTCTCTATTGGACGTTGTTTCGCCCTATGTGCCTTGCTGGCTTCTCTGCAAAAATGGGCCAGGTCCCTAAAGAGCAACCTGGTCTCAAACATGCACAGCTTGAGGGATAAATGCAATAAATCATGTGTTTTCCAATTTACGTATTTCATTTAATGTACATTATACATTCTTAATATCAATCCACATTTCATACATCAACATTAAATCATCAAATGATCTTTCCACATATCTTTATATAGAGAAACACAGAGAACAAAATCCAAACATGACGAAGCCCAATGCATTTCGGGATAGCCTGTTCCTTCGTCAGGGACAAAAATTGAAAAAAATGAAGAACCGTAAACCACTGCCTTGTACAAGGATAATACCTTTGTGGATCACCCCAAATCGAGACTCCACACCCCAATGATTCTTTTAATCAACGGCACCTTCTAGCTCCAAGCGTCACTCTGCCACCGCTCGGCGTTGAAAACCTCCAAACTCTACACGCAACTCTGTTTCCGGATGGTTGTTGTGTTCCTCCAACCTCCTGCGCCAAAGCATACAAAGATTTCTAGTCACGATACCGACGATTTTGATCCACAAAGGTATTATCCACCCTTGTACAAGGCAGTGGTTTGCAGTTCATTTTTTTCAAAATTTTGCCCCAGGTTGTCCCAAAAAGCATTGGGCTTCGTCATATTTGGATTTTGTTCTTTGTGTTTCCTTCTATAAAACAAATGCATAAACATCATTTGATAATTTAATGTTGATGTATGAAATGCGGATTGATATTAAGAATGTATAATGTACATTAAATGAAATACGTACATTGGAAAACACATGATGTATTGTAATAATTGAATGTAAAAGCGGATTAGTTATTTGTATTTATCCCTCAAGCTGTGCATGTTTGAGACCAGGATGCTCTTTGGGGACCTGGCCCAGTTTTGCTTTGATACACATGTAAGGCAGACATTGGTCACACGTGCACGCAATATAGTTTAAGAGAAAAACTGGTTGGTTTAAATTTACGTTTGAAAACAGGTGTGCACAATCTACACTTTCACTTGCTGGCTTATCTGCACACAGTCTCGAACCCACAGTTTCTCTAGTTGTGTCTATTGCACACTAACCTGCTCACTTTTTTTTATATGTTCCAAATATCCTGTTTCACTGCGTCCCACACACTTTATCAGTCACGCTCATTGCATCTGCCTGCTTCAATCCTTTTCACCAAGTCCTTCATGCGCTTTCACATGCTTTGTCGTGAATGTCTCTGTTGCACGTAATTGTCCTCACTCTAAATCTTTTTTGTATTTCTTCAGTCACATGTTCTTCTATACTTTTTCATGGTTATACTTGTGTATTTTCTTTCTGCATTGATTGCCCTTTCTCACTCTCTCAAAGTCTTTTGCAAGCCAAATTTCCTGGACTGTTTCTGTTGCCGCCCTCTTACACATTATTCTTCCTTCCCCTAGAGCAGAAGCTCAACACAGGTGGCACACAAGCCGCTGACTTCGAAGTTCCTGAGAGCTTCCTTGAAGAACTGCAGGATTTGAGCAGTTGCTTCAAAGAAAACATTGCAGGTGAGATGCAAAGCCTCCCCTCTGGAGGATTCCAGATCTTTAGCACTTGATATGTCAGGTGAGGACCTTTTGGTTTAAAGATTTCAGATCTGTAGTATATTTCATTAGATGGAAAAAGCCTGGCCACTGAAAAATCCCAGATATTTGGCACATTTCAGGCAAGGAGTAGGGATTTTACTGTTAATCCATGTGTGTAGGACACTGCATGTGACCCCATAGCTGTAACACTCCATAGCATATTGTGTGTGTGTGTCGGGGTTGGAGAGGTAGGGCAGGATTAGGGACATGGCACTAAGATGAAAACATTCAAACGTACTTACACGTTTGGTGTACAAGTCCATGCCTTCTGTAGCATTCGAGATCTTCAGGGCATCACAAGGCAGAATTTTAGCATTTTCCTAGATTATTGTGTATTCCTTGCACATTTGCAGAGAAGTGTTGTCAAATAATGGTGCAATGCAGAACCAGAAGAAGATCCCTCCTTCCACCTCCAATGTAACACATTCCTCTACTTACAACTCAATTTTTGACAACAGCGGGCCAGAAATAGAAACTGCCTTGTCACCCTCCTCTTTTATTTCAGGCCTTCCTGTAGTAAATGAACTAGATCTTCACCAAATTCCCCCCACCTGCTTTCTTGACTGGGTCAGCATTCAGAAACCACTTCTCCCTTAAATGTAAAGCACATGAAGAGCATACCTCCAAGGCTAGCATCCATGCATAATTCCTTTAACCTGCTTATCCAGCCAACAGAAGAAAGAAAGAGCCCTGGCCTCCCAACAGTGTGTATGTACACCCCTTCCAACCATTGAGGCTACACTAAGAGCGTATGCTCGCAGCATTCACTCCTATACCTTTCGATCCAGTAGAAAAATTGCCTGTCACAGCCAGCTCTTTAACAGACTTGAAGTTACAGAGATCATCAGTGAACTTGCACGGCACAGGTTGTCCATCTTTGGATGGCAGGCATATGTACAATGTTCACAGCGGATAACCAGTCTGTGCCAATAGAGATTTTGCAAACACATTGTCTCAGTTAAGGAAGGATGTTTATGGCAGCAAAGGTTGTGAAGAGGTTGGTTTGAAATAATTACTGAATCGTATGAATGAAGGAGAACGTCTGAGGTCCACAGGAGATTTTTCCATAATCTCAGTCCATATGAAGTTTGTCATGTGCATTTTTTGTCAGTCTCGGCCTGTTTCTTCTACGCTTTCCTTTGAGCAGGCGTTCAGTGTTACAAAATATATATGAATATCCATATACATTCGTTTGCATGCAGTTGTTTTCCACATGCACCTTCTACCATGGTGCCTAACTCACCCATTTTGAATGTTGGCTCCATTTGTCTGAACTGCGCATGAACATTTCAATTGGCCAGTCTAGAAAAATAAAAAGTGTGCTCTTTCCCTGATGATGAAACTTGATTTTGAATTCCATTCCGCTCCCAAAATCTTTGTTTGGCTAAAGGGCCCTTTTTTGTTGGTTGATTGAGATCGGGATGACTGCTTTGCATTAACAAACTAGCTCCATCTTCATATCTGCTGAATTTTTCTGTTCTTGTCTATGCGCTGGCTATTGTTAGGTGTTAATCACAGAAGCGAAGTACAGTGTTCATCTTCTTTTCCCCAACTTTAGATTTATATACTTGTGAATCTATTCTGCATGCTTCTGTTTCATCAGAAACCTGCCAGTAGACTAAGCTGAAAACAGTATCCATTCCTATCACCTGTGCTATTTGGTTAGCATTTATCGATAGGCATTTTTCTATATAGTGCCTGACCAATGTACCATCTTTGCAATGCTCTAAAAACCTTTTGACATGTTGCTGATCACTAGGTTTTGACCCTCCGATTTTGCAATATGCTCTAAAGTTACTGACGCCCATGGTTCCTGCTCCCAAAAATGTATTTCTACTCCACTTTATCTTTTTGCCTTAACCACCTTTTGTGTTGTCCTTTGTAACCACCAGCTTGTGATCTCCTAATGGATTTAAAACATTTTTTTTGCAGTCTTCATAACAGGAAAAATTGCTAGCCTGGGGCTTCAAGTGGCCCTGCAGGTTCTTCACCGGAAGTTGCCTGTGGTTTGCTGCACGCTGTGTGATGATGTGATCAGCTACCTGGCCTCGCGGAACCCCTCCGCAGAATGCAGGTATTTCTTTATTTAAATCGGATTGTTATGTAGAGCAGGCGAGTTCCACAGTGCATGAGGGCACTATTTAGAGGATGACCGTGTGCCAACAAATCTGTTTCTGTGCGAAACAATGCAGACTTATACTAACACTTTTCCCAGATCCTGCATGAATGTTGGCAGCGTGTGGTAATACATTAGGGCAGCAAGGAATGTGGAGCATGTTTCACGATTGACCTGTATGCGCCAGGACAATGAGGAGCAGATCAAGGTTAAAAATAGTATGTTTGGGAGAAAAAGGACTGTAATTTGAGAGCTTGTTCTGAAGGATTTTACGTTTGAATGGGCTGGATTTAAAATATTTATTGTTGCACCTTGTTACCCAGTGCGCTTTACAAGACTACATTACATTACATTACATATTTATTTGGTGGTGCCAACAGTTGTACATTTCTTCTTTCGGTGGCTGGCAATAGTCCTAGCATCTGGTCTCAGTAACCTGGGCATGAGCATCAATGGAATAGGAAAGGGTATACTGACTAATCTGCCTTGGTCCTCACAATCATCCTGGCTTGAACCACCATACCCTGCTGAGGCTCGATGTACTTAGAAGGGATAAAAGTTGGGCGTATGCTCACACCCGTTAGAAGATGTCTGGCCTCCATTGTTATAAGTGCAAGGATATTTAAAGTTGAACCATTTTCCAAATTTCCCTGACTCATCACCCAAAGCATGACCTGTAAGTTAGACTCTCTAGGTAGACTCTGACAGGGGACAAACTCAGAACAAAAATCTAGCTTGGTTCACTCACAAAATCGTATAAACCCTCTAATTTCTGTAAACAAGAACCAGTTTATTTGATTGATAAAACGAGTTATTGTACAATCGAACATACCAAATTTTATACAACTGAAGAAAGCTTCTCAAAACCTGCAAGGGTGGTTTAGCCTTTACTGTGATGCTTTAATTGGCAACTCGACACATGTGTACATGCTGTACTTGTATATGCTTGGAGTGCTACAGCTGAATTCAAGCCTTCGCAACTGAGTGATCAGAATGGAGTTTGTGTGTATTAAAATCCGTTTTTAGTAATTGGCGGTCCTCGCCTTTGTGAGGGTGATGCAAAGTTGTTGGTTGATCCATGCGTGAATAAGTACCTAAAAAAACACAACAAATGACTCGCTTTCACACTACCCTCCAGCCCACTGTCCATATACCTGAAGGACCAGACCACCAGCCGCCTTCTGGAGAAGATTATTGAGATCTCAGGAAAGAAGCAGCTAAAGAAACTGTTCAAGTCTCAGTTCCAGGGACAGCTGCTAGCTCTGTCTGCCCACTCTATCGCCAACTACACCATCCAGAGGCTCATCGCATCCGTGCCTACCAAGAAACTGGTGAGCGCCATGTACAGGGTCCACCGGGGAGGTTCTGTATTGAGATCAACTACTCATAGCCTGATACAGCTGTAGTGTAAATGCCCATTTCGTATATAACTTAATATGTTTGTTTGTAATACTAAATCATGATGAGTTACAGATTTGCTATGGTTCCCACTTAAGGTAAGCGTGAATGTGGATATTTAGTTGATTCCTTCATCTTTTGGTCATACCTCTAGAACACATCTCCCTCCCAAGGTCACATTGACCTTCCATGTTCCAAGTCGCCACCTAAGGTCAGCCTCCCAACGAAGGATGGTAGTCCCCCGCTTCCGGCGAACCAGATTGGGCGGGCAATCTTTTTCGGTCAAAGCCGCCACCCTCTGGAATTCCCTCCCACTCACTCTCAGGGACACCAGAGACCTTGGTTGCTTTAAAAAGCTCCTTAAGACCCATCTTTTTAACATAGCCTACTAAAGCTGCTTTGTTCTGCTGTTCAGTTCTCGACTTCTCTGTGGTTATGCTTCGCGCCAGGATACTCTTGAGTAGTTGTGCGCGCAATAAATATCCATATAACATAACATATGCATTGATAGTTGCATCTCCATCTTAAGGCCACAGCTGCTTTCCGGCATATGAGTCGCTTTTGACACTGACCTAGATTTTTAGTATCCCAATCTGATAGTTTCCCTCATCTTAATGTGTTTCCTCCAGTTTGCCAAGGTATTTGACGAACTATCTCCTGGAGTCGAGGATGTTATGGCCAAAGGGCACATGGGAGTTGTCACTGCACTTGTATCAGCCTGTAGGAAACATGAGTGCCGCCAGGCAGAGATGGTGGCCCGTCTCATGGAGGTATGTGGAAATAATATGCCCCTGTTTAGTGTCTTTGCAGTGTCGTAGAATCGTCTTTGTACTGGGAATATCCTACCTTCTGGGCCTTTTCCCTCCCACTCGTTGCTCCTTCTGTGACTATAAGGGCAGTCATGTAATACTAGATTCCACTGTTTCTCGGCTTTGCAAGTGAAGTGTGCATGGATTCCCAGCAGGATGTGTCTTTTTGCATTTGTATGGGATTGAAGCTTGCCCCACTGCGACATGTACTGTATCTACTCTGGGTGTGAAAAGCTGGCCTTAGTGCCTGTGGTGCAAGTCTTCTGTGGGGATTAGAGAAACGTGTATTGCTGTACCTGGTCTTGTGTGATTAAACCAGCTCTACTGCCTGTGGCCATGCTTTTGGTGTGTGACTGACTTTACTGCTACTACTTAAATTGTACCATTTGTGTTTGAAAAACGCCTCACTGCTTCTAACTGTACCTCTTTGGTGCAGGGGTAACATTTTGAGTTGCTACTTCTGCTTGCAATGTGTTTTGTTTCTCAGTGCAAGTCAGTACTTGAAGAGCTGCGTCTTTATTTTTTACTTGTGGTCACAGTGGCTGGTTTGTGTGTACATCTGTGCTTTATGGCTTCTCAGAATTGCTTTTGCAATACTTGGGTCATCGCTGAATATTTGGTCCTTCCAGTGTGTCCCATACATTGACACTGTTCCTCTTCATTTTAATCACCTGTCAGGCTTTTCACTGCTTGGAGCCAGCCTCCCGCCAGGTCGCCTGTGCGCCACTCTTACTCTCACTGCTGGCTTATGAAGTATATTACGGCCTCAAGGACGAGGACACCAGGTCGGAGCATCAGGTGAGAACTGTCTCCTTTCCTTCCCACCCCTTTTAGGAATCCTTTTTAATTTCCTTGTTTATCTCATATTTATGGTGATGATTACAGTGTTAGCATGCTCAGAAATGCCTCTGGTTTCCATTCACACAAGAACAAAGGCCCCCCAGTTGAGCTTCAAATGTTGCTCCTGATTGGATTAATTTTGTTTGTTGCCCAACGTAATCCTGCAAGTCAACTTGGAAATTGAATAGTGGTTTCAAAATAAAAAAACACAAAAATGCTAATCCTGAGATAAATGGTGAAGATGAGCTACATGCCAAGTTGCAACCTTTGTATGCGATATATTTGTAAGCAGCTAATTTAACGCTAAAATGGATTTGGCTATCAAGATCCAACACTACTGCGAAATCTTTTTCCTTCAACAAGCTATAAAATGTATTGCCAACAGGAGCCGTGCAGCTGAGTTGCTCGATGACTGGAAGTTGAAGAGGGCATGCTGCACAGATTCCACTTTATGCTCAAGACTTTATACAAAAATAACTCCAATCAGCTTATTTACACAGTCATCAGAAATAATTGCTAAGTGGGTTAATTTTAATCTGTACTTCCAAACAATCCATTCACGTGAATCAGTGATAAGATCATGATAAATGAGAATAATCAATTGGAATGGAGAGATCTGTCGGGATCTTCAAAGTCAACCAGACCTAGTCAGGTGGTTATATAATGCTTTTAATTCAATTAAATCGCCTGTGTCACATAAAGATCTAAAATATCCATTTACCAAATTTTAGGTTGTTATATTGATTTCACGTAGCAATCTCTAGAGGTCCAAACATCAGCTACATTAATTTTGGGAAACACAAATCGAGCATGAACACATCACATGCTTCTGTTTTATGTAAAGCTTTTAACTTCACCATAGCAGTACAAGATCTACAACTACGTTGACGAAATCACAAGTTAGAACATCCACTATTAGAATAAAGGAAAATTAGACGTGGCCTGTATTCATCCTATATGTCAACATTAATTTAGTTGCAACCATTTATACATTTTTCTACAGTGCTTCAGTCTCATGGTTATACTATCTCCATAGGATAAGAATCACCTCTGCACCCTTTTTGAATAATCATCTATATGTAATAGAGAAATGTATATAGAAATATTAATTGCTAAGATCCTGGTCGTCCGGATATGATTAATTGCAAAAGTCAAGAATGACTCTAGAGCTGGGTTAATATTGGGTTAATATTGCTCATGGATGGAGGATTATAGAAGTATTTGTGAACACTGATTTGGACATTGAACTTGCTGCAGAAATTCTAAGAGGTATTGTGTCCCTTTGGGTATCTGAAATAAACACAAAAGTCATTGGTGTATAATGTGCTTCAATTATTTTTACTGGCCATTGAATTTGTATAATGTACATAATTGATTCATGCTGCTTGCAATTCTCTCAGTAGCTCATTTAAGCTGGTGAGAGCAATCAATTAATGGGATATATGAGTGAAGATATTCATAGTTAAGTCACGTAGACCTTATTCGTGCAGGTTGGCTGACTTAGCTAATGAGAAAACGTAGTCAGTTGATCCATTACCACAAGTTAAGCTGGTCCTATAGTCACTTAGTGAAAGAGATAATATAAATGTGTCCAATACCTCATTAAAACATAATCACCCCTTCCCTTTTAATGTAGCTTCATGAAACTGCAACACTCTGTTTACGGTAGTCCTCTTAAGCTAGTAGTTTATTTCTGTTAAGCCTCGTGGATATCCTAATATGATGACTTAGTTCATGGCTTAGGAAGTGAAACCCGTCATATAGCTACATTAATGAGATTTCATTTACACTGTGTAGATGGCTTGTGAATGAAAGCTCATTTAAGATGGTCACAGAGCTCTTGGATAAATAAGGTGGATTTTTTGAGGTGGTCGGAGAATTTGAATAACCAAGATCCTTTGCTTGTTTTCTAGGCAGACGATGAAAGATGCCTTGGTGAAGTGAACTTTCACGGCTCCCTTCTGCTGCAGCAGCTCCTGCACTTCAAAGACCCCTCTCCTATCTTTCTCAGCCTCGCTGCTCTGACTGAGAAGGATTTAGTCACACTGGCCTGTAGCCAAGCAGGCAGCCATGTCTTTGATGCCTTGCTTAGTACGGAACCCATCCCGGACAAGAAAAAGAAGAAAGTTCACAGGAAGTTGACGGTCAGTCTCGCCCATGAAGACAACTTTCATTATTAATAGGTCCTTGATCACTTAGACATGGATTATGGTTGTATATTATTCTTGATTTGATAAATACTTCTTTCTACAGGGACATTATGTGGAATTGGCATGCAACAAATATGGCAGTCGTGTTCTGGACAGAATCTGGAATGCTGCTACTCTGGGGGTGAAACAGGAAATGGCCCAGGAACTCGGTATGTGAAATGGATCTGCTTTCCTTAGCCAGCATTC